>NW_024881327.1:22141963-24775713 GCF_018691265.1 Tyto alba | reverse complement strand
GTGCCTGTTCTGGCAGTAGGTCGATGTGATGTGCATACCAAACTGTTAGGATGGGATCTGACAACAAAGATATTAAGAAAGAGCAAATTCACAGCTATGATCTAAATACAATTAATTTCATATTCCAGTTTTTCATTATCATACATTTGCCCACAAAACACAAAAATCTGAAAATGGTCTAAATATTTATTCTCTGCCCTCCTCGGGATAAGAGATACAAGTCTGTTCATACACTGGATGGTCTGGCAGAACAAATGACCCACATACTAGGATCTGGCACATTTATCCCTTGCAGCAGCAAATTTCAAGTTAGTCAAAGGCTGTTGGCTTCAATTTCACTGCTTTTAGGAGATCGTTTATAGTTTTTGAGTTTGCTGGTGCAATGCTGTATGAAAGTATAAGATTACAAAGCCTAATTTTTAAAAAATGCAGTTATGTAAGGAGATGGTTAAATTCTGAAAGCTTTACTCATTGCTTAGCCTTGATTAATTAAGAGAGAGTTCTGACTGAATAAAATCTGTGTAAGGATTTTGGGATTTAGGTTCTGAGTGGTTTTGCCCCAAATTTCTCTGAATATCTTTTATTCATATTTGGATACTTAGTGAACATCTGTGTTTAGAGGTTTGTTTTGGTCAAAAGAAGAGGATTTTTTTTAAAGCGCAGTTAAACATAAGTAGTTTAGAGATAAATAACATTCCTGCACAGTTAAAATACTCTTCTATTGCTTCTGTACGTGACTTGGCCCAGGGCTGATTATTATTCTCCCTGCATCACAGAAATGTGTAGCTGATATTTTATGGTTGCTTAGAACTAGCAAAAAAGGCAAAGAGTGGAGAAGGAAAGACAAAAGCATCTTCTGGTGACATGGCCTTTGAGGGTTTGTCCAGAGAATGAAGGAGACTTGGAAGTCCTTTGAAGGGATATATACACTATGTTCATATAGATAAACCCTGTGCTGGTTAATCATTTAGCAGAGTTAGAGCCACACAAGCCAAGAATAAAAGCAGTCCCACTCAAAGGAACAGAGACTTTCTGAGGAGCTAGGTTTGGGATGAGATTTGCTTAAACAGATTGGGAGAAGGGGAATAAATGAGTGAGTAGATGATCAAGCTCTGCTTAGAGCTAGATATCAGTTGCCTGTTTTCAAGCTACAGATCAAACCTAGAGGTTACTACTTTCCCATTGCCTGATACCCATTTTCAAAGGAAAAACAATCAGCCTCAACATAAAGTAGGAAAGTCATGTCAGTCCTACATGGAATTTTATTGGTTAGTGAATGGTATTAACATTAGTGAGATAGGTATTACATCCATACTATAGCACACTGTTCTGGACATTGGAGGAAAAAAAAAAAAAAAAAAAAAAAAAGAGGTGAATAATCAGTCAGAGACCAGAGAAAGTACATGCTCCTTACATATAGCCCCACACAGTCAAATAAAATTCAGTGGCTGCAGCTGCTGCAGATTCTCTGTAAACCTGTCATAGTCCCTCTGACATTACTGATTTGAGAAAAAGAATAGCTAGCTGTGTTTTAATCCTCCACATCTCAGGAGACATATTTGATCAATCTTGTACTGAGGTGCATAATGGGAATGCAACCCAGCTAATCCTCAACTGCACCCATCTCCACCATTAAAATGAGGGTGGTCTGAATGTATCTCAGTTTGCTCACTTGTTCTCTCGCTGCCACCTGAAGGGGCTAGGACCCATAGCTTTCGGGCTGAACACCAGTAAGCTTGGATTTTCCCACCGGAGGCTGCATGACTTACGTGAAGATGAAACTTGCACAAAACATGTAAGAGCTTGTTGTCTCTGAAATATTGTCACCCATCTGTGCTCTACTCAGTAGGTTGGGAGTTTAATGAAGTACAGTTGAGAAGTGGTGCAGAGATCTGAAGAATCCTGTCCTGAGCTGCTATATCCACATGGCACAGTGCAGGAAGCTGTTCATGTGTCTTAATTATCTTGGATTAATACCATAACTGCTGGGTTACTGACTAAAAGCGCTCGGGAATAATGTCACTGCTGTCCTCTCTCCTGTTTCATTCTTGTGATTGATGCCTAAAATGATGCTTTTACCAGCATCATTAGAAATACAGCAGAAACAGTTTCTTGATTCAAAGTGAAGAAAGTCTTTCCTCTTTAGCAAAACCCAGGTATTTCTCCCCAAACTGTTATTTTGTTTCATTCAAAATCCATCCTCCTCCTGCTTTGCTTTGATGGTTAAAAATCATACTAGTCTGCAAGGTTGTGGGAAACCCTGAAAAACGTGGTGTGGGATGATTTTAGGCCAGGCATGAGAAGATCAGTGTGGGGAAAAAGGCTTCACAACGGTGTATGTCACTGTTTAGAAAGACTTAGCAGTTGTTTGGGGATAGAACAAAAAACTGCAATGGATACAGGATGAATTCCACCTCGGTGTCACTACCCTACTTGGAAGAAATTAATTTGAGAAATTTTGATTATCATATCTTTTCTACCCCTCTGAGTCAGAGCTTCATTTCTAGCCTAAGCATGCAGCTGACATTCCCATCTGAAATTAATTCATACTCCTAAATGCTAGCTAGTAACCAGTGAGCAAAACCAAATGCTGACATTTTATTTTAGCTAATCTTTTCAGGTAGTTCAGAACTCAGAATAGCAGCGCAGATTAAAATAGGATATTTATTTAATTAAACTTCTATTAAAAAAAATTAAAAAGAAGCACTTAAACATTTGTTATTTACTTCTCTTGGAAATACATGGAAATAGATGGGCAACAGCTGAACTTCTTTTGAGTTTGCTAATAAAAGACTTGTTTCTGTTTTTGTCCAGCTAAGTCTTAAAGAATAAAGGGACAGTGCAAATTAAATGCAACAGATCCCCCTTTTCCTGAAATTTGCAGTGCAACTCTGTGGCTTGGTTGTATGTTTTAGACAAACATGTTTTGATACAGTATCTGTCCATAGGGCAACAGGGTTATGAATACATATTCAGAAGGCATACAAAACCAGAGGTTGTCAATGAGTCTTTTGTACTTCAGCCTCTGGAATAGATTAATTCTTTTCTTCACTGAGCTTTAAAGTGGGATATATTCACTTTGAGTGAGATCCTAAATCATCCTCTTTATATTAATTTTCTCATTTCATACCTGACTGTTACTTCCTAGCCACACAGCTGAAGTCATTTCTTCACAGAGAACAGAAGATGTGGGGAAAAATTCTATCCTAACTTCGAAGTATTCAGCTGTGGTTTTGAAGGCTACAAACCTGGCCAGAATTTTTTTTTTTTCCCTCCCCAAGCTTGGAGATTGACTACTTTTGCCTAAGATCTCTTCAGAGCAGGGGAACAAAGCAGCCATTCATCTCCCATAAAGCCTTTTGTCTGGGACCAGGAAAAGACAGACAGATCATACAGACAAACGATGGAGGCACAATTTGGGCTTGCATGACAGCAGTAAAATGGTCAAAGTTTATCAGGAAAACAGAAGCCTACATAAGGGGAATATTTGCACCAGCCTTAGCAGTAATTAGTGGAAGCCCCTTATTATTCCCTTCACAATGGTGAAGATGATCTCTCCTGGTTCTTCTCTGACCATCTAGAAAATCCAGGGAGCCAGCAGTCTTACGGAAGTTGTATTTGGCCACCAAAACTCAAACCAGTGTGGCCAGGAGGGGAACACAAACACAAGAGGTTGTCTTTGGGCCTTTTTTTTTTTCCCTGGCATGGAAGATAGCTCACAGCTTTCTCCAGATAGGACTTACTACTGCTTCCAGTGAACCAATCGTTTATTAGCTGAATCTGTCCCACAGAAAATGCCTGTGGCACATTCAGCTGCAGGAGCAGAGAAGAATAAATTGTTTCAGAGGGATCCTCTGTGGTCTTTGTGGAGGGGCTGATAAACAAATCCTGTTCCATTCAGCAGCTTGGTGTGCAGACATACTTTGTGCATGCCTCGGGCTATGGGATGCATTGTTAATAATCACTTCAAAGTACTCTATGGGCATTTAAAGTTGCTCTCTGTTTGCAGCCCTTTCTTTGGTCTTTTGGACACTTTTGAAGTTCTGGCCAGTGGTATGCCAGTACTGCCAGCAATACAAACTGCACTATTGTTGTGAGGCGCTGCCGCCGTGTCTCAAATACTCCAGGCCTCCTGTCTTGGCATATCAAGTATGTTTGTGTGTGCATGTTTATTAAAATTGAAGAGCCTTGTACTATGTGGTGTGCATTGGAAGAACTCTGGCAATATTTTCCCTAATGTAAGCACAGCATGCTTGTGTAGCACACAGCTGATTAACGGCCACTTTTTGGGCGTAGAGATTGCAATGATGAGTATCTTATTTTGTATTTACTTACATCATCCTTTCTGACTGGCAAGTTATTTTAAAAATGGCTTGTGAGGGGTGTCAAAGGGAAAGGAGTTGGGTTTTTTTATTCGATTAAGAACATTTTAAAACTTAGATAATATAAAAAAATCCTAGGCTCATGTGACAGGGCCCATAGCTGCCTGACAGCAGGTCACATATATTGCATTACATTGCAAAAACCATTGTGAAGATCTTTGCAATAGAACTACGAACATCTACTTAGGCTGTTTTAACTGAAAAGCAGTTTAACTGTGGATTACCTTGTAGTATATCCTGTGTAATGGATGTGCTAAGCAATGCATATAGGGAGAACCTGAAGAATGAAGAGGATAACATGGAGTACAGGAGATCCTGATCCTTCATTGTAACTACTGCTGATGCAGATCTTTTGGTAGTGATGAGGCCAGGGATGGGAGGGGATACTTCATTTGCACTTCTGACCATATGCTGTAACATCTCAGCAGTGCTCACATCCTGGACTTTTTTTTTTTTCACCTGTGTAAAACTGGATGTAGTTTCATGGACATTTAAATTTTATATAAATGAGAGATGGGATCAAAATGTTGCCTCCTTCCTCTGCTTTCCATCCGCACCTATGCACTCCCATTCCTGCCTTTGTTCTGCCACAAAAGTTCACAAGGCCACACAATGACTTGGATCAGGAATCACCGTGTCTGAAAACTAACCTGACAACAAGCAAACAAATAAATAAACCAAATCAACCTTGCCTCCAAAAACCCTCCCTAATTTTCAGCTAACTCAGTTTCCTGCTTTGGCTCAGCACGTGATAACATGAACACATACAGCAGCACAAAGGCAGGGATGGGAAGGAGGCAGTCCTTCTTTTACCACTGTTACTAATCTTCCAAGTCAATGGACTCTGAAGAAGCACAGCATGTCAAGTCTTGGGTGAGATATAGGCCATTTCTTCGCTTTCCTGCTCTTCTGGCTAAAACTAGGCAAGAAAGCGTGTGCATTTGCAACACTGACAGTAAAACCACCCTGGATTATATTTATTAGCTGCTAAGGTCATCTACGTATCCTTCCCCCACTGTCTTAGATTTTTGGCTGTTTCAGAAATATATTTTTCCTCATTCCATCATTAAAGGTTCCTTGATGGACACAGAGGTGTAATATCTTCCTTCCGCTTCTGTCCTTCCCCAAGCTGGGAATGGCTAGCATCTCTTCTCTTTCTATTGCAAAAACTGTCCTCGTGTCTTCTGCAATTGGGCATCAGGATATATTAGAATGTAATTCAAGAGATTATGTCATTCTGCTCCCTTTTTGTTTCCTTAAACATTTTTGATCAATATTTTAAATTCATTTGTATATATGTTCCTCTCTGCTTTTACACCCTCCCTTAGAAGTTGCCATTAAAGTGCATCATTGTTATCTCAAAAACCTGTAATTTCATACTCTACTAGTTTTGTCAAAAGATCCATACTTAAACATAGCACAGAATAAAACACCTTACATCTTGATAGGATGCCCACCATTATGGCATTTATACCAACTATTGTAGGTCTAATAAAATAAACAACTGTTGGTAAGGTGAAAGCCTGTGTTATATATATGTATATATATACATATGCCTCTTCATTTTTGGTCAACATCTTTCAAGATTAAGTATTCTGATTTCATACCAGCTGCTTCCATTGGTACATCCTCTCACCTGCAGATGGGGCCAGGAAGAATCTTGGCTCCATTTCAGCCAGATGGTGACTTTCCTTTGCAAAGACCATATGTTCACTGGTGTGCCATGTTCAACTGCCAGTTCTGGCCTCATCATAACAGCTTGTTCAGTAGAAATAACAATTTCTAATCTGTAGGAAGGTATACAGATACCTTAACCAGCTTTTAGAAAGAAAGGCTGAGGAAGCATTAGGCAAGACTGGTCATTCTGACTAGTGGGCTGAAACAGTTGGTATTTATTAAAGGAAATGTATTCAAGGAAAAGTCAGAATCTGGTTATGTTAAACAAAACAAATGCGACAGAAATAATAGACAGGGTAAAATGCTCCGTAAGAGACTGAGTCTGCTGGATTACATTTGAGCACACATTTGACAACCTGATAGATTTTTTTAGCAATATTTGGGCTGAAATATTCTCATTCTTCCTGGAATTCAATTGACAATAACAACATGGTGGTAAAATATAAAAAGAGATATTAAGAAAAGAGTTATTTTCTTGAGTCCAGAAATTGTGCAACACTGAGGAGAATATTTACGCAAGACAGCCATAGGAAAAGGTCTTGAAAAAAAAAGTGAGGAGAGTAGGTGGGCCTGAGAATGGGCTTTTGGTAGCTAAGAGGTGTTACCAGGATTAAAAATATTAAGCTGAAACTCGTGAACTTCTATTCCTTCTGCTTGTATTAAAATAATAAAATTCAGTCAATGTACAGATGTACAGTTATGCCTTAGTAGTCTTTAGGCACCTCTAAAATCAGAAACAATGTCTCTCAGTACTATTGTAAATAATTTTTTGAGGTTTCATGTTTTTCACCTTTTTTTCTTCATGACATTGGTACAGGAATGGCATCCTGCATTCTTTAAATAGTGTATTTATCTATGTGCAGTTCAATACGAACATTGCATACATGTATGAGTGTCTGATCAACCTTTGATTGATTATATTACTAAATTTCTTTCTAAAATGCAGAAAGGCTAAAAAAAAAAAAAATACAGTACTATCTGCTAGTACTTCACAAGTTGGTCAACAGGTCTGGGATGTGTGAGAAGGCAGCTGCTGACTGATATGCAAGTGACTGCAAGGAAGGTGTGCCGGGGAGTGTCAGCAAGACCAGAGGGACACTGAGTGATGAAATGCAGAAACACAAGGAAAGGTGGTAGCTGATTGCTATGTAAGTCCAACAGAGAGCTTTATATTGGGGTGTAAATGTCACAGAAGAAAATGCAGAGGGCTTTTTTTTTTTGTTTTTGTTTTTTTTTTTCTGTCTAGCTTATGCAGCATACTAACAGTAGAAGATATTTCAAAATAGGTTACATGTTCAGCAATCTGACCTTGGGAGCACAAAGAAGGTCCCTTAAAGCAAACATGTCTGGAAAGCCATTTATTCTTAGTATAACAATTTGTGAAAAAGAAAACTCTCCTTTTTCAAAGGTGTCATGATGACGCAGGGATGGTCAGATGTAACCAAAATAAGAGTGTGGTGGGAAGGGGACCTGCTTCTTGCAGTTACATTCAAGGAGTATACTGTCACTTATTTTGAATTAATTTAACCTCAATCTAAATTACAGAAAACAATGTAATGACAGCTAAACACATGACCAGTATATGCTATGGTCAGGCTCAGCTTGTGTTCAGAGAAATGTACGAGAAATGCGGGGAAATAAATAGATTTTCTAAACACTAATTTCAGGAAAATCATACACTAGTCACCTTTTGTATCTAGAATAGGACAGAGAAGTTGTCTGTAAGAAAAAAATTACTAGTCAGGGTTTATAAAGGGACACACCAGGCTATGTAATCAGACCTTTTATAAAATGCAGACCAAAACCTTGCCCAGTAATTTTTGTATTAGGCCTAGCTTCCACTAACTTGTTCAGACAGAAGTTATGCACTCTTAAAACAGGTGGTCCATGGCTGTAGAAATCTTGGTCATATTAGTCAATGAGTATTCTGCAGACCCAAGATGAAAATCTGTATTGTGTCCAAAAGGAGTTTTTCAGACTCATTTTTTTCTTTAATTTGTTTGTATAACAACTGGGACATCCATGATACAGGTTTAAACTTGGCTCTTACTCTCCTAGTCAAAGCTGGAGAACATTATACAGTCTTTATGCTTGACTCTTAGCTGAAATATTAAGAGGATGAAGGAATAGGCTAAGTTTGGTTTTGTGCTGTCCTTTATTCCTGCATTGCCCTCACTGTCCTCTGGATCGTGTTCTCATTTGGATCTTAAAGTTATGTTTTATATTTTGTCTAATACTTTTATATGTGAGAGAAGAAAAAAAGTCTGGATTATAAATTCAACACACCTGCTTTTGAATAAAGGAATATTCTCCTCCTTCTTTCAGATAATATTTTATCCTTATCCTTTTGTACTTATCTTTAACATACAACTTTTCAGGAAAATTATAAAATGTAATTTCTCTTTTCCTACTTTTTGCATGATGTACCCTATCAGTTTCAAGTTATGTCTAAGATGTTTTGTTTGTATCATTTACTTTTCATTTCAGATATGAGCATCAGTTGGGACCATGCACAGTTCTTTGAGAAATTCTTGATCAGTTTCAGCCAAAATTGCATAGACATTCAGACTTAGAACATAGCTTTGCAACTATCTTAAGATTGTGGGTCAGTGGAAAGATGCTCAATGATTTTAACAAGCCTTTGAACCAGAACTTACATGATATGAAATTAAAGCTGGAATATCATTGCTTAACAGTTGGTGGAGGTTTTCTGAAAACATAGAAAGTTTTACCACTAAAAACCACAACCATCTGAAGACATACTAAGCAATACACTTTTGTTTTAATCAAGAACCTCTACTGAGGAACTACTGAAACATTTACATTCAGTGATTTATTAAACACAATAAAAGGAAAAGTACTAAATTAAAGTTTAACTTATACGATTCAGAACTCCAGTTCCAAAAACCTACATAAACTGATACCTTGAACATTCATTCTGTTCTTTTAGAGCTGTTTGAAAGTTTTTAGTATGTCACTACACAAAAATCTTGTTTTATTCATTACATAAGAATCTAAAGTATTGAAAATTATGTAATACACTTGGTAGTTTCAATATCAAATGATGATATTGAATATTTACTAAATGTTTGATCCTCATTATGCAGACTGGAATTTTTTAAACATTTCTAATCATTTCAGACTATTTCAGACTACATCTGTTCTTTATTTTATAGTCATAGTCTGTTCTTTGTTATACAGTAAAACAGACAGAAACTGGAAAGGTTTCCTATGAAATGTTGAGATTGTCTGAAGAAATCAGCCTTGCTAAGAAGATGTCCCTCATGCAGTATGACCAAGATGTAATTTTTGATTGTGTCTGTTTTACCTTAAATTTCCAGGATCTGTTCAGGTAACCGTTTTGGAGAGGTTTCAGCCTGTGAGGGTTATGAATTATCTGACACATGAAAATAACTTTATGTTACAAACATCTTGGGGATCATGAAGTCAGATCATCCAAAGAGATCAAAGAAAAAATTAATTTCCAGAAATTAAGTCCAATAAAACATAATTCTTAAATAAATATATCTTTATAGTTGTGAGATTAAAATGCTAGAAGAGTTTTTGAGTTAGAAGACATGAAGCTAACTAAAAAAATCAGTGTGTTTTACTCCCTATGATTTGGCTTTTGTGTCTAGATCTCCTCCTTGCATTCAGAAAAAACTGTCCATGAATCAGTCATTACAATCCCAAGTGTATGAAATATTTTTTCTTGTTGAGGAATGTGACATTCTTTGCAAAGTAGGAACAAATGGTGCAGAGTCATCTGCTTAATAAGGACTGGCAATCTGAAGAGCATCTGAGAATGCCACGAATGCCGGTGCATTTTAGATATATATGTTTTGGTGCAATCTGAGATGTGCTTGCCTTGTGTTTTGCTGTGCAATATTGGTTGTACAATGGCAACATGATGTGGTCTAAGTTAATGCTATACTTGGAATTTTTTTGGTTTGTTTTCCGCATTCCCTTGCTTCCTTCCTCAGTGAAGCTATTTCCTTCCAAACAGTGTTTAAATCAGTATAGACTAGCCAGAGCATAGTCTGGGCTGGTTATCAGCAGGCCTCACAACTGCAATGAGTGGCTCTAGATTTCCTTATCCACCTCCCCAGCAGTTACTGTCATCAAAGCAACTGGATGGGACACAGATGAATAGCTGCTCTTAGAATAGAAATCTGCAGCAAGGTCAATGTTGTTCAAAACAATCCGACCAACAGCAGGAAATTCCCTCCAAGATTGCTAAACCTTGTTTACAAGAGATGTCTTTCTGCAGGATATACCCTACCCAATGCTGTGCTGGGAATGTCATGTGACATAGCACATTTTCATGGGTAGTCATCTCAGAAAGCAGATAGGATGAAGTCCTGGAAAAATTCCTACTTCCTTCGGTGCAACAGGGTTTCAAATGAAATGTTTCATTAGAAAAATGTTAAAAATTTTTGGCGTCTAAAATCAGTGCTGTCAGGTGGTTTCTAGGCTGGGACATGTGCGGAGGTAGAAGGTGGTGTATGAAGATTCCCTTGCTGAGAATGGGTTGTAGCTAAATCACATTAATAGATACAAAATATATCCTGAACTAAACTATCTTGGAATAATATTTCCCAGAGAAGGCTGAGTGAGGACTGGAAGACTGGAACAGCCACATCCCACTAACAAATACTCTGTTAGGAATGCTAGCACAATGACTAATCACTCATCCTTTGGTAGGAAAAAAACTAAAGTAATTTTTTATCAAGATATGAGACAAACAAACTTGGTGAATACTTCTGCCAAAGACTTTCAAGAAAGAGTTATGTTTCAGAAAGTTGTTATTTGTTCACGCCTATTTTACAAATAAAAACAAAGGTGCAAACTGACAAATGGTTTGTCAGTTATACGTATCCACTCTGTCATAGATATTGGCGATAATAATCTCTAATTGAGAAAAGTAACTGTGATTAAAGAGACACTTTAGATGTTCTGGCTGTTCACATCCATTTAATGCAAGTACTAAGGCTCCGGTCAACAGCATGACAGAGTGGAGAGTAAGAGCCTTAATATGTGAAAGTGTATTAAATGAAACTTAATGAAATCCTTCTTTTCCATAACCACCGCATATTGTCAATACTTGGCTTATGTCCTCCACAAAGGCCTGTAGGAGTTGATCTTAAGGGATAGGTACTCTGAGGTTTACCAGATCAAGGGGAGAGAGGACCACAGGTAATAGACTGGAAAACTGACACTTTTGCATGGTGGCTTCTGAAAATATTCACAGAATCACCAAATTTATAAGTACACGATTTAGAATCCCCCTCAGATTCTGTTTCTGTTTTTCAATTCTCTTAAAATAATAAGAAAAAAGGAAATATCTAAGACAAAAGTGCCCAAGATATGGCCTAAGTACCACTACTGGAACACAAGCTACTTCCTATTAATACTCCAATGTTACCTCAAAAAGATGCATACTTCTTTTTGCACATATGGCCCAGCAGTATGGACCTATGAACTTCATCAAAGTCAGCCCAATGGCACTGGCATTTGGGAAGCCTTACTCTACCGTGAACACGGAGATTTCTTTTTATTTGGAATAGCAAGAGACATAAGGTAATGCTTATGGATTACGGACTGTGTCTAACAGAGGTGTTATGAGTTGCCAAAGGTCAACCAGACTTCACATTTTCTTTCTCATATATGATTACATTGCTATCCAAGATAGATGGCTATTCTGACATGGGGATTAGTAGCCTAAATTGGGTGAAAACCAATGACATCAAAAGCCTAATGAAAATAATATCTTTCTATTTGTTAGTCCGCTTTAAGGACCAAATAGCCATTAGCACCATCATTTAGGTTTAAAGAGGAATGATCAGTTCTGAAAAGAAAAAATAGATTACAGAAATATTATGAATTTAAAGCAAAACTTTTGATATAGCTGAAAATAAATTACTTATTTTATTGGGTGATATAGATTGTTAAATGTGTACTTTCAACACATAGACAACCAGTTTGCTGCCTCTTATGCTTTCAGGTTCAGTCTTAATTCTGTTGACAAATTTAAATGCATTGTTTGTGAGCAACCTTATACATGTATTATATGGCTCAAATTTATTCATAGGATAAGCTTTGTGCATGTAAGACACTGCCCTAAATTCTATACTCAGATTCACACAGCCCAGACCCTTCTGGACTCATTAAGAGACAAGCATGTAAAATGAAGTGCAGTTAGAATCACTATTTGCAAAATTTAAGTTTACATGCTTGTTACCTTCAATACTTGGTTCATATTATGAAGAATAAATCTTGTGAGAGCTACAGTTTTCCATTAGGATGGTCTTTGGCTGTCATTTTCATCTTTGGGAGGAGAATTCAGCTTTTATATATACACATTCTCTCTGCCATCTAGAGTTAGTATTAATGAAACAACTATACAGTTTTCTCTTTTAAACAAATAACAAGTGAACATGAGAACAAAGGAAAGGTAAATAAACAAACAAACATTCTTCATGCATCCATTTTCCTTGAACATTTTTATAAATGTTTTTGTTATTTCTAGTTTGTACTTGAAGCATACAATAAGTAACATTTGCTATTGGTCTAAAGCCCTGTTTAACTTGTCTTGTTGACTTTGTAAGTGAATTGGATGACCTAACCTTCATAAATAAGAATGAATAAGGATATCACTCAAACAAGGATAGGGTGGAGAGCACTTCGGGAGGTGATATGGAGAAGAGGAAATAAGAAGACCTATTTAAAGTCACTGCTTGTCCTCTTTAGCTGAAGAAATATGTTAGGTTATAAATAGAAACACTAGAATTAAAATTATCTGTTTTCCTTCCTGAGCAGAGAGAAGGGTTTCTTGACATGTTTTACGTGAGAGATTTATTTTTTTTTAAATCGTTCATATTTCTCCTGCATTCTCACAAGTAAATAGGTCTTTTTTTTTGTTGTTTTTTGAATACTGCAGTCACTCAGAAACAGATACACTGCAAATCTTGTTCATGAAGTCCCGGAGTGGACTCAAATCAGGGATCTGCAGTATTTCATCATTCTGTAAGTACTGTTTCACCTATCTGCCAAAGCAGGAAGGAGTCAACTGGACTCAAATGGACATTAGGTCATACCAACATCAGGCCCTGAGCACTGTCTTTAAGCACACATGTGCAGTATTATGCAAAAATACATGGCATTTTTCATTTTATTTGATCAGCTTCCTCAGTTCTGCATGCCAGATGAAAGGAGAGGGAACAATTTAAAGGATTCCTGTTATTGTCCTTTCAGACAAAATTTTGCTAAGTGCATTACTGGATTAACCTTTCTTTAATTTTTTGTCACTGTTCATTATAATTACTGTTCATCACAATCAGATTAGCGTCTTACAGTTTTGATGGGCTGCTCAGCCAGATGTATATGGCCACTTTCAGTACTAAGACATTTGCCCACCCAGTAGTTTCTAATACATTTTCTAATTACCAGTCTACTGTCACATGACAGTCTGTGCCTATGTAATATTCCGTAACAATGATCTACTGCAAAATATTTTGTGAAAAAACGTACAGAAAAGAATAAGAATGGTGTTAGGTAAGCAGTATTTTAATTTGATAAAAAGTATAAGAAAGTGCATCTCTTAGAGATTACTTTCAAAGAATATTATGTTATGAAAACATTTTAGTATTTAAATTGGTTCTCTCAGATTCCAAAAAAAAGGAAATCAATGAGATTCTTGCCAAGAAATACTTAGCTCTTCAAATTTGTTCCCAGCTAAATGAGATGTTGTGAAATGATGATTCTATTTAGGTTTCCTTAAAGTACACAAAGGTTATACCATTCTTTATGATTTCTGTCACTCTTTTTAAAGTGAGAGCATACCTACTGTTATAATAACAGCTCCAGTCCTGTGCTTGCTTGCAGCTGGGTATAGCAGCAAAAAATACCAGCGTTTGGTGTTATTTTGAGGGAAAGTTAACTCTAGCACAGTGTTGTCTCATCTTTTTATTTGCATCTAGTATAGCCAGATGAGGAGCATCCCATCTCTCAACACCCTAATTAAACTTAGACACAACTTATATCAATCAGACCAATAACTTCATGTTAAAATGTTTAAATATTTTTAGAAAAAGTTGGATTGAAAACTGGAGTCAGCATATCTTAGAAAAACAGTAAAAGCAAAAAGCTTTGTTGTTGTCAACCAGCAAGCTTAACCACACCTCTGATATAATGAAAACAGATGTGCAGACACTACTGAAGGAAGTGGGGCACCTTTGATCTGCTGGCTTCTACTGCTCACTCACAAAGGACAGTTTCTTCCATTAATGAGGCTTCTCTAGTTTATTAGGTTCACCGATTTCATGTGCCCAGAGCCAGGAGGGAAATTACGCTACTCTCTAAGAAACCACTTTGATACCTTGTAAATACAGAGCTATAAAGCACTCATGTCACTTATGGCCATAAGTGGGATATCTTTGTAAATGGTTGGAATGACTGCTTGATGATATTTAAAGAGTGTAATGCCTTGTTAGATGAGCTGATATTTGCATATCCATAAGGAATGAACTCAGGTGAGAGAAGAAAGAAATAATTCTCCAGGAGGAGTCAGAATTCTTCAGAATCATTTTTGCAGAAAACTAAACTTAAGTCTACCAAAGTGAGTGTAATTTCTGGCATACTGAGAAATACTTAAACGAATCAGAACAGATGGCTGAATAAACTAATGATGTCTTATTTGCATAAGTCAAGGGGGCCCTATTTACTCCTATTACACTTATCAGTATAATATATTGCATGTAATTAGCTCACCTAGTTACATGATTTAATGAGACCTATACTGACCACACACAGTGTCTCACATTCATGTCAGTCCTGATGTACATACAAAATACTTTTTGAGGACAGAGTGCCTAAAATCCTGCTAATTTTAAAGTTCAGAATTTTAAAGAGGCTTGCACAGCTTTAAAGGTCATTCTTTCAGGAGTGCCATTTACTGTAGCAGCTGCTAAAAATCTGTGAACATTCACGCCAGACAGGTACAATACATCCACATTGCTGTTTGTCTAGTTTACTAGCTGTTGCTGAAATAACTAGATTATTTAGATTCTTGGTTTTATTGCTGTTTCACAAGGCTTTACAGAAAGTAGTAAGTTAAATAGTGAGCTCCTTTCATTCTCCTCCAGTGACTGTTAATGCTGCGCCATTTTTGTTCAAGTCTTGTGTTCTTGTGCATATCACTTTGAACTTCTTTAATTTCCCTTTTTACTCTTAATTTACAGAGCTGTCTGCTTCATATGTATGTCTCAGCACAGTTTATTCTCTTCTTTTCTTACATATAGTGACATTTCAATCTACTACAATTTATTTAACACTACAGTAATATTTAAAACATGCCTCCAGTTGTTCAAATTAAGCTACAAGTGGCAAAAGATTTATATAACTCAGAAACCAGACCCTGATTCTCCTGGAAGTTTATTGTGTGGTCACAAAATGGAATTACATTTTGACTATAAAACTTGATGTTGAGCACTGCACTATTTTTTTTTTTTTATACAGAGCTATTTCCCACCTTTAATTTCTCGCATCCAGTGGAGTGTGCGTGCACTCACCTGTATCCAAGAAATTCAGTAGCAAACCCATCTGCTCACAGTGAGTTCATGGGGAAAAAACAGAAACCCCACCTTCACACTTGTCTGCTTGTAGGCCAAGAGATCAGAGTTTTGCTTGCCTGATTCCACAGGGAAAGGAGTAAGGTCAGGCTGAAGCATACTCGATGCCAACTGAATGCATCCATGACTGGCTACAGAGGTTCAGCAGTTATATTTTTTTCTTAAAAGAAGCCACTCTGCCCAAAATGCTGTGGTTAGCAGCACACCTCCAGCCACTGCCAACACTATGGTACAGTGTTCATCCTCACTGAGCAAAGAGAAAGATGGTTTGTAAAGCAGCAGAGTTTCATTGCTATTTGTACCATCCTGTTGAATTTAAATGGACTTCAAAGGAACAGAGTATTACCAAGGCACTGATAAAAGGGCTCAAGTGTGAGTGAGAATAACGTTTAAAACCTTTTACTATCATGAACACAAATATGTACATCACATCAAAAATGTTTCTGAATTAATTTGTGTAACTGCCAGTAACTAAAGGTTGGAGTTACAGATATGCATTAAGGAAATTTCCTCTACCTTGATCTGAGATGGCAAGCTCTCTGCACTAGAGGTTGTACTCATACCCTGTGCACCTCCACCAGGAGCTGATTGAGCCGGGGGAATTTGTATGGGATGACGTAACTGTGTATGCGTGTTGCAGGGAAAGCATTAAGGAAGGAGATCCTGCTGTCCTACAAGAACAGCATAGCATTTGCAAGTAACATTTTTCTGGAAAGAGCAGTCTTATGTTAGCTTTAGAAGGTCAAAACTGCTGGATGTGCAGATTTTTCTTCTTAGCCTTTCCTTGGACAGCTGCATTTCAAAGTTGGAATTGTTATTTCTGTGTACATATGTAGAGTACTGGAATGGCAGCAGAAGTACACATGGGGCTTCAAACATGAAAGGACTTTCTGTGTCAATTATAAACAAGAGACAAGGAAAACTTGTTCATGTATTGTGGACCTTTTCTAGTGTTATTATCACTTTGCTAATGAATAGTTGGTACAACTCCATTAAAATTAATGATGCTCTCTGAAGATGAATCATGTTCAGCCACAGTATGGTGTATAGTATGCTCCAGACTGAGTCTGTGAGAAATGGAAAAAATATCTTGGAGTAGGACTTCTCTGCAATATCCGATATAATATATTGGAACACTTGGTGTTCCCAACCTCAGTTAAGCCATGAATTATACTAGCGCTCCTTAATGCTGGAGAAAAATCAAATATGAATGAAACTGGTGTCTTGCTAATGAAAAGGCTGTTTTAAGCTTATTTTCTGTTTACACTGATTCACTAGTTCCAAGCACTAATTATTCTGTATCCATAAAATAAGTACTTTTATATAATGTATCAGGCCTCTTAGTAGAACAGATCCATCTAGTAAATAAATTTAACATCAAAGGGAAGAGGTGGGGGAAGTGTGAATCTTTTCTGGTTATAAATTAGTTCCAGTATACTGGTTTATTTGTACTGGTCAGAAGCAGTGTTTTCAGGATGACAGAAACAAATTCCTCTGAGACTGTAGTTTTTTGGAGAGGTTGCAAACACTTTATGAGAAATCTGTTGAAAAGTTTTACTTGAGTGGGAGAGTGTGTGTCAGGCAGGCATATGCGATTCAGTCTCAGTATAGGAATTTTATTTCCCTTTCCTCCTTTTGTAAGACTTATCAGTCTTCAGTTGTTCTGGCTTTCTTCAAAAATCTGTGCCAGGGCACCTTTTTGCTAAAAACACTATGTCTTTGACACACCCTGGGAGGAGTCAGATGGCTTTTTACATATGATAAGAGATGGCTGATGGCAATTAACAACCTGAAATTTGCAAATACAATTTTATAAGATTTCCTGTAAGACTGATGATGACCCTTCTCACTTTCTGTTTCAAGAGCAAGTGCGCCCAAGTGCCTGTTTTAATCTTGTCTTTAATTTAGTTATATGCCAGCATTCACACAAATGGGGAGAGAGAACAAATCCACACAGAGACTTCAGTGATGTTGCTTAATAGATAGGAGGTGTTCCCATTCCCCAGCTCTCATGGTGATTTAGAAACATGGAAAAAATTGAAACAAAAGACAAAAAGCCTCCACTTATCAGGTGTAAAATGCAGTCTGTTTTTCAAGAACTAGTATAAATTAATTTTGGTACCATTATACTATTCCTGTTTTTTATATTTTCCTCCTATATTTCTCAATAATATTTTATTGTCTTTCTCATGCTTTCTAGTTTGCATTAATGGTAAAACAGGCAGGTGTGCATTCTAACCTTATCGGCTTTGAGAATACAGGAAAATATAAATGGAAATTCTGGTTTACTCCTACATATAACCAAACATCTGTGTTTCTGTATAGCCAAATATTTCCTCTCCAGACAAGCCCTTTCCAGTCAAGCCCTTTTAATTCTATGAAGTGTGACCAGCAAACCAAATAACAACAATAGCAAATGTAATATGTACAGAACAGTAGACAGAGTGATATTTTAAATTTGACACTGTTTTTGTAATAAAAGCAATTATATGTATTTTTAGGCAGTAAGAAACTGTTATCAAAATATGCTTGTCATCTGTGGGGATTTTTTGCTATGTCTGTTGTGGTACTGAAGTTAACATTTTAACTGTACTGTCTTTAAAATACAGTCTTATAGAAATAAGATACATAAAAATCATGGTTTCTAACTTTTTTATTTAGCTAGTTTCTTTAAATACTCTTTCTTTTTTTTTTTTTTTTTTTTTTTTTACATAAATATTCCTGTTGGTCTAAGATCAGATCTCTTTCTTACAACACATTATACATTATAAAAGATTTCTCCCATTCAGAAAATGCCAGTTTTGCTCATTGTTATGAAACCTCTGTCCTCAAGCAAAACTTAATCTACAGCACGGTCACTATATCAAGCGATGTATTATTTAGGGGGTGCTCAGCACCTGTTCCAGTCATTGTACGAACACGTGGTTGTTGTCTATCTTTGGCTCAAACAATTTTGTACCTAATATTGTGAACTGGCCCCTGGCAGAAAACTGAAATGAGAATGAAATGGTGTGATGCATTGAAGACAAAAGAAGCACTGGAGTGAATGATCTTAAATAAAGGGGGCAGAGAAAAGTTAAATCCCTGGGGAGCTTTCCCCAGGTGGTGGATACTGAAACCTCATGTTTGAAATTACATCTTGCTGTGGTAGCTCCAAAGAAATGGAACCAGATGTGCTCATCATTACCCATCAGGCCACCATGGCAAGCTAATTTTGCCAAATAGCCCAAATATACACAGAGCTGTAATGACCTTTAATTCCTAACAGCTTCAGTAGATCTTATTAAAAGCAGTGGTGGGCTCAGGGATCAGAAACTACTGGTTTCAACTTTCAAATGGGCTGTCTGAGGATGCTAACCCCAGTGACATTACAATATAAGATGTCTTATGAGCTAAAGAAGTATTACAAATACTACTAATTAAAAAATGGAAAAAGAACATGGACTTGTGAAAGAAGTAAAACAAGTTTCTTTGCAATCATTTTTGCTTTTTGCAGTCTGAGAAGAAAAATAAAGAGAGGAGACTTATTAAACACATAGATCTGATGGTATAATAGTTAGAACAACACAGGAATTCAGATAGTGGGATACTGGGACAGGAATTAGGTTTTATAGTCACCCATAAAAGCTGCAATGGTAAGGGTACAAGTTACAAGCTATTCTATGTAGGCTTGCTGAATTATTTCTACTGATGTTGGTTGGAAAGATTAAGAAATGTAGACTATCTTTTTATTGATCTTTGAAATCTCATCAAAATACCTATCTTCAACTTGTTCATGTTCTTCTGTTGGACTACATTCTTTCCTTAGTGAAATTATTGTTGCTTTCACATCAGCAAAATTCCTTGCTCCTAGTAAGTCATAAGCTATTTAAATTCCCTGCAATGAAAAAGTGTTTCCATTTGAGATCATCTAACTTTATTGCATCATGTCCAATAGCCTATTACATGATACTTACAGAACTTGCTAAGCTAAACTCAGGTTAGCACTATATACTATTCAATCAACAAACTGAGATGTTTCATTTCTAATATAATCTCTTATTTTTTAATTTTCACAGAGTGTCCATTCTTTCAACTGTTTCAAACTCCAGAGGATTATACCATAGATACACACTGGTCAGATTCAGTAAGGTTAAAATACCATGGAACATAACCATGCATATACTTCACTGCACTTCTACATTTCTAACATGTACAGAAGGAGGTATCTTTTGAAATTATACAAAGTAAACATATGTAATATTTTACCATGTCAGGTTGCTGGCCAAACCCTTATAGCCTATAGATGACAACATATGCCCATAAGAAATGGAACAGATTTTACCAAGTACTTTCAAAGAACAGACTCAAATTTAAAAGTGGCTTCAAGTTCCCTTAAAAGCTGCCATGGCTGGGAAATGAGCCAAGGAGTCTGTGTTTCTGTAATAGTTGTGCTGATGCCAGCGATAGATATTTGTGCAGTTATTTTCCCTCCTGCTTGAAGTATCTGAGTACTTGCTTGAAGGTCCTAACACACTACAGATATTTTTATCTTCCAATGAACAAAGATGCAAAATCAAATTATAGAAGCTATTACTAGAGTATGAAAATTCAAAAAATATATATCTGAGTTCTTTAAAATAAAATAAAATAGATAGCTTTCTCAAATAATGTACAAGTTACTGTATGAGATTTTATGGCATTTATAATGTAGAAGGTTAGAGCTGTTGATCATCATAGTCATTCTGACCCTAGAAAAGGAACCATGGCTATTCCATATGCTCTGAGATGCAAAAAGATGAACTCTCAGTGTACCAGCAAAGAGCTCTCAGAAGACTCTGGAATCATCCCAAAATTGGACCTATAGCTAAAGAAGAATCATTTGTAGAGAACCTTAAAAATTCTGACTACAGGATTATTTTTGCTTAAGAATTCTTCTTATCTCATTCACTTCACCGTATCATAGAAATCCTAAAGGCCAATCAACATACCAAGAGTCATACATATATCTGTTTATGTATGGACTGTATGTACTAATATATACTAGATTGAAAAAATCACATGGAAATACCATCTTCTTTTTCTTCATTGATACAACTGTGAAAAAGCCTCAAATTCTGGCTACAAGATTGAATGTCAGGATTTTATCAATAGTGTAAATCTCATTAGGTTCTTAGGTTTCTAAAATATGTGGTGTGAAGAATATGCTCAGAACTTTTGTATTAAAGAGCTGGAATTATGAATAATGTAAATTCAGCAAATTCTTACAGCAGAAAACCAAACAAATACATCAACATAAATGTCTGATTGCAATCTGGTTTCTCCTAGTTCTGCACAATGAGAAATATTTAGGCAGCACCTTCTCATGTTAGGAACAAGATTAGACTTTTGCTTCTTCAGATCCAATGCATGAATCTCTGTCACTGCATCATCGGTTAAAAGCAGCAAGAGGCAAAATCAGTGTTCTGCTCGACTTATGCAACTGTCCTCAAAATTTCTACCCAAGGGTTCTTTGCCTTTTGAAATGTACCAAACTTTTTTTTTTTAAATCTGAACTCTCTCTCTTCCAGCAAGATCACTCAAAATTTTTTATTTCCTCCTCCCCACCCCCCACAATTACTGATTACTCTTTAACAACCTAATTGAGAATAAAGCAAATCTCTCTTTACCAGGATGCTCAGGAAAGTTTTAATCTGCACTGTAAATCTTTATGCTTCCTCAGCACTTTAGTACATGGTTGTGTACAGCAGTGTTCCCTGAAGTTCATCTCCATGTAGGGTTTAACAAAACCCAGAAATATTTATTGAACTACTGATCAGCAGAAACATCATGATAGATGAATCTCACACGCTTGAAGCCTTAATTTGCCATCTTTAAATGAAAGTGTTTGGGATGAACAGAAGTTGGTGAGAGCTGGTATATCAGGGTGGTATATCAAGGCAAACACAACACACCAGGAAGCTGCGTACCTGTCTGAGGGCAAAGTAGAGATGTTTGACAAGTGGCAGATATGGAGAAAAACCAAAAGATTGAGACCATGCTTCTTCGCAGCAGCCTTCTGGGAACAATTCACAGCCGTGTCTCTGTCCCCTCAACTCTGAACACTGACTGCAAAGATGTGCAAACGACATTGCAAAGCACAAGTGCAGATAAAAAGACATGTTATACAAAAATCATGGCTGGAAGAAAATTGCTTACTGCCTAGCCTACAGAAGTGAAACTTTCTTTTATATATTTCATGGATTCAGCTGCTTTGAAGAATGTCAGTTTAATACACAAAGTAAAAGCAAACAAAAAAATCTCATACATTTAATGTTATATAAAGTATATACCAGACAACAGAAATGTCAATTTTCCTCAGTCTTATGGACCAGAGGCAGTTTAATGCCTTGAGATGTTCTGTCATGACTGGCAGCGACAGACAAAGGCACGTGCCAAACCTCTCTTGTGTGTAGCTTACCAGGGCAGGCCAGTTGTTCAACTCGGGTGGCAGATACTTTGCTACTGTAGGATGGCTGCCAAAATAGAGCTTCATCATCAAGTAGCAAGACTAACACAACAGAAACTCTGAAACGATGCTGCAAAATTTGAACATGAGCTTCTCAGAATACTGATAGAGACTTAAAGCCTTTTGGAGCATCAACAGAGAGAAAAAGACAATTAATCTAAAGCTGAACAGTTTTGTGTTGGTTCTGTCTTCTCTCTGCCAAATGAAGTTGTATTGGTACACAATAGAGACCTGAAAAATTGAAAGCACAAGACAAAAACAAAATGCATATTTTCCTTTGTCCCTATGTCTTTTCAGTAGTCAGCTTACTATTGGTCAAGTTCCATCAGAAAAATGTGCAAAACGCTTACCCCTATTTGCCAGAAACTGCAAAACATAAACCACTCTATATAATCCAAAAGCTACCATCATGGATGGGCATTATTCTATTATCACATAAGAGGACATGAGAAATTAAAGACGCAACTAAAGTCAAATCACATGAAAGACTGGGAGTGAAGAATTAAGATGAAGTCACAAAATCATACCTTGCAACCTCTATACACATCTGGTCACAACTTTTTAATGCATCACATTCCTTCTCAGATCTTACTACCCGCTTGTGTTACACATGTATTTTTTTCTGCTGTCCAAGTAATTGACTGGTTAATTGCTATCCATTTCTTATTTTGTTTATTCTTTTTTGTATGTTTGTGATGTGGTTTGAGCTCAGAGGGCAACTGAGCACCACACAGCCGCTCACCACCCCACCCCCACCACCCCCTCACCCCCAAGCACAGGACAATTTGTTTTACCCCTTGCAAGGAGAATCTGCATAAACATTCCTCTCCTAATATTTTTATTAGCTGCCTCTGTATAAGACTGACACAGATCTATGCATATTGAGCACCCTCAGACAAACACATCCATAACTCCAAAAATAAACTATACTGCCAGTTGACCTTTTCACAGTCTGGAAATACTGATACCAATGAGAAACCTCTAGTACAGTGAGATACTTCCTGCACTGGGAGAATCTGGCCCATTTTTTCTCTCTTCCACAGAGCCCTAGCTCTCCATGGGTTCCTGTAAGCTGGTAAATGTGGCACTGCAGGAGGAAGCTCAGTGGACTGACAAATTCTCTGCCTGTGCTGATCTGAATGACTGCTGCTTTTTTTTGGGTATGTAATAAATACATTCATATGGCTTCTGAATTTATCTGCTCCTACTGAGCACTGACAGTGATTGTTTTACAGTTTATAATCTCTACAAAATAGGACTTTTAAAATCTGTTTTTTACACATTGATAAGGATGCTGTAATATTTAGTGAATAACAGTATCAATTAATCAGTGTGCTCTGATGTTTCTCTCTCTTTCATCCCTCTCCCCAAATTTAACTTCATAGTTACATAAAATACCAAATACAAGTTTAGTCAGTTTTTGAAAATCCACTTCAGCCTATAATGGGATGTGCACTGCAAGGGAAGCTGTTCTGCCAACACTGATTATATTTTCAGTGGGAAAAAGCTGAAGGAACTAGCCTTTGGAAATGATTGAAATTCTTGTAAGTGGAATTCTATCATATAAAATTAGCGAACATATAAAACATTTACTGCCACAGAGTTATTATACAGCTGCTTGGATCTATATATATATATTTTTTTTTTTGTGCTCCGTTTATTGCCAACATATTCCTTAGAAGAAGTATTCAGCTAGTTCCTAATATGTAGCCTACAACATAACTGGGTTCTCTCCTGTGTCTGCTGCAATAGTGGCATTCCCTCAGAGTAATATATATTCTCTATATAGCAATTAGGTTTAGGCATGATTGTAAATGAAAAGTTCAGAAGGTTGACATTAATATTATCTTATGTCATTATTTCCTGTTGTCTTCATAGCTTAACAAGTTTACTCTTAGGTTAGAACATAATTACCAAATCATATAGCTCATTTTTACTGAAAATAGCAGCTCGACAAAATGTTTCCTATCATGTGGGGCTGACCTTCCCACAGGCTGCATATCCTGGAACAGCACATTGTAATAAGAGAAATCAGTTATTTTGGATCAAGGCCAAACACTAATTTAATTTCTCTGGCTGCCCCCCTCCTTTCCAGCTCTTCTCCCCTCTCTCCCCAGTAACACTCACGTATGTGAGTTGGAGTTAAGAAGTTGCAGTTAGTAAACAAAACAAAGAAAAAACTGCTAAGAAGTTAATGAAAACATCAGTAAGTCATAGCATCTGGATCTCATCATCCACCTCTGACGTAAGGAAGATGTCCAGATGTTAGCAGAACTGTAGCAGTTGAAATATTTTGTGAGCAAGGCTCCCTCCAAACAATCAGACGCAAAGCAGTTCAGCATTTTCAGCAGTTTCTAGGAATGTTTCAAATATATAATGATCTTTCAGATGTGCGAAATGTCTGCTCAGTGCTGAAAGAATATACAATCTGGGGAGCTGGTTTGGGGAATTGGGAGCCCCTGCTTTTTGGAAGTGCATACAAATGTTCAAAGAGCAGGAGAAGATGAGGCCTCCTGGTTTTCTGTCATAGGGACTTCTTGCAGAGACACAATGCTGCTTATCTTGTGATATCCAGTGTTTAAGACTAGAGTTTCCACAATGATGAATTATGAAACTGAGCCCAAAGAGAGCAGACCATAATTTTCATCTTTCTCACTCATTTTTAATCTCCGTCTGACAGCATGTACCACATACAAGGCTTGCATGCTGAAAAGTATAAATGATGAAGCTAGTTTCCTAACAGGTGGTTGCCAGGTGTATTGGTTTTTTCCTTCCCCTCATGCCCAAGCTGCCTGATGGAACGGTGTTGTTTTTCACATTTGGGTACTCATTCTCCATTTATAGAGCAAAACAACTGCTCAGTTCCTCTCAGACATATTTTGCAGGCTGCTCTGGGTGTGCTCCCTCCCTCCTTGGCCCAAGCTTATAAAGAATCAGTTTGGAGTCCCCAAGAAAACAGCAAAGTTATCTCTAAAAATTCCTAATTGCTGAAGTGTCCTGGGAGTGAATTCCTCTTATGCACATCTCTCAAAACCCAGGCACAGGACAGGACATGGGCTTGCTGGCTGATTGCTGCTGTCCTAGAATTGGCTATGATGACTATGGAAAAACAAAATGCTGAAAAAAGGGTGTATTTCCATAATCCCCTCCAGCTGTTGTAACTTGAATGAATGAGGATTTTGTAGAAACCACTTTTATAATATGCTTAGCATACTGTGTACTTCTTATTGTAAACTTGGACAAAATAGTGCCATTGTTGTTCCTGATTACAGAAATGATGGTGGAGCTCCATGAAATAAATGTTCTAAATTTCACTAATGGAGGAAAATGTGAAAGGCATAAATAAATTTTTCCAATTGTCCAGTCCTCCAACAGTGTAATTCAGCTCTGCCATATGAAAATATCCATTATAAATATCCAAGGTGACAGAGTATGTGCACTTTCTTTTCCTTAAGAGTACTCCAACCTCTGTTGGTATCAAACGTCAAATTAGAAACACAAGGGTGTTGGAAACAAGACATTCCAGCAGCTGAAAATAAACAACACCAGAATCATGCTGCAGGCAGCTACAATCTTTCTGTCACTTCTCTACACTTTCATACAGAGTGTGAGAAATTAAAAAGTAGAACATGGAATAAGGAACTAATGATACATTTAATTCCAAATGCCACTTGAATGAGGATTTTGACTGAAGGACTTTGCCTTAAATGAATTCCAGTCATTCCATGATAAAAGCGCCAGTGTTAAAAAAGGCATATAATAATCTACATATCTTATTGGAAAGTTAGGGTGGCAATATTTTTGAAAAATAGACAAGTATATGCTGTATATCAAAAGTATTATTTCTGATTGCATTTGATGTCTGAATTTGAAAGGTGTGAAGAATTATAAATCACAAGAATGAAACTGGTATGATCTCCGTATGTTCTCCAAAAATTGCTTACACTTCAAGCTTGTTTAGTAATTACATGGATAACAACAAAACTCTTGAGCTCTCTCAAAGGGAGGAAGCTTCAACATGATAAAGATATTTAACCATTCAACCAAAAAGAAATTAATATTTTGCACTGGATATGCTATACTTGCTTTATTACACAAATATCTTCTTTTGTTATCAGATAATTATTGTTTTGTGTTTTCCTGTTTCTTTTCCATAAATTACAGTCTATTTACAAATACATATAAAATCCATATCTGATCATTCTCTAACTCATGGAAGGTGGCTGATTTTGATATTTCTATAAATGCCTGAACAAAGCACCAAACCTATAGGAGGTTGTCTCCAGATCAGGGATCAGTAATTTCCTAAAAATGCTGATATAACCAAACAGTGATATTTCTGAAACTATACATCAAGTGGTCTCAGGTTCTGCAACATACCCATTTTTTAAAACCTTATTTCACCTACACACACTGTAAATCTTCCTTCAATCTCAGAGCAAAGCAAACGCTTAAACCAGGAATTTCTCTTCTGCATGAGTATAAACTTTAGGGACAGGTAAAATGTGATGCAAGACATTTTACCTTAACCTGGGGCTTTAAAACAAGGATGAAAATTCCTTTTTTTACTTCCTATAGATAGCCATATATATGCCTGGAAGTATAAGCAATAGCTAGGAATTTTTTAGGAATGAGTAAGTCCTGTACTCACAGATGTTGCAATCCATAAAAAGGCGTGTTTGAAGACATCAGAGTTAAGGGGAAAGTCTAAGAGAAAAGAGCAATTACAAACTCAATGGAAATATAGGCATGCTGATAATGGAAAACAAGTTAGCCATCAGCAAGAACAGATAGTGTGTCACAGATGCTCCCAATGATCCTAGACAAGTTTTGTGAAGATTGATACGGGCAGTAACTTAAATAATTACATAATTCTACCTAATTATCATAAACTAAAAATGAAAATGTCTAGTAAAAGGGGCCTGCAGAGAAAGTCTTCATAAGTAGATTCAAAATTAACCCAGCCTTCATTAAAAACATGAAAACCAGATAAAAGCTGAATTCTAGTCTTCTGAAGGGAATCTAAATGGAAAATAATTGTTTGATTTTCTGCAGTCCCAGAGTTCTCTCTGTGGCTGCATTTTTATCAATAGCTTACAAAGACATACATAATCTTTCCAGATGATTCAAACACTAGAAAAGTAGGCATAATGAGAAGTGATCTGTAACAGATCTTTGCAAATGAGTCATTTTTCATTTCTTTGTCAATTAACAGAAAACAAAACCAAGAAAAACAAGGGAGCAAGGGAAGCAAAAGTCCACTTTCTTTTTAGTGGGCCAAAAGGTACAAAATGTACCTGAGGCAAATGAAATATTGTGAAGTTTTAATGCACTTTAATGATGAAAAAATTGACATAATTGAAAATGATAAATTGTAAGTAGGTAAGTAAATAATATAACTTCAAATATAAAAGTTGAAGATTTATTTTTAAAATACCAAATAAGCAATGCCTTTCCCCAGGCTGTCTATGACTAAGCCACTGCAGCAAAGCTGGCAGTAATTCACCAAACTTAGACTACCTACACATTTTTTTTTTTTTTGGTCTATAATATCAGATATTTCAGAGAACAATTTAGCTTTCTCATAATTGAAAAAAAAAAAAAAAGAATAGCAGTAGAGTTTAATTTAGTAAAAACTAAAAAGTAAAATTACTAATTTTTTAGTTAAAAAATTACCAATTTAAATTTAAAAAAAAAATTAAATGTGAGGCATATAAGTAGTCAGTTGTACTGTCTGACCATGTTTTCTAAAAGACACTGGTGAAAACGAAAAATCCAAGATCTTTTAGTCATGTCATATGGTGGACATAATGGGTCTTAGTACAATGCAGATAAATGCTACTTTGGGTCATTTACAGTCTATCATGCAGATAATCCAGACAACAATGGAGGCACCAGGAGAAATCTGTCTACAATGTTTTGAGGATATGTATGTTTCAGAGCTGAGGATGATTCCTGCATGCTCTGGGGAAGCTCACTGTGTGCTGCTGCTCTTCTTGTGCATAAAATCCTTGTCCCTATTGGGAGGCCTGTCCGTTGAAGAAGCCAGAAAGTGCTTCCCTTCTCAGCTGAGGATATTGACTGACATCAGTCAGGGGAATAAACTGGGAATTCCCAAGAAAACATTTCTATTTCTTGTGAACGTAGTAACAGGAAAAGTTACAATTTTAATATTGCCCATTTAAGCAATCTGGCAACTTGAGTCTCATTCTGTCCTCTCATTCTTTGTTGTTCATTCCATTGCCCCAAATTGTATCCCATCTCTAGTGGGCATTTTTGATGTCCTAGCAACTGAAAACGCTTCCATTGTGTTTAGTGATTTATTTAGTGATTCATTTTCCACATTTTAAGATCACCAGACATGACTATAAACATGTGTCTAGATTTTCTTTGTCTTCATAAACTAAGAGAGAGGAGAAAAGACACTGAGTGGAAAACCATGAGCCATGTTGTCGTCAAAAGTAGTTTGACCATGATGTAACTATGCCAAGCTGCAACTCACTGCCCCTCAGGACAGGTATTTTATAAATATATACCATGTTTATACAATAGCAATAATATAGTATAATAATATACCATATTTATACAGGTGTTCTTAGCCTCAGCTGGCTGAACCATAGGCTGTCCATCTAATGAGATGTGATGAGATGGCATACACAGTAACTGAACCCTGGTTTTAGGATTCAAAAAGTATGTGAGGATGCCACTCTTTGGTACTCTACTGTGGCTGGCGTGGGACAGCACGCAGAGGTGATCCAAGAGGCAAGTCCATATTTATTTACATCACTTTACTGTGCCCACTCAAAATCAAAGTATCTTTACCTACAGCCTTTTACTTCCATGCCATTTTAATAGAATTTTACATGTTAGTCTAAGGCTGACGCTACCTTTTTTGTGTGTCATTAAGACTACATGATCTAATGGAAAAGACATTTTCCATTATATTTTCTCAGGGTAATTATAAGAGGTAGATAGTACTGCCTGCTTGATGATTGTATCAGATTATATTGCATGATTTGCTATTTCTGTGTGCAGGCTGGCAGGTTTCTTTAAAGGCAAAACATTTTTTGGATTACTTTTTATTGAATACGCCATGGAGAATGCATATTTCACATTTTATTCTTTCTTTTGCAAATATCATGTGCTTTTTTTAGAGGTGTGTCCTGAGAACACAAATTGCTGATCTAAGTGGATTTCTTATTTCAGTGTCATGACCCTTCTTTACCATTTTTAGGTAGTCAGCAGTTTAAACTGCTGATATTCCAGAGCACAAACAGAACAGCAACACAACTTGTTGCTGTTTTGTTTCTCTTCCTGAACCTGTGTTATTCATGAAGTACTTTCATGAATACATCCTGATATCTACACCGAGTACTGCACTGCTTACTGGGGGTTTAGTCTGATGATTTTCTGACTTTCTGAATGACAGCAGCCCAAATATACTAGTGGACTGACAAGGCTACATCACCAGCACAGCCTGGAAAATGGAACTGTCACTGCTTTTAAGGGTCCTCTAACATCTAAGCCTTGTATTGATAAAAACTGTGATGGCTCATAACCATCTGCCAAGTAGAATAAAAACATGCCAACCCTTATCAGCGCAGTTAGAGAGGCTAAAGGGTTCATGTTCACTCCTCGTTTCTAGGAATGTGACAGAGTCTCAGGAAATATAATTAGCAATTGTCTATCCCCCAAATATTTGACAATCATATGCAAGGTTAAATATATACATTTATCAAGGCCTTTTTTTCATCCTGATAAAACCTGCATATTTTCATATGTAGGTCACATACAGAAGATATAAATTACATGTCATTGCATGCTTTCCTATGTGAACTGATGAGAGGAAAACAATTTTACAGAAGACAGTTGGTAGTAGTTGTCTTATGTGGACACAGGCCAGAGGTACTTGGAGTCTGTTGATGCAAATGCCATTCTGAATTTCACTATAAATTAAAAAGCTTACTTCAAAGCATTCACATAAACATCTCTAGCAGGTGTAATGGAAACAAATGCCAGGGTAAACAAGTGTCCAGCTGACGAGGCAACACACAGATTAAACAAAGGCGGACTTGGCCCCACCAGCTTCCCTTTTATAGATTTGTGTAACATCCATGCCTTTTTAATCAGAATTTCTTTCCTCTTGGTACTTCTTCCAGTGGAGTTTCATCAACATCCTGAACATCAGGACCTGTGAGTTGGCTGCTTCTCTGTGTCTTTCAGTCTTCAAGCTACCAAAGAAGCTCAGTTTTCTAACACACCTTTTAGAAATGAAATGGACTGTTTGCCCAGTTCAGTTTGCCATGGCAGAGAGGTTAATGTCCAGCACTTTCACAACACTGCCATGTTTGTGACTAACTGCTGAGTGCTAAAGTAAATGTAACGTCCCCATCTCCTGTGACCATGAGGCGTTACTCTGAAACAGTGGTAAAGCTGAGGTCCTCTGCCCAAGAAACTCACTGTCCTTTTCCATCTATGGGAACAGGCACAGAATTTATCCAGCTACTGACACAGTGGACAGAACAAGGTTTTTATGAGTTGCTCTAATTTAAAGCAGATTTTTACCCCCATGTTTCTTTATAGACCATGGTCACTCATTGCCTGATTACCTGATGTAATCAGTTTTGGAATCGACGTGCCCTCACAAATGTCTGTTATGCACTTAGCTGCTCTTATTTCTCCTAAATATAAGCGCAGGAGAATGATGTAAAAGTTCAGTTTACATTAGTGAACCATACGGTCTGCCTCTTGGTCATCTCATCCTTGATCTTATCATTATGCACATTTCTCCCCCTCTTTCCCTCCCCCCTGGGACAAAATGCCCTCACTGTAAGTATACAAACAAACCAAAGTGATCCCTCTGGCATGTCACACCCATTGTGCATTTCTATTGCCTTTTCTGAAACCTCTAAATGCCACAATAATAAAAGTAACAACCCCAGCAGGGCGAATGAGAAGCATTCAGTCTAACAGACAGACAATAACAGAAGAGGAAAATAAAGCAAGTTAAATTATCTTCTCCTCCAGCCCTCTATTATGGTTTGCCTCGAGTTTCTGAGTATTTGCACATCAAAATAAAAATGTGAACTGTAACCATATAGCTGTCTGGTAATTTATATCTCAGAAGCCTAGCTCTGGCATACCTGACACTCACTTGGAACTCACAGCACTGAAAGCCTTGCCAGAGGAAATACCAGTAATCGCTCAGTGCTCAGCCCAGATATTCCAACTGACACACTCCTTGGCTGCAAAACACTCCGTAACGCAACTCACTGAAGCACATCACAGCAGTAAAGCATAGGGTCTGACCTAACAGCAAAATAAAATGCTTCAGCACACTTCAGGCTGAAGAGTTTGCACCATAATATCGGACCAAAATTCACTGCTCCTTTTCTCTTGACTGATGTTTATCTCATTTAGTCAGAGTCCCACCATAGGCATAGCACTGAAGTAACATGACACAGAAACAAAAGGCTGGAGAAATATTTAGAGGCGATATTGCTACATTATGCAAATGATACTACTAATTACCATTATTGATTATGGTCCCTTACAAATCCTAAAATATGCTTATGTAATGTCCTTCTCACCTGCTAGGCGTCTGTCTCTCGTGTTTTTCCAGATAACATCCAAGGCTCTAGCAGTGGAGTCCCTGATATGATCACTAAATGATCTTCTCAGAGGGGCTTTCACTGGGTGATGCATAATGCAGATCGATCACACATCCAGAGTCAAATGGCTGTAGCTCAGCCCCAGGAAAAAGGGCATTCTTTGCTCGAGTATCTGTCTGAATTTCTCTTCTCCAGGCAGGCAGGTTGTTACTTTATATAATTTGTCATCAGCCTTGTGGAGCTTTTCCTTGAAGAGTCAGGCATTGCAGTTCTCACTGCGGATGCAGGAAAGCTCAGACTGCAGCCAGCCTACTGGAAAGCTGCCAAAATCTTACATCTGGAACAGTTTACAAATGAGCTAACGATACAGTCATTTAGATTTGGGGCTTTATTTGTGGATATCTATAGGATTCTAGCTTCCTGTTTAATCAAATAACTTACCAGGCACATACTTGCATGCTCATTTATTAGGATAATATTTCCCTGCTTAACTGATATTTCAGGTAATCTTTCATGTTTTGACATGAAAAAGGTAAGAAGTAGAAAAGAGATAAAGTAATTTTAAGTATCTGCAGTTCAGGTATTTTATTTTGTTACCATATTTTTCTTGCATATCACCCTATCTGTGGCACAGAATAGGGCCTGATTCTGAGTTCCCTGTATGTAGTATTTCATGCCAATGCAATAATGAAGGGATGGAAATACAAAAATGGGAGGAAAAGGGAAGAAGAGAAAAAAAGAGAGGGAACTAGGCCTCCACATCTTTGCTGAATGGAGACATAAGTTCCCATATGTAAAAACTTTATATGTGTAACTGAGATTAATAGTCACAGTAAATGAAGCCATTTGACCTTGCTTATTTTGACCTTTTTAGCTGATTACTATATCCTGTGGCTTCCCGGAGGGAGGGAGGGAGGAATAAAGGGATAGCTCAGACTCTTTTCCTTCCCAATATTATGTATGGCAATGTGTGAAGAGGTGAAAGATCCCAGCCTAAAAACCTAATTCCTTTTGTTATCAGGAAAGGCAAACACAGTTGAACAAAGCTGTCTTCATGTTAGTTCAAGGTGGAGTTCAAGGTGGAGTCCTTAATTTTTACAGCAACTACAGCTGTTAAAGTCAGGTACCACTATTTTCTTCAGAAGTATTATGTTATCATTAAAATTGATTGACTAACTTCTCGCAAGGTTGGCACACACAGATCGAATTACAGAATCGCAAGTTTCAGCCTGTGAATATCCACGCCCTTTGAATTCCCTCCTATGAGCAAAACAGTTTTTCTTTTCATTCTATACTAAAAAATGTATTTTACACTTTCTTATTTGTTGCAACTTTTTTCCAGTGCCTTCTCAGTTCCCTTCATTTTCACTAGTCCTCATTTCCTTTAAAACAAATCATGATCTCATTCTGATAATGAAAAGAAATTTACAATTGTAATAGTGTAACTGAGGGAAGAATTGGCTCACCATCTATTTAATGTAGATCATAATTTCTTCCAACCTAGGCATTTGTCTTTTATTTTTATAAAGCATCTGCAAACACTAATGTCCTGTGTACATCTTTGAACAAACCAATAGAAGCAAAGGATCTCTAGTTTGCAGTTGCTTTCCTCATTATAATCCTGCTACTTTTTGAGGCCAGATGGAGAAAGAAGTAGCCGGCTCTCTAGAGAAATTCAATATGATTACACACTCTTGAAATGTGTGGTTGTTTGTTGTTGTTTTTGTTTTGCTTTGTTTTGTTTTGTTTTAATTATTCTGGCAAAACTTCCTTGTAGAGTAAGTGACAATACTTACATAGGCAAATGCTGACATGATGACCAGATTGCAATATATCTTTCTATCTTTCTACTTTGAAACACATACACCCTGTTCAGGTGACATCTAGTGACCAGCTCAGAAGGGCACTAATTAATTTTTAAATGAGGACGCAGTAAGCAATATTTAAATCTGGAGCTGAATGTGTATACCTTCATATTTCAGCCAAGTACCACTGTCAGAGGAGAACAAAAGGCAATGAGGGAGAAGGCATTCTCATTGGATTTTTAACTACCAGTGGCTATGTCTACATTACCAACAACACAGCCCAGAAGGAGTGGATTTATACAGAAAAATAAATGGTACCAAGGTTCTGACACATCTCGAGGTGGGATTACTTTGAGCTAGGTCTGCCTGGGTCTCATGAGCTGGATGAATCCTGATAGTGGTTGGATATCACTGGTGCATTACCAGGGTGCATCTTCTGGCTTCATTTCATCTGAAAGCCATCCAGTTCACATGCTCCAAGACTGCTTGGGGATATAAACTGAAGGGCAGAGTGGGGAGATCCTTTTCAAAAGCATATGCCTAGTGCAGACTAAAATGTCAATAAACCCACACCCACTATTATTCATTTTAGCAGCTAACCCAACTTTTTAAAATGGAAAAATAAAAAGACAAATATATATATTGCTGATCAGGGTTTTATTATTTGAGAGTTATTGTGGGTTCTATTACACATGTAGACATGTCACAGCTCAAAATATTTAAGAGATTTGGTGCAAGCAGTTCAATGAAATGGGCTGGAAAATGTCAGAATGACCCAACAAAGGGAAAAGGAAGATAAAGATAAACTGTAACAAAGCAGAGGAAGATAGCTAAGGGAGTCTGCTTGCCTGATGTTACAACACATATAAACGGATAATCTAAATAAGACTGTGTAAAGAATTTAATTAAATGTCAGAAAATTCTTAATGGACCATGGACAGGAAAACAATTAGGTATAGGTGGGCTAGAAATAGGGATAGGAAATAAAAGGACATTAATTTTAGGGAGGTGTAGACTGAGAGATCTAAAGGCAAGACAGATAAAATCAAATATATACAACCAAAGAAGGAAATTTGAGATGCATGACATTCACTGTGGACATAAAATAAGAGGTTTCCATGTAATATGGAAGTATCAAATGATTTTAAATCATGTTAAAAGGGGGCATCGGAGCAGAGCTGTGTTTCAGTCTTTTTTCTTCCATTACTTAAATAACATCACTTGTGGAACAATGCACTCAGTCTTGGTCTGGATGTCTCAATACCCAACAGATGCTGAAAAGGCATCCTCAAAACCCAATGTGCTGGGATACTGGCAGCTGGTGGCATCAGGGCCACAGTGGCAGTGGCTCTTAGTTCTGTGCTGGGAAACATATGTGCATTCAGGGGAAAGGTGCTGAGCTGCCGGGGCTGCTGTGCCATTACCTGATACTCATGTTGAGACCCCTACACTGCACCTCAGGCAAGCTCCTCTGGCATCCCCAGACATGGCTCTGTGTTTGGAGAAACGCTACTGCCCAAATTATACCTGCTCATGTAAAGATAGTTTCTCTTTCAGCTCAGACGTATTCCCTCTCTCTTTGCAGGTGTAGCTGTTTGTGGGGAGACATCTACCTGAATCACACACCTGCAGTCACCTCCAGATTGCTTGTATGGAAAAGCTTTCTCCATTTTTCTGGGAAACTCATGCTCACAGTCTGAACTGGGAGAGGATGCCACTGATGCCAAGCACATGTGTACAGACCTCAGCTGGTGAATCTATGATGTTGGTCATATGGATGTATTAGATTAATTTACAGGGAAAGGTGTTAAAACAGTTAAACTGGAGCACTGGGAATGACATTAAAGGAAAAAGGTTTTAATGGTGACATTTATGGATTTACAAAGAAAATGGCAAAATACTTTTGCTGCTCTATTCAAAAATGTACTGGAAAATCTCCTGAAAGCAAGTATCTTCTTTTAGCTGGAAAATGGCCTATGCACGCTTCTATATATCTACAATTCAATTAGCTGTATACAGGTACTACAGCAAAACGCATGCAAAAATAAGCAAAATCCTAACCCTAACCAGCATCTAGATAAAATCTATGATACAGCTCTATCTCTTGGCTTCACTGTGTCTGAAAACTTAAGAAAGACCACCAACAGGCACAGGTTTTGTGTGGTGATCACAGTCACAATGCAGGTGATACTCCAGCTATCTTCTAGATTTATTTTACTTTATTCAGTATTTTCTGTTCAATGGCTGAGATGAAAAAAAAAAAAAAAGAAATTTTTATGCTCAAAAGGTAAACTGGATGGATCAACAAATATCTGTGCTGGGCTAAAAATAGTATGACAGGAATCTAAAGGAGAGGGATCTGTTGCTGACAAGAGGGGAATGCATCAGCCAGTGTTCAGGGAGAAAGGTGACAGTACACCCTCAGGAAAAAGTCAGTGGTGCACACGTGAGGAGATGCATGCATGCCCAGGGAAGAGTCTTTGCGGAATTCCAGAGGCAAATATTTATAAGCATCACATCCCTACCTGCCTGCCTGGAGCCAGGCTGAGCCCTGCCCTCCCAGTGTTCCCACCAGCCAAGATTGGCCCCCCCACCGCTGCTCCCAGGGCAGCATCTTTCCTGTTACCCAGTCCACCTCGTGACTGCAGCCACTGACTTCTTCCACTTCTCTTTTCAGAATAATTTTTGAAATGTCTTGTTATTGTAAGCAAAGCTGTGCTTCTCCAATCTTCCTCTCAAGGCTGGATCTATGCATTTGTAAAGTGCCATTCATCATTCTTAAACACATCGTTTTTAAACCAGTCAAGGGCAGAAGGCAGAGGCTAATTCCTTATACCTTACTACTCCTCAGCAGTTCAAGCTGAAGGATCTAAGCTTGCCAAACATATCTGTTTTCTGTCCTTTAGCAGTTCTGCCCATACTTTGGTCTTCAAAGATAACATTAAAGATCCTTTTCCTCTTTAAGGCAAAGAGCAGACAGAATTCATCAGGTACTAGGATGGACGGGAATGGTGATCTCATTTTCAGTTCTGTCAACATCCAGCTCCTAGGAAGTAAACAGTTATGCAAGCCTCACTCTCTTCGGGCTTGCTCAAAATACATCAACTTCCTTTTTGAGTGTTTACGAATGTGCAAATTCTTATGTTTATCTCTATTTCATCTTGTGATTCTGGCCCTTGAGTCTGGAAGGATGTATGCATCGAAAACATGCATAGCCAGTCAGAGACACATAATTTTTTAAACATGCTGCCAGTTTGAGCTTTGCTGTGATTTCCATAGGGACTGTGACAAACGGTATGGCAAATCCAGACCATCTTCACTGTGTGGTCTATTCAGCTTACCTGATCTGATGCATGACACCATCTTTCCCATGGTTACAAAAACAGAAAAGTAATTCCATAACTCTCCAAAAGTATCTCAAAACAAAAGAGGGATTTGAAATCAAAATTTTAGGTCTAATTAAAAATGCTTGCTGGGTACGTAGCATGTGTCATTGTTTCATCTCTCAGCAGATGTCTCCAAATGCTATCTAGGAGACCAGAACAAGAAAGGAGCCCTTTGAATTTTGACTTTGACGTGTGCTGCTTTCCACAAGAAAATCTGGTACCACAACATCTGCAGTATCTGAGAAATCTGATACATATCAGAACTTTAGACAAGAAGCAGCCACCAATCAGAGCAGACTGTAAAGATTTAGATAAATTCCTATGGAAAGACAGACAAATAAAATGTACTTTGTTGAAACAGAAGAGTTTCAATAGAAGCTTGACAAAGCCACATCTTTATTCAATTTGATTTGGTTTTAAGAAAATAAATCTCTATTCTTCAGTCAGATAAGGTAAAAATATTCAGAAGTTTCATTTAGCACATAGATGTCCTTTTGTAAGGGTGCAAACAGCTGGGCAATTTGTCTCTCCTATGCACTACTTTCCAGTGCTCAGCTTTCCCCACACCTCTTCAGGAGCATCCCTGGGATCAGACTGCAGGTGGAAGGACTTGACCTAACAGTGGCAGCCACACTCTGCCATCATCATTTCCTCTCTCCCATCATGGGAGGAAGGGGGATGTGTATGTAACACTGTGGTATTTTCAAAGAGACACTTTAATGAAAAAATCCTTCCATGATAAGTTTTGGGGTTTTTTGTTCCAAATTGAGAACAAAAAATTCAGAATGACTTTTTTTTTTTTTTTTTTTTTTTTTTTTTTTTTTTTTTTTTTCTTATTTCTTACACTAGGAGTGAAAATCAGCACATTATAGAAGCCCAAATCTCCACATTTGGAAGGCAGGCAGGGTAGGTGCTATAGTGAGGAAGACTATTCTCTCTTGACATGATTTGGTCTCCTACTTACATGGTACTAAGGGAGAACATTAGGATTCTTTCTCATGTCAAATGTCACTGCATGATATAGATGAAAAGAAGTAAAAGTGAAGATTAGTCATTGATCTAAAAAAGTGGAGAACAGGTTGGAAGTCTTCCCAGACCATAAACTGAATTTGTCTACTGATTTGTGTATGATGCTCTCTCTTCTTTACCCTCTCCATTTCTTTTACTCCTTTCTAAACTCCCTTACGAATTATTCCTTTCTGCTGTTTTTCTCTTCTACCTTCTAAAGACTTCTCCGTCATGCTTTGTACAGTTTAATCCCCATCCCTGCCCCAACTAAATCCTTCTCCATCGTCTGGCTTCTGGTTCCTATGGCTGGCTATTCTTTGTGTTGCTCCCTTCACCCCTCCATTCTGGGGTGGGCAATGACTTGCAAGCGTTTTGTGCCGGTGGGAGCATTGCTGTACTGGACAAAACAGACTGGAGATACTCTGCATCCTGATTTCAGCAGGAGCTGCACATAAGATAATAATGAAAGTTTGAGTGGTTGCTGCAAAGGTGCCGACGATGGGAGTACACAACTCAATCCTACGTTACTACGTGTTCCACCATATTCTGTTCTCAGAAAAGTGCCCTGTGACACATGTCAACACCCTGTAGTTAACCTTTGAATAGCCTAGGAGCTAAAATGGATGCAGTCTGGAGAAGAGATAGTAAGACATATAACAGAGAAAGTCTCCTGAGCTTCCTCCATGGATGGTAAGAGTGAGCTGCCTGCTGTCCCTCTGTTGTCTGCAGAGATGTGGGGAAGCCCCAGGGACAATCCTCTCCAGGTGACAATCATTGCCTCTGTCAACACTGTTTTTGTAAGCTGTGCAGGCTATACCCTCATGACGTGGCCCAGACCTATATTTTTGAACAAGCAGCATGTTTAGTCAGAAAGAAAATGCACAAAATCCACCTTCCCTAGCAGCAGTCCATGGTGCAGACCACAACTGCTGTTGCTTTCATGGATTTTTCAATATCTAAACATTGAAAACTTCTCATGAAACACTGAGAATATCTTGTCAAAATATCTACCTTAATTGCATTTTGTTGTGTAATAAATACATGCTGATGGGTTTATGTAAACTGAGTAGTTTTCTATTATACATTTATGAGTTTTAAATTAAACATGATCTGAAATAAACACTAGCAATATTTAGCAAATGTCATGGTGTGATTATGGCCCTGCTTTGCAAATAGCCCCATAGATTAATTGGAGTTCTGTGTACTTAAAAGTGTAAGCTTATCTGGTTGTTTCTGAACTGCTGTCTCGCTATCACTGTGTGCTCCAAAAATAATAAATAAACCAATACAGAAAAGCAGAAAACATTTTGAATCACAGCCATAAATACAAAAAAATAGTAAGTAATTAAATAATATGAAAGAAGATATAATTCCAGTTTCAGATGTACATTGTTCCATATTAACCCATTTTCTGATGTAACTGGTTAAAAACTATCCTTACATTATTAAAAAATCCAGTCTTGCCCCTGCTGCCAACTTATTTTCTGAAATACTGAATGTTAATGAGAAAAAAATGGGACATTAGTAAACACTGGTGCCATAGTTTAAAATTCAAATGAGAAATGAAGTGTTAAAGCTTCATTCTGTTTAGCCATATGTGAGGCACCTGCTTAGAGAAGTTTATGGAAGTATTAATCTGTAAGTGTCCAAACACTTCCAAATACCTAACCTGAGCTGTAGAACTTTCTCAGCTATATCTCTTTTATACAGAATAGTTGATGGCAATAAGCTGTGAACTGAGATTAGTTTTCAACATTAGCCATCTGTTATGCTTTATCACAGCAAAATAAGAAGCAACATTGTTTCTTCTCCCTTCACAGTGATGTGACATGAAAATGGACCATACTGGGATATACTTTTGCTAGCTGAGTAATACATTACAGCTTGAGTGATCCCATCAGATGGATTAGGGCAGGATGAATAAAATTTCACAGAGTAAGATACATGGCCTAAGGTACTTCTTTCTTTTTAGTGGAAGTACAAATGTGGCTTTATGCGAAATTGCAATAATAAAAAATGCAGATCCCACTAAAAAAAACCCCAAACCAAACAGCCCAACACCTCCCAAACAAACAACTCCCTATTGTTACTCCCTAAAAAAATTCTATCTCTGTAATTGTCTTTCATAATTAGCAATTTTCCTTTCTTGTCTTCTGTTTTTTCTCTCTCCCACTCTCCCTCTTTCCTGTTTGTGTTTACTAAGACAGTGAGCTCCTTGAATTAAAGATCTTCCTCTTCAGACATCCCTTGTACAAAACGGAACAATATAAACAAGATGTTAAAGCAACAAAGTCTTTGAGCTTGTCTGCAATGACCAACATGAAGACTGACTGTGAATAAAACCAATTTTCTTGTAAAACATGATTAGATGAGTTTAAAATAATCTAGAGGTGGCTGGCTGGCTGGTGACTGTGTACAGAGCAGCGAGCAGCATGGGAGTGTGGGGAGTGTTATGTGAGCCGGACTCACCTAAGTCAGAGGGTGAGCAGGGAGATAATTTAGAGTACGGACTGAGATCATTCTAAACGAGAGATCAAAGAGCAGCAAGAAATTTTAAACCAAAGAAAAAGTCCCAGTGCTTGCAGGGTGAGATGGAAAAAGCTCATTCCTGAGAAGATTTAGTGAGGTTTAGGGGGCTCATGTAAGTTGCCTTCATTAGTACTGCCCTGTGTAATGTGTGTTTTATTAAGTGATGTAAAGAGGCTGCTCTGTCCTCCCCTCCTCCTCGCTTCTCATCCCTGCTGATGCCATTGTAGCACTGTGAAACACAATCTCTATAGGTTTGTTTGTCATGAAGACAAGCAGGTTGTAACCCTCCCTGAATTGCTGGTCTGTGGCCTCAGTGGCAGAGAAAACAGGGGAGAAAATAGAATTTTCATAGGAAGTGATGACATAGGAAGTAGGATCCAAACTGAATTTAAACTTTTGTACAGGTATTGGAACAGACCCTCAGTAGCGCTCAAGATTTCACTAATTAAAGCACTGCTGGACAGTTTGTAAATAGTAACTTCTTGCTCCATTTTTGTGCAAATGTTTATTTGAATAGTTAGATTAGGGATTTATTTTGAACACTGTCTAACGTTCTCAGACTCTGGGTTTCAATTTCTGGTATCTGCCATGCTTTAAATGTTTGTCCGGAGCTGTCTGTGCCAAAAATTCTTTGAGGTGCTTTATTTAGGTGTTCATTTTAAATCCAGTTCTTTGGATAAAATGAATGAAAGGATATGTTGTTTTCCTGATGTTGAAAAATTCTAGCAAGTTTTCCTTAAATACCTGATAATGATTTGGTACAGGAATTTTCTCTTTTGTAGACATTTTTTATTAAAGTTTTCTGAAAGTCAGTTTGTTGTAGCCATTGGCAAGCCACTGAGAAACTCTATTTCACAGCAGTTCTGCAGTGTTGGATGTTAGTGACCAACAGCTCAGAACATATTTTCTCACCTGGGGTATGTACAGCTTGGGAAGTCTTTACAAACACAGCTCGGGGCTGCTGCCAGCCCAGCAGCAGGTTGCCTGAATGACAGAACCCATCTCACCTGGGCTTTTATGGACTCCACTGCTTCATCTCACAGAAGGGTGGAAGATGGTCGGTTCCTCATCAAATGTAAAAGGGAATGAGAGAGCTGTGCTGGGGTCAAGAGTGAGATTGGCATACACAGCTTTGTGAAGCAGAAACAGGAACAGAGGGAGAGAGGCTAGGGGAGGAGACAGAAAGCGTATCTGTCACCTACTGTAGATTTAATTGCATGCTTCCATTAGGCAATTAAAATTCAGTGATTACATAGCTAGTGAAAACTCTCCTTATGTCCTGCTCTGATGGATTGGAATAAATGTTGGAATGGAATAAACATAATTTTAAACAATTACCTTCTTTTGCATTGAACAGAATTTTCTTCAGGATATTTGCTATAATTATATTACTTTTTTTTTTTTTTCTTTTAATAAAAAAAGAAAAACTGTGATACTCTATTAAGTGTTGCATGATATTTTGTAGGATGCCTTTCTTCTGGAGTTCGTTGTTTCAACTGATGTCTTGCAGTAACTGCTGATTACAAGTTCTAGAGACTAATCTTTAAGAGATAAAGAATCTAATGTTTCACTTTACCTTTTGTAAGCTTAATGTATCACAGATGTAAGTTAAAGCTTTGTGGGGATTGTCAAACATAATTATTCTGAAGATTAAAGAAGTCATCGTATCACCAGAAAGATACATTCTGTTATCCATAATAAAACCTTTGTGAATAATGAATGTACACGGCACACCTTAAACACAAAAGAAACCTAAAACTACAGCTAAAGTTATTATTAGATGTTAATGTTTCATATTTATCCTGTGAAGTTAGCAACACTGTTAAATGAGTTTTAAATGAGACACTGGTTTGTTATTCTAGGAATTGGATTTCTTCATATCTTTACTTAATTTACTTCACAGCTAATCAGCCAAAATTGCTTCTGCATGCACTTTGCTCTTCCTGCTGGCATGTGATTTTAGACATGGCACATTGGCCCTCCAGAGCATCACTACAGTGCATGGAAAATCTTCACTTAGAATCAAGGCTACTACACTGGCATTGAGGGCTGTCTGGGGAAGAGTAATGAGCTTGAAGTAGCTGGTTTTGGGACCAGGAGGCTGATAGACTACAACAGTACTTAGCCTAACTTTTAGGTCCTGAGAGTAGCTACTGGCTGGCAAGGTTGCTATTTTAGGAGGCCATTTCATTATTACATGTTTAGCAAACTCTGCACTTCACAGACACAAAACCAAGGTGAAAATGTGAACCTTGTGTTTGTAGGACTGACACCCTGACCTGTGTTTTTACTATAGCTCTATATCTGATCTAATACTGTTTTATTGTCAAGTCAAATTATTATTTTGAAAAGTAAGAGATATATGGTGGTATTCTCATATGAACCTCGTCTGCTCTGGTCTTTTTCAGTCTGAAAATACTGTAGTCATTTGTTAAAAAGATATCTGGATGATGAGGTGAGTTACATAGGAGAACCTAAAATTCTGTTTATTTTCAGTGTACTTAAAGTTATCAGAGGCATCATTACAATACTGAATTTATAGAGTTCTTAAAGAAAATAGGAAATATGTATCTTGCACTAAGGTTCAATGCAAGATATTAATGATTCTGGAATATTCAAATTTAGGCTTTGAAAAAATGTGAATCTCTAAAATAGCAGCAGCAACACATACATGGAAAAACTACTTACAAATCTGTATGTACACTAGAAGCAAGTAAATCCAAGTGTTTCTTTAAGCGCTTCATAACAAAAGGAGTAAGGGAAACACAGAGCAGGCAAAACAATGGAGAAATTATTTCATATTTATGAATAGATGGTATAGAAATTCCTAGGAAAAATATGGTAATTGGAAGAAGGGAATAAAACACTCCCCAAAGAAGTTGAGGGAGCAAACAAACAAGAAAAAAAAGCCTACACCTGAGATTGAAAGGTTAAAGTAATATTTTAAAAGGATGTTTATTAAAAATGAAGTATTGCCATAATGGTGAAAGGATATATATCTCAAATGTTTGACTGAGAAGTGTGGTAAATTTCTTCTTCAGTATTCCTGATATTTTAATCATAATATTATCTATTTTTCTTACTTATATAACAGAAAAAACAACTTTTTTTTACATTCTCAGTAATTTTATGAAGAACAACCAGATATATTCTACTTAGCACAAATGAATCCCTTCTTGAATGCAGCATGCAGTTTTAGCCTCTCCAGTACCATGAAGATGTCAACAAGTTTTGAAGGAATTTGGATAACAGCAACAGAAATGATTAAGGGGCTGTAGAGTTTGATTTACAAGGAAAGATTAAAACATGTTCTGCTTAGCCAAATGACAGCTAATAATGCAAGGGGAGAGTAATGATAACAGCCTACAAGTATTTAAAGTGTGAGCACACCAAGAAAAGAGTGGAAGTGTTTAAGGTAGTACAAGGTTTCAAAACACTGACCTGACATTGAAGAGAGTGCTGTATTTGTGTGTTTGTGCATGTTTTTCCGCCAAACTGGGACTATTTAATCTGAGGAGTTTATGTAAGGACAAAATAAAATATGTGAGTACAAAACTGAGGGAAAAAACCTGTGCAAATGTAAAACAGAAGGATGCATATATCAGCTATGGCACAAGTCCTCAATATAGTATATATTTAAACATGGCAGTTAGCAAGATCAAAACTGAAAAAGCAAGATTTAATATGACAAATGAGCAGAATATAATACTAGAGGAAGCATATATCAGTATCTTAGTTCATAACCTCTTTAGAGAGAACCAACCCTGAATGTAGGTTTACTTTGCTCAGAAAGTTTTGCAACCCCTTGATAACCTGCTACCCCTTCCCTGTGAAAAAGGACCTGCTATTCAGACATAAAATTTATCGCATCAGAACTTCAGCCTTATAACTGAAAGGTTAACTGAAACAGCAGACACACTTTGGATGTTTTTTCATGTGCTAAATCTGCTCAGCTCTGTTTGATCATATTGGCAGCTTTCTGAAGACACTACTATAGAATGAGCATGCCTTTAGGTGACATTTGAAGGAAAACCAAGAGTTTTTTTTCATGTCAGTGATGCTTTTTAACACTTCATGCATAAGGAAACAAATTAAAGAGAAATATTCAAATTATTTAAAGAGGGTATGAAAGGATGGCATTTTTACAAAGGATGATGGTAAGTTTTTTTTCAATCAGAACATACTACCCTTTAGTCAAGTACTAGAAAAGATTATGTATGTGGGCCAAAATAAAATATTATTTATTTATGTTCAGTGAAAATATTCACTATAAATTACAGGAAAAAATGCTGTACTCTTGTATGACAAGAAAGTATATCTTTCTACTCTTGGTGTACTCTTCTTAAAAGACTGATTCTAGTCTGCTTGTTTGAAATTTTGAGTTGATAGTGGAATAAGCAGTTGTCAGCACTGATAAGAAATTTGAGCTTGGCTAACTGTCATAAAAGTCAAAAATAAACCAAATATATTTCAAAAGGTCAAAACTTAAATCTATACTGTATATGAAAATGCATAAGATAAACCAAAGGGGCAACAAAACCACATTTTAATGTAAGTCCTTCAATATTAAACAAGCTTTGACAGTCTATGTCCCTAAAAAGTCATGACACCTCTGATATTTAATTAATAGAATTAGACACAGTTACTAATTAGGCTCATTTCAACCTAAATAACCTAGTTATTCGATGTTGAAAACCTCCTCCTCTACATAAGAACTGTAAAATTTCAGCATCTGGAGAGATTACTAAACAATGAATTCTGGCAGCTAGGATTAAGAATGATGTAGCATTTTGAATCAACTTTCAAGAAAGTTCTTAGATATGTCATTGACAGATATTGAAAATTAATTTAGATCAAACATACATTAGTTAGATCCTGGATTTTGGGCTCACAAGATTAAAGATCTTTTATTAGTCTTCATCTAGGGGAATCATGTCGTTTTTAAAGATTACCATGCCTTGAAGGTGAGAAGACGGCAGAAAAAGTGTTTCCACTCTATTTTCAAATTAAGACCTTTATACACATCTCCTTTATGCACGTGCCCTTGATACAATGTTTTCAGTAAAGTACTACTGATCACCGACCAAAACATGGTGTGTGTATAGTTCTCATACCTACCTATGAAATATTAAACATATATCTCACCAAAACCCCCATTATATTTTGATCCTCAATAGTTATATTTTTTCTCTCTAAGAGGCAATACAAAATAAATGTAAATGTATCTCAAATTAAATCTTTTCTATTTTTCCCCAGGAAGCCTAGGTTATGTCCAGTTTATTGTAATTTCTTAAAGTTCTTCTATAAATGCCTTGCTCACTTGTTACATCTAACTTCATACTTGTTGCAAAACTTCATATTCTGGAGAAGGTTAGATGTTTCTGCATCATTTCATGAAAAAAGGGACTTTTTCTCCTCGTGACTTTCACATTGTTGTGCATGCTTTGCAAAGATAAGAAAGAATGTGGGGAACACAGAGAAGGTCATGCAAACTTTTGCAATTGCTCTATTTAGTTTATCAATGACAATCACGCCATGAAAGGAGATCTCTTAGAAAAATAATGGGCGACCAACTGCTAACTCCTAACATCAACCAAGAAAGGAAGCTCAGAAAAGACTAGATAAGTGTGAGGCTGAAGCTTGAAACAAAGAACTGAACTGTGTGTTAGCAGCAAGCACATGCTGATCTTAGGTCCATTCTGCAAAAACTTTCCCCAAAACCAATGGGCTGGATTCCTGTTGGTCAAAAAATGCTGACATGTTCTGAAATGATGTCTAGTGTTACTGTAAATATATACTGCTTTTACAGTTCACAGCAGAGCTCTCTCTCTGCACAGAGGTTATATGATCTTGGTATTCCTGGCAGGAAATAAATTATGTTAATTGTTGGGACCTCTGTTAGGAGCAGTAGCCCTTAGCAAGAAGGGGAAGGACTAGAGCATGGTAATGTATCAACAGACTCTGTAACGACATGGTTTGCATTGTGAATGTGTGACGAAGTTTTGGAAATGCTAAAGGATCCACATTCAGCAGGAACAGATTAGGGGACAAATGCAACAGACATTGGACAGGTAAGAAAGTCCCCAAAGGCAGCAGAACTGAGCCAAGTCACAAGTCTTGTAGCAGGGAAGTCCAGATGAGGATGACTATGCAGCTCATATAGGTACCTCATGACCACACCAGCACAGCAAACACAAGGGTAGAAGGGGGGATGTTTAGTCTGCAAATAGACAGTCTGTAACAGTCTCAAGTCTCTCAGGGGACTCCATAGTTGCTCTTAAATACCAGAGACTGCTGTAGTAGCTTCTGAATGGCTCAGTGGCTACTTTAAGTCCTGATTCTAGGTCAGCTAGAATTGCATCTTCTTAGTATATAAGTACATTTGCTATGCTGATTTCTCTATGCCTGTCTATGTCTTGTGCAGCCTCTTTAAGGCATTTATCTCCTAAGAGACTAGAAGCAGAAAGCTGCTACAGAAAATATCTAATTTTTTTCCTCATAGTTTTTTTTTTTTTGTCTGTGTTCCTTATAGCACTACTGTTTTCTCATTTGGTACTGGGGCAACTGTTTGCACAGCTTGCTGAAAGCCAACTCACTAAAACAACATAGGTTAAAAAATAGATAGACTTAATGTGAATCATTTCAGTGATCCAGTGTACAGCAGATGCTTGAATTCCTGAACTTAGAAGGCAGTGAAATAAAGTTGAGGAAACAACACTGTGACTCACTTTCAATGCAAAGCTTTCTTTTAGGCAATTACAACTTTCAATCTACCTGTGAAAACATGAATCACAACCTGGCCCACAGAATACATGAAGAGGGATATTTATTTTGCAAGCATAGCAGATTCATGCATAATGAAAACCAGAAATTATTGCCTGAACTGTAAGCCAGGCTATAAATCCTGTTTAAAAATTGACAGCATGCATTTGAACACAAATCCACATCAAGATCAACAGCTAAACAATTATTACAACTTTTAGGGATTCACATCCCTCTCTAAGCTTTTCAGGTAGGTAGATTTCACACAGGTGGCTGAGCATAGTACAGCTGACCACTGTAATGCTGAGATTAAAAATGAAGTATAGGCACAGTAAGAACATGGTGAGAATATCCAATTCTGCCTTGTTCTGCAATTGGGTAACTCCTCCTTATGAGATATGAGGTAATTAATCATGTTCACCTGGTTACGTGTTGAATGAACACTTTAAAAGAACAATGAAAAAATGCCTTAAAAGCATACAAGAAAGTAAGACAAGGAATACAATCATTCTGAACTAAGACACATACACTTTACAACAAACAGTATATTGTATTGGCTGCCGTATATGCTAGCAGAGGAATGTGCACATGGCTTGAGAGTCCTTGTAGACTCTACCGAATAAGGAAGTTTCATTCCAGGCTGTGGTTCAGACTCTAGCTTTGCTTTTTGATCAGCTCTTGAGGTGTAGATAGTTTGTGACAAATAGCACTGAGGGAACTAGGTTTCCTTCCTATTCATGACAAAAAGGCTTGAAGGAATGGAAACTTATCAAAGAGGATCAATGAAGGAAATTAATTGTTGAATAGCTGTCAAGGAAGTTTTAGCAGTAGATGGTAGAAATGAACTTATTTTGATGGTTTATTGTGAACTGAGTCATTACTTTTTGTTGTCTGTACTAACGAATAGGAAAATGCTCTGGAAAATGAGCTGGAAAGACTCCCCCATTCAAGTGACATTACATGACATACAGTAAGATCCTAAGTTATCCAAGAAGACCAGACTTAAGACAGAAGTATATACCAGAAACATGAGGAAACTGACGTGGGAAAAGGAATGTCAGATTTGTTATTTTTGCAGAGTGGAGTGGAATCCAGCTCAACCCTCATAAATGCTGTTGAAAATGGAGACGGAATTCCTATTTTTCATGAAACTCATATGGGTATTAAACCCAGAAAGTTCCAAAAGTCCAGTTTAAATTAGAAGTGTGTATAAGAAACTTAACCTAGTCTCATCAAAAATGAATCAGTGATCTATATGGTTTGGCACATTCCTTCATGGGTTTACACTGCTCCCAACATGAAGCACTGCAGCCTAAGCTACAGAGTACTATGTGCCCTCTCAGGGTTAGATGTGAAGCGATTTACTGACTTTGGTCAGCAAGTCAGGCACTGGGTTTCTCTCAAGAGACCCAGAGCAGGAAATGAAGGGAAAAAAAAAAAAAAGTATTACACTTTCAAAATCAGATACTACAGATATGATGATAGTTTAATCATAATGGTATACCTATTTTCTAATATCACTGGAGAACTGAATTATGCCTCTCAGGTTTTCTTACCTTAATCTATTTGGATGCTCTTTAAGAATAACCCTTAAACTTTGCCTAGGTGATAACTGCTCCTCTGAAATATATTTTATCCCTCAGTTACAGATATGTAGGGTCAGCTGACATATGTTCTTCACTTTAATGTAGGGATTCTTTTGTGTCTGGGAATATGAATTAACCTTTTCTTGCTCAAGGAACTTAATCTTTTAATTGATGATATATGAAGGCCATTAACTGTGAATTAAGCTACAGTGCACCTACATTCCTACTATGTTTTACAACTGTTGTTTGTTTCAATAATTAAAAATAATAAACACCAATATTTAACAAATCAGGTGGTTTAGCACAGTAACTGGAACATATCTTGCTACAGGCTGTGAAGAAAAAGGATATCTTAATTCTATGATAAAAGCGTACTCAAAATCTGTACTATTTACAGCATAAACCAGAGCTGCTCAGAATATAGCACACTGTTCTTGTTTATTTAAGGACTGTTTTATGAATGGATAAGTGTCTAATTGCTGCAGGCTCAGGAAAGTATTATGCCTCTAAGTTCACCTGACAGTCACTTGACTGAATCAGTGAAATCTGCTGCTTCTTATCACTGAGATCTGCTGTTCAAAGGGCGATTAGGAATAAAAGCAAATCCTAAACTCCTGCTGTGTGAGAACATTGGTAAGGCAATGCTTGCTCAGTGCCAATAGGGTTGGGATGTTAAACAGGGCTGTTTTTCTCCCAGATTAATGAGGAGCCCTGCCCCTGAGCTTCCTTATTCTCTGTCACACGGATGTAAGGTTTTCTCTGGTTTCATCAATTTGTAGTCAAGGATGCTGATAGAAAGAGCACTCATGCAGATAACAATTTGGTATTCAGGCTATAATTATGGCTACAGTGACTTCCACTTACCCCTGCTAATAACTCAGCATGCTATCCTAAAGATGTTTAGTACCGATCCATGAGCAGCAAGTGCTAACCGCTTCTTGCCAGAACTCTGTTTGCCCATTCCATAGGCTCGTCCCAGAGGAGGGGGAGCGCTGGACCACTGGCCTCCAGTACAAGGTGCTGCTGTACAGGGAGGCAAAACTGTGTCAGCTGCTATTGCCTGCCAAGGCACTATCTGCCACACCTCTTCCCTACAGTGATGCCAGGGACTAGCTGGCCCTGCAATTTAAGGAAGTATGAAGACAGCTGAAAGTAATTTGTGTCCCACTTTCCAGGTGTGCATAAGAGAACAGCAGGACAGCTGATTTTCTGGATCACTGTTTTTTTCCTTTTCCCCCTCCTGAACTAATTACTGTTGCATGATAGCTAAACAATTAAAAGACAAAAATGCAGAATCACCAGGCCCATTTGTCTGTAACCAAAATAATTAATTTTCAGCATCTTCTTTTCAGTAAAAGTTCAAATATAAAACCTCGAAGATAGTTTGTCAGAAAGAGCAAAAATGGAGAGAAGAGTTATGTAAAAGCAGTAGTTCAAATCCTTATGCTAGAATCTCACTGAGGCATATCTTCCATGCATTACAAGAGGTATTGCCCTTCCCAAACATTATCTGGGAAGCAAGAGGCTGAAGGTCTTTCCACAGAGAAAGTGAATTAATATTTCATATTTGAATCACCTAAGCAAGTACTAAACCTGGAGAAGTCAGTAGTAAACAAAAGATATCAGAATGAATTAATCTGATTGATCTTTTTGATCAAGACCACATGACGAGAATAAGGCTGAATCTCCTACCACTGCTGGTTTCAAATGGTCCCTGGTTCATTCTATGTCCCATAGTATTATTCATGGGTCTTGTTTAGAAAAGTGTGAGATGTCATGGGCCGAAACTACAGCAGAAAACATGATAATAAGTCTATGAGTGGGATAACTGTGCCAGTACTTGAGCCCATGTCCTGTCTAGTTTACTTGTTCAGATGCTGCTGTGTGGCTGAGTTCTTGAAACAGGTGCCCTTTTATCCTGGGTGACTGACTGCTGGGTATGTGCACTCCAAGTTTGATTGTTATTTAGCTTGTACTTTCCTCTGACAGTACAAATGAAATGAACTTATGTGACTTGGCCCAGAGCTCTTTTAAAATTGGAAATTCTCAGTTTTGGGAAGTACTTCATTTGTGGTACTTTTTTGGGGATGTTTTTGTCAGCATTAGAATTCTAAATGTTTCCTGGATTTCTAAATGGAGAGGGAAAGAGCACTTGTAAACAACTGGATAGCAGTATATAGGAAACAACCATATGGTAAGATAGGATTCAACTCTTCTTCTTGCCTGCACTGTATTGGTTTGGCCAATACAATTCAGAATTTAAGCAGTGCTGCTACTGTATAGTATGTGCAGACAGGGAGGTTTGGTGCTGGAGTGTGTCTCACCCATCAGCGTTGTGCTTGCTGCTACTTGATAAACATGGATGGAAGTCTAACAATAACAACACATTTACTTGTCTGTTATCTTTGATAACTACAATTCTCCATCTTGCTTCAGCCTATTAAAATAATTGTCCGTACTGCAGAATACTATAAAGACACTTTGTCTTTTTTTTATGTTGCTTTATTTTTAAGGGTTTATTTTGCTTTCCTTAAGGAAAACAGGTAAGGGAGCTTAAATAACAGCTCGCAGGAAATGAAATGATCACTACATCTTTAGTTGAACTGGAATGCACTTAAGAAAATAAGAGAGAGGTTTAAGTTAGAGTCATGGGAACTGGTGAACAAAGCACCAAAAAGCATGAAACCCCAACACAGATGTAGCAAAGATTTTCCAGATGTGGAATTCTTTCTATGGATCAGTGGAGTTAGCTTAATTTACTTAAGCTATAATGATTATTCTGGGGACAAAAAAAAAAATATGGCTCATTTCTTATCTCTCAGTCTTTTAATACAACTAAATATAATTTACTTTGTTGAAGATTTTTATCTAGATTTGCTTTATGAAAAGAAGGCTGTTTCTTATTCCTCTTAGTTTGTCTAATGTGGCATACATTGTCTCTCCAGAAATGCCTTTGAAATGTACTGCAAAAGTTAATATATGTAGCAACTTCTTCAATTGGAACCTTTCTTGGTTAGTTTTTCAATGTCCAGTTCCTCATTAAAAACAAAATGATGCCAAGTTTTGATTACAACTGTAACAGCTATATAGATCTATCTTTACAGTCACTAGTATGGTCTTTGGATATGTTTGTTTTTTTATATTCTTATGAGATACTCTTGTATTTTTTTTCCTTTGCTCTTTATTCAGATGAGGAATTGACTTAACTTACTGTATTCTGATCATTGATTGATTTCTGCAAATTTTAAGATCTCTCTAATTATTGTTAGAAAGTTTCCTAACATGTAGAGGACTTCTGATGTTGCTGTATAAGTTATATAGTATTCTTAATTTGATGATGGATAGTTGGTACTGTTTCCAGGAGAAAATACATGCCTTTTAAAAAATACAAGAAACACTAATATAATAAAATATATTCAGTATACATATTAAGGCTGAATATTCAATACATTTTTACTACAAAATACCATTTCTGACACATTAAGAACTAATTCAATATTTTGATAGTGACTTATCTACTGGAAATATTACAATACTAATTTGAAATCTTGTGCAAGTTTTGAATTGGTATATAGAGGTTTGTGATTTGGGTAAGTCTTATGAAAATCAGTGGTTAGACTGTAAGATTTCATTGAAGAAAGGGTCATACTAATCAATTTCTCTGTCATTAGTTTGTCTAGACTTTTTCTAAACCTGTGTAAAACTAGCATCTGTGATATACTGGGACAAGGAGTGCCACAGTTCAGTTCTAGATTTTGGGGAGAAATTCTGCCTCTTGTTTGTTTTGAATCTGCCACCTTTATTTGATCTCCTCTCATTCTTTTACAGGAACAGACAAGCAATTTCACCTAAACGTCAAATGGTTATCAACACAGAGTAATAAAACATGGAAAACTATTGTACTGGGAGACAAAAAAAGATGAGGTGCAAAAACTTTTATTGTTGGAAGGAATGGCAGGTATTAAATCCCTGACTGAAAAAGCCAGTACCGCTTCCAAGCTAGCAGTGAACCCTGCTCTAACTTTTATGCCAGCAACACCGTCTTCTACTTGGCCCATTGATACTGTCTGATCCTGCAATAGCTAATTGAATGGCTGCTAGAAGGCATTTTTCCTACAAATGCAAGTCTGGATCCATGCTTCAAAACAGAGAGTCAGACTTAAGTTGTAAGGGTGATCTGTATAAAAACGACAAGTTTGAGATCTTCCTTTAAAAGGGTGAAAGAAATTTTAGGAAAAGTAGAGATTATTCCTATGAGTCTCTTTCAACCTTCCAGTAATCTTCCAGCCACAAATGCCCTGATAATGATGAAATTATGCTTGATAAAATTGATTAACCTGAAACACACTTTAAAGTTTTTCCAGAGTGGGCATATCAGTTATGAATGTGAAATATATCTCTGCTGAAGACACACTTGAGCTGATACAAATGTAATGCTACTCAAAGAGTTAACATGAGCTGTACCACCAAAGTAAGTCCTAGGCACTCTCTGAACATTTTGGGGTTTCATCCCTGCCTTGAGAACCTCATATGGTGACTACAAGAGCAAAATCTTTCTAGTGTAGGCATGGGCTTTGTTCTGTAAACAGAGCTCTATGTAAGTCAACTGACAGATAACAAATTCTTGACAAAGTCCCAGTCTTTTTTTTTTCTTCCTTACAGAAATACTGATTCTAGGACAATATTGTAAATTAGACAACCTGCCTTGAGAAAGCAGTGGTTTATTTTATTATTTTTTTTTCTTGCTTTTTAACAGATACTTTGACTGTTCTCTAATTTCAGGCCTGTACTTTGATATATGTTTAAATCCCTCGTTACTTTCCTCTTGTTGTTCAATTCTGCTTATAGGTGGCTACTGAGATATGATGTACCTGGCTAGCACTCTGATATTGGTTACCAAATATCTCCTCTTCTTTCAGGCCAAAATACAGCAGCAGTTACAATTGAATCCACTGTATACTGAGCTTTAAATTAATACCTAATAATTAAACTAAAGAGGTTATTCACTCAGAGAAACTTTCAGAGAAATCATTTTAGACTTGGATTTAGCAAACTTCTACTTACAAGCTTAGTCCAAACTCATGTGGCTGGAACGATTACCATCATGAATAACTCCTTGCAGATTTAGAGTTTATAGACCATTTGGCAGTTGTGTGTATCAATAAACTTGTTTTTCAATTCTTTCTTCATTTGTGATACTTATGAATTAAGCAACAATTTCATGCAGTTATCTATTTCATTCCTAAAATATCACAAAGGGGAGATTTGCTAGTAGCCAAAATCAACACAAAGATAGATTGAAGATGGTAATAAAGCAATTGCATGATGCAACTGACTGACTTTGCATATAGGAATCGTATACTGGTGCATTTGAAAAAACAGTGACATCTACCATATGCTAGAGAATCAGCATTTGATTTGATTGCCACTCCCTGATACATGCAAAAGCAATCTAATTTTACAAGAGTATTTGTAGAGGAGTTTTGAGGCAGTGACTGAACTTGATGACTAGATAGCACAATGTATTTCAAAATTTTCAAGGTAATGAAAAAACACCTTTTGTCAGATATGGTTAGTATCTTTGAGTTTATAGACGATAAAAAATCTGGTCACTCAGGCTAAACATACTATAAGCAGACACAGCAATTCTCTCAAGCATCACTTGCTATACTAGAAGGCACTCAGAGCACAAGTCAACAACTCCAATAAGGAAAAAAAACAATCCAACCTGAACAGACTGTGACACTGTAGTTACATACAGCCCTATCATTGTGCTGCCAAGGATGGTTCCACATCAGGAAAACACTTTGTCTGCAGGTGTGCTTAATCCAAAGTGTGCTTTTGGGTGTGTCTCACATTTTCACAGTATGTCCTTAGAGGAATGTAAATAAGCATGACTTCTCATGAGACATCAAAGAGGTCTCTCTTTTCCCTAAGGATTTGTGAAAAGGAGCTTTTTATTCTAATAGAAGTTTAAGGTGTGAATGTATGTACTTAAAATATATAAGCAACAAAACCCTGTGCTGGCTTTGTGGAGTAAAACCTGTGTCCCAGGTGATCTGGGACTAAAACCATTTCTTGCCCTTCTGTTTTAACAGATGCAAGACTTTCTCAAGTGTTCTAAGCTCTTCGTATTAAAGATGATTTAGAATTATTCAGCTCTCTGGTTCAGCTTCAACAACTCTGAAGCAACTTAGCAGCCCGAGTTCTATTTTCAAATATGAACACTGGAGCATAATATGATCTTACAGATGTTTTGAATGTTGCCTAGGAACCCAAAGAACTAAAGAAGAGCTTATTGATTTTTTCAGAAATTACCAGGTACCTTCATATTTCTGTGCCATGTGCAGATTTTACTGCCCAAAGGTAACCTTTACTGGGAATTAGTGTACAATTAACAGGTGTCACAACAAAGAGCTTGTTTTTCATCTTCAGGTACCTAAATAACTACGAAAATGTGGCTAAAAGTTAATTTTAAAATTTGGCTCTGAGCACCTCAGCTTTTCAGAAGCTGACTCTATTTCTGGACACTGAAAAAGAAAGCCCATCACTTGATTTCCAAATCAACAGTCACATCACTACTTTGGAAACCATGACCTACTGTCAATATACATGTCACATACACGTCAGTATCAAATAGGACCAAGTGATTTGTTTGTATTTCACCTGAATCAACACAAGTCTTTACCATGAACTGAGACTGAACAAAATTAGTCTAGAAATAACTTGATTAATTGATTATCACCATTTTCTGTTATTCTTGTTATAGCCAAAAAAGGAAAAGGAGAACAACTTATTCATGTTTACTTTGATTTAAAGGCTATTTTTTGTCAGGGACTACTACCTCTTTTAGAGGACTGGTGTCCAATACAATAAAAGACCACAATTTGGCCTGGGTAATGTAAATGCTACTGAACCACTCTGTAACTGATAACCAACTTTATACTGAAAAGCAACTTGATTAAGATTAAATTTATGATACTAGACAGAATATATTGAGTACCTGTTTACAGCCGTATGGTGGTGTTCTAAAATGTGAGCACATTATAATTAGTTATGATGTAATACTATATTGAATTTGCTGAATGTAACAAATTCATAAGTCTTCTGTTGTATTTTCTACTTTGACAACAAAACGCTCAATCATGAAACATTGTTTCCCACAATATTTTTGTTTGTAAGCTGGGAGTTTACAGTCTGGAAGGATAGATAAATAAATTATAAAAAACTGACTGGAGAGCAGCTCTGTGGAAAAGGCCCTGGGGTCTTGGCTGACAGTGAGCTGCACATGAGCCAACAGCATGCCCTGGCAGTAGAGAGCTGACAACATCCTGGGATGTATCAATAAAAGCATGGCCTATAGATAGAGGGAAGGGATTATCCCCCCTCTATTCAGTGCTTGTTAGACCACATCTGTAATACTGAGTCCAGTTGCAGGATCCTCCTGATACAAGAAAGAAACTGATGAAAGGAAACAAGCCCAGGGGAGGGCCACCAAGCTGGTCAGAGTCTGGATCACTTGGCCTGTGAGCTGGGGCTGCAGGACTTGTTCAGCCAGAAATGATGGCTTTTGGGGTCCTACCAGAAGCATCTCAGGACCTCATGGGAGGGCAACAAGAAGATGGAGCTCGGATCTTCACATTGTGCATGTGAGGATGACAACAGTCATAAACTGAATCCAGAAAGAATCAGACTGGATATAAGGAAAACTGGCTCCTCCATGGAGATAGTACAGCAGTGGAACAGGTAACCTACAGAGGTTGGACAGGCTCCATCCTTGGAAATGTTCAAGACCAGACTGGACAAAGTCCTGAGCAACATTGTCTGACCTCAGCGCTGGTCCTGCTTGAGAAGAAGGTTGGAGGTTTCAAGAGAGTTATCCCGAGTTATCCTTTGTTTAACTGTATTTCACTGATAGGTGATGAAGTCTGTTATGAGAGACATTCTTAGAATTTATCAACCTGTGATGAAACATATTATTAATGTCAAAATATGTTTAAAATACTATGATGCTAATGCTTGTTGTTTATTTTTTTTTTCTCCTTTTTTTTTTTTTTTTTCTAATCACATAGTTTCTGGGATAAAAATAACTTGCCTTAACAAGGAAAGTATATATTGCCTTAAAACCACATTGGATTGGACAGAAAAAGACCAACAGAAAGATTTAGCATGATGGCTGGCAGCAGTAATCACTCAGCTGGCACTATATAGATCTTTATTCCTATCAGAGGAATATCTTGATTAGAATAATGTAATTCTATTACAGAACTTATGTAAAGATAAAAAACCAACAAAGAAATCAATGTTCAGTTGTTCACCATAGAAATATAAGGCACTGAGGCTCTGCTTGTTTTCTCTAAGGTGAATACTGACATTTGAATATTTGCTGAGGAAATATTTAAAGTTGTTTCCACAATTAACACAATCATCAAAGAATCTAGAAAAATGTCATATCTTCAAAAGCATTAAAGTGCATGATAAGGACCAGTGCAATGTACAAAGAATGGCCTATACTTATTATTAGCCTAAAATAATTCAGCTAAGCTTTTCTCTCTAAGTATTTTAAAGACTGAAATAGATGAGACAGTATTAAAGAAATGAACAAAATTAATATTTTGATTTAAAAAGCTCTTCCAAAGAAGTATAAAAGCAGGTCCATATGGATGGCCCATACTAATGCAGGTAGAATAAGAAAACAGAACCTGGCTAAATATTTAAGAATTGGATGCACAGGAGGTTCTGTTACTCCTCAGATACTTCAGATGTATTTTATTATTATGCAATGATATAATAGAATTTGTTTCAGCCTTCCAGAAAACACATGTTTTCCTGTTCAGGCATGGGACCTGAACATTTGTGTCCTTCTTCAATGGTATACAACCTTTGTGACTGCTGGTTCCCCCTCAGAGAACATTCACACTTCCTGGCACTACCCTTCACTTTTTAAGGCTCAAGAAAGTAATATATGATAGACAATCATGAGGACTTTTAGGGGCCATCCTGCTTCCAGTGTATTTAGCATGGTTTTAAGTGGACTTTCAGTAGAAAGTTGCAGTCCCAGAATCTACTGTTTCCTTCAAAACTTAAAGAAAATGGCCACAGCACCTTAAGATTAATGTGACTTTAACTTCACACAGTGCTACGTGCATTTTAAAGTTTATGTGTTTATATCCACAAGCATATAGTAAATATGGTGTGACTTTTAAAAATGGAGTAATTTATTCAGAAGAACAACTACAGTAGTGTGCTGTTAATAAGCCACTAAAAATCAAATACCAAAAATCATGACATCAGCTATTTTACTGCATTTAGAAAAAATAAAGAAAACCCAACAACTAAACATCATCAGGAATCTTGGCATGAAATGTCAACTTTTGGTACCTATTGGCATCACAAATCTTTTTTCTAGTAATGAAATAAATGACAGTGGAATAAAAATATATCTATTAGCATCTATTACTGTTTGGCAGACATTCACGCATATTCTGGCAGAGTTTCTGTAACTTTTTTAGTATAACAGATTGAAGTGTGAGTGCTCACCTGACATTTTTATTTAGAAAGCAAACACTCAGCTAAAACAAATTTTATAACTGTTGCAACATCAACAGCAAGAGAAAGATTACCTAGCTAGGAACTGGTACTTCATACTAGGGTCTCACAAAAGCACTAATAAGACTGTTCTATTAAAACCAGATACAATATTTACAAGAAGGAACAATTAATGATTCATTTTGTCCAGTTTATTTCTGAATACTGGCTAGGGATATTGTAAAGCAGCTAGAAAACTAGAAACTGTGCCAATTAACTTGTATTTCTCTCTAGTTTATGTGGAAACTGAGATCCTGTAGCCAGTCAGATTTTATTTTTTAATGTTTGCTCTAGGTTCAAAATAAGTTATGTATGGATGAACATTTAATGACTTTATGAAAACAGAACAACCAGTGGATGCTGCTCATAGAAAGAACTGATTTATCTGGATCTAAAACATGTTTGTAAAATCTAGTGCAGATTTTATTTTCTTCCTTTTTGCTTAGAGCTGAAGTTAAATTAAATGAAAGTAAAAGAGCTCTACGTAGTATGCCAAGCAGTTGGTCTTTTATGTGCCTCGTTTAATGACAGTGAACCTGTCGCTACTGGATTTTCAAGGTCCTCCCGCTGGGACTTCTCACAGACGGCCCGACTTGCCTTGTCATCACTCCATCACCTCCTGTTCTGCAGCTCATCTCACCATGGGGCCAAGCACCAAGTGTCCTTCCCTGTCTGACACCGACATTCACCGAGTCTGTGAGAGGAAACACCCTGCCGTTAAGGTCCCTTTAATGGTCTGTGTATTTGCCTTCCTTGTGAATCAAAGTCAACCAGGGAAATTAACACCAAAGGACATTGAGCCTGTACTTTATTAAATAGTATCTTTACCAGAAATCTAGAGGAGATGAAGAAAAAAAATGAGGCTTGTTCACTTCAAGGTCCATATTGTAATACTAACACTGTGGAGCTTTCAAACACTTTACATTGTCCAGAGATCCCATAAGGCTGCTGTCTTCGACTGTGCTTAATAAGTTATCCTCTTGTTTGCTTGTTGATGACCAAAACACAGACGAAAAATGGGCTATCAAATCTGTTCTACTCCATGTCAAAGACTGATACTTTTATTTGTGCTGATGTAGACCTCTCTAACCTACTAGTTAGAGCACCGAGATTTACCCAAAGAGGTTGTGCACTTTTATCATAGTATGTCTTTAACACAAGGGCAAATACTTTGGTAGAATCATGAAAGCTCTTGAAAGCATGTTCACTAGCTACTCTGCTAGGGAATTTTTACTTCTACAGATGAGTAGTGTCACTTGCATTTTTATATCAAGTAATATGTTCTGTGTTTTTTAATTGACCTAAGTTTGTACTTAATAACTGCAATGTAGTATTCAATGACTTAAAACCACCTTATTTTATTTTTAGAGCACCAACTCTTATAAATGTGTGTTCAACCAAAATACCACAGGGCAGTTGTTTTATGCACAGGAAAAATTTATTTATTATAATGCTGAACATTATGGAGCAATGGTGTTAATATTTATTTAATATTTATTTAGAGCTAGACTAAACCTTCTGCCCTGTTTATGTGATAGCACATAGTTTCATCACCTCAAGAGAAATAAGCTATGCTAGTCCCTGACCAGATGTGGATGTTCACGCTACCTCTCCCGCTGGCTCAGTTGTAACAATGTTTCTAAGTCACAGAGTTCACTATTCCCTACAAATATTTGAGGATAAATTGGGAAATCATGAAGTAGGTCCACAAAGAGACTTAGGCAATACTTCTAAGTTTATTTTGGGAACACTGCTCCAGAAACTGAAGTTGGCCCTGAATTAGGAAACTCGCAGTGGATTCATCCTACTAAATATTGGTATCTGTGTTAGGAGCCATCTTGACTCTGCAGTTAGTGGAGAGTTAATCAATACCATTCATGAAGTCTGATTCACATCAGTAAACCAAATCTGACCTATAGCCAGGTGAACCAAAAGTTCATATGCTGATTATTTTTAGACTACAAATGAAACCAACACCACTAACAGACACCTTCATTATTGACAGGTGAGATGAACCCTCCATACCTCAAATTTCTTCAGAGTTTGTGGACAGAATTTGAGAATAAAAATCACAACAGTCAGCAAGGTAAGTAAAGACATGGAATACATAAATTACTAAAAAGATGGATGCATCTGAAAAAACAGTCTTTTGAAGCTGGTTGCTGGCCTGCATTCCTGATTTAGGTGCCAGTAGTCCCAGCATTGAGTCATCTCTTGGCTTGAGCCACCATTTTCCCAGACTGTGCAAGTTGCTTGATCTTCTACCTTAAAAAAGTTCTTTTGAAAGATTTGGGTTTTTTCACCATTGCTAGAAATGTCAACAATATTGAGACTTCTTAAAAACGCATTTCTGAGAGATAGCTGATACCACAGTTCACCATTTGCAATGCCTTAACTCACACAACCTGAAGCAACAGTGTACACAGGTATGACTGATGTTCTGCTCAATACACTGATCATTTCTAGATTTTTGCCAAAAGGACTCTGCAACCACAGTTTTTACTGCACTTTCCACTGTAAAAAATTTTAAAATAACTGGTTATGCAACTTGAGCTATTAATTGACAAAAGTAGCAAAGTTTTCAGATTATGATTGGCTTTGCTCTAAATCTAAAAATAGTGCGTGGTTTTGTTTTGTTTTTTTAAGTACTCCATCTGAAAGTTTGTATTTGATGTAGTCAAATTTACTGCGTGTTGGAAAATATATAAAATTGAGAAAATATTTAATTTCAAGGATTAACTGCTATAAACATAATCAGTAATGTGTGAACTTTCAAGTTGCTTAAACAGCTTGGTCCATTTAAGGACCTAAATGTTAAGTTGCCCATAGGAAAAACATTTGAAAGTAACAAAGTATCTGGAATCTACAGAATAGAAAGTCTTGTAAAAACAGGTTTTTATTTATCTATATAGAATTTCTGAACAAGAAACATTGAAATGGCCTTTCTACTTTCTTCTGTTTCTCATTCCAGTCCCAGATGAAACCAAATAATATTAAGTAGGAAAGAGGGAGCTACAAGAAGTTATTACTTCAAGTTCTCAAAATGAGAAAAGATGTTTGCATAGATATTTTGAGTACATTTTTAATCCAAATTTAGTTTTAGCACAATGCTCTCAAATCTCTCTACCTACTGTGTTATTAACATTGTCAACAGTAAAATAAACAACTCCTTCTTTTTGTTCTGTAATATTTTGTAATATATTTTAGCTTGTTTGTAATAATGTAAACTAGAAAGAGTTAGATGGTTGGTATTTCCAAAAGTCAAAATTAGTATTTGTTTTGTTCTCTTAAAGAAGACGTGCAAATATGATATATTCTTTTTTGGAGGCTTTCACACCTTACTTATGGCTTTGTCATTCATGAGTCTTATGTAATATCATTCATCTGTTGAAGTATAAGCAGCAATGATCAAACAACAGCTAGGTAAATTGAAAACAGGAGACTTGAATGTCTGAATCAAGATCCAAATACATTTTAAAAACGATAGCACTAACTACCCCTAGAACCAAGTGGCTTCAGTCAATAGGCCTGATTTAAATAATCATCTCCATAGTGCATGCTTAATATTTCCAAAAAACATTGTAATTTCATGAACTCCCAAGCTACAAAGAGTTAAACAAAAACCAAACTGATTAAAAGTCAACCGCATTTCCATTCACAGTCTAGCTTGTGCTCATGTACGTGGAAATGTCACCAAACTGACTTCATATGGCATGAAGGTCCACCTAATATTTGTTATATTAAACATAATGCTGTCCACAAAAACATAACACTGAAGTTTGGGCAGGACTAAGGAAGAGAGAGACAGATTCATATGCATATGTACAGGTTATAAAGTATATGTCAGAAATATCTTTATTTCATACTATCATAAACACTGACATGATAGGTAGTTTGGACATTGAAGAAGTAAGTATAGAGATTTATTGGAGTTTTATTTTTGATTTTGAGAGCTGTTATCTATGGCAATTACTTGTTGCAGCTCTATTCCTCTACTATAAAACTGTGGTCATTACATCTCTGTGCCCTGAGATTTTTTAATGACTTTCAAATAGCTTTTAACCTTGTATGATACATAACTGCTAAAGATATACAAAAACCTATAAAGTTGCATGGCTTCTTGACAAAGTATTTGAAATTATCTGCAAACAGTAGGGTCAGTTATAATCAGTTTGCATGTTTAGACACAATTTAAAGGATGTAGCCAAATATGAACTACCTCAGAAAAAGAAATACCGAATAATACCACCTGCGAAATCTATAAAGGAAATTCTTATTAAATATGGATCACAGTTTGGGAATTATTTATGAACTTCAACAGTTAAAATAGCAACATCCTGACCAGTCAGCTCCATAGCTTTTACAATACTGATTAGCACAGTGGCTTTTCTCTCAAAACCTTTTTTTTTAAGCTATTCCTCTCCCTTAATAAGCAGAAGAAAAGAAAATAAATAATCTGAAGCAGTATAAAGCAATAAAATGTCACCAACAAAAACCAGACATAAATTAGAATGCTAAGTGACATTTGGATATTTCAAGGTATTTTTCAAGCTATATTTGAAGTATAATAGTAACCTATCAATTAAAATAAATGACAAAGAAACCATCAGAGATTCTAGAGATCTACAGCGATAAGAGTAGAGTGTTCCCTAGTGTTTATGACAATACACCCATTTGACAGTGTCATGCAGACAATCACTAGTAGATTTCACATACCAACACCAAAGTACGTACAGTGTGCAGAGAACAAATATAACAGAAAAGAATAGAAAAACAACCTTTCAATATTCTGTAAGTACTTAGCCAAAATAAAAATTATCTCCAGTGAAATACTCCAGATAACAGAAATTTCCTGCTGTACTTAAAGACAGACAGTAAAGTTCACATTAAGTCACCAAATTCCACTGACTTGAACAAACCCATTGGCATTCGTGTTTATTAATCGAGACATCAGATAAATCAAAATAGATTTTAAAACCAAGTAACAAGTTAGAATCTAGAGGAAGACTGACATGTAAGGGGCAGCTGCAATTCAACCTGGTACTTTGTAAGATAGTTTCAAATATCTTTTATTAGTATCACACGGAAAGCGGTACTGCTTTTCAGTAAGAGAAAATATCCTGTTCAAGAAACAATGAATATCCTTTACACAAGCATTTGTCAGGTCTGTAATCCTACACGTTCAAAATCCCACAGCTGAAGCCTGTCTTTTATCACTTAGTTAAGTAACACTATATTCCACAAAACAAATACAAGGAAATGAGAAAACAAGTAAATATTTACTCACCAGCCTTCTCCTTCTCTGAAATAACTGGCATAGCCTGAAAGAAAAAAAATAAATGATACCATATTAAAAAAATTAAGAGTATTAGGGAAACATTACAAAATCTTAAGGTAGATTTTATGAGTGTCCAGAAGGTCTGGAAAGAACTGAGGTCTCACTGTGTCAAGTATTCTGGAGAGAAACATACAGTTCCCATTTGAGTGTCTTATAATCTATTATGAAACTAATTACTGTTTCAGAGAGAAAGGAGGACATGGAGTTAATAAGATATTCCAATGATTGCATTTTGAAATAATCATCCTAGAATACATGCCCACAAATTCCACTGGGAAATTACTAAATAATTCTGAAGGATTGAAGACAAAAACTCTGTGGCTGAAGATGAGACTAAAATGCCAAATTTGTCTTTTGCAGAACTCAAGTAAAGTTCTGACATTCACTCCATATAGTTAGAACTCGGAGTCAAATGTATGTTGTTGTATAACATACCAATTTCTTACTTTTTATGTAATTTTTCAGAGACATGTAATAGAACTACTTTCATATTGACTGTAATTGGTTTTGGACTTAGAAAATTGTTTTGTTGCAATGGATGTAAAAATCTTTTATATTATGCTTTTCTTTCAGACTAATGCAGAAGAACTTTCTGAGTGTATTTTTCCTGAAATAAATAGGTTATATATTGAAATAATAGTAAAATGGAATTTGTATGGCACACATATAAACAAAGTTAAAGAATGTGCAGATATGATAAGGGTAAGAAAGGTAGGATGAGAAATAGGATTTGGTATGCAATATACGCAGAGTTAGATTGTAAATTTTACATCCCTTTCAGTTGTGTCAGTCTAGCTCAGCAGATTTTCCTGCTGTAAATTTCACAGAAAAAAAAAAAAAAAAAAGAAAAGAGGGCAGTAATGGACAGAAATTACAAAACATCAGTTTCAAACTTTCTATAGAGTTCCTGAAATAGACTGAAAATTTAATTTCAGGATTTTATTTGTCCTGCTATATAAAACAGTATTTTATACCATTTCCTGGATGATATTTTGTACAAAATTTCAAATAGGCCATGTTTTAGACAATATATATTAATAGGTACTTTGCAGGTCGATAATAGCCATAAGGATCTTTTTGTGATTCTTTCTGTTTCACCCGTACTCTGACTAGTTAAATATCTGTTGCTTGAGTCTGAGATTCAAAAACGCCATATTATCAAACAAATATTAGTCAAAACAACAGCAGCCTGTTTCTTGGAAAGCATTTCCCTTGCTTTTTACAAACATATTTTTGTTTGGAAGAAGCACCATTTTGGTCCAGTAATGCAACAAAGGCATTAACTTCCATAGACTGAAGAAAGTTAACATGCCAAAAAAGCAGTAAAATCACAGAATGAATCAAGGTATTGGCTGCAAAGAAAGAAAAAGTGTATTATTTATAGATTAAAAAAAAAAAAATAATTGATAGTATTTTGAAAACCAATATATAATTTTCTTCTCTTTCCCAGACCTAAGTGGTTACACTGGCTGAGAAAAATAAGAAAGAAACCCCCAGATTCACTATTATCATTTGTCTGAGAAGGAAATTTGTAAAGAGAGAACTCTGTAAAGGGGAGGTGGTGAGAAACAAGCAAACAAACAGGAAAAGAAAACCAAATAGAAGAAAAAAGACCAAGGGAACACTAGTGCAAATCGAATGGAAGGGTAAGACAAAAGAAGGAAAGATAGGCACAGGTTATTATCACATTTTAATGTTGAGTTTTGTTACCTATGGAAAAACAAAACAAAACAAAACAAAACAAAGAAGGTGTGATGGGTTCCTTTAAGAAAAGCTTAGAAGATAACATAGAGATGACTGGAGATGTGGCAACAAGCAGTGTCAACATTGAAATCATAAGATGTGTTGTGGAAAAGAGATAGCAGTTTGACAGGGACAGCCTTTGTGAGGTCTAACGTGCAAGGCCAAGATGAACAGCTGTTATTCACCGAACTGGGGGGAAGCAGTTACAGGACTCAGTGGGGATGTGACAGAATGACAAGTATGGAAGATAATTTCTCTGGTGACTTTACAAAAGACTTAAATAGACTTTAATCATGTTGTCCGTAACTGCAGTGCTAGTCATTGGTAGTGACTTTGGCCTAAAAAACCACTTCTGAATCAGGTCCTGTCATCATTCATATCCTCATGCAGATTGTTTTTTCATATCAGTATATCAGATTTTAAAACACTGTTAATCTTGCCATTTGTAAATTCAAGTTATTTCCTGGAAATATATTTCTAATTGATGATCACTAAAACATGCTGATTTACAACCAACCAAACATTTTAGTATATTTGTTAGATGGTAGTTTCAGAAGTTGTTGGAGTTGTATAGCGGGTTTAACGCAGATAAAAAGCTGTAGCTGGAAATACACAGAACTATAATGCCTCAGCACAGATGTGTAAGTCACAAAATTAGTACTTCTTTTAAGTAGAATGAAGAAGCACTATAAGTTCCAGAAAATTTAAAGGCACAGTGAGGTTTACAGAGAGAAGGACTTCCTACATTCCTACAGTAATCTTGCAGCAATTAATTAAAACTGATGTTAGAGAGAACCAATGTGGATTACGCAAATTACCAAAAGTAAGAATTTTAAAATCAAGTCAAGGTGCATGGGAAAAAAAAATACTAGAGCACTGAGATAAAGAAATACATTCAAAATAATAGCATCACAAAGTATATAAGTTTTACTAGAATAATTAGGAGAAGGGCTTCCTATGGTGGTGACTACCTGTCACCACCAATTTTCACTACCCCAAGTGCCTCATCCTCATAATGCATTATGTCAATATAGAGATTTCCTTTTATTGCTTCACTTTTCCTTCCTGACATCAGACTTAGCCCACTTTTTCAGCAAAACATGGTTCCATTTCCTTTACGTGCTTTTAAAATTAGAAGGACTAATTTTCTCTGTTTTTGTCTTACTGATTAACTGCACAAGAAGAAAAGTATAGTATTTTCCAAAACCCAAATATTTTCTCGGATTTATGTGAACCCAATTAAAAAAAAGAAAAGATCTCTAAAAAACCTCTTACAGTAGCATCAAATTAATGAAAATAAAGTCTTTTCTTTAGAAGAGAATAGGAAGCATATTTTTTCCAAATAACAATCTTCTCAGTGTAGACTTCAAATAACACAAATGCTTGACTCAGAACGTGGTACTGTAGCATACTTATAAATCCTGAATCCATTATAACACTTTTGAGAGATGTTTTCCTTAAAATAATATATATAAAGCAGCAAGTCCTACTCACTAATTCTCTACAATTTAAAGAGAACCCATACATATATAATCTTTTTAGTCAAAGGTTTAGATTTGTTTAGTTTACAGAAAAATTAAAAATCTTCCTATTTTATTAAAATATATAGTTAATGCAAAGTCCTTGATTAAAAAAACAAACAAAAAGCCTACTCTTTTTATCCACAAAATACAAAGACATCTTGGATGATACTTTCAAATATGTCTGTTTACTAATCACAGTGTAATTCTGCTGAATCAAGATGTTCTGTCAGTATGTTCTACTGCTGCTTAAAAGCTGAGGAAAAAAATTCTAAAGGAACACAGCATTTCTTGAAAATTTAAAATAAAGTAAACCACAAGCAAATCTTGTTCAACAAGATCTCAGACAGTCCTACTATTGGTTTAGTTTTTCGTTAATACAGCTACACATACTGCTTACATGCTGCCCAGTGGGAAAACATGATTGTTACTTATGAGAAATGCTCTCATCTCCAGCACAGTTTTGAATTCACTGGAGACCTTCTTCCAACGAGTTCCATATGTTCCAAATGAATTGCATTCCCAGGAAGTGATTTAACACTTCTGGCAATGAAGCAATTAAACCGGATTTTCCTGCTTGGCCAGATGGGTTCACTGTAACTTCACATTATTTCTCACTCTCCTCACAGAACTAAAGAACTGGACTAACAATTTCCACATGATCAGGTCACATGTTTGTTTTTTTTTTTTTTTTTTTTTTTTTAAAAAAGCAGGCACATGCTCTTTTCACACACCCTTCACAGATTTCAACAAATATCCCACCAAATCAGGATCTTCTCTATATTTTTATTAGTATGTGCTCTTAGCAACACCAAGAAAAAAGAGGAAAAAAATAAAAAAAAAGGGAGGAAATCCCTCTCAGACCATTGCTGAAATATACTCAGTATTTTCTTTTAAATTAGTGAATATGATTTTTTTTACATATGAAAATCTTACATAAAATGTCATATTGGAAATTTTTGTATGCGTCCTTATTGTATTGCAACTGATTCCCTGTAAATATATTATGGCTGCAGATATGACTGTAAAGTGAATGTAGAAGACTATATTGGACATTTTTCTTTAAAACTGCAGTTGCTTGGCTTAGATATAAATGATTATTAGTAACATTGGGTTAAATAACTACTTTTGAATTTCATTAGATGTTAGGTGGAAAAGCTGTCTTCCACCAAGAAGGAAAATGGTGGAAAGTTCTAGTAAATCAAAACTTAAAATTCTTTCACAAATGAAAGGGAAAGAGAAGTAAATATGTAAAAAAAGCCCATAATTTCAAAAAACAGCCCTTCATTTTGGATATGTGCAGTTCTTCACTATGAAAAGAGAAAAGAGAGAATCCCTCCCCACTCCCCAAATTAGCTTCCTTCCATTACAGGCTCCAAATTCAAATATTTCATCCCTGAGCAGGGCTAAAAAATTAGCACTCTAGCTTTCCAGGTTAGGAGCGGTGTAGTCAGTAGTTGTATGCAGTGTCTTGGTGGGGAAAGGGGGAGCCATTATCTTCAGAGAGAGTCAGCCTGCAAGACTGCCACTGTAAAAAGCTGAGGCACAGCTAGGCTGACCTGAACACAGCCTGGCTTTCCCTTACCTGTAGCGCAAAGCTATATATTTTTTAAATAATGATTCCAAACCTGCAGACAAAGCTATTATGAAAAAATTTAAAATATCTATCTTTTTGTTTCCTTGCACTCTCATAACATGAACATCATGAGTGACTTGCCTGCAATGGGCTACACTAGATCGCAAAGGTCTGTATGAACTGGCAAGTTACTGTAGATGAGCACACAATATACAATTTCTGCAACAAGGATCTAGTGATGTCTATTTATTTTTGTAATATCTCATAAACCAAATAGAGCGAATCTATGTTTCAATTTTCCAAATAAGTTATGGCATCTTTATTTTAAAGCCATTAATTCCACCTTTTTTTTCTTTTTTTTTTTCCCAGAAAAATAGTTGTGTTTTTTTGGATTACAGAAGACAAAATGCATTTTGCATTATGTGAGTCACATTTTCAATACTACTATGCAGCCATGATAGATATTCGACAAAGCCCTTCCATCATAGAAGGCTGTCAGCTATTCAGTCTTTTCAAGTATGCATTTGAATATACATGCTGTGAAATTTCCTTGCTAATGATCTGACACATCTTGATTTGCAAGCATTTCTCTACAGTTTTGACTGTGGAGACAATATCTTCTGCTATCTATGCAGAAGGGAACACTCCCAGACAAACAGCATACTGGGATTTGACTAGATAGGGAAAATCCAGCCTTCATAATAACTGTGAGCAAGTAACTCACAATTGCTGAGCTCAAACTATTATAAATCCTCTGCCTTATTTTTTGGAAGTGCTTTTATGGTAATGACTTTTTATCCCTGCAATTAAAAATCACGGTCTAAATTCTCACCCTAGTGGATGCTTCTTTTATGCAAAAAAGTGTTAGTAAGAATTGTGTTTTTCACTGAAATTATTTGCTTCAAGATTAAAGTCACGTTCCTACTCTAAAAAACTGTAAGCTTTACATCACTTTAGGAGCAGAAAAGAGACCAACCTCCAAAGCTTACAAACATAAAAATTAGTGTTATATTCAGTTTTTAAACAGGATCAATAATTTTAAGACCAGAAATGACTATATAGATTGAAATGTATCTCTGTTGTATTCCTTCTATTCAGATGATCAAAACACCCCAAAATCTGAAATCCTCTAAAGAGCGATCTAGTGAGATTCTGACAGGAAAGAAAGGAGGTAATATCAACATAATATACAGTTACTAAGAAAGGACTAATGAACCGAATGAGAGCAAACACTCTAATCCAGTAAACAAGAGCAATCTTGTACCTGAAAACCAAGGTCAACAGCCCTCAGACAGAAAAGAATTTTTAAGCATTATGTACTTTCTCATCAAAGAGTGTATGTTCTGCATCATCTGGAGTCCTTAAATAGATATTTTATTTTATTTAGAAGGTATGCTCCAGTTTTCTTAATTTGGATAAGTAGTAGTTAAAATTAAGTGAGTTACTTTACAGAAGAAAAAAAAAATCCATGATCATCCAGATGGTTTGAGATTAGAGAAATACTGTAGTCCATAACCAGAAATTTTCTCACTTATATCCCCTTTTAAACAAAATACAAAATAAATATCTCTAGTGGAAAATTTTGAATTTTTGAAACCAAAGCCGTTTGTGTCAATGAATCAGATTATGAAGGTAAACATGTAGAAAACCCTTTTGGAACTACTAATTAATTTAAAGTAATTTTTTGGTATTAGCATTGAACTGAAATCAAAGCAATAACGTTGAAGAAAAATCAAGAATGATTAGTTGATAATCCAGAATGATTTGCAAAACATTATTCTATTCAATTTATAAGGTTTTAAAGTAAGTTTTTACTTTCCTACAATATTTAAAATTCTGATTTTTTTTTTTTTTTTCATCTGGATAAGGAAAGACAAAAAACAAAACCGTCAACTTTCAGGACAGACCACCTTTAGTAGGGGAATTTAGCAACGTCTTTCTTCTTTGTGGCCTGTAATTTTGCTGAAGATTGTAATTACTAAAAGTAGAGCAGAAGGCAATTGAATCCACCCAACAATACAGCTGCACCAATTAACTCAAATTTTAAAAAAATTAATGTCACATTCAGAGGTCTCTGGCTAAGTCTATGACAATGTTATAAATTTAGTGCTAGTGGAAGTACAAAGTTGTGTGCTTGCCTGCATGTGTTCTCCTCCAGTCAGTTGTATGACTCTCCCCAACTACTTTATTTTCTGACTAGATATTTTTTTGCTTGAGCCTCTTTATGCCACTGAGGTCATGCACAGACAACCCTTCTAGTCAGTGCTGGATGGTTGGCAGTTCTCCTTCCACAAGGCACTTGCCAAGAGCCTGCACTTGGGGTGGTCTGGTAACTTTCTGCATCTTCATCATTCAGCAGGCAGACTGTGACTCTTGCTGCATTGGAAGTGCAAAACAAAGATGCAGGATCATTGTCTTGTGCTCTGTTTGGTGTTATTATAGAATTTCCATAGATCAGGGTAAGCTCCCAATGCCCTGAAATCTGTTAGGACCACATACAGGTGGTTTATATGACAGGTAAGACAACAGCCTGTCTGTGGCTTGTCCAGACCGTTAAGTAGAATTTGGTCATAATATAGAATTAAGACCTTTTTCTTTAGGGATGCTAAACTCTTCAGAGTAGCATCTGCAAGTTCCTAAATACCCTGAAAGTTACCATCACACATTTTGTGAAACATAATTATGATTTTTTAAAAATTAACAATTAGTAGTCCTTAGCTTATTTGCATAACAGGACTTAGAATAAAAACAAATGTGTGAAATAAACTTATTTTTGATACTTACCAGGAGATCACCAAAAAAGGAACTGTATTTCCACTTGAACTGCTCTTTAATTACTGGGGTGGACATACATTACTTGAAAGAAGGGTCAGTTAAATTTTAATTGAATGTTAAGGAACATTTATATACCTTTTGGTACAACAAAACCTGTGCTTCCTTCATTTTCACCAAACATATGTATCTCTTCCCTAAAGAAAACATAACTTGAATGTTAACACCAAAGCTAAGATGTGACACACTACCTCCTAGAAATGGAGCAGCCCCAAGAGTGCTCATGCTTTTCATCAATCACCACAGGTTCTATTAAGGTTCATTTACACATAGAAAGCTTTTTCCCAAGCTCAGAAGTAATTTGTTTAGCTAAGGTTTATCTTATAAAACCTTTTACAACAACAAACACATCAATAAACCTTGAAACACTGGCAAAGATGAACTACTTGGAACTAGAGGGCACCCAGCTTCATAAGGCAGCTGTAAAAGATAATTAAAGTCTTGTGTTTTGCATTTGTTTCAACATCATGTAATGTCTACAAATGTGATTTTGCCTTAAAGCCCTTAAATCTGGGGAATGCTTCTACATGGCTGACAGGAATCGCAGGTGAACTCAGTCTTATCTCCTTGTATATAAAACTTACAACCTTAGAATTAATCCATGTTTCCTGTAAATAAAAAGTTCTTTCAATCGTGTGATGATAGAAGGTAAAATTTGTTACATTGTAACTCTAAATTACCAAATACCTATGAGCACCTACTCACAGAATAAAAGAGAAAATGAAAACCAACAAAATCCTACCATTCCTGTCTTTCCCTAGCCACCTCAGAGAAAACAATGAAGCCTTTGCCCTTCATTCCAAGAAAAGCAATTAACTTTTAATTTTAAAGGGTGCAGACATGAAAATCGAGAAGCTCATCTCATTTCTACAAGTGCCAGAGTCTATTTTAATACAGAAGCTTGGTGTTCATGAGCTGAGAAAAGGTTAGCAATACAAATCAGATAAGCAAATGATCAGTCTGATTCTAATGATCTTTCTGTGGGGTAGCCCAAATCCAGTGGTTGACTGCTATTTAAATTTTTGAATTCCACTATTAGTCTCCTGGATTCAGATCTCACTGAGTTTAGCAGTAATAATATCATATTTAAGTTTTTTGAATATTATATATGAAGGATTGGTATTTATGCTGGTCAAGGAAGACCTCACTGTGTTCAGCTTTATGTTCTGAAAAAGAAAACCAGGTGTAGAACATTGTAGCAACTTATTGACACCTACTGGGAGGTCAGTAACTATTGACACCTACCAACATTCTGATCCTGTGTGAGTTTGCTCTCTTGAATCACTGTAGGTAACCCCAGCTGGCTACTCTTCTCATTATTAGCAGCAGCAGGCTACTACAACTGTTTAAAGTTATTTCCCTAAATAAATAAATAAAAAATCAAAAATCAACCTCTGAGAATCTGATTTTTCAAATGTGACATGCATGTTTTGTCACAAATTTTATTCTTACAGTCTCATGTGAATTCAGTCACTGTGATATTACATTTGTTGGTCCATGTGGAAAAGCACCAACAGAAAAATCCTCAGGGAGGCTCTGGATCTTGAGCCTTATTCTGGGCATAAAAGCATAAATTAATACAAGAGATACATCTCTTCTATGATGCTGAAACTTTTACTTTCTGCAGAACATCACAGTTCTTTGCTTGAGAGTCATGTAATAGTGATGTTAATCATGAGATGGAGAGAGGAGGGGTAGCATGCCAGACAAAAACAGTGCTAGGTTTGGGAGAGTCATTGGGATGTTTTATTGTGGCAAAAAGTGCATCTAACTTCAGAAGGTAGCAGGTATGAGTAAGAGAGAGTAAGTGCCAAATTAACATATTTCACTAAGTTATCACCTAGTCAGCTAGATGTGATAATTACCATGTTTTTTTCTTGGTTTACTAAAACAGAGCAACATAGATTAACATAAACCACCCTATTTAACTTTACAAGAAAACAAAGGGCAAGGAGTAGGAGCACACAATGACAGTAGCTTTCTCTTGAGTAGGAGGAGGAAGTAGAAAGGAAGGGAATAAATACTAAAATATGCTACCTGGATCTCATTTTCTTATTTGACCATATTCTTGTAATCTCAGTTTGCTCATTCTCCAACATACAAGTGTAATGAGTGCACGCTTAAAAATCACCAAGCACCATTATTGTGACCTCACTAAGTCAGTATTTCTCCAGGTTACCCAAGGGAAAGAGATCTGAAATGAAATTAGTTCTTTTGAGTACTCTCTGTGTATGTAGTGTGCTAACCTTTAAGCACTTGTCAAGGTTGTGAGTGATAGAGGCAGAAAAAGAAAAGGACATCTTTTGGGTGAAAAAGTAAGAAAACTTGCTTTTTAATTCATTCAATAACTTCTGTTTCTTTCAAGAAAACTGATTTTAAAAAAAGTTAGAAAGATATTGCTTACATGAAAACAACTCTCTTTCTTCCAAAAGACAAAATAAAGAAATAAAAATACGTAATAAGTACAAATGAGAAGTTTCTTTATCACTGGGAACAGAAACAGGAGGTTTGTCTCCTAAAAGGCCCTAAGGAAATGATGCAAAGTAGTTTTTTTAATCCAAATACAACAATAAAAGTTCTAAAAAATAACCCAAGCCCTTGAAAAACCTATTTGGAAAACAAAACATTCATCTGCACAGCTGTTTTACGCTAAAATGCTTGGAACAAAATCCCCCTTTTTTGTTTGAGAAAAAAATCCCAACTATAACCATTTCTACTTTAGTATCTGAACTCTGGTCAAACTGAGTATCAAATTTCCTTTGCTCGTATAACCAAAAGCTTGATTCCTCTGGTACAGTTAATAAACCAGAGAAATATATATTTCATCTCCCATATAGTTTCCTCAGCTGGGAGTATTACCAATAAGAGTGCTACTCCTGGTCTATGATATGACCAATTCCTACTACATTTCTTTAGGGCCTTGCAACACCTTGCTTAACTCTGTAATGCCTGAGCTAACATTTCACAGTACGTACCTACATAGACAGACATTGGCACAGACAACATACACATCACACATTTTCCATCTCTGTCCAGTAATCCCATTTTATTCCCAGGTACCGTCTGTCAAGCTAGGATCTCTGATATAGAAAAAAATCCAGAAATAAATGGAAGTACTCATACATCTGTGAAGTTCTGCTAAAACTGCTGACATATTTTAAAAACCCAGGAGGAAGGAGGGGTGTTTTGCAATTGACTGCAGAGGATTCTGGGTTCCATTCCCCACCTTAAGGCTCAGCCCTATATGCTTCAGGTTAAAGTTAGGATGAGCTTTCCTGCATGGTTAAGATGACAGGCTAGCTATTACTTTTCTTAGAGTAAGACCACTGGGGATAGTCATGGTCTGATATTACAATAAGAATATTAGTTGGACAATCTTTGTGCCAGTTATAAATATTACAAGCACATAATTTTTCTCATCTTTAAAATGTAAATAATAAAGCTTTACCATTAAATGGGATGTCTGGGGGCTTTCAAGTGCCTAGAAAAATATTCTGATAAGTATTCTGATTGTTCTGGTATAGACTTTTCTATGCATTATGTGTAAATGTGTAGTATTTTACAAGATTAACACATAACAAATCAATTAATCTTAACTTTTGAACATATACACACTTTTTCTTACAACTGCTAAGTTTTTTTTTAATGTAAATTATCTAGCATGCTATGTATTTCTGTATCTTGCATTCTGATATAAAAATATTTTCCATTAAAATGTTACATATTTCAGTCCATTTGTTTCTCAGATTTTGATTGTTAGAAACAGTGGGTGTTAAAGCAGACACAGCTCTTTACAATATAACAATGATGCTGCATGTTTTATCTTAATTAAAAGGTATAATAATTTTCTATTCAAATAATGGCTAACTATAGCTGGTGAAGGATATGCTCTGTTTGAAAAACCTTTATTTTATAAACTCCTTTTATGAGACACTGAAAAATTGGATATATTCGATATTGCCAGTCATTTATCTAACAAAAGTTCAAAACATTATTATTTTATATAGATAATATATTTCTAGTTCGAGGAAAAAAGGAATTGTTACTGATAAGAACACAATTCTGCTAAAGTCAGTAGGAACTTTACCAATTATTCCAGTAAGAGAAGGCTTAAATTGATGCTGCCTGACTCAATAATCTTCCTGTGTATGCTGTGTCCGTTTCTTTGTTAAGGACACAATTCTGTGTGTGCATATATGGATATGTATAAATGATAATACAAACTACTATAAAAGTCAGGATTCACATCAAACCTTTTACTAATTGTGACATTTAGGATGAAGATAGCCCTTTTAAGCTCCTTCATTTCCCAGAAGTTCAAAAATTGGTCTTCTTTCAGGATCACATTTATTTATTTTGTTCTGAATTTTATTTTTGGTTTCTGTAGGCACTAAGCAAAGAAGTATCTCATCAATGTCTGTGTTCCCACGCTATTCCCATGAAAATCTCACTCAGGTTTGTAGACAAATGCTCTGCAGATCCTGAGAGGAGTAAGTGGGTCCAACTCTGTGAAGTGCTGGGCATTTTCTGTATTTTCTCAGGATCATGCTGTAATAGTACAGTATCTTTCTGAATTGTTCCAACTTTCCCAAACTTTGTGTGGCATATTACAAAAAAAGTAGTTCACAGTTTCTAAGCTTTCAAAACTTTCCAGAGGGAAACAACACACAAGAGTCCAAGTACACTGTTGGATTTCATACCAATACCAGTCCCCTGAGAAGAGTTTGAATTATTGCATATTCTAGTTAAGGGGGACTATTACAAGTATGAATCATTTTCTGCAAAAACACTTTTGACTGAATATTATGTTCATACTCAAGTGTCCTAGAACCAATATTTCACAAGCATTTAAAAATATTCCTGACCATTAACAATGGTGTAAAGAACTCTAGAAAGTCAAAAATCCCATTTCACCACATGAAAAGAATAGGTGTTTTTTTGAAAGCAGACTGTCTTCAAACTGACAGAGTAAATTTCTGACAAAATAGCTGTATTTCATATGAAAAAGATTTTGTGACAAGAATTATATGACTAGGGTAAATACAAAATTTTAAATCCACCTACATTAATCTCTAGTTTTGTATGTAAATTTAAATTACAGAGCTGCCACAGGAAGGGTAGATGGCTTTTAAAAAAAAAAAAAAAATTTCTTGTATCTTGGCAGTGAAGTAAGCAGAAATATGGCTTAGTGAAAATAAAACACCCAACCAACTAGCAAAACAACACTGTACCAATCCTTCTACCAGTGCCTGTTTTTAATTGGAAAGAAAAGAAGAATGCAGTATCCTTGACCACCCATGTGCTTTCCAAACTCAATGTTTGCATGCTGAACTTGATGAGGAAGGAATAGTCTGTGTATGAAGCAAGTTGCAACAACTTGTTATGTCTCTCAAGATAGAGGTATAGAATAAAAATTCTATTTTATATTTGACAGTGTTTTGATTTAAGAATATTCGTGGTGATAGCAATGGAGGGTACTCATCACCGTGCAGCTGCTGAAAGAAAAAAACCTTTAGTATTTAGTACCAAAGAGAGTGAGAAAAAGAAATAAGACAACCTACAGATAAGTTATATGAAGATTTTTCAGTCTGTCTTTTTTATGTTAATTTCTCCATTATTTTGTGCTTCTAGTCTAGTCAAAATCTAGACCATTCTGGTTCACTTTTCACAGGCAAATCCTAGTCCCTGACATCTGGGCTTAGCATGGCTTAGAAACAGAGGAACAGCCAGAAGTGAGGACCCAACAGGCTATTTAGAGAAACTGGCTGTATTCCAACCTGTGAGGCTAAAAGAAGTCCGCCCAAGTGTGCTGAAAGAGATGGTTGATGTGACTGCAGGGCCACTAACATCAGTGAAAATTCATGAAAAGTGTGGGGTATTGTCATGGATTTGAGTGGGTGGTAGGGTTTTGGGTAGCAGTGGAGGGGTCTACAGCAGTGGCCTCCCTGTGAGAAGCTTCTTGAAGCCACCCTAGCTCCAAGTTGGCCCCACCTCTGCACCAAGGCCGAGCCAATCAGCTGTGCCTCTGTGATAACATGTTTAAGAAGGGACTTGGGAGGCGGATTTGGACTTGGGAGGAGGAGTTGTGACATCTGTGTGAACACCAAGGTCAATGGAAGAATGGAGGAAAGAGGCGGGGAGGTGTGCTGGAGAAGAGACCTTCCCCGTATCCTGTGGTGAGATGGCAGGGCAGCACCCCTTGCCACCCATGGATGTCTACAGTGGAGCAGATGCTGACATATGGTCTATGGTGGGCCCCTTGGCATCTCAGGTGGCTGCATGTGAAGGAGGTTGGGACCCTGTGAGAAGCAGCCCCTGCTGTTGTAGTTCGTCACTGGGAGGACTGTAACATAGGTGGTGTCCCACACTAGAGCAGCTTGAGAAGGGCTGCATCTCATGGAAGGGACTCAAGTTGGAGGAAGTTGGTGTCCCATGCCAGAACAGACCAGGAAACACTGTGGCCTGTGGGAGGAACTCAAATCAGAGGAAGTTTGTGGAGGACAGTCTCCTGTGAGAAGGGACCACGCTGGAGCAGGGGAACAAGTTCCAGAAGCTCCCCCCACCAAAGAGGGAAGTGGCAGCAGCACTGACTGCACCGTGCATTCCCAGCTCCCTATGCTGCTGGGGGGAGGAGGTAGAGATATCAGGAGCAGAGCTGAGTCTAGGAAGAAGGCAGGGGTGGGTGAAGGTTTTTTCAAGATGTGGTAATGCTTCTCACTGTCCTACTTGGTCTCTTAAGTATTACTGTTGTTAGTGTCTGTATTAAATTGATGGGGTTTTTTTCTTCACCTAACGAGTCTGGCTTTTCCCCGTGACTGTAATGGGTGAGTCATCCCTCCCTGTCCTTATCTCTAATCCTGAGCCTTTCCTTATCTCTCCTTCCCAGCACGGGGGGAAGGGGGAAATGAGTAGCTGTGTGGTGCTCAGTTGCCCACTGAGCTCAAACCACCAAGGTTGTTGATTTATTTTCTCCTCAGCGCTGAGGGGAAAGGGGGGAGTGAGCAGCTGTGTGGTGCTCAGTGGCACTCTGAGCTGAAACCATGACAGGTATCCCTGATAGCTAGAGAAAGACTTACACCCATCTTTAAAAGAGACAAAGATGCAATGATCTCTAAGCTTGTCAGCTCTCTTCAGTCCAGGGAAAGATCATGGATCACACCTTGGAATCCATTTCCAGAGACATCAGTGACAAGAAGACAATCAGGAGTAGTCAACAGCAATTTACTAAGAGAGAATCATCCTTGGCCAATCTGATTTGCCTTCCAAGATGTAATCACTGGCTACGTGGACAAGAGAGCAGTGAATATAATATACCTCAACTTTAGTAAGACTTTATACGCTGTCTCCCAAAGCAGTCTCATTTGGAAACTGAGATAGTATGAATGGAAAGAGGAGACAGTGAGGTGGATTGAAAACTGGCTGGACATAATTGAAAACTCTCAGATCATTAAAGCTGACATTTTCAGCTAGAGTATTTACTTCAGAACCAGTGTATCTCATAGAGTTTTTAGAATGAGGAGAGAACTCATTTGTTCTGTGTTCCTAATGGCATCTGGATGCATCTTTTCAATGCAGGACAAAATAATTGAGAAGATAATGCCAAACATTGCTGAACAGAGAAGAGCAGTTTTGCACTGGCTGAGGAAAAGAAATTATGTGAAAACTAGAATCAGTGAGATTTCAGGGAGTCCCCAAAATAACAAGGGATGGGGATGCTGACACACAGGTGGCTGGATTGTCTTGAAGTACTTTTGACAACCATCAAGAAAACAAATAATAGCAGCAGAAGGAGATGGTGTTGCCAGAAGCAGTACTAAGAAAATTTCATGGGTTTTCAAGTGTTCTGAGCAAACTCAATCTATATTTGTGAGAATTTGACAGCATTTACAAGTGCACATAGACTCAAAACTACATTTGAACAGGACTAAATAATTCAAATGTTCTGTTTAATAAACACCTGACAAAATAGCATATATTTCAACACTCGCTCTCCTGATTGCTATATGTCTTATAGAACCTTAATATTCTTAGCTCACTCACAGTAACCCAGTGCAGTCCTGAAATACTGGCACTGGAAGCATCCATTTATTTAGTTCTAGAGAACAACAAAACTGGTTTGTGTATACGTAGGAACAAGCCTGACATGTGAGCCATACATTGCAGCAAGTCTCCTGATTTTTATTTTTTTTTTCTCCTATGATGATAATTCCACAAATAGGTTATCAGGAAGGTGAGGCTAGGAAAAATATGTTGCAAGATATTGTTTTAGTACTTCATTATTATAAAGTGTACTTATAGATAGTCCCTATCTTCAAGAATTCTGTTGTCTCATATAAAAGCTGCTGCATCTACAGAATTCTGGCTGCCATTGAAATTCTCTGATAAGAGTTAAATTGTTAAGACCATCACTAATTACAAAATACCGAAAATTATTATATCTTGTTATCCATATTTCTTTTTCAAGTTAACATACTTAAGTCTTCTAGGAGTTAAAGAATTTCAATAAAGTTTTCTTTTCTTCAATAATCTTTTCTCCTAGGTTTTCTTTTTTAGGTCTTGTCTGTTCTTTTTTTTTTTTTTTTTTTTTTTTAATAATACAACTCAAAATTTCCACCTGAGTATTTTCAGCTTTTATGAACTTGGATCCAATATCACAGAAATTGCATGAAACAAAGTGGAACAGAGCTGCTAGTCTGATCTCTTAGGCAATTATCTACCATCCTCTTCAAATAAGTAATCTTCAGGGGGCTAAAATGTTCAGGAGAGGTTCAGGCTGTAGGTCATAAGTGTTTGGCAGTAAATTAATTTAGTAAATTAACTTAGATAAGCCAGATAGAAAAAAATGGATATATTTTGTTTAGGATATTATGATGAAGGGAAAAAAATAAACACTATTTCTGACAATTGTGTCTGGAGAGTCCTCTTGAAAATTGGTTTAGTACTGAGTATATGCTAAACAGGAGAAAAGAGTGTCTCCTTAAGATCATTGGTTCTCTCTTTTCTGTATCCTATCTCCATTTGTTGTGAATTCTTCAGAGAGAAGTATAGCTGTTCCTTTGTCCTCTGAAAACCCCTGACCAGCCAGGGATAATCATTCTGTTCTGATGCCTAGAGGTGATGAAATCAAGTGTGAGATTTTATTTTAGTTCTTATTCTGCTGAAAAGCTAAAACAAGAAAGCTGCAGGCACACCGATTCAGGACAAGTCTTGATCTTCCCATAATCGATGAAAGAAATGATTATGCATGGGAACTATTAGAACAAGAGAGATCCCTGCAACCATGTCACACCTTTCCAAAGACAAGTGGGAAGGATGGATCCAACCTTGCTAGCTATGCATTAACCTAACTTGTTTTAAAGACTTAAAATGATTCCAATCCGAGACGTTTTCTAGTAAGCAATATGACAATTTACTACACTTTTGCTATGAAAGTGAATGTTATTGCAAGGTTGAACTTTAATTGCATTCTGTACCAAATGAATCTTCTTACGCTTTTGCTGGCAAGACTTAAAAGCTGTCCACTGTTAGATATCTTTTCCCTATTCCTACATATCAAACCACTCATTATCCTTCGTGCTGATGCCTAAGTGCTTACCAGGAATGGAAGATATGATATGCTATAAAAGTATTCCTTTCTCCTGAAGTGACAAAATTAACCCCAATTCCATGAGTAAATATTTAAAAAATGTGAATTATCTGTGGATAAATGAACTTTTTCAGGAGTAATCACTGAGCATGATCCCATGTAAAACCCTGAACATTGTTAAAGCTCTACCACAGGAATTTTGCTAATTAAATTTAAGAGAAATCAATGGGAAGCCTTCCTTGATGTTGGCAAGCACTAAACTGGGTCCTAAATCAATAAAGACTATCTTTTTTCCTGCTCTTTTCTGACTTCAAATGCTAAGGCATTTGACATTGCTTTGCCCAATTCAACCTCACCTTCATTAGATGCTTTACTTGCCAGGTCAGTTTTACAAACTGCTATTGAAATAAAGTTTGAGAGAGGTGTTTCCTGGGAAACAACTGAATGTACCCCTTCAAATAAGGGTCATGTCATGACTGTGTCACGTCGTATCTTATGGGGGAAGGAGCTGAACTGTTGAGCTGCCTAATGCTCAACCTTTTGTCACCTAACTTAGAAATCCAACAATAAGACAAAGTCCACATCGTGCAGACAGCTATAGAAAGGAGTCAGAAAACAATTACCCTCTACTTCTCCCCAGGTGATAAGAGTAGATTAGAAGGGGATAAAACTTTTAATTTATCCCGTAGTGTTTAGTTAGAGGAGCCATGTTAGAAAGAATCTTGAACCTCTGTTTAAAATGCCTTCTAACATGTTGCAGTTTATGATAATCAATTTATTTGTTATTTAATTCAGTATAGTAATGCCTGAAAATATTTTTCTCAAAGTAATTTAAGATCTTATTACATGGAATTGTTTTGTATGTGATATACAGACTTTGTGATGAACAACTGACCCATTACCTACAAACAAAATTACTAAAATCTTTAAAATTACTTTAGTCCGAAACAAAATAGGCAGTAGAGTAGGAATACTGGGATGAAATACTCTGCTAGTCTCTCTCATTTGGATTTATTAGTCCTGTAGGTGAAGAACACAGCTCTTTAACACAGTGGAATCAGTATAGTTTTAATGAACAGCTGAATGGGCAAAGACTTGGAAGAATCACAGATGGAACTGTTATATTATTCCACATGTACTGTCTTTTAGTGGAAGGGCAACTGCACTACGTGGGAAAATGCTTGCTCAGCTGAGTGAGAGTCAGCTCCAGAATATCCAAAATCTGACGGTCAGAGCAGATCTGTTTGATGCAGTGGTGGAAATAGGAATGCTTGGTAAACACTGAGCTCCCACTACTGAACTTTATAGTCGACCTGCACTGATGCTTGCAACAGTGGGAACTTCGTACATGCAGATACACAGCCCATGAGACAAAAACATAGTAACAGCGTAATTACTAGTTTGAGGAGCTGAGCTACTAGAACTTCAGTGAAAACAATAAGAAGATATTTAATAACTTGTATGGCTTCTGTGGGAACTTCGGATAACCACACAAAACTCAATGGGAATTAAGAAAGAATTTCCCATGCATTTTATAGAACAATCTGTATATTCCACATGGATTCACAGGGGATGGTGATTTACTGGTTGGAAGAATTGAGTCCATTTCTCATTTTGTAAGGTGATACTGATAGTGTTTTTTGGGTAGAATTGACTAATAATGCTGTCAGACCACAAGACAGCAGGGAATGCAAAAACATGCCAGTATATTTCCAGTAAATCTGAAAGATTATCTGTCAGTAGATGAGAATGATGTGTGGTTTTTGAAGAAGATAAAAGTATAATTTATTCACACAGATTAATGATAAAAAGCCACTCTCAGATAGGTAGATGAGAAGTAATCTTTAAAAAGAAAAATCAAACTATGACAAAAATAGGTGCAGTTTTTTCTTTTTTTTTTTTTTTTTAATTCCTCACTCCATTTTGTATTAATAAAAATGGTCTTGCATTTAAACTTCCTACTTAATTCTTCATTTACACTTTCTTATCATAGTTACATATTCTGTGTGTTCTGGAGTGATGCTTCTACTATGCAATTTCCATATTTCAAAATACAAATTACTCATTGTATTTGCTGTCTGAAATTGCTTTCCTCTTCATTTGTAGAGATAGTCAACACCCACCAATTTCAGATGTAAATTATCAGTCATTATCTTCATATTTTATCTAATACAGTCCTTATCAATATTTCCGCTACTATTCTTTCTGATCTTTACTCTGACAGAGATTTTGACCCTGCTGATTGTTTCTTTCTCCCAGTATGCCTTCTTTCCTGGATGAGAAGCATGCTCATAGATGCCCTGTCCACTGGATTATTTGTGTCTCTCTCTACTGATATAGAATGAATTTTCAAACCCACTTTACCAAGTACAGTCGATCATTCATATTTCTCTGAACTATAATTTTTCCAAAGACTTATTAGGTGTCCCTTCCCATGTTAAAAGCTGTCCCTAACCCATTATTATTTGAGGAGAAGATAATGAGAAAATGCTTTAAAAAATGTTTTACTAATAATTCTGTAATTCTTTGTGTCTGTCTCTTAGCATGAACTATCTTACCTTGGTCTTTAGACTGAAAACTTCCTGAAGAAAGACTCTTACTGAAATTAAACAGCATACTTGCAGCTGTTTAAAAAAATAAGAATAATGGTGATGTTGGTAGCCTGCTAGTATTTTTGTTTTCCTTCTCATCAAGATCAGACATGCTTACATGCAAACTTATTTTTAAGTGGTGACAACATTATTTGTATTACTGAAGCACTCAAAAGCCACAGACTTGGACCACAACCTCATTGTGCAAGATCCTGTACAAACGGGGCAGAATAATTACCCATACACCAGTAGGAATGTAACCAGTATAAAGCAAGAATCCTCATGCAAACTGATGTGACAGTACAAGGAAAATGGTGATTTGTGTCATAGAAATAATATTTTAAGTAGTCTGGGAAAACTGACATCTTGAGTGATATCAAACTTTTTCAGATACCCCAGTAAAAGTGTACATTACAGAAAGCACTTGGAACAGTCAATGAGATGGCTTTGCTGATGTATGTGGGGAGGGTCCTTATAAGGAAAAGTGGTAAGGAATCCAGTCTCCAGTATTCCAGCTTTATCTGCAATTGTGAATGTTACCATATGAGTATTTTTCTGAAACACCTAGGATCTCATAATCTAAACGTATACAGAATCTAGAATATTTTTGATCTAGAATATTTTTGACTTTAAAAAGTACAGTAGTGCTTACAGATTCTTTCCAAAGGTAGGTTCCTATCCTTTTTAGATATTGCTAAGTCATGACAATGTTCAGATTATTTTCTTCGTGAGCTGTTTCAAGTTTCCATTTGTAGTGAAACATGAACTGTCGTTATCCTTTCATTGTCTCCACTACCTGTTTCCTCTCAGAGAGGTTCATCCAATTCTGAAGACTCCCAAACAGTCAGCCCCTTCAGCACACAGCTGTTCCAGAGGCCAATATGCTCTTACACCTCCTCTTTTCCCTTTTTCATATATAAGAGGATCACTAGAAACAGTGACAATTCTGGAGCTTTTGACAACAGTGGAAGAATTTTCAAAATGTTTTTATGTATTTATGTACTGGATGGACTATCCTCAAATGCCTCTAGCTGGTAGGAATGAGATATTTCTACAGTTTTATCATTGTCATAAAGATTACTTTTGTAAAAATTTTTGAGCTGCCCAACTGTATGAAGGAGCCCATAAAAATATGCATTAAAGATTTTTATTATACCATAAATGGCATAATTTTTAAATGAGTTAATATTCCTTAGTAGCTACTACTCTGTACAAGTCACAGAACACAAGACTGAAGCATGTTTTTGTCAGTGCATGATTACATGCTGAATCTGTTGCAAGATTAGGGTCTGAAATGCCATTTATTTCCCTACAATCTTTCACACTATTATTTTAGAGCAGTCTAGCATGCTCATTGCAACGTGGTCATTAAAGATAATATTATTAGTCAAAGGAGACTTAACAGGAAAAGGGCATTTCTTGACAATGTTATCACTGTGAATTAACAAATAATGATTTAAAACTTAAAACTGTGTTAAGTACATGCTTACACTAATATCAATTGATGACAAAACACAGTACTGAAAGCATAAAAAGTATGCTAACTGAAAAGAATCTTTGCCTGTGCTGTGATTAACTCCACCTACACCATTTGCAAGAGATTAAGGAAGTTTAGAATTAGAAAATACATGTGTTACACAAGGATGGTAGTCCAAAAGAGCATGCTGACAAGCAGACACCCATGAAATGCTGCCTTGGAATTCATGTATCCCAGCTTTCACTCTGCCCTACCGGTAGCCTGGACAGCAGCAGCAGCAGATCTGATCGGACTCACGTTCTGCAGGGCCCTGCAGCAGAACCATTGATGACCCTGAGTGATTAAGGGTCAACAAACATCAGCCTGAAGCAACCGTTCTATGAACTTTAGCACATTCTGAGTTGGCTCCTGCTGGTTTGTTGCCTTTGGCCCCTATCTTGCAGTTTAGCAACGATTGTGAAATTCTGAATAAAGTTACAAGACAAATTGGTTCTGTCTCAGTGACTCAAAGTCTCACTCTTCAAATGATCTCGGTCTTCAAAATTCCGTTGGCAAATAATCTCATCTATCAGCTACACATTTTCCAATAGGTGTGTCAAAGGACACAACAAAAAAATAAGGAAAAAAAAATCTGTATAAATACCATGTAGGACAAGAAACATTATCAAATATTTTCTGTGATAACAGCTCATTTGGAAAAACTACCTGCATTCTATATGTACACAAACTTCAGCCCATAACTGGGAAAATTCTGCTTTGAAACTAGTACTGTGTATTGTTTTCAGAGAGATGAAGGGAAGAACTACTTTAGAAAAGTGCAAATATCTTTGGAACAGGAAAAGAAAAAGAGGAAAAGAAGAAGAGCCGATCACTTTCAAAAGTAGTTATAAGACTAACCTCATTGACTTCCAAATGTATAAGTTTCCTACAAGAGGACTTTTAATAAAAAGTCATTTAGACTTTTGAAAATTTTGCTGTGAATTTTGCTTTCAAGGCAGAATTTAAGCCTTAGGCAGAAATTATAAGTTCTTCCTCCTTAAAAGAACAAGGAGGAGAACTTACAACTCCCTGGGCTCCTTTTTACTTGGCAATGTTTTTTCTGTCATTGAGGTGGCCTCAGTGCTATATTAGAGTATGTAATGAAATAAAAATCTTCAGTGATAGGTAATCATAAGAAGATATGTAAATAAAAAAGGATGCAAAAGTAATAAAATATTAAGTTTGTCTATATGTCTTGGAAAGAGGCAATACACTTCAGATGAGACAAGCTCTCTATGTTCAAATATTTAATGAGACTTGTGACATCTTTCAGGGTATTTTGAGATGTAAACCTAATCAGATTCAGCTAAATAGTCCTAGTGCTTCTCCCCTGATCTCTACCTGCAAGAGGGTAGTTCCTACTTGAAGTGTGTATTTTAATTTCCATTCTCTCTCCCTTCTCTCCCTACCTTTCTTCTGAGCAATCAGGACCAAGTAATAAAATAAACATAGGAAGAACTTAATTCTTCTGCCTTTCTGTTTCCTTGGCTGGGGTAATTCCTGGGGAATTTCTCATTCTAACAAGGAGCTGTGGAAGAGCACTCAGGTTAAGGTTTTCAGTGTCTACAGCCAAATTACTGAATACATAGGCAAGACATTACCAAGATATTTTCTAACACAATTCAGAAGCATAAAACTTTGTGAAAATTGTTTAGCTACAGAGGTAACACAAGTAGGTACAGCAAAGGAGTTTCCCTTCCTGGAAATCATCTTAGTCTTTGAGGACACATAAGATTCAATTCACAACATTTGGTGGCAGTTAGGTCCTTTGTATTTGTTCAGCTCAGCAGCTGTCTACTTCTGCCTTTAAGCATCTGAATAGTTTTTTGTTTGTTTGTTTGTTTGTTTGTTTTTTAAAAAAAGTCCTGGAGCAATTTTCTGAATTTATTAATTAGTGGCTCAGTTAAGACAATAATTTTGGACAATTACACATCCTCGTGAAATACAGAATGGTTTCTAGGTGACCAGATTCTCTGAATTTTAAAAATAAATATTAATTCTCCCTCTTTTCTTAACACAGAGACTATGTGCTCTGATTTTCCCTTCTTACAATTTCTGTATTTCCAAGAGATTATCCACAGGATGCTCTAAACAATGTGAGAAACATGTTGAAGATTTTTTCCCTCTCCTAAGAATACAGAGGTCTCAAAACGCTCTGAAATCCCTAAGCATGTTGAAACATCACTCAGCATTGGCATGAGCAAAACTGGATCTTTCTTGAACTGTTTTTGAATTGGCAAAATAACAACAGAAGAATTAAAAAATTTGCATGTGACTGTGTAGCAAAGCTCCACAATGAGCCAACATAGTTCAGGTTTAACAATTTGGAAGCTGGATATAAAACTGTCTGTTTTACTCTCTGTCATGTTTTTGTTATCTGCCTTATGCCTATCACCCCACTAATTCTCCAAGGTACTGAATTGCTAAACTTTTTCTTCATTCAACATATCAACCGTTTGAGTTTATTGTGAAAATAAATTCACTGCTCCTGTTCAGCTGAAAGGTCTGTACTTAATTTCACTTTTTCTAGATAAACTTGCCAATTACAGCAAATGCTAAATTTTAAATATTGTTATCTTAAAGTTCCTTCAGGCTTTCAAGGAGATATATCTTGGCCAATCATTTGAGGTGCTTTGAAACACATCACATTTTAAAGAAACAGTATATTTAATCCCACATTTATATAATTTCATATTTACTCATCAGTACTCGTAAAATCATAAAACTACACTACTGCAATACAAAATATGCTGGACTGAGAGTTTCAGCTTTGTAAAGAGAGTACTAGGATTCTGCAGGATCATGGATTATTGAGAGATTAATTCCATCATCTACTCCTCTCCCTTCTCTGAAATGAAACCGTATTTTGTTTTTACATTGCAGCTTCAATGTTCTATAATTCCTTACTGGCTGTCTCTTGTGTGGGGTTTTTGTTCACCTATGAAACTGCTATGGAAGAATAAATTTCCCAGTCTAGTTTCATTCACATATAGACAATGTTGTCTTCTCAGAATGGGAATCCAAAACTTCAGAATAACCTTGGAAGACCGAAGGATTTTCCCACTTCCCATCTCGAGCAGTACCCTGCTTACCTTTCAGTGTTCCAAATGGCAGTATGTTAACTATTAATCTCTATGTAATGTGTGCAGTCTTATTTAATATACAGTAATCATATTTCACTATTTATTGGGTTGTAGAATACAGGGAATACCTCAAGTACCATTACAGGTTATTTGGATTTTACTCCTCTTTTAAAATAGGGATAGTATAAAAATACCATAAAGATGGTTTGGTAAGAGAAGGTAAATAGAAGAAAATTTCAGAGTGCAAGCTATGTTTTGGGGAATAAAAACAGACAGACTAAAACCTTTGCTAATCTCTATGTTATAACACAGAAAGGCTCAAAGTATGGTAGTTAATCTGAAGAAAATAAAAAGTGGCAACAGACTGGAATGTACAGTTTCTATTTATAGAAAGCCCAGCAAACTAGAAGCCCATGCCATTCAATTAACAATTTACAACACCTTCATTGTATAGTGCAGTGCAGAAAGTGGAAGGCTGTTTCATTTCTGTATTTCCAGACGCATGTCATTTCCAACCCCATATTTAATAGTGTGTAACTGCCTGAAGGGCAGAGATCAGAATGTGTGGCATGTCTCACTGAGAGGAATTTTGTGCATTAAAAAAACCCCAAACCAAGTTCTTTCAACTCATTAAACAGAGAGCTAACCAGATCACTTGCTCCCACCCTGGCTTTGAAGACTCCCCAAAAAAAGAAAAAAAAAAAAAGGAAGGGGAGGGGAGGGGAGGAGAGGGGAGAGGAGAGAGGAGGAGAGAGGGGAAGGGAGAGGGGAAGGGAGAGGAGAGGAGAGGAGAGGAGAGGAGAAAGGGAAAGGGAAAGGGAAAGGGAGAGGGAAAGGGAAAGGGAAGGGAAGGGAAGGAAATGGAAGCAAAGGGAAGAGAAGGGAACAAAAGAAAAAAGAAAAGAAAAGGAAAGGAAAGGAAAGGAAAGGAAAGGAAAGGAAAGGAAAGGAAAGGAAAGGAAAGGAAAGGAAAGGAAAGGAAAGGAAAGGAAAGGAAAGGAAAGGAAAGGAAAGGAAAGGAAAGGAAAGGAAAGGAAAGGAAAGGAAAGGAAAGGAAAGGAAAGGAAAGGAAAGGAAAGGAAAGGAAAGGAAAGGAAAGGAAAGGAAAGGAAAGGAAAGGAAAGGAAAGGAAAGGAAAGGAAAGGAAAGGAAAGGAAAGGAAAGGAAAGGAAAGGAAAGGAAAGGAAAGGAAAGGAAAGGAAAGGAAAGGAAAGGAAAGGAAAGGAAAGGAAAGGAAAGGAAAGGAAAGGAAAGGAAAGGAAAGGAAAGGAAAGGAAAGGAAAGGAAAGGAAAGGAAAGGAAAGGAAAGGAAAGGAAAGGAAAGGAAAGGAAAGGAAAGGAAAGGAAAGGAAAGGAAAGGAAAGGAAAGGAAAGGAAAGGAAAGGAAAGGAAAGGAAAGGAAAGGAAAGGAAAGGAAAGGAAAGGAAAGGAAAGGAAAGGAAAGGAAAGGAAAGGAAAGGAAAGGAAAGGAAAGGAAAGGAAAGGAAAGGAAAGGAAAGGAAAGGAAAGGAAAGGAAAGGAAAGGAAAGGAAAGGAAAGGAAAGGAAAGGAAAGGAAAGGAAAGGAAAGGAAAGGAAAGGAAAGGAAAGGAAAGGAAAGGAAAGGAAAGGAAAGGAAAGAAAAGGAAAGGAAAGGAAAGGAAAGGAAAGAAAAGAAAAGAAAAGAAAAGAAAAGAAAAGAAAAGAAAAGAAAAGAAAAGAAAAGAAAAGAAAAGAAAAGAAAAGAAAAGAAAAGAAAAGAAAAGAAAAGAAAAGAAAAGAAAAGAAAAGAAAAGAAAAGAAAAGAAAAGAAAAGAAAAGAAAAGAAAAGAAAAGAAAAGAAAAGAAAAGAAAAGAAAAGAAAAGAAAAGAAAAGAAAAGAAAAGAAAAGAAAAGAAAAGAAAAGAAAAGAAAAGAAAAGAAAAGAAAAGAAAAGAAAAGAAAAGAAAAGAAAAGAAAAGAAAAGAAAAGAAAAGAAAAGAAAAGAAAAGAAAAGAAAAGAAAAGAAAAGAAAAGAAAAGAAAAGAAAAGAAAAGAAAAGAAAAGAAAAGAAAAGAAAAGAAAAGAAAAGAAAAGAAAAGAAAAGAAAAGAAAAGAAAAGAAAAGAAAAGAAAAGAAAAGAAAAAAAAGAAAAGGAGAAAAGAAGAGTAAAGAGAAAGAAAGCATGAAGCGAAACATAGCAGAGGACAAGAAACAGAGAGGGCAAGAGACAGGGAGAAAGAGAGTGCAGGAGCAAGAGATTTCCTGTGAGAGAGGCATATATAAAGGACAAGAAGAAATAGTTTTCCATGATGTCATTCACAGCATGTCTGTGTCTGGAAAAGTGCTTGAAAAGGCAGACATGGATTTCTTCCATTCCAATAATGCAAACTATTCATGCCACGTTTTCAAACCATGTTCCAGGAGTAAAAAATATGTACAAAGCATGAAAGAAGAAAATGTAGATATCTATTCACTACCAACAAAGTGATTTGACCAAGCTGATAATTTAGGTTTTGTAATTTCCTCTTTACCCTTTAGAATCCAGGTTTTCCAATTTTCTCCTACTTTGCAATCTGCTCCCCCTTCCTTGTTTTTTCTTCTTTCATCTCTCACTCCCTTCAAGAAGTTGATGCAATGTTTTTTTTCTCCCTTCTTCATGTGCATGCTTCTACTTTCCTGTGCTCTCCATCTACTGGTAGAGAGATTAAACTGTTGTCACTACTGTTTTAACTCAAATTCTATCTTCATCCCCTTGTTCTATTCTCCCTTACTTGTCTTGAACTCAAGCCTGAAATTCTTTCTTAGATTAAACACAGGAAATTCTCACCAAAAAGGCATATTTACATATTACATTGTTTCTTTCCCCTCTGATTCAACTTTTCTTTCTTTAAGTTTTGCATATTCTCTCTTCAACTAAATGCACATTATTTCAGACAACACAAATCCCCTGATAGCACACTTAAAATAACCACAGCTGCAAGTGGAGACATGGATTCATGGAAGCTGAATTCAGTACTAACAAGACTGACAGTATAAACAACAATTACTAGTGATGTACTTGTCACCCAAAGGCATTGGTCTTCAGCCCATGCCCTGGAAAACATCTAGTAGCTGTTTGTTATAAATGTCAATATTTATTGAAGTCACAGGTAGATATGTTATCCAGCTGCATATAAGAAGAGGAGAAGTAATTCAAATTGTTACAGGAATAAGCAAAGCTGTGGCTGCACAACCATGCCATTGAACTTGCTGGGACTGATCTGTTGAAAGACAGCAATGGACCATGAGGAAGACAAAGTGTACTTTGGAGCAGGATGGATATGATTCGGTGTTAATAACTGTCCTGACTTTAATGCAAGATGCAAATCCAGAATAAAAGTCAGGAAGGTGGAATAGTCAAAGAAAGCAGAAGAAAAAGAGGAGAAAATAAAAGGAAAAAAAAAAAAAAAAGAGAAAATGAGAAAAAGAGAAAAAAAGAAAGAAAAAAGAAAAAGAAGGAAAAAACCAGAAAAAAAAAAAAAAGAAAAAAAAAGAAGAAACAGAAAGAAAGAGACCATTTTAAAGATTAAGGAGCATAGCTATCTAAAGTAAAGCATAATTTAAAAATAATTCTGCTCTTTCCTGTTTTTATATACACAATTCTAACAAAAGGCATTCTAATTTCCTAACATCTCAACATGGGCCAAAGTCCCATCAAGCACCAAACTTTTGTATATGAATATTAGGATATTAGTTGAAAACAGTTTTAAAGTAAGTAATACTCCTTTACAATAAGTAGAACAATTCCAATCTTGCCAGGACAACATTTTTAACATCAGTTTAAATGGTCACTAATAGTTATGATCACTTTGGAGATTAGCACAGAGAATGCTCAAAGTGGTATGCTTCTTTGTAGTTTTAAGCAGCTCAAATGTGATTTCTATACTTGTAGTTATAGTGCATCTCTCCTGCTCAGCATGACAATACTAACATGGGACATCTGGGTGGTCTGAATCCCCTCATATGAATGTCACACAGAGGAGAAGAAAGCAGTATTGCCTGGGACACAGTCGCAGCCCTAAACCAGTATTACCTTACAAATGAAATCCTGAGATGACACTATTTTCTCCATCTTTAAACCACTCTGAATTTTCCCTTCTCTTGAATTGCTGAGGAATCAGGTAAGGATATTGTAGCTCTCAGTCACAAGATGATTTTCAATCTGTGCTATTTAGTTTGACTGCTTTTCTCCCGGTGATACAATTTCTAGCAAGATGTAATAAGCACTCACAGAGTATGATAAACAATGGATTTCTTCATAGAGCTATCTAAAAACAAAACTGAAGTTGCCCTTGGCAAATTACAAGTTAACCAACAATTCAGCATCTAATAACAGTTTATCCTAGCTGAAAGTTTTGTGCAACACTTGGACTGAATAAAGTTATAGCCTTTTGTCACCTATTGGTCTACTGGCAAAAAGTTGAAGTTTTTTCACAGTTTTAAAGCCCCCTAGCCCCAGTTCCTAGAAAATTTGCAGTCTAGCTTTCTGCAGCAACTCTCCAAGCAGCTCTCTCCTTTTCCACTCCTTCATATTACCCAGAAGTGGAACCTACTAACCTTTTCTGGAAGCTCTTTCCTTTGTTCTGGAGATTTTGAGATATCTTGTTATTACTGAACAGGATATAAACTGTCACAAAGCTATGAATATTTCTATTTCCATGGTGTTTACTAAAGGCTTTTACGCAGAAAATATTCTGCTCATTTTAACACAGTACAATGTTCTTCAACACTTTTTTAAGGATTTACAGCATTTATCCCCCACTATATCTTCTACTTATTTCCTTTCAAAGAGACAGAATTCTAAAAATGGTGAGATATATATCATCAGTTATTACGTATGTATATTTCAGTACAATACTAACAAGAGATTCCAGATTCCTTCTTTTCAACAGTTTCCCAGCAATCTTTGGCATTTATTACTTGCTCTGAAATGCTCTATCAGGCATGAAACAGAAAAGGCATGTGTCATGAGGACAAGTTATATTGAGATAAAGCTCTATGCAAGAGAAATAGCTTCCATATAAGAGAAATAACCCATGTAAGGGCTTCTATGTCAACCTGTCTATGGTTGTACTGGATCAGTGTAAACTATTTTTCTCTCATCAGGACCTGCAGTAGATTAGAGGACACGTATAAAAACATGGCAATCCCAAGGGCAGCTATAGGACATTCACATATTGCAAACAATAGGCCCAACAGAAGAGGTTGGCAAACTGTGGCTTGAGTCAAATGCAATTCCTGTATTAGGATTTCATCACATGACTGACAGTAAGACTGTAATGATAATGAGCAAAAACTTCTATCTGCTGTTTTGATGGGTTATAAACTTTCTCCCCCCCAAAAATGTCTGAGCAATTTTGAGACGAATTTACTTGCACCTTCCAAAATATCAATAAGTTCTACATATTTAAGCTTTAAAAAAGATTGTCTTTTTTTTTTTTTTTTAAGAAGTAGTAAATATTTACTTCCTACATACCCTACCTATATGTTCCACCAACTGTTGCAGTGATCTTTTTTGCAAGTGTTGTCTTGACCCAAAACTAATGCAACTCCATTCAGATGTATACACCTCTGCATTATAGCAAGTTAAACATCAACAACAAAAAATTCTATTAATAAAACTGCTTTCTGCTTAGTGGACTTTGTTTTTCTTCAGGGAATATAAATTCTTTATACCATAGACATTAAGAATGAGTTTACATCTTTTTCAGCAATTTTCTACTCACAGGCTTCTAACTGACAGTGATTAAAAAATTTTGCCCATCTTTGCTCATATGCAAATAGCATATTCCAAGATGGATTATGGGATTCAAATTCTTCAATGCAGAGATCCACTGTACGGATTACATGATGACAGAGATAATTTACGAGGTATTTTTTTAAAAAACCCCACAATGATATAAATGTCATGTAAGCTTTTCTTGGCAGGTGCTGAAAAAGAGTTAAAATGTCATACTGATATACAGTTAAACATATTTAAGTAACTTTAAGAAAAAAAGGGGAAAATTGGTAAGGATTCAACTCAGTCCATATGGAAGAGCACAGAAGACAGACTTGCAGTGAACTTATCAGGCAATAAAACTGGAGAATAAATGGGAACATTTCATGTATTGTCTGACATTCAGAACATATTGCCATGGAAAGCAAAGCCCAGCAAACTCTCAAAAACTCAGACTCAACCAGCTTTGTATCAGAGTTGTTTAAGTTACAAAAGACACTGTCATCCTGTTATTCTATCAAATCTACCATTTCTGAATGGCTAGAGAAACTGAGCATTCTCCTACTGATTTCATAAAAGAGAAAGTTTTACATATGAAGAACAACACTTTTAGATACATTTTAACATTTTTTTTTTTAAGTGAAAATACACTGAAGTTTACACAAAGTGTAATTTTGCTTGTTTCCTTCACAGGTTTATATCTAACAAGTCAAGCTGAATGCCTGTCCTCAACACTGTTAGTATGCAAAATCATCCTATGGCTGACAAAACAGAATATTCAACATAGTGTTGATGCAAGCCCATCTAAAATTTGCTCTTTGTTATGTTTTGAAAGTTATTTAGGCTCTTTATCTTAAACTAAGGAAGAAATTCTTCACTGTGAGGGTGGTGAATCATTGGCACAGGTTGCCCAGAGCAGCTGTGGCTGCCCCCTCCCTGGGAGTGTCCAAGGCCAGGTTGGACAGGGCTTTGAGTGACCTGGTCTGGTGGAAGGTGTCCCTGCCCATGGCAGGGGGGTTGGAACTAGATGGTCTTTAAGGTCCCTTCCAACCCAAACATTCTATGATTTTATGATCCACAAACCATGGGAAGAAGACAAGGTACCTGGCAGTAAGTGTGTCATCATGATAGTCCTGTATTTGATTGAAAGATATGCAAATAACTAAACAGGTTATTTTATCTATAGATGGTAGATAAACCAACTTTTTTTCCTCTTGTAAATTGATGTCTGCATATTTCTTTCCTTTCACAATATAAACAACACTGCAAACAACAGTGATTTATAAATGTTCACTTACATTTTTCAGTCAAAGCATCTGGTTATCAAAGTCACAACGTGTCATTTCTAAATATTGACTGAAAAATAGACTAACAACTAATTAAAACTGATTTATGCATAGCAATCTTTTTGTTAGATATTGTACAGAACAGTCATTCCCCCCAAACCCAAGTCAGTAATCTGTCACATGAATCTTTATTAATACCAGTTTTCAAATAACAAGGACTGAACTATGTTGTTCAGAATAAGGACCTATGGTCACAAATGTTTTTTACAACACTTAAGCCATACTATTTATTTAATTTTACATCAAAAGGTGTATTTTTCATTAAAACTAGAGGTAAATTTACCTAAAAATAATATTAAAACTTCACATTTTTTCCTAAAAGTTTTTGTCTAGCTTGTTCCTAGAACAAGTGTTGTCTATTCTCTAGACAATCCCGGGATGCATAGCAGTAAATTAGGTGGAGAATCATAAGTTAGTGAAGTAAGGTTCTTTGGCTATCTTAGTCATTAGTTTTGAAAATGTGCTGAAATCCAAAAGAAATGTTCTGAGTAATTGATTCCTTATTACTTGTATGCTTTTCTAGAACTTCTCTATTCATAGAGAATAATAGAAAATATCCTTTTTTTCCCCGCTCAATTTCACAGTAATTTAAAGTATTAGCCTGAACTTCTGTGTTTTACATTCCAGGTCTTATAATATTCCTGTATTCCAGACACCCTTTTCACTGAAATTCAGCCCATGATTATTTTAATGCAGAAGTTTAACACATTTTTTAGACCATGGTACTTGGCAGTATTGAAGTCACAATGTTATCTTACTGGTACATTGTGGCAGTCAAATAATTGACACACAGAACCGACTCTCTTGGCTTTTGTGAGATCGGGCACTAGCAGTTCTTCTAGGCATCACACATCTGTTTGGAACTGAAGGATGTATGACTCTCACTTATATCATGAGCCTGAACACAGATTCAGGCTGCCCTGTGGTGAGTGTCTACATAACCATTACTTATGAATCAATGGAGCTTGAGTTAACTCTTAAATATAGTCATAGTAGGCATGAGAGAAGCTTCCTGATGCATGGGAATGGTCACTTAACAATTTTTCTGTACGTATTTTTTAAGATACCAGGCACATGACATTGGGAGGACTATTATATATCCTTGTGGTAATTCTTTCTGATCATTAAACCTTTTAACTATGACCCAAGTCCTTAATTCTGTGAAAAACATATCCACCTACCCATGTGTGTGACTCTTCTGGCATGCACAGTGTTGTTGATTTAAACAAATCTATTCCTGTGAGAAAAGACATTTAACTGATTTCAGAATGAGGCTTAAAGAAACAAACTAAACTGAGGCTGAAATTTCAAATTGTATGACTTCCTATGATTCATATAATTGACGTTCATATGATTTGTTCTTAGACAACTTGGAAAGCTCTTTCTCTGCATCTACTTGTGATCATTTAACAACAAAATAGATGACTTCTTGTTATCAAGCCTTGAGTATTTAAATTTAAGCTACATAGAAGGATATTGGTCCTGAGACAAACACAATAAAATTCCTCCAGTCATAGATTTCAGCTTCCATTTCTCAAACATAGATATGTCAGTACTAATAAACACCATGTTGATGTGCAAGAGCATAACTGATTTGATTCCAAGTGTCAGTAAGTCTGACCTGCAGTGAAGAAATACTAATGCAAAGCATGGTCTGCCTATCCTTTCTGAGGGGTTTGGGAATCGTCTTGCCCAGGTCCAAATGCAAACAAGATGTCAGAGCCTGGACTGCAGTTTTTAGATTCCCTACCACAGTAACATGCCCTAAAGTGACCAGAAATTATAATTCTCTCATCTTTTTTCTGCTCATGCAGAAAAGATGTAAGATGTGTTCACAGGTCTGAGCTGATCTTGAAGAATTTTGACCTCTTAGCCTGTTAGATTGTAGGCAGACATAACCATAACACATTAGACTGCAACAGGATTAAGCATGATACCTTTACATGTAAATACACCCTTGCTCATAATTTTCTACTTAACTACTTAAATATCAGTAACTTCAGGTATGATTAGCTAATTGTGATGTTTTCTTACAGAGAATTAGTAGTTTCCTATTTTCAAACATAAGAGGCTTAAATAAAATAAGAAAAAATGAAAACTACTCTGGATTTTGTAATACAAAAAGAGACTATCTTCCAGGGATGCTGTGCAACGTTCAGTATTTTTTCCTCCCAGTTGGGTCCACTTGAAGCAATAAGCAACATGCCAAAAGGAACCATAGCACTCCAGAATAAGAAACTTAATGCTCTTAAACCCACATGCCTCCTGTGGTGGTACACATGCAGTCGTGAGGTTATGTTGTGTCAGTAATTATGTAGCTGTCTGAAAAATGGATATGATTTTTATGAATACCAGCACTTAATGCACAAATAAATTATTGCATGTGTGAATATAAAATGAAGAATTCCTAATGTGAAATTTACAGCTCAAGGCATTAATCTAAAAATCTTCCAAACATCTTAAATCCATTAAGAGCTGAATTTTTCCTCCATTATTGTAGAATTAATTCTTTTTAGGACTAAGTGCAAATTTTTAAACATTTATAAAAGTATTCCCATCCACTATAATTTCCATTAAAGCTTCATTCCCACAGAAAAATGTCAACCTTTAGTCTATAATATTTTATAAATATTTAGAATACATCTGTACAAGATTAAAAGCTTTTTTTTTTATTTTTTCTTTTAAAAAGATGGAAAGTCTGTATGTTCAATTATGAAATGTTCTAATTGTCATGACTTCCTGATGTGGTTTAAGTACCTGATGTCTTCTGGCCAGTGCCCTTCATTTGCAAGAGTGGGGCAGCAGATGGCAGCATACAGTGAAAAAATGTACTTAACATTAGAAATAGTACAATTAACAATGTTACTTCTGAAGAAATAAACTTTTGCTTCCATTTATAAAAAATTGTTATCGTACATAACCGGACTGATACAGTGTTGAAGACAGTGTCAACAACTCTACAGAAAGGAGGAAAACATGAGAAAAAAACTGTGTATAAGCATAGCTACTATAAATCAGTTGCAAGAAGAGACAGAAATGTGAATGTACAACTTGATGTCCTGGAAAGACTCAGAAGTCTTCATGCTTAGCACTTTGCAAGCTGGATATTTATTTATATTCCAAATATTGTGTTGGGATCAAACTTGGGAACAAAAGTGGACAGCCTAATACTTGTATTTCCTGGGTCATACTGCAGCTATATAAAATGGCAAACCTTTTATTGCACTGTGAATTTACTTACACTTCGGTCACTCAGGAATCAGTACTGAAGGACAGAAAAAGAGAGATACTGTTCCTGACCACAGCTGCACTATCAAAGATGTCATAATTGGATTCAGTGGTTTTGGTTCAAATTCTAGGAGTAGCTTACTCTCATTGCAAAAAAAGCACTTACATTTAAGATTTATGCTTCTTAAAAGGCTTCATAGAACAAAAAGCACCTCTGCCATTTGCAGTTTGACTCTTCTTTCATTAGAGAAAAAATAAAATACAGTTGAAATTAACATAGGAAGTTACACTTAAAACAAAACACAGATTCCTTTGGGGAAAAAGCCAGAGTCAAAGAAAAATTTTGATAGGTTCATGTAAGAAACACAGCATAATCCTACTGTTATCTACTACATGATTGGCAAATATAACTTCATGGTAATTTATGTGTTGAAAAAACTTTTTTGTTGGGTGAAATAACAGGCTGTTAAAATTCAAATGAAAATGTGATTGTGATAAAATTTACTTTCATAATAAATTGTATTACCCTATCTTCTAAAACACTTTTTAGGCATAGATACGAAGGACAATACTAACTTAATCAACATGGTCAGATCCTGGGAAGTCTTTTCGCATCTTCTACTTGTAAAAATTCTCAATTTTAAAAGAAACAATATTTTAATGTTGCATACTATGAGTCTTTCTCCCTAATGCTTACTAGAATAACTTCTAGTTTTGCCTGAATGAATAAGAAATCAAGGAACACTATAAACACAAAATTGAGAAAAGTGATATGGGGACTTAAATAAATAAATAAGTAAATATAAAATAAAGGCATGATTCAGTCAACAAAATCTATCACCTTTCAAGTGTTATGCCCCAACTGTGAAAAATCTGTCTGCACAAATTCATTGTTGTATTCTGTGTGTGTTTACAAACTTCTTAGTTCATTGAATTTACTATAAAACACAATGCAGATGAAAATATAAACATTTCAAACAAATGCTACCCTGATAATTCTTATTTATGAATATTTAATTTTGAAATCAAGGTTTAATTGTACTTACCATAAATTTTAGCTTTTTTCATAAGTTAAAAACCAGTGCAGGTAAAGTAGCAAGAAAACTGAACTTTCTTTCTTAACCCACGAATCTATTAGTTATTCTTCACAGAGTGATTTGGTTTTCTTTAAATAGCTGTAACTTCAAAATATAATGCGAATCAAAAGCATTTGTGAAAGGCTAAATGATTTTAGCACATACAAATGAACAGTTTGCAAAACTGTCATCTAAATAATACAATCTTTCATCTCAATCCAGTAATAAGATTTGTGAAAGCGGACTCCTAAACTCATCCAGGGCTTCACTGAAATCAGTAGCTGCACCTGAATCCCATTCTAGTGTACAGCCAGACTAGGTCATTTTGTACTTGCAGGCATAACTGGTGCCTAAAATCACTTTGAGAAATGAATGCATTTTAAATGAGTCATTACAGCTAATCTGAAAAACAATCTTCTTCCAGATACTAACTATTCTGGTGATAATAGATTTCTGATTACCTTTGGACAGTATGATTAAGATTAAGTTGGACATTGTTGAAACAAGAGGGATAGGACTGCCAAGAAAAGCAGTAGAAAATAATCACAGCTGTTTTTTTTCACCTGAACAGAAAATAGATAGGCTTTGCAGAGCAGATGTTCAAGGACAAAAATTTGGCCACAACTTTTAAGCCTTAGTTGCTATTGTCCTTTAGCCAATTTTTGATACGTAGGGAAAAAAAAAAAAAAAAAAAAAAGACAATGATAATTGATTCAAGCTTTCCTTAACTAGTTAGCTTTTAACTGGGCAATGGAGAAGGCTATTATAACTTAACTTTTGTTATTAAAATACATTTTAAATTCTGTAGCCACCTATTTCTTTTATAATAATCAAGCCAAATTTAAAAACAAATTGTTTCTGGTCTTTATTGTTGAATGATGTTATAAATGTTCAAATGTGTGGCATTAGTTTGTAGAAGGTAACAACATGTAGGATATCTACATTCCCTGTTCTCCAAATCCAGACCAGACACTCCCATTTTCCAGTGTTTCTCATGACCACTGGAGCAAAAGCCTGTTGATTTTGTATTTTTTTAAACTGATTTCAAATCTTATGTGATTAATGTTTGCCAAGTGTATATCTCTGTTAATATTCCAAAATCATTGTATTCTGGAGACTGGTGAGTAAAAACCCAGAATATAGATTTGTGCTAATTATAGAAGCATAAACATTCTTTACTCTGTAAACATAAGTACTATAAAGATGCCAAAACCATTTCTTATTATCTAATCCTAAATTACGTGGGAAATGTACCTGTAAATGTGAATCCTTATTTCACAAGGATTGTCCATTTGTGTACCTTGCCAAACACATACACAGACCAAACACTCTATTGATCACATTATGTTATTTTACCCTGACCATGAAATATAATGGTGACATCCTAAATTTAGGATGAAGGTTATTCATTTGTATACTTCTCATAAGTCCAAAATATCATGTACCGCTGCATATCAAAAGCTTTCATGCTGCACCCTGCAGAATCATAGAAAAACCTTTCCATAGAAATACCTTTCTATAATGCTCTGGGGAGAATCCTGTTGTTCCTTGTCATGCCTGTATTCAGCAAGGAATTGTCTGCCTGTGTGTGCATGCATTTGCATGCTTATATATATATATGCACTGTACACAGGCATTCACACTGACAAGAATGGGCTTGACCATCCATAAGTGAATTTTAATGAAATGTTAAATAACTTGTGTATGTAAATACACCCACCCGCTCCTAATTTTATTATAAAAGAATATCTACTATTAATTTACAAAGAATTTTTAATACAATTCTGAATACCTCTGCTACTGGAAGTTGTGTTTAACATTTCATAAAATCTGCCCATCAAAATTTAAAATGTCTGACTTTTCTATAATCCAATGGGTAAATAATTTCCACTAGGATTACCAAACCAAATTTTGCTTATGGATATCCCAGCACATTGTGACATTGTTAAAAATTTTTGGTTTTAAATCCATATTAAGCTGAATTAACATGAATGAACATAGTTTGTCTATACACAAATTTCCTACCAGCAAGATAAGATCTTGTGTAGTTGATATCTTTTACGAGTTCTTTATCAGGGACTAGATTTAAAGCCGTATCTTCCTGCCTTATTATTCCCACCCTCCCAGTCTGCACGTGATATCGTGTTTTAATTGTAGAGTCTGATTTTGATGCAGTCAACTGTTTGCTATAGTTTGTTTAAAAATACCACATATCATTCCATAATGTAACTACAGTTGTACTCCTGTTTACATATTATTAATAAACACAACAAAATAAGTTGTCCTTGGAGACTAAGCATCTGGAATCCTTGAAGATCTGAGTTGCAAACACCAAAAAGGAAATAAAATCTTTGAAACAGTCCATTATCATTAAAAAGTACCTTGCTGAGTTTCCAGTGCAGAAAAAACATATTCCTACACTAGATAGTCTGACAAAAAAACCCAAAGAAACTATGAAAACAGAAACCCTTACAGATAGAACACCACATTTTGAGGATTTTTCACAGGAGATCTGTATGTGGAAATCATCTGTACAGAGATATCCCTGATGTCTGTTTTGGGCAGTGTTTCAAGGACATGCCATTAAATATACCACTTTTAAAAATTCATCCTGAGTAGAGCCCAATGCTAAACACAAGAAGAAGAATACGGGAACTTCTTTTCTAATAGTATGGATTTGCAGTCAAGTACCTAGCAGCAGACAACCTAGCCATGCAGATCAGTTGAACAACGTAGTAGAGATACACAAGGGTAAGAACGAAGGGTCATTTTCTCTTAGTGTGTTCCAAGAAAACTTACACTTTCAAATAAAGTTTGACTGCAGGTAGGGAGGCAGCTGAAATTTTGAACAGTTGAAGTCACAGCACACATTAGCACTCAGTTTGTGGATCAGAAGAGTACACAGTCAAAACAAACTGACAGCCCAAACTCAAAAGGAATAAAAAAAAATATCTGAGAAGATCTCATTTTTTCCCAATTTGCAGGAGGTCTACACTCAAGAAAAAAATGATCCACATTCTTCTACTTAAACCTACTATGATAAAAATATGATCTTTGTCTGAACATGGTTACTAAAAAGAGCCCATTCCCAAATTCCACTACAGAGTGTGGTGAGTTTCAGTCTGTCAAACTTTAAGGAAGAGAGTTGAGTTTGGAGAAAATTTAGCTTCACTTATAAAAAAATGTCTAAAAAGTGTACTCTATATTGTACCCCTACAACCCACACATTAGCAGAGATTTTTTTTAATATTCACAGTTACTTGTCAAAGTAAGAAAAAGGATCTCTCCAAAATCATATACATTAGAAATTATATAATGAAGCATTATTTGCAGATATGTTCAGCGTGTTATCACATCAAAAGTCAAATTAAAAGTGAATTAACACATAATATCTAACTCTAAAGGAAGTGACCCACACTTCTGCAAATCCAGGTGTTAAGAGTTCCCCAAATATTAGTAGAGAAACCTAAATTTAAAAGCGATATTTAATACCTTAGAGAGTATCTGTGCTCTTCTCAGGATCTGGCAAAATGGGATATCACCTTCTAGCATAACAAACGTACTTATTTGAGAATTTGTGCTGCATTGTACACAATGACAGAGTGCAGAGCTCTCTATTTGCTATAGTTATGCACTGATGATAAATTATAAGTGAATTTATTTTTGTACAAGTGAACAATCCTAAATGTAAATGTTTATTAGAACTTTTGTTACTGCCTCAATCGGAGTCATTAGTTAACTTGCTATTATTACAATGTAGTAAGTGACAGTTGGCCTCTATTTTACTTTTTATATACTTGTTATAAACATATATATTTATGCTAGCCACACTTTATATTTTAATATTTTATCCCAGATTTTCTGCTGGTCTGGTTGCCAGCAGTGGTTGAATTTGTGAACAGATGGAGCTGGAGTTATGATAAGACTTTTCAGTCCAGGCAAAGTTTAGAGGAGTCTAGATTTCTGTACTTCTCAAGGGAGTGGAAACAGCAAGTGCAAGAGGGAACAGAAAGTATATCAGGAGTTTCTAGGACATCCAAACTTTTCTGCACACTCTGACAGCTGAAGCATTATGAAGGATTCTTCAGTAGATGGACAATGGCAAAAGAAAGGACCATGCTCCTGACAACTATATGTATCTATGAATGGATACAGAAGGAGGATCCTTGCCACAGCTGAGCTCTTGGACCTGCCCTTCCTCACCACCGAGCACGAACTGGCACCTGCAGGAAAGGGTCTGCCTGCTCAGGGGCTTCCCTCTGGTCCTCAATGTGTGAAAACACTCGCCAAATTTGGCCTTAGAATGATGTTCTCCCTTCAGTAGGGTAATACCTCTGTTTGCAGTACACAACAGTTTAGCCTCTCAAGATGACTAGGGTGACTGGCATCATAAATCAGGCTACATAATTCAACCATCTTTTTCTCTGGCTGCATCCTCCATGAGATTTATGAAATGTTTCAGGTGATAGAACTTCAGGAAACCTTACCTTCCTAAGTAAAGTGGAATAGCTCCTTTATTTTCTCACATAAAAACTCAGCTTATTATAATAATCAGCTGATAACAGGGTGTTTCTAGATGTGAAACTTCTAGGATTGTTTGCCACTCAAATGGCATCTTGAGACAACTTGCATTATTAGCCCTTTTTTCAGTGTCACACATATACTCTTGTTCAATCCATGTAATGAATAGTATAAAATACTTTTATTTCACTCCAACCTGATATCATGAGTGAATTTAAGAAAATATAATCTTTATACTCACCCCAGCCTTTGGTTTAGCTCCAGAGCTGGCTACAGAACAGGGAGATGCTAGATCGGGAACATGGATGTTAGGAGACAAGTTTGTTTGTAACTGACTTACTGAAGCAACATCCACTCCACTTTCAGAACCGGATTCAACATCCTGTAAAAAAATATTGCAAGTCTCTTTAGAAAATGTGAATATGAAATAAAAATCATGTTCTTATAAATAATGGAAGTGTTTAGACAGGCTCACTCATATATATATGCTTAATTCTCTGTGTAAGAGTAATTCCCCTTATTCTTTTCCATTACCTACACATTCATTTGCTGTCTATTTAAAAGTGGTGGTTTGCATTAGCTGCTGTTCTGAAATTATAAATCACCACTAACATCAAAGCTATAATTCCCCTAAATGTTAGAATGTAAGGTAAGAAAAATCAGTGTGGGGCTGTAAAGTCCGACTTTTTTCTCTGATGTTCAGTATTTCCTGTGTGCTCCTACCTTCTGTCTCAGGCAGCACTGTGACCTCCGTGAACATCTGTAAACCATTACACAGCTGAAATGACATCACCATCCAGCAGTTTATACAACTCAGAGGTACAGCTCCCTAGCTTTTTGGAATCAGCAGACACTTATCAGCCAAATGCTATTTCTGGTTAAAATGCCCTCACTTTTAATGACACTGATTACATTCCTTTTTTGAGAATAAAAAGAAGAAATATGTTTTATTGTTGAGGAAGTAAAAATATAGTGCATGCTTGATTTACTGTGTAGAGTGAGGGCAGGGGATTATATTGCTTGCAGATAAATTGTGACACATGTCTGGCAAAGAGCTGACTATGTGTAGAACCAGCCATATACTGTCAGGATTATTAGCTGAGGTGCAGCCTGTGTGAATACAGCTACACAGTACACAGGAAAAAGCCTGAACTGTTAACCCCAGCCAACTCTGCGCAGACAAAGCTTCAGTTTCCTAATACCGTGTTCCTAGAATAGGTGAAATATGGGGCAGAGACATCTCAGGGGTTCTTCTTCTGAACTGGAAAGAAATGGCAACCCTTTGATTCATAAATTCCAGTAAAGTCTCAGATCTACCAGGCTGAAGCTGCCAATTAGACAGGTGCCTCTACACCAAGTATGCAAGTGTGCTGTTTTCTGAAAAGGGTTAGAAATTAGAAACAAAGCTGCAGTCTAGGTAGGACCATGAATTTGAGTCAAGTATTTCCTGCCAGTGAGTCCTCTGCAATGTGAAGCCTTGGTAAATGCAGCAGAGCTGTGGAAGAGCATCTGTAGAAGTGCCTCTGTAGAAGTCAGCTTGCCTGCAGCTGCTCTTAGAAGCTTCTGCTTAGCAGAGCTGTGCTGTCGCCATGCAGAACCATGCTCCTTGCTTTATTATCCATGTTTATTCATCACATTCAAATGTTTCATTACTATAAAATCAATATGAGATTGAACACAATGCATAAATGTACTGAAAACCAAATCTTTTGATCCTTTTGTTCATAATACTCAAAGGCTCAAAAATTCCTGTGCATGAAAATCAGTGTCTGTAAATAGCATATATACTATGTTTGATGCAAACTATCTTTCTGGAGGGCTGCTTTGCAGCATGGAAACAGGTACCAGCTCTCATTGTCACGCAGGCTTACTTACACACATTGCCTCAACTCCCTTTATTGCTGTAAGAAATTATCTAAAATGCTGGCACGCATTGGTGAGATAAGGAGAACAATTGTTAACATTGTATTTCAGCTCTCCTGTGACATCAGTGCTCAAGAAGATACTACAAGAACATTGATATCCAGGGGAAAAATGGTTAACTATTAAAAGTGTAATTATGTTGTGTCCTTTAAAAATGATATATTATATAATCTTCAGCTGACCAAACCCACTGAAACTTAAATACAGCTTTTCTGATCTACAGACCACTCACTTGACTACATAGCAATAATGAAGTCTGGCTTTAATAAAAAAAAAACCCTCATTATTTTAAAGAAAATATCACTAACAAAAACAAATGACCTGAATGTTAGCCTAGAGATCTTGGGGCAGTATTTCTCAGGTTTCTTAAACTGAAAAACAGCTGCAGCACATGTGGGTGAAATTAACAGGAAGCTTGCACAAGAGCACCTTGGATCAGCCATTTCATGTTCTTCATAGTTACACGTGTAAACATTTTTCAGAAAGAAAGAATGCATCAATCATGTTTGTGAGCTGTCCAGCCTCCGTTCAGACTACTCTCAACAAGGAATTCTTGCATTTAAATAAATAAAATAATTAAAGAAATTTAAATATTTAAAGTGCACAGTTCTGCCCAGAATCTTATTTTGAATGACAGAGGATTTAATAAGTGTGTGCTTGCCAAAGATTTCATGGAGCCTCCCACTAGCAGAAAAACAAGACCTGTAGCTCAGACTTAGTTTCAGTTCTAACTATTTAATGTCAAATGACATGTAACACATATGCTCTGAGATTGGTGTGATCCTGACTCTGTGCTAACTCCACATTTACAGTAAGTGATAATTAGAGAGCGAGACATTTTTTGAATCTTGTTGATCTCCCCTTCTTTCATTTGGGAGCTCTGAAGCTCTTATTTATGAAATGATGCCAAAAGGAAAAAATGGATGCCAATATTACTGCCTTCAAAACATATATATGTACAAACAAAAATACAAGACAAATTCTTCGCAAAAAGAGCTTTAAGTTCTGAAACCAAGGAGCTGATAAATGTGAGGACTGAAAGAAAGAAAGAAAAAGTTGAAGTAAAACCAGATTCTACTCAGAGTAATATGAAAGATGAAGCCAACTGGCTTACGGGTATATGCCTCCGTTTGTATGTTGGGGTGCTGGATGGGGAAGAGCCTGCACTGAGAGCATTTTCAATATCCTGGTCAAGCTGGTCCAGTTTCATGATTAACAGCACCATTGAATCCAGTCGTGATCGATCCCGATCTTCTGTTACTTCCTAAAGAACAGAACATATAGTTGCTAAATCTGAAATATCATTACATGCTAAAAATAAGCTTAAATTAAGAAAGCTCTGTTTCTTAATTTGGCATGAAAGTACATTGAATAATAAGCAGAAAAATCTCTTTTTGGGGAAAAATATTGTTTTGTGTAATCAGTTCACTGAGCGTTGACTTACTGCTGGGAAAACATTTTATATTAATATTTAATATACATCCATTATAGCAATTAAATTTTTAATAAAGCACATTTATTTCATGCAAATGCATCTTTATGATTTCCTTGATACACATACTCTTTAATGAGCTACTGTTCTAAACACTCCTCCAAATATTCACCCCAAGTTAATCATTTTGATTATATAAATACAAATGATGAAGGTTAATGTATGATCAAAATGGGAGAGAAGGAAGTTCAAAGAAGCCATTTTCAAGCTGAGAATAACCACAACTACTTTTCCTTGTGGAACTTATCAGCATAACTGTGTTTTGTCAATTCTTGTCAGAGATTTCTGTCTTGGTTGGAAATTCTTGATATACATGAGATACGTTAACATCATAGTAAACACAGCATTGTAGGTCCTCTCACTGGAAAGAGAGAAGGATGAGGGGTATTCACATCACAGCCTTAAAAACCTAGTTTATGCAGCTTATTTCCCTATACTCCGTTTGTAGCAAATGGATATCTGTCTGAAGATCATCAAAAGACCAACTCAAAGCAAAATCTTGCCAGATAGACTAAATAATGTTCTCAAGGAGTTCCTCCCTGTCTTTCCTTCTTATACAGAGAGTTGAGACAAATGTTAGCAAACTAGCCTTGCCTCAAAATTTAGGAACATGAAAAGCCTCACTGGTTCATGCATGGGTTTTCATAATAGGAAGTTAGAAAATAGGAAGTACCATTAACTCACTTAAAATAACACTTTTATAAAACCTTCTTAAGAAATGGAAAAAAGATGTTATAATTACTTCACTGTCCAAGAATTAAGCAACATAAATGCCTAAATCAGCCTCTTTGATAGTAATTTAAATGTTTTTCAGGCTATACAGTGACTTCTTTAGTTCATTACAATTCTATTAGTGGGTTTTTTATAGACTTCAAAGACATTGTGAAACATGAGTTAAATGATTCCTGTAGAATTAAAGGAATTGTACCGATAAAATAGTCATATAAAATGTGGTCTACATGATCTTTATGAAAGACAGAGGTGAGAAAGGTTATTTAACTAACTCTTATAACAGCAGAAACACAAATCTGTTCGTCCATAGTGGAGTTATGAACAATGTTCGTAGCAGAGACCAAACCCAGGAAAACTGTGTATTTAATTTTTTTATTACAGCGTAGTATTTTGGATTGGGTTGCTGAAAAAGCTTATGAATTTGCAGGACCTCCTGGTGAACTTTAACTGTGTTTAGAATGACCCTGAGAGAATATTACCTCAAATAATGCAGCAATCAGTGAAATGGGCTAAGCTTCACTTTCTTTCAAACTGAAAACACAATATCCCAAATGATTCATTGAAACTCCATGCATCTTCATTTTAACTGATGTTAAATTGATATCTGAAGTTTGCAAAGGTCAGAACAGTTATTTCTTATAATCTGCAGGGGTGCAGAAGGCCCAGTGGAACTAATAAAGGTCTGCCAACAAAGGAGACATGACCTCCTTTGTGGCATGGGGCTACTTTGCCATCGTGGGTGAGACTGTAGCCACTTTACCCATTCAGAGGGGGCCAGTGCTACTATCAAAAGTAGCCTCCTACATAGTCCCCTAATGGTGTATTTATATCTATTACTACTTCTTGGAAATATACCCCTTGGTATAGGCTAATCAACCTAAAATTTCTTCTTGACTCAAAACCCAAAAGTTAATTGCCACACCAGAACAAAATGACTAGTGGTGACTGGGTGGGGATTTTTAGTTTGTTCTGTGGGTTTTTTTTTTTTTTTTTGCAGAGTAGAGAGATAACAGGCATTTTACATGAAGACAAAAAACAATCTGGAATGTTCCCAAGCAAATTGTTTGACTTATCCTGTCAAAAAAGTATAAACTCGCTCTGCATGTAACAGATTGAGAATGCTGGAGAAGAATCTTCTGAGATGAAGAGGTGGCAAAATATTGCTCAAAGTGATATTCAGGCTTGATACAACAGGCTAGTTTTTCAGGCAAACACCACTTTCAGAAAACAACAGTATTATCAGTATGGAATTTAGTTATTCTGTTCAGAAGTCCTAGCAATGGTTTATGGTTCTGTCTGCTGTTGACATCGTCACGAGAAGTTTTAACATTTTAACTATAGTTTCTATTTTACAGTTCATTGAATAACACAATAATCACCTTCTCTTTGGCCAGGGTACTATTAAATTGTATACATGAACATCTAAGAATTATACCAAAAATTTAACACATACAAATAAAAAAGGCTAATTTTGAGTTAGAAATTCAAAACAACACATTAAATAAATATTATTATAAGATTAATTTATGTTTAGACAGTTTTATCATTGATATTATCTAATAAATTTTCAAGAGCTATATAGCCTATTTGCTTTTTTTGTGTCTCCCTTGTGTGTATATTCTGAGATTTTATTACTGATGTGTGATATGATCTAAAAACAGCAAGATATTAGAAATTAATTTTTCTTTTGAAAACACAGTATTTCCTTTGCATCCAGTCTTTCATATTTTTCCCCACTGATAGGTAATTACCTCCCAGATTAGAACATAAAAATATAAATTACATTTATAAATTTATACAGAAATCCTACTTTTGCCATTGTGAAGTCAAAACTCAGACATTAGAAGGTGTCTGGACAAAGACAGCCCTTGCAACCTTAATTTCTGCCTTTAGGCATTTGCATTGGGCAATTCAGGAATGTATCACAAACATATACAGTAAGTCAAACTTGAGATGTTATTTGTCTGGAGATTTTATTTTTAACATGTCTCCACACAAAGAGGAAATGCTCTAGGTCATGAACTGGAAAAAACAATATTTCTTTTAATTTGTATCCTCACTGGTGTGATAAAGGAGATAGTTAAATTTGAATATATTAATATGTTTAGAACAGAAAGCATTGTAACTGTTCCCAGAATGAGGGATACTTGAATTACTCATAAATTAAGTATTAAAACCCCAAAGTTAAGGTCATATTAGAAGAAATCCAAACATTTTTACAAAGAAAACTGTTCACAAGCCCTGTTGCTATTGTCAGCAAACAATGCTAATAAAATTAAAATATTTTTGAGAACATAGATACAAATGAGATTCAGTCATTTTTTTACTCACTTTTGTAATTTTGGAGCTTATATTGCCATTGAAAAGAATAATACTATTTTTTTCTCTATGTACTCCTATGTCTTCAAGTGCTTGTTTGTCTTTTTACTATCAAGATGCTTTGTGTTTGCATTTGCAAACTGAGGTTGTTTATTAACATGATGCCCCGACAGCACTCTACATGGAGAACACCTGGCAATTTTAAAATGTAATGTTCTTGTGCATAATGTTATATTTTTTATTTTGAACACTTTATGGATAAACAACAAACACTGTACAAAGGCAATATTTATCACAGTATTTCTAAAAGGTACCTCTTCCTCCTTTTTTTCAAGGTTGCAACAGTTTTATACACATTTTATCAGTACACTACAATGATTTTAACATACTCAAACAAAAGAAACCAGTTAGGGAATACAACACTAGTTTAGATTTGATACGTCCATCGTTTCTTATCAGGGCATGGCAAAACAACTGAAGCAGATTCCCTTCACTTCCTTGCTCTCTTAAACCCTGTATTTTTCTAAGTGTCTTTTACCCCTTTTCCTGTAGCCACTGTTTTACATCACGCACACACACACACACACACACTTTTCTTCCTACTGTAGCCCTTTTTCCCACATACCTCTCAGATGAGTAGAGCTGAAGCAAATGGCACATTTTGAAAAGAAGTATGTACTGTTAAGAGTAAAACCTATTTTAATTTTCACAGCAAAAATTTTGCACAGAAGTAGTACACAAAACTATCTTTGTGCTCTCTCTGAATAGCCTCAGTGGGATTGAATCACTCCCACCTTCCCTGTAAGTGCTCCCATTTAAAGCCTCTGCTAGTTTCCAGAGCAGAGCAGACTCCCATTAGTGCCAGTTCGGTCCCCTGTGGTGAAAGAGGGAGGTTCCACTCCAAGCATCCCCCCAGTTAGGGCCATCATGGCACCACCAGCCTCGCTCCTTCCTGACACACTTGTGTCAAGATGCTCATAATTTCTTTGAAAAGAAGACCTTGGTTTTTAGAGGCAAGCCGATTGCACAACTGACAAGGCGAGCTTGATTACCCACAAAAGAAAGGGATCTTTTATGGAAAGAGCTGGCTGAGTTTTGTCTGGTATTCTTGATCTGCAGCCAGCTGGACTGACTTAAAATATTGTATTAATGCTATGTATTTCAGATGGCATTAAATTACTCATTCTTGTCTTTCCTTGCTAAAAAATACCCTTTTTGAAAAATAGAAAGTTATTAAATCACAGATTTTATTCCGTGAAGTTTTTAATCTGAACTAAAAACAAAGAATAATGCAAAATATGATACTTTGGAATGAATCTGTTGATTCTTACTACTAGTTGTAAAACTAGTAGTAAATAAGGTGTGTAATTTCCATCCTTCTACATTGCAGTCTACAGTTCACAGACTTTGAAAAACACTTAAGAATTTTATCTTTCTCTAAATTTTATACTCTACAGTACCATATTAGAGTCCTATTCTTCATTATATTGGAGATATTGAGGTGGAAAACATTAAAACACAATGAAAACCTTAAAGCACTCCATTCCTTTTTGACATAAGATGCAAGGCTTAGAGGCCAGCAAAAATCACAGTAAGATTGTTAATATAAATCATATTTTTAACTAATATTTAGAATAGGCTGAAAATGAAACAAATAACATAAGCATACACTGGTGTACACATGCACAGGTGAGGAAACATGCTCATGCACACAGCTATCCCTATACATTCACTCAAGATTTTGGGAAAGTAGATTTTATTCTAGTTTTTCTTTCAAGAACTTTAGATAGCTGACTCATTTTTTCTAAATATAAAGTATTCAATAGCACTGGTTTATGTGTTAAACCCACAAATATGTTTGCAAAAGCAAAGTCTTCACAAAGGCACTCGATTGCTATATAATGTATTGTGATTTTCACTACTGTATCCTTAAGAGAAATGTAATAAATACAATTACATCAGAAAGTCAACCTCTGAATGACATATTCTCTTAACAAAACACCTGCTCTTTATACTTCCAGACAAAAATATGGCTCCTTCTGTGGAGAATAGTGCTTGCACTCTCTGGGGAAAAGAGAAAAATATGTTGTAAAATGACAGAGAACATAAAATACAAATCTACCAAAGTTGGTAGATTCCAGGAACTGGAAGATTTCAGGACTAGAAGTGAGGTGATGTATCTCCATTTGGCTAACTTTTCACAAGATCTTTCAAACTCATGTGCTATTCACAGATATGGCTTCCTGAATATAGCTTTATTTCCGCTGCAAAAACTTGACATCTTTCATGTTCAAAGCTAATTTAATCTAAACAGAAGCATTCCTCTTTAGTAACTTACTTCCAACACAAGCTGTTTTTGCCTGTAGGCTGTCCTTTATTTTAGTTCACACAGTTTTGATTGTAGTTTTCCATATTTCATGTTAATTAAGTAAGCTATCTAGCAGAGATGTTATTTTAATAATGAAATTTAGCAATTCACGATTGATGAAATGGAAGATCACTCAAAAACATTGGGACTAAACAATCTGAGGAATCATTATTACATGGTTATTTTACCTCAGCAAGATCAGCAGGCACTATTTACTCATGAAATGGTTGCTCTTGAAACAGAACAGCTCTGTAGTAAGAAACTAGGTCAATCATGGTTGCTTTCTAGATAATGTCAAATTATCATAGGTGGATATTAATGGAAAACATAGATTTCTCAGACTGTCATTACTGCCTTAACATTATATCAATTCTCCTGCAATACTAATGCAAATAATAATTGTTGGCATTAATTCAGGTAACCAGCAGAAGCAAAACCAAATGTAAAATTAACAACTCTAAATGGTATATCTTGTCCAGTGTAGAAGATAATTATCTTCTACTTACAGTACAATTTAATAAACTACAGATGATGGGTGAAATCCAGCTGTCTGTCTTTGGAGTTACACATGTGTATAGTAGCCAATCTGATGACATCTAACTCCCAATAATCACTCCTGACTTAGGGTCATGTCAGGTTTATGACTATGAAAAAAATTTGCCAAAATCAAATCCCATAGAGGCACAGAGCATAACATGAATATAATCTGTTTTCATTGGGTAGAAAAAAATTATAGTTAAACATAAAATCATTAATCATGCTCTTTCCAGCATAAAAAATATTCAATTACTTTCCAATTTCCCTCCTCTTCTTCATATTTTGTAAATTAGCATTATACTTATTCTAAAAGTCACCTTTTATGACTACACTTTATGGCTATTACAAAGAAAGCAAAAAGTAAGCTTTTACCTTTACTGGACCCAATTTCTGTTTGTTATGAGGGGAAAGACTTCTGCTTTGTGAAGAATATTATGACAGTAATTTGAGCGCTTATTATCAAACTTGAAAAATATTGTTGTTAAATACAACTGTGATTAAATAGAATGTGAATGATAGACAGCTGATGTGGCATTTTTTATATTACTGCAAAACTACCTTTTTATACTATTGTAAAATTGCCTACAGGAATTTTGTGCAAAATCAACAAGAAAATACTTCAGTGAACTTATTGCTTTCCTATTATGCTATAAATCAAAGTGTCAAACAAGGTAAAATAGTGACTCTAATTTAATAATCAGAAATGAAATCAACATCAACGACATGAAATTTAACTTGGATACACAACTGTTGATACGTGTTTTAGAAATACACAAATAAGTGAATCTATTTGTGTACCTATATTTTATATGCCTACTTTCTAGTTTAGTGGACAGGGAACTGTTTCATTTAGTTTTAGTTTTGCAGTTAAGTCATAGGGAGAGTTTGTCTTTCAGGAGATCCATTCTGGTCTTGGCAATTTTGTTTAAACCTAATTTCCAGAATTTTTGATTTATCAAACTAAATATTCAAACTAAATCAAGAGAGAATAACTGATGTCATGTTTGCTCACAGAGGTCCCCATATCTATTGAAATCAAATTAATTAAGAATAATTTTCGTGAGAATGTGGAAAGTCCAAACTCTGAACTGTATCATATGAAATGTACAACATGTGAAAAAATGTAAGTAAATTCATCACCAATTGTTGAGTCTCTTTGAATTTATCTATTATTAAGCTTTGTATTTTACAATATTTTAAAATTTTATATCACAACTGTATTATCTGTATAACAGTTAAAAATACAAAGACTTTTTGAGGACTTTAGTTTCCATAGTATTAGAAATTCTCCTGACAATAAAACAGATCATTTGCAAATCAATATTTGAAATGTGATAATTTTTTTGGACTCCAACTGTTCACATTCATCCATTTGGAAGTGCTTGAGAATAAGATTTACTGGTGTCTGGATGTCTGACGTGGCACAAACACTTAGGATACCCCATTCTTAAAAGAAAATTCAAACTTATGGAAATATAACTGAATATATGACAGACAGAAAAGATTTGGCCCATGAGTGTACTTCTTAACTTACTTGTGATTTGTTCCACCTTAAGACATGAGACACTCCTGGAAATACAAAGGCAAGGGTAATTATGAGCCAGCAATGCAACGCAACCTCATAAGAAAAAAAAAGACCAATATTATCTGGGCTGCACTAGGAAGAACATTGTCAGCAAGACAAAGTGAAGATTGTTCCCCTTTATTCAACCCTGGTGATCCACACCCGGCTTCAGTGCTGGCTCCAGTCCTGGACTCCCCAGAACAAGAGAGGCATGGACATACTGGAGGAAGTCCAGTGAAGATGATTAAGCCTTTGGAGCATCTTTCATATAAGGAGAGGCTGAGAAAGCTGTAACCGTTTACGTTAGAGAAGAGAAACATCAGAAGGGATCTATCTGATAAGTAAGAAGATAGAGCCAGTCACTTCTTAGTGGTTCTCAGAGACAGGACAAGAGGCCATAGGAACAAACTAAGATACAAGAAATTCCATTTGGACCTAAGAAAAAATCTACTGTGAGAGTGACTGAGCAGTGGGATAGGTTGCCCAGAGAGGTTATGGAGTCTCCATCATGGAGATACTAAAAATCTGACTGGACATGGTCCTGCACAACCTGCTTGAACTAGACAATCTCAAGAGGTGTCTTCCAATCTCAACCACTCTGCAATAGTTTTTAAAACTTCTTGCAATATACTTTTTAAAGAGGACATAAATGATATTACAGTGAGAACCAGTGTGACGTTTAGGATACTTTACTTAAACCATTCTCTCCACCTGTGATCCCCTCACCTCAATTTCTTCACTCTATGTCAGTCTTAAGATTTGAAAGAGATAAAAAATAAGTACATGGACAGAACAAAAGAAGGCTTAGTATAGGTTAATTGGTTGGATAAGACTTCAGAGGTCTCTAGACCAACCTTCTGTTCAAGTAGGGCCAGCTGTGAGATTAGACCAAGATGTTCAGGGCTTGATTCAGTCAGATTATGAAAACCCCCAAGGATAGAGAAAGCACAGCCTGTCTGGGCAACCCACTCTCACCCTTGACTGTCCTCATGGAGACAAAAGTTTTCTCTGAAGAAATTATCTAATGAATTACAAACCTGGAAGTAAGGAATTGTTTACAAACAGAAAACAAATCAAATACTTTCAGTTTTACACTGCACTGAAGACAGTGCAAAGAGGATGGGCGAAGAGCAATCAATATAATACCTACTTTGTCCTCTGGTTTACCAATGAAAAAGAATCCAGGTAATGACTCCTGTCTATATGAAGTCTATTGGTGACACTCTACCCCAAAATACCTGAAGATATTGCAATAGTAGTACTGAGCAGCCTCCTGAAATTAATGGGACTCTTCCCACAGTTACAATAGACTTTGAATCAGACCTAAGACAGACATGACAGTTAAAACCCACAAACCACTGTACACTCGAACTTCTCCCAGGTGAGAAATAGATGTGCTTCTCTCAAATGGTTATCATGTTACACTAGTAAATGAATAGTTTTAAGAATACAGGTTGCACTGGTAACTCAATCTTTTTAGATAATGTATTTGCTCATTAATATAATTGCAATATCAATAAGTGAAAAAACAGCCTATTAAAAAAAATACAACACAATTCCCTTGCTAATAATACCTTAATCAATTTGCCAACTATTTCTGTGTATGTGTGTGAGACTCTTCACTTAGTGTTTCAAGTTCAGTTAACAGGTTGCAGAAAAGTTTCTATATTTGCTTTTCTATGCAAGCAAAATATTTGTGCAATGCTAGGAGGCATTATGGAAGAAATGTGCTGTTATACAAAAATTATAACAAGTCCTCATATGAGGGGAGAAGGTTTAGCTGGTTACTTAACCTTGAAAATCTTGTCATGAGGGCTTAGCTTGAAGACATCCAAGTTATTATTCATCTAGGGTTTTTTCTTTGTAAAAATATAAATATTTTACTGCTTCTGCCTTTTACTTTAGTTTTATATTACTCTTTTTAGCCTTGTGGTTTTATTTATATTTCTATGTATTTACAAGTTGCATAAACACACACACATACATGCACACACTCTGATTTGTGCAGCAAAGAGACGTTGCACATTGACGATAGGTTTAAATTTGGCATTTTCTACATGCAGAAGTAAATATTACAAGTTTACCTGGAGAGACTAATTGAAAAAATATATAAGGTTGGCTCATGACCAATAATTGCCTGAGAATTTTTCTGTATTGAATGACAAAATGTAGTAACATTATGTAATAGCCTGCAACTCACTGAAATCAGCCTGGTGCTTATGACTTCTGAGAAACTGGTCATTTATTTATATATCTAGCTAGAGACAGAAGAATCTGCGTTTATCATTCTGGTTTTCACAATCTTGCTCAAGTTAGCAGTTTACATGAGAGATTCACTAGGCTTGTCTGCTAAAAACTGTTTCCAATTCTTCTCATGTCTGGAGGAGGCCATTAGAAGAGAAAGGGAAGTAAGGAAATAGGGTGCATTCAGAAAAGAGTATTTTCTTCCCCTACACCTTGAAACATGACTACATTATGAACACCTGTGTAAAGAGGCAACAAAGAAAACATGGAATTTCAGAGTTGGTGGTGGAAAGAATGAGATGGGGGATTCAATGTGGAGAGAAGAGCTCAAGTTATTGTATGGAAAGCTATATGGTATAGACAGGTATATACCAACCATACTGAATCTCAGGGAGTCCAGAAAACACTGTGTCTGAAAGGACACCCAGGATAAAGCACAAAAAATGTGAAACCAGATGCGTAAGACCTACTTTAAATGAGTCACCACTTAATCTGCTCTACTGCAGAATGGCCCTACTTCATTTGTGCAGTGGGGAAAATATCACAGCATCGTATGAGAATCAAAACTCATAAACTACTCTCAAACTTCTTCCAGGTGAGAAATAGAAATGTCTGCTTTATATGGTTAAAATGCTAACTTATGAAATTAAGAATGCATGTGGAAAGAGGTGAGCTGATGCAATGTGGGGTGCTCTACATGTGATATGACAAGACCCAACTACAATCCTATTGTCATGATGGGCAAAATGAAAGACATACTTTGGGCTGTGGGTTTTTTTTTACCTTTTTTTGTACTATTCAGCAGCACTAAAATGCAGCACTGCAGATCAAATAACAAAGCTTGTAGAAAAATGAAGGAACAAAAAAGTACCATTAGGGTGAAAATAGTATTAAAAAGGTAAGGCAATGTCTATCGGGGTGGGAAATAATAATGCTAATCCAAACAGGACACTTTTGTGGTACAGAAAGCAATAAAAATGCAAAAGTGGAACTATTTTCTACAAATGTAGAAAAACAAGCTTCAGAGAAGCTTGGCAATATAAAAAAGTTTCCTGCAATGTTAGTGTTCTGTCCCCTGCATAGATCACCGTTTCATGCAAAGCTATTTGGAAATCTCTATTAAATATCTTGGTGTTACTTCTAGTTCATTTCATCAGAAAAAAAATGCACTAACAGAAGACTCTTGAAGTCATGCGAGTGACCTGAGAGAATTGTTTAAAGATCTTCTTAGGCTTACTGCTGTTGAAGATGTAGCAATGGATAATGAGGGTTGTTGCAAACTTCCAGAAGTTATAGCAGTCATGGTTTTCTTGTGCAGATGTTTGGTGACAAATAAAGGAGGGAAGCTGAGAGTCTAAACTGTTCTCTAATAAGGCTGAATTTGTTTAGAAAAAGTCAACTTCAAAATAGCACTGTTTCTTTCAGAGGCAGAATGTTCTCTGCAACAAAAACACTGGAACAGATTCTCAGAACGCTACTTCTTAAGTTTGCATGTGACTTGCATGACACGATTTATTTGTCAGTATATAAAGGAAAACATTTGTAAAACTGAATGACCTTTTTATTGCAGGGCTTAATCAACATAATCACCCCCCCAAATAATTATAGCAGTGATGGTATTTATAGCACATATATGTCCAAGAACAAGACCTTGAATAGGGAGTCCAGTGTCTCTTCCTAAAATTAAGGACTATGTTCAGAAAAAGTTGTGGTCAAACATAATTTGAAAGTCCCAAAGCTCAAAGATCTACTTGCTTACCTGTTGCTTTGCTGTAAATCCAAGTATTCTGTGTAGTTTCTCTGTATTTACTATCTGAAGACAGATCATTAACTATATAAATGCACTTGATTTTGCTCTAAGAATGATCTGAGCCTTTTGGTTGTATCTTTACATGGATCGTGTAGACTGCTCATTTCTTTCTTGCAAAGATTCCTTTCAATACCAAGACAAACTCTAATGGATGTTCACTACTGTATAGTAAATCCACAACTAACCTTACAGTAGTCAATGATTTAAAGTATACTTTCACTTACATGATAAAAATATATTAATAATCTTGAAATTTAGTATTTCAAGATTGAAGTGTGACCAAAACTCATTTTTTTAGTAACTTTGTACTTTGTTCTGTTTATGGTTGTACTCCAAACTTAGTTTTAAAGAATGGAAATCTAAGTCATGATCTGATACAGGTCATGGTTTCATGGTTACTTTAATTTTTGCAAAATTCCCAGTTCTACTACCAGTTGCTGTTCCCTCACCTACTCACCTAGGCTGTCACTCACCTCCCCTTGTGCCAGTACTAGTTTTCAGTAGTCAGCCAGTGGGCATCCTGCTGAACACAGTTTCTGGGAAAGGGCTAGTGCTGAGCCAAGTCAGTTCCCTAGTCTGGTTCTCCATAAAGTCATGTAAATGTCAGTGATGGCCGAGGAGGGCCAAACAAAGGCAGGACAAAAAGCTGTACTGATTTTATATATATATATATATATATATATATATATTTTTTTTTTTTTTTTTTTTGCAAGAGCCTGGATTTATGTTGGTTCAAAATGACCACATAATTGTAACCTTGTTTTATAGGCAAGATTATGCTGATCTTTTTTTACAGATCACTTTGGGGTCTTTACAGACATTGTGGGGTCTGGGGGTTTCTCAAATATTTTTTGTCAGGATGCCACTACAAAGAACTTAAGTGAGTCTGTACATTTGTAATTTAGTTGGTGAGGGTCTGAAAGAGAGGCATATTGTCAAAAAAAAGGAGTTAACTTCTGTCCCCTGCCCCTCAGTTCACCCATGTATCCTTCTTTAGCTTTACCAATCTAGGCAGCTGATGAAATGCCAAAGATATTTTTTTTTTGTCACAAGTTTGTAGGAGAACATGATAGCATGAGAAAATCCATTGCTAATTTTTTATATTCAATGAAAGGAGTTTAAGTGCCTTGTTTTCTTGGAAAATAGCTCATTCTTTCCCATGTGAAAATTGGATTGTCCCGGTGACAATTACTTTCTTATTACATTACTTCTGCACAGTAAGATTTAAACTAAGGGTAATTTTGTATCATGATCCACAGCACATTGATATTTATGAGAACTCTTAGTGGTGACTAAGGAGGTGGTGATAAAAAACTTGATCTTGAATGAGGATAAAATTAGTATTTGTGAATATAAATAAAGTGAACCAAAATTAGAGTTCAGGTTTGGATTAAGACCTAACACCCTTGAATTTTCAGAACTTGTCTCAACAAAAGTGTTTCAACAAAAGGGTTACAAAATTAGATATTTATATCAGACTTCTTAACTATATAGAAGCCTAGTCACAGGCAAATCAAACCCCTCAGTCTGGGATCAGGATCAAATGTGGGGAATGGAAATGTTGATCAAAGAAACTGTTATTCCTTTTCAGCCACATGAAGAAAGATTCTAGATACCTTGAAGTATCTTCATAGAGCACGCTCTCTCTTTCACTTTGAATTCTTAGCAAGTAGTAATAAATGGCAATCAGAGGTTTTGAGAAATTACAGAAGCAAAGAAAGCTGGATCACTCTTTATATATCACACATCATATTTTACAACTAAGATATTTCCTGGATTAAATAACCAAGATGCTGCAGTCATGTCAGCTTCACTGAAATTCTGTACCAATTATAAGATGCCTTCTGCAGAGCTGATAATAGCCCAAATTGGGTAAAAACTACCCAAAAAACCTTGTTGACCTCAGACACCCCTTAGTAGCATCTGTCTTATGGATATTGTTTGAAATTCATCAAACTAAGTGTCTGAACATGTGCTAAGTGGTTGACTGGAATTTTGTAAAAGTCTGTGGTTCAGACAAGGAATTCTGCTTTTCTTTATAATATATTCAGCTATTTTATGTATGCCTTTGAAATTATCCTAGCTATTAAATGTTACTTGGGATTGATCTGTGCACAGTGCCCAGCATTAAGGGCTTGCTCAGACACACGCAATGCTTGTAAACTAGCCTTTCACAACAAAGGATATAACCCATGTAACACACAATCGAAAGACAAAGTTGCTCTGAAAGCCTCATTCTTCTGCAACTACCTTTTTGAATCCTCAAATTCACTCCCCCTAAAAAAGTTTGTTGCTTAAGTTTTCCTGTCATTCTCTTTAAATACTCATTTTCCTTTAGCATTTCTATCCTAAACCCTTAGAAACAAGCCCAAAGTTGCACCACATAACTTCTACTAAAACTATTTTCTATAAACATTTAAATGAATACAATACGTATACTTGTTTTTAAGCATTCACTGCTTTTTCAAAAGTAAGTTCAGCTTCTCAAGTCCAGTGACTGTTTTCATCTGAAATAATCAACACTAACTGCTTTAAATATTACACAATATATAATGTTACACATTTATAAACACTACTAGTGAGCTAACAATAGAAAATCATAAAATCATAAAAAATACAACTGGAAGAGTTCTTGAAATTTCATGTCATCTGTATCCCTCTCAATGACAGGACTGTCATACTTGATAGATGTTTCTGCAGCTCCTTTTACAAATCTCCAAAAGTGTTTCAATCAAAGAAGGTTTTATTCCAGTGCTACCTTCCTTAGCACTAAAACCCTAATTCTTATGTGAAATGACAATCTTTCTCTAACTTGAACTCATTAATTTTTATTTTTGCCAATTTTTGGTCAGCATGACAGACCTTTCTTGTCCTTGGAGATGGTATGTTGCCCCTTAACCTCTTGTTCAGGCTCATTTCTTCCCCTCCACACTGCAATGTCAGGGACTGGTTTCTCCCATCTCTGGCCATTCTCACCTCTCTTCTTGAGTCTCTCCTGGATCTACTCTTGAAGAGCAACTGGCAAAATCCTCTGCCTTCACTACAGGTAAAGCTGATGTAAGAAGTATATCTCTAGGAATGGGAAGGCACAGTATGCTCAGGACATTTTTCTGTTGGGACAGCAAATAATTGTCAGCTGAAGTAATTTCACCTCTCAGCATTTGTGAAGTGAAAACCACTGAGAGCTGGCTGAGACCTGCAGGCGGTAAGCAGCCATCAGTTAGCCAGGTAACAACAAGCAGGTGAGATGAGCGATTGTCAGGAACAGTTCACGTACAGCCAATCTTTTCTTGCAGGTTGTGGGACTGGCAGGCAGCAACCACTCCACAGCCCTCTCCTGAACTGCTGCTCCCTGCCCTCCCTGGGTACAGGCTGGCATGAGCCCAGGCCTTGTGCTGCAAGGTCTCAGCCCCCAGAACTAATGAGGACGGAGCCAGCACTTTCCCAAAGGTGCACTGGGGTAAGAAAAGAGACAGATAACTTTAGCTGAAACAAGAAAGTATCAGGACATTTTTTCCCCCCCATGACAGTCCAGCAGCGGACCAGGTTACCCAGGGAAGTTTTACAGGCTCCATCCTTGGTGGTTTTCAAGACCCAAGTGAATAAAGCCCTGAGCAACCTGGTCTGACCTCAGATCTGAGCCTGCTTCTGTAGAGAGCTTGTGAGGTGCCTTCCAACCAATTACCAACACTGTCCTAAATTTTTCCAACGCTGGATGGAAAATAGTTATTATCTACAGAAATTACTGGTAAAGTCAGATTGAGTAGAAAGTGTTGTTACTATCACTGAATGCAGCTAAGCACTCTGTGCAATGATTTACCTCTTTACTGTATTCACTTAGTGTTTGTCCTGCTGTTGGATAAGTATCGCTGCTTACACACAGGGTATGTTTGCCAGTCATACGCTGGAGCCATGCCCACTGGCAAATGAATTACACTGCATTATATGATAACTAATCCTCTTTAAAAAGCAAGACAAATAGCTTCAAAACTGAATAGCACTGTATATTCCTTTAAAAGTACCCATAATTTATTGCAACTAAAGTGAAAATTCAGCACCAATAACATTCCATGGGGATATCACTAGTTTTCTTTCACATCATTTCATAACTCAGCCATGATGATTATTGTGTGACTTATAGCAGGACTGTCTGAAGATTTTGACTTCCTCTATCAGCAATAGCAAAAACATATTATTCCAAACTGTATGCATAGGCGTTAGATGAAAAAACAGATTTATATTTTGTTCTTCCCCGCTGCTTATTTTTCTACTTCCAGATTTTATTTTACAGTGAAGGAATTGTAAAAGTCTCAGACACGGAAGGAGTAAACTGCTCAAAACCCCTAAGTCTTTCTTACGATAAAGTCTGAAAACATCTCATATGGATATACCAAGTTGAGGAAAAATTATTAAAGGAAAAAAACACATTAGAAATATTGATGTGACAGATTATTGCATATCATACCTGAATTCTTAACACATTTATCTAAAAAAACACAGGCTGTGTTTACACTGCCAGTCAAGACAATAAAAAGGAGTAAATAAGGAGTAAATGACAGCCTGAGCTGAAACATGAGGCCCTACTGCCTGGGAAAAGCTAACTATCAATGTACTATCTGAACTTGCGTCCAGCTGAGACTGGACTGCGGCCACAGAACTTTCCTTTTCCTTCTTGTTTCTGAGAGTTTCAGCTAGGCTGCAGCAGGTAACAGCATTGGCACCCAGCTCTGACAGTCCGGATCAGGAGAAAGGAAAAGTGTGCTCTGCTCTGCTCCCAGCTGCGAGGCGAGTTCCTGCCTCCCAGCTCAGCCTGCAGCACCTCTACGTGCCTGCACATCTGCCCTCTCTTTTGGGGAGCTGGTGACTGACAGCTTTCCTTCACAGCTTGTGCCCCCCACCAACAGAATGGGAGAAGTGCCAGTCTCTCAGAAAGGACATGGTGCTCAAATTGATTTCAGTTGGTCAGACTGTGTCAGTGCATCTGTCCACAAAGGACCCAGGAGCCTACAATTAGGAGCTTCGTAATTTGAATGGGAGGTGAGGTTGGTTACAAGTCTTTGTTTTGACTAACACACAACATATCTACATCGTAATTGTGACCACAACAATGCAGGAGATACATACATATACAATCATAATTTAGATATATTTACAAAGGGGGAAAATGGATATAGAAGTTAATGTTAGTTCCAAGTGTTGTTTTACCAAATAGGAGGTTTGAATTCAACAGTTATCTCAAAGAGGAGATAGAATAAAAAAAGACAAACATGTCAGGGTCAGGATTAAATCAGATATTTTAACAAACATTCAACAAACCTGTATTCCATTCCAAACTCTTCTCCAAAACAATTACTGGGGTGAATATGATTTCATTCTTACAAAACAATTTGAAAATATTTTAATGATTTAATTGTAATATGGTTTTAATTATTTTCAATTTTTTCTCCTTTCCTGAATCTGTATTTCCTGCTGGAACACAAGATTTCAGTAACTAGAGAATTCCCATATCTTTCTCTAGAAATATTATAAAATCTCAGAACATACTGAAAAAAAAATGGAAAATAAATATAACATCTAGAAATGTATGAATTTGTAGTAAGATTTTATTTTAAAAAGTATAATTTGGAATAAAAATGTAAAAATAAACTCTGGCCATAGAAAAAGAGTTAAAAAAAAAAAACCACAAGAAAAGAAAATTCATTATGAGTAAGAAAAGTGAAAGAAATGAAAGGAAAGAATAAGAAACTCAAAGTTGCTCCAACATGAACAAAACAACAATATTGTCAATCAACACCTTGCTACGATCTTGACACTGCACTTCTAGTGGATTTTAACTGGACAGCAGACAGCTATAAACACTCAAGCAAGATGTTACTAACAATGCACAAGCTGCATTGTAAAAAAGTAGATGGAATAAAACTCTTGCATGCCAAGAAGATAGGATGCAAAGGGCCTTGTAGAAAGTAGCATTCAGGTCAGAAAAAAATAATAAATTCAGTATGTGGCGTTTTCTGTTATTCTTCATAAATAGCCTGAAGCTTCATGTAATCAATGAAGTATAAAAAAGTTCAGATATGAACAGCAAATAGTGAGGGATATTTTAAAAATATTGAATATTACCATTTTGAGAAGGTATTCAATAAGGCTTTTAGCTTAGATGTGCTGCAGGGAAAATTTATTCCTCGAGACTTAATTGTATCTTTTTGTGAAACTCAGCATGGTGTGATTTCCATTTCTTAATGGCATGAAAACCATATCAACAGTTCAGGTTCAAGATAAATAAATAAAGCTAATTATATAATTTATTCAAACATTTTCAGTAATGCTAGCTTGCCCATTGCCTAAGTCATCCTGCTTCAGGACAGTGGAAAAATCTTAACCAAACTCTATTGAAATGGGTCTACCTGACAAATCACTTCTGTTAATTCTATTGGCTGTGGATCACTACATGGATCATTAATGATCCATGTGATTCTACTGAAGGGCCAGTTGGGCTAGGAGTAACACAGATTTCAAGAAAATCTAAGATTAAGAGGCAATGATTACAAATCTTGGCTTTCAAATTCAACCTTCCAACCCTCAAGTGAATTCCACAAGAGTGTTCTCCTCATTAAGGAAGAGATCACACATGTAAGGACTGAGAATTGCAGAATGGTCTCCTTTCATTTCCTTAGCTTGAAATATAATAATAAAATAAATACAAAAATTATATAAAAATATAATAAAAGTGAGTTTCTGCAAAATAAATGTTTCTCATGAAGAAAATTATTAGGTCTCAAGATTTGGAGATCATGCTTTTCAAGAGTGCTGGAGGAAAATCTTGATTCTAAGTATTTTTTGCCTTTTCCTCCCTGACTCATTGAGTTGTTATGGTGTGTTAGTCTGTATTGTGTCACTGAAAATATGAGTCTGACATTTGTGGTTTATTAATGGTTGAGTTAAGAGAAAAAAATCAGTAGCAAAATCAGAGATGTAATGACCAGTGATGTAATATTGATGAAGCAAGGGAATAGGAGAGCAGTTTCGGGGCATGTTAAGTCTGTCTTTACATCTTTGATACAAAAAAGATTATAAACATAGACACAAAGAAACAACAAAGACTATTAAAGCTGCAAAAGCTTCAATAACCACTAAGCCACAGTAAGAACAAAGTCAGTGTCCACTATGACACATCTGTGGCTACAGATGAAGCACAGTTTGTGAAATAACCAGAAACAATTGCTGAAACTAGGTAAATCTGTCTTTTTCAGTGATATCACCCTACTTGGAGGTAGAATTTCTGTCAAGAAGACAACAAAAATAACCCAAACATCCCAAGTTTTCCAGATCAGAGAGGACAAGGGGTAATTTAGTCTCTGGATAACAGAAAACACTTGAACAGTCCTCAGACACTAGCTTATCAAATTCTGCAAGTAGCATAATGTGTGATCCATGCTCAATATTGTTGGATGAAGGCTAGTAGGAGAACCTGGAGAAAGTACCTGATTAATGTCTTGTGCTAATAAACAGTGTCTTCCTGTTCAATTGCATATTAATCCAAGGATGCAGAGGAGGTTTAAAGAAGCTGTAATGAAACAGTATAGGCAAACTAAACCAATTATAAGTCACATACAGATCATAATTTAGGCAGTGGCAATATCCATCTAATAACACTGAGCCTAAGATCAAAGATGGCCTTGCAGTCTCAATATCTAAGGAGAAAGAAACATTTCAGATGTTCTGAGAACTGCCAGTCTGTGAAGGAACTTGCAGGACTGTCCTGGGTTGTCCTAAACCACGACAAGGACTCAGGGAAACATGCAGACTCTGAGCAGGACAGGTTGGTCAGCACTGTCCACAGATGAGTCAACTGGACTTTTCAGGGGGTATGAGCGTAGGCATTGTGGGCACAGGAGGAAATTCTTGCCAGCTCCTATGTGCAAGATGGACCTACTGAATGAGTCATAGCTCTTGTTGTCCGAAAATTAATGTCTGATTTAAGCCTCAGCTGAGTAAAACATGAGTTGAAAGTCGGTGAGTAAAGCACTGGGAAGGCGTATGGTACAGTTAGGCCACCAACCAGGATATTTAGTGAGAGACTCAGACTGCTGCAGTATTACTTACATTTCAAATAATGCAAAAGATACTGTAATTAAAACTAGAAAAGGATGGGACAGAGTGCAGTTGATGCTAGAACTGATACAATTAAAAGATGTAAGAATATTTTCTCTACTGTTAATAAGCATCATGGCAAGGCCCCTGCCAGATCTTTGAAATCCAAATACAAGCTCCAATAATTCATAATGTTATATTTTTGGATCAGTTAGAGCACATTAGTGGGCCTATGTGGTGTTACCATTAAATAACAGTGATGGTGCTATAGAAATTCAATGCATTTAGAAACTGGTGCTATGTGGCGAACCTATTGTAATTCCTGGGTTTACCAATAATATTAAGAATTTTGTGCCTCCTGAGCCCTTAATTATTTAAGTCAAGGGTATGATATCCTAATTGACCTTATGAGTATAAAGTGTAAGAACTGCAGAACATAAGAATGATCAATTTTTCCTGTAACTGTGAAGTTAGATTTGAAAGTCCAGCAATTACCTTAATCTGATTTTCACAAATCTTCAGCTTCTGTTTGAACTGCATTTTTAGTAGTTCAACCCTTCAAGTTAACAGAATAAAATAGTTTGCTTGTCATTTCTTCACAATTAATGTTACTGAAATCAATGAGACTAGTCTCCAAATTTGATTTAGTGAATTTTATTCAGATTGGTGGAATCTAGAAATTCATAGTACAGACAGTATCAGAATCTTATATATATATATATGTAAACTGTAGAACTGAAAAAAAGGGAAATTATCAAGATTCAGTGAGTATTGGTAAACTGAATTACCAATTAATAGTGAAGAATTACCACAGGATAGGAAGCAGACTGTATGCACTAGTGTTTCCCATCTACATATCTGCATATTCCAGTTTAACTGGATTGCAGTAAAGTACACTTCAAACATTAAATCTTTTAAGCACATATTATACTCATATAAATCCATAAATCTCAAGCCCTGGATAATCTTTGGCACTTATATTTGTATGGAACTCTCTGAACAGTCTAAGTTTTTCAGCCTCTTAAGATGCACCAGCACATATTGTTTTACATATTAAGCTTTTGTTTAAAGAAAAATAAAAATGAAGTTTGCACACTATTTCAGCTGGGCTGGCTTCTTTTCCAGGTGACTCATTCTCCTTTGCAACTATGCAATGGGCAGCTTATGGTATGTCACTAAGAAGTGTCTGCTTATACATACAGAAAAGAAGTTTAATGAATCATGAAGCCATGATGCAGTGACAATAATATGTCCTCAAACTAAATGTATAAAACCACCACAGAGTGGAGCAGAAACACTTGTTTTAAAATCTGCCCTAAATGGAAGCATTTATATATTTTCTTTACTTTATTTTCCATGTCATAAAACAAGGTTTTGTTGATAAAAATCTGAAATACCAGTCTTCATTTTAGGCTTGATCATTTGCTTTTCAGGATTAAAATCTGACTAGGGCAGCACTGTTTCGATGCTTATTATTTCTAGGTGCGTTCATAACATAAACAGTAACCATCATCTTCAGTTAATGAGTCAATGTGGTGAGGAATTAGTGGAATGGATACTTTCATGATTGAAACTTTACTAACTCTAAAAATAATAGTTCAACTCCTGTATGATGAAACAGTAAAGTTACTGTGTCTTAAAACTTTCCCTATATTCCTATAATAACCATACAGCTGTATGATTATTTACCCTTCATAAAGATAGAAATAACAAGATGTTTTGCTACACTTTTAAAAAAAACTTTTAGATGTAGGGTTTCCCAATTTTAAAATAAATAAACACTGTCACCACATCTTGTGACAAAAACGTAAAACATCTTTAAAGGTCGGCATAGCTTTTGCATGAAATATGTCTGCAGAGAAAAAAAAAAATTGCTTGAGAAGGGAGAATGAGACTTTTGGAATAGTTAACTAGAGAGCAGCTGGCACAGATTAGCCTATGTCCTCATACAATCAAAATGTTTCTATTAGAGAACTTGAGATAACTAGCTTGAGAGCACTTAAGTGTACTCCAGTATTTTTTTTCCCAATTTAATCAAGCATTATCTCATGAGATATGACTGCATTATCCCAGTAGAATTGAAGAATTACCAAACCTACACTATTATATATATATATGTATTTAATATCGGGTTATTTTGTTTGATTTTTATCTGTGGTGTATGCCAACTTTTATTGCCTTAATACAAGACACACCATGACAAAATCAGCTCAGGGGAAGAAAGAAACATTGCATGAAAACTCTGACTACTGATTCATGAGTGAGGCCAAAAAAGTGAAACTACAGCCTCAGAAATGCGTAGCAGAAATACACAGAAATACATGTCTGGGGAAAGAACCTGCCTCAGTCTACAGCCAGCGTCAAGGCAAGCTGTAGTAAATTTATAGTGACCACCAGCTGGCCTCCCCAAGGAAGAACAGCACCAAAGACACAGCAGACAAGTGCATTCAAGTCATCTTGGAGTGATTGGTGCTGGACTGGTGATCACTCAATTTGAAGAATAGGACATTTGGAGTGTAAAAGTATTTCTTACTGTAAAGAAATTTAATATTAAAATAAATGTTACTATTATCAAACATGTCCTTCTATGTGAGGGAGAAAGATAAATGCATAATTGTTCAATCATTTCTAATAAAATATTTATAAACTTCAGTTTCACTGTTATTTGAGTTAAAACCTGTTTCCTCTGACTCATATCAATGTGACACATAATGGTCAATACATCTGTTTAAGTAAGTCAGTGGGTTTATTAACATGAGAAAAATATCATTTAGCTCTTCTTCATTTAAAAAATAAGATAATAGAATGTATTATCAGGACTAGGTAACTAGGTGACTGTAGATGAAATCTGAGGCCCTTTGGAATAACCAAGAGTTTGTTAGCAACAAAATCAGGATTTCATCAGTCATTTACATTCTTCTACTGTGTGTATCATCTAGGTCAACCATGCCCAGGAGGAACCTTTTTGTTCTAGGAATTTATTTTTCTCTTGTTCAGGGTGCAGTTGCTCAGGAAATATTTATGCTTAGGAAGATAAATCTCTCTATATATGCAATTAAGTTCAGTAGTCATATCAATATTTATATACTCTCAAAAAAGGCTGAGCTTTTATGCTATTGTTGAAAAGAAGAGAGATTAATAGAGAGCTGAAAGGAACACTTGCTTATGGAGAACGATGCTAGAAAAGGGCATTGGGAAAAGCGTTACATAGTTTCCTCAAACTACTGTATGGAGACCTCAGAAAGAAAGACAGCACATGCAAATGAGTAAGAGCACACCTACAAGCTATTTCACTTGGGACTCTTTAATTTCATCTAAGTCTGATTTTAAAGCATGGGTGCTGCAAAAATGGGAAACTTGTCATCACTGGGAACAAACTTAGTTTTAATACAGAATGGAAGGATGTGTAACAAGCAGGAGCAATATTGCAGCTCTGGAGAACTTCCATGTGAGTATCTCAGGCAATTGCATAGATCCTATTAATACAACATTTCTGTGCATCCTTAATACAGTTAAACTCACATTATGTTTGACAAGGGAAAATGATATTAACTCCATTTTAAGAATGTGAATATGACAGGCAGAATAATTTTTTTCCCAAGGCTGAAGCAGAACTTGACCTAAGCAACAGTGCTGGCCACTGGGCTAAGTTCCCCTCTGCTTTTAACCCTGCTTCCCTGATCCATCCCTGGAGTGGTGACATTTAAAAGTGTATTTAGTGCTCTGGCTAGTGGGGTAATGACTGTTTGCTATGATTGTGTCTGTTGGGGGATGTTTCATTACTGATTCTCATGTTTCAGGCTCAGTTCTGACAATGTAATCAAACTGGAAAAAATGTAAATCAGTTTTCTTGATATTTATTGAATACATGTACTGTCTTGCTACATTTAACATGAGGATTTTTTTTTTTTTTAGCATTCTTCCTCTGTTCCCTTCATCTCTAGAGATTTCCAAAGCAGCTCTGTGTAGCTTTATGTTTATCAGATTTTTTTTTCTCTTTTTCCTCTCTGAGACAGGAAACTGAGGGTTTTGACCTCATCTGGATCTTTCCCAGTGTCAGGAGGTGGTCTGTTCAAAAAGATTCCATGACACTGATCTCTTCCTGATTTATCAGATAGCTAGGTCAATAAATAAGGTCTCTACTGTTTTTTCCACAGCTGTAACATAACCAATGGACTCCTCTGAGAGCTAATTATCAAATCTTTTGAGTTTTTCTTTCAAGGAACAAGCGTTATCTTTTCAGTTAGTAAATTCCACTGAAGCATAATTTAGTAAAGACTGCCTAATTGTAGGGACTCTGTCTCACATGAAGCAATTCCTTTAAGTAAAATGTTAACACTGGAGACCTGTTTCTTTATAAATTCTTCTCTGTGCTTCTATCAGTATATTTTCTCATAGTCACAAAACTCTTTTACTCTTTATAAAAAGATTACACAGCAATTTTCATGTCCAATGAATCCACCAAGTGACAAATAATAGGATTCTTCTCTTTGTCTTATGTGTATATGGATAGTGAGGGTACAGCAGTAAGTGATAAATGGGCATTGTTCCAGATTTGTCATTTTTCTTTCTGTATCCTTCTCGACAATTACACACAGCCTTTATGCTGATATTGCCTCCCTATGCGACTGGCTGTGCCCTGTTCCAGGTTTGGCAGTTCATTTGCCATTAGATACAACCCAGCAGAAATATCTCCATATCTACTTAGAAGGTATCTTTTCTGACACTCGGTGAAACCATGGAAATGTGGAAGGGGCTCCAGCTACAGCCAAGACAATTTCTTTAAACATCAGGCACAAGTAGAAGTAATCAGAGAACTCCCAAAAGATCATATGTTCCAATCTGAATTGATCTACTCCTATTTTATTCCATAGGAAACCTTTAATTGAAAAGCATAATTAAATGAATATTTAATAACAAATTTCACTGATAGTTCAAAATTTCTGGCTATCAAAGGTCAGCCAATAGGCTTAAGCTTGCAAAAATCCCCAGAACACAAACTCTTTTTCTACTCTCTTTCTCTTAGTGTCTGCACATTATATTATTTCAGCTTGGACATTCCTTTTGTAAATTACATATTTAATACTATTCTACTGGCTATTGAAAATATACATAATAATAAAATGCTCGTTTTGCCCACATGTTATACCCTCAAGATTTAATGAAGTACTAGAATTCAAGGAACTTCAAAGTCTTAATACCAGCTCTGCCTTTGATTGAGAATAAATAAGATGAATTCTCTGTTTTGATTTATTCACGCTTGCATTGATGTTATTATCAGTAATGCTTCTCCCAATCTGCTAATTTTGGTTATATTCTCTAAACAACAACTCAAAAAGGCAGGGTGTTTACTGGAGATTATGTGATAATTATTATATACCATTTCAACAAAAAGATTCTATAATAATTATTTCTAGAAATTCTCATACTGCCTTTTAAAACACAATATACAGATGGAGATCATTTTTACAGGACAGACTGAATGAGAACAAATGAATGCTTATATTATTTCCATACAGAACATGTGAAGCGATATAATCACAAAGCAACTGTTCCACACACTGTCAAAAATTATCAAAAATACTGCCACATAATACTTATGCATACAACACGGGGACTCCCAGAGAAAGGTAGAAGATGTTATGCTTTAGTCATGGTAGAGAAGACAAATCTCACTATTTGTCACGGAGTAATGGGAACCACTCAGGCAAAGAATGACCAACAATGTAATCAAGTAGATGCCATAGATTCCTCTCGACACAGAGCCTCCTCATACATTACTGGGTTAAGTCCCAATCCACATTTGTTGTGCCTCCTGGAATTGTGGCCTGGGTGTAAATCTCAGTTGGTGTTAAATAAGAGAGAGCATCCAAATAAGACAGATGGCCCAAATCCAAAATGCCGACCATAAACTATACTTACTGTTACACAATACTATGCACAACAGAGTTTTCCCCCCTGTCTGTACAGAATTACATTTCAAATTGAATCCAATCACTGTATACCACTGAATCAAACTTTAGGCTTCACAATAAACAGAGAAAAAATCTTAAAATAAACTGTAGACAAACATTTTCTTTGCATTTTTTATTAACCCCCTCCTCCCCAAGAGGGAGCAATTCAGTTATTACTGTTTTAGTCTGCCCATACACTTTCTATTCCCCCTGTGCAGCCAAACCTTACCTTTGAGGCTCACAAGTCTGTCCTTGCCAAAGACTGAAGCTAATACTAATGGTGGGGGGATACTTCCTTTACTATGGGGTCTTACTGTCAAGGGCCTACAGAAGCAAACCAAAGAGTTCCCATATACTACAGGCAGTAGTTTAAAAAACAAAAGAAAGATAATTGTGTCAGAGACAAAAAAATCCCTAGTATACAAGACATAGCATCTCGCTATTTCTATTTCAAACACACATTAAGAGCAGTTCAGTGTTTATGCTGAATAATATTTGTTATTTCCTCACTTGTCATTTAGACTCAGTTTGATTATGCTTGCATTATGTTCCCTGTCTAGATCCCCAGCGATATCTAGTTTTGTTTTCAAAAGTGTTTTATGCTGAAGTGGAATAGGACACTGACTTGTAAAATGCTGGGAAATGCACATCAGAAGGATGCATTCATGGAGAGCTGAACAGCTGGCCAACAGGATGAACACATTACCACAAGACTACTGGGAATTAGTGAGAGAACTAGAAAGCACAAGTACTGGGGGAAAAATATTCTTCACTAGTTTTACATTGAATCTGATATATTTCAGACAGCTGAAACAAAAACTATAAAAATCTCAAGAGACTGCCTAGTTTTAGAGGATAAATTTTAACATCAAGTCAAAACCCCATATTCTTCTACCAGGAGATATTTATCAAATTAATCTAAAAGGAAATTTTAATGTACTGATCTCTCTAAAAAATTTGTCTTCAGAAGGCTTGTTGGTAGTTAATGTCCAGTCATACCAATTATGTATCTTGAAGCCATTTTGACTGTAGTAGAAGGCAGAGTTGAATGTCTTCACATTGCAAGTGATGGGCATGTACAATACTGTCACTACATCTGATAGCTAGTCTTTCCATTCATACCTCTTGCACTGTGCAGGTATGAATCTGCAACCCCTCAAGATCCCTTTTTTCTTCCTAATATCTGAAAATTTTCCCTGGCTATTTGCAATCCTAAAACACAGGTTTGTTTTTTTTCTTTTTTTTTTTTTTTTTTAAATGAAACAATACATTAGCAACTATCAAATCAGACTTGCAGCTATCAAATCAGACAATCCACATTGAATCTCACTATCTCATATCATTCACAGTGTCACTTATGAAGTTTTGTATCACATCAATCAGCAAAATTACTTCAAAAGCCTGTTCCTGGCCCAAACTAAAACACTACAGTACATATGTGCCTTAACCCACTAGCACAAACCTAACTAAAAACTTCTGCTTCTCTGGGAACTGCAACTTGTGTTTTAAAATTTTGGTTGTTGAACAACATGCAGTAACACACTGAGAATATAAATTCTAATTTTCTCATTTGGGGATGGTAGATGATTATCAGCAACAAGAAAGAATACAGAATGACTTAAACTTTACACCTGTTCGTTTTCACACCTATATGATTTTGCTCAAACATAAAATAGCTTACCTTACCACATGCAGCCAAATAGAAAAGTTATACAAAAGTACAAAAATAGACAGAATGCAGTTTGAGATACAGGTCAGAATTGCCAGATTAAAGGGTTCAGTAATACTTGTAGTTAAAACAGTGTTATCTGTCCTACAGTTTTACTAGTTCAGAGACTCAGAATTACAGAAGCCAAAACATCTGTGATAGGCCTATATAGGATAAACTCCTTCACCCAAACATAACGAACGCTGAATCAGGTAAAAATAGATAAGACAGAAAAAAATGCTATTATAATAAGAATGGCAGATATTTTTTTTTTTTTTATTCTTTAAGAAAATCAGACTGCAGGATTTCAGAGAGGAAGTTTTTAACACCTGCCTTTTACATTAATCTTGTTACTCACACAAATATTTTAAGACATCTATGCATGAAACAAAAATCAGCCTCCATGGTTGTTGAGGATCCTTGGTAGGCATAAAAGCAAAAGTAAAATGTATCCACAGAATATATGAAAGAAAAAAACATCCCTGGAACTGCAAACAAAAGGTAAGTTTGTGTACCCTGACATTGTTCTTGAATTCCTCTTTTTCTGCCTCCCAGAAATTGCTTGTGTTCATTTCTGGCCTGCATATTCATATGAATCCTCAGAAGTGATATTCAGAGTTACTGACAGGTTGTTTCATATTTTAAAGGAACAGCTACTTCAAGATTCAGTTTTTTGGTGTTTTGTGTTTTTTTTTTTTTAAACCTTTTTTCTCTGCCTGCAGTTGTAGAGCTATGAAATTAAGGAAGTACATTTGTACTCAAAACCAAATTATTTTCTCAAGTGGCTATTTTTTGATTAAAGTCGGTACTGTAACAGTAATTGAAACAACTGTAACAATAATTAAAACAAACATATTTTCAGCTCCTAGGTCTCTGAACTCCTCCTTTCCCTCCCCCAAGTGACATGCTTTTGCAACAGTAAGGTGACATCATTAGAGGTCACAACCAGAACTTCAGAGTTTGTCTGATGTGTTATAATTGAGCTACCCCCCCTTTGGAAAACACAAAAATTTCATAAGTTTTTACAACAACACTCTTAAGACAGAGGTCGGTGGAAAGCATGGGGATGGAAAAACTGTTGCTATTTCAGTTGTGTATCTGGTAAGATGGAAAATTTTTCAAGTCTACACAGATGGTAAATAAATTTCTGCTACATGAGGCACTTCCTGGAATAACGAAATTTTCTCAAATAACAAGTGCCAACTTTTTTTTTCAGCAAGACTTATTTTTAACTTTCCCAGGGACTTGTTGAGAGAGCTGGAGAAATGTCCTTTCACCTTCAGAATCCTGGTCTAACTCCAGAAATAGCCTCTAATGTAATGCTTAGCATAGATTAGTTTTCTTTATACTTTAAAAGATATTTCAAAGCAAAGATCAAAGCTCCACAATTATATTTTGCTGCTGGTAAACACTCCCTCTGAACAAAGTGGATAGAAAATAAGAAATTTCTTTTTAAACTCTAAGACAATCATCAATGACTAATAGTGCTGACATTTAAACAGTAATTATTATGCTTCATGAGGCAATGCTGTTGACACAAGAGAACTTGTCCTCCATGAACTAAACATAATGGAAAGGATTGAGAGAGGGAGCCCCGAATCAGGGACCAAATCACTACAGACTATACCTGCTAAGGAAGCTGTGAAAAAGACACTGAATAGTTAGGTTTTTGTCAGTCTCATAAATGGATTTGAGTAGATGTTTTATGCAACTGTAGAAATGAATGCTAGGCAAAAGGACAAGAAGCTATTATCACTACTAGAAAACTAGCTCTTTAGGGTGTTTGGGGCAGCTCTCCCCGTCATAAAAAAGTGAAGTCAGAGTGGTGGAAGTTGCTCACCCTTTTCTCCAACAACTTCGTATTCCCTTCCTAATTTGTTCATGTGACTACACAGCTCTGCTTGGCTGCTGCTTTAAGCCTGAAATCAAACCCTGTGAAATAATAATGCTCGCAAGGAGAAAAATACACAGTATTCTCATGTCACTGAGAGATCTTTCCCTTATATATGCATAAGCTCCAGAACGTTAAAAAGTTTAACACTGTTACACTAAGCTTAGTACATGAAATGGGGGGCGGGGGGAGGGGAATAAAAATAAAAAAAAAATCAAAGCATTTCTGTAAAGGCAGGAGTGAGGGGGAAGAATTAGTGATCTTAACATGCTGACTAGAAGAGTATGGGTAGGATGAAGAAGGTTTCTTTTTGTCTGAGAGAGTGTGGATGACCTAGAAAAAAAATTAATTGACATTCCAATTTAAGGCTTCTGTTACTATTCCCAAGAGAGCAAAATTCAGGAATATATATATATTTCTTCTGAACATGATCAAAGCTGATTTCCCCACAGTCATAACTATTCATAGGCTTCAGTCTACAAATACACAATCAATTGATTTAAAACATATACTGCAAAAGAACCTATAATAAAAATTGCCCTAAAAGCTTAATAAAATGTTTGTGAAGTGTGCTAAATCATGAGTTCTGCAGAATATTTACCCACAAGATTATTAATCAGTGTACAGATATGGAAGAACATCTCCCCAAATTATTTCCGTTACTAGCTGTATTGAGGAAGGCCTGGAAGCAGACAAACTGATCAACTGGGAGTTATTTTTTGTAAACTGAGAAAGCTTTGTGTAAGTAAGAGTTGAATGATCACTTAACATGGAGAAATCAATTAATTTTCACCTACTTATCTTCCAGTCTTATCTTCTCAATATTCCCATATTTTTTGTCCTCTTTCTTCTCTTATCCACTCTCTGGTGATTTTACTTTCTATACAAATGTAAAGCTTAAGCAGTGCTCATCTACCATATCATCTTATCATCTATCAAGCAGTAGAGAATATATATAAACAGGTGAGTTTACCATGCTCAAATAAATTCAGTGGATGTAGTGAGGTGTGATGTATATATACAGTCACTACTAAATTTGTGTGAGATAAATACAGTTTGGCATTTATCAGAAGTGTAGTGCTTCAGAAAATCTGGACGTAGGAAAGTAGTTTAGTTTACATTCCAAAATTTTTGCTTGTGGCCATGCTTTTTCATTTTCAATGCAGTAAAGATGTCAGCTTTTAAAAATATTTTGAAGCTAAAATTACATGCAGTACAAATCATGAGCGCTGCTGAATTATTTAATGTATTTCATACCTTGGTATCAAAAAGCCATAAATCACATATCAATGATTATTAGTGCATGTAAACCATCTTTTAGAAGGTTGAGGACACCACCCAAGAAATTAAAACATGTACAAGAACAGAATCAATGCCCTAAAGATTATTTTTTTAAAATGTGTATATTAGATGATACAATTTTATGTTAAAGCAAAACTATCCAAACAAATAAGACTCAGCAGATCCAAACAGAAGCCTTTGTCTAATTGAATCTGTTGTGTGCAAAAATGTTTGGGAGGGAGGCATCTTACAGGAAAGGATAAAAAAAATTCCCTTTTAACATAAATATTTTACATGTTGCATTTTCTACTCTAACTCTTATGTAAGGTGAGATTGCAAAAACAATGTGAAACTTAAGATATAAACGTTATTGCTGTAATATGGAACATTACTGAAGGACACCCTCATGTTACAGTAAGCCAATTTTTCATTAACCCAGTGTGCATAAGCCAAGTTCTCATGTTCCATTGTTGTAAAATCATTAAATGTCTGCTGTGACAGACTTACGAAGGAGAGCAAGGATCTGGCTTACATTTGCCATACATTTACCCCAGTGTGCACAGACACTTGTGCATACTTATAGAGAGAAGCAGTATTGTTGCCTAGATTTTTTTCATAGGAGGAAGAATATGCCTCTAAATTTGAATTCATAACCATTTTAGGCCATATCCCCTGGAGCTTGGAATAGTTTTTGGCAGCAGAAACAATATTGTTTCATTTTGTAAAGCCATATTCAATGCATCCTATCTGTGGCACAGACCCCCTTGTCTTTGCAAACCTCATATGTAGCCTCTCATAAGAGAGAACAGTAAAAGGACATAAGCACGAACAACACATTTTTAGGTGTTTCAATCACATGTTCTACCATGACAGGAAGCAAGAAAATAAAAAACAAAAAACAAACCAAATTACCACGAAACAAAACAAAACAAACCCATGGAAAATACTTTACAGATAGCTCCCACTCTGCCACAGTCAGCCCATGGGAGGGTTCTCTTTGCATGTTTGCTTTTAAGTACTGTGTGGGAACTGGCCAGATACATGTGGACTTACCCACCACTGTACTACTATGGCCACATACTCCTTGATAGCAGCGACAAAGACCTGACTGCTGTAAAGCCTCAGCCCCCTGAGCTGCCCAGGTTGGGCTGCTCTTCTGTGCCTCCTCCTTGGGCAAGGCACGACTAACACAAAAGCTTTTGCTTTTAGCACAGGTCATGTCTGCAGTGGAGGGTTGTGCTGAAAAAGCTGTTCTGCCATAGCTTTGACTTCAAAGGCTCCTTAATATAGTCAGGGGTGCTCTAACACTGACTTTTCCAGGTTACTGCTTTATTTACTGTTTTTCTTTTGGTGGAAGCTGTATCTCTGTGCACCTCTCTGATCGCTCAGTTTTTGCTTAATTGTTAATTCAAAGTGAATGTTATGCTTGTGAAAGTGCCAGAAGAACAGTTACAGAAAGCAAAGTCCTTCTTTCAAATTTTCCTTTAACCAATCAAAAAATGTGTTGTGGGTAGTGATGTCATGTAATCCAAAGGTTTTTCCCAAGTGTTTTAATTCCACATCCCATTTGCTAAGACTGTTAAACTTGTTTTTTGTGTACTAAGCCCATTCATTTCTTCCAAGACAGCTTCCCTGAGAAATGTGGTGTTAATTAATAATTTGGTGTCATTTTAGGAAGTGGTCATTGGTTCATTTAACATAACTTACAACTGAGAATTTATAGACCACAAACAGCAAATAAATGGCCCTTACCAGTCAGAACTTTTTAAAGAGTCATTTTAAAAATTAACTAAAAAATGCATTAAAAGTTTTCTTCCAGCCAATTATTGAAAATCTAGACAAAATTAGAAATTTCTGAATATAAACTGCATGAAACTAAAGCTCTCTACATTGGTTCCTGGAAGCGTGTAATATTACTTTGGTGAAGCAACAGTGCATGACTATGAACCGTGTATAAATACAAATACTTTCATGACCATTTTAGGTAGCTCAACTCCAACTAATGCATAACTTGATGTGCAACAGTCTCTTGGTTTGCAGTCTAGACAACGCTGGCAGCCTTTAAAATTTATTGCTGAACACTGTCACAAAAATGTGTCAAAGTAAAATTTGCATAAAGGTTATACTCTAATGGCCTGGCAATCATCCCATCCTGTTCTGAGCTTGTTTTAAATACTTTTCAGATTGTTTGAAATACATCATACTTCAGTCCAAACACAAAGGAAGTCTGTGGGAAAGCATTCTTTAGCTTCCCAGATGGAGATAATATTTATGATACATATTTTTGTGAGAGCAACAGAGAAAATTCATGGTCATGTAACCACAATAATAGTAGTGCTTTATGACCACCACTTTCTACTAATTACCATAGATAATACACATAATTAAAAAAAAATTAGATCCAACTGGTTTAGTCCCTGTATATATTTGAGCCACATCATTATTAAATGATACATTTAGAAAGCAAGGTTTCACTGCAGAAAAGAGAAACAAAAATTCATGACAGCCAAGAAGGTTTCAGTTTTTTTTAAAGAAATCATACTATTTGTTTTGCTTTACTTGCAGCTCTTGCCAAATTCTTCCCAATGTCTTCAAAATTATGACCATTTAATAGCAATGTGCAAATGCAGCAAATTCTTTGTGGTGAAGCAACTGTGGATCTCAGTAATAGTTGCCCACTGTACTAATATTACAGACTGTAGCTCTGAGATGTGGGTAGCAACTAACCTTTCAAAAAGCTGTTATGGCTTATGATCTCTCATCAATTTTTGATGGTGTTCATATGCACATTATGAGTTTGGAAAAACAGATCCATGCTCTTTCCTAAAACCTTTAGAAAGTTTAAAAAACTTTGAAAAGCCTTTAGAAAGTCAGAAAATGACAAGAGATGGAGAAATAGAACAAAAGCAAATTCAAATTATACACATGATAAAATATATTTCTGCTGTTTGAACGATCATCTTTAAAAACACATTATCAGATTTCTCATCTTTGCATTTACCACTGTCCTTCACAAAACTAAGAAAAAACATTCCCTAGATGCCAAGATAATATTATTCATCTTTGTGTATGAAATCAAAGCTATTCTGGCACAAGTGCAGGTCTAACTTGTACAGGAAATATAGTTAGAGAACCATATGATTTGAAAGTAATTTTGCTGTGATAGTGCTTCTATGGTAACTAGCTTCTGTAGTCTCTAAGGTTACAAATTATTATAACACCTAAGTTCAGCAAGGCACTTAAACATACTCTAACGTAGTAGTTCCACTGACATCCATTAATGTTTTTTTAATGTCTAGATTTAAGCAATGAAGTCTTGGTCTCCCATGACCATACTGAAACAATGAAGCCTTGGTCTCCTACAGCCATCCAAACAACATTAATTGTTGTCTACATTTTCAGTATTTCTAGTGATCATTATAATTCAAAACCAGAGATTTTTTTTTTTCTGGTTGTTGGATTGCTCCACTGGGATATTTGCAAGACAATTATCTTCAAAAAATACTCAGTGTGAAAACATAAACTGTGGGAAATGAATACGTTTATAGATCGTATTTTGCAAAGGTGCGATTAAAGACAGTTGACTTTGAAAATAACAAAATTTAGACCTGTCATATTCCTCTGGCTGACACACATTTGCAGTCGATGTCAGAAAAAGGTAAATTCAATTCTGTGTGAGAATATCAGGATACAGCAAAATGCATGTTTCCATTTTAAATTAAGATTTCCTGTACATTCTTGTTGGTTTTATTCATACATTTATCTTCTACGCTTGTCTTTCCTATGCTGACCTGAGTTATTGTTACAATGCAACACTAACAAGAATGTATCACTGGTAAGCCCACATATGCCTACATACTACTACTTATGTAGTAATAGTTTAGACAGGATGCTTACAAAAGCAGCTTCTATAAAAAAGAGCAACAAAACACTTTAAGAGTCTAAAAAGGTAAATTAAAAATTGGCATGAAAAAATATTTAATTGTTAAATTATCCCCTTTCAACAAAGACAGAATTGAGGTAAAGGGAGATTAAGACATTCTTGTGACAGGTGTGGAAACTCAGTCTCTGGTATTTTAAGATCAATAAAATAAGAAAAAGATCTAAAAATGTTGGATATTATTGATCATAACAAGCTCACATTACTTTTTAAAATAAGAATCTAATGCTGACAAATGAGTGCTCAGTTGAAAGGATTATGCAGTGTGAATAGTAGAAATGTCAGGGAAAAAACTATAAGGAAACCATTTCAGGGAAATAGGTAGCGCTTAGGATTTTTTTTGGAAGCTTTCCTACTACCTCTCCCAGGTACCTTGCAGGGAGTACTAAGCCAGCAGGCAAGGCTCCATAAACTTCCTGTGGAGTCAATTTACAGGGTGATACAAGCAGAAGCTCCTGGAAGAACCTAACTTTCCAACTCAGCATAAAAAGCATAGTTTTTGCCTTTTAAAATAGAATTTATTACAGATCATAACAGAAGACAGTCAGCCTTCACATCTCATGGGCAAACATAACACTCAAGTAGCAAATATGGATGGAAAGACCTGAATTCAAGTGAGCAATTTTTTTGTTTTCTCACATTAGCATAATTATAATTGAGGAAATAATGAAACAAACATTATTGTAACTCTACAGAAAATGCAAACCCATACTTTAAAAACTCAGAGCTTTTGTGTGTGGGAAAGGAGCTGCTACAAAAACCTGTGCTACCCCAGGTAACCTTCTACCCGGGTTTCTTTCTATATTTATTGCCACTCTTCTGATAATCTTTTTCTTAAATTAATTTGCAACTCATTGACACTGGATGCTGCTGTCATGCTGACATTAGGTGTGCCCTCAAGTATCCTTTGCAAACCACACAGCATTTACTCTAGAAATCTGTATTAAACTAGTAGCAATAATAGGGCTGTTTCCTAATGCTCACTGACAATTATACTCTTTAGTCTTGTAGGAATAACTCAGAGATAACATCAACTGGTTGAAACTGGAAAGCTTCTAAGCAGACCACCATGAAGAATTGCAAGTAGAAAGTATTAAAAGCAAAAGTCTCATAAGAGAGAGATGAGGAATTTGTACTCCAAAACGTTTACTTCATTCCTTTTTAAATAACACATAAGCAAAATGTTTTAATGAGACTGAAATGTAGTCTGAAATTACCCATGAAGACAAACTGATATGAATTCATCACATATACTCCAATTAGTTCCATACCTCAATTAGCCCTTCCTGAAGTAGTATTCTAGGCTGTACTTTTTCTCGGAAGGAATACAGCTGACCTAACAAACTTCAAATCACTGGGCACAATACATCAATTACACTTCCTGAAACCAATCATTATGTATCAATTTCTTATTTCATTGCACTATGTTTAGTAAATTTGCCAGTACTTTATCATCTCTAATCCTATAAAAATTATTAATACTCGTAATCAAAAATCTCCACAGCAAACCAGAAGTTTCACATTAGAAGAGAACCCCAAAAGTTGAAGAATTAATACTTAATTTAGATAAGCAACCAGAATTTCAAATGCTGATCCAAAGTTTGTCTGAATTATTTTGAACTTGATTTCTAAGTCCAAGAGAGTCTATTTTCAGAAAATTTACTCCAAAGCTCTTTCTGTGGACTTCTCAAAAAATCTTCTGGTATTATCTTGATAAGCTAGATTGTGGATTGAATTTTGTTTTTTAAATATTAACTACAACTTCCTGAGCTGTATTAAAAAGCCCATTAAAAGTTATTCTATGTTTTTACATGCAGAATGCCTTTTAGTACTCCATCTCCTCCTTTCCTTAAATGCAGGGATATTACAAACCTCCATGAATTGAGCCCAATGCTACTTGCTTTAAAATATGGTGTTTTTATTGTTTTGTTTTGTTTTTTTTTTTTTTTCCCCCAGCCATGAGTCACTTTGCAATTTATTAAAAATAATCGGTGATACAACATTATCCTACAGGAGAGTGAAATGAGCAGTCACAGTTGGTTCTCTAACTGTTTTCTCCACATTTATTTAGAACAATCTCTAGGCGTATAATCTGACTGGAGGAGCAAGAACAGTGAAATATAAGGAACAAGTCAAAATTTCTCTTATAAGTGGAGATCATTGCGATTTCATTTTTTTTTTAAATTTAATGGATTTTTAGTCAAACTATTTGGAGTCAAACTTCACAATGATGACTTTCTATTTCCTTACTGATTCATCATGTAAAAGAGCTGCCTTATCCTTGTTTTAAAAATAGAATTTACTTAATAGTGATTAATATAAGTTGCAACACAACAGCTGTGATTGTATTTTGGAAGTGAGCGGTGAGAACTTACTGTGAAACTGTCTCAACTCACCTTTTTATTCTCATGTTGTATGAAGTAGCTTTTTCATTTTGAGAAAGAATTTAAACTAATGTGTTAGAGTTCTGGTGCATTTGTGCACCTACTTAATATCCTCTAGCAGGGATTTTTCTGCCTATGCCTAAGCTTGATGAGATGAGCAGGTTGCAGAAAGCATAAAATGGGACACATGCAAAAATTTACAAGATCCTTTACAAGTTAATCGCCATTTTTTCTGATTTTAAAATCTATGTATAATAATTAAATATTCCTATTTTGTTGGTATTCTCTTAATAATCAATACCCTTCTGGTTTTATATGATATTGTTCTCTAAAAATGTCTATTGCATTATACATGTGAACGTACATGCAAGCTGTTGGGATACCGCAAGCATTAGAACTTGCTCAATAGTTCCAAAGATTATTCCAATCTTTGGAAATTCAGAACATACCATTCTCAAGTGAAGTGACTATTTTAAAATATAAAATGTATTTATCCCAGGAAAGCATATAGGAGAGTCTAGCTGGTATAGCCACATATAGTTAATCCATTTATGCTTCTGCTACTCTGAACCATTAATACCTATCAACTTCATGTTGTGGATAAAATGAATTGATTATCAGTCAACACAAAACCAAGAAAGCTTGCTTACTGTGTGATCTTTCAATTAGACCTAACTTCATTAACTTCTCACAATTCAGGTGCTTCTTATTTCCAAGATTTAGGAAGTCTTTCTGGGAAAGCAAGGGAAAAGAGAGTGCTGGGTATCAACCATCTGAACCCTGGTGACTTGAGGGAGCAAAGAATGCTGTAACAGCTGGACTTGTTTGCAAAAAGCATCTTCAGTGTCAGTACATCCATCACGACTAAAGCAATTTACTGAAATGGAGCTAGTGCTGGTCAAAGATGCTAAACTTTAAGCCCTTAAGCCCTCAAACCTACATTCATCTGCAGAGCAAGCACAACAGATCCACACTGTCTCACCTCAGCTTCAGTTTGAAGACAGCTGATCTAAAGATAAGAGGGCAGGTCATGCTCTATTGCCACAATTAAAATCAGTTTAAAATATGTTAACGAGGAACAGGCTTTCAGAATAATTTCATACCAGCAAGAGCAGAATTATATCTACTCAAAGGTCCGAAGATCTTAGCTGTCATGGAAGCACCTGAAGTTCAACACCTTTCTATGATCCCCCAAGGTGCCACCTCAAGGTTTGGGTGCCCAAATACTTTCAGCAATTCATCTCCATGTGTCTTTTCCTATATTCTGACCTTTATGAACACATATTTATCTGCAGCTATAATTGACACTGAGCATTAATCAGACAGTGGTGTGATTTAGGCCTTAACTGCACTGTTTGAACTGCTGACCTTGAGAGAAAAGGTTTTATATACCATTCCCAATCCCTTAAGTCTTCCTGTCACTGCAAAGCAAATACTTGGCTTTTATGGATGGATTCAGTTTCAAGTCTGTTGTTTTTCTAATGTTTTGTTAAAATTACAAAAGTGGCTTTCAGGGAAAGTTCGTAAACATAGGCACATTTTTCATTACAGATTATTACCAACACAGACGGGCTTTTGTGAAATAGCACATGAGTAGATATAAGTGATAAAATCCTGCACACAGCAACATTGCTTGTAGAATTGTCTTGCGAACTCAGTGATAAATAATACCACAAGCAACAGCAGATAAAATCTTTTCCCTTTTGCCAAACATTTCACAGTTGTTGGTAAAGACTTCTTTAACCAAAGTGGTACAAGGTAATTTCTTCAGATTTGCAGACTTCATCCCCTTTTACAGAACACTCAACTTTGAAATTGCTGCAGCGACATAATTCTTAAGCTTCCTTGCTTTGCTCCTTTCTATGCTCATGTCCTTTGTTTTTCTCACCATTAGTCTTACTGGAATTTTTATATTCTGTTTGTCTAAATATTTAATGGCACAAACAATCTCAAATACAATTCTCATGAGTGTACATTCAAAAGATGAGTACTTGACCTCAAAACAAGATACAAGGAGATACATGGAAACTAGCAGGATCAAAGCTATTAAAAAATATAGCATGGTACATCTTGCTAACAATACAAAATGCATGCATCAATATTAGCAACTATGCTTAGGAAAAAGAAAATTAGGTGCTAAAGTGGAGCAGCTGAGAGTACCTTTATAATAATTAATTCTCAAATATGATGTTAATTCAGTTATTTTTAAATTTTTTTTATTTAACTTCAACTTTTTTCTACAGATGGGTAAATTTAGCATTTCTGGTACTGCTAGCCAGATTTCTGTTTCCTAATTGTAACTCAGAGCCATACTTACTGGAAGATCAGTTGAACAGTTACCACAATAACTGTAATTGTATGGACTACCAAAGGAAGACTGGCTTGGAGGGCTCCTGAAACCTTCTGCAGAATTTACTTACAGCTTCTAACCATATGAATTGAGTGTTAATATTACCAAAGGGCCTACACAAGGGAGCAATGGCCAGCAGTTCAGGATGTTGTGTTGGCATACAGTACCTTATATATGTGAATTTATGCTTTAGTGAAACAGCTACTGAGTCACTACAACTGATAGAAGAACTCCCACAAAATTAATAGAAACCATATTTATAAAAAAAAAAAAAAAAAAACAAACAACAGACAAAAGAAGCTGGAATATCTCAAATGAAAAAATCCAGAGAGAATAAAACAATTACAAATTGGTTATTAACAAGAATAATCAGCACAGCTTGGAAAAACAGACTTTTAAGATGAATTCTGTAGTGCCACAGTCAGCATATCTCTGTCCTTTAAAGCCAATGGGAGTTTTATTAACAGGGAATCCTGTCCGTTAAAATTTCGTAATGATACTCTTCCTTTGTGTAGACAGTGAAACTCTCTCATTGCTTCAAAATTACAAAACAGTGTTTCAAACTTGGCAATACTTCTTTTTGCAAGAACATATGCTCATGGGTCTAAGCTGAAAACCAAAGAACTACTGAAAATTGTTTCCACTACTTTTTTAAAGTTTTGTTGCACTTTTTCCCTGTTTTTTTTTTTTTTTCAATAAGGCTTCCAAACCCCTGGACACCTGATAACAGCAGAAAAACTAGAATAAAACCAAACTCTTAGAAGATACTTATTCATTTAGCCTTGAACAACATATATGAAATAATATATATATAAAGCGAATGTAAGATACCCTCCAAATTCACAGCTCAGTCATTTTCAGACCTTAAAAACAGCTTCTGAAACTCAGCTGTTGTATAGATACATTTTTCTCAAAACCATTTGAAGAAAAATCTGAAAAATTAATGAAACAAGGCTGAAAACCACATTCTATCTCTAATCAATTAGTCACAGAATCACCTTCATCAGAAATTGGGGGAAAACATTAGAAAAAAGTCTCTGCAGTTTATGAGCATCCTACCTTTCTTTTACGCAGTTTCACTTGACTGTCTGAATATTCTTGTGTGGTCAAATGATTCCTTACATGTAAACACTGAATGTCTTCAGCTGAACTGACATTTGAAAGGCATTTGTTCTCAGGGGCCACTTGTGGTTCTGTGAAACCACTTTCATCCAGACCATTTTCCACTGCTGGGATGTGAGAGCAAGGAGAAGATTGCATAAGGCAGTCGCCAGATTCCACTGCTGAACATAGTTGTCTATCACTGCTGGAGCATGATTCAGAAGAAATCCCACTCTCCACTACATTACACTCAGACTTTCCAAGCCCGTCTTTAAAAGCATCAGATTTCCGGCGCTGTTGTGCAATTACAGCAGTATGAAGCAGCTGCTTCCCAGGCATAATAATTTCTTTCACATTTGGAGAATTAGAATGATTTTCTTTCTCTACATCTACTATTTTATTTAAGCCTTCATAATTACAAAGCTCCAGGCTTTGGACAATACTGCCACAAACATCATCTTCTTCCATCTCCTCTTTAGGAACTGTGTCAGAGCCAGTTTCCTTACATATATCTCCAATTATTCCAGATGCTTCATCTGCCTTGTTACCCTCTATTATTGGCATCATCTGTGTTAAGGAGCCTGCTCCATTTAAACTCATTTCTTCATCTTTTAGTTCCCTTCCTACAGCAGTGATGTGGTAATTAACACTATCCAGATTGAGTGCTGAATAGTCATCATCTTCATCAGACACGTGGACTAGAGTTTCTGTGCTGGCCTCCAGAAAATGCTCCTCATCCTCATGGTTATCATTTTCATCCACCTCCTTTGAAACATTTCCCAGCTGTTTTGCAGGGAAGCCAATCAGCTCTCCGCTATAACAGCACTCCGGAAACGAAGCGCGTTTTTCTTTCCGGTCCACGCTCAAAGCCTCATCTTTTTCCATACTTGTCTGCAAGTTATCAGCTACAAGTCCATGACGACATGCTGTATTGTACTCCACAGATTCCAAAGCCAATCCCATCCACTGGGTCACATGCTCTTCCCAGCTTTTCTTTCTGATTGCTAGAGACATGTCATAACAGTTCAGCAGCAGGCTGCAACATACCTTCCATGGAGGACCAGAGGAGATGTCATGGCTGCTGTGCACTGCTCCAGAGGGAGAGAGGGTTTCATCATTTTAACATCTGCAAGAAATAAAAAAAGAGTTACTGAATCAACTCCAAATTAAAACAAAAAAAAAAAGGAAAAAAAAAAAAAAGAAAAAGAAATTAAAAAAAAAAAAGGAAAGGAAGGAACAGTTTAAACCAAAGTGTAAAAACAAGATAAGACTGCGGGACCAGAAGGACAGGAATTTAGAGTACTGTTTTGCTTGAAGTTTTAATACTTTTCATACAAACCTTGACAATAGTCATAATTTACTATAACTTTTTTCTGATTACTCTCCAATATCAAGTAAACAAAAATGGTATAAACAGGCGCATGGACAGGCAAGTAGCTCCAGAGCCAAAATTTGACAATAAGTCTCTCTTTCACTATATCTGTCATAGGATAATAATTTCCATGGGTTTAAATGATATTATGTCTTATGGTGCTTTGCACACAAAATTATTTTGAATTTCTTTTGCATCCAGAGATACCCATGGATTGCACAATTTTGGCTGTATGCCAAAGAGATAGAGTAGAATTTGAGGGTTATTTCAAATTTACCAAAGTTATAAACTACTTGTCTTATGACTAGCTTTGGCTCATTCAGTGACTCTCATTTTTACTGTTATTGTTTCACTCTCTTCAGAGCAAGTTGTAATTACAAGTGTTACATGAAACTACAGGGGAAGTCAGCTGTTGTATGGTAATAAAAAATACAACCCCAGGAAAACTAATTTAAGCTTTTGGCATATTCATTACCTCAAATACACTATAAAACCTGAAAAAAAAGCTTGGTGAGTATATTAGGGATCTAATAATGTAAAGAAAGGAGGAAACCCTTATTTAGAATGGGGGTCTCCAGAAGGGTATCTCGTGAGCCGTAACGGTTGCTTTCCTGGACTGTCAGGCTCTGTCAGAGCTCACTATTCACTTTGATTATCTAGGTGAGTATTTCTCACTGACTGATGTATCGGGCCTTCTGGATGATGGCATTTGAGATACATTAATCTTGTGACACTACATGTGCAAATTAGCACAAAGAAAATACCTCATATTAATTTATGCATTATAAATCAAAATTAACAAGTTCTTTGTCAAATAACAAAACAAAACTTCTGGCCCGTAAAACATTAGAGGTTCAAGAAGCAGACGCTTCTACTTTTCACTCCCTATATAAGAACTGTCAGCACTTAACATGGATCTGCTTATTGATTTCAGCAATAAAGAAGATTAAGTACTGAGTTTGTTCTGGGTCATTTCAGTCCACTAAGGCAAATTCTGATTGCCCACCAGGCCACAAAGCTGCCTTGACAAATCACATGCCTGAAGGTATAAAAGTATTCATCTTGAAAGAAATGCGGAATTATGCCTGTGCAACTGAACCTCTGTAAATTATGTCTTGACAAACTGACTTTCAGAATAGAGTTGTACATGATCCTGGATCTTTAACCTTCTTTGAGGATGGCAAGCTTCATTTCACATTCACATTTTCCACCTCTGTGGAGACTGTGCTTAAAAAGAAAATATATTCATAGGGTAAGAGAATTCCATGCACAAGTCATTAGCACATGGGAGGCTGAGGAAAGTGGAAAATAACACACAGAACCAGGCCAAAAAAAATTATCTGCTTTCAGAGGCAAAACTTGGTAGTAAGAAGTTAATACAACTTTAAGATTCTCTTTTTTTTCTTGGTCGAATATGAGAGCAAGCCTAAATATTAAAATGTAAAGTCAAATTATTGTATAAATTTGCAGTGCATTTACATTCTTATTGTGACTTCGTTTCATATTTATGTTCTTTTACTATTTCTAAGTGTGTGTGGTCCAAAATTACCACAGAGTGCAAATTATTAATGATAATACTTTTAACTTCTGCTGCACCTTTTCTTGATGGGCCCTAAAGCTCTTCAGAAAAAATTACATTAGTTTTATAACACTACTGTGTTCTGTTTTGACTTCTGAAAAGGGGCAGGTCTACTAAAAGGGGCTCAAAGTTTCTACTGCCCTCCATTAGCAGTGCTTGGAGTGGCACCTGAGTGAAGCATTTGCAGCTTCACTCTTCCCCTACTAGGGCGGTAGCTCCATCTACTTACTGAAAATTAAACACAATTGCTACAGCCATATAGGAGATTTTTTGACAAAAATTAAGAAAAGACACCAGTAATATTAAGTGTACAAAGCTAAAAAATGCAATTTCCTAATGACACACATGCATCCATCTACCTAAGATTTAGGCTGCTCTCAATATGCAGAAGACAGGCATTCAAAGAGTTAATCGGTGTGTGTTAATCTTGCTGCTGCTAAATGGAGTTACACGTGTGCAGAAGGGGGAGAACAGATCCCTTACTGTTTTTCATTTTTTGGATGTGGAGAGTTATATTTCATGGGGGATGAAAAACAAATAAATTATACTTTAGGAACCCTTCTGTTTTACTTGTGCTATCACTAGTTTTGGCTGCCTCATAGACTGCAGAAAAAATGATTAAACAGGAAAATATCAAATGCTTTGCTTGAAATGCAAGACAAATAAATATATGACAAGGGCACTTTCATTGTTCTCTAAAATATGAGTTTATGTTAGCACTGAGTATGAAAAATTTACCTTACATATGGTCCCTCTCCAGGCAGCTTCAGCTACCAGTCCCTGAAATCCCCTCATTCCCATGGCACGTGGAGGAGCCTATAGTTTGGTGGAAGCTTTCTTTTCTTCCGCTCCCTCCCCACTCCTCAAAGTCTGCATTATCTGCCATAATTCAGATTAGAAATTATTTTCCTGCCATAATTGATTGACAGTTATGGGCTGACAACAATTTTTTTCTTCTCTCTTCTGCCTCTGTATTCAGGATAACCTATTTCCTTTGCAATCACATGCAGTCACATAATCTGTGCTTTGGAGGATTCACCACTCCAGACCTCTGAATGAGATTCATAACTGCTCCTTTCTCTGACAGAGAACAAAGTGCGCTGCCACTTTACAGAGAAAGTGTTCCTGCCTTGATCACTGCCTTTCTGCTATTGTTGCTCACTTTTTTCTTGACATGCAGCATCTTTTATCCTCTGAGAAATTTCCCTCTCAAGTCTTTTTGTACTCTTCACCAATTGAAGAAGCATTCCCCTTTCTCCCTTTCCATCATTACCATCCTACAACCAGAATCCTCTATATCTGTTTTTTTCCAGATTTTTAAGACAGGCAGATGAACTCTTAGTACTCTGTTGAAATGTTTTGTAGAGTGAAAAGACCTTTTCTTCTGATCAAAACATCTGTCAGTATGATACAGTCCACTCATCTGCTCCCCTAATTCACTCATATTTTGCTTTTACTTTTCAATAGCACTAAACTCAGTACTGCTTAGTACTATTAACTTTCTGAAGAACAAAGCTTTGAAACAGAATATGAATGATAAAGACTTCTTTTGGACAAAATTTCCTGATCCTGGGTGTGAATTAAGGAATATTGACCCAGCAGGCAATTCTTGACCAAATGTAATTGAGCAGTGGGAAATTGCGCTGAAGCAGAATCTCCTTCAACCACCCTCTGTGATGCTTCACAGTGTTTACAAAACAAGATGTCATTTTAGATGGATTTTGCAATAATTTACTGCCTGTCTCCTTTCACTGTAAAATATAATGGAAATGAAAAATAGGTCAAGCTTTTATGCTTGTTTACTTTTTGAAGATTTTTATTGAGTCTCACAGAACTGATAGTTGCAACTGATAAAACACAAAGTGAAATGATGTATAAGATGAAATGGTAGGCTCTCCTATAATTAGATTTTCTAAAATTCTCCTTCAGGGAGGATTCCTGTGATTTCTTTCTGAGGAGCTCAAACTAAACTGTTTCCAGCAGGCTTCTAGGATTTGGAGCTAGAGTGAGAGTGGAAAGGGGAGGAAGGACAGTAACTTGAATGTCTGTATCTGTGACTATCCAGAACTGTCAGAGACCCAGATCCCCTGCTAGGGCACAGGATGGGACACAAAGACATCCCAGTTACAAGAGTGGGGAAGCAGAGGCATACAATCAGGTCTCTCTGGTCCTCCAGGTGCTCCCTCAGCCTTCCAGGACACAGGAGCAGAGCCCAGTCTGGTTTTCCAAGTAGAAGAAAGTGGTAAGGAGAAAAACATAGAGCCGTTCAGCAGCAGCAGCCACCATATGGGACGGGGCAGTGAATGCCATGTCATTAGAATGGAATAGCTTTAGAAAAAGTGGGCCTAAATAAGTCACCACCATGCTGGATGACACCTTGGTGGCATCTCTGGCTGGACAAGGTGAAGACAGCCACTGATCCATGTGTGGCATCCCTGCTGCCCCCACCAGATCTACCATACTGACAATTCATTGCACCACACATGACCTCCGCATTTCAATAACTAGAAGAGTTTTGGAAAGGAGAAAGCCAGAAATAACATGGGAGAGTTGACTAAAGTATAAGTGGCAGGAGAGTTTCAGAGGGGGTGGCCCAGGCAGTACAGCCCCTGCCATCCTGCCAGTGGAATTCAGATTTTGCTAAAGCTTCACACGGGATGCAAATCTTTTCAGTGAAAAAATAAGGCAAAGTGTTAGCTTACGAGCTTGCACAGAGATGAAAGACTGTTTCATTACATTTTTTACATAGCAGGCATATGTAAGCAACAGAGATCAAGCAGAAATATTTATCTTGTTATCATTATTTTATCTTTGTTGGTCTGTGACCCCAGTCAGCAAACTTTGTTTAAGGAAGTCTAAGAGAACAGGGTCTGTTTCCTATAAACTCATCTCACATCTTCCTGGTCTGGCTTACATTCAGCTGTTTCAGTAACTCCAAACCAAACTCTGAGACAGGATGTTGTTTACAAACAATTTGAGATAAAATATAAGCCTCTAGGTCTTCACTCAGCTAGTTATTTTAAAATATCTCCTGTTTTGGAATTTACAATCCCTCCTTCTCTTATTTCCTGGACATATACTGCCCTTTGGATTTTACTGGAGTGGAGACTTACCTTGCCTTCAGTATCTATATAAACAGCCTTTGTAGTGCAAAGATATAAACCATGATAAACCCTGATGTCCTAGAATAGAAATATAAGGATTATTTGTTGTAGGGTATTAATCTACTGAATACCAGATGCATTTTCCCTAATTTCTCTGATATATAAGACATAATCACATAGGATGAAATATTAAAAACTGTTTGAACTAATAACTATTTTGAAATCATTTACAACTTTATTCTAAAAATCAGAAGAAGCTTAGTATTTGTAAGACAAGTATGTCTTCAGAATGAAATGATAAAGAAGTTGAAATCTTTCACAGAAGTTTTAATGGTAAGGTTTGCATGTGTATGCATGTGATCCACTTGTATGTTATAAATGTGAACACAGACCAGTAATATAGCTGTTTCTGATTCTTGTACAGAAAAACAAAAATGTAGCCCAATAGTGTCTTTTCACATGGTAGTTGTCCTTTTCTTTGAGGAGATCTCTTACTGTTTTTTCAGCCATGAATTAGTGGACAGAAATAGAAGTAGTCTTTGTGTAGCAGTAAAAGGTGGTAAGTAATTAATACTTCACTGAAACCCATAGACCAAGTCTCTCTGGCTCCAACAGAATAGTTGTGGCTTCATGAAAGTATGCAATGCATACCTGATAACCTAATTTTGAAGAAAAGCTAAGGAAGTCCTGCTTACACGAGTAAAAACAGGTATATTAAAACTGACAGGCTCAGGTGCATCATATATATAGCTCTACCTTAAAAATTATATTTTAAGGACTCAAATCAATGCAATCCATATAACTGTAAAGACAGTACAGCTTACTAGACACTGCTTACCTAAAATTTTTCTTTCCTACTTCATTCTGCAGGCCTTTCAAAACAAAAAGTATTAAAAGTGAATGACAAAAAAAAAAAAATCCTAACCCCTCTCTTTCCTTACACTTTCTTTGTTGATGGAGTTTTATTCCAAGAAAGTACTACTAGCAGCAATGTTGGATAGATAACATTTAGGATCTTAGTTTGTCTCATTAGAAATTGCTGTCACCTGTGAGATAATTAATATACATTTTGCTAACAGTTTGATTCAGCTATAAATATCTGAATGGAAAGTTTTCAGAGACTTAAAAGTCTGGTCATACAGAGTCAAAGAAGATAGGGAAAGTTTCTGAATGTATTTATTATACAGTCCTAGGTGGATCAGAACTGAATGATACATCACATTACTTAGGATTACTAAAAGCAATAGGGGAAGTTTCTGGCAATATACTAACACAGCAAGTGCCAATTTTAAAAGTTTTCCAAATGAAGGAGAATGAATAACAGCTACGGACAAAATATAGCCATTTTATTTTATAAAAAAATTATTTCATTTTTAAATTGAAATATTTTTATGTAACATAAGAGTGTGACATTCTAGAACGCGAATCATAATAAAAAGTGTTTTCTGCCATTATTATTCATCCTCATTTTCTGGTAAAATACTTTTAAATAATAGGCAATATTAAAAAACATTATAGGACAATCTCAAACGTTAGTATTAGAACGGCATTACACCGTGCCTTCAACACACACCAGAACGATGTATTACACTGGACAGTGTGGTTTGGTATCTGCATTTATTACAGAGATATGAACTAAATGCAATATACATTCATACCAGCATGTACCTTATAATAGAGGATTTTAAAAAGAAACTGTTTCAATGCACCACTAATTGTTGACCAGCTGTAGATCAACTAAAAAAAAATGGCAACAGACAACAACCCTCAGATAAGTTTGAAGAACTGATCTGTACTGAAATGTCAATTAGAAGAGGGGTCAAGACAAGAAAATAAAGTGGTCAGGAACTAGCTGCTAGAATTGAATATCAATACTCAAATGAGAAATTACTGAACTTGTAACTCTGAAAAGTACCCAAAGTTACCCTTTCTGTATATGGGAACAAAAAGGAACTATTATAATGCCTGCAAGACTGAGTGGGAAAATCTGTGGAGCTGCAAAAGGGATGTTCTTCCAAGCTAATGGAACATGCCTTTGAAGTGAAAGATGGGTTTTACTTGAAAAGGAAGATTCGCAGAGCTAGAAGGGATCCTGACCACGTCTTGGAGTAGGTGTGGGAAGTGCAGCCTTTCTAGGGTAAGAAAGAGACTCTTTTTTTCCAATCTTTTTCTCTCTGATCATGAAAAGGAATAGAAAACAGAAGGATTTTTGGCCCACAAATCCCCATCTCATTACTAGGCCTCACAGGTGGCATCTCTGCACAATGAGAAGGCTGGAGGAACTGGAAATTGCTCTGCGCCCTCAGCCTTGGAGTGTTGTGAGCAATGGTGGGATACACCAAAAACTAGTTTTAAAATCAAATCAAATAAAGACCACTTGGTCCTGAACTATATACTTGCAAGTCTGATCTCCATATGCAGTAAATTGGCGAATATCTAATGAAAAATTAAAATTAAACAAACAAACAATCCAGAAAGCTGAAAGTGAAAATATATATATACATTTTCTTTAATAAAAATGAAAATTATTAATACATTTGCAAAGGCAGCTATTAGAACCTGTGTTTTTTAGATTATTAAGGAGAAAAGCAGTGAAATGACAAAGTTTGATAATGATACAGAGGGACCCAATATCAGTGGACATCTAAGAGATAAAAGTGTATATGAAATTCCATGTCAATAAATATAATGACATGCAGTTATGAAAGTATAATTCTAAATGTAAGTGCGTAATAAAAGTGACTATGATATCTGCTACCAATCAGGAAAAAAAAGGCAAACCAAACCCAAACAAAGAATCACTATGACTGGTAATCTGGAAATGAATTTCTAACTCAGTGAAAATTAGAAAGTATGTAGCACAGTAGGAAAAAGAGACACTGAGCATAAGGTGGCATAGTAATGTTTTTTAAGTTCTCATTATGCCATGAATGGAAAACTGTATGTAGTTATCGTCTTTTCATCGCAGAAAGAGAAATGGAGCAGGAAAAGGTATAGCAAAAAAACAAAGAGAATTATAAGTATGGTATAGCTTTCATTTGAGGAGCCATGAAATAGGCTAAGATATCCTGCCTGGGAAGAGGAGGATTTAGAGCCATATAAAAATCAACAGTATCATGAAGAAGGAGAATATTTATTCATTGTGCCTCATAATAGAGGAACTTACAGAAGACCAAAGTAGAAATAGAAAACAGAAATAAGATTGATTTTCTTTTCCTTATGCATGCAAAGAAATAGAAGCTACAATGTATAGTAGATATAAAATATACACTGCAAAAAGTTAATGATTTCTGATAGAAGAAAATCCACACAAGAAGTTAATAAAGCCAAGTACCTGAAGTCATTCTTGTGACTTGATAAGGATTTCCTCTTTCCCGTGGGGATCAGTTTCATTATCCCTTTAGCAAGCTATTTTCTTTTCTCCTTTGTAGATTCTGACGTATGTCAGATATGCTCATTATAGTTAACTGTCAGTGAAAATGTGTAATACTGCTATTTTTGTTAACATCTTTTCTTTAAAAGACATTTAACGTGTTACAAAAATTGTGATACTGTCCAGCAGTATTATCAGATCTCAATACACTCTATGCCCCAAACCATAAAGTTGGCAAGTTGTTCGTTTAGAGACATCCAAAGTCTTGCTTGTTTTGTGAAAATATTATTGGTTCCTAAGATATGATCCCAAACTTTGTCCATATGCCTTAATTTATTGTTAGAAAACATAAAAGAGCATGGAGTTCTTTTACTTTCTAGTCCTCAAAAAGTAGCTGCATTACCAGTGCTCATCATCATACAAAGAAGGGCTTTTACTGGTAGCCAACATGCGAATACAATGGGTTTTAGTTTGTTTGCATTTGTATTTCATTAATTTCCAGTGCTGAGCCTTGGATCAACTTAGCCTATTCCTCAAGGATAATAAAGGGGAAGTGACAGGATCCAAACTGATCCACAGTTATCCAGATATAGATCTTAAGTAAGATCTATATTATTTACATCCAAATTAATTATCAAATCAAAACCAATTTAAAATACCCAACTTTATATTTTTGTACTATTGTGCATTGATGGATAACCAATAAAACAGAGAAATACTAGTTTTTCAAGTACTTATAGCATAATTATACTACTTTACTGTAATTTTATTAATAATATTTTACTATATTAATGATCAGCATTAAATTATTACTAGCTGTTATGATAATCTATCACCTTCACCCCAGCATCATTCCAGAGTTACAACAGCCATTGAATTTATAAATGCCCACTGGAAAGAGAAGAGGTTTTAAGCCAAAAAGCATTTCTAGAATAGATTTTTTTAGAAGAAAATCAGAGCCATGATACCTAGCAATTCTGATCAGTAAGTCTGCTGGATCTCAAAATTTAGTAGTCTGAAAGATATTATACCATCCCGATTTCAATATCATATAAATTGCTTATTGGAATGAAGAAAAGTAACCTAAGGTGTAAAGGTCTAGACTCTTCTTTTTACATAGACTTTTCTTTCCCTAATGGATTTTTTTTTTTGTCTTTTCCAAAATTGAGGTCTTCTATATGGAAATTTAATCACCCTTCCATTCCTCCCCCAAAATCATTTCTGCTCTCCACTCTCAGAGAATAGAAAAAATAACATAGTTGTAAAATCCCTTACACCTCCTTTCCTCCCCACTCCTAACTGGAAGCATCTTGAAAAGATGACATGAAATGAGAAAAGGCCATCCCATAATACAAGGAAAGCCAGAAAACTGTGGCTATTATTTTTGGTCCTGAATTAGGATAATTTTTTTCCAAACCTAATTTTTTTTTTTTTTCCTACAAAGAAGAAATTCCATTTTCTATCCAACTCTAGTGAAAAACTAATTTTCTAGCTACAGGAGGTCCTTTTGGAAACAATGTAAATTAACCAGATTGTATTCCTGATGCCTTTTAGATTTAAGGTTCTAATGTAGTGTTTCCATTTAAAGAAAAGCTGTTGGTGTCCGTTATAGCCATGAGCCATGAAATCTGAGGCATTCCAGACAATGACTTTTGTCAACCAGTCTGCTTTCTGGATAGTAAGGGGCATGTTTTCATTCCTGGTGTAGACAGGATTAAAAGTATTTTTGACATTGTTATGCATATACTTTATATATAAAGAGTTGAAAATTATTTTGTCCCATTGATAAAGACAAATACTTTATCATCAAGAGTCTAGAGAGAATGACTACTGAGATAGCTGTGCTTCTTAGTGGGAATGAACCATTAACAGTGTCATTTGGAATCCCATTTTGATGCACCTGTAAAAAAGTACTGAGAGCAAAGTGAGCAAGTATTTCTGGAATGTAACTGAATATATGAAAAGCAAAAATTAATCAAAATGGCTTCTGTACTAGGTATTTATTTGAGACTAGAGAGAGAAATAACACCTAATGCACACTTAGGGTGTTGTAAATGCATTGGAGGACTTTATTAAGTCCACTTCCTTCAAGGAAGGAAATGTAAAAATGTATTTCCCAAGTTGGTGAAAAAGTCTTAATCAGAACCAAACCTTGTGATTGAGCATTTTTTCATTATAATATTCTTATTTCTGAATTCAGAAAGCTTATCTTTCAAAGGACTCGTGTATGGTGTGTTTGTATCTCACCTTTTTATCCCCTTTCTTTCTCTATAGTAGTCATAGTGTGAATAAGACTGTTATAGTCAATTGACCTTCTCCAAAGCATTTTCCAGAGATATCTCAATTCCAAACTCACCATCTGGTCTCCCAATTTTATGATGATACTTTCCTATTCAGCATCTGTAACCTGCCTGGAAAGACATATCCAACCTTGGAAATTACCGTTTCTAAGTACACGTGTACAGGAAGAATAAAACAGATTACTCTTGAGCTCATGCAGATATCTTCCCAGTATTTGAAAACTAATTCAGGTCTATTTCCTTTACCAGCTACCAATTCTCACACAATACACAAAAGCTTTTAAAAAACCTTTAGCTACGTATCCAATTAAGCTGCCAGTGACTTAAGGTTTGGAAGTGTCCAGGAAGGCACTGACATATCCTGCATACATGTATGTAATGGAAATAAAATGTAGATTTTTCTTTGCAGATGGAATCCTCCAAGTCCAGCTTCTGCTGTGGAGGGTACAACTCTTTGAGATCATCCTTTCAGCAAAAACTTCTTATTTTAGTACATTATTGTTGAGAGCTGTCACCTCTCTCTGTTAAAACAGCATTATCCAAAGATAAACAATTCAAGCAAAATGAAAAGGATTATCTGCCATTTATCTGCAGATGAAAAAAAAAGTGTGTAATGAATCTAACAGTACAATTTCCAGTGCATTGGGACTCTCAGGACTGCTCAGAAGTGGGTTAAATGCTCTAGGCTGAACCAGTGAATCCAAAGCAAGGTCCCATGCCCATTACATGTTTGTGTCTTACAGAGAAATTTTTTGAGAAAAAACACAGGTTCATATTTTGTGACACATTAACAAAGATGTTAATAATACAAAATTAAGGTTGTTGGATGCTCTTTAATAAGTTGCAGTTTTACAGCTGTAATAATATAACTCCAACTGCTTTGGATAGGCAAATTTCTCACCAGTTCAGCTTGCCTCTTCCATTTTCTCTTAGATCTCTCAGCTGAACACTTTTCAACAATCTTCCATACTACTACTCTAGGTTTTTCTCACTCAGTCTAATGAAATTTTCTTTTTGAATCTCACCACTGACTCTCCCTTATCCAAAGTGAAATTTTGGATCATGAGGCAAATGTTCCACAAGTACAGTGATGTTAAAGTTGGAACATTTATTTATTGTAGCATTAAAGAGGATTTGTCATAGTTAAGATCTAGTGCAACAGACTATGAAACTCTCACCAGGAAGACCTACCTACACTGGAAAGCCTAGAGCTCATAAAGAGTGAGCTAGAGGGCGGGAGAACCACTAGAGATTCAGAGGTAAGAAGTTGTTTACAAACTTTCTTAAAGTTCAGCACATTTAAGCTAAACCTACTGGATTTTGACACAAGGTATAATAAAATAGCTAACAGGAAATATGAATCAGAGTAAGAAAAAGATCCTAGAGGAAAGTGAATACTAGAAGTAAAGAATACATTGTATGAGTTAAACTGGTGTTAATGTAGATACACACAGTGTAAAGCAAACCTCTGTATCTGTGTTCAATGGCAGATGTACAACATGCCAGAGATAAAACTCTAGGCATTTCTAATTTCAACACAAGCAATTTTCCTCATTCAAGAGAAACAAGCAATTATGGTAATAGTGGATTTGAAATTCACTACCAACAGACTGTTCTTAAAATAAGTAGTTTCTAAAAGCATCAACAAATATCAATGGTGAAATATGGGCTGCAGTCATCAGTGCAAAAACATATTCAAATTCAATATCAGTAATTATTTCCATAAAAATAATATTCACAATCCTACTATATCTAGTTTGCATAAGAAAATTCTACATAAATTTGGTTTTGGCTATAATTTTTTTATATATATATGCACACATATGTATACATGTACATATACATATGTATACACATATATATACTTACATAAAAAATACACCTGTGTACACAGCCAAGCTTAAAGTCCTTACTAAGTATTCACACTGATAACCATCTCTGGAGATATTTAAAACCCAAGTGGTCAGGACCTGAGCAATCTGCTCTAGTTGACCCCACTTTGAGTGAGGGGTTGGAGCAGACACCTCCAGAGGCTCCTTCCTATTAGGAAGAAAATCAAGCCCTTCTGGTTATGCTATTTCAATTTCTCTTACCCTTATATTACTTTATTTTTGTCTTTTCCCTTTTTCTTTTGCAAAAGGAACAGAACACCAACATAAAAAACATATTTTAATTTTTCTGCAGACAAACAAACAACAGAAAATGGAACCAGATGTCTAAAAGAAAAAAAGAGAATACTCTAAAATGTATCTCCTGTCTGAGAAAAGAAAAACTGTAAGTTCTCTTCTTCCTTCTGCTACTGCCCTCCTCAGGGAAGCTTTCTATCAAAGATGATACATTCCAGCAAAAAAAAATAATGTTAAGAACAACAGAAAAATATAATATAAAATTTGGCTTACCACATTTGACAATTGAAGGAATAAAAATTAGTTAACTTCTGAGATTTATGAAAAAGCCAAAATGGGCATACTTCTATTGTTCCACCACCTAAAGAATAATTTAAAAATTGATTTTAAGCTCAACAATTGAAAATATATACTATAAACCTTGCCTATTCAAAAACTGTCTATCCAAGCTGTTATCTTTGCTTTTAATTTTCTTTTAAGAGAGAATTGTTTTGTGTTACAGAGATCTTAATGAATTAGGGCCAAATATACAAACTTATCTTGTCTAAGTGCTCTGATTATGGAATTTATGATGGAGGTCAACAGGTACAAGGTTCAAAAGAAAAGAAGTTTACAGGCACGTAAATTTATGGTGAAGGAAAGATATTTGAATATTTTCTGTTACATGAATGTAACCACTTGCATTAATTTTTCCCAAGGCTGCACACATTGATACATGTGCTCAATTGTTCAAAGGAGTCATCTGATATAACTAATTTGGCTATTTTCTTGTTTCAAATTAAGAACATTAATATTTCTGAAGAAGCACAGCAAGGTCAAAAACTTTGGATGTTCATTTTCCATGTTGATTATTGACATATATGTCTAAAATAATTTTCAGGTTTTATTTAGACAGCAAACTTTCTGTGAATTCTTTTTATTGAACAACAGTATCTTAAAAAAAACAAAACCAGGTTACCATAACAGAAGTTAGACTGAGAAGAACCATGAGTTGAACAGTAATTTGTCTTCAGGACTTTTAAATAAATCTAAATCAAAAAGGTGGGCAGCTATCTGTGTTACATTTTCTTATAGTCTATAAGAAACTTCAGAGTTAAATGAGAAAATACATTCTGGGTTCTAGTTTGTTGTCTACCTTATAGTTCAGCTGTCTCAGGTGTCAAGTATTTTCATCTGCAAATGAGGTCAGATGAGGTCATTATATAATTTAAAGCCCAGAAGACAGAGCTGAAGAAGTCACCCCTTGAGATAGAATAATTATTTTTATTATTTGGTATTTTCATGTCTGTTTAATTAGAGTGCTCACTAATACTGAGTATGTACACACATACTTGCAGGATCAAGTATGGCAATACAGTGCAGTAAAAGCCACTAATGCTAAATCCCTCGAGACATCAAAGTTCCAGCACAAATTTCATGGGAGTGACGCAGAGACTCAGTTGTTCAGATTCCTCCCAACTTCTCAGTCCCACCACCTACCCACCACAGCTCTCCCAGCTCAGGGCACTGAGCTGGGAAAGACTTGTCCATAAGCAAATGAGTGATTGGGACTTTAAAATTCACCCCAGGATATACCTAGGAACAATTTGCTGCCTACAAGCTGTTCTCCATCCCCTTCAGACCCATGACTTTCACAACCCAGAGCCACTTTGATCATCATGAACAACTTTTTTCCATGCAAATGGCAATGAGGTGTACAACTCTCAATATATTACAGAGGAGATATTTGACCCCAATTCTGGAGTATTTACTGGTCCTTCACATCCTTTCATGCTACAAAGCCATTTCACTACTCACCAATCATTTTGAAATAAATACTCAGTAAAAACACAGTTAAAAACGTCTTGAAATATGTGAACAGTGACTCCTGTTTAGTTACCAATCTGGACAATAACTACATCAAACTTTAATGATGTACATAAGAAAGAAAGAATCTGTCATATTACTAATAAGCAACAACTGTATTTTTAGGTTTTCAGGAAGACAAAGGATACTATAGAGATTGCTATAAAAAATGCTTCCGATGTCCATAACAATTTAATAACTAAATCATGCCTTTATGTAAAATAGAATCAGGTCCATTCACACATCAGTTAAAGATAATATCCCAAACTTCTCCCTAAACTCCTTATTGCATATTCTCATTATTTTTAATAGCTAAATGTTTACTAGGTTTAGAAAAAGACTGAGTAAATTCATACATCTTAATCGAAAATTATAGTCAGCTGACATTTGCTGAATCTTGCTTTCCCTCTTCAAAATGCTATCACAGCACACCCCAAACTGAATATCTAATCATAGGTTACTAAAAATAACCTAATTTAGCTAAATGCCAAGGAATAAACGTTGGATTTTCAGATTCAGAGTGTACGCATTTAAGACTGTATTGTCAGATATACCACAAATTTCATCTAAGACTGAGAAAAGGTTAGAGACCAAGACCATCAGATGTATAACATATATCTACCTAAAACACTCATCATCATTACTGCTAGAGGGGAGGGAAGGGAAGGGGGGGAGAGTAAAAACCATAGCCCTAAATGCCCTCCCTGTTGGCAAATGAGGTGAAAAAAGAAATAATTCACACGTCTAGCTTTCCTATTTAATGTCCATTAAAAACTATGCAAGCAAGACCATGCAGATCTATTTATATATGAATGCAAATAAACAAAGTTCAGCATATCAAGCATAGTTTTATAAGATGAAGAAAAATGCACAAGATTTTTTTATACATCTGGTGCATTTTGATGAAAATAACTGGAATAGTCTATAACTAAATATACATTTAAAAATTATTATCATTTTTTTTACCTCCAGTTTTAGTGTTGAGATCCTGAACGCAGAAAGCTCCAGCGCTGGATACTGCTTGTTTCTTTTCTGATTTGTCGTTGTTTTGGTTTTTTTTTTTGTTTGTTTGTTTGTTTTGTTTTTTTTTTTAATATAATTTTTTGATAGTTTAAAGTACAGAAAGATTCCAAGACAGCCTTACCTACACGAAGAGAATCTGGAGTTCAGACATGACCTCCCTAAAATCTTTGGTCAATAAAATAAAAAAAAAAAACAAAAACAAACAACCAAAAAAACAAAACGAAGGAGCAAACAAACAAACAAACGAGCCCATTCCCAGTTAGCTCCTGCTAGCATAAAAGTTCAGATTTCACTACTGAGATCATTGCTCTATTCTAAGCAGTTTTGCTCAATGTGTGATTCTAACAAAAACACCCTCTGCAGCTGGAGGGAGCCTTAACTAAGCACAAGCCTGTCAAGCTTTTCCCAGTGACTTCTGTCTACTAAATTCAGACTGATGTTTTGTGAAAGGGGCCTCAACAACCAGGCCCAGATTGCCTGAAAAGTATTTCCTGCCTTTGAGAGAGAGGGAGAGAGAGACAGCGAGGCTGCCTGCCTGCCTGCGCCAGGGAGAGGGAAAGGGAGAGAGCTCAGAGATGGGAGGAAAGAAAAAAGACAAGACCGAGCATTTCAAGACTTTCAGCTTAATAAACTGCTGGGCTATTTCTGTCAAACAGGAAGATGTGTGCTACAGTTACATAATGTAAAAGTGTTTTCAAACCCCTCCCTCCCCTGTTTTTTTTTTTTTTTTTTCTTTGAAAAAATATTTTATGCATCTCTAATGTTCGTGTAAAGAGAGCAGTTATCCAGAACAACAGGAGAACGTCTCCAAAACGCCTGGTCTTTGGCACCAGGTAGTGAGAAACAGGCAGAGGACAACATGGTCTAAACTCAATTAACACATCGCATTGACAAAGGGTCTAGTGCTATTCTGATAAGCAAACACACACTCTTAGATACTGTTTACACACGGATGCTAAAATTGTATTCCTACTAGAGAGAATAATCTGGATCTGAGAAAACGAATGCTATCATTTAAACACAGTCATATTGCAGGCAGTGGTATACGTTGCTTTACCTCTTCTGAGAATCCTCCAGAGTCACACAAATCCAGCTCTGCATAAGCAAAAGGACAGGCTCCATCTTGATCATATTAGTATTTTGCTGACATAAAACACTTGTAACTACTTCGTTCCAGTTTGACAGGGTGCCTGAATCACGTCTCCAGAGTAACCCACAGCATCTACATCCTTTGCTCTATACAAATTTAGCGAATATCATCTGTTTATCTTTTCTGCTTTCTTCTGCCTTCTCTGAATGACTTCCTCTTAGCCGTTCCAGCCTGAGAACTTGGATTACCATTTGGTTTTGATTAAAACCAGACGGACAGCTCTGTAGAAGTTTGAGGGTAAGCTAATGAAAATGACTAGTATGGCTTTAATTAGTGTATCTATTAATAATAAATATTAGCTATTCATATAACAAATTCTACTAATAAACACATGCAAAAAAAGATCTTTGGCCACTGGTCTCATATTTAGGTGAAAAAACTTACTCAATTTTTATTTTATTTGATTCAATGTGAATCATGATATTAATGATGTTGTATGATTTCCAGACTATAGGGTGAGGCCAACTCTTCTTTTCCTTTTCTTTAAAGGAAGAAAGGAAGAAGTGTTGCAGCCGGTGTAAACCCTCTTTATTAATTATTGCTCAGAGTAAATGATTTTACCATTACTCATCAGGTTATCAGCTGGAACCTTTGTTAGCATTTGGCTGGCCTTCAGAGGGAGCTATAGAAGTGAAGAGGTACACAAAATAGTACCTGGATATTTAGTGACCAGGAAGTCTCCACTGAGCAGGACTGCCACAGCTGGGACAGGATATTTATTCTGAAAGGAGATAGAAAACCTTCATAATTGCTAACTGTGGATACATGAGCTTTCTACCAGCCTCCAAGAACTGCCTTTTAACTGTTTATATAAGTCCTTCATTAGCTCAAGTGAGTCTTCTCGAGGGCATTTCTTTAGTCAAAGAAAAGCCAATCCTGTAGGGCTGTCTCCAGCTCCCACTAATATGGTCATATCTGGAGCTAATTTGTCAAGCTTTAGTTCCTCAACATGTGGAACTTTATGCTAAAGTCTGCTAAATTTGCTGAATGTGGTCTTCATTGTCGTACATGTAATTCTATATATGCATTTTTCAGCCTTAAAATTACAGTATTAACTTTAAAAGTTAGTTGCAAAATTATGCAGGCCCAAATGGAAGTGGGTTTGAAATTTTTCCCAGTAGCTTTCAAGTACATGGATTGTGGAGGTAGACAACCTTAAGCGGAATGACTTACCAGAATACCCTCTGCATCTTCAAAGACAGAGGTCTTTGAAGCCCATAAAAGGAAATGGCATATGTGGTCGTAAACTCTGAACAGTCAGAAGTGCAGACCCAGAGGTAAATAACTTTTCAGAATTTTTTTTTTTATCTATATTTGTCTAGCCTGAGATCTGAATGCATAACTTTTACTCTACTGTAAAGTGCAATTTATACTATTTTCCTGAAAACTTTCCAGGTTGGAATTCCAGAATTGAAATTACATGCTGTGAAGAGACACATTTTATTTGCAATTATGCAATTGCATAAATTGCACAATTTTGAAATTTATTTTTATGGAAATCAAAATAAAACTCTAAGCCTTTAGTTTCCTTATAGTTAACAATTATTAAGAATGCTGTCTTTTATAATACCAAAAAAGTGATAAAAATTTAAAAGACAGTGTTCCAACAAAATAAACAGATATTTAAAGAGATAATTTTTTTTTTTTTCTAATTAATTTTTTTCATCCAAACTTCACTTAATGTTCCATCAGGAAGCTTTGGTTTCAATAAGATTTTTTTTTTTTTTTTTCAGAAGCTGGTCACAGGAATAAGATTAAAAAATGTGTACATGAGGACATATTTAAAAGTTACAAAATTATTAGGAAATGGTTTGCTCAGTGAAAAGTTTCACAAAGACAGCTTACATTCAAATATTCTAATGTCTGATGAATACATAAAAAAGAGAAGGACATAATAGGCAATATCTGTCCATTTCCTGTCTGTCTAAGAAAACTGGGAACAAACTGTCTCCTATATATCTTTTCCTCCTATCACATCTACAGAATGGAGTAGAATAACCAGAGTTTGAATACTTGTTCTAAGCTGCTTTAATAAAACTTTATAATTATAACAATAAAAAAAAGCATATAACAGTATTTTATGGTAAAAAAATAAAAGAAAGAATACATGGAATCAGAACATCTAAGTCTGAAAATCTTAATAATTCTGTTGGGTCTTGGACAATCAATAGAACTGAAAAAAAGTAAATAGAGGAACAGAGGAGTAATGACAAAGTAATTAATGAATGAGACAAGTTAGTAACACTGCTGTACTTTGTACGTGGTGATAAAATGCACTTCAATTGCAGTCAGACTGACTATACTAAAATGTTAGATTTTAGCTCCTTTCTATTTCTGAGCTTAAAACAGACACAAAGGTTGTCTTTCTTGCTGGTACCTCTGCAGCTCAGAAAAACATATGGCTCAGAGCTAGGTCATATAAATCAGGTATTCAGACAACTCAAATTTCTGTTTAGGTAATGTTAAATGAATTATAATATTCTATTATTATTACAACTATATTTTATTTCTAAAAGAATTATAAAATGAGAATAAACTAGGGAAATTAAAAATATATATGTATTTATCCACAAATATAAATTATTTTTTTGTCATACTGGTATAAACTGAGCACACTCCATGACATAATACGGAAAGACAACCTAATAATATGTTATTTACATGATCCTATGTAAAATGAACTACTAAAACAATTCAAAAACTAAGAAAAATTCAAAGTGTTCAAGCAATTTCTGTTGTAGCTGTACACAGATATTAGTATAATGCAGATATGGATATTTTCAGCTGCTCTTCTTTTGTCTGAAAATATGATTCTTTTTAGACCTAGAATTACATGTTGTGGTAGGACTCATCCATAACTCAGTTCTTGCTCAGTCAACTCCCTACATAAATCAATGAGAATTTAGCTGTTATCATGCAGCTAGTTTATAGAAAACCATTAACAGACAACATATAGTTTATTGCATGCTGAGAAAGTAGTACATATAAAAAAAAAAAAAAAAAAAGAAATAAAAAAAAAAGAGAGAAAAAAAAAAAAAGAGTACCTGAGGTCTTACTCTCATTTGTCTTAAGTGATAGGAATTGCCATTGTATCAAATATATTATTTAATTATTATACATTTAATGAAGAAGTTCTGGATCTGATGAAATCATTATGGATAAAACACAAGAGGGAAAGGGAACAAAGGAAAGGGAAATAGAAGCATTCATCAGGCATTCACAGACTGGCATAACAGACAATGGGGGACAATGGGGACAATGGCCAGGTATGAGGTCCTTTTCAGGACTCAGACTTGATAGGAGAAAGAATATCTATGTGAATCACTGAGAAAAAAAATACAGATAAAACCAATTCTAAATAAGCTGTTCATTTAGAATTTGCTAATTAAATTTCTGCAATTTGGAATATTGAATTCTACTTGTCAAAGAACCTAAACTTCTCAATAATTTAGACAAAAACATTTATGTCATTGTTTAAAATCCTTTAGTCTTGCACGTGCTTATACACCTTCCTGTTCTCAGTGACATGTTAACAAAGCTTCTCATTAAGCCACTAAAACGAACAAAGAAAGTTAAGGCCATTTTGGTTTTTATTCAAAGATCCTAGTTTTTCCATAGAAAATAGACTCTCAAATGCAAAGCTGCTCCTGAAGCAGACACAAGCACCAAAATAATATGCCAAAAAAGGGTTAACATTGATTAAAGGAATTAAATTACTTCCAAAATAGGTAGATGATAAACCTCATGCAGATCACCTATTTTTAGTACTGTTTGTTCTATTTTCTGTTTAAGAGGTTTTGATCATTTGATTTCACATTTGAATAATAAAAAGAAAGATTTTGTTTATAATATATTAGACCATTTAAAGTGTGTTTGTCAGAAAACAGTCTCTGACATAGAATGTTAACCATTGCTCCAAACAAATCTCACTCCTTTACAAACTTAAAATACTGGTAGGAATTTCGAAGTTAGTATTTTAAAAACTTCTCTTCATTAATTTTCGCATGAAATCCTTTCAGGCTACTCCATTTAGTAGGGGGAAGAATATTAGAAACACCAAAGGTAAATGAAACTAAATGTCCCAAGGGCAATGGATCTTCACTCAAACTAGCTATCAAGTGTACCTGTTAGTATACATGCTGGTTGATGAACACACCGTTTCTTGTGTTGGCAAACTGATGGCAAAACCTGTGAGAGTACAATTACTGCAATCCCCGTGGAAAAAACTGTCATAATCTACAACTTCGGGTTTCTAGATAAGTAACACTAAAGTTCAGCAAGACACTGCAAATCTATTTGGTCAATACTGTTATACAATGATGTAAACTGAAGTTAAACTGCAGTTTCAAGAACTAATTGAAGAATAAATGGTTTCAGTCTCACTGGACTATGCTATCCAGATTTTGGCCTTGTTTCTACCTTTTAGTAATCATTCAGCATATCTGTCATAACTTGGCAAAAAACTCAGAAAGCTGTGTATTGCTGAACTATATCTTACATTTCCTGTTGTGAAGACTGTGTTTTCTATTCTGGGAATGTCTTTCAAGCAATTATTAATTTTTAAATCAAGCTCCTCTGAAGACAATTTTTCTTTCAAAGACCACAAATTTCAAACGAAAGTAAAGCATGAAGATGTAAGTAATTGCCCTCTGTTTTCAAGTACTATATAAATGTATTTGGTTTACAAGATACGTTAAAAGTGATTGCATGGTAGAGGTGGTACATTTTATTTCTGTAGAGCTGACAGACACTGATAAACCAGGATACATACTTACATATGGTAAATATTAAGGCTAGTGGCATTAAATATTGAGTATGAGTAGACAATGTGTAGTCAGATTCTTCAACACTCTTCAGCACTCAGTGAAGACAATCCTTTCCTTAAATCTCATTTATATGAATGTTCTTGGAAGGATATTGAAGTACATTTACTTGAAAAGTCACGTTTTGTTGCTGTTATTGTTCTTGTGATAGGATTGAAACAGCTGCACTAAACTCAGGGGAGACACTTCAATTTACAGCAGCTGAGGATGTGGTCCATTTGTTCCATACTTTTGCAAGCTATTTGGATTCATCCTTCCTAATTGCTTTCAGGCCTGAGGAATGACAGTCTCTCAATGGCTCGATGAGAGCTTTTAGAGCTAGAATCATAGAATCATTTAGGTTGGAAAAGACCTTTAAGATCAAGTGGAACCATAAACCTAACACTGCCAACTCCACCACCAAACCCTGTCCCTAGGTGCCACATTTACAGGTCTTTTAAATACCTCTGGGGATGGTGACTCAACCACTTCCCTGGGCAGCCTATTCTAGTGCTTGATAACCCTTTTAGTGAATAAATTTTTCCTAATATCTAATCTAAAACTCCCCGATGCAACTTGAGGCCTTTTCCTCTTATCCTCTACTTATTTGGTGGTGTTGTTGCTGTGTCTCTGTATTTATATTTATTATTTATTATTTTATTTACTGTTTATTATTTTACTTTTGTCCACCTATTCAAAATAGAATCGAAGAATCTGAAAGCTGCTGATCCACTTCATAAACCCTCTTTCTGTGGTTGGACACATAAGAGCATTCAATAACATCCAGGACTTTATAATTCTCTCTCATTTTAATAACATGTAAGTTTTCAGTGGGTGAACTGAGAAACACAGAATCCTCTGCCAAACTTATGGGAGTGCCTGCAGTAAGAAAGTATGGCAGTGGACTTCTTCCTAGGAATGAACCTAAAAAAATTCCCCAAGTACCAAAAGACTTAACAAGTACAGAAAATGTTCAGTGGAAAGTCTGAGGAACCATTAGGTCAAATCCAATTTGGACAAGTATATTTCAACAGAGCTATTCAGTTTCAGGAGACAAAAGTCTGCATAAGTGAAATTATTATCATGGCTATATCTAAAGGGAATGGATAAGAACACTGAACTACTCATCAGTCTATAGACTGCAAAAGAATACATGATGAAAAAAAAGTAAAACCACTGTATGTTTAACTGTTCTTGCTGTTTTTGTTTTTCTTAGTATAAAGGCATAAAATTCTTATGCTGCCACTGTTTGTAGTAATGTCTTCTGATTATGTCAATCACATCTTATGTGAAGTTTTCTACATGAATTATAAGGCTATTAAAAACATACAGTTATTTGCAGAAAGAATCAAGAATTTATGAACCATCATCTTTATACATGATTGTTTCCCTTAACTTCATCATTGTCAATGATTAATTGCTGAAAATACTGACATTTTTTTCTAGCTGTTTCCAGATTCACATGTGACTCTCAAATATCAAACACTGAGAAACAAGTTTGTAATTGTAATGTATAACAAAGGCAGTTTCTAGATTATTCAGTTACTGCGTGCCTACCTATGAAAAAAGATATTCATAAATACAGAACATTTAAATGATAACTAAATACATTTAAAAATGAAACAAGGATCTTGGTGATCATTATTAGCAAGAGATGATGACAAACTAGTCATTACAGTCCATTATTAATTTTTTATCAGAGCTTAAAGTCAGAAAATCAAGAACAAAAATTGATAAAAAATTGATTTAAATTATGTATGTCAAGTCTTCTGCTTATAATGAACCATCTACAACCATCCATTGACTTTATATGCTGCAGCCACTCCAAACCACTTGACAGACTGAGAGACAAAGAGTTGAGGAGAAACATATGAATTAAGATTAAGATCACTTCTGTGTGTATCTTAACTCAAGGGATGTCCAGTTAGGTTAGGTTGTGTGGATGATGGTCAGTGAACTCCATCTTGCAAAATACAAAATCTTAAAATATTCATTACTTCATTACTTGCTCTTATGGAGAACATTATACAACCATATATATGTCTGGGCAAAAATACATTTTATTTGAATATCTAGGGAGTACTTTTCACTCATTAAATTTGTGTCAAATATCCCATTAAAAAAAAAGTAAACAAAACCATGTTGCACTAACCTATCTGTGGCTTCAATAATGTTAATGTACTTTCCAGATTAGTTCTCAACCCTCTGGAGCTCATGACACCCACACCTAGATGAATATGTGGTGGTATTGTCAGTTTGCATCTTATACAGCATAAAACAACAAGGGCCTGTTAGTTTTGTATTTGGATATGTACACACTATTGAACATTTCTAAAGAATCTATAGTTTGTACAAACTCTGCCTTTATTTTCTCTTTTGAAAAATACCCTAAAAATTTGCTCTTTCAGTATTACATTTCATTCCATTAGTATCTGTTTCATCTCCAGAGTCAACAAGAAAATACTTCTGGTGGAAATGTGTTTGTCCTTAAAGCAAAGCAAGCAAGGCTGTTTGTCTGTTTCCTGAGAAAATACTTGAGAGACATAATTATCACTGTTTTCTTGTAGAAACCACCAATTACTCAAAAAAAATTCAGACTTCCCAAACAATAGGGAATTATTGGATTACTTCAGACAGATTCCTTCCTGGTATCATTTTATTTAGTCATTAACCTTAGATGCACTATGCTGCCTTAAAGCAGTTTGCATAATTATTAGAAATACATTATTTGATAAGTGGTCATTTATATTACAATATAAATCATCATAAATGATGACCGAACAATCAATATATACAAAACACAGGATTAATTTAGATCAGAATTGTAAGTTTTGAATACAAAGAGAACTGCATAGATACATCCGGTGAGAGATCCAGGCTTCCAAAAGTGTAAACTTACATTCCAGAAATACATTTAATTTGGTCTAAATATATTTATAGCTTTACTATATTTATAGCTTTTACTGTTGTCCTTATGGAATCGAATTGAGGAGTTGCTGCTTCAAAGATTAAGATTTCTGTCTTTTTTAAGGAAAAACCATGTTGGGGGGGGGAAATAAAATGTATTTTTGGCAGAGAAATATCCTTCTATAATGTGTAATTTTATATAACAAGAATCTTTCAATAGAATTGTTATTTTCAAAACAACAAAAAAAACTACCAGAGACATTCTATTTAGGTAGGAAATGAGAATAGGTTTATAACTGCAGAGTACAGGTAATATTGGTACACAGATAACTATAAATTACATTTCTTATAGGTTAATCAGTTATTCATAGGAGCTAGATGTATTTAGATATATTTGAATACTGAAGCATGTACTGAACACTACATTTATGAGTGGCAAGTAATAAATCTTAGATAAAGTAAGGAAGTCTAAGATAACATTTTTCTTTCCATTGAAGAGTACAGTAGAAAGTAGAAGGATCTTCAGAACTATAATGTACCTAAGCTGCTAAGCTTAGAATTTATAAAGAAAGTTCTCTTTCTACAGACATAAAGAGTTTTCTTTGACAAAGAGGTAGTCATTCCCCTTTCTGTGAACTACAAGCTCATATCAGTACTTTATTTTTCTAGTATCATGTGGACAGTCTAATTCTTTATGCCAACCAAAAAAGCTTTGAAAAAAGCTAAGATGCCACACTTCCCTAACAGATAGGCATTACAAAAGCATGCTTTCTTAACTTCCTCGGTTTTATGAAACATATTCTTCATTAATCAAAGGCAGCAGCTCCTCAACAAAACACCACAATATGAAAATCTCTGCTACATCAATGTTACTGATATTTAATATGAGTTTGATACTAGAAAACTGGAGTCTGTAAATGACTATACAGGATTTTACACAACAGAAGGAATTGTGGTCTCTTTCTAGTTGTTTTGTCGATAGCCATATAGGCTCTAAATACTGATAAGAATGAAAAAATCTCACATCCATCCAATCTCAAAAACTTTCCAAGACATATATAGAACGCACTGGTCCTTAGTCCTGAGGGAGAAAAAGTTTATATAAAATGTTTTTTAGATATTTTAGCTAAAAGAAGTTTCTCAGAAAAAGAAGTAGTAACGTGACAGCAACTGAAGTAGATGCACAGCCAGACTGTAAATCACTTCACAGCATAGTGCATTTAGATATAAGGCTATTAGCTATCTCAATTTAAGTTGCTTTCTAAAAAAATCTCTACTAATTAAATAATTACTAAATTGCCAATTGAGAAATATAATGGTGACAATTAATTAATAAAAAAAATAAATATTCTTTTAATAGCAAGAGCATATTGACACTAAGTCATGGACCATAATTTGCCTTTAAACTTTTTAAAGTTTAAACACTGATTTTTAAAGATTTTAATGTACAGTTTTTATTTACATGAAGGAGATGGAAGAATTTAGCTTTAGAATTTGCTTTAACGTGAAACTCTGATAAACATATGAATATGGAAATTCCAGATGACACATATAATAGTCTCAGAAATGCCATTTAATTCTCTACTGATAACTTTTATATTTGTTTTTATGAATATTTTTTTCAGTATTCCAAATATTACTACTTATATTTTCCAAAAAAAAGAAACCCGAATCAAAAAACATATAAATCAACATAGATTTGATTCCAAAAATGGCTTTTACCTGTAGACTAGAGGTTCCCATCTGTGATTAAAATTTCTGTTAGTACCATACTTATTATTGAGATCATACTAATTGTAAAAGATGGAGAAAGACTAACATGCTACAAGACAGTGGCTAGATTTCGGATAGGAAATGGGATCTGGGATGTGTCTGTTGAGAAGAATTACTGAAAATCTAAGTGTGGTGTAGATGCATGTTTTTAAATGTTATTAGGAATTCTATGGGTGCAGATTTAAAAATTACATAGGAAATAGTAACCATAAAGATAAATGAGGTTTTATGGGAGAGAACAGCTTTAGTACACTTTATTAATATTACAGATGTAAAAAGCCTCCAGAGTGCAAAGTTAGGCATTTAAGCATAATATAAATGTTCAGACAAAAGTATATATGAAATTGTGTGTTACTGCTCTCTAACCTTACTATAATTTTATTCAGAATTCTGATGAATTAAGGAAGATCTCTGTGAGAGATGATTTGTGACTCACATTATCTAAAGTAACACACCAAGGGCAACCTTTCCTCCATTTGTACTTAGATGTATTAAGGGCTACTGAACAAAGATACAAACGCTTGCTTGAGTTTCTGGGCTAAAGTGAAGACTTTTGAGGAAAGTGGAGGGCTGAAGAGAACTACCAGGGCAATCCTCCCCACCTTGTAAGATGGTCCTGTTCTTATATATTATATTCTTATATCATATTTCATGACTTAGCCCTACTAGGAATGTGCTTCTGGCCGCTGAGAGAGACAGAATATTGGGCCAGATTATCTTCTGGTCTGACCTAGTCTTGTTAGGCAGTACCACCATTCTTATGTCATGTTTTCTTATGACTACATCCTCCTTATACAGAATATTCAATTACAAATTCAGGAAAATCCAATGTTTCTGATAGCCCTTTGCCTGTTTTTATTTCCCCCTCGGAGAGAGAGAAAAAAAGGCTGAAACTTACAATATTTGTTAATAATGTATTTGAGTGTTTATTTTGTCCACTTGCTAATTTATTAAAAAACTGAGAAGACTTACCTTTTGTTATGAACAAGCTTTTTTTCCTAATTGATATTTTTGAATGCTGGAGTACAGCAAGGACTAGGTCTTCTGGAACTCAAAGAAGAGATGAACTTCCTTGTTTTACCAGGCAAATGTTCACACTGTGGATGAGATTTCAGTGGCAGGAATGTGTTTGGCTACTCCAGCATCTGGACTGGTGTGGAGAAATCTGCCTGGTGCTGTGTCCCTAATGAGATGGCTTGACTCACCACAGATGCATGGTGAAGGTAACCTCTCCTGCCTCTTCTGTAGGGGGAATAAAAATGTTCATCCCCTCCAAGGAATTCATAACACTTTCCATGGGAAGACCTCTTCCAGTCTCTTCTCCTGTATGAAGGAACAGCATGTGATCCACAGAACACAGAGCTAGATGGTACTGGGAGAAAAATATCTGCTTTTTCTTTCTCCTCCCTCTCCTTCCCCTAATTCTAACAAGTGTTAAACTTGAAGCTAACTACAGAAATACCTCCCATTCATCTCAACTGGCTGCTACTACTGAAATCTCAGAATGACAGACATCAAACCCCATTTGTTGTCTAGACCCCACTACTTCCCTACAGCACAGTTTGAGATAAGCTGTTACAAAGACAGCTAAGAGCAATTTCAAAATATGAGTGTGCACATATGAAGACCAGAGTACAGAAAGCAATGATGCAAATGTGAAAATATTTTTATTCTAGTCCTTCTAGTTGTCAGATGGCAATTAGACAGAATCTGTGATGAAAACAAGGAGGCCATCAATAACTGCATCAGGTTTTTCAAATGTGACTTCCATCCAGGAAGGGGATAGGACTCTAGAGGGACAGTATAGTCACTTAATGCAGATTTTGTTAGTGGATCAGGACGTGTGTTCACTTTTTTATAAATATAAGCAAAGACATATCTGCAACACAAACATTAAGTGGGCTGGGAGATCACAACTGTACATTACATACCAGTGCAACAACATTGCATACATGTCAGCTTATGTTGAGCTATATAATTTTTAGAAAATATTAAAAAAAAAAACAAAAAACAATCCACATCAAAAAACTCAACAAAACACAAACCCCCTCAACATTTAAATTAAAACTGGAGGATTTGGTGGTTTCTACATTAATTTACTCCCAGAACCCATATAAAAATAAAATGCAAGTAATATCTCCATGAGATGAAACTAAATAACTGATAAGTAACTGTTGAAGAAAGATATGTTGATGATTAAGAGTTAAATTTATCATTTCTGCATAGCATTTAACTAGTTCACTATTTCACACAAATGGCAAGTTGCTTTGTGAACAGTAGGGATAATTAGGTCAGATTTCTTATGGTATTGTCTCTTACACTTAGATTCTCAATGCCCAAAAAGGATTTGAGCCCTCAAAGAATACTCACTCAACTTTCATTCTCCTTCAACTATCTTTAAGCCTAGTATTCCTAAACTGGTAGCAATTAGCCAATAGTTTCAAAAGTTAAAGACAAGACAGATATACTCAGAGTTGCATATATCCTACTTATTTGAGAAACTGGTCTCAAAAAGAAAGGAATTTGAAGAAAGAAGTGGGCCTAAACAATTTGGTTTTGAAAAACAAAGAAGATTAAATAACCAAAATGCATTGAGACTGTTACAAAAAACAAAAAAACAACCAAACAAAAACAGAAAAAAACCTAAAAGAAAAAAATTTTATACACACTTTTCTGAAGTGGAAATTTGAAGTTCCTTTACTCTAAATAGATTTGTTTTTAAGACATCCTTCCTTATTACTTTTCTTATACACATAATACTGTGAAAAACTAGAGACATGTTTTGATTCCAGTCATATGAAATTTTATATCCAGACAAGTCTTCTTCCATTTTTTAAAAAACGCCAGTGAGACAAGACTATCAGATACTTATGTCTACACTGGTAAGTAGAGTCAACTAATAAATGTAAACCTGTAGAGCAAAATAGCTGAGGAAGTGAGATCTACATTATATGCATTTCAGAGGTTTGTTTCATTGAACCAGTTCCATTTGGGTGCCCTGGGCTGGAAGTATTAGGTATGCTCTCTGTGATGTAGATTAATTTCTTCACCCAAAACAGGATACTCCTTGAGCCTGTTCTGTAATGCAATGCAAAACATAGTAAATAGACTGGGAGATTTGCCTCAAAATATGCTTCTGATTTTCACTAACCTGCTAACATAGATGTATTAGGAGCCTGGAAAAAAAGAAGAAACCTCAGTAAGGGAGTTTCTGAAACAACCTGACTCAAGGGAAGTATTGTTGGTTTTGTTGCAGGGAGAAGGGAGCTTAGCCCTTTTTGATATTGATTAGATATTGGTGTGATCTGATAACCTGTCTTTAAAAATGCAATTTATTGAATTCTTTATAATTACCATTATGATATTTTTTCCACTAAAAATGCATTGCTGGTTTTGAGTAGAAAATAAGATCACATACAGCTTTCATCTCGAAGGGTTTCCGCTTCCCTTTTTGCAGAATAAATATTCTATTCATCCCTTGCTGATGCTTTCTTCCTCTTTCCATTCTTGATATTTTCATTGGCAATATTTGATTCTTGCATGGTATTTTAAAATTGAGTACATTTCTCCATATTTAGCTTAGTAAGCCATTTTTTTCCTCTCTCTCAGATTTCCTACTTTTCTTACTCTGACTACCATGATTGTTCAGAGCTTCCCAGCTGTTAGTCCTTCTAGAAATGGCAAAACTGACAATGATAAAGACTGTTTTCACAGCTTTTTTCAGGACCGTATGCCTAACTGCAGCAAAACCAGGACAGCAACAGTAAGCTTTGAGTTTATGTAATATTTGAGAAACAATGATTGTTCCTCAGAGCAGACTTGTACTCTAAGTACAAGGGACAAAATAAATAAAACATACTGAAATAAATAATAGTACTGTATCCAATTTGTTTCTCGCTCTGAGAGTGAGACTATTCAAAGATTTGAAGGCAATAGAAACTCAAGATAAATAAAAACAAACTCTGCTTTATTCCCATACTCTACCATTTATAAGAGCAACTTCAACTAGTGTTTCTATATAAGCATAAATGTTTAAGTTGCAAGGAACCTCCTCAGTAAGCTAATTAGATAACTGTAGAATTTTGACTTTTAAACAGAAGTTTATACTGACAAAACAATCCTGATTCAGGGCAAAATGGACATTGGCACAAAGTACAACTCAGAGTTGCTTGTAAAATCCTATTTTATTTTATATAGTTTATCATTACTTGATTTATTAATTAGATTTCTCTAAAGGGCAGAAAAGCAAGGAGACTCTAGAGAATAAAAATGCATTGTGATATAAAAGTGAGGAAAAGATAAAAAAAAGGATCTTTTATCAAGTAACTTGAGAGGAGAAGATAATGAAAAGATACCTGCAAAATAGTGACTATACACAACAATTATTTTGGGGGAAGATCAAAGATTAGTAACACATAAGGGGAAAAGATATAAGTTGTAAGTTTTTAAAAAGAGGCTAAAAATTGGTAAAATGGAAAGTAAAGAAAAAAATAGTATATGCTCTGTTAAGATCTGAGGATTCCAGCAGGAGTTGTGCTCACCTAAAACTAATCTGAATCAGACCTGAAGATTCAGCTGATGACATATTCAAAGTAAAGGAAAGGAATTGTTTTTGCTCTGCCTCTCATGACAAATTGAGGTTTGAAGGAAACATAAGAGAAATGAGATATGATTTACCAAGATGTTAAAGTAAACCAAAAGGAGAATTTTGGATAACAGTTTTTTTGTCAGAAGAGTAGTTAAAGAAGAATAACTCAGCATTATCAATGCTTGATAGGAGCCCAACTTCCATACACATCACCCCACACTAGATTTTTAAGATTAATTTACAAACTAGAAAAAGGAGAGAATAAAAACAGTTTCTCTGAGAGGGGCAAACATCTGGAATGTGTTCTAGACATCATACAAATTCTTAAAACAAAATTTCTAATTCCTCAAAGTGATAAATATAGCAGATGTGTATTGTATGCTTTTGCATGAAGCTTTTATTGCAAGTTGTTTCCTCTATTCACATGTTTAGTCAAATACACATACAAATATTTATCAAGGTAAGGTATATCAAAGGTTTTCATATCCACGGAATGCTACAATGCTTTTTTTTTTTTTTTTTTTTTTTTTTTTTTTTTTAATTGTTGTCTTCAATATATCAAATTTTCCATTAGAAAAGGCCAGTGTTTATATACTGGACCTGAACTCTTGTCTGTCTACCCAAGACCAGTGGTTGAATTATTTGTCTTGGCTAGACTGATAGGCACCCTCTTTTCAGTGAACTCACCCTTTCTATACTTATCAACATGTTTTTAAAGAAGGTATTATGGTAAATTCTCAGTGACTGAATTTCCTTTGTACGTTAAGGAAAGATGCTATTTATTTTCCTTCCTTACCATTCAAGATAGTAAGTAGTGATTCAGCACTGTCTGCCATAATTACCTAGAAGATAACTAAAAGCAGAAGTAAAGCACTTAACAGGGGTAGTGCAAAGTCGTTACACTAATCTAAGGGAAGTTCAAAGCAGAGTGTGAATGGAAACACTGAAGTATGCTTTTCTGCATATCTAGGTAACCCACTGAGTCCCTTAGGTATAATTTGAAAAGATCAAAGGGATTTTCAAATCCTTTTCTCATCTTGCTATTAGAAAGAGCATAGTTATTACTAGCCTTCTCACAAAACTTTGACTTTTGGAGAGAAGTTATTCTCATTCATAGTGACCCTTGTGATTAAAACAGTTTGAGAATACTCATTAAGACAAATTCTTCATCAGCATGCTAGCTGTGTATTACACCACAAAAACGACAAACTTGAAGAAAGGAAGAAGAAGAAAAAAGAGGAAAACAGAAAAATACCGAATATGTTGTCTGTATGGTCAGATTAACTGCAGTATAATGAGCTAGAAATTATAAATATATGTTTTCATACAATTGATATAATTCTTGATGCGATTTATGAAGTAACTGGTCTTGCAAATGACATGCATTTTTTCAACCTGAAAGGGTGATAATAAAGAACTGTTCACTTCAGTCAGCACTATCTTCTTGGGTATACTTCCTATATTCCCATGCTTCCTAGCTGAACTTCAAGGAACAAGGGAAGAAAATCCTAATTCTAAAGGATTGAAGTGAAGCTCTGCAAATAATTATAGCAAAGTCTGACACAGAGCTCTGTTACTGAAGCAGGGTTCCTAATGGAGACCAACTAGAAAAAGTACTTAAGAATGGCATATGAAGGGAAGACAGACAAGTTCCTTCTGAAAAGACCCAAAACAAGGTCCACACCAACTAAACTAGAACTATACCTCTTGAAATATTGCTGCACTTCAGTAACAGCCTTGTTAAATGCAACCTATACTTAATGTTTTACATATCCCTTTCTCACTGACTCCAATTTTATAATCAAAGGCTCAACTCATTAAATTGCTGGAATACATGTGGATTTTTTATATTTTTAGTTTGAGTAATTCAGAGAAAACTGAAAAATCAGCAATATTTTTATTTTTGTAGAGGTAACCATTCCAAGTGATGTAAATCCTAAGATTTGTGAATCTCAGTATTTTAAGCTAAGTTCCTCAGTAAGAGAGAAACCCTCTTAAGAGTCAACTTGGCAGCTGTCATCAAGGACTGTGATGCCTGGATAACTCTCCTCAGACACATGTAATTCCATTGTAATTTCTGAGGACATGACAGATTTTACTGAAATCTAGAAAGATGAGTGCAGTTCTACACTGTAATTGATTTATGCCACAGTAATAAATTAAAGAAGTGATTTACAGTGACTACAATTCAAGAAAACAAAAGTTACAAAATCAGTTTTGTCTGTTAAGTAGGCCTATTCAGTTAGCAATGTGCATAACTGAATTTCTCCTTCCACACGTACAGTTCAGAAATTTAACCTCATAAATAGATGGAAGCAATCATATATGGTCTGAGACAACTAAAAAAAATTATCTGGTCCGCAGGATGAAAAATCTTGAGAACTGATTTGTTGCAAACTCAGTGTTCGAGTTCAGTTTCTCAGATCATGAGATTTTACTCACTCTGCCGCAGAATTTTCTCATTCTAACAGAATTCAAATTAGAATGCAGCACATATAAAGCTTATTTATAATAGGAAACTTCTGGAAGATTTGAAGATTCTTCCTGACAAATATAATGAAGTAAATGAACTCCCGATACTTTCCTCTGAAAAATGGCATTTTTTTGAGAGAGCTACCATCTTGAAAGGCTTTTTCCCGATCTTGATCTCTTTTTTCTGTAGATTCTGTAGGTTTTGTAGATTAGGTACCACTATTCACAAGTCATAAGATTTAGTCTCTGCTTCTTCAAATAATTAGTTTATTTGTGAAATGTTTCACAACTTTCTTCCTTCATCTAGTTCAAAGAACCCCTTAAGCTCTCCTGTCTATCAGAAGGGTCACAGCAGGTTGTTAAAGGACCCTGCATAGGTTATCTCTTCTTACTCTCTAGCCTGTATACGCAGACCGTGTGACTTGAGAATAGATGGAGATCATTCTCCGTCAGCGACTTGACTTTTGTGGCCTGACTAAAGGGAGAAGCTGACACTGTAAAGATTAAGCAGATCAAGGGAATGGTATAGTAACAGTAAGGAAGCTTCTCAAATCTTCAGGATTAATTGGTAATGAAGAGGCAGGGACAGAAGCTTTGCTTTTTGTAGATTCCCTAAGGGTTCATGAAACACACTGTAAAGTATAGGGCACAGGGTCAATCACCTTTCAGATGAGTCAGAGATTATAGTTTCTTCTAGTCGTTATTTGCTATCATTTACTTTATTCTGCAAACTTAGATGGAGGAAAGAAAGGAGAAGCAAATCTAAACATGTCAGACCATAATTAGCGGCAACAGATACCAGAGCTATTTCACCTCATCATAACTTTTTACCAATCTAGTACAGCCATGTTTTGGAATTACTGATTTTTTCCAAGCTCCAAAATGCATAGTGGTACCCAGTGTGCAACATTCACACATCCTGAAGGCTGTGTGCTGTAACCACCCAACAAATTTAACAGATGCCCATAGAGTATGTTGAGCTATGTTGGATTATACCCGATAATAAATTTGGATTCACAGGGCTTTTTTTTAATCATATGAAGTGGAAACTCAGGCCTAGGCTTTCAGCTATGATTCAAGGATCTGTTTGGTATAATACAGCTGTCTCAGTTTTATGGAAGAAATTACTCTTAAGGCACAAGAAAATAGGTAAGTAGGAGCTGTGCAGAAGATCATGAGTTTTCTCATGAGGAGCATGACCACCACACGCTAATGTGCACTCCCTTAGCACCTGCTACCTGCTACTATTGGAAAAAAAAAAATCATTCTTTTCCACTCTTAACTCATAAAAATCCTTCTTACAAGATCCCTTGTGTGTGGCAAAAGATGCTATAATTTAGAGTGATTCAGTGACATCAATTGTACATTGTCAGATTTATGAATTTTTCTGGTAATCATTTGCCAGTTCAGCATATACATGCAGCAAAGATGATGTGACTGGGTAACACTCAATATGAATGAAACTACAGAATTTTCAGAAGGTGTTTAGTCAAAAGAATACAGAGCAACAATGGAAGTGTAATATATATTATGAACTTTAACACACAGCTTGCACATGTCATATCCTAAAATATACTTCCATAACTTTTGTACAAATCCTTCAGTATTGTTTAAAATACAAAGTTAAGAATGTAAGTTAATTTAAAGAATAAAATACTATTACTAGTTTGGGAGCTAAACAAAATCTACAGTTCAGAAATAGCACATTATTTGGTGTCATGTCTAGCTTCAGAGTTTGTTGTATTATTGGAGCTTTTAGAAAAGTAAGCCTTTAGTCTCCTATTCTCATATGCTATTAGCATTAAATCAGTACTAATAAAGTAATTTCAAAGGAGACATTTTCCTATTATAAAGCTTAATGATATTGAAGATGTACTACAGAACTTCCATGCATTTTCCTTATTTAACTGAAATTGTCTGTGGGCAGTATGTTCCTGTGCCAAGCAGGGATATAAAGTAGTTATTAGTGGAAATATAAAAGGGCCTGCACAGTCAAATTAACTCCAGATTTATAAGTCTTTATAAACTTACCTCCATGACCTATGTTTTTGATTACACAAGACCAATATATATAACAAATAGGCACAATATACAGAATGAGTTTCTGTATCTCTTCCTTCTGAGTTAGAGTTTATTATTTGATTAGCTTCCTGGAAAGTAAATTTTGCTAAGATCTGTGACAGCAGGAGTCTGTGACTGATCCTCAGTAAACACTTGGACAGCGTCAATAGATGCTGCTGCATTTTAAGGGGCCATGAGAGTTTGATGAGGAAATTATTTGATGAAAATGAGGGTGCCAGAAGAAAGAAGCAGAAGCAACAAAGTAGTCACAAGAATGAAAGTTGTAAATAATGTAAAAGCAAAACCAAGTGAACTGTTGCTAGTAGTATTTGTTCCCTGAAACTGCTGAAAGCAGTTTTTCAGGAAAGACTGCTGGCCAAAAAAAGGTCTCTTTTACTAAATATAAGCTTGTCTCCTCTCCTGAATTTCCCTGTTAATCAATGACATGTGACTCAAGAAAAAGGAGCCAAAGACACAAATTTCAAAGCAACAGCAACATAACCAATAAATTGTTCTGTCCTTGTTTCCTAACTGATGCAACCTCTGGGACAACTCCAAATACAGACTACTGAGACTGGTACCAAATAGTACCAACTGAGTACAAGAAATGTAAGTTGCTGGCACTAAATCCTGCTATTTTTTTCAGATTATTCGTAAGAATTTAATATGAATAATATTCATATCCAATATTTTTGCATATAACCACAGAATGGTGTATTTTAAGTTTTTTTTTGTATTAAGCTCCTATGTTGAATGTGAAAATGATTTGATGCACTGCCATCTTTAAAGCCACTATAACATTAAGATGCCATTTTGTAATTCTGTCCATTGTAACTGAACATCTGAGCTGTCAGATGTGACCAGTGATAAGATTTTAATGATGAAAAGTTGTTACTACCAGATATGCACAGTTGCAGAGAAAAAAACCCAAAACATACAAACCAGAAAACCTCACACAGAACCACACCCCCCTATCCCTTCCCAAACACATATATTCCAAGAAGAGCATAATGTTAAATATCTACCCTTTAACTATGCCAGAGTGGTTTTGTGGTTTAATATACTACAGTAAGTGAAAGGTGAAATAGATCTATAGCAAATATTTGTCTGTAAGCCCACAAAAACTTAAACATACCTAAATATAACTACTTCAGTAAATCTTTCCAAAATCCATCATCAAAAAATGCTGGATGATGAGCTCATTCACAAGTGAACTTACTTCTTTCTTTCTTTCTCTCCTCTCTCCCCCTTCTCTCTCTCCCCATTTGGACTACAGAGGTCCAAAAAGCTCATGTACAGGCGAAGTATGGGCAATGCCCACGCTCATTATGAAGTAAAACATACATCTGTGACTAATATCCAGATCATTCCATTTGTTGGACCCAAGACAATAAAAACGGTGGATGAAGTTTAAAGAATTTTGTGGATTTGTGGGTGGCCAGTCAGTATGACTAAGATACAAACACTTTCTAGCTGCTTCAAATAGATTTCAGTCTGACTGATCAGAGTCCCATGTGGTCACTGTGGAAAAAGTGGAAACCGCCAAAGGAAAAACCCATTGGATTTTAAGCATGTTCCTGCATAGCTTACTCTTGATAATCCTTATTCTCAAAGTCATACAGCCAAAATAATAGAGAGTGGAAATATTTCACTGCGTTGTCATCACAAGATTGTTAGCAAGTTGAAGGAAATTTGGAGAAAAAAAGGCAAAAGTTTCAAAGGAGACTGGAAATCTTAAGAGGAAGTTAGAGCTCAGCGTGTATTTTTGCTATCTGACAAATGCATGAATAACGCATAGTTCTAAAAATATTAGCTACAAAAAGCTAAGAAAAGCATAACATAAGGGGACTATTCAAAAATTATTTAGGTATTGATAAGGCATAATTAATTTATTAAACAGTATAAGGAACTCAAGATGAAATCCAAGAATAGAAAGGGAGACATCTACAGTATATAGTTAAAAAAATCCCAAACAACAAAATATTAGAGAACCATCCTGAACTTAGATAGCCCATCAGTATGACATGTCACACTGAGTTGTAATGATATGGTTGGCATTTGAACCTGAGTTATCTTGAGATCAGCAGAAAGCTCAAACTGATTCTCCACATGTGCTGTGGAACAATTCAGCTGCTATGCCACTACATCCCACAGGCATATATGAAATCACACAGGAAAACCAATGTAAATATATTTTAGTTGTTTTAAATTTACATGAAGACATAAATAGCCAAGTCTGTGTAACACAGATTACTCCCAGTTCAAATATCTCACAATTCTAATATTGATTAACAGGTCTACTCTGTGTCTGAAAGCAGAAGAAGCTCATAGAATATGAAATTGGTAGGTACAATGTTTGTGCATCCTGTAGCTGTCATTCAATAGTTCTTTAGATTCATGTAAAGTGGATTAATCTATGTACCAATATAGTCTCTGCTGTTTGAGAATCAATAATCTGATGCCCCCTGCCTCTTTACATGTTGTTCTACAACCAAGACTAGGATACAAGAGGTACCTGCTCTAAAAGCAAACATTAGGCTTCAGATTACTCTGCAGCTGGACTTTGTAACATTAACTAAAGATAAATTTCCACACAGTCTAAGAACAGTCAGATTCATTAAGCTCCTGAAATGAAACAGAACAACCAGAATAGATTTGAGAGACCTGCTAAAAGGATGGAGTTATAACCAGGATATAATTTATTGCCAAATCAAAAGCAATGCTTTGAACAAAGATGAGAATCTAGCCTTAAAAACATTCACACAATCCACCCACGTTAAGATTTTGCTACAAGACACACTGCAGGTTGAGGTTTGGGCAGATATGACCAAGTTAGGCAAAGGAAGAAAAGATGTAGACAGCTTCTGCTGACTCTGAAAAGGAAAAGTTGACTAAAGACCAAGACTTCCCTGCTATGCAAGAGGCTGTACCATAGAGCCCAAAGTGGACATAACTACCCACTTCCCTGGATGTGTCAGCTGGTAGCTATTTATCTTTTGATTTAATAGACTTTATTATAAGTAAGTGGTCTTCTGCTAAGTGAATACCTCTCATCTATTTTTCCAGATTATACTCTGAAAACTACCACAGCAGATTCCACATGGTAAATGTGGTAAAAATAGCAGCTAGATTGTGGGATTTATATAGAATAATGTTCACTCTGTGCACACTAAGAAGTTTTCTGCCTGAAACTAAGCAATAGCTTCATAAAGTGCTCTCATCTGTCCTTACCTGTTTTTCTGTCACTCCTTCCATAGAAATTCACTGCTGCTCTCCTACTTTCTCAAACTGACCAGCTTCACAATAATAATTTACCACCAGGTTGTACATCCTTCCTTTTTTATCATCAAATAGATCACTGTTGGCACTATCTTTTTGCTGCGTCTACTCAAAATTAAAACAAGATCATCTTTGAGTGGAGCACAAACCAATTTTAAGAAATGGGATTGGGGATTAATGTCTTCTAATGCATGAAAGGCATGGCATAAAATCTCAAAATAGTATTGTCTCTGCATGTTTTAGTTGCAACATTTCAAAGATTTTGTCCCCAAGTAGAGAACTTGCATTACATTACTAATAAAACTCTTTGAAGAAACCTGCTTACAACGGTAAGATCTGATTGCACTGAACTCCAAATGGCCCAAATAATATAGTTCAACTGTGGCTCTCTGATTTCACTGTTGTAACTTCACACATTTCATGAGGGATAGAAATTCAGACGTGTAATTGCATAAAGTATAATGAGCATATTATGAGAAAAACCTAGAAAACATCAGCAGGACCTATAAAACATTTGTAGATTGTTAGACTATTATCATCCATCCATGTGTATTAACAAATTTTCAAATATGTTGTCATCAACTCTTGAGGAATTCTCTATTCAGGTCATGAACTAGTAATATTCTTTTAACCTGAGTTTGCCTGTGAGTGTTAAAAATCCAGTTCTTGTTCTCCCTTCCTCACAATTCTTGCCAAGGAGCTATTAGAAGTTGCAGACAAACTGACCTGCACTATAATGATAAACTTCAAGAGACAGGCAGAACTCAACTTTTTAGGGGTTATGTACATAATTTACAACATCAAAGATCAAAAAGCACATGGAAAGTAACGTATTGCTTTTAGTCTCTTGCACCACTGGGAAATGGCTATGTGACATCCTAAGGATGATGAGAAAACTGTTAAATTGAGAGTAATTAACAGTGGTTATTTTCTTCCCTTACATAGAATCCACACCTAAGTAGTTCACTCTCTGGCATGGTTTATATCTTTATTTGGTGTGGTACAGCAGTTTCACATAGTCAGATGTTAGAGAATTACCCTATCAAGGGGTAGCCATCCATCATATCCACTACTGCCACCTGAATATAAAGGAGCAAAGAACTCCCTGTTCATTTGACATTAGGAAACCCAGTAGCTTCCGTGAGCCCTTCTGTCCAACAGCATTACTCTACAGTATCCCAAATACTTATATTCCCAAAGTAAAATAAAAATTTAAAAAAGGAAAAAAAAGACAAAACCACAGATAAAACCCCAGGACTGTGTCTCACTGGAATGGAGCTAAGTTTCTTCATAACACCTCATATAATGCAATGTTTTGGATTTGTAACTAAAACTACATTGATAACACACCAATGGTTTGATTGTTGCTGAGCAGTTTTTGCCCAGCATTGAGATTTTCTCTTTTTTTCCCCTCTCTCTGTGTCTGTTCCATCCCCCCTGGTGAGTAGGCTGGGGGTTTACAAGAAGTTGGAAGGGGACAGCTGACTCAAACTGGTCGAGAGGATATTCCATATCATATGACATCATGCTCTGAAATAACATCCCAGGGAAATGAGGAGGAAGGGGAACATGCATGGTTATGGCACTTGTCTTCCAAAGTAACTGTCCTACATGTTGAAGTCCTGCTTTATAGGAAGTGGCTAAACATCTGCCCACTGATGGGAAGTAGTGAATAAATTCCTTATTTTTCTTTAGTATGTTGCCCTGGAGGACTGCCTGCTGCCATCCTAAACAAGGGTGAATCACAGTGCTATTCATGTTTCAGAAGTTCCAATGTCTTGTTTTTTCTTCTGTTAAAACTAGCACGAGTTACTAAAACTGGGTTGAGGACTGATAAGTCATGTGATGACAATATTGTCTTAAAATTAAGCCATATATCTACTGCCTCAAGAGGTGTCTGCACTGAAAGCTTTGACACTGTTTGCCATGAGGTTGAGTGGCCCTCCATACACTGAGAGATGTGTGCTTCTGAATTGCTTGGGAAGATTTCATGTTGCTGTGCAATTCTGAGGTGAGCTCTGTGAAGATCTTCAGAAAAGGATATTTTGATATCCTGAATTTTTTCAGCTGTTGTTAGTCACCTCAGCAATATGGCATGGCAACTTCTTACCCATCTGTTTGTCTCAGGATCTCAGAAAAAAGAACTCTAAAGCATTGGAAAAAAAAAAATCCTCCCAAAGCAAGTGGTCTATATCATTGGTCTCTTCTCCAATGATAATTAGTTGCCCACAATACTGCCAAAACAGATGCAGAATTCACTAGCAGGACTTTAGTTTGCAGAGCTGATGCAGGAGTAGTGAGCTGCCAAATACATCTTCTCAAAAAGTGTATTTACAGTCACCAAATATATATTATTTCTTTATCCCATTGAAAATGTTGTGTAGGCTTTCACAAAAGAGATAACTAATGGGATGGTGAGAGAGGAACCATGACAGTTTCAGTGTGATTGCAGAGGCTAGAAGCTGCAATCAGGTCTGACTAACTTTTATTAAATATCCCAAAGTGCAGCAACACCAGAGCCCTAGTCCTGCAATAGGACAAAGAAGCACAAGATTGATCAAGTGATGCTGAACACTTAATATGGAGGACATGTCATGAGGACACAACCATAAGTACATAGTAAAAAGACGTAACTGTGTGGACAGTGCTTAACCCACAGCCTTTAGCTCATTGATAATTAGATCATCTCCACTGTCCCCTTGTACCTATCCAGCCCTGCTCTATTGGATAGATTTTAGCATAACAGAGGTAGATGGTAGGAATACTTTTCAGAACACTGGGAATAGGGAATAGAAGGTAGGAATCCTCAAATTCAAGGGCAGGGAGAAGTACGCTCTCAATCAGTAAGTAATTCTTATCAGTTTTGGGAAATAAATTTAAAATACTTCTGGTATAATTGGTTCCATGTTTTTGGAGGACCCTAGAAGGAGACAAATTAATAATAGAACGTGTAAAATATCTTAAAAAAATATTTACTTGAATTTTAAAGTTGGCCTCTAAGTTTTATACAAATAGAAATGCACTGATAGGGTAAGAAATGCTTTCCTTATTTCGGTATAACATGTGCTAATGCTTAAGTGACTCAGGTCAGCCACAGCTTCTCTCCCAGGATGAGTGCAGGTACATTCAGAACTGCAACATGTCAGATGTTCCACAGAATAATGTAACCCATGCATAAAAAGCACAGCAAAAATATGCATGAAACATTGTTTAAAACACTTTGCTTTCTCTTGCATTATTTCCTCTGGCTTATTATACCAATCACCTGGAGCATAAATCTGTCTTCACCATCTGTTCTTTCTTCTAAAGCAGCTCCCCATTGCCCTTGTCTGTTGCTCTTATATACAATTCTTTATCAAACTTAATTGGAAACAGTACTGAAACCAACACTTACCATCTTCCCAGGCATGCTGCTTAACCCTTCTGCATCCAGAACAGTGTTGAGCATTGCACATGAGGGTGCAAATCCTTTGAAAAGCAAAGGATTTTCTCTCCAGTGCTGAAATAAACAACCTCTCCTCACCATAGGGGCCACAGAATTATTTAAATGTCTCATGGGGAAAACAAGCTTAGCATTTCAGAATCTTCAGGCTGCCAGTTATGAACAGAGACAGAAATATCCTGCTGTATGAGGTCTTATGGAGCTGACAAGAGAAAGCAGAATTTGTTCCCTTATGCCCCCTGTATATATCACAGTCACCTACTGAGATAGGTTTGGGGGTTATGTGAAGAATTATAGATATACCTTGGAAATATAATATGTTCAGCCAGTAGGACTCACTCAGAATTCAGTCTGTGCCTACAGAGTCCCTCCTCCCATTTTAATTCTAGCATTAGTTATGGCAGTCTTGCAGGGAAAACAAAGTGTGTTTTTATTTGTTTTAAATAAAACAGGAAATACAGAGTAAGAGGATATATTTTATCAAAAAAAATCTTAGGTTTATGCTTGGAAAGTAAATGATTCACAGGGTGAACTGCAGGACACAGGGGAAGCACAAAGCCTTTCATTTCCAGTCATCACCAGTTTGCTTTAAATTGTGCTCTATGAGTATGTATCTAAATCTTTAAAAGATTTGGATTTTGAACAGCTGAAACATTAAATGCTGTATTTAAAGAAGCTTCACATGCCTTTAAAACAGACTTTTCATGGTAGAAGTAGAATAAGGTGGATTTCTGCACAAAACATACTTGTATCTTTGTAAATGAAACAACACAAACCTTTTAATTCCTTGATTGGTTTAAAAGGTGTCACTGTATATCATCATTATGTCTTTCTCCATTTGGAGGGTATTTGGCTACCAAACCAAGTAGATAGAAATCTAACCTTTCTAATTTTATAATTTCAAAATGAGATGTTCTGGGGCTACATAGAATATCAACATCTGTAATAGTAAATAACTTATTTACTAAAGAAAGCAGAGAAATCAAACAATAAAATTCAAATTCACTTTCATATCATTATGAAGTGCCTTAAAAGTGACTCATAAAAACCAACTGACTTTACAAAATCAACATTAGATGTATTCCTAAACCACAAATGTGGATAAGTCTATGACAATATCCTCCAACAATTTAAAATTTCCCTCAACTCATGCATTATATCAGTTCTAAGATATTTCTATACAAGTTTAAAGTTTAACTGATGACCAGAAAACTCTATTCAGTTTCTCCAAATTTCATATTTTTCCTCAAATACCAAATTCCAGGTATTCTGAATGACAAAAATATTTTTTCAATCAAAGCAAATATATTAAAATTAGAGCTACTGTGGTCCAGCTTCCCACAGTATCTTCAGTTCAGACCTCTTCCTCTTTGATGAAGGTTCTAACACTAAGAATATATAGTCTGAGGTTAAACTGTCAGTAGTGTCCATGATCAATATAATAAACAGCCATGTAACTCATGAAAGAAATGTAGTACCGAGGGGTACTAAGAGCTATAACTGTTATAAGTATTTAATATTTTTCTGCCTGAAATGAGGCAGAGAATGGAACATAGCACAACTATCTGATTCCTTACATTAGTGCTCTAATCATTAAGCCATTCTTTAAGGATAACTTTATGCAATCATTAGTTATACCTTAAACACAGCTTTGGCACCTCCTCCTGAATTAATTCCTTTCTCAAATGGTTAAATATCCCTTTCACTAGATAGTTAACATATGATCTTGAATTCTACACAGATACTGGCAGGCTGCATCTTTTTTTGTCTTTACTTATACATACCGATACTCTAAATATACATATGTATTAATATGTATAGCCATATCATTAGTCTAAATAAGAATAAATATGCATTCAAATTATTCTTCTGAAAAACTGCTTTCAAATGTTCACACGGCTAGCTTGCTCTTACTTGATTATAATGGATATTTGATACAAGCACAGTGTTATTCATGTTCAATTTTAATTGAATACTCAAATAGATAACTTTTAAATTACATTCACAAAGGCAGCAATTTATTTATCTTAAACTTTCACTTGACTGACTGTGCCCAGGATTTTACCCTGTTTTCAAAAGGTGAATCTCTCCCTTCCCACAGCAGAGTCACATTATATTCATAGGAGTGTAAGTCCCATGCTTGTTTCCTTATGTTTTTATGATTAATATATTGAGTTCTGAGTTTAAACAAGCTCCAAAAATCTCTTTTCATGGATTTTCTCCAAAATTAGTGACTGGCCTGATCCAGTGCCCTTGTAAAAGTTTGTATTCTCCAATCCAAAAGGATTCTGCAGACCTCTGTTCCTTCACCCAATCCAAATGCCCTTCCTAAAAATAAAAGTTTTTTTGTTTTTTTTTTTTTTTTTAAAAAAAGGTTTTCAGGTATATTATCAAAACTATGCATACTATTTAGCAAATAATAGCATAGACTAATAGATTTGCATTAGTGATTTACATTAACCAGTTAGAGAATCTGATTGTATTCTACACAACAAACTATAGAAGTATCTATAAGAGCCCTTTAACTGTTAGTTTCTTGATTCCCTTTCTGGCAGCAAAAACTCTCTTTGGTAAAATTTGAGGGTTTTTTCCAAATTTTTAAAATTCAAGTCTAGAGAAACTTAGTTCCATTCTTAACATTTAGAGAAACAGCTGGTTATACAGACAGTTAAAAAAAGCAAGCAAGCCTCATGACACTAATATCTGTGAAGTTGCCTTCTTTTTTAATAGCATTTTTCAGGTTTCTTCTTCAGTGTGTGAGCTGTTTAGGTTAAAAGCATTTTTTGGACAACTTTTTTTGCCTGTTTCCTAGTTAAAAATTGTTATAACACTTCTTAAACTTGATAAATAATGCATAGCAAAACAAGCTTATGGTGGGTGAATATTACTGGCAAGAATTAGAGCACAGAAACTAATCTATAGTCAGAGAACACTAAAGCACAGAGTACTAAGTGACATAAGTAGGCTAATTGGATGCTACGTACAGGAACTGCTTTTCTGCAAACATTAGATTCACCTGACAGAGATTTACTTGATGACTCTTGGCATGAGAAAGAAAGAAATTGCTTCTCTTTTGTGTCAAACTAACAGATATGTGTCTTGACATCAAGGGGAATTTAAAAAACCAAACAAACAAAACCTCAGCCAGTACCTTAATGGTTTATTAACTGTCCTCAATCTTTTTCCTAACCTTGATAAAGACAACTCAGATTATCAGGATAAGACAGCATTTAAGAAAATAATTGAAGAAGTTTCTCTCAATTATTTTGCTTTGAATCAATGTCTGTGCATGCTCTAGATGTCCTGGTTCAAGAACATAGCTGCTCTCCTGCTCTGAAAGGTTGGAATCAGCTTTTGACTTGTGGATGTAAACATTTTTATTAATTTATTTTTTAAGAAGTTGATAGCCATATGTCTTTCTCAGCTCAAGGCACTATAGAAGTGTAGATCAGTGCTAGTTAGCAGCTTAATTTACAAATACCCATCACAATCTGAGTGCCTCTGTGGCCTGTGAGTGGTACCCTTCATAGAGCACTCAATTCTCAACCAGCAAAAGAGAGAGAGGGAAAATAGAAGCAGCAAGAGCTGACAGTCTACGCAGAGTATTTCCTAAACAAAGGTGGGAAATGTCTGCATCACATCTGATAGTAGCCTGTCCAAAGGATCACCTGCTCAGCATAATCAAAGTCCAGAACCAAGCTGAGTCAGCAGAAAAAACTTTGAGGGAAGACTTTAGTAATGAAATGTCAACATAAGGAAGTGCCAGGAGTAAGCCCATACTGCGCTGCAGCTCTGTCAAAATCCATTAATTGTGTGTTTGATAAAACTCATAAATAACATGACTGGCAACAGCATGAAATCCAGCAAATTATAACATTATATTTAATAGCTTCAAACCACCAACTCTTAATCTTATACATAGCTATATCCTCTATAACATTCAAGGCTGTTCTGTTGTCAACAGCTATTATAGAGGTAATGGAGAGTGTGTAAGTCATGTTTACATTACCGTTACTTGTGGAGGCTTCCCTTTTAAAAGCCCAAATCAAAATAGGAAAGTGAGGTTGAGGCACAGAGCCACTATAGGCTAGATTTATGAACAAAGCAGCTGTGCTGGCAAGCGTGTTCATTTACTGAAAATCTCTGGATAAAGTAGCTTGAGATTCAGTTACTTACACCTAGGCTTCTACTACTCTTCCAGATGCCAAAAGGTCTCTGAAACTCTCCAGAAGATGACTTTTGTCCCTTCTGGAGCAGCAGTCCTTCTGATCTGGCAGGATACCCTTGGTACCTCACAGTATACACCTGAGATCAAGCTGTTTCACTGATATAAAGTCAAGGCACAAACTAAGAGTATCAGAGAGCTGGCTGAAAGTATTATTCTAGTTTATAACAGTTTCTAGCACAATATACATAATTACACTTGCGTGACTTCTGCTGATTTCAATAGAGCTCTCAATTAAGTGAATATAAGGTCAAATAAAGTTGGATAACTTTCAGTAGCATTAGGGGAGTCTAAATAGAATTAACACTGTAGATAAATTATAGATAATTAATAGCTACCTCATTGTTCCTGCATTCATCGATACAGATTGTAATACATTGTCTAACCACCCTTTCAAAAGCACAACTTAAATGCTACATGAACAGTATTGCATTTCAGAGATATCTTTGCATTTCAAAAGACTAAAGAATGAGTCTTACCTTGCATAAACACATGTATCAGAATTGTCATATACATAACAAAAGTTAATCTCAGAAATTTCTATGGAAATATACGTATCAATATCTGAATTCACAGATTCATACTTTGCTAATGTTTGCGGTGTAAAAACAAACTAGAAATCTAAATATGCTTGTATGTTTATATGTACTTTAAGTGACACACATTTTGTTCTACATCTGACAAACTACACTGATTTATGTATCTACATAATACACAAACATACATGAACTTTGGGATGCAAATAGCTCAATTATCTTACAGATAACTATTAGGAACACAAGTCTGAAATCTTGTAAACTAGCCCATTCATTTAATTTTTGTTGAATATACACTATATATATATTAGAAAACTAAGTCTTTCCATTTCAAGCCAAGAACCCATTTCCTTTGGTTGTAATTGTTAGATCTTAAGTAGCATGTACAATGTCTTGATACATATGTGTGTATTTGTAGTATATCAATGGTTTTATCAATGGTTTTATTTACTTAAAAGATAAATACACCATTATCGTGACTTCAGACTAATCAATATGAAATTAGCTTGTGTCAGAACAAAGATATAGAGTGGAAGGAGGTACCTGCTGTATAGACAGTAGGTAGGAAGGAAGAAATTTGGTCAAATGCCATTTGTTGTCTTTCCATTGTTGCCTCCTTCCCTGTTATGACTCTACATGCAATATTCAACTACAGGAACATTTAATTTCTATTTTATTGCAAATTTCTACTTCAAAAGAGGAGGATTTCCAAAAATATGCTTTAGCTGTATGCTATAATACTATTCTATGCTCTTCTACATAGCTATTAGTCTTTTGGCCTTATGGGGTGGTTTCCTATGTAAGAACAGCCATTGCATTTCAAAAGTCACCTGTTTCAAACACATAAGAGAACCAGGTGTAGGAAAAAAAACTCCTACAGTGGAAACAAGTAACTGTAAAAGCACCTTGTGCACCTCTACTTGTCATTAGCTATTGGATAGCAGGAGATTTTCAGGCCAATCACCGCATTAACAAGTTTGGCTCCATCATTTGCAATTGCATTATTTTCCCCCCCTAAAGATAAATCAAGTGAACGACACAAATAGGATGGAAAGTATCAAGATGAAACAAAAGGATGCTCCAAAAAGGTTTCTTTCTACTATGCATCTTAATTTCTGTATGATTCACTCCTGGGAAAGGATTGTATAGTCATTTTGGAAATATAAACTGAACTCAGAATATACAGCATAATAAAGGGATTTTTTCTGGTGGTCTGCAGTAAGCATTTATAAGGCTAAGTATCAGTAGGAGAATTCTTCCACTCATTCAGAGGTGCCTTTATCAAAGCCAGCAAGTTAACAGCCTTTTTAGCCATCAGCTACTAACCAGTTTGGTATGAGCAGATAGAGGTGAATTAAGAAGATACTGTCAGTACACTCTATGAAGACTGCTTGCCCTCAAGGCTCTGCCCACAAGTTACTCTAGTTTATCAATAAGATCTGTATTCCCATAAACATTTTTTCCACTTTTCACCATCAGACCTCATTAGATGCAGAAGCGTAAGAAAAAAATATCACTTCATCATGCTCCAAGCCTTGCATCTGTGGCAATTTTACCACAGTCGGCATAGACTTGTATAAGAAACTCAGCATGCAGGAATTTTAAGAGCTCAAAGCCCCTTGTCTGATGAAAAAGTCAATGAGGTGCTTAGGAAGATAATATTACCAACAGTGTATCAACATTTCTGCTATTAATTCTCCTCTTACCTTCTGACAACATAGCTGGAACAGCTTTTTACTGGACTCTGGATTTTTTTTTTTTTAAAAAAAAAAAGCAAGCCAAAACTCACAAAAAATAAACCAACCCTCTCCATTCTCTCCTCCAAACTGCACTCTGTAGTGCATTCTTTTTTATAATTATTTAGTATTAAAGGTGCAATAGAATGGATTCCTGAAGGTGATTTCATTATGGAGATGTCACATTTGACAATCCCTTTACCTCACTGTAAATCTTGTGTAGTAAGGGTAGGATAACATTTCACTTCGGAGTAAATAGAAGTGGTAACACAGGTTCTTTCCTTGTCAGTCATGGGAAGGGTGGAATCATTTCTTCCTCTCCCTACACAATATGTTTGTGTTTTGCATACTTCCACAAATTTCTAAGGTATAGAACTTAACTTTTCGCTATATAGTGAGATTGCTCTTTGGTCAGAGTGAGGAATACAGAAAGATGTAGGAGCTCCTTTTCTTTGTAGTTTACTAACTCAAAAAAAAAAAGTTATAAACATGTGGGATAACTAATTGCAGTTACAAGTTTTAGACAGAGGAAGGCTCTTTCTTTGGTGTTTTTTTTTCTCCTCCTTTCTTCCTCCTTTTGTTACATACTCTGGAAAGCCACCTCTTGTCCAAAGCATGAAGTACACGTGTGTGTTTTCTGCTTTGTTTCAGAGGGGGAGAGTGAGAGGAACTAAAAAAAAAAAAAAAAAAAGAGAGAATAAAGCAAAAAATGTGGAAAGTTTTCACATGTTCTAGGTATGTATAACATTCAAGTGTGAAAAGCAAAGCAAAGGACAGGTTACTGTTCATTGTCAAGTTTCCAAGGAAACAGACTTTATTTCACTGCAAAGCTCTGAGATACCTTTCCCAAAGCTTTTTTCCAAGCTACAAGAATGGGAACAGAGGGAACCCACTCAGTTCACAGATGTATTAAGCACTGGAATGCAGTGAAATAAGCTATAGGATCCATAGGGGAAAATAAAGGTCCAAAGGCTATAGGAAAAATACAATTATTCCAGTAACAGGTAAAGCATGATTGTGGAATAAAGCTTGCCAAGGATAGCAGACCTATTAGTGTTGAATATGTCCAAAGTCTATACATATCAAAAAAACAAAGAACTACTTGCTTGCATATACTCAGGGACAGCTTTGTTAGTATCTGGTACCAGTGGAGAACACTGTTCATGTTGCTGCATTGCACAGTACCTCCCTGAAATGGAGCTGAAATGTAGCAAGGGCTGGATTCACCAATAGTGGAATTAAGTTGTTTGTCTAAAATTCATACACCTCCAAAATATGCTCAGAATTTGTGTGCCACTAATGATGTTCTGAGATGAGCTTGGGTGTTGAGAAACAGTTTCTATTTCCTTATCAACACTTAATTTCCCGTTTAAAGTTTCAATTGATAAAGCAAATTGTTTATTTTATCAAATAGCTGCAGTATACCAAACTTTCAGTAGATGCAGTGATATGAATGAACTAGTGTTTTCTGGATTTAGTATAACTGAGCCCCCAAAACCACAGGCAACAAAGCCAATCTGCCTGGCAGGCTATTTGGCCTGTGTTTGTATGTCTCTGCACACACTGAACTACAAAGTGTTTAGATCAATGCAGAAAAGGTCATAGGTTTGATGGGTGAAACTAGGGCTGCCAAGCTGTCCAGTGACAGAAATTTTTGCGGTACATGGTTGCCACTGAGACACACCCCTCCCTCCCCAACTTTGAAGAGTCATTCAGATATCTTTGTATTAAAATCGTATGCCAGGTTTTGGACGCAGCTTCACACCTATTGCTCGTCATGACGTCATCTGCTTCAGTTCATCAACCACCCCTGAGGTAAAGCACAGGATGATGCCATTACCTCATGCCAAACTCCTATCCAGCTTGTCATAACATTGGTGGATGGGCCACTGGCAGCAGGCAGGTCCTTGCTATCTCTCACTGCTTTAATTTTACATTTCACTGGGTCCTGATTGTGACCTTGTTTGAATGTGAGTTAATGACTCCATTTATGCTTCTGCAGATGAACAGCATTTTTTCCTGAATCTTTGTTTCCCTCCTTTCCCAGTCCTAGAAGACATTAAATCCAGACTTTCAGGAAGGCTGCTGTTGAAGGAGTGATGAGAAGTCATAGAATCATATAACGGTTTGGGTTGGAAAGTATGCCCAAAGATAATCTAAGTCCAACACCCCTACAAAGAGGGACATCTTCAACTAGATTGGGTTACTCAGAGCCAGAAGTGACTGACAGATACAGGCTCCCACTAAGCAGAGGTGGATGTGTAGGGCTAGCAGTTCAAAAATGAATTTAATTCTGATCACTGTGTTCCCAAGAGATGGAGAAGTTGAAGGAAGTGTAGGAAAAGCAGCCGGGTTTCCTAATTTTTTGGAGACACGGATGATCACTTGGACATTAATAATTGTTATGACATTTCTGATGTCTGAATCCTAGTAAGATAACTTATTAGTAAGAGTCTAGATCTCATTCCACAATCTTCTCTGCCTAGCTGTTAATGCAGTAATTTATGCTGCATGTAGCTGGTTATGCAAATAAATAAAAATCTACTTCTCCAACAAAATTAAACTTTTATATTTCCTCATACAGTAATGTCAAAAGCAAACAGTAACTGAAATATAGAATATATTTAATAAATTGAGATATTTCCCAGCACTCACTCAAGCTTTTAGAATCTGAGAGTAGAGGAACATAGAGGAACATTTTCAATGCAGGTTAAAATGATTTTTAGTCACTTACAGTTACAAGTTGGTGCTCTATACATCATATTGACAACGTAAATCTCCAAAGTATAAATGTCAAAGACCTTTGCTCTGCCTAAAAGCTACTTGCTGGATAAATCCAGAGAATTTCAATTAAGGGTGAATGTGCAATTACTTTAAGGAAGAATAAAACCAAGCTCTCCATTAGGAATATATGAGCAGCTGTTTGAAAAAAAAAAAAATACTGTCCATTCATTCAATTAACTCCTAACCTCGAAGGCCACAGATCACTTCATTTGTCACCACATCGATTAGGCAGCTTTATATTTTAGGAGCACTTCTATGCCATTAGGTTATTAGATCCAGCTAATTTGTTTTCCTAGAATTACATGAATACATTTGACACATTAGCTAATTAAGAAAGTTAGAAGATTCATATCAAACCCTTTCTGCAAGTATAACAATTTACTGTTATCAAAACACTGATCAGAGGCAAAAATATGTATCCTTTTTCAAGATATAACATACAACAGATAATATTTCGAACCTAAAGTTTTAATTTCCTTGCTGCTATGAAATTACAAGATACAAGGAAACAATGTTAAGCAACAAATAAATCCTAAATATAATCTCTCAAAAACATAAGTAATTTAATCTATTAAGTACAAAAGCCCTCCCTTCACTAATTTAAAATGTTAACTATATTTCCTTTCCAAACAGTAAAGCAATCTTCATATCTACTGTTGGTTAAATGAGAATACACTAACCCTAGCAAGTTGTTTTTACAGAGTCCTGTTTAAAGTATTTAACAAATCTCTTTTTTTTTTTTTTTTTTTTCCCTATATAAATGGAACTGATACTGCAATACCTAGAGGAATTTTATTTACAAAAAATAAATCAAAAATATTTCCTTATTTGTCATGAGGTGTATAAAAGAGAGCATTCTCCTACCTTAGTCAAAGATGCTTGCTTCTGACTCACTGGAACAATTTTACTTGCAACCTAGTAAACTCTTGAGCAGTAATCCTGTTATGTGTCTACAGCAGTTTCATGGGGGTGGGACTTCTATGTAATAATGAATTCACCAGGGAATCTTCCCTTTCATGAATGCTGCTGCAGACAAGGAAACCTCTCTACATTTACTGTCACAAGCTTTTGGATGATTAAGTCAAGACAGGGAGTAGGTATGTGTATGTACATAGTGACATGAATTCAAATATTTCCTATATGTTAAAGCTTTGACAAATAGGCTGAAAACTGCAGTATGCTTTACAGGAAAAGTGTATCCATATACGTGTACATATCTAGACTTTGTATATGTACCAAAAAGGAGAGTTACAGAAGGTAAGTATGAGAAAATTGCTTATTTACCCTATATGGGTGTGGCAAAATAGCGTGGCTGAGTCTATTAGTGATTCTAACCATTTAATATGAGAAGCAGAAACTCAAAGTCAAGCATGCCAATCCTTATCTAAAAAAAAATTATTTAAGTGTTTCTTAACCCTAATGATAAGCTATATAAAAACCAGATGCACATCCACCCCACCGGCAATCGCTAATTTCCCCTGTACAGTGACAGTACAGATCTAATGAAGAAGCTCTGTAATATGTTAACCTAATAATGTCAAAAATAGCTTCCTACAAGCTCTCTGACAAAGAGCGGTGATGTTTATAGTGATTACTATAAAGATTTATGAGCAAAAAACCCCTTGGAGAGTATATGTGGTCGCTTGATATAATAGACAACAAACATGAGAGCAAATTGATATGTTGGCTGAAAAAGTGTCATATCTGGTAAGGTTATGACAGTGAACGTGACAAAGGGTGAAGAAGCGTCCTAGTGTTCAAACAACCAATTTAGTAGAGCTGTAAGAAAGATGGTCATGCAATCCCATTACTGGACTAAGTAAGCATATTAGCCTTTATCAAATCGTCCAGCACTTCCCTTACCTCATTTACAGATAAAAAGCAAAACAAAGCAAAAATTATGTCTAGATGTAAAAACAATGCAAAACTAACACATTAAAAATGAGACTTTGATACATTTTAGATACTCAAATTAAATACACCTCTCCCAAGTCTTAGCTATTCTTTAAATTAGGAAAACCTCTAAAGAAATCAGCAAAATAAAAAATACCCTACTTACATGTAGATTTGCTTCTGTACACATTCTTGGGTGTTCAACTGATGGCAAGGTTGAGAATTTTGCCAGCTAGTACTTTCAAAATGCAAAAGCATGCAAGAAAATAGACATTTCTTCCTTTCCCTAATTCCTCAGGTGACTCCATTTGTCTAGCATACCTACAGCTTTGCTAGCTACCTCACAACAGGTAAAAACAGTCATACCTTTCTTCTGTATAAGTTCCATCATTCATCCAGGGTGTGGAAAACAAATTCAACACACTTCTCTTCAAATGCAACCTGCATTTCCCAACTCTGTGCAAGTGCCTTAACCAGCAAGTCATGAAGGTGTTTACCACACCTTCTTTTGAAACTGTTCCAACAGGGATACAACACTCAAGAATCTCAACTACTTAAAAAAACAAACCAAAAGAATAAACATCATCCTAGAAAGTTCAAACGGGAGCATAACCTGAATAGCAGGTAATGATCTTGTCTAGAGTAGAACTTTGAGGATTTTATTTTAAGATAAATGAAAAGAATTTACAGTTGCTTGACTCAAAGGGCAGAAGGTGAAGGAAGAGCATGATAATATTTAACTATGTCAAAAGCATGAACAGAGATGTTCCCCATCTTTATAGCAGACAGTATAACAAGAAATCAGTTTAAATTGCAGGAAAAAAGGTTTTCCCATGCCTAACATGGATATACCAGTAAAGAGGGAGACTATAGTCTTCTGGTTTGTATGGGAGGCTTTAAGAACAGGTTAAAAAGAAGTATCATAAATAATCTAGTAAAAGGTGAGTTTGTGTTGGCTGAGTGAGGTGATCTGTACACGTCTATATGAGGTTTTCAGTACAAGTTCTGCATATTAAGCATACAGAAGTGAATCACGTTGCTGTCAGAATTAATTTTATCCAAATCACAAATAAACATTTTTTTTTAAACTTGTAAAAAAAGTTTGAAACAATTATTTTGATAGGAATTATTTATGTGAATAGAATTATAAATGTCATCCTGTTAATGAGAAGCTTAAAAGTGTTATAACACTAATTTATAATTTCAATTATATTTTAAATATGTGCTTACTTCATTCATTCCAAAGACTTTACCTTCACTTTAGAACAATTAAAATAATACAGGATATTTATCTAAATTAACCTTGCTCCTTTCTTGTTATGATACAGAATTTTGGAGCATTTAAGACTGCTTTTCATAGTTGAAAGAACAAAACCTATGTGTCAGGTGTACTTTGGTTCTGCTCTTTGTATGAAGTAATTGCAAGCCAGTAAATCTTAGAACTTAATTATTCTGACTGAACAGACTAATTTTAGTTAAGACCTTCTTTTATTGATCTAATATACAGTTGAAATGCTCTTTCTCCTTCTGGCTTGTGCATTGTTTGTATTAAATTACTGTCTAACTTGTTTTCATCTACTTTAAAGATTACTTTGTGGAAAAGTGACACCAGAGAGCAAAAGTATTGTCTTTTAAGCAAATAAATTACATGCAACCCCCTTTGCTACTGTTAGACACCCAAATTTGCAGTTACACTTCTGCTATTTGATAGCTGTTACTACTCAGTAACAGATACAATTCCTCTATATAGCTGATCTTTAATCACATTAAATTGTAGCGCTTTGTAAATGGAAACTGTCCTTTGATAAACTCAATTAAATTACATAAAATGCCATCTTTCTGCCCACACTGATTTGATTTACTGGTATTGTGTTGGAGAACTGTAACCAGTGTTTAGTAATACATGCACAGCAAAGCAATTAATGCTTCAGTGAAAGACACAAAGCACTTTAGATATTGGAAAGTGCATTTAATTTACAAGATATAAACAGACACTTCAGCTATCAGAAACACATCAGTGGCATTTAGCACAAATAAGATATAAGTTTCACATCAGTGTTTTCCATGATTTTTCCCTTCCAGTCAGAAGAGCTCGATATGCATTTATAGAAAACATACAAAATCTCTGATAATTTTTCTTACTTTTCCATGCTAAAATACAGATCATGTGGACAACTCACATGGAGCTCCAATGGATTTTGTATTTCAATTAAATAGTGATGATGTGTGGTGTTCATCACTTTTTGCTCTGCTGATACATAGGCTTCTGTGTGGAGTCAGCTTTGATCAGTAGGAAAGCAGCAGTGCTCTCACCACCTCCCCAGGGTAAAAAGTACCACCACTAGTATTTGTCAGGAGCCTACTTCAGAGTTCCTTGTAATGAGGTCTGTCATAAGAGAATTTGGAACAGCAGGGTCACCTTGGTGTATCTAACTAAAGAGATTGCAGAACTATACTTAAAGGTATTTTTGAGAAAGACTATTAACAAAAAATGTCATCCTGTACCATAACATGAATACCTGAAAAAATATTTTCATTGAAGGGGTTTGGTTATACAGGATGCCTAGCCTAACTAATAAAGTCTGGAGAGGCTAGATTAACAGGTTTACCATAAATGTAATTGTAGGAAAAAAAAAAAATTGAAAATAGTGCAAGACTGATCTATAGACTACAAGTAGACTGGAATGCACCAAAGAGTATTATACTGGGAAACAGTTAATAAATACCCCTTTGGAGTGTTAATACATATTAACTCCATTAAGGGATTGAAGTCTTTTGAGAATTTTTTTTTTTTTTTTAAGAAGAAAGAGAGCAGCAGCTCTTCTCTGTTGCTATGATGAGATTAATTTATGAAATAAAAGGCTGCAGTGAGAAATAGTCCTATGAACTGCCACAGAGAAGGCTAGCCAAATCTTATGCATTTTCCAGTTAACTTACACAACTCACTTTGTGTGTGATTACTAGTTCATGCCAGCCCAAGGTTCTTAGACACTTCAAGAAAAAGACCTGTTTTGCCTTCTACGGTTTTTCTGGAGATGCATCCCTGTACTAGCATACTACTTCACACATTTAACAAACTGCTTTTCAAACTTTTACTAAGCACACGACTTTTAAGCCCAAGTATTACATTATTTATGTCAATACAATTCGTAATCCATTCCTGTTGCTAGGATAAGTTTGTTTACAGCTTGTGGGTGAAGTAATTCTCATACATATTTCTGAGGATCCCCTGTTATTTTCATTGACTAAATAGTTACATCTAACCTCCTTGCCCTTTATGCGTGGGCAGTGCTTCCTCTCTTTGAATCATGTGCGGTACTTCAATGGCAGCATCAGTTCTTGCCAGCACCAAGAGCATTGTGCTGGCGTGCTATTCATACTGCAAGCAAAAATAATGACATCTCTTCTCTTCTGAAAACTAGGCACTGAAATGGAAGCAGCTCAGTACACTTTAGTAAGACTTTTTTCTACAGAGTTTAGCCTCCTGTGTCATTACAGGAAATTAAAAGCAGCTTTTCCCATGCTTAAATAAAAGATGTAATATGGCTTAGCAGTTATTAAAAAATTAAGAAGATAGCTTTTCTTCTTTTAAGCATCAATTGCCTTGGAAATTTTCCTTTCTTACCAACCCAAAGGAAAGCATGCCAGGTTTTAGACAGGTAGAGAAATACGAGAAACACTACTATATCTTAAGTACCACTAAGCATTAATGAATTAGGTAAAATATTGAATTTAAAGTGTCTATTCACTCAGAATTCTGAATTTGGCTGCTTAAGTTACCTATGTTATTTACACAAAGGTGACATTTACTTATACCAGATGGGTTTCCTTTGGTTATATCATTTAACATATTAACGCAGGAAACTGCTTTGCTTCTCATGGGCACAAAGGGAGGACAACCATCATGCTCAAAATGCTGCTAAAACAACTTCCAGGAAATTATCCTCACTACCCTATTCTACACAGTACATGTTGGTGAATAAGGTAGTAAAGGAAATATATATAACGGAATTCTAAACCTCTCATGTTGACTTATTCTATTTTTTAATTATTATTTTTTTTTTCTGTTAAGTTATTTATTCGTTAGGACATGAACCAGAACCTAGCTGAAAACTGCCAGGTTCAGATAAGAAGAAATATTTTCTACATATTAAATTATTATGTAATTATTTTACAAAAAAAGTCAATGTTATTAGAAAGAACAAACTTATTTCATAATGTTTACAAGTCTGGATATTAAAACATTTAATAGTGGAGACCCCCAGAGCAAGTTTGGATAGGTATCAGAACCTAAGTTTCTTATTTTCCCTCATCAGTGTTCACCAGCATGGGCATTAAGAATTTTTTCAGGCAGGGGACACTGAATGTAATAAGAACAATCTGTCAAGACCAAAAATTGAATTTTGGGAGGTTCAAGCTGGAATTTAGAAACAACTTGTTCCTTCAAGAGTGTGATGAAACACTGGAGTAAGTTACCCAAGGACACTGCACAGTCTCTGTCCTTGAAGTTTTTGAGACTGCTGGACAAAGAGCTTAATTTCAAGCAGCATGTTAAACTTTTTATTTTTTTTTTTTTCTAATTATTCTTTTGCTGTCTTATATTATATTTAGCTTCATTCTTCACTAAGAAGGTGAAAGAAACTCCCAGCTCAAATGGGTTTAAGACATACATTTCAAAGATTATCTCTGCCCAGATAGAGCTATAGAATTGGTGCAGTGTAGGACTGCTTTTGTGGTGGGAAAAAGGTGATTGTCCTCAGGCTGTTGTTTTTCAAGCTTATATTTCCTAGTTGACCATCACTGGAAATCTAGGTATAGTGGCAAAGATTTTAGACATATATCATGTTGCAGAATACAAATTGAAGTCCAGGTCATCTATTGAGGTGAAACCTCATACAGGAGTAGGAAGAAAAAGACTTCTGACATTTTATGAAGAGGCAGACGGGTATTAAACTCAGGAGATCCCATCTTCCTTCCTGAAATCAAGCACCAGTTTTCATATGCCTATAGGTAGTACAACTAAGAATGAAGAACTCCATAATTATTGGATAAAATCATGAGTCCACAATATTGAGGGCTTTGTCACTGATTTGAACAGGTCTAGGTTTTCAATCATCATGTTGTGATACAGAGTAATTGTTCTTAAAGACAGAAACTGCCCAGCAAAACCCACAAGCAATCCCCATCCACCAGCAGGCTCCCCTCCCTTTCCACCCCCCCTAAAAAAAAAAAATCAACCACCCAACCAACTCCAACAAAACAACCCTGAGACACAAGTAAATAGATAATTATCTTATGGAGTAAATCTAAACACATGGCCCCATGGAAGAGTGGACAACAGTTTTGCTATCTTGCTTCAAAAATGTTGGAAAGTGTTCCTCATAACTCTTGATACTGCAGAAGTGACTGCATTTGTCATGAATAACTAAACAGATTATAAATGCTTTCACTCTGATATTCATAGACTGATATCAAAATACTATAACATTCCCTGAGTTTCCTGTTTCCCATGACTTCCATCTCAAATCTTTCTTAGCGACCTTTGAGAAGGGGATTTTTTTGCTCTCCTAGTTTCTGTGAAAATTAATGTATCCAAAACCAGAACTAAGACCAATGTTTAGAGACTATTTTGTTATTCTTTCATCTCTGCCCCCCGACCCCAAACACACACACACATACACTTTTTTTCTTCCCATGCTTATTTGGGAATGATCTTCTTTTGTTCATATTCTGATGCACTTTTTTTTGCCTCACTTAGAAGTCCAGGTTTTGCCATCTTTGGATAAATCTCTTCAAATATTTGCAAATTATTATGACCTAGTTTACTTGATTTTAGTTCTCATCCCTTCATCCATTATGCTGATAAGTTTTGTTTTGAGTTCATTTATTTTTAAAAAAAAATACATATACCTTAAAAATGTTCATTTCACAGTTATTCTGAAGGCTGGGGGAACCAACTGAATTAAATCTTAGAATGTTAATACAAAACATTAAATCCTTAAAATTAAATGATACATTGAAACTATTTTTAATTAGTAAAAGAATATTTTTCTAGTATGCAATAAAAATCTTCCAAATACCAAGTAAGATCAGAAGAAAATATAAATTTATGTAATGTGCAGACAGTGAAAAGAATAACAAAGTTATAACAAATAGATGGTTGTGTGTTTTGGTTTCTTTTAAGTGATGTGGTTTTTTGTTTTTTTGGTTTTTTTTTTTTTTTTGTTTGTTTGTTTGTTTGTTTTGTTTTTTTTTTAAGCCACACACTGTGGATCGTATCTAAGAGGCAACACATAAAGAAGTAGACTAGAAGGAGAAACAGGGATCACGGAGTACCTGAACTGGCTTGTTCAGTATAATGACTACAGTGAAAGTATACTTTTCAGAAGCATGACTTCCGGCGTGACACTGCAGAAAAACTTACTGCTAGTTTATCTGCCTCTTGGAAATAGCCTAAATGACTTGCATGAGCAGCCAGCAGTTTGGATTAGTAGCTGCTTACAAATAGGCACTCACTGGAGAGGATACTGGGCTTAGAAGTGTTTTTAATCATAAAACTAGACAAGGCAGAAGATGCACTCTTATCAAGCTCAATGTGGGGAGGTTGTTATGCTGGAAGAGAGCAGAGCTGCTGCTCAGAGGATCAGAGGCACACTGGAATACCAGATCAAGAGCAACATTGTGAGGTTCAAAGACAAATGAGAAGCCCAGACCCTGACAAACAGCAACCCTGTGCATTGCAATGTAGAAGCCAGGCACAGACTGACCTGGTATCCAAAGAGAACCCAAAGGTCCTGGAGGAAAGCAAGCTGAACAAGAATCAGTAGCAAGCTCTTGCTGCAATGATGGCTGTGTGCTTACTGGGCTGCAGAGAAGGAGCACTGTCAATGAAACAAGGGACTGGATTATTATTCTCCACCTGGCTACATCTGAAATACGCTCTACTGGGTCTTGGCCTGCCCATAGGAGAAATAGTTTGTCAGCAGAAATACTGGCAAACAGGAGAGTCCCTTGGTGGGTCACTAAGATGGGGGCTGGAGCACATGATGTATGAGGAGAGGCTGAGGGAACTGAGCTTGTTTAGGTTAAAAGAGAGATGGCTAAGGAGGAAATGGTTGCAGTCAGACTATCTGAGAGGAGAGATATAGAGGAGGTTGCAAGACTCTGCTCAGACAAGTAGAGCAAAAGGTCAATGTAATAGTCATGAATAGCAGCAAGAGAAACTGTGTTGGATATCAAGAAAAAACATCTAAATAATGAAAGCAGTTAAGCACTGAAGCAAGGGTCCAGAAAAGCTGCAGATTCTCCATCCCTGAAGATTTGCAAAACAACTGGAAAAAACCTGACCTCTAAAATTAGCCTTTACTTGAGAAGGAGTTTGTAGTTGAAGGCACCAGAAGTCACTTCCAACCTAACTTTTCCTAAGATTCTAAGGCCATACTTCAGAACTGCTTTACCACAGAAGACACTTAGGGTTTCACTGAAGTGGACAAGTTCCTCCCCATCCCCAGTTACCAATATAACTATAGAAGATTCACAAAAAATTTGTCAGATTTACCACTTGATTTATCAGCATACAACATCTGTTTGTTAGACAAAGTGCAACCTAGATACTGTGGGTACACCAATGAACACTGCTCTTAGGTACATAGCCTACATTAAGGAGGTCTGCCTTCATAACTTACATTTTCAAAAGCTGCCTTACAGTTTTTGCAAAATAGATTTTCATTATATACTCTCCCATCTACTCTGTTAGGGGGGTAGAATGTAAGCCAAAATAACAGGAGTGAGTAGGTTGAAGCTTTTCAGAAATAACTATCTTCAAAATAGATTAGGGAGAGTTATAAATCACTAGATATTTTTTTCTGCAGAACATTATTTCTTAGAAATATGCCAAGATATGGTTCTTAATGGTACCTGATGCAAGACTAGAAGAAAGTTATCCTGTTGATAGAAACCAGTGAGCAGAGAAAAGTATCCTCAAGATGTAGAATTCACATCTCTTGAAGTGGGTGTGGTTAGGACAAGAAATTCAAGTAATTACTTAAAAATAAAGGTGGTTAGGAAACAGCATGATATTGGTTGACATGGTAGCTCACTTCCCGTGCCTTCCATGGTAAAAATGGAAAAATCTCCCTTCCCCAGAAGGGACGGATGATTGAAGAATGATTGAAATAGAGCTTGTACAGAAGTTTTGAATATGCAAAATACTATTTTGTTTAGCTATTTATCACAACTACTTATAACACCAAGATTTCCTTTAAAGGTATTGACATCAAAGCAATATAAGGGTTCAAGACTAACATTGGTATAACTATTTTGAAACTAACAAACATGCAGTATATAAAATTTACAGTTTACCCTTGCAAGATGAAAATAAGACTGTGACCTAATTTACTCCCTACTTAAATGATACGATTGAAGATAAAGCCTTCAAAGTTCTTCACAAAATGCACACTTTCACCAGTCAAGACAGAATATGTCAATGGATTTTCATCACATTTTCTTTTAAAGCTGAACCAAACAAATGTTCCAGAAGGCAGTTGCCTCAATAAGTAATGAGAGACCATATTACTCTGATAGAGACATGTGACAAGCTATCACCTCTCTCTCTGATTTTAGGAGAGGGAAAAATGACAGAAGTTTATAATACATTTAGGTCCAAACTCAGCAAAAACTTCTATTTATTTTTGAACTGAAATATCAATTTGGCCTTTCCGAGAAAAATCCATAATAAAAACGGGAGGAGGGAAAATCCACAAAGAGAAAAGTTGCATGATGAAAACTTGCATCTCAAAGACAAGTTACGTTAAACTGAGCATTCATTTACTGTTTTATTTTCCCCTATTCTTCCTTTCACACCCACTTCTTTTCAACCATGGGAATTTGATCTTTTTATTTATTGTTTTTAAAATTATGTCCTGGACTTTTTTTTTCATAATAGAGGTGATCTGAAATCAATGTTACTTTTTTTTTGATACTAAAATAAACAAATAATGAATAAAAAAATATAAGCACTAGGCTTACATTTGGGATCAGGTCTTTTGCTCTTATACTTGCTGTCTTTTTTCAATGTTAAAGTAGCTCCTTGTGTGGAGTTCTTGAGCCTGGGTAGGTATTTTTTCTGTTTGTCTGCTTTTAAGTAGAGGAGTCCCAAAGTCTCACAATTATGGGAGCACAGCGCTAAGAGGAAATTAACAAACCCTGAAGTTCAAACCATTGATCTACATAAATCGACTGCCAGGGAAGCCATGGCAAGAGGCTGAAGAGAGGTTCTGTGCCTCTGCATAGAGGGGTATGAGAGATCCAGGAAGATTTGCTCCTGTGCCAGAGCTTCACTGTACACTTAGAGCAGAACATGTAGCAGCACCTTGCAGACAGGAAACATCACAGGGTTTCTTCCTCTGATATTCACAGCCCATTTTTTCTATGGGAGGAAATAATCAAAGTTACAATGCGATGCCAAAGTAGAAGGCCATGAACCTACATTAGCTACAGCTCATCACAAGTAGATACTCGTATAAGGCTCAGATGTTATCCATATTATTCTCCTTGTTATTTAGATAGATAAGTAAAGATTTAAATTAAAAAAAAAAAAAAAAAAAAAAAAAAAGAAGAAAACCAGAAGAAAGCTTAGATTTTTCATATGCTAAGAAACCAGGCTTGGGGCTAAAAATAACAGGCCTGGTGTTTTCTCCCTCTCACCCTCCCTCCTCCTCAATTATTTATTGACCCCAGAATTCAGTCATTTCACAACAGTGCATGGAAGAATTATTATCTATTTATTTTTTAAAAGATACAATTTCAGGTGTCCTATGGTGAACTCCATGGTAACATGATATCTTGTAACTTCAGAGCTTGCAAGACCAAGATAATAGATGAAACAAGTAAGATAAGGAATGTAAGTGGATGTGTAGAAAGAAAAAGGAACATTTTTTATTTAGTGACAAGCACTGTAGTAAGTTTTATTCTGCATATATTTGACCTGTATATTCTAGTTATAATTTACTCAGATTTGTGTTGCAAATGCACATCTGGACTTTGTCCATTTGGCTGCATTGTTACTTACTCTGCTGTTTATTCCAAATTTATTTTCACAAAGCTCTGTACAGTGCTTCCTCTTCTCAAGGGAGTTGTTCCTACCAGATGGTATTTGCATGTCCACCTCATGCCTAGATTTCAGTAGTTTTTCCACAACTCTATTTTCAAGTGTCAGAAACAAAGTTTAAACATATCCCCACACAGTTACATTCATGTAACAGGATTCTGCAACCCAAGGGGAAGTATGAAGTTACTACACAGTTTTCAAATAAGAAAAATACACTACGATTACTTGCTGGAGAGGAGAGAAATTTTCTAATGTTTCGTGTGATGACACTTCCAGGTCTTTTTAGATTCTATCCCAGGAGATTGTATTCTATTTGTTCTTGCTACAGAAGATCTTGCAGTCTAATCAGAATATACCTTCTGTGTTCCCAAGGCTAAAGAAATCATGAAGCATACAATTGTTCTTTTGAGACTAAACACCTTGCCACATAGATTGAAAGAATCTGAGTTTTTCTAAAGCTTTAGAAAAGTCACAACTGATGAGAAGACTACTAATCAATGTTGTTGACATGTTTTAAAGTTTAAGTTCCTTGCCAGCAAGGTTTAAGATAAATATTTTCTAAGATAGTTGTAGTCCTTTCAGGTATACAGTTACAGCAGAAACATGATCCTGGAGAAGGAGAGAAGCTTATTCAGAAGGAAAATGCAAAAAGCATTTTCAGCAATAATTTTTGAGAAAATTCAGCTGTTGGTATTTGTTTGTTTTTTTTATTAGTCTTAAATCTTATTATACACATCCTGCCAAATATTTATCTTGCATCACTTTCATGTAGCAATTCGAGGATATGAATTTATAGTTATGTTGAATATTAAAAACATGCATATTTGAGTGCAACTTAATAGGGCCCAGATCTTTAGGCCTTAGTAGAACAGCATATTCGAACATAAAATATTTTTTCTACTTTATCTTGATGTTAGCATTTCTTTCATCCAGTCAGCTTCCTTCACAAATGTCAGTTGTGCAAGATACAAGAAGTAGCCTTTTGTTTTACTCATATCTGTTAAATTCCAGTTAGATAGCACTATTTTTCAGGAGAGTTTTAAATATATATCTACCAGTATGTTATGAGAAGGCAGTCAAAATGTTAACCACTTTACATTTAAGTTTTTAAACATTTTGAAAACCCATTCAAGAAAATTACATGCAAACAGTCACCTACAGAAGCCATAACAATAAGCATCAAACACATTGGGACAGGCTCCAGCAGCATAAAAAAAAAAAAAGAAATTACGCTGAGACATTAAAATATCCTCTTATAACATTAAGACAACATTTAAGAATCAAACCAAGATGATTTTAACCTTATGCTCAGCCCTACTGTGACTCATTATTTGCATTTCCATAGAACAGCTTAAATCCTCCAGTCCTGTGTGTAATGGAAAACAAAAATGATACCCAGTGCTTAGCCAGCAGCCTGCAATCACTGTTTGTTGTGTCAGGACACAAAGAGCATTTCCAAGACACCCACTGACACGTGACAGATAACAATAACTGAAGTAAATGTTAGACAGTACCTGACACACCAGATCCCAGAAATAGATCTCAACTGCTGTAACTCTTGTATGAGCAGTGTTACTTTTAATCAGACAGTGGTAATTTTTACAACTTCCCTTTTTAAAGCATTTATCTACAGCTATTGAAAACATCACCATTGCAAAAACTAAGGCAGCATAGCATCTTTCATAGATTAGCAATGTACAACATACTCTGATCCTGCTAATCTTTTGATATTGAGTAGGCAGGTGTGTTATGTGAACACCAACTTAACCATCCTTTGCCAGCCAACTACCACCAGTTATGTTCAATCAAAATCATCAATTCTGCAAGGGATAAATAACAAGTAAGCAAGCAATTATTACTGTTCCAGCAAATTATTTAGAAAAAGACAGATTTGATAAATTCTGAAGGAATATCTACACCAAGTTGTCATTAGCATCTGCCCCACCACTGCAAGCTTCTTGTTTCTGGTCAACACTGTATAACACCTAGTAGAAGTAAAGCAGAGATGTGATTCTTCCTCTCGAGCACCACACTGAAGTACCATAAATACTAGGCAAGAAAGTCCTCTTTCATATAGTCACTTTATTATTTCATTCAATTAGTAGTGCTTTCATGGGAAGAGAGAAGCTCTTAATTGTACAGATGTAATCATGACCCATCTCCCTTCCCTCAAGAACTGCTTTATATGCAGTTGCCACTAACTGAAGATAAAGTTAAAGTGGGAATGGTTATAACCAAAATAAAAATTTAGGTTTTAATTTTCTATCTACATCAGAAACAAATAGAAGTATACCTTACCAAGAATAGTTTCATAGTCTTTAGAGAGAGATGATAAAAGACAGTCATGAATGGCTAAAAACTGGATTTTTTTTTCCTTCTAACAATGCAATACTTGTTTCTTGCCTTTCAGTTGACATCCCTTCGTACTGTTGTGCTCTGCAGAACAATAGTACCAGTTGTAGAAATGAAATGAGTCATAAACAACATGTGATTTGGGGCATGTAAGGCAAAACTGAATATATCACTTTATCTCAGCTGCCAAAGGGTGTAACAAAATCATGTTTGTTTACTGCTTGAAGTCAAAATTTTGCTGTTGATCAGATCATACTTTTTATTTTTAGAGTAAGACATTATGTAGCATGCAAAGCTGCTCATAACTTATCAGTACTAACTTACACCGTTCATACATTGATTAATCATCTCATAAGATGGAGGTGACAAATGTCCCTGCTAGAGCAGCAGGCAAAAATTAGTTCCTCTGCGTAAAACCAAGCTGGCTGTTATGGCAGGACAGTTTTTTGAATGAAGATATATCAAACAGGAACTGTATTTCTCTGTCTATTACATACCTACATATGTAGGCAAGTAGCTGGAAATCCAGTTTTTATTGCATTTCCTTCTTTACTGACCTCCTTCTTACTCTTTCAATAAGTCACCCTGGAAATAAGAGTTGTAACTAAATAACTGAGGTATTTTTTCTCATCTGTTCTGGTAAAAAGGATAATTATCATCTACCAGATATTTCTAGGCTCACACCCCTTAAGTGTCAGAGCACGTCTATTATACACTGTCCATTACACAGCAGCAGCTTGAGGCATTACTTACTAAGCCATACTTACTAAGTACTGGATCAGAAAAAAAAACAATGAAAAAGCCCATATTTTTGCCTAACTAATAGGTTGGAAACTAAGTGCTGTAGATCAGGAAAAAGGAAGAAAGTAGTCTGAGCAGAAATTATATATCCAGAGGTATATTTGTGTTCCCAGTCAAGCCATGACTACATGAAGCTTCCATTGCTCTCAGAGTCAAGATTTCTATCCAGAGTTCAATAATTTGTGAGCAACAGTGCTCATGACTGTTCCTCCCAGTACTACCTGGTTATTAAAATATTAAATTCTTAAAATCCTTCTGAGATTGATTCTAAGATCTTGAATATGAGTACTGTTAAATGACATACCAAATGCAGGTATTATTTCTTCCTCAAAGAGTTCTAGAACAGCACTTCTCTATCAAAGTGGCAAAGCACTGATGGTCCCAAAGCTTTTGCAGAGCTGCTGTCAGTTAAGATTCATCTGAATTTTAAGTGATGTTTGTACATGTATTCCTCCAATTCTAGTTAAAGAGAGAGAATTGTGTCGAAAAGGTATTCTTGTGAAGTTGTAACAGATAATGTCTGGAAACCATCTGTCATCATTGCCATCTTATCATGCTGACAGTATGAGAAATGACCATCCTTGTTGCCCTCTTTAGCCTCCTGTTAAACTTCTAACTTCATAATATTTTCTTAACCAAAATAAACTAGGTTTTGAAGTTATCAAAAGTCTCAAGGCTCAGATTTAACCATTGAACAAGACAGAAAAGAATTCTCCATCATTCAGGCATGTGCACACAACTGAATGCCTTTCAGTTCAAGCTGCACAAGTTGCAATAATGAGGAGCTAACCTTCTAAACTCCAGTAACTAGCTATATGCATGCTCTTTGCCACCTCCTACTGTTAAATTCAGTAGTAGGACAGTAAGCTTACGTGTCACATTTTGCAGGCTGGGTGGCCTAGGAGCATCCAGAATGAGTTACCATAGCTCAGCTGATAGGCGCTTACTTATGCTGCATGTATGCACTTCTGCAAGACTGTATGACCATATCCAGGCTGCCAGAAAGAAGCTAGTTCTTTACAACAATGATTATTTCAATTTATGTTTTTCTTATTATCCACCAGGCATGTGGGTATTTTTACAAGTAGGGAATATTTGTGTTCATTACTACAAATTTTACCCTCGGGAAATTTCACATGTAACTAAATGCACAGAGCAAAGCAGCTGGTGAGTTACATACATAAATATGTATAGTCCAAGAGATCAATAAAAAACATTATTTCTATTGAAGTCTGTTTTAACATCACTTTCAGCAGATACAGGTACATACATGTGACTTGACTGTGTTAGAAACAAATTAATTCTTCCAAGATGCTCCTGCATATTGGTGTCCATGGAACTTGCAGTCAAGATTCATTGAAGAAGGGCCTTAAAAACAATTTCCTTGCAAAATGGCATTTTGATCTCCAACTTAAAAAGCTTCAGAAGCAAAATAACATAGCTCCATTTAGTTTGGCAAATCACACCAACTTATATCAGACATTGTTCTGACCAAATGATATTATGTACATTTTATTCTACTAAGACCCTGGAAAATTAAAAACCATTAGACAAGCTAATATTTCTTGACTGACAAGAGTATAATAATTCATAAAAAAGCAGAAGCGTCCAGAAAAGAAAAATTAGTATCAGCTACAAAGAAAATATCAACATAGAAAGTTATGAAGCTGTAGGTTATGATTCTTTAATTAAGGCTCAAGACTTGTATTGAATTACTAGATATACCACTGAGGTGTGAAAACTTTTTTTTTTTTTTAAAAAAAATAATCTGGGAGCTATTAATCATTCTCTCCCTCCCCAGTTTCTCTGCACAGCTCTCCCCTCTAGATGAGATTAGGTTAATTAAATAGACTCGACTCTAAGAGCATATTTATTTACAAGCACTGTTATTTAAGAAATAGGTGCCCAAATTTCTTCAGAAGTAGAAAAACTTTAGTTACTAAATTGTATTTGTTTTAATGCTAAAGCATTTGCTCTAACAGTACTCTGATGACAAGTCACTTAAACTGTATTTAAAGCCTAAGAAACAGAAGAACATGTGTGCCAGTCTCACTGGCTGACAGCAGTCAGTCACAGGCAAAAAAAAAAAAAAAAAAAAGAGAAACAATGAATTTCAGAAGGGAACCTATACTTTTGCTTTGGCTAAGAGCAGGAACAGAATTGTTTCCTACCACAGGACGAATCAGTAACAGCTCCCGACTCTTCATGTGACAGGCAGTCAGGGAACAAAAAGGAAACGCCTTTCCTCCCCTCCCAAAGAGATTTATCTGTCCCCACCTTTCTTATATTTTGCAGACCACTACTTCAGGTTAACTCGTGTATTGTTACTGAGCAGAGTTGAAGGTAGTGTTGAGCCTCGAAGAAGAAAGTAGAACAAACAGTGACATCGAGTGGCAAGATTCCCGCAGTACACTTTTGAAAATCCTTACAAACTTCTTCAGCAGCCCATTTTTAAGGCCAGTGAAACTTTTGATCCTCAATGCTACCCTTGTAATATTTAAAGCAGGATGCATAGAGTGGAAACACTACTTTTTGTCTTATTTGTGCTTGAACTTTCAACATTTCACTGGAAAGTATTTCTTAAATGAAGAAAAAAACCCACATAACCACAGTGCACACTAGGAACAAGTTTAGCTAATAACTTTAAGACCACCAAGACTAGAATCTAGCCAGTTTTTGAAGAATTTATAAGACCTCCTCTTCTGAACACATCATAATATCCCTGAAATTGTAGAGAAGTCATGTGTAGTAGTAAAAAGTATGTGTAAGCTACTTGTACACTCTACCAAATTTTCCTTCCCTCTTAGGAAGCTACCAACAAGCTGAACATCAGGAAAGTTTAATTATTCTATTTAAGTCTCTCTCTCTTTCAGTTCTGGAGAAGAGGCATCTCTGAGTGACATTTATATCACTATTAATAGAACTCTAAAGTTTGCAAATGATGTTTAGTCACTGCTGTAAGACTGATCTTAACACACACACATACACTGAACTATTTTACAAAGACTGTCCTGTTCTTTAAACAGTTTTGTCTATAAAATGAGATACAGGTTTATTATTTTTAGTCTGCTTTTTAGTTTTTTTTGTTTGTTTGTTTGTTTTTGGTTTTTTAAGGAAATATCCCATGGTTAACTGCTTCTAGTTCTCTGTCAGATATGTAGCCAGTGTGACAAGAGCCATATTTACGGCTTGAAATCTCCCAGGACACCATAATATTCAAATAATACCCAGGTGGGTAGTTAGTGACAGAAGAAAGATGGTTTATACTTCTTTGGACTGCAGCTTCATACTGTGTCCAAGGAATGGTAACACATAGGGGACTTTTGTTATCTGACAGCACAGAAGATGAAAGGGGTTTATTCCTTAAGTTCACAGGTCCTGAGCAAGATATTTTCTGGTATTTCACAGCATGCACACAGCTGGATTTTGAGTGCTGAGAAAACCATATTTGTTAGTAAGGAATCATCTTCTCTCCTCAGTATCACCATACTTAGTTGCAGACTCTAAAATTTAATCTGTGCTTTCTGGAGGGTGTGTACACAAGCCATTTTAAGGAAAGAAGAAAAAATGGGCTTAAAAGTTAAGGAGTATTTCACTGATACCTTTCTGAACAACAATTGGGATGGGAGAAAAGTGAAAGCTGAAATAGATTACTGAGTATGTGACATTAGAAGACACATGATAGGTCTTTGGCTTCATATTAGAAAGCTTATTTCATTCATTACATTATGGGATACTATGTCTTTGTTATTTTGTCAGTATAATCCCATAAAAAGAATTACCTTTAGAGAATTCATATACAACATGAAACAAATAGAACATACCTGTGTCCCAACAAGCTATACTCTCTGTGTGCATATATATGTATGTAGTTATTTCTTCTTTACAGTGTTATTTTCTCCTAAGAATTGGAAAGCCATTTATTGCATTCACCTGTGTTTCTCACATCCCTATGATTTTCCACGGAGGTGCTGGTTAGTACTTCCTTCCCCTAGCTCACTACTGAGCAACAAGAACTCCTAAGTGTGAGACAATAAGAAGCTTAATTTAATTTCTTAATTACTCTGTCAAATTAATTAGAAGATAGACAAAGAAAAGAATCTCACTTCACCCTGCTTCTCCTGTGTTTCTGTAGCCCAAGAAACTGGCAGAAGAAAAAAACTAAGCCAATTAATGAAATACAGACCGTATTTCATTTTCTCTTGTCATGCTAAGGAGCTGCCAAGCCAAATACCACATGCAGAAGGGACAATACTCTTCTTCAGAAATGAAGTCTTCAAGAAAAAAGCATCTTTTAACAACTTGTAGCTAAAACGAACTTGCTAAAAGGATATTTACTGTTTCTTAACTCCAGAGTTATATTTTACACAAATAATTAAGCATAAATCCTTTGGCTTTCAAATTAGTGTCTATTTGAAAATGAGCATTAGATGCTTGTGTTAGCGAAAGTATTTTCAAAACAGTGGTTAAAGAGATTGGTTTTCACAGCAATTTTGATAAAATATTAAAAGAAGCAAGCAACTCAAGCAAGTTACAATCTAAAATTATCTAGACATGGTCTATAGGCAAGAAGTTGGAGCAGCTTTGTGTACATTAAGCAAATTATATCTTCAAACAAGAGATGAAAAAACACTGAATACTTTCTTAATCTTTTTTATAGGTTTTCCAAATAACAAGGTTAAAGCTTCCAGGGTAACAGTTCTTCACAGAACTGAACCATTTTATTTTTTTCTATTTCCTCTGAGGGGTTTCAGTGCCTAAAAGTGTAATTCACTCATCTCCAAAATTCATACCATAAGAACCTTGACTATTTTGTTATTACAAAATCATCATCACAAGGTCTCTGCACAGGATAGGACAATCATTTTACACTGACTTTTTTGGTCCATTTGTTTTTGCAAAGCAGATACCAAATGTTATTTGTGCCATATGGGCCAGCTGTTTCCTATCTGTATTCCAATCAGAAGTATTGCATATGCATGGCAGGACTTGTGCTTACTACTCATGCAGTGTTGTATTTTGTCCCAGACTTCATCCTTCCTGGAACTTTTCTCACAGCAGCCTACATAGTGGGAAGCCAGCTGGAAGCAACCAGAATTAAGTTTGACCTCCTAGCCCCTTACAGATTTCCCATGACTTCTCTGCTATACTGAAGTTTTTTTCCCTTTACACAAACCAGCATAATTTTTGGACAACTATCAACAATACAGCACTGGAACATGGATCACAGATAGTCATTAATGAAGAACTGTTAGAAATGTATTCAATATCACACTTTCAGGAGGGGGTAATCTCTTACAGTCATGTACCTTTAAAACCTCCAATAGCAGCTGAAATACTTAAAAAATACTGATATCTGTTTTCATAATACTGTTTATCAAGTAACTTCTCTTATCTATTACAACAGTCAGAAATAGTATAGAGGTGGAAAAGGACTAGATGCAGTTCAGGACTGTGTCAGTTTTTTAGTATGTCAAAACCCAAAGCTCAAATAGAATTCAGCCCCAAACTACAGGCATTAAGATGTAATTCTGATGAGCACAACTTCTTTTTAGTAAAGTGTTGCATGAAAAGAAGCGCATTTCACACATAGAATACCTTAATTTATGTTTGTTATAGAACAACTATATTATTTTGAATTTCATTCATTTACATTACGAGCAATATGTTCTCAAAACCTAGGAAAACTGATCTTACAAATAAAAAACCCAAAGCAAATGTAGACATCTCCAGTAAGTAGTTAGCTTTTTGGTTTGTTTTATCCTTTTACTAGGTTTAAAATATGAACAGAATATGGAGTAGAGGGATTGTATAACATGAGCTTATTTCTAGTCTTTCAGGCATTTATCACACATTTTGGTGAATTAGTTCCTTTCTTTTAGCTCTCCAACAGGAGTTGTTTCTGTCTACTTAGATTACTCATATCCCAATATCATAGCAGAAATTTATGTTATCAGCTTCTGCTTCTCACCTCAAGAGCAGCCCTTCTCTTCTGGCTTCATAACCTTTACAGCTGCCAAAGATTGGGTGCTGCTTTAGCCAAGTAGTTACTGCTTACTACCTAGCTGAGTGGCCGTTTGAGAGTGAAAGAGAAGGAAACTTGAAGTTGTGTTTTTCCCTCTCCAAGTAACGTATTTACAGCCCCTCAATTTTCTTACAGGCTGATAATTTCACTAGTTTTCAGGAATAAAAATTGGCATTCCCTGCTATTTGGCAGGCAGTGGAATCAGGTGGATGCCACCTTACCCATAAAGATAGCAGTTCACCTGTAGTTTGATCTTAGCATTGCTCTGATGATTGATAACTAAGGGGTGCTATGAAAGGAAGCATCCGCAGAGCAGAACTCCTAGTCTTATTGCTAAAAGTATAGGAAAATGTATTTAAATGATCACACTTCTCTGAAGGCAGAAGATCATAGTTTGGGTTCATTATTTTACCATCTCTGCACATTTACGGAGTGAATAAGCTCTCAGCAACCTTCAATACAGTTCTTGTAATATTAAGAAAACCCAACCAACCAAACAAAAAACACCCCGCATAAGTTGCAGTAATTTTAACAGCTAGCACATCTAGCTTTGTGGAAAGACTACTCACCATAAGGTACACCTCATGGTGGCTGGACACCACAAATTCCCATTAGCAGCCACTCTTCAACAATAGCCTTCCTCCACTTGAAGCTGGTTGAGCCACAGGTGACTTCTGACACAGGGTTTTCACATGTAAAAAGTCTGAAGCTTAACACCAGGTTTTCAACCTTGGATTTGAAGTTTAGTAATTTAATTTCACTCCCTTCAGAGACATCAAAAAAACTTTTATGTAGTTTTCCCAGCACTCAGAGGCAAGGTGTATCCTCCCATAGGCTTTATAGCTTTTCTGAACTACATCCAGGAAGCACACCTGCTTAGAAATGCCTCTCTATATAAACTTATCACCCTCCCAAACATTATTATTAATAATAACTATAGAAATAAATAACAAACCCTCTCATATTTTCTCAACACTCTTATCTTCTAAGGGAATCCAGAGCTTTCATTTACTCCTAAAGCTCTTTATTAGTGACTACTCATGGCTCGGACCCATCTTTAATTGGACCTGGAAGCTCTCCAGGTGCAAGGAGAAGGAGCTCACTAATTTTTTAATTGTTTTAGGGTCTAGTTAACTCTTCCAAGGTCAAGTACATTTGCATCCTCCTCTGCCAAGGCTTTATAGCAAATTCTCTTATGTTGCTTTCAACCTGGATAGATGAAAATTTCTGTGCAGGAAATATATTTGCAACAATTTCACAGTATAATTGAAGAATTATAATCTTAATTTAATATCTTAATAATCTTAATAAACTTAAACCAGAAAGTATTAAGAACCAACTATTTTGCAGAATATAAGGGAGAAAAATTCCCCAATGTTGTAATATTAACTGTGTTGAAAAAGAAAGACTAGTTCATAATCTGTATCACTGTATTCCAGAAATTCAAGCATGGTTTAAAATCTAAACCAAGCAAACAATAAAACTTCATGAAACAATATATAAATAGAATATATGGAAAATATTTCAAATGATGGAAATTATTCCAGAGAATAATATAATATTTTTAAGAATACTATAAATTTACTAATTGCAGGTTATTTATGTGAAATATGTTGTTAATATTTGTTTTACTTTGCTTTGGCTACTGGTTAACAACTTCTTTACAACCTGTTGTATACTGCATAATTTTATAGTTTTCAGAAGAGCTGTTTTCTTTTGTCATGTTCAAAATGTCAGCAGAATCCTGCTCCTTTCTTTCACTGTTTTACATGTCTTTTGCTGTTTTCTAGTTCTCAGACCATTAGATCAGACATCTATTCTCACTCACAAAAAAGTAAAAAAACATCTGTTCAGTGGTTGGTTTTCTCACTGGCAATTTAATAAGTGCTGTATTTGCATCTATCTTGATATAAAAACCAGTATTTTCTACTTACTTTTATATACTTTCTCTATTAATTGCTGCATTTTCAGTACTCCATTATTAATGCAAGTTTTGGTACCTGGACAAAATAAATTGTGTTCCCTTATTGTATTATTTATTTATTTATTTATTTATTTATTTATTTATTTATTTATTTATTTATTTATATTTGACTAATGGTTTCATTAATGGTTAATTGCCTCAGTATCAGCTTTGGTATTATGTTTTATGTATAACCTAGATCCAGTAGAACAAATAAAATGAAAGCTCTAGACACCTGCCCGTAGGCACAGTGAAATAACTGAAAACATTCAATCTGTTCTGTCATTCATCATCATCCACCAGCCTTCCTGGAATATAACAGATAAAGCTTCTGCTTCTTGTATTGATTTTTTTTTTCCTAACTACATCATCTTTCCTCCTGTTGTGTATAGCAAAACCAGATAAAAGTCCTGCTGTACCTGATCTGACTTATATGAGCCTAGTAGTTCTTGTTTCTCTTCAAAGGTACATTCAGAGCTCTGTAACTCTTCTCCTCATTTAGGTCAGTGTACTACATCTACATCATCACTATTATCCTGAACTCAAACATCAACTGTGTTAGATCTGCAGTTTCACATGAACGTGAGTTTGTGCACTAGGGAGACCTTCCTTGTTCTTGTCAAGCACATTTATTACCTTCTGGCATACTGTTTCAGCAAACATAACCTGCAATGACAGGGACCATTAGGTCTGTACTTAAACTTTGATGACACAAAAGAATGAAAACCTCAACATACTAATCTTTTCACTGTACTTAGTAAGACTAGAGGACCAAAAAATAATAAAAAGGCTGAGATACTTTCAATGAAGTCTAGACTTCACACTCAGGAATTCTGAATTTCTGTGTTATTTTAAGGAAATATGAGGTAATCCACTCAACCTGGAACTATGTCACACTTGGATCAGGTGACGAGATTCATCTTGGGACTGGCTGTTCTTCAGAAGACTGTGGGAATTTCAGCCAGCTGTCTGCAGCAGCAGTTCTGCCTCTTGCGGAAAAAAATCTATTTCCCTTTTTCTCCTTCTCTTCAGGGAATCCTAAGAATTTCCCTGGGTATTTACAACAGATGTTATAAATATTAAAAACTCTTATATCAACAGAAAGAAAAAGACTACAAATATACATGAGTATCTACAGTACTGCAAACTAAAATCACTCAATCATTCCCTGCCATAGAAAAACTTCAGGAAAATATCCTACAATTCACTTTGCTGAAATTCTTACTTACGGAAAGAAACAAACAAACAAAAAAATGTTGTAAGGATTTATTTAGCTGTCTCTAAACATTTTAGATTTAATATTTGAAAAAAACTTGGAGAAACCTGTAATTCTCTTCTAGAAGAACTTGAATGTTACTGTTTCTCAGAAATGCATGCTATTTCATACAAATGTAAAAGATAAAATTGGCCATACCACATATGTAATTGACATCTAAGTTATACTCTCTAATATATTGTCTCTGTATCACTACATTTCTGATTATGTGAGGAAATTTGATACAATTATCTGATTAATGTCACAGGCATTACCTGTCACACTAGACTAAAAGTGAATATCAAGGAGTTTGGTGGAATTGAGGAGCTAGAGGAAGCATACAACTAGGTAATAGAGCACTCATTTTGTACTTTTTGTAGCTCATTTCCACTGTTGTGGTTTTTTTTTTTTGTTTGTTTGTTTTTGTTTTTGTTTTTTTTTTTTTTTTTATTCCCCAAATTCTCTCTTGTTCCTGTGAGTTAAAAATAAAGGTGTAAGCTGTGCAGTAAATACTGCTGAAACAGAGTTGTTTGTGAGACGGTACCTTTGTCACTGAGCTATGTCTTAGAACCTTTCTGTCTCTCCTGGGTGTACTTCATAGGTGGCTACTTTAGTTTCTAGGTGAAACACTGTAGTTCAACAACTCGAATGTGAAATATCAGAAATGTAGCTCCTTTTTGTGCTGATCCACATTCACAAGATACTTGTACCTATCTGCCATCTGCGTTAAGAAGGCTGTGATTAGGCTATTGCTTAAAAATGTTCTCTTTTAATTGGGCAGAAATCTGTTTCTACTCAAGACAGTCCTTTCTCTACAGGTTTATTCCCTCAGTCTCTCTCAAGGAGTCTTTCCAAGATGTCTGCCTATTCAATACCCCATTTTCTTTCCTCAATGTCTTGGGAAAAATAAACCTTCTTGCTGATAGAGTGCCTTCTCTATGTGACATTTCCAGTTTGGAGTCACCTGATGATAACTTATAACCTGATCACTCTTCCTCTTTCCTGTGACAAGTATACTTTAAGTTTGCTTCCCTCCAGTAATTCGGCTGTCATCTTTGGGAGGGGTGAACCTTACAAGCATGGAGTGAGCAAACGCTTGTCTACCCTTCCCAACTAATGGCACAGCCATTGTAACATTGATTCTTTTGAAGATGGTTATCTGTCCTAGCTGCATATCTGTCTTTACTGCCTTTTTCTGCATGTTTGTTTTCCACTTGCTGCTGCTTTTGACTCGTATTCTGACATCCATACTCATTTGTAGTGAAGAGATAAATGGATGGGGAGCATGACATTTATAAAAATGGGATCCATAACTACTGCATTCTTCAAACTCTCCTACAAAATTGTTTCTGTAATTACAACTCAAGGCTTCTCTGTTTTTTAATTTGTTATACATGGCAATGTATACAATGATGTACCACATTTTTGTGGCTCTATCAGTTGATGTTCCTTCTGCTGCCTTTATTTGTCAAATTCTTCATAATTTTGTTCTGCATAGAGTTGGAAATGTGTTTTTGTTTTCCACAAGTGCCTGAGGTTTCTGCAGTACTATTTGTTATTCTACTGACTTCACTTGTTCTTTCAGGCTGTTATATTTAAGACTGATGAGGCATTCATTCTCAGTCAAGAACCTTTTTAAAAGTACACTGAGTTGTATAGATAAATTAATTACTACAATTAAATGCTTGTATATGTTTAGGAATGATTGTTGACATTCCCCCCTAAGCACACTGTCTTTAATCAAAGACTGCAAAGGTGAAAATAATCAATTATTTTCTGCCTACTTCTACTAAAAGTATCCTAATTTCTCAGTCGGGTTAGCTGACGGACTACAAGATAATTTACTGTGCACACAATAGGTAATCAGAGAAGAGCCACAAAATCATAATGGAAGAGAAGGTCTATGATAATTTCAGATAATGTTTCCTCAAATATAAAAAAGAGCTCATAAAGTAAGAAATTCATAGAATTAAAGTTTATTTACACTCCTAGACTGCTAGCTGCTTTAATTTGTAGCAAGCACAGCTATGTCCCTGAATGTGATTACTATCATAACTCACAAGTCGTGTATCTCTCTAGCAGAATTTTAAATACAATTAAAATATCACTCTATTTTAATAATAGCCTGAAAGGTAGATTATTTTAGGGGTTACTCTGTGCTACTCTTGCTAGGTTGTCTGAAACTAGTGTGGGAATTTCTACTCTAAACTACAGTACGGACATGCCTTTAGTATGGAAAATACTATCTGCAATAATGTCAAAGAAATAATTTTTTTAGTATAAATGTAACTCATAAATCTCCTACTAAGTGAAGAATATAGATAATTAATGACAGTTTTAATGGTACTGCTGGTGTAATTTTACATATAAGTATTTTTCCTGTAACCAATCTTTTTTGAAAAGGTCAGCAGTTTTATAGAAGAGTAAATTTTAAATTTTAATACAGTCATATTTAACAAAAACAAAACCAAGACATCAGGGATGCAGTAGAGGACATTTGCTTAAATATTATTAAAATTGTAAATTCAATGATAAGATAAAATGTGATGATACATCTTCTATCTCTGGGCTAAAGTTGCATCTGTATCTTATGAGTGCAAAAAGAAATTATAGCAACTTCTGACTAAGCCAACAATTCAATTGTTTGGCAGCATAATACAACTCTATTATGTGACATTTCACTAGGGAGATGTAGTTAATGTATGTCATCTTTGCCTAGCAGATAAAAATGTATCTCAGGGTACATGACAAAGACCATAGAGGAACGCTGCTGAAGGGAGCTGATATGGTGGTATAGTACCCATGGAAGGGGAGTCCTAGTAACGTGCTGCAAAGACTGATGACTAAAGTCATGAATATTCACTTTGGTCCCAGGACTACACTTTCTGAAATGAATGTCAGGAAAGAAAATAGATGGAGTAAGAAGAGAAAAGTGAAAAGTACAGGAAGAACTTGAATTACAGAGTACAAAAAGTGCACTTCTTCATGGCCCACTCCCCTTGGCAAGATGGAGAAGAAGCCGACTCTCAGTAACCTGGCACATCTGCACTGTGCAAGGCAGGAGTATGAGCGTCGCAGGACAGCTTTGCTTCAGAGCCCACACCTTGACAAGACAACTACCCTGCTTTCTGTCCGGGCCATGACTGTGCAGTGATGATGGGGAGATTCCTGCCTGGTGGGTCACTGCCTGCAGCATTAGTTGCAGGACGTACTGGTGACACTCAGCATAGTTTCTCAGTTACATATGATAATACACTCTGTCTGCTCATAAGGTAGGACACAGACTGATGTGTTCATCTGTTCACGAAGTATGTACTAACAGCTTGAGGCTTGTTAGATTTGAACTGAACAGTAGGAGGTGCAATTAATGTCTTCAACTCTAGGTTTTGCTCCAAGATGAATTGTCTAATGTTCACTTTCCTTCATACTGAAATGAAATGTTATATTCTAACAGTAATGCAAGGAAATGTTTTCTTTCTATCTTTCTTTTTTTTTTTTTTTTTTTTTTTTTTTTTTTTAATGTCAATAAGACTGAATAGATTAATTTATTTCAACAGATTCATAACATTTGTTTTCATACTCAGAAAACATCCTGAAATGGTGGACTGTATTAGAGATATAAAGCTTAAACACACAATCACTAGGTAAAATTATTACCTAAATTTCACTGACAGAAATACAGAGAGTATCTGTTCATGATTCTGCTAAGTAGTTTCATTGTTACTGGTAATACAAGTCACCAGAATTTTACTGAACCTTGTCACCTGTAAGCCAAAATCATGCTCGATAACATCAAGTCTCATATGTCTTTTGAGCCAAACACACCCCGCTAACGCCTCATCATAAAAAACTGGAAAAAACCTCTTCTTACTCCTTCAGTAAATCTAGTTAAAGGAGGTATGTAATTGTTGCATGCTGATTACTTGTTACAGCTTAACTATGAGCATTATTTTAGAAGAACTTCTGTCTTTACTATATCTAGTAAAAAGCAGTTCTAAATTGAAGATTTCCTCTAGGTACCCAAACATATCTTCTGGACGTGCTGCAATTCCCAGGCAGACTATATGTATTGGATTTCCATGTCAAGGTTTTGGTAGCTGGGGGTGGTCTACAGGAGCAGCTTCTGTAGGAAGCTGCTTCAAGGGTCCCCCATATCCAATAGAGCCAATGACAAACCTGCTGCTGGCCAAGGCCAAGCCTATCAGTGACGGTGGTAGGGCCTCCGTGATAACATATTTAATCAGGGGGAATAAACTGCTGCACAACAGCAGCCAGAGGAAAGGAGTGAGAATGTGTAAGAGAAACAGCTCTGCAGACACCAAGGTCAGGGAAGAAGGAAGGGGAGGAGATGTTCCAGGTGCTGGAGCAGAGATTCCCCTGCAGACTATGGTGGAGACCATGGTGAGGCAGGCTGTGCCCTGCAGCCCGTGGAGGTCCATGGCAGAGAGGATCTCCACCTGCAGCTTGGGGAAGACCCCACGCCAGAATAGGTGGCTGCCTGAAGGAGGCTGTGACCCAGTGGGAAGTCCATGCTTGAGCAGGCTCCTGGCAGAACCTGTGGAGAGAGGAGCCCACACTGGAGCAGGTTTACTGGCAGGACTTGTGACCCCGTGGGGGACTCAAGATGAAGCAGTCTGTTCCCAAAGCACTGCACCCCATGGAAGGGACCCACACTGACCTTCCTCTTTATTGAGCAAATCATTAATTACTTTATCTGAGATTTATTTAATTTTTTGGGGGGTTAATCTAAGCCTACAGTTTAAGAGCCTGATTCTTACCTCTCTGTTGAGGATGGCTTTCTGTCATCCTGTGAGGGGTTACTCAAACTGTCTGACTAAAACAGCTGACTACTATCAGCTTTAATACACAAAGTGTAGCTTTTCTGGCAGTGACACTGGCAGTATGTCTATTACATACTGAAGGCTGGAAGCAGCCAACTGTGAGATAGGGTTGATTGAGTGGGAGAGCTGGGTTTAACATTAAAAGCCAATAATAATTGCATATGCTTGGAAATGGTTTAATATTTCTGTTCCTCCTACTGTACAGAAGAATAATAAAAGGGTCCTATAGGAGTAGGGCAAGTTGGATTACACACTGGCACTGCAAACTGCATGGATATTAGGCAATTGGCTTCATAAAAAAAAAAAAAAATTCTTCTCAGTAGTTATGGCCATGATTCTGCAAGGGGCCAAGCATGTGATAGTTTCCCTGATGCATCAGGTACTACTGTCCACAAAGTGGTAGTCTTTTACAATACAAAGTGTAGATTGTCTTCACTAACTGCTGGTAGATTCTCTTGGGTGAAGTTCTTGCAGTGTCATTATAGTGCTGAGCTTTTGTAGATGTTAAAGTAAATAGTATTGAATAATAGATAATTTTATATATAGTTGCTTCATTCTGGAAAAAAGGAAAGGGGGTTTGGGCTGTTTTGCAGCTCCCTCCTTTAAGGGGACATTATTCAGTAGATTCAACATTTTCTTTTTTACTGAATTAGTGAATAATAGTCCAACATGTGATGCAGCACAGACGATGCATTTTACTTTCCTTGAAACTTATTTCACCAGGCAGGGACGTGTACTTTTTGTTTTCAAGTCAGTTATGCTTAAATTCAAATATTTAGGCACCCACAGTTTATATTGCCATCTTTATAAAGTTAAAAAACAATCCCAACATCCTCTAGGTCCTCCAAAATGCCTTAAAAAAGAAACAAGGCCAGGCTGCCAGCAGGTGGCAGCCAACTCTAAAATACTTCAAATTTAGACCACTTCAGTGTATGAATAAAAAGATCTAGAGCACAGATGATGCAGAAATAAGCAAACAACATTTTAAGAGAAATTTCATACACGTATTGGTCTACTTTTAGGTTCTGAATCCTATAATATTTGGAATTTTTTCATAAAAGAGGTGGCAGCTGCCCTTGGGTTTAGGTGACGAAATTGTACTTCTTTAACCTATGACAGTTTAATATTGTTGTAATATCAGAAGAGCTATCATCTTTGATAACTGATATTTCCCCTGAAAAATACTTATAAGTTCAAAATATTTCTCATCTTATTACTGATAATGTAGATCAGATAAAAACATAAATATTGCTTATTTTTCCAAACAGCACTAAATTAATCAATATTATTTTACATATATCTCTGCAATCAATCTGTATAGAAGTACTTTTGAAAAAATTCTTATAAAGCATGAGCAACTATCCTTATACTGATACAGAATGAGCACTAGTAGCAGGCCCAGTCTAAGGGAAAATGATTTTTTATAGTGCAATCTATCTATAGTACATTGACTGTCTGTTTTGCTGTTAATTTATTTGCGTTACTGTAAAAAAAATATTTTACAGTAGCATTATCCTAGGACACAAAAATAAACTGATTAGTCAGTTCTGTAGTTAGTACTACAAATTACAAGCATTATATTACATAAAGAGACAATCTATGTCTAAATATATCAATTTGGTGAATCCATTATTGAGAGTTAGCAAAAAGTTCTTTTTTGGTGACCAAGATATAACTACTCTGTCATCAGAAGGGCTGAAATTTGCCCTCATACATGATGCTGATTTTACAGTTAAGCATACCAGCTAAAGGGCAGTTGCCCACGGGCAAGAAAAGAGAGTCCAGGTGGCTGGAGAGGAGCATATTTTCCAGTTTATTCTGGAAAGACTGCTTCTGGGTCTGGTCAAAAAGTGGTTTCAACCTTCACTACTTCTTGCCCTTGCCTGTTTTCCAACTTCAACCTGCTAAACAGAGCACTCCAGGATATACTCACTCAAAAAATAGCATATATTAAGAGCCAGTTATGCAAAAGCATGATTTGGGTATACCTGATGAGTGAAAAATCCTATGCTTGAGCAGGCTCTGATTGCAAGATTCAAACTGATTTCTTCAGGAGACTCACTGTTTGCCCTCCAACTAGAGTGATGTTGGTATATCATGGTATGAACGCTACTGCTTAGCCAGCAAAGTTCATTGTCTTTAGTGCTTGTCTGATAACAAGCTCCCTGCAGCACTTAAATCCGGAGTTTAACAATTCTCCAGTGCATATTCATATCCAAATCTTTGGGCTTTCTTCCTGTTCTATTTCTTCAAAAATATTACTATATAAACCAAAATTGAATCAATTCTCATTCTTCAAAAAGGGGAGTTTCAAGAGGGGAGCATGCTAATCTCAGGTTTGCAAGCAGAATTAAATCTAGATGCTAGATTTAATCTAATTAATTTAATTTAACCCAAATTAAATATGAAAGCGGACTGAAGGAAGGAGCTAAAAGACTGTTATGGTTGTGGGTCTCCAGTTTGATTAGTACGAATGACTACTACCTTTGGGGCATTACAGTCTTTGCATTTTATAAAGAAAACTCAGGCTGCTCATGTGAACAATCAGAAATTCTATTTTAAAAGAAAGGTGATTTTAATTTTTTATCTTTTAGAATTCAATGATTTTACCAAGACTTAAAGACTTTCTGGTTGCTGCAGTTTTGCTGTATCTTTGTGCTTGCACCAGTAACTGAGATATCTTATATATTCTGCACCAGACCTTTTCAATTTGTTTTGTAACAAAAACTGAACTGAAAATACTTCCATATTTTCCTACAGTTCTTGGGACATGCAAGTCTGACTTCTTCAGAAGATGTTTTGGAGATGGCAGGAGGATTACCTTATCTCAGATAGGATTGTACGCCACAGCAATTATTATCTGCTTTGCTCAATTTGTCCTGATTTTGCATACTCTTATTTAAAATGTCACAAGACCTTACAGCAACACAGAGCAAAGGACAAGGAACCTGTGAACTCTGTTCTCTCTTGATAAGACACCAAGCTTTCTTACATGAATGTTTAAATATGAATCAAATAATTTAAAAACTTTTACATCTGAAGAAATAGATGTGAGGTTTGTGTTAGCAATTAAAGATTATTTAATATGCAATATATTTAATGTTACTCCTTTCCTTATTTGCTAAGGACTTGTTAAAAATTCCTTTTAATTTTTTTTTAATTTGGTAATAGCTGACAGCACTACAACATAAGACAATAGTTCCTGAGTAGACTACTGCACCTAGGTTGTTGTGAAAATGGGAGAAGCTAGCTGCACCTTTGGGATCCTGCCATTTCTCAACATTACTGCTTACCTTTAAAACTGAGAAGTATCAAAATATCAAAGCCCCATGAGCTTTATAATGAGCTTGTCTTTCTGTACCTGTGAAGCTTCATGGTGTGTAGCTTTTCTGTAATATAGTTGAATCAGGTTTTTTCTGCTGTGAATAAGAAACTGGTTGTTTTTCTATGATTTAGGGTGCTCACACTCTCCAAGTCAGTTTCCTCCTTTGGAAACATTATCTGAAATGATATAAAAGGGATAGTAATTGATTTAAGTTTTCAAAATGTAAGTTGATTTTGCAAATGCCTTCTAGGTTTTGGTTTTGTTTCCTGTAAAAAAAGAAATCCTCAGTATTTCAGATACTATTTTTTTGGTAACTATTGACTTTTATAGCAATGACCACTGTAAATACATGAATTAATTTTCCAAATTGCTGAGAGGTTACAACCCCCAGGAAGTCAATTGAACTCTGTTTGGTGAGAAACAGATTCACGGCAGCTGGTACAGTTACATTTGGATATTAATCACATGAGAAATGACCAAGAGTGTGAGGTGAAAGTGTGCATGGGAGATAGAGGGACATGACAAAAGTATTAGTAAGACAGCAAGGACATCTAAAATGTCAGAACTTCTAGGGAACTTAGTAAGGAAAATCTGTGTGACTGTTGAAACTACAAACTGAGTTGTAAAGTAAATATTTAATTATTTTTTTTTTTAAAAACTCATTACAGAAGCATAGTAGGTTTTCTCATGTACTTAAAAATCTTAAAAGCTGCACTCATCTAAGAAAAATGATAAATGAGGAATGCATTACAATGAAGTTTCTTTGCCTGTATCTTTTGGATAATTCAATACTGAATCATTCATGTGATTCAAGTTTTTCATAAAGTTAACAGGCCACTACATTTGAAGGCAATCAGAGCTGCTGAGGTCTGTGAGTAGACAGAGGTTGAAGACAATTTTTTTTTTTTAATATAATGATTATATAGAAATAGGATTCTTTCTAGAAGATCTGAATTAGAAACTACTTTGTCCTATTGTTGCAAAGACATTGAGAGAAAAACTTTAAAATTTGAAAAAAAAAAATATTTTTTATTTAGTTTGCTTTTCACAAACCCACATGGGCATAGCTATGTATGATAAATCTATCTACTTCAGTATATGGATATACTTGTGCAAACACTGTAACATTGAACAGGCTGTAACAATATCAATGAATTTACTCTTTCCAATTGTGTACACATATTGTGTAATTTAGTCCGATTTTCTTTTTTTTTTTTTTTTTTTTTCTTTATTATGTTTGGGTTTTTGTTGTTTTTATTTGTTTGTTTGTTTTGGTTTTGTTTTTTTACTCAGAAAGCCTCTGTGCGATTCCCAGCTATCAAATCTAAGTGCATCCAAAATCATTCATCCTTTGGAACTGATTCTATTTCCTCATTGTGCCATTGACATAGACAAACAAAAAGTTTATGCATGTTAAAAAAAGTTAAAAAGTGAAATGATGTTCAGGTGAAAAACTATATGAAGTTATGAAATTGAAGGCCGAAGAATATAAAGATTAGTGCTTCTGCTTGAATAAATTAGTTAGAAACATATAAATAAAACAAATAAAAGCTTCATTAAGATATATTTCTCTTTCTGTGAGTAAAAACCAATATCACACTCTAAAACTAATAGGAAATATTCTAATTCAACTTTAGGTCACAATGTGCATTTGAAAATGCAATGCTTTTTGAAAAGCATGTAATTGATATCAATAGATACATTCTTTAAAATACTGGTATTTCCAAGTTAAGAAACCTACATCTGGAAAAGGCCATACAAAGGTGGGAATAGGAGTCTGGAAGTGGCAAGGGGTCTGACTGCTTTTTTTGGGTGGCCATGCAGACTTAGACAGCTGTGAGGAGTTTCTCTGTGATTCAGACCTTGCATTTTCAGGGTATACATGTTATAAAATCCACTAAAAGAAAGTTATGCCCCAAGAAACCTACCTGCAGAGTTGAAGTCTCTGGAGCTAAACCTGTCTGCCTGGTGCAATTTCTCATCTCTACAAGAGCTAGCAAAGTTTTTATCATATACTGCATTCACTTCAGAGTTTTTCCAATTTATTAAGGAATCACCTGAATCAGTTATATGTACTGAATTTAATCACAGGCAAACTGATTCCCACCTGAGATCAGGTAACCCTCATTTCTGAATTCCTTTCTCATTTGTAGCAAGGCCCAAAATAGCTCCTCCAGTTCCCAGCTGTGATATGGTGACAATCACTAGTTAGCCAATATCATTTATTAAAAACACATCTAAATCACTCAGCGCAGTCCATTACAGAGAATAATGAACTAGTGCTGGTAAAGTTCGTATGTGTCCAAAGTCCTGTCTGTGTGTTGTGCAATGAATAAAATGCTAGTCTAGATTTTAAAACCATGACTGCATTAGCAGAGGACCATCGGCTAACCCTCTCACCTGGCCTTAAACAAAACTGTGAGCTGCTTGGAAGAAGCTGTGGGGGACTCAGTTTCATTTTGGAGCATAGACAGAGGTTTATACTTGGCAAAGGTTTGTGTCTGTCAGTGTCAAATAAGTTATTAATATTATTTATGTCTGTTTACTGAAGTCTGAAAGTGCATTTTCATGCTGGTATTTTTGAAAACTCAGTATTTCCATTACAGTCTTTTAAAATGCACATCCTTGTTTTTGAATGGAGGACTTCAGCTTCAGAATTATTGGAAACTGTTATTGTAATAACCACGGTAGAAGTGCTAACTGACATTTATCATTTATATACATAAGTTGATTGTTATTTTTATTATGTTTAACTAAAGAGTTACTTATCAAGGTACCATAGATTTGGTTCATAACAAATCCTTTATCTCCCCAAACAAATCCTTGCACTTTTTTCTTTAGAAAATGTTGTTACTCTTATTAATTTTAATCTTAGCTTTCCTGTTCAGGGTAGTTTCTTGGTTTTACAAAACAATTGGGATGAAATCAGAAAGAAGTTTGGTTGTTCAAAAATCCCCAAAGGAAATGACTTTCCTGTGCTTTTCTAGTTGTGCTTGTTCTATATTCCTGTGACTAGAGTGACCATACCATAAGAAAATTTTGCTGAACATGTCTGAAACATTTTGTTCCAAATTCTACCTTAATTCTCTCCATCTCTCCCATTTCTATTCATGGCAAAAATGAGGAAGAGTATAATGGAGACATACAGAGAGCTTAATAATGATCTGGAAAGTCCTCCCCAAACTACTAGGATGCATTCCCAGACACAAATCTTACAGTTGTAGTTTTTCAGTGAAATAATCTCTTCTCTAATATGGTATATTAGAGACGATACCAGAGAACTTACTTAAATGAGAAGTTGTGATCACCAGGGAGAAGTGACAAAAAGTAAATAACCCAAAACTGAAATTGAAGGGAAACTGCAAATTTTGAAACATTCAAAGGCATATTTTCAACCCCCATGTTTTAAAACTGTTATTTTCTGCATTCACAAGTTTTGGTCTGAAGGGTAAATATGAAAAAAATTGCAAGCAAAGATGCTATCACAGCATTTCTACCTTAAGAAGAGCAAAATGTGATAGAGATATTAGGATGTTTCCACTCAGACTCTTTTCAGCAGTTCTCTCATTTGGAAAAATACTCAAATTCATATTTTATAATATAAATGATAGAACAATAGGGAGGCATCTCTCAAGAATATCTGGTTCATACTCATTTGTTGGTGCATGATAAAATGTACCTACATCATCCCCTCTGGATATGTGTCTACTATACATAAAAGTACCTCTGAAGGGAATCTCACATCAGAGGAAGAGGACTGTTGCAGCTTGAAAGTTTTCCTTAAAAATCTAAATAATTATTTAGTATATGTTTTTCTTACTTTAAAATAAGCTTTTTTTTCCCTTTGTAATGACCACTTAGGACCAAGAAGAACAACCTTTCATGTAATTTTACAGTATTGGAAGTCACTGCTGTCATTTTACACATTGGAAGTCTTGACACCCCATGTCCTTTCTTAGGATTCTCTTTCCTATTAAAAACAGAGTCAATTGAGAGAATTGCTCTTCTTGGTACTGACTTCGATCTTTGCCATTTTTACATAATTTTCTCACTTTGTGCAGATCATTTTGATTTCTTATTCTGTCCTCCAAAGAGCTTGCAAATATTCCTAGCTTGAAATCATCATTAAATTTTATAAGTGTACTCTCCATTCTGCGATCCAGGTTGTTAACACTAATCTTATGAACATGTCATGTGGAACATTGTCAAAAGCCTTACTGATGCGAAGGTGTAACATAACCTCGGAGTCCCTTTCATCTGCTAGGTCGGTTGCCTTGTCAAAAAAGAAATTAAAGTGGTTTGACATGATTTCTTCTAGACAGATTCACACTGCTTTTCTAACTTTGTCTCACTATTTGCTAGACACTTACAATTGGGTTGTTTTATGATCTTGTGTAGTGTTCTTCCAAAATTGAAGTTAGGCTGTCTGGAACAGATTTGTCCAGAATGTTCTCCTCTAACCCGTGCTGTTCTTTAGAGAGAGATGTTGTATTTACCTGACCCCTTCCCCTTCTCCCTGTACTGCTAATAGAAAATGCCTGAAGCACAGCACAGCTAAACAGTTGTAACTAGTTTCCTTGATAAAAGCAAATGAATCCATGAGGCCTTCTGAACTTAAGCACCCTTAACCCAGCTAAATATTCTCCAATCCCATTTTCTTTTTTTTGATCTACACTTCTGCTTTGAAACATTGTTTTGAAAATCTATAATTTCAATTATTAGTAATTTTTATGAAAAGAGAAAAATACTATGAAAAGAGAAAAATGACTATTTCATAAATACATTATTTGCACTTCTGTCTGACTAACTACAGGATTGTTTAATTTCTTTTTCTTCCAATGTAGTTATGTACCTTTGTGTGTGGAAACACAGGTAACACTTCCTGTTTCTATGTTCTTTGCTAATGGTAATTCATGTTGCAGCTTCACTGTTCTGACTTTTCTCTCTGTATTTTTTGTGTTATTTCCATTGTTGTGTTCCCTACTTGGAGGCCATTAAAGGTCTTATAATATAGATGTGTTTGCCTGTTTCTAAACCTTTCCTGCATATTGTGCATTTTGGCATTTCATATGTAATGTCTCCTTCAGAAGCCATTATATTCCTGAATCTGTGGAACTGGTTTTTGAAGCCCTTTCTCATAATGCTTTTCCTTCTGTAAATGTTATTTCTTAATTATTCACACAAACTACTTACTAACTTAAAATGATAACCTTCTTTAATATTAATTAAAATAAAATTTCTGATTCTTTTCCAATGTGCCAGGAATATTTCCAGAACTATTGGATTCCTCCGTTCTATCACCCTGTATAACTTTCAGAACAAATAACTATTATTACCATGTGAAACCTCTGGAAGTTCTAGCTGCTTTAAAATATCCTCATCTACATACTCTTTACAACAGGATGCCTACAGTAAATCCTTACTATGTTATTCTTTTCTCTTTTATTCTTTTGTAGACACAATGGAATTTTCTTCAACTTATTCTTTCTCCCAAATTCCAGTCCAGACTTCAACTGTACAACGCAAATGGATTTATATTAAAAAAAATATTTGAAACACAATGTAGATTCCACTAATGCAGATATATTGCTCATAGGAAAAATATTTATAAAGGATCATACCTTGCTTATTCTAGACTTTTTGAAGAGGTCAGATGATACAGCAAAATTATATGGGAAGCAGTTAAAGTGTGACATGGTCAAGCGGAAAGAGTCAAAAGAAAATGACAATCTCTACAAGGCAGAGGAAGGAAGGAGAAAAAAATCCAGATAAGAGACTTAACATTGGAGATCTGGGGTTCTTAAACCATGTGATTATGAATACGTAAATCAAACTACAAATATTATAGTATTTTGTTTTACTACATTTTGGTTATAATGATGGACATAAATACAACATTACAATTTTCTCAATCTTTTTGGAATGCCAGAATTACTTGCATCAAATAATTATACCTTTATATTGTTATCAGTTTTAAGAAGATTAAGAAGTTTAGAAGTGGTGAAAAAACACAGAAAAGAACAACCAAAAAAAAAGATCTATTTTGGTCAATACTACCCCAGTTCTCAAATTTAGTTCATAAAACATGTGCATGTGTTTTGCCTGTGATTGCCACTAGAGATTTAAAGTTATCCCATGGTACTCTACCTAATAAAAACTATGGCTTTATATTAGAAAATAGCCTGATACTTTTGTGATTTATTTCGACACTAAAGCAGGGGGATTATTTACCTTTTCTAAGTGACCTTTATCTATCTGCCAAGCTACAGTTGTGTGGTTGTAATAATCCCCACAGGAGTTTTCCTCTCTGAAAGTTGTTAGCCATGCTGGAGTACAGACTTAATAGCACCTTCAGAGAATAGCTACTGAAAATCTCTCCTATGCACCTTGTTAGAGTGGAGTATGAATTTGGCATGCAGCGTACACTGGGTAGTCCATAACTTCGTTTGTGGAGTCATAGATGGACAATTTATACTTCTTTCCCTTCCATTTCTACATCTGTTGTTAACAACTAAGAGCTGTATGACATGGGCTCCTGCTCACCCCATTCATGTTTTTTTTTTTTTTTTGTCTTATATCCATGTTCTTCTCACTTTTTCAATGGTTTTATGGTCTCTTTGGTGACTGTTTCCCTAACAAAGATTAGCCACACTGCATCGTGAATGGAGTTGCAGTCTTATAAAACAACACCTCCAGGAAAGAACTTCAGTGAGGCAGTAGGGAACATAATATATCCTTCTGTCATAGTAGGATATATTATATCCTAGGATTAAACATCACAGCTCTGTCATGAAAAATTTAAAGAGATTTAGGGCATCAGAATGGTCTTAATAACAAAGAAAGAGCTGCCTAAAGTAATTCAAAGAATCAATGAACTGGTAGCATCTCACAACTCTGCTTTTGTGAAGACTACAACCTGGGTTTTATCCTGAGGTTTCGAAGCTCAGTTATTGAAACACAAAGAATCAGTCACTCATCTCCTTCCAGACATTATTTTGGAGACACCAATCTTCACTTTATTTGAAGAGCTAAAATATTCATTGAAATCTAGAAATGATCTATATTTGAAGCTGTTGAGGAGGTTTTGTATGCTATTGTAATAGGAACATCAATACATCTTTATGAAATGTGGAAATCACTCATAAGTGCTATGAAATTTTTAGGGACCTTCAAGCAGAAAACTTTCTTCAATATCCTCTTCCTATAATACTTTTACTCTTCATCAGGCCATGACAAAATGGAGAACATCCTTATGTTGTTGAAAGAATATGTTTACATCCATACTAGCATGTAATTTAGCACAACTGGAGAAAATCACTGGGTTGGAGCATCTGGCATTGGAAAACTTGCAGCCAATCTGTATGTAGTTTCAGGACTTGGGATGAGCTTTAGTTGGGTCCTCTGAGCCAAATACCCCTCTCATACACATGGTGTGAGGGTGACAAGTCACTAGTTCAACACTTCATACAGTCCCCTGCGCATTCCATTTAGTATATGCTTGTTGTGGCGTTAAGATTTAGTTTCCTCAGACCGGAGCCTAATTAGTAGACACCAAAACCATTCTGTCAATACAGCCGGTACACAGTAACTGAGGGTGCCAAACCTGAACTGCTTCCTTGAACTTCTAATGTAGGTACAGCTAATATTGACTGGAATAGTAGTAAAAAAATAACTCATTGCTAGACTTTACTGGCATTTGAGAAGGCACACCAGTTCTGATAGTCCTAATACTGGCTATTTAAAATCCATGCAAAACAGGGCTCCAAAGAAAGACAGCATCAAAATATACTGACAAGGTACACTACTGCCTTACACAAATCAAAATCCCTGTATGAGGTCTGAAAATATTAAGTCATAAGCTTCTGTATTCCTTAGGGGCATCTCAAAAGGAATAAATAGAATCATGTTGACCTGACATCATATTATTAACTACCTGCAACAAGCAATGTATGCTTTATATTTTATGTTATTGGTTATTTCCTACCAGAGCCCTAACTACATAAAACTTTATCAGTTTTTTCTGATTTTGAAATCAGGTAGGGATATCTACTTGTTTGAATGATTAAACCAGAATAACAGAGGTACAAAGATAATCTAGGAAAAGGTGAGAGAAATGCAAAGGTGAACTGTGATCTTAATACTTATAGGCAGCCTTGGAGTCTAGCAGTGGATTGTAAAGAACATTAAGCAGCCAGCTTTTGACAAGCTGTCTTAATGTACTGATCTAGTCTTACCAGACATGGGAGCATTTCAGTAAACCACATGATTAATACTAAGGGAAAATTGCCTTCTCAATCACTGTTACACAGCCACTGCATTTTGTAGAATTATAGGACATTCAAAGGACATAGGTTTCTATCTAATCCATAGTTGATACAGATAAAATTCCCTAGGTTTCTGAAGATACACTACTCATCTAAGCTGGCAAAGCCAACTAGCTGTGCTTATGAATGCACTATTGAAATCTCTGACAGAGTTTCGTTTTATTGGTAGTTTTGTTGTGAGGCTTTGAAGAGGGATCTTTAATAGATATACAAACTGTAGCCATTAGAGAGAGCTGATTTATGACATATTTAGAATATATGAATGTGTTAATAAGAGTACAATATTTAAGAGTATCATAAGGTACCTTCTTTACAGCTCTTAGTAATATTATTAACTGATATGATCTGATCAAAAACATTAATGTCGTTGTTGGAATTAGTATTACAATTAATGTTAAAGCTGCTGAGACTTCCCTGTCTGATTTGATTTTGGAAAATACACATAATTGTCTTAAGTGAAAAAACTTGAGAGAGCAAGAGAGTCCTTAAAGGCACAGTCAAAGGGAGTTTTCATAAAAGGATATGCAGAACAAAATCTTAGATAAACCAAATTATATTTCATACTCATGAAATATAAAATATGAAAGACTGATACTCAGCAGCATCCATATCTGCCTTCAAATTTGAAAAAGTCATAGCAAAAGAGGATGAGAAATTAAATAAGTTTGTCTTGTCTGATCCCGTGCCTATCATGGGAAATTTAAACAATTAAATAAGCATATTAAGGATACTGTTGTCTAAATATGTGTAAAATAAATTTTAATAAATAGGAATGTTTAATTTCTGTATACAACAAGGATTTAAAAAACATTGGAAATGAAAATGTCTGATTCTATATACAGTAGCTGTTATCCAAAAACGGAGATCACATTAGTCAGGTTAACTGTGGGATCTCACAAATACCATATTAGTGATAAGAAGATATCATATGTAGTAGTGACTCACAGTTAGAGGTATTTTTATTTTATTTGTCGAATAAAAAAATGGATGGAGTTATTGTTACTGAGGTCCATTAAGAACTGCATCTTATTTCCTAGGTATCAAGTCTTCATTGAACTCTAACATATTGAATGAAAAAAAAAAAAAAAAAAGGAAGTCCATTATCCCACTTCTGATGTTTGGAGGGTTTTTATATCTAGATTTTATTTATTTTTATATACCCTTAATACTGTATTTATAAATAGTATTTATAATATATACTATATACACATGTGTACTATATAAATATAGGAATATTTATGCTAATTTATTTCTATATATAAGTATTTTTTATATATATAGTGTATATTTAGGTTGTGTGTGTATATATATATACACACACTCCATATATACTTCTGGCAGAAGAAATAGGAAGGAAACAGTACTTTTAGGGCTAGGCTGGGAAGCTGTGTTCCTCTGTTGGATCTACTTACAAGTGATTTGAAGATTCAAAGATTTAAATAAATAAAAAAAAAAAATAAAGAGAAAAATTTAAAGGAAAAGGAAAAAAAGGTTAATAAAAGGTTTTAAGAATGGGAAACAAAGTGTAACAGGAAAATATGAAAACATTTACACAAAAAAAGCAGGCATTTCAAAAAATATAATCCAAAAGAAACAAACTGATCAATAAGCAGACTGAAAGAAAATAGATTGATACTTCTTGATTCCATCATGATGAACTTAGTGAAGCACCTGTCTGTTATATGGAAAGGAATAAATTTACACTTATAAAAGGACAGAACAATGTAGAAAATTTCAAGAGACTGAACTGAATGAAGGAACTTTGAAAATGAGGACCCTGAAAACAAGGTGAGAGGGAAAAGCAAGCAAAGAAGATGGAGAATTGTTTGAAACCTTTGCCCGTGTGAGACAGTGAAACTGTAGTGGTGAACAGCAGAAATAGGGAGTGAGGGTCAAAAATACAAGGGGGTAATCCTGGGGAAACAGTTGAATTTTGATATTCTGTTCAAAGATCAAAGTATGTGACTTGACATTAATGTTCATCAGCAGACTAACTATATAAATAAATACAAAAATATATTTCATACATTATAATCTATATATAAACATATACTAATATAAATATATTAACATGCATATGTATTAGTTTTCACTAAATATAGATAATAATAAGTATAAACATATACAAATCATACCTATATAAATATATATAAGTATGATGAATTAGGATTTACTGTAGCTTTAGACAGCTGATTCCATAAGCCTTTTGCATTGTCAGAAATAGGAACCTTAGAAAGATTATGATCTTTTTCTAATTTCTATTTATTTAATGTTTACAGTACTTGTAATATTGGTACTAAATTATTAATTTAATGTTCATGAAAATGTTCCTGGCTGCAGAGTAATTTAACACCTTTTAACTCTTTACTAGCAAAAACCTGGCAGTGTGTACCCAGCTGGATATTACTGTCTGTGAGGGGTTTTCACGTTCATAACATAATTTATGGAGCACCCACACTCTCCACGTGTACATACCCCTGAGCATCCAAGCTTTTAGGATCTATTTCCCATTCAAGAATAATAACCACAGATGCCTCCAGATGCTGCAGTGGCAGATTTGTTCATTACAATGACCAGCTGGAAACAGAAATTTTTGTCTGGGGTTGAGGCAGGGAAGATACTTTGCCATTCGCTCTCCTTCTGCTTGGATTGAAATGCTGAGCCACTCACGTTTGTGAGATGAGGGTGAAGGAACCTTCAAACAGCCAACATCTACTTCTTGAAATGGGTGTGAGATCCCGAAGCTGGATGAGGATCTGGCTCCCTGAACATTCCTGGCAGCCAGTGGTCCAGGTGTGGTAGGGTCCATCTGAAAGACTGAGGGGGCAGGAAAGAGAGGCAAGAAAAGGAGGTAAAAAAATTGTGTGATGGAGACTAGGAAACTCTTTAGACATTTGATGTGGATAGGAAAATATACTGGAAGGCAAAATAAAGATGTACAAGGAGTTATGGTGAATAGAAGCAGCACATTCTTTAAAGTATATAAAAGTAACACAACAGCAGCAAAAAATCCCATGTAATTTGATTTACTAACACTGAAACAAAACCTGATTCTCAATTAGTATGTGAAACTAATTGAGATATTTTTTCCTCATCTTCTGGAGCTCATTCAATATTATACACATTGAATGATTATGAATGTGTGACTGAAGGGCAAAATTCACCTTTGCTGAACCTGCCTTATCTACAAGTTGTAAAGATAATTTAGAAGTTTGTCTACCTTGAAAATCACATAACTGCAGATCTTTTCAGAAGAATTTCCCCAAGAACAGTCTAATATTTTAAAAATCTCTATACCATTTCCAGTTTTAGTAAGAATTTATTTACATTTTTGACTAAAAAAAAAGGCTTTGCAAGTTTTAGTCTTCAGGCATCCATGTTCAGATTTGCAAATTTAAATTGGGATAGTGTGGGAGGAAAGCTTAATATGGCCCAGATAGTATAAATTCAACTTGCTTAAGAACTTCCTGTTACTTTCAAATGAATAGCAACAATAACTAACTTATTTATATATGTTGTGCAACTTAGCAGGGCAGGCACAGGGAGGTGAAGAGACATGATGAAGTTAACGAAGCAAATAGTGGCAGAAAATCACATGAGAATAAGGACACAGTCATTTCTACACATAGCCCAGGATCATGTCACCAAGAGTAGTTGGTTGTAAATGCCGAAGAACGAATAAAAGTAGGACTAGCATACAAACAGCATCCTTCCCTTTTATACTGTAACTGCTTAATTTCTTGGAAATAATTGGAAAGAGACCACTTCAGAAGCCTATTTTTTTAAGATAATTTTTACTCTTTGGCCTGGCATGAATGGTAAAGCCTTAAATTTTGTAGATCTCCAGGTCTCCCTTGAAACTCTTATATTTGTATCTTTCATACCATCTTTCAATTTTTTTATGAAAAAGACTTTAAAATGAGATGTTACAAACTCCTTATAGTAACTGCTATTTCATCACTCAGTTCATTTACTAGATGAATTCCATATGTTCCTGGTGATTTCTGATTGTTCATTGTGTCTATAAATTCCATAATCTGTTCTGCAGTCACTTCAATTTCACATAAATCCTTCAAGAAGTCCCTCATAAAAAATAGACTTCAGCATTGGAATTTTCCTAGTTTTTGCTACTATAAGCAAACTATAAATGTAGACAGTAAGAGAAATTTAAACAGTCACATGGGATGTTATCAGATAAGTTAGTTTCATCCATTTGAGAAGGACACTATGTAGTTATCACATGAAAATGCAGATCAAAGAAGCTGTGCTCATCTCAATGTAAAGTAAAATTAATCAGCTTAAGCCAAGGTTCAGTGGTCCCTGGCTCCTGAGGACAATGTAATTGAAACACTTGCAAGGGGAAATGTTTCTGGTGCATTTTTTTCTGTATGTGGTCATCACCTTGTCCTAAATATTAAATATCTGGGATTGTCTTTCATAGAAAAAGTCAGAATGTACTCTTTGTATTCTGGAATGTAAAAGTATTTTTTGAGAATTCCCATCAGGAAGTCAATTTCAACTCTTCAGCCAAACATTTTACTACCATAAATTATTTTCTATTTCTTTTTCCAATCTTATTTCAACATTATATACATGTTTTACAACAACATGCAGTTTTCTTTATCTTACTCTATGTCTTGACTTCGGTGAACAAGCTGGTCACAATACTGAGGCCTGTTATATAATGCTTGTCCTCTCTCTCCATCTCAAAATGTTTTCTTTCAGAAGTGCCATTTGTCTTTGGTTGAACTCCCTTGGATGACACCTTACTGCTGACCCTGTGGATTCATCTTTGATGCTGTGATGTATTTCACACACTCTCAGAACCTAGGTATTATAAATTTACTCTCGTCAGCTCTATTTTCACTTCCTTTAAAGAAAAAACCCTAGCATGTTTCTTAGGACATAGCATTTCTTTCAAAGTCATACAGAATATCTTTTAGCTCTGCTCTGTCTGTGCTGTCTTCTTTTTGATTCAGTGTGTTATTCCTCCCTTCCCACTTTTCCAGTTGGAAAGACAATAGCTCCCACTTTGATGAGGTCAGCCTATGGTCATCCCTTCCCTTATGACTTGTATCTCTTGATGAAAATCTTTGAACCTAAAGGTTTCTGTTCAGGGAAATCTCCCATTTTCTGCCAGTCCCTGTGCCCACAGCCCTCTCCTGCCTCAGAATGCTGACAGCTGGTAACATCTCTGGGGTGTCCTTCTCACATCTGCCTTTGATTGAGATCCCACTTCAGGTACTGCTTCTGCTCTTAGGCCATGAGGTTGTTTTCCACACATGGAAGAACTGTTAGGTGGTAATTCAAGTAGGAACAAGAAAAGACTGGGATATGCTGGGACTGAGATTTGTATTAATGACTTGGAAATTAAATGGAAATATCAGCACATGGAGTACCGTGAGAATTAGTATATTATATTTTACATTTTTTCCGCATCAGAATTCTTTTTGTCATATCGTTATCATTTTTAATCAATTTTTAATTGTTATCAATTTTTTATTTTTATCCATTTTTATTCTGGCTTAAAACCTAGAACATAATTATCTTTTCATTGGAAGACATGAAAACCTATTTAAACCTGCTGGGAGAAAATTCACAATCCATATTCAATCTACATACTTAACATACAGTTCTTTTTTTTCTCTGTTTAATGTTACATGTATTTATATAGCTTGATTCTTTGATTTAACTTGACACTGACTGCTTTCTTTCATTTGGAAAGTGAGGGGTGGATGTTCTGCTTTGTATTTTGATTGTTTTGTTATTTTTTACCTTTCCAACTGCAATCAATCAAGTGAAAGGAATAGATAGAAATGAAAACTGAAAATCAGCAATATTTTAAGAACAGTTTTACCTGACCAAACTGAAGTTTCCATGTTCAATAAAAGGGAATACTTTGACCTCAAGACCTAATGTAGCACAGTAGAGAAAGGTATATATCATTTAGGATTTAGAAAAAATGAAGGAAATAGTTTTAACAGGCAGCAAGGTATGGAATATAAGAGTTATGAAATACAAAGAACTGGCTCTCAGATAAGGTCCATGGCTCAAAGACAAATGTTTAAAGAGAGGAATATGTTTAACTTCCGAAGAGAGGACTGAAAGGAACTCTACTTACAGCATTTCACTTCAGAGAATGAAAGAACAGCTTAAATTAAGTACTGTCTGGCTTCTGATTCTAAGGAAGAGCAAGAACAAATTGCTAGAGAACTTCAGGGACTTTTTTTCAGGAAAAAGTAGGAATGTTTCTACTATTAGAACAAGCTTCCAATAAATTTAGTTTCTTCATCTCTTCAACTTGGTTGTTGAAGAACTTACTGTTCTGAAAGATCATTTTGGTCAAGTACAAACAAATTCTTGAGCTCTAAAATATCTTGTGAAATTTAAATAATCTAACATCCACAAATCAAGACTGCTTGATCTAATGAACACTTCCAGTCTTAACTTCTCTGCACCTGATTGTAATACTGGAAGTAGAATGTGGCAGGAGAGAGGGAAAATGTAAAACAGCCTGCCTTCCTACTTTGTTGGCTTTGAGGCGTAATCACAGAGAAAATCCTGCTGGCTTCTGTTAGGCCCTGGATTCAAGTAAGAATGTAGTCAGGGCGTGGTCATGGGCACACCATGAAAGAGAAATGTTTTAACACAGGGGAGGCTGTGGAAAGTCTTACCCACACTTACCCTCTCAGCACCTGATCTGCTTTCCACATCCTGGCATTGGATTCCCAGTTTTGGGGCTGACATTCTGCTTTCTAGTATAATTATTTTATTTCCTTGTTGAATTTTAGAACTGCTTACAACTTAAGCAAGGTTTCCTTGTCTTAATGACCTTGTACTGCACTGTCCTTCCTTTGCCAGGTCAGCCTTGCCTGACGAGTCAAATGAGATAGAACAAGCTTTCCTTCCTCTCTTTCCCAGCAGATCATTTTCGCTCCCTTTTCTTTCCTCCTTTTCCTTCATGTAGGATTAAACTTCTTTTGGCACAGAGTTGTGTGACACATGATACAGAGCATGTGAAAAATTGAAACACCCAGACACTCATCTGGTTGCAGTAGAAATAAGTACTTTAGTCTAAGTCACCCAGGAATTATGTGGGATCCAGCACTACTACTTTACATAGTAAAACTTACAAATGTGAAGTTAAAATTGTCTATCAGCACAAAAGTAACTCTCAGGAGCTACTTACTCCATTCACAGCAGAAATTGAAAAGCATATTAACCTAGCTATATTCTACAAACTCTAAAGTAAGTGCTCTAATACATACTGGGGTAACAGCCTCTCACACTGAGTGCATTTGAAGCAAAAATAGAAATATTGCATTCTGAGTCCACATCTCTAATATGTGAGAGAAGGTTCTCTGACAGCACCAAGTCAAAGTTCAAGTCCTGACTCCTTTCTATCCTGTTTCATCAAGTTGAACCACTCTTGTTATTATTAAAAACCTTTTGAGCTGATTCTTAGTTTTGCTATCTCCTGGTTCATACAGAAAGTCTCTTTGTAGTAATATTCATTGCCAGAAGTTTCAGAAGAAATTTAACAAGTATGAAAATTGTGGTCCCTTTATTAGCCTTTTGCTCATACATTGACTTTACCAAATATTTAGTGTAGCATAGCTTTTAGAGTTAGGGTTTTTTTCCAGTCTATTCCATTTTTCAGTTCTCTCTGCATAAAAGAATTTCTCTGCATAAACAGAAATTATTTGAATATTTTTATATATTATTTTTACATAACATAAAATCTATTTCCATATTGACCATTCAATCCCTACAGGAAATTGTTTGCTGCCTGCACCTGAGATTAGACAGTCTAACTCCTTGTCATCTATAATTTTTAAAATACCTATATTTCTTAATGGTTACACTTAATATCAAATATTATCTTATCTTGGACTATGCCCATTATGCCACAGGATTACTGAACAGTTTCTCTTCGAATTAAAATTAGACTGTCTTATACATATATATGAAAAGAAAGAATTGTATGGAAATAAAAGAATGTGAGGAAGATACCACACAATGAGATTGCTCTGACCTCGGTCCTTTTGAGCGTTCTGTAGAATTCCATCTCAGTACAAATGAGATCTGTCTTATAGTCCAGGACAAAAGAAGAGTGCAAAGCTTCCATAAAAATCTTCATAAAACTTCTTCTTGGAAGGCACTCCCAAATGGAGTGCAGAAGTTTTCACAGATGTTCTGTGGGAATACAAAAGCCTGTTATGATGTGATTAGTCATGTAACATTTCAAGCATGCACTCTTTGGCACACAGCAATATGTAACTGCATTTTTAATATTCTGTTCTGAATATTGCCATGCAGCATTTATAGTCTTTATAAAGGGAAAATGATTCTACAGGCTAAAGTATCTGTACCATACAGAGAATCCACTGTAGAGAATTAATCATTAAACAGACTTCATGTACAAATGTAGTCTGCTTCTGAATTTTTGGTCTGGTTTGCAGATGGATATGGATACAGATATTTAAGTCTTGTATGTTTCTATGACTGTTACAATGTTGGTAACTTGGCCATAAGGTGTTCATCTTATTCAGAACATTGATTTAATTGTCAACTGATATGTCATCTATCTGAATAATTAACATACCTTGAAAGAAAGGGGAATACTCTTACCTGTCTTATTTCATATCAGTTGTCATATAACACTTCACCTGAGTCTGACAGTGGGATGAAGTACCATCAGTAATAAACAGTGGGCTGATACAGTTCTTCAAAAAGGCACCAAGTGCTTAAAAACTCTTGTTCCCTCTGTTGTAGTTTAACCCCAGCTGGCAACTAAACACGAGACAGCTGCTTGCTTACACTTCTCTGCCACCACAGTAGGATAGGGTGGAGAATCAGACAAAAAAGTAAAACTCGTGAGTTGAGATAAGAACACTTTAATAATTGAAATAAAAGATGAGAATAATAATAATAGTAATAACAATTACTATTATTATCAATAATAATAATAATAAAAATAATGAAAAGGAAGATAATAAAAAGAGAGAGAAATAAAAACCCAAGGAAGACAAGTGATGCACAACACCATTTCTCACCACCGCTTACCGATGCCCAGCCAGTTCCCCAGCAAAGACTGATCCCTTCTGGCCAACTCCCCCCAGCTTATATACTAAGCATGATGTCCTATGGTATGGAATATCCCTTTGGCTAGTTTGGGTCAGCTGTCTTGGCCATGCTCCCTCTCAGCTTCTTGAGTACCTGCTTGCTGGCAGCTCACGGGAAACTGAAAAGTCCTTGACTTAGGATGATCACTACTTAGCAACAACTAAAACATCAATGTATTATCAACATCATTCTCATACTAAATTCAAAACACAGAGCTGTACCAGCTACTAGGAAGAAAATTAACTCTATCACAGCCAAAACCAAAACAGTCTTTTCAGATATATGAGACCATTGTCAAGTTGCCTCTCGGTTTTATTTTAAGATTTAAGGTTTGATTTAACAATATGTGAGTCAAATTGCAGCTTGATTTGATTTCACTTCCATACAATTTCGGGATATGTGTTTCAGTTTTGGACTGACTAACAAGAGCTCCACAGATAATACAGACATGCTGAAGTGATGACTTCTCATCTCTTCCAAAGATGGAATCCCTAGTTTCAAAAATCAAAATAAGAGGCTTACAACATTTGTTTGCCTTTAAACAAGATACCACCATTGTGAAATACAACTTTAAATCACTGTAATTCTTCTTGCAGCCTCAGCTTGTCATATCTGCTGATAAAATTCCATTACATTTCCTTTGGGACTCCAGCACTGTAAGTACAATACTTGCAGAAGTGTTAAACCTTGCAGATCTGACTAGGGAGTATTCAGATCTGCAGATTATTCTTGATAGAATCAAAATTTTAGCCCCATGTGAAGTTCTGCTGTTTCAAATATATGTCAGCACTTTTAAGATAGTAAATAAGTCAAAAATATGTGCCATATCTTTGTGGGACCTCTCAGTGAAAGGCTGTTGTCCCCAGGCCATGTCCTTACTTACCCAGGCACGCTTTCTCCCTAGATCACATTTTATCATTTTATGTCCTATCACAAGCTCACATCTCATTATTTGAGCATTGTCTTTAAGATATTATTTCACAGGTAATTTCTTACAACAAATGGGTTCCAAATGTGATTGGCCTCCACTTTGGTTGCCATTCATGGGGACTGATCTCCAATGTTTAAAATTATGTATGAGCTTTAAATGCACTACGTTCTTTTAATTCTATTTTATTGCCCAAATGCAGAGACATTATTATTTCTTTATGGATTTTCCCACAGTAGTAAAATAGTTGTCACAATTTGCAAATAAAGAAGTGTCCTGGTAGGGGCTGGACTAGAGTTCCCGGGAGGAGTGCTGTAGCACCCTGAGACCCCCAGGGGCTCCCCAGGTCCCAGTGCCCTCACCTGTGTGAGGGGGCGGGGGGAGCACAGCTGGAGGGCTGGGCCCGGATTGGCCGATATAGCATGTCATGTGACATTGTGCTCCCTATATAAAGTCAGGAGTGGGCCAGGAGGGGCTCTCACTTCTGGGAGTGTGGCTGTGGTGTCTTTGTGTTGGGGTTTGCCGGCCGGGAGCAGGCGGGTGTTGGTCGGTCGGTGGGTGGTGAGCAGCTGTATTGTACATTACCTGCTTATACTGTCACTGTATTATTCTATTACTGTTATGAAGCTGTTTCTATCTCAACTTGTTAGTCTCCCTTTGCATCTCTGATTCCCTCCCCATTCCCAAGTGAGGGGAGGGTGGGTGAGTGGCTACATGGTGTTCAGCTGCTGACCAGGCTCAAACCATGACCAGAAGAATCTCTCCCAAACTTACACTTTAATTTGGAATTTCTGTATACTCATGGATTTTTTTTTAAAGATCCAAGACTGAAATAGAATGGTTGTTACTGTGTTGTTTTTTTTTTTTTTCCCAGATCATTAAGGAATGAGTTAAGTAAGATTTAAGCTAACAGCAGCGATAAAAACACTGTACAAGATTTACACCTCATCATAACTATGTACACTGTTATTTGTCTTTAATGCAGTCCAACAATTTGAAATTCCATACCTCTAAAAGTAGGTACAGAATCCATCCTTGCTGCAGAACAAAAGCTAAGATTTATATTTTAAAATGTCAGATCTTTATGACTTCTTATTTTTTGATATAATTACTCTTCTAACATGGAAATCACAATGTTGCTTTCAGCCCTATAGCTCTTTTTTTTAGGACAAGGCAGGAAGTCTATCTAAATCTTTCATTTTATATAGATATGAAGAAAGAAAAGGAATTAAGAAGTAATTTTTACATAAAATATGCAGTTTAGTTCATCATTCTGTGACTGAAATTGTAGTAACCTGAACATGTTTTTCTGATTTATATGCAAAAGACTCAAATTCATGTTCTAAAGCCTTAACACTGCTATGTAATTTAGATGTACCCATGACATATACCACTGTCATTATATTGTCATTACATAATATCATTTTTATGCAGCAGTTTGAATACTAAAAGGTAAGATGATCTCCGTTAAAAATCTATTCTTGATTCTTGATCTATTTTTGATCATAAGAAAACAGTTTTCCCATCCTTATTTACATTTTTGATGTCACATTCCTCCTGTAAAATATTCTAAAATATTTTAAGTCATTAAAGATGCACCCAAGCTAGAAAAATTTTAGAATATTTCAGTCTGATTTATCTAAACCAGCATATGTCCCTGTCCCAGAGTTCTCTGAAAGCTTATTACATTCACTTTCTGAGTTTTTTTGAAATTACTTTTATCTTTATGTGGGGAATTCTACTATGTTTTCCCCTACTTCTATATATACCTCTTGCATTTGGTGCACAGGTTATTCACTTCTACTGAATGGTTCTATCCATCATAAACCTACACCACTGCACATCACAAAGTAATTAGCTATGTTGTTGCAATCGGTCTATAGCATAGCTCTTCATTTTACTGACAGAAAAGTCGATGTGCTGTATCCCCTGTCATTATCTGTCAGTATTCTGCATGCTGTCATTGACTTGCTTGGGAGAAGAGTTTTTGAAGAAATACAGTTGTGTGCGAGTGTGTGTGCACATGCACGTGAACATGTAGGAAGTTCTTTTGTCCATAAACCAAGGCTTACATTAAAGAGTAATTTTAAGAAAAATCTTTCAGATAAAATGCTGAAATGTTCTGTACATCTAAAAATATTCAGTATTTTCCTTGGAGCTGCAGCTATTATATTGGATAGTTTGACTGCTGCAAACTCAAATGACATGCAATGCTAGATTTGATCTACTCTCACTTCCAGACATTTTTATTAAAATACAGTAACTTGTTTCCAGAAAAGGAACAACAAAAATATAGTACTATTTTATGTGAATATTCTGAATTTGCAGCAGTCTAATTAAGACTAACTTATAGAATCTTTAAAATATTTTTACACACATTTTTCACTTGACCATTTAACACAAACAAGTGTGGTAAATTGCCTTCATAAGCTAGCAAGGGATGGTTCAAGTTATCATAGCCAGTTAAACAGAATAAAAAAGATATTTAATTTTTTCTTCTGTTTTGGACAACAGTTGTTGATCTGCTTTAAAAATAGATTGGGTCTCTCAACTTACCTATCCCTAGCCATGTTCTTAGGTCAAGACAATATTCCAGTTTCCTACCTCCACTGATATCTTCTCACTTTTTTGTTTATTTATATAAATGACCCCACTCAAAACAAAACCTGTGTTAGTAAGATGCAGTTTCCTGGGTAGGCTTGACTTGATTTTAAAGGATTCCTTTTATTCTCTTTATAAAAATCAGATAAAATAAAGCATCTTGATTTCACTTTGGTGTGCCCCCTGTGAAGTCATCAAGCCTTCTTTAAAGTGGATACAATGAACTGCTTCTCATTTTAGACAATGGACAAGCCAGAGTAAGTCTGTTCTCTCTTCTTGGGGATATATAAAAAAAATCATACTAACTTAGATTTGAAAATGTAAACTTCCCCAAATAACACTGATTAAATTATTGAGTCTTCTTGCCTAACCTCAGTCTGTGAAATGTATCTGGTCCTAGCTGATGGCAGAGCTAAAACTTGCATTTAAATATTGCTTGAACAAGGACTGCGGTGCTAATTTGAGGCTCTGAATACACGCAGACATTTTTAAATCTGAGGTTTCTATCTGGACCAACCAATTTTTAGCCTACAGGTTTGCCATCACTGTCTTTGGCAGACAGACCTGCCCTTGCTCCATCTTCCCTTCCAGTTGGCTGGGCGCCCACCAGCTCCAATCCAAACCCACCATGCTCCCAGCAGAGATTACAGTTTTAGCTCAGGCACGCTGCCTTCAGATCTGTGCTGGCATTCGCCCATTTACCGTAAAGTCCAGGAGGAGGAAGCGCAGGTTAATCTCCAAATACCAAGCAGGCACACTGTAAGCAGCAAGATGTGAGCCTCTGCAAAGGGCCATACTCCCAGTCTGGAAGAGAAAGAAAAATTTGAAAGAGAAAAATTCTGAGGATAACAGCACCCAGTTGCTACTGAGTACCTATTGTCTGCCTTTGTTTATGCAAGGATGCATGTACATATTTTGCAATGGAACATGAACACTGAGTTTTGAAAGCAGCTCATTCCGTCCCTCTGGAATATGAAACACTTATATATTGTGCTTGTTTTATTGTCAAGCTGTCAGGCATGATGATTAGAGGTATTTGCTGCAACCTATATTGTTGCACTTCACTAGTCAAGATACATCCCTGAGGCGACCACCAAACTGTACTTAAGAAGTCTTATAAATAATGGTGTTTAGTAGATTTTATCAAGGATCTCTTTAAAAGCAACACCACAGCATCTGTTAAAAAGATTTCTGGGAATATCTAATACTTACAACACTATTTTGCTATTTTATTATACTTGTATTACACCTCTGCAACCCCACTACTTTTATTTTCAGTGAAGTTATAACTGCATAATATCCAAGAAAGACAGAGGTGAAATCTAGCCCACAGTATTCATGCAGGACAGACCTTAACCACTTGACACATCAACTGGTGTACTCTCATCAGTTACTACTGAATAATTAAAACAAGTAATAGTGAATGCACAGTATTTCCTTGTCAAAATATTAGAGTATCTTTAATAAAATTATACAGATGGTTGTGTCTCATCTGTTAAAGTAAAAAGAGCTTGCTTTATTTTATAAAAGTCATTAAGAAGAAGAAAAAAAAAAACAAAACACAAAACCATGCTAAAATTAAAAAAGAAAGCCACATCCAAATTCTGTTCCACAACAGACTGAAATAAAAGGAAGACTTTGTGACCAGGTTATGGTGCAGCATATTTTCTGGAATACAAATGCTGAATAGATGTAATGGTTATCTGATAAAATATTTTCTCCCTCCATCAGTTTCAGGCACAAGTAGATGTATGGCTCTTACATGTGCTCATGCCTGAATTGGAAACTAATAATAATTTTATGAATTATAAACATCCAAAACAGTAAAAAAGTAAATCTAACACCAATTTAAACAAAACTAGAGGTCACATATGCTCTGTCCTCCCCTTTGTCCATCTGAAGTTCATTAAGTTAAACCCTTATCTTTAAAAAGATGACTTGTGATATTACAGATAGTAAAGTTGGGGGCTCTGAGAGTACAAATAGGTGAGCGTATTGTGTGGAATTAGGAACAGTGAATTGAAAGTAAAAAAAGAACTGGGTCTGCAGAATTCACTTTCCCAGTTGTTTATCATAACAACTGCAATAGTACAGCCCACTACTGCCAAACTAGGGATAAACAAGGTAGACTGCAAAACGAAGCAATATATACATTAGTTCCATGCTTTACCTACTAATTAGCTTTGGTTTATCAAACATTTTCCAGCAGGTCTAATTAGTCCCTATTCTCTTACCTGCAAAGTAAGCCAGTGTGGTTCTCTTTGAGGCCACAGTAGTGTGGATGTCCTGGGAAGGAGTACCTGTTGGGTAACCTCGTTCCAGCTATCTGCAGTTTTAAAAAGACTTTACTCTGCCAGAGAGACTTTATGTTCAGCCTCTATTTATGCCTTGTTTACGCTAAATTATTTGCTAGTTACTCAAAATAAAGAGGAACATCAGGCAATGAAGGCAAACAATAAGTTAGAAAACATTGGTATTATGATACCCATATCCACCTCAGTTCTGCCTTATTGCATGCCTGTTCTGTGCACGGAAATAAAGTGGATCATGTAAATGAAGCCATGCTGAGATAATGCTAACTTACAAATAATTTTCTAGCAGCTCTTCACAGTCTATCAAACAGTTACACAGCTCCATTATTGGCTTGTTGTGTTTCTGTCTTTACATTATTATTAATAATTATTATTATTAGTTATTATTATTAGTTATTATTATTATTATTTTATATTTTTTAGGTGGGAGAAATGGGACTTACATCAAGAAAGTTATTTTTTTCCACGCAAAATTTCTGAAGACTTCATTACTTTTTGACTTATGATCACGTTGGTTTCTAGAACAATTTCTTCATTAAAAGTAAGCACATATGGCCATGAAAGTAATACTCAATTTAGTGATATCTTTTATAATGGAGCAGGTTTATCCAGTGAATTAAATCATGGAGCTAACCGATGGATTGGTACATTATTTCAATTTAAACAATTTGTAAAGTCTTAGAATTATTTTTATTTTTCATCTATTATTCCAATTCATATTCTTTTAATATTTATTAGGTATTTAGTAAAGGTTGAAATTGCAGAAGAAAAATTACTTACAGCATATTTTCTGGTTTGGTAACATCTCCCTTACTGCCACCATAAGACTATTGCATTATTTGGTTTTGAATGCATTCTCTGTCATCTCTTACCTGTTTTAAGACTGTCTCTCATTCAGCCTGACCTTGGATGCAGTCAAATGTCAAAAAATAAAACAAAGTGAAAAAGCTAGTGGAAGAAAGAGGAATAGATAAGTAGGAAAATAAATAAGCAAAACTGGTTTGTTTGTTTTGTTTTTGTTTTTTTTTTTTTTTTTCCTTTTCTTTTTAAAAAAACACTGCACTTTAATTTACAGCATCCATAAATGATTCTCCTGTAATTATTTACATCTCAGCACTGATCATTTGAATAATCCATAACCAAGGTCAGTTTTAACATGTAGCAAAACAATCTAAGGCTTTTTCTCATCAAATGTTTATTTGTCCCTTAAAAAGAAATAGTATGTTGCACACCGGAAAAACAGTTTACGTTTTTTTTACTTCAAGCTGTCCTTGTTTTATTTAACAAAGTGGCACTTTAGAAGGTTGGAAACAAAAGGAAAACTGGAACATTTGACTTACTGATATTTTAAATTTGGTCTTATAATTACATATTTCATGTTTCTTTTAATGGTATGAAAAGGTAATTAAGCTTATTTCTGAGATAGCTGCAACACCATCCTGGATAAAGGACTCAGGAGAAAGACAGAAATTGCAGAAACAAAACCACTTAGAAAATGAGATATAAGGCAAAGAGACTTTGCCATTTGTCCTCTGGAAAAAAAAGTCTCTTAGGTGAGGAGCTTCCCCACATGGCATAAAGGGATGTCAGCTGGTATGTCAACCTGGGGCAGAAGTGGACAAGTTAAATGGTGACTTGCTCACTGAGAAAACACTGAACCTGCCAGGTCCATGAATTCTTGTTCTCTGCAAGATCTGAGCACCCGAAGTGGGTGAAATGGAGGCACTTCCAACCCTGAGTACAGGGACCATCGCTCTTACCCCTTGCTGGGAGGTAGCGGCAACAGCATATTTGTCAATACATCTATTGGACAACTGGAAAGACCAGCCATGTTGATTCTGTTATCTGTGGGATTTACAATGGTTTTATGAAAGTCACAGGGGAGTTTTATATTCAGTATTAGTACATAAATCTTTCGGATATTTTACTTATCTGAAACATATGAAACATACAGTTGTTTTTGTGATAAAGAAAAAAGAATGCAAGTGCCATTATAGAAAGCAAGCTATTTCCTGTTTGTGGAATTATTTTTTTTAAAATAAAGAGTTTAAATCTAACTATATTTTTTAAATGGACTGAATAACTCTTAGAAAGAGGCAGTAAATGGCTGAAATTGAGCTGTTTTCCCATTTCTGTGTGCCCTTGCAGGTACAACAATGCTTCACTAACCTCAAAAATAAACAATACTTACCTACTTCACTGCAAAGAAGGTCTGGAAAACTCTGACAGTTATACAGTACATAGGTAATGAAGCAACAGGTATAAAACCAGCTACTCAAGAGTATAAAATTCTCACATATAGCACTTGTAGCTGCAGTAGGTACCATATGCAAGTGTTTAATTTAACATTACCTACTTTGAAAACCAGATCATATCTTAATTTTCACTATCCCGCTTTTTGGCGGTGTTTCATATTATTACCCTTCAAATCTCAAGGCAATCTACATGTGAAGCATTATATTATTGACATGCAATTATTGCACTATAACTAACAAAATAAGTTGACTCACTGTTGTAAGAATACATTCATTGCTTCCTACTACTAAAAAAAAAAAAAAAAAAAAAAAAAGAGATTGTAATTACTGGATTCTGTCATTTCCAGACAGAACAAGTGCTTCATTTTAGAAACTGCAGCTATCTGGTGCTTTACACACCATGTTATCAACTTTAGTAGAATTCAGTGTTTGAAGGCAAGTGAGATAATAATACTATTGTTACCTTAATACAAAAACTCTGAGAAAATAAATTTCATTGACAAAAAATGTATAACTTTGGACCTGAATTTTTCCTTAAGAAAAGACCAAAGATTCAGCTATGTATTTGCCTGAGTGCAGTTGATACATGAAGTTTAGTTCATCAGGGACTACCAGTGCATAAAGTATGTTAACACTCAATAAAAAAAATGCATATATATGTATAATCATGTGTAATACCTGACACCCATCTGTGAGAAACATGAATTCACACTGGACCTATATGGAGAAGGGGTAGTTATACAATACTGGAAATTAAATAAAAGCAGGGCTATAACAGTGTCCTGTTTAACCTAGTAAAACTCTGAAAAATAGTGGAATTAAAGAAGTAATTGAGAAGAAATATTCATGCTTAGCCAACAGCATGATTACAAAAGAAAACAGAAATAAAATAAAAATGAATAAAAGACACTGGAAAGTGGAAAAGTGAGTTGGTTTCTGATGCAGCTATTCAACAGACTTAATGAGAAAAACAACCCAAAATAATGGCATTTTAAAACAAATGTTTTAAGCTAACCTTGATTTTTTTTAGTATGAGGGGTGATGTAACATAGCTACGTGTATACCTATGAGACTGGATATTGTCAAGAAACTGGCCTTTCCACTTCTAATCCCATAATCTGAACTTCAATTTTGTATTTGAAATTTTATTTGTGAATTTTACATATGGTAAAAGACAGTAACATTTAGCAGCAATCTATCTTGATATAGTAGAGAGATTAATCTTTTCTAGTTATAAAATATATGCTGAAAGAGGGTAGATCTAGATTAGATATGAGGAAGAAATTAATTACTGTGAGGGTGGTGAGACACTGGCACAGGTTGCCCAGAGAAGTTGTGGCTGCCCCCTCCCTGGCAGGGCTCAAGGCCAGGTTGGACGGGGCTTTGAGCAACCTGGTCTGGTGGAACGTGTCTCTGCCTATGGCAGGGGGGTTAGAACTAGATGATCTTTAAGGTCCCTTCCAACCCAAAACATTCTATGATTCTCAACATAAATCTCCTTAAAAATACTTTATACAATGTAGGTAACACTTTGACATTTGGACATAAGTATTAGCTGCTCAATTCACTAAGCACATTGATATGCCAACATATAGAAAATACTAATATCTGTTTAGAAATTCACCAAGTGCCCTTTTAGCTTTTTTTTTTTTTTTTTTTCCTTTTTTAAAACCCAATGTAAAAACTATATATTGGAAGTGAAAGATATACATGAAGATAGCATTTTGCCATTTTTTACCCCATACAAGACTGTTTTGGCAAAATCCAGATTATCTAGAGCTGCAAAAAACTGCATTTCAAAAGCTATTTTCAGTTCATTATAACCAGGTGTCCTGAAGAGTTGTAGGTTTTGACTGTAATAGGAAGTTTGAAAGGCATTCCTGAAAAATTAGACTTCTTATTTAAATGCACAAGTATGGATATTCTCTACAAATACACATCTACTTATTTAACATCTACTTACTAAATGGATTTAAGTATGTGAGTAATATATATCTTCTCATTTTCAGGATAATAAATTAAATTTAAATGCAGGAAATTTATTTTAGGCCTGCACAGATCGCTGTGCATAATCATGGACTTCCTCTAAACTTTAGAATCTTAATCTCTCCTCAGAAGCTATTATTTTGAACTCGATAAGCTATTTTCCCAGGCACACAGAAGATTAAACTGAATTCTAGAGTCAATTGTAAGATGTAAAGAAAAGCATATGCCATAGAATTTTTTCAGATGGGAAAGGTGCCTAACCCTTGGACATTAAAGATTGCTCTCATGAATCTTGAATATTACTGACAAGATCATTTCTTTCCACTTCTACTTTAGTTTTCAGCTAAATATTCTCAGGTTCCTTCTGTAGTCCTTAAATAGATGGTTCTTTACGGCTACTATAACTTCGTTCCATCATAAAAGATATAAAATTCAATTGTTATTGTCTAGCTACTCCAGTTTTACATAAAACTTATGAGTATCAGCACAAATTTTGTAAGGTGAGAAATACCAGTAAAAAGCAAGGCATTAGTGTTAAAAGAGGAAATGCAAGACTGGAGGCAGTTTGTTAGGAGAGGTACTCAAGTGTCTAAACAGGGAAAAAGCCACAATTTAATCAATAAATGCTAACACAAATGTTTGAACACCAAATCAGTGATTGCATTGAGTTTGTGTGGCATGGTTTTGGTAGCAGGGAGTCTACAGGAGTGGCTTCTGTGGAAAGCTGCTAGAAGCTTCCCCCATGTCCAATAGAGGTAATGCCAACCAACTCCAACATGGACCTACTGCTGGCCGAGGCCAATTCCAGCAGTAATGGTGGTAGTGCCTCTGGAATAACATATTTAAGAAGTGAGAAAAAACCTGCACGACTGAAGCCCAAGAAGAGAGGAGCGAGAATATGAGAGACATATTCTCTGCAGACACCAACGTTGGTGAAGAAGGAGGGGGAGGAGTTGCTCCACGTGCCAGAGCAGAGTTTCTCTCTGCAGCCCGTGGTGAAGACCATGATGAGGCAGGCTGTGCCCTGCAGCCCGTGAACGTCCACAATGGAGCAGACCTCCATCTGCAGCCTGGGGAGGAGCACATGCCAGAGCAGGTGGATATGCCAAAAGGAGGCCATGACCCAGCGGGAAGCCCACATTTGAGCAGGCTTCTGGCAGGACCTGTGGAGAGAGGAGCCCACACTGGAGCAGGTTTGCTGACAGGACTTGTGACCCCATGGGGGATCCACGCTGCAACAGTCTGTTCCTGAAGGAATGTGCCCCGTGGAAGGGACCCACACTGGAGCAGTTCATGAAGAGCTGCAGCCCATGGGAAGGATTCATATTGGAGAAGCTCTTGGAGGAATGTGTCTTGTGGTAGGTACTCCACACTGGAGCAGGGGAAGAGTGTGAGGAGTCCTCCCCCTGAGGAGGAAGGAGTGGCAGAGACAATGGGTTGAACTGACTGCAACTTGCATTCCCCATACCCCTGTGCTGCTGGGGGGAAGGATGAAGAGAAATTGGGAGCAAAGCTGAGCCTGGGAAGAAGGGAGGGATAGGGAGAAGGTGTTTCTAAGATGGGCTTGTATTTCTCACTATGCTACTCTGATTTGATTGGAAAAAAAATAAAGTTTTTTTTTTTTCCCCTGAAGTCAAGTCTGCTTTGCTTGTGACTGTAGTTGCTGAGTGAGCTCCCTGTTCTTATCCTGACCCACAAGCCTTTCATATTTTCTCTCCCCTGTCCATCCTCAGAAGGGTGGTGATAGAGTGGCTGTGGTGGGCACCTGGTGTCCAGCCAGGGTGAACCCACCACAACAATATCGTGTGATCAGTGATAGCATAATATTTGGGAGTAATTATGATCACAGGGAAGGATTAAAATATGCAGAGAACACTGGATTTCTTTGAATAACAGAGCAATAGAAATCAGATAAAATTAAATAACGTTGAAATAATGTGTTTAGGAAATAATGGGCAAATGAATTATGCCAGCAGACATTATCTTGTCAGCTGAAAATGGCAAAGGAGAAAGATACATATATTATTTCTGTGAATCAATTTGTGCTGTGACATTTATTTGGTCTTTGGCTTTGGTTTCACCACAAAACAACTGTGTACAGGCAAAGAACAGCCAGTTTCAGTGCTGTGACAGTAAAGTACAGAAGAAGACATTAAAGTGCAAAGGAATATTTGTTACTTACAGAGAGGTTTTGATTATTAGTGCTGTTTCAGAAGGGATACAGTTCCAGTAATTTTTCTGTAGCACTAATTGAAAACTGCTGTGACAGTCTTCTGTACTGTGTCAAGTATGATTTGCAGCTTTCAAATTTCTTGATATTGTTCATGAAGAAAAATTTATATGGATATGCATACCATTGAGAGACTTCCTACTCTATTATCCTCTAAGTTATGTGCACTACTTCCTTTTTCAGATTATCTCTCTATCTGTATTTTCCAATAATTTTTTGAGAATTTGACATAAATACATAAAAGGTATTTTGTGTGGATAGTAGTGTGATTAGAAACATAGGGCTGGAATGTAATTCCCAGCTCATTAGCAATAGCAGTTTTAATATGATACAAAAAATGTTCAAGTTTCATTTAAAATTTATTCAATTTCTATGGTGATGTTAATCATATGCATAACTGTTTAATCAATTACTCTGCTGTGGTGGTTACAAACGTTTTGTTTCCAAACTATTTTTAACCTTCTTGATGAGACAGATATTGTCAAGAACCAAAACAAGAAAAATGTAGCAAAAAAAAATGTTTATCCTTACAGCTGGTTTAAGATTTAATCATAAAGTGAAAACTAACATTTTTTAGCATTATGCTTGAACGTATGTGGACGACTTAGCAAAATTGGTAATCTAAGCAAGATTCAGACAAGTAATATCACTTCATGAGTGAGTTCTCATGATTTCACAGTAATATATCAATTTATCATGTAGTGCCTGTTATCTTTGGGCTTGTTCTGCAGCGTCTATAGAGTATTCTCACAACTGCTAGAGTTAGGACATATTCTGGAATACAGAGAAGAAAATTAATGCACCGAAGCACCATGTCCTAAGGAAATACTTTGTTGCATGCATGAGATATGACATATGATGTCTGTCAAGCAGAAATTTTCAGCTACATCATCATAGTGTATTTGCATTTCATGTTTTCATTAACAAAAGCGTTTTTTAATAACTTTTTGTTTATTGACTATACTATTCTTTAGCTTTCTAAATGTTTAGGAAAACATGATTTAATTAAAATACTGAAACTAAATATAAAAAAAAATCTAAGAGAAAACTACTAAGGTTTAGGTATTGAGAAAAAAAATATTAGAATTATGGTAGGACTTAGGTAGTTAAGACAGTCAGCCCAGACTTATTTTTTTTAATAATGAAAACAATGGAATCTTCATGAAGATGTACTGTTATCTAGGAAAATGATGCTACAACTGTGTTTAGGACTGAAGTATTTTAACTCTTCAGCTAGCTACCATTTAAGATGTCAGAGATCTCATTCTAGTACATGCTCTGAATGTATCTAAAGACTAAAACAATGGGATATGTCGGTAGCAGTAGATTAATTAAAAAAAAAAAAAAAAAGGCAACCTCCAAGCCCCCTCAATACATAAAAAATATTGGTATCAGTGTGATGTTCCATTTTTATTTTACATTAAGTCATTTTGGCATAAATTTATAAATAGACTGGAACATGCAAATATAAAATATTCAGAACTTTTGTTTCTTGAGTAAAACCACTGATCTCTGCAGAAAAGTGTTTGTCTTTCCTCTCTCCTTAGGAACAGGGAAACTTGATCATTTTTTTTGTGGGAGTGGGGGAAAAAGGAGTGATGTGGAGAGATCTTAATTTTTAAAATATATAACCTTGGCTATAAGTAGACTTCTGTATCCAAAATTCTACTATAATATGCAAATTTTGGAAAGGAGAAATAAATTGTTCACTGCAGCACACACAAAACAATGTGTTTTATGCATATAGAGCTTTAATGTAGGAGAAGAAGGTGGGTAAAATACAATTCTTACATCATATTATTTCTGATTAAATTGTAAAAATTCTTGCAGCTATTTTGGAGAATGAAAAATTTCATTGCTGTATATAAAATGATGATAACGAGCTTCTCATGTTGCATAAATCATCTAACTACAAGTTCTAGGATATGTTAAAAATGAATAATCTTGCATTATTTTTTCTTGAAGCATATATATCTATCGCTATATATACGCCCCCATTATTTTTTTTGTGGACAGATACATACTTTGTTATGTTGATTTAAGTTAAAGAAAGATTCATTTCAGAATTTGGCAATTATATATGTAGACTGTTCTTTGCTATACTTACATATTTTCAAATACAAATAAGTCAGAGCAATAACTGCTTCCAGGACTATGACAGCTCCTGATGTAAATCAAGGTACAAGATGAAAGTTGTAAACCAAGTGAAATATTAGTTGTCTGAGATTTTCACTGTTAGGATGTTAATAAGCGTTCATCTTTAGTGTCATTTTGCTTGAAATATTTATCTTCCTGTTTTAACTTGGTAACGCTTGCAGTCTTAAAGTTGTTTATTTTGTTTTGGTTTTGTAATTATGTGTTATCAGTGTGGAGAAGGTATTGTTTCTCTGATGGCAAAGACACAGAAAGTGAACTATGAACATAATAAGACTTCAAATTATGGAACTTATTGACCCTAGGAAGTAAAATTTACTCTACTTGTATTTTATCCCTTTGCAAGAAGAAAATATAGTCTAAGACTGAGAGTAACATAGTTCAAATAATATAGTTTGATTAATGAAAGAATTTGATCGAAAACAGCGAGATTAATAATGAAATTATAAAGATTTAGCTGCAAAGTTTGTATAATAATTGAAGTCATGGTTTCAAAGTGTGGCAGCTGAGTTAGTCTGGTTTCAAGTCAAGGATAGTAGAAAACTTGGAATAGTAATCATAATGAACCATAGGTATTACAGGTTAGGTTTACTATCTCTGAGAGCAAGAGTGGCGAATTTTCATCGTATATTACTTACCTAAGGAAATAAAAAATAATATGAAGTCAAAAGTGCAGAAGTCAAGCACTCAGGGACAACCAGGATTTCTGCCATAAATGGAGCTACTCTAATGGAAAGATAATGATATCTGTACCTTACTCAATCAAAGAACATCTTTGAGACACAGGAGCCAGATGAGAAAGACATAACTGGCTAAGTCAAAATAGGTACATAAAATAAAACATAATTTCAGGTAGAAGAGCAATGTGATAAGGATTTGGAAAAAGATAAAAACCACATCTTTGGAACAGGTGTTCTGTCTCAGAATAGAAGGCTAAAATATACTTATTTTTGTTACCCCAGCAAAATTAAGAACAAGGGGGAATATGACAATCTAAAGATATGACATCTATAAAACATAGTGTTAAGCACTAGAGTGGGGGAAGTACTATTTAAATCCAAAGATAATCTTAACATAGAAAAAATGACTATATTTTGGCAAAAAGTATATACGGAAAGAAGATATTAACTGCCACAAAACAGTCAGAAAATTTCCAAGACAACTTTAAGTATTATAAATACTGTCAAACACCTGAACTGGACTGAGTTAAGAGTCATTATTTTTATTAAGCGCCAGCTTTATATAGTCTAAAGGGTTAGAAAATGATCTGACTATTCAAGAGATCCCTTTCAAATCTTAAAAAAACCTCTTGGACCACTCAGTTTACCCCTTCTATTTGACATCTACATGATATAACTCAGTTCACACATTTATGAAGATCTGTATTGAAATCAGGAATAAATCCAGCAGAAACATACAAAACCACTTGTATGATCACTGGTTTTATTTAATTCAAGGTTATGCTGATGACACTCATACAGGTGAATCTTCAGGGAAGAGTCACCTCATATTGATTATATTGCAGACATCATGGCTTAGCACTTAAAAATGGATGTCTTGGGATGATCTTTTGCTGATTCATACCTTGCCTTTATCAACAGCTACAAAGGCATATGAGCTGTTTTATAACCAAAAATGCAGACTATGTGAGATAGTGATAACTGTCCAATTCCTATAATTACAGAAACTTCCATATTTAAGACTACAACAATGTCTCTGTTTCCAGGGTGGAAAAAAAAGTGTTTAACCAGTGACCACCAGCATTATAATACTTTTGGAGTTTAAAAGAACTCCAGTGTCAAGATATTTTTTCAGTTTGCTACTCCAAGAAGTTATTTAAATTTCTGAAAAACTGTAAGAACAGATTTTTGAAAAGAAATATTTATATTTGAAAAACAGTATGCTTGTTTTTCTGAAAAAGTATTTTCCTGGAAAATACCTGTAAGTTTTTGGAAATTAGCAAGAGAATTAAAGTTATGTACTCTGAAACAAATATTTTCTTAAACATCTACCTCAAGATGTTGTAGGAAGTGCTTCATTACCACTATGGAATCAATCACAAAGATTTACTGTGTTGTTAGATTGACATTATTTTCTGTATGTAGTGTGGTAAGTGTACACCTGATGTTCAAGAAAGAATTGATTGGTAATATATTGAATAAAATACTACAAACAGTGTCATATATTTGCTCTTGTAGGTGTAGGAAAGGGAAACATTTCACTATAAATGATTAAGCCTGTGATTCCATATGTTTTTAAAGTCTAAAAGCTTCTTTTTATGAACTGCTGTGCTTCACTTTGGGATAGCAAATCTATACTGTATGTTTTTGTTTCCTTCAACACAACACATGGCTCACACTTGGAGAACTAGAGCATAACAAAACCACCTTCAGTATAATTCAGAGTCACAAGGTACACTTACATCATGTCAGCCTCTTTTTTGAAACAGTCTTCAATAGAGACATAACATTCTTTTCAACAGAGAACTGCATTCAAGAAGTCAATAATAAGGAAGAACAAGACTTTCTAAACCCGTTTATGCATCTGCTGGAAGGAATAAGAGGTGTAAACACATTTTAGATGTGTTTTGTAGATGGGTCTGTACTTCTCCACAATTAATGGAAAACTTTTGTATTCTGGAATTCAGGAATACAAGCACAAGCTCTTACATGGACAGATATTTTAGCAATTCCTTAGCAACTGTGATTCCTGTTACTCCTTCCTTCTACACTTTGATGCTGATATGCTAGTTTTAATTATCTTAGACTGAGATTATGACACATTTCTGTTTCTTACTATCCAAGATGCTTGATTTCAAATGGCAAAGCACTCGAGTGACAGCTCTAATCAGACTCAAGAGTAAAGGTGGATTACCTACCTTCCAGAAAATTTACACTTATAAAATGAAGACATTCAGTCTTTCACATAATCACATACATTATCTGCTAGTGAGAGAGACTTATTCTGAAACAATTTCAGTAATAAATCATAAGAGTACAAAATCAGTATCCTATCAGTATGAATAAAAATATATATAGACTGTCACAGATATACTAAGGAGCTAGTAATTAGAGGAAGGTCAAAAGGGTAGAAATGAGCATAGTTTTACTGTTTATATCAGGTTCATCTTGCTTATCCTTTTTTACCTTCCACTCCCAACAAGCTTATACATTACACTGTTTAGCTTGATGTATATATACATATTTTCAAGATACAGATTACACTGTATTTTCTGTCTAATTTAAGAGATCCTAGGAAAATTAACTTTTAAGTATAAAGGGATTTATTTGTTTTGTTTTGTTTGTTTGTTTGTTTTTTAATTTTTTTTTTACTACTTTTTTGTTTTGTTTTTTACAGGGTTTGGTTTTTGTGTTTTGTTATTTTGGTGGTGTTTTTTTTTTTTTTTTTATTTATTTATTTTTTCCAATAGTAACTACATAAGAGATTTGACAGGTTCTGGGAAAGATAGTGCTGAAATTCTGCAATCCCATTTTTCCTCTAGGGTTGATACCCCCAGTCACAGTACAGCTCCATCAGGCACTGCAGATATTTAGAGAATTTAGGGCATTAAATTGTCACAAAGAAAATGTTATGGACTTCTTTATAGTGTTATAACTTCCTAATCAGTAAAGTATTTACTGTATCAATTTGTAATCTTAAATATGGGTATTTATTGGTTTTCAGAAAGTTTTCACAGCAAACACCAGACCAGTCTTCTCAGTATAAAATATTTTCATTTTGGTCATGTATGATTTCCCCTTCAGAAATTCCCTTCACCTGAGTAGGTTCTGTTGATAAACACACTTCACCACAGGAATAGATTAATCCTCAAGAGAGGAATTAATGACTCATTTTGCTTTGTTTCTCCATGTCTGTAAGTATGGCAATGAAGGACATTGATGTGATTGACCAACGGCATTAAATTAAATGACATCTCAGAACTTGACCAAAGGCTTGGCTGCTAGTGAAACTGAAATACTGGTAAGACTAGCACATGGACAATAGAGATAATCAAGCGTTATTCACTGCTATTTTGAAAGTTTTAGTAGACTAATGCATGGATGGGTCAAGCTGACTCAAATTCTTACATGGAATGTCATTGTTCTTGTCTAGCCTGCTTTGAAGATACTTATCTGGGGAAAATTATAGTTCTATGAGTTATACTGTATTTTTTTTTATTATTTCCTAATTATAATGTAGTTTAAATTACAACATAACAATTTGCTGGCAAAAACATTATTTTCTTCACACTGGCCCATTAGCTTTTTCTGTTATCATCTGATTTATATCCACCCACTGATCGCTGCTCCAGTGTTTTTCCTGACAGCATGTACTTCAGCAAATACAATCAACAGATTGTAATAATCTGGAATTAATATTAATGCTGTAAATCAGTTGTATTTGTGAATTTCTGCAGTGAAACTAAATTTAATGTGTCTTGTATGCAGATAAAAAAGATGCAAGTGAGGATTTTTTCAATTTTTCATCACAAATCTTATAGAAGCACTCTGGAACATGGGATTTTGGTAACTTTTGATTCAAAAATACAGACAGACAAAAATTTTCAATATATCAAGTTATTCATCTAAATATCACTATTTTCAAAACTTATTTACTGAAATAAGCATTAAACACTAATGATGTAAAGGAAACTTCTAGATAATGGGTTTCCTATAAAACCAACATCGAATGAGTAGCCTTTGTCACATTAAATGATGTGATGTCTCCTAAGTGTCCATACTTCCCATGTAATTATACAAGAGGACTTGTTACCATCGTGAATAGTCTGTCTCGTAATCATTTTAAATGTCTATTCTTTCCCCTTTATGAGCTTGATGAAGGACTGATGATCTGAACACAGCATTAATTTAAATTGGATGGAGGGAATGATGAAGCAAACTCTGAAAAGTTAATAGGTTTTTACATGCTTTACTGAGAACAGAGCTTGAAGGTAAGAGGTATAAACTAAGGGCACACCTCCTCAGAGAGCCTGAGCTGTCAGAAGTAAAAGAGGAAGCTAAATTATTCTGCTAGATTAAGTTAATCTTCTATTTCACAAATTTGGTCCTGGTCAGCAATACAATTATTAATGGTCCTATTTTGAATTAAACTATATTTTGTGTAGGACATAGGATCTGACATAAGACCAAGGTTAGAACACAAGATAGTTAAAATGGAGCTGATCACAAATAGGAGGGAGAAAAATAATGGTATCCTATAGAGATCCAGTGAGGAGAGAGTTTATGGACACCAGTTCCAATAGCATATATGGCCAAATGACAAAATAAACTCAAAATGGCTGCACACAGTGCAGGTGAAGTTTCTTCCAAACACCTGTGCAGCGTAGCTCTGGTGTATCAGAAAAAAATACAACATGCAACAGATATTGTTCACAATAAATCCACATCTCTGCAAATAAAACCCAAAGAAACCTGTCCCTTTCTTTCCCTTCCACATGAATGGGTCAGATTTTATCTGTTTTTACATAGATTTAAATATAATATCTATAACATGAGAAATCCTACATCTTTTTATTTTTCTATTTTTGTTCTGAATCATATTGACACAAATCATCCATACAGAGCATAGAGATCAAGTTCACAGGTGCTAACGTACCTTTGATATATTTTGAGACCTACATTATTCCTCTTCATTTTTATTTTATATGGATTTTTATGATTTCCTATTCTTTTGAGTCTTTTCTCAGGTAGTTTAAAACCCAAGAACTGTGATTATTCTCACTTTCTCCTAGACCTCCTCCAGCTGGTTCATTTCTGCACTGGAAATGCAGTGCCCTGGACAAAGTATGTTAGCAGAAGCCTCACAAGTGGTAAGAGAACAAAAAGGATTACTTGATATAGCTTGCAACGGCTCTGATCTATTTTGTTTATTTTATCCCAGTATGCCTCCTGATTGGAGGGGTCTTTTTTCTTTTTTCATCTTTTAATATATAACTTCATTTAATCTTCTATTACCTTACCCAGTCTTAATACAGATTTGGGGACAAACTCAAAAGAAGCTCCTAAATTCCAGTCTAATACAGTCCAATCCATCTCAAATCAAACCAAATTATTGAATCAAATTTTACCAAACCAAACTCTACAAGAGTGCCATTTTATTGCAGGAAAAACAAAACAGACCAAAACCAAACAAGTATTGGAAGTTAACTTTCTATTTGTCTTCATTGTTTGTTTTTTGTTTTTTTTTTTTTTTTTTTTTAATTTTAATTTATTTAAAAATAAGTTTTACTGAGAAACACAGATCTATATTCTATCCCTCAGTTTTGGAAGGATTTATTCTATTCATTCAATTTAATGGTTCTGAAAACAGTTTATTTTTATTTTACTATGTCTATTTAGTCAGATCCAGTTATATTTTTAAAACAATTAATGTCTTATTAAGGATATACACAAAACAATAAAAAAATATAGATAGATATTGTGAAGTCTAGTTGATAATATGTAAAGTTCTGCAAAGTTCCTTATTCTTGTAAAGCTGGTGTATTACACCACATTGTCTTCAGTAATTTTGATTATATGGATGACAACAGTTAATTCACAGTATTGACAAGAGCCAAGTTCAAAGTGTTAATGACACTATCAGGAAACAGGAAAAAGAAGACTATGTCTCATTTGACAATATGTCTTTCGACTGACATTTCCAATATTTTCTATTTGAATATAAATATAGCTTTGCTCGTGTGAGGCATAGCACACAAAAAATGTTTCAGATTCAGTTTATTGTTTCTGCAGATTGCAAAAGGTAGAAGCAAGCCAACAGCAAAGCCTTGCAAGACATTATGAAAATTAATGGTCTGTTGAAGAAGGGTGCCTTGGGAGCTGAAAGAAAAAACAAAAGTATGAAAAAAGGACAGCAGGACATTTTACTGATATGGAAGTTACTGCATTCTTATGATGCTGGCAGTGTTGCTGTGTTAAAGAACAGCTAATGTGGGGTCTTAAAGCCATGAAAATGGAGATTTTGATTTTTTTTTTTCCCCCTGAAATCATCACGTTTTAAAACCTTTACAGCATTTTGGAATTAAATTCAAGTGTGGGCAAAATGTGTCTTGAATGTCTGCTTTCAGCATGAAAAAAAAGCTTTGTTGGTCACTGAAACTGTCACTGTCTCAGTCTTGTCATCTGAGATATAAAGTTAAATGAAGCATGTATATACTTCCAAAACACTTAGAAGTTTACTAAAGGAAAAAAATTTTTAAGAAAAAGCAACACTGCTATACAAATATTATCAACCTAGCACACATAGATACGTTTTTTTTTCCTTCCCAAGAACAACCATTTAACTCACTGAAGTATCTATATTTCTAGGTGAAGAGTATAAAGTTTGAGTCCCTGTATGTATTTCTAGTTTACAATAAGTTTGCTTAGCCTCTACTACTCCTCAGTATGAACCTGAGGCTGTCCAATTGCTCAGTCCTTAAAGGTGACTCCATCCAGGCCTCATATGTTTTCTTTTAAAACTGTCTGGATACCTTCTAAAGCAAATAGTAGTCTTAAACACTGTGATGTGTTACATTACTGGATTTGGGTTATTTTTGGAAGTCAGAAATGGAATAAAAATACAAGTTCTAACATTTCTATTTAAACCTCTAGGATCTCTGAATGTATGCTTCACTTTTTCAGCTTTCAGAAATTATCACTGACTGACCCATTGGTTGGGATAACCAGTACTTGCATGAGTATCAACATTTACTGCCATCCTTCAGATGAACCCTTATGGTGTCTCCAGAATACTGATGTGCATTTGGGGAAATACCCCATATCCCATAGCTGTATGTAGCTATGAAGTGTTACAGTCCCTGAGTTTTCTAATTCTTCCTGTAGTTTTCTCTGATGGACAGAGAGATTCTTCCAAAAATTACCGTCTGTTTCATAAACAGAGCACTGAAAGACATAACCAAAACTCCAAAGGGAAAAATTTTACTAATCCAGCCCATCCTCCAGGTCAACAAAGTATCATTAAAAGCCAGTTAAAGATTCTGTTTGTTTATGTTTTTTTTTGTTTTGTTTTGTTTTGTTTTTTTTTTTTTTAATTTTGTGCTTCGTTTGCTTAAGAGGAATACATGAAAAAGACTGTCTCACACCCTGTAAAACCTGAATTCTAGTGTCAGTGAAGACACGTAATGATTACCCCTATTGAAGTAATGATTTTGCAGCCAACCACCCCTTATGTAAGCAATGTTTCACCCATTCTCATGTCTCTGTACACAATTTCATTAATATTTCATATTTATCCTTTTGATAACATATTAAAAATGCATCTGAACTGTATATAAAAATTTCATGTGAATAAAAATCATTATATTGCAATTAGCAGAGATCCCAGTTGTACATGGTTAATAATTTGACTATATTTTGTCAGAAAACTTCACTGCAATTTTATTTAATTGTTGATGCATCTTATAATTGAGCTTCAGCGATAGCCTGACATATTTTACAGTATTTATGACTCAAAAAACTTGGAAAAATTTTCATAACTTGAATCTAGTGGTACTAATTTCTTTTTTTTTTTTTTTTTTTTTACACTTTTAAGTTTAAAAGATATCAGGAAAATAACATAAGAATATAGATTACAGACAAAAGATCTTTCTCAATTTTAAACAGATGTTACTAGGATAAGCAAAAATCTAGAACAGATTGACCTGTAAACTACGTACATAAGAAATTTTATGGATTATATACATTCACAATCACTGCTTTAAGTCGCCTGATAAGCAAAAAGTGAAGAGATAAGCAGTTCTAATTTGAGAAATCAAAATATTTTACTCTCTCTGTACTATGATTTGACAATATTAAAACACCAGTCACCTAGCATTTGTATTAACATGGAAGTCAGAAATAATTTCATTTGCATAGAATTTATCTCATGTTCACTCATCCACTGCTTGTGCTATATATCAATAAATGATAATACAGCCAAAGCTAATTTTGTCTTTGAAAGGTATATGAAGAAATGCAGCATTTGCATTTTGAATTTTTACAGTAGTAACATGAAAATTGGCAACATCAAAATCTACTTCAAAGCTAGAATTTTTATGGAAAAGTTCTATGTAAATGCCTGGATGTTTTTAGTTTTAATCTCCTTAAATAAACCTTTTATATTTTTTCCTGAAGACTGTGCAATATTTCAGACTTTCAAAGATTACTTTTTAATTTTTCTTCAACAAAAATAGCTGTTGTACCAGTATACCCAACATCTCAGTCATTGGTCAGACTAAATAAGTATTGGAGTCTCAAGTAATTTGACAAGTAAAACAGGCAACCAAGAATAACAAGCTACTGAAGTAACAGTTTAGCTGATCTCTGAGTAACCTAGGTCTCCTGTGGGGCAGAGACCAAGGTACGATGAAGTGAGTATCTCAAAACTGAGAAAAATGGAATATGAAGCATTAATGACACCATGACATTAAGAAGTTAAAGCAGTCAGTAGCCCAAATTAACTCATAGCTCTATGTGGTGGAGGTGATTTAGCCACTTGACAATTCCTTATTACTATTGGGCTAGAGTAACAGCGCTATCTTTCTTTTCACCATCTTATACCAAATTGTAAACATAATGAGATGAGAAATCCAGACACAATCACTATTTCATATTCTTTCACCAAAACACAAAAGCAAGCTGCCTATTTCAAACAGCAGAGGTTACAGTCATGGAAGAGACCAAGCACCTTGCAGGAGCTGCTGTGTATGTTCAGCCAACACTGGAAGATGCTCAGTACTGTGTAGACAACGATAGAAAGCGATAATCCTATGTGAAGTGTAGGAAGGATGCTGTACTTCCACTACTTTTCTCCTCTTTCTATGCTCTCTTAAAAATGACTGCCTATGTATTTAATAACAAAATCAAAAGACAGGCAACACTTTCAGTGTTCATGAAGAACAGGAATGAACTCATGCCACTTGGCTAAGTAAAATAGAAATGCACAATGTACTTGAAAACCACTTAATAAGAATAATTGTTACAATACAATTACACACCACACCACTGTTCTCTCACCACAAATTATAAAATGTGTTACAAAGATGATAATATGGCAGACTGCATACTGAGCAGCATACAATATTTGATATTTCAATGAAAATCTTAAAACAAATATGAAGAACAATCTGTAGAACAGATACAGCAATGATTTCCCTCTGCAAAAGGAGCAGAAATCTACCACATTACATTTAACATTATATGCTAAGGGTTGGCATGTATTTGCTAATCTTATCTGTCTATCATAGAGTGTACAGTTCAGCAGTGTCTGTGAATAGGTAAGGAACAGAATCAAGTTCAGATAATTAGAATTTCTTATAAGGTTAAAAACACATGTAAAATTAAAGAGAAAACAGTAGAAAAATCACCAGTTGACAAAATGTTTGCTAAGGAAATTATTATCTGTCAAGCTACTAAATGACTTGTCACACAGATGTACTAGCTGTCAAAAAACCACCAAAAACCCAACAACAAAAAAAAAGACCAAACCTATTCCCAAACGCCACCAAAACCTAAAGTAAAACCACATTGTTAAGGGCAAAGAAAGGAAGGGACATTCTTGTAATCAAAAGACAAGCAATTAAGGATTTAATTTAGGTAGTTTCAGAATCATAGGAATTAATGCTACATTACTGTCTAAACAAGTCATGCCAACCACAAAGAAATGAAAGGTTATAAGAAACTTCATTAAAAAGTCTAGGTAAATCACAGGATCTGGAAAAGTAAGTTTCTAGTGCCTATGTACTATTGTGATAGGACCCACTTAGGTACCTAAAAGAAATTATTTTTTCTGTCTCTAGTAAAGTCATAGTATGTTTGCCTATAATTACTTCACTTTCACAAAGATTTAAATATAAAGATGATATGCAACAATTTCAATAGTTTCTTTATTTTTCAGAAGAAACAAGTTTTACAATATTTGCTGCAATATTTAAATCAAATAATGAAGTGCTATTTAATAAAGATTTGAAAATAATATTTCTCATGTTTTAGAGCTATTTCTGAGATCCCTGTAGAGCAACATTCCTCAGTCTGAAAGGTCACAACTACAAATAAATCAAGTCTGTCAACAGCTAGAGCATCATGCTGATAAAAGAAATAAAACAATTTATGGAGTTATACTTCTCACAACAAACCTTTGCCAGGCTGTCATCTATCTAACTTCAAACACTTCTTTGTAGAACATCATTTTACTTCACTTCTATTGTGAAATTACCTTTAAATGTCCATTATGAACTGTCCAGTTATTGAAAAAGATAAATCAAGTTTGGGGCATCTTTGATCAAGATAGTCTCTCATGTTGGTTATCCATGTATTTTACTGCCAGTTCAACACTAAATTGCGAGGCAAAATAAAAAAACCCAGCAAATATAACTACTTTAGTAACTGAGATAGGTTTACATAGCTGTTAGATTATAGAAAATGTTTATAGCTGAAATTTTGTTTCCAGTGATCCTCAGAGAGATATTGTCAAACAAAATCTGTCAATAAACAATGATAACAAATCACAAATTCTTATTATTTTTCAAACTCGGGCATTAGCATAGAACAGATGTTCTTTGTTTCTCAGCTTCTAATACTTGTCTTCCATCTGTCTTTACTTCTAAGTATGAATTTAGGTTTTTCTATAAAAATGAAGTTTTGTTACTAAAATTTTCCATTTGTTACTGAAACATCCATTTATTTCCACAAATAAAAAAAATTATGACAATGCATGAGTTCTGCTTAACATGTCAATTACACACAGAATTCTCTAACGTGGCTTTTCCTTATATTCATTGTAAAAATTGTATTTTAGTAGTGCTTCCCTTCCTGAAGGCAGAATTTATTCTAAAGTTTTTCACTGTGTGTGATGTAGAGTTTTATAATGAAACACATTACATATTGTGGTAGGTTATCATTAAAGTAATTATTCAAAGTAGTTCAGTTTTGGGATTTAGGTTTAAGTGAAATCCAAGACTCCATTCGTTCTCGTAAAGCTGTATGAAACCTTTTCAATTTTCAACATTTTCTGAGTCCCTCATGGTTAAGTTGAGCAGTAACAAAGTCAAGTTTCAGCATAGGTGATCTAGTTTTAATGTTCTAGGCACAAGTTCAATCCTGCTGTAGGTAGATTCAACTCTTAACAAATTTCTACTTGTGTTGACGATGTGACATTTGTTACACAGAGATTAATTATTTTCTTTGGAGTATAATTTTACTACATCTTAAGAGGTGACGTTATTAAAGCTTTCAGACAGGATAATTGAAAATCCATTAGAAAATCCTGCATATTATCCTCCCTATGCTTTTAAAAAAAAAAATTATAACAATAATCATTTACGGTATAAAGTATTTTACAAAATTTTAGATTAATTGGACTTCTAAATTTATACTGTTGACAGTCTTTGTAAGTGTAATTAACTTCTAGAGAACATAGTTAAAATAAACATTTTCAAATCTAACATTATTGGATTTGAATTTTTTAAAGAAAACAAATATTTTATTACTGCCTTAGACATCTATGTAAAAAGGGAAACTTTTATATTTCACAATTCTTTTAATAAGTTGAAAAATAATTTGTTTTTTAAAAAGCTTGCCTAATATTTCATTCAAAATTACCGCAGTCTCAACCTTTATTTTATAAAGCTGTAATTGAATACTATTGTGCATTTTGGCTTATTCTTTAAGGACATGGAAAGAGGATATATGAAGGAATATTATTATCCATCTGCAGTTCTGACTAGAAAAGCTGGAATTTTTCAAAAATTTGAATACAATTCAGGCTGGGGGACAAATCTGGAACATCCACATAGAGCTGAGGGGACAACTAAAATATCCATTACCATATGTATCTTACAGGGATCAGACTGCTCACTGGATCCTGGAGCCTGGCAAGGGTACAGAAACAGCATAAGGGAAATAGATAGCAAGTGTCTATTCGCTTGTTTATATGTTATCTGTCCAAAAGTGTATGTGACTGGATAAAGAGATAAATGCATTAATTCCATTTAGATGATTGTATCAAATATATTTGTCAAAACAAGGCATGATATAAAAGACAAGACTGAATTTCACTTCACACTGGTATAAATATGCTACTTACCAAGGCATGGATAAGAGATAGAAGTAGCTATTTTGCTTGAATGGAGGAGCTGTTTCTAGGCTAGTCAAATATTAGGCAGGTTTTGCTTGCTATCAGATATTAGTGCCTGATAAAATCTACAGCTCTAGAAGACAGCAATTTTTAACAGAACTGTCAGAGTCATTTTCTAAGCAAGGTGTTGATAAGCTGGAACAGTATGAAATGAAAAAAAAAAAAAAAATGGAAACCTTGCAAGACTCTAGGAGATGGTTTTGCTACAAATGCTAGTGTGTGTTAGCAGGAGTGGAGCCTGCCTTATGAGATGGGATACATTCAGACATCAGAAGTCCTGATGAAGTGAATAATCTAAATGTCCACAACAGGTCAGATGAATATAAGGCAAGACATCTTTTGGATCTGATCTCAGGGAAAAGTAGGTAAGCACAGTTTTCTTCCTTTAACTTCTCTGGAGATTTGTAACTGGGTTGTCCCACTCTAGCAAAAATTGAAGATAATGGATATTCTTAACCTGACTTGACCTAAGCACGATTTCGCTGTGACTAGCAGTGAGATTTCCCTTACCCAAAGGCAAGGCAGATCTACAAATCTTGTTAAAGTGCCAGGAGCTCCATCAGCCTCTGAAGAAGCTCTGCATTCCTGATTTGTGAACTTGCATCTCACAGATTTGCAGAGAGAAAAATTTTGTTTTGGTGACTTGGGATAGCTAGGAAAGCTCTGACAAACATAAGGTAGCCAGATGCATGTCTGAACTTTGTCAGCCTTGAGGGACTTTGACACACAAGACCAAAACATACTGCAGAGAAATAAGAGGCAACTAGATCTCGTAATATATTTTGTTGACTCAAAAGTTCTTTTTCTTCACCAAATATTATTTAATTAATTCAAGATGGCAAGAGACAGTTCCTATTGTAGAAGACTTAGGAAATATCACTAGGAATTAAAGGGCAAATTCAGACTGAATAATCCTGGTCCTCTTAGAACACCATATCTATCTGCTTTGTTGGCTTCACAAGCACTTGTTTCAACATCTGTTGAGTCCTTCATTTTTTAATTATTGTCTGAAAGTACTTATCAAACACATTAAACTGGAATTATTTTTTTCTGGAATAACTTCAGTTTATGAACTGAATAAATTGCCAGGAATGTGCTTTTGAAAATAAATAGGTATCAGTATTTTTCTTTAGGTTGGTAAACAGTTATACTACCAGTTGCTGAGTAAGCTTTATGTTTTAGGCAACCCTGGTGAGTCATGCTGAGCTGTTGTCTGGTGTCCTGCTGAGACAAAAGCAGACTTATTATTACCTGCCATCTTTGCCTTAATTGAAAATGGATTCTAAGAGTGGAAGGAAAATATTTCAACATGTTGGTTTACTTCTGCACGTCACGGTGTTGGAACTGATATTTTCCAGTTGCCAGTTAAGTGCAGCATGGGAACAGATGTTCTGCAGTAACTTTTAGATGTCAAACAATGAAGAGAGATAACATTTCACAGTAGAATTCATAATTCTTTTTATATCATTTACACTTTACATTAAAAAAAACAGTTTCTGGACACTTTGTTTAAACATCTTTAATCAGAAATATTGGCAATGATGGTAAGGAATTAGGTTGCAGCATCTAGCAGGATTTTGCTGAATATGCTATAGGCTATAGAGCTTTATAGGGCTATAACTCATTTTAGAGTAATGTTTCAGATGCAGTTAATGATTAACCAAGTCATTAACAACAGAGCTAGAATACCATTTAAAAAGAAGGTAAAAAAAAGGAAGCACTAATTTACTAAGAAGTATTAATTGTAAATTACCTTACCATGTATTACTCTAATGTTTAAGTTACTATATCTTGATCACATTTCTAAGTAAAATAATAACATAGTAAGATGTGGTATATGTATGTATATTCTGCTTTGTCTTCTTAATCTTCCCTTTTCTGATAGAAAACAGTTAAATTCATGGAATGCATAATGTTAAAAGAGAATTTTGCATTCTTTAGCCTGGTCAACCAGATATTAGTACGTTCTGCAAGAGCTATAAAACACATCCTGTAAAGTATGGCTGAGTCCTACAATTTAAATTGAATTGCATTACTCTGAAAATTACTGGTACTCACACTGTAGATTCTAATGTATATTTTAGAAACAGCAGTCATTTTAGCAATTTTAAAGATGTGATCTTGTTATTTTATTTAATGAAACAGCTACCAAGTTTTTAACATCACACTGCAGAGTTTATGTAGCTTTATCAGGAGTGAAAGTTATTATGATACTGTAGATAAAGATTTAATGTACTAATCTGAATTAAATAAGCAAAGCATTTTATGAGCAATTCATGGACCTCCTGTTTAGCTAGATGCTTAATGATAAATGTTTCAGAAACTGAACTCACTTTGACATGTGGATACTCCAAGCTTAAGAAGACATTAACAGTTACTGAAATTCATAACATACAAGAGGGCTTTGTATGAGTTACAAGAGGGCTTTGTATGAGTTACTGTATTTATCCTTCTTTCACCATTAATCTTTTGTGCATCTGAGTGGGAGAATATGTTGCTTATGAAGTATTTCTGCCAATCCACTACTAGTGCCACCCACAATCTTCTCAAATATGGACAGGATGATCTTACAACATGACCTCACATGAAATGTTAATTTATAACAATATATGCAAATCTTCACATCTTTAAGGATTCGTATACTTGAGCTATAGATAAACATAATGACTTTTGGTATCTTTCTCTTGTCACGTATTATACAAATAAATATATTTGAAACACATTTTAAGAAAAGGTATGACTATTTCCAGTTAGGATATGCAATTTCTATGCACCAGTCTTTACTGCTTCCTTTCTCCAGACATCAAGGTTTTCCTAAAAGTTTCTTACAGTAGATAGTAAGTTTTGACTGGTGAAAAAATACGATAATTTTCAAGTTTGCAGAATGTTTTATCCCGATGCAAGATGATAATGAGGCCTAAGGAAAACTCATTGACACAAAAGTGTCTGTCTGGATGCTGTAAACCTTCCTGGCTTATATTTTATTAAAATAGATGGATTCTCATGAAATAGTTGGTATTTAGACAAAAAACCTCATTAAGTAGAAATAAAACTCGTAGTAATTTGTGTTTCACCAGTTCTAACCGGGGTAGGTATTACAGAGAGTGTTTTCATTAAAAAGCCCAATAAATCCACAAGATAAATTTTCGCATTGAAGATGTGCAATAGTTTATTATTCACATAAGAGACTCTAATGAAAAAGTAATCTTAATAAAAAACTAACTAGTTTATCAAGAAAATAGGAAATCAGAAGTGATATAGATTTACTTTAAAAAGCAATAGATTCCTGTAAATTTTAGCAGAGAACAAAATTAATTTCTGTTTTTTGGTAACTCTCTCTGAGATGGTACCAGTTTAAAAGAAAGGTTTATGCTGCTTCTCATACCAAGTATAACTCTCTTCAGGGAAGAGCCAATGGAGTTTGGTGACAAATGGAAAGCTACAAGGTCGCTTGTTTTTCTTCAGCTGCTGCATGACAATTTTGAACACTGTCTTGTTTATTTACTGTAACTATTAAAACTGGAGTGAGTAAGAATAATCACTTTGCTTTCTAGAATTTAAAATTTTTGGAGGATGCTACTATCTTTACTTTTTCTACTGATACCTTTTAAAATTATTTTCTACATTTAAATAGTATATTTTCATTCCAATAGAGAAGCTTGAATAGCACAATTAGGATCTAAGCTTTTTTTTTTCATGTTTAAGTAGACAGTATCTTACTTCTGGTCAGTAATAATTGTATGATTAAAGAATCAAGCTGCAAAAAACCTGCAATATTCTGAAACTAAGATAAATTCTGTGATATTTAAAATAATAAGCAGAATAGTTGTATTCCCTGTATTTATATCTACAACTCAATGTAATGTTAACGAAATAAAGAAAATTAAATGAATTCTACCACAGTACTGTTGTGGGCCGTGGAGTCCAGTGTAAAATCCAGGGTCTACATTGCTAGGATTAAGCTCTCCTGTGGTTAGATCACTTATCCTTATCCAGTAGGATCCAATTAATACATTTGAAAACAACATTCCTTTACTATTTTTCTATAAATTTATAACTCTGCCAGAACCTGGAAGTAAGAGAAGCACTCAGAGATCAATTAGAGCCAAAACAGTACAATGGCTGGCTTTTACCCAAGTGAAAGTCATTAACAAACAAGTGATACAGAATATTTCAAGCTCCTGAGAAAACCAGCAGCTTTACAGTTTCTTAGTGCTATTCTGTGTCAGACAAAGATTAAAATTATTTCATCTCATATTTGCCCAATTTTAGATGAACAGGAATTATTTTTCCTGCTAAGTGTTTGTTATGTGGCTTCACACTTGCAGTTTTGTCCACAAAATCTGGCTAGCAAGATGGCCTGGTATTAGCAAAACGTCATTAAGAGAAAGTTCCAAAAGCTAATCTCTACTATTTATCTTAAAGTCTAAAGCACACTTTAAATATTCTTCATGATCTCCAAGTAATACATTATCTTAACAGGTACACAATTATTTGCTTATTCTTTTATCAAATATATACCACCCCTTGTATTACCACAACTAAATCACTATTGCAACATTAACTTTATATGTGGCTTACTAATCAGAGAGACTAATTTAACAGAAATACTGTGTCTTTGCTTTCCAATCTAGTCAACAAATTAGATTACTAGAGCTTTCCCATACAATAAACCTTTCAGTTCACCTACTCTAAGCAAGCAATATAGATGTTAATTGAGCTATTGGTAGACTAGCGGATACAGCTTTAAATTGGAATTCAACATATCTAGGTTAAATTCAGATTGCTTTTACCAAACCATTTAATCTTTCTTCACAACCTTTCAAACTTCTGTTCAAACTAGCCTTGCAAATCATACCGGATTTCAGTGGTGGGCTTTAAACCATGGAATCATATGTACAAAGGGGTTTGTTTGCTGTATGACCTTTGTAAAGTTCAATTTTTGTAAAGCTTCCATCACAGGAAAAAGAGAATTAACTTTTATATTTCACTTACCTGTTTCAGGACAGAAGTAGATAGCTGTAGTGAAGTTGTAACACAGCAAAATTAAGGATGAACACGGGAAGAAAAAGCTAGTATTTCCTAAATATGAGAAAGCCTCTGCTTAATTTTTGCCCTCCCTTTTTGCCAGCTTTTAGCTGGTAAGGACCTTCACATCTGATAGAGAAAAAGAACAAGCAAGTGTTCCCTTTGTCAGCTTGATTTACAAAAAGAGACTAAATGTGTCAGCTGTTTCCTGATAATTGGAAGATATTGGGCTCCAAGCTAGGCCAGCTGTAGCTAATTTAAGGAGTCATGAGTGCACAAAAGCAGGAACTGCTGCTGTAAATGGTGGACATGTGAGATTCAAGTCTCAGGCACTGAAGTCACAGGCCAACAGGGTTTTGCTGTATAAGCAGGTGCACCTTCACTGATTTCCGAGCTATTTTTGCTCTCTCCAGTAATGAATTTGTCCCAGACTGCCTCAGTGCATCTGAGTTTTGGGAAACCATAAACCATCTTTATTTTTTTGCATACGTTGATAAATTGCTGTTTACACCTCCTACCTCCTTATGTCCTGACTCATCATTTTGTATGCCTACCTCAGTTGGTTGGTGACACATTATAAGCAAGACAATTTCCCAACAGCCTCATCGCATAATAACAGATCAGCTTTCCAACTCAATTGTAACTTATGTTATATGAGCAATTCAGCTTTGTACTGCGCTTCAATGTCAAGCTTTAGCAGAATATAGCATACTTGCAGGCTTTTTTCCCCAATGTTTCCCAGACAAATATACAAAGTTTGTCTTTGAAAATATGAGACTACATTTTTCTTTTTCACCTTGCATTGATCATGCTGACCTCACCCCAAATTCTTCAGATTCTGCATTTTTTAGATAATCTATGATTTATAAAAAGGGCTTTCTGACAAATACTCTCATTCCTTTGTAAAGTCTGTTCAGACTCATTGTACATCACATCTAAGCTGTGTGAACTTCTGCTTTCCTTACAACCCTCAGTATAAAATGTATTTTAAATTTTTTTTTTTAACTTGTAAGAATCTTTCAGTCTGAATGACACCTTATTCTAGTCCTTGACCTGCAGCAAGAAAGGCTTTCTTGTACTTCTCAGAAATCTGACATTTAATCCTTTCATTGCCTGGTTTCCACTGACAAGGTGCTAAATGCACACGCTATGCCCTGGTCAAATAAAGCTAGTGTGCCTGTAATGACGCTAAGTCATAGAGCAAAAGGTCAGATAACATTCTGAGTTTTAGTCATCAAATGACAGTGTTGAATTATTAGCTACTTAAAAATGTGTATCACTGAGATCCACAAAGGTAACCCTGACTTCAAATGACACTATTATCGATGTTCTGCTTCTGGAAGCTTGCCTGAGAAAACATGATCCAATAAAAAAACCCTTCATGTAATTACTAGAGTGCATTGATGAGTGAGCATATGCTAATTTACATTTACATCATTGATTCATGCATTTCTCAAATCATATGTCTGGAGAAAGCACATTTTTCAGAAAAAAATTTTGAGCAGTCATGTAAAAGAAAGCTACATACTTCTATTGTGTTATATCTTATTCATAATATTACCCATATTTGAATTTATTTCTATAACAGACGAGAGGGCAATGCATCAAATAATACATTGCAGGTAATTCAGTTATTATCTACTTGATATCACAGTGCTGAAATAATTGTTATTATTGTTTATAGATGTCCTGAATCTGCATAATACAGCCTGCAAAAATCTCATACTGTCAGTAGCCACAAAGTTGGTTTGAAGAATCCAGACTCCTGATAGTCTCCAGATGCATGTGAAGGTGGTTCTAAATAGCCTGATATAAATACAAGTTGCAGGGCAATGACATGCAGAGATGCTACCAGTATACTTCTTAAAACGTTGGCAATGAGATGTGCCCAGTCTTGCAGGGCTTGCCTGTGCAGCGCCACGCTGGTGAAGCTGTCGCTGCTTTTGGTTCCGCAGCTGGCAAACGGCCAGCTGTCCTGTTGTCTCTCCGACACATTGTTGTGGACGGGGACTAACATCAGACTCCAATTAAAGAATTTTCCCATCTAGATCGCTGCCTACCCTAAGTCACAAACTGGGTAATACCTGGGTGAGAGGTTGAAATTAATTCAAAAATAAGGAAAATTATTATAAAAAAAAATGAAAAACAAGCCATAACTTCTATTAAGACAGCATCTTCTGTTAACCAGATGCATAGGACTGAGGAAGTATTTCTTTCCTCAACCAACTATTGCTTTCTCAGACAATTCCTGACTATGATTTAGGAATTAGCATGGACCAGGGTGATCCTTCTCAATAATTGGTTTTGAAAGGTGAGAGAGTTGGGTGGGATGGATGTGACAAAATAGTGCCAGCTTGTCTATGATCTAGTAAAATGTTCCTGGCATGCACTAGCTCATGTAGATGCAGTTACTGTGTCCAGTGAAACAGCCATTTTCTCGTCAACTTCTTCTGTTTACATTAATGGAAATATATAGCACAAATGTTTTGGAGCATATGGCCTTCCTGTCTGTTTTCTATATGCACAGTAAAGTATTGGCTATAAATATAACCCTGTGCATAGCTGTTACCATGAGGTGTTCAGAGACTACATCTATTCATACAAGTTGGAAAAGTTATCTGAAATCAGCTGAGGTCTTGTGTGCAGTTTAGGATTAACATATATAGTAACCATGTGATTTCTTTGATCCCTGTTCCTCAGCTTTGTAGCACATGAAAAATATAGACTTTTCATACGTCAAAGTGGGGATAGAGGCTGCTTTGTTTGCATCAGTTAGAATTGTTCAGTTGTTTTGATAGTTATTTTAAGAAAGAAACTTAGGTTTATTTTTATAGTTATCTTAAGACATACACCTTCACTTCAAAAGGTAGAGCCACCCTGCAGGAAGACCTGGATAGGCTGGAAGAGTGGGCTAGCAAGAACCTTATTAAGTTTAACAAGGACAAGTGTAAGGTCTTGCACCTGAGAAAACAAAATCCAGGAGCGCAGCACAGGCAGGGATCTGCCTGGCTGGGGAGCAGCTCTGTGAAAAGGGACCTGGGGGGTCCTGGTGGGCAACAAACTCAGTATGAGTGAACAGTGCGCTGCTGCGGCAAAGAAAGTCAACAGGATGCTGGGCTGCATCAGCAAGGGCATCACCAGCAGAGATAAGGAAGTCATTATCCCACTGTGCTCAGCACTTGTCAGGCCACGCCTTGAATGCTGTGTTCAGTTTTGGTTCCTACTATAGAAAAAAGACATGGACAGGCTGGAGAGGATCCAGAGAAGGGCCATAAAGATGATCAAAGGACTGGGAAGCCTGCCACGTGAGGAAAGGCTGAGAGAATTGAGTATGTTCAGGCTTGAGAAGAGACACCTTAGGGGAAACCTTAACATCATGTTCCAGTATTTAAAGGGTGGTTACAAAGAAGATGGAGATTCTCTTTTTACAAGGAGTCACATGGAAGAGCTGAGAGGTAATGGGTACAAGTTACTCCTGGGGAGATTCTGATTGGACACAAGAGGAAAACTTTTCACAGTGAGAACAATCAGACATTGGAATGTTCTCCCCAAGGTAGTGGTGGATTGCCTGACACTGGACACTTTTAATGTTCAGCTGAACAGGGTGCTGGACTACCTTGTCTAGACCATGCTTTTGCCAGGAAAGGTTGGACTAGATTATCCTTGAGGTCCCTTCCAACCTGGTATTCTATGAATATATGATTATATGAAAATTAAAGTTCTTCCATAGGACATAGCATTCATTACTTTATGATCTAAAGTTACCTGTTGCCAGTTTCATCCCAATAAATTCATGTGACTGAGCATTTTGCTGAGAGATGTTCTAACATGTTCACAGAAATTTTCAATGGATCTCTCCCATTTAAATACCAAAAATAGTTGTCCAGTTTTTCATTCCTGTGTGCTCATGAACTCAGAGGTCATGGTAATATAGCTGTAGCAATTTAAGGTTTTATAAATCTAAAGGATTTACATGTGTATATAATCCACATTCTAGAAGCAAACATTGCCAGCAGGAGATATTTAATCTGAGATAACATAATATTACTTCTCATGTTCCTTTGTAGTTCAACAGAAAGGACCTACACTTCCCTAATCCAATCAGTATCAGGAAAGTTATACAGAGTCAGTTTAGTAAGAAAAGTAGGAAGGAAGTACAAAGTTGATATTATTTGTAGAATGCAAAAAAAATTTCTACAAAATACTCTACTGTAATCAGTTGGAAGTGGTATTATCAAAATCCTATAGGAGAACTTCTTTAGGTAGCTTTTTATGCCATGTTTATGCAATCAAATATATAAATTGTAGTTCTTAATTGTGACAAAAGAGCTCTTTTAGTTCTATTTTGTAACTAAAACACAAACCTCTAATACTGTCAACCTAGTAAAATACCTTTAAAGAAGCTTAAATTTCAGAATGAAATAAACAGATGAAGCAGAGATACAGAACACCATTTAAAGTGACACAAATATTTGTATGTGGGACTTAACCAAAAATGGTTTGTTCACTGTGATTGTCACAGTTTATCAAGGATATTCAGTGCATCCAAAAGAAAAACACAGACAGACATCCACAAACAACAGTGATATCGTTCAGTAAGCTGGGATCCTACAGTAGTACTTTCCAGAGTCTGAGAGATGCTGTAATTGCTTGGTTTGTTCATGGTTTATTATATATTGCCAAAAGCCATGTTCTGTTTAAAAAGGATACTTCTGAGCAGCAGAGGAGAAAGTTTCCTGCTTCCAGGCTTGACTGCAGCAAGGCAGGAAAAGAGAGAGAGAGTCCATGCCTGAAGGTTGGAGAAAACCTCTTTTAAAAAGCCAGTCAGAGGTGGAGGGATGAGTGCAAGGTGGTGGCTGTGAGGGATCGGGCAGCTTGCCTATGGCAGAGAACAGATCCATAACCCAGCAACAGCAGTGAGGAAATTTTTCTGAGGGCCCAGAGGTAATGAAACAGGAATTCAGATCCATGAATGCACTGAAAACTCCAGGGTACGCTGCACAGAGGGAAAACTTTTTTACAAACCATCTACAATTGCATTGTCTTTTAGCAGATCTGGTTTTTATTCTCTGCTTTCAGAGCTACTTTATTTTTCTTTAATTTCTAGTAAAGCCTAGCTTGAAAAACTGAAAAGTCTTTGGTGTGCTCACTTTTAAAGAAGATGGTGCAGTCTCTTAAAATCTCTGACCAACATAATTGTTTGTCAGTGAGGCATTAAGATTAAAAATCAAACCAGGGCCTAAAACTGAGTTAGATGCTCTTAGTGACCTCTAGAAAGAACATTAACTAAAATTTTCATTTGAACAGCATCAGTAGGTTCAATCTTTGAATGCTGCAAATGACTTTGAGATGGTATGTTTCTCCTGTTTGATGGATATCAAGAAGCCACTAACAGTGCAATCACTTCATAGAGAATGAGGTGTCCTGAATCTCTGTTCAGTTACTGTAGTTTAAATTGAGATTAATTCTCAACTTTCGAAAACTGGATAATTGTAGGAAAACTAGTGCTTTTGGTATTGCTGTATTTGCCATGACTGCTCTGTCTTTACAGTATATGTTTGCTTTATAGTGTTACCAAGTCTAGCTGTCTTAATGAGTAACAGATTCATTCTAAAAACTAATAAAATAAGATAAAGCTATCATATGAAAATGTCAAGGAACAAGTATTTTGGTTAGGGCACTAAATGGAAGTTTAATAAAAGTCAGTCTGCAATTGTAGCTGTTCTCTGGAGTGGCTGAGCTACACATCCCAGCCCTGTGAGAGCCCCGACCCATGGCAGTCTGAGATGCCGAGCAGACATTACAAACCTGGCGCTAAATAAATAACTCTGTCCATCACAGCTATCTTGTCTCAGTCTGATTAAAGTCTACTCTATGAGGATCAAAGGTCTTCCAATATCCTTTAAAAAAATGAAAATCACCAAACAGAGATTTTTATCACTTAGATTGAATAAAATCATTGGAATAACTGTTTCCAAAATATATAGAACCATATTTTTATTTATCTAAGCAGGATTTTTTAACACTATCTGCACACACCGAAAGAGAGGCTCATAAATTGTTTTACAGGGCTCTGTTGAATAAGCTAGTGCATAACTTTCCATGATATGTGAAACCAGCACAATATTTTTTTTCACAGGAGAGTGTATTTGGAGACAATGTTAGTCAAGTGGCAAGGGGAAATTAAAAAAAAAAAATTCAAATCCCAAAGAAACAAAACAACAAGAAAAACAAATATTGTGAAAACCTAAATACCCCTGCATGCTTCTTTAGAGAGGCTCTCCCTACAGAACAAAGTGTTCAGTATTTTTAGTTTCCTTATCTACCGATTTTAATTAGAGATCAGTAAAATTTGTATGGCTTTGCTTGCCTTCTCCAGAAGTCCAGCCACAATCAGACTAAACCTGGTCTCCTCATCTCTTTCTGGTTACTAGTGGTGAGAAGCTGAGAAGTCTTGTTTAATTGGTGTGGGAAGACTTTTCAGACCTAGTACTGCTGTTGCTGGGATTGCTCCTGGAATTTTCTCTCCTTGCTTGTCAACCCCTGCTACCTCCTGGGGGAAGAGACACTCTCAGCATTGCTCTGGGAAAGCAAAAAAAATTCAAAGAAACTCATGATACTTTCTCCATCTTTCTTTCTTTCTTTTTTTTTTTTTTTTTTTTTTTTTTTTTTATTTTTTTTTTTTATTTTTAGCACTGCTAATCTCACAAATTGAGGAGGAAAGGATAATAAAGGATACTTTTTCTCAGTTCTGTGACAGACAGCTAGCTTAATCAAGCAGGTTATAGCAGAAGTGACTATAATTGAACATATATAAATTAATAAGGTGAATCTGTACTCTTGCATCAACCACTGGAGCTTAAATTTATAGCTTTACCAAGGAAGAAATAGAGAAGCAACACACCTCTGAAAAACAGCAGCTATGAGGACAGTAATCATGGACACTCTTTGTTGCTTTGTTTATGTGCTGGATTTCTTCAGAGTGAATCTTGAAGACCTTCATATCAAGTACAATAAACTCTCTATCCATCTTTATGATGTAGTGATGAGTGACACAGAAGAGAACTATGTAGTGCTAAAACAGGGCCACCAAGCATCAGAAAGAATGAAAAATAAGTAACTGAATTTCACTAGAGAAATTTTAAGTTAAAATATGACCAAGGCAGGTGGGTTTACACTTCTACGCCAGCAAAAAAACATACATTTATGTCCCACCTTAAAATTAATCACAGTAAAACCTGTATCTTGCCACATTCATGTTAGTGTAGTGGAGCTCTCCTGATAGGCTGAACTATATCTACCAAATAAGCAGTGTGAATCCTTTAGGCGGTATGGAATCTTTCTTGCAGGGCTGGTGTCTGACTCTGCTACCTACCTGAGATGTAACCGTAGCACACCTGAAGTAGCTGAGGCACCAGCTACTTGGTCACCTGTTGGAAAGAGAAACTGGCTATAGTGGAAGAAACCAAAATATCAGCATTTATTTTACTGTGAACCAGAGAATGATGCCAGGAATAGAAAAAAGATCTGGTTTCTAAATGTATACAACATACATATACCAAAATAATGTGTTTATGTAAATATCAGCACATTGTATTTTGCTATATTTGTATATTGTGGAGGAAGAAAGAAAGAAAAAAAAACTCAGGAAGGGAGAAAATCACCGTAATACAAAAGTAATATGCAGAGACCATATGGGATTCTGAAAATATTTTATGGAAATATATAGTCAAAATTCTTTTACTCTGCAGCAAACGGCTCTGTGGTCATGCTGCTGTTTGTAGTGCAATACCTCTAAGCTACTGAAAACCTTATGGCCTTGAAAATAATATTTTATTCTCCCGACTGATTTTGATCATCACACATTCATTGAACGTTTCTGAGAAAGCTAGAATATTCATCTTTATTTCTTACTCAGATTGGCCATTTCAGATCCTTTTTCTGAAAAGCAATATCATGAGCATGGACAAGAAATTGTGAAGCCATCAGCTGCACTGCATTCCAGCCTGTGTTCAGAACGCAATCCACTCATGTCTTTGAAAGGCTAAATATACTCTTTGCAACTTGTTGTCCCAAACCAGAAAACTGCATCACTGTTGACTCACTAAAATGAAGGATTATAGAATTTCAGTGCTGCTGGGTTGCCTACCAACTTTCTTCATGACTAAGCTGAGATTAAATATATGTTAGAATTGATGTATGTCCAGCCCCAAAATACTGTGGTTTTAGCCCTTGCTGGTGCACCTTGCACATTATAGTCCTCGGTGTGGTCACAGCTGCATTACCTTCTGCCAGTTGTCAGACACATTCGAATTTCATTGACTAATCCAGTTAAAAATCCTTCTAAAACATTATCACAGTTTTCAACAACTTCTTCAACTCATCTTCCATTATTCACAGAGGAGAGAGTGCTGGGAAGTGAACTGTGAAAGCTTTTTCCTAATAAGACGTTGCCTTCTGGCACAGCTTTTTAAAATCTCTCTGCTCTGTAAAATAGGCAGTTTTTAAAATCTCTATTTCAAGCATGTTTTCCTTCCCCACCCCACTCAGGTCTTAGAAATACATGCTTCAATTCACTTATCACAAAATATCTGTAAATCTATATAATTTATCCCATAGAGTATGCAGCCTCCCACTGGAGAAGTTACTGTACAAAATGCAGTTCCATAGTATAAACGATATTACTTGTGGATGAAAAATGTCATTGTTACAGGTAGAATTAGTGACAACCTTGAGTTTCTGCAGTTGTGTGTGGTCCAAGGTTTCGTTTTGATTTGTAATCCCGAAGACTTGCCTTTTTTCCTGTATCATGTCTGTGCAGCTGCAGCATCTTCTGCAGAATCTTAGAGCTTTTATCTAGCTTTCATATTTGTACTCATTTTTAACCTGACACCTTGAACTGTTACGTGTCTTTCGAGATCCAGTGGGTTCCCACAGGACCATTCACTGATGAGTAAAAAGCTGAACTTGGATGTGACCTCTAGGCCTCTTCTTCATTTTCTAGCTTGTTAGCAGATAGTTCATGTGCAGTTTGATACCAGACAGAAGCTATTGCTATAGCAGTATTTTGTGCTTTACTTTTCTCCCTATGTGATACTATTTATCTTTTATTTCTTTTCTTTTCGAAGAAAAGAAATTCTGCTCTAACAATACATGTGACATGAAAAGCTTGCCTGGAAATCTGTGTGTGAATTACACATTTTATGGAAATGCTTGTAGAAATGATATTTCCAGATCACACTTGTGAGAGAGAAAAAGACAAAGGGCAAGTTTTTATGAGCAGGTAAACTAGTGCTATGCTGATTTTGATATTGGTTATATATATAAATATTTTTCTATTCCCAGATAAGTATTGTGACTCTTATTTTTAAAAATAAAAATACATTAATAGAGACAATCCTGGGATTTTTTTTTTTTTTTGTCTGGGTTTAGACAACAATGTAAATTAAGTCAAACTGGATTTTTTCTTTGAGGGAGAAGGTAATACAGCTATGTATGGCAGTTATTCCCAGGCGGCACATATAGAGTTGAGTAGCAGAGATTTTTTCCCCTCCCTGTCTGAAATTGAAAAGTTCCAAGAATCAACGGCTAAAAGTCCTAGCGCCATATGTGACTATGCCACGTAACTTGGCCCTGAAAAGTCCTGTGAGATGGTCATAGCTCATGTGCTGCATATTGTTCCTTTTTTTTTTTTTTTTTTTTTTTCTCTGAGGCAAAAGTCAACTCTGAAGGAAGCAGTGAAGTTGGGACAAGGGTAACTCGTGCTCTAAATACAAGAGCTGTGGTTTGAAGTCCCACTGTAATTTTTTTAAGCTTTGCAAATTCTTTCACCTCATAAGCTACAAAGAAATAACTTGTGAAATCAGGTTTACTTTTCATCTCAAATTTTGAGTCAAAAGGCCTGAAAAATACCCATCTTGAAATCTGCCTCAGAAGCAGAGCTTGTTTCATCACAGAAACACTATCCTAATTTGATTCCAGTTGCAGGCAGAATCAGATATTGAGTGTTGTGTAAGAATAGGGAGATTTTATGAATTATTCCAAACTTTAAGTTACTCTTGAACTTGATTCAGCAGGTAGACAGTGCTTCAGGAAATGTTTGGGGTTTTTCATTTTAAATCCAGATTGGTCTTCTATATATCCAGTTATCTCCAATAACCGAAAGCTTTCTTTTAGTTAAATATCTCTACATGGAAATCATTCTTATAAAGAAAGAATTTTCATCTCATTGGTGGCTTAGAAGGATGAAAGTCTGGAAAGATAGATAGATAGATAGATAGATAGATAGATAGATAGATAGATAGATAGATAGATAGATTAGATAGATAGATAGATAGATAGATAGATAGATAGATAGATAGATAGATAGATAGATAGATAGATAGATAGATAGATAGATAGATAGATAGATAGATAGATAGATAGATAGATAGATAGATAGATAGATAGATAGATAGATAGATAGATAGATAGATAGATAGATAGATAGGCAGGAAAAACTCCCACCCAACATACACACACATGGCTTTTTTAAATGCTGGAAGTTTTTTTCAGATAAACCTCTGATCACTGATACAATCTAAGTGAGTAGCAGACATTAGTTTTCCATAGTTTCTAACATTTTTATTTAAAATATTTTTTTTCGAAACAAGTATAAAATGTCCATAGACAAAGCCACATAAACAAATACATACAATGTAAGGGTTTTTTTTTTTAAACTGTATCTTTTAAAAATTTTAATATACCATATGTTTGGCAAATTTGAATGCTATAAACTCCACATTCTGCCTTTTTTACACCACCAAAAATAAACACTTCTTAATAGAAGCTAATTTATCTAACTGATTTGCACTTTCATATATAGAGATTTAAAGTCTGACAAAATAGATTGGGAAAACAGTTCAGTAACCTATGATCAAGAGATATTCTTCCCAACTTTCAAGCCAGTATATTATATTTTATTTTTTTACTGTGAAATTAAGTGAAATCAGTGGATCAAATTTGGTTCTGGATCTTTGCCAGGTTCCATGTGTACTCATATATACCCTCTAATCAGCAAGCAAAAGAAACTACAGTCTTTCCCTTAGCAAACTCCTCACAGGAGGTGCAATGTCATAGCAAAAGTTAACTTATTTGACCAGCAAGGAAGGGAGCCTGTGCAGCAGAAGAAGGAATAAAATATTTAATGAATTCCCTAAGCAAAGTCCCATAAAAATCAAGATCCCATAAAGCACAGATCATCATTTACAGCAACTCCACTGCTGCAAAATCCTCTAGGGAGAATGGGAACTATCCAAATTCCCTCAGGTTGTCTCGCTCCTGTAATTTCACTGCTATACACAAGCTGAAAGGTCTTAATATAATCCTTTTGCCTTCTTATATGTCTCTGGAGGTCACTGTTTTTTGTTTGTTTTGTTTCTTAAGTGTTCCAGGTGATTTTATGAAGACTGCACTAGTCCCTTAAACATGTGGTTTTCATAAAGCTTGGTAGATCCCAGAGGCCTAGCCAGCATCACTGTGCTTTCCTACCTTGAAAGCCTCCAGGATCCTGTCCATTTTGATAATGCTCCAAGAAATCTTGTCTATATTGTTTGGGTTTGTTCCAAATTTCCATAAAGAGGTAATTTCAGATTGCAGGTGGAAAGATGTAGGGAACACTGACAGCATCAGCTTTAAGCATTTTAAACACATGCATTAAGAGCCCATGTTTACTCTATAGTTAATGAAGAAAAACTATCTCCTAAATCAGGTTTTCATAATCACTTTCTTTGTGGTAGTGAACAGAAGTCAGAAAAAATCATTAAAATTACTCACAATCTGAAAGAGTAGGAAAAAAGTAAAAGAAAAAAATGAAGGGCTGAAGTAACACATTCAGTCTATAGAGGAAAACTAAAGAGTAATTTACTTCTTTCTTTCAGGGAATTTATAGGCAACATAATAGAGATTAGTCCAAATTTTATCTTAGTATTATGACAAGAGTGAACATTGCAAGCCAAAGACAAACTAGTTTCAAATAAATAAATATTTCTAAAAGTGAGGTAATACTTAAAAGAAAAATACATAAGCCTATAGTCACATTTTATCATTAGAACTCTTTAAACCAAGATTAAATATAATTTAAAAATTAATAGCAGAAGGTACAAAGATAATCACTTTTAACCTCTAGTTCTATTCATAGATGCAAGGTTTCAATCTGAAAACACTGAAAAAATTTGTTTTGGCTGAATTATTTTTTGACTACAATAAAATTAAAAAAAATGTAATAATAATAGAGTGAGATGATATAAACTGAAAAAAAGGGCTTCTGTTTAATCACTTTCAAACCAACCCACCAAGTTTCATACAGCTTTAATAGTCTTAAAGCAAGTTTTTTTTTTCTTTGCACATTCCTTTTCAGCTAGTCTGCCTTATGTAGTGGCATAAATCTCGGAGGAGATCGTTCACCTGTTTTTCCTGTCAAATTACATTGCAGTCAACAGTAGCCAACGAAGTGTGATATTTCATGCTAGACTTTTAGTTCCCAATAAATCTGGTCAGTAGATTATCTCTAGTAATTCAAAATGTTTTAGAAAATTAAATATTTAAATACTACAAAAGAGATTAAAAATGGGAATTTAATGTGATCGTGGTCAGTCAGATTGTTTATACAGTAAGCAAGAATATTTCAAGACCAGATTTTAAGAATAACTTAGTGGAAAGAAAATGAGAATTCACAAGTAAATCTGGCAGGCTTCATCAGAAAAATGCAGGTGCTGTTCTCAGTCCCATGACTCCTGAAATCAGTGAAATTCCTCTTGTTGATCCATTATTACTCCAATTAAATCATTCATGCTATCATACACAAACTAGCCTTGACCACGTCAGACAAGATACAGCAATCTTTTTTAGGTTTCTACTGGTGCCTGAGCAAATGTAATGGTCAGGAACAGAAGATCATAGCTACCTTGTCCCCAAACACTGTTCCTCTCCAGAATTACTGTGCCCCAAGCCTTGTGTAACTCCCTGCCTAGTATATACAGTTCCTTCATCCATCTGTTTAGTATAAAATAAAGTAAGACTATATATATATAAAATCCATTCTTGATCAGTGTAATTGTCTAATTCACTAGCTCTTTTCTCCTCCTCAGACACTGGTCAGAATAACATACAGTTTTGTAAATACAGTAACATTGGTCAAGTTATTGCTTTTTGAACTTACTATAAAATATGATCAAGAGACTTCATAATTAGTCAAAACCAGCAGAATAGTTCTACATCAGGTGCATTTGTTTAAACTTAAGCCTCACCACTTGTAATGACACCTATTTCTATGCAAAGAAATTAGTCTCCCAAATTTGAACCATGAAACCCCTGATATTAATGGAAACTCACTATGGACTTTAGTCAGGATAGGGTTGGATTTTTGCATACATACATTGTGAATCAACTGATACTTGTGTCCTGAAACCAGGCATGTTAACTGGTCAGCTGCATAACTTTTATTTGGTTTGTTTGTTGCTTGTTTGTGATTTTTTTTGTTTGTTTGGATGTTTTTTTTTTTTTTTTTTAAAAAAAAAGAAAAAACAAAAGCATATAAAAACCTGTAAATTTGTGCAACTTACATCCTCAGTTTTATACTTGAAAATGCTTCAATGGATCTTCCTAAAAATATGATACTATATTTATATTCATTTTCTTACATTCTTACATTAGAAAAAAGAATGGGTTACATATAATTTGAAAAAAGTAAATAAATTCCTTAATTTTTCTCAGATTAGTGGGACTGTAATTTTTGTAAGATATCATGGCAGTATTTCCTAGTATTTCAAGATTGTTCTTTTTGACTAAAAAAAGAGCAGACATGTTTATGGTTTCTGTAGAAAGTTGGTATAATTTAAAATGATGAGTTGATATCATTTAAGAAAATTAAGATTTTCTTTGGAGAAAAATTCAATCAGCCCTGTAAATAAATAATTACCAGACTGTATGGAACAAATTTCAAAATGTATAGCAAAACCAATGATCTTGGAAACGAAGTACTAGGAATTAGAATATGTCTGTCTACAAGCACAGAAAGACCCAGAAATTGGATAATTCCTAAGGAACATCATATCCCTTCAGGTGACATCTACATACATTAGCCTAAATAGCTACCAAAAAACATTATGAGATCAACTTTACACAAATCTATTAATGCACATCTTCAGGTACAATAATAGCCTCACTATTTAGAATACTGTCATATAACATGCCTGATTAGGGTCGGAACTAGAGTCTATGGGTATGATAATTTGATCTAAAATAGAACTAGAAGCTCAGGCTCTCCATATTCAAAGAATGCTAATGATATTTATAAAACACATTGCATTTATTTTTTACAAATGATTACTATTGGTAATTTGCTGTATAATATTACAAATCTATTTAAAAAATAAGTAGTTTGTGGTATGCACAGCTACAAGTAGGCTAATTTTCAAATACTTAATAACTATATAATTTAATTCTGTAGAGAAACTTTTTTTTAATGATTATGTTATAAATTGTGAACTGACAGCGGAGTACTAATGAGGCTGATCAGTCATCTTAATGGAAGTGCGCAGTAGCAGAAAATTAGAAGAAAATAATTTGATAGGTAGGGTATTTGAAAGAGTCTAGCCTTAAGCTAGTCCAATCAAACACATTGCAGCACAAATAAATTCAAGGTTGAATTCAGTTACCCATGAAGACTTCAGAGGGTCCTGTGGTTTTCAAAAGTAACAGGTCTAACAGGTTCATCCACTTCCTTTTTTAGGACTTAAATTTAAGATTCAAGTAGACTTACTATACTACATGCCTGTGTTCTAACTTGTCTATTAATCTCTTCATTTTGTCTTAGATTTTGAAGTGAGGAGATAGCCTGCAATCAATAAAATTTGGACAAACTATTGCATAAGAATATAGACAATGCATCAAGGTAATTAACTGCATCTTGTATTAAATCTTATATTTAGAATACACATACATGTTTTGTAATATCTCCTGTTTCAAGATCTAAGCCCCTTTAAGAAAGAATTGTTTCATTTGTTCTCTTTGCTAAGTTCCTGGCTTCTGGAGAAGCATGCCAAACACAAGTAAACAAATAAGTGAATGATACATTATAATTTAAAATTGAATGTCAAACTTTACTAACCTGAAAATCTAAAAGATCAAAACATTCTGGGAGTCATTCCAGCTTATTTGCCAATAGCAGTGAGAAGAAAGAAACAGAAAGTAGAAGTCTGGGACAGGAAAACACAATTAACTCTGATTATCTGGGAATTCAGTTGGGGAAGAACTCATCTGCCTGTGATTGTTCATTAGAGGATAGTTGAGTGGATTCAAACTAGAAGAATGCTCACTTTTAAAAAGAGCTTCAGCAAGGGACTCCAGGTCTTTGTAGTTTAACTATACAGCAGTTAGTAAACAGCTGTTTGTCAGCTGATTTTTCAATCTTTTTTTTTCCTGTGTGGTACAGCGGAGTTTAAACTACAGATCCCCATGTGTACGATTTGTAATATACTACTTGGATTAGGGTTAGATAATAAAGAATACAAATGAACTGTAATACATATCACAGCCCACACGTATCTGTATGTACTTGTAAGTTTGAAAAATGCTTTTTATTTATTTATTAACAAATGCTGAAAAACCTTGCACAGTTTCTCTCAAAATATCTGCTAACAGCAAAAGATAGACAATGCTAATATTACAGTCATAGTAACTGCAGAGGCATTTGATGCAAAATCTATAATGGCTGTTAGATTGGAAGCTGCTCTATAGTGTAATAACTCTCAGTGAGAAAATATGTCTTAAATGTTGTAATTTATAAAGATAAAAAATGAACCTTTACAGAATAAAAAAAATGACAGGAAAATATGTTTCAGATGAAAGGTGTTCTAGGTATTAGAGTAGAGAAGTCAGAGGCATGCTGTCCTAGTTAACAGCAGACTTTTACTAAGCAGAAAGAAAATGAAAGATTATGTTATTGTGAGGTGCTAGGTGAGAAAAGAATAACTTACTAATTATGATAAAGATGTTCCAGGATAGAAAGCAGGGTGTCAAAAGTGAACAGAAACTCTTAACATCTTAGCTAATGTAAAAAGAGATAAAGTAGTAAGAAGAAATCATAAAATGGTTTGGGTTGAAAGGGACCTTTAAAGATCATCTAACATAACTCCAAATAAGGAATCTGCATTTCTAAAACATAGAAACATATATGGATGAATAGAAGAGAGGATTCACAGAAAAAGCTCTGAGTCACATTCAGTGGAAGAAAAATGTATTTCCATGCCAACAAGAAGGGATGAATATACATGCACAAAGGTGGTAAAATATTTAAAAGAATTTTTTTTCTTTTAACAATCTATATGCAGAACTTGAACAGAAGGTTCATAATCATTTGATGTTATTTTATAAAGCAGTAATTTCAAAATAATTCATATCATCAATCTGGAAATATTCAAGTTATGTTATTTACCATGCAACATAAAAAAAAAAAATAAATTAGCTTCTGCATAACACGTCTTTGAATGGCTCAAAGGCGAGAATGAAAGCAATGTGGGAAGTGGAAGCGTTTTATGGGAGGCTTTCTCTGTACATCTGTGTAAGGATGAGCACTTCGTTTGAAAGGGTCCTGCTTTCAGTAACATCTGTTAGCTTATTTCTATCACAGCTGACTCATCCAGCCCCCTGGCAATAATGCTACTCTTAAGCTAGACTTATGGGACAGCGCTGAACTAAACCCATGCCAATGCTTATTACACCAAACAGCTGCCACAGGTATACTACTCATGTAGATCCAAGAGAGGGGGACCGGGAGATCTGAGAGGGGGAGAGCAAGCAGGGGCAGCTGAAAGGAAAAGCATAATGCAGCGATGTGCAACTGGAAGTGACAAGCAAATAGAGAGAGCTGTCGTCTCCCGCCAGCTCTGTCCAAAGAGCTGTGGGGAATCCTGGGCAGGAAAGAGTCCCTGCTCCTTGAATGGTAGGAAGATTAACGGTCACCGCTAGAGGCTGTTAAGGGAATATAGACTCACATTTAGTGGCAAGAGAGATTAGAAGAGAAACCTATTTGATAAAATTTAAAATAACAAGTACATTGACTAGATGGTCAAAAGCAAACGATGTACTTGACCTCCTCCAACAGCATGGGAAAATGCTGTTACCACCAGATAATGCAGGTTATATTCCCTACTAGCGAAAGGCAAGTTGGGATCGGTGATTTATATTAAGTTCATCTGCACAGGAAACCTATATAAACCTGAGATTTTGAAAATTTAATGTTAATTTTGGGGTGAAAAAAGTCAGAATCTCAAAAATGCAAATGACCTAAACTGACAGTGCTTTTAGGCTCAGCACTGTGAAAATATTTTTATATACAGGATAAAAAATTTTCATATTTTATTAAAAGCTTTGTTTATGAAGGCTACATACCCTGTAATTAAAAGGAAAATAGTTTTGTACACATTTATTTTAGCCTAGAAAATGTTGACATGTCTTACTTAAGCATGTTTGAAATGTGAAAGACAATAAGACAGAGAAATATGCCAAAACTTACACTTTTCTGGAAAACTGCCTATTATGGTAATGTGGTGCTATTTTCATGTTTGAATGAAAACAATCAGATCAATTCTGATATCAAACAACAGACCTAGTGGGAGACAATTCATCTCATCCTGAAATATTTTATGAATTATAAAGGGAGAAATTAAATGGAACAAATTAAATTCTACTGCTTTCTAAAAAAATAATGGGACAAAGAAACAAACATGGTTTCCAGTTAGTTTTGGGTTTTCTGCTCTACTGGAACCGGTGAAATTAATCATATCCAAAATTAGGAAAGGAAAATTTTTAGCAAAAGCTACCTGTAGTGAACTGACTATCAAAGAGAGCTGTAGAGCTGGATTAGATATGTGTAAAACCTGGCATGTCTGGCAGGTTTATAGGACATCAGAGACAAAGCACAGCAAAAAGAAAGAAAAAAGACTAAGATTAAGGAGATACACCAGGTTTCAGAGATGAACATATTGTGGAATTTTGGAGGCAAAGAGATAATTTTTTTATGTGCTTTGGGAAAATAACCTGAATAGGCAAACTATGGTTGCCACAGCAACCATTGGTATGCAAGGGATCCCACGGAATCATTTATTGAAAAAGTCTAATGAATTTGGACTTGATTACAAGGGATGGTGCAGGCTTACTTCTCCAGTGGAAGAATTAAATTTGAGGTTTGTTATTGGTGCAAAGTAATTGGGACTAAGATAAAGGTATCTTTTATGCCCACTTAACATTTTACTGTCTTTGTTACTTTTTGTCAGGCTTTGGCATGTGCATAGCAACAGGGAATTTCACAGAGTTTTCTACGTAACAGAATCTGTGTGACAAAAAGAAATATCTATCTAGTGAAGGATAACAGGGCAAGGAGAATATATTAAAAAAAAAAAACAAACAAAAAAACAAATAAAAATAAAACAATGAAGATAGACAGAAAGCTCCTGTAATTAAAATTAATTGGATTTTAATACCTGTAAATGAATAGTTCCTGGCTGGAGGTTATCATTCCCTGAAGACTGTAAAATCTCTGTCCACAGTCATGTCAGTAAAAGAAGCAGGTAGTATGGCCTGGAAAATTCCCATTTCCTTTTATGAGCAGACTTTAAATTATCTTATTTCTAAATTTTAAGACAAAAAATCTGTCATAGACCTGATATATGATGATGAGCACATATTACCTCTTCTGTAGTAAAGCAACATACAGTAAGGTCTCTCTCCCCAGGCTCAGAAAAATTAATCCGTAGAATGTGTAATAGCTAATTGGAAGGATCTTAGTACCAGAAACAACAACCTGTGAGGAACAGTCATTCAGTACAGAGGGTACTCTAGGTTTTAACTGATAAACCAGAAAATGTCAGGAAAAATGGAAACAGAATAACCACAAGAGAACAGTACATATTTTGTTGATTATAGGCTGGAATTTAACGCTTGAAAAAAGAGAGTTACTGTCACATGAGCTGGGATGCATGTGTGTGTCTGAGGATGAGAGGGACAGGACTTAGCTCTGCTTCTCAGATCATGCAAGCATTAGGAATCAGAGAGATGGGGGGAGAGGAGGCAATAAATGTGTTCTTCCTAAGAAGATGTCATCAGCTCCACCACTGACTGGAACAGCACCAGGGCACTCTTCTGTGTCTGCTGCACTCAGAGTAAAGATTCTTACTCAAGCTATTATCTACTCATACCCTCAATCAGTATTAGGTGCTTTGACAAGCATGGTTAGTTTAGCAACACTCAGACACACTTTAACTCATATGTCTGTGCTGTAGTCTAAGGGACTATGTCATTTCTCTGTCATGCCTAGGTTTCACTACTTGCTCTAACACATTCAATTTTTAAACAAATTCATCCTGCTTATATAGCAATTACAAGATGGGGATATTTATATGTTTCCTATGGTAAATATCACATGCAGATGTTCTACTCCAGAAACAGCAGTAGTGCAACTCATTGACAAATGATTTCAGATATTTAGAGTGTGTGTTGGAGTAAGGATGTGTGTTCATCCTTCTGACTTTACTGCAGAGGCATAGATAAAAGAAGTAAAATCAGGAATTTTGGTGCTAGCAAGAAGTTGCATGCAAACCCTTGACAGCTTTCAGCTGAAGCACAGGAGAGATAAGCGTGCCATCCCTGAGAGTTAATTGCTTTGGTGATATGGCTGGTAGCACTTTGCCTGCTCAGCTTGCCTACCGCAGCATGCTGCCCTCCAGACAGTGGCAGGGGGAGCAAGCTCATGAGAACTTCCCTGGGGAAAGCACTGAGGGTTAGATTGAAGGGAAGCTCACCCAAGGTACTGGTTATATATTGGGAGACTGTAAACCAACATGGAGCCTTCTTCACTCCTGTATGTGAGAATCGTTAGGTAAAAAGAGCCCTTTTATCACCATGAAACCAAGGAAGTTGCATCCTCCCACCTCAGTCCTCCCTTCTGTCTATCATTCACTGCATGCCCTGCTTCATCTGTAATGGTTTCTTTTAAAATAAACAGTTCTAGCAAAAAGAGGCTTCTGATTGTTCTAAATAGCATTGACTCTGACATCAAAACAGCATGGTGTGTTTTACACTTGTAATTTATATGAACAGCACCTGAGTATTAAATATTAGGGCAGAAAGAGTCAGCTATTTCATGCAAATCAGATGCACTTCTTATGTTCTTTATGAGATAGATGCCAGCCTGACTCCTTCATTAGGTAAGAAGTGTTCAGACTTTGCTCACCGTATAATCAAGTGTTAAAAGTCAACCACAAATAAAGCTTATCATCTAGAAAAAAAAAGTCCTTTGAAACAAATGGCAAAGGAAGTTCTGAGAAGCAGACTGCATCTAGAAAGCTCAAATAGATCTATTATTTTCAAGAACAAAAACTGCTCAATAATAATTAAAAACAAATCCCCAAGGTAGGATCCTGTGAAACTATGCTGCGAGTGTGTGCCCCTTTTGTTGAAATAGAAAAAGGGTTAAGAAGGAAGCAAAGCTGAGCAAATAGACATTATCAGAATGACAATAACATAAGCAAATTTTTTCTTTTTTTTGCAGGTTCCCTAAATGAGGGGATTTCTTGATTAAAATATAAAGTTTCTCAATAGTCAGATAACACAAGCTTTCTTTAACTGCTATAGTATAACATTGTAAAACAGGATAGTCTAAAAGCTTGTAAAATTTCCAGCTTAACTGGGATTTTTGCATTTTAGTAGTATAATCCATAAAGCTATTAGAACTGGCTCAGAAGAAAATGTAACAGAATTTAGAAAAATATTGTCAGATTTGCTGCTTTAGTAACTTATATTTAAAATAGCTAACCTATGAAATTTAAAAATTTTAGATAACATTTTAAAATTTATAAGTTATTACATTTATATGTATTTTTGTATTATGATTTGAATCAAAAAAATATTGGTTTGATGATTGAATCTCACATAAGAAGCAGCAAATCTAAGTGTGCACTGAGCATTTTTTACATACAGCACATCATCTGAAAGAAGAGAAACATCTGAAAACAAACTGAGGGAAAGCTTACAACCATATGGATTCAAGTTAGGATCTGCAGAAGGAAAAAAGTCAAGGAGAAAGTGATGGATGACTTCAGCAATACACACTGAAGTGAAAGAAGAATTTCTTCACCCATTGCCACAGGCAAAACAATCTTGACTTGAAATGTTTTTACTTAATTTGTTGCCAGTAAAAAATTAAAAAAAAAAAAAAAACAAACCAAAACAATCAACCCCCTGCAAACATTTAATCACTGATTCAAGTATTGGCAAAAAGAGAATATAAATAATTAAACAAACATATAAGTAAGCTGCCTTCTTCCCCCTCACCCAGGCTCAAGTCAAGTACATTCCCAGTGCCACCTCCCCCTTCCCCTGTCTCAGCTTGCCCTATTTTTGCCGCTGTGACACTCAACCTGTCCCTCTCCCTCTGGCAAGGTGAATGGTGGTGCAGGAGCTTGGGGGTCATGCGTGCATTGCTTTCTTTCTGCATGTTCCACTATGCTTCTTTCTAGTTTTCCTCCACCGCTCCATGATTCTCAGTGTCCTTGCCCTGGCTGGGGTCACCTGCAATCCCCAAAGGTGTCCCTGCCCTGGCACATCATCCACAGGCTTCATTTCAGAGCTGCCTGTGACCAGCAGCAGGCAAGCCATGGCCTCTTCTCACACTGGGCACCCTGCAGCCCTGCTCAGGTATGCCAAATAAGCTCGTTCAAAACCTATTTCCAAGGAAGGAGCGAAGGACAAATGTTTTGAGAGTGCTATCTCTCAGCCCTTTCCCTCATGACTAAGTACTGACCACCATAAAAAGTTATTGCACTTTGATACAGACAAAAAAATATAACCCACTCAAAAACCACAATGAACCAGAAAGTAAACAGCAAGACTGCCTTGGGAAGGAGGAAAAACGAGCCCTCTCCACAAAGACCAAATAAAACAGAGGCTTGGTCAACATTCCCACAAATAGTATAGATAATTAATACACTTATAGACCTCCTCCCCTCTTGGATCCTGAAAATGTTCTTTTAATTTAGGGGAAGACTGAAGTTACTGGAGTTAAACTGAACCAAAGCAGAAACCTAGACCTTAAGAGGAGTGGAAAAAAAAAAAATGCAGATAACTGAATTTTGCAGTCCCATCCTTATGACAACATACCAAAAGAGAATAAATATATATATAGGTTAACCTGAAAATGAGGCTACAAGTTTAGGCTTTGTAAGAATGCTCTTTAATCTCCTCTGGCCTTGAATACTGGACTCATTCACAGGCAAGAGGCACAAAACAAACTGTTTCTCGTTTTGAATAGGTTCTCTTTCTAACATAACACAATGCCATCTCTTAATAGAGGAGATTTTAATATCCTCTTCAAGCAATGTTTTTACAGAATGCAAACTACTAATTATTCTCTATTCAAATTTCAGAATCTTCACAATACCTCTTAATTAAAGAGATGATGCTGTCTGACTCCAGGAGGCTTTTAACAAGTATGTATCCCAAATTAATCTTGAATTGATCCAAAACACAAAGAAGATTTGTCACACAAGTTTCAGGGACATCTGTGCTACACAGCTCAGCTCTCGCTAGGATTTTTAAAAATCCTATCCCCTACTGTCCACAGAAGTTTCCTCTGACATAGGAAGCAGAGGAAGCTGCTCCCACCAGGAACAGAGTAGAATAAGGATTAGTTGAGATAAAGGAAATGATAAAACTCATTATCCTATAATGTACACAGCATATTTTGTGATTCATACAACTCATTAATTCAATCAATCTTGAACAGTGTAGATCCAAGGAAGCCAGGATATATATTTGGGTTCTCAACACAGATTTCACAAAGCCTAATATCAATACTTACTGAGAGAAAATTTGCTTTCTGTTCACAACCACATCATGTGCATGGTAGACTGGCTAATTTTGTAGTCTGCAAAAGCTTGTCCAACATTACTAATGAATTGACTCAGTCAGTCACAGTTACAGAACACATATGGGTTGACTTTAAAAGAAAATATTAGATAATGTAAAAGTAATCTTTATACGTAATTATGAAGATGAGGAGTCCACTGGATCATTAGGTAATGCATGTGTAAAAAAGTCCAAACAAAGCTATATTTTTCAATGTATACTGAATAAAATAAAAGGAGTCAGAATTATTTGGAAAACAAAACAAAACAAACAAAAAAAAAAACCCAAACCAAAAAAAAACAAAGAAAAAAAGAGGTTATGCATAAGTAATCTAGCTAAGTCTTTTAACTATTTGTACCTGCAGATTATTATAAAAGATGCACATGTCATTATGCTTGACACTAGAACTATGGTGCAGTATGATATCTCTAAAATTCCCCTTTCTGAAAGATAAATCAGGCAAAACTTAAATAAAACTCAATGATTAAGGTTTGTCTTCAAATGTAATCAACTCCTTCCACTGTTTGTTCATAAATTATTCATAATTTCTGTGAAACTGAAAATCTCCATGGTACTCTCTGTGAAGTCTTAATAATTCCGCTTGAAAAAAAAGAAAAGAGATGTTCTACACATTTTTAAGCATCATGCAAAATCATTTATTTTCTTAGATCATAAAAATCTTTGCTACATGCCAATAAAATGTTGCATACTAAGACCAAGGAGACTTTAAAAAATCAAGAAGGACCATTTTCCAGTGATACACCAAGGTGGATTCATGGTATAATGGCAGTCTGAGGTGGAGTGCAAGGGGAGAGAATAACAATTTATAGGCTAATTCTTTAAAGGTTGTACATTAGTTTATTTAATATCGTGAAAGGCTAATTATTTGGTTACAGATATTTCCTGTATGGAAGACCCTGTCCCTCCCTCTCCTTATAAAGTTGTCAGTAGATAAGGACCAGTTGGACTGATGGTGGAGAGAGAATATCACATATTCTTAAAGAAAGAACACTGTAAAAGTTGTTTATTATTGGTTTTGTGCCTGTTTTGTTTCAGAGAACTTTCACAGCTATGTTTAAATTACAAAAGATTTGTAAATAGAACAACAGTGGGTGACTGTACAGTGCAACGTGTTCTCTAGCTGCAACATTTAGGCTCTGCTTTCATTTGACCTACTGCTGTGACTAACATGCTCTTTAAATAGACTAAAGAAATAAAATTTCAGCCTTGACATTTTTTCTTGAAAGTTTGACATTATGTAGAGTAAGAACAGTGAGAAAGTTGGATATTGCCAGCTGATATTATTGTCCTTGTGCTCCACTGAAAAATAAATAATTTCTCTCTATGTTGTGAAATAACAGAAAAGAAGTAGACAAAATTTTTTCAGGCAGCTTTAATGTGCTATACTGTCAAAGGCTAAGTCCTTTGGGCACTACACAAAACTGATTTTCAGTCTTCTTTACTGACTGTAGTGTAGTTTCTTTTCTACTTACATAGCAGTAAAAAACACACCTTGTTTGAACATTGTGTAGCACAGTGGAAGGTCAGGGCATCTGTTTTATTTGTATTGCAATATTTCAGCATTAACAGCAGGCAAACTGACCAACAACAATAGAAAGGGTCAAACACTCAAAGAAAATTGGTTGCAGCCTGCTCTACAGAGTAAATTTATAATCCCCACCACATGTCTTTCAAGGGAAATCTGTCACATATAAACAATTGCATACATCTAGATTACTTTTGTTTTCTACTTTGTTTGCCTAACTTATTTTTAAGCAATTTCAGTAACTAGGTTGACAATATACCCACTCAATCTATTTTCAGATTTAGCAACCTTTCTAGTTGGATTTTCATAATGCCAAACCTATCCTTGCTCAATTTTTCCAAAAAAGGGGACAGAGAATATTTATCTTTTTCTTTTCAGATGCTTTTCATGGAGGCCGTTATCAGTTCTCACCTCATTCTTAGACAAAGACCTTTTTTCCCTAGGACTTTCTGATAGATTATGTATTCTAGAAATTTAAATGTCATAGTCCCATGTGAATTGCACTCCCAATGTTGAATTACACTCATTTTTATTTTATTTTTTTTTTTTACAGCTCAAAATTCTTTTCACTTATAGTTCTGTACTCTTCTGCTTTTAGCCCTCTCCTGCCTGATACGTCTTCTGACTTCACCAAATATGGAACAATAGCACTGGTCCCTTTTTTTTTTTTTTTTTTTTTGTGCCTTTCATCCATCAGAATTGCAGTACTTTGCTGATCCTTGACTTATCACAAATTTTCAAGGGGGGAATAAAGAAAAAGAGATGCTACACAGCACAGTACTATGAGACAAGACTCGATCAACACTATTTTCAAGAAGAAATTCAGAGCAGTCTGAGTGCAAAGCAGAGTACACTGCCCAGAACCTGGCAAACCAGGTAGATAGTAGTGTTAACAGAAACTGATGCTTACATTTGTTGTATTGCTGTCCTGGATTTGGGGACATTACATTAATAACACCGCTAGATTTATAACATTGCCAAAGAGAGAGAGGAAGAGACAGCTCTTTGTTTCAGTGTTGTTGCAGAAAAATATTAAATGGGACTTCAGGTAATAAAAGAGGCTATGAAATATTTAGAAATATTAATAGGGCTTTAGAAAACATGGGAAAGATACAGGATAACTTACACCATTGTGTAATATTTGACATGTTAAAAATATGTTATTTATTACAAATCCCAATTTCTTCTGTGGAGAAGCACTTAAATATATGGCAAACAAGGACTGACTTGGCAATTTTATAGGAGCAGAGAGTTACTCAAACAGAACTCTGGTGTCTGGCTCCTTTTGCCACCCTCCTATTTCTAACACTGCCTGTTCAACTTCTATGAAATTTCTCGCCCTATTCAGGTTTTTGTTGTTGTTGTTGTTTTTTTTTTTTTTTTTTATGTGTTTTTGTTTGGTTTGGTTTGTTTTTTTAATTATTAGAACTCCTGAAACCTATCCCAACAGATACATCAGATTCATCATTAAAAAAAAAAAAAAAGATATTTGATTCTTGGGTAGAGATTTCCCTCAGTGAGATCTGCTTCTTTCCTCACACAAGCTGTTCTGTCAGACAATTTCCTGTTATAAATGGCTTCATCTGTAACCTGCTGCTTTGCTGTGGAATATACTACAAATTTTTCAATGAAAAACAAAGTCTTCCAGAAATCTTCCTAACATTAAGAAGACTATGTCTTTTCCCTTACAGTTGTGAAAAGGACTGTAAATTGGTATTTGTAGTTTGGGTGTGATTCTCCTGACATAGGTGGGCCAAAATTTACCTAGTTAAAGTATTGCAGTTACATTTACTAAAGCTGTAGAAGTGTATCATCAAAATGCACTAGAAAAGGGTGAATGGCTCCCATGAGCGGATGTTTCTCATCCAGTGGTAGAAATCAGCAGTGGGAGGAGCAAGGAAGTTCAGTGCCAATGAGGTCTTCCAGCCATTGCACTGACTATCCAGGGAGGGGGAAGTAAAATCTGGAACCAAAACAGAAGCAGCTGTTTGAGAACTAGAATTACAGTTCCACATGAATTCTGCTTATGGTTTTGTTGTTGGTTTTTTTTTTTTTTTTTTTTTTTTTTTTTTTTTTTTTTTTTTTTTTTTTTTCCATTATTTAGGGACAATCTGGTATAATGAACTTCTCCAGTCAAGGTAGATCTTCAATTTAACACCGTGTAACTTTACCTTTTTCAGTGTTTCTATTCTTTTACATGCATCTTCTGTAGTCTTAGCAATAGGGCAGCCAGAAAATGTAAAGAACTTCTAAGTCCTGCTGTACTCCAGAACTTTAAGTTGAGAAATCCTCTAAATGCTAATCCTTCAGTAGTGCTAATTTATCTAGATACAGTATCTGCAAAGATTAAAATACCTACAAATCAGGATGGAAATGGTAAAAAGTAAAATTGACTGATGGGACATTTGCTACGAGGTAACAGAAATAGTCTGTGTTGAGTAAAGTTTGAAATTCAAGAGTAGGGGAAAGAAAGGGGAAAGTAGAAGAAAAATATATTTACAATTACACTTTCTCTTACCACATCTCTTTCCAAATTTCCCTGGCTGCTTCTTCCCATGTTATTTTAAACAGCCTATCTTCCTATCTTCACCAGAAGACAATAAACTTTGCCCCTCCTCTAATCTCTTACAAAGTATGGTGCTCTGGCAGAAGATCTCTCTTTTTTTTTTTTTTTTTTTTTTTTTTTTTTTTTTTTTTTTTTTTAAGTTTATTATCTTAGAGGCTTGCAACACACACTTCAAAACTGATTGCATGGAAGACTCTCCAAAACTTTGGCTTTGGAAACACATAAAGTAATATTAACAAATTAATATCTCCCTGTGACTAATCAGCTATCCTCAAGTTCCTATCATCAGACAGAATAAAAGCTGGTTTGTAGTAGACATTGTAGTTAATAGCAGTTACTAAGAAAATAACTCATTTGTTCCCCTCCTTTTTTTTTGGCTATATTATGTCATCTTCCCTCAGATTTTGGGGTTAGAGAACCTTTTACTTGACTTGCTTAACCAGTGCATAATACATCTATTCCACCCCAGTGGCCATAAACATTTCCAGCATATTTATATATATATATATATATTCAGTATGAATATATATATAAGTATATATGTAGATAATATCAATGAGTTTATCAGTCCTAAGAAGATAAACTTGCTGAAGACAAACGAAAACTCAAATGAACATTTTGTAAGGACAAGCAGATAATTTTTGAGACAGAATACCAGGTGCTCCCTAATACATTTGTGACTTTTTTTAGAAACAAAAAAATTGAAGATATATTGTTTAGTGTTGTATGGTTATAAATTCTCATAGCATGGCAGAAAAAAAAAATAGGGCTGCCAACTACAGCTGGCTTTTTTGAGCAAGCATTTTGAGAGTTATGAGAAAAGTAATTGAAGGAAGTTCCAATTTCAGTTAATAAGATAAGTGCAATCACATTAGTATGTGTCAAGATTTTAAGCAGTACTTTTGCCATTTGTTTGCATAGCATGTATAGAAGAGATGTATTTGTCTCAGTGGGACACCCAACAGTTCTGTTTCCTATCATGGTTGCAAATCTAAAATATTTCTACTGATGCTGTCTACTATACAACGTAAAGAAACGTTGTTTCCTTAATGTACCTGTTCTCCTCCAGTCTTGAGAATGATTGAAGTTTTTATTTTACTTAGTCTGTACAACATTCCCTAATATTAAAAAACACAGCCAAAATTTTCTCATAATATTTTTTGCTAAGTATCTCTGAAACACAGTAATGAAGATATTCAAAACAAAGTTTGGGTCAATAATTAAGCTTTGAGATAAAGTCAGTTTTCTTAGCCTTGTACATCCATCTAGAGAAAGGAAAAAAAAACATATAGACCAATTACTCAGTGTCCTTTAAAAGGTCACAATATCCAGATTTCTTTTCACAAGAAAGAAATCGGTACTCAATTACTTTTTTTAAAAAAATAAGGGTTTTTCTCAGGTTAACATACCTTATGACTGTCTCTATTAATTCTTCACTTTCAGTGCAGTAAACCAGTGCAGTCTGAGGAACATTGTGTCATCTCATAATGCAGATTACTGTATCTATGCTTTCATCAGTATTCAATAAGGCAATAGGTATAATTTTGAATCATTGCAGTTTGTTTGTGTGGAAATCAATACCACCACCACCATGTCTACTGGGATAAATAATATAAGACCAATTCCATTATTCATAAAAGTCTAGTTATTGTTGTTATTCTTAAAGAGCTGTTTAGCTATTTAGTTTGTTGGCAGAGAGATGAGTTAATTATGAACATCTTTAATTACTTTTTCTGTCACTTGATAAAACTGATTGTTATCAAGGGAAATTAGTCTTTCAAAAGCAATAAAAGAAAGGAGGAATCAGCTATGTCAGAGGTCTCCCATACAAGAATAAGTGAAAAGACTTATCAGTGGTTTCTAATTGAGTCTGATGGGAATAAAAGATAGAATACCATTTAATAAGACATGTGCATGCTTTAAGCATACCTCCTGTTGTTTTTTTTCTATCACATTGCTGAAGCATTCATTTTATCCCATTGCCTCCCTAAATATGGGAAATAGGAATATCATTTCACTGAAATCATATTTATTTTTTAATCCATTATGGTTCTGAAGTGAGCAGAATACCACTATGAAGGAACAACATTTTATATTCCATTTCAAAAACATTAGCTAGATCCAAAGTGATTAGGCTGCTTTCTCATACTTCATGAAAAATATATTAATGAAAGTAAATTCACCATTGTTTCTTAGCAACAGCTTCATGACCAGTAGAGAAGAAATGCAGACTCTGCTTAGCAAACTATTTCCTCCATGTTCATAACCAGAAAAGTAATTTGTTTATCAGTAATGAAGCAACTTTGCCAGGATCCTAAAATATATACATCTGACAGTTGAATAAACCCATTACAAATCTACAAAGGAACAAAATACTAGAGAAGACTGAAACTTGTACATGGTCAGTTAACTGGTTCACACTTGTCAGCATTAAAATCCACTTCAAGGCAGAATTAATTCAGCTTTTTTTTTTCTTTTTTTTTTGGTTTTGTTTTTGTTTGTCTGTTTTTGTTTACTGTGGGCAGCACTGTTTGTTGTTTCTAAGAGGAGGGAGGGAGTGGGCAGGAGGGAAAAGAGAGAGGTGAAGTCCAGAAACAAGATCTTTTCTGAACACATGCCCCTTTATAATATCCCCCTTTTTTTTTTTTTATTAGAAGTCATTTCTCAGGCCCGGGATAGAATTTATGCATTTTCTACACGTTCACGCTAGTACTTCCCATGGGAAAACGGATTAACAAAACTGTTCAAAGGCACAGATTCCAGGTACAGAGGTGGTGGATAACAGTGTCAAGTTGTATGTCTTAATAATGTGGCAGTATGTAATGTGCTGGCACTACATTTAGAAAGAAAGGAGAGTTCTCAAATATTATAATGATAGCTCTAAATATTTATGGACAGGACTGTAATACTAGTTTCCTCCTAACTGTTTTAGGTCAAAGGCCTGTAATAAAATGATTCTGTTCCTACTGAGAGAATAATACAACAACAAACTGAGCATATTTAGAACAAATTAAAAAGGTCAACAAATTACTAAAAAAGGCACACAGCTTTGAATATTATTACAGCCTCATAAAACAACATATACAGAATTATAGAGCATATAGAAGCATTATGTACAGTATGACAAAAAAACACTCAATAGTGTGACACTTAATTGACAGATGATATGTAAGTGGTGATATATAAAGCAGTAAAGGTTTGCTTAGAAAACTACTCAAAATGATCTGCTGAAACTAATCAGAACTGACAACAATTTAAAAAACTAAGATTATGTAGCAAAGTAATATGAAACTGTAGAAATGGAACAACACAGCCGATATTTTGTCATGCCAAATAATGCTTATCAACATTGCCAAATCTAAATGAATTAAATTAATTGCGCAGCAAAATGGAATAGTTTTTGGTTGGCTAAAAAGAGACTTTCATTCTTCTATTACAGAAAATGTAAAGTATAAATTTATTCTAAAAATATTAAAGCTACTTAACGTGAATTGTGTTAGAATAATATGGCCAAAATTGGTATTGTTTCTCTATATTTATTACCACATGGACTAAAACTATATCACTATTCTTGCCCTCAGATTGGCTTTTATTCTTCTGAGGTTTTTAATAGCCTTATATATAAGAATATTCCTTTTGAGATTATTACCGTTTTCTTTTTTAAAAGGTGTGGAAGTAGGTCATAAATGAGAGAGCTGGAGGAAAGACAGGAAACAGGACATCAAATTTTCTCTACTAGAACACCAAAATATACCACAGCATAAAAAAAAGGGAAAAAGTTCAATCAATTTTCTCATCTAGGACTTTGAAACATTATTTTCCTTTAAAATGCATTTATCTAGGTATTAAGTGAAAAATTGTAATAGCTACTATGATAAATACTCAGCTCTTGTATTTATACCACATATATATGGTATATATATGTGCTATAAATTCTTCACCGTTTTCAGCAGTTATATTTCTCCTCTGGAAGCAAGATGATTTACATAAAACAGACCCTGCCTACAAAAGAAAGAAAATTAAAAAATAAACATTGTGTGTTACAAGCAGGCCTTGACAAAGATAAAACCTAAATTAGTAACTGTGATCGCTAGTACCAGCAACTTGTTACTAATAACTGAATCTATACCAATTTCAGTTAGATGCAGAAAGAAACATCCTAAATGTTTTGAGCTAAGTTTCTCATTCCTTCAAAGAGTGTTGGAAAAAAATTACATGGTATTTAACTCTAAAGAAACAGGCATTCTTGTTCTTTCTTTCCCTAATTTTCAAGAAATAGTTCAGATTACATTTGCTTCATAAAATGAATCCCATAGCCCCAGATGCATGTGCAAAGCAGGGTAGGAATTTGCCTAACAGAATAGCTTTGCTTCCTTGTGGGATTTCTCAAAGGAACTCGGCAAGAAGCCCCAGATTCCCAGTTAGTACTCTTCCTGATTTTGCTTTTAGTTGCCTGCAAGCAGTACAATTTGAGTTATTTTGGGACAATACAGTAAAAACAACCCCTCAAAACTGATTTTGCTGTTGACAAAGTTTACAGGTCAATGTGATCTTTGAAACTGGTTTTGCTCTGAGTTTTGCTCTGGTTGGATGTCCAGAGGTCCTTCCCAACCTAAAGGGTCACAGAGCAAACCTGTGAAGCACTGGGTTAAAACAAACAAAATCCCCTCTGTCCCCACCCAACAATGTAGTTCATTTATGGAAGTTCAGGATAGTTATTTGCAAGATGTATTCTTTGAATGCACCATGCTCCATGTCTCACAGTGTCATTGTGGATAAATTTTGGTATTACTTCATGCTTTACTCCTGTTAAGCCTATTTGAAAGTCATTAGGATTTCATGCACATCAGGGGGAGAGTATCCCAGATCCTCACCCAACCTAATGCATCTGCTTGGATGGGATCTTTCTTGGGGAAATGTATTCCATGACGGAGGTAGCAGCTCAAGAAAGTTATGGCATCCCCTCTATGTTTCTCAGTCTTTTGATATCAATATCCTTGCTCTCCGCCTCCTCCTTCCACAATCTTATTCCTTAGCCATTGTTCTGGGATTAAAGACTACTAGAGAAAGAATTAGTTTGAGATTAGAGTATCCACATTTGAGTATATCTAAACTCTTGTAATAGTCAGGGAAGCTGTAGTCAACAGAGGCAATGGTGATACAGACAGTGCAGTCAATGGAGTCCAGAATTCAATATTGGTCAATTTTCCTAACAGAAACTAAGCATGTGTTTTAGGGAAACCTTAGGCACAAGCGCTCCAACCTCCATTGGCTGTAGATTGTTATTGACAGGAGTCACTTAAATCCTGATACGTAGACACACCAGTTCGAATGCTTTAATTAGGATCTGAATCCCACCCCTACTGATTTAGTATGTGAGGCATCTTATTCTGCACTTTGCAAACTAAGGGGAGGAAGACAATATGTAGGCAGATTTAAAGGGGTGCTCAGCCTGTCTTCACTACTGAGCTGAGAAACTGTGCAGGTAACACCACCCCAACTCTACAAAAGTGAGTATAGGAGGGCAGGGGACTGGAGGAGGACACTTGCAGGGAAGGAACAAAGACACATGAGCCTAGGCAGCACAGGGGAGCAACACAAAGCCAAGTATAAGGCCCCTGGTAACAATACTGACACCCAGTATGTTCAATATCAATCTGCACTCACAATCACGGCATTACCATGGTACCATTTCCTGCCTGTTGACAATGGGAACATACTAGGTTTTATGTTGATCTAATATAGTTTTGTCACATTTTGTTTTAGGCATTGTGTGTAGCTTTGAATATTATTATATATCATACTAAGAATGTTCAGCTATGTCATCTTATTGGTACTCTTTACACCGACAAAGTAGATACAGGTCTGCTTTTACCTGAATGTTCTCTACCAATGTTTGTAAACTTAACCAGGAAGTTTGTAATCTCAGTTTGAGTATTCTCCAGATGGAAACTTCCACATGCAGTGCAACAACCATATCATTACGTTTTTACTTCACAACAACAAAATAATCTTTAAAATCTAATTTTAACAACAAAATCTTTCTTTTCACTTGTTTCATAAGAAATCATTTTAATATGCAAATGACATTGGTTTTTTTAATATGGTACATATCTCTCCCTATCCACTTTTGTAAAAAGGGTAAGTAGGCTGAAGACATAATTTCTCACTGAGGTATTTACTGAAGGTAGGCGACTTGTCATAGTAATTTAAATTCTTTACTGATGAAAGTACAATCAGCAGTAGATGTAGATACATAGCAATACATTTTAAAAATGTGTTTCCCTACCTGAAATTACTCGTGCTTGGCCCTTTTAAGGGTACTTACATAGCAAGTCTTGTTATTGCTGTGGTAATTGTATTTCTAAGACTATATAACTGCATATTCAACTACACAGCAAGTTAATTTAAAAAAAAAAAAATGGGATTGTGCAGTCTGACTAAGATAATACAGGGAGTGAAACACTGGCTAAATGTAAAAACACAATTCATTGAGCGACAAAATTCCAAACTGTGATTTGGGTGAGTGTTCCAGGCAAGCTAGTGGAGTCTTGACTAAAAAAGGAATGAAAATTTTAAGGGAGAATAAAAAAAAAAAAAATCATTTAATGCTCCTACATGGTGAACTTGGTTGAATAATTTTGTCTTGGTTTTAATTTAGAACTCCTGAATATTTTTTTTTTCTATTCTCTTTGAGAAGATATTGATAAGACCTCAAGAGCACTGAAACAGTAATGGCAAACAAGAATTTTATTTTACAGTCAGTTCCTTCTGGACCATTTGGAGTATACAGTTTTAGCCAAGTTTCTTTTCAAATCTGGGATTTACATTCAATTTCTTCAGTAGTAATAGAAGATGCAGATAAGGCAGCAATTACCTGCCTTGTGGCTGCTTATGTAATATAAAACAAATTAAGGAAAGTCTTAGATTTGCACCAGCCATCCCTTCCCTTTCCTGTCACATACTCAATGATAAAGGACAATATAATCTCTTAAACTAGACTAAGAAAAGATCCCACCAGAAATATGGTAACAATTGTGCACTGTCTGGGAGATAGACTGGGTAAATTGGCCTTCCATGACATTATGCTCATATGTAAGGATAAATTAATGTTGGCACTGCTCTTGGCTGTCTGCATTCACACTCAGGAATGTAGAAGTAGAATTCATTTAATTGGATGAATTTCAAGTAATACTGGAAACTTCTGCCAATGACCAAATTGAATCTTCCCAGAATTAGAAAGACACAGACCGTTCCTGCAGACACGTTTTTGAAAAGTTTGACAGCCAATTGCTGACCTGTGCTACAATGAATATCTGTTTCAGATTGAAAGGCAGCACTGCTCAATGGGTCAATTATATAAAATCTATGTGTTTCCCTTTTTTAGTACATGTGCCTAATTATAGAAGTGTTTCCCTTATGATTCATACTAGCTTAACTAGCACCCTAAAAATGTTTATCTCCCAAAAGAATGCTAAATTTAACCATAACAATGGTTTTCTGCTAAGAGATACCTACTTTGTAGCTTTTCAGTTTGCCAGTCATACTTCTTCAGAATAATCTTATCAGTAGCAAAAAGTGATACTCTTGAGTGATAGATTGCTTATATGCACTGGCTTTTATACTATTTTCCACTATACTGGATCAAGACAGGTTTTTATAAAATGAGTAATGAATTAGAGTATTTTTTAAAATCCCTGCTGATCAAATTAATCTCATCTGAGTCAGATTAATTTGTCATATATACTATTATTAATAACAATAGAAGGAGTGATATAACCTTCTTTGTCTTAGTTTCTCAGCTGACAACATTAGTTCAATATTCTTACTGGTTACTCTTGACACTTTCTTTCTCTTTATAGTTCCCTTTTTTGTGTGTCATACTATCCATTCACATTGTTGAGTGGCAAGGGAGATAAAATAAGATGAAATGCAAGGAGCCAGAACAATTTAGTAAGTATACTGCTTCATACACTTCACCTTGCAGATTGAGTCTGCTCTTATCTATACACAGAAAGGCAGTGAATTTTTTATAGTAATTTCCACACCATGATCATTCTTACAAAAATAAAACAAAGCAAAGTATATTTAAAAAGCAGTACAGAAATAATATGTTCAGCAGATGCTTACACCTCATTAAATTAAACCACGTAGTCTTATACTTTTTTTTTTTTTCCTTATGATCAAATCAAACTTCTGTAGATTAAGTCAAACCATGGAAACTGTTTATGGTGCATAAAGTTGACATATTAGTGGAGATAAGAAAAGACTGTTGTAATGCTTTAAGGTCATGTCATATAACACTTGTTTGCAATAAAATGTTACTAAGAATGGTTAACTACTTTTTTATCCCTTTGCCTTCTTCATCATATATCCCCAAATTATTCTGAATTTTATTTGATTTGCTTATGTCTATCAGTTTCAGTGTTGATCAGAGCTCTACTTTACTCTAATTAAAGACAGGGAAAATTTAAAAGGACAGTTCCTGTCCCTAAGCATTTTCACAAATATTTAGATACACATTATCTGAACAGCACTGAATATTGACTTATACATTTGAAAAAAAAAATGGAGTGCATTTAGCCATATTTAACACTGCATTACACCACATGCATTCTCTTTGAAAGCAATGTTATTGAACAGGGAATAAACCTGAGCAGGTTGGCATGCTGTGTGTATTTCATAGGCAGCATCAAATTACAATAATCTCAAGATATTTACTCTGTGTCAACAGCAGCAGACTTTGTTGTTTCCCATTTGCACACATTTTTGTTGTGGTTGTTTATGTCCCACTGGAGTCCCATCTTCCTGTCATCTATTACCACTCTAACTCCCTAATGTGGCTCTTATTTTTGTAGCTATTTCCTCTGAAATGAGAGTGTGTAAAACAGGCAGATGAACATGCATTATTTTTCTCCCCCTATAAACACCAGTACTTACAGAACAATCTGCCTTACGTACTTCTCAGTTTCAGAATAATTTTAGAGTTCAGGCCATTTAGTCTGTAGAATTCAGATTATTTGATGATCTAATACATAAGGACAGATGTATGTGTTTTGTAAAGGTTTTTCTGTCTTTTCTTGCTAGGCTAACATTTGCCTTCAAAGGTTTAGACATGGAACAAAAGTGGGAATCCAATATCTACTATCACATACAAAAAGCTCTGGTATGTACTAGATATGTATATGTTCATGTGTATTTCAACACTGCATAGGTACAACCAAACTTTAGGAATTATTGTTAGCACAAGAAGGCATCTGAGACAAGCTCTAAATGTAGGAAAGCCTGTATTTTCCAGTACAGTGCCATAGGGGAATAAAACTTCTTATTTTGCAAAACAAAAAAACCTCTGCTCAGCAACAAGTTAAAGATAGCTAGATAATGAAAAAAAAAAAAAAAAAACACTTTAAAAACTACATAATTTCTTTTTCAAATGGTGACCATCAATAAAAAGCATGGACTTCAGTTCTTTAAAGTAGACAAAGATGTAGCTGTGCTCTGCTGATCCAGCACATGACATATGGTGCTAGAAAAAAAATCTACCAGTATTCACGTTGAGAACAATGATGTAGCTTTGTAAAATAATGAATAATTTGCAAACTCAAAGTCAGATCAACAGCCTTTTGTGGAACTCATGTTCACTTTTGTAGAGGTGAATCAAGACTGCTCAGGAAGGGACTGCACTGTGAGCATTGGGAAGAGGCACAGGATGCTCCCTGTCTTCGCTTGTTGGACAAAATAAAGAGAGAAAATGAAGTTTTCATTAACCAGCAAAAGAAGAGGAAGCATATGGGCTAGGGGAAGCCTGAAAAAAATATTTTTAGGGAGCTCGTTTAATTTGTAATCACAGTAATTCCTGTCAGGCCAGAGCTAATATTACTATATATGAAGTGATTTAGCAACTCTATAACAAGCCATAATCTCTCCATGCAATAATATATTTTTCAGAAGCATATAGCTTGAATACCTGTAGGTATAAGGAAAACATACTTGAACAAGGGCCACTTTAAACCAGTTTTGACTTTCTGTTGCAATCCCATGAGATGTTGCAGTGTCAGAGAAGGGCTAGTTCTCTATCAGAGAGAGAACTTATTTGAAATGGATGTGACTAGAAAGTGTTAATGCAGTTCAGATATTTTCTAGTGGAAGTCTCTACAACCATAATTTAGCACTCATAATTTATGCTTTGAGGATTCCACTAGGAAGAATAGATTATAACTAATATTTCTTTGCTCATGAATTCTATATTTTCCCTACTGTTCAGTGATATTTTCCCTTCAATATAATTCTACAAGAGAGTGTGAAATGAACAGTTATGCTTCCTGTTCTTGTCTTTACTGTCACAGAAGGAGGACATTTGACTTTCTTCTTCCTTCTTTAAGCAAAAGAACCTAAAGTTTGCTTATCTGGGGTTTTGTTTGCTTGATTTTGTTGGTTTGGGTTTTTTGTTTGTTTGTTTGGATTTTTTCCTTAAGTTATATTAAAAGAATGCAGCTCTGGCTGAATAAAATTACCGGAGCCAAGAATTTCTTTTCACTGTATGTTTCTAAGTACCTTGTTCACTCTCATAGATTATAACCTTTGAATAAGGTTACTCAGCTACTTCATTTTGTAAATTTTTTTGAAGCCAGACAATTTTGACCAAAATTTAGTAACCAGGCAGCAGTATTTATCTTCAGTGGTCCTGGGTTTACCAGGTGGTACGTTCCCTTCATTTCTATGAGCTGTTGCAGACATACCAAAATATAAAATCACTAAAGAAAAGAATGTGATATCACATTTCGTTAAAATAAAATTTACCATCTGACAAACAGTCTACAGTAAGAATACCCCTGCTATAAGCAGTGCTAAGGACATACAAGAATACTCCTTACTCACATAGCAGAGACAAAAAGCTGTCACATACTGGGAATTTGTGTGTTTATATAGAAACACCTCAAAAAATAGGGCATACATAAATATTCATTGCTGTCCAAAATTTTGTTCAGACCTAGTTACTTCTGTGGAGCCAATTGGAAATGGACAGAGGACAGGACAGTATAACTGGGAACCTGATCCTCTTGGCAGACAACATTCACTTGTTTCAAAACCCAGTGAATTCTGCTTATTTGTTTCTTGTTTGTATTTACAATCAATCTGAGCACTGGTTTATCAGGCAGCACTACCCACCCACGGTTTGACAGCCGAACAGCTGAGGAGGAGGAAAGGCTGGAGAAAGGCCAAGGGACTGTGCAGTGACAGAGCATAGCTGGCTCTACACAGGTAGATTAATGAGTCTACAGAGATAGGTATGGACAATCCCTATTAAAGATACCACCTCAGGTCAAAGGTGGAGACAAGGAAACCTCAGTCAGCATTTTACAGGTATTGCCTACTGAATCCTAATCCAGGAAATAAACCTCACTGCAGCTCTCTGACCATTAAAAAAAAGTTGCAACATAATATTCAGTTGATATCTGGCCAATACTGAATAACTGAAGATATAGCCTATTTCATTTACTTCTGCTAAGGTGATTAATACCAGCAGCTTCATAATCTTACTGGAAAATGGACAATAAGATTGTCTTTGTGCATGAAAAATGATGCAGAGGGTAGAAAAGTGTGGGAAAAGTTGTGTTCTCACCCGGTCAATCATTTGCCCCTCCTGAGCAACTGAGATATCACAGCACATGAAATACAACATGTTTTCAATCATACATGGTCAACACAGTCGACATGTCAAATGTCACCTCTGCTAGACACCCATCCAAGGCCTAGCTTCTGTACTCAAATGAATAAACCTGGAAAATGCTTCAAAGGAATCTATAAAACTGTCTACATCATTAAGTAGTTTTAGAATTGGGTTAGCACTCAAATTAATAATGAGTTGTAATGAGGATATTCCTTTTCTCCCAAAATACTGTATTTTATATAAACTACTTCAATGGTATATACATACATGTACATGACATGGAAAACGATTGCCATGTTCTGAACACCCTGAAATTATATTCCCAGGGATCTTGTTCCTTTTAATGAGAACAGAAAACAGATTGAATTAAATTTGAAATATTTCCAGAATACATCCTAATTTTATATGAAAAATTTCTGAATATATTCCTCCTAGATGGTGAAAAAGAAGAAAAAAATCCCACAAAGATATGAATCAGATATTGCCAACTGTAATAGAATATGAAATATGCAGTAAATAAGAGCAATTCAATTGTTAAGGAGTCTTTTAACTGTCTATTTGTGGAAGCACAAATAAAGAGATGACATTTCCCTTCACAATGTTAAAGACAGAGCAATATTAAGCTTTATACAAAAGTTCAAGTTCTTTTAAGTTCCTCTTGACTTTCTTCCAGGAGTTTATAAACTGACTGAATTCATCAATTACAGGTGCACTGATGAAGGCAAAAACTGGTAATAATAATATATATTGGTTTCATTCTGCTGTTTTATCTGTGAGAACATTCAAAGAAAAGAATGGTCAAAAAAAATTGAAGAATCTGACAAACTCAGATTTTGCTGCTTCAGTTTATAATCTCTGGAGATTCACTAGGATTGAAGAGCATTTTAGGACATTAAAGGACATATGGCCTTCCTTCTCAGGTGATTCTTTTTTTTTCCCTTATCACTTAAGTAAAAGGTTTATAAATAAAATTCCATGTAAATAAATTTAATCATAACTTTAATTTGTGAAAATATAATGTAAATCAAATTAATTGTTAATTTTGGTTTTATTTCATTCCAATCTATTAAAATTAATCCTTAAGTTTAATATCAATACCTCTTCTTGCCAAAGACCTTCCTTGTTTATTGTCTAAAATATGAATTTCCATATTGGTTCTTTTTACAGAGAAGGGCTGTATCAGCAACATTTTACATTTTCAAAGAGGTAGAGAGCCTGGAGGCAACTGTAGGAAAAAAAAAAAAGATACTCAGAGATAGTAGTGGCATTTGTGCTTTATTCACAAGATAATACCTTTAAAACCAAGAAGTAATGCACATTTGAAGTAAGTAGCATCAAAATATTTTTCCTTTGTCTTTGCAGTAGTAACAGAGAGTAACAACTGTGTAAAAGCACCCCAGCTCTTGTAACAAACTACTTCTGTTGTTTTAAGAACCATTGGGGTTTTGTAAGTTTGTTTGTTTTGTTTTGTTTTTTACCTCCACAGTATAGCCACCTTTTTATGGTTATCTAACAAATGCCCCAAAAATAGCTGCAAGTGACTCAGTGACAAAATTTGTTTAAACTAGATATGAAGGACTTGAACATCTATTTTAATCTGTGTATCAAAACAGATCTAATGAAGATGTAATTACTATTATATTCTTAATGAAAAATTATTTCAAAGTTTAGCAGGAAAGTTCAAGATATATGAACTTATTATTCAACGTAAGAAACTAATGAAGATTGTAGTGGACTGACCTTGGCTGGATGCCAGGTGCTTCACCAAAGTGGTTCTATCACTCCCCTCCTCAGCTGGACAGGAGAGAAAAAAATCTAATTAAAGTTTATGAGTTGAGATTAGGACGGAGAGGTTACTCACCAATTACAATTGCCAGCAAAACAGACTCGATTTGGGAAAATTACCTTAATTTTTTTACCAATCAAATCAGAATAGGATGAGAAATAAAACCTAAATTTGAAAAAACCTTGCCCTCACTATTACCTTATTCCTGGGCTTAACTTTACTCCGAACTTTCTCTACTTACACCCCCTGACAGCACAGGGAGACAGGGGATGGGGGGTTGTGGTCATTTCATCACAGGTTGTCTCTGCTGCTCCTTCCTCCTCAGAGGGAGGACTCCTCACACTCTTCCCCTGCTCCAGTGTGGGGTCCCTCCCACATGACACAGTCCTCCACAAGCTTCTCCAACGTGAGTCCTTCCCATGAGCTACAGTTCTTCACAAACTGCTCCAGTGTGGTCCCCTTTCACAGAGTACAGTCCTTCAGGAACAGACTGCTCCAGCGTGAGTCCCCCACGGGGTCACAAGTCCTGACAGCAAACCTGCTCCAGCGTGGGCTCCTCTCTCCATGGATCTACAGGTCCTGTCAGGAACCTGCTCCAGCACGGGCTTTCCATGAGGTCATGACATCCTTCAGGCATCCACCTGCTCCAGCACAGGGCCCTCCACAGGCTGCAGGTGGGTACCGGTTCCACCGTGGACCTCCTGGGCTGCAGGGCACAGCCTGCCTCACCATGGTCTTCACCACAGGCTGCAGGGGAATCTCTGCTCCAGCGCCTGGAGCACATCCTCCCACTCTTCCTTCATCAACCTTGATGTCTGCAGAGGTGTTTCTCTCACATACTCTCACTCCTCTCTCTCTGCTGCTATTTTTCCAACCTGGTGTTTTTTTGCCCCCTTCTTAAACACATTATTACAGAAGTTCTACTACTGTTGCTGTTGGACTCGACCTTGGCCAGTGGTGGGTCCATCTTGGACCCAGCTGGCACTGGCTCTACTGGACATGGGGGAAGCTTCTAGCAGCTTCTCACAGAAGCCACTCCTGTAGCCTCCCTCACTACCAAAACCTTTCTATGCAAACTCAATACAAAGATTTACCTGTTCCAAGCACAGTCTTTTGTACCCTGCAGAAAAAGTCAGAAAACAAGTAGCTAAGAGCTGAAGGTATTTCTGTGTCATCTTTAATTTTTAGCAGTTCATGAAACAGTGAATTAATTGGAACTGCTGTACCAATGCTAACCCACTGTTGGGGTTTTTTTGTTTTTTTTTTTGTTTCCCAAAAAAGTTTTAACAACTTTAGTTTGTAAAAGAATGGTACAAATAAAGAAGATAGAGGTTTCTTATTCTGAATAATTTTTCATTAATCCACAGGGACCAGAAGTATTATGGTAGGCTTCTAACAGGCTAGCGTACCTGAAAAGATGAACTGTCATATATAACTGTGCTAGGTTCACTGCACAGAGCTAAACTATCTGTCTAATTTGAAAAAGTCTAGTAAAGCAAGACTCACACAGAAAAATCTACTTCCCTGAGGATAGCTAACATTCCCTGAATGCTTTACAGTTTTGTAGTGTTATTTTGTACATTTTTTCCCCTCACTTGTAGTTTCTCTAGGCTCTATACAGATTCCTGTTAACAATGCCTCTGTATTATTATTTGTCAGGAATAAATAATTGCTCTACTGTACTAGGATTAGCCCTCAAGATTCTCTCTGAAGATACCACAATCTAGATCTATGGAAAAAGTACTGGATACAGCATGAGGAACAGAGCACGTTTACACATATATTAACACAATAATCAAGGACAGCGATCTGAACATGCCCCTAAAGGAAATTTTGTAGGAATTTTTGTTAGAGTCACTAATCCATAATCATTCTGCAAGATATGCACTGAAGCTGACCACCACATATTTTGCATGCACATATTTACATGTTATACTATTTACTTAGGAACTTTGGAGCCATTTTGCTTGTACATACCAGTGAGGCCAAGATCAAGGCTCTACGTCTCAGAGCCTGGGGAGTCCAGGCAGTGAGCCAAAAGGGTTTACTCTCTTCCATAGTACTTTAACTGCCATCTCAGATCCTCAGCTGTATCTGAGGAGAATGAGACTGCTTGGAAAGCAGGTATGAATGTTACCTTTCTTTGTCCTTCATCTTCAGCATCTCAATACCCAATGTTCTGACAGCTCCACCCTGAGTGTGTGAAGTGGAACATCCTACATCTTGTCTGTCACAACACTTGATATTATATTCCTTAGTCTAGCAACAGGAAGGTAAGCCCTTCACAGGAGCTGCTTAGATGGCTTCATGTCTGCCAGTATCCCCCATCCCTGCCTCAAAACTGGAACATTCTTCCAAATGCTGATTAGATAGTGTAGTGCTATTTTCCTCCAGGAAACAAATCACCAACACTGGTAATTGATCTCTAGACAGATACTCAAATTGGATGCCTAATGGAAAAACATGCTGAACTGTTCTAACTGGATAAGGGAAAATTCACATGTAAGGGCTTGTCAAGGAGCAATTCCAAAGAATCACTTCTGTGTCTGAGGAATCTTTCAATAATACTATTTATAGGACTTAAAAATGCCAGCTTTGTTGCATATCTTTTTTATTAATAACTATGAGAGCAATGACATTTTAATTTTCTAACATTTTATACAGGATCATTGAGCTGAAGCAGAACAGAAGTTATTTAATGTAACCACTGGCCATTAAGTTGTTTGGAAACACCACTGGCTTTGGAGACTCCATAACCTGCTCAGATCACACACTTAAAATGTTTCCATTATTTCCTTGTAAGTTCTATATTGTAGATCTCCCTTGATTTTTAGTTACACTTTTGTTGACTAATTCCAAATAGATACTAATTTTTCTTTAAATGCAGTCCCCAAAACTGAATACAGAATTACGACTGATGCTTTTTGCATATATATTAAAATGACCCAACAAAAAAATAAGGAGCAAAAAAGTATTAAAAAATGTTTGAGCTTCTGCAATTTAATTTAAAATGTTTAAGAAATCACAAAGTTTGATTCACATGTGACCTGAACAATTATCATTTACAAACACTGAATACAGTTAATTGATTCTGATGGTAAATGAAACAACTAACCTGTGTGTAGATTTAATATGTAATTAAAGTATTTGATAATTGTGGACTGTTATCAAATTCTATATTATGTTACTTGTTTGTTTCTCCATTGTGAAACATAGTTTAAGAACTAGGCATTACAGGATGAATACTAAACTCAGACGTGTCCAAGACAATCTGAAATTGAGTTATCCCAGATATAGTTTGGTATGAAGGAAATTAAGTTCTGGTATCTTATTGTGTGCTTTTACAAAGGCAAATAGTTTTAAACTGAAACATCTAACAAAAAATTCACTGAATGTTTATAATATTTGTAATTGCATGAAAACACTAAAATGATTGTTTTTATTAAATGGTTTAACAACAGTAAAGAAGCTCCTCCATAACTTCAACAAATTCTGTCAGAAATGTGTAAAACGCAAAAATCTACATGTCCTGATTAGAAACAAACCTCAATATAAGGCATTCAAAAGTATTTTGCAAGTTTAAAGGCTTATTATGGGAAATGAATGATTTGGTGGGTAAGGCACTTATCTGGCATTCACATGAAGCTTAAAGGCAAAAGTATGTTTAAGTTCAGGTGTTTTGATGCATTTCCCTCATTCAGGTCAGAAGAGTTATTTGGCAAACGTAGGAAGCAGAAAATTAGGACATTTGCATAAATATTGCTATTATTAATTAGTTACATTTTTGCTCTACCTCTTTCACTAATTTCTATCTCACTGATAGAATCTGAAGAAATATCACACATCACCCTCAATGGGACATAAGCAAGTCTCAGAGCCCATGATTTAGGACCTCTGCAGATGTTGACCCAAATTTCTCATAACAGTTCCCTATTTTGAGAATAAAATAGGTTCCAGTCTCACTCAGGATTCTTAGCTAAACCTGCAAGTAATAAATTATAGGAAAAAAATAAGTCATATTGTGATGTATTGCTAATATAAGAAGAATGGAGGAACATGAAAATCCATAAAACGCCCCATCTTTTAGTCTTAATTATAGGCAGTCATTGAGTAGCCTCCCACCCTCTGAAATGAACTGTAAAAGTGGGAAAAAGAAGACACAAAACAACAGTTTAGAAGACAAACAGTTAAAACAAAACTGCTGCTACTGAAGCAATAAAAACAGTCCAGCGTCAGTGCTGCACAAATCTGCTTTTTAGGGCTTTTGAGTCTCCATGTTCCAGCTGCCTAACTCTGAACAGAGGTGGTTACAAAATACTGATGAGACATGCCATCAGCCTTTTTTTTGTTTGCTTGTTTCCACTCAGAACATATTGGGTAACTGTGACCCTTTAGCGTGCATCAACATGTTTTCAGCAAATAACCAGAATATTGTGAATATTCTCAATTTTTGTGGTTTTATGTACAGTTAGAAAAGGAGAAAAATAAAAACTCTTAAAATGCTAATAATTAGAAACAATGTGCCGTCATCTACTATTTATTTCACCTACAGCCATATCATAATAATATTGGATAGCCATGTGTTGATAGCTTTCTCCTCTAAATTAAATCAAAATATTGTAGACGAAAACATCAAGTGAGAAAATAATGATAAATATTAAAAAGCAGGCAAGGAAAACATGACTTTCTGCTCTACTTAGTTGATATAGATCTCCATGTATACTAGACAGCTTTTCAATTTAAAACATCATATACTACATGATTTGTAACAGCTGAAAACCTGATTATTTGTGCACCTTTAAATTTTTATACCTCTATATTATCTATATCCAAATATTTAGGAACTCAAAGTTACAACGACTTCTTAATCATTTTGTTTTTGAGTATGACATTAGAGACAATGTTATGACCGAAAATATAAATAAATAGAAAGTGCATTCTCTTCAAACACTTTCAGGTTTATCACTAATATTTGCCGAGTGGGTGCATTTTTATGATCACTGTTTTACTTTAAACACAGAGAAATAATAAATAATATCACCCAAAAGCCTGCATCACAAAAGAGCAAAGTAAGTAAAATAAGCCTTTGTATCATTTTTGCTACTGGAAAAAAAAAAAAAAAATCCTTTAATCTGGAGCAGTCTGGTCAGCTCACATAGTCTTGCCAGAAGCACAATACAAAAATATCATTTTTTCCAACCACACTGTGGTCTTTTCCTTCACTTACAACCAGTGTTGAAGGTCAAAGCTAAAATACAGCTTTCACCATCACTTCCAAAGTTATTTGTACAACTATTGAAACACAAAATGTACAGAACTTAATGAGGTACCTCCGCAAAACAATTACCATTTTATCAGGTCAAGAGAGCAGAAGTTATTTGAATCTTTACTTATGATATGTAAGAGAATAAGCCCAGAAAAACATCCTTGAAACCAGAAAGTGGCATACCCTGAAAGCTCATTCACTAAGCATACACCACTTATGTTATTTAAACTCAAGTTCTTCAGCCAGGACCTTGGCAACCAGCAGTTTTGGCATCAATCCCACCAGCTGGGTGGCCACCAGCTGGGCTGCCTGGCTTCCTGGGCAGCCCCAGGGAAGTTGTCACCAAAGGAGGCAGGAAAGGCCATGCATCATTGACGCCCTGGCAGGCAGATCCAGGAGCCCAGCAGATGGGAAACCACCCCAACCTTCTTCACACTACCGAGAGAAGGAACTAGCTGCCTGAGGCAGTGGGGAATTTGCAATGGGCAACACCAGCGAGAGCTGAGAAGAAAGCAGCCTGATCTGCAGCCCTTCAGGTGGGCTCCACAGGGTTATTTCAGTGGTCCAAAGAGCTGATTATTCAACCATCTTCCCAGCTAAGGAGCCAGGCAGCCCAGATGTACTTATTCAGGCTGATGATACCACCAGCATGTGCTTTGGGACATACATAGGAAGTCCCTCCCTGCTGACCTCAGTAGTCAACAGAAGAAAACTGATCTATTTGCAAATTGCTTGGCAGTGTAAAAAAGGAGGCCCCTGACCTACAAATATTTTTTGGAATTCTACACAGCTAAAAACATCCACAAAGTATGGATAGGCCAAGGCAATGAGTATGAAGCTGTTTGGAAGGCACAAAACTAAAACCTTACATAAACCACAAAGCTCTACCATGAAATACCTTGTCAACAAACTGCCCTGAAAGAGCGTTGCCAAGCATTCTGCATCCACATCCATCTGCCTGTGCCTAAACAGTGCTCCTGACAATTTCTGTGCAATGTGAGGTACCATGACCTCAGCCTCAGTGAAGACCCTGTGGTCCACCTGAACCAGTCAGCACAGAGTGGTGTCCATACATGTGACATCTCTTCTTTGACAGCAGAAATGGAACATCATATTCCTTTCCTCTAACTTTTTTTTTTTTTTTTTTTTTTTTTTTTTTTTTTTCATCCTGAGTTAACTTTTGAAATCCTAAACTCTGGAGAAAAATGTCTTCAGTGTTCCTCAGCATGCTCAGACAAAATACTTCACAGTTTGAAAACCCACTCTAACAGCAAGGCAAATAGCTGGGGAGCAGGATGACCATGTCTAAAGATCAACAGTCCCATAAATGATTTCAGAGGAACTCATCACAGTGAACCATAAGCTTAATGCTTTCTTATGTGCACAGATCTCTGATGTCAATCTGTGACACATGACCATCACTTCAGAACTTTAAAAAACAGCATTTTCCTGGAGTTGCATGACAAACTCTCTTCATCTCCTCAGCACGTACTCCCTGCAATGTAAGCTGGTCCAACGGCAGAGAATTAGTTGGTTGAACAGAGTGTAGCAAATACTCATGATCTCAGCAGGGGAACTATCTTTGTGGATGCTACTACATGCAATGGATTGCACAATGAAAACTCTGCTGAAAGGGATATGCTGTTGCCTGGATAAGATGGATGGGGTGTTTTTGACTATCCTGCATAAAACTAGTGCAGGCAGCACACCACTAATGAAAATTTTAAGTCACAGTTATGCAGCAAACCATCTCCAATTAATAACTTCTGTGAAGAGGTGCTCCTGCTCTGGGGATCTGCACTGCTATTTTGCCATGTGATGGATAAACTTGTCTTTTAGTACAGATTGTCAAGCATAATTAAGAATAGTAAAGAAATTTTTTGATGAAAATATATGAGCCCATGGTACATCCTATTTAGAATTGAACTGAGCATTTCCAGGCAGAAGAATGATTCTTTCTGTGGTGCTTCAATCCGTAAATTCTTGGTCTATTATTTCAGGTAGCCAAAACACACCTTGATCACTATTCAGTTTTTAAGACTTTCAACAAAATGCTTAGTCATTTATTCTAAGACCTGAAAACATACATGCAAGTTTTGACATCAATTACTTTTGGGTTTCTGCATATGTCTAACATTTTTCTTTATAACTCTTAAATAAGCTTCTATAAATGAATAAACATATCACCAGTGTCTGTCTTTTTCGCCCCTGCTCTGTGATAGTAGAGCCCACAAATTTTACTCTTTTGGTGCATGTGACAGAAGATGGTTTAAAGGAAGTATATTAAAAGCCCTTCCCCCTTTTATGCCATCCATTTAATTGCAGCATTCCCTTTTCCACGGATACACTGAGTGTCTAGGTCTGTCCAGCCTTGGCTTATTCATGGTTCATTAATACCAAGATCTTTATTCTCAGTGATGATCAGGGTTTTTTTTTTAAAAAATGTCCTCTGTTGCTCTCCAGATGGTGATGGGAAACTAATTCACCATGGCTTAGAGTTAAACCTAGTGAGAAACTTGGGGTTAGCGTTTGGTCTATTTCCTCTTCTGGCAAGCCTGCTGCAAACTGTTCTTTCTGTTTCACACAAGTGCTAGTCTTGCCAACCTCAGATCTTTCCTAATCTTTGCAAGAATGTGATGCACATATTCAGAGACTTCTCCATTCTCCACACATAGGAGGCTATTTCAAGGAAAACTAGAACTTTCTGCCTGAATAATACCACAGCTTGAGGTCTATCTTTACATTGTTTGAGCCTTGCTTGTACAGGTGAAAACAGAATTTTAAATTGGATTGATTTCCAATTCTAGTGATCCCTGAGCCCCCACATACAGAAACTTGACTAAAGTATTCACAAAGTGCTGCAGGGATGGTTGCATGTGGGATTGGTATTGAAGGCAGAGATATTATCACATGCACACAGGAACTTCAACAGACTATGTTGTTCAAAAAGCTAAAATGCAGAAGTGTAGAATAAAAATATCCATAAACACTGCTTGCTGTGGATTTTTGTTTTGTGTGTAGAATGCCAAGAATCTCAAGGTCTGATGTCTAGAAAAATGCCTGCATCAAATGCCAAAGGTTGTATTCCATTACTGTGCCTTCCCTTAAAAAAAAAAAAAAAAAAAATCCAAACTGTTCAAGTGACCAACTTAACACATTCTGTCAGTGATTTTGGACTTCATCACTCCCAGAAGAACTGAACACAGCCCTCTTCATATTTCAGTCAATCTTTCCTCGTCAAAAGTCCTTCTCTGAACTCTCCCATTTACTTTGGTTTCCTTCTAAAGTTTATTCAGTGTATGCACTCTTCACAAAGGTTGCTAGAGGCAGAGGTTTTCCACCTTTGCTGATACTTAACAAGAAGTTCTATCAATTGCTCTGTCCACCAGTCTGTTCTCTCTCTCATTGTCACCAAGCTCTGAAAGGCAAACATGGTGTAAGAGACTGGTTATTTTCTTCCAAGTGTCCCAGTTCACTGAAAATGGACTTTTTGAATGCCCCAGTGAATTGTCCTGATATTTTTTGAGACATTTTGCTGGTTTTCCCCTCCATGTTAGAGGGGATTGGCAGTTATCTAAAAAGCTTTCATAAAATGAAATTTGTCTGCTGTCATAGAAAAGCCTTTAATTTCCTCTATATTTGCCCTTGCAGCATGACATATTTCAAGCAGAGGAAAACATTATGCTGTGAAATAATAATTTCAGATAAGTTTTACACCCCTTTATTATTTATAGAATATTAGAGGCAGGCATGAGGCTTTAAAGATAAATTAAAAGATAATATCTTGTCTTTGAAAGCATACATTCAGACTGGAGATTAATTTTTATAAATATAGTAATCCATATATGAAGACTGAGTATGAAGACTGGAGGCTAGCAGAAGAAATGGAGTAAGAGTAAAACCTAACTTAATGATGGTTCTTCACAGGCCTGTAGCCTGACCTGCTTGCCTCAAAAGGATACCACGCTGGTGAGGGCATTGCCCTCAGAGAAAAGGTTTATCCTGCTGTGACAGATCTGAGTCACTCTGAATTGAGTTATAAATACTGCATAGTGGCAAATACTCTGGGATGTTTACAGTGTGAATACATTGAGATACCTCAGCTAAGATGTCTGTGAAACAGATGGGATGCAAAAAAAAAAAAAAATTAAGAACTATTTAAGGACAAAGTCAGAACCGTTGGCTGAGAGAAATGTGGCTCAGCCTCTTCATTATACATGCCAAGAATGAGTGTAAACCAGAAACCAGAACAATCATAACTCTACAAAACAGGCTTGAAAGAATTCTCGTTCCTATCTCAAAAGAAAGTTGTATGAGCAATCAAGCATGAATGTGAAGTGTGGTGTGCAGAGGCAATAAACCTACAAGAAAAGAGACAATAAGATCAGTATTTTCATAGGGTATAGATGATTTTTTTCTTTGCCATAATACAGTTTTAAATCTTTCCTTCTACTGTAAAATAAATAAAGCAAAGATATTTGCAGTACAAAATAAGAAGATCAACAAAGGACTGAGATGGAATAATTTGTCTGCAACAGCTATTCTGTGCAAGTGATTCTAAACTTCTCCCTTATGGGGACATGTTTAAGAGCAGAACAACAACAAATATAATCTCTGAATATATGATGGCACAGTTCTGCCATCTGAAGCTTTCTCTCAGACCTCAGGTGCCAATTACACTGCAATCCGAATCATTTAGTAACTAGGAGCCAGGCAAACTCTATATGTGTTTTATACAGCAAATGCAAAGTAATACCTTTAAGACCAAAAAGGGGGACCAGAGTAGTGAATCTGGACAGGATATGGAGATTAAGATTTATAATGCTGAACAGTGAATATTCTTAGCTGTAAAAAACAGAAAAGTGTCAAACACAGCCAAAACACTGGTGTGCTCTTTTGTCAAGAATACACGTATACATCTCCCAAGGTCAGACCTAAAGCCATCCTAGACCTTCTAGAAAGATCTCATCCATCCTGAGTAAAAAAATGAAGTCTTACATCACCTTCTTATTTGGTGACAGAACATCAACTTTCCAAATTTAAGAGTACAATAGAAGAATCTTTAAAGAAGAAAGGTAGGAATGAATACATGACTGGTGGGGAAAATAGAAAAGTCTCAATGAATTTGGGTTGCTTCGACAAAAAGAGAAGGTGGAACAATGACTAACCGCAGTGTGACAACATATATCTTGAAAATTAAAATGTATCTTGAAAATGAGAAGAATGCTTTTTTACTAGCAGTAAGATTTAAATAAAATTTGTACAACTAAAATTCAGACTAAAAATAAGGTACATTAACCAGAAACATTCATTAAGTACTGATAAAATTTGCTAGGGAATGTAATGGCAATAGAGATTTGAAATCAGGGTAGCTTTTTCCCCAAAAAGATATAGTCTATTGGAACAGGAATCAACTTGGGCAAAACCTAGTCTGGCACCCTTCCATAGACAATGGCTATTTCTTCTGCATATGTAAGTGACAAATATTAAACTTATCTTTGTCAGCTGAAAAATCTAAAGGTCACATTATCTCTATATAGCATTTGGTAATAAGCATTTGGCACTAAGTATCAGAGAACATAAAAGTCCTAAATACTTCCTAAAAGGCTCTGAAATATCAAGACATTGCATGAAGAATGGCAATTGCCAAAAGAAAAAGATATAGACATATTTATATTCTCTTTTTTAATGTCCTTATTAAGCATTTAACATTTTCCTTGAAAATTTATTTTCAGATTTAGGAAAATAGAGTTTTGCATTAAAAAAAGTGAGTACTGAAGAGAAATTTGAGAAAGTGAAGTTTAGCAGCATATAGTCCTTACACGGCATTTCAGAATTGCATCTGAAATTTCCTTGGGAAAAGTAAGAACAGAAGTTCGTTACTAATCTCTGATGACTGTAATTATCATCTTTGGGAATGTTCAAATATCACAATAGCAGGGGCATTGTAAGATCTGAAATGGAGAAAAAAACCCTTGATATTATTGGCAATGAGAAGGAGAAAGAAGAGACCAGTGGAGGGTTACCAAAAGAGATTTATATTAGTCTCTGTAGAGCACAGAAGGGAAAGGGATGCAGTGGAAAAAGGGACACTGAAAACAAAGTGGATTAAGACCTTAAAAGGTGAAGAGCTCTAAAAAAGCATTCAGAGAAATTAGGTAGTGTTAATGAAACAGTCAGAAAGGTTCTTGAGGAAGACAATCATAGGAAAATAGAACATTTTAGATAGATTTGAGGAAATATAAATTAAGAGAAGGAGAGATTTATTTTTTCCTTTTGAGACATAGAAGATGTAGCAGGAATGGAAAAACTGGAAGAAAAAAATGACAGCTGTGGGTTTTTTTGATGTAATGTACAAGTCTTGAATGTCTTCACAGGTAGGCTGAAGAATGATAATGTTAAATAATAACAGGAAAAGCAAAATATTAAGGTGAACACTCAAAATAAGAAGATCTATTTGCCTAAATTTGAATTACCGACTATACATTAACAAAGAGGTGGATAGGTAAATGTTTTATCTCTATAAAGAAGGGAATGGCCTGAGGCAAAGCTGGAATTTGTGGAGTCAGTAGTACAGAGGTTATAATCAAAGCCATTACAGAGGATAATGTAAACAGTAAGGAAAAAAACAGTGGCCCATGAAAAAAAGAAATATATAGAGAGTTTCAGTGCTACTCATCATCAAGCAATGCCCATGATAGATTTATATCATCAAAATGTGCATATTGATGCAGAGCTTAAAACCCACACATTTGGATGTAGAGCTAATTCTTATTTGCACAGAGTATTTACACAGTATTGACTGTGGAGAAAATGCAAATACATAGTCATAAAGCCCAAGATCAAATACTGCTCAGACTCTGTGCTATCCACTATGTGTCTCTACAATTTTAGAATCACCATTGTGATGCTTTCCTGCCTGTGCAAATGATATTGTATAAGGCAGACAGATTTTGACCATGACTGGCATTGTATCCAGCATATTTTGACAGAGTTGAGTCTGACATTAACAAACAACTATTCTATTAAACAGGTGATCCTGTTCAGAGTTATCAGTTCGGGCCTACATGTAAGCCATTTCAGAAGTGAAGGGTAGGGATTTTTACAAGAAGAGACATTGCCTGATGTACAGAACACAGAAATGAGCATATTTTGTTTTTCTCTCTCCATAATATTAAAAGCTTAGCACAATAGAATTTCTACCACATTTCTGCCACAACATGACATTAAGGCTATTACAAGGTAACAGAGATTTGTGAGTATACAGTTCCTAGATATGGGAATTGAAGGTACCCAGTCATGTCAGATATCAGACACTCTTTTGCCTAGCCCCCTGAGTGACAGCTTAATTTGATTGATATGTCTTGAATTCCCATTGCAGCTGAGAATGTCAAGTTGCAACCAACTCTGTACACAGCCAATAACTCTCTTTATTCAATTCTGTTAAGATAAAACTGAAGTTTTGAGATTTTCTATCACATAATAATTAGTATGTAGAATCTGAATATTTCACATACTTGTCATTGTTAAGATAAAACACAATGAGAGCAAAGCAAACTGAATGACTGAGAACAATGCAGTCCCAGTTGAAGACTTTCTGTGCACTTAAGTTTAAATTAAGCATAAAGAACAATGTACAAAATTTCACCCAAGTTACAGTGGTAAGAACAGGTTTAAAGCAAGGAACTGACAATTCATCTTTTTGCCTCTTTGCAATATAGACATACACACACACACATATATATATTCCATGTGCTGATACATTATCTATGCACTGTAATGTAAGCATGTGTGTTTAGCACTCCTTTTCCCCCGTTATTAATTCAGTATTTTGATACTTATTATAATACGGGAAAATTTTAAAGAGTCAATATAATTTAATTCATCTTTGCAGTGAAAATTTTCATTTGCATTGTTCCACTAAAATGTGGTATTTCTCTTAAATTACCAGCCAAAGTAATTCCAGGATGTGAAACTCACCTTCTATGTCTAAACTCGTCCTCCATTCAGAAACTCAGCAAAACTCATAAAGAATATGGTCTTTCTCAATGATCCCACCATGATCTTCCTCCTAACCTTGTTAGAAATTTACATTCCTTGTTAAAAAAAAATGCATTTTACGGCATTTTGAAAGTTTTTCATACCTCCACAAGTCTAGACTACTGAAATCTGAAGTACAATACATGTTAAGATTATACCACTACCTCAACTAGTGCAAAAGGTGTCCTTTTTTATGACATCTTGTTTTGACTAATCAAACTTATTTGTGTAGAAGGTATCTTTCCATAATTCTAATAAATCACCATGGTCTAACATACTATTGTGTGTTCCAGATGCCCACATAATCTTGATGCCTTACTGTTACATCTGTTCTACAGAGAACTCCCTGACGTCTATAATAAGATGTAAAGACCTGTGACTTAATAAGACTTCAACTTTATTAATTTAGATCATTTGAGAATTCACACAGTGCAGGTCATGAACCTATAACTAATCACTCTTTCCATTTGGAAGAACTTTATCAGTCTTCAGTAGCTTACTTCCAAAATCCACAGCCTTGTTACCTCTTTAGTAGCTGGCATTAGAAGTCACACCTCTGTCTCCATATTTTTTATTTATTTGAAGGGAGTGCCTTAATCTGTCTCTGGGAATCAGGGAACCAAACTCTGCATTGCATGAGATCTATCCTGGGACACTTATCAGAAGCAGCTGTAAACAATTACCTTACTCTTATCTGCTGTGGTTTCCAAAATAATTTTTCCCCCAATTACTGTGGTGTCAAATATGATCATTCAGTTATTTCTTAATTTAGAATGTTTTGACCTTGTGGACTCAAAGTGATTTTTCCTTTCAAAACTTTCATTGCAGTATTTTAGTGACAAAAAAATTGTCCTGGCTCTATTTTATTTTTTTTTCTTTCATTCATTAAGTAAATAGAACTAATTAAACCCTTACAGTTTATACCTGGTGAAGAATAATAATCACTGAAAGCTGCTTCCTGGCAGCTGAAAACTGTAAGAGAGGTATTGGAAAGTGTGAGAGTGATTCATCTAGCTTCCCAGTCCACTAATACAATTTTGGTTTACAGCAGCTTCTATGAAGGGAACTCTCCCTTATTAGGTTACTAGGGGTTAATATTATAGACCCTCTCTTTTAAATTGTTTTTGAAGATGGAGTTCTGGCACGAAAACAAAAAGAAATCAGGAAAACCTAGTCTGAGTAACTGCTTTGGGGAAAAAAAAAAAAAAAAAAAAAAAAAAAAAAAGAGGAATGGGGGAGGAAGGGGAGGAAGTCAGACTAATGTTAAGTAAGTCATTATATGTTTTCTAATCATTCATCCAGGAAGCTATGGGTGATTAACTTTTCAGGAAAATCAAGAATATGTATGGACCAGGCCATATGAAAAAATGATATGAACTTCACAAGAATATTCATTCTTACAAGTCTCAAAGCTGTTGGAAATTCTTTTTTTTTGTGGTTCCCAAGCCTCACTCAGACTTATTTTCTGGAAAACTTTGGATTCTAGTGCTCCTTATTAATTAAATCAGTCAATGTTTTGTATACCTTCATGGGGTCTTTGTTTCCTTGGGCACAAGATAAACTTTTAAAGAAATAATGAAGTTAGACTTGATACTAAAAATACAAGGTTTTTTAATTTTCTTTTTAGTTCTTCCCTCCCTCCCTCTCTCTGAATAATGCCATACAAAAGACCTGGAAGATGAGTGCCTGTCAAACATGGTCATGCTGCAAAAAACTTTGTAGGAATGAAACTTTTATATACAAAACCACACAGGTAGCAGCAGTGCAGTTTCCTAGAATAATCACCTAATTATGTGCCAGCCCAATACTAGAGGAATTAACCATAAAGATTAGAAGAGACTCCATTATTTGTGTAAAGACTTCTTGCCAAGGCTGCTGTTTCTACCCACTGTAGTGTATTTTTGACATGTGGACACTAGTTCATTAAGGTCAGTGATTCATTTTACATAGTCCAGTAAACACCCATCTTAATGAAAATTTTTGGCTGATAGTCTGTTATAGCTGGCATAATAAACATCTGACTAAAGTATTCCAATGTTCAGTAAACAATGATAAAAGTGTCTATTAAGAGTATGCAGCTATGCCAAATACAATCATATATAATCAGCTGCACCAGAAAAGCCTGTCGACACATTGGAGAATATCGTCAGTCAGATGATGCATCTGCTACAAGTGACAGATGTTGTGCTCTGGAGTGTAGACAATTAGACACGAATATACTCCTTGGGCTATTTGCAGCACTCAAGCATGGTATTAGCTGACACCTGTTAAGATGTAATCCCTATATTTTTGATATCTACTCATCATAATTATTGAAAACACAATTTAAAATATCTAAAGCCATGAGATTTCATAAATAACAGTGGGAATAACAGCAAGACCACATGCATTTCTGAACTTTATTTTAGGAGAAATAGTTCACAAACAGTCAGACTAAATAAAATTATAAACCTCTTACCAAAGTCACAAATGCCAAGTACCAAATGTATTTCCATGTGATGTACTATGTGCTACAGTGTAAATTTTTATATCTAATTACTGAAGTAGAAATCAGTAATATTGCAAATAAGGGCACATACATTTTGTGGAGAAGAAATATCAGCTATGTGAACAAGAGAATCGGAGAAAAAGCCCTGCATGTGAGGTTAGGAAGAAATTGAGCATAAATCTTTGCCTTTGGCATAAATATTCATGCATGCAGTGAGCTTATTATTGGGTTTTGCCTTATTTGACTAGCTCTGGATTTTGCTTCATATCACTAGATCTGGTGATAATTTTGATTGGATTATCACCTTCCTGATTTTCTCTGAGCGGCAAGTTTTTCTTGTAGTGAGGAAATAATACAGAGGTTTATCAAATTATTCTTATATACATAAGAAAAATGGACTACTGCAGATGTCCTTTAAAAACACCAATAAAAGTAAGTTATTAAAAAAAGTCTTCCTTAATAAAGTCTTCCTCAATCTAGAAAAATAACATGTCCAAACAAGTCAGGATAAATTATGAAAGTATATCTGAATGTTAGGGACTTGCATATCATACTCAAATTCTTAAACTCTTGTAGTTTATTCATCACTGATTGAAAACAAACAATAACAACTGTTCTCATATAGAGTGGTAAGGCAGATATGGATAAGTCACATACAGTTAAATACTCAAAAATCATGACAAAATTTTCTGACCATTTTTTTTCCCCTCTCTGATAACGATTCTTAACAAGCATAAAAGACAAAGAAGAGCTTTTGCATCTAGTCACATAGGATATTAAAAACATGGCTCCCAAGGTACTATAAACATGTAATGTCTTACTTAATTTAACAACTATAAAAGCTGTTAATTTGCTAATTGAAAATTTACTGTCCCTTGGTTTTCTATTTTTAAAGCACAATGGGAGGCATCAGGTTGACACCACTAGAAAAACAATGTTTTTCCCTTTAAAGCTTGTGATAATTCTGAAGATTATTTTGTTTAGTTTCATCTAGTCTTCTTGACTTTTTAAAAAGATAATTCAAAATAGTTCTTAAAACTGGATCTAATTCATTAAAAAGAAAGCTGGTCTTAACTGCTGCACACTATTTTAGTTCTCTGAATTTAGGAAAGCTCATAGTGTAGGCACTACAAAGTAATTTACTGATGTTTATACCACTCACTTAGCTGTTAGCCCTCTGAGTTGTCTCATGAAACTTACTGGATTGCTGTCTACCAGCAGTTAAAGGCTTACATATTTGTTCATAGGACTGGAACCTTAGTGAAATGCTGAGAGAGGGCAAAGTACTTATGATGGTCCCCAATAATAGAAAAAAAAAAATAAAATTGAAAATGACTTAGTTTTTTCCATGCAGAAAACACTAAACAATGTATTGCAATGATTTATGATGACTAGACTTTCAATAGAAATTCAACTCTTTTTGATGAAAAATGGGCAGAAGTTTTTTTTCTCAACTGGAACGCCTGACACTCTAGACTGCTGCACACAGGTTTTATTCAGCCCTCCGTAGAGTTTTCATCATGAGAAGGCACCAGCCACAGGGCACCTGCTGGTAGACAATTCCCTTCCCTCCAATGGTACTTACCGCGCTGCTCCATACGTAACACAGATGGCATGAAGTGTGACATGATGCAGAGCATGGAGCATGACAAGTGCCACAGAAGTCAGCAGTAAAAGCCAGCACAAGAGCTAGGATTGGGGATTTGATCAGGAACTAGAGCCAAATCTAGTCAGGAAAGCAAAAGACTAGCAGGAGGAAGAAGTCAGCAGCTGCAACAACTCCAAGCACTGATTACCAAATAAACAGCTGACAAGGCCTCCTGGAGACTAATACAGCCCTTTAAGCACCTTTTGACCAATATAGGATTGGTTGGGTAAGAAGATAGGCAGGACTGATAAGAGTTGGAAGCCTTTACTGGAGAAACACAAACTTAGTCAGGGAAAGAAACCTTTCATGAGATTGATGGGGCTGGAAACCCCACTGGATCAACCAGAATATGAATGTTTAGTCAGGCACTTGGAAAATTAAAAATTCAGCAAGCTGCCCTAAATACAAAGTATCCTCTAATATTTTCTGTCTCCCTCAATGTTCTCCAGGTGTAATGTTTTTTTTTAAAACTCCTGCGTCCCCACAACATTGCTGAATTTTCAGAGAGCAACATAATCTATATGTCAGCTGAATGTGTGACAACTTTTATTGCAATAAAGATTTTAGGAATACGAGGATAAGCAAACTAAAATTAGAAAAATAATTACTAGGAAAGGAGGAACTATGACCAGAAGTTATTTACAGCCAGATTTTGCTGAACAATAAAATGGTCAAACAAATCTAAAATGCTGCTTTGGTGGTGTGTTTTTAATTCTAGGTTGGAAAAGAAGAGCAAAAGGTCCAAACAATGGTCTATGACCATTTTTTTCTTGCTTTCTAACAAAACTTGATTCCTGTACTTTGGGGAGGGATGGTTACTTGCATCTGTAGAACCTCTGAGATCTTGGAGTGTGCATGACCCTTGTTGTCAGGAGAGATGAACAATGTCAGAGGAACACGTGTACCCTTTGCAGCTACACTTTGAGAGTAATAGATTTAAAAAGCCCTCAGTGGTCCTATTAAAACTGCTCTTTAATCAAAATGGAGCCAGTCTGCAGGCACTGAAAATTAAAAAGGTTGTAGAGGAGTATTTATGCTAGGAACTGGGTGCAAGCCAACAGGCACATAAGAGCACCTGGTTCAGACTGATGTGACCCCTGAGAGGATGTGGTTAATGTTCAGTGTGTCTCTGAAAGGCCAGGAGGGAATAAACATCACAATCACAATAAATAGACAAACCAGACTGCTAGCCAGGCTGGCTGACTGGCTTGTGCAATGTCAAACAGTCGAGCAAGGGCAAAATTTACAAGTGCTTCTGTGCCAGGACTACAAGCCTAATGCTGAGGATGTTGATGTTACTGGGGATAATTCATACACCCTGCATTCTCTGTAGGAGATAGGACAGAGAAGGTAGAACACTCGAGAATACATGTAGAAGAAGTACTAAACCAAATAAACTAGGTGTTAATAAGTGACCAGGAATGGATGGGATTTATTGGTGAGTTCTGGAGCATTATAAGAAGAAACTGGAGAGAAGACTGGGACTTTTCAGTTTGAAGAGCCATTGGGAAAGACTGAGTGGGATATGTTTAACATTTGTGGTGGTGGATAAGGTAGTTGCAGAGCTATTATTGATCAAGTAGCTGCATCAGGGGAGATTCAGACTCAACATTAGGAAACATTTCTTTAATGAGAGGTTAGTTAAAAACTGGAAGAGTCTTCCTAGAGAAGTGATCAATGCCCCAAGCCTGTCAGAGTTTAAGAGGCATTTGGACAGTGCCCTTAATAAAATGCTTTAACTTTTGGTCAAACCTGAGATGGTCAGGCTAGATTATTATTGTAGGTCCCTTCCAACTGAAATAGTCTATTCTGTTCTCTTCTAAATCCCGCAATATCAGAACTAAGGGCACTCAGTGAAATTATTTGAAGATCATTTTAAAACAGATGAAAGGAATCTCTTATTTGAGCAGCAGGTGATGAACATTTGGAACTTGCTGCCACAAAAAGTAGCTGTGACAGCAGCTTTGAAAAGGATTACAGAAACTCAGAGACAACAGATACATAAACCAATACCAAAGGTATGAGACAGGGAATACAGCTGTGGATACTAGGGGATTCCATGGGGAAGGGGCTGTGTAAATTGGCCAGACTCCCACGCTGTCCCTAAATAACATCCCTTCCTGCCATTGCCAGAGATTGGTTTGTCCTAGACTTGGATATTGGTTAGGCTAAGTGCATTGAGTGTTTTCTCCAGAGTCCACAGAAGTCCAGTGGGAATGCTAACAGGAAAACTACACAGTGATATCCAAGGTAGTTTATTCAGAGGTTGATTAGAATAATTTGATTTGGAATTATGATAAGATCTTTAAACCTGGCTTATACAATGAAACATTACTTCCATGTGTTATTTTATTGAACTTGAGAAGGTAAGGCCGTTAACCTGGAAAACTTTCACAATATTAATATTTACTACAGACTTTTACAGAAAGAGTCCCAAGGAGTTGTAAGACTAATGGGTAGAAAAAGAGAAGGCATGAAGAGAGTAATCACCATGATTGAAAATACACAACTAAAATTTTTTTCGGAAAATGATTCTCCCCAGAATACAGCTGACAGATAGAGTAGTCAATTCTTACACAGCTCAGAGCCAGATCTTCCCATACAAGATCTTATATTACAAAGCTGACATTTTCATGCGGGCAAGACCATGAAACCTGTTATTTACTTCCTCTTCTCCCTTCCACCATACTGTGATTACTGATTATTGCAGGTGTGAAGAAAATTTGGTTTTCCATTTGTCTGAGCTCTTCCGTGTCCCATGATAATAAATAAGGCAGTCATGCAGCTCAGTATCTTGTTACAATTTACAAACCAATTTCTTGTTTGTTTTTTAAATCCCTCTCCAAGACTCCAATGCTGTGGAACAGCTGGCAATATACAATGGCCATCTGCACTACCTTCATCTTTTGAGAATTCAAATTGATTTTCTTCAGCCTAGCATGTGGAGTTAAGGGGTGCTCATTGCCTGATGATGTGCATTCACACCATTCAATGTATCTAGGAAGACAATTTTAGTACAAGACCATCAGGATGAACAAACTGCACTGAAACAGATGAACTATGGAATCAAGCTGCTTTTGCCCCTTATGTGCAGGGTAAAGTTTTTATCTGTGTTTCAAGACCTCAAATATAGATCATTATTAGAGCTGTATATGTGAAACAGCCCAGTGCCACTGATTTGCTTTGTTGATTGATGGCACTTATCCTCAGAGACACAATAGAGTATGTTCATATATTCAGCAGGGCTTTTTATGACTTGTACGAAACACTTTCAACATAATAAGTGCTGATATAATTCAAATCAGAAGTAAAAATGGGCATGATGAAGACAGACAGTGGTGCATAGAAGTCACACACAGATCTGAAAATAGAAATATTGATTAATGTATCTTCTCAAGAGTGTCTTTACTCAACTAAAAAAGCAAAAGTGAATGTCCTGGTTCAGGCTGGACTAGAGTTCCCGTTGGTTGGGCAGCGGGAGGAGTGCTGCACCCCCCTGAGACCCCAGGGGCTCCCCAGGTCCCAGTGCCCTCACCTGTGTGCGGGGGCGGGGGGAGCACAGCTGGAGGGCTGGGCCCCGATTGGCCGATATCCCATGTCATGTGACATTGTGCTCACTATATAAAGGCAGGAGTGGGCCAGGAGGGGCTCTCATTTCTGGGAGTGTGGCTGTGGTGTCTTTGTGTTTGGGATTGCCAGCTGGGAGCAGGTGGGTGTTGGTTGGCAGGTGGTGAGCAGCTGTATTGTACATTACCTGCTGATATTGCTGTCAGTGTGTTATTCTGTTACTGTTATTAAACTGTTTTTATCTCAACCCATGAGTCTCCCTTTGCCCCTCCGATCCCCTCCCCATTCCCAAGTGAGGGGAGGGTGGGTGAGAGACTGCATGGCCATTAGCTGCTGACCAGGCTCAAACCATGACACTGAAGCACTGTGGAATATTCAGAATAGTCTTTCACCTTCATTATTTTACAGTAAGCAATTTTTAGACCTGCAGGGTATTGCCTTACTTTGCTTGATTTATGAAGACTGATCCAGCAAAATATTTTATCATGCTCCTTACTTCAAACTTCAGAAGTTTCATTAAGTTTACTGGAATGACTCATATAGTTAAATACATGTTCAGAGATTTGAAGGAGCTTAACTTAAATGTTAAGTGTCGTGACAAAACTGCATTCAGGTTAAATAAATCCAAAGGATAAGATGATATGCATTAAATAAAAGAGCAAAACCATATGAACTCTGCAACAAAAAAGTGTTCTGAACATCAAAAATTATATCCCACTCATACAAAGGATACGGATAGGATTAACATGTAGCTTGACTTATTTTCCAGATCAATTATGTTAATAGAAAAGTTCAATAAACTGAAGGTGCACATTTCACAGGAGTTTATACTAAAGATTTTTATTTACATTTATTTAAAAATTGATATAACTTAACTTGTCATATTTCACAACGTGATACATTATTTACTTCTAAAAGGGAATAATACACCATTTATAAATTTTTCTTTGGAATGTAAATAATTTGTCATCTCAATAGTCTAACTGAAGTGATATTTGTTAGGCAAACTGTACAGTGTCAAATTTAATTAAATGTTTGCTTGTTAGGTTTCCTAAAAATAGATAGGAAAATTGCCTAAATCAACTGAAATTATAGTGTTCTGTAAAATGTGAGACAATGTGATTTAAATGTATTTTTCCCTTTCAGTTCTCAGAAACATATGGCCATCAATAAAGTTTTGTGGTTTAGATATATAATTTAAATCTCTTAAAAAGTACATGATGTTCTATAGTTAAACAAAAAGATAAACCCCACTTTATATTAAAGCCATGCAAGATTTTGGAAACTGGAGGTAAATAAACAAATTGTTTTAGGAAGTAGCTCCAGGAATATGGTTAATTGTGTGGTGACTTGCTCACAAATATATGCTAACATGCATGAGAAGAGGTGTTTATTATCACGGCGCTGTAGAAAGGACTGGTATGGTGTCATAGACTTTAACAAAGAAAATGGAAGTACCAATAGTTTAATATTAGAATTTCAGTAGGTCTACTATAGTCCAGCAGTTTATGCTAGGGAACTTGAAGAGGAGGTGACAATAGTCATCATAGAGAATATATACTCTTATGTAAAATTTGCACTGCATATGATCTAATTCATAAGTAGAGATATAAGCTATTTCTTTACAAGGTGATACAAGGACTCATCTGGGCTCTAAAACTGTGAAACGTGATCTGGGTAGACATAATTGTATTATATACTTAAAAAAACACAACACAAACAAAAGCTTTCACCAGTCCAGTTCTTCAGCTGGTGGATCTACCTTTCATAAAGCTGTGTATTTTCTGAAATGCTTGTAAGTAGGCCTGCTTCTTTGTATATTTATATATGTATATACATTTCTTGAGTGCTGTGAAACAAATCACAGTAGAAGACAATGCTTGCTTTCAGATGCTGTTTGGAAAAAAAAAAAAAAAAAAGAAAGAAAAAAAAAAAGAGGGAGAAAAAAGAGAAATAAGAAAATACCTTACCGTCTAGACTCTTACCTCAAAAAGCCCCCTCAAAACAATAAAAGCCCATCCAGCTATAGAGTATTTTCCATTTCCTAACTCTTGTTCCAGCTATTTTCTGTTTACACTGCTGTAGGCTAATGCAAGCCTCTGTGACTCCCTTCTTCCAGGACTTTTTTTTTTGTACACAAAATATTCTGTCTTCTATATAGTTTCCACAGCTTATAGGTTCCACAGCTGTGCCTCTCATCACAGCCAGAGTAGCAACAGAGGTTTTCTGAGATTGTGCTATCTCTTTCTTATGAATTTCTTATGAACCATTTCTGGTTTTGGGAATGATTTCTAAATCAATGGTATCCTGAAGATTTTCCTCTTCCTGTGCTTTGGGCATGATATATTTGATGAGGCCAGAGAGGTAAAGAGAAATTTTAGCAAAAAATTATTGTCTTTCCCTTTGAACTGTAAACCTCTTCTAATATAATTCTCTGTCTCTTTTCCCCATGTCTTTATTCTCTTTCCATTCTCTTTCTCAGTTTAATGTTTTGGTTGTACGCTCCCTTTCTCTCCTTGCATTTTGCTTCACAATAGTAGTAATGATTATCTCGAGCAATAACCCACTCCCTGCAGTAATGAATAGGGTCAGATTTAGTAGCTTCCATCAGATTTTTCTTTCCCCTTTACACTTAAAATTATGGATTGTATTAAGTCTAAAGATAGAATGTGCAGCAAAAGTCAAGCCCAAACCCCAGTGGTAAGGATTAATTTCCCTAATTTAACTCCACCGTGGAAGAGTGAAGGGAAGCACCAAGGTCTGCAGAATCTCTTTAGAAGTGACTAAAAAGATCCGAAATATCAAATCTATTGCCTCCAGAAACGGTGCAACTCCTCCACTGCAAGGAGAACACTGGGCCAAAATATGAAAAGGCAGTGACTTTTTTTTTTTCAGATTTTTTTTTTACCATTTCATTTTATGACTCATTTTGGACATCTCATAATTTGTTAATTTGGTTTTGACAAATGAGTAAAGACTGCACAATCACTTAGAGCTCTCCTTGTGTGGGAGTTAAAGTGATACCTGTAGTTAGAAGTGGGAACAATTTTCAGAGGGAAAATTATACTAATATTAATGATGTATTTTAGAAATACAGTGGTAAAAGTGATGGACCATGACATGGGTTTTGCACAAACTTTTCATGAACATTTAAAGTCTAATCCAAATACATGAAATTTGTCAGCATTTCTGATTGTCTTTACCAGTGTTTGAATCCACCCTAGTGTATTGGTTTATTTTCAGCTCTTTCTGCCATAAACAGAGATACACGTGCAAACAGAGAGTTTACTGTCACCTTCTATTTGAGAAGCACAAAATTTATACCCAGGTTACTGCTTTTCTCCTTTCCAATGGTGTTTTTAAAAAGAGTCAGGAAAATAAAGTTCCATGGATATAAAGACATAAAAATGATTCATCGCCACCCGACTTTCTATCCATTTCTCTGAGTTACTATCAAGCGTAGGGAGAAGTCTGTTTTTTCACTTAAAAAAAAAAAAAAAAAAATATATATATAAATCCAGTTTTCAGCTATATTTCTATTGTATACTGTTGCAACATGGCTGACTTGGATTTACTGCCTATGCACCACTCTCCTACCCATTCTTATGCAAATCAAAAAAACCACTACCTTTCTGTCTGTCTGTCCAAGGTTATTGTAATGCTGTATCTTATTCACCCTAGGAAACTCAGAACTGAAAAGCATCCTGGCTGTTGTCTTCACAGTGTCAAACTGCTGCAAGAGACCCTCTCTCCTCGCATGTGTATATGCCTCCACATCTTGTTCAGTTCCACTTTAGAGTGGGAGATAATATCACAGTTGCTTCTTCTACTACTATATAGATACCCTATTTCCTTTAGCATCAAGGGCTCCCAATCTCCCAAAGGTTACACAAAAACCCCAGAAATGCATGTCATTGTAAAAGAAATCAGATTCTTAATATACGTAGGATGGATGAGAATGTCACCCATGAGCTACAGGAACAATATTCTGTTATTTGTAGGGTTTTAAAATAGATTTATACTATTTAACATTTTAGGTCTTTTTTTTTTTCTTTCAAATTTGTAAAAGTAAATGAATATGTTAGTAGAGAGGGACAAATAATGAGTTCAGTGATTACTTTTCTATTTTCAAAAAATGAAAAATGTAACAGGATAGGAGAGTTCACATATCTATTTTATTGTATTTTAAATACATTAATTGAATGATAAAACTTATGAGAAATTAAAAGCTATTAAGAAGTTTATAGTCCAAAAACATTCACTGTTTGTTCTAGTAAGTGAGACTAAAATTTATATTTACCTCTGTGTTTTCCTTCTTATATAACTTCTGTTTTCACAAAGCAAATAATCTTCCTCTTTGGCAGAAGCTTCCCTCCAGATACAGTTCCAGGAAGTTACACAGGAAGGAGCCTGATAAGGAGACAGCTAAATCCTCTCCATTGCCTTTTCTTTTGTTATTTGGGAAGAAAGGAGGAGACTAAGGGGGACAACTAAAGTTCAGCTGGAGAGGTAAGAGTGGGTGGGAGTTAAGGGGGAGGATTTTACTTTCACTAACTGCTGTAGTATTTGGGACAAGAAAACTGAGTAAACACTTTCTAGAAAGAAAAAGATGTACTTTTTTTCTGAATAGTTCTGAAAAATATACTTAGAAATAGGTTATTATGCTAGAACACAGATCTCTCGGTAGTGAAGGATGACCATATGCAAGCTCCCAAAATACCATAAAGCACAGAAGACAAAATGCCTTGCCTTCAGGAATGCCTCTCTAATGCCTAAGTCCTATTCTTCATTGTGTCTAGATGATGTTGGAAGGTGAACTTCTGCCTCACAGGCCTTGTAGACAAGGGGGTATCCATGTGATTAAAAGGTACCTTCTCAGATCAAGTCATGCATTAAATGAACTTGATTAAGCCAAAGGTCAAGCTTTTTAATATAAATTACTCTCAGTGCTTAAACATGTCAGAATTTGAGACACTAGAAGAGCTAAACACTCCTTAAAAATGTCAATCGCCCTTAAAGATTTAAGTTTTTTTCAAAACTGAGGGACACTTTCTAATTTCAATTTATTTATTTTTTCTTAAGTAAGTAGGCTATGCTTAATTGTGGTTAATTTACTCTAATCAGACCAGACGTACAATATATGCTTTTAAGTTGACTGTTCTAAAACTTTTCTTGGTCTTGGCTTGTGTAATAAATTTACTGATTAAAGACCAAATAATACTTTCAAATTCAGAAAACATAATCTGAAAGCCAGTTCAAAGTCTCAGAGGAGACCCTATTTTACACAGAGAGGTTGCACTAAATACTAGTCTCAGTTTGGACTGTGCTGAATCAACACAATGTTTATGATGGATTTTTTTTTCACTATACCTTCTATTTATCATTTACTGTCATTAGGTTTTCCCAGATTGGATTTACTCAAGTATGAATAAAATGGCTAAAAGTATTTTTTCTTGCTGTATCAGCTATTGTGTTTTAGTCACTTGAGGCTTAGCAGAACCTACATTACTGATGGTTCTATACAACTGTTGCTCTTGTACAGAAATTATTTTTTTTTTTAGGCAACTAGCTACTGTCTGGTTATTGTGGATATTGCTGAAACTGTAGCATAGCGTCGATGAGCTTGGTGCAAACCAATCACCCAGATACTCACCCTGCTTTTTGCCAGAGCTCTGTGCAACACTATGCTGTTAGCACAATCGATGCTACCTAACTTAAATGTAGAGATTTGTTCGCATTGATGACATCACCACAAGACCTGTTACATGACTGGGCAATGGTCAAGTGGCTTGTAAACTGGTGTAGTTTAAACATAAACATACTGTTTATGCTTATTCTGGCAAGGTATAAAGGATCTTCAGTAGTTTAATATGCTTTTACAGTAGATGAGATGCAGCACTGTCATTTTAACTTTACTAATGTCGATGTAGAAATAAAACCTATAATTCTTTAAAATTGGATTTTCTTAACCTAAGTACTGCATTTAAATGCAGTGTCTGTTTTCAGAAAACATTTTTTGAAATAAAACTCTAGTATACAGTGTATGAGGATAAAAAATTGAAAACCAAATTAAAGCTATTACTATACAGCTAATGTAGACATAGTTAAGGAAATGCACACTAATGAAAAAAATCTCTCAAACAAAAATATACAGAAAACCTAAAAATTTCTCACCAGTTATCCTACATTTTTCTGTCATCCTTAGAAAGTTTCTCACTTGACTATTCTTGAAATGAGTTCTGATATGTTTCCTATTTTATGTATCACATTTATTTATGGTTATGTGGTAGCACCAGCTGAAAATGTTAAGACCAAATGGAAGAAGTGCAGGAGAGATTTCAAACTGACTGTGTTAATCACATGCTGTAAAAGTTCTAGCTTTCCAAGAAAAAGCAATTCCAACTTCCAAAACCTTGCTATTATTTTCATAAAACAAAAAATACAAGGAAAAAAAATGAAAAATCTTAACGTCTCAGTGTACTGTTTTTGAATAATGTTATCTATAATTATAAGACAGACAGTCCATTAAATAGAAAAAAGATTTGTTTTACATAAAGCAAGAGAGTACAAAAGCACAGCTTTTGTAATTTTGGTAATATTGCAGTTTTACAAACATATTGCATAGTATGTGTAAGAAAATAGTTCCCATCTTTTTTATATATTTATATACACAAGAAAATCATTAACATGAAGGTTACAAAACAAAAATGGTTAGCAGACCTTTACTGAGTACTGACTGAAACAATGTGACACTCAAACTTCGATCCAATTTACATATGCATTACAGTGAATCAGCTGATAACAATTCCATAGTCTAATGTTTTTTTTTTTTTTTTTATTTAGACAATGATTTAGAATCTAAAATAACCCATTAAAAATATATATGGTGTTAGTAACTGAATATCTTAAACATCCTTCATTAAATCCTCATAGACATTTATGGCTGTATCTTCAATCCAGACTTAATAGCCCTCTGCATCTAAAACGGATTAAAGTGAATTCTGTCATCCAGTGAGGTCACTGTTTTGCTTTCAAAACAGTATAACTTCAGTTGAAACAAGCAATGTCTTCTCACATTTTGGAATACATACTCTTGTTTTCTTAGGAACAGCAAAAGATCTTCATATGCATGAACAGTAATGTAATTGCACCACACTGACAAAAAATTTTAAAACTTGGGAAAAAAGTGAACAATCTACAGCTCAAAATGCTGCACAAATCTAAACTATGTTACAATTTCATGTTGTAATTACAACTTGTCATCTCTTCATTCCACCAGAATTAGTAGAAGCAGCAGTGTCATAGTGTTAGATATAATAGAAGTATCAGTCTTTGGTCTTATAACTTAACCAATGAATGAACTGCAATACAAAACCATACAGCTAACAGTGCTCAGAGGTTAGCTGATGCTTTTTTTTTTTTTTTTTTTTTTTTTTTTTAAACAAGAAAGAGACAGTATCCTGTAATGTAATGACATAGATAGTTTTACAGAAGATAATTCTATTGTATATATTAAATACATGTAGCTAATAAGGTCTTTTCATACATTTCATTGTTGTCATAAGGATAGCCCTGAAGAAGTCACATCTGCAATACTATTTTAGTGGTTTCCATATAAACATTTTAGTACAAAAAGAAGCTTTATTTGATACATGTATTCATATACTATAAAAAACATCAGATGAATATTTTAGCCTTTGCTTATTTTTGTTTTGGTTTGGTTTGTTATTTTTTTTTAAATTGTACTAGTATTAATGCTTAAAGATATCCTAAGGTCTTCAATCTTTCCCTACCGTTGTCACAACAGAGTGATTTGTTATTGGGAAACTCTTGCCTTAACCAGAGTAAGAAGTGACATCTCTTTTCTAAAATACACAATCAAAATATTCAGTCAGATAAGCACTGTACCTGGGGAAACATTAGCTTGGGCTTAATCTTGCCCTGAATGTTAGGCATTACAAATGGCCAACAAAGACTGAAATAACTTGGAGACCAGGACCAGGAAACTATGAGGAAGGTGACAGAAAAGGGATCTGAAAATTTCCTATGGCTTTGCACACAATGACCTCAGCATTATAAAACCAGCACTGAAATAGCACAGCTATGGCTCCATGATTTATTATGATATTTGTTCTGAGATCTTCTAGTTTCCTTCCACATGAAATGATACTGTGGGATTATGACATTTTTCTGATACTTTGGGGGTGCACTACAAGCAGAAGAGCTCTACTATTGAGGTTTTCGCTATTGCCAGCTCCAAGCACTCAAAACCACTCGGTCTGTTTCTTCTTCCACTCAGGAATGATGACACTGCTTACAGATTATTGGTAGTTTAATTTTTTAGTTCTCTAAATGCATTGAAATCACTTTTCCAATGCTCTCTGAAACCATGTGGGCTAGAAATATTTAAAGAATAAAAACTGAGATTTCTCCCTGCTTACAGTTTTCAATGGATTTAAAGTAAAGCATCAATATTATGAAACTCACCAGAATACTAAGACATCATGAGAATTCATTATGCTATCTCATAGGTTGCTGAAGCTCTCAAATACTCTCTACTTCAGACAGAAGGGACTTCAAGCAAGAAAAAACTGACAGTACAGAGCTATGTGGACTTACTAGCTTGGTTTTGTTGAATCCAATGTGTCATTCGCACTTCTACCTTGAGTTTTCTTCATACAAAGTGGTAAATTGTAACAGCTTTGCTGTTCAAATTAATATCACAACAAAAGAATAGGGTTTTTTTCCTACCTGCCCAATCCCACACAAGTTTGTGTAAAATTTTTAAATGTTGGGTCTTTCCATCCAGTGGGCAGAAAACTTTTTCATACGTATTACAGGTTAAGTAATGGCATAAGATAAAGAACAAACAAATAAGAAATTCTCAATGGAAAATTGATGACAAACTATCTGCAAGCCATTCTGCAGGTTTATTTGAGGAGAAAAAGAAATAATCTTAGTCTATTTTTGTGCAATTTGTATGAAGCCACAATTTAAGTCACCAAATAGCTTAGTCACTATAATCTGTTTGTTCATCTTTTAAGTAACCAGTGTACGTAGGTGTGCACAGATAATGAATACATATAGATGTGTCCTCATACAGACCTATATACTTTTCCTCCTGAAATGTTATTTATCCACATGACTTTCACAATACCATTCTATTACTTGTGTGCATAAGAAAGAGACATCTATTTGCCTACAGTTTTAAGGATACCGTGTGGCTACACTTTCTAACATTTTACTATCACCTTCTTTCTCATCTGTATCTATGTTTCTTAATAAAAATCCTCAGGCTTCTAATATATTTTCTTGCCAAGTGAAAGAATAAAATTTTCAAAGAAACAACAATTCAGCTGTTAACAGCCTTCTTTTGAAGAGATAAAATAATCAATTTAAAATCTTCATTTAACTGGTAGAAACAGCAAATATAGAATTCTTGCTATGGGGTGAAATTCACACCTCTGAAGAGGGCCAATGGAAAGGCAAGCACCAGTCAAGCCGTGGACACGTCTTGTGCTGGTCTTCTGCATAGGGGTGAATTTCATCTGAACTGAAAACAAAATCAACCTTATTAGGTGGCAATAAAGTATAAAGATAATCACAGTTTTAGCTTGCTCATTTTAATTTTTTTTCTCTAGGAAAAAAAAAAAAAAAGCATAGAAATACCCACCTTGCACTGTCTGCTCTGCCTTTAGAGTTACCTTGCAAAAGCTGCCATTGCATTGTTGATCTTACATTCAGAAGACTCTAAAGTTACATTCCAGGTGATGTAATTTAAGGGATAGAATTAAAAAGCACACTTACCTCATGTAATCAATCCATCTTCCACAATAGGAAACATTTTTATACTGTTTTACATTCCTGGGTTCTGCAAGTTTCAAGATACTCTTATTAATCAATGTTGTGATAAAGTTACTAGCATCATACCAAAGCATCTTATATAAGATTTCAATTACCAACCAAGCCAAACAAGTACGAACATTGATACAAGAAAGAAATCCCACATCAAACTTGTCAAAAAAGGAAGTCAGTATTGAGATCTGAGTGCAAATGAGGCTGCATAATTTAAACACAGACCTGATAAAGTCAATGTAATATCAATGTACTTTTTAATATTGAATGTCATTTTGTATGTGTTTTTATATATATTATTACTTTGAAAACCTTAGCAGCAGATGGTGAACAAAAGAGAATAATAAATGTGAATGTCATACCAGTTGTTAGTGCATTGCTTCTCAGCATTACACATTACATTAGTACTAATGTTTGCACTGTGTTGAAATGGCAGCAGTTAGACACAGCTAGAAAATGGACAAGATGTACCTTTGAAGATTTTCTCTTGTTTTTGCGTTTGCCAATTATAAATACCTTGTGAAGAGCAATACACTGATCAACAAACATATCATCATTATTTCCCTCTTTACCCTGTTGTTCTTTTCCAGAATTTGTATGTTCTGCTTAAAGTAATTGCTTCACATGCAGTAGCCACGAAAATAATATATAAGGCCATTCAGATCTGACAAACAAGAGCAGATGTTTTTTTTAACTTTGAAAGGTAATATTGCTGAGCACTTCCAAAATTTTCCTAGTGTACAAAACCCTAGACTTAGTAGACAAAGAGTAACAACACACTTTTAAAGAAACCAAACTCAGGGAGGGATTCTGTCTCTTTTTGTGTTAAAAACCATTTACTGAATTTAATTGTTTAGTAAAGCAAGCATCACACAATGCTTCAAAATTTTAAAATTCAGGGATAAAAGTTTACATCCAAAAAGATGAATGGAAAATTGTGCTTTCAGACAGTAAAGTTATTTATCACACAGGGGGAACCAATTCATCTCGCCATTAGATTCTGGGCAAATTTATGTACTGTATATATATATATGTGCAGTTCATATCCAGGTCCTGCAAAAATCTAAAACTATGTGCTTCACTTCATGTAGCAAAGGCACCTGTGTTATTCTCCCTTTTGGACAAAAGGTGACGTTATGTTCCAGGTTTCCTGATGAAGAATACATTGATTTCTGAATATCTCACTCCCATCTCTACGTTGAGTGGCAACACAAACCACAAGAGAAGGCAGCGCTGTATTCCTGCTTACACTGGAAGAAGTTGCTCTGCAGGCCATTTGAAGCGTCGAACTTGTCACAAGGGAAACCGAGCAGAACTGTGAAGCAGAGGGATAGTAACAAAAGGCTATTCTGGTGTGAGGATAAATCGGAGTCATTCTAGCTCCACAAGCAGATGTTGCTACTGGATTGACATGTGGAGCCTGCTCCTGCTGGGGACAGGTAAAGTTTACCATTGGGACAGATGCAGAGCTCATAGATAGTCTGGCGAGGAGCTGAAGAGCTGGGTGAGGAGGAGGAGGAGGAGGAGGAGGAAAAGGAACCCACTGGTAGATTTCCCAGGCGGATTGTATCTGCATTTAAAAATATCTACAAAAGGGAAAAAAAAAAAAAAGAGTAAGTAGTTATTTTTCAGCATTGTGACCTATTTTAAATAAGTGTTTTGAGGCAGTCATGAGTTTTTTAGAAATACATAAAAAAATCAGAAATATTTTATTAGCAGTATTAGCAAGATTATTATAAATATTAGAAATATATCTTAGAAAGAATTATTTTTAGAATAAAAAAGCTATCAACATGTCTTGGGTTTTACCCACTGGGGTTTATATCCATTAATACTCATTACTACAATATATACAAATACTTCACTCAACACGTTTATTCAGATACAATCAGTATCATACAAAAACATTTTGACAATATTCTTGAATAGGTTGAATTTTCACTTGTACATTTTGTTCATTCATGGCAGCAGCATATCCTTGCTCTGGCAGAATTTATATTTTAATAAGTGTGAAGTGATATTAAAGCACATTCCCCAGTGTGTTCCTGTAAGCAGCTGGAAATATGTGCTGAACTGTGCTAAATTGTAGGGGCTTAACAATAGCTACATCCAGACAATAATTAAATAAGGGTACAGAGTCATATGCACAAAATAAAGAGCTTAGTTGACCTAAATTAAGAGCAGAAAAGAGTTCAGGTTAAAGTCTTATTATGAAGGTCGTCAGACTATTCCCATTTGTTTCTGAACACTGAATGTGATTAAGAAATATTGTTTTATTTTAAAATCTCTTTACATTGGAAATAACATGAGTCAGTATGAAACCGTAGACATCAGTAATGTTCATGAATCTGTATTGAGTTCTGCAATATATACACTTATGTTACATTTTCAGGGTGTTGAATAAACAGTGTCACAAAATTAGGTAACTAAAGCAGGAGAACCCCATGTCTTCCACTGGAACAAGCAAGCAAGTCTCCAGTTGCTTAGAATTTATTTTTTATTTATGGAAGGAGTAAATGAGAGCCTAAGTAAGATCAGTCATTATCTCAGGCGCAGACTAGGAACTTCTAGAAAATAGGTAAACAAATCAAAATGCCTTTAAGCCCTGCAGAAAATGGTATAAAGCTTAGGAAAGGGTGAGTTCTTAAATACCTGCTAGTGTTTTTTTGTAAGGTATTGAAAATCAGCAAAGCCAGCTTGACACCATTACATCACAATGTTGGCAGTACATGTAAAAAACCTGGGGAGATATGGCATGTATTGCTTTTTTCTACAGGAGACAAGTATTATTTTATGATAAAATCAGCAGTATATGGCAGGAAAGCAGTGCAGAAGCACAACTAAGCCCCTGCTGGAGAGAAGTGAAGGAGAGCAGGCTGAGAAAAAATAAAGAAGTCTGGATAAAATCCTGTACAAGGACCGATGCACAGTCACATTACCATTCACAGCAGAAGCATTGTAAATGACTGGGATCATCAAAGGAAATACAGGCTGAAAGCAGCCCCAAACAATATAACCCCCCATCATTGTGAAGTCTTCAGTTCTCAGAGTAAGATACTGTCATTGGTGGGATTTTACACTAAAAGGGACAGAAAGGGAGAATCTCAGAGGCAGAGGCAACAACTCCATGGCACCATGCCTGTTTTAATTCACATCCTGCCGGGTAGAGGAATTCATTTCAAAACTAAAATGCAGCAAATTATTATCTTTGTTCTATAATTTATATGACAAAGGAATTATGTATTTACAGACACATACATGCATTTCTGCTTTATAAGTCCAGTATCATAGACCTGAAATAATTAGGAGTCAAAACCTCCACAGAAATAATTTAGATGGAAGAAACGTGGATGGTGTAAGGGAACAATTTGATAATGTGCTGTTAGAATTACAACTGAAAAAAAAGATTACACATATAAAAGCATTCAGCTCAGCTAGGAGTAACTATAGCAAGGATAATAAGAAAACAAAATAACAGATGGTGGGAAAAAATAATTTGATAGCAAACTAGAAGCTAGAAATTGGTAAAATGTAGGAAGGAAACAAAGGACATAATCACCAGTCAGTGGAGTGACAGGTAGTAAAAAGTACTCTTTCACTTCTCATATCAAGAATAAAAGAAAAGTTAACAAGTCTACTATTAATGTAGCAATGGTAGAGTTATCAATAGTATTGCATAAAAATCCAGTAGCATTCAACAGTGCAAGCTCTATGTAAGTCTATCTTTTATACCAAATAGTGCTCAGCATAGTTCTGTACTTGAAGATCAGGTATTGATGTCAGAACATGACTGTGATAAAATACTTTAAATTTCAACTGTAACTCAACAGGATATTAAACAGGAGCCAATAATGTCAAATACTTTTAATCAGCAACTCTTTATAACTTTTAATGAATAGATCTCAAAAAGAAGCTGATAGCCTTTTGGACTTTTAATACTGATTTTCAGTAAACCCTGATATACTTGGAATATCAAAGAAGATAAGAAAAATATCATTTCAATGCTTTTGTTTAAAAAAATGGAAGCAGGAGATATTAGAATATTATATATCTGATAATGAAAGACACTTCAGTGTAGAAGACATACATGTAAGAAAATTCAACAATGCAAGATTAGCTTTAACAGAGCATGTAACTGGATATTTTAACTGTTTAGCTGCAGTGGTGATGGGGAAGGATCATGAGAAATCTGTAAATCAAAATTAAATGGGCTCTAAAAGATATGTCTCGATTCAAACAAGAATTAACTCAGAAAAAGTCAGAGAGCATGTTTCTGAGATCAGACTAGATTAAAATCTCTTGAATTTTACTATCTTTTTTCTAGGAGCTCAATATTTTTATGTTTGTTTACATCAGGAGAGCTACGCTTCTGCAACCCCTCATTGCAGATGTTCTGTAATGTAGTCCTCTAAGACTTTAATTCAGTGGACCTTAGTTCAGTGTGCATTACAATACAATGTAGCTCCACGATTGTGCTTATTAAAATAGGTCCACTTTTTAAGCATATCTGTGCATGATTTTCGACTGGTGATTAGAAATTTCACACTGTGATGTAGATCAATACAGGTTTTTCTGGTGTCATAATCTTGAGCAGTAGCTATCAGGTCCTGTCCCAGCACTCATCCCAGAATATCTGGTGAGCAATGTGGATACCAGGTACAGTGTCTGAGAAAAACTGTAGTGGCTTCTTGTGAGGATGTATCTGCTGCAGTAAGTCTGACAAGCTCTGTGCCTTTGTGGAAAGCTGGGAAGGCTGGGCAATTTAAACAGACTCCTATAGCTAATCCCTGGGGAAGCCTGAGATGAAGAGGATTAATAAAGATGGTTTAAAGCCAACATTCAAATCTACTCTGTACTTATGCTGTCAAGGTTATGAATAAAAGACTAAATTTACAGATGCAACATTGCTATCTATTAGTTAAGCAGGGGTCCAAATATATCATTATAGTAGCCCAATACATAAGGAACTTCAGAGGAACATAGTCCATGTTTGAGGATATACTGTTTCCCTTCCTATCATCTACTAAAAACTGAAATTCATGTCAAAAAGTCCTCCAACATCAGTAAAACTTAAACTCCTTACTGTTTTATGCCTGATATTATGAGGTGTTTAAAGAGAAAGAAAGAAGCTGCAAGGCAAAAAAACGAACAGTATTATGTTCCCAGGGAACACTGTTGCTAGATGACAGTAGTTAATGGAAGTGCCTGTATACAGTCTTTTTCTAATCTTTTGTGCTGTGAAAGGTAGGAGATAAGCCATTTAATACTTCATACGCATCAAGGCCATGCAAGCTAGTCATGCTCTTTCTGAGAATCTCACATCTCAGCAGATAAATAGGGAAGGATAAAAACAAAACTTTTATCTGTTCTTGAAACATTGTAGGAAACTGACTGAGAGATTACAAAATGGAAAAGGCAGCAGCTACTCAGAGAAATGCTATTTCACAGAGAGCAGAGCACTGAGCAGCATAATTCACTCTAAATACTCAAGGCTTAGAAATCCTAGATGACTGCTTTGTTTTGTACATCTTAGTGCTGAGAAAAAAAAATATATATTTTTAAATATATAATATTTAAAAGTAGACCTGATTTCTGACTAATTAAAGTAGCAAACTGAATCAGCCTGTAGGGCATGTGATAGGAATGGACAAATTGTAGTCTTTTTACACATATTTTTTGTTAATGGAGATGTACAAGTCATCTGCTAAATAGACTGTGTTGTTAATCTGAACAGTGAGAGAGAAAGGGAGAGTAAAACAAGCCATCAAATATAGATTATCTACAAACTAAAGAACTAAATTAAAGGAGAGGACTTTCAGTGGCAAGATATAGGCATGAATTAAAAAATCAAATAATCCTACAAGCCATTTCATACAGAGATATTAACTTGCCATGTATAAAAGTTCTCCGCTGAGTCCTTGACTAAGTCCTCTCAAGAGAGGAGATCATAGGCTAAACTGACAAAGCCAAATGAAAGAGTTAGGATTTACAAACATTGAAGAATTATCTGTATTCATGTACAGTTTGATTAGACAGGTAATTCTACAGAGCTGCAAAGGCATATTTCAGGACTAATGTAGATAAGAAATGGCAGGAAACTGAAGGAAATTTAGAAGAAAAGAAAGCTGAAAGGCTGGTGTTCATCAATCAGTATGAGGAGATAGTGTAATGACATCTCACTAAATAAACCTTTTGGATTCCCTTAGGCTCTTCAGAATTAACCTGAATTATAACAATGCAAGATTTTGTCTAGTCTTTTTGCTCTTCTGAATATGCTATCGGAAGCATACATACAAAAAGGATCATATAGATTGGGTCACTACAATCAACTATATAATTTTCTTATGCCAGTATGTTTTAACATTTAAGGTGAAGATGAACTATAGGATACATTGCAGTACTTTACTTCATGTGGACCATTTGTTCTAACACTTATCTGTGGTTTTGACATTTATTTTAAAACTATTCACCCAAACTAGCTTTCATTAAATCTGAAAGATGTTTCTGAGAAAAAGAAAATAAAATCATAATGAAAATTAAAATGTTAACTTGATAGTGTATATACTCTAAAATCAAAACATATGCTGGCACAATACCTGGAACAGTATTTGTCATAATGTTTAATAGTATTGAGGAAGAGTTAAACAGTGAAGTGAATGTGATGACTGGGGTGAAACAGAATATGCTAAATATTCAAAGACCAAAAGATCTAGTACAACCTCTGTATTGAAAATGTATTATTTACAGGATTCAGATTGATTGACCACAAGACAAATGAGACCTTTAGGCCAAAGCATTGTCTGATGTGGTTAATGTTCTCTTTCTAAAGATTATATACCTGGACAGAGCCACATTGGCAAGTTTCTTCTTTTATTACATTGCTCCCATTCTCACTTCCATGTTATGCCTAGAACTACTGACAACTGAAAGTGATTTGAAAACTAACATATATATATATATATATATATATATGTATGTTAAATATAATATTGTACATTAGCGAAGTGTACAGTTTCTGCCTGAATGGGAAAATTTGTATTTTGAGTCTTTAATATTGAAGTGGTGTTTATGAGAGTGATGTTTCATTTTAAGTACACATTTTTGTAAACTCATGTTAAGTAAACACAGGAATATGTTGTAACTTCTTAATTATAACCCCAGTGAAATTTATATGGGTGGCTACTGAAGCAAAAACTTTCTCTTGTATTTATTATTTCCATTAAGGAAATAATTTTAGGGGATTATCAAACGGGGTTGCTGTGAATGTTGACCAGTAAAAGTTTACAAGCTCCAGTGCTTATGGAATGCCAGTGGTAGTCTCATAAACAAGAGTTCCCAGAATCAAATTCTACATTATATTAGAAGTCTTTACAAATTCATTCATTCAGGGGACAGATGTGACTTCTTTGTGATTGATGCACACAACCCAGAAAGGGAAATATATCTGGAACACTTGTGCTTAGTATACCGAGTAAAAAATATTAATTGCCATTCAAGTCAGAACTAGATTAAAATATGATATTAATGGAAACATATTTTATTTATATAATAAACTATTAATTGTCACTTCTTTTTATCCTTCTAATAAAATGGTTTATGGTGTTGGTCTTCAAAACTTGCCTGGGAACAGTTAAAAGATGAGTGATTTCAGTTAAAATTTTGTTTTTGTAGTTTGGGAACACTGTATTTTGGTTGTAGACTTCTACTAAAAGTAGGTTTTTTGCTATAAATTAACTTACGCATTAATAACGGGTTTAAGTTGGCAATGAAAAGTTTTGTTTAAAAATAACATAATTTTAATAATTTCTATATAATTTTTAATAATTTTATATATCTGTCAAAATATCTTAATGACATTCTTGAAATCAATAATTAGGATATAGAAATATTTCCCTTCATTTCCACTAATTTCTTTCCTCCCAGACTATAGTGACAAGTCAACTGGTTAATACCATGAAAAAGGACTGTGAAAACAAAATGGAGCACACATTTGTTAGACTATTTCTGATGAATAAACAGTGGATCTTTGAGATTTAGAGCCTGCTACTGCTTTATTTCCTACTGAACCCACTTCATCCATATCAAACATTTAAATTTTTTTTGCAAATGTTTAATCTCAGACAAACATAACTCAGCTGAATTGAACTAAACTAGGAAATGTTGTTGCCTTTGATCAGCTATTCCTTCTTAGTCATTACAAGCATCTTACGGAACAAAGTAATTCAATTTCAGTGTATTTAGATAATTTAAAAGAAAAAAAAAAAAACAAAAACCACAATCTTATTTTTTTTTTCTATTTCAGAATAAAAACTATCCACAACAACTCACCAAACCCAAAGCTTTAAAATGGTACTGTTGGTTATGTTTACAAATGAAGATTACTCCAGTTTTATTAAGTATTAATCTCTGTGTTAAATACATCTCCTGGATTTAGAGAGAAAACTGGATAAGATTACAGATCAAATGTTAGTACTATATGCATTTGTCAGTCTCTACAAAATAATCTTGGGTGCCTGCTTCATAAACTGTGTTGTGCCAAAATGGTAAATATAAATGTGGCCTCTTTTCTGCTACACTGATTTTGAGTAAACTTTGTCTGTTAAAGAGTATTGTTTATTTTTAATGTGACAGCTATAAACCTCACCAAGGATTCAGACATATCATGCCAGAAACAACCAACTTTAGTCTACAAATGATGCCATGAAAGAGTGTAATTTGACAAGGAAATACCAGGACTTAAAGAAGTAAATAGGAAAAAGGCCATAGACGGGTTGACTAATATCAATATGTTTGTAAAAATGAGAAGCCTCTGTTCATTTTTCTCCTTTAAGGTCCAAAGACCTCACTTGGTTATACACAGCAGCTGCACAAAAAAGACTCAAGAGCTGAGGTTAGTTAGCAGCATTTTCCTTCAAAGGGTGATGTATTGTCAAGACCATTAAAATTAGTTGTTAAACCGAGTGGAAAACATAAAATAATCCTTTAATCTTATTATCATTATATGATAATATGTTTCAGGTTCAGTTCTGTGATAAATAACAGAAGAATTTTGCTTTTGCTAAAAGTAATTAAACAATTACTTTTATTGAGTTAGGCTAAAGTTGTTATTAAATTAGTGTTGTTGAAATTATAAAAGTTAAGCAAGCCTTTTTTGACCACAAATTAGGCATATGGTTGGGCATTGTGGGGAGTTGGGCAAGCAAGAGGTTGGGGGGGTGGTCTGTGGTTAGGCATCATGTAAAGGGGAACCTGGATAGGAGGGGCTGGGGAAGAATGGAAGCCAGCAGAAAAGGAAGCGAAGAAGTCCTCATGAAGAGGAACCTGGACTTCACCGCCCGCCCCCTCCATCCCCTTCCCCAACTCCCCCCTGAGAGCAGTGTAAAAGTACCGAGAGAGACAGCCTCGGAGAAACAAAGAAAAAGGAGCTGTGCAGGTGTAAAGAGGAGAACACCTGCCATTTTCACTCAGCCAATGAAATCTCCTGGTTGCTCCATAGAAAGAAGCCCCTGCTGGGGTGGGGTGCGCACCATTGCGCCCAGAGACGTATTCTTTGCTCCACTGACTTTGACTCCAAATAGAACATTATTTTTTTATATACGTGAGCTTGTTTCTCACAAATTCTAACATATTTTTATGCCTAGCGAAATCTGGTATCTACAGAATTCAAAACTGATCTGTACTTTTGTGTTGTGTTTATATGTGAAAGAAGCAGTAGTCAACTATCAGTCATTGTGCTGAATTTGAAGACAAGAAATGTTCTTTTTCTTCTTATGTGAACCAATAGATTCAGCTAGAGCCTGGAGCTTCACTTTTCATTTTTCTTGTAAATGACTGCTGCTTTAAACCATTGGTTATGGTTTATTTATAGAATAATACATAGTTCACAATTAAATGCCAAGCTATAATTGAATCAAAGGATTCTGCTGATGCCTCAACTCACAAGGGTGCAGCTCAAGAGCTTTATAAAGGGCATCAAAATCTGAGTCTAAATTACAGCCCCCAGTATTCAGTCTGGCATCATGCATTATAATGCGTAGTAGAGCTAAAAGGATTACTATAATACTGCAGTAAATAAAAAGAAAATATATCAAACAGCAGAATTCAGGATGCTTGCAGAGGTTTTCAGTTTATAATGTGGGAGGTTAGAGATTATACAGCATCAGAAACAACACTAGAATAAAAGTATTTCATAAACACATTTATTATTTTCCTAAAAAAATATTCTGAAGAAAATATATGTTTCATAGATTAATCGACAGTAAATTGTGTTCTGCTACATATAACTGCTTGATTCCAGATGTCACATAGCTATTTTCTGACATAATAGGGCAATAATTATGCTGTAGAAGGAAAATATTAACTCACACCTCTCTGATGATTTTTTGAGTAATCTTACAAACATTAAAAAAGTTAAATTTAGTTAACCAGTATGAGAAATATACCATAAACTTGTATGTTTTCTAGTACAAAAAATGTCTTATCACAAAAATGGTTCACAGATCCAATTCACAAAGACAACATTCTTTCATTCATGAAAGAAATCTAACTGATAAAGCATACATTTTTAGGCTAAAATAAAGATTATTTCTGACACAGATACTTTGTTTTGGTTTAGAATGTGTTTTCTTAAAAACGAGTAATGAAAAACCCTTTCCACTTTTTTCAATACTATCTGCTAATCCATAGTGTATTTGTTGGGCTGTAAGCAAGGACACCAATCAATATTTTGTTATGTAGACATTTTATCCATCAGATGCTTACCCTGGTTCCTAACACCAGGTTGTAATTAGTCCAGCAATTCCCTAATGTGGCCACAGCAACTTTGCACAGCCGGTGATGCTGTGGAAGCTCATCATACGCCTTCCAAAGTGTTTCTGCATTTTCCTATGATCTGCTCCATTGTAAGAGATAAAACAGCGGATTGTAACGGCATTGGTCAGATCTCATCATGGAATTTCTCTGTGGATTTGGGGTACAGCTCTTTACAGATCTTACTGGAATTGCAAGTATTCAAGAGATAATTAGACACTTTGAACTCTGGTGGATGTATGTCTACAGAACAGCTCCTTGGGAAAGAGTGGGGAAAGGATGGTAATTTGTCTTCTGATAACTGTCAGTCTAACATCTGTGTGGGAAATCACAGATGTGCAAAGTCTTACTTACCATGTAAAGGACTACAATAATTTTTAATATGAAGTTCAGCAAAGTCTGCCTTACACTGACATTTTTTTCCTACAAAGCATTTAATACGGAATTTAATTCCAGTCCTGAATAATATATAATATAGTCATTATAACTCTTCTTGGGTTCCCATTCTCAAAGTCCAACTGAGGTCATAGGACATTATTTCCAAAATTACCTTTTCAATAAGTTGTAAGAAATATTTAAGAAAAAGTAGAAGTCGTGCAATAAGCTCACAGTGTTGCTATAGAGAAAAATGCCTGAGGATTCCACAGATTAAATATTTGTACAAAGCACCACAGAGGTACACAATACTAAACCAAGACATTATAGATACATCCATTGGTTCAGGGATCCTGGGGGATTGAGGTTAAGGTAGCAGTCTTTTTGTTGTTTGTTTGTTTTTTTAATTTTAATTTTCATTTGAGTATTACTTTTTCCCACTGGAAATATCATGAAGGGAAAGAACAAAGAAATACATTCTAGGTGAAAAATTTATGTTAATGAATGTAGGAAACACACTAGATTGGGCCAGGTAGGGATATATGGAGGGGAAGCAGGAAAGGTCACAGGAAGCTGTAGCCCCTGCAATAAAAATACTTACAGAAATGACAAGGGTGAGGAAGGGTGATATTTACTATTAAAAGAATATTAGATTGTCTTTACTGCTATCTCAGCAACTTTAAAAAACAGCAACAAAGACTTTATATTTAGAGAGGTGGCAAGTAAAGATGGGAGACTGTGGGAAAAGATGGCTTTTGGAGAAACTCAGAAATAAGATAGGGCATGTGGTATATAAATATTTGAAGCTCTGAATTAGGAAAATGTTGTGCCTTAATTATGCAGGACAGATACTTGCATCAACAGAAAAATGTTATCAAAATAGGCCTTTGATACAGTGTATTGGCCAAAAATGTGCCTGTCTGCATTGTAGTACAAAGACTGTGCATTGCAGGGGATTATCTGTCACAGATGTGAAAGCTGCTTTTGTTTATTGTTGCTTATTTAGACAGTTTGTAAAGTATCTGGAAACATTTGGTAGAAAATACAAAATACATAAAGACCTGCATTCCCAATTAGATATTTACTTTAAACAACTGCTTTTCCAAAAATGTTGTAACATGGCAAGTCCCACTGAGAACAATTTGAAAATCTATCCATGTCTCCAAAGTACCTAATAGATATCTGAGAGACTTTGAAACCCTTCCACAAGTTTTTTAATGTTCTATAATTTTAAGGATTGAAGATTAAAGGACTCTCATACCAGGAATCTTTCATGAATATCTGCTATACATGGATTGCCATCAAACCAGTGACCCAATTTAAAATCGTTTTCATGAGTTCGTACAGGCTTGCACATGAAGAATCTACCAAAATCTTTTTATGTCAAGTTGGTCACTGAAACAAGACACTGATAAAACAGTACAGTGAACATACCATTAAAGTACCCTGCCTTTCTTACAGAGATAGTAACAGTTCAGGGAAATAAACCACATGTAGAGCAAATTTGTTAAACCTCTTCATCATGGTTTAATGAACTATTAATCCAAATTAATCCAAACTTCTCTTAGTTTGTCAGGATCATCCAAAGTAATTTTTTACCACTATGACTTAGTTGTCTCTGTCCCATGGATATGCTGAAGAAATGGGTAGATTTCTCCTTGACTCTTAGATTAAAAATAATTATTATCTCTATTAATTTAAATAACATTTTTTTTTCAGTGTGAATGAAATTTAGTGATTCAAATATTTGCAAAAACCAAAGAAGTATTAATAATTGAGCGAGCTAAACCAAAATTACTTTAATGTAGGTGAACGCAAAACACTTCTTGTGATGTTTACCTTTCTGCTGAATAAACTATCCTCACATTGTTTGCATTACAATAGGCAGAGATGTAGAACATTTCTCCACTCACTGCACGTACCTCCCCTTCTGTGGACTGTAAGTGCAGCTCTTTCCTACAGGTAGCCTTTAAGTCTCCTGCAGCTGCGTTGACTTGCACTCCCCTGGGTGCTTCCATCACCAAAGATCTAGTAGGAGATTCAAGTCTGAAAGACAGAAACAATCACTGAGAAAAAATGCACTGAATCCAACCACCAAAAAAACATCTAGCCCCGAAGTCCACGATGCAAGCAGATAGAAATGTATTTTGAAAGGTAAAAAAGTAAAAATTAGTTATATGTGTGATTCTCTCACTACTCTTTATAGCCTGGAGAAGAAAAAAAAATTAAGTATATGTTTAAATCTACTGTTTAAGATAGCATTTAAGCATATACTGATATAAGCTTGTCTGCTTAGTGATGCTTTCTGGCATTAGTACCTAATTTACTTGACTGTACTAATACTGAAATATAGGTACCGCGTGTCTCTGTGAGCACTTTTGTAATGACAGGTTAATAACCAAAGTCTGATTAGTGACCAGTGACAAATGTTGAACTACATAGAAAGAAAGCAATATGCTTACAAAGTTTTAAATAATGATGTAAAACTGATTAGAATTACTTTGCCTTCACAGGTTCATTCATATTTCAGTGTAGCAGCATTAGGTATAGCAGCATTATGTATGAAGAAGAGAGGAAAAGAAAATTTGTTATGTTTCTATTATTGGGGGGGGATTTGCATGTTTTTGATCTTCTGCAAAATGCTCATTATGCTCTTTAACCCCGTTATAATAGGGCTAAGATGCATATCACTGGGTCTTGGTATCTTTCGTCAAAGAAACTATTGTTCTTGTATTGTCAGTCTTTCTGTTTCTCTCTACCCTATACTCAAGATCCTCCATCAACCTTGATGCAGAACTGTGATACCTTCTTAGCTATGTTATCTCACAGCACTGTACAGGTTGCTCTTGAAAGGGAAGTACTGATGCAAGGATTTCATAGAAGCCATGCTCACACACTGAAAAGGAAAGATGATTGGATGAAAATTGTATTGAACTAGGAAACAAAAATTTGGATTCTCATTATGTTCAGCCGTAGACTTATTGCACAGCCCTGTTAAGAGGGAGACAAATCTTTTAATCTATATCCCAATAATATAATGACAGAACATAGTTCCACTTTACCTGAACAAAGGCTTTTTGTAAGATGAAGTATATTAATGGTAGAAATGTCTAGAATAAGTAGCTTGAAGAAAACACTATATTCCCCTCTTCAACAAATTGTATTTTGAGTGTTAGGTCACATCCATCCAAAAATATAATGATGTACTAGATGTATAAAGGAAAGAATAGTTTGACAAAGATTTTTCTATAGAAAAGCCAAATGAAAGATCCATCAAGCAATGGAACAAGAGAATTTCAGTGTATTTCAACTACTGAATTTTTTAAGTGTACAGAATAGTGATGGATTATAATTTTGAAATCAACATACCACATTTGCATGCAAAGTAAGTAAGTCACTGAGATGGTGTCTGTGAAATGCTTGTTTGTTAGATGTCACTGACACTCAATAGGGAAATAAAAAAGGAAAGCAATTATTTGGCAACACAAAATGAAACTGTTAAAAGCAGGTGTCCAGACAGAGGAAAACATTATTTGTAGCTACCTATATGAAAAAGTATATATGGAATACGTATAGATAGTAGTAGTAGAAAAATCCGTATTTCTGTTAGTGCTAAGCTATTTTCTTTCATTTTTTTTTACGCTCTGTAGGGAGCAGTTAATAGAAGGTTCTGCAGTCCTTTGTACCATGGAAGAATCTAAATATGAATTATTTAATCATGTACATCAGTGTTTTTCAGGTGATGGCTTGTGAACTTCTGATGGCTATCATACAGCAGAAGAAGATCTAACGAAACCTTTTAGGCATCATATAAAGTTTAGAAATTAGTTTTCTGAAAGCACTCTGTTGCCTTAATGAGGTTTTATCTTGAATTTAAAAGGAAACAACTGTAGAAATGTTAAATGATTGCATACTTCCATATTTTTCAGCAGCACATTTTTGTGACTTATAACCTACTTTCCAGGAATATTAACATTTCTCAGTGGTTTCAGTTGCCATTTCATAATCATGAAGACAAAAGTGCCTTTAACTACATTTATTGCATTGAATTGATGGGTATTAACAAAGTCACAAATATTTCTGATTTCATAACATCAAAACCACTCTCAGATCTGACTGAAATTTTTCAGCAGGTGGGCAATAAAAATCTACTTAGGAATATATTTCAAGACTCTATGAGTTTGTTTGAAGAATAAACGTGTTTTTTTTGTTTGTTTGTTTGTTTTTTTTTTTTTTTTTCCAAAACACACAAGGCAGTGTATAGCTCAGAGTTGCTTTGTTTATCTACATCACTGTTTTTCATGAACAACATTAACATAACTGGCTTCCAGTTTGTCTAAAATGAAGGCATTTGGGCAACTAATTTCTGAATTTGAGAAGAAGTTGTTAATATCAGCTGTCTATACACAGTGGCAAAGGAAAATAGATTTTTTTTTAGCATTTTCCTGAAAGCAGATAAGGTGGTAGAAATGCCAATGAATGGTTGATGATCAGCAGAGTAGTTTTAAAAACACTATCTATTGGTAAAATGGAATGCCTAAATCTGTTTTATGCTTGCTAATTTACTTTACTTATTATTATTCCTCCAATGATCTACATCTGAAAAATGACCTAGCTACTCAATCTTCAGCATGCTACTTGAAATGCAAAAGTCTATATACATAGATTATTTTCTCAGTGTTCTGAGATAAATTATGTTTGATATGCAGCTGCTTTATAATATTTCTTCTTTGTCATATTTCTAAAGGCTTTAATCTCTACTATAAACTTATTGTAACACTCCACATTGTAATACTCATCCCTCCAAGGAAAAGTGCATTATTACAATAGCATATTGAAGAATTTGCTTTCCTTTCAGATTTACTGATGGCCTGTCACAGTGGCATTTACATCTATGAATGAATCCTATGCATATAATTTAATTTTCCTCTCTCAAACAGCAAACAGCTATGATGTAGAAGGTAGCTACTGCTATTTTTAGACAGAAACTACAACACTGTAGGAATGACAAAGAGTCTTTGAAAAAGAGGTTTTTTAAAAATATAATCTGTCAATTCACTATATGTGATGCAGACAAATGATCTATCCAGAGCAGAGAAGGGCTTTTTTCTTTTCAATTATCAATGGTTAATTTGTGAAAAAAGACAAAATTCAGAGACGCAAAGCTATATGAATTTGAGTTCAATTCATTAAAGAATTATTGCTAAAAAAGGAAACTTTTCAAATATCTTGAATATGTTACCTTGAAGTTATGAAAATATTTCTCATCAGAAATGCAGGAACATTATTTTCATTTGGTATTTCCTGTTTACAAACTGACCTAGATTGTATAAGAAAAAAATAATTTAACAAATGAACCAAAAGGTTTAATTTTGTGTTTTAAGAAATATTTTAGATTTACCTCTTGCATATCCCTACACTCACATGGGATACAATTTATGTATGTTAACTTTGCTCTGTTGGCTAGCAGAAGGTATTTCTTAAAATAGAAGGAAATAGAAGAATCCCCTGTGCAGATGTGAATAATTTATTTGCTTCATGTCTATTTAAGCTGTGGATCCAAAGCATGCTACTTAGTCAAACCACTGATATGAGCCTCTACCAGTTTGGAATTTGTATTCAAAATGGGGGATTTAAAAATATACTGTCAACTAGAAAACACACATGTAAAGCTGGAACTCATTTCCCCTTTACTAGCACCTTTACACCTGGGAGTCAAGAAATACTTCAATACCTCCAAGTATTTAACTTTTATATATGATGGTCTTGCCAACACTTTGTGGCTTTTTTCAGTTAGCATATGAATCCTATTATTAAAAAAAAAAAAAAAAAAGTTCTGCAAATATCAACTCAATGGAAAACCTACACATTGACTTGGTAACCTTTTTGTAGATTTCTATAGATTAAAATAATTGTGACATCGATCTTGCTGCCTTTAAGTAAATAGTTGTGGCAGACTGGGGCTGCTGAGAGCAAATGGATGCGGCAAGCCTCTCCCTATCCCTTTTCCTTTTCTTCCTTGTAAACAAGCACGGTCAACCCCAAAATCCCATATAACACAGGGTCTTTCTTTTCTGCAAGTGAAATAATTTTGTTCCAAATTAGAATGAAGAATTTATTTTAAAAATAATTTCAAAAAAGTTGTTTTCCAGAAACCTCAAACGATTATAAATATATATTCCTTCCATTTCAATTATTATGAAAAGACAAGCTGGCTTCCCTGGTGCTCAAGGAAATTGATTTCAAGAGTCCTCCAGTGAGACCAAGAGCCTTTAAAGGAGTCCACTGAACAGTGATAGTGCTAGATAAAATTAGGGTTTCCATTCAGTCAATTTCCTGGAAGTCAGGCTGCAAACTCCAGTAGTACTCATAAAGAATAATCAGGGACTTTTATGGTCATGGCGACAAAAATCTGGAAGGCTTTTTTTAAGACATTGTAACTATTCAATCAGAGGAATCTTTATTAGCTGCATTTTACACCATAGTGGGAATGTTATGAAAATAAAATTACTATTCACTCATTTCAGTCTCAATACTTATACTATTTACAAGATTATACATGTACTTTTTAACATATATACATGAACAAAAATCTCTTTGATACATTTACATGTATCAAAATGTGCACCTCTGCAAGATGCATATGAATCATTGACAGAATAGTTATTTTTCCTGAAGCCTGTTGTATTCTGATGTGTTTAATCAAATGCTTATATTCTCAGAATTATTTTTTTTTTTTTTAATTGAAATGCAAGGGTAAATGTACAGGCCTCATGAATCCTTAATATTGTTCACTGGTCATCAGCTATCCTTTCTCAAGAAGCAAAATTCTAATATATTCACTGGAAGCTCTCTGATTTATGTGGGAACCAAACCTTTAGGGGCACTAAGTCTGTGAGTGCACAAGGCAAGTCTTAAGTAAAAGAAAGTTAAATGAATGCTTTATGGAATAGGTAATGGTCTAAACCAGTAAATATTAACATGATTTTTTTTTTTTTCAAAATATCCAATTTTGCAACTCATGGACAATAAACTTAAATAAAGAGGAAGATTTCTTGACTTAAATCAGAACAGTAGAATGTCATTCAGTATAGCATCTCATGTTAAGTCCATGTTTTGGGTGTCACTGACATTGGCATGTGTCAGCACACCCTTATTATAAGTCTTGAAAATCTCATTAACCCAGAAATCACCTCACTGGGCTTAAATCTGAGTTCTAATTGCCCTGTACATGCCACTGGGTTTCAGTTCAGTGGGTCTGTGTTATCAAAGAGACACCTGAAAAAACTGAATATTTTGATGTTATTTGACATAGATGATAAATCAGAAAAATAATTTCCTCATATAGGGAAATAAAGGAACTCTTCAGAGAATATACAAATTATTACTTAGTAAGGAGGAAAAGTAAGAAATAAAATGTCATTGAAGAGTTTTTCAGTTATGCTATTAAAGGACTAGAAAAATTGAAGCAGCATCAGGGAAGGGTGAGGAGTGCTAGAGAGAGCAAATTTACAAAATAAGCAGATGATGTGAGGAAGGTTAAAGAGAACTTAATGCATGGTTGTTTCTTAGAGTGGGTGAGGGCATTGCCAGAATAGCTAAAGACAGGGAAACTATCAAAATCGGGAATAATATTAAGAACATAACAAGACAGAAACCTAATTGGGCTCTCAGGTAGAAAAAATCATGCATTCTAGAATGCAAAGTCCACTAAAACTCAAACCCTGGAAACTCAAGAAAATTAGCAGAAATGTAGAGATTAGAATATGAGCTTTTATTTTTTTAAAGAAATACCACAACATGTTCAAAAGTCTAAACTTTCAGGCTGTGAGACAAAGATCTGCATATAAAACAATCCAAAATAGTCTCTTAAGTAAAGGTATGGGAAAAGGATTCCTCATAGTCCTGACATCTTAGAGCTACCCCCATTCCACCCAAAACATTCCCCTTCCTATAATCTTCCTCACTTTTGTTCTGACCTGAAACATATTCTACACATGCCCTGCCACTCCACTAAACATAGTTATATGAATTTATTTTCTTTCCAGAAATATCTCCATTACCTGAGTTGTCTTTCAGAATATATTTTGTCAAAATAAAAATCTATCTTCTCAAAGATTGAAGCAACGTGCCCACAGATAATGCTCAAGTGGCTGTCAAGAGTAAGATCTGAACATAAAGTGCCAGGAGGGAGGCTGAAGATCCCAAGTGGGCTCTTTGAACAACTGGAAACATGTTAGAACTGGTTGACCTAAAATCTTCTCAGTTTTGAAAACCATTAGCTTCCTGTGATTAGGAAGTGACAGTCCAGACCACCTGTAATCTTCTAATGATATTTTCAATACTGTTTCCCTAAAGGTCCTTAAGATGATATAAATGGATATATTTTAGCTGAGATAAACTGTGACATGGTTTTGATCCACATCTTCAGGAAACTGCATCTCATGTGGAAAATTATTCTGCTGAAATTCCTTTGACAGGTCTACTTCAACCTCTGCAGATTAAGCATAGCAGAGATCTTGGAATATACTCTCCAGTGTCTCGTACTTGGTCTATATCTAAACAGTCCAAGAAGAAAACAGCCCATAAAAAGAAAAAAAAAATCAGAAAAGGTTTGGTGAGTTTACTTTCAGTAGTAACTTTTTTGGGCTAAGCACCATTTTGGAAAGAATTAGGGTTTTTTACCTTCTGCAATACAAACTAGAGTGGTAGACTATGAAGAAGCCAAATAGATTTTTTGCTTCTTTTTGGCAGTGAATATCTTGAAATACAACCGAGAATAGAATAAAAATTGCAGCATTAGATATGTAAAATCATTCATTCTTGTCTATTGCTTACTCTACAACTGAAGTTCTCTGCATAATTATACATATAAGCAATAGAAACTGTTCATTAGACTGTGGAACTAATAATTTTATAAACTCATGTACCCCCTGTAACTATCCACCCCACAACCCTCCCATCCTCTGGGCCTCCTTTTTCTTCTACCCAGACTCTATGAGCTTCAGATCCTTTGTCTTGCTTCAACATGGTGCTAAGACAAGAACCCAAACCATATCCTCTGCACCCACAACCACAACACTGCTAGAAACGCCATGTCCTCAGAGTACTACAACCATGACCTGACCATGAAGCAAGATATGTAAGAAATTGAGGGTAGTCTGAAGCCATGTGTATACAAATGAGTAAACTGACAGCAGTAAATACTAGCTGATTTTCTGCTAGCATCTCTAGTTAGGCACTGGTTTGCAGAAAACACACAGAAAATTAAGGACCTTTTGCCTTTCTATCAAATACGGTTGAAACCATCTAATTGCTTCACAAATTATCAGGGAGATGAGGGGAGAGAATACATATACAGCAAAATTAAGAAGCCTTGTTTTCTTGGGAGAACTGCTAAAGAGTGGGATAGAAAATGGAGATACTTCTGGGAAGGGGAAAAAGAACAACTAGAGTGAAAAAATGGCTGAGAGGAAATTTGGGATAAGGAAAGAATAAGGAAATTAAATGTTGCTCAAATGGAAAAAAATATAAATAGCACTTTTTGTTATTGCAGTAGTAAGCCTATACACTTAAAATCATAAGAATGGCAGGAAATTAAAATATTATGGATGTTACAGCAGCATTACTTGGCCTTAATGATGTATTGTACAAGTTTGTTGGACTATTTAATCAGAAAATCTACAGCAAAAAGGAGTATGCAGGTATGTTAGAACAAGATTATTTAGTTTAGAGTCCACAACCTTTCAGAAATTAGTTCTGGTGTCACTAACATCAGCCCCTTGGCATTGAGGACTGTAGTTCAATTTCAATTAACAAAATAGTCAAACACTTCTACCTGGGATATCTGTGAAAATGAAATACTTGAACAAAGCATGTGCTTTTGTATCTAGCTGGAACTATGTGGAACTAGAATTTCTTTAAAATGCAGCAACAGCTTGGGTGTGGAAGTGGTATAACAGCCCTGGGGCAACCTGAGATACAAGACTTGCTGGAGCCAAGAGCATAAAGCAGGGCCCCACTGAAACCCTGAGCATCTACCCCTGGGACTCCGAGCACCTCTGCCAGTCACGGCTGCTCTGAGACCTGAGCAGGCTTCATGTAAGGAAGAATCCTCAGCTGCCTTCACACTAACCTGCAGAGTGCAAAGTTCCCTTGTCTTTCATTAACTTGGCACTGTGAAAATGATTTCTATTGCTCCAAGCTTTATATGGGTTTTGAGATAGTATTCATAGGTTATTATATTTACATTCATAAACCTGTTTGCCTGAGGCAGCCATGCTTGGAGCCCATATGTGTGCTTCTGAAACCATGGCATGGCATAATAATAAAGCAAACATAATTCAGTCACTGATAATAAAGAATTTTAGTTGTCCCTCTTGTTCTTTTTCAAAGGTTATTCCAGAACCTTTTGCATCTGAGAGGCAGAATGCTAATTTCTACCTAATATTTCATCCAATATTTACCATTATACTGCTGAGTTTCATGATATTCCTATTCTAGTACTAATGATCTTCCGATTGCCAGTGCTTCCAAAGCTGCGTACCTTTTTCTAGCACAAAGAAAATTATTAAAACTGGAAATAAGATCAGTCCTGAAGAAACTCTCCTTGCAATCTCCCTCCAGCCTGAAGGGGGGATTTGAACAATACATGCTTATTACATACCACTTAAAATTTCTTTATATTCACTCTTCCCTGTTTTGCCTTTTATTTCTCATTAGATACAGCCCTATAGCAAATACTTAAACTCTAGATGGGAGATCTACCTATTTTCTGTTTTCTAGAAGAACAGGTTATCTTATCAAGGGAAAAATATTTCTTTGGATTGACTCAGTCTACCCAACTTTTATTTCATCCCAATTTTTACTTATCTTCAGGTCCTTAATAATTATTTTCTTTCATGAATCTTTCAAAATAATATTATAACACATTGCATACCAGTGATTTCAGACTAAAGGGTCTAACATACTAGATGACTCTATTAATCCATTTTTTCCATCCATTTCACTAGAAGTACTACCTTTACCAAATCATTAGCCTCACAGTGTCTGTTTTCCAGTTTGAAAGCTTTATTATAAATTTTGGCTATTTGATCTTATTTTCAAATTTAGTTCAGTCTGAGATCATGGATAGAGCTTATCCAGCACCCTAAATTAATCATTCAAAACTCAATGAATTTTGATATGTATTGTGATGGCAATACTTTTTTCCTTCGTATCTCAGTTTCTACTAGAGCCTCTCCCCTTCTCCAGTGTCAATTATAATCATTGTCACTGAACACTGAAGCAAATTATTATTACAGTTTACGAGCTGTATCTAGTTACCTTTTGTTCCTACTGAGTGTTATCTGCATAGTAATTATAACTTTTTATTACTGGCTCTCTTCTCTATTTATTTCAGTGTCCTTTATATATATATATATATATATATATATATATAAAAGCATATATATATATGTAAGCACGTATATATATGGAAAAAAATAAGCTTGACTGTTGGCAATTTTTCAAATTTGTACTTCATCCATCTCTATTTCTATATGAACATGTATGTTAAAAAAAAAATATGTTTTCAACAGCTAGGGATGAGACTAAGCAAACAAGTTTCTGTCAATACACATGCCCAAACACTGAAATAACTATTTAAACACCAAGCAGAAATTCTGAAAACATAAATAGCAAATATTTCCACTTTATTAAAAAAGAATACTGAGAAAGTAACTAAAACCTGATATCATTAAAACAGCATAGGAAGAAAGCTGGCTTTGTTTCCTCTACTGCATCTTCTCCCTTTCAATGAGGTTTGGTTTATTATCTGATTTCTGGGTAAAATAGTTGAACAGAGTCCCAGTGCTTTTGTTACTCTCAGCCTGCTCAGATGACTGACAAGTTAATGTAAAAAATCCTTTCTGATGCCTTCTCTGGCTCCAGGCTTTTATAGAATAGGTATTTTGCCCTATTAGTAAACCACACCTTAAATGCCCCAAAAGATGTCTCTTACAAACAAACCATCAGGCAACTCAGAGTGAAACAGACCCCTTGTACATGATCTGTGTATTTTTAATTCTTATCAGAGGTAAAGTAGGATCCTACTAGTTTGGATGTGTCCTTGCTGCTTGATCAGTTTTCATCTCATAATGTCCAGCATTAGTTGGCAGGATTATCTGATAGTCAATGGTATGCGAGGTTTGACATGGAAGAGAAAAAATTCTATTAAATTTGATTATGCAGTTATCCCCAGAGAACAACAATAAATTAATTTACCCCCTTATTAAGGAGGTTATTGAGGGCAAAGATATCTGCATTTAACTACTGTCTGTCTCTTTTGTGCATGGATATTACCTATTAGTGCACCATGTTTTAATGCACTATTAGCCTAAAATCAATATTTGGGGACCTATTATATTGATAGTTTAGTTTTCCTAACGGTGTTCCTATGAGAAACAGTAGTGATAGAAATATGAAGATTAAATTATTAAGAAATAATTCATTTTACTGATTCTAAGGCATGATTCTTTTATGCTGCTTATCCCAGCTAATGAAAGTCAGATTGAATTAGTTTTTGGGATTTGACACAAAAGGGCTTACCTGCTTTCACAAACTATTGTAGAAAAACACTTTCTGAAAGCAAAACCTTGATAGTTATTTGAAAATGTAAGACAGGAGAAAGATGTGACTAAAATGGTTGGGCACATAGGAAGGAGCTATTTTAAATCTCAACTGAACTTTATTTTTACATAACACATTTTTAATAGTGAACATTACAGGTGTTTCTCTGTTTGAAGACCTCAAAATCTGGTTATAGAACAAAGACTGGCTGAGGCAAAGTTTAGATATGTGAAACTAATATGAATCTGACTTTTTCTCTTCAGCTCCTTGTCCAGAATAGATTGAGCTAAAATCTCAGGACATTTGGGACAAACACTATGAGCCTTGTGGGTATCAAAATCTTAGTCCAAATTTTAGAGTTCATTACCAGTAATCAAGGTGGTCAGAATTCCACTTTTTAAATTCAGTAGTGAATTGTGTTGCATATTCAAGGTTATGAATAGTTTTCCAGCATCTTCTTTTGAAAAAAAAAAAAAAAACCAAACAAACAAAAAAACCCCCTGTGAGTGTTATTTAAATATACTCATATCTTGATGCCTGAGGTTTATTACTTGACCACAAATACATATTCCAACATGAAAAATATGGGATCATTCATATTTTAATTAACAATCCAATGTAAATTATTTTATCTTTCAGCCCCGTATACAAGTATTGATTTGCTGTTAAACTGCAACTACCTGTGTCCACTGAAAAAATGAATTTTAATGTCAACACAGCAAACTCACTGCTCTCCCATGTTACCATTAATTTCAAAAGCCCCAAGGTGCAGGGATGCAGCATTTGGAAAAATATATCGTTTTAGGACTGCCAATAAGATCTACTGGACACTTTGGCTAAGTTTATACTAAAACATTAAAAAGTCCTAGGACCCAGGCCAGACCACTGGAACTTAATCATCTATGCACCTAAATAGTCGTTGGCGTATTTGAGAGTCAACTGAGAGTCAGTTTTGACTCTCCCAAACAATTTGCAGGCGCTATTTGGAAGGTAGCATGAGTGAAAGACCGTTCCCACTTAGCATTTAAGAAGAAACTATTTTGTTTCAGAGGATAAATTTATTTTATAATATCAATGTAGATGTATCAGTTGGGCCTGGTGCCAGAAAATGGGTTCTGGTATTTGTTTTCTTTCTGTGACAGAGGTAGCTTCTGAGGCCATGGGGAAATGTCATATTAGGGTCGGTGACCTAATTGTTTGGGCGTATTTGGCAAACAATCATCTAAATGACAGATCACTGATTTCTGACAACATTTTTTAAAATAGCAAAGAAAATCCAATTTATTTTTTTAGGAAAATGAATGCAGGACTTGAACTTAAAAAATCCAAACAACAGGGTTGGTTTGTTTGTTTGTTTGTTTTTTAATCATTTGAAATAAGATTAAAAGGCATATGGTAACTGGAATTTTCAAAGGGATATATATGATCTGAGTGTCTAACTGTATTTTGTATATTATTTATAGTTCTTTCAAGCTACAAGGTTAAAGAGGGTCTGCAGGTTACGTTATAGACTCATGCCAAAAGCCAAGAAATCTGTCTTAATATTAGTTACCTTAATTTTTAAAAGATTAAAATGACTTAAGAGTTTTGAAAAAGGAATATCACTGTATTGTAACTAATATATAGGAACGTGAGCACAAAAACTTGCAAAACACAATACAGACTGAATATATTAAGAATAAAATCACTTACATGTAAGCTAATGCTGCTTGACCAAACAGCAAGGGTTTCTGTTTCATCATTTTTTTTAATAAAAAGTTTGGATTAAGTTCATTATTAATGAGAGAGCAGAAAATTTAATTAATGAAAATTTTCACTAATTTAAGTCCACCTTGGAAAAATGAGCTGAAGGAATGGTAGATTTGGAAAACATCAAGCAACAGTCTGCATCATGGTAATGAATAAAGCCAAAAGACAGAAGAGGTGAATGCCTGGTATGTAAGTTTCACAAGAAACGTGAGGTGATTTTAACACTGGTGAAATTAATCCTGAAGACACAAGGTTATACCCTACATTTTCATTCTGTTATAATTATTTAATAATATTAATAAATTATTATTTAATAATAACAAAGAAGTAGACAAGCAGCGTCTCCACATTCTTTTGAGTGGTTAAGTTCCACCCTCTTACTTGAATTTTTGGGCCCCTGAAAAAAATAAAATCATGACATGTTTCCACTTTGATTTCTTCTGATTTCTCTCTGATTATAGACTATACTGCCTTGGTGATGATCACTAAAAAAAGCCTTTATAACCACTCTCCACAAAGGACTGACAGGAGTCTTGGCAATAAGGATAGGGATTTTTAAGATAAAAATCTAATCCATTACATTACCTTAAAATGTTTAGTGTAAATAATCAAACATAATAATTTCCTTTTTACACCCCACATACAATGGTCAAACTTGTGCACATGGGCACTTCCTGCACAGAATTTCTTCATCATCATTACTGGCTGATGATCCTAAATGTTTTTGCAAATACAGGGAAGGACATTTAACAATGCTTCATTGTAAACATTTCTGGACAGGTAAGGGGATATATATATAAAGTTTAGGAATTGTAGTAGAATTGAATCAAAGTCTATATTGTTTCTCACCAGTTCTGCTGAGAGAAACACAAGGAAGGACCTTTTATTTTCTGTGATTGTCATATATTCTTATTAGTCATCCATATAAATTACAGATTAGTATTTAGCAGTGCATATACATGCACTTAAAGAAAAAGCTTTCACTATAAATCTTTCTAAGTATTCTCCTTCCCAGTCTATATATGCTTTAGTAAGTTTTAGACTTCATCTTTTACTATTTACTTATTTCTCCACTTTTGAGACTATGTACAGAAAACTCTGGATTTTTACATTTACAAATGTAACCTCACTTGGTAATGAAATTTTGAAAAGTGTGTGTGTAGTATTTAAAAATCCCAACAACCCAGAAACACCACCTGAAAAAAACTGGGACTGTTTACTTTAACTTGACTTACATATTCTGTTACAGGTCATAAAAAAACCAAAATCTGGGTCTGATGCTATTAAACAGTACTGTACTCATTTGACCTTAAAAGTGTTTGAATGTTCCAACCTCTGGGGAAAACATACTTCTCAAGGATTCTGCTACAGGAGGCAAGTAATTTGTACGAAGTAATGTATTTTACATTTTCTATGATAGAAGTTTGTGGAGTTTTTTTGACTAGCTAGAACAAATTGGAGTCTATCAGCATTTTGGATATATGTGAGTCATTAAGTAGGCAGTATATATTACTATACAGATACTTGCTTTTAATCAAGACTTAGTTATTTTTGAAAATAATTGATTTTAAAACAACTTTTTGAACAACACCTACTTGAGGTCTTGGGAAGGTTCTGCTCTGATATGGGGTGTCTCCACAGAGTGCCCAAACACTGCCCCTTCCGTGCCTAAAATACATAAATAAAATACAGTACAATTACTTTGGAAAATAAAAACACATTGAAATGTATGACCACAAACTGACATTTTTAGGAGAAAATATCTGACTGAACCCTTCATTAATGATTATCAATGTTTCTTCATATTTATGTTTGCATTTCTATATCAAAATCTGGACTAACGTCATGTGAAACTTTAGACTTCTGCTTATCAGTAGATGAATTTCACATACAAATGTGAAAACATTTATAGATCCAAACTTTTTATCAGTGACTAGCCTGAATGCTCATCTCAAAACTTTGGAAACGGATTGTTTTACAGATAAGGAGAAAAATATCATAGATTTGTTAGACAAAAACACGTTTTAGAAGTGTCTACTGTCTTTTGCACGATGCTCATTTTACTTAAATTAAGATGCCAAGCTTTCAAAAGTTCTGAAATAACAATATATCACCTGAAGTCACTACCCTGAATCTCAATAACTGACAGCTTCACTTTCCTTCCATCAGACCTTTCTCAATGAAAACTTTTGTTCTCAAATAAATTAAAGAGATTTATCTGGAATGTCCTTTGGTTTTAGTGTTGGTAGTGGATGCTTATGTATCTCCTACTGGGCACCCAAAATTGAGGCAAAGAAAATGGGTAACTATTTCCTAAAACTGAATTGATTCTCTATTGAATTTTAATTTCTATAACTAGGTCCAAATTTCATATGATAATTCCATGTTTTGAAATACATGACCAAGCTTTTTAATGGAAAAACTCCTTTCAATTAAAAAATTAGTGTTCTGATAAATGTTCACTGAAGTTATATTAAAAAAGACAAATATTTACACAATCCATCTTTAAATGCAATTCTTTTTTAAGAATGAAAAAAGACCACCCCACACCAAAAAAAAAAAAAAAAAAAAGATATGATCAGCAAGTTCATTGTTAAAAAAATAGAAAACTCAAGAAACTGACATGTAGTGAACAGCACTATAAAATGAATATTTCTCCTAGCACTCAGACACAAGGATTGGACACATAACAATCATTCATATCACTCAATGTACATTTAATAGATAGCAATAGCTTACCTATGTTCTTAGGCATTCAAAAGTTTATGTGTTTTTATTTTTTCCCTGAAGCCTGTCATGTCTATTTTTGTTTACTGATTTGTCCAATGCCATTATTTTTGTCTTCCACTTATATAAACTTTACCTTTTTTTTTTTTTTTTTTAACAATATCCACGTGCTTGTAAGCCTTTACTTTTGTTCTCTGAAGATGGTGTACTGGGCACTGTGTAAAGAAAATAGCCTAGAACTATTGTGTGAAAGTCTTTCTAACCAAGAACCACTAGTAAAGTGAAAGAACTGAATAAAAACATATGTAAAACAGATAATGCATTTACCTTCTATCACTGGAAATAAGATCAAGGAAACTCCCTGGCATAATTGTAGTTGATTATTAAATATTTTTGAATTAATTGCCATATTTCAACAACAGAGGTTGTTCTGAGCCTTGCATTCCGAGTAAAATTAAAAATATACCAACAATGTCTCTCAGTAGCTTTGTAAGAAGTTCTCAACAGAACAAAGGCACCACTCTAATTGCTACAATATTTTAAATATAATAAAATAATTTCAATTATTTAAATATTTTATCTAAATATTTCACAAGTATTTTAAGAAATTTTGGATGTTAATAAAGATAGACATTTGGACATTTTTGCAGTTAAACAATAACATTTAGTAAACTGATCTTACCTGGATTTGAAAGCAAAGTGAGGCTACAGAATGTTTAATTGATAATACCATTTTACAGAGTTAAAGAGAAAATGTCCTGAGCAAGAAGCCAAAAAGATCTCATTAAACTACATTACTGTCAGGAAAACATCTTTATTAGTCATCTTATAAACTCCACTTTCATTTTAAAACAAAACAAACTTCCTCCCCACCTCCACCCCCCTCATTGTAAAATACTCTACTGGTATAGAGTATCCAAGAGAGGAAGAGGGGATTTCTGAGAGTAATGTAATAAAGTCCTAGGTTCTTATCTCTAGAAACCTATAAGCTTTACAAATACCTTGGAAAGCATACTGAAAACAATTTCATTACAACTGCTGCCTTGAAGATCTCACAAGAAAACAACCAAATCCACTTCCTAGAACCAAACTTTTCTGAGTGTTATGGGGAACCACAGGAGGGAAAAAACAGCATATCTTTTTACCTAGAAGTATTCACAGAGGTGCTGTGCAGAATCTGCTTTTCAGACCTGACATTTCCTTGCAATTCTGCTACCTTCAAGAGACAGCAATATCCTGTAACAGACTGTGTAGCCAGGCTTTCTGTCACTCAAAATAAATCTCACTTCCATCTATAATGGCACCCAAGAACTTCTACAGGAATTCAGAAATCAAAGAGTGCTTCCAGATGCTGTTCACTTCTTCATCAGCAAAATTAAATACTTCCAAGGTCAAGAGCTTTTTGTATTTTTGAAAGTGGCAATGGGATATGAAGATGTAAATAACTGAGCAGGATGCTGAATTCCCAATCTTTACTTATAAGAAGACCAGAGCTGTAATGTTTGAAAGAGCAGAAATAATGCAAAGATGTATAAAACATCACTGTAGTATGGGTCAGACACTAAATCAATCAGAAGTGCCAAAGATAATACTAGACAAAGATTGATAACAAGAGATAAATGACAGCCGGTTCTAAGCCAGCATTAGTGTTTCCTCACTTTCAGCAGTATTTGTTTAAAAGATGAGAAGGTGTCTCTCCCATAACAAGACGGAAATTTGGAAAGAAAGACCAAGTTTGTCCAAGTAGACTGAAAATCCAGACGGGTAGGATTAAGGATAAACTGATATAATTAAATAAAATATAATTAAAACTCAAACCAAAACAAACATGCTCCTCTTGCTATTTGAAGATATAATCCCACATATGTTTTATTCTTCTCATATGACTTCAAAAGGGAAAGTTCTTGCGGTAAATGCTTTATCCTCAAAAAATATGCTATCAATAAGTTCAACAATATCTCCATTTCCTTTTATTTTATACTTGAAGAAAAGCAAACACTAATAATGAACGTGTTTTTAGTAAGAGGGGTGAAGAAGATCAGCCAGTCAGAATATACTGATGTGTTTCCAGTAGTTAAAAAACAGGATCAAGAAAAATGGAAACAGAATGTACAGCAAACAAAAGAAATGAATCAGCATTACTTAAAAAAACAGAACAGAATAAAAATTATATGAAGGCATTCTTTATTTTTTAATTCACTATATGTAAATCTGTAGTGCTTTGATGGGAAGTTAGATCATGCAGTTCAGTATTGTTTTGGAAATGGCACTACAAACATACTATTTTATGAATAATAAATAAAACTATAAATCAGGATTCAAAGTGAATAGCATGATTTTTTAAATGAAATAAATATGCTTTATTTATTTAATATTTTACAATGTTAAAACATTTTTTTTACAGAAATAAAACAAGGCTCTATTAACTGTGTTCCTTGACTTACAGAATCATAACCAAGACCTACTTTGAGATGAGTGAAATTCTAGAGAGAGATGAATGAATACAAAAAAAGAATAAAAAGAAAAGACTTGAACCTTCAAGCCCTTTCAAGTACAGCTCAAAAGGAAGTAGTTAGGGAACTGAATTCAAAGCAACATGAGTTAGAATGGATAGCTATAAAAAGTGAACCTTTCAGAGGAAATAAAAGAGCAAGGGCATGGAGTATGTGCAAAGGATGTAAAATCAAAACTGTAAGTGTAACTGAATAAAATTACTCCTACCTCCAGTTTCCAGTGGAAGAGAATGAGTTAAGTGAAGACTTCACTAAAAAAGAAGTATCCGTGAAGGCAAACTACTGGTAAAAGACTACCAATCACTATAGAGGTTGTGGGAGAAAATAGCACGAGTCAGGCAAAAAGGCCAAAAGTCCAATTCTGTGTTCATAGAGAAACCTCTTTATGCACAGCAGATTTACAGACACCAGACCTTTAAAACATACTTTTCTGACACAAAGAAAATCAGTGACCCTTTCAGTACAAGTAAAACTAGTCACACATTCCTGTTAAAACTGATTATTCAGAATCCAGAGAGACCAGTGTAAACTACTAATTTCTGCTCAATTTACTGGTTCCTGAAATTCAGCCTTTGGGAAATTGTAAGTTTCATAGAAACAATGGAAGTACAACATTGGTATGGTGCCAGATTACATTTTCTTATGTATGTGCATGCTGAGGAAATTTTCTCATTTATTTAACCAGCAAATAATCCTTTTGTAATTTATGAGTTAGCTCACATAACAACACTGGTACCTTTTAGTGACTTAATAACCAACTAGCGTGAAATGACTGGCACCTAAGCATATTGATTAGTAGAGCTAAGTATTTTTTGTGGAAACAATGCTGGCTGAAGAGTTGATGAGCCAAGCATCAAAACCTAATAAATTATTTTGCTTTGAAAAGTGAGCCATACACGAACATAATTCCTCTCCACATCACTCTTGTAAGCAAATTACCTCAAATCTGTTGACAATGGAATTGTGTAGAATTTTGATGTGTACAAATAATATGGGACTGCAGCATCACAGGTTCAACTGAATCTTACTGCCTTGATTTAGGTTTTTCAGAAATGTCAAGTAATAATATGATGAAGTACTAAGATTATGCAAGTATTAGCCTGTAATGCCAATTTGTCCTCCGAGTTAGAGAGTTTAAAGATGAGTTTGTAAAATATTTATAATTTTTGAAACTTGCAATTTTACTTGTTGCAATCTCATGATTAAGTTAAAGCATCCACAAGTTTCACTGAGAAATATTAGTAATTAATCAAGATTGCTTTACCATTGAAGAGACCTTGAAAACATTGACTTTATGTTTAAAAAGTTTAATTACAATTAATGAAACCCAATTCTTAATTCTTTTACCATATGTATCTAAAATTTAAAAGTGCCTTTGTGACATTTGCTAGCTGTTGTTCAACACTAAGATCTTGGAAGAGCTGATCACTTCCGGACTGAAAAAAAAAACAGAAATATTCAACTATGCAGATCAAAGTTCATAGAAAGACCACAGAAAATTCTTGTTCCTTCTTTTTTAAAAGCCCGGTTATTATAACTTATCTGGGGTTGATTAGAAACCCAAAGGAGTCAGAATGCAGCTTTTGGACCACATATTGATTGTGCAGGTATTCAAGACCTTCAATTTTAATAAATGGCTTGAAAGGTAATTTAGCTAAGTAGTTGTATTAAAAAAGTATGATGTAATAGGATTTTTTGCTATGGAGGTGTACATAATTAAAATGAAAGTAAGTACGTTATTTTATGAAAACATGCTTGGCATGATTGCTGGGAATTCAATCTTGTGGAGTCCCTCAGCAGTAAAACTGATTAATGTTAAATAGTAATGGTTTCGGGTATGATACCGATGGCCATATTGGGGGAATAAGTAGGAAACTATAGTGTGGCCTAACTAGATACAGCTCTTCACTTGTAAACTAAAGCATAAGCATTGAAGTCTCCAGAGTTATTAAAAAGTAAACTCCAAAATGAATGATTTAGATTCATTACTCAAGGCCCTTGAACATGACTAATGTTTGATGCATATTTTCTGTATGGCAACCTTACTAAAGCAAGAATTCTACTTACCCGTTCATTTAGATAAGAAGAATGAGTTCCTTGGTAAATTAAAATTCAGCATCTTCAGTGTGATAATTTTTAATCAAAGCATATCGCAACTCCAGGAAATACTTGTAAAATTGCAACCGTCAGGATTTATCTTATTAAATATCACCTTAATTTCTACTGAGTACAAACATTTGAAACATTGCTTCCTAATGGTGGGCAGTTAAGACACCTCTTGTCTTGCAATGCAAATGAAACTGGATTATGTCTACGTGTTTAGTTGCTCATTCACATACTTGTTTGAAGGTTCATATCCAAAATCTTTGTTTAGCCACCACTTGGTTTGCTCTGCTGAAAAAGTGAACCTATTTGAATAAAATTTGGTGTAAAACTGAGCATAATAGCAACATAATTCAACTAATAATTGGAAATGTCTATACTAAATGTTACTACGGGGATGAAAAAAGTCAATATACTTAAGTGAAACTGCTGAGAAGTCACATTAAAATTGAATATTTCTTCAAAACATAAATGAAATTGAAAATATATACAAGGGGTTTAAGGAGAACAAGTTTTTAAAAAATAGTAATTTTCATTACATTTTTTACTTTTTTCCCCTGTGATGTATGACAGATGGAGATACACATGACAACAAAAATGATTAACTACAACCATTTTCTGCTTGAATTGATGCACTCTCATTGAAAAGTTACAACAGCTAGACATATGAATAGTTTTAAAGCTTACATTGATTTCACAGTAAATAATTCCTAAAACCAAAAAATATTTCTGTAGATATATATGATAGCCTGGATTTGCATTTTTCTTAAAATACTGTAAATGATTCTGGGCTTACAATACTGGAAACAGAGAGCAAAAATTGTCCTTGTCTACATTCAAAAAATTGAATTTTAATGGGATTATTTTTGTATTTAATAAATCAAAAAGACTGTATTTCCACTTTGTTGTAGAAGATAACCTTAGGATTTGGAACACTCAGGCTTATGCTATAATGAATAGTTAATCAGTTACAAAACAGAATTGCTGTTTCTTTGATGAAAAATGAATGAATCAATGAATGAGAGGACTATCAAACAGTTTCATAACCAGGGGACTCACCTGAGATACAAAAGAATGGGACATGAACTTCGATATCCCAAGTACAAAATGAAGGCTTTAACTTAAAGACTAATTAAATTACCTTACATTTTTTTCTTGATTTTTACTAAAAGCAAAAAGGTCATGTATTTGTACAGAATACTATGGAAAAATATTAGAATCTGAAGGGGGAAAGTGTGAGAAGGAGAAAACTTTTTCTCACCTAGTTTCAAGAACAATCAGCAATAATTCCCCATTTTGAAGCTTTCTGAAAATCCTATAATGTACTGCTGCCCACCTACAAAACCTAGCCAGAAATGTCTATCCAATTTTCTTCAAAAACATCTAAACCAAAATAATTAATTAGTAGCTTTTCATAAAAGCAAAAGGGCATTTGCCCTACAGTTAAGATATACCATAAATAAATGGTTTGATTTAGAAAAGTCAAAAGCTCAGAGGAATTTGTCAGGAGTTTCTCTATTAAGTCTAGACATCTAATTAGTTGCCTAAATTAGGAGTATAGATTATTTATATTTATTCTATAGCCAAAAAAGAGAAATTGACATCGCTAGAGGCTAGTTAGCTATTGATACTTGACTGAAACTAGAGCAAGAATGTACACAACCTAGGCACCTTGACGTTTTTGCCTTCAATGTCAGGTCAACAGTTGACATGTGAATTTTATCTAAATTGAAAAAGCTTGTTTGGAAATCTCACTTTAACTATCTCAGAAGTCATCTAAGTTACCCTTAGCACTAAAACTGATTTATAGGATGCCTTATAAAGGTTTTAGTGGCCAGTTCTTTATGCCATATGTAAATGTGCATTTATTTCTGTTCTCTACTTTGCCATTACTGCAGCATACAGAAAATTTGTTATGAATATGTGATAATTACTGCTGTATTCTTATAGTTTGATAAATTGCTTTTATTTATGATAAATGAAGCCACAAAGCAGCAGGACTACTATCCAGATTTTTGAAATAGCTCTACTACAGCATTTTTACTGTATAGGAATTAGCATGCCATTGATAAATTATAAACAAATATTTACATAAGTGCATTTGTGTACCCTGTAGAGGGCACTAATACACATATAAAAAGTCCATAATATGCAACTATATAGTATGTATTTTAAAAGTCACTGTAAAAATGCCTTCCAATACTTTTGAATTCAGGAAAAACTGATAATGTCAGAAGAATCCTCACATGTATTTCTACAATGCTGAAATGGAGATATGCTTGTATAACACATTTTGGTGCCTATTAGACCAAAACAAAAGAAAAATGTTAGTATCTTCAATTATTGAAATTTATAATTTTTTTTTTTCAGATATGAGAAATAAAATGAAGCTGTAATATCAGTTGCTCACAAGGTTGTTAAAAGTTTCTATTTGATATTACCACTAGTTATCTTAATTATCACCTATTATGACTGTCTTTTTGTTCCTGCTCTTTATTAATGTTCTGATTTTCTCTCTAGAAGTAAATTACACAGATGAATAAAGCACATTCAAACCTAGCAATAGTGCAATGCGAAAGGGCAAATGACTTAACTTAGATAAGCCTTTACTGCAGTTTTAAATGGAAATTCTGCAGCTGTGAGAGAGAGGGTGAATGTGCAACAGTAATTTTGTCACTTAATATTCTCATCTTCAAGTCAGCATAGCAGTGAAGCAAGCCTTTTAATTTAGCAACAAAATGGAAGCAGATGTATTTCAAATCAGTTAACTGCAATGACTGTAAACCACCAATGGTCATGTTAGCAAGCACATGTCTATATGAGTTCTGTATTAATCACAGGAAGGCAGCATATTTTCTGCAGGAAAGGACAAGATACTAAAGCATACTGCAATATGCTAAAGTTTGCCAAAATATGCATTTTTTGCCAGACTCAGATGTTTTTGCAGGCGAGAACAAGAGAGTTGCCACATACCTGGCAGAGGAAGCAGATTGATGGCAATAATTTGCTGCTATATCAACCTCTCCATTTTCAAGACGGGACTGAGCTGGTCACAGAGCAATTTGTCAGTGCCAGTCTCAATACTCCCTTCCATGTCACCAAGGAGCAGTATCAGGACTCAGATTACAACCACAATTCAGATTACCTGGCAAACCTTGTAACAGCTCAGATCTGCTGAGAGTCTTGTGGCATAACCCTAGTCTACTCTTTGCTCTTTTACTGTTTGTGAGTCAGGAGAGACCCAAAAATCACACTCTTGCCACTGCTGCAATATATCTATCATGAGTTCACCATAAGACTTTTAAGGTTTAAAAACTTTTCATTGACTTGCTATTTAACAAGGCATGTCTGGCTAAAATTAGCAAAACAGGTTTTACTTCTGCATGAAAATTCAGTGTGGTCAGCTGCCAGAGAAACTTGTTGTTCATATCCTCTTAGACATTAAACTACATTACGTTCAGGTACTTTCAGAACAGGATACTGAACACTGGGCACCAGGATTGTCATGTCTATGGAACAGAGCATCACAGAATTTGACAGTCACTATGAAAAATATTATTTTTCTTTACTATTTTTAAGTTAAAATTACAGAAAGAATATATTTTCTATGTCCAGCTATCAACAAAGGACTTTATCAGGTTCAGAGATAGGTTAAGAGACAAAAAAAGAAAAACTTCTTATTTTGCATTTTCTTCAGATCAGCCCTAAGAGGTATTTCTCTATATTATCCAGTTAACAAACTGTCATGATGCTTACCAATCCAGACTTTCAGCTTTAACTAAAGAGAACCTTACTCGGAAAAACCTCTATTCTTATAGTCTTAATCCTTCCAAAGGAATTTATTTGTTTTAAATTCAATCTTCCTTGTCTTTTAGTCTCCCTCTGGCCTCCAGATATCTTATCACTGTACGTAATATGCTCTGTTTTTTTCAGCAGGATATTCCTTCTGCTTCTTTCCTCATCCTGTATTAAAAGTTCCTTTTAATATCTATACTGATTTATCACATTAATGCTTTGCCAAAATGAAATTGTTTTTTTTTTTTTCTTCATGACAGCAAATCTAACAAGAGTATTTTCATTAAACCTTCAAATTCAGACACTCTAATTGGCCTTTTGCTTTCATCCTAAATCTAAATATAAACCAGGGAGGCAAGGCCAAGAATGACAGTGAGAAAAAAAAAACCTGCAACTATAAAAAGCCTGAAAACAGTCCTGACAGCTAAAACATGAAGCAAACTTGTTGATAAACACTCTATCTGCACAGTATGCTTTACCTATTGCATTTTCTCTGCCCCACCCTGAGAGTGTAAAAACAGATTTAAAAAGTAGTCCATCATTTGGTAATGCTGCTAAGATAAAAATAGAAAAAATAATATAGCTGGTTTGCTTGATATGAAAATAAATATTTTTTAAAAAGGTATTTCCTTTTGATGTTTAATGAGAAAAGACTTTCAGATGTAACTACCAATCCCACCTCATGTTTTTGACCATAAATCGGGAAAGCGATTTTTCAAGGGAAGCTAACATTCAGCTACTGCCAGTATTTTGCTTTGTTGATCTTGGATACGTCTTGTATCTTAGTGTGATATCCAGGTACTTTGAAAGCTTTACATGCTGCTGTATCTAGACCTTTGACCACCATAACATACCTGCTTTGCAGAAAGTGATGCAGAAAAAGAACATGAAAAAGCACTCTTCCTAGTTACACTGTAAGTGCCATAACCTATAATACTTGCTGTCACTTCTGTCACGCTTTATGTACCAGATTGTTTTAGAATGATGATGACTTAAGGGCAGTCTCCACTTGAGCTAAATGATGTTTTGGCATTTGTAAAGGAATAAGGCTGCCTGGAGGAACTGAAAGGCATTTGTGTGTCTATGTGTGTGTGCATGTATGTTCTTAGATCTATACTCTAGCAGTCTTTATCTAGCATGCTCACAAAATATCTTTCAAATGCTTTACAAACCTGCTATCTAATAGCTTCAATGGAAATCAAGATATTTGCTAAAGAACAGTTACCATAAAACTGAATTCTAATGCTTTCTAAGTTGGAACAGCTAGATGAACATATCCCATTGTGCCCATTACTGAAATTAGTGTTGACAGGATCAATACAAGTGTTCTTCATATATCATGACAGTAAAATTTATGGTATGCATATTCACTTCAGTTTATTTGTGAATGTGACATAAGCCATCAGGAAACACTGACATGTAGGTTCTAGTGCGGGCTATCAACTAAAATATGATGATTTCTGACAGGAGAGGTCTCTAATTGCTTTACTTTTCATTCATCTTATCCCTTCTTGTAGAGAAGTGTGCTTATTCATGAAGCTTTCTCATCTTCACTTCACTGTACAGAATCTTACTTAAAAGTGATGTTGAAAATACACACCGAAAGTAACTAACGTATAAAACAGAATTATAGGAACACACTATGCAAAGAGGAACTGCACACAGAAGGAAATAAAGGACAAGAGAATGGTCCCTTCTTATGGCCAAGCCCAATTTTTTTTTTTCATTTTCTCTCCAGTAAGATGAAAGGGTAGCTGTGTAGTGTTATTTCAGAATGTCAGCATGGTTAACCATGGATGTTTCAGATTGCCAGGATATGATCAAAATCAGTCACATTTATTCTGTGTTCTTCCATTCATACAGTTCTAATGCCATTTTGTGAATTAATCCTGTGAAAAGAGTGTTTTGTAGTGTTGCTCTTTGTTTCAAAACACTGCAATTTGGCACTAACTTTGCTCAGTATCATACCTACGAATGCCCACCTCATCAAAGCATACAGTTTGGACCAGTATATTTGATTGTGACAGCATTTATTCAAACAGGAACTAAGAAATCTGTATTCCTAGATTAGCACTGATCTCCTAGGTTTAGAATGGAATAGCCCAAAACTCTGTACCTCAGTTCAAGTAAAATGAAAATACTTAATAAGACCTGACAGGAGATCACTCAAGAAAAAATATATAATATTAATTGCACACTGTGTTATGCATAATTGTACAGTATGAAATAATAATGTAAAAAAGATAATAAATTAACACTTTCAGAAAAAATAATAAAAATTAGAAATGATAGTCAATAAAACTAATAAGAATGACTTTTAGAAATGCATCAAACATAAGTAAAAGCTAGTGAAAGTGGATTAAGTGAAAAGCAGAGAAAGAAAGTGGAAAGATAAATTTTCCTCAAGGAATTTAAATATGAAACAGGAAGCGGTCCTTGCTCAATTAATTATAAATTAATAAATGGGGATGCTAATTAGTGCAGAAGGAAGACCAAGTGACTCAATAAAATTTCAGTCATGGTTCAAGATCCTAAGAATTATTTATTACTCCAGTCTTGCTAAGTTCCTCATTGTATGCTTTAGCTAAAGTGATACAACCCACAGGACCAAAATTCAAGCATACATTTAAATGCTTTGTAGGATTACTGCCAGAATGCTTAACTATTGGCCTTGAAAATTCAAACCCAAAGGATGGGCAATGTAGCTCTGAAAAATGTGAAAGAACTCAAAGCAATGAGGCAACTGAAATGACAAACCATGGGTAAGAAAAATGTATATTTTAACAATCTATATAAACCATAGCTGCTTAAAAAAAAATTTTGTGAACTTAAGCATCAATTTAGTTTATTCATTCAGGGCTCATTCTTGCTCCTATACAATTAAAAGGCAAACCTTACACTGATTTCAAGCTCCAGGATACTAGTTCCAGTTGATGGGGACTGGCAAGGATGGAGAAGCATCATCATCTGTTTTATATCTGCTTTCAGTAAATTTTATATAGAATAAATTTACTGACAAGTATGTTTGCTTTCACAATGTTTTGAAAATAAATATGTCAAAATAAACTTTGATGTTTTAGTTACAATTTTTGCACAGACAACTAAATTCCAAGGATTAAGTTTATCCAATAATGAAACAAATATACTTCTAATGTACGTCAAAAATTCTTGGACTTCAAATTCTAACAAGTCACAAATAAAATAATCATGATCAAACCACTATCATAAATTATTTCCTGAAATACTAATAATTAAATATAAGAGAAAGGCAATTTGTTCACAGATGTTTTACAAATGGAAGTTACCTATTTCTACAGTGGAACTGCTTAACACAACTTTTAAAAAATGCATTAGTTTTGTTCTTAGAAACTTGTATACGCCTGGTGATATTTATATGTTTGGAGAGGCTAGGCTGTTAAGGGTACTTAGATCAGTTCTATGGCTATGAAATTACTGTCCCTGTTGTGTTCAATTTATCTGGACCTAAATAACTGGGTGACCCAAATTTAGGAATTAAAGACTAAGAAATAGTTAAGAGGAAGAAAGACATTAATTCCTTAAAGAATGAGACTAGATGAATTCTGAAGAAATTGAGAAGGGTTCACCAAGAAGGATGCTTGCCTCCTCTGGGAAGCCCATTTGAAAAGTGTCAGGGATTGCTTACAACAGAGCACACAGTAGGAGAAAAAGGTCTGTGGAGGATATCTTTCTAAGCCAGGAATATCTGAGCCAGGCATAAACACAGTATCACTTAGCTGTTGAGAGTCAAGGCAAATTCAGTCAGACTAGGATCTACACCAATACAATTAGCCGTTTCAAGACCATTCATGCGAGACTGTGTCTAGTTAGATTTCAAGTAAGAGGAAAACTTCTTTGCATCCACATAAAATATACTATTTAGACTTACCCTGAGACTCTTGTCTGATGATCAGATCTCAGAAAAATGAGGCCTCCCGCTGGAGAAGTGCCTGCTGGGAAAAACTAGTTTGGCTGGTAGATGGAAGAATTTTGAACAGGAGCAGTAGTACATAACTTAGTTCTATTCTATCTGAAAGACTTGTTCTCAACTTAATGTCAGGTCTCCCAATAGAGAAAAGTATTCATGGGGTAAAGAAATAAAGCTGTTGACAAGTCATTAGTTGACAGACGAGGTCAATCTGACTGGTCTACAACCATGCAGAAGGGATGAGAACTCTGAAGGACTTCCCTGGAACAATCCAAAGCAAAGGCGTTAGCCGTATGTGAAGAACTGCAGACAGTAGGGCTGCTAAACGACATGCCTGTCTCTGAAAACACATGCTGAAAGGCAGCAGTGAAAGCCAAGAAAGTAGGTGCTGCTTCTATGGCTGTACAAACAGTACTTGCTGAACCTTGGCTGGGGATGCATACCCTTCCATCTACAGCAGAGAGATATTCCTCCTCTCTCATAATGCCCCACTTTGCTATGACTTGTTCAGGATTTATGGAGAGACTTCAGTGTTCCTCTGCTTAATGAAAAGAAAAATCTTAAGAAAGGAATAAAATTATTTGCTATTGTTTCCCTTTTACTTTATAAAAGAGAAAAAAGGAAGTTTACACTTAGCTTGAACAGAAACACTTCTGTGCAAAAGTCAAAATAGGAGTTTTGTAACTGATAGGTTTCATGAGTGGTTAGTTAGAGATATAATGTAGAGCTAGGTGCAAATGCAAATACTGATCTCTTTTTTTTGGTCATGCTACCCACCTGTCTTTCCATACTGAACACTGCATTATAGCTAAAAAACTCCTAAAAGAATGTAAATATGACTACAATGAAGAGGACTGTATCTAACACATGCCAGTCAGAATTATTCTAGTGTAAATTTCTGCCAGAATTCTGACTCTTCTATCAGTGTTGTAAGCAGAACAACAGTAGCATATTGTTACACAGGCACCTTCTGGAAATTACTGAAACCTGACTGACCTTGTTAAATTGTCTAAAATCTCCATCTAGTCTTGCTCAGTGTTTTACTTTAAAACCTCATATAATCTACTAATTTCATATTTTCTATAAGGTCTTAGGAAATAACATGTACATTACATTTATCAACCTCAAATTATTTTCTGACAACAATATTCTTGTTTTATATGGAAATAAAATTTTTATAATTTCTGGTATAAATTCAAGTGTCAGGTATGATTCCTCTAGTGACTGTTCTGATAAACAAAAGCTCAAAAAATCCCAAAATATTAGTCATGAAGTATTAAAATGCAGTAATAAATAATATGAAGCATTTAAAATTATTTAAAGTAATAAACAATTCTATGTGAATAATACAGCTACTTGCGACATTTAAAATAAAATTAATAGAGAAGGTTTCTTTTAAACAAACAGAAGCTTGTAAGAATTGTGTCTGCCTACAATAGTGACAGCTGCAAAGAGTAGGACATTAATCCTAAGGTTAGCAAGAACAAATTTTATTGAATTTACATTAGTTGGCTTGTGACTAGAGATAAAAAGAAAGTATCTGACATCATCTAAGGCTCATTCCTTGCTGTGATCATTAAGCTCAAAGCCAAATCAGGATCAACCAGCTCATCTCCACCAGATTGTTGAAGATGTACATTCTATTCTCTACAGCCAAACTATTCCAATGTTCCACTGTTCTTTCCATTAATAATTTTTGGTTTTCTCTTTTTAAATTGATAGACAGCATCCCTTGTTTGTCCCTTGTTTTTCAACAGGCCATTTCTCAAGGCCTCAAGACTGATACCATATTCCCTTTTATATTTTTTTCTTCAAGCTAAACAGCACTGTCATTTTCTCTCTTCCCTCAGAGATCATACTTCTGGACAACTAATCAATCTTGTGGCTCTGGATTCAATCCAGTTGTTTACTGAACAATGGTACACCAAACTGGACTAAGGACTTTGGAGAGTACCTTGACATTATTGAACAGAGCAGATCTGCAGGCTCTACTCCTGTGTACACATTCTAGCTTCGTATTTTACTTTCTTGCATCACATGATGCTCTTCAGCTTGTGATCCAAAATCCTTCCTAACTCTTTTTCTGATGATTCCCATGAGTCTTACTTATGAATTCTTTGAGGTTTTAAAATTGACCCCTGGACCTCAATTTAATTTTGTTTTGCTGTCTTTCCCTGTAACTTTCAAACAGGGGATGTTCTCATTACATGATGGTTGCCCTCTCTCAGATTTCTTTTCACTTTCATATTCTCAGTTCTTTCCCACTGATCAGCAACAGTCCCTTATGTTACTCTTTCAACAGTGTATCATCCTTATAATATATAAATCTTTTGTACAGTCAGTGTCTTGATTTTTTTTTCCCCCAACAGATGTCTGTCTCTGTAGTTAAAAGAAACAGGGGGCTCCCAAACATTTTAAAATGTCACCAGGCCCTGTGCATTAGGAGATCCCTTTTTTTTCATTAAAGCTTTATCTGTATAATCTTTTTGGTTTGGTGGTAAACATCACCACATAGGTTCTTTGCCCGTTCATCAGTACCCATGAAGTATAAATCCATTTGCATTTTGAATCTCAGAGCAGTTATACACTCTTGATGCATCCACTTCTGCCTGGACATTGGGGTTTTTTGCTTCATTCTCTTTTTATGAGATGATTCTTACCACATATAATTTAATTTATTTTATAGAATATATGTTGATTCTTGCCACTCTTTCTTCTGGAATTTACATTACACTTTCTGAATTCTTATACATTTCTATCTACACTTCTTAATCTTCATACACACATATGCACTTCTGTACTTTCTGAACCTTGAGCAGAGCCACATTGTTATATACTTTTAATTCAGATACAAAGGCCTATATACATTGATGATATTTTTCTAGAGCCAAAATGATGGCTTATTATGTTTGTGTCTTGGTGTGCTGAATTTAATGCTGTCAGACACTGTGAAATGTAAACTCATCATTAGCCACAATAAGGACAGAAATTTAAATTCACAACGTAGGCTGAAGGCTTCAGGCCATATTTTCGTGGGTGATACAATTATTTTTTTTTTTCTCTGGAGTTGCTTCCTGTGGGTGAAATTATTCCTAGCTTATGGGAGTCTGCTATGAATAAGCTCTGAGATACACTGCAGAGCAGAAATTATTTGAATCTATGTTTTTCACAGCTTTCACTGTATACCTGCTTTATAAATAGATCTACAGATAACAATGAAGTCCAAGATATTACTGGTGGAAATCTACTAACTTTTCCTCTCAGTAAAGCTCTGTTTCAAACTGCGACTGCCGTGGACTCAAACAGTAGCTCTCTGTAAGGATTTCTGTATTTATTCTTTCTGCTACTTTCTACCTAAATTTACAGTCAAGGTCTTCATGTTCATTCACATGAGTTTTGAAAGTATGATGTATGTCATAACATATTCTTGTATAATCTAACTATGCAGTTTATGCCTACTAGATAGATTAGCTTGTACTAAAAGTTGGGTAAAAAGTTGCCTTAAGATTGGGTAAAAATAAAAAAGCCACTTTGTAGTAGTTTCAGGTATGATTTAGAGAAAACAAAATGCATGTCTGATATGTATTACATAGCTCACAGTTAGAGATACATCTGTATATGGTTTGGGAAAAGTCAGATGACTGCAATATTTTCTAAAAATGTAATAGTATTCCTCCTATTCTGAAGGCTTTATAAATTGAAATCCAAATGATCTCACCTTCTAGTGTCTAATGAGAATACTGGTCCAGGACAAAGCAAGATATTTTTGGTTTGTAATATCATCATTATAAGGTGAGTAATTGGATCCATATACTCTTTTCACTGAACCTGAATCCTATAGTGCTTTGCAGCCTGACCCTTATCTCTAACAATAGAATTTTGTTTCCAGGCAGAAATAAATCACAAGCAACTACTTTAAGGTAAAAAAATGAAATGGGAATGCTGGAGCACCTTTATGATTCACTTTTCCTTCCAGTGAGTAGCTATATCTTAAAAATAGAGATGGGTCTGACTGCTGTAATTTAAGTGTGCATTTTCAAAACTACAAAGGCCTTGAGGGCATGTGAGTGTCAGACTCAGCTCAGATTTTAAGAGTTAGAATTTTACTACAAAATCTGAACCCAATTCATATCAAGTTTCTGCACCAAAATCTTCTGAATGTTTAGTGCGTGTTTTCCAAACAAGTTGGTTTGGTTTGATTTAAGAGTTATCTCAGTTTACTAATAATGGGGCAATTTTCCACTGGGCTTTGACCCTTACATAAGCTATGTGGATTTGCGTGGTATCATGCAATTCAGACCCTTCAAAATTAGAAGTACTTTAAATTGTATCTCTGGACTCTGCACCATTCTTCTACAGGGAATGTGGAAAATGATTTGGAATATAATACAGATATTGGCAGCTTTTCCCTAAAAACATTCATTCTTACATTGGTCACAAATATCCAATAACTTAATCTTGGTGTCAAAGGTTTAACCTGAAAACCAGATTCAATCTGGAAGTTAGAATCAGTCTCTGGATCAATCCTGCCCTGTACCAGAACAGAGCATATAGTCTCTTTGCTAACTTTAGGAAGCTGCTGGCTGTGTTCTATAAACAAACAGCTCAGGCAAGTACAGAATCAAGTACAGAATCAGATCAGAAACATAAGCCCTATTTAATAGAATTAAATAGATTATAGCCCAGAGGGAGAGTAAAGGATTAAAATCTGTCTTTTATAACTAATGCTATCATGAAAAAAAGGAAAAAACAAAACAAAACAACTAATATGGAAGGAGAGGCATTCAGAAAACACAGATTATAGAAAGATTGACTCTCTAGGTAGAGGAGCCTCCACCTAAACATAAAAAGTGTGAATTTTGCTGGTTTTTTTCCTCTTCCTTTTCCTTTCTCCTGCCTGACTATATGCTGGATCCTTCTATGTCTCTGCCTATAGAACAGCTTTGTTGAGTGTTTTTCAGTGGAATGGCTGTAAGAAATTGAATATTTTCCTGGATTGGCAGAACTGCTTGCAAATTTGTCTGCTTTCTGGTCTGTTCCCTTTTCAGAAAAACTTTTATCAAAGTTTCTTTCTCTTTAGAAACATTCCTGAGACCAATCATTCTGTTCCTTGGCATGTTTCTGTTCAAGTGCCAAAAATCAAAATCTTTCTTTCTCAAACAGTTATTATCCCTAGGTCAATGTAGTCCTCCAACAATCTACAGAGTCACCTGCAGGCTGATGTAAGTACACCCTGGTAGCAATCTGAGCTGGCTGGATACATTCTACCCTTAATGAGAAGATATAAATATATTTTGTGCAGTGTCCTGGATAAAAAAATTATTTATTTATTCTCACCACTTTTAGCCTGCCTATAAAACTTCTACTTCATAGACAGCTTGGAGCTCACATATGTATGCTTGTAATCAGCTCTGTAGTTCTACCTCAAGAGTAATGCTCTGACAGGTTGCTCTGTTGCCAAGTGCTTAGACTCCTGCAGTAATATTATCTTTCAATCAGAGCTCTCACATAGAGAAATCTGGACATAAAATGTTTCGTTGAGATCTAAATAAACTTAGCAGAAGGAATCTTATTCACCCAGTACATTTTGAGGAACATATTAATGTAGTCATTACCGAGGAAACACAGAAATTCTATATATGTAATGCATTTTTGTTACTGACAGATGATGATAAAAGATTTCTGGTTCTATCAGTGTTCAGGGTACTGAGGCTGGCATATCTACTTAAAGGTTTAACTTTTTACTATAGCATCAAATACAGTAGTTTTACTGTGGTCACATAATTCGGCTTTGTAAATCAGCTTAAAGTGATTAAGAGCTTCCCTTCATCTTATGCCACTTCACTCTCCAAACTCCATCTGTCCTGAAAGACAATCCACCAACTGAACGCGGCAAATCCAAGATCTTCTTTCCTTTTCATATTGAAATTCCTATTCAGTCTCTGAAGGCACTAAAAATATGCCTACTGTAATAACAACATACATCAAATAATCATTTATTTTTCTACATTTCAGTACTTGTTATAAATATTTTATTTTTACTTTTCCAACCTAATTTGCAATTCACATATATTTCCTCATATTTCTGTCATATTTCCTTTTTATAGCCATAAGCCATATTTCTACTTTATCATTTCCTTTTAACTACTCTGGAAGACCTTTCTATATTTCAATTACCTGCAGACTCACAATCCTACAGCATAATCTTAAAATCAAAACTGACGTACTGATGCACTCTTCTGCATGTTAATTCTGGTTATTATTGGAATATTATTAGAAGTATGTAGGTATCTTCTGAAGTTTCCTTGACACATCAAGGCTCTCATCTTTCATCAAGTGAAGTAAATGGCTTTGATCAAAGCCACATTGAACCCACTATAAGCATATACTTTAGTGTAATGAAAAAGATACTTGCAGCCCTTCACAGATTTTTCCCTGACACTGTTCTGGTGTCAAAGTAGATTTGACCTACACATGTCCTGCTATTAATCTTAGAAAGTTTCCATTAAACTGAAGTATGCTATCTCCTGTCCTTCTCTGACTTCCATCTTTCTATATAACTTTGCTATTTGACAAGGAAGAAGGCTCATAGGTGGTCATAATCATCTCCAAAGATTTGTGCCTCTTCTTTTTGTTTCTCCTCCTACTGCTAGCAACCACATGCAAGTCTTATTACAATTGAAATTCCCATGACAAGATCTATTATCATGTTTGAAATATGGAAACAAAGTGGTCTTTGGCTAATTATATCAGCTCACACAATACAGACATGGAGACCATATATCTGAACATTTTTGTGTTTCAATAAATTATAGAAGCAGTTGAACTCTATAGAACTATTACTAAAATCTTGGTAAAATATTAACTGGCAAGTTTTTAATTGACTTCTTGTTTATTTTCAAAATAAAAATATTACTGTTAACATATTAATTATCATTATAACAAAATTCAGTTTTATCCAGAAAGGACTTTGGGTCCCATGTTAAAACAGATTTCACCACTCAGACATGCAGCAATAAGGGATGAAAGAAAATAAGCCAGGAGTTAAGAAAGTAATAAGAAAGAAAATAAATTAGTTCTCCATAAAGGTGAGTAATATTTGCCAAACAATCTAGACTGGGTTATTTAGCAAAAGTGATACAGTTTATTTGCTGCATCTAGAAAACAAAATTGGATTTGACTGCATAACATCAATGGCTTCTGATGGAAGACCTATGTGGTTTAATTTGCAAATCCATTTTTGTCTTGTCTTTTTTTAAACATGTTTAATAAAAAAGCCACACGTGCAAGTACAACTGATTTAGAAGAAGGTACTTAAACCTGTAACAAATCAAGTTATGCTATTGTTTTTATAGGTCTTGCAAGAAGGATCAGAGATAAAATCATGGTTAACTAAAAGAACACTATAGCCAAGTCTGAGTGAAGAATATAGATCAGAAGAACACATAGGAGACAATATGAGAACTAAATTGCAGTCTCTTCTTCAAAAAATCATAGAGAGAAATACTGTTTTCAAAAAAAAACAAAACGTTTGCATAATTTGGACAAAACATTGTATGTTTAATGGAAAAAAAAAGTTTCTGACAATGTGCCTTTAGCCTTAACTTAGCAAACCACCTCAAAAGTCAGAGGAGAAAAAACACCTGTTACATTGTCCAAAAAAGGAGGTGCTTTGCTTAGAATATAACTAGAGGACCTCCACATTTCTTAGTACTTCTTATACAGCTGCTAACTACAAGTTTGGTTTAATAAAAAAAAAAAAAAAAAAAAAAAAGGAAGATAGACTGTATTAACAGAGATATACAGTGAAAGTCTTTATAGAAAGAATTACAACGCTCTTTCGTAGCAGTGTCTCAGAAAAATATATCTTGAACTAGGCCTTCTTAGTCCGTTTTCTCAAAAGTACTTTGGCAGGATACAGCTTGAGTAACAATATATGCTTGTACTCTCACTGATAGCTATGACCAATGCAGTGTTTTCAAGTTCTGCTACAAGAACATCTTAAAGAGATTGTATTTCAGTTAACAGAAATATGAGATAGAAGCACAGGGCAGAAAACTGTATGAAGATTTAAATAACAGAAGTAAAAGTCAAACAGATACTCCTGCTCTGGAACTGCAGAAGGAGTGAAGACGACTCCATGCTGCTACAGATGCTGTCCGTTCATGGGGACAGGGTGAATATAAGAGATGGAGAACGGTTTCACCATATGTAGAAAGGAACCTGTGAGCCCACCAGAAACTCAGCTCCTTATTCCTGCTTGTTTCCCAGCTCTTTGGCAACATATTTACTTCATCGTGCCTTTCTCTCCCCTCCCTACAAAGCTCTATGATAGATGTTAAACTTGGTAGTAGGAAGCATCCCTGTGCAAACCGGCAATACGCAGCTGCAGTTCTAACAGCTCTGTCTAACAAAGCAAAGGTTGAATGTTTTTTCTTCTTTCCTCAAACGATAAAGTAGAAAAGAGCTAACACAGTTAAAAGAAAAAGCAAAAGTAACAATGGAAGGAAGAATAAGAAGTCTAAATTAAATCAGCCAGGTGTCTATTTTTAAACTGAGAGACGCTTAATAGGGAAATGCAATATCTCTAAAACAAAGTAGTATTCTTGATTCCATATTTTTCTTATATGGAAAATATATTGATATCTGGATTACTAGCCTGTTTCTACTATACCTTTCTTCCTGGAACAGGCTGCCTATGTAAAAATTTACAAATAAAAATGCTACAAAATAATCAATGAGAAGCTGTAAACTTAATCTTCCAAGTTTTTACTAATCAAAAATTTCTTACACTGTCTTATGATAGATAGCTTTTTTTAAGCTGTTGATTACAAAAGCATTCTTCTGAATTGATAAAAAATCATATAAAATAAATCCCATATTGCCATAGTGGTTTAAAAATGTTCATAAAATGGGCATGCTTTAGAAAATTAATTACCACAATGCATCATTTATTGGGCCCAGTCAGAATGAAATGTTTCCAAAGAGACACTATTCACAGATAAGCAAGAAAATAAAATCAGGTTTTCATTGTAGCACCACATTGAAATAGCTACATGTGAAAGTTTAATCTCCAAATAAACACATCTTTTTTTTGCTTTATGATATTAATTTTTTGTTTTCTCTGTTTTTCCATAACTCTTTTCCTATATTCACCCCAAGGCACCATGATTATCGAAACACACACTTGAGAGAAATACACTAAAAAAATATTTCTGGTTGATGTTTGACATTAGGATGCCTTGCCAGGTTTCATCAGTCGTATCATGCTATATAGCTTAATGCAGTCTGATTGATGCAACTCACAGGGACTCATCACCTTTCATGTGTTTGCTGAAGAATTTAAAGGTATCACAGAATCTTGGACAGAATTCAGAGATACTATATGAAAGAAAGATTTCGCTATTTTATTTTTCCATGATGATAGAATTTATTTTTTTACCCCTTGGGGATTTTTTTAAAAAATACTTTCCTTGAAATTGCATGGATCATACAACTTCTAGTGTTCATTGGGAAATCTATGTTAAATATTTTCAGCTTTAGATTAGTCAACAGTAAAGCATAGATGTCGCATTACAGCCTTATTATTTGGCTGCAGATTAGTATTTATGCTGCAAGAAGCCTTCTTAGGATACAGAAATTGGGATATGAGGTTATTCTCTCTAAGCCTTTCAGACATACTCATTCATTTAGAAATCTAATACTTTTCCATTCATTCTATGGGATAATATTGTTCTTCTGTATCATGATGATGGAAGGGTTAACCTAAAGTGGGCCTTAGGGATTTAAAGCCTAAAATTTTCACACTAGCCTTTTATAGCCTCATGATAAGATAGTTTACTAATGAAATCTGATTTGAAGACAAGACGATTACCCAAAGATTAGAAAGAATGATCCCAACTTCATTTAATTACTTTTGAAAAAGACTACAATAATTTTCAAGTTATTTCTAAAAGTAAATTACTCTTTCAGTTACAATTACAAAATACCTTTTCTAGAGAAACTGCCCAAAATATTGGACACTAGGCTATTTAACTGAACATAATTTGTATTTAACTTCGTGACCTAAATGACAATACTTGGAACCTAATAAATCCTTCAATATACGTATTTTCTTTGTGATATTTAAATAATGCCTAAATTTTGTGTGTGTGTGCATGTGCAAGGAATTAAAGTCAATGTTTTTATTGTTTTAACTTTAAAATAATTTTTTTGAGTTTAATGAAATAATTTATGAAATAATTCCTTTGAAAATTAAATCCTAACTTGTTTATTTTTCATTTTAGCCACAGAAGGAAAATCAATTACTTGTACAAACAACCCTAGAAATGAGATTCTCTGTTAGGGCTCAACAGGTGTACAGTAATCCCTGAAACTCAGATGAATATAGCAAAATTTTCCTAGTCTTTACTTTTTTATTTATTTTTTAATTTGGACAAGGAGCTTAATATAAATACACATACAGTCAGGTGTATTTCTAGAATTAAGGAAAAAAGCCTGTTCTTTTCACAGGGAACAACCCTATATCCTATGCTAAGCATTGTTGAATAACTTTTCATTTGTTGTTCTGCTTTCGGTACCACTGATGTCAACAGGTGCTATGGGAACTCAAGCCACTTTGAAGTTAAAGACAGTTGAGCAGTTCTTTGCTTTTGAGGTTTGATTAAAAAATTAACATGACATCTACAACTTATGATTACATTTATAGATGGCAGTAAATCTAATCCTCATTGCCATTTGTAAAATGTTTTAATTTTTAACTTATGATACATGCTTTGAAATGTTCTGTGTTGATTGTATCTTTAACTTTCTCAGTATTTAATATTCTGATCAAATTTGAAACTTAGGAAGAGTCAATACGATTCTCTTTTTTCTTCTTTTGTCATTTCATTTAATGCCTTAGGTTTTACTATGTTAAAATTCTTGAACAGCTACCAGCTATGAAGAATAACTGCTGACTCAACAAAACACTGATGTCTCCCTCTCCTAACCCCAAATTTGGTAAACCGATACAATTTAGTGTATTATATTGGATACTGCAACATCACTAAACTGCCTGCTTGTAAAAGCCTTTTCTTTTGGTTTAGCAGCTTTAAAACAGATTGCTTGGCTAGAGAAGATAGAGGTCAGATAGGAATGAAAAGGGAAGAAAAGTTAACCCACATATACTATTAAGTGACAATCTTGAGGCTTATAAGAAAGTTCAGTCATATCTTGATTCTGGACTTCCTGGATCTATTTTAATGCTCTATCTGGTATTACACAGAAGTAGAACTCCCTACTATTTTTAAAAAAGGCTTGAAGTTGCTAATAATGCATCTCTTAGTTCTATAGACCAGAAAGGGATATCTTATCATAATCATCATAAACCAGAACCATCTTATACTTTCTACACAACTGAACTTTCAAACTAGAAGGTTGATTACAAACCTGGCATCCCCAGGTACAGACTGAACTAAAGCTAAACACCCCTGACTGGTGAATAAATTAAAGTTTTGTGTCTTATTTTAGAATATGAGTGGATAGCTCAAGTCCAACCCAAGCTCAGATAAGATATTATTATGTAAAGTTAAAGCATTTATCTAAAACAAATTTAGGTAGCCTTTTTCTTTTTTTTTTTTTTTTTTTTAATAAGATAGTATATTTCTAATATTAAATGAGTTACTGATATATAGATACACACACACACACACAATGATGACAGTAAAATCTCAATTAGAATGATTTTTCTTACTTTACTGAATAAATTTTCAAGTCAAGACAGTGTTTCTACTTACTACACTTCAGCTGAGCCTCCTAAAGTAAAGCAGAGTACATACCCTTAATTCACATGGAAGTTAGACTTGATACTTTATGCAGAAAAAACTAAGGTCATAGTATAGAACAATAGTTTTTATTAATGTGAAGGGGCATTACCTATACAAATGGCATAGGTACCACAAAAGAATGATTAATGATAACATATACAAGCCAAATTACTGAGATAAGGGTGATTTGTACCATAGCTGGTCCTGAAGAGTTTAAATTCAAATCTGCCTCTAGAAGAATTGATTTTTAGATTAAGCAATATCTTTTTGGTTGGTCAAGAAGTTGTTGCTGCTGCTAAGACTTTCTCCTCTCTAGTGGATGAAAATGTTGTAGAAGACTGATAGATTAATTATTACTAAAAGTATTAAAAAACAAAAACCAAACGAAAACAAACACAAACCCAAAACCCCCAAGAGTTTACATCCATATAGAAACCTTATTATTACTGTACCTGTTACTTTCAGTCTGTCAGCCCCAATGACAATCTCATTTTCATCTGCAGAAAACAATACTTTTCCACCTTCACTTGCTCTCACTTCAAATCTCTTACACTGGGCCTCCACAGCATCAGCTCCTGAAATCAAGGAAATTAATGTTTCATCTAAGACATTTTGTAAGAATAAAAATGTTCACTAGCATATGTGGAATATCCAAAACATATCAAATACATGAGGTTTTTATAAAATACTTGGCTTTCTGTAAGCCTGGTAGGTAACTTATAAAATATTGTTAAATTAATTTACTGAATAACTATTTCACTACTTAATTAAAGGATAGAATTTAAAGCAACTATGAAAAACATCTATTTCATGTCATGTGTGGAAGTCAACAAGAGAATTTAGAATGTACTTGAACTCTGAGATATTGAAATGACAATTCAGACAGAGCTTTCTGTGGTTTCCTCAGCTTAAATTGCAGTTTCTTGCCAATGGAAAAAAAAAAATAACATATGAGCCTGTTCCATAAAGATGAACAAATCAACACAGCAGGAAAGCATATTTTTCATTAATTTCTACTACAAACTTGAACAGTGGTATTACAAAACAAAACAGAAAACAAATCCAAAAAAACAACCAAACAACCAAAAATCCTGAAAGACCCAACAAAAATATAAAGTGAGATATCACAATTTCTCTCATATTCTAGGAAACAAAACTCCCAAATGTCTCGAACCTTCAAAACCCTAAAATAATTCTGAAATCAAATAAACCTATGGAATTGCATCTAATAGTAATATAAAAAAAATTTGCAAAAAACAAAACTCTCTTAAGTTTACTATGCTATTAAATTTACAGGTCTTATCCTTATTCTTCAGTGCTTTGTCTGCTAAAATGTTTCTGAAAATTTTATTTTATTTTATTTAAATTTATTAGTAATTGAAAGTAAAACTTTAGTTCTGAAAATGGTGTTGAAAAGCAGTGAACTGCATATAGCACAAACACCTATAAGGCAAATTACGAGATTTCAGGGAATAATTATCTGACAATTTTCTCATTGATCCCTAATTAGATTTTTAATGTACACTTGCAATGACTCATCAATCTATATGGGTAAAAAATAGGGGGAGGTATTATGGACAAAGAAATCCATGGATGCAATTTCATTTTATGAATCTGGCTTATAGTTTATAAAAAAACACCTGCTTCAATAACATGGAAGTTTTCAATTTAACATGCAAATGCACATTATCAAAATATATCATAAGAAATATAAAAGTTGTGATAACAGATTTTGGATGACAAATTGACATATCAGCCCTTAATTTGCAAAATCAGCTGTAAAATAAAAACAACAATTCCTCTTACTTTAAGATGAACTGATTTTTTGCAGCAAAAAATTTCTGGTTATTTTAAATTCATGAATGTAAAAAGAAAATAAAAAAGAATTCTAAAAATAACTATGATGCCCCATTTTCTTGAAGTTAGACATGTTTATTCTGTTGTGAAAGTGAAAAATGGTATTTTCTTCCTTTCACTGTATAGTTGAACTTTATTTTAAATGTGATAATAAGGTTGGCTTTGTTTTGAAAAAATACTAAAATTTTGTAAAGACAGACAAGAACAGATTTCAGATAATCTAATGTTAGACATAGGGTAAATGCTAAGTCTTGTGAACATTTCATTATGCTCACTAATAAAATTATAACAAAGTTAATTGTCCATCAGGATAAATGTAATCACAATTATATTCACACACAGCTGTCTTACTGAATTAATCCATTACTCTTAAATACATTCCAAAGGTCAGTGGTGGTGTCCTTGATGGTGTTGCCCCCAGGCACATCTAAATTATTTGTTTAAAATGCCAGCATTTAGCTAGCATCATGCTAGCAATACAGCTGGGAAGGATACACCATTCTTTTGCACCATCACAGGTAAAGACATATTTTAAAAATGTTGTTAAATCATAGTTCTATTTTTTTGTTATATGAATGCTTATTTTATGGAACCCAGTGAGATCTAGGCAGGCCTCTGGTGAGTTCAGCAGACTTCTGTGTATCTGTTCAGTGGCAGAAACACAAGAGAAAATTAGAAGGTCAATTTATCAATTTTTTCAATTTTATTTCTTAGGTTGCAAATACATTAAGCTTATATGTTGTTTTGCAAAACAATTCCATCGTGAAATAAATCATACCGTTGTTGACTATATCCAGTTACACTATGAAATAGGGATGACCACATAACTCATATTACTTTAAGGACTGTGACAAAACAGATGATATTACTATTTAATTCATTTGTAAGAGAGAGAAAATACAATAAATTACAGACTGGCTTAAAAAACTTGCAGAAATTATAGATGACTTTAAGGCCAGGTTGAATGGGGCTTTGAGCAACCTGATCTAGTGGAATGTAGGCCTGCCCAGGGCACAGGGGTTGAAACTAAATGAGGATCCCTTCCAGCCCAAACCATTCTGTTCTATGATTCTGTGGTTATACGATCCACTGATAATTTACACACAGCCATGATTCAATGCTCAAAATATTATATGATAGTCGTGAGCAATCACTGTTCATAATAGTAAAACCAAGGTTTAATCCTATTTAGATAGCACTGCACAAAAATGATTATTCTAGAATGCTTCTCACAGTTCAAAATGTGAAGGCCTGTAGAGGCTAAAAAAATCAATGCTTTCTTGTTGAATATAAGTGTATCCAGAAACCTTGTGGTGTGAGGGAAGGTGTCCAAGATAACATCAAAGTTGTTGCTAAAATTAATGATGACAAAATAAGTATTAGCTTCATATTTGAAATAAGAATGCATGCTGCTATTTAGCCACTTCATTATAGTTGGAAGAACAATTGTGCCCTCCCTGTATACCATTGATATTTTGCCACTGTGCTCACTGGAGGTGAAAAAAACAGGCCTGTTACCAAGTTGTTTAGATTGCCCTAATAAAATCATACACTGAAATGTTCAAAAACAAATAGCCTTACTATGGTAAACAAAGAAACCATATATATGCCTTTTACCATAAGCCTCTTACAATGTCTAGCTTTTACTCACTGATATATATTTTCTTTCTGCTTCTGTTGAAATTTTTTTCAGAATTTAAAAAAAATTCTGACACTGTCAAAATATTTCATTTTGATACACTTTTGGAATAATGATTACTTTTGGTTTGGAAATGTTTGTTCTTCATTTTGAAATATTTAAAAGGCATACAATTAAAAGGCATTAATTTATGCAACATTTATGAAAGCCATATTAAAATTGACCTAAAATGTGTTCCTTTGGGGAAAATTGGAATCAATCATTTTTCCTGTTTTAGTCAGAAGTTTGATTTCAAATTCTCAATGCCCTTCTGGAATTGCATATTTATTTTTCTGCACAAGTCTAGCTTTCAATCATTTTGTAAATTTCATTCTATTCCATAGGTCTGAGAATGGAATGTATTAAACTTCATGAGGGCTGCATTTTGAATCATTATTGGACAGCATAGGCAGAATTCTGTCGTAGAAGTAAATTCCAGTTAACAAGAAATATGAATTTCATTTAAAAATAGTAAGCTCATGGTTTCACCTTACTTAACAACTACCATAATGTTCCATGTGAAACTCATGCATAGCACTTGATAGACTATCACAATAATCAAGAACATGCTACACTTTAAAGTCTTTAAACACCACTATATACAAAGCATAGTATTATTTCCCCCATTTTTTCAGAAGGAAAAGATGAGGCCCAAGACATAAGGGTACTACCAGCCCCTAAAATGCAGACAGTTCCTACCGGTAAGTGCATTCATGGTGCCCAGTACCTGGTCCCCCTGCACATGCCAGACTGGTGCGGCATCACTGACTGGGACTGGTGTGCTTGCCGGGCACCCTGCCTCAGTGCTTGCATTTCCTTCGGAGGGAAACTGCAGTGAGGAGGAGGAGGGAGAGCCCCTGAGTCTGACTTCAACAGTCAGAGAGCATACTCCGGTCAAGATTTGTGGAAACAATCTGAGGACAAAAAGCTGAAAAATCCCTCCTACAACATCTAGATAAAGGTGAGTCAGGATATTTGTGCTATAACAAGTAATAAACCCAGGTAGACCGAGTGCATTCTGCTTTATGCGAAGCTTTGTCTGGATAGCTGTTTGTAAAAATACCATGCTCATTTATGGAGATGGGTAATGAAGCCATAACAAAGGGGACAAACATTTTAGTAGGGCCTGTTGTGATAGGACAAGGAGTGATGGATTTAAACTAAAAGATGTTAGATTCAGACTAGATATATGGAAGAAATTTTTTATGATGAGGGTGGTGAAACACTGGAACTGGTTGCCCAGAGAGGTGGCAGATGCCCCACCCCTGGAAACATTCAAGACCATGTTGGATGGAGCTCTGAGGAACTTGATCTATTTGAAGATGTTCCTGCTTATAGCAAGGAGTGTTGGACTAGATGACTTTTAATGGTCACTTCCAACCCAAACTGTTCTGTGATTATATGGAAAACAAAACACTCCACTGAACCAATTAGGAAAAAAAAAAAAAATACAACACAACCAGTGTTTATTGTCATGGCCCAGGAGACTTACTTTTGAACAGTGAAGGGTTACAAAGAAATGAGTTCACCACAGGATGCTGCCTGCCTGACAGCAGCAGCATCCTGCAGGGACAGGAAAGCAAAGCTGAAAAAGGATGAAAGGTTGGATCTGTCTGTGTCCTGCAGACATAGTTACAGGTCAGGAAACCAAATGTTAATCACAAATAACTTAATACTAACTAGTTTCATCTTTATTTAAGAGCTGATGATTTCTTAGCTGCCTAAAAGGAAGTGGCATTATAAGTACTGTGATGCTGTTAATTTACACACATGAAAGTTGTCAGTTCTGTAAAAAGGGATTAACAGAAAATGTGAGAAATCAAAGAGAAAAAAGACCTGCCACATTCTTTCTCATTATATATCACTGCAAGTGACAGCCCATGTTTCAATAACTGCCTTTTAAAACTTGTGATGTATTAATGATGATATAGCTTTTCATGAAGAATGACTTACAGAACAATGATCTGGAGCTTCTACAAAGAAATGTGTATATTTTAGACGCTCAGCATTTGTGCTTCTTCAGCATCACATTGTATAAAAGTACACCTAGAACTCAGCTAGTCCAAAATAACATTACAGGTGATAACTCTACTTATTTATGCTAAAAGAAATGGGATTTTACTTTATGTTGCACTCAGGTCTTAACAGTGCATCACTTAGTATTACTCACTTATTGCTGAAATAGTGGTTAGTGTATTCAAGCCACTTGAGAGATTACTAACAAAACATAATACATGCTAAGTTCGTCTCTTTGACGTAGCATCAGATGTGAATGTTATGAAAATGGTTTTGAAAACTTAAACTGCCTACAGAGTAATCAATGCTATCAAAATGGAATTCTGTTTCATTACATCTTCATCTCCCAGTTGAAGTAAGAGTAAGTAGTTGCATGTGCAATGTGTTCGTGTTCTTCTTAACCCTAGCACAAATTGCTGTGATCCAAAAACACTCTACAAACATATAAGTCTCATAAAATGTTTTAATCTTTAACAGTACTGCCCACAAAAATGATGAATCACCTCTTAGAATATTGTGTATGAACAAAGCAAATTCTTTGAAATTTTTAGCTCAAACTTGTAAAGCAATCACACACTTTTCAGCAAATCATATCTGCTTGAATAAAGCATACTTCAGTCCAGAGAAACATGCAGAAAATCTATCTTCCAAACTCTGTTTGGGAAGGTAATTTCTAATAAACACATGGCTATCCGAAAAGCTTTCTATCTGTCCTATGTTATAGTATACTACTAACCTACTTCATAGGAGAGGTGCAGTTAGCTTCTTCATAGCTTTAATTAGGATCAAGGGATGCTCATGGAAAACTCTCCTGTTATTGTGTGTCCAGGGAAATTATTTACTTGTAAATTCAGTTGTATAATACCAAATTAAACGATTAAGTTCCTATGAAATTCCATTCATTTAAATTATATAGATGAAAAATATACATTTCACATTCATCCACACATCATATATAATGGTGGTTTATAACACATGCTTGTTGCACAGCAGTTGCATAATCAAAACTATCATTAAACCATCTACATTAAAAATGGTAATTTTAATTTTAGCTATAGCGAAGATGGGTTGAATGAAAATGTTGGGCAGTACATACAGTATGGATACAGAAAATTATAGTATTGTAACCTAGATTAACACTAACAGAGATTAAATTTCAAGAAAAGAGCTGTGTCTATTTTAAATTTGTACAGTGTCTAGCTTGACTAACTTATTAATACCATAATAACAACTATGAAGAATGCATGCTTTTAACATTTTGCTTTTTAAAGTCAATGATGCCTTGTACTGCTTTATTATTATTCAGGAAAGAAAATTATAACCACATACTTGGAATTATATAATAAATATTATGAATAAGTCACCAGTATTCCAAGGTTTATATATATGATTGTAAAGATACAATTTTAATGATGGAAAGGTAAACACTCCACTTACCAAATACAATTTAATGCTGATCAGGTAAAAATCTTGATTTGTATAGTACCATAATCACATGATAAAACTGTAAACTGTTGTTGGTTGTTATTAAAATATGAGATCAAATTTTCTGTATGTGATAAGTGTGCATAGGTAGTTTGGGTTGTGAGTTTTTATGGTATTACTGCACAGTTTATTGCTGTGGACGTTGATGCTCATCCTGGGTCTCAGATAATGTTTTTTTTTTTCACTGTTTAGAGAGCATGTACAGTCATTACAGCTTGTTGGCCACTTCAGATCTCCCCTACCAGTAGATTAAGCCTGTGATTATGCATATTTTCCTTTATAATGCACTGTATCATGTTTTTTGCTGTGGGAAAGGATATTCAGGTTTGAGGTCCTTTTTTTCCCCTTTGTATTTTCCACAAAGTTCACATCCCTTCCAATTTTCCATAAAATGATATAATAGAGGTAATAATGTTTGTATGATACTTGTGAACATAGAAAGTTATATAGAAAGTCATCACTGTGGAGACAGGATAGGCAAACTAAAAGTCAATTTCCTTAATTGCAACAGTTTCCACCCAAACCTTACTTCAGACTTAGATTTTAGATTTTTAGGAATATCTAATACGCTCAGTACTCATTTAGCACACAAAATATGTTTTGGGACTTTAACCCTATATATTAAGAAGATCATATGTTCTTTCCTTCTCAGCAGTAAAGCGCTCCAGTACCACTCCTATCAACAACAATGAAAGTAACACAAATGTTAAAAACATGGCAAGGCTAATATTTGATTTTCTTTGTCTTTTGGTCTGTTTCCAGCCATCCACAATGCATTTCCATCCATTCTCAACTTACTGAAACATAAGATGAAACTGAGTCACATGAAGAATTGTAAATATCAATAATACTAAATGCAAAATAGTTAATTTTTTTCTCTTCTGTTGATAAAGACATTTTTTGTGCTTGTATCAGATGTAGATGGACATTAGCAGTTGTGTCTGATTTCTAAATCACCTTCCATGTCCACCTGGCAGACAACAAATTCAGACATAGAAATAGATAAGAAATCAACCACTTTAAATTAAATATAGAGCCTAGAATTCAAAGTGAATTACCACTAATTTATGATCTTTGTAAATGTAAAACAATGAAATTCAGTGTACTGTCTTCTGATTCCTCAATGAAAAATAGGTTATTTAAACATTTATTAAATGCAGGGTGTTTTTGGATGACAAAGAAGGTTACTTTTATGATAAAGTGTTGATGCTTCTGAGATTGGAGATAAAAGAGATAAAGCATTTTCAATAAAGATTCAACCTCCACCGGGGTCTAAAATGAGTATTTGTGACATATACAACTAGAGAAAATTTTGTTAGTGTTCATTGCCAGAGGTCTCAGAAATTTTTCAGTGAACGTAAATGCAGTAATGCAAATAAAGGACTCAGACCAGCTAAATAGAAGCATTGAGGAATTTGAATAAAGACAGCTTTCAGCGGAGAGCAAGACATCTACTCAAGCAAACATTCACAGCAATCAGAACATATTCTGTGTTCTGTTTGCTGAGGAAGGAAATGGACCATCTTCGTTATATCAAAAATGGGTGAAAGTAGCAGTTAAAAAACCCCCTAGCTGGATCTGTCAGTAGATGATGGCCATGCTATGGACATGTCAGAAGGCTGCTACTACTTTTAGGAGAGGTTGTCCTTCGAGGTTCCCTGGTCTGAATGATTACCTACTCAAAGGGAAACTGGAGCAAATACTAGGCCACAAGAAGCAGTGCGTGTATTTGTTACCATTTTTAGCATCAGGCTACAGTGAATAATACCAGCTGTCAAGATAAATTGTGAACATAGGGATAAGCCACATATTTATATAAGAGAAATATATATGAACAAAGAAAATTAAGTAGAACCATCTGAATCAGACAACAGGTATGGTGGTGGTAGCATGACTCTTCCTTCTTCATAATCTACAGACCCACTGATATCCATAAAATATTAGTGCTGTTACAGTTTTAGGACTTGGTCAATGGAAGCTCACAAGGAAATTCTACCCTTTTTTTTTTTTTTTTTTACTAGATTTTACTTCATGAAAAGACACACCTAAAATATTGCCTATCACCTTTGTAGTGGATGTAAAACATTCTTCCCGCCAGTCTGCCCTCCTGGTGCATCTCAACGGTGGAAACCCAGGAAAGAAAATATATATGGAAGTTGTCTAGAAGTTGCTGTACACAGCACTCTCCATACTACTTCTACATAAGGCCACAACTGCACAAAGCAAACCTGTGCTTTCCCTCCTACTATCCCTGTCACAAGGTAATTTCTACTGGAACCTTTCAGAAATTACATGGCTAAACAGACCTCTAGTCTGATCTGATACAGCTGTCCATAAGTTTCATCAACTACGAGCAATACACATGGATGAATTAAAGTAAAATGTGCTTCCTGAAAGTCCCTTGAGCTTTAAGGTGAAACACTTAAGGTGTTACTTCTATAACAGTTAAAAATGTGCATTTTCTGCTCCTGTGGCTCAGCTGACAGGTTGTAACATTACCTACAGTATTTTATTCACTTATATGGGTCCTTAGATAAAAAAACTAAGTAAGCCAAAGGAAGATATGCCAAGCACCCAGTTGTGTGTGTAAGACTTCAGACTGTATGTTTTGCTTTATTTATTTATTATAATCTCATTGTTCACTTTATTCACAACATGAGCTAGACAGTTGAATTGAGGCTTGTGGCAAGTATAATGAGTATCCTATTTGACAGATTTTTCTCATAATACTGTATATATTATGAACATATATATATAATATATAATATAAATATATAATATAAATAATATATAATATAAATAATATAGAATATATAATATAAATATATTTATAAATATATAATATAAATAATATATAATATAAAAATATTTAAAATAAACAGCAATACATAGAAGTGGCTAAATTTAAAGTTACATTATTAAATGAAATGTATACAAATATACAGTAAATAATAAAGAGATTAAATTATAAATAAACATATATTATTTTTTATTACCAGCCTTATTGCGTTATCTTTCCGATGGATGTTTTCCTCTATTGCCAAGGAATCTTTCTTTATGACATCAATAAGTAGCCATACTGTGTTAAATTTTTCTTATAGCTGCCTTTATCAACTTAGCTTTCACTGACAAGATCAAATGTCCAGCTCATGCAAATTAATTAATTATAACTCTGATGTATTTTGGAGTATGCTAAAGAGTGAATGGGAATAGAAAGTTTATCAATTTTTCTTCTTTATGATGCATGCAACCTGAACAGTACTAAATCCTGAGAGAATTTTCCAAGTTCTTAGCATTATCCTCAACTTTGGAATTTTTAGCTTTCTGTGATGCAATTGGTTTTTACAACTGAAATAATTTCAAAGCTGATCATACACCTTTTGGAAGATGAGGCTTACTGAAGAAGTCTGTGTATTACATTTCCACACAAGATCAGTGGGAAAGTTTCCTTTGTCTTTGTTAGCTGAGTTAGGCTATAAGGTTACTATTATAGTGCTTGGCCACTACATGTTTTAAGAAAATCAAAAGTTACCTACTAAGTAACTGAAGTATATTATTTATAGCATATTCAACTGAAAAGAAGTGAGAGTTAAAAAAAGACAGAACAATACATAGTACGAGATACCCTAATGAACAGCACATTCAAATCAAATAGCAAAAGCACACACAAGACCATAAGGGGAGTATGAAATTTCTTCATTACATAGATGAAACTCAAAGACAAAACAGGAATGTTGTATTTCTCCTTGGGAAATCTAACATCTTGCAGATCATAAGGTCATTCATTCCTCTCTCAAACTGTTTTTATTTATCATTATATATTTCCTTCAGGTCAGACATTTAGTCTGACTTTTCTACTGAATGTTCTAAAAATTTCCCAGCAGCTCTACTGAAAAAATCACTTATCTGTAAATTTCTATAATCTTGGTTTTTTGTTTTCTTACAATCAGATCTGATGTTTGACCTGTTTGTATCCTGAGACCTTATCTCTCATCCATGTATTCTCTAAAAATAATTGCTAATAGTGTAAGTACCTTTCTGCTGCCAGCTTTATTATTCAGAGGTAAACTGGACTGGAACTGAAATTGAACTAATTGAAATGCATTCATGTCACCTGATGGTTACTTACCTTTTCTCATCCTGATTTTACCCCGTGACCTTTTTTACTGTTATGTATCTTCCTTTGTGAAGATTTAAAATGAAACGCATTTCAGTTTTGCCTTTCTTACTAGTAATATTCTCTGCAGGCATTAGACACGATAATTCTGAAATTTGTTTCTACTCTGTAGTTATTTTGAAAATTTTTTGGTGATTTGTTAATATAAATTAAAAGCTAATTTAGATGCTTTTACCTGTATTCTCTATATGCACTTATTATTCAGAGGTTAGTTTTCAATCTTCCTTTTTTTTTATTATTTTCTTCACCCTCCCCCTGCTGATTTTATTAAAAAGATAAAAGTTGTTTTTCCAGATGCTTTCAGCAGTTTTTCATGGACTTCAAATATAACCTGTTGTGACTAGAAAATATTGTATATTATTAATCACAATGCACTGAATGAAACCATTAAAAGGTTTCTGAATGCAAATTAAGCTTTTTGTGATAAATAAATGAATTAAACACATTTTGAGAGAAGACGACTGAAACAAAGGATATAAGCTAGCACAGAACTTAGAAGCTTTATTGGAAAAGGAGTGTTAAAAAGAAAAGTTTACATTTTTATAAAATGAATTTAACACTGATAGGTATAATATACGGAGGACTAGAAAAAACTATTTTTTCCACATTGACTGTTTCTCATATTATATGCTTTAGCTAGAGAGTACAAATATGCTGAAGTTATCTATGCAAAAGGTGTTAGTGTTTCATATAATTACACTTTATCTGAGAAAGATTTAATGAAAGAATGTACAAAATATTACAAGACGCACAAGATTCATCTACAAAAAGACTACCACTGTGTACTACTGGGTAGTAAAACAACAGTAAAAACTCATAGCCTGATGACCAGAAAATTATAATTTTTAAAACTTCTGCTATTTGGTAGATCAGTGAACCGCATTTTCAGATTTCAGAAGAACTAGCATCCACTATGATGATAAGGACAAGATGATGATGGCATAGCCTAGCTCTCAGAATTTTTGTATTGTGCATGTACAGACAGTTACTTGTCTCCTTGCCCTTGACAGTGGGACAAGGGCCAGGAAATCTGCAGAAGCAGGCTAAAAGCAAATTTGGGCTCTTAGCTTCTGGAAGTGTCTCTTCTGATCAAAGTTCTCAATAGAGTTCATTGATGACTTGTAATACAGAAGAAGCAATTCAATTCACAGATTAAGACATCTACCTCAGATTCCTACCCCTACTTAAATTCTGCTTCTTTATATCTGACATGAATCTTTCTCAGATTCTCTACCTTTCAAATACACCACACAGAAAGGCTATATTGATACCCTCGCCAGACAACAGAACAATTTTAGTACCATGGGGAGATCTGAAGTGTCCTCAAAGGAATGTATGATTTTTGTATTTGGAAAGAAATCTAACCTAGATGCAGATGTATAAATACAGAAGCAAGACCTGCAGCATAGGTAGAATTTTTGTCTGGATTGGCTGAAAGCTTTTGCTTTGGCAGTATGGCAAGCCAACTAGAATCACTCCACCACAGAGATAAATAGATGTGGTGAATTAGTATCTGGTTTCATGTGCAAGTTCCACAGAGAAAATAAGTTGAAACCAAACAAAAAAACCCAAACAAAACCCCAAACAAGTAAACGAAGACCCAGAAAAGACCAAACTAGAGACAAAAGATTAGCAAATTTCCCTTTCATTCTTAAAAGACCAGTGAGTGTCAGCACCATCCCGTTTATCCTCTTCCGTTATAGAAAACCTCTTTCTCCACTCTAGAAGCAAAATGGGTAGGAAGCCTTTAGTGTCTGAAAACTTTAAGGTCGTAAGAAGTCCAGGTGCCTTGGTAATACATGTAAGAGAAGAGCAACAAAACAGGTGATCCAAAGAAAACATCTGTCCAAAACATCACAAAAAAACTCATGAAGTTTTGGGAATCTAATGTTGGAATAGCTTATTTTAGAGGCAATGTAGTCCTTAATTTTGATTTGTAAAAAAATGCTTATTCTGTATTATTTTGATCTATAACTGATGTTAGTGATTTAGTGAGTGATAACTATTCCCAGTGACTGATTAATTTCAGATTTATGGAACACTTTTCTTCACAGGAAGAAATCTAGTCAAAATTTTAAAATATTCAGTTAATCATTAATTCAGTGCCATCTGTTCATAATTCAGCTGTAACTGCAATATTTATCAGCCTAAGAATTATGTAAGGAAAAAGAAAGTATTTTCAGATATATATTTATATATTATAAAAAATTTTAAAATCTATATTAAATATATGTTTAAATGGTCTGTACATGTTTGAGACAAATTACATCAAGACAACTCTGCTCATCTACAAATGGCACAATTAAACACCTCTAGTATTGGCATAATATGGAATTTGAAACTCCATACTGTTATGAATGGAGGCAAAATAATTAAAAGGCAAATAAACATAATTATCTTGATAAATAGCACCACAAACTGGATATGTTCTAGTTATGGATATTAGCTGGTACTTTCCAATGTGTTATTAAAGTTTCAGTGTTATACATTCAAGTTGGGTTTGGATCTCGTGCTGGGTTCATGTGTGTGGCAGAGGTTTTTGGTAGTGGGGGAAGGGGCTACAGCAGTGGCCCCTGTGAGAAGCTTCTTAAAGCACTCCCGGCTCCAAATTGAACCCTCCCCTGGCCAAGGCTGAGCCAATTAGTGATGATGACTGCACCTCTGTGAGAACATATTTAAGAAGGGAAACCTGGGAGGAAGAGTTGGAGTTGTGAGGAGAACATTTGTGCAAACACCGAGGTCAGTGCAAGAAAGGAGGGGGGAGGGAGGTATGCCAGTGCACCCCCCCTGCAGCCCATAGGGAGAGGGCAGGGCCACCCCACCTATGGAGGTCTATGGTGGAGTAGAGGCTGACCTGCGGCCTGTGGAGGAGCCTACACTGGAGCAGGCGTCTGCACCCAAAGAAGGCCGGGACTCTGTGGGAAGAAGCAGCCCCTGATGTTGTAGTTTGGCGCTGGGAGGACTGCAGCACGCGGAGGTGTCCCATGCTGGAACAGCTTGGGAAGGGCTGCAACCTGTGGGAGGGACTCCTGTCAGAGAAACTATGTGGAGGACTGTCCCCCATGAGAGGGGGACCACACTGGAACAGGAGATGAATGTGAGGAGTGGGGCATGTGTGTGTATGTGTCCCTGCCCCAAGGGGAAAAAAGTGACAGCACTGACTGCACCCCCCATTTTCTGCCCCCTGTGCTGCTGGGGGGAGTAGGTAGAGAGATTGGGGGAAAAGCTGAACCCAGGAAGAAGGTGGTTTTAGGGGGAAGCTGTTTTTTTAGATATGGTAACTCTCACTGTTCTATTCTATGTTCTATTAAATCTATGTTCTTTTTTTTCTTCCCCTAATGAGTCTGTCTTTTGCCTGTGACCATAATGGGTGTGTCATCCCTCCCTGTCCTATATTGATTCCTGAGCCAATTGCTTTATTTTCTCCTTCCCAGAGTTGGAGAGAGATGGAGGAGTGAGAGGCTGTGTGGTGCTCAGTTGCCCTCTGAACTCAAACCATGACAGAACTGCATATTTCTGTAGGATTCAGACAAAGCAGTGGAATAAATAGAAAGTAAACTTCAACATTAGCATTTTTAAAAACACACACTAATTGTAACATAACAGTGAGATACAATTTCTGATAAGCTAAAGACATGTGAGAGGAAATTCTAGAAAATAAGAGGTGTTTTATTTATTTTTTAATGTTAATCATCTAATAGATCATAGTCTCGTTAGATCATAACAAGAACTTGTGATCTAAGCGGTTCATGATCTTGTATGGATAAATAATTTTCGTGCACAGACAAATGCTTCCAAGCCTGACTATCCACTTGCAAAAATCTCTTTCATACATAGAAACAGGCTAATTTTCCATAGATGGCTCAGTAAGATAACCAATAGAACTCAGACTTTTTAAAGATAACTTAGCTGAATAAAGACTCTAAGTCTACAATCAAATTACTTCTCACCCATATTTTTGATAAGTCTCTTTGCTCTCACTTCAACATCTTTAACAGCAGTGCAATGCTGTTGAGTTTCTTCTTCCAGGTGTTCTCTGTTGCTCTGAAGTAAGGGAGAACATCATATAAATCTCACTGCTGTTCGTTCTTTTTCTTTTCCTTTTTTTTTTTTTTTTTAATTATGTTTTTGTATTTAATTAAGCTAAAACATGGCTTCTCATTTATTTGCCCTTATTTTGTACTTCAACTAAGCCACTCCTATTAGAATAATATATTCTTACCAATATTAATGAGCTCTTAGAACATCAGAAAAAAAAAAAATAAAAGGGGTAAAAATAAAATCTTAATGTCCTACCAGGGACTTGCTAAGAGTCCAGATGCTGTAGGTAATTTAACAATGCTTAGCACCCGGCAGCAGCCTTGTGAATGTCACAATGCATGCACAGCACCTGTTTTGGTAGTTAAATGAAGTATTAGCAGTTGATAAAGAATTAGAACTATCTTTTGAAGATGTATGCTGTATCCCTCAAAACCTACTTAAATATCTCTGAATAATGTCTATTTCTTTGACTTTTGGAATCTCCTACAAAAGGAAATCATTTCTTCCCTGCTCTGAACATTTGGGTAGTAGTTATGCTGTCCATATTGGCCAACAGCATGTGGGTAACAACAGCAGGACAGATGGCAATGGATTAATGTTTAAACACTAACACTTCTGTACCACCATGCAAACCACTAATGACCTCTTCCCACTCAGACTCTACTTCTACAATTAAATCCAACCGCTGCTCATAGCTCCACATCCTCTAGTATAGTACAGGGAAAAAAATATATTTTAATATTGAGGATAAAACATATGAGAATTGAAACAAAATATCCTTTTTCCTAGTTTTCAGTGCCAATTTTTTAGAAACAGTGGAAACATCCAGACTTGCATTTAAAAATACAACGAAGTAAAATAAAAAGCCTATAAAACAGAAAAGTAAGTGGAAGACTGCTGTACTGCTGGCAAAATAGCTGTTGATAATTGAAATCTACTTCAGCGTATGTCCAGCATCACTACTGATGCTCTGGAGTCAAAGTTAGCTTTGAGATTAACTACAAAGGCGCCAAGCTGAGGTTCATACCTCTTGTATGGGACACCCCTCTGCACAGGGTCACCGTTGCACTCTTGGTCCCCCTCCAGTCACAGCCTGGAAAACACTGATTTAGTGTTCCTTTTCGCCCTTTTCCCATAATTTCTAAAGTGTCAGTGGGTATAGAACATTAACTATTGTCCTCTCATGAGGAAAGAAGTCTGTGGCTGCTGGTTTTCGAAAGGTTATCCTGTGGGAGGCCAGCATGTGGCCGGTCTTCCATGTACCTGGCTGTTCCTGCCAGCATCAGCTGTCAGCAGCTGGGACCTGAGGCTTCACTTGAAGTCTGGCTTTCAGCCAGCTGCCTGAGGATGACCTGCTACTTGTCCCTCTTCCTCCCCTCCACAGTTATATTTTGTACCCCTTTGAAAGAATCATAGAATATTTCAAGTTGGAAGGAACCCATAAAGACAATCAAGTCCAACTCCCTGCTCCTCACAGGACTACCTAAAACTAAACCATATGACTGAGAGCATTGTCCAGGCACTCCCTGAACTCTCACAGGCTTAGTGCTGTGGCCACTTCCCTGGGGAACCATGTCCCAGTGACTAACCACTTTCTCAGTGAAGAATCTTTTCCTAAAGCCTAATTTGAACTTCCTGTGACACAGCTCCATACCTTTTCCATGTGTAAAAGAATAAATGTTCAATTTCATACCAGCAGATCAGTGAAAATTAAGATTTATGGTGAATATATACAAGAAAATGGGAGTAGTTGCAGAAAAAAAAAAAAGAAAGCACGTTGCCCAGTAGCTGCATACATCTCGGAGGATTTCTGAAGTCCAAACTTAAGAATGCATAGTCTGACTTTGAAAAGACATCTTTCCGTCTATGTGCTTGTCCTTTCCAAACCAGCTCTAGATTATGGAAAGAAAAACACATCAAAAAAAACAGGTACTGGACCTCAAAATTCCTTTCAAACGTAGATGATGAATAAACTTAGAAAAAGAGAGGTAAAATACCCTGCATTATTTTGTCTATGCTACAAATATTATAGGCAGAAGTATCAGACCAGTTATAAAAGTACAAAGTATGTTTTTCTTTTTGTCTGTCAGTTACAGACAGCAAAAGGTGCTCTCCACATTAGTTCAATACAACTTCAGATATGAACTAACACAAACTTTACCTTGTATCCAAGGTAGAAATAATCTTCCTGAGCTCAGACTAACGAAAAGAAAAAGAAAGTAAGTTGGATCAAGGATCAAATGTCAAAAATTTTTAGAGTCTGAAGATGGCAGAAATAAGAAAAAAAAATACACTGAATGCAGAAATAAGAAGAAGAGGTCTCAAGACCCCAGCCCTGGAAGTACTGATGTGGTGTTTAAATAATTTAACAAAAAGTCACTATTTTTAAGATTCAAATAAGATTATGTATGCCACACCAGTGAGGATGATAAAACTTAAAGCAAGGAATCTTATATCCACAGCACAGACCTTCTTTGCTACTCTGTTTAGAATCAACAATGCGCAAGCACTCTCACCCATGAAATAACCACGCAGAAATTGCACAGAATTTAATTACTGTCCTACTGCTGCTTGCATTTTTGTTTAGTCATGAGGGAATTTTTAAATCTTGACATATCAACTGACATGATATGGTCTTGTATTTCAGGAAGGAGGTTTCAGGTTAAATAACAGCCATACCTACCAGAAAGAATTACCACTTGGTCCTAATAAGTCACAGAGAAATAGCTTACTACTCTTTATTTTTATAGAACAGTTTTCATGTGGCAATTCACAAGGGGGATGATATTTTACACCACAGGGTATTTCAAATATTAAACAGCAATGTAATGTTATGTCTGTACATAACATATAACAAGAGTATCATAAAGCTATGAAAGATATAGTTTAAAAACTGAAAATGTACCTAAATGGTTAAAAGCAATCTGAAGTGCTACTTTAAAAGAGATCTTGTTACCCAAGCACAAAGTGGATTGCAAATGGTTGATGATACCAAGTATATTTAATAGTTTTAGGAGTTAATTATGTAATGGATATATAAAAAAGTATTGGTTTTTAATCCTCTTAATGCAAGGGCTATTCACAAAAGCCACTGCTGAATGTCAAATGTACATATGTAAATTAACACAGAGAATGATGCAACTAATTTACAAGCGAAATAGAAGTAAAAACTAGAAAAGAGATGTTTGCAACTGTTTTTTACTAGTCCATTAACTATTACTGCCTCTTGGTGCTGAATCAAAACAAGCAAGAGTCTTATTATTGGAAGATGACTTAAACAGAGAATTGCAGTAGAAATATGGATGAATTTCAAACAAATAACATGCTGATTTTTAAAAGGCTACTTTGGCAGACCCATCAAAGTGCTGGCAAAGAGGTTGAAATTCTGAACAATTTTCAGAGTTTTACTTTTTTCTAATAGTGCACGTCAAGATAATTAATTAATGGGAGTAGATTCTCATGATAGCTTAGCCAAAGTCATTAAGAGTATATCTGAATATATCTTACGTGAGCTCTTATTACAAAACCTGTTATAGCGCAGATGGTTTGTAAAAAGACTTTTCCAGGGACTAGTCAGACAGAAACAGAGGCAACGTCACATTGCACTGTAAATTATGAGAACGGATGAGACTCAGATTCCAGCTGGACATTTCAACTATGAGCAACATGGCCTGTTTTCTGACTGCCTCTTGGCTCATCTCACTCGCTTTGTCAGGAGGAGATGTAAAGCCATATGGCCTCTCAGGCACTGCTCCATCACACCTTCTGCAGTGATTCCTGAAGCTGAAAGATATCCTTTAACTCTGCAGTTAAGTAAAAGGTAGCTAACCTGTACTGAAAAAGGGCAAGTTATCTGACGTTTACCTCTGTTTAAAAGATCTGACAATGGATTTGTAACACAGACTAGCAGATGAGCTGTATTTTCACCTCATGACAAATTGTTTATATTCCTGTACTTGGAAGGAGTGTTTAGCTGGCTATAAAACTTTGGTAAGAAATATTATACTGTAAAAATTGTATACTCGGAATTTATAATATTTTGCTCTGTAACTTATCTAAATATTTTATGAATTGACAAGCAACTGACTTAAAACAGGGGAAAACATTAGACAGAGTAATTTTCAACAGAAAATTCCATTTCATTTGCAAAATCATCTGAAAAAATGGAAGCAATGCGAGTAATTTAGCACAGAAATTACAGATTCTGTGTTCATTTCTTAGGATTAGAAAAGAAAGAGGGAGTGAATTAACTATAAGTTAAAAACCTTTGCTACAATGCAAATAGCCTGATTAATGATACAAACTCCTAAAAGATTTTAAGCTATTGCATATTCAGTCTGAATATCAATATGAAATACTGTTGTTTGTACCTCACTGCAAAACCTGGACTACTAATTCATCTAGGTATGGTAGAAGTGAATTGCCTGCATTTCTGATTTCCACACACTAAATTGGTTTCATACCTTCTTTGATGTCTAGATATTGCAAAGGGAATGTCACAGGCAACATTTAGGTAATGAGTACTTTGATCACCTCCAAAGTCAAGGCATAAAAGGATGTGTTACCTGGTAAGGTATTGGTAGATATAGGAATAGGTGATTGGCATACGTGATATAGGCAAGAATGATGGAAGGGACTGTTTCCACTCCCATAAGGTTACATATCTATAGTTTCTAACGTCCAGTAGTTTCTTCACAATACACCATGTACTGTTTGTGGAATACAGCAAGTAAGTGAGCAGATTTTTAAGAAAAAAAAAATCTTGAATAGCCAGCACAAATATTGTGGTAATTGTAGTAAGTGATGGAAAATGTCAAGCTTGACAAGTTATTTCAATAGCTATATCTTTTAGTACTGTTATCCATCTTTGCCAGTGCTGTTATTGAAAATTATACACCTGTCTGCTATTTTCAAAAAGTAATTGCAAAAGTGTGATATAACTTTCACTGGTATTCAAATAATTTTTCTCGGTTTGCATGGCTCTAGAGATCTTAGTGAGTAGAGCTACAGGTTCATGAGCTTTCTAAAGCTGTGACTTGTACAGCTCTGGACTTTGAGTTATGATTCTGTCTTAAAAAGCCCAAAGCTTAGCAAAAATGAAGTTCACATTTTTGCACATTTCAGATATCCCCAATGATTTTTATGAATGGAAAAAGGTCAAGCAATAACAGAAATATCCGTCAGAAACAATTAGTGCAGAAAGGAAAAGATAAAAAAAAAAAAAAAAAAACTAATGAAAAAATGAGAAAGTTGGCAAAGTAATAATCAAATCTAAAGATGAAGTTACAGTAAGTACAGATGTGGGCTTCAAATGTCTCCTTTCAGCCATATTTAATTTTGATCACTTTAGCACCTGTCAGCCTAATATCCTCCACCCAAAACCAGGCAGACGTATATGTGATCTGTTCAGACAGCATAGAGACAACAGGATTCCGACTTGAGGTGAGCAGCTATTGTGTATTTCTAAGATTGGCCGAAAAGAAGTAGATCTTTTTCCATATAGCTTTAAACTATGCAAACATTGACCAAACAGAGAGAAAATGATGTGTCAAGGTAATTCAGTAGAATGCATAAGGCAAAGGGTATTGCTAAGTGAGGGTTGGGAGGGGAGAGATGTGATTATTTGTCCTTATCTAGCTAAGATCCATTGATTTTTGTATGGTCATCTTTACATCTTTGTTTTGTAGATATACTTCACATCTGTGCTATGACTGCTCTGTTGGACTTAAATGACATGTCTAAAAACTGAAGGCAGTGGAGTCCTCTTGGAGATCCAGATACAAACTTGGCACTTTCCTGACCACATGCCATGAGTAGAACAGAGCACAAACCAACATTTCTAGCTCAGTTAGTACAGATCCCAACAGAAAGCATTGCTACACCTGTGATTTTTCCCTCTCTACAGTTTTCAGTGTCATTGTAAATACATTGTACTGTAATAATGGATGTACCCCTGGTATTGTAAGACCTGGAGCCGTGACTTGACTTTACATCACTTAAACATCTAATCACTGAACCATTCAGTACTCTTAGATATATATATTTTTTTTTTAATATACTTTTTCTTCATTCCTACATTAGGATGTACTCCAATTAGATGCCTAATGATGCGCTTCACAGAAATATTTTGTCTTCCATAGTCACTCACAGAATTGAATACCTGTAAATACCTGTTATCAAGAGTTTCACAGGAGTTTTTCCATCTCCCTGGGTAATCATATAGACTTCTTCCTCCCACCCCCACCCTCACTTCTTTACATTAATCTATCTTTCAGTTGTAGTTTTAATTAGATGCTCTTAAGACTGTCTTAGTCTTGCACGGCACAATTCCAAATGCCACAGAAAGAATTTTTAGTTGTCCTAAAACTTGACATGACCAGCTATTTGAATGTCAAAGACAAAAGACCAGCCTATTTATTGCCTTGTAACATCAGTTATGTCACGTGAAATATAGATAAAATGCCAATGGTATCACATATATAGGAAGTGCATTATTATCTGAGTGCATGGGCATCCTTCTTCATTTTCAGAATGTTCCTGTCATGCATATAAATTTGTAGTCTTTTTTTTTATTATTATTTATTATTATTCAACTTTTAAAAGAAGTTAACAGATAAGAACATTTCAAAGTTGTTAAGTAGATAATTTTTTTCCCCAATGTATAATAATTTACTTTTTTTTATAGCTTAAAAATACTTCTCACTGCTTTCTCCACTGTTTATTTTCATCCCTTTCACTGGGCAGCCACACAAAGAGCTGCTTCAGCTTGCAGCAGCAGTGAAGGGACAAAGACAATTTCTGAAGAAGGCAAGGACTTTCCAGAGCATATTTACAGCTAATAGGAAAAATATTTTCTGATGTCAGCAAACCTGGTATAGAAAAGTCCCCTCCCCTTCTCTCAGCAGATGCTTCCATGCTTTTACCTACACAAAAATCTAACATTTGTCCTTCTCTGCTCTACCTTACACAACAAAAAATTTTAGAAGGAAGGGCAGGAATAATACATTTTGAATTTCAGTTGCCTGATAATTTATTTGATTTCTAATAATGGAGTGTTCAGGCTTTTACTGATCGTACTGGTAGTTGAGTGCCTCTACTAAGAAAGAAATATTAAATAAATAATTAAGGAATATTTTCATATGCTTTCAATACTGTATGAGGAATTTATAAAAAATAAGCAGTTTTTTGTATTACTGTAAGAAGGAATAAAGGCCATATATCCATTATGAAAAAGAAGAGGAAAATAAAGAGTAAGAAATAATATAAGTACAATATTTCAAATTAGCAAAGTTCCACTCTCTGCACCAGCTACACACCAAGAAGCTTACAGGTGCTCACTGTAATGATGGCAATGTAAGAACACATGTTTTCTTCAGGCCTTTATGTTTTTAGAATATTAACCTCTAGTGCAATGCCTTTAAGTAGGTCAGTGTCGATACCCTCACATGCATTTTCAGTGCTGCATTCATTTAGCAGGAACGGTGTCAGCAATCAAAATATCATAGCTATTTCAGCCAATGTGAACATTTGCCATGGGCAACTCGCCTTTTAGCAATTATGATCTGAAGTGGAGGTTCTAATAATGCAGCTACTAGATGAAGCAGAACTGTGTTCCATAAACACACCGGGCAAGTACAATATGGCTGGAACAGGTGTTAGCTTAATCTTCCTCATCTGTATCTGCTAGCAAGTCTCGTTACCTTTGCACACTCATCTGACGTGGCCATTCAGGGAAATCAGTGCAGATGGTGTGTCACTCTGTATGCACTTGCCAAAGATTTTTTACAACTTGAAGCCACTGCCTCAAGCCAGTATGAAAGGTCAGTGTTGATTACAACTAGAGTTTATTTAAAACTATCTCGGAGCATATCATCAGCACATGAGGAAAAAGAGTGGATAAAACACAGCTTAATCCAGAAGTGAAAAAATGAAAAGATGTGGAATCTAAGGAATGTCTCCTTAAATTTGTATATACATTACTATGTTACACATATATGTTCATGTATTTTTCATCCCATCCCCAATATATATATTTTTTTTCCAATATATATATATATATATATATATATTTTTTAAGAGATCTAGACCATTACTTTGTACAGATTTTTTTGGCCAATACTCCTTAAAAGCAATTAGTATCTCCAGTATTGTTCTAGTACTGAAAATAAAAAAAAATTACTTTGTATTTACTAACACAGTAAGTATGATTTGTGCTAAAAACAAAGTATAACATGGTAAACTTAATAAAAGCACAGAAAATATATGAAAAGAGGAACAGTTCAGAACTTTTATTGTCATTTCATTTAGAACTTTGATCTGCTATATTTTATATTTTGCAAAATATCAGACTCCATTTTAATGAATGACTGGCACTATGATCACTTTCCTTTTAAATTTTGGAATGACTAGAAAGGCATTTGTATTTTTGTTTCCTTATTTTTTTTTACATGTTACTCTAACTATTTTCAATATATGCTGATACAAATACATTGCAAGAGTAATGGGGACAAACCACTTCCCACTGAAGTAATGGAAGACTGACAGAAGTTGTAAGAAAATGATGGTTATTATCCCACTGAAATTGTTGTTGAAACATGTTTTTCTGAGTGGGTTTTGTTACAGCTGTCTCAAAAATAATAATTTTTTATTAAGCTTTTTTAAATATTTTGAGGTACTACTCTCTCTGTCTTCAGCTAACGCTGAATCATGCTCTTTTGATCCATTGTATACATTGTTTTTTGTTTGAGTATGATGATGAGGTTTTTTTTCCTGACTATTCAGCAACATTTTATCTTCAATGTTAATTAATTAAACCTATTCACAAAGCTGAACTGGTACACATAACAGTCAACAATGAACACTCACCTATTGTCAGCTGTCCAGTTAACTGTCCCATGTGATTTCTTGCATTCACTGTTACATTTCTGTCAGACTGTAACACCAGTGGGCTATCCTGGGAAACATGTATAAAACAATAAATGAGAGAACAAAAAATTCAGTTAAAACTAAATATAAACATGCATGCTGAGAGGGGAGTTGTATCAATGATAATAGCTTTTTTAATAATCTCATAAAGTGATTTACAAGTCAATTTTTTATATAAAAGTATAATTCTATTTTAAGCTTAAAATCTTTGTGCATGGAATCCCTGCTTTAGATATCAGAGTTGAACTTGATTTATATAAATTAGGCTGAATTTCCTGAGGATACTAAAGTTAGAAATTCAAACATTCTTAACACAAACCTGTTGCATTAGCTTTACCCATATACTGATAACATACACTTTTCTAACTACCTAACCAACACTATATTACATTATTCTATTATTATGTACAACTTATAGTATTTAGACTGCACTTACTAAAATCTTAAAAACACAGCCATGCATTTCTTTGAAGGTAGAAGGTATCATCATTCTCAAAAAGAAAAGAAAGAGAGCACCGGAAGGAGGTCATATAACAGACACGCCTGACTCACCACCAATAGAACCTGACAGCCATTATTAGTTTTTAAGTTGATGTAGCATGAAGACAAACATTTTATGATGTTAAATACGGTCTTAACATTTTTGGAGTCAGTTTGCAGCATGGCTACATTGCTATCAGCACCCTACTAGGTTTAAGCTTTTGAGGAATGTTTACATATATACATGTAGGCTTATCCTGTGTCCAAAGCCAGCTTAAGGAATCTCAGAAACAAAGACAGAATTAAATTTTGCATCGAAGAATGAGAAGCCAGATCCACTCCTCCAGGGGAAGGAGAGATGCATGGGAAAGGAGAAGAACTGCAATAGAGAGCTAAAAGAAACCCAGCCTTAAAAAACAAAAACAAGCTGACTGATTATGGTCTCATTGGAGAAGGGCAAGTGCATGAGAGGAGACAAAATTAAGATAGTGGTTCCTGCTTCAGAGAGGCACTTTCCTTCCTGGAATCACCTGATACCACACTGTTCTTCCCCTGAAGCTTGCAGTGAGACCATGGGTACATTAAAGTTTCTGGCAGTGTGCTAGCACTTCCCTGTGCTTAGGTAGGTTTATCCAACACTAGTAAGACACCTAGCAGAAATAGCTGGGAAGGTGCTTTAGGTAGAAATGACTAAGGATTAGGAAAATATTTCTGAAAATTATTGTATACCCGTTTTATTCTTATATTCTTTCCTGGCCATCCATTATTGGTCATTCCTGGATTGAGCATACTAGGTTAGACAGACTTCTTGTGTGTGACTCATGTATTGGTTCTTCCTGTTCTTGAAAGTTTTTTTAAAAGAAAGGAGTTAAAAAGCCATATATAATGATATATTTTTACCTGACTGATGCATCAGGTTTGCACTTAAATTTTCTACACCTTACAATCCTTTTCTTTGAAACCAGGGCTTTCCTCAGCAAGAAACACTTCCCAGTTTTTTCACTATGGTTGTTAACTGTAAATGATGTTTAGCTCCCAGGGAAGTCTGAAATTATTCTGAGCTAACTTCTAAGATTTTGGGTGTGTTTCATCTCTCACAGGACCATGCTATGACCTCTCTAACGTTCTGTCAATTAGCTCTGCATCACAGAATCTGGCAGATGAAAGTCACTGTTTGGCTTGTCCATCTTTCTAGATAAAAAGCTATAATTATCAGTGAGACACTGTGTTCAATGTGACTGGTTTGAGCTAAACATGTGATGCAATCAAGGGAGCTTCTGGCAACAAAAGCAGCTGCCGAGGACCTTTTTCTCAACACTTGATTTGATTTCCACTTTTCCTTATGGTCCTTTGAAGATCATTAGTCCAGGCAACTGCTGCTGTGGGAAAGAGGGCTGTCCTGACAGACAGCTGCATGGGCAAAGTATATTTTTAAGAAGCCCTTTCCACTTTTGCTTAGTCAGTATTTGGAGAAAAGTCTTCTCAGAATAACCTCACTCTTAGCAAGTGAGTGTATTGCCATGCCTATTTTTGTTTGCTCAGCTAAGGGTTTGATAATTTACACTTCCAAACACTGTTCATAGTCTAATCTGAAGGTTTGTTTCCTTTCACCTTAGGAAAATACTTAAGATTCTCAGACTAAAATCTGTCTCTTGGGTTTCTTGTGCTCAGGGTCTAATTGTAAATGAAGACCTTGGGTATCAAATTCTCAGGTAAAGGATAATGAAAGGTTAGGTGAGTCAAGCCTTCTTTCTTCTCCTTTCCTTGTCTTATTTAAAAGAAAAAAGGAGGGCTGAAGAAGTTAAGAACTTAAAAATATATTCCTTAGTTCCTGAATGTCAGATATAGAGCTGCAAGCTTAAATTCTGGACCAAATAAAACCCAGTGGCAAAACTTCTATCAATTTAGCAGTCCAGTATTTTATCTACACTGTTTACCTGTACTTCTGTTTTCCACAGGAAGCACCTAAAAACAAAGGTTCAAGGTATTCAAAGGTAGTCTACTCAGAGGAGCTAGCAACTCAGAGAAGACTTATCTGAAATCAGTGAAATTATAGATTTGTAAGATGAGGATAAAATGAGATGAGCGTCAGTCACATGAATAAAAATATATCTACAGCATAAATACATTAGATAATTTTCTCTTTGGATCACCAGATCTGCTACTCTTTTGATGGGAACTTCAGCTTGCAATTTAATAGACTTGATAATCCTCAAAATACTTTACATTCAGATGCCAGAGGGAGATAGAAGTATGACACCACACTATTTTCCTGGAAATTGGAAATTAAAAAATGTTGTGGTTTGAGCCATGCAGCTGCTCACTGAACCTCCCCCCCACTTGGGAATGGGGAGGGAATCGGAGGGGCAAAGAGAGACTCGCTGGTTGAGATAAAACCAGTTTAATAACAGTAACAGAATAATACAGTGATAGTATAAACAGGTAATGTACAATACAGCTGCTCATTACCCACTGACCAACACTCACCTGCTCCCGGCTAGAGATCCTGAAACACAAAGGCCCCACAGCCACACTCCCAGAAGTAGCAGCCCCTCCCAGGCCACTCCTGCCTTTATATAGTGAGCACAATGTCACATGACATGGAATATCAGCCAATCGGGGCCCAGCCCTCCAGCTGTGCTCCCCCCGCCCCCGCACACAGGTGAGGGCACTGGGACCTGGGGAGCCCCTGGGGTCTCAGGGTGCTGCAGCACTCCTCCTGCTGCCAAACCAACGGGAGATCTAGTCCAGCCCCAACCAGGACAAAAAAAAAAAAAAAAGTTTTGATGTCTATATAAACACAAACAATATAAATAAAAATTGGGTGATTAAGCTCTTCAAATACTGTGGAAGTATTGAAGTAAGGAAGATTTATTTTGAAGTCAGACAAACCTAGGAACAGGCATAGTTACTTTCCTGATATAATTTTCTAGGCTAATACCACCTGACAGCTGGTAAAATACAAAAAATCCCAGACTGATATATTAGTAAATAGATTCTTTTTATATTTACTTAATGCAAAAGGCTTTAGGTTATACCTGACAAAAAAAGCCACACATGAAAAAAGGGGCAAAGATCTGTTACTTTTGTTGCTGACATTATACAGCTTTATATCAGATCTTCCATTTAAAGGTGAACATAAAGAACATTTACCCTTTCATATAATAAAGTAATGCAGTGTTATAAAATGACTTCCATGTATTTCTGTAGCTCAGTGTTATGAATATCAGGAGCAGACATACTCCGTATTTAGAATATAATCATATCCATGCAGTGTAAAAGTTATCATGAGCAACTCCAGGGCACATCCTTGAAGATATTATTCATTACCTAATATTATTTCTTGACACTGAGTTAATTTGAATGCACGAGAAAAATATATAACAAGGCAGGTCTCTCTTGTCTATCCCAAACTTTCTACCCTTGGAGCAGGCTTGCCATATTGCAGACCCAGTCCCTCGAGTTCAGAAGCCATTCTTGCTGCCTGAACTTGCTCTATGGGACACTTAGATTGTTTCCTGAGGTACAGGAAACTTAGACCACTTTCAGATTGCCAGTATTATTTGGTCTTGGAGTAGAGTGGTCCCTAAATTCCAATACTACAATCTGAAATCTATATTATGAAATTTTCCTTCATAAATAGCATATGCAAAAAAAAAAAAAATGTAACTGGGGAGTTGGCTTTTTTCCTCCTCCTTTCTCTCACAGAAATTCAGATCTTTCTCTCCTGTTTCTTCATTTTGCATAGCATACATACAACCATATCTTCTTTCCCACTCCTTATAATTCTAACTTAAACTGCAAGTATGTGTGGCGAATTAAGCATAGCAGTTAGTGTGCTATATGAATTTGCTCTGAGGTTACCTATATTTGTTAAGCATTTACAGGAATATTTTTGTGTATACTGCATAGCCAGTGAAAAGTCTTTAAGTGGAAGAAGTCATAATGTTCATGTGATGATTTTTTAAGTATTATTCATGCACACCAATGGCAGAAGTTCCTTAGTGGAAAGTTGCTTTCCTTCAGCTATACTGCCCATTTACAGGGCAATTAAAAGCTTGATTTGCAAACACGTGAAAAAAAAAAAAAAACCAACAACAACAAAAAAAAAAAAAAAAAAACACCAAAGAATTTCAGATAGTGAAACTATGTCAGTTTTAAATTTTCTGGAAATTATTTATGAACTCATTTATCTTAATAGGCAACACTTTTCAACTGTGCAAAATAAAATAACTGAATCTTATGTCTTGAAAAGGTCTCTTTTCTTTTTAAGCTAAACCTCTTAAAACAAAACACCTGAGGCAAAAGATTTTATTTGAGGAATGCAACTTTCTGTGCTTTTCCCCCATCCATAATGAATCACATGTATCAGAGTAAGCACTTTTCACCTCAAATATATATTCTTCTGATTTAAATTCTATACTAAAGTATAATCCTTTCTATCTGATGCATGACACATTGATAGAGAAATGTCTTTGATGTTACTAATTCTTCAATCATTTCTTAAAAAAACAGATATAATTTTATATGAATCATAGTAGGCTATACATACACCACATTAACAAAACACTTAAACCTCTATTTCTGCACTGCTATGTAAAATGTGGTCTTCAAAAAAGAGGTAGTAAATGATTTGTAATGCCATTTCAAAAACTATGCTGTAGATAACAAAAAGCAGCATAGTAAGACCACTCATAGTTATATAGAGCTTTTAATAATAACAATATGCTAATAACTAAAATACTATAGAGGGATGGTCTCAGGGTCATGAGGACACCACCAGCCCTTACTGGCCCTGCCCAATGTCCCCAGGGCCTTCCTCACCCCTGGGGTGGCCCATTTCAGTCCAGCCCCATTTGAACCCCTCCGGGCAGGGTTGTCCTGCTTGGCTCCCCCCATCCCTTAGGGAGCAGTCAGCCCTCATAGATATGAGGACCTCAGGAACTAAGTGATGTTAATGATACTCTATGAATTGACTCCTGTTACAAGATGCAAAGTGTTACAGCTTCAGGATTTTCAGCAGTCTACTAAAAGCAAACCAGATGAACATGATGTTACTATAGTCACTTCTTATCTGAAACAGGTTTGCAGCTGGGATTCATAAAGGGAAAAATAAATCAATTAATTTAGGGGACATTTTCAAAAAGCCTTCTTGAATCTTAACCAGTTATAAACACAAAGGAAATATTGGTGAAAAAAAAAACAAACAGTTGAGTTGTTTGGGTTTGTTTTTTTTTTTTTTTTTTGAGTAAGGATCACAGTGCAGTACTAATAAATATCTTTTATTTTTAGAATTAGATGAGCAGATTACTGTAAGTATATAAAAAACAGATCTATTGCTTTATAAAGTCATTTAAGTAAAAAACATTCTACATGAGCAATCATTGCAAAACTCATTTTTTACAGATGGTTCAATTATTTTTAACATATTTTGGACAAATGTCATGCCTTTTGTACACCGTTCAAATAGGCAATCCCAGCTAATTAGCTCAGTTTTGAAGAGTATTTCCAAAATGCACCATTTAATTTAGAAATGGTTTAAATCGAGCAATTTGATTCCAGCTAGTTTAATACAACATTAGTTTACTCTAGGTGAGATGGTACACTGTATAATTAAATATAATCCCAGGTTTATGCTCAGAACATAATTAATTATGATAACACCACCCACTTTGACACTCTTAGGAATAGTAGCAATATGTATACCATAGCTTATAATGTAAGCATTGGCTCTCTTATGATTTGATTCCTGTGCCTGGGCAAGCACACCACTCCAGGTTTCTAAACCTTCACACAGTGTCATTTAGATGTAAAAAGTAATGCATTAAGTAGGCAGGATTCTAGGTCTGCCAACTCTATCTGTTGGCAGTTTGTGAGAGGATGTAAGGTTATACTGCTCTGTTATTTGAACCCGTCTTCAGCATGGGCAGCTAATATGGCAGGACATTTCCTTTCAGGGCTCTTTTAACGAACCTACCCTGATCAACTAGTGACTCAGAATGACCATTGTATTTCCAATGTATTTTTACATTAAAAAAAAAAAAAAAAAAAAATCAGTAATAGATTTCGGTTTGCTGAGAAACTCACTGTGACTTTCCCCATATCCAACCACATAGTGGCCATGCATTGCAAGAGTTTAACAAAGACAAGGAACATGTTTTCCCACTGCTGCATAGCACCACAGTTTGTGCTCTACTGCTTTAGAGGCTCATACTGCGGGTGACAGTGAACAAGCTGATCAACTGTGTGTGGTCAATAATCCAGACAGAAGCACCAACAACACATGCATTATTTGACCACACCATAACAACAAAATGGGAACTGAAAAAAAAAACCCAGAAAATACTCAGTCCTCTGGTTAGTCCAGCAGCCCAAGGGAGTCAAAGAGCAACTGGGTAGTTTTGCAATAACTACATGGATGACTGCAGCTCAGGCAAATAAGGGATAACAAGCATGAAGACTGCCTTGGAGGCATTAAATGCAAAAAGTTTGGAAGGAGTATACGAAGGACACAGTGTTAGTCAAGAAGGGTAGAAAACAGAGCAAAGAAGTTGTGAGGGGATGGAGAGAGCATTCCTTAGCTGTTTATCCATTGTCCAGAACCAGAACGTCAGCATGTTTTTTAGCAACCTTCCTTGCAAATGGTGAGGTAATAATGGAGGTGGAAGAAAAAGCTCCAATGACTGAAAAAACACACATTCATAAGGCTAGGAGTCTCAGAGCCAAAATTTATGTCATTAACTTTATTATTAGCACTAACAAATGTGAAAGAACTTGAATAAGGGAAGAACTGAAATAAAGCAGACCTACAAATGACAGCAATTGCTGAGCTCTTGAGTACTTAAAAGATTTAAGTCCCTGCTAAAACTGTTGGAAGCTTTTAAGAGCTTGTGACTGTCAAAATAGGAATCAAAGAAAAATATTCTTCATCATAATATTCCCAAGATATTATTTCCAACAATATTTTCAGTATTCTTATTTATCGATATTTACAAATATTCAGCATTTCCAAGAATATTCTCAAGAATATTCCCAAGAATCCATCCAAGATGTCAGGACAGTAAGGTCCTCAATATTTATTTGAAGTAGGGTATTTCAAATAAGGAGAAGTGAAAAATTAATTTTCCAAGTTATTCCTGGACATTTCTGAGATGAGAAGAGTTAATATAAGGATTGATCCAACTACATTAGATGCTCTACCTATATTCTATATTCCTGCATTCCCAAAATAAAGTTTCACATTAGATTTTGGTGTTCTTTGTTCTGACTAATTGTCCTTTCTAACCTGAGAGTCACAATTTAATCCCTACTAATTACACTCAGAATCAGGAAACCAATTGCAAAATCACATCATCTTTGGACTTTTGCTTTAAAGAAACATTCCTGATATCTTAAAAGTTTGATCAAAAGTTACTGAAATTTTTTACTGTATTTTTTTCACACCATTTTTGCACATTAGGAAGGTTTGGAAAGTATTCAAGTAAACTATTAGGTCAATGTATTTCATTTGTCCATGGCAAGACTGATTTACATATAATTATCATCAAATGCAAGCAGAAAAAAAAAAAATATTCAGCCTTTTAATGTAACACACTGGCAAAATAAGTAGCAGATTTGACTTTATGTCAAAACTGATTTGGTAAAAATACCCGAAATAATGATGTAGAGCCACATTTTCAGTGAGATACAAACTATTTTTCCAAATTGAGGAGGGAAGTATACCACACTTAACTGACTCACCAGAGAAATGAAAAACTGTGGAAGACAGGTAAACAAAGCACAAGTAAATGGTTTGAAAAAAAAATACACCCTAGTTGATAGTGAAAGAAATATCATGTTTGAGGCTATGGACAAGTTTCTAAGAAACATACTTTCCAGATAATTCTTGTTCATCAAAGGATGTTATCTCAGTTCCCAACCTCTGCTCTGTTTCTATGTCAGTCACTTTATATGCTAAAGGCAATCACAGCTATCATCCAGCTTCATGACACAGCAAATCTGAACCCAAATGTGGTTATACCTAGCAAAGTAGTAGAGGTGTAGCCAACAAGAATCATACACAGCACTCGGGAGAGCCACATGAACTCATAAAGCAGCACAGTGATCATGGCTATAACCTCCAGATAGAAACAACCTCCTTGTTTTACTTCCTCATATAACGCACCATGAAATTTTTATTATGGCGGAATTCAGTCATGCATAGAAAAACTTAGTGATAAAGCAGGAGGAGATATTTAAATAGCAGACAGAAGATGTGACTTTTCTGGAATTTATTTAAACATCAAAAAAAATTTCACATGGAGTTTAGATATAAACAACCCAACTAAAAATAAAACAAGACTACCTGGAGGAAGCTTGTTAAACACCCAAAGCTCACTCCTTAGTCATTAAGCTTGTGACACAGCAAGTAAAACTGTACATTACTGAGCTGCAAAGCCCCTAGAAAACTTTAATTAGGACAAATGTAGGAAACCAATGCAAGTCTTAAAATCCAAAGCCAGTACGTTAAGGATGGGATCACTGTAATTCACTCCTTTCAAGCCATCATTTCTTTCAGTGTGGGATCAGTAATGGAATTTTGCCATTATAGTTAGGCCAAACAGTAATTTATCAGTCCATTATGCTATTTTAAATCTTCGAAAGCAGTCTTTCAGTTCCTCTTTGTGTGCAGGTGTCAACCATGATATACCACTGTAGTGAAATGAGACTGTGTTTCTCATGCCTTTTTAGCTTAAAGTGCTAAAACTTGTAATATACCAGCAATTAGCTCCAGGAAGAGGTTGAAGACATTACAGTAAAATTTATACAAATCAAAGTATATTCACACATTTAAAAGTCATTTCCTACCATTTCCTATTGAGCAACAATTTCTCTACAGAAATTGATTTTCATTTATTGTAGACTCACTAGCTGAGAGAAAAAAAAATACCACAGTGTGATGTAGTCAGTGATCTGATAACCTGAATACATGTAAATCTTTTACCAAATTCTTAGTTCCTGAGATGTTTATGATAGAGAAAAGTGTCAACCCCTGTTCAATTGATCAGAATCAATGCATATCAGGAAATATATATCAGTTCTACGTGTTGATAAAAAATGATAAAATGAAAAAATAGCCAAAGCAAACTTATTCCATTTTATTTACCTAATCCTATGGAAAATCTGATGTAAAAGTTCTGAAAAATGTGAACTCTCCAGCATATCAACAGTTTCTGGGTTCCACTTCTGTAGTGCCTTGCAGACATCCAGCAAAGGACTATATAGAAATAATATTTCTATCACCAACTTTTATTTCACTATGATTTCTATGACAGATCTTTTCAAATTCTAAAGATGAAGAAGGATAAACAAATCCTAAGGGAAGATTAAAGTACAAGGTTGAATTTCAGAAACACATATATTGTATCAGAAATCTGGAATGAATAGTATAGCCCAGACAAAGCAGAAAAGACTTGCAATTAATAAAAAAGATTAAAATGACTATTTGATGCATATTAAAATTAATATGATAGAGAAAAATATAAGACACAAAAGTAAGGCAAGGTTACTCATTCATTTTGAACATGTTTAGTTAGAAGGTTTATTTTAGGCGAAAATTAAGCTCGTCTTTTTATACGAAGTTAAGGTGGTAGCAACCTATATGACTAAATGTTGCCATTAATATTTGCAGCAGCTTCAATAACAAAAGTCAGAAATATTTATCTGTATTTTTTTAAAATTCATGTAGCTATCTTAGTTTCTACAATGCTGATTTTGCCTGATAAGTCTTCCTTCAAGAAGAATCATGCACTGCTCGATCCTAATTACCTTGGCAATGCTTTCTGCATTGCTAGTTCTCTTTACTGTTCCCAAATTAAATAACCAGAAGCACACATATCTCAAATGAACTCTGAAACACCCTACTGAAAAGAGGGGATATTATTATTGTTACTTTACTGAGCCTTCCCCTGCATGCATCCATTCCTTATTATATCATTAAATGTTTTCAGGCTTCATTATTGCACTTGCTTGATGCAAGCACTATCAATTCCATGGATGTTTAGCATGAGGTATAATGAGGCTTTGATCAAGGCATCAAAAAGAATAAGAATGGCAATTACAGGAATTATAGATAATCCACTGATTATCTTTAGTAATGCCTATTATGAAAAGTATACTTTAAGTTTTCAGAAAACTGATGATCATGATGGTCCAGGGCTGAGGACTTCAACATTTATGCAAAGGTCTCAGCATGTATTTTATCAGCTGCTAAGCACAGGAATTCAGTCCAAAAATGTCTTTGCAGCATTTCTGTCATGAAAGTAACATCTGTGGTGTTACTGAGAAAATTCACTTTTGGCTGTCTAGCTAGAAAAGTCAGATAACTTTCCACATATTCTGGCTTTAAGAGAGGACAAGCTAATTTTTAACTCTTCTGTTTTAATTGTGGAACCATGACTTAGACCTTTCCATAATTCCCACAGTCAGTCCCAGTCTTCTCTTCAAGACAAAAAGTATTTGGGTCCAAGAAGTGTCCTATCTTCTCATAAGAAAGGATCAGTCTCCTTATTTCTTATCCTCTTCTCTTTTTGGTCATTAAGCTTTCCTATGAGATATTGCACATGTAAAACCTCTTATTCCTTCTCCTGTCTGCATTAAACACTATTCCTGATTCTATGACTAGGGCTGCTCTGAATTTCCCAGAGGAAACAACATCTGATGGCAACTTTTTCTCCCACTCTAGGGAGTAGAGTGCAGTTATCTCATATTGAGGGAAAACAATAAAAACCTCTGTTAACAAAGACAGGTCAAATAAGAAGGAATTAAGATGACTCATTATCTACTTGGTTGGTTCAGTCTCTTTAATTTTTGAACAGGTATGAGAACAGCTAATAAGTAAGACTTAAACAGAAGTAAGAATAAGACTTAAACAGTTTATAAGCAAGACTTAAAGCATTGTCTTTGCTTTCCAGTTCTCTAGGCAGAACCACTACAAGATCTTAATCTGAATTATTTTTTTTTAATAAAGTATATATATTTTATCACCTGAAGTTATAAAGAATCGGTAAAAGAACCTACATTATCTTGAACAGAACAGATAGAAGAGAGTATTTGAAGTTTAAAAAAAAAAAATCAAACATCCCTTACACATCATGCATACACCTTTAATTGTGACATACCAGCAACAGCTAGAAAGTGACCTTGGAAAGTATTACCTCGGGTTTTGCTGTTGTACATTCTTTAACCTTGCAAAATAATTAATAAGAAGTTTTACATTAGTATGATAAAATTGGCCAATATCTGAGCTCAGAATTTTTTTCATGTGTCCTCTAAAACTTGTCATCTCTGGAAAGAAGATATTCATCCCCACCTTTTTTGTAGGATATGAGTTGATGGTTCAATAAATTCCCTTTCTGATAGAAAATTTGCTTTGACACTTGCCAATAACACACTAAAACAAATCACCAGCCCTGTTCTGAAGGTCAAAATTGAGGAAATAAAATTCTGTAGAAAGGATTATGGTTAGGGAAAGAGACAGCACAAGCCCCATCAGGGAAGAATCTTATTTTCCAGTGGGAACAGTACTAGTGTCAACTTTGCAGTTGTAGATAATTGTGACCTTATAATAACACAAATATTTTCCGAAGGATATAATTAACAATTTGTCTTTCTTTTCTACTCTCTAGCTATTCAGCATTTATTTCTGTTTACTTAACTGGCTAACTTTTCCACATCACTTTTCCACTGCAGATATTAAAATATTGAAAAAAACTTGCCTCCACTGACAAAGACTACAACAAATACAGTTTGTGACTTTGCAGTTTTTCACAGATGACATTTAGATTAAAACAGCATGAGAAATGCCATGGACCTGGATCACTTGTGCATCCTGCAGAATTAATCAGCAAAGTTCTAAAGACTGTAGTTCTTTTAAATTCAAGATCATAGAGCAATATAGGAAATTAAAAATGATTGTATTCCCTTAGAAACAGTGTTGAACTGTCAAAAATATTTCATTCAGGCTTGCATTACTGTTTGAGTACTTCTCATACTTATGCATAAGGAAAACACCACACATGGCATACCAAAAAATTAAGAATTATTTCTGTATTTTTTTCTTCATTACTGGCACAATAGTGTTTTTAATATTTTATGTTGTGTTTCTGGCAACTAGTCAAGCTCTTCTAAATGTAAAGGGATGACCAAACAGTTCCAGGTAATTCTGTATTGGAATATTACAGTAATTGTCAGTACAAAGTGTTACACTCAAATTTCTATTATAATCTTATAAATATTCTTCTACAATCTTATTAAAATCTCTGCAAAATAATTCCAGTGCACCTTAGTTATTTTCAGTGAAACTTTAGACTCTAAACTTTCTTTTTGCCCATGTTCATCCTAAAGGGCAGTGAAAAAAGTTCTGGTTTTTGTTTTGACCTCTGACTTTTGAGCAAAGGTAATTAACAAAATTTAGACTTGATTCATGCTTCTCAAAGAATGCTTCCTCTAAAGAATAAGGTCTTCGGTTTAGAATTGTCAAAGTGTTTAAATATATGAAAATTATGCCAAAGTTGTCCAAATGTACTCTAGAAGGTGTATATACAACATTATAATAAATTAAAATATTTAACAGTGAACTTTTTCACTAAGTTCTTCAGGATCCTAAGAAGCCTGCCTAATAACTTCTTTCTTCCTTGAATCCTGTCAGCTCTCCCAGGACTGTGAAGCTTTATGCTCATCAAAAAACAATGTGACTTTAAACATTTTATCCTTAAACTCAATCCTACAATTGAAATAAAATCAAGAAAATTTGTCTTGAGAGTTTAGCTGATATTGAACTAAGCAAAGATATTGTTCAGTCTACTAATTCACAATTTAATATATATTAAAATGAATAAAATTCCTACTCTTATTGTTGTAATTAAATCAGTGTATCTTCCCATTTGAATCTAAAAGGCAATGAAAAAAATGTATTAGTTTGTCATATATTCAGTTTCAATTTAAACTGCTTTTAATACTAAAACAAACAAACAAAATCTATCAGCTGATCTACATTCTCAGAGCTAATGAGACCAAGCCTCTTCCAACAAAAATCTTTCCTCTCAGAAACAGATTTACATAGAATATTTGGTGTAGGGAAATGGCTTAGGGACTCTTTTTAGCAAAGATTACTGATGGGAATGACAAGTCTCAAGAATCTTAAGGACAAAATATACTCAAAGGAAGGTGTTATAGAGATAATAATAAAGATTGAAGTAGCCCTCAGAAGCTTAAAAATAATTAAAAACATTTAAAAAAATTACTGAAAATGTTTCACAGTTTTTTTATTTATTCAGCTGCAAAAATAAAAATAATAAAGGAAAAAAATCAAGAAAGACATGGCCTCAGAACTCAAATAAAAGCCATATACTGAACATCTCCTTGCATTGGTTTCAACTATGTAAGGCTGCATTTTCAGCTTCTTCAAGCCCAATTAACAACAATGAAAGTAATAGTGTTTTATCTTCTCTCAGCATGCAGTTTTGCATTATTTTTATCTTCTCAACTAAGAATAATCTTACAATAGTTCTATCTCTAGCCTTCACTCAAATGAGCTGGCTTATCAAATGAAAAAAACAGACAATAACAAAAAAAAAAAAAAAAGAGTTTAAATTCTTTACTTAGATAATTTCATTGTTTTCTAAAATACAGCTTGACTAAAACCATTGATCTGATAGAAGAGGGAAGTCCTGCATTATAAGATTGGGTTGACCAACTAGGAGCAGCAAAGAGCAAAGCCTTCTTAAACTATGTTTGAGAACAGAGACGTATTTCTCTGCCAAAGGATCTAACATGAAACTGTGCTGTAAGTCTTCCAATATTTACACCGTTTCTGTCCAAATGATTTATGGCACAGTAGGAGAAACTAGATCAGGACCTTTCTTTGTTCTGAATGTGACCATGCGTTCATCACATTCATTAAGTATTTAAACCAACTTCAGATAGTAAGTATTCAAAGTAGCAGAGACCAACAAGAATTGATTTAAAGGGTTCCAATTTCCCTTCAGATAAAAACATACAATATTAACTTAAACAAATGATAATTCTGTGGTTTTGTATCAGAGTGACATTTATAGTTAAATCTTTATAGACCCTATAAAATAAAATTTATTTTTGCACAAAATTGTAACTAGTGAACTGCAAAGACTTTTGAGCTGTCTAAACTGTGGCACAGTCTTTACAATGCAAACTGTCCTGTCAGTCAAACTCAGTTCTGTTGGACTCCAATATGTTTGTAACTGCCTCTTAATTGGTAACCAGCTGTGTGATAATTTCTCCCCTGAAGAGCACATTTCTATTGTTTTTACTTTATCCATTTTGCCATGGGGGATTATGCAGATAGTTAGCACCCTGAGTACAAGAGATTAAATGGTTTTCCACTTTATTGCATGGCAAAGTCAAGTTTTGTAACCAATTCTCACTCTACATTTAAATACTCTTTCTTGTAAAAAAATTTATGAAACATCTCTTTGGAACAAATAGTTTGCCATCACTGGCAAAGTTTAACTCTTTAAAGAGAATACCAGGTAACTGACAAAAATATAGTATTTAAATTTTTTCTTTTAATCTTTGTTGCTGTTGTATTGTATCAATGCCATGGCGGTGGGGAAGGAAGATTAAGTGCATTATATCAAGAATACAAGAAAATGTTCTCTACTTAAATTCCAGTCTAAAAATCAATTTCAGCTAATTTTAGCTGTATTTCTGCTAATCTATAACCTTTACATAAGAAAATTTGCATTGTTCAATTTTCATCATCATAAAATTTTAAATTTATATTTTGAATTTATTAATCTTTTACTCAGGGTGGTAACATTTCAGTGAGTGATGGAAGATATGATGGATGGATCAGTTTGCACTGGGAGATCTTTGAATTAAAACATATAATCATGTATATAGCTTGAAAATTTTTTGGTTCCCCCAATAGCCTGGCAATAAATCTACACAATATTCTCCAACATGATCTCAATATCTTGAAAAAATTATGTTCTTACACAATTATTCTCGTATTAATTTCAGTAACTGTGCTAACAATTATGAAATGCAATGCTTTGTTTTCATCTATCTATAATAAAAAATAACAGTAAAAAAGTAGAACCATACATCAGATGTGGGAAAACCACACCAGAATTTGTTTTGCTTCATCTTGATATTTGCTAGTGGATTTTTTTTTTTTCAAACAATACAATTACAAAAGTGATGATGAAACACAGTTGCATTTCCCAATTTCCTGAACTTGAATTTAATCTGTTTCCTGCACAGCCATCAGCTAATAGTCCTACCTCAGCCAAAGGCTTTAAATGCTAGTCATCTATCAGTTTCTCTTTTAAGGGTGTATCATAAAACTGTATTTAAGCAGTGTGCTCTTTCTAGGTCAGCACTTCTGAAGTGTCAAACATCCTGAGGGAAAAGGAAGAATTCTAGTTGGGAACAATTCTACCGAGAGTCAGTATTCATGTAGCTTCTTGTGAGAAAAGCTCAGGCAAATTTTTAGAAGAGAATGTAAAAGACAAGGAAAAATGTAACCATAACCTACATTATCATCCGTATTTTTATGTCTCATAAATTATGCAAAATGAATTCTTGCAGCAGAAATACAAGAACACTAGTCAAAGTTTATATAGAGGGAAACTGAGATTGTCAAAACCTATAATGTTCCCATTGTGTCATATGAGTTCCATACTGGTTTCATTTTGACACAAAATAAGGAAGTAGACATTGAGTTTCATTATCTTTATTTAGATTTCTTTTTATATGCTACATTGATAAAAGATAATGAATATCTCATTTCAAAACCAGGAAAGCTGTATTTTCAAAATAGCATCCTGTTAACAAAAGACACCCCAAATAGAAAAATCACAGCAGTCAAAAGAAAAACAAATTAAATTCTCTCCCACAAAATTCTCTCTTCAGTTGGTTTGATATGATGCTCCTTTTAAATGCCCCATCTAATTCCTGAACAAACAGTCAGGGACAGAGTTACAGCTTTTAATTTTGGAAGTACAAACCCTTTTTATGTCATGTGTACACAATAAGGCAGGTGCTCTTCACGGCAGGCCTCATATCCCTGGCTCCCTTTCCAAGGAATCATTAAAAGTAACCACTTCATCTCTGGCCCAGGCATGTGGATTTCCTACTGCTAAAGGGTGAGCAAGGAGGAACAGATGAAATTCATCTGGCTTTCATGCCAGTGTGAAGTCAAGAACGGAGAAGACCAAAATCCAAGAACAGGGAAGCACTCTATCTGCTTTGTCTCCTGACAAGATGAGCTTCAAGGTTGCATTGCACTTTTCAAGGGCAGGTTCCTGAATTTTTTTTCTAGACTCCCATGGAATTTCTTCCCAATATGACTCTAAAAGAAGCATATGATTCATACAACTTGGCATCTTCTGCACAAGGGTTCTAAAAAAGGCTAAATAAGTAAAATATTCTGCCCATTTTTACCCCCTTAATCATTATTTCGGGTGACTAAGCTACCAATTCCCACAAGGTGGATGGAGATCTTGCCAAAGGACTTCATTGTCAAAGTGAATTCCTTCATGGTCACAGATGTCCCCTTCTCCTTAGCCAAAAATGATAAATTGTCTAAAGTGACTTTCTTTAATTCATTCAGCATTTAAATCAATGGTCTCTACTGCCAGTTCAGTATCAACAGTTAGGAAATGTTTTCCTAAAGTAAGGGTAAAGAAGCAAAAACCAAATTCATGCTCCAGACGAAGTTTGCTGCAAGAGAGACAGAACAGAGTACCAAGTTCTCAAATGCTATCCACAACACAAATGTATTTCCCAGGTTGTAACTTTTTTTTTTTTTTAAACACAGAAGATTGAAGGATTCTGCTTTCTCATGCCTTACATGTTTCAGACATCACTCTCCTCTTTTTTCACTGAGGTGCTCAAGTCAAAAGAATTTACTCCATGTTGCCAGGACCTAACACAGATTTTATTAGATATTAATGCAAAAGGCTTAATCCAAGATCATTTTAAAATGGATTTCTACAGGAGAAGAGGATTGAAACCTAACCCATGTAGACAGTTTACCATCTTCTGCACAACTGTCTTGTATAAACTGTTTCAGCCTTTGCTTTAACTTTGTAAGAATATGCCATAAATGCCACAGTCTCCTTTTAAGGTTGAAATATCTGTCTTTTGTTGTCTTATATCTTCTTTTCCCTAATGTATTGAATAATATGTCTACCAGTACTCTTTTATTAATATAGATTTATTTGGAGTCATTCAATTCTACCATATTACCAGTGCTTCTGGAGGCTCTTCTAAAGATATAACTCAGAGGACTGATTGAATTATGGGTAAACTTTCTTCAAATGTTGTAGTAGAATGACAAATACAATGGAAATTTCCCAGGATTTAAAAGTAAATTAATGTTCTGAACAACGTGATGAATTTTGAGGTTCCCCTTCAGAAAATGTAAGTAATCAGTTTTTCAGTGTTAATTGTAATGGGTTATGAAAGTTTAATTTAATTTTTAATTTTAGATTGCTTGACTGAGAAGTCCAGACACCAACTGATAGACTGCTAATAACTTAAAATGTTTTCTTAAGTCTTTCATTCAGTTCCTTGATATAGATTAGATCACAATACATTTTATCATCTCTGAAAGTAGAAGAAAAAGCACTGGCTTTGCTTTGCTGATGTTAGAGATTAGGGCACACACATCAGTCAGTTGGTAGTTGACTTATAAAAATTTCATAAAGATGTTTTACTAAATAGAGGTTATTTTGTGCTCAAGTATTACACAGCAATTTTGATAGGTGTAAATAGCTAATAACAAGTGTAGAAAGACTGGTGCTAGAGATGATATATGCTTATCGTGATTCAGGAACAGTGGTCCCTCGTACACAGGGATCACTATGCAAGATATTTCTGATGGTCTCTGACTACTATAAAATGGCCTTTCAGTATCTGTATGCAGCAATGATCTATCTGTATTATCTACACTTCACTGCCATCTAAAAGGAGAAAATATTTCTGACATAAAACTATAATTGCAAGATAGATGGTAAAATCTGAATCTTCTGAACTTTTGGGAACAAAGTAAAGTAGAACAGAAAAAACAGCGGTACTTTTACAAGTGATCTTTCCAATTTTGTCACTGTAGCATCAAAGAACCAAAGCCGACTGCTCTGACACTGCTGATAATGAACTTGTCTAGTTGAGCTGGGTGTTGGATCTGTGCAGCTCTTCTGTACTACTAACTGATTTTTGGAAAAGGCTGGGATTTTCAACACAAATATGTGTTCTATATCTTTTGTTACCTGAAAACCTTAAATAACCTTAAATTTCTTCATTCACTAATTCAGAAAAGTGGGAGTATCATTTTTAATTCGTTATTGAGGTTAAAAAAAAATTTGTTTTAAATAATAATAAATAAAAATCATCAGGGAATACTGGTGTGGCATTAGAAACAAATCTGTGAAGCAGTGATTTGCGGGCAGAAACTTTGATTCATACCCATTTTAAACAACAAAAGAGTTAAAACTGCAATGAAATATTAACTCAGTGAATGACCAACACTTTATAAAATTAACAAATGACCACATTTTAGCTCACTTACAATTTTCAGACAGCAATAGAGAAAGAACACATATTTGTGTTTGAAACCACAGGCATCTTGCATTTGAGAAAAAGGACAGGCTGGATAAGGCTGTAGACACAGGTATATGGACTTAAAGGAAATCAAGACAAATCTAACTTCTCCCATAACCTTTTTGGTCAGATTTATGCTGCCTTTAAGAATCATTCCAACAAGGACACATAAAAGTGTCCATCTACTCTAGCAGTGTTTCAGGCTCTTACAATTCCCATAGGTGGCACCATGTGTAGGAAGGACCCCTCTGGACCACTCTGAGGCAAGCTCTTCTTCCCTTTGTCCAGCTGCTGACTAACTGAGGATACATGTAAAACATAGTGACCAAGTACAAGAAGCTCTGCCTCATTCCTGGAGTACTGAACATTTTTTACAACTGTTTTCATTTTGTTATGTGTCATGGATCACATAAATGTCTCTGAATTACTAAAATTATTTCACTACCGAGAGTGAGATAATAAAAAAACATATTTCAGATCAGTGTCCCTGAGCTGCCATTGCTCCAGCTGTTCTGTATGCCCACTTGTACACGGATTTCAATAGGTTAAGACAAAATTGCATGGCATAATGACAATTCATATTTATTCTAATTGCCACAATTTAGTAGAAAATTACTTTGGCCAATAAATCACTTTCATGCGTTCTTTCGCAAGACAAAGCCAGGCTTTATCACAAGGCCAGCTGTCAGGGATTGTTTGTTCTTTAAAGTTACAGACTTCGGACTTATAAAAACCCAAATGTCATTGTCAGTGTAGGAGTCTTTTAGAAGAGTAAGATGAGTTGATCTGTCCAACAAAGAAAACACAAAAATAATACCGAATGCTTCAATTCCTATGATTCATATCTGTTTTTGTTTTCAAGAACTTGCTTCATTCTATATCTACTGAAATGAAACAATATACGTATTTCACATTTGTAACACACAGAATTGTCTAATTTGGGACTCAAAATTGATATTTTTACATCATGAAATATTATCAGAAACAACAGATTATGTGGCAATTCAATTTCTTTTATCAGCTAAAGAATGGAAGTAATTTTCTCTATGGCTAATCTGTTCAGAAATTTATTTTAAATGTTGTCTTCTGATTCTCCTGCCTCACTTCTCTTCCCTTAAAAAAAGACCATAAAACTCCTAAAGTGAATAAACTGTTACTTTCTCTTGCACTAACAGCTACATCAAATCTTAAAATTTCCGTCCCTGAAAAATCTTGTTTTTAATCCAGGGTTGTTCCTTTTTAAGACATATTCTTGGACTTCTGCTTGGTGCTCAAATTTCTAAATTATAACTAGCTAAAGGTAGTTTTTTCACTTGTTCCTAGCTTATTATTGGTAAGATCTCCTGTTAGGTCCAGACCTTCCCAAAACAATTTTGGCATTTATGATATTGTTGCTGAATTAAATTTGCTCTACAGGGTCCTGAAGCTGAAACCACAATAGCAGATTGCAGCCTCCCTTCCTTTTATCCTCAAGGAACATACTGCATTAATTTTAAATTGGTTTACTCTCATCTTCTGAGCACAATACATGGTATTGTAAAACTATGAATTTCTATACAATCTGGAGACCAAAATTAAATGTTGCATAGGGTAGTCCCTCTTCCTGTTTGTCACAACAACAGCACATATCATCAAGGATACCCAAGAACAACACTGCATCTGTAAACCAAAAGTTATTAAGGAGGGAAAGTAATTTATCTCAACAACCTGAGACATGCCTGAGTCCAATGATATTTATGAAATTAATGTGTCACCTCTTTGGCAAGAGACAAAGAAGTTAAATTGCTATATACATAGATTTTCAAATCAGAAAAATTAATTAATCTGGCTTTCAGTATAAGGTAGACGACAGAGCCTTAAGTAACTTCTGCATTGGTTTCTCTCCTATATCCCTTAGAAAAAACACCAAGCTCTTTCCCAACTAATAAAAATTAATTATGCATATTAAAATATTAATACAGGCCAAGATTTCTGAAAGAACCAATTACAAATATAGGTAAACAAAATATAGGCACAGTCAAAATTAAGAATCAGAAGATTCCTTTATGAAGACCAACCTTAGTTATAGGAGTAGCAACATGCAACATTCTTGCACACCCTCAAGGATTGGTAAATTAGTGATAAACTCTGAGTGGCTATCAGGTGAGAGAATCTATGGCTGTTAAATTGAATATCTCTACCATAAATAGCTTGATGGTAAAATTCTCAAATGAGGAAAATTTCCCCTTGCATTTAACAAGATTGCTGTATCCAGAGAAACTGAATAAGATCTCTAGATCAGTTTTACAGTTCAAATTAATTCTTGATGTAACTTCAAGTTTCAATATACTAACTACGGGTACCACATATGCATGCCATTTTCAGTGTCTTTTGGAAGAGAACACATTTCAGGAAATATAGAAGGACTAAAGTACCAAAGTAATGCAGAGAAGAAAAACAATCTGTATCCTTCCCTGGCATTTCAGAATATACTTACTAAGAACTTACTAAGAGCTGATATTGCCTTATCTTAGGGTTTACTGTACATATTAACATTTAAAGAGATATCAAGGACTAAGTATTACCATTATTATTATTTGATGAGGACAGGACATGGACTGCATTTTACTGAAAAGACTGTTGCCTTCCCTGTTATTCTAGTCTCTTGAATTACATAAAACCCTTCAATCTGTTAAATGACTCCATTTTATGTCACAGATTTGCCAATCTCTACAAGGACAGGGTCTGGTTGTTTTCCAAACAAGCCTGAATATCTTTACAGAAAAACACATGGACAGATGGCCTTCTTCCCTGCTGATGTTACATTAGAAATGTGCTTGGAGGGAAATTCTGTCAACATCTCTTGAGTCAAATTTTTGCCTTATTTATTTTGAAATATTATCTAATGTGGTAAAGTTCATTAATATATCTTATATTAGTGTTCAATGTAATATTATTTGATTGACAAAGAATGATCGACGTTTCTCTTTGTCTTTCTGAGTGGAAAACAAAGCATACAACAATCTACCAAAGTAAAAAACCTCAGAGGAACACATTTTTTATAAATATTTCTTAATCTATTTTCTTCAATTTAGTTCACATAGAACAAACACCATCCATCCATCCATCCATCCATCCATCCATCCATCCATCCATCCATCCATCCATCCATCCATCCATCCATCCATCCATCCATCCACAAATACTTGAATGGTACTAAAGGACTGTACCCTTGAAACTGTTTTAGCAACTCCAAGCTTATGAAGGTGATCAGTAGTCAGGATGGATTTATGAAGAAGAAATGTCTGACCAAACTGACAGCCCTCTACAATGAAATAACTAACTTGATGGATGAGGAGAGAGCAGTGGATGTTGTTTATCCTAAGACTTTTGATCCTGTCTCCCATGACATTGCCACAGACAAACTGATGGCCTACATAAAATTAGTTAAGTGGACTAAAAACTGGTTGAACAGCTCGGTTCAAAAAGTTGTGATCAGTGGCACAAAACCCAGCTGGAGGCCAGTCCCCTAGGGGCATACCTCAGGGACCTATACTGGGGCCAACAGTGTTTAAACCTTCATTAATGACCTGGACAATAGCACAGGGTACATCACCAGAAACTTTGCATATGACACAAAACTGGGAGGAGTGGTTGGTACACCTGATGGCAGTGTTGCCATTCAAAGGGACCTCAACAGGCAAAGAAGGCCAACCAGCCTCCTGAGCTGCATTAGGAAGAGCATTACCAGAAGGTCAAAGGAGGGACCTTTCCTTTCTACCTAGCCCTTGTGAGAACCATCTGGAGTGCTAAGAGGAGTTCTGGGCTCTCCAGTACAAGACATATCAACATACTGGATCAAGTCCAGCAAAGAGCCACAAAGATGAAATAATTGGAGCATTTATCATAAGAGAGGATGCTGAGAGCTGGGACCTTTGAGCCTGGAGAAGAGAAGGCTCGGGGCAGAGGATCTTAGTTATATTTATAATTACCTGATGAGAGGGATTAGGAAGATTGAACCAGAGTCTTCTTAGTGGTGCCCAGTGACAGGAAAAGAGGCAGTTGGTACAAACTGAGATAGATTAAATTCCATTTAGACACAAGAAAAAAAAAATAGTCTGAGTGTGTTCAAACACTGTGTCAGGTTACTCAGAGAGCTTTTGGAGTCTCCATCCTTGAAAATATTCAAAACCTGACTGGAATCAATCCTGGACAACCTGCTCTATCTGACCCTATTTTGAGCAGGGAAGTTGGGTTAGATGAGCACCAGAGGAGAATTCCATCTTCAGTGATTATATGATTCTATGAATGTAAACAAATACAGAGTGGTAGTAAGTTCTGTTCCTTAGGTCCCCACGTGACTCCCAACAGAGATGACAGCATTTTCTTTCCTCAGATGTAAATAAATATTATGTTAAAAATTGATCTGGATCAAGGAGAATTCATGTATTGTTCACGTATAAAGACCTGCCTTTACTTGAACCCTGACATCTCACCATACCTCAGTGAGAAGCTCTTCAAAAGCATATCCTTTAGAACTTTATGTGATCTCCAGGTGGAAAATACAGAGAGAATCTTTCCTCCAGAACTGCATGAGAGACTCTTGAAGAGTATTTATCAGTGAAGAAAAACCCACTGATTAGACTGACATTTACAACTGTACTCAGTACGAACATTCAGGCTGTTCTTAAACTTGATAACCTTCACAGAAACAGGCAGCATCTTATTTGGTCTAGTTAAACACATGCTTTACTTATAAAAGTTGTAGGGTAAAAAAGTACTTTGACAAAACTTAACTCTCCTTTTCTGAAGAATACAGCAGTTTGGTAATTTAGAGTTATATCACCTACATTGTCATGCTCTCATCTAAATCAATTGACAAAAATTGGTTATTTATTAATACTAATAAATTAACAAATATTAAAAATATTAAATTAGCGTAACTTAGCCATTTGTTCTAAAGTTTCTGGGGTTTACATATCAGTACCTTAATGCTATATCTAGCTCTTCTTGAAGAAGTTTCAGTAGATTTATTTACTAAAGGCTCATCTGAAATACTTATTTCTTGACACCAGTAACAAATATTCACAAGATATTCCCCATTTAAGAATAAGGAAAAAGTGAGACTAACCTGAAGTGGAAATCAATTCTTCTCTGATTTTCAAAATACCTTTGTCTCTTAGTTCCTTTGGTTCTTGAGGCTACATGAAACTTTTCCAGTCTTGCTTCAAATCAGGTATGCTTTAGCTCTGCAGACTGACTGAGGAGATACATTACTGCACTCACTAAATGTGTCACCAAGAATGAGCAAAGGAACACTTTTAGGAACAGTCATACAGTGGCATGGAAATTTTTACACACTGAGGCCAACTACAAAGTAGTTTCTCACTTTCAGCATGATATAAAAAGAGAGGCATTTTTGAAGTAAAAATCCATGGAGAAATCCATGCTAAATTAGTCCTGGTAGCAAATCTGAATCAGTGACCTACAGCAAATTCCAAAAATAAGAGCATCTTTAAATCAGTACTGAGAGACCAGATCTCCACAGGCTGTTACTAAAATCACTGGGGTAACTATGGTAGCTCCAGGACATATTTGTACCTATCATGTTTTCAGTGCAGATACAAAGCACAGAATTTCATCTTAGATATCTCTCAAAACATTAATTAAAATATAAAAAATGCACTGTTCTTATTTAAACATACCCTTCTATTATAACATATGAAACCCAAGCTATATCACATAAACTTTGAGTCATCATTGTAAAAAAGCTCATACAGGGGTTTGATGCAACTATGTTCCCAGCAGGGAATCAGCAACAGAGGTTTATATGGGCTTTCTTGCTGAGAAATCTCTACAATTTTTAGAGAAGAGAAAGGGAACAGAATCAGAAAGAGTGGAACCAAAACTGGCATCATGGAGAATAAGGGAAGATAACAGGGTCTGAAAGACTGGCTATGTTCAGACCTTTTTGTATTATTATATTTTTTTTTAAGGCAAATCAACTATCCTACATCTAGCAAGGAAATTGTTTGTTTGTTTTTAATTAATTTATTCATATACTGCTGATCTATAAGCAGTGATAAATCACCAAGAATCACCAGGAAAGCAAGAGCTAGAAGAAATGGAAGGAAAAGTCACTTGTTCCAAAGGAGCCACGCATGGTTTCTATAGGAATAGTTAGGGAATAAAATATAATTCTGTTCTTAAGCTGGTACCAAACACATTACAAAAAAAAAAAAAAAAAAAAAAATATACGATCCTTGACAACCTGTGTTCAAATTCATCTAAACATTTAAAGGTGAGGTGCAAATACAGCACCAAGATGTCTTATATGAGGGCTGATCTGAAATAAAATCTATCCCATAAAAATCTATTTAATCCACACTGGTACCTCAGGTACCTTCAGTGCTTTCCTTTTTTTAAAAAAAAAAATAATTAGGTGTCAGAATTTTTGGTCCTGTCCATATATAAAAGTAACACTGTCTTGTTTGAACTGAATCATCAAGGAGCCTCTGTCATGACAGAAACAATTTGTTAGCTTCTTGTGGTGATTCCTAGTATCAACCCACAAATACAGCATTGAGACAAGATGTGTTGATTTCGTCACTACTGCCACCCAGTTTTTTTATAGTTGTTTAATAGCTAGAGCATTTGTCCAAGAAGTAGGAGATATGGTCTAATTCCCTTTTTAGCCCAAAGGAGTTCAAATGTCTGTCTCTCACTTTCCCATCACCTGTGCCAATCAGGCTATGAGCAAGAAGATAATGATAGTGCTGTGCCACTCTAAAATAAAAGAAAATCATGCTTCATTGTGGGTGGATAGGAATTGTAATTTTATAACCTAATAATTAGAATGATTTCTAAGTTCCATTGTGTCATATCCTCAAGCCTCCAGCTGGAAACATCTATGGTAAGTCCAAAAAAATCTCATGAAAATACTATGCAGGCAAACAATATTTAAGCACTAAACACTACAGAAAACACTAAACTCCTTTCTTATTACAAACTCAATTCTGCTGTGTGGTACTGATGGCTCTTCATTTCCACAAGAGGCACAGTTGCTACACATGCTTAAGACTGGCTATCTAGCCTAATCCAAAAAAATCCTGAAGTAAGATTTAAAAATGTTCATTAATTTAAATATTTTCTTATTTAATTTTAAGTAATCATGAAGAATGAATGAATGTTTACATTTTTATCAATCAATTCTTCAGTTAATTGATATATACCTAATAATAACTATTTAAGGCCTAACGTTCAGAGTAGTCCTTTTTTTGCTGTTGTTTATACCTAAACACTGTGATATTTAACTTAGATGTTCTAATGTGTGCATACAAAATTATAATTAATAATATCATAGAATCATAGACTGGTTTGGGTTGGAAAGGACCTTTACAGGTTATCTACTCCAACTCTCCTGTAATGAGCAGGGACATCTTCCACTAGATAAGGTTGCTCTGAGACATGTCCAGCCTGACCTTGAACGTTTCCAGGGATGGGGCACCTACCACCTTTCTAGGGAACCTGCTCTGGTGTTTCACCACCATGATCAGAAAAAAGTTCTTCCTTATATCTGAGTCTACCCTCTTTTAGTTTAAAACCATTACTCCCTTGTCCTATCACAACAGGCCCTACTAAAAAGTCTCTCCCCACCTTTCTTATAAGCCCCCTTTAAGTACTGAAAAGCCACAATAAAGTCTCACTGAAGGCCTCTTCTCCAAACTTCTTCACCTCCACTCTCACAGCCTTCAATATCAATTAATATGCCTATTAACTGCAATGCTGACATAGATACAACAATAGGAAAGACTGAAAAGTCTCTCTGAAAGACATGGCCACATGCTATCACCAACATTAAACTTTGTCTGGTAACATTAACATATAAATACCTTCCAAAAAATCTGTTTTGAGTAAAGAAGAAGTTAACAAAGCAAACCGAAAACCAGATCTATGGAAAAAACATTATTACATTAGTACACACTAGCAAACCCAGAAATCTCAACTACAGTTTTATACTATTCAGAATAATGGACAGCAAAAGCATCAATTAAATTTATTAATCTGAAACACAGGAAATTCTAGGAATGCGTAAATACGTTGTCATCCATTTCAATCCCTTTACAACACAAAACTGAATAAAACATTTATTTTATTCAGATTTATGGTTTTTAGTTATATTTTAGTTATTTATTACAATTATTTATTTATTTAATTCCAGATTTCTAATATTTTGGAAAAATAATGAATCCAGATATCAGTTGTACTCACTAACCTTCTGTTGGAGAAAACAGAGAAGTATTACTTGTCTAGGGCCTTGGAAATGAAGCAGTGTGGTCCACTATGAGTTTATTGTCTGGTTGCATTGCAAAATCAGAACAACCATGGGTGGAAGAAAGGAAGCACTTTTACAGCCATGGACGTAATAAACTGCCGAATAAACTGCCTCCTCTAGTAAAAGCACTGCAGTTCTAAGCATGTGCTGGCACTGATACATAGGACAAAGTGATTGTGCTTATGCTGCGAGTATACACTAATCTTCGGATACCGTGGTGACCAGCCCATTAGAGGCAAATTTCCCCTCCTATTTACTTAATCAAATAAATGGACAAAAATGATGGAAAGCATAGATGTGTTCATTGCATGTTCTTCTTTCTTGCCATCTATTCAAAATGAATTAATGTCTCATTGAGGGCATTTGTGGGTTTGATTTACGGCTTGAGATCTGATCCAATGGATGTATGCACTGACCTGGAGGGACAATGCTTTGCAAAATGTCATTCTGATGCCTGTTCAGTCTTTATCTTCACTTTGAAGACAAGCTCAAGTAACCACTGTGACAGTGTTTAAAATATGGACTAGGAATAACACAGGATTGAAATGTTGAGGAGTCCAAACCTTTAAGGGCTGTGATTCTCAGAAAAATTACTTTGGAGGACTTCCCTAAGATTTTTGTTATGTGCAGCCAAATGGAACTTATCTATAGAATAACGCAGATCTCTTGAAAGCTGCTTAAGTGGTGAATGATGATGGAGCAGCACAGGGTATGAAAACTTACCTCACAGAGGTTATTGTAGCTCACCAAAAGAAGTCAATTTAGTAGACTTTTAAGCCTATACTTTGCAAGCAGATAAGAGAATGGGAAAAAGAAAACTGAAGAGAAAGAAGAGGAACTGAAATGAAGACCACTGTGGACATTATATCATTATCTCTCCATGGGTCTAATTTCAAGGTTCAAATGATTAACCTCATAGTTTTTCTCTTTTTATAATAGAGTTATATTTATTTAAAGGCTGCAGCATTAATCTACATAACCATTTCTTCTTAGTTACTCTATCTGGGAAAGGTTGTTTCAATTCTCAGCAGATTTCTATCTGAATCAGTGCATGTGGAGCCGTGGAGGAACGACACGCCAAGACGGGTTCAATGTGGGTGATAGAGCATCATATATCGTATCTCTTTATTAGTCCAGGGTACATATGTTTATACAGACAACGCTAATTATTATGCCTACTAGTCACTAGCTGATTGGCTTAAGCTCTAAAGGTCATATTTGCACGGTCCACCTACTTGCAGTTAGCTAACAGCACAAGCTTCTCATAACACTAAGTTTCTCATGCCACTATTTCTAATTCCTCTTAACTTGTTTTCAATACACAATGGTACCATAACACAAAGTTTCTCAGACCACTGTTACTATAACACCAGGTTTCTCAGACCATTATTTCTAATTCCTCTTAACCTGTTTTCGATATACCACGGTACACAAGGCCGAAGCATCCTTGACATTCTTCATGTATCAGCAGCTGCGAGCAGCTGCAGGCAAACCCTAGTGAGGCCCAGCATCAGCGAGGCAGCATCAGCCCTTAGAACAGGCTCTGATCATACAACTGCTCAGTGGGCTCATGACCCTTGTCTCAGCCATTCTCCAACACGTGCACATTTTCCAAACTATAATGATTCAATATAAGTGTCCATAGGTTTCTGAGAATCACAGTTTACTGTATGTTTTACCCACCCAATATTTAAAACTGTGATCAACACACAAGTTACGTAACAATATCATCCTTACTGTTCTCAGTCATCATAACATATCCTTTCTTTTTGAGAAGCAGACAGATGAAAGAGTCATAATTAAAGTTGCTGCAAACCACACAAATGCTCTTCTAGTTCTGGGAGAAGGAGGGTGTACACACATATCCAAATAAACTTATGAGCTTAGTAATGTTTTTTAAACATGTACTATCTTTACTGTGAGTTCAAAACATCAAGACAACTAGCCAGTCTTGACTAGATAATTGTCCTGGGTTGAGTGAGTGGTGGAGTTTTTTTGGTGGCAGGGGAGGGGGCTATCGGGGCGGCCCCCTGTGAGAAGCTTCTCAAAGCTCCCCCAGCTCCACGTCAGCTCCACTTCTGTTTGGAAACTGAGCCAATCAGCCGCGCCTCTGCGATAACGTATTTAAGAAGGGATGTGGTGACAGGCAGTGGGACTGGTGAGGAGGAGTTGCTGCAGCTGCGTGAACACCAAGGTCAGTGGAGGAACAGAGGAAGAAAGAAGGGGGGAGGTGTGCCGGAGCAGAGACCCTCCTGTATCCTGTGGTGAGACAGCAGGGCGGGCCCCCCCTGCCACCCATGAAGATCTGTGGTGGAGCAGACACTGATTTATGGCCTGTGTTTTTCACCTGGTTCATCAAGGTGCTGTGCCCGAAGAAGGCTGGGGTCTTGTGGGAAAAGGTAGCCCCACTGCTGTAATTCAGTGCTGGGAGGATTGCAGCATGTGGGGGTGTCCCACGCCAGAGCAGCTTGGGAAGGGCTACAGCCGTGGGAGGGAATCCAGTCGGAGAAAGTTAGTGACCCATGATGGAGCAGTGTGGGGAACGCTGCAGCCCGTGGGAGGGACTCATGTCGGAGAAAGTTTGTGGAGGACTGTCTCCTGTGAGAGGGGGACCACGATGGAGCAGGGGGAAGAAGTTCCAGAAGCTCCCCCCACTGAAGATGGAGAAAGTGGCAGCACTGACTGCACCCCCCATTCCCTGCCCCTGCACCACTGGAGGGAGGAGGTAGAGATACTGGGAGCAGACCTGAGCTCAGGAAGGGAAGGGTGGGGGGAAGGTGTTCTCAAGATGTGGCAATGTTTCTCACTGTCCTACTCTGTTACATGTTGTTAGTGTCTGTAATAAATCTATGTTCTTTTTTTATTTCTCCCTAACGAGTCTGCCTTTTGTTCATGACCATAAAGGGGGATTTTTTCCCCATCCCAGTCCTATCTCGAACCCCAACCCTGCCTCTCTGTCCCTTCTTATTGCTGGAAGAGAAGGGAGAGAGAGTGGCTGCGTGGTGGTTGGCTGCCGACCAGGCTCAAACCACAACAGTAATACTTTAAAATCCCTGGAAAGCACTTCCTTTAGCAGATGGTCTTCCATGAAGGATGTGAGGACAAGGTGTGCAAATCACCTGCAAGTTAATCATATATTTTGGTGGTATTAGCAGGCAGTTGGGAAAGGATAGGCAACTTCAGAAAGTCTCTACTACAATCTTTCCTCTTTTGAAAATACTCAGAAAAAAAAAACAGAGGGAGCAGTCTAAACATGTTTGGCTTTGTAAAAATTGTCCCAGGGAAAAGAAGCATCTACTAGAATCAAGATTACAAAACCAGCATTCTTACTGGGTTGTGTAATGACAGAAAATATCTGAAACTTAAGATACACAATTTCTTTTAAAATCAGTAAGAACTAGATATTATAGAAGTACAGAATTAGAATCCAAAACTATCATTGAGAGGAGAGGATGCCCTGGCCGGAGGATGAATTCTGCCACAAGGATGGATGGCACTAGAAGATGTGAGGTAAAAGAAGTCAGAGGACCTTTGACCTCTAAAACACATTCCCTCTGAAATGTGAAACAGAACTCAATATTCTAGAGTCTATACAGCAGTGGTGCTACTGCTGTCATCAAATTACCAGAAAACACACTGACATACAGCTCTTGCTATCTGTGTCTACTGACAGGTCTGTAGAGAGGTTAAATGCTTATTACATATGTCATTTAAACCTTTTGCTCGAGTAGCAGAGTTTGAACTGAGAATCTGTGCTATATCACTGACAATGACCTTGCTAAGTAGGTATGATTTAGTATAATAAAATGTACAGAACTCCTCTCATTTTGCTTTTTTGTTTGTTTGTTTAACTTGGAAATCAAACTAAAGAAGTGAAACAATGTTAACATAACAAAGTCAAGAAATTATAAAATCTCCAAATTATCATGGTTTGTGCAAGCTTAAACCAACATCTTTTGCACTCTACTACAATTATCATTCATTACATGATTTCATGCTTATTCTCCTATAGGTGTCATTCTTATGATGTCTCTATGTACTGTATGAACACTGTGAAACAGAAGACTTAGGGTCCATGCTTAATTTCCTATAATTGTTGGAAAGTAGAAAGAATGGTGGAGGTGACCAGGTGAAGAAAAAACACCCTTAGAACTCTGGATTCACTACATGCATCTGTCAGAGTTTTTTCTGATTACCTTTTGGAGTTAAAAGTTAAACAATGTTTTTTGGAACTTTTGAATATTCCATAGTTTTTATCTATTTTTATTTATTCTCCAGAATCACACATACATTGATGTACTAGAAAATTCTGTCTGGATTCTAAATAAATTTGCTAAAAGAATAAGAAGTTAATAAATAATACTTTTTGTATCCACCTAGCTATATTCTCCTTTGTGTCCCCCCTCCCTCAAATAAAACCTGCCCGTTATATTTCTGTTTGTACCTAGTCTTAATTTTCTTGTTTAGTTACTTTTTTAACATGCTCTGAAATCTCTGGCTGCTCTGCAAAATTTTAGTCCTAAAGAGAATAATCTGCTGATTATCTAAAGTCTGTTCAAAATTTCTCAGTGTAATTCCTTTACCATGCAAGACTGTGAGCAGACACTCACACAATCACAGTGCTAATCTGTTTAAAACAGACTGACTCTCTTTGCTGCATATCAAGAGGAAGCAACATTTTCCTGTTGTAAGAATATCCCATTTGGGGGCTTCTATTAATATGTGATTAAGATTAGACCTACTTGCTTACTTTTTATCAAAGACTGGAAGCTGTACTTGATAAATCCAATGGCAATGTAAGGGTTTGTATGAACTGTTAGAAAAAAAGGACAATTTTCCCTTTTCCCACCCTATATTTGATCCTCCCTTCCCTCCACATATTTGGGAAAAATGTAGGGATACTATCTGACTCAGCTCTGATTTCTATAGTAGGGAGAGTAAACATAAAACAAATCCCTCCAGTCCAAAACACAGAAGCAGTTTGTGCTTAGTAGGAATTTCTGAGACAGGAAAGGATTAGCAACATTGTGGGGTATGTGTTATAGAAAGAGAGTGCAGCATGCAGATGAGCAAATGGAAATATTTTCAATGGTGCAAAGAAGCATTTTAATCATCTGGGAACTGTGTTTGGAGTGAAGATGAGTCAGCCCCTCATATTCAAGGGATTAAAGATCAAATTTTGGTGAATGAAATTTATGGAAAGGCATCTGCTCTAAAGAGTTGAGTGAGAGTTAGGCAGACTCATTTTAGGAAATTTTAAAGGTGGCTGAAAACATTTCAAAGGTCATGTTAAATCTGCAAAATTTTACTTGGATCATGAACTGACACTGAGGTACTACTCCTCCAGGTGAGTGCTCCAAACACTCAGCTGGTCACTGTATCACATTAATGAGCTTTCAATCATGATTCCTCTTACTCCTCAGGTATATTTAATTATTTATAAAACATGAAACAGAACCAGCAAGAAAAATGAAAAAACAAAATAAAACAAAACCAAAACCTGTAATAAACAGAATGAGAGAGGGAAAAAGGAGCAAATGAGAGAGAAAGATAAAAGGTGAGGGCGAGCATGAGAAAGAATGAGAGAGGTGAAGTGGGACAGGAAGCCACTTCAAAATGCCTCATAACTACTTAAATAATTTGTTATTCTGATTTCACAGTCACATTCTGAACCAGAAATATTGGAAGGGCAAACAAGGTTTAATTTGCTCTTCAGAACAAGGGTATTTAACCAAAAAGAAATTGAGATCCAGTGAGAAGAAAAACATGTTTCAACTATGAATTTTAGAGGAACTTCAAAACAAGTAAGCAACTCAAAGATGAGATGTAAAGTCACCAAGAATCTAATTCTGTCACTCACTAATACTGTGTAATACCATAACCATCAAAGTTTCATTTTCTTTCATTTCTTTTTATTTATTAAAATAAACATATAGAACAAGACTTATGGGGTAGGCCTGAACTCAAAAGGACAAGCTGAGCTATATCAGAAAACCACTACAAAGTCACAGCAGTTCTATAAAGCCACTGTATGTTCCACACTAGTTATTACATATAAAAGCTAGTAAAGAAAGAAAAATGCTATTACATAAAGTATAAATTATGCAGACTCAAATCATTATTGGTTAATGGACAGGTAAGACAGTAGCATTAGGAGATGTGTAAGAAAACAGAAGTGCTCATGCTATACAGTACTGTATGTTATTTAGAGATATTAAAAGCTGAAAATACCTAAAACCATAAATTGATGCTAAAATGTCAGGGAAATTTTGCCTGACAAAAATATGCTCTTAGATTACAAAAATCCAGACTCCACCAATGTCAGTCTTGTTAATAAAATGCTATAAAAACTTTTACAAACTCTAGGAAGGGAACCAAAGGTACATGCCTTTAATTATCTGCAGGTTAATGTTAATTGACTACAGTTTTCACAGCAGAATTTGACGTTTGCTGATTGCCTTTAAGTCAGCCAAAGATGTTGATGATCAGCTAGCTATCTACTAAAAACACTCTTTGTGCCAGCTTTGAAATATCACAAAATATTTCAGAGCATTTCTTCTATGTCAACAAAAGACTAATTCATCTTCACTGCTGTTTTGATTTGCTCCCCCATCTTTCATAAATACAGATAAAAAATAACGGAAGAAGCAGTTCTAAAAACTAGGAATGCAATATGCACACTCTGCTGAGGAAACAGTGACTCTGAAATTTGCCCATGCTATAATAAAGTATATTAGCATAAATGCAGAGTAGTTGAATAAGATAACAAGGGCAGTGACTTTTAAGTTATGCAAATCAGAGACAGGTTTGGACACATATTTCAACCATTCTCAAAATACCAGATTAAATGTATTTGAGACCAAAGTTTGTGATTTAAGTAAAGAGGATGCACAAATCATGTTCCAGCAAGGCTAGTGTGTTTAAAGGGCACGGTTTCTATAGTTCAGTAAACCTGTAAAAGCTGCTAGCTATTGATTTTGTTTCAGATGGCAATCAACTTGAAATTAGTAAGGACCTAAGTAAACTCCAGCACAATCAGATGGACCCATATTATTAGGTAATGGCTCTTGGTTACAATTGTACTTTAGGGCAGCAAATGAAATCTCATTGCAGCTTATAATTTTATAATTAAGAATGACCTTTGTTAAATATCAAAATATAAATTAAAATTAGAACAATCACTCTTCTGGATTATTAGGCTGATGAATACAAAGTATTTTAGGGTATCTGTAGACTTTCAGATTTTCAATTTATAAATTTGTTTGTCAGTAAATCAGTTAAATTACAGAAGGTGTCAAAGAGTTGGAATTGGAGTTGTTGGCTAACAGCTGAGTTGTTCATCTCCATTGACAGAGGGACATCTAGAATGCTTCAACAGAAGCATTTATTCAAAATAAGCCAGCAACAGAAAAAATAACTAACAATTTAAAGTGTTGGTATTACTGTCTGCAGACTTCAGAGTTAATACCTTGACTTCTGTTTTAGTTGCACTGTGTCAAAGCTCTGATAAAAACTCAGCTTACACAGGAATCCCATTATAAAATTTTAAAAGGATATTATTAAAAATAAACATTCAAAAATTAAACTAGTGATTTGAAAATGCCTATTTCTGACAGGAGCTAAATTATATAGACTGTTGAGAGTTTTATTGTTGATTTAAGTGGAAACAGAATCAAAACCATAATTCATAATATATTGAAAGAAAGGTAGAGCTTCTCTTTCCTGTCTGTTTTAATACATTAACAAGACATAGCTAATAAAGCACAGTGTCAACAAATTTAAAACTATTAAGTTTTGGGGGCCTGTAGGGATGGGGGGTGCGGGGGTGGTTTGTTGCGTGGGGGGAATGTTTGGGTTTTTTTTACAAAACAAATAATTGACCTGAAAGAATTACTAGGGATACACAGCAGTCTACATGGTTTAGAAAAGGATTAGAGATTATCACAAGGAAACAGAACACCTACTGCTACAACAGATAATGCATATAGAAAAAAAAAAAAAAAAAAAAAAAAAAAAAAAAAAAGAAGAACAAACTATCTAAATCTTCTTATTGCGAGTTCTGAATCAGTCATTAAGTGGCAGGAATTGGGAAGACTGAAGAAGCATAATAAACATCACACATACTTTTGTGATTCACTCTCAAGGTTTCTGTATTGGACAATTCCAGAGAAAGAAAACTAGAACAACAAATCAATTACTAGCATTAACTACAATGGTAATTGTTGTGCCCAAGGTCATTGCCAGTGAATATTATGATAATTAACATTTTATTGGCATCTTCCATCTGATATTTTAAGTATCAAAAAATTAAATTACCCCAGTCTTACCTCTACTTTACATTTATGGAAATTTACTAATTTTCATTTACAAAGGAGGAAGCAATCCTAAACGTGCTGGGTTTGTGTGGCAAGCTTTCTGGTAGCAGGGGAGGGGGCTACAGTGCTGGCCCCCTGTGAGAAGCTTCTCAAAGCTCTCCCAGCTCCAAGTCAGACCCACTTCTGGCCAAGCCCAAGCCAATTAGCGATGGTGGCTGCGCCTCTATGAGGAGGTAGGAGTTGTGAGGAGGAGGAGCTGTGAGGAGGACGTCTACATGAACACTGAGTTCAGTGGAAGAAAGGAGGAGGAAGCTCAGGGAGGTGTGCCAATGACCTGCCCTGTATGCTGTGGTGAGAGGGCAGGGCCGCTCCCCCGACACCCCTGGAGGCCTGCGGTGGAGCAGAGGCCAACCTACAGACTGTAGAGGATCCCAGAGTGGATCAGGCAGCTGTGCTTGAACGAGGCCAGGACTCTGAGGGGAGGAGCAGCCCCCACTGTTATAGTTTGGCGCTGGGAGGACTGCAATGTGGGGGTGACCCAAGCCAGAGCAGCACGGGAAAAGTTGCAGGCTGTGGGAAGGAATCATGCCAGAGAGAGCTCATGAAGGACTGTCTCCCATGAGAAGGGAACCACATTGGAAGATGAAAGAATGTGAGGAGTGCTCCCCCTGAGGAGGAAGGAGCAGCATAACCCCCAGAGAGGGAGAGAGGGTAAAGATATCAGGAAAAAAACTGAGCCCAGGAAGAAGGGAGGGGTGGGGAAAGGTCGTTTCAAGACGCGGTAATGCTTTTGACTGTCCCACTCTGTCTGTTAAGTGTTGTTATTAGTGTTTGAATTAAAGTGATCTATTTCTCTTCCTCTAAGGAGTCTGTCTTTTGTCCATGACTGTAATGGGTGAGTCATCCCTCCCTGTCCTTATCTCAAATCCTGAGCCTTTTACTTTTATTTTCTCCTTCCCATTCCTGGGGAGGGGGGAAAAGTGGCAAGTGAGCAGCTGTTCAGTGCTGCTCAGATGCCCTCTGGCTCAAATCAGGACACTAATCTATTATGGAGTTAGCTCAAAATCTTAGTACTTAATAGCACTTGTATTTTGACTAAAATCTAAGCCTTATCCATTATTTCTCGCTTTCTCCCCAGAGGGCTCCTTATTCTAAAATCCATGAGAATCTACAGAGAGAGCAAATCTACTGAAAAAGGATGTTGTAGGCATATACTACTACTTACAAAAAGAAAAAAAAAAAAAACATATGCAAACCAAAAACCCCACAAACTCCTCCAAATACAATGGTAGGGTGGTTTGCTTTTTGTTTTTGTTTTTTTTTTTTTTTTTCCAATATTTTTCTATTTTTAGTTACAAACTGAAAAACAGATATGACTGAATAAAAATTAAATTCTTAGAAGATAAAGACTAAATAAGAATCTTTTCTAATTCCTTCCTACCTGAAAGCATAGTTAACTTCTGCATGTCCTTACAAGTTAGAAAATCCAGCTGATCTTGCTAGCAATTTGATACATTTACTAGCAATAAATGTATTTCTCTGAAGTCCTAGACTGATAGTATTTAAATCCATCAGAATTTGTATTGAGACTGAACAACAATTAAATATTTTCACTTTATATATTTAAACTGAGTCCTTACTTTGTTCAAGTCAAATCAAGCTCTCAGAGATTGTAACAAAAGTATAATTAGACATTTTATACAGTCAGTACTGAAAAAAGTAAGGTCTTTGACAAGATTTTTCAACATATTTATCTGCCCCACTGACAGTAACACCTCAGGTTTTATATACTTTTTCTAAATCACTGCTATTTAAATTTGGTCCATTTGATGGGCTATTTCAATTCAATTAATGTATTTCAGCTGGTGTAGAACTAATAGCTCAAGATTGCCATATGATTTCCTTTTCTTTTAATTCCCTTTTCAGTGTGTCCTAGTCAGGTATGTAAGGGAGCAAATAACTATGAACGATGACTAGAACTTCCTGTAAGACTCTAAAGGCATGAACTTCTGAGAATAATATATAATTGACATGAGAGGAGAGTAGGAGTGAAAGATACCTGAAGTTTGAGAGACGACCACTCAAGTACTGTAGCTGTTGAAAGAGATGAAACATGAGGTACAAATAATTACTTTTTCATGATAAAACCAACATGCTTCTATTGTAATTAAATACCTTAAATGATCATATGAACCTTAATGGAAAATTAATCTTTACAGACTTCTGTAAAGTAACCACTTTCCTATCCTGAAACACAGAAGTCACTCACAAATATATGAATAAATTTAGATTGTTCATTTTGTTTCACTGACTTGAACATTGGGGAATCAGACTTAAGATACTTCTGGCACTGAATGAGCCTTCACGTTTTAAAATGCAAATTATATTGGATGTTTTATGTCCAATATTTTATCTGCTTGAGATGGCATGGATGTTATTTCACTGTCACGTTGCCCTGTATGCCAATACAATTATGTTTTTGTTCTGAGAATAATAATGGGAAAAGAAAATTTCATGGACCCTGCCTTCCCCTCTGGCTAAGGAACAATATGCATGTCTGCACTACAAATTGGGTCATTTTCAAAACACATGAAAGTTTTCCAGCAATTAAAAACCCCTGCAATTGTGTTGGTCCACATTAAATGTAAAGAACCACATCTAAAATTGTAGACGTGGTTTCTTAGAGCCAGGAAAACATGGCCAACCTTAAGGTGAGTATGGATCTAAAGGCCAGCCAACAATCAGCTATAGCTTCCTTCAGTAAGGGGTGAGATGAATAGAGACTAACTCATCTCACATGGTCCTTTATCTTTCAAACTAAAACTTGCACCTACATCAGAAAGCATTATCTATCAAATTCTACAATTCTGAAAGGCAAAATAAAACTCAAAAGAACAAATACTTTTTCACTGTATTGGACTTTTTCCTGAGCCTGGCACCATGCATCTACTGGTCAAAGTTCTAACACTTTTTGTAATCAGCATTTCTAAGCTGTTCAAGCTCTTTTAGAAAGTGCTTTTCATTTCTTGCCATGCTTTAAAGCATGAGAACCAGGAAGGGCTTCCTCATTTATTTTGGAAATTAAGAGGTGACTGGAAACAAACTAGTTAGAAATTGTTAAATAAAATCTGATGAAATTTTGAAAGAGAAAGAATTTTTAAAATCAAAATCAGAAAAAAATCCTTTCCAGAAAAAAAACATCAGTTTAGTGATCACAGTCCTCTCGACTAAGATCAGAGACTTGAACATTAACCTCCCACAGCTCTATGTCTGGGACGAGGATCACTTTCTCTCTATTTTACACACACACAGAAGTACATGCACACAGAGAGTCAAAAAGTTTTAGACTAATTCTTGCAAAGGATAAAGATTAATTCTCATAGAGGACAGAGAAAAAATAACATTTCATAGAGAGGGAAAGGCAACACATTAGTTGTCTGGCTTCAGTAAGTCAATGACATCTTCAGTTGCTCAGAACATGGTACACTTTGTATACTGTCTTTATGATCAAACTTTATTCTGTTTTGAAAGGGAGCAAGCAAAAGAAGCTGAAGGAAACATCAGGCCTGTGAAAATGTTATAGGATGTGATGCTGCATTTCTAATACATTTTTGTAAGAAACATGGTATTATGATGCTATAAAGATGTTCGATGAGAGTCAGAGCTTACTTATACTATTGTGGAAGGAAACATCTGAGACAAGGAAGATGAATTAAATCTTCCTATTTTTCTATCTTACCTTGACAGAGCTGATGCTTACTTTCACATGTTCTATATCTAATGTTACTGCTCCTGCCCTCAAAGCATCTCAAAAGATGAATACATTTGCTAGAAACAATTAATAATAAAACTGCTTATGCTTCTTTCCCAATCAGGAGAAACATCATTATCAGTTTCATCTTTTAATGGGAACATTGTATCAGTAGCGTCATTAGCAAAACTGTTTAGTGAAGCATTAAAATAATGCCAAGCTCTACTCTTTATAGCTTCTGATTAGAAAAAGCATCTCATCTCATGAGCAATTTACAGATCATCAGTCTCAAAACACACAAGAAATAAATTATAAGAGAAGGATGAACTTAGAATGCTGCCTATAAGCTTGATCTTCAAGACAGGAAACAAAATAATGATTTGAATAGTAAGTGAAGGCACTGAACATTAATGGAAATCTCAGTACACTCAATATAGAATACTCCATACAAATACAATACTTCTGTATTCTATGGACCACCATGCCCTGATGTTTTTATTTGCTTACATTGTCTAACAGCATACACAATCTTTTAAAGTATCTAGTCATATAAACTTGTGTGAGATAGGAAAGTGCTATTAGCCCTGTTTTGCAGATAAGAAATTGAGGTGCAGAGGCCATTTTGTCTGGGAAAAGCTATTGACCTTTAGAAATAAAATGATCCTGGTTCTGCTTCTGCTAACCTTTGTACCCATCATAGTACAAAACCAAATGGTATAAAGATAATAAATGTCTACATTCTAAGCATTCATATATCTCTTAGCAATGGTACCATTTGGTTTCAAAAGGGGTATGAAACATGAAGGCACTGAGGGGCAAGTTATTCTTTGGAATGATATTTTATCTTTAAAGGCTTATCTCAGCCTAAGTAAGGTGAATTTGTTTACTTTCAAAGTGTTTTACCAACTTTATTCTTAATTCTTGCATTAAGGTGGAAGACCAAAACATACAAAAGGTTAGGCAGATACTCATTGAGTTTCCCAGCTTTGTACAATAATGATTTATATTTTCTTAACACATTTTTATTCACAATTTATGACAAAATCACATGCAGTTCAGAATGTAATTTCTGTTTGATAAGAAACAAAGCAAAGTAGCAAAACATTGAATCACCAAAGATTCTTCCAAGATACTGAAAGAAGATTGTTTAAAGATTGCTAAGATAGACGCCTAGCACACATAAGTAAGCACATATAGCATATGTAAGACGTACTGTTTAGGAGGAGCTATGTAAAATAAAAAGTAATTGCTCAAATAAGGCCAATATGTCCATCAAAAAAGAGGATTCACCACCAAAAATTAAAAAGAATCAAAAGAGTTATTTCATGAGTACAGTGAAAATAATAAAAAAAATAATTCTTAAGACATTGTGATTCTGAGACATTAAAGTGATTTGTAAAATAAATTCTAAAACTTGTTTCTTAAACATATACTAGACACCTGAAGATTCAAAAGAGGCTGAATAAAAAAAGAAAACATACAAAAAATGATTAAAATCTTTAGCAAGGAGAACCTGAACTGCAAAGGAAAGGTATTTCTGTGGAAATTTGTCAAAAACTATATACGCATATGGAGAACTGTGGATTCTAATTCTATAGAGATTCCCTGCCCAGTGAAACTTACTTAAAATAGTTTCTTATCTGTACAGGACAAGCAAAATAGGATTACAAGCAAGAAGAATATATATTCAAAGTCTGAGATAATTAAGAGCTTAAAGAAATTAATGAACTTTTAGAGGTCAAAACTAAACAAGAAGAAGGCTTCTTGTTTATTCTCAGGATAATGAATTTTCAGTTATACTTATGGTTTGGAAATTTCAGTCTTTAGAGATTTATCAGTTTTACTTTAATAATAGACATCTAACCAAAGTGTCTGTGAGAATGTATTTTCCAGATCACAGCCGAAGACATTAATTAAGCCTTCTGCTTAAGATCCAGTCTGGCTAACAAACTAGCAGGGACCTTGTCTTCATTTTAAGGAAGGAAAGCAAAAGAAGGGGAATAGCTTGATTAGTAGAAGTGAGAAATTGGTTATACCTACAACAACATGATCCAATTAGAACAGTCTTTTACAATGAAACTTGTGGTGCTGAGGACCTAACATTAATACTATTTACGTTTTTTGAGGCTATAATTTAGCATATTCCAGTTTAGTTTTGCAGAAAAGGAATCCAGTTTGCATGCAGCAAGACAATGCTATAATGTGTACCAAAGAACATTATTTGGAAAGGATCAGGAGAGGCACTTCAAAAGCACACTCTTGATGAAAACTGCAATGCTAAATGTGATGATATGGATCAGAGGAGATTCTATTTTAAAGAGCTAGAATCACAATTGAAAAGGACTGAAAAATTAAATTCTGAGAGACTATACTCAGCTACTGGGAAGTGAGTCATTCACCTGTGATTTATCTTCAAGAACAAGTATTAAATTGGTCTATTACAAATAAATAAATAAATAAATATTTGTTTTAATTTTAAAATTATTATTAAATTACTATAGCAAAATTATTAAAAATCACAAATCTGCAGAACATCAAAATAATGATAAAAGTGTCTATTGACCTTCATACAATTAAGGAAAACATTCATATGCCTAATATTTTTAGTTATTTGATCTAAGAGTAGTTTGCTTCAAGGAACAACTGATGCAACAGCAAACGTTTTGTACATAAAGTGGAATTTGTCCCACATGTATAATTACATGTGTCTCATCATTTCACACAGAAATTCACATAGAAGAAATTGGTAATCTCAGATGGTCTGAACAAAGTGTCTCTATGTACCTCATAAAGGATAATTTCATTACTTTAGGAGAACTGAAGGGCTTTGGACTCTTGCCTAGGCAGGAGGGTGTCTTCAAGCTAAAGCTGAAGCATGTGTTTGATTCTACCTTGGACTCATCCACAGTTAAGGCTTGGTTTATGTTTATTTACTCTACTTGCTGTGTTCTGAGTTTGAACTTTGTTTCATTCAATGGAAGAGAATTTAGCAGCAAGACTATGTTACGCTGGGTGCATCTGCAACTTCTTTTTAATTATGCAGCACACCTTGTGATCCTGGCTCAACTGTCATGTATACCAGATATCTGTAGTCTATGTCCTTAGGTGGTTTCTATGTAGAAACTGAGATAAATGGGAGATAAGGAGTTGGGTGGTGCCCACCTGGTTCTCACAACACTAAGAGACAGAGACATGCAAAATACACAGTCCCTGAACTGAAAAGTGGGTGGAGAGATTAAGTAATATGGATGTACATAGATACCATCTTTTGAGTGCTAAAATCAAGGTCAAAAATAGATTTATGCCTGTTACTGTTACAGAAATACTCACATGAAACAATGCATTCTTTGTAGAATGCCTCATCAGATGCTGATTTATACTCGAATTCACACATAAAGCATCTGTGCCATGCTCACCAGGTGCCTCTTCCAATATTTTGATTGGCAATTACACCAAATTGCTGAAATCCACAGATAAAAAAACAGACCAATAAGCAACTTCAAACCTTAGAAAGGTACAGAACAAATAGCCAGAAATACAGAAATCCTAACACCAACTCTATTTGTAGTTAAGAACAGTCTTCTTAATGCTCCTCTGACTCTGTGAAGAGAAATTGATACATGTCTTAAAATGCTAAGAATAAAGTATAAACATGGCTCTTGCATACTCTACTGACAATATTGCAGATATTCACATCAGTTTTCAGTGTTTTGGCTGTGAAAACTTCTGAAGCATTTCAAGTTATTGTTTTTCAACTAATGGGAGAAAAACTTTGGGGATATAGGGACAGTAAGTGACACAGCTAAGTATAAACACTGTCTTTTTTTCCTCAACATACCGCTGTTTTCCATATGCTTAACTGATTTTTTCTCTAGTATTCAATCATCACAATTAAATAGAAGATAAACAAGCACCAATTCATTCTTACATCAGCTGCTTTCAGGTAATCCCAACACATATATATGTAGTATAGGAGTTATACCAATTCATATGCTAACATATAATTTTCCTTGCTTTCCTAAGAACAAAATTATACTGCCCTTATTCACGCTGAACAATCAGTGAAGCTACTCCAAAAATTAGTATACTATTCAATATGAACCACAGTGTTTCAAAAAACTACTCCATGCTAGTGGAATGTATTTTATAAGAGAAGCAGCATCTGCATCTTGTAAGAACACACTGTAGTATCCCAGATCTAAATACTTAAAATAATGTTTTCAATATTTTTGTTTTTTTTTTTTTTTTTTTAAATTTTCTGCTTGTAGAATGTACAGTAGTTGCTCCTGCAAAAAGCTGATCCACTTTCTGCATTTTCTGTGCCAACATCTCTCTCAGCTTGTCAGGAAAGTTAACTGACATCCCAAAATGCCTACACATTATTAAAATAACATCATGAAGTATGAAGCACTTTCCTTCTGCAATTTTGTAGTTACTCAGTTTACTCAGAAGGAGAGACCACAGATTTATAGAAAGATTCTGATCTGGTGGATACCAATGGAGAAACCCAGAAACAAAAAAATAAACTTTGCCCAAACCTTGTATTTATATATTGGTCTAGCAAGAAAATAGCATTATCTTTCCAGCCGTTCTATACTCAGTCTAAACTTCAATTTTCCTTTCTACTAAAAATGATTGTGTCATCTTTCCTGTAAATCTCTGTTGGAGTGCCAAGTTTAGTATCAACACAGATTTCACTTTTACTGAGAACTATATACAATAACTGTATTTTTAAAAATTACTCAGGCTCCAGACCAAAAGAAAATTCACCATCACCAACCTACAGCCATGCTACTGCAATTGCCACTTACACTTGCATAGACTTCAACAAGAGTATATACTATAGTAGCTAGTGCAGAATTGTGCATGACAGATTGCCACCCTAAATTAACAAACTTTGTGAACTACAGTTACTTTCTTTGCAGAACAACTGATTTGAATTCAGCTAAAGATACAAATAAGCCTCTGGCTGAAGTCCAAGAGCTAACTTTACTGTAAATCCCCAGCTGTTGTTGTACAATCATAATGCTGAAACCATAATTACCAATTCCAGTACAGGATGCTAACTTTTTCAGCTGCTTCCATTATAAGATGTCTGCTTCCCTTGTAAGTTTTCTTTATCCCAATCCCACTCATGAATTCCAGCATCTATAGTTTGAAGTTCTTGCCAGTGTTTATTTCCAACTGAATTTCTAAAAAAAAAATCTTACCCTTAGTTTGTGTCTATTAGACACAAATAATACATTGCACAGCAATGCACTAGTTTACTGTTTTAAGGTTTTCTTTTTTAGTATAAGTTTTTTATATAGATTGGAGATTTATCATTGAAAAACTTAGACAGTTAGTTTTTAAGGTGGTAAATTTCATGAAGTTTAATTCTAAGTTTTTTTTTAAAAAAAAAGAAAGCCAAACCACCTCATAGCAGATCATCAGAGTCTGATCAACACTGAACTTTTAAAGTCTAACTGAATCCAGAAACAGTTCCTGTGTCTACAGGCTAGAGTGCATATTGCTGCAACAGCTGAGTTTTAGAAAATAATATAGAGAACACTATGCTCACATTTCTAGAGCAGATGTAGGCCCAAGGTTTATACAAAGAGGATTACACGGAATGCTGTTTTTTCAAGATGTTAGGCAGGTGGCATTGTATAGATATAAGAAAGAAGAGATACAACAATAACAACAACAAAAAAAAGATAAATCAACTTAGCCGCCATTTAAAAAAAATGTAGGAAGTATTTTTTCAAGAACACAAGAGACACTGGCTGTTTGATTCACCTGAAGAACTACTTTACATCATGTATTAATTTGGTAAAAGGAGATAACCCATAAACATATTAACTGGAATTTAATTGGGACAGAACCTTGGGTAGAGAAAGCTCTGGAAACTTTCAGGCAGACCACAGAGGTTTTTTGAAACAGTTTTTGATAATATCTTATGATGTAACAAATGGGTACGTTTTAACTTTTTAGACACCTGCAAATCAGCAGAGTATGTGATATCACAAACAAAAGGTTTGATAAATAAACTTTTACCGTCTTCTGTCAGTTTCTCATTTCCTTAGCTTCACATTAAAGGAGAAGATTCTTAATGCGAAAATAATGTTTCACATTTCATAGAAATGTTCCATGGAAAAAATGGAATATGAAAAATTTAAATGTTTATCTACAAAACCCATGGGAAATTACACTTGAGAATATAACACAGTGTTATGGACAGCATAATTAGATCCAAAGTTAGAAACAGGAAGAAAGCATAGAATACATGAATTTGATAAAACTCCAATCTAATTTTGATTTTTTCTGTAGAATGCATGGTATTTAAGGTTACTTGTTAGAGATGAGAAGTTACAATTTTCAGGTAATTTTTTAATTGAAATTTTAATATATTTTAATAAAATGAGTTCAAATGAAGTAATTGATCATACACTTGGTAACAAAAAGAATATAAATTGTTTGCCTTTGTGCAATTATTTCATGAGGATGCTCTTCAAGTCAGCAAGGCTTTCAACTAATGTTAGTGTTACTTATCACTCTTGGATGCAGGCCAGTGTCAAAACATGGTCCTCAAATAGTCAATGCTTCCATTTTGTTCCTTCAAATAATAAATTTGAAAGTGCTTTGGAGTAACAATGTTAACAAAGAATCATGAGCATAAGCCGTAAAGTGATGAAATGTGGTATTCCTTTTGCTTCTAAAAAAGAGAATGTTTACTCCACCTGACTTTTTTTATGGAGAGACTGAATTAACCACATATTGAAGATCTATAAACAAATAATACAACTGATATGTTTCTTGCACTGCCTAAAAAAGCAAAAAGGAAAATGAAAGTTTTTATTCTAAAATAAGTTACTTATTGTGCCTACAAATATTTTAGGAATATGTACTACTTTATTAAAATGCTTGTAGCACTTGTATCTATGTTCTCTACCTTATTTTAAAGTGACACCTCCTCATTACAGGTAATGTTGCAGCCACATTGTTTCCTAAAACTGATAGAAGTTCAGCAGGTTTCCAGAGAAATTGATCTGGCAGCACAAAAAAATGAAATTTTGAAGTCAGGGAGGGAGGGATTTCAGAACTATGTAAAGGAAATTGAAGTTTAAGTCACAGTACTAGATGGATGGGAAACTCCTTCAGAGAATAGCAAAAAATAAACAAAAAATACTCTGTAAAAGCATTTTCAAAGCAGAAAATTTCATTGCCGGCGACAAGTTGTTTCTGAAACTAAAGGTTTATAGCATGACATATTTCTTATGACAACAAAGGCTGTATAGTATAAACTCAAAAAGCATGCTTGCTATCTGGAGTAAAAGGCTCCAGTTCTTAAGACTAACCAGTAATTGTAAAGTGTTGTGCATAAATATCCAAGTTATATAGGTGTGTTCATACATAAAAATATGAAAAATGAATGAATATGGTTGATTATGAAGCAGTAAAATCTAACTTGGTTCTTATTGAATAGCAAGAAATACAAAGCTCATTTCAAACAGATGGACAGTATTTCAAATGTAATCCTTATGATATTTGCTTGTGGTAGTCAGCTATCAGAAGCTGCAAAAGAACAAGTGATTTGTCCTTTTAAGAGAGTAATTGTGTCCTAATCAGGGGTTATCCAAAACAGATGTGATGATTACACTATAGCTTATCCTGTGAATTTCACTCCACATAGTCAAGGTAAGATTCATTATTATTTTTTTTCATCTTAAACTTTGGACTATTTACTAATTTTCTATATTATCACATAATACACCAAACTGTGTGCAGTGTCCCAAAAATATATGGTGTTTCTCACCAGTTAGAATGCTCCTTCCTTGCTTATATTTTTTTGTTCCTGATAGAATACAGAAATGTTGAGAAAAATAATAGGAAAAAAACCCCAGCCCTCACTCTAATACAATACAGGTCTGACAAATTAAATAAATAGGTAGAAGAATTATTTTTTCTAAACTGTCTCATCCCACTCCAAAAGTAAGCTTCTAGAATTTTCCAGCAGATGACATTAACAGAAAAAATTGCTTCAGAACTTCTATTTGACCACCCACATCTCCTTTACAGTAATAAGCAGATTTTGAGTTTGAACTTTATTGGTATTTTTTTTTTTTTGCAGATTATGAATGGTTTACCTACTTTATATAATTTTATTACAAAAGTTTTTTAAAGTGAGAAATGTCATACAAAACACAAAGTATACTGAAAGCAAAGCTGGCCAAGTAAAGAGGACTCTAATAATTCTGCTTCATTTCAAGATAAGAAATACATTTTTCTGTATCTAATGAATAAAACTGATTTTGAAAGTCAACATGCATTTCTGTAAATTACACATTCAAACTTTAGGACACCAGAATTAATACCTTCAGAATCTTTCTTATATTAATTTTCAAAGTGTTATCTTTGAAGTTCTGATTTGATTATTATCCCTGATACCTTTGAAATTCATCCGATATGAAATAGGAAAATAAAAAAGAGTGTTATTATTAATGAATTGGAAATAATTAAAACTCTGAACAGTTAAAACTGCAATGCCTTCATTATTTTTTTTGTTACCTTTTGCTTCTAGAAATTACTTATTTGTACACTCCTCCTTCTAGTATTGTGTAATATTCAAACTTGCTGAGAGTGCACTGTGCAGGTCTAGGTCATTAATGAAGAAACTAAATAACGTTCGCCTCCGTACTGACCCCTTGGGTACAGCACTAGTGATTGGCTTCCAGCTGAGCTTCATGCCAGTGGTCACAACCCTTTGACCCAAGCAATTTAGACAGTTTTCAGCTCACCTCACTGTCTTTTTAATGTGTACATCTTAATTTTGTCCAAGAGTATGTGATGGGAGACAGTCAAAAGCCTTGCTAAAGGCAAGATTAGCAATATTAGCTGTCCTTATCCATCAAGCTAGACACTTTGTTATAGGTGGCTGTCAGGTTGGTCAGACCTGATCTCTCCTTCAGAAATCCACGCTGACAACTCCCAACTGTCTTAGATGTATAATTTTATTACATGAACATTCTTTGCTGTTAATCCATTGAGTCTATGGATATGAAGTTGTCTTAGTTTGGGCTGAAATAGAGTTAATATTCCTTTTCAGGGACTAGATGAGTGCTGTGTTTTGGATTTAGCTTTGGGTTTGGTATGAGAAGAATGCTGATAGCACACTGGTGTTTTCAGCTGCTACTGAGACTTCAAGGACTCTCCGACTCCCCATGTCCTGCCCGTGCGCCAGGGCACAGGGAGCAGGGAGGGAGCACGGCCACAGCACCTGACCCTAACTGGCCAGTGAAATATTCCATATCATGGAACGTCATGCTCACTATAGAGAGGAGGGGCGGTTGGAAAGGTTCTCTCTCGCTTTCGGGATTGCAATTGCGGGATCTTGGTATCTCGGGGTCGCCGGCCGGGAACGGGCTGGGTATTGGTTAGCGGGTGGTGAGCAATTACGCTGTACATTGCCTGTTTATATATTTCTTTTTGTTTTCCCCCCATCATCATTATTGTTTTCGTTTTATTGCCATTATTAAACTGTTCCTATCTCAGCCTGCGAGTCTCCCTTCACCCCTCTAATCCCCTCCCCCATTCCCAGGTGGGGAGGGGGAAGGGAGGGTAATTAGCTGCTGCATTGTGGTTGGCTACCAACCAGGCCTAAACCATGACAGAAGTAGACCTGCTTCTAATTTAACAAACACACTGTTTATAATGTTTTTCAGGAAAATTTGTCCCTGCCTACCAAAGGCCTACAAGTGTGGACATTGCATAGCCCAACTGGTAAGAAATACATTTCAAATTATCTCAGCAGCCCTCAAGCCAGGGCTAAAAGACTAGCATTAATTTGGGGGAGATAAAATTATGTTATGTACTTTATTTGTGCTTAATGGCTTACATGGATATTTTCTCCCCCAAGAACTCCCATTTTTCCCCGCCTCAGTTTTATCTATGCATCCATAGTTCTAAGGTTTCTGCAAAGGAGCAAAAATTAAGGTCTACCTTAACTTTATAAAATGGGATGCAAAGGACAAATGTTGTTCTCCCTGAAGAAACATGAGTAAATTCCTGCATGAAGAGATAAAGGAAGACAAAGATTTTTTTCCTTTTAAAGTATCTTGCAAGTCATCTGCTTTTACATTCCTGCTTTGAATCGGATTTTCTATAGAAATATTAGTAACAATTTTTCTTCATTTTAAATATATGTGATTACTTTAAGTAATTGCTTAGCCTCTGTAAATTGCAAATATATCATTTTATTCAGGTTAAAAAAAATGTCATTCCTCAGCTTATGATGCCCATACAGTTAAAACAGCTCAACTCAAACTCACTTTGAACAAGTATTAGGATCGGACACAAGAAACGATGAACATCAAACTGAAATATCACACGGTTTTGTTGAAATTTGCCCCAATGGAACACACATGTATTACATGAATGAAATACTTAGAAAACTGGAAATGCAATCGATACTGAAAACAACAACAAACCCCAGAAAAACAGTTGCTGCTTCATTAACTTTCTCACATCCTTCTGAAGAAGTGTTCCCAAATCAAATTTGGTTCCTCAGGCTGGTATAAAATCGGGTGGATATAGGCCACTCACGACTTTATTCATGAGCTGTAATCAACCAAAGTAAAAGGCTTGGGTAATATTAACTCAGAATTTTCTGTATAAAAAGCAGAGATCCTCCTTGACTGAACAACAAGTCACAGTAATAATAAGAGGAGTACAGGCTGACATGAAAAAATGATGTGTTCAAAGGATAGAGTTATTCAACTGGATGACCCCCAGACAGGTTTCAGTGAAGTATAGCAAATCAAGGACAAAATCATGAATCATGAAATTCTTATCAGCTGTCAGTGAAAAGCAAGCACAGCCAACTCAATTTCAGAGTGGCAGTCCCTACAGAGACCACCAACAAATATAAGAATAACTTGTCCCTTGGCAAAGCTTGTGATTAGGAAAACCTTATATCTTGTTCATAGCCAATAAAGTGACACTGGGCTTTCAGTACATTGGAACTACATCATGTTGAGAGCCAAAATAACTTAAGGAGTCCTTTTATGCCATAATAATGACTTTATTCTCAGTGACAAGCGAATGATCCCAAGAGCAAGGCTGAAATGAACTGGGGAGCATTTCAGATTTTGTCTGAGGGGACTGTGACATGTAGCTGCAGAAAAAGCATTGCATTTCACACTGAGCAATAAAGGTGTCAGATTTCTAGGTGCCTTTGTGATTTTTTTGATAGTAAAAAGAGGTAAGAAATGAGAACCCCCAATTAGAGTTTCTCTGATACCTCTATATTTCAGTACTGGTAGGACTGCAGGTCTTTCGAACTACCTTTACTGCATGGCAATGGGGCATTTTACAGAGCAGAAAAGAAAGTGGATATATCAAACAACTTGGCCTTGAACTTTTAGAAGAATGTGTTTCAGGAGAGGGTGGGGAAGCAAGTTCCTCCTCCCCAACCCCAAAGTCAAAAACTATGACATACTTGCAGGACCTTACAGGAGATTATGAACATTTAGAAAGAAGGGAAAACCTTGGAAGCTACAGCCCAGTCAGTTTCACTTCAGTTCCTAGGAAGATTATGGAGGGATCCCTCCTGAAAATCACTGCAAAGTAGATGAAGGAAAAGAAGGCAATTAGGATAAAATGAGCATGGGTTTAGTAAGGGCAAGCAGCACCTGATTTGGTGCTTGTATAATGAGAAGACTTTCTCAATGGTCACAAGCAGTGGATGTCCTTCCTCAACTTCAGAAAGGCTTTTGATGTGATCTCCTATACTGCTTCTTTATAACCCTATTGGAGAGAGAAGCTCAAAGGCATTCTCAGAAAAAGAATGTTCTCACAAAGTCATCTAGGGCCCAAACACAAAACAAAATGTGTGCAATGTGCTCACTGGGCTTGACAAAGGTTAATCCTATGTTGATGACTATACACATTTAGAGACACAGTGAAGACATATATTGTAGAATTGTTTTAGTCAAGATTGATTCGGATTTGGAAATAAAAGAGAGTAAAATAAAACTCTAAATATTTTTAAGGTTATTAAGTCTCCAGAATGAAAATCTGGAGAGAAGGAATACCTGAAAGAAATTCTGCTTTGAAATCTACCTACAATTTCTTAGTTCTCACACAATCACATATTTAAAAATACAAGATATACAGAGAATTTTCAGTTTCTTGTGTTCAGTTAGAAGTTTGGATTTATTCAGTGCTTCTTGGTTTCTAGACATTTTTCTAGTTACTTTTAACTAAATCATTAAATTTTGTGTTCTCTAAGGATATCTCTGGAAAACACATGCGCTCTAAGTTCAGAGAATACATTTTTAATCTTCTTAATTGTACAGAAATAAACAAAGTAATCCCCCCTAGTTTAAGGGACAATGAGTTACTTATTTTATACGAAATAGAAACAATTAAACAAAGACAAAACTTTATTTCCTTCAACCTTTCAGTACTGTATGTGTGAATGAAAAAGATCAATAAAGCCAAGAAAATATTCTCAAGAAAACACCATGAACTGATTTTATTGTTATTTAACAAACTAATAAAACTACTGTCTTGGTTTGGGCTGAAATAGAGTTAATATTCCTTTTCAGGGACTAGATGAGTGCTGTGTTTTGGATTTAGCTTTGGGTTTGGTATGGGAAGAATGCTGATAGCACACTGATGTTTTCAGCTGCTACCGAGACTTCAAGGACTCTCCAACTCCTCATGTTCTGCCCGTGCGCAAGGGCACAGGGAGCAGGGAGGGAGCACGGCCACAGCACCTGACCCTAACTGGCCAGTGAAATATTCCATATCATGGAACGCCATGCTCACTATATAGAGGAGGGGTGGTTGGAAAGGTTCTCTCTCGCTTTCGGGATTGCAATTGCGGGATCTTGGTATCTCGGGGTCGCCGGCCGGGAACGGGCTGGGTATTGGTCAGCGGGTGGTGAGCAATTACGCTGTACATTGCCTGTTTATATATTTCTTTTTTTTTTTTTTCCCCATCATCGCCATTGTTCTCATTTTATTGCCATTATTCAACTGTTCCTATCTCAGCCTGCAAGTCTCCCTTCACCCCTCTAATCCCCTTCCCCATTCCCAGGTGGGGAGGGGGAAGGGAGGGTGTTTAGCTGCGGGGGTTGGCTGCCGATCAGGCCCAAACCACAACAACTACCTTGATTGTTTCCATTCACATATGTAGTATAATAGATATAGTAGTAGGATGATAAGGAAGTTTCATTCAGAAAAATTGAAATATTGTAATAATTCGGATTATTGCATTATGACTTATTTGATTTCATACATCTCATTAATGGTACACTACGAATAATGTAGTTTGCATTGTTTCTTTACATCATATCAATGTAAATGATATAAACATGGAAAATATAACAATGTTTAGATTAAGTATACTGGTTTCAGATTAGTAATTCAATAAAAAGTATACAACTAGACCAGCCATAGTCAAAATTAAATTCTCAGTAAAATTCAATTCATAGAGTATGTGTACCCTTGTTTCAGGGATATCAAGGTGTCAATTCAGGATCAAATGAGCTCTTGATTTGCTCAGGTTCTGATGTATCAGTTCAAATTCTGACATGTAGTTAAGTCATCTGATGAAAATACAGAAGTACCTTTTCTGTGTAAACATGAGGTTTTGGTAAGAACATGTGGTTCTGTGGCCACCACTAACTGAGCAGTAGAAAGGGCAAAGCAACAGGAACAAGGTTAGAGAAACAGCACCCTCTGAGCAGCCTTCTCATTTATACAACTTCTGCAGACAAAACAGGAATGAATATTCAGTTTATCCAAGTCATGGATTTTTCATTAATAATTTTTGATAGGTATTTGTGTACTGGCAGGAGAAAATATCACTAGAAGTTTTGTTTTGTTTTTAAGAATTCATGCATACTTGTTCTCCAACTGATTTAACTCCAACTATTTTAGCATTTGCTTTTAATATTCAGGGTTTTAATGAATCAATCACAAGATAAAAGGCAATTTTTTTGACCTATATACAAAGTTCAATACAAGTCCTCTGATAAAGGCAGTTTAAATTATGCATTTAGCCTTATATAAATGATCTCATCTGGGGATCCAGATATGCTGCAGGCAAAAGTGGTGATTTCAGCATCTGTAAGCGTATGTGAACTTTACACTAGAAACCCAGTCACCCTTCACATTTAAATTACAACAGCAGAGAGCTCAATTCAGCCTAGCTACTCAGCAGACTACCCGGGACTGTTATCAGTAGTTCACTGTTAGAATCAGAGGCAAATCCTGTGCTATCAATGAACTTGTTTACCAGCTCCAGACCTAGCTAACCAAAAGATCACTCCCACATACGTGTAAGAACTCTACTCATGCCTCTTGGCCATAATATAGCACACCTGCTGCTGGACCCTGCTGCGACTACCACGGGTCTTCCCACCTAACTCTGCTCTGTGCTGAGTGATGGGGAAGCAGTGACGCCCTGACCTGCATGGCTGAGTGCCCTACAAGAAGATCCCCCAGAGGCCATTCTACAAATCATGTCACCAGTGCAGAGGAAATACACTCATTTCACAATTTGTTATTATCAATATATTACAAGTCAAGAGTTAATTGAATGACATCACTTTAATGTCTGTGTTCTTTCAGAGGGGAATGAGTAAATTTGCTTTAAGAGCAAACTCTCCTTTTAGAAAATAAATAAGTAACATACGCATATAAAGGACTGCAAAGACATCAGCTTCAAATGACTTTTCGATTCCAGGGTATATTTTAACTCTCATATACATCAAACATAAATCATTATTGCTTCCATGGAAGAGGCAGAGAAAAGCATTCTCCTCTGTATCAGCCAACGTAAACACTAATGGCTGGGAAGCAGGAGAGCTCTTTAGAATCCAGTCTGTATTGACTAGGTCTCTATTGACTATAATGAGAGCTCAGAAAACCTGGCTCACGTTTAGAAATCTATGGCACTGAGGTCAATTCTGTAAGTGACAAAACAGCTACTGTCACATGAAGATGCCACACGCCTGGGGAAACATCATGCAAGGACATTAAGCCGTGAAGCTTAACACAGCTCCAGAGGGTTTTTTCATCATTCCCTCATGACATTCACATTTGCATACACAAGTTACTGGAACTTTAGAACAACTACAGAGCAATTTGGCAAAAGACTGAAACATGAACCTAATTCACAAGCACAGCAAGATGAGACTCAAGTCTATATACGTACCACATTTTTATCTAGGTAACAAGTGGTTTAATGTTAATAGATATAAGTAGACCTGTAACACCAAAAATATTTTAGTTGAAATACTTTGTCCAACTAATGTCCAACTCTATCTCTTCTCTTCTGCTGGTTTGAGGGCACTTACTGACAGGTCTATCTGTTTTTCATGAGTTTCACGGGATTAGTGTGACCTTGTGTTAGGTTATTGGTTGACTTTGCATCCTGTTCCTTTACAGTAGTTACATTTGTTTGCATTTTTTTCTGAGATTTGTTAGCATCTCCGAATGAAATTAGGACCCTACTTGAGTCTCATTACTCTCACTTGAAACAAAAGTTTCTATGTTTAATTTAATAGAACCTATGTTCTGCAATATGAACCCTTGTGCAAGCAAATATCCCAGATCATAACTCACACAGTAATAGGACATGGAAAAAAAATAGAAACCATCCACCTTCAGAAAGGAACTAGGAAAAATGCACAAACCATGACTAATATTCTGCAACCTCTAAGAAAAAGTATTCTCCCTGAAAGATTATACAGCCTGGAAATTTTACAACAATTTCATAAAGTCTACATACTGGAATATTCATACTAAAGAGGTTCGTGATTTAGGCATGATTTTAAATGGATTTGTTGTACTAGGTATTAAGGTCTAACAGAACCCTTGAAATATTTAGATGTAGATAAAAGACAAAGTATTCTAGTTGATTTAAATATTAGAAGATTACAGAAACTACTTCAGGGGTGCTCACACCTTTTCATGGCAAGGTGTTATAGGAAAAAATATACCCACTAAGTTCCCTTTTTTAGATGTCTTTTCAATTTTAGAAGGCAGAATCTGGCCTTATTGATTTACTCTTGGTAGCAGTGTTTGGTACTTAAATGGTCATTTATGTACATATGCATTGACTGTTGCGTTATTTCCCCCCCCTTTAAAATTCTGATCAATATGAAAGCTATCATATTTGTGTTTACTTAGAAATAGTTAATTACCAAATGTTTGATTATAGGTTCATCTTAGATAGTTATTAACATTTTTAGCTACTATTATAAAAGAAACATAAACAAGATTTTGTAACAAATTGTATGTATGGTGAGTTGTAAAGTAAAAGATATCTGTTCAGTAAAGTGATTACAATTCAGCATTGTTGGGGAATATAGTTAAATATTACAGAACTTTTTATTATCTAGGACAATATTGCTACTCTGTTAGACGTTGAAAAATCTTAGCTTTACAGAAAAATAGGACAGAGACTACTTTACACATTTATTAACACAAGACTGAACTAATTAAGAGAAATGGTAAACTGTCATGTTATCATTTATGAATGTACTAGAGACTTTTTTTATATATACATTGGAGACAGATTTCAACAGATAGAATTTTCCACGGAGACATTTAAAGTAAACAAACTTTTAATTTCTGTCAAATTTTGCAGTATGCATATTAAAATTCTTTGCAGATGATTGACTGAAAACATTCCTCTCTGATCATAGGTCATCACTTGCATGGTAAAAAGTACTTAAGAGATTTCCAGTATTTCAAAATTATTTTTTTAATTCATTGATGGTATTAATATAAACAGTATGACTGAATCAAAATGAATGAGTTAAAATGAGCTACACCGAATTTATGAATAAATAGTATCTTGATTTTCTTTTTTCCTCTGTAACAACCTGCTGCTATATGATAAAGCAATTACATTTAAGTGACATTAAAAATTGTTTGCTTTGAAAAATTAAATCCTATAGACATTATGCAGTTTAGCAAGATTGCCTGTACATAATGAGGAATGCTTTGATCCTCTTTTATTTGCAATAAGACATTTCTCTTAAGAGGCAAGCAAGATTTCAGAAAAAAAAAAAAAAAAAGTATCAATTTTGACATGAAGGAAGCTTTCACTGTTCAGGTATTCTCAAAGCAAACCTCTACTGATTGATAACTTAGGAGGTGTAAGAATTAAACTTTGTAGTTTGAGACTGATGAGATTAATTTACATTAGCTGTAAATTAAGAAAAAAAGATGAAATCCACCTACCTTTCGGGAATCGATTTCTTTCACGTATAGTGGAAGTAGAAATTCAGATATTCCTTCAAGCCGTATTCCTTTTTTAGTGACTCTCAAATTTCCCATTCCATCCTACAATCAATAATATATATATATTCACTTTAGGAAATAAACTTATCCAGAACAAGCTAAATAGAACACAATAGCTGGCCTAATACCTAAAAATAATGAGTGCTGTCCCACTACACCCAGATCTCCTGATGATCTTGGACAGGAGCTAGATGGGGGGATTTATATGCTAAGCTTCACCTAGGATCTAGGTATTTACTGTGCAGCCTGATGGTGAACTGCATACATTATTCCTTGGCTGCACCTAATGCAAGGGTAGAAATGTAGACCATAAATACTCCTTTACTGTGGAGGTGAAGGTAGATCTTCAATTACGACTGTAACTCAAACAGTTAACTATCCTTAAAAATATCTACACATTTGGTAAAGCAATCTATTATTTTTATGTAGCGAAATATTAGAAAAAAATATGCCATTGTTATGTCTTGAATCAACTGTTTTTGCTTTTCCCATCAAGTAAAATACATAGAAAAAAATCCTATAGGGAGAAAGAAAAAGGTTTTTTTATTAGTAGTTGCTCATCACTAAGAGCATGCTGCTGGTGAAAAGTACTTCAAAAATGCTGAGGGTAATTTTTGTTTGTTTGTTTTAGTTTATCTGAATAGAAATAGAAAAGGGGCTATCCTGAAAGTCTGGATGAAACTATCAAAGCAAATGAATCAGCGTTCAATAAAACATAAGCACAGCAAAGTGGCTTAATAAGGCTTCAGCTGTTTTCTTACAGGAAAAACAATGAAACCTGCTTGATACTTAAGAGACAGGATCATTTTGCACACTGATAGAAATTCAAGACTTTTTATCCCTGGATGCTTGTTACTATATTCCTGACAGAAGATAATTCTTCCCTGTACAGCCAGTGGAATTTAACTTAGTCCATTTAAGTGAAAAGTTAGCAAATTTAAGCTATTTGCTGATTAAATGTTTTGAAGCCATTTCTGACTCTAGTGTAGCAGAACAGTGAGAACTTGCATTTCTGCTCTCTTGGCTGAATTGTGAAACAAGTAACCTTCGCTTGCTGGGCAGTCGTAAACAGCCAGTAATGGTGCCCCCAACTGCTATAGCTGAAGCTAGGAGATGACACTGAATTAAACATCACACTTATCTAAAGATAGTGTAGCCACTATACTGCTATAGCTATTCCCTTTCTAAAAATAAACAATGATGCCACTATGGCAGATATTAGATTGACACCACTGCATCCACATCTGAAGCAAGACTGTGAAAATGTTAATTCTTTACGACAACTAAAAGAATTACATTTTATACAATGTAATTCAGCTGGTATCATTTCCCAAACATGACAAGGATATAGTGATAGATAGCTTTCCACACCATGACAGATTTGCAAAGAACATGCCGTTGGGAATCATGCCTTCACATGTCAGCTATAGGACTAGAAGCCTAGATGCCTGTGACTACAAAACCAGAAACCACCAGAGTCAGAAAATAAATATAACTCCTTTCCAAAGCAGAGAAAATATGGAATAACAAAAGTTACTGCTAAGGCTACCTATAATATAGAATATACATGTTAAAATAATATGGCACCAAGAGAAATTTACAGACTATAATAGTCCGAATAATGTTTAGCAAAACTTGTAACTGATCACATAAAGCCAAGAACTGTCTTTTTGTTAGAAAAAGTGCTATTTGTATTCAAACTATGTGTCATGGTTTAACCCCAGCCAGCAACTGAGCCTCACACAGCCACTCGCTCACTGACCCCTGCAGTGGGATGGGGGAGAGAATCTGAAGGATAAAAGTGAGAAAACTCGTGGGTTGAGATAAAGACAGTTTAATAGTTAAAGCAAAAGCCGCGCACACCAGCAAAGCAGAACAAGGAATTAATTCCCCACTCCCCACAGGCAGGAATGTGCTCTGCCATCCCCAGGAGAGATGGGCTCCATCATGCATAATGGTTATGTGAGAAGACAAACACCACCACTCTGAACATCCCCCCTCCTTCCTTCTTCCCTCAGCGTTATATGTTATGGAATATCCCCTGGGTCAGTGGGGGTCAGCTGTCCCAGCTGTGTCCTGTCCCAACTTCTTGTGCCCCCCCAGCCCACTCGCTGGTGGGGTGGGGTGAGGAGCAGCAAAGGCCTTGGCTCTGGGTGAGCACTGCTCAGCAATAACTAAACATCCCCATGTTATCAACACTGTTTCCAGCAGAAATCCAAAACATGGACCCCTACCAGCTCCCGTGAAGAAAATTAACTCTATCCCAGCCAAACCCAGTACACTATTACAGCTGAATTATCAAATAATGTTTCTTGAAGAAGTGATGTTATATTTTTCTTAAATCAATATATGAAATGTCTATACAAATCATTGCACATATAAAAACTCAGGAGTTTGTCGATTTTCTAACAAAGACTGCAATATGAGACAGTGGTGCTTATTTTTGTAAAGTAAGATAAAAACATTATCAGACTTTTCTTTAGAATGTGCAATCTGCATTAATACCCATTAATTCTCAATTTCAGCAATCCTATTTTTCTATATATGTTAAAGTAATAGCATATAAAATCATAATTGGAAAGAATAACCTGAGAAAAGGCAACAACCATGTTATATTTTTGGCAGTGAATAAATACTCAACAAGAACTAAGTACTGATTTATTGATTTAGATATAACACATTTTCTAACTGAAAGGCAAATTCAGTATGTTGTTTATCTGCTTCTGTGGAATGTTTGTAATTGAGGGGAAAAAAAAAAAAAAAAGAAAAAAAAAAAGTGAAAAAATACAAAGTCAAATTTCCAGAAAACTGGAAATGCTGAAATTAAGCTTGCCTAGGAAAATTTCATCTGTTCCATCTTGCATGTATGTGTTTGATAAAGTCTAGAATTACACGTAATATTTACCCTCTTGAATCCCAGCTAATTCCACAGAAGGTTGGCACTGCTCTTAATTGGCAGCTACTATTTTGCTTTCACCTCATTATTTTCTTTGCTCCGCATTTATTGTACTCTTTTAAAACCCTGCTTTGAAGACAATACTGTCAGTTTTTCTCTTGGGTTCTGTTCTGATAAGTGTATATTACTGAAGTTACACAGTTCTTCAGAACTATTCATTAATTTTCAAAACACTTTCAGTAGCTTTATGTCAAGTGATACTCTTCTTATGTTACTGAAAGGGAACTGAAGCACGGAAATTAATTTGTTCACTAATTTTTGGTACTTATCATATTTTCCCTGTTTACTTTCAGCAGTGGGAAGTTAATTTGCAAAGCAAGTTTAAACTGCCAGAGTCTCAGAAACAAAGTGACAATAGTGCCTACTGCATCCATATGGGCTTCCCCTTTTCTGAGTGAAGTTTCTAACCTCTTATTCTTCAGTTCTTCAGCAGTGAGCTATGCACCTCCCAGAGCCCAACAGTTTGAATGCAGACAGACTCTGGGACAGACAGAAACACTCTAGTTTCAGTAAAATTACATTATTCAATGCGAGAAGACAGACACTGCATTCTGGAGTGTAAGCCACAAATGGTGTTATAAGATACAAAACTGAAATATGGTGCTGTGACCTTAATTGCTTGATAAATGCAATAATCTTCCAGAAAGTAACTTCCTGAAGAGTGTAATGACTGGTATGAAGACTGAATAGTAAACTAAAGAAAACAGTCAAACATAGACTATGACATATTCAAGGAATCACTGCCCAGTACTATTTCTGTATTAGTAACTCCCCATTCCATTTAAAAAGAGGTTGGAATAACAAGTTTTTTTTTTTTCATTGAATTAGAACTATGCTGTTATAGAGAAAAATTCAAGGGTTTTCAGAAGTAACATAACTTGGTTAAAAAGTTATTAGGATTGAAAAGATTAATCAGAGGAAGGTCCAGTCTTCTTGGTTCATTTAATGCACTTATGACCATTAAGATCAGTTTAACTTTGGGGCTCACCCAGAAAGATGAAAATTAATATAAAAGAGTTTAAAACAGAACCACACAAGAGTTCTGTCTTAAAACATACTTGCATCTCCCTGTAGATATGGTTTTGATGTAATGTTATTAGTATAATTCATTTTAGACATTCCATCTGTTAATTTCCCAAATAAACTCTCTAAATTACTTCAGGCTTTCCAGGCAATGAATACTTAGATTAGCATTTTGGTGTGATTTGATTTTATTCAAGTCCAAAAATACACTTGAATGAACTATTCCAGTACTTTCTTACAATAACCAAATGCTAAATTCACAGACTGGAACTGGCTGGGATGGAGTTATCTTTCTTCATAGAAGTCTGTATAGTGCTCTTTGTGTTTTTGGCTAAAACAGTTCTCATAACATACCGATGCCTTGACTATTGCTGACTTGTGCTTGCAGAGTCAAGCCTTTCTCTATTTTCCCTGCTCTTCCCCCCAGTAAGTAGAGTGGGGATGAGCAAGGATTTGGGAGGGGACACAGCCAAGACAACTGACCAAAACTGGCCAAAGGGATATTCCATACCTGTAACATGATGCTCAGCAATAAAAAGTGGTGGTAGAGGAAGAAGTGGAGGAGAGAATGGGGATTGTCTTTCAAGATGGCCACTGCCTGGAGACTGACTGGGCATCAGTCTGCCTGTGGTAGGTGATGAGTGATAGTCTTTGCATCATTTTATTTCCTCTTTATGATTATTTAATATTTTTTATTGTTATTATTCTCAGATTGTTATTCCATGTATAACTTTCCCCTTTATCCCTACAGGAAGATAAAATAAAGTTGCAGTGACCGTGCCTACCATTTTTTTCTTTTCCCTACTTATGACACTAAGAAAAACCAACCGCTCATCCTTATATCCATAAATATACTACTTTACAGATATTATTAAAAAATAATAATAAAATCATCACTATCAGTATTTTATGACATTCTTAGTTTACAATACATTTCAGTTATGAACACTACAAATTCAACCAAGCAGCTATTAAAACCTTAAAACAGGAAAACTAAACATTTATTTTATGCTGTTGCTTGGTTTACAACTGCAGCAGTCTAGGATTAGTTTTACTGAATATGAACACTACATTAAAGTCAATGAAGTCTCAAGCTATACTTATAAATCTCTGATAGAGTGTATAACTTTGAATCAGAGCATATTAAAAAAAAAAAAAAAAAGTTCTGAGAGTCAAACAACCAATACTGACATTCAGAAGCTTTGACCTGTATATAAATGGGCAGAGATTAATGGTATCAGATGGTCCTGTAAACAGTATATAAGAAAGCCTGAAGTTAATTCACAGTCTTTAAAAAGAGAGGATGATCTTTTAAAAGATTTTTTCTTGACAGTATGCAGAAAATTCTACAAGGGTATAGTGCTTACATAGTACATTACTTACATAGTACATATTTCTGCCCAATAAACTGTCAAAGCAGCATGTTTTATGATAACTACATATATCAAAGCATATGATAGAACAATGAATACTACTCAACAACAAGGTTGGCTAAAACTACAACCTATCCTACCTAATCCTGGACCACACATATTGCTACATAATAAAACGTGCTGTGTTGTGCTTTCTTTTCTCTTGCCACCCTGCTCCCCCAATTATTTAAACACTATAGCATTCTAAGGAACAAGTAGATAAGGAATTCTATACAAATTGCTGATAAATAAGAAGCGTGCAACAACAAGGCTAGCAATCTGCATGACAGCCAGCTCTCTGTGCCATACATGACACGAACTGGGGACCTAGGACTGGATTCACAATACTGGCTTGGGAAGATCTTTAAGCTACAGATGGATGATTTCAGTTGGAAATAATATTTCTTCTGGAGGACAGCACCTCAACCTTACAATTCACTCAGCCTAGATGAAATAAAACCTCTTTGCATGAGACTGATCAAATCCATATCTTTAATATTATAAAGGCCTGCAAATCTATGAGTAATACGACTATGTGAAAGATGTGAAAGTGGAGAAAACACCTACAATTCGTAAGATCACAGAAATCAAAATTCCTTGGTCTGGAGAGGAGTAGGACAGTGTGATACTGCAGTTCAGGAATGAAAATTCTCATTAAGTGAGTTGAAAACAGAGTTCTGCTAATCCTCCAATAATATGTCACACACCTCACAAAGCAGGCAGTTAGAAGGTAGCAAACGACCCTTCTAAACAAAATACAAGTTTTTTCCTTAGGTTCATGTACTTGAACTTACATTCACAAGCATAACGAAAAGTAAACTGAAGTGTTGGTTAATCTGAATTGATTAAAACATGAATAAATAACATTTTGTTTTTCAGTTTTGCATGGTGTTTTTCCTGTTTTCCTTAATAATAAAATACATCAAATATCTGTTTCAATACTTTACAGTAGGAACCACAAAGCAGTTGGTGGCCCAGGAAATCCATTATTAACAATAATATTAAAGTTTTTTAAAAGTTCTGCTGTTAAGTGTGATATTCTGCTTATTTTCTGAGTATATATTTAAGCTCAGCTTCTGACTCCAAAAGCTCACAGTCTGAAGAGGGCTGCAGAAAACACGGAGGGGAAAAAAAAATTAAGAAAGAGTAGTGTTTAAACAAAGTGTCTAAACACAATGTCCTATAAATTAATAAGCATTCACTGCCTGTTGCATTGTAGACATCATAGCAGAGTCTAAACATGAAAAGTAATCTGGATGAAGGCTTGCAGTGCTATGAAAGAGCTGAATAGTATAGAAATGAACAATCTTATACCTAACATTTCTTACACTTTTGGATATGAAACTAATTATTTTCTTTATTTGAGTGCATATTCTCTGCTCTACCATTTTATTCAATGTTCTGTTTAAATTAAAATTCTGTGATTCAGTTAATGTGTGGTCAGACCAACAAAAAACAATTTCTATCCCAATGCAGCCTCTTACAATTAATATTTAATGAGTCAGAAAATGCAGAACACTCCTTACAGCTCCATATTTCATGCAGGTAAAATGGAAGTATAAAACAGAGTCAGGGAATGGTAAATTTTCTTCTCTGTAATTGCCAGAAAAAAATATTAAGTAGCAGCTAGTGAATGTTTCTGGTCTATGTAGAGTTAGTTACAGGACACCAGGAACTAGGGAAAGATAGGCAAACGAGCTGGAAACAGAAAACACAGAGAGATGAGATAAAGAAGGTCTGACCCTCATCCAAAGGTAAACACTGAGAAGTGGTAAATCCAAAACTGTTTTTCCTTTACTCATCAGTTTTTCCCCCTTTCTTTCCATATATGAAGTCAAACTGGTTACAAAAGGTTATCAAGTAATTTTTTTTTATAAACTTCCAGTCTGGAGTATAAATTTTAAATGTACTTATTTCAGTATGAATATTTCACCACTTGTCTACAATATAGAATTTACTGAACACTGAAGGAAAAAAAAAATAAAAATCAAGCAATCGAATTATGGCAGCAAATGTAAAAATTACTGGAGGAGGACCCAAGAGCAAGGTGGAAGAAGCCCCCACTATCAACTCCATCCTGCTCCTGGGAAAGTATGGCAATGAAACATGTTACTATACACGGAAAGGGTGAACCTAACACCAGAGAAAGGACTGGATAGCAGAAGTTTGTGTATATTGCTTTTAATTCTATTATCATTGGGAGAAAGCTGTAATAATTGCATGTTTTGGATGATAAGTGCTAGTATCACTGTAACTGGACTAATAACGCTATTTTGGTAAGATTGCTAATTTTTCATTAGACTAGTAATAACTTACTGAGAGTGTTTATTTAGTCTACATAAATTGCACAGGTTATTTAACTTGCTTTCCTGCCTTTGGGGCTTGGTTGTGATTTTGACACATCTTGAAGACAATTTAGTCATGATGAAAATTTAATCACACATTATCCTTGTATTTTATTTTTCAAGGAAGTGGTTGCCTGGCTCAGAAAGAACAATGAAAAACTGCGGATTGCTAGCATACTGTTACTGGAGGAAAATAAACAAATATGCTATGTACAAAAGAAGTTACTTTTGTTGATAAATCTGTAAGAAATATTTATCTATAAGAAACAATAAGAATTTTGTACAGTACCACTCTTTGTTGCCTATGCATAAGGCTTAACTAAAATATTAGAGCAGAGGTTCTGTCATTTCTCTAGGAATCTCTACAAACAATTTTGAGGACCTACCTTTCTCATGTATTCCAGTCCTTACACAGAACTAATGTTAGATTACCTAGATTTTGAGAAGCAAAAAGATTATCTGGGTGGAGATGCCTTGTAATTCATTCAGTAAAATACACAAAATAGGTTGTGTTGGTGGAATTATATGTTTGGTGGTTTTTTTCGTGTTTGTACCTTGCCCTTTCAATGAGCCTGACACAACCAAAATTTCAGCTTTTGTGCCACTCAACTTTACTGTATGCTCATCCCAATTTCTGCTTTAATATACTTAAAAACCATTTCAGAAGAAACAAGCTAATTAAAAGGAGAGAATAATCATGTAAGATAACTGAACTTACACACTGAACTTCCCCAAAATCCATATATTTTCAGTTGTAAGAATAGAGTTTATTACAGAAAATAAAGATTTTTACTGATGATTTCAACCTGATTCTCCATGAAAAGAGCTGTTATAAAATATTCATCCATCCCTAGTATATATTTAACTCAAGTTTCATCTCATATTTCTACTATGGTTTCCAAGAAATTCAGGACTGGGCATTACAAGACCAGAAAAATTAGAGCAACAAAAAAAGCAAGCAAGCGCTAAACAAGTATTAATAACCTTTACAGCAGCATTTATTCCCCTTGCAAAATTTATAACACGTCTTGAATTGAGTGGTGGGCTTAGTTGAGAGGTTCTGCAAGACATTACTATTCTCTTGCACTACTACAAAAACAGCTATACCTTAGCTTCTGCTGAAAAAATGGTTTGTTTTTCTCTTGTTCTTTTCCTTAAAGGCAGATTCTCTATCTTCTTTAAGGCAATTTACTATATTGCCTGAACTATCTTCATGGTTAGAAGTATTTTCTTCATACATAACCTGAACCTCCAATGCTATAATGCAATTGATTTACTTCTGTTTGTCCTTCAGATACCTTATTGCTTAGATGAAACAATCACAGTTCATTGTCTTTCCTTGTACACCATTTTCCATCTTAATGCTTCCCCCTGCTCCTAGTCTGCCTTTAGTTCATCCACATCTCACTAAGAAGTAGAATAAAAAAAAAAACAAAACAAAAAACCAACCAACCAACCAACCAAACAAACAAAAAACAGAACAAGCACAGCTTGTGAACACTTACTGTAGCTAAGCAGAGAAAAATTATCTCCTTTATTCCAGCATATCTGCTTTTTGCAACACTCTTACTGATTTATGATATGCTTAGAATCAGATACTTGTTATCAGAACAAATCGATTTAAAGACTGGATTCCACAAACTGGCTGGAAAACACTCCTCCTTTATGTACTCATTAGAGTTCTTACCCTTTAACTGATAGGGCCAACTCTTTTTTTCCTCCTTAGTCTGAGACAACTGGAATCTATTGACCACTCTTATAACCACATTACTCTAACAATTGGTCTCCTCTCACTAACAATCCAGTTTGTATAAATAATTAAAATTTTATTGTAAAAAAAAAAAAGTAATTTCCCATCAGTACCTTTAACACTAAGATTCTTCATCTCAAGAGATCTTTTAATATTACCAGAAAATCCATGCTGCTTTATCAGAAAAGACTGAGGACCATTTTAAGATAAACCTTGCAATTTTGGACTCTTGTCTACAGATTTCAGTCCTAAGTTTAAAATATTCTCTGATTTAGATTGCAGAACACAAAAGAAATAGGATTCTGGAACAGCAGGTGAGTAAGGAGAGCTAGGGAAGCTATCTACAAAGTTTTAAGATAAAATTTACCAATTTTATGAGGATTCATTTACCTCAGGGTTTCTTAGGAAACAAACTAGGTAAAATTACCCAGAAGGTCCTTTCTTACCCTGCATTTTGTTAGTATTTTACATTTGTGTATTACGGCACATGTACCTTTTTAAATATTTTCTTACAGTGTGACTCTGTATTTGTTACGGAGGAAGTTACAATAATAACCTCATGAGCCATACCACAGAGATACTGAAGTACATACGGTCAAGTACATTGTTCAGTAACTCCCTGGATTGGCACTTACATTCAGCGAAGTGTGCTTTTCTTATAATAAAACAAATATCATTAAGTAGGAACTATTACACTGCTTCCTTGATCACACTGTAGCAAAAAGCATTAAAGAAATCAATTTTCAAGAGAGTGTAAGGAACCTATTGCTGTCAAAACTGAAAGTGATTATTTTATTGTGAGGAAAAAGTGTTGTATCAAACTTGGTAGTTGCAGAATTCTACTTTTCAAGAAGTGTGACTATCTACCGCTGCAGTCTTTATAGTATCTAAGCTTATACATGTTACTTAGTATTCCAGTATGAACACTGAATGTTTTTCAAAACAGCTACCACACATCTTTCAATAAGCAGCACACTGCTCTATTGATACACTCAATAAAATAAATGGGACTAAGAGCAAAGTATCTTGCTTCAGAGGTCCATCTCTTGCTATCAGGGAAAGGGAAATGAAAGTGTAAGAAATGCCACAAAGTTGCTTGAAAATAACTCCTCTTTTATCTAACACCTTGTTCAATTGAACACTCATCTCCTGATAGCTTCAAGTTCCTTCTCTGCAGTCCAAAGGGATTAAAAATCATAACCTTCACTTTTTTTGAGGAGTGTTATAACCACAGTGATCAAGGGACCTACCTAATCTCCTTGCAGATAGCTCAGCGTGGCAAAAGACTTTGAGAAGTTATCAGTTATGTTGGCAAATGGGAGAAGTCTTGTAAAGGGGATAATTTCAAGAGAAATCTTAAAAATAAATTTACTGCATCATTTTGAAGGATGATAGTGTGTTCTCACGTATCACAGACTTCCTATGGTATGGCTAAACTCCTGACCACTGAAGGACAATGAAAGCTACGTATTTGCAAATCGACAGTTCAGTATCTCACTGACTTGTAACAGGGCAATTTAAGATACTGATTGGAGAAGGGAGTTTTAGAAAGCACAGATTAGTATCGCAATTCAGCCCTTTAAAAGCACAGCATCAGGATCATCTCTGTCATCAAATCTTTCCCAGTCTACATCTCTGAGGATGCAGGGAGGGTACAAGGTGGATACCTGTACCCACAAGAACCCTGGAGGGGAATTCTTCAATCCAGGTTCTGTGCTCAAACTGAGGAATACAGACCTACACACTTTTAAAAGTAGAAATCAGGAATGAAAGAATCCTTGCAAATATCCTTTATGAAACTGGTAGAAGGCCCCTTAAGAGAAGTGGTGAAGCAGAGAAGCCCATATGATCCAAAAGGATATCAATAACATGCTAGGCATGAGGACCTCCAGTGAAAAAGTAGTTGACCAGCTGGAAAGGAACACAGGAGTACCAGACATGGAGGATGAATTGGACACCCTCCAGAAAAGTAGCTGACTAGGGAAGCAGCCAGTGGTCCAATCCTCAATAGCAAATGAAGAACGCATCCCAGTGCTAGCAAAAAAGAAGCTATACATCCTTAAATCATGAGTCTGACTAGATTTAAGACTCACCAGCCATCCCACTATTACTTCATGCAGCTCTTTGTAATTACAGTAATAATATAACAATCTACAGAGGCAAGGAGATGGAAGAATTCAAATTAATGTAGTACATCTTGTTGAGGGAGAGCAGTAAGGGAGCATGGATGAATACACTTGTTCTGAGATTCAGACCAAAAGGGAGGAGTAACTGCTAAGTGACTGTAAAAGACAAAAAAAAAAAAAAAAAACAACAAAAAACAAAACAAAAAAACCAAACCAAACAAACAAAAAACATAAACAAAACCAAAACCACATTGCTACTTTGAGATTTTTCTCCCAAACCAGAATGATCAAGAAGATGATGTATATGTGAAGAGTAAACCAGAGCAGAGACCTCAGTAATGACAAAGGTTAGTGAGTAACATCCTTTGTGAATGCAGCAGGAGACAAACTAAAGAGGAAGCTCCTGAAATGCTTTCATGAAAGCAGTAATGAGGGTAGGGGCTGCTTAACATTTTCCTCTAATTAATAGAGAAGAAACAGCTAAGAATGTGAAGATTAAGTGGTAATGTAGTTGAAATTGATCACAAAAGGACAGAGTTCTCCAAAGTTAGATTAGAAGGAAAATAATTCAAACAAAAGCAATGTATTTCAAGAAGGTAAACTTCAGCAAAAGGACTCTTAGAGAAGATTTCCTGGGAGACTAGCCTAAGGTGAAAAAGAAAATACAATGAAATGGTAGCTCCTTAATGAACTAATTTACCCAAAGGAGAATAAAGCTTTCTGATAGTTACTGAAGAATATTGACATTTTTGATGCTTTTTTGTGCTTTTAAAATTTCTTCTTTACTCAAAAGGTCAACATAAATTGGATCTCTGTTTTTACTGGTGCACCAGTGATAAAGAATTAAGATTCTGCAGGGAAAGGATGAATGCATTTACAAATACTTGTACAAGCTAGGTATTTTCAAGCCAGCTGAGTAAAATGAACTTCATCCTGAGATATGAAATCTGCAAGCCATAAATTATTAGCTAAAATGTGTCTAAAACAGTGACATAGCTCAGAGCAGTAGAATGCAGCAATCCCTCATTTCCCCACTTACTCTATGTTGGCTCAGACTGTGGGGCAGTTTTTCTGCATGTGAAGGGGATTCCTTTTGGATGAAATAAAATCAGAAGATCTGTTCAAATTGCAGCAACAGCCTCTAAAAGGAACAGAAAGGTCTCAATCAATGTGTGATCTGCAGCACAAGCAAGTCCCGCAGCAAGTACCAAGTGCACGTGCACTGACAGAATGCTCTCAAACCACAGAGACCTTCTGTGTTCTGCTTCTTGTGCCACTTAAAAGGCTAAAGGTCTCAAGGTCAGTAACTAGTTCACACAGGTGCCCTCAGCTCCCAGCTGAAGGAGTTTCTTGATATTACAAGATGACCTATGGTTCAATATACTTTTTCTTCTTTCAACTGCTGTATTCCTGTTCAGTGCCCTTCTGAATTTCTGAATTGCTTGTCTCATCTGCTTCCTTTTTTTTTTTTTTTTTTTAATTAATAATGATTCTCCTTTCCATCTTTCTTTTCCAATCAACTTATTTGGTCTCACAGAAGATTCAATATATTGTAGACATAGTGCCAGATTGTGGTCAAGGATCTCAGCTATGCCCCCTTCCATCTGTAAGTTCTGCATCTACTACAAGTCATCTCCAGGACTTTCCATTTCCATCTGTCCAAACTCAGAACTCTGCATATCCTCACTCATTCACTCTGTCTATTCCTCATACAAATTAACAACTGGAAGGGTGGAAGTCATTGCTTTTGTGGTGTTCACTTGACCGTTTGCCCCTGCCACAAGACCTAAGACACCATTTCTTCCATTCAGACCCTCTGTCTGGTCAATACCCAAATTCAGAGTCAGGAAGCAGCAGGCACTATGTGTTACATCTCAGTGAAGAAGAACAAAAATAAGATTTGCTTTCATGAAAAAGGGCATGACGACACCCATGTGCTCCTGTCATCTCCACTAAATGGATGAAAGGATGCTCTGACACTTGCTGAAGCAACATTGAGAAGACAACACACCCGAAAGCAAGAGTTTGTAGTATAGATTTCTTTTGGTTATCTTTGAGCAACATGTGCAACAGGAATGTTTGGTCCAGGAGACCAGATTAATCATACAGTAAATAAATATGCACACCTACAGTCTAGCTTTTGGGTGCTTGGTACAAATTGGCTTTTTTTCTACTGATCCATTCATATTGTACCACATTAGTTTTTGCTGTGTGGCTCACAATGACACAGCCTATGAGAGCCCATAAAGGATGGATGAGAGCTAACTGTAAAGGTGAAAACTAGAAAGGCAGAATTGATATTTATCACTTAAAAGGCAAAGCAGAGGCAGTAAAGATCAACTTACCTTGAACTCTTTCAAAAATACCATGAGCTCTACACCAGAATAGGTAATCAAACAAGCTATTTGTAGGAAGTTGGAAGATGCCTATGAGATCAATGAGATGCAAAGCAACGAAAAAGCCACTAACAGGATAAGAATAAAACGATGGGCAGTGCAAATAAGCATTAAATATTAATTAAATAAAAAAGACCTACAAGGAAGGGCTAAACTTGATGACATTGTTCAGACTGCGGAAGTGAAATTAAGGAGGCACACAATAATAATCTCAAAGTATGAAAACACTTTCTTCATGCCCACTGATATCTAAGCAATAAAGAGTGAACTTAAAATGAACAAGCTGAGAATTGTGTAAGTATTAGAATATTTTGACTCTAAGAACTGGTCCAGAAAGTTTTTGCATCATTGTGCAATATCCATCTGTAAAGATTTTTAAGAACATTTTGAAAACACATCTCAAGAAGGATGTACAGTTTCAGCTATGTTGCAGCAGAGGGTGAAACAGGTAGCTTTTGGAAACCTCTTCCTGTCATTCTGCCTATAATTATTTTTAGATATCCATGCAGAGACTACTAAAAACAGTACGTGTCTTTACAGTGTTCAGAATTGGACTTTTACCTCGTCTTTTTTGAAGCTCTTGTACAAAATGAATTTAAAGCTCTTTTAATCCCACTTTATAACTGCAAATATCTAAGCTACCCAGTTAAAGAAAAATCAAAAGACATAGTAGAATACATTGGAATTTATACTCTTTCTTATTATTTTTTGGAGAATATATTTTTTCCATGTTTACTGTATTTGTTGTATTTTACTGAGTATATTTCTAGAAAAATGGAAATAAGAATGCTCTTTTCAATCAATATCTTACAGAAGTCCAAGAGTGGCATATCTGCATATTTTCCCAGATTTTAATCAAAAAATTAAGATAAAATTAAAAATAATAAGAAATAAGGAAGATTTTAAGGGATGACAAATCCAAATAGAATCATTATATTTAACATATGATCTCAATTTCAACACTCATTGCTGATTTCATTAATCAGCAAAATGTATGTACCCTTACTCGGCTTAAGACCTATGCAAGTGTTTCGTCTTGACTGTTTCAGGATTATGATAATATTACTGCCTTGATCTGCAGTAAACACTGAAAAAGTTTTATTGGATTGCAAGAAAACCAAGCACCTGTTCCTAGTCTTATTAAGTAATATAATCCATATGTGTGGGGGACTTTTTGTGGAAGAAGTTGTAGAGTAATGAAACAAGCATAATTTCTTATTGTGCAGACAATAAGGCAGTTTTGAGAATACCTACATAACGTGTTCTGTAGTGCAATTAAACATGCAGTAAATTATTCACATCAACAGTTTCATACATTCATTTACTCATATTCTTCATCACTGACAGGAGAAGGGTGAGCAAAGTCCTTGTCTGGATACAGGATGGAAAATAAAGGTCCTGAAAACTGGGCTGACAACAGACTGAAAACAGTGAAGATGAGCTTGAGATAGGTTATGGTGACTTTCCAGACAGTGGCGACAGGTTTTGACTGACAAATTCAGTTAAGCAGATGCAGCGCAGTCTATCCAGAGAAAAAGGATTCAGGATGAGTGTCAGTTTTATCAAGAAAACTGGGTTTCATAATGATAAAACAAAAAGTACAAAAATGTGTCTATGAGCACAGACCCTTATAGAGATCAAAGAAAGAAGACAGGAGAGATATAAAGGAGGAGATTTTATGGGTAAACCACTCCTGTTAGTGCAGACAGGACATGCTATATCATCTGAAGAAGGAATATAGCAGAGACATTTCTCTGTTCACTTTAAGAGACAAGTATCTCATTCCATATCCTGAGAGAGGCTTGGGAAGGAGGAGAAGGCTGGGGTGGACTGAGGAAGATGATAACAAAGTGGTGAGAGTCTGCACTTACTGGAAAAAAATGTTTTGGAAATTTTATTATTTGCCTATTCTTTCCTCAGTGTGAACCACCATACATTTCCTTTATCTGTCATCGTCCTTCACTAGAGTTAGTCATCTGTCTTGTCAATGTTTTCATTTATTTTGTTCTTAATCACTGTGAAAGAAACTCAGCTTTTTACAAAGAGGTCAGACTAAATGCTCTCATGGTAATTTCTAACTGTATTTTCTGTGTAAAGAGGTTTCCTGAATGCGTGAAAAAGGGCATACTAAGAAAATTGAAGGTATGGAGGGAGAAAAAGGAAAAAAAATAAAAAATGTTAAAAGGCAATCCCAAATCTCTAAAGTCTTAAATATGTGAGCTTCAGTATCTGCAACATGAGGGCATTTTGTTCTACTGAACAAAAGAAACTTTAAAAAGTATTTTACAATGAATCTGGCATTTGTTGAAACTCTAGGTAAGTAAGTACTCTGTGTCTAATGATTCACTAAAAAGTATCAAATGGTGAGAAATATATGTCAAGTCACTTCTAAAGTGTCTAAAGCTCAGCCTTTCATACCTATTTCTCAAGGCATATAATCTCAGGTACATCTTAATTTAAAAGAAGCAGCACTCACAGGTATAAATTTTCAAGGCTGACTGTCTTTGTTCTTCTATCTTGGTACAAAGGAAAAATACTTCTTTGGTATCATGTGCACAGACTTGACTAGAAAGAAAATATCCTTAACAGCCTACAATCTCTACATCTTTGACATGTTCAACAAATATTAATTTGTTGGGAGATTTCCTTTCACTTACAAGTGTTATGAAGTTGCTGAATTTCACTACTAGTAGCATTCTGTATGACCACAAGTAAGACTCATCTGAGATTTAATAACCACATTTTGGTAATGTAATTTTGGCAGTATTTTTAGTAGGAGAGAAAGATGCAGTGTGAGAAAAACAAATAAAATAATAGATTAAAAATATAAAAGGAAGACGTTCTTCATCCTTAACTCCAACATATGTTTAAGATCAGAAGAAATGATAAATTATGCCCAAACACACATCATAAGAAGAAATTGTATCTGATGCTCTATGAAGTCAATTGGAATCCTTCTTTTCATTATATCTGTAGTTCAGAAGTTATTTGCATGTATGAAGAGGATAAAAAAATTTTGGCTTTCAGTGATGATGAAACAATCCATTTGTTGGGACATGTAAGTTTTTGGACTGGTGCATTTGCAATGAATATGAAAATACACTTGTATAATAGGTAATCAGCAAGATGTTAATGGAAAAGGAAAAAGGAATAAAAGGGGACCCAAAAAAGGAAGTAAATTTCAATACAGAGATTCTCTTTTGGTAGCACTACTTCCAAATTAAGAGCATTTAGAGAAGGCCAATTTTCCAGGAAGGATAAATAACTAGCAATAAAAATTTTCCTCAAATTAAGAGTCAGTAAACAACAGGAAAAAAAAAAAATAAATGTGAGTCATATGCATGCAAACACCATTCTGCCCTAACCGCATGTTATATGGTTTATCCCCAAAATTCCATGTACAACTACAGCAAAGCACTTTTTTTCCAAAAGTAAGAAGGAACATAGTGCAAGTACAAACATTTACGGTCTCTACTGCTGTCTTGTAAGTACTGTAGACAATATAATGGGTATTTCTACTTCCCTCTGCTGTCTTATTTTCCCTACCTGATGTTTTGGAAAAGAGCACCAGTGGTTCTCATCTTCCTCAGGGATAAAATAACTCTCTTGTGCACTACTGTGACACAGGGAACAGTGTGAGATCATTATTAAAGTAGTAAAGATCTTCCTATAGAACAAGTCTAACCGAAACGACAAGTTATGATCTTTTAATTGAGGTCCAATTTAGATCAAAAGAGATCACTTTCTTTTTTTAAAGCATAATTTGTATTTAAACTCTAAATTGTATTTAAACTCTAAACTTTATTTCTAATCTAACTCTATCGTATTTGCTTGAAATCCATCTTGAACATTGTGTTGAAGTAGGGCACCTGGTAATTTAAGCCACATAGCAGATGTAATTTTGTATAAATCAGAACAAAGATGTTTATAACAAAAAAATATGCTGTTAGTGACTGGCTAACAACCCACATGTTCAAATAAATCACCCTGTCATGGACAAAACTGATTCTTCAGAATTCTGGACTACTTGTGTTCTACAATAATTTTTAAACAAGGTATTGAGTCTAAGGTGTCTCTTCTGCCCCAAAATGTTTTCATAATCAAAAAGCAACACGACTGACTACTGCTAATCCTTAAAAATACTGAAGGAAAAACACACATAAAATGGCACAATTACCAGTCAATCCATTAATACATAAAAAGGAGATGACTACTTTATTTACATTTATACCTACATAGGCAAAACTACTTAAATGCTGACATGGCATTTATAGTACCTATGAGCAGTGTTTTCCTTGATGCTAAGTATTTTTTCCAGTTGTTTCCTCAAATTTTATTTACATTAAAAGGGTAAAAAGAACCATGTTCTTAATAGAGCATGTTAACTGTCTAAACATCAGTAAAATTCTACCATACCTCAGGCAGCATTTTTAAAGCAGTCTTTAAATTGATTTTATAATTTACAGCAGTGATATTACAGCTGTGTTGTTTTGAGATTTGTTGTTTCTGGTTTAGGTGTGAAAAACTTTAATTTCTGAAAGTTATTCTGTTTTTCCAGCTATTTAAGTTGGTCTCATTAAAAACAATATTCCTGCTTATAAAGCTGGCCATTTTTATCAGTTTATACAGTTGCACTGTTTCACAACTGACAAAGTGAGACCAGTGGGATTATGGCTAATCCTTCTGAACATCAGCAGAAGACTCATCCACGTTACCTAGAGAGCAGAGTCAGGTTACACAAAGGTTATCTCTCAAGAACCGGAAAACTGCATTTGTGCTCTAAGCTTGGTCATTGTTATTTAACCAAGCAACATGGTCTTATAAGTATTGCTTTCTTCATATGTAAGACAAAACCTCATGATTTAGTTCGGCAATTCGACAGCAAAGATTATAATCACTGATTCAGATTGAGTCTATTAATTTCTACCTATGGATCAGCTACACAGAATTTTTACTCTAGGCATATCTCAGATAGCATTGTCCATTCAGCCTTAAGAAACGTACACTCTTTTAAAGTAGAAAAATAACTTACATTTTTAAATACATACATGTAGACTAAAAGTATGTGTTAGTCAACACTTTTCTTTGTAGTTCCCTTATTCGCTACATTCTTGCTAAGTAGAGCAGAATAAATATTTCAATTGGAAGGGACTTACAATGATCATCTAGTCCAACTGTCTGACCAAGTTAAAGCGTATTATTAACAGCATTGTCCAAATGCCTCTTAAACACTGTCAGGCTTGGGGTATTGACCACCTCTCTAGGAAGCCTGTTCCAGTGTTTCACCACCCTCTCAGTAAAGAAATGCTTCCTAATGTCCAGTCTAAACTTCCTCTGGTGCAGCTTTGAACCATTCCCACAGGTCCTGTCACTGGATCCCAGGGAGAAGAGCTCAGGACCTCCCTCCACGTTCCCTCCTCAGGGAGCTGTAGAGAGCAAGGAGGTCACCCCTCAGCCTCCTCTTCTCCAAACTAGACAAGACCAAAGTCCTCAGCCACTCCTCACAGGACATTCCTTCCAGCCTTGTCACCAGCGTTGTTGCCCTCCTCTGGGCACCTTCACATCCTTGTTAAATTCATGTCTTTCATACCCTTGTTAAATTCACATCCTTCATATCCTTGTTAAATTGTGGGGCCCAGAACTGCACACAGTACTCAAGGTGAGGCCGCACCAACACTGAGCACGGTGGGATAGTCACCTCGTTGGACTGGCTGGTTATACCGTGCTTGGTGCACCCCAGGGTGCAACCTCTGAGCTGCCAGGGCTCACTGCTGACTCGCATCGAGCCCAATGGTGACCAGCACCCCCAGATCCCTTTCTGCAGGGCTGCTCTCCAGCCACTCCTCTCCCAGTTTATACTTGTGCCCAGCATTACTCCATTCTAGGTGCAGGATCTGGCATTTGGACTTGTTAAATTTCATCCCATTAATTGTTACCCCATTCTCCAATCTATCTAGATCCAGCTGAGGAAAACCATACTTCGTACACACCTCATGCTTAGGCTTATAAAATGATCTTGACCAGGCAAAAGACTGTATCTAGACAAACCTCAGCAACAGTTCTTTTAAATCCCTGGAAGAACAATGTTCCTTTAGTGGGTGTCCAGCTCAATCTCTTTATAAGATGACTTTACCTCATGTCTGATGGAAAATAATTTCTGGATGTATAAGCCTGAAGTTTTACTATCTGAGTGAACGTAAATCCATTCATAAACATGAGTTTTTTACCTTTCTGCAATCATACATTCTCAAAACATAGCAGGCAGTAATAGTGTCATTAAATACAGGAATATTTTTATAGTGGTATGCATTTTCATCAGGAGGCCTCCTTGAATTCTAGTATGAAGAATCTGTTTGATTATGTTCTTTTAACAGAAAAAATAAGTGAAACCAAGAATCTGTTTGATTATGTTCTTTTAACAGAAAAAATAAGTGAAACCCCAGAGAGCACAAATCTGGTTGTGGGTAGTCTACCACTGCACACATTGCAAAATGAAAGATATCCATTGATGCAAAAGTATCTGTCAGATGGCGGACACATACTAGGATGACAAAAATGTATTAAGATTATGCCATTGTCAGACATAATGCAGCTGTCAAATAACAGCAAGAATTACTCAAACACAGGAAAGGGCACCAAGCTTTCAAAGACATCATGTATAACATTTGATCTGCTTGGTATACATACATATCAACTAATCTCATATACACCTGAAAATTAGGTCTAAAAAACATGGAAATTTAGAAGTGTATCTTGGATTACAGAATACATTTTCATGTAGTATCAGTAGTGATGCAAATATTTCTTCGGTCAATTAAGAAATCAATAGAAACACAGAATCACTGCAGTTGGATGGTATCTCTGAGGTTTGCCTAGTCCAGCCACCCAGGGGCTCAGAGCAGTGTCAGCTAGAGCTGTTTACTTGAGACACTGCCCAGTCGGGCTTTGACTACCTGCAAGGACAGGAACTCCAAAACATCCTTGGGCAACCTCTTTCAGTTTCTGATTAGCCTTACAGGAAAACCAGGTTTTTTAGATATGCTTTATGTAAGTTTAAAAGCTAACGTGTTTGTCTCAATTTTTTACTTTAGAAGAACAGTAAGAAAACAGAACATATTGTCAAGGACTCAGACACAAACCTGGAATATACAGAGCTAGCACGAAACGCATACAAAGAAATGGAGAGGCTTCTAGTACCTACAGTGAGGGAAATCTTGGGTGGGGCTAGGACACTGAGATTTTCGACACCAATTTTACTGTAGTCAGTATTTTAGAAGATATATGCAATATAATTTTCAATATCTTAGTTTTAATATCCTAGCAATGATGTTGTTTTACAATAAAGTTGAATAAATATGACAAAGGATCAAAGGATAAGATCTAGTGCTTTGTCTTCCTCCCTCCCCAGTGAATATCAATAATGACAACCTGGTCAAATTTGAAACTTATTTCAAATTTCATATTGATATAATAGAATACCAGGAGTTAGCATAATTCTCACATGGGAACGGAGACCATAAAGTACCTGAGCTGATTTCTTCAGCAATTCAATTTTATTTAGTTATCCTTACACCAAGCTTGCCTGAAACTTTGTTTGAAGCTTTTCTCCCATATAGATATTAACTGTTGATGCCATGATACCAAGAAATAGATAAGTCATTATTTCTGTTGGTAATGCATCATGAACTCTTCTATAAATATCCATTCAAATATGATACACAGTATTTCTTAACTGGTCTGATAAATATTATATGCAGACTTAAAAGCATCCTAACCCTACATCCCTAACCCTGTCTTTGTAAATCCAAAGTTTGCAATTATTCAGAACCATGTTAGTCCCTATCTTTAGCATAAACAATTTACATAATAATGAGAGGAGGAAGAGGAAAAACATGTTGCTAATCCCAAATCTCACAACCGAACTATTCTATCTGCGAGCTCCTGATTTTTCAAAGCTTTAAGAACTGAGATATATCAAAAACTTAGACAATTTAGAAAGGCAAATCCCATTCACCATTTCCAGAATGTATTTTCAGATTTTAATTGCATTTTTCGTTAGCTAGTTTCATAAGCATAACTGACAGATACAGTCACAGAATGTTGAGTATGTGCACTATAATACAGCACCCACTCTAGGAAGACAGATTGTATTAGCTGAAGTGTCCTACATTACAAACAAGTCTCCTTGTTATCTAAGAATTCACAGCATATTTCAAGAAGATACTTAAAAATCATGTGACGAATTAATGCTCCCACTGAACCATATTAGAATAATAATAATAAAAAAAAAAACAAGTAAGCACACAAACCAAATATTAACATATAGTAAATAAAAGACTACATTAAAACAATAGACAAACTACGAGAATCTTGACTGCTCTTTTGTGTTTTAATCTCTAACATGCACTGTTTTACCATATTTCTCAAAAAAATCTGATGTCATCTTATCTCTACAGATTCTGAGATGAAATATACACAGTATCATTCTGAGATTAGAATCTATGTTTACAGGTCTAAGAAATTAGATCACAGCAAGTGTAATAAAAAATTCTGTTAGAAGGTAAACATTACATCACGTCAAACATTTTTTTCTTCTACATTGGTATATCATACAGCTTCCAGCTTTAAATGATTAAAAATTGTTGGCAGGTCCATCTGTTTTATTATTCCCTTTGGCACCGGCTAAATTTATCACATAGGTCTAGAATAGATTATATGTTGTTTTATTAGATTAATTCTATATTGGCATCAGTATATGTCAAAATTAATGACTTTTTAATGAGAGTACATGCTAATGATTAACTAGAAATACTGAGGAGGGGTGAAGGCATGGCTTTAGAATGATTAAATGACAAGTTTTTAAATATTACTATACCTAAAACTGACACGCAGAAAAAAAAAAAAAAATAAACTAGCTTTGTCTCTCTCTTCCTTCCATCCTGGGAATAAAAAGAGAACAGTAAAGTGCTGAAATAATATTTGCTTTTTTTTTCTTAAAATATATTTCACTGAAAATGAGACACAAACCTTAAAAAAATAAGTGAATATCACACTACTATGATACTATATCTACAAACATAAAACACACACAAGACAATTCTCATTCTAATCCAAGTTGTTAGCTTGAGACATTATTTTCTAAATTTTAGCTTCAAAGCAGGCCAGAAACACATTACATTCCCCCCACACACGCCTCAATTTTAAAAAAGAAATGTGTTTAAAAGAATTTTAAAAAATATTTAAAATGTTTTCTTTTATTGTGTTTTTAAAATACTGCATTAAAAAAAAAAAAAGTCCTTTAGGCATTTGCATCAGAATTTAAAAAAACTAATTTGATTGAAAATTTATCAAGATAAAACCATTTAAAAATATATTTTTTCCCCCTAAAGAGACTTAGAGCAATGGGATTAAAAGGTTTTCCTAAACCTCTGCCAATGACTAAAATAAGTAATATATATTTTACTTATATCAAATATTTAATGTCATGTAGTCATATTTAGTTTCATCAACTGAAATGCAATTATTTCTCCATTGCCTTATAATAGATGTGATTACAAAATAGATTATAAAAAAAAGAATAAATCTATAACTCCTTGGATCTTAAAAATGAGTATAAAAGATGGATTTTGATGCATTAGGTTTCCATTTCTCACCCTTATTTTCCTCTGCACGATGCTCTGCTGAGAGTGCATGCCCCCTCAATCCTGTCATTTAATTCCTGTAACTCTCCATTGAGCTATAGTTTAGGAGACCCATTGTTTGTTACTTGTTACTGTGTAGCTGACCTGCTTTTCATTCTTATTTAGCGATGACCTTGATATGGAATAAACTTACTGGGTTTCAAAAACTGAGTGTATTGACTTTGACTATATTCAATGCTTCTTACATGTAAGGGTCTCCACAAGGCTTTGTACCCATGCTTCTCCTTACTATTTTTGGAGATAAGCAATGGATGGGGTGTTTTGTTCTGAAATAGCCTTTATTTCTGCCTATACCAGAAATGAGACTGATATTACGTTCCTTTCAAAAATAATAATTAGAAACCCCTACACATTCCAAAGTAGTTCTCTATTATCATAACATTTTCTTCTATATTATTTCATGTTTTGAAAATTGTTACAGGTAGAGTATTTCTGATTGATGTTTAATAGCAGCTTAAAATACAGAGCATTCTATAATAATTATATAACTTAGAGAGAATTCTATAACAATTAACATGAACCCTGAGCTATATTTCATTTCCAGTCTCCCTAGGAAAACACTTCAGTCACTTTATGCAGACAATAAGAGCAGAAAATAATTTCATTGTGACTAATAATACTTATGAGTCATATGTGCTTGAAGAAATGGCTCAGTCAATTCAACAGCCTGCATGTAGAAAGTTCCTACACACTACATAGTCAGCAAGAGACTTCTGTATGAAAATACGCATGTATGCAGTCAATGACAAACATTACTTTAGAAAAGGCTTTTGACACCACCTCCCACCATGCTCTCCCGTGGAACCTGAGGAAGCATGAACTGCAAGAACAAACTGCTAATTGGGTAGAAAAAGGCTGAGCCACTAGATACATGGGGCAGTAATCAAAGGTTTGCTATACAGATGTTAGCCAGTTCCAAGGAGAGTGCCCCAGGCATCAATAAGTTAGTCAACAGGACACTGGGAAACTGCCCTCAGGGACACGGGAGCAGAACAGATCTGGCAGATCTTTAAGGATGTTTTCCATAAAGTGCAAGAGCTCTTGATCCCCATGCGTAGGAAGTCAGGAAAGGACAGCAAGAGACAGCATGGATGAGTCAAGACCTGCTGGTCAAACTAAAGAGCAAGAAGGAAATACACAGACAGTGGAACCAGGGACAGGTATCCTGGGAAGAGTACAGTGATGCCGACTGGTTGTGTAGGGATGGGGTCAGGAAAGCCAAGGTGCAGCTGGAGCTGAACTTGGCAAGGGACACAAAGAATAATAAGAAGGGCTTCTACAGGTATGTCAGCCAGAAAATGAAGATCAAAGAAAGTGTACCCCCCTGATGAACACAGCTGGCAAAGTGGTAACAACAGACAGGGAGAAATCTGAGATACTCAACAACTTTTTTGCTTATGTGTTCACTGGTAACACCTCTTCTCACACTTCTTGAGTAGATGGACTGCAAGACAGTGACTCTGGCAGCAAAGTCCCTCCCACTGTAAGAGATCAGGTTCACGATCACCTGAGGAACTTGAACATACATAAGTCTATGGGACATGATGAGATGCATCCCAGAGTCCTGAGGGAATTGACTGATGTAGTTGCCAAGCCACTCTCCATGATATTTGAAGAGTCATGGCAGTCAGGTAAAATCCCTGGTAACTAGAAAAAGGGAAACATTGAACACGTTTTTTAAAAGGGTAGAAAAGGAGAACCCTTGGAACTACCAACCTGTCAGCCTCATCTCTGTGCTTGTGAAGATCATGGAACAGATCCTCCTAGAAGCTATGTTAAGGCACATGGAGGACAGGGAGGTGATTCGAGACAGTCAGCATGGCTTCACCAAGGGCAAGTCTTGCCTGACCAACATTTGCAGATGACATCATGCTGAGTGGTGCAGTTGTCACACCTGAGGGATGGGATGCCATTCAAAGGGACGTGGACAAGCTCAAGAAATGGGCCCATGTGAAACTTCATGAGGTTCAGCAAGGACAAGTTCAAGGTCCTGAACCTCAGCTGGGGCAACCCTCAGTATCAGTACAGGCTGGGGGATGAAGGGATTGAGAGCAGCCCTGCAGAGAAGAACTTGGGGGTACTGGTGAATGAAAAGCTGGACATGAGCTGACAATATGTGCTTGCAGCCCAGGAAGCCAACCATATCCTGGGCTGCATCAGAAAAAGCATGGCCAGCAGGTCAAGGGAGGTGATTTTGCACCTATACTTTGCTCTCATGAGCATGGAGTAGCTCTCTGCTACTCCATTTGGAGTACTGCATCCAACTCTGGAGTCGGCAGTACAGGAAAGACATATGGACCTGTTGAAGTGGGTCCAGAGGAGGGACACAAAGATGATCAGAGGGATGGAGCACTTCTCCTGTGAGGACAGGCTGAGGAAGTTGGGGTTGTTCAGCCTGGAGAAGAGAAGGCTCCAAGGACACATTATTGAGGCCTTTCAATACTTAAAAGAGGCTTATAAGGAAGATGGAGAAAGGCTTTTTACCAGGGCCTGTAGCAGCAGGACAAGGCCTAAGGGTTTTAAACTGAAAGCTTGGACATAAGGAAGACATTTTTTGTAATGAGGATGGTGAGGCACTGGAGCGGGTTGCCCAGAGCAGCTGTGGCTGCCTCCTCCCTGGAAGGGTTCAAGGCCAGGTTGGACGGGGCTTTGAGCAACCTGGTCTAGTGGAAGGTGTCCCTGCCCATGGCAGGGGGTTGGAACTAGATGATCTTTAAGGTCTCTTCCAACCATTCTACGATTCTCTAAGTCCTACACCATTTAAAATTTTGTTCAAAACCTGGATGAGGAGAACACACCCAGAGCAAATCTGCAAATGATGCTAAATGGGAAGGATAAGTGAGCTACTGATAATGCTGAATAGCAGAGCTTCAGTCCTGAAGGACCTTAGGAAATGTGAGGACAGGGGCAACAGAAATCTCACAGTTTATACTGAGACAATGCATAGTTATGCATTTGGGAAGAATAACAACATGCATGCGTACAGGCTGGTAAACAATTAGCTGAATACCAGTCCTGCTGAAAAGCATTTGAGGATTACAGCAGATGCTAGGTTGAATACGAGACAGCAGCACCCTCTCAGTGAGACTAAAGTAAATTGCACATGGTGCATTAATAGGAAGAGGCATAACAGCAGCCTGCAGGAAGTTGCTAGCTTCCTCTGCTTGGTCCTGAAGAAGCCACATCTGAAATACATGGCCAGTTCTGCACCCACCCCAGCTCAAGAGTGATGTTTAAAACTAAAGGAAGTCCTGTGCAGGGCTCCTAAAATGGGCAGGATCCCAGAGCACAGGGCTTACAAGATGATGTTGAGGGAGCTGGAGATGTTTAATCTGGTGAAGAGGTGGCTGAGGGGAGATATAACACAGGTTTTAACTATGTGGGGAGCAGTTACAAAGATGTGGAGCCTCAGTAATGGCAATATAATGAAGATTCATCACCACAGATTGCAGCCTGCAAGCCACAGACTGCACATTAGGAAAATCTATTTTCCTAGGGAGGAGGACAGTGTATGAGCACGATGCTGAGAAACACTGTAGAACCTCCATCCTTGGAAGTTGTCAGGATGCCAGCTGAACCTGCTCTGGTATTCGTGACACTTCACATAGGAGGATGGGACAGAGGACTTTCATAGGTCCCTTCTACCAATATTTCTGTGAGCCTCTGTAACTAAAAAACTCCACTGGAATTATCTGTACATATTTACTGCTATCGAAGAGTATAAGCTTTTGAAAACTGTTGCTTCCTGTAAGATAAAATAATGTAGAGATGGAACAAAAAATGACTAAAGAAATTAAAGCCTTGCATATAAAAAACAAGCTTGAAAGAAAGAAATTATTTAATTTAGTGATGGTATGAATAAGGTGGAATACGGCAGAAAGATAAAACACAGCTAGAAGTAGAGCAGAAAAAAAAATAATGAGTGCCACAAATAACTATCTTATATGAAAACAAAGTAAGGAGAAAAAGTAAAATTAAAACTTGGGAGAAAAAAAAAAAAGTCTATCTATACAACTAAACTGTAGAACTTCATGCCACAATTCAACATTAAATCCCTGTGATATAAAATATAAGCCTATTATTAATAGATATTTGCAGGGGGAAAAAAGACAGAGTTTCAGTAACTGAGCATTCACTAACAGACTTTCTGAAATGTTTCCTGTGACCAGTACTAGCCACTGCCAGTATGTAGGGCAAGACAGTTCACTGGTGTACCTGGAGAAGGCTTTGAACAGTGGAAATGCTCACACACACAAAAGACGGGTTTGAAGCAGCTTCTACCTTTTAAAAGGTTGACAGCATTGAAGTACCTATGTGATGAGACCCTGGAGTTTGATCTTTCACTTTTTCCATAATAATAAATCAAGTGACAATAAAATTTATTCTACTATGTCTTTTGAAGTCCAGCTGTTAGAATTATGTGCTCTTAGCTCCCAAACAATACATTATTACTGCCAAGTGCTATTTATCATTTCAGATGTTAAATTCTTAGTGGTATTAATTATTCATAAGGCAAAGCCAATTCAACACTTAAAATGTAAAATAAGGATACAAAGCCTGCTTTGATGGATAACCTTTGAAATTTAAAAGTGTCATAAATTTTCCAGTAGGGTGTCTTTCCAGTTTCAACCCACCAAATTACATGAACTTATCAGAAATGCTTTGTGCTGTTCAGTTTAACTAAGCCACCTATTCAGCAGGTAATTCAATGTGTTTTGCACCAAGATTAGATATTTGCAATTTACAGAGAACATCTTCTATGACCAACATTATAATCCCAGTTTTGGAGTGCACTTTGCAGCAGATTGGAATAACCACCAACTGTGATGGATGTTTTTGCAGTGAACAGCACACTATGCTTGCAAGTATAGTCAAGAGGAAAAAAAACAAACCAAAACAAAAAACTATTTTCCATCAAGATGAAAATGCATCAGAATTCTCTTCATAGATATAGGAATGGCATTGATTTAATTAAAAATAATTGGTTTCATAATCTAGTTGACATTCCAAACCATGATAGATAGAGACTGCACAAAATTAAAATCAGTCTGGCTGGTACATTAGGCCAGGTGTCAGGTTAAAGTTTAAATAATTCTAAAGCATGTTCTCCTCTTTAAATAAGCAGAAGTATAATCAGCCAAAAAATAATTCTATCTAGTAATTAACATTTATCTTTAGCAGCAATAATAATCTAGAATATTGTATTTTTAAAACAAGAAATCATAGGGAAAAAAAGGAACCCAAGTTTATTCAAATACTATTACAGTTATTACATTATTATATGATATTTATATACCTGATACATTATTACATTATACTTCTGAAAGTATACATGATCATATTTTTTTAAAATTAACTTTTAAATGCCCTTTTATTTCCTGATTAGAAGTAATTACAGAGTCAAAATTATTCAGCCTCTGCATCAGGGGCAAATAAATGCACCCAAGCATCCTACAAAATCTCATGGTAGCACTGCTTAACGTAACCCAGCAGGTTTCATGGGAAGGGGGAAACAAATCAGGAAGTTGATCATGAACTATCTTCTAGGAAAATAATGTTCTTTCAGAGATTTAGTTGGAGGCAGAAACAGTAGTGCGGGACTCCAATCATACTGTCATTACAACGTGATGGCTATATGTTTCCTTTATGTAACATGTCTGTTTTTCAGTATTAGGCATTATAAAGAGTCATGTTATACAAAGCAGGTGCTTAAGTTATGTCACTTAACAGACTACAACTATGTAAGGAGTTTGTAGCTATGATTTCAGCTGAAGAGTGGCATCAGCAGTTGGTATTTGGAGAAATTTACTCCATTTACCTGAAGTCAAGGGATAAAATTTTCCCAGACTAACACTAGAGCTTTCTTTAATGGGGCCATGTTTATGAGAAAATTAAGGCAATAAAAAACAATTAAAGACAATAAAGGTTTTCACAAGAAAGGATTAACAGAGTACTGAGAGCTCAGGGAATTCAAATTGCTAATTTCTCAGTTACAAAAGAAAAGTTTCAGGGATGGCACAGTCATTATATTTACAGAAGTATAGGTAGGCTTTTTTCCTTGTCAGAAGAATTCACACCAGCCTTGCATAAAGACTTCTAATGACATTTGCTTTCTTGATGACATGGAGAGTTACATCAGAGCTTTCAATAAGTGAGACAGTATATCTAAAGAATAAATAGGTGCCCCCCTTAATATGAGGAATAAATTGATCCCCTTGAGTATTTTATTTTAAAATTCATTTTCAAACCACTGTGCATGTACACAGTTGTGCCTTAAAGTTCTTTTCAGCTTATTGTTCTTTTTGGGGGGAGCAAAAATACAAGAAAGCACCAGTATTCCTCTTGGGACATCAACCTCAAATTAAACTCAGTCAGTCGTGTGTGTGAGGGGTAAGGTCTTCTATTTCTTTGTTTTGGGAGTTTTTTTTGGCATTTTGGGGGTTTGAAGACTTGGAGCATTTGGTTTTTTTGGGGGGTTTGTTTTGTTTTTTGTTTGTTTCTAAATATGTTTCATGACAGCACCAAGTCTCTTGACCAGCTACATCAGGTTATCAATTATGCTTTTTAAGTCTTTTCTAAAAGCTTTCCTTCAACATAACATCTCTCAACATGTTGCATGGCCAATGGTTTTTGTCCATAGCTGAATAACTTTCATTTAAGGTTGATTTTGGTTTTGGTTGTTTATTTTAACTGAGCATTTATATGAATGTTTGATCTATATTGTGTTATAAAGTACTGTTAGCAATTTTTTATCCTCAATAACATTCACACACCCAATGTTTATGTTATGCCTATGTGCAGCTATTACCTTTCAATAATAACCTCTGGCATCAACTCCAGGTCACTGGTAAAAACACTGATTATGAAATCACTTGAAAGATTATGACATCTACTCATGATCCAAGACTGACAAGACAGTTTTTAAACTTGTAAATGCATCTCTTACTATTTAATTTTATATTAAATGAGAAAGGGTAAAACAAAATTATGTCAAAAGCCTTAAAATACATTGATGACCACTACTTTATCAAACAGTATATGATCTAATTGATAATGGCTGTAAAACAGATGCATGTGTAGGTAAAATTTTGTCTTAAATACTAATTTCAATAGAGACACAATACTCCTAGAACCTATGGTCAGAAGGTAGCTTAGCTCTGTGGATGCAGCAAAAATGAAACACTAACTTTAAAGAGTATTCCTCTGCAGAAATGTAAGTGTCCAGGCATGCAGAGGTAGAGCCCTAGCATTTACATAGTCTCTGTTATGAACGCTAAATGCCTGGCCAGAGAATAACTGCAGTAATGCCTCTGTCAAGTCTCTTTTGGGTTTTCCTTATAGCACTAGACCCACCATGAACAAAGAGGAAAAGAAGATCCTGTGCTTGACTGAGTGCAGGGATAATTAGTGACCCAAACAAGACAGAAGAGAACATCAACTTCTAACACATATCTGAGTATGTGCATGGCATAACTCTCATGTAAAATCAAAATAAAAGTCTCTCTTTCTGTACTGAAGCTACTCACTCTAAGAGACTAACACAGGATTTCCACTTTTATTCTATCTTCTTAAAAGGAAAAAGAAAAATTTCACTAATAACTGCTAAAATTTTTATTACAGGAAAAATGTGAAATATGGAAAGGATTATTAATTATAAATTTTGCAGTATTATTCCAGTGTTTTGAGAAAGTGATATACTGTAAAACACTAGATGAATTGGGTTTGAGCTGGAAAGCAATTACATTATGTTCTGTTTGTATTATATCACTGTAAATTGCTTGAAGCATGAAAACCATGAACACTGATCACTTACACTAGTTTCCAACGTTTTCTTTTTTTATATTAAATACCTATGTTAATTCATCACAAAAGGAAGAAGCAAAAACTCCAAACAACATTATGAGAGATATATATAAACACAGAAATTATTATATATAGAAAAGATGGATGGGAACCAGGCATCCCTTTCTAATGGAAATGTGACATTTTGGAATGTTCTCTTTTATGAAAAAAAAAAAAAAAAAAGAGCTTTTAAAGGTCCCTCACAACATTTTTGGTACTTTTTATTATTATTATAAGTGTTAGTCTTACTTTCTTGTATCAGGGACTAAAGTGAAAGATCACATCACTCTCAAATAGCTGATATTTCTGTAGGTGAAGGGTTTATCAGTAACGTGTGATATGAGGTACCCTGCCTGGAGGGTAGAATCCTGTTCTGACATTATCTCACAACCCAATAGATAAAAATAATGAGTCATAACAGCTAAGGTAAAGACACAAGCTCTGTGTGGTCCAGTGATCTCCAATACTTCCATCTGAACAGTCCATACAGCTTGTTACAAGTATAGAGAAGGGCTGAACACAAGGAGTCCTCTGCTCACATCCTAGGACTACTGCACATACAGTAGATACAGTCCAGTAGATTCAAAATGAACAGGAGAGCCAATCCTTCCCTTGGGGCAGAGAGGTGCAAGCTGTAGAAGTTGCCTGGTCACTGTTTTCTGGCAGTCCCCAGAAAAGGTGCATGGTAGGAGTGCACTAATGTGACCTGAGTAATTTATTCAGCTCAGCACTTCCTTCTGAAACGCTCATGAAGAAGGTGGTCACTAACAAGCTGTCTTGGTTTGGGCTGAAATAGAGTTAATATTCATTTTCAGGGACTAGATGAGTGCTGTGTTTTGGATTTAGCTTTGGGTTTGGTATGAGAAGAATGCTGATAGCACACTGATGTTTTCAGCTGCTACCGAGACTTCAAGGACTCTCCGACTCCCCATGTCCTGCCCGTGCGCCAGGGCACAGGGAGCAGGGAGGGAGCATGGCCAGAGCACCAGACCCTAACTGGCCAGTGAAATATTCCATATCATGGAACGTCATGCTCACTATAGAGAGGAGGGGCGGTTGGGAAGGAGCTCTCTCGCTTCTGGGATTGTGATTGTGGGATCTTGGTATCTCGGGGTCGCCGGCCGGGAACAGGCTGGATATTGGTTAGCGGGTGGTGAGCAATTACACTGTACATTGCCTGTTTATATATTTCTTTTTTTTTTTTTCCCCATCATCACTATTGTTCTCATTTTATTGCCATTATTAAACTGTTCCTATCTCAGCCTGCGAGTCTCCCTTCACCCCTCTAATTCCCTCCCCCATTCCCAGGTGGGGAGGGGGAAGGGAGGGTGACCAGCTGCAGGGGTTGGTTGCCGATCAGGCCCAAACCACAACACAAGCATTGGAGGCTGGATGGATATCATAGAGTCAAAAAGCTTTGATCAGAAAAATCAAAACAAAAGCACACACAACCCCAAAGACAGAAACATTTCTGAATAATAACAACACCAAAATTGACACATTCAGATATGTATGCAAGAGAGTTTTGTTTAAAAATACAGATTCATCAAAACAAAGTAAAAAATCCACTCCAAGAGTTCTGACTGCTCCGGAAAATCCAGTTCATAATGATAGGATGAACATTATAATATTCTTACAAAAAATTTCAAGAACTCAAGAGCTGCTGTACTGAGTCAGACCAAAGATCGGTCCAGCAGCACACTTTGTCCTGCCAGCTGTCAGTAGTATTTTATTAGGAAAAAAAATAATAGGACCAGTGCAGAATGATACTTTCCCAGCTCTAAAGACTCTGAGGTAAGACCCTGATCACTTAATGTTCTCTGATGGATATATCTTAATTAGTTTGTCTAGGCTTTCTTTAATCTATTTATACATTTGCTCAGCTGTGATTTTCACAGTTCAAATGTGTTTAAAAGTAATTTTAAGTAATGTGTTTAATGTTTCCACTCCTAATTTTATAGCTCCTTATCTTTTCTTACACATTTGAGAACCATTTTTCATAAGGAAGCTATTCCATGCTATGATCCATTTCTCCAATATTTTATTCTTAAGATGCAATGAGAAGAGTTTCATGGCATTTTTGCAGTAGGAATTTGGGTTTAAATGGATGGAGTAGGATAATGGCATTCTCCAGGTTTTCAGGACTTCCCTGATAAATTCCAAATCCAACGTTTCTCATCCGACTAAGCACTGGCTTCAAGTTTTCAGAAGTTCTAAACACATAACTTGTTATAAATATAGATAGTATACTTGAAGAATACTACCTTCATAAAAATAACTGTGAGTAGAAAACAAAAGACCTTCCATTGTAGAAGAAAACTGTCTTGTTTCCATTCTTAACAAGAATAGCTTTACTTAGATAATGGAAGTAGTGTCTGGAGTATTACTTTATTAATTATTGTTGATTTGCAGAGTTACACTAGACAGTGCAAAACTTTAGAACATATAAAAACACATTTGGATCTTTTCCATCTCCTTCATATAGTAAACAAACATTTAAAGCTCTGAAGGAGTTAAATACCTTCCTTGGATTTTTTCATGTGTGGCACTTAGGAATATTTTTTCCTTTATCTGATGTTGCAGAGTTCAGCAAGGTACGTTGCCCCTCATTGTGAAGGAGCATATACAGGTCTGAAGTACCTATATAATATCCTCTGTCCTGTAAATAAACACTCTCACCCCATGAATACAGTGTTTAGTTTTCAAATATTAGAGGTCATGACATTGGGGACACTTCATAAAAAGAGAAAAAAGTTAAATTAGTCAAGCAATTAAATATCACCTCAGTAAGTGTGCTTACAATTACAAAGCAAATTAATCTTACTCTGTTTAAATTTCTCATTAAATAACTTATTAAATATAATCTAAAATGACACTTTTCTTAGCAGGGGACAGATATCTGCAGACTACAGCTAAATTGGTTTTGCAGACAGTGACAAAGAATGGTACTCTTATTTAGCAAAATACTTCAAAGGGAAAATATTTTCTATTCCTGAGTTCACCCGATGATCTTCAGAAAAATATTAGACATTGTGACACAAAGAGCTAGGAAAATAATCTCAATGCTTAGATATTTCATAATTAAACTTAATTAAATCACTGTTTGTAGCCTTTCCAAAATTCAGAGGGAGTGAATTACCCAGGACACCAAGAGGGGAAGAAGGAAAAAGAAACACAAAGAAGCAACTGCATGTTAGTGATGAAGTTTTTCTTTTTACTGTGACCACTTATAATGCTACATTAAGTCTGATGAAGTTTGCAGACAAATAAATTAAAACCTACTGCACTTACTAAAGAGAGCATGGCATATTTTGTTTGAGCATTCTAAATATAAATGAAGGATGATTACAGAATATACCTTGTTACAAGGGTGTCTGCACATTTTCAGAAAAAAACCCCAACATTGCTGGAATCACCTATATTTCTTCAGAAAATGCCCTTATTTTTACGGATCATCTGTAATGCCTGTTCCAGCACAAACAGACCTGGTATTACCCAACACACAGAGGCCTCTAGGACAGACAGTGTCACGGTTCAGCATAAGCTTTCCTAGCACAATCCTTCATGATCTGGGAAATTCAAGTTCTCACAGAAAATATGTAAGTTGGGGCATCACAAAAGTTATTGGAAGCATTTTGCTTTGCAAGCAAATAAGTTTTTATCAGTACAGTTTCACAATGATTTTGATGTAGGAAATCCATTTTCATTATTAGTTTTTTATATATTGGTTACATTTCAAATGATTTTGCCCACAGATTCTGTTTTTCTGCAAAAGTTTTAAAATTTCTGCTGTATTAAAATGTCCCATCAAAACAGTGACACTTAAAGTTCTGTCTCTCACTGTAACAAACTTCACACTCACTCTGTGTAACACACTCACCTGCTGCCAGTGAACACCGACTCCTGGACTGGGAAGACCAGTGAAAGCTTGAAAAGTATTGCCACAGAAAAAGCAACTTCACACCTATTTAATTCAGAAGTTACCATTTGCTTTCAGTTTGTTTGGGTGTCTTTTCCCCTCCCAAAACTTAAACGTTACTGGTAGAGAAGAGCAAGCCAGAGTGATGGAACATTATTAGTGACAAGCAAAATCTTTGAGACGCAAATATTCCATGTCCTGTACTGCTACTCATCTAAGAGAAGGCACACTCTGCAAACAGCCCCTAGCCCTGTGTCCAAGACAGAAGTTGTGGTTACTTAAATGTTTGGTCTAAGGGTCTGATAGAGAAAATGCACAAATTCATTTTTTTCAGGAGAATAGTGAATTGTATATGTATGCGTATAAAAAAATAATAATGAAATGAAGTGTGACTTTGTCAGGAGGTTGTATACAACTGAGTGATGGTAGCACTTAAAATAGGTTATCTCTGCTTTCTCATTATTTAAAATTGAATTGTGCTGTTCATCTAATTTATTATTATTATTAAGTTTCAATAGATAGAGGAAATTATTTCAAAAAAATAGATGTCTACTACCTAATATCCTTGAACCCCTGGATATCACAGATAGAGACAAGTCAGTCAGACAGAGTGACTGCTACCTTTGTCTCACCTTGGTTTCTTTCTCATCATCCAACACAACACCAGAAAACAACTCCTTTAACCAAATGATACTTAGCAACTATTTTCACATTACCTTCACAGAAAACAAAAATAATATACCCAAAGAAAAGAATAATTTGGCCAACCCTTAAAGTGGTTAGGATGGCAGTGTGAAACAGCAGACAATCAGATAATGTTACTTTCTGAGCTACAGGAGATATTGTTCTGTTTAATGATCCTTGACAGAGTTTTCTTCTATGAATTTCTTGTAGTTTTTTCAAATCGGTATCCGATATACCTGAGTTACAAAGTGAAAAAAACAAAACAAAACAAAACAAAACAGAAAACAAAACCACCCCCATACCCCCTAAAAAAAACAAACCACCAAATCAAAACCCACACATATCTGTCTATGTTGTCACCTAAAATGGATGACACTCCACTCATAGGCCATTCTTGGATTGGGAATCGTTAAGTACATCCCCACCAGAATTTTATAATTCAGTAAAACATTCCTGGGCATGTGTTCTCTATTGCACTGTGGTCACTAACACACTAACACAAGGATTATAGTAATCCTTGTAAAATAATAACTGATGAGACAAGACAATAAGGAAATTAAATCATGCAGAAATCATTCAAAGAAAGAAAAACTTAAAAAAAAAAATAGCATCTCACTCATGGGTTTATGAAAATGTTTTTCTTTCAAACACAAAGTAGACAGTAGAGTTTCATCATACCTATGGATTATGAACACACTGATTCATTTTTGCTCTGCAGAGAACCCGACTGTCTCTTCTGTGTAGAGTTAAATGTGTGGACCTCTGTCTTCTGAAAGGAGTCACTGAAGTGAAACTACACATTCCACATAAACTAGCATTGTGTTAGTTTTTCCTGTTCTTACTGAAATTGTTTTTTATTTCCCAAGCAAATGCTTAGTATTTGTGCCCTTAACCCCCCCCCCCCCCCATATATATATATATAAATATATATGTTTTTAAATACCCGTTAAAACATTTTGAGTACTAGTCTCAGTATTCTGAGTAGAGGAATATGTCTAAGCATGCACTGTTAAAAACAGGTTAGTTGCATAAATGCTTCAAAATTAATTTTACTTTATCCAAGACTATAGTAATATTCTACATTTGATTTATTACTTATATTGCAACAGTGTATAACAGTTTACCTGGTAAAAATCCAAATGTGCTTAGAGTTGTATAAAGAGAAACTAAAAACAACTGCTTTCTATTACATACAGTTCATAATTTAATAAATCATAGGCATCAAATAATGAATGTAACTGCAAGAAACAAGTAATGGAAAAATATGGAAGCATTAGCAAGAACATGAATTTACACATACAGAAAAATTATTCATACGTAGTTGTTTTAATTACATTAATTTAGATTTTCAAATAAACAAACCTAATTATAAAGCATTCTTTAACAACAATACCTGAAGTTTCTATGCTATTCAGCATCAGCTAGTTGATTCCTATGCAGTGTATCAGGAAGCAGGCCCTACCCCAGAGTGAGGGCTTTTCTACTGAACTGCAGGACAGTGCTCCTGCAGAAAGAGAATCCCAGGGAGGGAACGGAATGCACAAAGACTGTCGTTAGCAGTGCTGAAAGACCTGGCAGTTATTCATATACAGTTTCATTTAAAATGTGATGATGTTCCAAATAAATTCTTAATTAATTACCTGAAAGCTAATATTGCTGCTACTGAAATCGTTACCACTATTTCTAGCTTCACAGCCAGGCATGGTAACTAGAAGCACGGTGATAACCTGATACCACTTGTATAAGAAAGATGACTTATGAAGGACTGCAAAAGGACTAGAATTATGCATTTGAGGGAATGAAGAAAGGATCCAATAATAAAAACATTAGGTGGGGTGTCAGGATCACAGTAGCTGATCAGGAACAGATATCAATGGATACGAAGTTTTTTGTTAGAGTCATAGAACATGTAGCTCCGATATTTGAGAAGTGAGACATGTCCTGATTCAGCATTTTATGTGTGTCTTAGATGCTATAAATAATGAATTCCAGAAAATGCTGGAATGGTGGGGAAATGCAAGGCATTAACAGAAGCCATACAGAAAGAGAGCACAATTTAAAGCAATACCACAAATCTTTGGCTAAAGAGAGAAACAGATGAGACAGAGATGCTGATTTTGCAGTCAGTGGAATTGTTATCTCTCTTTGGGAGAAAGTCTACATGCTTGCTCTGCATAAGCACAGGTAGGTCTATAAAATTCAGACAATACATCAGGGAAATGTGCACAAGAGGGGAAGGAAGAAAGAGTAGGAGAAAGATAGAATTATTCCTACCATTGTAATTCCGAGATAAAATGGCCTCTTCAGGAGAGGTAGGGCTTTTCTTTTAACTATTTCTGCTCACTGCAAGCTCCTCTTGTATTAAGTTCTATATTTATTTTTAACCTCTACATACTTGTCCTAATGGAAATGCATTGTCTTCTTAGATGATTATTTATAGTTTATACAGATTATTGTAGGCTACAGTTCCAGTTTCTCATACATCTGTACCTCCATCCATTATTCCTGCTACCTCGGAAGGAATCATTATTAACTTTAAACCATTTATTAAACATTTTCCTATTCCATCTACCTTCTTTAACATTTATCACCTCAAATGCTTCTCCTCACACGTACAAACTCCTCAGCAAAGTACAGTCCTCTGAAAAATTTGACTTTCTCAGTGACTCAGCCACTTGATAATTAGAAAAGTCCCTACCAAGATTGATCACCTAGAGTCTAATTAAATACTCAGTGTGAACATTTCCTGATTACATTCAATTGCATTATGCAAAACTAACACAAAGCCCATACACCTATTCTTCACTTGAGCAATTTGTACCAGCAGTCTTCTTTTATAGCTTTGTTTCATCCCAGCTTCATTTTCCAAAGTTTATTATTATAAAAAAGATTACTATTTTTCATAATTTTGATACCTAAAGTATTCAGATATAATCCTTCTGCATAATAAAATAAGGGAGAACAATGGCTGCACATGAAAACACCCCTTCTTCCAAAATCAGTGAGCCTTAGGATGATCACTGGCAGATTTCCCATTTATGCAGAGGGCCACCACTCTGTCACTCCTCGACTACTTGCAAAGCACAGAATAGTGCATAAATCAATACTCCACACAATTTAGTTCATATAAAGGAAAAAAGAAAAAAACAAACAAACCAGCCAGCCAAATCCACACACTGATGTTTTTATCCCTTCAAAACACTATTGCCCATAAAGGCCATGAAGCCATAAAAGTACTGCTAAGTCCAGAATTCAATAATTTATTATTTTTCAAAAAACCCTAGTAAAATCAGGTTTCTTCTTCAGAAAGTAAGAACATTTGAAATTCAGAGACATTGCCCTAGTGAACTTTTCATAACAATGCCCACATCAAATCCACAGATATGATGCTTTGAAAATTGAAAGGGTACTGTAGAGACAAAAAGACCTAAAATGAAGAAGAAAAATAAAAGCTAGAAAGCGCTTGGTTGCATTATTTTTTTTCAACCTAGTACTCAACTTAATGGAAATTTTAGATTTCTACAAAGGTGAGAAAGACCAAATTAAGGTTTAAAAAAAAGTCATACAGTCTACAAAAAAGAAAATTATACCATTATTATTGAGATTAAAAGATGTGTTTAAACTTGAAACTTCATCAAAATAGCCAGTTTGAAATTTTTATGATGGAAGTTTTCCCTGGTATCCTCTTCTAAAGAGAATTGCTCTTCTGTCATTCAGTTACACATGGAAAATGACAACAACAACAACAACAAAAATATTACTTCAGTAAGGAATACTTACTTATTAACTAATTTCAAAAGAAAAGAAATCCAGAACTATGAATTAAGAAATCCTCACAAGAAAAATATTCCTATTCTCCCCCAGAAACAAAGAAAAGGCATCCAGACACTGTTGTTATCTGTATTTCTTTCAGATGTTGTTAATACAAGTGTCAAACCCTGGTTGCTCAGATGATTTACCAGTATAAAATTAACCTACATTATACCATGTGAGAGAACAAAAAAGCTTGTAATTCTTCCTTCCTCCTTGAAAAGCAGCAGGAATAATCTGGTCTGTAGTTATTTCACAGCTCATACGGACAAGCCATCAAAGTGCTGGGAAAAAGACAAAGGGAGCTTTTCTGTTAAAGTTAATTCTTAACAAATGATATTGTAGCAATACCTACTGTTTTAATGAAATGGAATTACTTTGTGCATATATTTCTCTTCTGAGGATTTTTTCTTGGACACCTTTTTTAGGTTCTGGCCTTAAAGTCAGAGACACTTATTTTAGGAACTAGCAAGTAGGGCATTGCATTCTCTAGAATCAGGCTGGCATGCTCCACCTTCACAACCATTCCTCCAAATCTAGTTCATTCCACTCCTCCTAGAGTCACAGCATGTTTACACATGTAGAAACAAAGATCACCTCTAACATAATTTTCTTGTCACAAATTAGAAACTAATGGCCGAACACTGCATGGTATCTAGATATCTGTATATTGAAAAGATGATCCTTTATAACTTGTGAACACTTTATCCAGTTTTGAATGAAAAGAAAGTTTTGAAAGTTAAAAAAAATAAGCAAAAACCCCTCCAAACAAACAAAAAAAATCAAAACCAAACAAAGCAAAAAACCCAACCCTAAACTCTTGTTGCTCTTAAATCATCTATGCTTTAACCACTGTTCTACCAAGCTAATGCAAGCAGGGCTGTATAATATAACAGAGAGTATGGGAGAAGGATGCATTTCACATCCTGATTGAAAGAAACACCCTAGCAGAAATGTTCTATCAGCCAGTAAATAAGTAAATTTAGAGAAAAACTGGGGAGCATGTTATCCAGGCCCAGAATGGTCCAGTCTGGGGAGATTGTTATTCCCAGAGTGATATTAAGACACAAGCGAGGTCAGATGCCATAAAGAAAAGAAGTCTAATAGTTACAAAAACATTCGCATAGAGGCAGGAGAGAGAGAGAGAAGGAAAAAAAAAAAAAAGGAAGTAAGAGTGCAATAGCTACCACCACGGAGCTGCGGCATCCCGTCAGTCCAAATCGACTTCACGTCAGGTGGGGAGTTCCATTTGATGCTGGTCATCGTGGCTCTTTTACTGAGGTGTCGTTGCTCCTCCTGGGAATTGATTAGCATTGTCTAACCTCACCCACCACTCGGCAGTGGTGCACATGCCCAATACCGTCACTAAGGGGGAGTTTTCAGGGTCTTTTTCTGTCCCCGGGTCTGGGCGCGTGTGCAAGGATTAGGTTAGAGTTTTTAGACTCTGCTCTGTCATCAGAAAATGTGTGGTTTTTGTGGTCAAACAGATGCTCTGAGCAGTAGGAGAGGTGGTGCTCCAGCAGTGCTGAGACAGACATCTGCTGGTAGTTTCAACACAGTCCAGCAATGTTGAGACAGACATTCATTGGTACAGACATCCATTTTCAGACACAGTCTTTTACACATGTAAATTACTGTTGTAAATGACCATCAAAGCATCAGACAGTATCTTTTATCAATACCATTAAATGGGCCTTCACTTTATATCTTACAGTACAAAAAAAGGTGAATTTGAAATGTGTTTCCAATTTGGGAAACAACAAAATTTTCATAATCTAATCCCTAGATAAACTAGAACAAACAAGGTTTCCTGTCTATAAATACAACTATGCTAAAACCTTCCTTAATGCTAATTTTGCAGCACAGCTATAATATTGAAAACATCACATTAGAATGACTTGATTAGAAGTCATATGCAATGGTAACTTCACACTCAATGCTCAACCGCTATATAAAGATGAAGAAATAAAAAGCAAAAACAAACATAAGAGTCACCACAAGATTTATAACACAGTAAAACGTGGATACTAAAACAGCTATGTTGACAATGCTAAAGGTTTCAGATTTTTATATTACCTGAAGTGGTTTTATTCTTCTTAACTTGAAGTTGACTGTTCTTGCTTTCCTCTTTTACTGTGTGTCAGGTTAAATAGCCTTTGCTCATTTATGAAAATTAGCAAACAAATTGTAGCAAATAATTCTGAATGAAGAGGCATTGTATATCTGCCTATGACTACAAAAACAGTATTTTAAGAAAGTACCATAAAGAAAAAAAATCATCTTAATAATAAGATGGTGAATTTACCTAATTTGAATAACAGTACACTCGTAGCAGCTGAGTGAAGGTGTGTCCAGGAATGCCTATCACTGTTTTCTGCACAAAATTTGATGCCTGTCAAAAAGAAACAAAACCTTTCAGATAGATTTATGCTTGCTTAGTTCCCAAGGACAAAGGACATTTTTAGGCTTCCCTAATTAAGGCAATGCTTTACTAATGTTCCTGCAGTTGCAGGTAATTGGAAATCACTAACAGCAGGGTTCTGATGAGGATTTACTTTGTTAAACTAGAAAAAAACCTCACCAAAACCAGAAACCCGTTTTCTTCTTTTATTCCTCTAAGTCTAATCCTACAAACAATGGTAATGAATTCCAATTTAGTTTAGGTTCTACTAGGCAAGTTATTCTACCAGTCAGTTACATAAAAATTCAAAGAAACCTAGCCATTAAAACAGGGATTTCTCATAGCTACAAAATGCTGAATTTTAGCAATAAATGTTAAATTTTAAACAGATTTATGTTGTTTTACAAATACTGATAATACAGAGACAGAGCAAAAAAAAAAAAAAAGAACAAAAAAATCATAGGAGACAATTCATTCTACCTGGAAACATAAAGATATATTAAATGTTATATATGAGAATAATTTTTACATATAACATAATGTTTCAAGGTCCTTGTAAACATTAGGTAGCTATTATATGAAGTGGGGATCCAGTCCTCACCAGCTGGGTCTTCCAGGCCTCTCTGCTTAGAGAAACAGTTCAAAGAGGAGAGCTACCAGGAGTGGATGAGGACTGAAGCAAGGCCTAACTGAGAGAACTCAACTCATACAAGTCAATGGGACCCAACGGACTGACTCTGAGGATGCTGAGAAAACTGACATGTACCTGCAAGGCCACTCTCCATCATCTTTGAAAAGTCATGGGGATTGGGAAAGGTCCCCAACAACTGGAGAAAGACAAGTGTTGCACCCATTTTCAAAAGATACCAAAAGGACAATCCAAGGACATGGATGGGTGGATAACTATGTGAGTAAAAGTGGGCTGGATAAGACTCACAGGGTAGTGGTTAATGATCATCACCTATCTGGAGACTGGTGACCACAGGGGCCTCTTGTGTGTAATATCTTTATCGGTGACTTGGAAGGGGCAATAAAGATGAGCTATCAAGACATTCTACTGAGATAAAAATAATCTGATCGAGTCTTAAAGCTGGACAAGTTCTGAAATTCTGGGTCTATAATTTATATGTGGATATATATGTGTGTGCCTTTATGTGTATTTACCCAAAACACTAATGATTTTAATTTAATGTCTTGCATGTGTTCTCTTACAGTACCTCAAGAACAAACTACCTAATAAAAAGTTTTATCAAGTTGAATTCAGCTACGATGAAACATCACTGGACTTCTAAGCCTTCCGCTGAGAAGGTGGAAAATGTAAGAGACTTCTTTCTCCTTCTGTATCACTCTTAAAGAAAAGCCTGTAAAACTGGGTTATTGCATTTTGTTGTTACAAAAAAAAAGATTTAAATTATTAAAAGATATTTACTGAAGTATTTTGTATAGAAAATTCTGTACGCTTCCACAGGTCATATATGAACACTGCTGTATAGTACTCTTCCTTTCGATTTTTGTTGTTTTGAATCATAATCCTCTTCTACTCCTTCAAGCTTTACCATGTTAACTGCAGGAACCACTCACTCAGTGAGCAGAAGTGTCTTATGTGGCCTTTCTGGTTAGTCAGCACTAATAAATTCAGTTTTAATATCAAATGTAAATATTTCAATCAGTAGCCTATAAACACATGAAATATAAAAGGAATCTTATTTGTTCACATCTATAACCACAGAATGCATTACTACATCTGTGTACTAGGTATACATTTCTATACAAGATGAATGATACGAAATTAAGTACATCTGAGAATTTATCCATTCATAATGAAGTGAAAAAAAAAGATATGACTATTAAATAAAGTGTTCTGTGGAAATAATTCTCCTAGCTTCACTCTGTAAAAATATATATACTTTATACAAAATATGTACACTATCAGATGGGCACTTAAGCTATGTAATCTACCTTTAATTACAATCATTACCCTTTAAACAGCTCAGGTGTATTAAGCAGATTATCATCCTGCATCAAATAAGAAGCCAAGAAATCAATGATAGATGTAATTTTTGTAAGCTGTTTGACAAAATTATTTCCTATAGCAGCAAGTGAACAAATAACCTAACCAAACTACTTGATTTTTAAGTTGTTGTTTTCTTCTGTGTCTCAAAATGCAATCAGCAGAGGAGAAGGTATGAATTTAGAGCATCTAGATTATGATCTTTGTAAAGTTTGGTAACACAGCTGATAACAAATCTAACATTGCTTGTTTCATTAGATGTGAAACAATTAATTTCTCAAAATAAATCACCGCACGTTAGACTTTCACTATTTTGATTACACAAAGCATTTAGACTCAAATATTTGACCACAAGTTTTAAATTGAGAATATTTCACTTCTGAGTCATTGTTAGGGAAATAAATGAAATTACAGAATTATTCATAATTGGTATTACTTCTGACAAAATATGTATAGTGAAGTTGCAGTGAGTTGACCCTGACTGGATGCCAGGTGCCCACAAAAGCCGCTCTATCACTCCCCTCCTCAACTGGACAGGGGAGAGAAAATACAATGAAAGACTCATGGGTGGAGATAAAGACAGGGAGATCACTCAGCGATTAGCATCATGGGCAAAACAGACTTGACTTGGGGAGATTATTACCAATCAAATCAGAGTAGAGCAATGAGAAATAAAACCAAATCTTAAAAACTACTTCCCCCCACCCCTCCCTTCTTCCTGGGCTTCAGTTCACTCACGATTTTCTCTACCTCCTCTCCCCCAGCAGCATAGGGGAGCAGGGGATGGGCGTTGTGGTCTGTTCATCACTCGTTGTTTCCACCACTTCTTTCTCCTCAGGGAAGGACTCCTCACACTCTTCCCCTGCTCCAGCATGGGGTCCCTCTCATAAGAGACAGTCCTCCATGAACTTCTCCAGTGTGAGTCCTTCCCACAGGCTGCAGTTCTTCATGAACTGCTCCAGTGTGGGTCCCTCCCACGGGGTGCAGTCCTTCAGGAACAGAGTGCTCCAGCGTGGGTCTCCCATGGGGTCACAAGTCCTGACAGCAAACCTGCTCCAGCGTGGGCTCCTCTCTCCACAGGTCCGCAGGTCCTGCCAGGAGTCTGCTCCAGCACGCACTTTCCATGGATTCAAAGCCTTCTTTAGGCATCCATCTGCTCCAGCGTGGGGTCCTCCGTGGGCTGCAGGTGGAGATCTGCTCCACCATGGGCCTCCATGGGCTGCAGGGCACAGCCTTCCTCGCCATGGTCTTCACCACAGGCTGCAGGGGAATCTCTGCTCCAGCACCTGGAGCACATCCTCCCACTCCTTATTCACTGACCTTAGTGTCTGCAGAGTTGTTTTTCTCACATATTCTCACTCCTCTCTCCAGCTGAAATTGCTCTTCCACAGTTTTTTTCCCCTTCTTAAATATATTATTCCAGAGGCACTACCACCATTGTTGATGGGCTCAGCCTCAGCCAGCAGCAGGTCCACCTTGGAGCAGGCTGGCATTGGCTCTATCGGACATGGGGGAAGCTTCTAGCAGCTTCTCACAGAAGCCATCCCTGTAGATCCCCTGCTACCAAAATCTTGCCAAGTAAACCCAATACAGAAGTAAAAATACTTTAAGATGAGAAACTAGTTTCTGCAAAATGTTTATCTCAAAAGTGAAAACTTTCTTCTGAATCTTCATCATGAAACAAAGAGATAGGCAGCTGCCAAGTTTTGGGAGCTAAAATGTTGGTTCTTTCTTCTTTATATGAAGTTCAAAGTGTAAAGGTCAACAGAAACTCAAGAAGAAATACATTGATAAATTGAAGAGAAAGTTTAGAAAAGTGACAAACTATTAAAGTACTAAGAAAAATATTGCAAAATCTTATACTTTATTTTGAACGATTCAGGGAACTCCATCTTTAAAGCTACAGACAGGAGTCAAAGTTAGGGCGGTACAATCTCAAAGAAAACATCTAATATGTGGAAGAAAAATTCTACAATAATGTTGTTCCAGTACCTAGGAACTAAATATGAAAGCAAGGTACAACACAGATAAAAGGGATGGACTTCCTTGCTATGTATTAGGAAGTCAGACTAAATGACCACAGTAGATCTTTTACCAGGTAAATGATGAATTAATTCCCCCTCCTTTCTTGTGATTTTTTTTTTTTTTTTTTTTTTTTTTTTAGATTACAGTACTGCTTAGAGAAGCTAATCACGTTAGAGTATTATGATATACAGACATAAAAAACAGCACTATTTTTGATGTTTGCAAATTAACAGAACAGGATGGAAAGATTACAGTGAGGTAGCAGTGAAGTATCTATTTACTGACTGGTTAAACAGATATCTTGGCTGACAGCCACCTTAGGTAGTTGAAAACAACCATACGTTTCTAAGCAATAATCCCATTTTGGTGTAGGTTCATTTATGGAAAAAGTGCTATAAAATAGCCAAATTCACATACTGTGTATCATTAAACCTCTCTGTAGGATAAATTGAAGAGTAGGTGAACAAAAGAGGCACTGTTGATTGGATCTTGATGACCAAAATGGAAGCTCTATGTGGTCAGAATTAAGCAATTCTGATCTTTTAAAAACAGAACATAGATAAGACATTGTAAAAGAAATACAGTGAGAACAGAAGTGTGGTTTCCTGGCAACACATTGCAAAGAATATTATTGACTGTGTTGTATTTTACAAACAGGACCTACAACTGTTCTATACATAAATAATATATGCATATTGAAGAAATTGTTTGCCATTATTTTCTGATCTATATGATGCTAAACCAATGAATAGCCTACAAACTGGTTAGCTACAATCAATAAAGAATGCTCACTGCATGTTTTACCTTATAGAATTACTGCATAATTCTTTAATCATTTGTTGGGTTTAGAGATTGCTCACAGCACATAAAGGAAGAAATAGGAAGAAAATATATTTGTACTATAAAATAAAGATTTCTAATTAAAGCCACCAAATGTATGTAACTCACAAGCAGGATTTAGATTCCAGAATAGATGAACAACACTCACACATATTTTGTATGCGAAAAAGTAGGATTTAAAAACTCTTAACTATATCTTGAATTAAAATCTTGATCCTAAAGGTCTTTTATGAGTATCTCAGGTGCTCCTGGTAATAACAGTAAAATTGTGAAATGTAAAGACATTTATACTATAAAAGAAAAAAGTGGGGAAATGTCTTTATCTGTGCTGCTAAATAGGGCTAGGGAGACTCTATTTGGTTGGCTGGACCACCAACTCTCCACATTGAGTCACTCTTAGCATGCCTCCTCACACAGTTTTTGCCCAAGTCTTCCACTCAAGCACACAAGCAGGGTGACAGGGGAGAGCACACAGCCACCCCACGGACCACTGCTGTAGGCCGCATCTACAAACCTGAATCAGATTTGCATCCTCCTGTTATACACCATACTTCAGCAGTCAAGGAAACTCTGCACCCTCAAACTCAAAATGACTGCATTCCATGTTAGGGTATGCAACTGCCTCACTTTCATACTACGCAAAAAGTATGTACGTTATTTCAGACAACTTCATCTAAAACCTAAGAATAGTTATTGGATTTTGAACAAGAGGGGGCCATATGGGATCCAGAGAGGAAACAAGCCAAATGCTAGGTTGTACAGACGTAGCTAGTCTATGCTACTTGGCCTCTAGGACAGTGGTCATTTTCTATCTTCTTTAGTTTAGCAATAAACACATAGCCAACAATGACAGGATAGTAGTAACACTTATTAATATAAGATGTTGAAAGAGTAACATTCTCATGAAAAAAAAAATGTTTTCTCATTTGTATAATTTTAAAGCACCAATACATCACTAATGCCTTGAAACAACAGTAAAATGTAGCTTCATTCAGTCACTTATAAAAAACAAGAATATACATAACTCCTTCCCTACACTCACAGCTTAAGCTGAACCTCCCTGATCTGGACACTTGTTCAATTGACTTAATTTCTTTAACAATGATGCTGTGGCAAAAGTGTCTCAAAGCAGCCATCACTTTTTAATGATTATTTCTGCCAAGTCATAGTCATAAGACTTTGACTCCCTTTCAATACACAAAATCAGGTTCAGTTAACATAGTTTTCTGGTGGTTGTTGTCATTAAAAAAAAAAAAAAAAACAACCAACCAACCAAAAAAACCTCAAAAAAACTCAAAAACCCAACCATGAAGAATCATGGACAATATGATACTATGACAGCTGTGCTTTTTCCTTTATTTTCCCCAGACAACAAAAAATGTTCTCCAAGAACATTTATTTACAGATGCAAACAGTATTTCAGAATGACAGCTTCAGTGTCACTTTAGGAAATAGATTTACTCTCTCCCAAGTTCAGGACATCCTGAAAAGGCATCACAGCAAATTTAACAAGCAGCACCTAAACTCATAAAATACAAGTTCAAAATATCCATCCAATATACATATGCTAATGTTTTGATATTTTACAAGTGACACTTTCGAAAATCACTGATATTGTATAAAACATGGGATACTTTGTTCCCATAATTGCAAATACAGCATGACCCAAAAAATGCACAGCTGATCTTCCTAACAGAAAACTCTTTGTTGTCAGAAAGCAGTATGACAGCTTGATATACTTGAATTTTTAGAAGCTGAATTTAATTTAAGCAGTACTAGATGAATCCTATTGTAGTTAACAAAGACAAGTCCTTTGTAAAGGATTTTTAAGTACCAGTGGCTGTGGCTACTCCTTTTAAATTGATTCAGTGAACATCCAAGAATTTTAAACAGTGGAGCTCTGTTCAGATATGCACTATTCAACTATCAGAAAAAAAAATTAAACCCCCGCACAATTACAAACATCAATTGAAAACCAAAATCAATAGTAACATCATACTTATGAGAATCTACTTATTATCCAGAAAAATGAAACGCTAGGACCAACCTCATAACTAACTGAGTTGTTGCATTGGTCAGTGCTTTTTGCCAAATCTCCCCTTACCACAGTTAGGCTGGAAAACTGGAATGCAAACTGAATTATCAGCTTACAAAAGCTGTACAAGGAAGCATTAAGCAAAGCAAACCAATATGGGTGAAATGAGAGAAAACTACTTCATTTGTGAAGAAGAGACTTCCTAAAGCAGGGAAAGGAGGTCAAGGAGAGCAGAGTCATAGACTGCTATTTCTTACATTCTTCTACAGGTAATAGAGTTTGTCTGCTCCCTATTGGTTGTCAAATCCTCTGGGTATGTTTGCATATGTGGATGCAGTTCTGAACTCCTCAGTTTAACCTCAATTCCTTTAAGGACAGAACAGTGAGAATTACCTGCTGCACTAAAGGAATGGGATATGAATGGGATCAGACCTGAAGTGGAAGTCTATCTCCTTTGTCATACAAGTGATGCAAGAGGTCCCTGTTTCCTTTGGATGGAGGATAAAATGAGCATTTTATTTCCATTCTTGATATTTTACTTGCTCTTGCTGTTTCTTTTTCCTTTTGTGAAATTGAGTTGAAATAAAACCAGTTGAAGCCAATTTAAGAGTAGGCTGAGGCTGTTTCTGGGGCATCTGTTCACCCTTGCTGTTGGCCAAGTGTACCTGGCCTCTTCACTGTGCCAACATTAGCATTTCTGCAGGTTGTGATGCTCTTACCTAGATTTGAGAACTAATTTGCTTGAAGGTAAAACACTATTTTGTGTCACCACTGAGCTAGGATTTTCAAGAAGTCTGTGTATATTAAATAGTTTGATAGGTTTCAGCTGTGTAATAAAAATTATGCACTAGCATTAATTGGTACAATCAAGTACACACACATAGCTTGTATAAATAGATACTGGGGAAAATTATCAAGTACAAAATACCTTTAACTGAGTTAATGCTGCCAGTTGGCTTGCACATATCTCAGAATTATTCACAGAGATTTTGTGGTGCTACTGACAAATTCAGCTTCCTTTTGGGGAACCATGAGGTTTTAGCTGATGAAGCAAAGGAGTAACATAGGACAAAGCCTCAAACTGCTCTTCCCAGCTGTGCCTCGGGCTGCCACTGTGAGACTGAGTAGAGCAAGATCTTTTTGTGACTCATTTCACATGTAAAATGAGGAGGATAATATTTTTGTATTTCCACAATCCCCTTTCTTTTGTTAGGAATCAGTGTTTTTGAGAAAGAAGCCTAACTCTTGGGAGAGACACTGGGTCCTTATCTAGACTTCTGTGGTGTAACAAGAACAACTAAAAACAAGGTCTGTATTTAATCACCCTTATTTGTAATCAGCCCAGCTTTCTTTTTTTTTTTTTTTTTTTCTTCACTGAAGAGGTAAAAAGTGAGGCATTGCCAGACACTATTTCTATGCTAAACATGTTAATGTTTACTTACAATAAGTATGTTCACCTATGTTACACTGAAAAATCCAGTAAGGATACAGGCCGTACAGACACATACTCTCCTATTAGCACCCCTGTCTTTCTTATCTTGTCTTTCGACTTTCGTTTTCCAGTCCTAAATTGGGATATTCTATTGTCAATTTGTTTTGTCTGATTAGAATAGAAGGACTTACTCCCTTTATATTAGTACATATGGGAGGTAAGTAAATTTCATATCCCATTATAAACAGAATAGTGTAACATTATTCATTCTATATTTCACATTTTTTGTAGTTCCTAGTAGCATTATCCAACAGAACAAGTATGCAAATTGTGCATTATTCCCTTTTACAATGAAGAAATGCTGAAGAAGAATCACAGAAACACAGAGTGGTTTGGGCTGGAAGGGACCTTAAAGGTCATCTATTTCCAACCCACCTGCCACAAGCAGGGACACCTTCCACCAGACCAGGTTGCTCAAAGCCCCGTCCAGCCTGGCCTTGAACCCTGCCAGGGAGGGGGCAGCCACAGCTGCTCTGCCAACCTGTGCCAGTGTCTCACCACTCTCATAGCAAAGAATTTCTTCCTTATACCCAATCTAAAACTAACCTCTTTCAATTTAAAACCATCACTCCTTGTCCTATCACTATGGGTACTGGTGAAAAGCCTCTCTCCATCTTTCTTATGTATAACTATATATATATATGTATATTATATATACTTTTCCTATAAAGTATTGAAAATCATTAAGAAATAATTTAAGAATTTAAGAATTAAATTAGGAAACAATTAAGAGTTTAAGAAAATAAATGAAAAGCATTAGTAAAAACGTTAAGACAGCACAGAGAGAGGGCCATCCATGTTACATGGTTAGAATGTGTTAGTATAAATGTGGTCATCTGGAGGAGAACAATATCTTAAATAATCTCGCCTTCATTATTCAAAAACATGAAGTTGTTACTATATAAACAGTTCTTTAATGCAAGTGAATATTTTAAATTACTAGTGGCCATAAAGCACAAACTTGCTTGCTTTTAAATAACTGTAATTATATTCTGCGTTTCAGAGCCTATGAAATATTTAGTTTTATTTCAGTATCAATTCATGTAAGCTGTATGCATTAATTTTCCATATATTTAGGAAACTTCTAGTGCTCTACATTAGAGCATAAGATATAACCTCATAGAAAACCCAAACTTTTTTAAAATATTTGAGCCAGTGCAACTCACAGCATAAATGAGAGACAGATAAATGTACTGTGAAGTCAAATACTTATACAAATTATTTTTGTATTGCTTCTGGGATGTACAATTACATAAACTTACACTAAGAAAACATTTGGATAAACCCAAGTCAATCTAACATGTTTATTAACAGAAAACCAATCACAAATAAAGCTGTAAAAGTTGTTATCACATTTTTGCTTGGACCTTTTCCATGAGTTATTATAGAGTAGCATCCCAACTACATGTTGCAACCAAACAGTTCCTTCTGTGAAAGAGAGGCATGAGAAATCCTACTTTGAAGCCGAATTTGGGCTTTAATTTTGGAGTTCGAAAATTGGGATCTTTTTACCTTGATTTGTCAAGCTCCTTCGGGGATTTTTAATAGTCAGAGGAAATCATAAGTTAAGCTGTGGTTCCAGTAAAGCTAATATCAGACTGTCATTTCATTCTACGATTCTACAATTTAAGAATTTCATCCTTGAACCTCAAGAGTAGATTAATGCTTAACTTGATGATAAGATACCACACTTGTTTTAATAAAGAAACAAAGAAGTTTGAATTCCCTATGTGCACAACATCTCTTTTGCCCATGACAATGTTTTCTCAAAGCATGGACAAGTTCAACCTATCAATGAAAATGTTTGGAAGTGAAACATACAGATCTTCATTACCTTTTTGCACAGGTTCGCATACACTTCTACATGCTGCATGACCCACTTGTCAGGCCGTATCCCACCTGACACCTACAGTTAAATCTGAACAGCGTCAATTACACAATCTGTTGTAGAAGAGATCTGATGTGGTGCACACAGAAAACTGTAGGCAGCATTTGCTTGGATTGCCAGTGTAGACACCCTTATCATATTCAAAGTGTCTTTATCAAAGTTCAGAGACTGACCAATATTGGTTTTCCATAGTTTTTTCCACTGTCAAACACCAACAAAGAGATTCTATGGGTTTTCCCTACAAAAAAAGTAATTGCAACTAGTTTTCACTCTGATGTGAAAAGATGAGTAGTTCTAGAGCTTCATTTTACTATCACAGAAAAAGATGGTTTGTTTTCATTTAGATCAAGCTCTTGATACAGCATGACATATTTCACAAGTGTTCTTCATCCTAAATTCCTGTGCCTCAAGTTTCACTGCAAAACAGTTGTGCTTTATATTCCTTATCTAGCTTGATACTAATTTTCTAAACTTCTTGCAGGCCTGCATAAGCCTTGGGAACAACTCAGGGGGGTGAATTTAAATTTACAGTTTTAGTTCAGGTGTGAATCTGCTGAAGATTATCTCCAGATCATTCCCATTTATGCCACTTAATTCTCAAAGCACATGAAAACTAGTTTTTTCTAGTGAAACTACCAATGTGCTCTAACAACTAATTGGTATTCAGTCCATGGGAAATATGAATCATGACAATAAAAGCATGCTTCATATTTTACCACTTCCACCCCAAAATTTTTATGAAGCAGATCAAAAGTGTTAATCACTTTTATTAACAAGAAAACACATCTGAAAAGGAACCTTTCTCATAAGCAGTTTGATATCTATGATGATATAAAACAAGAAAATGAGCCCAGTAGGTTGAGCAGAAATCAACAAGAAAGGCAGCCACATACCCAGATGCTACTGCTGCTGCAGAAAAGCAGATTTTTTTAGCTCTCCATCTGGAGTCTACTGCTGCCAAGCACATCTTGTGAGTAGTCAATGGTACTGAATCCATTGCTAAGGCACATTACCTAAGATTGGAAAGGATTACACAAAGCCACTTCTCTAGTACCAGCAAGAAAGACTAACTGAAATTATCATATGTATCAATTCAATCTGAAAAAGTCAGTTAAAAAAGAGCTTTACACATACAAAAGTGCAGCCTATGCTTTAAATTTTGGGTTAAGCTTTTCAAAAATGCAATACTGCTACTTGGTTAACCAGTGGAATATTTTTGTCAGTGTTGTTTTGTTTTCTGTTTTTTGTTTTCTTTTCAACTATGGCCTATTTACATTATCAATAGACAGCTATGGTATGTGGTCACATACCAGATGCTAATGCTTTAGACTATAAAGGGATGCAAATAAAACAACAGAGGCAAATTATATCATAGTGTCTATATTCTGTTATTTTTAGCTGTTTCATTTCTAGTTTACATGAGGACTAATCTATACAAATTGAGTCAACCATCAAAAGCAATTAAAATATGTTCACACAGTCACCAGACTATTCCATTAGTTGTAATTCTACTAAGCTCAAGATCATATTCATAAAAATCTTATGATTTCCCGAGCATAATCACTATGAAAATAATTTAGACGCCACCATTAGATAGGACTATAAAAGCTTGATTTTAAATGTTATCTGAGGAGAGACATGTGCAAACAATAAGATTCTGTTTCAATCTTATTTTATTTCTCTTAAACTGAACACTTTTTTGCTGAGATAGGGACATGAGTTGTGACTTAAAACAGGGTTATATGACTGGAAGAGATATCCTTACTTATAAAGTCCAGTCCCTTGACTTTCACTGAGCAGTAACATTATTCACTCAGTAAGGCTTGATTTTATCACCCTTTCAATGCCAGGCACTGCCTTTATTGAAGAACATCCAGAAAAGTATAGCACCATGAATATTCACACACATGCTGTGGGAATATTGGTGGAAAGGCAATGTGGAAAATCACATCTACACTAGAATGCAGTTAGAAAGTAAGTAAATAAATAAATAAACAGTGTTCTTGGCAGCAGAAAAGAGTTATTATTTTTCTAAATTGTAAATGACTATATCCTTGTCATAAGGGGCAATGTGTGTTACTCCTTCCAAGGGCAGACAGGCTTTGATTTAGACAGTAACTGATTGGTAGTTTCTATTAAGAATCAAGATTATTTATTCAGTGTAATCTTAGACTGCAGTGCATAGTTATGGGATGGAAAAGGCACAAACTATTTGTACATCACAGTTGGTCCAGGTTCTGCTGGTCCCAGACACTTCCTGGTTGCATCACCATGCCTTGTCTGACATTATCAGCAGGTGAATGCCAAGACTCCACTCACACTCTTCCCCCATTCCTGTCTGATCACATGAAAGAAACAGATACAGATAATCTTCTGAGTCTCCATCCTCAGATTCCTGTATTATCTCATCACGTAAGGCAATTTGTAGTTAAGACCTAGCCAAACAATGAAGTCTTTCAAATACTGCAGGTCTGTGCATGGGTGCAATACAGCTAATATATTTAAACAGTTATTTTCTGTAGTGGATTTTGATGTGTGAATGCAGTTAAATAAGTCCACGAATAAATCTAGCACTCCAGAATTCACACTGAAAGAGTGATGTGAATTAACTACATATCTATCACCAAAAATTACTTCGATTTCAGACTGCTTTTTATTTTATAGACTATGGAACCTCCTAATTCATCACAAAACCAACTATCCCCAAAATAGCAATGTTCTCATTAACTTTTCAGAGATGACTTGTTCCTCGGTACAAGTTCTGAAAATTAAGGTGGTGGTGGTAGTTGGGAAATGTACCACTAACAGGGTCAAAACAGATTTCCTAAGTTTTATGTATACTAAGCCTGTGTCAGACTTACATGATCACATCTACTTTTTATAGCTTGTATAGCAAGGACCACATCCCATACGTTATACAACATTTTTATACAGCATGTCACAAGATACTGGCTTTATCTACCAGAGCACAGCAAAAGGAGCTTATGTATGGAAACTGCTTACTAGGTTTCCAAGCTTTCTCTCCTCTTGATACTGTCAGTAGTTTTTTATTTCTACAGACATAATTTTGAGTTCCACTGTACTTGACTATATAATCTGAGCTGTATTAATTTCACAAGTAAATTGAAAATCATTTATTTTCACTGATAAAAATAATGATCTGAACATAAGGTGCCAAAAAGTTTGAATTTAAATCTTAATATATTAGTATTATCACTATTTAGTCACTTCAAATATTCTTGAGTGTTATTTTATGTAATACTACAATAATGTGAAGTATAACTTCCAGAATGATAATCCGTGATTCTGGCTACCAATATTATTTTGCTGTTCTAAAAATTACGGTGGTTTTCACTGATGAGAAATTAATCACATTTCCTTCATGCTGATATTTGAATGTGGTTTCTAACATTTCTTGAAGGCTTGATATCTATCCTTCAGTTAAAGCTCTGCCGCTTATCCGTCCCCTTTTCTGAGACATATATCAGATCTAAAATAACTGATGACGTTTATCCTTTAAGTAGGTCCCAGTTACAGTCCTTCACTGAACTTTTTGTGCTGTCTGAATCTTTAGTGGTATAGCATCGTAAGTTGTAGAATGATTTTAAGACAGTAGTAGCATTATTGACCTTATCCAGCAAAGAATTATAAATTTCCAGAACTTAAAGAAAAAAAAATGAAGAAAACTTCTCTCTAAAAAAACCCGCAGATAACTGTCTTTTTTACTTTAGATGCTTGAAGAAGAGGAAGGCAGGGGATACTTTTAAAAAGTTTTCAAAAATTCTTAAAGACTAAAAAAAATAATCAGCTAGATACTAATGAAAAATAACATCAACCTTTATTTCTTGAATTTTGAATCTGAGCAAAGATTTTTATTTCAGGTTAAGAGTCTTTTTTCTTAAATCAGTGTGGATATTTATCATCACTCTACAAATAATTCAGAATGTTATTGGTGCTTTGATGTATCATGAGAGGAGGAGGGGTTAGCACCATCAGCAGTGACCCTAGAGTGTGCTTCAACAGAGGAAAACTTGGTAAGATGTTGTTACTGGTGTAACCTACAAGAGAATTAATATATTATGCAAAACTTCCCATAGTGAATTTAGAAAACATAATCAACATTTTCTAAGGCTTACTGTACTCCCACATGAAATGAAAATGTGTATTTCCATAGTCTACTATCATAACATCATTTTCAAAATAGGCTTAGAATATTCACATCCCCTACCTTTTTGTTAAAGATAGCTTTACACTAGATTAACCCGCAAAGATTTGAACATGCTTCTTTATCTCAGTAACAATAGAGTTTGGGATTGGCATTTCTTTTTTGCAAATAAAGCTATGAAGTTAAAGATCATTAAGCTCCTTGATACAGTTTGTCTGTGCTAGGAAGGATGGAGATTAGTTTTCTCTCTTGTATGACCGTATCAATCACCAGCGTCATTCAGGAAGAAAAGAGCACAGCATTGTATGAAGGTTATTAGACTAGAACCTGAGCAAGTTTTCTGCCATTTTCCAGAACTCTTAAAATAAGCATCATTATTCATTTCAAATAATGTAAAAATGAAACGTTTACTTCATCCAAACAGATTTCTACCTAGCTGTAGAAAACGTCACTGTATTCCTTCATGAAAAGGTCTTCTAATGAAGACTACAGAGCTCATCACAACACTTCCATATGCTGCAACTTGGAAAAAAAAATGATATTTTGATAGTTCATTGTTTAGGCTGTTTTCTATTGATGTGGCTTCTCTCAAGTTTTAGCAAGAAAATGTAGGAAAGTCCAACTGTATGTGTAAATCCATGCTCTGAGTCACTGAATTCCAGAATTTGCTGGGGTTGTGTTTTTAGTCTTCATGGTTTCACAATTATAAACACATTGATGGTGAGGATTTGGAAGAGTGAATTCAGGAAATGAATCATAAACTTTACTGTAAGATACTCAGAAATTATGTCTTCTAGGATATCTACTTTTTTTTTCCTGATATGTCATTATTAATTCCCATTTAGGTGACAGCTAAGAAATATTCTTGGTGGGAGGCAGGTTTCAACTCAGTAGTCAAATGAAAACTAATGAAGTCTAACCACAGAACCAAGATATATTATTTGACACACTGCTGTCTTGCAGACTAAGTTATCAGCCTGTTACTAAAAGGGGCAGAAGATATTGCCGGCAATCTGTTGCAATAAGTTTAGAAATTTTGGGGCAAGTCATAGACATCTAAAAGCCAGAGTGCTCAGTTGATTATAGATTCTTTGTTATTAAATAGGCCCCTTTCTGAACAGGTATATATGGCCACAGGCAGGCACACACACTAGATTTGGTTTTCTTCTATTGCTAAAAGTAAGGAATGGCCTGGTAGGAGTAGGCAGCAGGATCTATCCTGTGGTGCATTAAGATGAGTTCACATTGAAGATTCACATTCACCTAGTATAAGTAATTTGGGACCCCTGAAATATTTCTATTAAGCCCAGCCATAGAACCTGTTCAACTTCCATTTCATTACAGTAACAGAATAGGACTGACCATATCCATCCCTCATATGTATCCTGTCATGTATAATTTGAAAGACAATAGATGCATTGGCTCATTCAGGTGGACTTCTAAGATCCCCTTATGGAGGAGTGTGAGACAGGACTGCAGCATAATTCTGTCCCTGTGAAACAGCTTGAAGCGTATATCATAAGGCATAAATTCACGAATACACTGCCAGACTCTTTAGGATAAATAAAGAAAAAAATAAGAGAAGGTCTTGCAAACAAAAAAACACAATGGACAGATAATAGTTTGAGACAACAGCTTTGAAGTATGGTGTTCAAATTTCTCATAGGAGGAATATTAGTAAATCCAGATGTTTCAGGAGCTTTCATACTAGGAAGTGTAAGAATGTGGCTGTAAGCAAGCAGCTGTGGAACCAACAGTATATGAGTCAACTTCACATCCACATGCAGACAGTATGATTAGTTAATACATTATGTCTCAGATTTTGTTTCCGCAAGGAGCTGTGTGGCAGCAATTCCTGATCTAAATTATTTTAGATACATAATGATATTTGTTGCCTTTGATATTGAAATGTTTCAGAGACTGCTTTTATGATAGACTTCTGTAGTCATTTGTATTGAGATACTGTGCATCTATTCACAAAGTCCTTACTATTTCACAGAAGACATGGCACTAATAGGTTTTATCACATTTTCAAGATACCATGTCCCAATTTAATCATTCCCTTGCTGAGAGGTGATTACTGAACTTCCCAGATTGGAACTTCCTGACTCAGACAAATTTGCTGACGGTTATTGAGCCTTTAAGTTACAGAACTTTTCTCTAATATCAGTAATCCATATATGGAAACAATCCAGACCATTTTATTAAACCTACAATTAAGTCCTTCATGAATACCTCGGGCACAAATATAAATTAGGTCCATGTGAGTAAATTTCTTTGATTTAATTTTCTTTTACTAAATTGAAGACTGGAAAGATGTTAAATTAAGGTCCAGTTAAGAAGTGAACAAGAACTCTGTTACTTCAATAAGACTTGGAAGATTTGATTACATTTCTTTTAGTCATACTCTTCCTATTCCCACGGACATAGTACACAATGACATGCAAAGATCCTAGATGACCAAACTAAGCAATATGAAGCAGAAATACTGACATTAACAAGTGCATTATTGTAGCAGTCTTACACTATCTTCAATGCTGATCAGCAGGATCAAGAACCAATTTAGAGTTGTGTAACAGAATGAACTAGGTATGTTAATAAAAATCCCTCGTACACTGCATGCTTTTTTATACTTCTCCACAAATTTCTTCATTAACCACTGTGTAACATATGCGATTTTATTTTTAAAATATATGTTAAAGTGAAATACAATTATATTAATTTATCAGTTATTTTATCCTTTAAAACTACTGGATTAAGTGCCAAGACTTTTTCTTAAAAAAAAAAAAAAATAAATTTTTCTTTCCTACCCTTCTATATTAATTTTTTAATTTAAGTTCTGCAAATATATACACAAACAATTTCCTTAATCACAGCAACAGAAAATACTCACATATGTATACTCTAAGTTATCTAGATTTTTGTAAGTAACAGAACACACAGTTTCTAACTATTTAATTTCAGGCTCTACAGAAAAAGAAATTAGACATTCAGAAAACAACAGAAAAGAATTAATTAAAGGCAAAACAAATAAGATGATTATAAATAAACATACTTGCTTTAGCTACATGTATGAATTACATCTAACTCTTCTGTAAACCAATGGAATTTCAAAGCTGTTCACAATGATGAAGAACTAGCAAGGAACTGTAAAGGTACCAGATATCAGAAAACATACTAACACACGTAACTTCTACTTACTGCTGCTGAATTAAGATGCCATCCCTTTGAAAACAATGTTAATCAGAGAAATATCAAATTAATTCATGTTGATATGTGCTAGTACTATCAACATAAGGAAAATAATCCTAAAGTATTCTCATGACACACACATTCATGAAAAATATTCTGGAAAATACTTAGCTCACAGGTAACAACAAAATGAATAGGGAGATGATCTAAGAAATAAAAGGCAAGATTTCACAGGAGAAACATTTATCTAACCTGTGCCGAGTGCTCTCCATGCTTGGATGACAGTGGTGTGGCAGGAAACAACATGGACAGCAGCACTGAGCTTAAACATCTGGGATTCAAATCCTACCTGTAGGTTACTGAGTCATACTTTGTATTTTCTTGCTCTGTATTTCAAATACTTGTATTTCTTGCTCTGTATTGTCTGATTTGAGGAGAGAGTGGTGTATTCTTCTAGCAGTCATAGTTTTAAGTCATGAATTCACTGCTTAAAATCCCTCAAATGTTGTCATATCCCAAAGTCTTCCTGCCGCTATTGCTGTGATATTTCATAGAAAGAGAAAACGGAAGTATCATCAAGGTCAGTAGAAATGAACTTTACATTTCCCCTCTGAAATATTCCTTGTTTCAAAAATTCAATTTTTTGAAAAGTCAATTTCTGGAAATGGAATAAAAACTGGAGCTCTGAAAACTTCTTTGCACTTAACTAAAATGTGATGTCTTTGCATTTAAAAATGACAGTCAGTCCTTCCTTTTACCGCAGTTGATGGATATTGCTACCTATCATATGAAGATAGAGTCTATAGGAGATAGATTATCAGTCTCTTTTTACTTCTCTACTACACTAGCAGATGAAACGATTGATCAGTCAGATCTAGAGTTTTTTGCTACATTACAGTTGACAGTATCTTTGAGACCTTTAGGGAAACAAAATATATATAAATGTTAGCCCACTTTATTTTGTCTGCTATTTATTTTGTTATTGATATTTTAACTATATCTTTTTCAGGAATATAATTCAAGATCCATATTTTTTTTTAGTTCAGCATTGCTTTACTATAGGGATTAAACAACAGAGAGAAACATAACCTGATAGCCAAAGGAGGCTCTAAAGTATGCAAACACAACTGACCTGTCAGTGGTAACTCTGTGCAACCTATTTTGGTTGGAACTCCATCCTATGTCACATTTCATAAAGTCTTAATAGATCTTGCTCTCACACAATAAAGCTCAAAGCAAATGAATTAAATTAATTTAAAATACTAAGTCCAGTAAGCATCCAAATTCTTCAACAACTACATAAAAGGAAAGCAACTAAACATACACTGTGAGCTGATTAGTGCCAGAAATAAAAAAAAAAAATAAAAATCCAAGCAATGAAATCTACTAAACTGAGGATCTAGGTATAGGTGTAGGAAATTATCTTTGCAGGAGCTTTTCTATTACATTCCTCTCTTTAGCCATAACCTGAAGAAATTTCAAGTTACCTTTAAAGTATATGACCTTTAAAGATAATAGCCAGGAATTAATGAAGTAAGATTTTTATTCACTTATTTAGAATACCAAACCTGACTGGAGTGTCTAAAGAAAATGGATCATTTGATTCCATCCAGTTTGGAAATTTAGAAATTCAACCTTTAACATTATGAAATGATCAGAATTTATGCATTTTTTTCAAAAACATTTTTAACACATACACACATGCAAAATTTTAAAAAATCTTGATGCAATCTAGTTGATAGAAAAATTAATATTCTAAGGATGACTTGCTCAGAATTTTTTAATGTCAAATAACACCAGTGTTGCCTTGAAATCTTATAGATAATTTCTGCTTAAAGCAACACTACAATGTATATTCTCCCTTAAGCATAGTGAATAGTCAGCATTTAAAGAGAATTTCCAAGTAACTGATACATTTGCATGACTTTAATGTCTAAAACCATCTAATTTATGATATATCATCGCATATAATGGCATAGCAAACATTCCTCCTACATCAATCTTCAGTGCAGTGCTCAGAGACTGAAATATTTATATTGCTTCCATTAATTTTTATAAAATACTGTAGAACCCACTTTCTGTCATAACATGCATATGTTTTTATCTTGCTAGATTTGTTCAGTTCCAATGACTAATATTATGCAGGTAGCAAATATTTTGTCTTATCTTTTATGATCCTTTAGCAACCACATGAATCTCTGTAGGGTGACACTGCAAATTGTTGGTTGTATTCAAGATCTGTTCAGTGGCAAAAAAAAATTAAGTTAGGGTCTGACTAACTCATGTCTGACTCAAGACTGAGTATTTTTAACTCTTCATTTTTTCTCCTCTGGTCTGAGCATAAGAAGCTTTTATTCTAACTGAAATCCAAACCAGATCTTTTAAAGGAATTTGTTTTTAATATTTCTCTTAGGTGTTTGATGTAGTAATTGCATCAGTCACTAATATAGTCTCCTATATAAAAACACACACACACAAACATTAGGTTTTTTCATCATTTTAACAAGTGTGGCTTACCCAAGAGTAGTAAGAGCAAAGGCAGCATCGTTTTACTGCAGTTAAACTAATGATTGAAACCGCTAAGCTGATAAAAACCTGGGCCATCTGTTTCATGCTAAAGCAACTTCAACAAGATGAATATTTTCTAATTGTTCATGGATTTATTGCACAATCTCTTCTCAATTCTTTGACTGGTAATCTGGAGTACAATAACCTACACTACTACACCTAAACCACTGTTTCATAACTCTGCATTTCCCACTTAATCTATTTGTACAGATGACATCTGAATATTTATCATAAAACTTCTATAATAGATAGAGAGATTAAATGTTAAACTGGTTTCTAGCAGTGGATCACAATTTCTGTCTTCTGGTCAAGGTGACTAGAATTTACTGCACTATTGACTTGGCATTAAAATAGCACTGCAGTTTAAACTAATGAGTTTCACTTTTGGGATTAGCAACAGAGGAACCTATAAGGAAGAGAAAAGTATCTCATTTAGGAGACGATTTGATACTTCCAGATACAGTTAGTCTGCAGGTGTCCTTTTTTTCTCCTCTAGCATTTGCACTAGGATTGTGTGTCAGTGTAGTGTTTCCCAAGGTAAAGAATGGATAGGATGGCTTTTATGTATTGCTGTAACAATTTCTAGTCTTTGCATTTTTTTCTTTTTATATACTTTTACAGAGTCATGTTTTTCTTTTAACAATACTAGTTGGAAATGCTACTTCATTTTCCAATTCTAACTGTAAAAGAAAGATATGTACTAGAATTTTTTTGATATAATTGATTATAATATATTTAGCATTCTGAGATCACAGTCTATCATTTTTACTTTTTTGGTACAATTAAGTTTCAATCTCACTAGCATGCGGTTGGTTTTTTTGGGGGGTGGTGGTGGATGTCTCTCATGATTAAAAACTCAGTTATATTTTCCACAACTTACTGACAAAGACTGTGGTCACTTCTCTTTTCCAGATGGAGCTCTGACAAAAATACTCACAGATATCTGTGGTCTTGATGGCTTTGTACAAGCTACCAAATATGAGGTATTTCTCTTTAAAGCCAGAAAATAATTAACTCATTGCTCTGCAAACAGGGGAAAGACTGTTCCATAATAATGAGCTTTTATTAAACAGAATATAATAGGAAGAATTATCTTATTTTAATAACCTTTAAAATAATTATAATAATCCTTGATAACAATACCTGTTAGAAAATATACTAAGGAATAAAGCAATATTATCTTCACTGCTTTGGAATGCAGGTTTTATCAGAGAAAAGAGGATATATGAGTTACTCCAGGGTGGTGAAACCAATGGAGAACAAATAGGAGTCTGTGGGAACACAGGAACTATGAGGTCTGGTTTGGGGGCTAATGAAAGAAGTCTCCAAAGATGTCTTTGCTCTCCTGCTCAGCAGTTACACTTTGTTTCCTCTTCTTGTAGTCTGTCTTGTTCCTCTCCTCTTTGTTTCCTCAAGGAGGGAGAAGAGGCAGATTACACATTCCAAGAAGGACAAAGTCCAGGAGAGAGGCAAGTTGTCCCTAAGACTGACTGGAAGATCTATGACAAGCTGCTCCTGCTGGCATCAGATGAAAGAGGTTATAGCAAAGTTAGATCTCCCACAAACACCAATATGGACACTCAAGCATCCCTTTCACACCCCAGCAGCAGGAGAGGTAAGGGAAAGTGGGGGAAAGAGATAATATATTGTGATGACAAAGACACCATGCTGATTAACTGGATTTTTTTTCTATTTAGAAGAAAACACCAGCATAATGGTGTTTCCTATAAGGATAAGATATCCAGTTTGGGGCATCGTTGGAGTCTATTCCAAATCTTTCTGTGAACTTTCTTCCTCTTCTTCCTCTCTTCCATTCCGCTGTTCCCTCCCTCCCCTGAAACTGTTCTAAATTATTCTATCACCACTTAACATTTTATTTTTGAGATGTTTCTAATGAACAACACAAGACATGCACTAGATGTAGACTAGCCTAAAAATAATCTATGACAGACACAGCTGCATTCGCTGGGAATGAGAGTGGGGAAGCAGCATGTAGCAGCATGGCAGATCTCCCAGTCATGTAACCCTGAGTGTGCACTGCATCTGGCAATGGTCTTAGAGCTTTAGTTATCCCTTCTCCCAGCAAATATACCTCTGTGTTGTTACTATCACAGAAACTGCATTCTCTAAAGGTAATGACTGCTACATAATTAAACTATGACGCTTTACATAAAGTTTATGCTATGAGTTTCTTAAATTTGGTCCATGATATATAAATTGATTTCTCTAGCAGTGTTATTAAATATGCACTAATCTTAACAGCTCACTGCATCTCTAGTAGCAGAGTTCTGCATCATTGTAAGATTATCCTGAAACAGGATTACTATCTGCTACAGTATTTTTAAAGTATGTTAATATCTCAGCAGATAATGATTCAATTTTAAAATACGTTTGCAGCTTCATATAAGACAAGTTTGGTTTATAACATCAAGGTTTTGTGCTGCACAAGCAGTTGAGCATGGGTGACTTCTTTTAGAACAAGGAACACCTTTTCTAATTTTGGTTTTATCATGTACCTTATTAAAATACTAGCAATAAACCAACACAGTTAATATTGTGGGGAAACAAACCTTTGTCTGAAATGAAAATCTGTAAAAAAATAGTTACAGAAACAAGGCACAGACAGTTACTTACATTGCCCACTGCAGGATAGTTAAGACACTTACAGAAACTAATACTCTTAAAATACAAAGTTATTTTGTGTGATATGCTTTCTTCTATTATCTAATCATATTTAATGTCCTGAATCTTTTAGGGTTAAATTTCACATTAAGATATTATCAAAATAAGTGACCACAGACTTAAATTTTAACTCATAACACATATGAACAATAATTTTTTGACCTTTTGCCCATAAAACAGTTGTTCTCTCAAATTTGTTTTATGTAAGTTTTATGTTCTTTTTGCATCAATGTACTCAATTAAAGTTAAAGAAAATACATATTTTTTCATATTGGTGACAGAATTCTTTATGACCAAAGATGAAAAGCATTTTCCTTTACCATTAACATTTAATATATGGCTATTGGGAAGAAAAAAAAAAAAAAAACAAAAACAAAAAAAACACCTAGCAGATAAGGAAATCTACTTTTTTTTTATTAGAATGACATCTCATTACTCATTAGATTTGTGTTTCTCACTGTAACCAGTATTTCTGATACTTTTAAAGTAAAAAGACAGTGACCAGTCATTTGTTTGAGTTTTTTTGTGAATGGTTGACTAACCTTTAATTTATCCAAAGTATGATGATTCCAGAGAAATCAAAAGTGCTGTAAACATTATTGCTGAAATGTTTCCAGACTTAGAACTTTTTTAGTCTGTAGCTGATTCTTCCTGTTGAATCTTCATTTGCCTGAATGTCTTTGTATTTTGAATACAAGGTATGAATGCTTTGGCTTCCTATATACTTTCCTAGTATATAGACCATATCATGTGATATCAATCAATCTGAAGTTTTATTGTACTTATTTGCCTAAAAAAATATTGAACCTATATAGGAAAATGTGGCTGTTTATCTGCTACATTTCTGGTAATTAATTTCAATTCAAGGGCAGATGTTCCATGGTCCATGCAGTTATTCTCTCCAAACTGAGTTTAAATCTTAATACCAAGAGGCTTCCCTGAGGATTATTAACTGATAATTACCAAGCAGCACAGAGTCATTAATAATTAACATATTACTTTGCTTCTCATTTATTTGTAATCTCTTCCTCCAATCCCAGCTCCCATGGAGGGGAAATTTAAATCTAACTCATTGAAATGTCAAAAGCTAACAGTATACACAATTTATTTCATTGTAAAGCAAACAGTGTTTGCTCTGTTAAAAGATTATATTAAATTTGTGTTTTAATATTCTAAATCTATTGTGTTAAACTCATTCGTAAGTGACGTTATTTAATATTCCAACTAAAGGACAAAGAGGACAAAAAGGTGATTTTTAGCAAATCACACCTGATTAAAGTAACTGTTTCTTATAATCAAATGATTGATTCTGTAGATGGAAGGGGGAGCAGATGATATAATTTATCTTGATCTTAGCAAAGCTTTTGGATACAGTCTCCCACTGTATCCTGGTAGCCAAACAAAGGACATGTGGACTGGATGAGTGAACTGTAAAACTGGCAGAAAATTAGCCAAACCATCAATACCACTGAACAGTCAAGGGGAAAACTTCAGAAGAGCAACACAGCAACACTGATAAGCAATGCCATATGACTAAGTAGCACATTGCTTCGCATGGCATCAAAATCAATCAATTCCAAACTTTTTGTCTACTAGCCATCACACTGAAAATCTAATATTGTGCTATTATTCACATAGACAGAATGATGTGTCAGAGTCCAGTAATAAACACTCCCTGAACAGACATGTGAGGAAGTTCTGTACTTGCTCCTTCCTTAGGTCTAGACGGTGCTAATGTACCTTTGGACTTGTGCAGGGAGACTATTAATTTGGAGAGTATAATCAAGCCTTATACTTTATTAGTTTAGATCTACGTAGATAAGTGTTTGACTGTATACAACGTAGTGGCATATACGTAGAGATTTATAAATTGTCATATTCTTGGTATCATGTGAAATTTATGACCTGTAAATAATTTTTAATATAGCTAGTGGAGATTGGATCCTTCTGAAAGGAAAATAAAAATAAAAATTGTCATTGACAAACAAGAACTTTTTCAAATGTACAGCAAACCAAAAAGAATAGTTGGATTTTGATGGGATAAAAGAGGACATCTTACTCAGTTGGATTTTACATCCTGATAAGTTTTGTTTAATATTCTTGAGCACTTTGTGAATGTTCAGAAAAATTCATCAATAGATTAAGGATGATGAATGAAGTCTGCAAAGAGCTAACACAGAGGTTAATATACTTGAAAAACTGTAATGGCCGGTAAATTACAGCAAACACTTCCTACTTTTTAACTTTAATCCTTACTTTCATGTTATGGTTTAAATGTAAGCAGAGAAAGGGTCAACCAGAGTAAAGAAAAATGAGTAACACTCAAATGCATAGCATATAATCACCGAGCAAATGACATTGTAATATTTTTGAATCAGCTGCTGTTTAGGCACAGCATATGACTCTAATTACAAATTCCTTTCATTCATATAAGCTCTTAAATTTTAGAGATTTTAAGTGTACCACTTTCACTGAGTCATGATAAACACTTCTAGGTGGACATGGACATGGCCTGTCGAACTGTCAAAAAGAGCTGAAAATTTCAGATATTTCTGCATCAAAAGAAGTTACCACACAGCATTGTGAAAGAAAGGACAGTATCACTTCTCTGTAAGACACTTATTATTTGACTGTGCCTTGCATCACTATTTATAACTGTTTAATTAGCAGTTAATTTTCCAACCTTATTAGATAATTGCTGCATAAATTGAATATACTGTAAAATTGTTACAGCAAAATCATTAAAAAAATAAAGCTCTTAAATCTTTGAGTATCCTAAGTTTTATCTTATTTCCTTATATCCAGGTATCAAAAAATTTTACGATCAAATCTTCTCATCCTTTTCACTGTTTACTGAAGCAAAGTTCCCACTGAACTTAATAAAAGAGTTTAAACTAAAATATTTAGGTTAAAGTCGCTTCTTTTTGATCTTCCAACTTCACTTACATTTAGAACTTAGTTATAGTACTGAATTCTAATATTATGAAAGCTAAAATATTCCATGAAAGATATTGGAGTAATTTACAAATAACACATAAATTTTCAGAATATGTTCTTTAATTCAGTAGAGATTTTTTCAGATCTTCCAGAAAGCACAAAAGCACAGTTCCATAAATCTACATGAAGGTAACATTGCAGCACTCAAAGAAATAGATCCTATTATCAACATGCATAAAGAAGTCACTAATTTGTTATTCAAGATAATATTACAAATGTCTGTGGGGAAACATTTCTTTTGGCATATGGAAATGCAGTGTTATATAAAAAAATCTAAAGTAAATAATTTTCAACCCATGCTATATTGATTTTTTTTTACCTTCTGAAGCAATTTCCTGATTGTGTTCTGTCTGTATCAATTATTCACTAAAAAATGCATGTTCCACTGCTTTGCACAGATTCCTATTTCTTATACTACCGAACCTATACAGGCTTTTGAATACAAGCATGTTCTTTTATCCAAAGTTACAGATCTCACTTCAGAGATTTCATTTCAACGTAGTGCCAAACTGAAGGAAGGCCTCTGAAGAGACACCCATACCCACCCCCCTCCCTTTGCTCTGAGAGCACTTGAAGAGACTCAGACCCACCCCACTTGGTGCCTTTGCAGATTTAATTCCTTGTTTTTCGTAGGGAAACAGAGCACCATTAATCTTTTCATAAAGGGTTCATTTCAAGTGAATGAGTAGGCCTGGGTGGAGAGATGGATGCAGACCGAGCAGAATCCTATGAAGAGACTTCTTCATACTAAATCCCATAAAAAAGAATACTGCTCCTTCTGAAGCAGAAATAGTGTCCCAAAACAGTATTCAGAGTTGCAAATGAGCAGTTTAATTTCACACAATAGCCTGAAAAAAAGGAAACTGCAGTGTAATAACATGGTGGCTTTGAAACCTTACAGCTAGTAGAGAACAACAAGCTATTCACTTTTCCCTCAGTGCTTTCTTACCTACCAGGTATCTGTGGCAAAAGCAGCTCAGAATTCAACACATCAGAAAGTACTCTATTTCATTTTTATAACCTGTGTGTTAAATGACATGAATGTTAAGACCATATATTAAATGCATTTCTTTTTCAAGCAGCATAATTCATATGTGCTTTTACAGAAATAGTATTTGGGAAAACTAAGTTATACGACATATACCTATATATACCTATATATATCCTATACCTATATGATACCTATTTAACTGCTGAAGGATTGAGCACAATTAGAACTGACTTTGTTTCAGAAATTGTTTTATCTATACACCACTAAAACAACCATACTGTGTCTCAGTAATAGTTGATGTTATTGGTATTTTTCATCATTTGCAATTATCTTCTCATATGAGAGTACCAAATAGATCTAATAATATGTTACTATTTTTCAAAATATCTTGGAATTCATTGCAGTCAGACTGTCCTATCTAGTTCCAAATGCTATGCAGCTATCTAAAACTTTGTTTCAGTCTCTACTACTTCAGTTCTAAAGCAGATAATAAAAACAGTATTTTATTAATGTTTTCTCGTACCCAGAAGCGAGATAATTGGAGAGTCGGTGCATTTGATTTTCCCTTATTCGTCTACAGTAAAGTTATCACTTCTTTGGCAAGTGTTCCTGAGTTCACAACTGCGTTGCCAATAGGTTCCTGGGGCACACTTGTGGGGATTTCACATAAATGAGAACACCTTAACACACTCCAGGGAAGTCAAGATGCCTAAAGAAACACATGGTGCTAAATTTTGTCCTTCTAAATGTGTATTCTATCCTTATTAACTGGAAAATGATATAACAATACCAGTTATAGGAGATGTGAATTGGCTGATCAGTATTGCAAAAATGAAGTTTCTGGGATTTGTAAAACTGACAGAAGGTATGAATAAAAGCTGATGCTGAGGCCTTTCTGTAAAGCTTCTATTAAGGCTGCAATAACATATTTTACCCTCAACTTTAAAAATAAGTCCTCCAAACAAAGACATAAATTGCCCACCATACAAGCACTGACTGTAATCGTGAGATCTTTTCATGTAGCTGTGATGGCCATGGACAAATCCTGTCATCTATTTGCAATTCCACATTATTATTGGAATCAAGGGATCACAAAAAAACACCCATCAAGGTCTCTGTCAGACTCTACAAAATCAAATGGGAGACAGTGGAAGAGGAATGCATGAGAGCCAGGAGACACCCATAATAGGAGACAGCCTGGGCAGCAGTAGCTGCATGCAGCACTGAGTTTGACTGACTCAAGATGTGGTCTCACAATATGAAAAAGGCAGCAGCAGCTGTTCCAGTTCCTTCTACTTTTCTCTCCCATCCCTTTAAAATTTGGAGAATGAACTGGTAGGAGAAATATATATAAATAAATTTATGCACATGCAAAAGTGAAAATATTTTATTTTCCCTACAGTTCCTTACAGTTCCTGATTCTGTGACCCAATGCAAAAAACCCCAAAATATCGACATCAGAAGAACCAGCCTATTGTGTTGAAGGGACAGAAATGTGTAGTGGGAGAGAAGAGAGAATATGTGAAGATAGGATTGCTGCTGAAAATTTCCTGTCCTGGCACCTGGGTACAATGCAGAAACTACATTATTCCTTCTGCGGTTTACAAATGTTTAAGAAGGTATGACTCCATCCAGCCTCAGGCTGCATTCCTGACAGAAAAGTAACCTGATATAATAACCTGTGACAGCTAAAAAGGAGTTCTAACACTGCCCTCTGATCCCAATTGCCAGTCCTCCTCAGATGCCATGGCAAGCTCAATGAACTCATTACGCTGGTAAGAGAACACAAGAGAAGAGCTGGAGTGCTCATTTTTGCAGGAATGTGTTCACATATCCAACTGAACACTTGCCAAGTAAATAATTTTGATCAAGGCAGTCTCTTCATCTATATGCCAGCTTGAAAATGTTTAATTTTGGACATATGTTTTTGCACTGAACAAAATATTTTAAGCTTGCCTATATTTCACTATTGTGAAAGAAAAGATGGGATGGTTTGTTTTTTAAGATACAGTTGAGGACTGTCTTTTTTTTGCTTAAGTGAATACAGCCGTTAGCAGGTCATGAACCGAGAGCCATTGCCATTACCAGAATAGACTACAAATAGATAATTCACAGAGCAGCAACTAGAAATTCTAAGCAATTTTACATGTAGGGTATCTCACTAAAAAACAATCAAACAAACTGTCCTGGGTTGAGTGAGTGGTGGAGTGTTTTGGTGGCAGGGGAGGGGGCTATCGGGGAGGCCCCCTGTGAGAAGCTTCTTGAAGCTCCCCCAGCTCCACGTCAGCTCCACTTCTGTTTGGGAAATTGAGCCAATCGGCTGCGCCTCTGCGATAACGTATTTAAGAAGGGACATGGTGACAGGCAGTGGGACTTGTGAGGAGGAGTTGCTGCAGCTGCATGAACACCAAGGTCAGTGGAGGAACGGAGGAAGAAAGGAGGGGGGAGGTGTGCCGGAGCAGAGACCCCCCTGTATTCTGTGGTGAGATGGCAGGGTGGCACCCCCCCCGCCACCCATGAAGATCTATGGTGGAGCAGACATTGATTTATGGCCTGTTGCTCCTGCTCAGATGATCAAGGTGCTGTGCCCAAAGAAGGCCGGGGTCTCATGGGAAAAGGTAGCCCCATGGCTGTAATTCAGTGCTGGGAGGATTGCAGCTTGCAGGGGAGTCCCACGTCGGAGCAGCTCGGGAAGGGCTGCAGCCGTGGGAGGGAATCCAGTCGGAGGAAATTAGTGACCCATGACGGAGCAGTGTGGGGAACGCTGCGGCCCATGGGAGGAATTTATGTCGGAGAAAGTTTGTGGAGGACTGTCTCCTGTGAGAGGGGGACCACGATGGGTCAGGGGGAAGAAGGTCCAGAAGCTCCCCCCACTGAAGATGGAAAAAGCAGCAGCACTGACTGCACCCCCCATTCCCTGCCCCTGCGCCACTGGGGGGAGGAAGTAGAGGTATCGGGAGCAGAGCTGAGCCCGGGAAGAAGGGAGTGATGGGGGGAAGGTGTTCTCAAGATGTGGCAATGTTTCTCACTGTCCTACTCTGTTACATGTTGTTAGTGTCTGTAATGAATGTATGTTCTTTTTTTCTTCCCCTAACGAGTCTGCCTTTCGCTCGTGATCATAAAAGGGGGATTTTTCCCCATCCCAGTCCTATCTTGAACCCCAAGCCTGGCTCTCTGTCCCTTCTCATTGCCGGAGGGGAAGGGAGAGAGAGCTGCTGCATTGTGGTTGGCTGCCAATCGGGCCTAAACCACAACACAAACAAACAAAAAAATAAAACTCAGATATCATTTAAAAGCTGAGGATTCACTATCGGGAGCTTTTCTGTGGTTGAAACTAAAGAAAACAATGACAAATTCTTGCAAAGAAAATTGTGAAATTGAATTATGTTTCGTTGATGTAATCCTCAAAAGTGCATTCCATTAACTCAGATACACTATTTGTCATTATTCAGGTAACTGTAAAATTTTCAAGTAATAAAAAATACTAATTCACAAGATACATTTTCTGGTAATCATGGGGAGGTATCAGCTGTGCTGACTTCTAATTTAGAAAGATTTCTTCAGTAATACTGAAATGTGTGATCAAGCTGCTATGTTAACTCATTTGAACTTTGTTACCAACATCCCATAATTACATTGTCACTGCCAGACTACTGGATCGTTCTTAAAAATAATGAAGAGTTTATTTCCATAGAGTTTATTTTTGTGTCAGTAGGGAACAAGAAAAGTTTATAAAAACTTCAAAATATTTTACTATGTATTCCTCATTTATTAAAACCCATTTTTATCTGTCTAGATGTTTATCAGTATTTCAAAAAGAAGTTTCACATTGTATTTCACGTTCTTCCTTGCTTGTAATCACTTCATTGCACTGATTCTATGACTACCCAGAAAATAGTTTCCATAGCAGCAGAGATGAGCCCGTGACTCAGTGAGGTTTGTGTTTAATATGATTATGTAATAGATCTTTATTCCTGCATTCCTTGCTGACAACTTCTAAATGTTCCTCTAGTCTTCTGACAGCCTCAACTTTCTGTTCTTTTACTGTAATTTCATTAATCTTTGGGTTTTCTCGTTTTGAACTTAATGCCTGGTAAATAAAGTTGGGTATTCTTGCTCACAAGGAATCAGAAAAGAGCACATCAAGATACAGTATAGTGTGGAAAACAATACACAAAAGTAGAAAAATACATAATCAAATTTCCTCATGTAACTAAATTACTGTTAGTGTAAGGCTGTGAATCAAACACTGTTCATGTGCTTGAACATAAGGCTAATTTTTTTCATCTAGTGAGACAAAAGGTTTTACAAACCTGGTTTTCCCAGATCTTACTGTAAGTAACGCTCAGAGGACAACTGGTTGGTTGCAGTTCAGCAAGAACCAGGTTCAAAGCAATACAGGCAGCCTGAAGTGGTAACTTTCCTGGCTGTTCATCTGCACCCCCAGCCACAGTTCACCTCTATCAGCTGTGCTCCCCTATAAACTGTTATAACTAGCTAGGGTGGGTTATTTTTGTTTTGATTTGGTTTTTTTTTTTTTTTTTTTTTTTTTTTGAATGTGTTACTTCAGTTATCTAATGATACAAAAATTCAACTCTAATGGCTAAAAGGGTCATGACTATGAATTTTGGGCAGGAATTTCACAAGGCAATATTGCTGCAAAATCTCTTATCTTGTGGCACTCCCCTGTGTTTACATTCTGATAATTTGGAATGATCAATAAGATTGACCAAGACCATGTGAAGGGCAGATCATCTTCTCATCACTTTTCCCCCATGACATATGACAAATACCAGAATTAACTAGCTAGAAAGTGGAAAGCAAAGATACAGGAAAAAGAAATACCAGTTATTAGTCCAACTGGCATAGTTAAAGGGATAAATTCACACACTGAATTGAACTCACACCGAAACAGAAGCAAATACAAATGGAGTACAACTGCTCTGACTTTAACTTAAGTATGTTAATCAGCTAGATAACGTGAGAGACAAGTATGGTTAGTACCTGTGGACCAGAAGAGATATTAGCAAGGGAATAAGTCATTAGCTTTGGATGAACAGAAAGAGAAAGAAAAGTAGCTATTACCTATGGAAAATTAAGGGTGATCTGAGAGAAAAGTGTGAGGAAAATTATAATGTGTCATAAATGCAGTATTTCCACTGAGTTCATCCTTGCTGTATCATTTGGTGCTGCTAGTTTTAGTTCCAAGCTTTATTTGCTGAAGATATTTTGAAAGTTTCCCTTTAGAATTATGGATTGGAAATTAGGTCAGAAATGTAACAACTATTTTGGGACAAATGTTTTCCCACTGTTCACTGAGATCTTGTGTTCTTTACGGTCTACATGATTTTTTTCTGAAAAATGGAGATTATCTGATTTTATTCGATAAACAAACCTTCCCTGTGATAACTGTACAATGTATTTTACATTCTCTAATGCATATGTAAGAATGGCATTAATTACACAATAGTCTCCCTGTAAAATGGAAAAATATATTTTCCTTATTGAAAAATTTCCTTTCTTCTATTAGGAAAATTAGTAAATATTTTGAAATGTATTTTTAGCCAACTGACAGTTTAATGACAAGGTATGTCATAATCCATAGACTAAAAAAATGAATTTGAGAATGAGCCACTAAGAATACCTTTGTCATTGTCTCACCTCAGTGTAAAGAAAGTGGAGGATATAAACAGCAAATGCTGAGTGATTTGAATTAAAAACAGCACAGCTTTGCCTGATTAACATTTTTTTTTTTTTTTGGTCTTAACACATCTGTGTTGCTAAGAACAACTATTTCACAATAGGACACTCTACTAAATTTTAAAACTACCTGAGTAAACCTGATTTTTTTTACTAAGTAGATTACTTATGATCTTCTAGTGAGTGGGAATTTATTTAATCACAGTACTAAAGGGCACTATGAGAACAGAGTACCTCAGATCACCTGATTTCAATGTCCTCAAATCGCAGACATAACTATTTTGGCAAAAAATAAGAAAAATAGCCTGTGTAACATGCTCAATATGCATCAGTTTTCCCATTACGAGAAAGGATTTTTTCATCGTCATGCTCATGCATCCTCATAATGTGTTATTACACAATCAAAAGTGCCAAACTACTTCCATTAACAAAAAGCTCTCCTAAACTTTAGAAACTTCACAAGGAGAAAGACCATACTCCTACTAAGATCACTGTGAAGTCTGTTGAAATTTATATTCCAGACTTTGTTCTTGCAGGTAAGAATCTGTCTATGTATTTAGACTTAGCTCCTCCCAGAAGCAAGTACAGCAGGACAGGATTAGAAAGAGACCAGGCTGTAATTACTTAGTAGCAATTTCAACATTTCCTTGAAGGCAGCAGTTACCTTCTCACATGTAGGAAGAGTCTATAAAGGTCAGGAGGGATCAATCAGGTCGTGTTCTGTGGATGTATCACAAGCTAAAAAGATTAGTCAGATTCAAAGAGGAGAAATCTACTGTCTCCCATAGGGCTGCAGCAATGCATCTCCCCCTGAGGAATGCAACATGCACCAGCCAGACTGCATAATTCTCTAAAACTTGTCCCAGCTTTGACTGGAGTCAGATCAAATAACACTGTGAGGTCCCTTCCAATCTAAATTATTCCAAAGCTATGAGACTGCATGAATCTGTGACTTAGTGTGCAGTTCTTCTTCTGATCAATTTTATAAAAGGCATAAGTGAATTTGTTTTTATCATGTTGATAGTAGTAATATAACAGCTTTATATACCACATATATCTTTTGCCAGTAACAAAGTCCTTCCAGCTCCTATGTCTATAAAATTCTACTATATGAGGAATTTTTCTTCCATTTCCAAGTGCCTCAACACCTGGAATCACTCGATTCCTTCAGCTTTCAGTAAAACATAAAAATGTTACAGAAAAGATCTTGAAACCACTCATATTAAATACTCAAAAAACAGAAAAAATAATTAAAAAACCCAAAGGTGCTGAGGATAGGCATTTATCACCATGTAAAATGCCTAGGAATATACAGGACAACATCACTGATACATGATACAGGACCTGCACAGTATGTGTCACCTTGAAGAAATAAAAGGCCACCAACAATAACCTGGAATGGCATGCAACACCCACATTATAAAAGGCCACCAGAGCTAATCTAGAATGGCAAAATGGTATCCAACTCCTAAAATGCTCCCCAGGTATATTTTTATTACTAATACGTAGGCATTACTCATGATTCTATTTCCTCATATTTGCAAAAAAGTTACAATTTTCACACAATTAGGTAGCAGCACCATGGTAACCTTACTTGGCAAAATCAAGATTTCAATAGGAAGTATACATACAGTAGCTCAAGAGCTAAGTAGAGAAAATAGTTTTACGCTTTCCAGCAAATATTCAATGTACATCCAAAACAATCATATTGCATCACACTTACAGAAATTACGATCATAAATGAAATAAGCAAGCACAAAATCAGACATCTATGATAAAAAATTAATACTAAACAGGAGCTAGCCTTTTGTGTCATTCTATTATATTTGCTACCTTTGTTTTTATACAAAAATTTTTGTTGTTCTATGTGTATCCTTTCTTATTACCTAATTAGCTTTTTCATTTATAAATCTGTGTAAACATGTTTAACAACTGATGTTTGTCATCACATCCAAGTTTTTTACCCTTCCTGAGACAGAGAGGATGACTGAATCCTCTGTAAAAGGTAACAGTCACTTCCCAAATGCAAGCTTTCCCAGTACAGACCAAACTTTTCTGTTCCGCTCACATCAGTCATTCCTACAGCTTGTTTCAAGAAAAGCAATCAAATAATCTCTAACATATATATTCAGATTGCATTAATATGCTATATAATCTGTTTATCTTCATTATTTAGTACATTTTACTTATATTGAAAATACATTCAGCAGACATGTTTGTTGACTCAGGTGTAATATATGTCCATCAGAATATTTCTCAAAGAATCAAGAAAAACGTTATTACTGAGCCTGAGCATCTCTGACAGTACTTGTTTGTTACACATTTATCCATATGAAATTATATCTACAATTGTGATATTCCACACTCTAGTGTGTTTAATTCACCTTCAGTTTCTCATAATCCCCACAGTTCTTACTGACATGAAATGGAAACCATCATCTACTCACTAATTACTCTTCCACACCGTTAACATGGAACATACAGAGTAGTAACACTACACTGAGTATTGACTGACAATTTCTCTCAGACTACCTCTGTGAAAATTAACTCTCAACTTCAGGAAAGATAACGAGTTTTACATCCTACTCTTGCATTTCAATGTAAGATTAATAAATATTTGGGTCTATTATCCTGAAGAAAATACTTAGTAAGACAGTGCAAAAGCCAAAGAAGCTATGGGAAGAATGAGAAGCACATGATGTATTGCTGTAAACAAACAAAACTCTCATCCAAGAAATCACTTGTGAGTTTTTTTCTTCAAGCATGTTGAAATTCTGTCAATCTGCTTTTCAGAGAAATCAAATCAAGCAATAACAATCTCTCCCAATTCCAGCACCACTGCTGCAGATGTCTTCACACCCAAGGCACAGCACTTTGATTCCAGCTCACCTTTCTGATCTAACCTTTTGATTTTGGGACAGATAATGGATTACTTTCAATTCCAATACTCTCCTAGGGAAAATGTCTGGAGGACCTATATCTTAGCATGTCTCTCTCTCACTCTCAGACATGCACTCCTGTTGACATATGTTCATCAATCAATGCAAATTTAATTTGGCAAATCTGCAGTATCTCAGTATCTTTATGACACTGGAACCCCTATTTTTTCCCTAGTTAACGAAGACTGCATTATGATATCACTTCAATTAAAAAAAAAGGAAACACCATGTCCCACCCCCACTCCCAAACAAGTATGAATTCATAGTTTTCCTTTTCAGGCTTTCCTGGAGTTTAATTCATTAACTTGCATCACAGTTGGGGGCGGGGAGATTCTCAAATATCTACAACCAACCAATAAAAAAAGTCTTAAAAAATTGGAGAACATTTAAAATATTTTTTTACTTAGACTCTTGAGGATTATCCAAAATAAAAATGAGAAAGGCTACATATATTTCAACCTGAACCTCATGTAAAGAAGATGGGTTATCCACTGAGACTTGCAAGGACTATGGGAGACAAATGTTCATTCAATATCTATTTAACCACAAATTGTCCTGTTGTGATCTGTAGACTTTCTCTGTCTTTCACCTCAAAAATGGAGATGTCAGAAGTCTCCTCATTTGTGTGAGTTCTACGAAACAATTATATCTGAAGGGCATTCAAGATACAGATTTTTAGAATGAGCATTCATTAAGGTAAATAACTCCTTCTCTGAAGCTGTTAAACAACGGGGAAGGGGGCTGTTTTCATTTTCTTCCCCTCCTCTCTGGAAACCTTCAGTGTATCCCAATTTATATGAATTCACTGACACTAGAAGTACCAGTGCCTTTTTTTTTTTTTTCTTTTTTTTTCTCTTGGAAAAGTTTACCCCTGAGTCCAAGTTGTAATACTGCTTCAAAGAAATGAAATGGGGTTCTGCAAGCAAGGGGAAGTCAAGAAATCTGATATATACAGTGATGACAGAGCAACGTTAATGAAGAATATATAAGACCAAATAATTCTTGGACTAGTAACCTCAGGTATCCTGCAGCCTGTGTCTCACTGATGATTGATTTTTGTGTTAAGGGAGGCACGAGCTGTGTGAATTCTTGCCCATCTCTTAAAGTAAGATCTCTCAAGTAAAGCCTTCCCTTTACTTGAGCTATTTATAAGATCTCTTTTGTCTGTAAAGCTCCTTACTTTCACACAATCATCAGGAACTTACTGTTTTTTGTGAATACTCCTTGGAGTTGGCCAACCAATTCCACAGTTATAAATACAGAAATATGTTCCCTATAATATAAGTATCTTTGTTTCATAGGAATCAGTACTGCAAATATGGACTTAAAGAGCACACACTGTACCAAAAAAATCAGATATTTCATTTACTTTATAGGTAAAAGACTTTTACCATTTGACTAGCTCTCCTTGCTTGCTTAATACCTGATTAGATCAGGAAATCCAAACAAAATATTGCCCACAGCAATAATGTTGGTTTAGTATATTTATAAACAAAATAAAATGTTATTAAAATTGGAAAATAAAAAAATTGAAAGCTAGCACCATTGGTCTGACTCTTCATCTACTACCTCCTTTGCTTCTCAAGAGTTTCCATTCCCCTGGTGGCCTGCTTTCTGACTCCTGTCTTCCATCCAAGGTTGCTGCTCTGGATAACTGGATTGACAACCCAAGAGGTCTTTTAATTTACATCATGGGGTTAACTGGAATATCATAATATTAACAACAAACACGGTGCTCTCTGTGCTGCTTTATAGTGTAATAAATACTGTATATCCTTGAGTGTTAAAGAGCACTATGAATAAATCACCTTTGTAAGGAAAGCCTAGGATCAAAGCAGTCATTCTACAACACTGCAAATACCTTCCCCATTTTTATCATCTACCATCACATATAGGTTTTTCCTACAGCAGTACTAAGAATATTCAAAAAACTTTTTAAAAGTAATAAATAATGAGATTTTCTGTAAAATTGTCCAGCACTAGATATTCAATAGATTGGTTTCTTTTTGCCCAAAACTGTTCAGGAAAATTTTTGTATTTGCTTATGTTTTTGATTATATCCTGTGCTATTTGATATGTTGTTCTAGATTACATGTTTATTAGGGTTTTTTTGACCTTGTTAGGAAATTAGTAAGATTTTATATCTAGCTTTTCAGGCAATTAATATTTATATGGCATTTTAATGGCATCTATATGTAAAACCTTATCATTTCAGAAAATTAAAGCAAGCTCTTTTAATCAATTGAAAGTGAATACATTCTAGAGTTTATGGCAAAAGAACCAAACAATAAGAGGCTTCATAATACGTCCTTAAGTATTCCATCTCTGTTAGAAAGCAAAAATGCTATTCTAGAATACTGCTATCAAATATAATCATATTGTTCACATCAAGAAAGAAAGTGGTCCAAAACAACAGATCTTTCCCATGAATACTTTGTCTTCTTTTATGGTATGGTAGTCTGGGATGACTAACACTACCTTGAAGTCACAATTTTATTAAAAATTAAATGAAATACAGTATCTTAGGCAACTGTTTCCTCTTTCCTTTAAATTCTCAATATTGAAAGTAGTTTTCTGATCCAGATTCTGAGTTCAGTTCTGATTCTTACAGAGATGGATAAAGCCTTAATCCTATTACCTGTAATTTTATAAACGAAGGTAGAATTTGGACTTTGATGACTTAGATTATTTGATTTGACTCTTTGAAAACCCAAATTTTCATTTTGACGTTGATTATAATATTGTACCTTATCACAAAAAGTGGCATGGTACTTTACAGAAGAAAGCCACAGTCATATTTATGAGCCAGCTGAAACCTCCACTGAAGCATGAACTTCAGTATTCATATCCTATTTATAAGTGACTTGTAGCATTATCTGGAGATAGGATCAAGGGTGAGTGAGGAACACTGAAAGATGGTTTAACCTCCTGGCATGATTTGTCTGCCAGTACACAGATTACACCACTTTTCAAGGCATGCAATTTTCCCCTTTCCTCCTGTATTTTTCCTGATATTTCAGGATCCAAGAAAGCTAAATTTTGTGAAGCAAGGCTTTAGAGCCAATATTTTCTGCCTTCTGTTCCATGGTGGGTGATGTTGCTAAACCTTTGTTATTCCTGCCCAACTCCATCTACTGCCTCTTAACACAACGCTATCGCCTAGTACTCAAAATCTCTGAACCTTGAATCTGTAACATGGGGGGAGCATTGGGGAAGCACTACTGTACTCCTGCTCTGGTCTACATTCTTTCCTACATGTGCACTATTTGCCGTTGTAGTAGATAAGATGCTAAACATGGCTCTGATATGTGATAAATATGTCATCAAGTAATTTATCCCAACAAAGTTAGCTTTAGTGAAGGCCATGGATGAACACAGGTTTTGAAGAGTTATCTGTCTGTCAACTATGTTAAATCCCCTTCTCCATATCTATAGCAAAACTCCATGCAAGAAAGCAGCTGGAGACAAATATCTCTCTTAACTGCTGGATTCCAAAATACACTGCATTTGGTTAAGTAACAGTATGTAAATATTAAAATCAGCTTGTAAATTACTGGGACAGAGAAAACAGTTATCTAAGTTTTAAATGAAAACTGGATCTTTATTTGGGTGAATCATTATTTTTCCTATACAATTAAAAAAAGATTATAGTGCTTCAGGTAATAAATGTAATTCTACCTAACTCTAGCAATTTGTATTGGTATAATCTTTCCTAAACTGTGCATTACAAGTTGTTCTGTTGAAATTAATGCTCAATGGTACAAGTAACTTGTAATAATAGTTTCTACCCTGAACAATCAAATGAAGAGAGGAATAAATTAGTACGGATTATAAACACATCTTAAAAAGCAGCAAAATTATATAACTAGCATTTCAGGTGTTCCCTACTGTGCCTTAGATTTTATTTAAACCTATGATCATCAGACGCTTGCTGAAATGCAAGACACACACCTGATTTGAGTCATCAACCTATATATCTACTGTTCCTACTGATTGAAATTTCAGAAATCCTCTGACCTCACACAAAATACCAAGGGTCAGAATGCATGAGCAGCATGAAATCAGATGTGCCATATTGTTCAGCATCTGTTCCTAACTTCACACAAATGTTTCCCTGGAAAACACAGGGCTGTCAGCATCAATAATTTTATGATAATCCATCACCCTTTACCTATGTTTTGTCTCACCAATTATTCTCATTAGACCTTATTTAGCTAGCTGTAACTGGTTAAATAAGACTCAGATCAACACCTAGAAACCACCAACATAATTTATATTCAAAAGATTATATTTTTGTCTTTTCTTTCCTTCCCTTCCCTTTCTTCCTTTTAAATCTCTCATTTTGAAGACTCAGCCTGCATTCTCCTTCTTTTTGTTCTGCCTTACTATCAGTATGAAACCACTTCTTACTAAAGACCTTTCTTTCTTGATACTGTAATTTTTATAGTATTGTTACAGAGTTCAGAGACAGTTTTATTGTAAGTAATAAATACTTCTAAAATTTTTCAGGCATCCAGCAATTGTGTTTATTTTATGTCACCATCACATCATGAAAGATCATAATGGTTACAGGCCAAATGCATTTCTAAATTAATATAAAATTTATACCCCTTCATTAATTGAACAAAGTAATAAAGGAACAACTAATGAATAGCTTTTAGATATTTCAAGCACTTTTAGCATACTTAAATATTTCAAGATACTTTTAAACCTATATATCATCTAAAAATGAATGTACCACGTACTTCATGCTTCTCTGTTAACATATACATGCAGGCATCTGCAGTACTGTGAAAACTCACAGCCACATAAACAACATATTATTAAATATGCTAGAATTTATCTTACAGTGATATGAAAGGAAATCATAACTGGTAGGAATAGACTCGTATTTCCCCTAGCAGAGACTTTCAGGAAAAGTTGAGCCAATGCCTACTTCCAGTGAAAGGTAAGAAAGTATATTCAGTATAGTTCTGCTGTGTGAATAAACTGCCAGAACCCTTTCAAGAACCCAGGTCCATTTCAGATTAACTCTCAGTGCTAGTAAAACTTGGCATAGTCCTACATTAGACACTTTGGAAGAATAAGGAGTACAGTTATTGGTTTTGTTTTGCTTTTAATGTCTTCTATGTCTTCTTTTTCTTTTTTTTTTTTTTTTGCTTTCTATTATTTGTTCTCTCCTACAATTTTTTAATTGACTCTCATTTCCTTTTTATTTCCTTTCCAAAACTATATATTAACAAAGCTTGTTTTCATAACTAAGTTGATTACCATCAGAAAATCTTTTTTAATTACAATGGTTATTTAATTAAAGACAGTGCATGACTAAAGAGCATGACAAAATCCATGAAATAAAATCAAGAATCAAGTACATTTTGAAAGCCAACAAGGCTACTTGTTACCAATATTCAAGTTAAGCACTTAATCATTCAAAAATCACCCCTTTTAATAATCAAAAATGCTTAGTCTACCTCACCAAAGGACATTCTCTTTTTACTCATACAACATGAAAGAGTAAAGACAAAGTGGTCTAAAATTATGTCTTGTTTTTGATTTTGAAACATATTGCTGCTCGAGGCTATTATATCTATTAGCTAAGAAACCTTTTTTATGTAGCACGTTTTATTCTTTATTTTAACTTTTCAGTCTCATAATTCTTACATTATCTTAGTCCTTTCTTCTCATTTCCCAATTTCTTCTTCCCTCTCCAATGCATGCCTTCCCTGCACACTTTTTTAATTTCATTTTGCAGCATGTAGAAATTCAAATATATACAACAGATTTTGAAGTTTAGCTATATGAATAGTTTCAATCAAATAAAACTAAAGGAGTTAAACAATTTTATTTCTCGAACTTTATGTCCTCATGCTTATTAGTACCATATGACTACATTTAAGTAACATGCAAACTAATATCAGTACATGTCCTTCATACTGATAACCACATGGCAAAGGGTCAAATTAAGGTAACAGTTAATACTTTGTCCTGGGTTTGAGTGAGTTGTGGGGGATTTTTTGGTAGAAGTGGAGGGGGGTATGGGGGGGGGCCCTGTGAGAAGCTTCTCAAAGCTCCCCTGGCTCCAAGTTGGCCCCACCTCTGCAGCAAAACGGAGCCAATCAACTGTACCTCTGTGATAACGTATTTAAGAAGGGACATGGTGAGGAGGAGTTGGGACTTGTGAGGAGGAATTCTGGCAACTGCGTGAACACCAAGGTCAGTGGAGGAACAGAAGAAGAAAGGAGGGGTTAGGTGTGCCGGAGCAGAGACGCCCCTGTATACTGTGGTGAGATGGCAGGGCAGCACCCCCTGCCACCCATGGAGATCTACGGTGGAGCAGACATTGATTTATGGCCTGTGAGGTGCTTTGCATGGGTGACTAAGGTGATTGTACCCAAAGAAGGCTGGGATCTTGTGGGAAAAAGTAGCCCCTGCTGTTGTAGTTCGGTGCTGGAAGGATTGCAGCATGCGGGAGTGTTCCGTGCTGGAGCAGCTTGGGAAGGGCTGCAGCCATGGGAGGGACTCACGTTGGAGAAAGTTTGTGGAGGACTGTCTCCTGCAAGAGGGGGACCACGATGGAGCAGGGGGAGAAGTTCCAGAAGCTCCCCCCACCAAAGGTGAAGAAGCAGCAGCGCTGACTGCACCCCCCATTCCCTGCCCCTGCGCCACTGGGGGAGGAGGTAGAGATATTGGGAGCAGAGCTGAGCCCAGGAAGAAGGGAGGGGTGGGGGGAAGGTGTTCTCAAGATGTGGCAACGCTTCTCACTGTCCTACTCTGTTACGTATTGTTAATGTCTGTAATAAATGTATGTTCTTTTTTTCTTCCCCTAATGAGTTTGCCTTGTGCCTGTGACTATAATGGGTGATTTTCCCCTCCCAGTCCTATCTCAAAACCCAAGCCTGGCCTATTTGTCCTTTTTCATCACTGGGAGGGGAGCGGGGAATGAGCAACTGTGTGGTGTTCTGAGCTCAAACCACAACATACTTATAAAAGTGGAAAAATAGGAAAAATATGTAATATTATTATGTCATTACCTGAAGATTCAAGAAATATTCCTGACTCATGTACTTTTAAGAATTTAATAGACCTTAGAAGGTTGCTGCTATACTGGCATATCGATTTGTTCTGTTTTCCAAGGAAATGAGTCTAATGAATAACAGGAAAAAGTTGAAGCATTTAATATAAAAACCTTTTTCATCAAATTAAAAAATAAAAAAGAAGACTTACTGAAAATATGCAAGTCTTTTCTTCTCTCACTTTACATTGGAAAGTTTGTTTTGCCTTTTATACTGAGTATTTTTTAGTTTCTAGGTAGTTCTGGAAAATGACCACCTCATATCGCAGTAATACTGACACCATAGCTTTAACCTGCTGTATGTGGATCAGAGATGATTTCATTTTTCATTTCCTTCGGATGATAGCTGAATAAAAACTGCCACTCTATAAAAAATAATAGAGTTTTGTGTTGTGTTTTTTTTTTTTTTTTTTTTTTTCAAGTATTGGTATTTTCAAAATGAATTATGAAAAATATTCTGGTATTCTATGAGGGTGCTCTATTTCAAAGACATTAATCAACTCCAACCACACAGGCAAAGTCAATTAAAATTCTCACAATATCATGTCTCTTTAGCTAAATATGCATGGAAAAGCTTCTGGAAATCCTGGCTTGTCCATTGACTTAATCAAGATCAGAGGGAAAACCACAGATTGATATTAAAATGCAGTCAGCATAAGACAGACTGTGTATGATTCACATGCATACTGGTGTAAGAACACATGTGCATGTTTCATACACACATATGAAAACACAAAAGGCACACATGCACACACAGAGGAGTTACACGACAGAATGTAACAGGCCATAATGAATTTGAACAAGACAGAGACAGCTGCACCACACTTTTGCTTCCCTAGCTTATTGTAATGAACAACAATTAAGAAAGAAAAAGATAAATCAAAGTGATCTGAGCTGCCCATATAACTGCCTCTTCCTTGTAGATTATTGAGGGACAGAGAGAGAGATCAGAGAATAAGCACAGAAATTAATCTAGGTATACAGATTATAATTTTTTTTAGTATTTTGAAGTGGGTTTAAGCCATTTTAGTAAACTGCAAACAAATTATTTATAAAAGAACATCTATAAAATTTTGCATGACAGATTCACACAACTGTAACAATACATTGCCTAGTATTATCTGAAGCCAAAGGCAGAAACTGTGAATCAACTGACTGATGTTTTCTAGTCAAGACAGTACATCAGAGATTTTTAAGTTTTTTTCAGAAGTTATACAACAAATAGAAACATAATTGCATTTGTAAAAGTGAAGGAAAAAACCTTTTCAAAATTCTATGACAATACCTAAACAGATTCATGTACTGTTATCCAGTAACATGCGTTGTTCTTTTTACCATCTCTTTTAAATTTATTGTCATCTGTTTGTAAAATTACATGAAGACAGACATTGCATGGAAATAATTTAGTAAACTAAATCACAGTTTTATGTCAGAGAGCATTAATTTAGGGATCTAAATTCAGTATTTCATTTGACAAGATAGTTTAGTTTCATTCTGTTGTGCTACAACACTGCCTCTCAGCATACTACTTAATTTTCTTTCCTATTTATGGGAGGATGTAAAGATCCTAAATAATTTAAAATTTTATATGGAACCAGGGATCAGGCTAAAACAATTAGTTCTCTTGCCAAAATATGATCCTTAAGTTCTTAATTTTACTGCACACTGCAGTGTACTGTAATTCACAATACAAACAGTTGTTTTATCAACATAATGTATAAACTGAGAACCACATCCTCAGCACTGCTTTCATAAAAACGTAAGAATGGCCATTCTGGGTGAGACAAAAAAGTCAGCCTAGTCCAATATCTCATTTCCCACAGCAGCAAACCGGAGATACCCAAACATAAGAATAGGATAAAATTCAGATGAATGTATTTTTTGGTAAATCTCTTGCCCTTCATCAATTTTGATAGCCTTTGGTACATTTTTCTTCTATGTGTTTGCCCAATCAATTCTTAAACATCTATACATTTTTTGGATCCACATCATGTGGTGAAGAGCTCCATAGATGAAATACAGATGATGCTGCCAGAGTAACATTTGTCCTTCCCTCAATTTTTCACAACTTCTCTCTAACCAAGTGACTAACCACCAAATAACATTTTTTTGTGGGGGCTAAGCGGCTGCAGCTTCTCTGTACCTATGTTCAACCTGCTTCTCCACTTTATGGGTAACTTCTCCTAACTGCCTTATTTCCCTGGACTCCTCCTGGAATTAGTACCTATAACTATTGCACCATCACCAAATGAAAAGGAAGCTAGAAGATTTATGTCACTCAGGTACACATTTAATGTACAGTTACTGATCTTCACTATCCTGCTGAGGCACAGAAATGTGTTTGCACACTTCACTACTCCACCTCCACAAGAATCAGTACTTTTAGCATCATGCTTTGAGGCTTCAGAGCCTGCCTGAATCATCATATAATGTTCTTCGTCACCCTCTGTATACCACCTAGTATTTATTTATACTACATCTGTTATTTTCCAGAGTCCACCCAGCATACTATGCATATTAAACACAAAAAATACTGTGAGGATCCTAATGCTCAAAAAAGGAAATATTTCATGTATAATGTCTCCAAAAGGGTATTTTTACAAGGGTAACAGGCAAAAAGCTATGCAGGATGGTTTTTCTAAAACAACATATGTATCAAGATTGGCTTACAATTACTTTTGAAAACCAAGCCATTAACTGCTAACCCAAAATTTTTTTAGATTGTGTGTATAAGAAAAATACTGAGTGTTATAGCATACAAAAGTACCACACAGAAGTATGAAAGAGTTTCTAGAAATACTTCTAATCACTTTCAACAGAATACACTATAAGTAGTCAGATGTTTTAATGCTCAGTAAACTACTAAAGCTATCAAATAAGAATTTTGGAATTTTTCTCTGTAAAACAGACAGACTGCTTGATGTAAAATTATTATTTAGGGATACCTTTTTGGGGTCAATAAATGATTTGTACATCATGAGGTTATTAAATGTTGAGTAATAGTCTAATAAACAATTTCAGTTAACTAGGACAGAGTATTGTGACATATTTATATGACTGGATTACTCAGATGGACTTAGATCTTCAGTCAATGAATAATAGTAACCTGCCAGAATGTTTCAGCTGAGTTTATACCTTTGAAATTGAAATTGAAATTTGAAGTTTATACCTCTGTGATTATACTGTATCATATGGTATAATCTATTTTAATTTTCATTGAAGCAATGGTTTAAGAATGTTTTAAATTCCAAAAACAGCTTCCCCTTTACAAGTTTATTCAATCAAAAATCCTTAGGAGGTTTTTTGTTGTACTCTTGCTTTACGTAAGTGACTCAGGTTTCATCTAAACTTTAGGTTTTCTGAAGTAATTTTATTCACACACACCATGAATCCAAAATCCATAAATATATTCCCTCAGACTACAAAAATTATTTTAATTTTTACAGTAATAAAAACCTTCATCTACCACTGAATTTTATTTTCTTGAAAGTAAGTGTTTCATTAACCTTCAGTAAACTACAGATTACAGATTTATTAAATCTTAAAACAGGAGTATAACAGTCCTTAGACAGTTAGGCCAAAGCTCAGATAACTATTCATAACAGGATATTTATTTTGCCACAGTAATAACTAGACATCAGAACACTCCTGTTAAAAATCAGAAATTACTTGAGAGTTTATAGAAGGCATAGTCTCCAAAACTTTCATATCTGCCACAGACTCTGTGTTGCCATACTCTTTGCCCTTTTTTTGCTGTCCAACAGATCCTGCTTCCTCTTTAGAGGAAAGGGAGACTCTTCACTTTGAAGGACTGTGGCAATGGTGAATTGAGGGCAATTATAGAAAGAGCTAAACTTTATTTACCTGATTTATGATAATTTACCTACTTCATCTGTTTGACTTAAATACCAAATTTGCTTACTTGCACCATTAATGCAAAAAAATAACCAAACCCCAAAAGAACCAAACCAAACAGAAAACCTGACCAGAGATTACTTGGACATGGATAATTCTCCCATTCAGATCTCTCCTACAAGGATCTTCCCTGATGGGTCCAATAAAAAAGATAAAATGAAGAGGCTATCATAAGTTGTTTCTCAAGAAGGAAAACAGATATACATCTACAGAAAGATCCAACTGTATTATTTTTGACTCTACGGAATTATTCTATTTCCGCTTGTTAGGATTTTTCAATATAGTCAGGGAAACTGAAAAAATACTGTGGGTTTTTATTCTCTTTATGTTTCCACAGTATTATTATCCTTATATCCAAATGCAGTAAGAAAGGCTCAGGATGCAAGCTTGATCTCTACCCAGGTATTCATGTACAGTACCCAATATTTTCTTTTAAGCCTTAATTCTTTCCATCTCCAGTCCCCATTGATCACTTCAACAGAACTGTTTTATGAAATGGCAGAGATGGAAACAGTTAATTTTAAATGTTATGGAGTAGCAATATAGTCTTCATAACAGAAATAATGATAATACCCGCTAGAATGTATTTTTACGTAAGTAATATTCCCAAAACACATAACAGTAATATGATCTCTGAGCTCAGTGATTGAAATAGAAAATAGCAAAGCAAAGATTATCTACCTTTCAAGTTCTTTCCATTACAGCTTTATGGCAGAAGTGTCATAAAGATGTGGTTGCTAACTCACACTAGATTCTGGCTTCAGTAATTCTATACCACCTTTTAATTTTAAAATCTTATGCCTCTTACTTTTATTAATAAATTTATCTTTAAATATTCTAATAGATCTATATTAAAAATTACACTCAAGATAATGATAATAATAAATAAAATAATTCAAAAGCTAATAGTTAAGTAATAAAGTGATTTAAATTACTTTGCAAATCATTTATGAAATTTAAAATTAAGTGCAAGATAATGTAGAACTAAGCATAAAAATCAACCCTCTCCCTTTATAATTAGCATTTTAATTATGGAAAGGACAAAACCAACATGAAACCATCAGGAAATTAAAATGTAAATAGTTTACAGCCCTCTTGAGAAAAAATAAGTTTTGGATGTGTATATACACATAAGCTTATACCAATCAACCCTGAGAACAAATCCACAGGCAAATTTCATTATTAACTGTTCACATTATACATTTTTGTTTTAAATTAACTACTGTGAAAATGAAGAAGTTCTTTAATATTTATCATCATAATTTGGTAAGTAAACTGAAATGTTAGAGTATGTAGCTGTAGCATATAATGTGAAAAAATTATTTCAAACAAAAGTGTCTTTTGAATTGCATGTTCATCCAACAGAGTAAACAGATTTTTGTCTCCTCTGCTACTTCCGTGTAGCATGCCCATACCCAGAAAGATGGCTTGAGTGAGTTGTATATTCCTGAAGACAATGACAGAAATTAGAAAGGCCTCCATCTCTATAAAAAATGTCATAAAAGTATGATTTGAGGATGACCAAGTGTATATATTTTTTTTATTTCTCTCTATATATACATCTATCTTAATCTACATTCAGTATTAAAATATTATTTCTTAGCGTCTCTACTGAGCTTAGGAAAGCAGGATAGCAATTTTGATTTTCATTCTGTGAGAACTCCTTTTCCTTTTTTGACTTGTTCCATCACAGCATACAAAAATAAAATGACTGATTAAGAGTTGAATTAGTCAATCAGAATTAATATATATATTAATTCATACTGTATTTTTATTATATTTGTTGATGTAGAAAGAAATCTGCACAATTTGTTTTACTTAACTGAATGGTACAGTAAAAAAATTTGCACTGGGTCTCTGAAGCTGGATGTTCGACTGAATATATTATTGTCACGATGGACACTGATGTGACTGAAAGGCTATACACCATGTTGCCTGCAATAACGAATCATTAGACAAGCTCTGTTGGACCAGGCTTTTCCAGAAAAGGCAGCCAAATTTATATTAGAATCAAGAGCCTTAGGATTGTGTAATAATGTTGACTTCTATTTGGTGGTGGATCCACTATTTCTACATTGCCTCTGGCAATATCATTTATATTCTGCTTTTATTGGATTTCTGGATTTTTATTCTGCAACTGTATCTAACAGTATAGTAAAATATGACTGTTAGACATAAACAAGATATATCATCATTGTTGCATCATTTGGGTAAAGATCTTAACACTTTTTTCCCCTCATTCCCTGCAGGCCACACAAATGTCTTATTCACACTTTTGATTAAAAAAAAAAAAAAAAAAAAAAAGAAGTTATCGCTGCTGTATTATTCCTGCTTAAAACATTTGATTTCATCATTTAATCCTGACTGGGATTCCAACCACACATCTAATATCCTGACTTATAAGAAAGGAGAGGAAATACTCTGCCACGTAAGACATATATCACTACATATTCTATCTTATCTTCCTATTTATTTTTTATTATAATTTCTAGATGTACTAGGTCTAATTTAGGCTAGATTGACACAAGTACATTCTGTTCCTGTACACAGACTTGTATTGATTTCAAGATGGTAGATTTGTATAAATAAAAGCAGGATTCCAAGCACAGACTGTAATTTGTTATTGTACTTTATACCCACATAAATCATCCCAATAATAGAAGGGAAAGAAGAAACCATGACACATTTCATTATTCATAGAGGCTGGTGCATTGTAGTAACTAAAGTTTGTTCAAATGGTTTGATATCTTTCTAATTACTGCTAAATAATATTGCAAAACATTACTACTTGGCCTAACTATAAAATTAACTTGGCCTACTTTATTTGTCCTATTTGAGACAAACATGCTGATTCATTAGCCTTCTTTTCTTTTCATGTAATGAGTTTCTGTTTATTATTTTCTTGAACCTTAATATACAAAATTAAGTTTTTTCTCTCTTTTTTTTTCTATTAAATATGACCACATGTTAGCAACTCTATTCAAACAACCTTTAAGAATTCAAAATTATATTTGTATAATATTCCCTTGAAAATCTCAATTTCCACAAACATTAATATCATGCTAGAATACACATGGAAAGGGAACACAGCTAAATGCCAATGAAGAAAATTAAGCTAATTCAATTTTCATGAAAGCAAATATTTGAAAAAAATTCTGATATACTTGTTCCAGCCTATTTACATAGTGAATGATTAAGAATAAGCTGTCTAGCAGACACTGTTCACTCAGCTAAAGCATATTATTATTATTTAATAGAAGGTAAACATCCACAAACTGAAAATAAATATGTACGTTCATTGTCACCTAACCTATCACATGAAGTTGTTGCCCTCTTCTATAGTTCCCACACTCATTATTCTTTTTGAATGTTAAAACTTTTACGAGAGATTGCACAAGTCATAGTTTAATACGTATCAAAATCTTGATTCACATAAAGTGAATTGTGGAAGAAGATGTAGTTATCTACACTTTTTCTGAAACATGGGGCAAGCTACCTGTGCATGTTGGACTGCTGACATGGTAATAAAGGTACAAGTTATGAATCTGTGTTCCTCAAGCTGATTCTAAATCAGCCCTGACACTTCATGATAAATCTGAAGGAATGAGACAAATGAGCAAGCAGTGACCTTGTACAGGCAAATAACTCTTTATGTTCTCGATGCATCTCTATGAAGTAAACATTGTTTACAGGCAGCTTTCCCTAAGCATTAAAGTTCTGGATACTACAGTACAATTTTCCAAAGCCACTGCAAGGTCAGGTTGAAGTTGGTTAAGCAATCATATAGAAAGATTTTTGTTTTCTACAGTGAATTAAATCACATTTTTACAAAGTAAAGTAGGGTACAAAGTATTTATTCCCTTTTTCTTTTGGGAACTTTGTTAGTATTCTGCCATTAAAACTGCATGACCAGACAAATATAAAAATGAGAAATTAATTTTATTCCATTTTTTCTTCATCAGAGATAATTTGTAACAATAAATGCCAAAATGTACATGTATATATATATATATATATATATATATATCAGGAATAAAATAAAATATTTAAAATTTTGATTCAGGCACCCAGAATCAGTAACATAATTTGCACATCAAATCAAAGCAACTCATATTTGCTAAGAAGTGCTATTAAATAGCACTGTTTTAAACAATACCTCTTTACTTTTTATACAGGAAGATGCCTTTGCATGAGATGATCAGTACTACAAAATAGCTAACCAAATATGTGTAGCAGAGGCTGGACAGTTCATGCATACTCTTGCTGTGCTTATATGTAACAAATAGGATATTGCAAACGTGATTTCAGATTAGTTGCCTTTCCACTGTGATGTGACAGATTTTATGTTTTTCCCTTTCATTGGAAAAAAAAAAAAAAAAAGGTAGATAACAGAGATTTACAGAAATTTACCAGTATTCTGCACATTAATTATTATACAGTCAGGTAAATCTATGCCATACTTATGACAGATTGATTTTATTTTTTTCCCCCCCGATAAGTGCTAGGAAAAGAAGTATACAACACAGAATTTATACATACAAAGTGAGATAAAAAGTTATTTAGAAAAATGGTATTAGAAACACTTAAAATGAGTTCTTCACTGTACTCAGGACAGCAACTATGTGACACACTCAAAAGAGATTAAGAAGAAATCAGTTAATTCCTACCCACTGCACTTCAAATGAAAGAAGACATGCGTTTTACAGAATACCCTCCAGCCCCATAAAGTTGTGCTTTTACATGAATGTTAACAAATCAGATAAAAAAGTACAAGTATACTTAATTATAACATGATTTTTTTGTTGACATGCTGTGAACAAATGTTTGAATCATGCATGGAGCTGACAGGTTCATTCAAGAAGCTTAAGTTTCTGTTTTCCAGTGGAACATAAAAAGGAGATAAGAACACAGCCAATTATAAAAATAAGACTCTGTGCATGTGTGTGTATGCATGTACACGTGCATATATGTCTATGGTTTTCCAACAGTACTCATTTTAACTGGCTAACAATGTTCTAAATATTCTTTAAAGGAATTATAAATCTGAGAAGAAAATACTCTTGAGGAATCTACAGTTATTTCATAGGAATTTCCAATAAAATTTCTTACAAGGATGTTATCTAATGTTTGAGACTAAAAGATAGTAAGATAGAGGTCATGTTTCTATTGAAGAGGAACACCAGAAACACTAATAGCCTATGAGTAGGACACTTACCTGGAACATGATCTATATTGGAGACTGCATGAATTTGAACCTTGGTCTCTGATATCTCGTCTAAGTCTCTTAATCATTAATAATTAATGATATTGCCTGCTCTGGACTGGATCTTTCTCACTACAAAAAACAAACAAAAGGGAAACAAAAGCTTTCTTGCATTCATCCCAAAATGGGACATCAGGTTCTTGAACATTAAAATATTGAGGGATGTAAAGAAATAGTTTTATATCCGGTCACGAGATAACAAGTTTTGAAAATGAGATTATTTACAGTTTAGAATAAATTATTGACAATAAATGTTTGCCATTGAAATAAATGAAATCTGTAGATGGGACAGAACGTATTTATTAAATATCTAGCAACTCTTCCTATTAAATTATAATAGTATTTATTCAAAACCTAATAACAAACTGCTGCCTTTGTAAAATGAAAGAACTTGTCTGTTTGCCAAACAATCAAATTATTTTTGAGTAGAGATAAGTACAGTTCATAAATTTCAAATTGGACACATCTCAACAAAAATTAGTTAAGAAATGGAAAAGAGCTTTTTCTTAGTTCTAATTGAAATTGTGTTAGTTGGCATGGACAAAAACTATCCTCATCTCATAGATCAGCAGAACCAAATGGACTGATAACAGAACAAATACTGTTTTGAACATCAAATGAAGAGATCTGGGTGGTCAAAGAATCTTAGAAACCTGACAGCTCATACCACTGTCATGATTGTTGAGAAATGGATAATTAGAATTACAGTAGAGTTTTGCAAATAAATTCCTTTCTTATTCTGCATTATGCCAAGACTTTGCTATAAGTCTAGATAAAAGCATTGAATGCAACTACTTTAGTTCTGTACCAGTAAAACCTTAAGTATCAAATTATAGCTTTAATGGACAAATTATACTTTTAAAGAAATTGTATTTTTTCCATATTGGATATTAAGATCATACGTGTTTGTGTATGTGTCCTAACAACACAGAAAGTTAAAAACTTGGAAGATTTCCTCATTCTTGCACAGCAACCAAAACCCAGGAAAATATACTTGTGTTTACTAGTCTCTATAAGTAATGTTAATAAAATATTATTGTTCATTTAGATTTTTCAGATTCAAAAGATTCTAACTCTAAAAGTCAAGCACCTAAAGGAATATAGGGACAATCTATAAAGATGCAAAGAGTTAATGGTTGCATATATCTCCATTGTTATATATGCTGTCACATAAAAAAAAATCATACTTAGTTGGCACATGTATCTTCTGGCAGACATTCAACCATCCTGCAAACTACCTGCTGTCCGAACAGGGTGAAGATGGAGCTAGGCAGCCAGCAACCAGAGTACGTTCAACTGTGAGCAGGAAGCACGTGAATTCCAACCAGAACATTCAAACTGCTGTTTATGCTCCGCTTATGTTTGAAGCTAAATTGGAGTTCAATTCCCTTGAGAAATAACTGTTGCAAACCAGAGGATAAGTCTCATTCCTGATCTTAAAAGTAAATCCCATGGTACTACTGGCAAGAGGAGTTTAACACGTATCAATGCAGAAAACATCGTGCCATGACAGCAGTCAAAACTGACTACACCACTGCCCGTAACTACAGCAAGAGAAAATATTTGGTTTAGGTGACTGCATTCTTAGAGGGATAACAAAGTATGCCTTTTCATACATCAATTCCTAAGTAGAAAGCAGAATATGGAGACACACAAAACCAAATGTACAACCAAAACCAGTAAAACAATCTGGTGCTGATACTTCCTAGGATATGTGTCTGAGATATAGGCCAACCCAAAAGAGATCCTAAGAACTAAAGCAGTTCATATTTGCATTTTTCCTACCATTACAATTTTTTGAGGCTTTGTAAAGTCCAAATCTCAATGTTATGTAATAAGCAACAGAATAATGTAATATCAAGTAAATGCCAATATCAATGCTAATTGTGTACATAATAGAAAATGCATACATGCACAGATATTAAATACCTCCTCCACTAAAAAGGGGACATAGGTTTCTATGATGATTGCCCCATGTCACTTCACAATGTAACTTCACAGCACTAAGAATACTTTTTCTTTTTTAAATCTGTAGTTTGAAATACCTGCAGAAAACTTTCAGCTGCATATTTCTACACTGGTATTTGTTTAGTGACAAAAATGTGAGGTAAATCTCATTTTACAGAGTAAGTAATCAGACTGACAGACTGCCAATATACTTTATTTGTTAACAGCTATATGAAGAATAAATTATATACAATTATAGTTCTATTGAAGTTAGAACAACTTAAGGATGACAAAAGATAGAAATTGTATCAGAGAATAATGTTCAAGTGATTAAATCTTTAAAGATAAAGTAAACTAATTACCTATGCTATGGACCATACAAATACATTATGACAAGAATGCAGGCACTGTAAAAAACATTTATTTCCTTGCCATCCTTTAACAAATGACAAGGTTAGTACAAAGAAAGGAAATTATAAATATTCCATTAAATTCAAGTTTCCTAGGTCTATTATTTTGATATTGACAAAAGCTACAGATTTCAGTTCCCAGCTTGATTTTTCCAAGGTGTTTTGTATGTCTCCTTTGAAGATCAGGCTTAAGAGACATGAGGAAAGTTGAGTTTGTTTTTGAAGACAGCAGTTGTTTACTTTTTAGGAAAGAATTTCATACAATAGAGAAGTCTGAAGTTCAAGAATGTGATTTAGATTTTGATGGTTCCATTAAGGGATATTATATTGTAAAGTCTATAAAATTATTTTATCCTTACCACTAAGGACAGAGTAGATCCACTTGATGCACACAAGGCAACAAATTTTTATTCCAATGACAAGTTTAGCCCTGGGATTATTTCAGAGCTGTTATTGGCAGAACATTTAGTTCAAGGCCAGATCTTTCTCTACTATAGCCTACTCCTGAATTATTATTTTCCACGTAGACCTGGGATAGGATGGTGTGCTACAGCTACATGCATCTATCAGTGGGAATGTTTAGGGATTTCTTTGTCCCGAAGTTCTTACATGCTTTCACATGTATCTTTCTAGACAAACTATCAGACAGTGAGATAACAGATCTTGACTAGACATTAAAAACAAAAACGCTAAGCTACCAGTGGGGGAATGTCTTTCAAAAAATTATTACTACAACTCTGATTCTTCCATCTAATACTCCTTCCGCTACACAGATGCTAATTATCTTCAGTTTTGCTTGTCTAATGCATGTTATATCAGGGAAATTATTTGTAACTTGTATTTACTTTTGAAGTATCTTTCTTACATTGTACACTGCAAGAAGAGATTGCATACCCAAAAGTTTTTCTACCTTTCCCAGCTATACTACTTAATCTGATAAAAGGACACTTGCACAATTTTCCCGTACTATGTTTTTACACAGTTGCAAATAAACCAGATTTCCTTTTTAATTATTTCTTTGATGAACTATTCAACATCTGTTCTTAAGGACAATTCACTTTAGTTGCCTGTCTTACTATGAGATGAATGGCCTTACAGGAGACCCTATTTCTCCTCTCCTTGTATAAAAAAAGCATGGGATAACTAGCTCAGATTCAGAATGTGAATCTTACATGCAAGGTCAGTATATTCAGAAAACTTTCTCAACTGGAGAATCTACAAATTGAACTCGGAAAGGCTTTTATTGTGCCAATTGCAATGTGACTGCAGCTGTACAGTTAAAAATAGAAAGTCAACAGCTAATAGAAATTAACATCGATGCAATTGTCAGCCAGCAATGACAAACCCATGCCCTAGCTTTTCACGACCCCTTGAAGTGGTGCAATGCTAAAACAACAAATAATTTAAAATAATGTCAAAATGTCAAAGCAGTTCAATTTCAACAATTATTTTGTCATGGCTAGATTCAACTTTTGTGCAAATACTCTTTAAACCAGTTTAGCAAAAGCATTTTCCTTTTCAAAAGGTTTCTAGCTGCACTTCATATTTCCTATCACTGCCCAGATATACAAATACTATTTCTTGTCTATATCTATCTATCTATATATACGTGCACATAGAAGATATTCAAAGCTATTGAATTCTTTAAATACATGAAGTTTAGGTTTATAAAATAAATTATTTTACTCTTAGACATCTGTCAGTAAGAATGTGACTCCTTCAAACTTGATACAAGTTTCCCACTGGTGTTCAAATGTACATGTGTGGACATAAGCGTGAAGATTTTACTGAACTTTTTATATGCCTATGGATTCTGTTTTCTGCAACTGTGTAACCACAGAGCATTCCATAATTTTATATAAAAGTTGGAAGATAAAAACAAATCACTCCTAAACCAGTACATTTCATTAAACAAAAGCATGAAATATTTTGTCATTGAAATAATAATGTTTAATAATTTTATGTCAACAAGGGTATACTACATATAAATTTGAGTAAGAATGATCTGGTGGCAGTATGATCATTAAATAAAATACTTCTGATATCCTTTTTAAGTACAAAATCACTTGGAAACAGTAATTTTTACAGATTGCTCATAACAAACTGTTAAGTAGGAACTTTCATTTCTGAGTATCTAAGGAGTATATGATATTCCAAACTGAACAGTGATCCCAGGCATCTGCAGTATTTTGGGGGGCTTTTCATATGAAAGAGGAGTGATATGTTCCACTTTTGTTTTCTAAATTGCTTACTGGTATATATGACTATGATAAATGTGAATATACAAGATTAATTTTAATTCTGTAACAGGAGGGTTAAAGATTAAATCACACTATTCAGTGGCATAGCATTTATCTGTATTTATAACAATGAACATAAACTTTGTGATTTCTGAATTGTTATAATGAAATGACATTATGAAACAAGTAGGTAACATTTCAAAAACTATTTTTGTGAAATTAGTAAGCCAGTATTTGCATAATTATTTCAGATACATACATCTCAAACTATTGATGCAAGGTCTTCAGTCCATCAACTAGTAAGCACAACTGCTAAAACAACCTGCTTGTCTCCTGCACTAGATTCCTTCACTGATTTAGTGATTCACCATAAGCCCTTAACTTTCTAACAAAGCTTTGACATGTGGAAAAGAAAAATATTTCAAAACATCTTTTTTTGGTTTTGTTTTAAAAAAGATTGTATGTTCAAACAGTAAGAGTTTTAAACTGGATAATGCTATAGTAGCTTGTAGCATGGAAGGTCAAAGATTGCCTAGATATGGAGACAGTAGTTTCAAATATTGTATTGAAATGCAATCTTCTGCACAAAGAAAAATTCTGTACTTTTAAAAATATCTTATTAACATATTTAAATTTCCATGCTTAACGCTCCTCTGGAGTAAGAGCAGACCATTTTACTGAAGTCAACATGTATGCCTAAATATGCTTCTAATGCAAATAGCAAAAACATATGTGGATGTCCTATTTTGCAAGTACATTATGCTAAAAAGAAAAGAAAAAAACAAACCAAACAAAAAATTGAAGCAAAATAACCCCTCAAACTTCTAACAAACTCTTCAGTGCATGAATATTGAAGTCATACAATTGTCAAAATATTAATCCAACATATTCATCCACGAGTTGCAACTCAGAAATAGCAATGTATTTGCACAATACATCACTCCAGGCAACTATGTCAGATAACTCTATGCATTGTGGAGCATTAGCAGTTATGGAACAATTTTAGACATATGTTTAAGGCTGGTTTTGTTGTCTATTTTTTATTTCCAATAAACTAATGGAGAATAAAAATGTCCTACTGTAGGAATTAGAAATGTGTTACTAGCTACACCAAAACATGTCTTATGAAGGTCAAAATCCAGACAGAGACCACTCTGATCCTAGGAGAAGCACTGCTATTTTAAACTGTGGAGTTTTCTGTGTTTTCTTTTGGTATACAAAAAGACACTAATTCACTGCCAACTAGTGAGTACTTCTACCACCTTTATCCAAACAAAGCTTTGGCAACAGCTGGGCAGATGCTCTTGATTTTCCACTGAACACAGATATACTTTCAGGTGTACATCTGAAATATAGACTCAGTAACACTTGGATGCTATTGAAGGTTCCAGATGGAGGCTGTCTCATAAAATTCTGTAGCTTTTATATTCACCTAACCGCTCTTATCAACATCAAAACAGCTACTCTAAGTGAAACACAGTTCAAATGGTCAGTAAATTCTAAAAAAAAAAAAAAATAAGAACAACATAAACCAAAAAAGGCACCCTAAGTTGACCTAACTAACCCAGCTTCCTCCTAAGAGAGATACCATGCAGAACAGACTTAGTAAACTACTGATTGCTATCAGTGGTGACAAGCAACAAAGAGATGCTCAGAGCAGTCACTATCATGCTTTTGGTTGGGCAAAGAAAAAAATCTAAGATCCAGATATATTTTCAGCAGATATGATTAACGAAAAATATCTGAATAGATAGGGCACAGGTCCACTCACTACAGAATATACACAGAAAGCACAAATATCTGATGTAACACTCAAAGAAGTATCTATGATAGTTAATCTAAAATTACAAGATTTGTATATAACATGGTAAAGGAAAGAGAACTAAAACTACAAGTCATTACTTTAAGAAACAGGATACACAAAGTTACTGTGATACTTACCACTGTGAAATTCATAACCTTCAAAATCCATACTGTCATTGCTAAGTTAACAATCATGGTAACCAAGAGCAGAAGGACAAAGAAGTATAAGCACCTCTTTCGCCATCCATAAATCCCTACTGGGTAAAACTGAGGATGTTCAGTCCTTGGAAGGCTGTTCTGTTGTGTTGCTAATATATACTGCTCTCGTGTCATCTGGAAAAGAAAGATGTAAGTATATGTAAGAAAATGAGAGGTTTGTTTTTCATAGATTTTATTACATGAAGATTACCTGAGAATGTGTAGAAAATTAGTTTCTATGGGCACAGAAGCAGTACATTCATTGATCATAAACAACAAAGTCATTTTTACTAGGCATTTATTAAGATTTTGGTGGTTTTCATTAATTCAAATTAAACATTTGGTTTGATATTTCAAATTGGATTTACATTTCAAATTTATCAGCAAAAGATGTAAAAAAAAATCAGTGTAATCCTTGTATTTATCTTACTATCTATTTATGAAGACTGTTTTATGGCCCCTTATGAGGTCATTCAGGAAAATATGTTTTTGGAGAAAAAAGTCATGTAACATTTTTTGCACTGATTTTGGCTGAGCTAAAGGTATTTTTCTACATATCAGCTTGTAACCAAAACCAGCATACTCTTTCATACAAAAAGAAAAAAGACATTAAAAGTCATCATTAATTCTTCTTTAGAGCAAAAATGTTTATGACATTTAATGAGAGACCCATTTAGGATTTTCTACATCCTTAACTTTCTTTTACAGATATTTATATTCATATTGAGCTACCACATTGCCTTTAGATTGGAAGGTATTAACTTTTCTCCATGATTTAAAAATGAAATTAAAGCAATCTCATTTTGTTTATGTAAAAGTTCTTCCTGAAACATGCCCAATAAAAAGATTGGTCTAACAGTCTTTGTGCTCAGGAGAAGGAAGAAACCCCCCAAACACAAAACAAAGAAATACCCCAAACAAACAAAACCCCAACAAATTTATTAACTAGATAGAACAATCAGTTTTACGCTTAGAAACTGTCTTTCTTTTCACTAAAAGTAAAAAATACACAAAAGTAGGTCAGTTGATTCAACTATAAATAAAAAAAAAAAACAAACCAAAACCATAAAATCCATTTGAAGTATCAAAGTGTTGATTTCATAAGATTTTTTAAATTTAAAGCTCAAAACAATTTATTTAAACGTCTGTATTACTAGATATTTACTCAAATCAAAACTCTTGAAATAATTCAAAACAGAAATAATCAATTTACAAAGCAGGTTTAAATAAGCTAGTAAACAGGCATTTTGTTATTCTTATTCTTTTCAATCAGAATTGCTTCTCTTTGCCTGTAATTTCAATTAAATGTAATGTTCAGCAGTTTATTTACATAGGAAAGCTTTACAAACAAGAAGTCCCTCAACGACATTGCTCAATGTTCACAAAGTAGTCTCACCAGACTTCAAGACCTTAGACCAACCCCTTATCATATTGTGTCAGTAACCATCCTAGCTGTGTCTGAATTATTGATTCAGAAACTGAATGTACAAAAGGGTTAATCATATTCCTCCTTATAATGAGTTTCTAAACATTTATTCAGCCAGCCATTATAACAAAAAATGCAATGCATGATTACATTTTTTGATTTAAAACAATCAGTATTTTTTACACCATTACCATTGTCCGGTGACCTTGGTTTATGTATTACTTACAAAACAATTATTACCATTAAAAATAGTTGAAAAGTCAACTTCCAGATTGTGAGAATGCCAGTAGCAGCATTGCCCCTAAAATATGAAGGTGGCACCATGAAATACGCCCTTTGCAACACAATCATTCAATACAATTGCATTTTATTCCATCAACACAGCCAGACATCAGTTAGTTCCCTCGGTGTATACTGTTCCGTTGAGTGAGACTTGGTGATGCAGGTTGTCCCCCCGCAGCCCATGGAGGCTAAGGGTTGAGCAGACATCCACCTACCGCCTGTGAAGGACCCCACGCCAGAGCAGGTGGACATGCCAGAGTCTGTGACCCCGCAGAGAACCTGTGCTGGAGCAGGCTCCTGACAGAACCTCTGAACCCATGAAGAGGAGACCACACTGGAGGAGCAGGTTTTCTGGAAGGACCTGTGGTCCCATGGGGGGATCCATGCTGGACCAGTCCATTCCTGAAGGACTGCACCCTGTGGAAAGGACCCAGATTGGAGCAGTTCACAAAACTGCAGCCTGTGGGAAGCATGCATGTTGCAGAAGTTCACAAAGGACTGTCTCCTGTGGGAGTGACCCTACACTGGAGCAGGGGAAGTGTGTGAGTAGTCCTCCCCCTGAGGAGGAAGGAGACTGAGACAATGTGTGATGAACAGACTACAATGCCTGTTCCCCATCCCCATGCACTGCTCAGGGGCAGGAGGTAGAGAAAACGGAGTGAAGTTGAGCCTGGGAAGAAGGGAGGGGTGGAAGGAAGGTGTTTTAAAATTTGTTCTTATTCTTCATTATACTACTCTCGTTCTACGATCCCTGGGTCCCGTACAAATCAATATTGGGCATAATGCTGTTCAGTATTTCCATAAGTGATCTGGATGATGGGATCAAGTGTACGCTGACAAAGTTTGCCAATGATACCAAATCAATTGAGGAAGTGGACACTTTGGAAGGGAGAGCCACCCTCCAGGAAGACCTGGATAGGCTGGAAGAGTGGGCTAACAAGAACCTTATGAAGTTCAACAAGGACAAGTGTAAGGTCTTGCACTTGGGAAAACATAATCCAGGAATGTTGCACAGGCTGGGATCTGCCTGGCTGGGGAGCAGCTCTGTGAAAAGGGACCTGGGTGTCCTGGTGGACAACAAGCTCAATGTGAGTGAACAGTGCGCTGCTGCAGAAAAGAAAGTCAACAGGATGCTGGGCTGCATCAGCAAGGGCAACACCAGCAGAGATAAAGAAGACACTATCCCACTCTACTCAACACTTGTCAGGCCTCACCTGGAATGCTGTGTTCAGTTTTTGTCCCTGCTATAGAAAAAAAGATGTTCCAGGCTGGAGAGGGTCCAGAGGAAGGACACAAAGATGATCAGAGAACTGGGAAGCCTGCCATGTGAGGAAAGGATGAGAGAACTGGGTTTGTTCAGTCTTGAGAAGAGAAGGCTTAGGGGAAACCTTATCACCATGTTCCAGTATTTAAAGGGTGGCTACAAAGAAGGTGGAGACTCCCTTTTTATAAGGAGTCACATGGAAAAGCCAAGGGGTAATGGGTACAAGTTACTTCTGGGGACATTCCAACTGGACACAAGAGGAACATTTTTCACAATGAGAACAATCAGCCATTGAAATATTCTCCCCAGGGAAGTGGTGGATTTCCCAACATTGGACACTTTTGAGGTTCAGCTGAGCAGGGTGCTGGGCCATTTTGTCTAGACCATGCTTTTTCCAAGGAAGTTTGGACCAGATGATCCTTGAGGTTGCTTCCAACCTGGTATTCTATGATACGATACTCTCTTATTAATTGTCAATAAGTTAAATTTATTTCCCCAAGTCTGTTTTGCCTGTGACAGAAGTCCTGAGTGATCTTTCTGTCCTTATCTTGACTGATGAGCCTTTTGTCTTATTTTCTCTCCCCCTGTCCAGTTGAGGAGGGGGAGTGATAGAGAGGTTTTGTGGGCATCTGGTGGATAGCCAAGGTCAACCTACCACAATCATCTACAAGCTATTTTTTTCTTAAATCTCTTGAATCTTTTTTTCTAGTCAAAAAACAAAATAAAAATTTTAATTCTGAAACTGTTCAATATAAAACCACACACCACCAGCTGCCTTCAGAACTCAGGCAATTTGGTCAGACCCTATTCATGTAAAATCAATTCTTCCCAACCACCCATAAGGATCAAGGCCTCCGTTTTCTAAGAAATAAATATATATGCATATTAAACAGGCCCCAAAGAATTTGCCATTTGCTATGACTATAAAAATATTATTGTCAGTTTGTCTTATTTTTTAGGGTTATTAATCTGGCCATTTACAGTTATTGGCAGCGCTCTTACTACTGATTTGTATACTCATGTAAAACATAATCAGCTGATTTTTAAACTACTGAAAACCAAAACAAATCCTAGTTGGTCTAGTAATTAGTACCTGGAGATATTAAAAGTACTAAGACAATAATCATACAAATGTTTGATAATATCTCCATTTTGTATCATGTTTTTATCACCATTAACTGAAAAGATATTAGACAATATCTACTTCAGATAAGTACTTTTAACTGAGGAGGAACTGCTGTGAACTCTGTGTTTTTGTAAATCATTAAAAGGCAAAGAAATTCCAGAACACAAGAAGGACACATAAGTTAAAGTATTTTTTAAAAGTGACTTGCACGAGCCTTGCTAAATCATGCAGTATGACAGAATGTCTGTCAAAAGCTAGTCATACCTAAAAAAAACTGAGAAGTTTTTGCCAAGAATCCTGATTGATAAAGTGCACATGTACTTCATATATAAAAATGCACAGACACAGGTATTTATGAGTAAATATTTATATATGTAGAACATAGAAATACATACAAACATACACACAAACTTTTGATGACTGAGTTGCTATTTCATCCTATTGGACTTTCAAAATACATTATAAAAATATATATTCTAAACTAGGCGACTGACAGATCTTATTGATGAATTATTATTAAATGGACATTTAAAAAAATCTGACTGCATTATACACTTAATGCTATTCCATTACTCAGTTATTGTAAATATGAAATGACTGGTGACAACATTCCAAGATAAGACAAGTTCTATTGTTTGAAAATTTACCTGCATTTCTGACATTAGGATGTTTGAGGGTCTCAAATCAAAAATAATTAAGTTACAGAAGTATTCCATTAAATATTTGAAGGGTTTCAGTGTTAGTATCTTAAACTGGTAAATCCATGGCGCACACATGCATATATACACAAAGTCATAAGCAACCCAAAGCCACATGATAAAGAAATTAAAAATAACCCCTGTGCTCTGATAATGAATGAGATTTCTAATTCAAGTCCCAAGTAATATGGGATACATTATTCAGTAACTACACAGAAATTACACTGCACTGAGCAAGTATCATAAACAAGAGAAAGGAAAATACTATAACACTCCACACTATTTAGTCACATCACAACTGTACCTAAATATATTTTGCAATTTTTAATTTTATTTTTTGGCTACTCCTACACCTTTTGATCTTTTTCAGTACCATAAAAAATATGATTGTGCATATTCACTAAGCACAGGTGAATCTGAGCAAGCATAAGCACACAACATGAAAACTAGATCACAATCAAGCCAATGACTTTTAAACTATTGCTATTTTAGGGCCATTATGTACTATTGGAACAGTTATCTTAGAATAAAAGTAGCTAAAGAATGGAGCAGAGGCATTTTACATTTTCAAAGTTTATTTTAGTCTGGGAAAATCAGAGGCAAAAAAAAATTTACAAAGGTAAATTTTCAAAGTAAAAGAATGAAAGTGAATACAACGAGCAAATGTACTAAATCTAGAGGGTGAGATTTTTGGTATAATTCCTGAAGTTAGGGTATCAGGCTACTTAAACAAGTCTTAACAAAAATTGTTTAGAACACAATTATGCCTTGCAAATAATTCTCTAGACAAATATGAATCTGTCTTAATGGCTAATGGCTCTTTTCTAAGTGCTACAAAAGAAGAATCAGATTCAAAACTAAGAAATAAAAGGATGATGGTTCCTAATTAAAAATGATTAGTCAAATAGGAGAAACAATTCAATATTTGCTGTTAACATCTGGTCAGGCAATTAAACCTCCAGCTTTCTTATTTTGTGAAAAGAAAATTATATTATTTTGTGTATTTTGAAGAAAAAATAGGATTTTTATTTCTGGATCAGCGCTACATATACTCTAAAACCTATGTTGATTCCATTCATCCTACATTTTTTAAAAAGTCACCCAAGAATACAAATAAATAGGTTAAGAGGTAGGTTCTTTACCATTTTGCACACACACACAAAAATAGTGGTAAAAGATACATTTAGATAAAATAATCTTAAATGGTAGAGGTGGGGTGATATAAGGTAACAGCATATTACTAGGGCATTTCAAAAAATCTTCTCAAAGTATGGTTGACCAAATAAAAACCAAGATTATTGCAGTAGCTTCTCCATGATGCACTAAGGAGCTCTTAGGAAGATCACCTCCAGCAGCTGAAACAGGTGGAAGGCTGAACTGGGTGAAATACCTTTGACCAAAGCACAAGATGCTTTAAGAAACGAAGATGACTACAGAAAAGTATGATTTTATTTAACAGAAACAACAGGAGTTATCAGACAGATTTTACACAGTTTGATGTGGGTTCTCCATGTTTGAAAATCAGGCAGTCTAATAGAAAACTGGTATCTCTGGGGGTGGATGAATGTAGGAGGGAAAAAAGAAACTTCATAAATGATTTGCCAGGATAACTACAATTTTCTGCAGATCTAAAACAAGCATTCTTCTCTTTTACTTAAGGCTGGGACTCCAGGGTTTTTCCTATCACAAATCTATGTCTCAAGCAAGCAAAGTTCTTTACACCAAACAAGATCTATGTCAGCATTATTGTACATATCAGGAATAGAAGCCCAGGGAGGGAGAGAGAAACTTGTCTACAGACAATGAGCAAACTAGTGAAAAACTGATGAACTGAATCACTTAAGTCTCACTCCTTTTGCCTGCCTTCCATTTGGCATTACTGTTGGAGATTTTTTTCTGTTTTAGAGGCAATACAAGTTTGGGGGCATTACAATGAAAGTTGGTGAAAAGTCAGTTGTTCTAGTTCATGTTCTCTCCCAATTTCTTTTTAGCTTTCTGAGAAGCTCAAGTTGAAGGTCTCAAGAGTTCCACAGTCCCTGCAGCAAATAATATAACTCATATTGCTTAGAGACCCACAGCGCTCTCTAATCTTACCCAGATTTTCTGCTACCTTGAGTTAATACATTTCATTTGACAGTTCTTGCTATTAACCAAGCTTTCATACTCCTACCTTTAAGAAAAATATTATGCAGCAACAGATCTTTTTAAAAATGTTTAATAAAACCTGCCTGCATTCCCAAGGGTGCAGAACAGAAAAACCGAGTATGTCTGAAACATCAATACAATACTTAAAAGCGGTATGAAATTTTTAATGAAGAGTGCTCTTATTGCAAGCATATCAATCCATTAGAATTCATCCATTTGAACAAACTCCCAATAAAATGGAGATGGATGCCATCAGACATTTACCCATACCTTGGGGGAGACAGAAAAATTCTTCTTTTGTATTTAAGAACTTCCAACATTTTTTAGAACATTCAACATTTAGAACTTCAACATAGTTATTTTATCTGCTATATTTATATATGAAACTAAAATAAAATCATTACTTCTTTCCATGACTGTTTTTTTGAGACTTCAATTCTTTTGTGATATTTCTTATTAAAAAGGAATTACCAACATAGGTATATCAAGACTTAAGTAGGAAAATAACCTTAATGGTGGTAGAAATCTACTTCTTGGAACAATTTGATGATTATTATATTATAAATGGAAAATTATTATTTAAATCTACAAGCAATTTTCAAGTCTGACAAAGTATTATCACAGCAAATACTTAGCTATATTAAAGAAATCTAAGAAATCAACATCTAATTTGACAGATGCAAATCGGAAACTTTACTACTCACATCATGAAACAGGTAAGCTGAAAACCAATATAATTTTTGTTACCTCAAGAATTGTAATTGTAGTCTGCCACATGACACTGCTATTAGACATTTTCATTATTGATTGATTCTCTGTACATTACTGTCTTAATTCAAAGACAGAATGAAAAACATAAAGGAATTTTAAAATATGAAAATACAGTATGACAACATCTAGACCCAATAACGATTTGCGTTTGTAAGGAATGTATTACCAATCAGATGAGCTGTAGGCTTGAAGAGACAGAAGAAAAACTATAGCTAGAAGGGAAAATTCTTCGCATCAGCATTTAGAGGAAAAAAAAATCAAAAAGCAATGTGCTCATAACTACTAATAGCTCAGGACACTATACAGATGATTTACCAGAACCAGCTGGCTCTCTCCACTCACCCTGACACTAACACAGCCTCTTGCCAGCAGCTCATGCCTTGGACAGCTCTCTTTTTGTATGACACTACAGTTGGTCATTCATTTTTCTTCCATTCTATACAGTATGTGGCATTAATTAACCTTACAGTTGTGTCACATCCCAGTTTCTCAGGACGGCAACTCAGATTTGCTGATTCCCAGGTCAGGATTAAGGTGAAATGACACCAAGCATTCTTTAACTCAAAAAACCTAGATTTTTATTTGTTCACAACAGATACCGACTTGAAAGTTTGTCAGTAAACCTTGCTACCACTGCAACAAGCGGTAAAATCCCACAACTTACACTGACAAACCACGAAGTACACATTCCCTGACAAGCCTTAAACATTCCCGGACAACCTTTGCTGTATATGCAGGGATATAGCGATAAATAGGAAAGAAAAGGAGAGAGAAAGAGGAAAAGAGAGTAAGAAAAGGAGAGAGACAAAAGGAAATATTTCACCAGTCCTGGTTCCAGCATGGTCTAGACAGCCTAAATGTCCAGTTCTGGAGGGGTGCTGCCTCTTAGAGCTTTGACTCTCATCCTTTTATAATCCCTTAATACTCCTCTAAGCAGGTACTCAGACTCATTAGTCTAATTAAGCAATCTATGCTTCTAGAATTCTCCTGGCTTTGGTGGATGCATAGTTTGTACCTTCAGAGTCTTCTGGAAAAGGGTCAGTGGGCTTGGGGGTCTCTGGGGAGTTAGTGTCCCCTCCCTGCAGGTATAACAAGTGTCTGACCTTTCTTCTCAGCACATGCATCATGAAAACAGCTTCACTATTGGCTCTTTATGTGCTCAAGGTAGGGAAGTCTGGTCTCAGAAAAGTGCAGTCCCACCTCCATGGGACCCTCTCTTCTTATTGCATCTTCCCATTACAGCCCCAGTGTTCCCATAGACACTGTTCCCTTTACCAAAGTTCTTCAGAGAAGTTTGAGACATTAACTGTGATTCTGTTGGACCATCACAAGTTGAAATATTATTTTACTGTTTTCTTTATAGACTTTAGTTGGAAGTTTACCATATGTAGTGAAAAATTTATCACACAGAGCAAGTAGTGCTATAAGAACCATAACATTTCTTATACAGCAAATATACAAATACTTTACACCCCAACCTTGACTCTAAAATCAAGAGTTGGGATGAAATCAATAAGAAGTTCATTACAACAATGCATATGAAGATCGCAAGCAAGTGGCTTGTATCTCTTGAAAAGGCCTTTATGAATAAAAGGATAGATTTTCTTGGAAAGCTTTTAAAATGCCAAACAACTATACACAAAGCTCTTGCTGTCACTTCCAGCATGCACTGAAGCAGATAAATTGTTTCTTCTCTTCTGCAAGGACTTGGTACTCTACAGTTGATTTCCAAAAATAATAGAAAAAGATGGTATCATCTTGAGTTAGTGGGGATCATATTAACTACTGTGAATAGACTGACAAGCTAGTAGAGCTGCATTCTTAGTGAACTAAATATTGGAAGGAGAGAGCATCTTCCTCTGCAAACACCTTTACCTGGGTAACACCTGACACCTGTAGTCTTATCTTCTATTAAAAAACAATCCCAGCTAGGATACCAGACACAGATCAGTTCTTTTTAAAAAGCACTTAATTTTAAAATTAATCTCATCAGGTACTGATTACTGCATAGAAATTACTTACATTAAGCAGGACCTCAGTCAAGCTTTAGGTACTACTAAGATTTCTGGAAAAAATTTATGTTCCCTATTTTATATTGGCTATGGCTAGGCCACATCCTAGTCAGTACCACATTACAGTGAAAGATGATTTAGGAGTGGCTTTACTCATTTATTTTTCAATCTCCAACTTGAAAAACTTACCTCCAGATTGACATAGGGAGACCCAACTACTTCTATCAGGAAGAGGTGCCAAATTTCATGGACTTCAAGATTCTAATCTGACAGTTTGATACTTTTTTGGTTCAGCCAAGGATTTTGTCCTGGTCACTTTCAGAAATGGAGCTACTCAAAACTCCAAAATCAAGTTTCTTAATCAACACAGTTGGAAACCCCTTTGCACCCCTGCAAATCGAAAGGAAAGAATACAAAAATAACTTCACCATCAAACTGTACATAAAGTCAGTTGATTACATAATTTTTGTGTTTTAAAGTTTAATAATTCAGAAGAATCTGTTTTTCCTTTTTGGCCACAAAGAACAGTTTTGATATCAGTGTCAACAGGCTTAAGTCAGCATGTCTTTACTGACAATTTACTTGGCTTTAAATTGTCAATTAGAATTCAATTTTTTTGCTAAGTCAATGCAATTAGATTACTACAGAGACTTCATTACAGCCACAGGCAGGACAGCAGCTGAGGTACACAATTTTCTCCCTATGATGCCAGTACTCACTAAACAGTTATTGGAACAATTGTCTATAAAAGGACAATAAATATTTGCATCTTGAATATTGTTCTCCAATAAAAATCATGACTTCACAAAAATGCATACCAGTGAGCTAATACTAATACCATTATTACTAAGAACATTTATGGCTGTTCTGTGTTTAACATATTTAATTGTAATGTTCACTGCACAATGAAGTTCACAGCATGTTAACAAGAATAAATAATCATGTAATGAATAGAATCATATTTTTCCCACTGTTCTGTGACTTTAAATGTTCCTTAATAGTAATATGCTATACCAAACTCTTCAGGAAGTTGGATTCAGATAAGTCTCAGGCTATCATGTTTCCTAGTAATGGGCTTTTTAAGTTACATTTTCAATAACCAGAATAATTTCAGTATACTTGCAGTGTATTTTTTTAAAGAAGCTTTGGTTTCAGAAGTTTACTCATTACTTTAATTTACTTAGCTCTGTAATCATCTAAAATTGCATGTTCCATTTTAGAATAACTTTTGAGATGTTCTATCCAGCTACAGTGCCAGCATAGTATATCATAAGGATAACCTTAATTAAGATAGGTGGGATTGCAGAAGCAGTCTAGTAGCAGCAACACAAGAATCAGTAGAGCTGAGTTGCCTTAGAGAAAAGCAGACACCTGAGGAGACAAGTAGATAAGTAGACTGCTGAAAGATACAGCAACATACAGCCCTTATACCTGTTACAGCTCTCTGGTCTTTATCTCTGTCGTGGTTTGAGCCTGGTCAGCAGCCAACCATCACACAGCCACTTGCTCTCCCTTCCATTCCGGCAATAAGAAGGGACAGAGAGCCAGGCTTGGGGTTTGAGATAGGACTGGAATGGGAAAAAAAAAAATTCCCCTTTATGGTCACGAGCAAAAGGCAGACTCGTTAGGGGAAGAAAAAAAAGAACATACATTTATTACAGACACTAACAACACGTAACAGAGTAGGACAGTGAGAAACATTGCCACATCTTGAGAACACCCTCCCCCCATCGCTCCCTTCTTCCCAGGCTCAGTTCTGCTCCTGATACCTCTACTTCCTCCCCCAGTGGCGCAGGGGCAGGGAATGGGGGGTGCAGTCAGTGCTGCTGCTTTTTCCATCTTCAGTGGGGGGAGCTTCTGGAACTTCCCCTTGAACCATCGTGATCCCCCTTCTCACAGGAGACAGTCCTCCACAAACTTTCTCCAACACGAGTCTCTCCCATGGGCCGCAGCATTCCCCACACTGCTCCGTCATGGGTCACTAACTTTCTCCAACTGGATTCTCTCCCACGGCTGCAGCCCTTCCTGAGCTGCTCCGGCGTGGGACACCCCCGCATGCTGCAATCCTCCCAGTGCTGAATTACAGCAGCGGGGCTGCCTTTTCTCAGAAGACCCCGGCCTTCTTCGGGCACAGAACCTTGATAAACGAGGCAGAAGCCACAGGCCATAAATCAATGTCTGCTCCACCGTAGATCTTCATGGGTGGCAGGGGGGGCCGCCCTGCCGTCTCACCACAGGATACAGGGGGGTCTCTGCTCCGGCACACCTCCCCCCTCCTTTCTTCCTCCGTTCCTCCACTGACCTTGGTGTTCATGCAGCTGCAGCAACTCCTCCTCACCAGACCCACTGCCCGTCACCACATCCCTTCTTAAATACGTTATCGCAGAGGCGCGGCTGATTGGCTCAGTTTCCAAACAGAAGTGGAGCTGACGTGGAGCTGGGGGAGCTTCAAGAAGCTTCTCACAGGGGCTGCCCCGATAGCCCCCTCCCCTGCCACCAAAAAAACTCCACCACTCACTCAACCCAGGACAATCTCAAATATTCCTACTACTAGATAAACAGACTAAATTTGTCTTACTGAAGAAATTCTAAAAGCCTATTAAAATAGCAAAAAAAATCAGGAAAAACACAGTAAATCACTAAATTTCAGTTTAAAAGCAACCACTTTTCTTTTAAGCCTGGTGGGCCTTCATCTCTGTTGCTCTACATATCTCAGTAAGGCAGAGCATGTCCACAAGTACTGTGACCTGCACTTTACATGTTCTGCTCAGCTCTCTCTCTTATGGCCACTGAGAAGATAAAATGGAGAATGTCTTTGTTAAGGATATTCCATCAGGAGAAAACCTGGCAACTACATCAATGGAAGATGGCAGGACCAGTATTTCAGTATTTTCACACAAACTGGCAATAGTTTTCCTCTGTGAGTGATACGTTTGGTTAAATCAGTTCTAGTAGATGATGCCATAGGAAAGTGTAATCTTCAAGAGTCAGCAAATAAGTTTTAAGAGTAGCAGATTCACCAAAGTAAACAAACTCAGCTGGAAGAAATAGGTGGAATGAACACTTGAACTATGAGAGAAAACAGCCTCTTTAACTAGTTCATTCCTACCAGTAGGTTGAAGTCTAAAAGTCATGTCGTAGGGTAATCATGTTATCCACAATCAAAGAACAGGAAAGAGATGAAAAATGTGAACCAAGTAATGGATTGCTAGAGTGATGAAGAACAAGCTTTTAAGTCATGTTCTTTTTCCTCTTATTTGCACACACATGTTGTGCAACTCTGCTGTATGACTGGGAAACAAATGCTTGTAGATCTAAAGCCACAAGCATGTCTCTTCTGGTCTAACACATACATCTACTAATTCAAATTAAAAACACATGCACCAGATATTAAAGAGTACAGAATGAGCAGCGCTAAGTGCTATGATATGAAGAACAGAAGTATGCCTTATAAAGACAGTGATTACATTTTAGGTTTGACTTGTTGAGCTGCTTCTGTGATGTAAGTAGGCAACAATACCATGCCCCAAAGTGACACTGAGCTTTTAATTCACCACTTTAATCTTAATGCGAATTTGATGACTTCATATTCAATACGAATCAGATTCTCCATCCTTTCAGAAGATTTCTTAATCAATAGTAATCATAATGGTATCAATATGCAAAAAAACCTCTTGGTCTTATAAGAACATAAGCATGGATCAAATCTTACTGCTATCCACAGCTCTAAAAACATAAACTATATTTCACCTGTCTGCCTGACAGAGTACAGCCAGAAAATAGCAGAATTCATCTTAGTAGAAAAAGATAGATCACACTGCCAGAATTAGATTTAAAAAATACACTTATATATAGTAATCTCTCATTTTATAGCACCTACCAACATGGGGTCCTGCTCTAGTCTAGAAGAACAAAATTTTAAAATTATAACAATGGGTGTGTTTTACCATGGGATAAATATTAAGATTTTTGTTACCACCCTTGTGTTAAGATAACACTCATGAACAACCCAGTAACTTAAAATATTTAGAGTATTTTAATGAAATTGCATTGATGGAACTGGTTGGAGAAAGAAACAGAAAATACAGATTTCAGTTGTTAATCTATAATTTGAATATATATTTCAGATGATACCATAAAGCAACACCCACATTGTCTGTGCAGACACCAGAAATTTATGATTAAATTACAGCTCCACCGTTTAAGTTTACATGTTTTTAATTTAATGTAATGTATAGGACTAAGTCCCTAGTCTGTTTCCATTTTTGTCTTCAGCATTTCCTCCCTTGCGTTAAGCTCCCTCCTCTTTATTGTTACTAACGGAGGTAACTGTTCCCTGTGATTAGTAGTCTCATAATTTATAGACGTAGTTTCACAGTGATGTCCTGTACCTGTGCCTGCCTCCTTATAAACAATCATGGCACTTTAATACTGTAACATAAGTCTTCTCATCTTTCCAGCACCCACATGACCAATGATATCTCACACAAAAAATCCCATACCAACAGATGCTGAACACAAAGTGCAATTTCTAAAACTTTCTAAGTGAGAGTAACCTTCAGAATCATCTTCTTCAGTGATGTGAAAAACACATTACAAATACATCAGTGGAGTAACATCTGTTTTTTTATTACATGAAATTTGGAATTATTGCTTGATTCACTTTTAAAACTAGCTTAAATAACTAAACAATTCAGTTCTGTGTTTTAAGAAGTGAAAGGACTTTGACTTTCTTTTGAGATTTTAGCTGATATTTTGGAAAGAAACATTAACAGGTATATTTGAAATCTCCTAACTGACTTAAGATCCCAAGGTAAAAAACATTTTGACAATATTTTCAAAACCTATTTTAAATGTGGTTGACAGTATTAAATGCATAATATTCCTTTGGAAAAGGAGATCTAAACTCCTAAATCACTGTGGCAAAATTTTAATCTTAGAATTTTTTTTTTCATCAAAAACGGACACATATGATATTTTCATAATTTATAATTATCTCTAAATTTTCACTTTATCCATTCCATCATTCCATTTCTGTTAGTATTTTCCCCTTCCATGCATGAGTAAATTCATTCCCTAACAGTCAACCTGTTCACATTTAGCAGAATACAAAGCACTGAGGATGGAAGCTCAACCACACAAGAGTTGTTTCCTTATTGAACAGGGGTTCCAAGAACTTTCTAACAATGAAGACATTTAATATGTAATGATTAAGTGTCACATTTCTGCCAGGTACATTATAACACATTAACTACATATGTTGGCAGCACTGAACTGATTTTTTTCTTTTTTCTTTTCTTTTTTTTTTTTTTTTTAAGCAGTCAAAAGGATGGTGCCAACACCCTGGGTTAAACAACAGACCTGAACATGAATAGTTTCTGGGGTAAAAATCTCCAACCCTTTCAAGCACTGTGGGCAATCTAGAGAGATTCAGGTGGTCATCTATGTCTCATCTTTATTTCATTCAACTACTTTCAGTTCTTTACTGGAGGGAATTGGGCTAAATCCTTTGATTGTCTAATGCAGGTGGAGCTTTTTTCCCAACTTTCCTCAAACAAGTAATGAAAATTAAATGAGACACCCTACATATAATGTGTTCTCCCTGATGTGAAAAGAAAAAAAGAATCAATATAGCTTGATGAAGAAAAGACTGATTGGAATTGAACAAATAAAACCTTCTTTTTATACTATAAGAGACTGAAGGAGGATCCAGTGCCTATGCTATTTTATTTTCTAAGACACTTGTAAGCACTTGTCGGAGAAGTTGGAAGAAAAACTAACTGCTCTTCTCTGGAACTCTACTGAGATAGCTTTATGAACTGACAGTGTGCAGCTGCCTGTCCCTGCAAGAAGCTAGGGTCAGCAAAATGGAAAATTGACAAACATGAAACACTTGATTTGCTGGAGGCTGTGTACTCAGATGTCATTATGCTGTATGATTCTTGTGAACAGGATATTCAAGGGAGATAAGGTACAGCAAAGAAAGACAGACAAACCCCTTAATGATCTTGAAGAAGAAAAGGACCGGAAGGCAAAGATTTTTGAAGATGCTAGTGTGGAGACAGCTATAAAAAGACAGAAAAATTAACAGATGTCTTTCAGAAGTCCATTTTAGCCCTACAAGTGATTCAGACTGGAATTTATAACTAATTAGATATCCATGGACAAAGGGGAAAAGCCCACTTAGTGGTCTGTGAGGAAGATTGGCATGATCCAATCAGTACAGTTATGCAAAGGAAAAATGTATGGAAAGAAAAGAATTAAAACATAAAAGAAAGGAGAAGGGACAGAACTGTGGCTCAGGAAGCAACAAATTTTTCAGTAAACAAAGAACTGGGAGAGAAGCCAAACATTCATTGTTGAAATTGGCAAAAGTAAGCTAATTTTCTGTGTATTTTGGGCAGGCAGCTAGCACATCAGCAGAAAACACCTTTGCATGCCCTAGAAACTGGCTGTGACTGTCAAAAAGCAAGAAACTACTCTTACTGGGCACAATCTAGGAAATTCATGCAACTTCCAGAGTCAGCAAAAATCCTCAGCAACACTACAACAAAAAAGAAGAAAGGGGGAGAGATTATTTCTTCAATTGTTTGCTTTTACCACCCTATCACACTTGTCTTCAAGAAGTGAAAGCCTCTGCAGTTTTTTTTAGATAAAGTTTGTTAGATTAATAAACCATGTATGTTATCCTTCAGAGTTAATTTGGCTAGTGTAAGCTCACCAGTAACTAAGAGACATTAATGAACACCCTCACCAGCATCTTAACATGAATGATAAACTCTGTAAGTGTGGCAGAGACAAGATGCTGGAAGTACAGTGGAACCAGAAAAGTATCTCCCATTTGATCAACTTCCTATACTTCACCAATGTTTGTATCAATGAATCAAGCCTTCTGATCAGAAAGGTTCAGAATAGCTCCTATCTTGTGATTAATGAAGTATAAAGGCAGAGTTTGCAAGAATACAATTCAACACACCGAAATTCTTTCTCTATATTGTACTTCTGACAAGGAATATTCTCTACAAAGAATTCCTAGATTTTATATTTCTGATCAACAGACTTACTGATAGGTGATATTAAAGTCTGAAGATAGAGCCTCTAACACTTAACAAAATTCCTACAGCACTGATGCATTTTTCTTCAGCAACACTCATTTTTGGTGGATACATTATATTTCTTGGTCTATTATCTCCTCTTTATGCAAACTTCTGGTGATGCAGCCTTTGAAGATTTCCTGCTTCCACACATCAAAGGACTTAGGATCTCGACGTAAAATACAAGGGACATTCCACAGTAAACTCCAGCTCCGTGGAAAGCTAACTCCTTGCTAACTTCAGCATATTATTGAGGCAGTTATCCCTTTATAGAAAATGACCTCATCATTGCCCTAATAATAGCCATTCCTTCCAGTCCCAAAGTGCCTGTCAAGCTCTCCCCCATCTGCCAAAGCAATAGGGGACATACCATTTTTAGGGTTCCAAACCTTCCCATTCCTTGCAAGAATATAATAAAAATAAAAGTTTACATTTATTTTCTTGACTCAGCTTCCTTATTTATCTGAAATATTTTAAGGATTCTAATCACAGTCCTCTTAGAAATTGAATATCCTACTCCTTGTCCCTCCCCTCCAAACTGTGACTTCTTCAGACCAAGGCATGGATTCATTTCAAGGATTTTATAGGCAACAGCAGTGGCAGACACCTAATTCCTCAGGCAAGTGAGTCACACCTAAACAGTATTTTTCTACTAGAACAAGCAGTGGGTAATTATTTTACAGTGTGAATAAATGAATCTCTATGTATTCCTAAATCTAGATGTACTGTGTGACAGATTACATGACATAATATGTGACACCCACAACATACTTAATAAACAGACTGATTCTCCACTGTACATTTGTTCAGATTAACCAAATAGGATGTTTGCCAAATGCCATGCAGCCAGCTCAAGTATATCTGTGCTGTTAAGAGAACTGCTTTCTTGGACACTTGGAAAGGTACTTGGGAGCTGCAGAAATACAAAACTCTGTCTTCTTTATGAGTTCTGTAAAATATTAGGGATTTAACAGTTAATGTGAGAAATCTCATTGTAATATTTGGTGGCCCTATAATTTGCTGTTGGACTATGACCACCATTTCTAATTCATGGCATGTGGTCTGAGTCCCATGCAACATGAATTAAAGCAGAATTATTTATGAAAACAATCTCCTTCTGCTTAATTTCTAAAATGGCTACTGAAATTGCTTTCTTTTTTCAGCCTCCCATCTCTTTAAGTAACCCATGATCAGGCTTAAAAGTCATTTTGGTCTTTATTTACTTCTTCTATCATTCAGATTCAAAAACACTAACTTGCTGGAGACATAATCAGCATTACATGCAGCTAGAGAATTACATGCAACTCAGCATCCTTGCTATCTAATTGAAAAAACTACTGGAGGCTATCACAAACCATACTGTACTGCAAAACTTAAAAGTCACATCTCTTCAATCTTGGCTTTACTAGAACAATCAAATAACAAAAATGTATTATTTAATAACAAAATCTAAGACATTCCATTGTCTTCCCTGTAGAAAAACAGAAATAAAGACCTTAGCCTAATAATTAATTACTGGAAGGTACACTGATAACTGTGAAAAACACAGTCCAAGACATTTAAATATGCACTATAGTATTCTATATGTATCAAAGTTCTTGATAAACCAATTTAATTTCCTGAAGTCAGTAGTTAACAAAAAGGAGTCTGGAACACGCAGAAGCATTACTCTTAGCTTATCACTTTGCTGGTGGTACAAAAATTACTGTCTTTTGTACACTAGTTAACTAATAGTTAATGGACAAACCTTTTATACAGCAGTTACATCAGGAAACTCATAGTACCTGAACAAATAATTAAAATGGTTCTACAGTTTTGGAATCAGAGAGGATAAGCAGGTAGATTGATTTTAAGATTTAGAACAGATAATTTTAAAGGTTAGTACTTTATAAATACAGAAAAGAAGCTGGCAAGCAAAATCTCACTGACTAATGAATGAAAGAGTATTTTATTGAAGGCTTGATTTTATTTGGTTGGGATTTTTTTGATGCATGACATAAATACATGGTTGGAGACAGGAATCTATTTGGTGAACATCAACATATTGTGCAATTTTATACAACAGTAAGCCTCCAAAAGAGTAATAAGCACAGTATCACTATGATTTTGAATTCCTGGTTTTGTTATTGTTTCCAATTTATAACTCATGAGAGATGATGAAAAATAGTTCCTATGAAGGCAGGTAAAATAATAGTTAAGACAGGCTGAAGAAATACAAATCCAGCATAGGAAGTATACATTTTGTGGAATTATGGGAATTAGCTAGACATATATACTGACCTTTTGATGACAAAGGAGGCCTATGAAAGTAAGAAGCAACAACAAAATACTTGGTTTAATTTAGGAGGAATTTGTTTAGCAGAAATGTTGGTCAAGAAATCAGGATCCTTTCAGAAAATATTTGAGAAAAAAGAGGTAAAATGTGAGTACTTCACATATCTGTTCCAACTCTGTTTCAAAGAATAATTCACTTTCTAATGAAATGCAAAATGAAAAATAACTTAAAAATTAATAGAACTAAGAACAATATGAAAACATGGTTTCATAAAACATTTACGGTAGTGCTTATAAATGTTTTGCAAAACTAATTTCCAGTGAATTAGCTATAACATCATATAAGGATATTTTGATGAACTGATTAATGAATTACCTGATTGGATGCAGCAATCGTGAGTCTCTTTTTACTTAGTATTTTCATTAAAAACTTCAGAGAATGGGTACAGAGCATTATTTATTGACAAAAATGTCAGTGAAGATAAAGAAATTTAATTCACAGAATTTTAAAAATCCTAGGATTATGAACACTAAAATAATCATACAGGATTTTTTTTATTTCAAAACACAAGCTGCTTCTCAGAAATAAACCAAAAATAAGAAGTCAGTTGTAAAGTGGGAAAAACCATTTTAGAAATCATCAAAGGAACTAGGAAAAGAGAGGCTGAACAGGAAAAAAGGCAAGTGAAGCCAAGAGGGTTTGGCACAGAAGAGAATAGCAATAACTTTTAGAATTCATAGTCAAAAGTATCATACTGTAGATGAGGGTAATAACAGTATTCCTACACCTCAGAGAAGACAGAGCTTCAAATACTGCATTTCTGATACGTCAGAAAGAAAAAAGAAAAAAAATTGGACTGACAAAAAAAAATATAGATATTAATTATCTTTGGATCCAAAAGTGAGTATTAAGAGTCAATATCTCAATTTCCACACAGAGATCCTAACTAGTGGAAATACAGCTGTTACCATACTCTGTTTCTAAATTCCCTAGAAGGGCTTCACCTTGCATGTTCATCACCGGAAACTGCTACTGGAGTATTTAAGCATTGCACAGCTACTTCTGGGCTGTGCAATGAAGCATAATTCTTCCTCAAACCCTCAAACTCATAGTGTATGTAAAGTTTACTTTGAGCTTTGCCAAAATAGTGTAGATTTCTTCCCATGTGAAGTCTCTACCCCTGTAACTGGTCACAAAGTCTTCAGTCAACTTCAACCTCTTCCAGATTCGTACACCAAGTACATGCTCAAGTATCAGTGGCTTCATTTATTTTCACTAAACCATCTTGGGAAAACATAATAAAATATTGACAGTAAGTACTACAAATGCATTTGTGACAAATAGAAATGTCAGATCCAAAGTACTGTTTCTACCTGAGCTTACAATGCTATTCATTATCAAAAGGCAATATTGTGCTGTTCATGTATAAAATTATATGTATAACTAAGCTGGAAAAGCAATGCCCACCTCTTCATGACTCTTGTGAGCAGATAAGAGGTTTTATTTATTTATTTGAAACACTGGAAGAGAGGGGGTAATCAAGCCCTTCTGGAATTATAAGGCCTAAAAGGCAATTAATTTGCTTACAAGATCTAAAGATATCAAAAATTGATATTTTTTTAAATCCAGAGACAGGTTTACTTCTTTGTTTTAGAACAATATGTCTGGCTTTTGCTGTCACTAAATATTTAAATCTAAAATTTTAGTGATGTTATGGCCTGCTAAATTAAATAAAATCTATGTGTATTATGTTATACTAGTCCCATTTTCATATATCTAACCTGAAAACAAACATTTATAGTGCATAAATCAATGTATCAGACAAAAAAAAAAAAAAAAAGCAGAGTAGCCACTATCATTCATAATATGCTTCCCTCAGAGAGCTTAGGTTGATCTTCTTGTTTATGTAAGAAGCATCTCATTTTATCATACAGGGTCTTAAATTTCAGACAGACCAAGAAAATGAAACTGCTAAGATTTTCCCTGAGCCCTCTGTACGGGAAGATATTTTACCTAGTGAATATAAAAATTTTTCTTCTGGGCTCTTCATTGTCTACATTGTTCTTGTTCTTAGGATAGAAGAATGTGAAGTAGTGCAACTTAAGCTTATATCCATTTAATGATGAGCAGCATTGTTCCTGAGAAAGGCTAACTGGAATTTAATATGGATAAAAGTTAAAAAGAAAAAAAAAATTTAAAAATATTTATGTCTAAAGGAGACAGTTATGGAATACTTTAATCATAATTAGCTTCAATTGCCAAAAGAAAAGGAAATAAATTTCACTGTACCATATTAGAATATACCACTGAAATACTCTACAAAACACTGATAAAACTGGTTAGCAAATAACTTTTACCCCTGCTTTATGTCTTATACATTCAGTCTGTAGAGAGTGAGTCATTCTTGTCTTAGAAGTCAAGTTTCTGGGACATCTCATGAGATCTGTGGGAAATGTTTTCAAGGCAATCTGGCATGTCCACAACTAAAAGTGGGGCCTTTATCCTAGAGAGGGAATGAATTAAATATTGCAATTTAAATTTCTAGATCAAGTATTATCAATATATTTTGATTATCTGACTCCTTGGAAACCCAGTTCTGTGTAAAGATAAAGATAACATTCTTATCTAAGATACTCTTTTTTTTTTTTGAGCAGCAATTTTCCTTTCTACTCTTTTCATGATGAGGCAGGTTCTTCAATATGTAAGAATTACTATCTGCAAATATATATTTATATTTACTTTATATTTATTGGTAAAGACTTCCTGCTGAAACTTTATTTGCTGTACTGTTTGTTCACTTGAATCACTTATCACATTATTCGCTCAAGACTAGTGATAGAGCCTTGCAATGGAAAAGAACTGAAAGACACTAAAAGCATCTACAGCTTATGACTATTTGGAATAAACAGAGGAATCAAGTCCCCCATTGTATCATTATTTCAGCTAAACGTAGATCTTTATATCCTGCCTCTACTCTTCTAAACCTCTGTTATTTCAAAACCAGTGGGAAAAAAAAGGAAGATGCCAATGGGTATTGAGGATATATCCCTAAATATACACACAAACAGCTACCACTGAAAGCAACAAGCTACTGTAAAGTCCTATGCAAATGGCACATTTCACTTGGTCATTCAAGTTACAAGTTCCAGCAAAATGCAGGAGAAAGACTGAAATTAAATGGCTAGACATTGCTATGGATGCAATCCTTGTATGATACTTATGGGCTCCTTACCCGTAGAAATGAGAGGGAATTAAAACAAACAAACAAACAAACAAACAAAAACAACAACAACAAAAAACCAAACAAAAACAAACAAACAAAAAAAAAAAAACAAAAAACAAAAACAAAACCTATTTCTGTGTTAAAAAGAAAGCACAACTTGCCTAGCCTGCCTAATTCTATCTATAACATCACACACCAGAAAACCCTCCACTGTGTATTTTCTATGCTCCACAGTGCAAAAAGGTAGAATACACTCTAGCTGCATTTCAATTACTGTGCCATAAAATGAGGTATGTATGCTATAAAAGTAATAACACCGAACAAAAAGAAAGGAGCCGGGGGGGGGAATACATAAAAACACCATACCAAGGAACTTATTTATGACAATTAAGAAACATAAGTTTAAAAAAGCAGCAAGCTGTTTCTACTGCAAGAGTGACAGAGCACGTCTTTACTGACTGTTGAAGAGATGCCTGAACTTAAAATCAATATTCAATAAAATTCTGGTATCATTCTCTACAGTCAATAGTGTACTTATGACACACTGGCAATTGATTTTTGACCTGTTTGTGTGTTGTTGAAGTTTCTGTGTGAGATAGTACATTTTAGTAAAATATAATTATATATACATGTCTGTATAAAACATGTACGAAGCAGAATTATGGTATAAATTCAGAAACCTCTAATAGCAACACTTCACTACAAAATAAAGTTTTTGTGGATGTTCATGATTCAGGAGGATAATATTATGAATAGATGGATTCACAAGGGAGCTGTTAAGAGCTACTGTGGTTGTAATAATTATAAAACTTGGTTTTCATATTTGATTAAGTTGTTTTAAATAAAAAGCACATCCAAGTAAAAATTTTTGAGGTTAATTGGCTTACAACCTTTGAATTTCTATCTTATTCATAGAAATTAAGAACTGACACAAGTATCTCTCAAAAGCATGACTATAATGGTATTACTGTGGATAAGACACCATCCTATGTTATTTAAAAATTGCTCCTTGTAGGCACTGCTTCTGAGCTTAACCAATGACTTGTTTGAAAAGTAGATACATTATCAATATCTTTACACAATAACTGTTATAACACCTTAAAACATTATCACAGTGTTGCAAAAAGTATTTCGTTTTTTTCTTTTAATACATATCTTAAAATAAAATTTTAAAAGTTTAAAAATATGTAATCTGAAAGTATATCTTACATTTATAAAAGCTGCAAACTCTTCAAGTTTGATGCAAGAACTGCTAGGTTAAGACTAAAAATGTCTTTCTGATCCAGGGATATTTAAAAATAATTAAGCTGAGCAAACACAGTATTAGTCTTAATACACATTGCGGGCATGAGGACAGGAAGATCCTGAATCTCCTAAACACAACATGCCCACTCCATCCCTTCTCAGTCAAACTGTTCTGATCACTGTTGTTATTTGGACAAAAATTTCCTACCTATTTCCAGAAAAAAAAGAAGCAGTGAAAACAAAGAGGCAATAGAAGAACAGGAGAGAACAATGTGCCCAAAATTAATTAAGTAGTTTTCACAATTGATTTAGGATACATCTAACCCTAATAAGGTCTGCCAACCATGAATACAGTTTAAAATGGTCTGGAAGTGAAAATCTAATCTCCGTCTGTAGCCCTATTTCAGAGACACAAGAATCTCTGTTTTTTAAAAAATCTGATTTTTGCACGAAAACTTCCAAATTTAGTGATCAGTCCCCTTCAACGTGCATGTACATGTTTTAATAAACAATATTTATTAAAACATAAAAAAAAAACACCACACAAAAATTGTTTCAGAAATAAGTAGTTTCTTTGTCATAAAGGAATGTACTTACCAGAGAATACATTTGCCTTCCTATGGGGAAATGAAACCTGATAAAACCTCTACTAAGCCAAACTGAACTGAGGAAATGGTAGAATTTTATTAATAATTAATTTTGAAACTACCAGCTGTAGTATATATAATAAAGTAGGTTCCATTATTAATTTATCTTTTTCCAAAATATGTAGTAGTTCAGAATTATCCTGAATATAAATTTGTCATTTTAAAAAAACAGCACAATAACATATGTTAATCTTCACTTTAAATTATCTGCTATTCCATATTAAAAGATACAACATCAACTCATTGGAGAAAAAATAGATAGAAGCTTGTAAAGCAGTAGATGAAGTTTTTATAAAGCAATTCATTAAACTGATCACTGTTCACATAGTATTCTTACTCTGTAGAGATTTTTGGATAGCCTTCTTGACAAGGAACAAGAGTGCTTTAGACTGTCTGAAATAAATGGAGGGGAATTTAACAAAAAAAAAAAAAAAAAAAAAAAAAAAAAAAAAAAAAAAAGAAAACCAAAAGGAATTTGACCCTAATTCTATATATGCTTTTACAATAGTAGTCTCTGTTCATCATTTCAAAAGAGAAATCTGCAGACAGCTTTTAATTCTTTCGGTAAACCCTTCAACAGCAACACAATCTTCCCTTCCAAGTTCAATGCAAGAGAGTGTTCCATATTTTAAGTTTTGTTCCTTCTGGAATATCTGGAAGCATCATATCAAAAATACACCTGCTAAATTAAGAATGTACAACTTGTCCACAAAACACAGTGATGAGACATGGTGCACTGTTACTGCACTCATTTTCTTCAATCCTGATACATGGCCTTCAAATATTTGAAGGTAAAGACTTACACTTGTATAATAGGTTACCCACAGAGACATTGCTGGAAAAAATAAATAATGCCCCATTTTACCAGAAACTCAAAGCACTGCTTCTTAAAAAGACAAAGAAAATAATCTGTTGCTAGCATATAATTTGACAAAAGTGAAAATGTACAGAACTTAAAAATTTTAGTTTGGAGTTCCTTATAGGGACATCCAGAATCACTGTGTGATGTTATTTTCTTTGAGGCTTTAAGAGGAACAGTTTTGATTTGTTTTGTTTTCTGTTTATTTTCTAATTATGTTAAAATCCATCTTTTTTGAAAATATTCATTTCTTTTCAATCAGTAGAGTGATTTTGTTCTGGAGGTAATTTATTATTATGCTTATTTTTAGCCACACATTAATTTCTTTATTTTCTTTGTGAGCTATGGTCCTAGCTCTTTTGGAAGCTGATGTTAATTCCTGTCCCTTTTTATTTCTTCCAGGAAGATTCCAAAGTGGGAGCTTTGTTTGCTTTTAAATTAAACTGCACTGTGAAGTAATTTTCTTAGATAAATGCGCAAACAGGGACCTAGTGCCCGAAGTCACAAAAGAATGCAGAGTTACTCTTAGCCATACAGATTGCTAATTCCATGTGGGCTTCTTGTGTTTGTTTTTTGGTTTGGTTTGCGTGTTGTTTTTTTTTTTTTTTTTTTTTTTTAATAATTACTAGGAAAACTAATAAAGTTGATTAGGAAATAGGTCCTTATTTTCAACTGAAACTTTATCCAGAATGATGTTTGTCATGTGATGGTCCGATTAGGGAACTTCAGAATTTCAAGCAGTATTTTCAGGAAGGGCTGTATCCATTGTGGTATGCAGTACTCGATGTATTCCAAATACTTCTTCCCATCTAAGTCTTCTCAACTTAACTTCAAAGAGAGACTCGAAAGGTAATGCATTTCTTTCTAGCTATATTAGTATTTGCTTGCTTGAATTATTGTGTTGCATTGTATTTGACAGCCAAATTACCTCCTGTCATTAGTTATGACAAACTCTTTTAATTTATGTTCTATTTTCATTCTGCTAATGTTTCAGACAGATGTACAAGATTTTATGAAGATATACACCAGGTGCTTCATGAAGGAAAATGAAATAATTTATTATTTCTTCCACCTCATCATTTGTATAACTTGTAGCTTTAAACAGAAATATGAAATGGTATTTACAAGCATTTTGCTTCACTGTGCCCTGCACTTTCTCCCTAACATGATCACAATTTAAAAAAATAACCAGCACATGGCTTTGCTTTTCCACTTAACAGATCTCTACTGTCCTATAAAACTGTATTTGTCAATGGGAGTGTCTAGCTAGTTAGCACATATATTAACATATTAAAGTGTTAAATAGAAACATGCTGCTCCTCCTTGCAACATCAGAAGCTTGCCATGGACAGAACCACAGCTCATGTGCAGGGTATCCCCCTAAAGATTAGGCTTACATGAGATGTTTTAAAATATCTGAAACTGCAGCATGTATCCAAAGAGCTTCTGAAAACTATCAAAGATTAAAATCCTCTTTATTAAACAACTATTAATTTGGACACTATTAATTCTAGAATTACCATTATTTAATTACTAACCATTAATCTTAAAAAGCTTTGAAACTTAAATTCAGTATAGAATTACAATGAATCCATCACCACAAAGAAATACTATGTTCTCTGCGTTTTTCCCCTCATTAAATAACTACTATAAGAAAACAAAGTTTGACATTTAAAATCTGCAGTTCAACTTTCACCTAAAATCACTGAAGTTTCTTGGCACTTTCTAGTAACAAATCTGTCATTTCCTTGTGTGTTCCAAAATAACCAATACTCATTGAAATTCACTAGATGAATTAAAAAGACAAGAGAAGAAATGGAGTGAAATGTGTTAACATATAAACCTTTTACTTATGAAATAAAGGCAAGCAGGAAGATACATGTAGACTGACACATTCAGCCAAGAGGAAAGTACATAACACAGCTCTATCTCCAACTTTAAAATATGCAATATGAGAAGAAAATTTTCCTGATCAGTAGTTCAGTTGAAAGCTAATCAGTATTGGAGTGCCACTCAAAATAACCTATTTCACCAATCTAACCTGTTTTTCATCTGAAAAGGGTGAGTTTAACCCTTCAAAAAGAACTCTTGGAACCATATATTTGAGCTTATTCACCAATGACAGAACTTTTTTTTTATTAAAATTATCCTTCTAGACTACCACGAACGTGGCCACATGCAATAGATGGAAAAAAATCTGGCAGTATCCCATAATATAATTTGTGTCTTAACAGAATCTCTGAATGGCCATATTATGACATGATGTTTGGAAGCCAGCTAAGCACATGCATACCCAAAAACAGAGTTCAAGATCATTAACATTAATGGAAAAAAAAAAAAAAAAAAAAAAAAAGCAAGCTATTTCTATATATTTCAGAGTATCACCTGTTAAGGTACGTACAAAGTAGAAGCAGTCTAGAGAGATCAAAACTGAACTCAAACTGGCTGGCCAGCACACTCCACTCATTTTTATCATGAGCAATGCAGGTATTTTAATGGTATGGCAGGACTGTTTGCAAATCTAGATTCCTGTGATTATCAAACATTCATCAAGAAAGCTAAACAATGCAAAGACATTACATCCACTGTGAAGTAAAAAACTTAATGGTGAACTACAAATATATGAGTCAGAAACCTAGGCACAACCTATTATGACATTTATGTACACACATACACATACCACAAAAAGAAAACTGATGTACACAGCATTATAGTAAAATATCTGGCAGCAAAGAATTGCTTAATTAACAATCCTAGTTATGATAACTATATTCACAACTACACCTATGAACATGATAGTAAAAATATTTATGCAGATTCATATCTATTATGAACTGGGATATAAGAGAAAAATAGTTTTTAACTGTTTATAAACATTTAAACATCTATACATGGAGCAAACATATAAGCATTATATGATTTGAGAAACTAAGACTGCTTTTAATGAATACCATGACTAGATGCCATCTGATGCTTTTCAGAAATTATAGAGATTACAGATAACTGTAATATGTAACAAAAGCTGAAAAGACTAATAAGGTAGAAGCATCACTGACTAACAGAGAATTCTTGGCTTATCATAGAACAGTGGATAGAAATTCCAACTCCAGCATGTTCAAAGCTGGTTAGTATTTATGCAGAATCACACATATTTTATCCTAACATGCGTCATATAGAATTGGTTTTGGACTGATGCTGCTTAAGAGATGACCTGGACTATAACAAAGCACTACATATAGTTCTAATATTGAGCAAAACTTTGGTGCAAAAAAACCCAAAAGGAGAATATCAGAGATTCAAAGGACACTGTCTTATAGAAGTCTTCCCAATTCAGTCTATTCTATTTTCTGGATCTGATATTTTATATATTTAAGGTTGGGTCTTGCATCTAACTTGCTAGCATTTTTTGTTTAATTATTCCACCTATTATACGTACATATGCACACTAATATACCTGTATTTTGGTAATACTTACCAATATCCTTAGCATAAGGTGATGTCAATTTTATCTGTTTTTTCTTAATTATACTTTTGTGAAAACATCTAAGGGTGCAATTGGCATTTTGACAAAAACAATCAGTAACTGGTCACAGACTTAGCAAGCAAACAGGAAAAATAAATGAGTGAAACAGCTTTCTGTCACCTCACCCCTCAAAAAAAAGGTGTTTAACAGTTTAAGTGTCTATGAAGACTATTAGATCAATAGGTAAGTTAGGTGTTAGGAAGTCACCCGGACTGAGTAGCATTCACCCCAGAGTACCAACTGGAAGATGCAGAACTGCTGGAAAAGCTCTGAAATGTCACCGCAAAAGCTAAGGCAGAAGAGCAGCATCAGGTTGTCAGTGCAACCTCCATCTGTAAAGGAGGCTAATTTCTCTCCAAAGAAGGAGTTTGAGGAACTACAGACCACCAAGTTTGACTTCCATTCCTGTCAATCACTTAAGACTCTGAAATACAGAATAATGTCATTGAGTGCATTGACAAACAGGGTCTGTTGGAAAGAGCCAGCACAATTTCTGCAGAGAGAAATCCTGGTCTGGAGACCTGCTGAAGTTCTAGGAAGGTATCAGTAGGCACATGGCCAAGGGGAACCAGTGGGCAAAAATCATTCAGATTTTCAGAAAGGCACTAACAAGCTTCTACATCCAAGTGAGTTAGAAAAGCTAAGCAGCTGTTGGATGAAGGCAAGGATTTTGTTTAAGACTGGAACCGATTTCATTCAATGACTTCATAAATGCTTTGCAGAAGGCAGTAAACTGTGCAGTCTGTATCTGCAGATGGTATTAAGATCTTCTGGGTAGTGGTGTAACTCCTGAAGACTTTGTGAAATCAAGTAAATGGGCAATGTGTTGGGAGATGAACTTGAGTTGATAAATGTAAGGTAATATACCTAGGGAAATTAAGCCATTCCTTCATAACCGTGAACTCAGATCTAAGAGCTAAAATGAAGGAAAGGGATCTAGTGGTCATTAGTGACGTTTCTCTGAAATTTTCAGCTCAACAGCAGCCAAAATAAACCAATAAAATACTGGGAATGCTTTAGGAAGGATGTTGAGAACACAGTGTAATTTTGACACTGAAGAAAACCTTCATTAATGTTTCTTTACAGCCTGCTGTTTCCCTAGGGTTTGCTATGTAAATATAAAACAACAGCTGTTTTAAAGTAAATCATGAGATACTTCCTCATTAAGTTCTTTAGGTTGACTCCACAGATGGAACAGTAAGTTAAAAAAAACAACCAAAACCAACATATTCATCACAGCAGTAAAACAAATGTCAACACTCAAACGTTTAGCTAGTCTGAAAAATACATCAACTGCTTCCTTAAAATAACTTATTATTATTATTGCTATTCAGTTTTACATCTTTAGCAAAAAAAAAAAAAAAAAAAAAAAAAAAAAAAAAAAAAAGGAAAATTGTCCAATATTTGGTAATGGATAATTTAACTAATATAAAATTGCAAGAATTACAGTGTCAGATGTTTTCAGAGGAAAATAACTGTGACATGATTTAACATGCCCAAATAAATAATTTCCATTAGTAAGAAGATTAAGTCAAATACCATAACTGCTATCCAATTTTCTGAAATACCGAAAAAGCCAGGAACAGAACTACCGTGATAAGTGAGATGAGTGGTAATATTACAAGGACAGTAACCAACAGGAGAGATAAAACACCATGTATGTGGGATAAAACCATCTAAAATAGTGGAAAAGTTATTGTCAGATGAAACAAGTGAAAAAGAGGCTCTCATTAACAATCAATGCAATAATCATTAATATTCTTTAATTTTATGTTAGAGTCATATTGTTACTGATTAGTTTTACACAGATTTCTAGAGATAAATGTTAAAGATGTTGTAAAGAATTGATGATAGGGGGGCAAATTTGAAGAGGAAAAATGTATAAGATGTATATATATACACACACACACCACACACACTTATATGTCCCATTAATACTGAAATATTTTATGGGAAAATTGTTTTAGATTGGTATACAGTAGTGAAGCCCCCTTCCCCACAACTAAAAATTGCTTACATCATTTAATATAAACTCAGCCTGACTCTGATATTACTTTTATTGTATTCCAGCACATCACTTATGTAACAGTTCCATAGGGTAGAAGAACACAACAGTTTCTATAGACTCCTGAAGAGATTTGTAAATGACTAAATTGCATTCATTTTCTTTACTTATTTATTTTCTCTTACTTCTATCAATATATGTGTAGAGAATCCATACACAATTCAGCAGAATTATTTCAATTCTAAACTTGATCATCAATCTATTATACCCCTTTAGTTTTCTGTTTTGTAAACAGGTCTTAATCTACATCAGAATATTCCTTCTCATCCTATGGGTAATAGTTTACTTTAGTTTCTCCTGTCAAGAGGTATTACTGCATCACCTTTGGCAATCCAGGTCGACTAAAAACCACCAAGAAATTTTCTCCTATCCACATACTCCACAAACTCTTCAAAAATTCTAATGGACTGTATCCATCAGCTCCCTTTACAAATGCTATAGTTATTTTTTCCTGATATTTTTTGTTATGCCACTAATTCTATTTTTTATATAATTTCTATTAATGTATTTAAAGTTCTAAAGAAAACCATTTAAAATCTGTTACTTTAATAGTCATAGATTTCTGTAAGCAGATTCCCTGAACTTTGTTTTTCCTTCCTCAGTTCTTGGTGGGGGTTAGCATTCTATGGCCCCTTCTAAAATTCTGAATCATATTTGTTACTTTTTCATCCCCTGTTACAAAGACGTTTCAAGCAAGAGTCTATACATGATGATTAACCCCATTGTTATGTTGCTTAAGAATTTTTAGGGAAAGAGTAGCTAGTTTGCTACAGTTGATTTTATCAATTTTGTCTTCTATCAACAGTTTTTGATTTGGAACAGATTTGATTTGAAATAGATTTTCTAGCATGCTGTGAGTAAAGGTGGACCCACAGAGAAGATGGATGCAAAAATATCACTTAATCTTTCTCCCATGGCCTTATCTTTCAGAGGCTTTGCCTTTCTCATCATGTGTTGCTCCTACAATGAGATTGTCTATTTCTGGTATCATCAGAAAAACAAAAGGATTTATAATTAGCTTTTATAGTTTCTCATTTTAAAATACGTATCATCACCACCAATCCCTCTGCCTTAAACTTTCCTATATACTCTGTACTTTTGCATTACAGTTACCCCAGCTATCTTCCTTCCACCAAATTTGTGCCAGTTAGGTCATTATCCTGAGAAAAAGATAGTATTCTTCCCTCACTGATTTTGTCAACAGTTGTAAGTGAAACAGTTTTGTATTTTTCTTTTCTCCCTGTCACTAGCCTGTTTGGGACTTGCCCTAGTGGCTGTTCCTTGCCATTTCACACTTTAATTTTGCCACTACCTGCCAACTGGCTGAAGAAACTGAGTTTATATGGGACCTGATTTCTGAGACATGTTATTCTCACACTCTTGCTGTTTCACATGTATTATTTCCTACTGATTTTGTTAAGAAGCCCTATAAATAACCATTTAAATTAACTTGAATGTAAGTAGTTCAATGTAGCTAAGTATTAAAACATTTTCATCTGGCTTTTGATGATGCTTCTCATCACTTCAGGAGCTCCCACAGCTTCAGAAATTACAACAGTGCCCACTGGATGTGAACTGCTCTGTCCTGCACTATCCTGCCAGCCACGCACTAAGACTTTGACACTCCATCCAGCATTACGAACATTTCCAGACAACCACCACCAAAGCCTGACTTCATCTGCCTACCTCCTGTTCAAACTCTTCCTCCAAAATGGCTCTTCATCCTTTCTTTTGTCCAGACAATACACGGCCCTTTGATCCTCCATATCATCTTGTAACAGGATTCCTTTTAAGGAACCTCATGAAGCCTGCCACATACACAGTGTGAACAGTTACGTTCTACATGTAGCAAAATTTATTTGAAGTGTTTAGCAAAGTCAAAATTACCTAAATAAATGCTATAAAAAGCATTACAACTTTAGATTACCAATAAAATTAATATTTTAACCCACTACAATAGGCACAATACATCTGTAACATCAATATTTACTAAAATAACACCATAAAATATAATGACAAATGAAATGCTTTGAAAGGACTTATCTTTTCAAAAGGCTAGTGAAGTCTCCTGAGAATTAATGTAATTTTGGAACACCTTGGATTCCAGAAGCAACCTTTAGGACTCTTTCCTTTACAAAAAGGACTTTTGTGTTATTAATTTATTACTACCAGTAAGACCTCCAGAGCATTCTTCATGCAGGGTTTTCATATTTCAAAAAATAAAATGCAAACCTCAAGATATAGGTAGAATCCCACCCTAAACAAATGTCTGTTTTTGAGATAACACATCACTATGAAGATACTTAGAGTGGAATAGCAATATATCTCCCAGCTTCAACACAACTTTTCACAACTGCCTGAGATGAAATGGCCTGTACAGAAATCTGTTTAAACTTTCATAGGATTAAACATGCACAGGCTGATCTGCACTTCTCCCCTGCACCAGCAGACATTATATTTTGTACCAAACTTTTTTTTTTTTTTAATTTTTATTTCCCCTCCTTTCTTGGATGGAATGTAGACAGGTAGCAAAGAAAGTATCTCTTACATTTAATGTAATATATTTCAGATATATTTGCTTAGCATAAGAAGAAGAGTCTGAAATAAATGTTTTTTTTCTTAAGTAAGAATACTCACAATCCTTCTAATCACACACACATAAAAAAAAAAAAAAAAAAACAAAAAAACAAAACAGAAAATCAGAATAACCCGTATTCTTGCAGAAGGTTCTTCAATGTCAAGTTTTGCCTCAATGCACATTATATCTGGAGCTATTAACCCCTCAGAATTCAATTGTCAATGGAAAAAAAAAATCTTACATGTCATTAAGTGAAATTCAAGAAAACAAATCTGCATGCATTTCATTTTCCCATGTTCTATAAGTTGTTTAGCTACTTCAAAAGACAATACACAAAATAATACATACATTTCTGTGTTTTTCAGAACAGCCCAGACACTTTAAGAAGGTTTTTGATAGTCCTAAATCAATCTTGGTTGATTGAATGGAGAACACAGGATTCAGCTATGACAGTACTAATTTTTTGAGAGGTGACCAAGTAGTTACACAAGCATAAGTGCTTATAAGTATAGCAAATACAAATGTTTGTGGTTTTTTTTAACAATAAAAAATTAACATATACATATTTAACTATTTTGACACATCTGAGTCAAGGACTAGTTTATTACGATCTTAGAAGTAGCAACATCTTCTAAAAAAATTCAAGTTTTATTAAAATAACATGATTCATGCAAAACTCCACAAATACCTGGTGAAGAGTTCAATATGAAACTATAAAGTCAGATGTTGGAAAAATTCAGGAACACATTAGCTATAAGGCAGTGGCAAGTAACTCATCCACAAACGTGAAATAAAGCTCTACTCTGACAATGAATTTGAGAGAAATTCAATATAAATTCATCAGTACTCCAGAACATATTAATGAATCATGTACTCGGATCTGATCCTATCGTCATATTCCTTAGCATTTTTTGTAGCCTTGGATTATTCCAGGAGAAATATCTGTTAAAGAGGAGGATTGCTTGAATTCTAGGTCTTATTGAAATATCAAGATACTTCAGACTAGTTTCAAGAATTACAAAAAAAAAAAACAACCAGCTAAACACACAAACAAAAAACTCAATAAAACATACCCAAAGAAACCCCCATCCAAACACAGCAAAACATATACAAGCTTCTTAGTCTTCTTCAATTAAGGAATTATGCACACTTGTTTATATCTGGTAACTATCATGAGATTCTACCATACTTACAACTAAACTAGTAAAAATTAGGCATAGAAATTTAACAGAGGAGAAAAGATATCTATTCTGTTTTTTCAGTCTTCTCACCAACCAACTACAACAACCAGCATTTATTCAGACTTTTCTAGACTTGTTACATTTCATCCCTATAACCCTTTGAAGGGAACAGTTAACCTTACATAAACAACATCCCTTTTGGAATGCTATTTAAATTAATTTTGTAATAAATAAATAAATAAATAGGCAGTTGTGACTTTTATTTTGCATATTTGAAAAAAATTCCCTAAAGCCAAGCTGCATATGCATACTGACAGAAACTACAGATGTGCTGATAAGATTATGTGTAATTTAAAGTCCTGTGGGAAGTGTGTTTTTCCACTGTTTTCTATGTGTCAGGTTTTATGTCATTCACTGATACTTTTAATTTAGGTTTTGGTCTTTGAGCTAAGGAGCTTCTAAAAATGATGTATTTATCTTTCTTTTCATAAAAAGCATACATTTCTGCTTAGATGAGAAATTTGTGAACTGTAAATGGAGAGGCTAACCGCTGTTTAAACTATTTTTAGCTGCCCACAGCTTTGATAGGCAGCACACCAGGTATTCTGTAATAATACTTTTCATCAATTGGGAAATAAATATATATTATATTTATATATTGTACATAAAAAAGATGAGCTATCCCTTTGAAACAAGAAAATCTTCTTTTTCCCCTAGCACAATTAGCACTAATAACACTAACTATTCTGGTTTCCTATTTTAACTTCTCCCCTATAAAACACACAATTTCTACAAGAAGTATTTTCCACCTTTCCAAAGCTTTTCCAAATGACAAGGAATGACCAAAGTAACTCATTGCCAAGACTCCAAATGAATATAACTAGAAGTGAATGAAACAGAAGAGACAGAACTATACCCACCCATAGACCTAAACTTCTTTCTAATGACTGAGCATTATTTTCTTAATTCAGTGGAGCTTCTACAGAGGGTAGAAGCAAGGACAGGCAGACTGGGAGGAATAAAGAGAAACTGTTGAGGTATCCAGGGATCAGGTTGGGAAAGCCAAACCCCTGATAGAATTAAATCTGGCCAGGGACGTCAAGGGCAACAAAAAAAGCTTTTACAGGTTCGTCAGTGATAAAAGGAAGACTATGGAAAATGTGGATGACCTCTGGAAGGAAAAGGGAGACTTGGTCACTTGCGATGTGGAGAAGGCTGAGGTACTCAACAATGTTTTTGTCTCTGTCTTCACCAGGTTAAGGAAGAACCGTCCACTGTAGAAAATGATCAGTGTAAGTGCACAGGTCCATGGGACCTGATGAGATGCATCCATGTGTCCCGAGGGAACCGGCCAATGAAGTGGCTAAGCCATTATCCAACATAGTTGAGAAGTTATGGCAGTCTGTTGAAGTTCCCACTAACTGAAAAAGGGGAAAACTTAACCCCTATTTTTAAAAAGGGAAATAAAGAGCACCTGAGGAACTACAGGCTAGTCAGTCTCACCTCTGTGCCTGGTGAGATCATGTAGTGGATCCTCCTGGGAACTATGCTAGGGCACACGGGAAATAAGGTGGTGACTGGTGACAGACAACATGGCTTCACTAAGGGCAAATCGTGCCTGATGAATTTGGTGGCCTTCTACAGCAAGGTTACAGTGCTGGTGTATAAAGGAAGAGCTACTAACGTCATCTACCTGGATTTGTGCAAAGCATTTGACACCGTCCCACATGACAACCTTGTCTCTAACCTGGAGAGACTTGGATGATGGACCACTCAGTGGATAAGAAATTGGCTGGATGGTCACACTTAGAGTTCTGGTCAACTGCTCAATGTCCAAGTGGTGACGAGTGGCGTTCCTCAGAGGTCAGTGTTAGGACTGGTGCTGTTTAACATCTTTGCGGCTGACACAGAGAGTGGGACTGCGTGCATCCTCAGCAAGTTTGCCAATGACACAAAGGTGTGTGGTGTGGTCAACAAGGTGGAGAGAAGGGATGTCATCCAGAGGGAATTTGACAGGCTCAAGAGGCAGGCCCATGCAAACCTTATGAAGTTCAACAAGGCCAAGTGCAAGGTCATACAAATGGTCAAGGCAATCTTGTGCACAGATGCACGCTGGGCAATGAGCAGATTGAGAGCAGGCTGATCGCAGAGAAGGACTTGAGGTGTTAGTAGATGGAAGATTGAGTATGAGCCAGCAATGTGCGCTCACAGGCCAGAAAACCAACCATCTCCTGGGCTGCATCAAGGGAAGTGTGACCAGCAGGTCGAGCGAGGGGATTCTCCCCATCTACGCTGCCCTGATGAGATGCCACCTGCAGCGCTGTGTTCAGATCTGGGGGCTCAAAATAAGAGGGACATGGACCTGCTCGAGTGGGTCCAGAGGAGGCTATGAAGATGATCAGGGGCTGGAGCACCTCCCTTATGAGGACAGGCTGAGAGAGCTGGGGTTGTTCATCATAGAGAAGAGAAGGCTCTGGGGAGACCTTATAGCAGCCTTCCAGTACTCAAAGGGGTCTACAGGAAAGGTGGGGAGGGACTCTTCATCAGGGGGTGTAGGGAGAGGATGAGGTTGCCCAGAGAAGCTGTGGCTGCCCCCTCCCTGGAAGGTTGGATGGGGCTTTTAGCAACCCAGCCTAGTGGAAGGTGACCCTGCCCACAACAGAGGGGTTGGAAGAGGATGAACTTTAAAGGTCCTTTCTAATCCAAACCATTCTATGATATAACCATTTTTTTTCACCCTTTTTCCATATATATTTCTTTGTCCTATGCATCAACAGGTAATGAGCAGAATATATCAATGTTATGCCAGCCTTCCTCTAAATAACAGCAATGCCTTTGTTGCACAAGCATAAGTAGAAAAAAGCATGATACTGCTAACTAATCTTATAGCAAGAACAATTTAAATTCTCTTAATATTTGTTGTGAATATACCCTTTTTTTTTTTTTTTTTTTTTTTTAATCTGAATGTAGCAGATGCAGCAAAACAAATAATCTTTTTCCAGACTTGAACATTTAATTTCTTGGAATTTATGAGAATAAATGATAATGACAATCAAAGCTGAAACTGAAAATTTCTTAGTATTTGGGACAGTGAAGTATGTTTATTTCTTCATGGATGCAAGAGCTAGCAGCATGGTAAATTCCTTTTTCCAACTGGTAGACTCAATTTCACTGTCTATAGCTACATGACTTTGGCTATTGGATTGTGTTGATGGCTGCATGTATAAAAAGAATTTGGGACAGGTTTATGAGCCCTTACAGGAAAAGCAAACACAAACCTGCAATTTATGTTTTTGGACATGTCAAAATGTGAACAAAATATCAAGCAGTTATAATCTTCTGTAACACATTACAATGAACTTGTTCGGCAAACAGAACCTGTTCTATTTATTAAGAATATCCTGAATGACGGAGTGATCATGTTTATTTCTATGCTAATAATAATCCCAGCAGAACCAGTCCAAATTAATGGTGGACAATAATAAACACTTTTATATTATATTTGTAATCTCAATAAATCTTTCCCTTTCCTGTTCGGAATAGTTTTGGTCTGTTTCCCTATTTTTTATTTCTCTCAAACATTATAATGTTTAATAATTCTTACGAGAAACAATTTTATATTATGTATGCACCAAGCAGACACAAATATCTAAATTTTAAGGTGCTTGGGGTGAGGAGGTTTTTTTTGGTGAGTGTTTGTGATGCCAAGACCTCAGATTTATACCAGTTGTTCCCATACAGCAGACTTAAAATAACCATTCTAGGTGATGGCAAGAAAAAAATAGAAAGCAAAACCAAGGTTACAAAGATCATTCAAAGAAAGTTTCTGTATGTAGCACAACTGTAAAATGAAGCTGATCCCTGCAAAAATTCCAGAGTTCAGTGGAGACATTACAATCTCTCTCTCCTTTATTTAAACTTTTGACTTATATAGAAATCAAGCTTGCAATACTTCCACACTAGTTTGATAACAGTGAAAAAAAAGCTGCAAAACCCACTGGTAACAGAAAGGTAGTAAATGTAGTAAATGTACTTAAATGTATAAATAAATATATCAGCTTGAAAGAGCATAAGAATTAAAGGTAAAAAGCTCTAAAAAAGATAAATTTTATATACAGAGGAGATAAGAGAAACAAAGGACAGGGAAACAAGACTACAACATTTTTCTGAACAAGATTTATTAAGACAGTAAATATAATGTAGAGAATCTTATTGTTTGCCAAACCAGCTGAGTGTCCAAGAGCCCACAATCAAAAAAAACCAAAAAAAATGCTTCTATGACTTTTCCATGTAGACATTTTAGTGGTTTGCACTGTCCAATGTTTATCAAACAAATGAGCAGTGCTTATAAACAACTGACATAAGAATGAAATCTGTCTTATGATCTCGTATTGAGTAGAAAATTTAACTAAAAAATAAAAAAACTACCTGATAAGTGCAAAACTTCCTAAAAGTTGTAAAATTCTGAACATTTTCACACCACAACTTCCCCATTCAGAGCAAAGAACACAGATTGTGCAACACTTCATTACAAGAATTCATCTGGTGAATCAAAGTATATAGTTTCTTTCATTGTGTTTCACCCAGTGTATGTTGAATGCAGTTTTCCACATAATTTTTATATCAAATTCTCCTTCCTATCTTGAGAAAGGTCTTGTTTGGATATAGACTTGTTAATTTCTTGGAAACTATATTTTTCTATAAAAATAATTTTGCCCTTTTAGCTACTTATCCTCCCAGTAGCATTTCAAATTTGATAACTAAAATTTCATATCCATGTTAATTGAAGATAAATCAATAACATGAATTAAGTATCAGCTAAACCTTACAGATTAATTCCATAGGAAATGACACACAATTCCATAAAATTTAAGAGAGTATTAACTTTGGAATACTTGTTTAGCCATCATCTTATATAAAAAAAAAAAATTATAAGAAACTAAGTAACACCAGCTATGCTTTTAGAATCTTAATTTTATATTTACGTTAATCTATTTATTTAAACTAAGTAACTAGACTTCTTGGATGCTCAAGACATAAAAATAAAACCATCTGAGCCTGGCCTGTCATGTGGTGCTTTCTGTCACCGTTCATAAAGTGGCATTGATAAAAAATTACTGCAAAAGCAACAGACATCAAAGGGTGATATTTTAATGACATTCTGGGAAACAATGACTTTCAGAAGCGATATTTCTAGGTTTTGGGAGATCTCATCCAAAATGCTTATGGGCAAGAGTCAGTTCTGGTCACATTCTCGATTTCAGGTTTCCCACCTCTAAAAATATACATTTTTATTTTCCAAATAGTATTTCAGTGCCACCGTTCCAGTCCCACAAAAAGGGAAAAAAAAGACTTACAAGATGTTACAACTGTACAATGTCTCATATCAGTCCTTTCTGTGTAGGATCATAGATAAATCACTGAAACATAAGAAATAATATTTCTCGGTATGGCTAGATGGCAGATTATCTCCATTACTCATCTATATATGCCTGTTCTTCAGTGTTGGAGAAGATGCATGCCCCTGTGTAGTGTTTTGTATAGCATAGTTTGACTTTTATACTTGGAAAGTCAAGAGTTCTCTCTCACTCAGAAAAGGAAAGCTCAATCATGCTGGACAGTGATGGACAATGCTCTCTCACCAAACTCTCATCTCTCTCCCTAGTTAGGAAAAAATATTCACTGTTTACTGTACCATCTCCTTAATGTGCTTTATTCTTCATGTATCCTTCTGTCATAATACTATTTTTCAGGGCTTTTAATTCCTTCTTTTTTTCCCAATGAGCTTTTAAAATATACTTCCTACTGCCTACCAGCTTTACTGTAGCTCAGATACATTTTTAGGGTAATGTGAAGAGACTACAAATTAGGCTGCTCTTTCAGTACTCTACTCGTTGAGTCAGTGCCAAAGCGGTAAGTACTGTGCCAGCAAGAGCAGCACCAGGCTGTAGAATTCACATGAGACCACCACCGACAGCAGCAGCAGTAGCAACAACAAAAGAGGCACCCCAGGAAAATAATCTTGGGTATTGCAAGAGTGGGAGCGGCTATGACAAAATAGATCACTTGGGAAAAGTTATAGCTGAAATATCCAACTGGGCTCCACAGCAGAAAGAGAATATAAAAACATACAGCTATAAAAACTTAATAAAACATTTAATAAAAATATCATATAAACAAATCAGGAAAAATAGGTAATTGTTGTTTCTTGAGTAATGTAGTACAATATAACAGGATCCCCTGCAAGAAGAATATTGGCAGTAATATTTCAGTTCTACTACCCTGACCCACTGCACATTACATACAGTCTCTTAAGACTTCTTCTGCTTAATCTCATTAACTGCAAAGATCTGCAGAAAAGAGGTTACACAAATCCAGTTTCATTTGTTCTAAACACAATCGTGGAGATAGATTTGCAATTCTAAGCACAAAAAGATTACTAAATAATTCTTCTGTAGTGTTGCTCATTTGCATAATTAAAAGCTGGCAACTCTTCATTCAGTGTTCATTTCCTTTACCTACTTGTAATATTATTCAGTTTTCTCAGCGTACATAATTAAAAGGCAAATTTACAACTTATAAATAAATAATACTAATCACCAACTATCTAGTTTAAAATATATCTATTAATACTGAATTTTCTGTTACTTTGTATTGCAGAGTTAGCTGCATCCCCATCAATACAGAAGAGCCAAGCTTAGTTCTCAGGGGAATTTGAGGTGAAGGGTGTACTTTTTCCTGTTACCCAAGATACAAGTGCAAAGCTATTCTGCTCCTGATTTGTGCTAATCAGGAAGTAGTGTAAGTATACTAAACAATATGTACAATGTACAAAAAGCAGGCAACCACATGATTACCCAGATCTTTTCAGTATGTCTCCTGGGGAAAAAAAATCCAACTCAACAAATGAACAAAAACTACCCCAGACCCACACCTACACACACCCCTCCCCAACTGTACTCACATCTAACTCAGCAGTGCAATTCAACCATTTAAATGTGTTCTCAGATTGGCAGCCTATTTATCTAAAGCTTCCTCTATTATAGTAGCAAAAGATAAGCACCTTGACATGGTAAATCAGCTCTAAGTTGGGATGAACTGCCCTCTGGAAGCGTCACTCACTGTGAGTGACAGTACTGTGAGTGCTGTTTGTCCAGCAACAAAATATGAACCATCCAGAGAAACTAAACCTCTTTCAGCACAGGCGTTCTGTGATAAATACCTGAAATTATACTAATGAATCTGTACACTGGAATAAACCAGAACAGCAGAAAAAGACATTATTAGCCCTAATATACCTCAAATTAAGTTTAGTAAATGAGCTTCCTGACTATTGAAGGAACATAAAAAAAAGATTCACATAAAAATATTCACATATACTGTATGCACAATATATTGTATATAATAAATGTATAGAAACAGTATGTAGAACATAGGAATAAATTAATAAGAAACACTTCAGTGTGGTTATGACTTTGAATTCTTATTTAAAAACCTACCAGATGCTTTTCATTTTAATCATATTGGAGATATTCACAAAGATTTTATAGCTGGATCAAATTACTTCAGGTCAAGTAAAAAAGGAAGGATGCTTTCCTACCACTGTCCCACTTCTTTGCAGCCATTCTGAATATTCCTCCTTGTGTAAATTTCATTTCCTCTACTCCACATAAACTTTTAAACTCCTACTGTAAGGTTCTATTTTTATATTTGCAACTCTCACTGACTGATTTTGTCTTGCAGTTACTCCTCATTCAAACATTTTTTGAAAACACACTCACTTTGAACCACCTATCAATCAAGCTCGTAATAATTCAACACTGAAACTACATTACAAGACACAATGCAGAAATACATATTTTTATTACCTGGTATGTTACAATGCAAATTCTGTATAGGCATTCACAGTACAAATTGTTCCATGAATCTGCGAAGCTTGTGCGAATGCAATGTAAGACTTCTCCTCACCCCTCTCAGGCTCTGTTTTGGAGCAGGAAGGGCCTGGGGACAATTTCACCAGCTAATGCTGCTTTGCTGAACTCAGAAACAGAAGAAATAAGGAATGGTGCAGCTAGAATAAAACATGCTAAGAAGACTGTAGCTGGACCCATGAGTATGGATTACATGGATTACTGGAATAGTCTTTGAACACCCTGGTTTTCATCTATTAGTTTTCACTCAGTAGCACAGACATTAGGAATGTAGGAAACTGCTTCAAAGCTTTTTGTTGTGTAATTCAGAGCTTGTGTTTAAATTCATGCTTCTGGGATCAATGTCTCAATCACTGGGTTAGAGACAGGGCACACAAGACTTAGGCTACAGCTATCTACATACGAGTAGAATGGTTGCATATATGCACATAAGCTGTCTTTAACTATGCTGACAAACAGGAATGCAGAAGGAAAGCGAACCAGCACAGGCTTGACTGAGAAGGCTTTTGTCACCCAGAGTACACTGTCAGTTTTTCTGCTTCAAGTGCCGTGACCCTACTGGGTTCTCTTAACAATAGCAGAATTATTAAAATCAGTAAGTCTTGCCAAGTTCTTCTAGCAAACATGTATTTAGTGGGAACTGACATTCCTTTAGCAAGTCAGGAATTTTACTTTCCAAAAACAGATGAAAGCTCACAGAAATTGTAGCTGTTGTAGCTTAAAGCAGGAAGATAGCTGGGAAGGGCGGGGTATAGCAATTCTGGGTGTAGCTTTCTATTAGTAAAAGCATCCTGAAGTGCATCAACAGATAAAGCTATTAAAAATAGAGCCTTATCCGAAAGACTTCCTATTAACTTCCACAAGATTTTCATTAGACATCTGAATAGAAGTTAAAACACTGAAGTTTTCCTTATAAGCTGATAAATACTTTGTTTCAAGACTTTGAGCAATGAGAACAGAATTATATTACCACAAGTGGAAAAAGCAGGAGTAAGCTGTAATTTGTTACTCTACTGTTATGGAGACGCCCTGTCTCATCTTTGTAGAACTAAAGAAAAGAATAATGTCTGAACATAAGAAAACTAAATAGAAAACTAAATCAAAACCACATACCCTTCATTGTAAGCTACATACTTCTTTTTATGATTCTCATCCTTTTATTTGATGAAAAGTATATATGATTCATAGGAGTCTCACTGAATGTTGTTATAGTATCTACTACATTTTCCATAACATTTTCTATAGGCATTTCACAATTCTGCCCTCGCATACCTGATTTCATGACCCAGAACCGAATTCAGAATATGATATATTTTACAGATTTTGTTACTACTTTATAATTTCCTCCATTGGATAAAGGTGAACTGATCAATAAAATATAAACTGCAACCTGCTTTCTAGGTGCAAGCAGTCATGTCCTATATTCCCTACTTAAGCACAAGAAAACAGAAAGTTTTTGTAGTCCAAGAAACTAACATTTATATATATATGTTAATGTAGACAGAACTACACAAATACACACACTCAAATTTAAAACCTTGATTATGTAGGTTAAAATCTTTATGAATTCAACTCACAAAATCATAACTGTCTTGTCTGAAACTAGACTGGAAGCACAAAATCATTAATTATGATATAGAAAAGAGAAATGTTTAAGAAATGGCATGACAACTATTAAGGTGTTAAAAGGACATGAATCTCAGGAGTTATTGCAAAGGTGTTTAACACTTCACTGTTAAGTGAAATTCAAAATTTTAATGGGCATTGAGACTATTAAGAAAACTGCGTAAGAAACACTTCAAAACATTAATACACGTTCTGAAGAGATGATGTAGACATGATATAATGCAGATGTGAAAGATTTGGGAATTCTGAAAAGAGAGGGGCAAAAAAGCCTGAAGTTAGCAAAAATAAAAGGGCACATGAGATGAGCAAATTACATTGACATTAATGAGACAAAACTGTGGAAAAGCAGCTATCAGAGTAATCATGAAATCATTAAAGTGTATTATAACATAAACACATAATTTGTTACAAAAACCAGATGATATTTTATTCTGATGAGACTTAATTCATCATATATAAACTGAACTAACATTAAATATATTTAGACTCTCCTACAGCTACATATGAAGCAGCAGGCCCAAAGGAAACCTTGTTCTCCCACAAAAACTTACAAATGTAGCTTGGTACAACCACCCCACACCACATTCAGTGCCTGGCAGTGGACAGCCCGGATCACCCACTGTTTATGTCTGGGTTCCAGCCCGAGGTGCCTTCCTCTCCCCCTCACTACGGGGGACATCGCAGGTAAATCCTGGCTTTGACTTCCAACGCCAGTGTTGCAGCTGTGAGTATTACACCACCTAATGGCAGGGCAACTGTGTCACACGTGACACTGTAATTAAAAGAAAAGCCAGTAGATTCCAGTAGGTGATCCATGATTTCGGAACTAGTACTTATCAGACTTATAGCATCTATAGGCGAGCACATTTCCCTTCTGGTTTTCATGTTCATTTGCTAAAGAATGAGCAGAATTTCCACTGTGATGAGCAAAACCCCTTTCAGTTACATTTACAGACAGGCTATTCTAGCAATCCCAGAAGTAAATGGAGAACCACAGAAAGAAATTACCAAATAAGTGTTATAATTTAAATATATTTCTCTGACTTATCAGTAGAGAATTTCTATGGGTAATGCAGAGAGGATATGAAGGATGGTATTTCTGTGTAAGAATGATTCCCTTTATTTCCCATGTTTTGATGACAAAATTCTCCATTCAAACTTCCATAAGAGTGCAACAGCAATCACATCAACCTGCTTTTTCTGTTTATTATATATAGCCTTCCATCTGAAGAACACTGAACTACTGAAGTGGTACTCAGCAACATAATTTTATCTGTTTTATTCAGTCTGTGATTAGGTTATACTCCTTTATTAAATGGAAGTTCTTGTAAAGTACAGATAGTGAACACTGAAAAAAAATGTTATAAATGATATTGGATGTTAGGAAATAAAAGTAGCAGACACTAGACTTTGGACTAGACTAACAAAACACTGAATTGCACAAAATTACTTGCTCTGAAGCCTCTTTTAAAACTTTGAAGAAAAACTACATGTAAACACACTGACAGAAATAGGTGTCACAGCTGATGCAACTTACAGGAAAGCTTAAAATTCATGAAATTGTATTACAACAGATTATTTAACATTAATCATTAGAGTTACTGAGGCAAGTATAAAGCATAATTAAGAACATGATTACTAGAGATATACTTCCATGCAAAACATACAACAGCCTGTATTAATCATACCCATGAATATGAGTGTTTGCATATTCTACCTTTCTAATAAAAACACATTTAAACAGAAATAATTAATAACATGGACTACCTCTGAAACTTAATCATAAAAAAGGAAAGCTACAAAACCCCGATTAAAGCGGAAGACTGCCATTTTTTGATCACAAATGCCCCTACTTCTCTTCATCCTTGCCTAGCACACCAAATCTTAGGGGTTTTTATTACAAAATCCAGCTCTAGGTATTACTGTGAGTCACACTTGCAATGAGGTGACCAGCAATTAACCTCTTAAAACTCTTTGTAACATTAAATCCTACACAGCGGATTAGAAGTCAAATCCTGGACCAATTTTTATTTCACTCAAATGAGTTACATCAGTATGAAAGTTCATAAGTAGAAGTAAACAGTAAATCATGAGAATGAAGGTTTTAAAATTTTCACAACCAAGATCGTTAATCATAAAAGCATAACTAATCAATAGTAACTTTCAGCAGCAATTTTAAAAGTAATTTTAAAATTGGTATACAGGGTATAAACTAGGAACATTCTCAAACTTAAACATAAGTGCTGCCCAAATTTAAAACTGATCATATGATGGCAATTGTGTCATAAATTGCTTGCTGTTAACTCCTGTGTTTTACATAAGAGCAATGTGAGATTCACATAATGGCTAGTAATTCATGATTCAACCCAAAAATCTGGTGGAAGACATTCATCAGGTAAATCAGAATTACAAAAAAAAAAAAAAAATCAGCTCAGATATGTTAATATTCACTGTATAATTTAAGGTCTCAATGAAAATTTAAAATAATATGGCTTGCCTTTTTTTTTTTTTTTTTTTTTTTTTTTCCCCTATGCATATATGTGCATCATACTGAATTTATTCTTAGGAATGTGTGTGGTTTCACTCATTATTAATTTTTCCACTTGGGCTCTTCCAAGCAATCTAACTCCTTCTCTGACTAATTTTCCATATCATAGTTAAGTTCTGTCTCCCAGATTTAACTTGAACTCAGTAACTTGAACCTCAACATCGTTAACTGGAACTTCAATACTTTGGGACCTTCATGGTGGCACAGTTTGCTATCAAAGTTCAGTTCAGTTTTATTGTGAACTCTGTATTGATTTGAAACTCTTCCACTGCAGCCTCAGTAACACTTTCTATAGCTTCCAGACAGGAAACAACATATTATGATGAAAGATCAAAGCTGGACACGCTTTCTGCTGCCTCACATCTGTTTTTGTAGCATGACATGAAGCCATCAGCTGTTTAAGAAACTGCTTAATGTTATAGTTTCTCCCAGACTTTTACAAGTGCCTCTAACATAGTGTTAGGCTTTTAAAATGCTCAGTTTCAGCTCCTTTCAGATTTCACTATAGGCTGGTTTCAATCTTACAGTTAATAGCACTAGGCCTTGAGCATAAAAGAACTTTCTACCAGTAGACTACACTACTTATGCAGGGCATAAGTACAGCAAAGAGTTTCAGTTTAACCTCTGCAATAAGTACATGGCAACACTTCTAAGAAAGCTTCTGAAGCCTATGATAAGCCAGTGTAGTTAAAAAAACACCAAACAAACAAACAAAAAATACCCACCCCCACAAAAACCCTTGAAAACCAACTGCAATACAAATGACCTTTAAGGTCCCTTCCAACCCAAACCATTCTATGCTTTTCAAATACAGTCACAGTTACTCAATTTATGCTTTTCAGGTGTTCAAAATTTCCACAGATTTCTACAGCTATTTTAATGATCATAGGTTGGTTGGCTTTAAGTGAAACATATATTCTCTACAGTTGCTTTATATAAGTAAAGAAGCAAACAAAATTTAAGGACTGACAGTTTGTAAGACTAAGAAAATTCAGTGTTCGAACTATGAGCATTTTCTTAGCCACTACCTGCCTACTAATTCTACAACACTGTCAGACAAACTAGGATTGCAGTTTGAGGATGATATTGATTATATGCAAGAACAGACATACAAATGAAGGTAAACACATTATCATTCATGTTAAAATTCTCGTGCTATACATCGTTATAAACAGACATTCTGGGACCACACTAAATTCTACTGCAATAATAAGAAAATCAAAGACAACTCTCTGTACCAAAAAGTAATTTCTGCAAAACCACAAAACTACGGAATCTGTGGCAAATCAGCCAGAGACACTCAGCCTGGAGCCCTGGGCTGAGCAACTCTCAAGTGAAAAATCCAACAAAAAAATCTCAGAAGAGCACAAGTGCTGAAGGATTCACCTTCTCATCCATTCACTATTACATTTCTGTCTTCCCTTATTTTACAGTAAAAATGAATTCTTCTACTATCTTTTTCAACAGAATACAAAAGCATGTATTGACCAAATATAATTGTCTTGCATGCTAATTTTTGGCCGCAATATGAAGGGAGAGCAGTTGCAGTACATCTTGTAAGGTTATGAATGGCCATTCATATCTTAAGCATAGCAGAATTGCTCAGACTTTTGACCTTTAAGAATATATCATCCATTCTTGAACACCATGAAGGTCACTCTCCAGGAGGTAAACAAATACGAAGTCTTAATTTCTCCAAGTTAATGTCTATCTATTGAATCTATAGCAGTATTAGTGCAAATATTACAAAACATACTTAAGAATATTAGATTAAGCATTTTTGTATGACAAGTGTTCAGCAACTAAATAGTGAACAAAAACTGGAAATCATCCTGGCTAAATAATCATGTTAGTACATAAGTGAAGTGAATTATGACATTTATTGTTTTCAGGTAGAGGGATTTTTACAGTTATTTTGACATTAAATTCTGAAATCATCATATGGTGTTTTGCTTACAAATGTGATGTTCTATGTTCTTATTACAGTTTGCATTGCCTAAGATACTCAGTTACAACCACAATATTCCTGCTAATTCCTGCTATTATTTAATAAAACAATTAATTTTGACTAGTCTACTGTAAAACACACCTAGTAAGTGTTTTTTGGTTTGTTTTTGGTTTTGCTCCTACCCAGCAAGCTATATATGCTCTAAGGATGTTAAAATTCTTGATGTGACATGGGACAAATGGCAGTAGTAGCATACACTTGAAATTATATAAGTACATAAAATTAATTAAACATGCCTAAGATACAGAAAATTAGGCAGTGAAATATTAGAGAAGTTAACATCATTACTACCCCTAATTTTTTAATTAATCATTCCACATATTTCAACAGAGCATTAAAACATAAGGCTTCTAATGATAATGTGTATATTACACTGTAATGTATTTACTGGCCCAAACTGACTAGGAAAATTAAAGTATTTTTTTAAATAATGCATTTTTACCCGTTATAAAACAAGTGAAGGATTTAGCAGATGATAGTATTATGTTGTAACTTAATGTTAGCCAAACATAAATCATTCACAGATATTAACTTCATATACATTTTATACATATTTCTTTATGTTTAGTTATACCCAAAGTCCTTGAAATAGCTGGGATTTGCCTAACCATGTGCTCTTAAGAAAGTGGTAAAAATATGAACCATAATAAGAAAAATATCCTCCAGGCATTCAGATTTGATTTTGCTCCAAAAGTTTAAGAGAAAAAACTTAATCTTATGCTTGAAGTTCTTCCTGTTTCCCTGCCAATTGTTGGAAGGCTCTTTCAGGCAAAGTAAAAGGATAATAAACACATTCTTTCTCCCACATCTTTTTCAGACTTTGGGTCCACATGTTCCCTTCTTATCACCTGCAATTTTACAATCATAAGACTTCTCTGAAAAGCTCAGACACTGTGCTCAAATGAAGTGGATGACATTTTCATTGCAAATTCTGAAATTTTAATTCCACAAATCTTTAAGTTTTTTCTATTTGCTGAAACAACCCCAAAACCAACCAACAATAACAAAAAAGCTGCATGTTGGAATGTCTAATTCTTGGTATTGTTTTTCTCTTGCATTTAATCCTTCCATGTATTTTGAATTTTTTCGTTTTTTATTAACATTTCATATTTTGTCAACAACACTTCCAAACACAAAAGTTTCAGAATTTTTAGAGTATGAAAATGAACTAAAAAAAAAAAAACTGAAAAAAAATATCGTATTGCATAAATGACAAAAAAGGAGAAACTGAAGAAGTAAAAAAAATATTCAAACTTTCTTTCTAACTATGAAAGAGAAGAAACTTCAACTACATTCCAGATTTTTAGAAGTTATATGATTTAAATAAACTGGTTTAGTGAAAAAATTTACTGGTCAGGAAATTTTGCTCAGTTTTCAAGAGCCTTTTTGCAACACTGTAGCTACAAAGTGATAGTTAATTCAAATTTTTGCTTAAAAAAAAATCTATTAATTCTACTTCTTGGGGGGGGGAGAAGTTTTACATTTCCTTGGAGATGCCAAGTTACTGAAGTGAAAAGAAAATAAAAATACAACAAGACATAATTCAGAGATATCAGATTAAAAAAAAAAAAACAATCCTTGCCAGTGCACTTAAGTGAATATTTTAAATTTAGCAACAGTAAGGGTTAGGTATCATCACCTACCACTGGCTTTATTTGAGCTATAAAACCTGTGATTATTTAAATGAAAAGGCTACCAGAAGCTGCCAGATTGGGTCTGAGCAAAAAGATAATAAGGTAAGGTTATATAAATGAGCTTGAGGACACATAACATGTTTGCACCTTTTTTCTTTTTTCCTTTTGGAAAGTGTTGTTTAGTTTGGGTTTTTTTAACATCCTTCCTGTTCATAGCTTTAGCACCACTTATGCAAAGACTTGCACAGTTAGAGAGGTGGGTCTTTATTCTGACAGGATTAACAGTGTGAAGAATATTCCTTTTTCTGTGTTTCATTACATCACTAAACTATTTCAACAAAACCTCCCCGTATATCCTCAAGCCAAGATTATCAGGCCCTCTCATCGTCTGTTTGGTATTTGTCATCTGAGTGAATGGTATTGGTCTTAACTACAAAATTTAAAGTTTGTTTCATTCTCACAAAGAATGACTATAACCTTAAAGCATGTATTAAATAATGCTTTCATTCTATACAGACTTGGAATAACACCCTGACTACTGCTCAAGGTATGTCTCCTACACATACACCTCCAACACTCATACGAAGTGATATTGCTTATGAGACTTAAATTCTATTTCAAATTTGTGAGTCTAGTTTCAGACTCTGCCTTTTGTATTTCATAATATGTACAAATTCCAACAATGTATTTCACTCAGTGTATTGTTTAAAAATGAAGGCATTTTTACTCATATTTTCTATATCTTAGCCACTGTTCACTTACTGGAATTTCAATGTTGGGAAACTTATCGTCTTAGTCAATGACAAAAATACCGTATTTTCTTATTTCTCTGTAAGCAGGGGCACACTTCTATCAAATTCAGGTATCTTCAGCCATCTGAAGGGCATTCATAGGGTAACAAGACTTTAGTTACTTGTCCCACAAAAACAATAGGAATGGCAGTAGGGTTAAGAGGCACTATATTTTACCACTCACAAACTTGTGAGTAGCACTGACAAAGCTCTTACATTGGATGGCAATGTAAGCAGCCATCATAGCATTGTAAAAATAAGTTTTATATTCTATATTCAAAAGGGTTGTGTCTTGGAGTAAAGGGGGGAAAAAAAAAGTGCATATAGAAATATTTCTACAGAATTTCCTCCCTTGTCTCACAAAAAAGCAATTCCATACCTGCTTACTTCATTATTTATACCTTCTTACCCACTGGAGCACCTTTTCTTCTCCACTGAGTCAGCCTTAATTTTCCATCTACCCATTAAGTCAATTACTAGATTTTCAAAGCAGGAAACAGCTTTCACTTCCAGACCTCTGTGTCTTATACACGTTCCCAACCATCTGTTACTTCTCCCTGCTCTTTACAAATCCAAACTATTTCTAGTCTAATCTTAGCAGTAGAAAATTGATGTCCATTATTATCTTGACTACAACAGACTGAAAGTACACTTAAAGCAGTGTAAAACAAAATTTGTATATTCTGAGCAACTCACAAACTGACAATAAAAAAGGCACAATGTATTGGGACACACAAGGTATTTACTTACTTCCTATTATTATTTAGTGTATTTCACAATAATGCAGTAAATAAACTTTTGAATCTAGAACTAGGAATGGAATGAATCAATAGAGCATGCTGTATGCCAGGAAAATAATTTTAAAAAACCCAACAAAGAAAACAAAAGCCTTCCAAACTGTATTTGAGGTATCCAACTGATATTACTAGAGTGTGAAGGTGGAAGACAATCTTAACAGTAAGAACAAGTATACAGGTTCATGATTAGATGAAACTAAACAGTATTTCACCTTGAATTAATACATTGCATGATTAAATGAGACACAGCAGAAAAGGGTAGAGGGTAGGGAAATCTGTGAAGTTATTAAAAATTAATTATTTACTGTGAAGAAAAAGGTAGCATCCTGTCGCTACATGGTGGAAGGGTCAACATAACACACAAGTAAAATAATCATAGCTGTTAATGAGTCTGTTAATAAAAGAGAAGGTGGAATTTTTGTTAAGCATTTTTGGGGGAAAGAGATGAGAGAAAGAACATTAAATGTAGCAGAATTTAGAAGTGTTTTGTCTGCAGGGCAGATACACGTGTTGACATTTTGAATAGCTTTATTAATGTAGTTTCTTGTTGCTCTCCACACCACTTATAGAAGATTCCTACACTAAAAAGAAAATAACTCTGACTTAGACAGCATCTATTGCTGGGCCAGACAACTTCCCTAAAACTTCACCTGAACACGATATTAATATCATGCCAAGAGCTGCAGCAGCCAGTTACTATATCCAAGAAGATTTTTGCCAGAGAGGTTTAAGAAACCTTAGTTGCAGGGATCGCTTTTACTAGCACTCATTAATGTGAGCAACTGAAGTTCAGTCATACTAAGAACTTCAGTCTCTAAATTTAGAGTTATTTGAAATCAATTCAGTTAAACTAACTGCTTCCATTTAAAGATAATGCATCCATTTTTATAATTACTTGTCCCTTGAGGTAAATGCTGCTCTTGCCCCAATTTAATCTTCAGAGAACCTGCAAGTTTTTGTTTTTCTTTTTGAGGCTCTGAAAATTTCATTTTTATTTTGAAGGGCAAAGGAAAATAGGGGATCAATATTGCCTCAAAAAGCCTTTTGTCTATCTATTTACAAATCTCTAGCTATGTCTCAAATTCTGCCCTCCCTCGAACTATTATAAAATTATTTTCTCTGTAAATGCAAGTTTTCTTCACAATATCTATTTTCAACTTTATTTTTCTTCTACCTCTTATTTTTACCTGCATCAATTCTCTAATCAGTCCTTTCAATGGTTTTCATTCTTTACAACTTTACAAAGTGCTTTGCTAACAAATACATCACTCATCTGCATTAAGCTTTATTTTCAGTAGTAAGACTCTAGACTTACCAACTATTATTGAATCCTCAACAAGAGGACATTCTAGTACCTGCCTATTTTTGAATAATTGCAAAATTAAATCATATAAAATGGTCTTTACTAAAGAAATAAGAAAATATTTCATTTTTCTGCATACCTAGTCACCTCTAATTCGAAGCAATAAATTACAATACTTTCCAACAAACTGAAGACAAATTACAACCATCTTTATCTTCTAATACTAAGAAAACTCAGAGTTCTTTCGAAGAGTTTTCCAAACTGACTGCATCTTTTTCCTAGTAAGAAGCGATCATTCACATTTCGACTTGCATGTTTTTAGTCTTTGAGTTTAAATTTAAAAATTATCTGTGGTCCATCATTGTAACTCTCACTATTTGATTTCTTCATGACACAGTGAACACTGTTGGAAGATGTATTTTATGTTTATGCTCCATCAAAACAATTTCTAGTAACAATTAATATGTCTCATTGTATTTATTCCTATAGAAAAGTCCAATATATTCTATTTTTTTCTGGCACATTGAAGGTCTTTAATATTGCTGATATAATTAAATTTCAGGTTTATTGATTTTTTTTTTTTTCCCCCACAAATATCTCCTATTTTCAAGTGGGAGTAGTTTGCCCTACAGAAATTTGCTATAATATTTAAATAAACTCTTAACGAGGGACTATTTACAGCTGCACCTGCTATTATCTGTAGCATTAAACTGTGTAATCACTGTCACTTTTCCCTGACTCAGATGTTTTCTGCATAAACACAGAAAACTGAGTTGGAAGGTTTTTTTAGGGACTAAGAAGTAATAGTGACTTAGTTATAGTCTTAAATGTATTGAAATGTGAAAACCTAAGTTTATTTCATTAAAAAAACCCTTCGTAAAGACCTCACAAACTAGAAGTCAGATCACTGAAGGAGAATTTACAATACAGGAAGAAAAAACCTGCCTTTTGTCCTGTAATATCATCTCTATTCTCTGTCTTCAGCCACTTTTCATAGGTTGTCAAAATTCTGGTTTTGGATGAGGAGGCGGTTGTACTTTGGAAAGTAAAATAGTAGTGCTTTTATCTTACAGCCTCTGAGCATACTGGGCACAGAATATATCTGTTGTTTCCTCTATAATCAACCCATCTATGGAGAATTATTAATTTCTTGGTGATCATTTTGGGCATACTAAAAAAAAGAAGAGAATAAAAACAAAAGAAGAGATCTATAATTTTACAGTTTAACACAAGGATCTTAAGGGTCTTTTCCAACCTAAATTATTCTATGATTTTATGATCTAAAAATGCTAACTCCAATTATATTATACATTGTGGCACGCTCTTTATTGACTTCAATGCACCCATGAATCCACTAAGCTTCTTGTTCTGCTGCTACGCAGATTTTTAACTACAGTATGCCAAACAACATCCATCTGAGCAACCACTGAGGTGAGTTGTTTTGCTACCAAAGATCCATTTTCAAAGCAATTTGATGCAGATCTCACCCAATTCCAGAAACCAGTACCAACGGTATTGTACCATCAGTTTCTACACCTATCTTTCTTACCAGTTATTACTTTGTATTTTCACTATACAGCTCAGGCTGAGTTCAAATGTCTCCCTGATTACTTATTTGAAAAATACACATTCACATATAAGACAAGATCTTTCTGTGAAGATTACAACTATGACCCTAATAGTAGGACATCCAGCCTTTATTATTATCTCACTATCACAGCTTATTAGATAATTCACTATAAAAATTTCAAAATTTTCATAGAATAAAATAATCTTATTTATCTTTCCTATCTTTTTTTTTTTTGTAAAATAATGAACTAACAAATTTATATATAAAAAGATTCTGAGAACATATTTCTAAGATAAATCAAATATTTGATTTTTTACTGCTGTTTAGAAATCAAATCTGATAATTTATTCCCAAACAATTAGAAACCCACAAAGCTAAACAAAACCAACACTTATGCCCAACATTTTAGAGGCTTTAAAATGTATGGATTTTGAACATAATGTTTAATCTACTACATAAACCCCTTGTTTTATTTTACCTTAATACATTAAGACTCCTGACCTAGGTTGTTTGTTGGTTTTTTTTTTTTTTTTAATCCAACAGGATCATAAATTAACATCTTGCTGAATAGCTAAACATGAATTTGTGACCAAAATGTTTGGATCGGAGATTGGGAGTTCAGATAGGAGTTTGGATTAGAGCACAGGTTTAGACAAAAACTCAAAATACAACCTAGCCCCTCCTTATTGTAATAAATAGCATTTGGTGTACCTGTTTTGAAATTATCTTTTCAGTTTTAATCTAATACAAGAAGCTTTGATTAAAGTTGATGTTTACTTTACTTAGCTCTCCACTCCAGAGCTCAGCATGGAAGTATAAAAGTGCAGTGATCCATAGGATACATGCTGTTTCATAAGCCATATTTAATGAATTCTTTAACTGTGGATAGAATATTAATGTGGTGAGCCTTGAACTACAATAATACCACTTAAAAGTAATTGTAAACAGCACAGTTTTCAGTTCAGAAAGATCTACTTTATTCTGGCCATGGCGATCCCAAAGGAAGTTTGTCCTACATGTTTACAGAACCAACATAACAGAAGATGACCTTGCATACGGATCCTAAGAAAATATAAGAAACAAATTAGCACTTAATTCATGGGCCAAGAAGCAGGAGAACTCAGTTGCTTGATTCTATTTATTTTGCAAAATGGAAAATACTACATTTGATTGGTATTTATGGTCTTCATATATCTATTCCCCTTGCTTTAGTTACAATTTTTCTTCCCAATTAAGAAAAGGCAGCTACCTGAGATAAGCACATTAACAGTACTAATTATTTAAAACTTTCTTCTCGTTTTCTTCTATTTATAGTCATTAAAAATGAACAGTACATTTCAGTTATTGTGTAAACTACTTGTGCTTCATGGTCAACTAAAGAATTAGGAAGTTTGAACAAACAGGACCCAAGGAAAGATACATCACTTGCTTCCTTTACTGAGCATGTTACCTGAAAAGATTGCAGAGTACAGGCTATTTCAAATACAGTGTCAGCTAACTTATAAGACATGACTGAAGTGACTGATGGTAAATATACACTTTTCTGAAAGAATATCTGTTTTGTGTATATTCTGACATTGTACATGTTCTGATATATGCAACTTTTTTGACAGTAAGGGCTTCTATGGATATAGCAAAGATTTAAAGTGTTTCACTCTCACAGTTCATTCATCTGTGCAAGTTTGATAACTCAAGAATCATGAAAATTGTCAAGATATGTTACATTTAATCTAGGTTGCTTCCTAACTGATGGATGGTTTATCCATGTCTGCTGACATCTGATGTTGGCTGATACCTGAAAGCCATTTTAAGTTTATAAATGTATTTATAAAATCACTTTAAGGTTCCAGTAACCTGTGTGTCATATTCAAAGCAGTGGCATGAACTCAGAAAAAGGAAATCTGAGCCACATCTTTAGAGATTCAGTACTAATTATTAACATCTCATAGCCATCCTAGTTTATATTTCCAATGCTCTTTTTCTGATCTTCCATGACAAGTTTCCTACTAAAATTTAAGTTACTAATTAAGAACAACAACAAAAACGGAAATTCATGTGTCAAAGATAATAAATATGCGTTTCTGTTCCTGCTCTGTATTACGTGCATTAGAGTGGTCATTTCATTCAAACCACATTTATGATGTTAGAGTGGTATTTTGGACTAATTCAAGGCAATTTCTAAACAATCTATGCACTACCTCATAGAAGTTTCCCAATCCTGCAACACCTTAAATAAGATTCATAATAAATCACAATTATTTACATTTCTATAGAAATAGAAACTTCTAAAGTTTGTAAGATTAAGGACATTAGGATGAATGCCAAGACAGGAGATGATGAAATGAGAAGGAAGGCAGGCTGTGTGAAACCACTTAGTTGCTCTTCAGAAGGACACAAACAAGGAGTAGCTAATACAGCCATAACCATGTATTTTTCTAGACAGTAAGTGAAATACTTCATAACTTGTTTCAGCAATCACTTCTGATTTTTTAAAAAGCTAGAGATTTTAAAAAATTCTTTGTCCATCTTCCTGTGGAAACAGATGACATCAAAAAATGTTGGGAGATAGCTGAAAGAAAAGGCACTGCAGGCAAGTCACATTATACAGGGCAATGGATCAGAAGTTGTCAGGTAAAAATAGTATGTTTGAATTATGTGTTGTTTCCAAAACATATCTGACTACTCTAATTTCCCTTCTCTTGAAATTATTTACCCTATCCTAAGCAGGGATGATCCTAACTTATACTGACAAGTACATCTTTCTGCTTTCTTTGTAGCACTCATTGTGTAAGATGAAGATAGTATTTCAAAATGGGTTTGAGAATTTACATTTCATCAGAGGAGCACTCAGCTAGGCATGGAAAAATACTACCTCCAACCAGAGAAAAATCTGAAGCAAAATAAGAGAAAGAAGATTTAGCAAAATAGGAATCTGCAAGTGATCACAAATTTAAGACAACACTGTAAAAATATTTGTGCATGAACATATACACAGAACACAAATGCATGCAAGATCTTAAGCAGTATTCTATTTCTGGAAGCATTCCCTTTATAAACTTTCTTGTCATTTTTAAATTCCCTTCTTTCTTTAGTCTTCCAACTTATAGTCCCATTGATCTTCACAAATGTCGCCAAACCAATTGTTGATTTTCTCTGAAGGACTCGCTAAAGATTGGCAAAGTTTTTAGTGCAGAAAGTTCTCAGAATATTTATTGTAAAAGTCAATTATATTACAGTAAAATAATGCCTTTACTTCATTTACTTAAAAATTTAAATGTAAAGTACAAAAATAAATTAGAATTTAGTTTCCTGAACCTTAGAAGAAAATTTTTTACAGTTTTGATTCAGAGACTCTAGATAGTGAAACCACAATACAACATGACATTAAGGAGTTTGACTGAGATTATACATAGCAAATCTCATATTTGAATTATTTAAACAAATCATTAAACTCAAGATTTCAGCTGAATTGAAGACGCCTGAGCAAAACAGTCAAGATAAGGAATACCCAGCTTTTCAGAAATATATAATGGAAATCAATGAAAAATAAACAAAATAAAGGAAGAAAAATAATTAATTTAGCCTGGAAGATTAGGCTAATTTCTAATTAGAAGCAGTGCATTACAAAATTCCTAGTTTTCCTGGATAACAGGAATTGCTAATTGGCATGTTTTGCACTATTTAGGAAATCCTCCTGTCATGCTTATTAATGATGTTTCCACACCTTTACTAAGATTTCATGCAGATCAAAAATCATTATTTCTTCAAGTAGCCTGCATACTGTGAACTATTTGAGTATGCTTCACAGTCACTTCACCAAACGCTATTAAGGGTACTAAATATGACAGTGAACCTGACTGTGGTGGTGTAGAACTTCTGGAAGAAAGAAGAGGAGAAAATGACACAGGAAAAAAAAAAAAAAAAAACATATAAAAGGCTTTCATTTACTTATGTGTTTCCTTTTTCTTCAATCCAACCCTAGTACAGAGATCCAAAATCCTAACAGAAGACATTTTGTCTTTTGATAAGGTAATGATAAAACAATCTGTTATGGATATCCATTTCTTCATTTGTAGACTGTTAATAGGTAGTAATCTCAAATAGCCTGCCATTATCACACTGCAACTGGACTAGGCTACAGATAAATCTAAAATAGCTCCTAGCACTCTCTGTGCCACCAAATAGCTCAGATAAAAACAAACTGCTCAACTATTTTAGTTCTGCTTCTTAGGTAAGATTATATTTTGGGCTACTATAACTAGGCTTCTTTTTATGCAGGAACTGACTAAAAAAAGCCTTATGCACACATCGTAGCAGTGCGCAGTAATAGTTGCTTTTTCTCCTTACTTCCATCTCTAAATATACACCTTAAAATAAGTTAATCTCATTGATCTTTTTCAGTTATGATTTTTCCATGTAGAGATGGGCTATGTTTCTTCATGATGTGTTATTCTGCAGAGAAAACAGTATCTTATTTTTATGGTATATCATCATTACACAGAAAAAGACCTCCAACTTACATTCTACCTAAAGGAAATGTGCTTTTATTCAATAGAAAGTATTATTATATCCACTGATATTCATGCCAGATTTAAAAAAAAAAAAAAATCATGCTTTCATATAAAAGAGGTTTCATGCCATCTGCCAGTGTATCAGTTGGGAAAAAGATGCCTTCATAGAACATCAGATCTACTGAATTTTATATGCTACCTCTTCAGAGATCAGCCCTCTCTGTGGTATCACTGAAGTCACAAATGCAGATTCATTTTACTCTATTTAGTGCTGGTAAAGAGCACTAACCATACTGACAATTCCACCCTCAAGAGAAAGCAGTATTAATTGTCACTTCATCTCATGTCAGTTAAGTCTTTTATGTTTCAAGAGTTTTCAGTATGCATTCTTAGATTATCGCAGATACTCAACCAGGACACAGGTACCCTATTTACCCTCCGTTATTGAACAAAAACTATTCTGCACATCTTAACAACACTGACTAGATTAAAATTTTAATTTGATTTTAGCTTATTTCCTGCCTTATTTTTTAGTTTTTTGGGCTCATCAGGATGTGAAAGGTTATAATAGTATCTGGTAAAACCTGGCACACAACTCCATTATGTTCTCAAATAACGAATGCTCCCTGATAAGTACACAGATGTAGATCAGCTTCTCAACATATAGATAGCAAGGAAGGGAGGGTGGTTCCACAATAAAAAAATAAAACAAAACTGTATTGAAAAGATCTAACATTTCATTTTATTGATTATCTATGCCAAATGTATGAGGAAGTACCAATCTTTAAAGTAATATGGAAAAGATTAATCTCACTAGTAATGCAGCTGCAGCATTCTCTACAATAAAGGGTGTATTTTGATGTGCTTTTCTACTGATTCATGGAACAACAAAACAGCAGCACTGAAAAAAAAATTATAGAAACATTTCTTCTCATATCCCAGGTCCTGATGGAAGTTCAGTTGCAACAGAAGGAATGGGGGAAGTAGGGGCTGGTGGACACAACCAACCTCAAAATGTGCTTTTATACATTTTGACAAATAAAATAAGCCTGTATTCCTAGTAAGAGTCCATCACTGAAATTCTGTAGGACTATGGCCTGATAATTAAGTTTTCATATTCCTGAAGCAATCTCAGAGAAAAGCCTGAAAAATATTGATTACATTGTAAATTTGATAAATATTTGGGCTGTCATTGAAATTATGCTGCAGTTCACAGTCCTTCTTTTTGATTAGCGACTTCCAAAAAAGATCAGGTTAAAGGCTACACACATCTGACTCACTTTTTTAATCAACATACACCTTTTACTAACTGTCTTTGCTTAATCTAATAAACTTTTTAAATGGGTATTTTAATTAGAAGCTAATTATATAGCAAAGTTGGGAACTTCAAAGATGCACAAAAAAGATTGCTTTATTAATAATAAAAAGATTCCTAACTTGTTGAAGGGACTAGGAATACCAGGTTAAGGCAAAATGAATACTGATTGATAACAAGCTGCACATCACTGCCCTCAACCCAATAAATTAGTGTATGTTATTCATACCTTAAAAAACTAGCATGCAAATAAAAGCCTGCTTTGCATTTTCAGTGTGCAATGTACTCCATGTGATATCACCAATGTGCTTCTGAAAGTGTGAGGCTTTTTTTGTTTTTCACTACTTCTCTTATTTGGTTGCATTCATTACAATAATCAGGACATTTTCTAATGTTTGCATTTAAAGACGCTTCTTTCTCTGTATCCCCAAATACTCCTAAATTCAGTGCTCATATGCTATGTACTAGGGAACAGCTTCTCAAATAACCCAGACCTGTCATGTAAAATGAAGAAACAAGCACCTGTATTCCATAAAGTGAGGTTTACAGAGCAACTTCTAACATGACATTTTATAAGGAGAAAAGTATAAGGTTTAATGACCAATTTACTTATGTTTATACATATTAAAAAAATATATCCAAATTTCTTTTGGTTCACTGTGTTTTCCCCAATAGCTTGTATTAAACCGGACCTATATAAAATGTCTATGCAGATAACACACAAAATAATCATTATGAGACAGTAATGTCTTCTGAAGCCAAATGCATACAGGAAAGCATACTTAAAATGCAGACACATGCATGAAGTAATACCCTTTAAATATTTTAGATCACAGTGAATAAGAAATAGTCCCATTACCATAGTTAAAGCAACAAAATAAACTCTGGAAAAATAAACAACATCAGACAGGAAAGGGGAATAGAGCTAGGAACATATTCGTTTGGACCTCATTCAATAATTGATGCACACTGGCTTACATCTAGAGCTTGATGCCCCATGACTAAAACAGCAGCAATGATATCTGCTCTTGTATTATGTCCTTCTTGTCTCCTGACCATTTGCCAAATTGTAACTGTGTGTATTCTCATCATCATCTAGTAATGTAGAATTACATACTCCCAAGACTGAGTGTTCTTTGGCTTTCGTTACAGATCCTTATTCATTTTAGGTTTTACCTGTTGCTTCTTTGCTTTTCAGCTTAGCATTAGGGAAAATACAGGTGGTTTATATAAAATATTTAGGTACAGCTTTAGTTTTGGATAACTAAGATTTATTTTAGGAATTCCAAGTATTACCTGAACACTGTTACTGTCATAGCACTTAGAAATCCTAGTCAGAGTAGAGTTGGCTGTAGTAGGTGCAGAAAGAATAAGACAAACACAGGTTCAAATACAGTTCCTCTGTGCATGCATACACCACGCAAAGGACTTCAAATGGAACCTTGGAGAAATGAGCTCCCAAACTAAGCATTTATATGCTTTTATTTACATAGTATATCCATAGTCAATAAACTTTCACTATTTGGAAGAATAAACAGATTCTGTATTCTTCATTAGTCACTCTTCTTGACAGATATTTTGTGGCTATTTTCATTTGGCATTCTTATTTGCCATTCTGACTTGATATGGAGTGAAATACACTGCAGTAGGCTTTGGTGAAAACCAAACCTGTGGGTTTATATTTTAATCAGAAAAGGTTGAGTCACAGCTGTTGAGTAATGATATTCAAAATTATCTTCCATCATATTCTGGGCCAAATTTAATCTCTAATGTAAGCAGGAAACACTCCAGCACCCCCACTGCACTTGTAACTCATCAGAATAGAGGACGAACTTTGACCTTCAGAGTTCACTTCCAAGCACTCTAACAGTCCCTATTTTCATTACAAATACTAAAAATAATTACAATTTACCATGCAACCCAATGAAGACAGAAGAGCTGATAGCTTTCTTAACACATTCTTCTTTCTTTTTGCAGGCATAGGAAATCTCCATTGATTAAAATCAGTTTCTCCAAAGCATAAACAAAAGAAAACCTAAAACAAAGACCTATAAATAAAGTCTTCCAATGTCTTTATGACCACTATGATATCTCTGATAAATGTTACGAATGGTTATATATGAACAGTTGGTACTACAAGCCCCTGTTTCAGAGAGACTGGCACTTTATACAGATGAAGGTAACAAGACAATTCCCTTCATTTTGTGACAAACATGGTATTTTTTGTTGTATGCACTCCCCTAAAGGAAATAATCATTATTATACCTTCCCTATCACCCCAATACTTATACCATATATGTATCCCACTACCAGAATTTCTCCTCATGAATAGGAATGTGGGTTAAACAAGCTCATATACTTCCACCTGCACTACCAACAAACTGCAGTGGGGCAGTGGAGGGGGACAGCTCTGCTTCTGGCTCATTAGCATCCCTTGAGAGTAAGCTGCTGGAAGAAAGGAGAAGGTAACCTATGTCTCTTGCAGCAACTGTCCCTTTTTTCCTCCTGTCATTGTAAGATAGTAACCTGTTAAGTGCCAAAATATTTATTCTCTCATAAATATCTATTGGTACAAGGTTTCCTTCAAAATCATGTTTATGCTACCCCATAAACAAATCTCATCCAAACAGACTGAGTTTCTGGCTTTTCTTGAGTCATCTTTTTTTTTTTTTTTCTTTTCACTTGCTATAAATTCATGGCTTGCATCACACTTTACAAAGCCAGGTGTTCTTTCTTCATGCTTTTGTTCAGAATAAACAGACCAGCGAGGAATGAATAATGCCCTAAGAATGCATCAGAATGAAACTTCCAAGGATGGAATCAAAAGCATCATGACTGGACCAAATAAGAAGTAAAGCACACAGGATAAATTACTTCTCTAAGATAATAAGACTCTTTAAAGCCTTTGATGAACAAAAAGTAAAGGAAAGGCTAAAACAGTGATTCTAGTCAATACTTAGACTCCTGACACTCCTGCCATATATGACAGTGGTTCACAAATATACCTGGTGCTGGATTTTTGAGTACAAAAGCTGAAAAGGGTAATGGTTTATAATGAAAAGAAGGCTATATATAAAAATCTAACTCTAATCTACTTTTGAAAGTGAGAGTCCCTCAAGTACCACATAAATAGGAAATAATATTTCAGTTGGGACCGACAATAATCATCTAGTTCAACTGTCTTACCACTGCAGAGCTGTCCAAAAGTTAAGCATGTTATTAAGGGCATTGTCCAAATGCCTCTTAAACACAGACAGGGTTGGGGTATTGACCACCTCTCTAGGAAGCCTGTTCATGTTTAACCACCCTCTATATAAAGAAGTGTTTCCTTATGTCAAATCTCAACCTTCCCTGAAACTGATCAGAAATTTAAGACTCTTAGATTATGTCAAAATCCCACCTATTTAATCAAGCAAAACCTTTACTAGGAGAATGTTTAACTATGGGGAAACAAATCTCACAATCTACTTGACCATAAACAGTCTTTGGAGAATTAATTTTCTATCAATGTCACCACTCTTTGAAATGCAGTTAAAGGCAAATTATTATTTACTTGTATTCTGAACTCTGTAATGGGTATAGAGGTCTTGATTCCCCAGAGGACATTCTAATATTCCTGAGTGATATACGATTTGAGAGACTAAAGGTTTAATCTACTGATTGAAACATTAAAGAAGCTAGGATGGCCACATAGTTAAAGATTACTGAACTTTGCTAGCTGCTCAAATTAAAAACATATGAAAACCAAACCAAAACAAAATCCACCATCATCATTGCTACCTTTTCTTTGTCTAAATCCCAGCTCAAAATCTGTGCTGCTTTCTTATTTTATCTGAAAACTCTTGAACTAAGTGGCATAAACAATCACAAGATGACTGGAACCTAAATTAATCCTTTTCTTGTATCCTGACTATCAGCCCCAAAATCCAGCGGATTCTGCATAGGCACGCTAGCTGAAAACATCAAAGAGATTTTTATGCATTTATCATTGTAAGTCCCCACCTCCAGCTCTCTTTGAACCTCATCTGTGTCCTGTGGAGGTAGAATGGTGAGGACTACCTGAATGTAGTTAGGGCATGGGACTAAATGCTGCAAACTTTATTTTCTGGTCTCTGTAACTTCAGCTTCATGGACAGAAGTAGCTGCTCCTAGAAGTGGTCTCAGTTACCCTACAGTTCAGATTCATTTTGTCTAAAATAGAGTAATGCTCAATTCATAATCTTCCATAAATACTCATGTGACAGACCAGTTGTATAATAGGATCAACACATTTTCCATAAGGGATGAAATTGCAACTCTATAATAATGCTGACCACCTGGCAAAGGAGGTTCTTCAGGAGCTAAGTGCTCCACAGTAGTCATATATACTCTTAAGAAGCCTCATTACAAATCAGCTAGAATCAGTTATTGTATACAGACATTCATGTTAGTATAGATTGCAGCTGATCACTTAGGCACAGTTGAACTCACATTACAAAATTGTGTCAAAGAATAAATGTCTCTTGAAAGGAGATGGCAGAGCAATGCTCTGAATTGCATTCAGCAGTTCATGTTATGCAATAGCATCAGTGAAGCACCTGGTTTTCACCCACTGACATTTTCTTAGACACAAAACTGAAAAAAATGCCTGCAATGTTAAAAACAAACACTGATGACACTGGAGACTTTCAGAAACATGACAAGACAGGTGAGATTAAATCAATCTGAGACCTGGGAAAGTGCTACTACTTCATGAAAATGATCCTCTGCCTTTCTGCAACTGAAAACAGCATAAAGAGGACTGATAGTACAAGTAGGAAGCATGAAGAGAGCATGTCTGTCACCCCAAAAGAATATCTACCAACAGCCTATTATACACAAATCATAAAAGTAGGAAAAGCAAATAACTGTCAGTTGCATTTTTAGGTCTCTTATCAGCAAAAATAGACTGCAGACAGAAAAACATTGCAAGTGGTAAGATATGACATCTGAACTACTGGAGTTGCTAGCATGACAAAAAAAAAAAAACCACCAGACAAACCAAAATCAAACCAAACCCACCCAAAGAGCAGCTGCTTTTAGGACTTTGAATCATAAAGGGCCATTTATTACATCTAAGATAGCAGTTGCTATTTTACTTCCCTTTCTTTTTTTCCTAGAAACCCTGCAGTGACATCTGAAACATCTTCAGGTCATCTGTCTCTCTGCCTGGTGTAGTCCTACAGAACAGTCTTAGCTGGTCAATAAATTTAATTGTTGTCCTTGGTATACACCCTATGGAATGTGTCACTGGAAAAATGTGCTATTAGAAGACACAGAGTATTACAGGTCCTCCCTATTGTGCTTCCAATATGATGAGAGCACAGTGTAATGGACACAAAAGTCTTTATTAAATAACAGGACCATTTACAGAGCACATGGGATGGATGTCTCATGCTATTAGATCTCCTAAAACTTGTATTATGGGCATATGCTCAACACAGAAATGTTTTTATTTATTTGGGTTTTAAATAAAAAATATGTTTTGCTCCTGATAAGAAATCCAAGCAACTGATAGGAAATCTTAAAGTGATTCCCCAACTTTCTTAAACATTATCTCTTTCTAGGCTTCTGGAAGAGCCCTTGCTCTGTCCTGGATTCACCTTTTGAAACACTCCTCAAGAGTCAAGAACCTTACCCTGTGATGCACAAAACCAAAACAAAAGTCAAATCCTCTGTTTTAGGAGAACCATGTCTAAAGCATTCACTCAAGTAAGACGGGTGTGATTCTGCCTGTGCTAAAGGATGATCCAAACCTTCCAAGAAATAGACCTGAGATCAGACTACAGGTGGCCTGGAAAAAGTGCATTCCTAACCTCCCTTCAGATGTTAAAAATCACACACATGTACACACACACAGGCAAAACTGAAAGCTTTAGAGGCAGCAAACACATCCACCTCTACAAGCAGAATAAAGCAAAAAAGAAAAGGCAATTGTCGAAATCCTGAAAGGATGCTACACACTACTTCTTTTATTTATTAAGTGTAATCTTAAAAATGAGAGGGAAGAGCACACTCTTTGACCTGAAAAGCTTAAAGTATATTTGTAAAGAAGATACCTTTTTGCCTTGTGGCTGCTCATCTCTAACAGCTCAAAACCTTCACTAATTTATACAAAAGAATGCATGTCAACGAAAATGAAAAGACAAAAAATAATCACTCAGCATTTATTAAGGAATCTTCCATATTATCACAACAGATGAGGAAAATAAAAAACAAAATAAAATACCAAGATTCAGGTGTGTAGTTCTAACTTTCTATTTAATTACTTCAGGGCATGTTACTATTAAGCATGCCAAGGAAACCTCCATTTTTCTGTAATGAAAGATCACAAAACTAGGTAACTTACTGTTAATTTTCTTACTTTCAAAAATTTTAAAGCAAAAAGAATTGAAGAAATGGCTGTCTGATCTATATACTGCTGGATATTGCAGGCATTTTTTAAGTATTTGGCCCCTGATATAGCATTTGACATTGAAAAAGAGTCATGATGTTCTACTGCTGTCCTGATATAGGGCAATTCCCATATTTCTTTTTAAAGAAGTGTAAAGTGAACTGAAGTAACTAACATGGTTTCCCATTTCATAAGCTGAAAAATATTATTGCCTATTCAGAGATAGAATTCAATAGAATCTGACTGTAGTAATTTAGATGCAATTCCCATCTTCCTTTTCTCATCTGCACAACTGTACTATACGTAATAAAATAGGTCTTGAATTTGAATGCACAGCATAAATTAGAGTCCTAGTTCTCACCATCTATTCAATATTTTTGCTCAAAAGAAACTGTATTATAGTTTTAGCTGCCTTATCAAGTAGTTTAACTCCAAATTTGCCAGTTTTAATTTTCCTTGTCTTCAAATAAAATAATTCTCTCAATCTGAAAACAGTTCAAACATTGTATGTCAAGTTTCTGTACCCTAAAGATATGAAGCCATCTCCAAAGTCTGAAGTGTAAGGAACTTCAGCCCTTTTTATTTCTTTTCTGGTTCTTAAAAAAACTTGGTCATATTTGCATCTTATTGGGGATACTTTCAAGTGTTTTTTTCTCAGCATTTTTATAAAGAGAAAGTAGAAACAGAGGTGTGTTCTTATGAATACTGCCCATAGGCTTTAAGAAAAATATTTGTCCTTAGAATCATGGGTTATCTGGATGAATGGAAACACCAAGATGGTATTTAGAGAGTTTGTAGTTTGAGACTTTTGCTTTTGGCTAAGTGCAGCTGAGAAAGTCTCACTACATGCGAAAGTCTGAACAGATTTGTACTTGTTTTGGGTTTTGTTCTGAAAAGAGACTGTACAAGGAAATGTGCAGTGGATTACAGTTATCTTTTATTTCTGTTTTTCCTGATCAAGTTTGCATAGCATCCTGTAAATAATCTTTTCTCAGTCTTAGGCTCATTTATGTGGCAGGTATCCAGAATCAGGGAAAACAGTTCATTCCAGTCATTCCCTCAAACAAATGAAAGCAAAAAAACCGCCATGTTCTTCAACATAGTTAAAACTGAAGACAACATAAAAAATAACTAATCATTCTTTAGAGTATGGAAAAGTTGAAAGACCTTTTAAGTAATACATTCAAGACTCTCCAAAAAGGTATCTTTCACTGTATGAAAAAAGTCATTACAAGTCCTTTCCTTTTTTTTGTTGTTGTGTTTGTTTTTTAGGGGCGGGGGAGGTGCGTGGCAGGGTGGGGGTGTGGAAGTGGGGCAGGTAGGGGCTGTCATTAAACAAATATGAAACAACTCCTTCCTATGATCAAGGAACTGTTACATCAATAGGCCTATTAACCTTTCTCTAGCACAACACCACTGTTGAAAAAGAAATATTTTAGAAATGTTTTTCAATAAACGTCACATCAATAGGCATGACTGTTGTAACAGTAAGGATAACTCTGGCAGGTTCCAAGTTCAGAAGCTTCACTGACTTTGCCAAGATGAGAATAAATAAAACTGTAGAATGTGATCCCACTTATTCCCAGGAACGCCGTAACTATGGCTTTGATAAACACAGATAACCTTCATTGGTGTATAAGCTCACTTTCTGAGGGGAAATAGCACAGATACTCTGAAACATGCTAAAATAACTAATTCATATATGGACAAGTCAAGCTAAGATTTAAACAAATGATTTTAGAAAGTATCAGTGACTGATGTATTCGTTTGCTGTTCTTTGCAGGCCCCCAGTTGCTCATTTTTGCTAAAAATTAATTAACTAAGCACAATAGAATGGTTTCAAGCTTATTAAGTTATTGTCATGGGAATTAAAATAAATTAGTTATAATTAGACCTAATGAAATCTTTAAGAGTGCTAGGTTCAATTGCAGAAATTATTCTATTGCCCGTGACTCCTATTTACTACAGTATCAGAATACATTCAAAACATGCTTTATATGTGACCACTCAAATGAAAATCAAGATCTAAAAGAAAGTTCAGTATTTTTTTCCTCTCACCTTCCATTGCTCTCATGTAGTATTAGAGCATGAGTAACAAAAAAACAAAACAAAGTACAAAATAAAGAGACAAGAAGGATTGCAATATTAATTATTGGAGAAAATTAAAGAGGAAAAGGGATTTAAGAAAGTATAGTTTAACTTGGACTCCTACAGAGACCGGAAAATTAAGTCAATAGAGATTTTGTAACACTTCTAAGGGGTTCAGTATTAAAATTATATATAAGAAATGTAGACATAAGTGAAAAGATTTGATTGCATTAAGAAAAAAAAAAAATAAAATCAGAAGACAGTCAGCTTTTTAGACAAAGTAAACATCACCAAAAAGACAAGAGAGCAAGTCAACAAAATGAAGGTCAAGTTTAAAATAAAACCTCCTTATTCTATCCGCTGTCTCAAAAGACAGCATAAACTGCCAAGACTGACTCCTAAAAGATTCTAGAGCTCGCAGAAAAGTAAAAAACCTCTTCATGACTGCAGTTACTGTTTATTGTAGTAATAATAAAATATAGGCAGATAAGCACATAAAGTCTTTTCTTTCATTCTGCAGTTCTTAATTCCTTACCTTCCTTCCTTTTGTTTTGTTGTCTTATGTACAAGGGCTTTCTTCTTATTTTTTATCATTGTCTGCCCTTTATTCTTTCTCTTCCTCTTATTTTTCTCATTTCACAGTTCTTTCGTTACCCTTATTCTTCACCACATACCCACAATTCTTCCTCCTGCTTAGATGTTCAAACAACAGAAGCACAAGAAGTGCTGCCTCAGGGATCATCTGTAGCCTGGAATTCACTTCTTTCCAGGTAAATCCAGCAGCCCATAAAGATTGCATTACTGATGGATTATTATTCCATTCAGCTTCCAGATTTAACCAGAGAAAACTTAAAGACAAATTTCAGTTTTAGACAAATTTCACTGTTGTTTTATTTCCTATCTGAGTAGATACTGCTCATCTTATCTCTCAATCCTATCACTTTCTTACCATTTACGTGCCCTTCATTATTACTATTGCTGTTCAGAGCCATGTATGTTTTTACCTCAGCTGACTATATGCATTGAATGATTAGCACAGTCAACTCTTGGGAAATGGCAGTAAGCCTAAGTTTACTACTTTTTCCTTCTTAGAAAGACTAATTACTTTCTAGTACTGTTTTAAACATTACTAAAACAGTCTTCCTTTCAGCATTCTCATCTACAGTCTTCCAAATGAGTAAGTGTTCCCCTACTGGAAAGACTATTTAAATATATTGAAGGAATCACTGCTTTGTTATATTACAAACAGGCAAGCTCCTCAATTACCTTTGTCACAAAAGGTTTCATACCACTGAACACGTTGAGGAGGATCAGCATACCCATGCTGAAAATTTTGAAAACTATTTTGCGTATCAGAAATTTCACTTCATTATTTTATGCATGGTCAGGTGCTGTCAACAGATTTTATCCACCCCATCATGTTCCTCATACATGAGTTTTAGCACTAAAAAGGACCATTTTAATTTGACAGAAATACCACAGCATGTTTTCAGGTGTAAAATACAATAGGAAAGAAGGTTCTGTTGCAATGAGACAAGGTGGCTGATTACACCAATCAGTGTTTGGCATCCACCGGGTGGGTCCCTTCATGGATCACAAATACCAGGTAATTCAGAATAGATGTTTACCTTGACCACCATGAAGGATCTATTTTATACTGACTAGAGAAAGAGCCCGGACAGACTAGGTTTAAAAAGATCATGAGGGACCATAATGTTAAAGGAAGATTATCTTTCTGTAGCTTCAATACTAAGAAAGATGTAAGTTAGAAAAGAGGGGTTAGAAGTGAATAGACCCAAGGAATTTCATTCTGGGTGTTTTGATATGTCATGAAAATAATTTCTGCAGCACAATTCTGTAGGTTGTCTCTGGAATCATCATTGTCTTCTGGTCAGAGACTCTCCTGTATTTACAAAGATTCTTTCAGAATTTGCTCTGCAGATAGAACATGATTAAGAAAGATAGCAGTTGGAAGGAAAAAAAAAATCAAAAAATGTCTTTAAGAAAAAAAAAATATATAAATGGAGACTTGAAAATAAGTGCCAACAGTTCAGGAACACCAGGATGACCTAGTAAGTGATAGTTCAAAAGTGATAGTTCAAAATCCTCACAGGTCGCTTTATGAAGAGTTTTTAAAGAGTATACATAGTCTAATCTGTAATTATTGATCTTCTCCAGGATACCAGTCAGTACTAAAAAAGGTTTTATTAGATTATCCTAAGATTAATAGTCATTTTGATATAAATATTATAGGCAAAACAAAAACATGAGAAAAGCATGTAATGAAAAAGGAGAATTAAACAACATCTTCACAAACTCCCAGATGCACTTAAGTTTCTTCAGCTGAAGTCTATATTTTGGTTCCTCAATGACTTAATCGCAAGATTAGATTTCTAAATTGTAACACAATCCTTTAAAAGCAATAGGAGAAAATTTTAAGTTTGCCTATTCTAGAACAGAGGGAGCAAATATATGTGTGGAGCAAAATGAGAAAAAAGAACTGTGGTATGCAAAGCCCATCAATCTGGCCACCCATACTTATGTTCAGAGATTACTAAAACTTTAGATGATATTTTAAGCAATCTGATAGCCCCTAATTCCACAATGCTCCTTAGACCACCAAAACCAAAGACAGTTAAAACCAAACAGAATCCAAGTAACTGTATGTATAACCAAGGTGTACTGAGTACCTGCAAATCAATTAGCTAATTCATATAGTTTCTAAGTCTCTTTCAGAAGAGATCGAGTCTAATGAAATCTTATCCTTAAAGTATTTGCTAGCATACATTGTTTAGTAAAAGACAATTAACAGAAAGAAAAAATCTTCACATTTTGCAATCATTTCGTTGTTACATGACCTGACATTCACTCCCCTTTTCCCTGAAATTTTTTGCCTATATAAATTCAAAGACAGACATTATATTTTACAACTGCTATGAAAAGGAGATCCTTCATAAACTGTCATTCATCAGTGACAGAAAACAGTATCCTATGCCAAAACAGAGTTAACTACTCTAGAGAACATGGACTAGATACACATTTTATATTCCATTAAATGATGCAAAACATCTTTAGAGAAACACTGTAGTTTAACAGTCTGTAGAAAGCTCTAAGGGTTTCATAGTCCCAAAAGAAAAAATTTCAAAGCAGCACTGTTAAGTCATTGCTTTCATATGCAGAGATGTGACATTAATGCTGGTATATAAAGGAAACATCGTAATTCCTAAGTGCTGAAGCTCTAAACCCAAAATAATTACTTTTGGTAATTAAGTAGTTGTGTGTTTGGTTTCAACTACAGTGAATTAAGAAAGGCCACCAACCCCCTCTCTGAATACTATAGCAGTTCATGCAGAAGGTCTTGCTGGAGAGCCATGGTTTATGTTGTAGACAACGAATCAGTTTAACTGAACAGCAGGAAGACTATTTTGGTTTCTGGCCCTCAAATATAAGGAGAGCCACAGCACCTTTTTTATTTTCAGAACACCAACATGAAAACATACAAACAAAGGCTCTGAACAAGGATAATCAAGGATTCCTAGCGATCAGTAAGTTTTATTACTATTAACAAACACTCTTTTAAATGTTCAAAGTAGCTAAAATGAACAATTGCAAAATCTAACTTCACAGAACACAATTAAAACCAGTGCTTGGACATGATCCCTGCCAATGAAAACCATCACTGTCCCGTGAAAAAGCAGTTAGACAGATACCAAGTCTTCCATCTCACATTATAATAATAAACAATCCAATAAAAGAAATAGTCTAGATAATTTTTCTTGTTAGCATGACAATTATGATTGTGTCTTTGTCTGAATTATAATATTGATTAAAGTCAATTTACGTGATCACCCTTCAATAATGTATATATTATGCTGAAATACTTTTAATTCACTCGTTCATCGACAGATTAAAACCAGTTTATCTTTGTAGTGAACCCTTAAAAATAGGTAGGAGAGCCTTGCACAACAGCTCTTTGGATAATGACATCAACAAATACAGTTTTACATCTTATTTCTTCTGCATTCTTAAACATTCTGTGCCTACCAAACTGAAGGTATAATCCATCTAATAAATAGTACAAAAATACTCTTCTGTGTTAGGAGGCAAATGGATAAATGCTTCCAAGGACACCATACTGGAAAAGTAATTGCTAGGAGCAAACTTTTTTAAAACAGTAAACTTAGTATATGACTTGTATAATGAGTGTTTTTATTTATAAATTGGGATTTACAAATACATTTATTAGGATGTAAATTTGAAATTAAAGCCATAATTTAAAACTATAGATAAATTAAAATCCATCAGTTTATGAACTAAACACTTAGTTTCCATACCAGATAGAATGTTCTGTTTTTCAAAATATTTAAGCTAAGATTACTTGTTGGTATTTAATAAGCGTATCTAAGACAAAAATGATTCTCTCAGGTTCAACACTATGTTTTATTACATAAAGTAACCTGTAGCATTTCTAAAATTCATTGTCTTGAATTTGGGCCTGTGAAAGACATTAATGAATTCAGGACAGAATACTTCTTAAGGTAGGGCAGTTCATCTCATTCACTTTTATAAGTTTTTCTTAAAAGATATTTATTTATATTGACACATTCCCAAGCAATCCAGTGGGCCTCAACCACTCTGTAATACATGCTAAACAAACATTTTAATCCTAATAATTTATAAATAACGCACAAAGTTATTCGTGTAATTACAAGAATAAGTAAAAATACAGGCCTATCCATATAGAAACCCAACAGAAATACAGTAAATGAAAGCAGCTTCTTTATATGATTACTTTTGTTATAGGTTTTCTATTATTTATAGGACTGTACCCGTAAGAAAATGAATCAAAATTACAAACTTCATGTTCATGGACTGATGAAAAAATTCACTATCATTAATTATCAAAAATAAGAACCAGTTATCACTTCAAAAAGTTGAATTTTCACAGATTTCCATGCACATAATTCAGTGTATTTTTACTTGAACTATAATTTCAAAAATCAATTAACAGCCTTACTCTGTTACAGTTAGTTACTAGATAATGAGTTGAATGGTCTTAGACACGTAGAACAGTACTTGAAAAGTAACAGTCTTGCCTTAGAATACAGGTAGTGCTTTGAGCTAAATAGATGACATCTCTGACTCTCTCCAATAATGTCGGACATCTTTCCCCCAAAGGCATTTTTGCAATTCATTAATCATCATAACTGCGAAATTCTAAAGTTTTACGTTTATGCAAAGTTTATGTAGATCTAGGTCCAGATATATATTTCAGCTATTCAGAAATGCATTTGGAGTAGATCCACTGATTTCCAACAGTTAGGTAGCCTGATCTAAAGACAACAGAAATCACTGCAGTTTCTCATTGATCTCATATCCTACAATTCATAGATCTTATTCTGAAAGATTCTGAATATTTCTTATTTGAAAACAGTCTGACTAAAAATGTCACAGTCTATAAACACTGACTGTACTTTATGTACATCAAAGCAATTAGGCTTAATTAAATTCTTGCTTACTCTACATACTGACATAGAACACTTTGGTCTTTCTTTAGCTTCCAAAAAGTTTCTAAGTTTTTATTATTATTATTATTATTATTATTGATAATAATAATAAATTATCACAGTTAAATTAGGCTTCAGTAAACATAATTCCATAAATGAAAGGAAAATGCTTACGGCAGAACTCCCCTTTCACCAGCAGATAAATAACTGGACTACACAGAGGTCATCAAAGTGGCTAGTATCAAAGCATGATACGAAAGCTAATACTTTCATTATGTAAAAATAAATTTACTGCTTAAAATGTCAAAACCACAACTTTTTGGATGCCAGACTTCATTCCAACTGGCAGATAATGCACAAAAGGATCTAATATCAATCACAGGGAATTATATAAAATCTAAAGGTTTGGTATACTTGGCAAAGAATTCAACCAATGCACTACTTCTAAATTACTGCAGGATCTTTGCTCTTCTATTCAGTTCATGTTTTACTTAGGAGAAAAAATAAGTGTTGAGCAATGGAATCAAGATTGTGCTTAATCTTTCCTCATTCTGTTATAGCTTGGGAGGTCTTTTATGACTGATATGGGTAACTTTTTCAATATCAGCAATAGTCACTTTAGAGAAAATGGTACAGGGCATGCCTAAAGGAGGAAAAAATCCAGCATAAGCTTATTTTTGGGGACCAGCTAGTATTTCAGTTAAAGTAGAAAATAGAACCTTTCTCTCCCTTCCCACTCCACATTTTTAAACAAAACCAAAACAGAACGAAAAACCACAAGAGCAGTAACAGTGAACCAATAGCGTCTTCTCACTGATCTTTGCCAACGACTGGCTACTATTTCAATAATAAGCTTAACATTTCAAGTACAAGCATAAATAAATTACAGATTTGTATTATATAAAACTGACAAAGCCTGTCCATGTCCTTTAGAATGGTTTCCCCTTCATTCATTCATTCACTAGGTTATAATTAAAAATAATCCAGTATGTGATATTTCATAAGAATTATACTTCCATCTCTTTCTTCTGATGATAGCAGACAAACTCTGATCTTAAGATTCTCTTCTGACTGAAGAATTATATCCTGCACCAAAAAGAGGGATTTCAGCTTTCAATCTAAATAAGAGACCCTTAGGCATTACCAGGTGCCTCCAATAGAAAGACCACTACAAAGAGCAACATAGAATCATAGAATGGTTTGGGTTGGAAGGGACCTTTAACAATTGCTGAGTCCAACTCTCCTTCCGTAGGCTGGGACATCTTTCACTAGATCAAGTTGCTCAAAGACCCATCCAACTTGACCTTCAACACTTCCAGTGATAAGGCATTTACAATTTCTCTGGGCAATCTGTTCCAGGGCCTCACCACCCTTACTGTAAAAAATTTGTTCCTTATATCCAATCTAAATCTACCCTCTTTTAGGTCAAAACCATTACCCCTTGTCTTATCACAGGTAAAAAGTCTCTCTCCATCTTTCTTACAAGCCCCCTTTAGTAGGAAAAAGATGTAATTAGGTCTCACTGGAGCCTTCTCTTCTCCAGGCTGAACAACTCAAACTCTCTCAGCTTTTCCTCATAGGAGAGATGTTCCAGCCCTCTGAACTGCTGATTGGTTTTGACCTAAGTTTTATCCACCTTAAGCGGGCTATCTTTTACCTATCACTTACATGATGATAACATGAACCAATCCTGTTGAACCAATCTGGTTTTCTCTATAATGACACTTTCACTGAGGAGTTATTACTGCCTGAAGTCATCTTCTTTGGAGCAAGAGATATCTTCAAATTTAGTCTGATGAAAATCTGCCTATACTATGAACATGTGCATCCAAGCTACTCTAAGCTAACTTCAAAGTCAAAGAAAGTCATTAAAGAGGATGTAGAGTTCAACTCATCTATAGTAGATACATGAAACAGTTCAGATGAACCACGTAGTTGTGGCACTTAGGGACATGGTTTAGTGGTGGACTTGGCAGTGTTAGGTTTATGGTTGGACTCTATGATCTTAAGGGTCTTTTCCAATCTACATGATTTTGATCCTAAAACTTCCTGTTTCCCTTTACTGAATTCAATTAAGTCTGGAGCCCATTAGTTCAATTCTACATGTCTGCATTTTAGACATTTAAAGTTAACTAAATAAATTCTATCCATCTGGTCTGTATTTCAAAGAGTATTACAGATGCCTTCTTTATGTACACACATACATCTACTACCCTCTATATTACATCTGATTTTCAGTAGACACTTTGCTATTTAAATTGGACATACATATGAAAGATGTCAGTCACTTAAGAGGAATTTTAAAGGCAAGCTAAAACATACCAAAGTTAGACATAAGACACAATCATTGTGTGAAGTGCAGAGCAGCAGCTGCACAATAATCAGTGGTTTAGAGATCCTCTAACCACAATCTTTTGCCACTCTCATGCTCCAAACCAATAAATTCTCCTGGACCTTCCTAAACAGTGATGTAGGAACTACTTTGTGAGGCAGTGACATTTCTAGTCTTCATCCTGCATACAATTAATTATCTAATTAATTCATTTATAATTTTCAGAAGTTTTATATATACATGTGTATGTGTAGAGACACACATACCCCCTTCCAAGTGTCTTTCTAATTCAGTCTTTTATTTAACTGATTTAGTCTTATATTATCTAAAACCTCCTTTGAAATATATCAATTGCCAACCTGTCTTATTAGTTTAAGAGAGAAAAAATCTATGTTAAAAAGGACAAAGAGATAATTAATTTAAAATACTTTGAAAATTTCTGTCTTTCTCAAAAAAAAAGGGAGAAAATAGTGTCCTTCAGGAAACATCTCCACTTCTGAAATACTTTACTTACCTATTGCCCCAAACATTTGTCTCACTGGCATACCAACCGGTGGTGTGATTGCCTCTAAAAATTAGTTCAATTTTTTAAAATTGGAAAGTGATACCTTGTTTTTAAAGTATTAAAGAAAATGTTAAAGTTATGTTAAGATATTTTTCTTCAGTGTGCTTTGTTAAAAGATTGATAATTCCTAGACATGTATTTAAAAGCTTTAAAAAACAGATTAACGATTAACAGAAATCCAAGTAGTTAATAGAGATCAGCATGTCTGTCCATTACACAGTAGGATTTCTAAGTAAAATTTCAGAAGACAAACTGTTAGGATTCACCTGAAGTGCAGAAAAGGACTTGAAAGAAAAAGATCTACAAGCTTCAGGGATATTCTAAACATAAAAAATTACTTAGGAAAGTGTTGCTCTAATCCCTTTCTTAATTATAGATATTAGCTGATCAAAGCTCCTATAAATTCTGTTTAATAACCCTCTTCCAGACAAACACAGTGTTTGAGCTGAAGTCCAGTTAGGAATATCATCCCAAACCTCCTTCAGTTTTGATTCTCTATACTGCATTTTGGACTTTCTAAGTAGAAACAGTTTTCTAGTTCACAGTCCGTTCTTGCTTTAACTCTTGGCATTTGGTAAGACAGTGTTATTTCTGTGACCAAAGCTCTGTCTTTTCATCGTAAGTTTACAGAAAAATAATACAGGTTTAAAATGTCTCAACCAACAGATTGAGAAATGGACAGATATATTATCCAGCCCTTAACTAGAAATGTAGCTATTTCTTGATAGAGATAACAGAGAAAATACTGGAGTAGGAGTGTTTTTCTCACCATTCAAAACATTAGTAGAAAACAGTATAGTGGCAACTATAGTCTTATAACCCAGGCGTGTACAGGGCTGCCCTTACAGGAACAGGCCACAGGCTTTATGTTAAGCTAACAACAGCTCTATTACTGTATTCAGACATCTCAGAGTTTATATTCTTTCATAAAGGAAAAAAAATTGCCTGTAATTCCAACAATTTCTACCCAATGATTACCTATACTGTACTGTTACCTGCATGTATTTTATATGCTATATAGATACAAATTTGTAATTACATTCCACATATATTTTATCTAGATTTCAACAATTTAGCCATAAAAGTATTTTTTAACTCAGTTATTTCTTCTCTAATACTGATTCTTCAAGAAAAGTGAATTTAGCTCCAAGTAACTTACACTTTTTTGTAGGAAGCTACCTATATTAATATTTTGCCTTGTCACTCAAATTAAATGGGAAGCAGTATAGCTACATCTCAGTAGCACTGCTAAACACTGGGGTTTTTCTCTGTATGCTTTGCATTTAAATTGCACTTTTTTCTTTTTGAGACTACAGTAAATTACCTTCACTTTTTACATAAATCTTCTCAAGTATTTAGACATGCACAAAAAACTTCCAGTTAAAGCATGACTCTTTATTTAATTCCTTTACTTTAATATAGCATTTTTCATTAGTTCCACATTTGACATCTTAGAAGATCTGTCTCATGAATCAGAATAAAAATCCCTTCAACAGTATAGCAACTCCATATAACTGCGAATTATTAAATATATATGTATACAAATCTCTGTAAAGATTACTGTAAAATGAAACAAAGTTTAAAACTTTGGAAGAAAAAACCCATGGACAGTATTATAACTGTAGGTAAATTAAAGTTTACCTATTCCGCTTTTCTATTATTTCTTTTTCTGCCTCTTAATAATGGGAAGCCTTACACTTAGACAAGTAAGATAATTTTGTAACTGCAGCATTCTTGTACACATGGGCAACAAAAATGCCAACAGAGACTGTAAAAGATGTAAGCAAGCAATGCTTTCATGATTAATCAATATAAAGTATACTTTCTCCCTCAGAGACTGATCTGAAGTTCTAATCAAGTTAAAGATCACGGTAATTAAAAAAAATCAACAAAAAACCAAACCAAATCAAAACAACAAAAAAAATCCCACAAATCCCCATATTCTACAGACTGCAAGATGGACAGTGGACTCAATGGTCAGCAGTTACAAACCATAAAATATAATGAATATATAATTAACAGGGCTGCAGTCATATAAACAAAGCATCAAGTTATACCAAAGCACTGTAAGATGTGGAGAAATCTATAGCAGGAAAGCAACTGAAATGCATTATGAATTTTATATCCAAGCAGAAAATAGTGTGACAAAACCAGCTTATTTCCTTAAGCCTAAATTAAAAAAAAAAAAAAAAAAAAAAAAAAAAAAAAGTAAAAATAACATTAACAAAACCAAAATAATTCTTTAAACAAGAGAAGAAATAAATATCAGGAATCAGTGATGAATTTTTGAAGGGTGTTACCTTAGGAAATGAAAGCGTAAGGTTCACAACAAAACAGAATTCTGAATAAATTAGACCATTATTGATGTTCCATTAATTGTCTAAGATGAAGTGTTCAAGAATCGAGATGCTACACTCAGGAAATTTTTTTTTGTTTTTGCTTAAATCTAAAAGACCACAAACTAGTCGGGTATTTTGAGATTTGATGCAAATTAGACCAAGTCAGAGTGGTATAAACTTGGATTTAGGCTATTATATTACTATTTAGATTATTATTTGTGTTTCACATCCAAATCAATTGAGTTCTTGATTTATCACACAACTTAAAAAATACACAAATAACAGTTCAGTAGAAATACTGTCCATACACTGAAAATCATTAACTTACAATTTCTATTTTCTTTCACAATTGCAGGTAAAGCCTGATTGCTTATCTTCCAAGTTTGCTAAATCCATGTGCTGTTTTCTCCAACACGGTCTGTAGGATTTTGATATCTAGTCATTAAACTCTCAGGCAATAAATGGCAAAACTCTTGTAATGTTTCAGCTTCCTCAGACAACGTCCAAACCACTTGTAGCAGATAAACCCTTGCACAGACTTTGTGGATGAGATTATCATTGCATTTCATGTATACATAGTAAAATACTAAAATAGTTATAACAGCATGCTATAAAGAATATAAATAATACATTGTTGAAAACAAAGAATAAATATTATCATCAATGATCAAAAAACCTAATCTAGAGTTCAAAAATTTCTGTGAAGGGATGATGAGGGAACCATGTTTAAGCATGAGAAATCTCATGAGTATGCATGAGAAAGAAAATCTCTGGAATGGCACAATTATCCCAAGTCCAAATCATGTATGTGCAAAGACTTGACTGATTTTAATAGCAAAGCAAGCATTTAATGTGCACAAGCTACCTCATTCTCAAATAGCAACTCTAAATACCATACATACAAAACCCAAACTTATTTGAACACTAAATACAGTGCCAAGTATGTAATTAACTTCATGTGAAAATGGTAATTGTATACATTTCAGCTTTTATTTTAGAGAGTTACTGAGGACATACAATCTTATAAAGCAAACTTCCTAAAAATCAGATTATCTTAATTTTCAATACTGTATTTCCTTTCAGCTGCATACTAGTATCAGACACTTAAAGCTTTCTCTGTTACAGTCGGTGACTGTTTCCACATGCTCTTTCATCATACATCTTTAAGGAAAGCGTGGCTCTGTCTTCTCTCTAAATGCCTTTAGATGAAAAAACAGCAACTAGATTTCTAGTCTTCCCTTCTCCAGTCTGAACAAAACCCTGATCATTTGACCTCTCCTCTTTCAGCACACACTCCTAGCCCGAACCATCCTGGCAGCCCTTCAACGGCTTCTCCAGCATGTCAAATCTCTTTTCTGTACTAGCAGACTCCAAAACAGATCTTAGTGGATAACAAGTTGAATAAGCAGGGCACCCTCGTGGCAAAGATGTTAAGCCACACAGTGGACTGTAGTATCAAGAGTGTGGCTGGGAGAAGGAAGGATGTGATTATTCCACTCTGCTCAGCACTTGTGAGACCACATCTTGAGTACTGGGTGCAGCACTGGACTTCCCAGAGCAAGGAAAACATTGATATACCGGAGCAAGTACAGTATGGTCAGGTGCCCAGAGTGCATGATTGTTGAGGAAAGAGTAAGAACTGTTTTTCCCACCCTTAAGAACAGAAAACTGGGAAAGACCCTAAGGACTTCTTCAATGGAAGGAGATAGAGAAGACGCAGCCAGACTCTTCTCAGATGTTCAATGAGATAAGACAGCGGACTACAGATACAAAATGCAACACAGGAAATTCTGACTACGTCTAAGTAAAAAATAACACACCGTGAGAGTGGTCAAATACTGGAAGATTGCAGAATTTAAATCTTTAGAAATATTTGAAACTTGATGGGGTAGGACCTGCAGAGTCTGATCTATCTGGACCTGTAACAAGGTTGGACAAGAGGACCTCCTCCTACCCTAAATAGGCCTGTGTTTCAATGTGTGATAAAAATTACAGGAAAAGCTAGTACAAACATAAACTGGTAACATTTCTCAAATGCCTGAATATACATCAAAGCAAAACTTCAAAACAAAGATCAAGGAGTACTAAGTAGTTCAATGACTGCTTCTTTTCTGATGTCGGATTAATTTCTTTCAAGTCAAATGACTCATCTATGACTGATAAATGTATGTCACATCACCTACATCAAGCACTGGAAAAGCTCAAGTCTTTTCATTAGCCTACTTTTAGATATTAATTTGAAAAAAATCCATTAAAAAATATAAACATATAAAGCCACATACTGAAAACTGATAAATATAAATTCAATTTGATCAAAGAACTGGTTACCTTAGTTACCACACAAGCAGTTTAAAACAGTTTCTGTACTGCAGCAGGTATTGAATTTTTTGTTCTGAACTTTCTTTTACTTCTGCAGTGCAGCAGAAAAAACAGACCAAAGTACCTTAATGAATCTACAAGTAAAAGCATTTGAGATGTCAGGCACTAACACTGGTATCTTTCCAGAAACAAAACATGGGAAGTTTGTATTAGACTATGGGATCTAACATGCTGAAATGCTCAGAGCTTTTATCTGCAACTGATGTCAAAAGAGCTGTGCTTTAACATACTGAACTTACATACTGATACCTGTTTGTAAATATTCACTGTTTCAGATAGAATATTCAGCATTAGTGGATACTTCAGACTTGAAATCGCACCACTCGTATTTTGTCACTTACTATGACAGTAAGGATGAAACTGGGGGATATCACCTTCCACGGTACTATAAAAATAAATTAAGGATGTGAAGGTTTTGGGTACCATAAAGATAATTGTTATAGGAAATAGGTAGAGCAAAATAAGAATTCTGTCTTTAGAGCATGACCTAATACTTACTAATGAATAAGGAATGGGGTCATGCACAGACTGATGAAAAGAAAAAAAAAAAAATTAATTAGCACTTATGCTTTGAACACTGTCCATCCTACAAAATGAATGAGAAAGAGTTTCCATGGAAACACTACATACATACAGAATTACAGATTATATATAAATACAAGGACATGAGATGTGATATAAGGGAATACATTTAATCTTATTTCTGATATATCCTAACTCTGAAATCCTTAATTATATTATTTTGTTATTAGGGTGGTTAAGAAGCTTCTATTAGATTATTTTATTTCACTAATACCATTTATCTAGTAAAATACCTTCCATAATATGATACTTCAGCAACAGCTACTTTGCGTAACTTTTAGCACTGATTCTGTACTACCTGGGACCTGTTTTATTGCGAGAACCCCAAAATAATTTAGATGCAGTGAGAAGAATTTACATTAATACTGACTCTCATTTTCTTACAATTTCTGACTAATATTACCCTACTGCTTTTAAATCTTCTTCACAGTTTGAAGTAATACTAATTAAAAATGGGCACATCTTTATTCACAAATATTTAAGGACTCAGTTCAAATGCTTTGAAATCTCACAGATGAAAAATTCAGTATTTCTCTGCAATATATTCTCCAATCCTGCAAGCAGTAGACTGTCTCCTTTACTATTTCCTATATTGTTTTCTTATAAATTAAATTATTTGAGGAATAATTTAGACAGGGTTTGATTAAGCATTTAAAATTTTATTTAAATGCTGATGTCTTTAAAACATGACTACTTTCTAACTGAACTTGTTAAAACTTTAAATATACTATCCACTGAATCATAAACACATTTCTTAAATTCATTCATGAAACAGTTTCCATTTTTTTACTTATCTAGTGGGAAGATACAGTTATAATTTCTGAGTATATCAGTTCAGGAAAAATGGACACAAAATGACCACAGCATTTAAAAAATGTTTTTAAAAAGTAACTTCTGATTAATTTTTAAGATTTCCTGGACAAGAAAACATTTGCTAAATATTTTCAAACCAGACAAATACAACTGTAATGAGGTAGCTGAGGAAGATAAATCTCTGCAGTCTGTTATTGTACTGCTTTTATCTTTTAGGATTAGTTTGTAAACAAAACATGCTGAAAAAAAATAAGATGTAGATTTCCTTATTATTCAGTTCTACTCAAATCTTCTGACTTCAAGTTCATACATGTGACGTTCAGGGCAACACTGAAATAATTCAGTGATGTCTTCTTCTAGATAATATGACTTAGGATTTCAACAAGCTCATACAGATATGAACAAACAACAATTTCTGTTACATTTATTATCTCAAAAGGAATACTTATACAGTGAAATTTGTTGCTGCCAGCTGATCATGTTAATATACAACATGTTCAAGTAATTCTGAACTGCTTAAAACTGGCTGGGTTGTTTGGTTTTTTGCCTGTTTGTTTTTTAAAACCCTTCAAAGACTGTGTCTAATAACAAAAACGTTCTTGACTTTCAAGGACTGACAGGCTGCTTCAAATTTCTAGGCCAACAGCAGTGACCATCCATTAAAAGAATGTCCAATTACTAGTATTTTTGGTTGTTAAAACAAGTGCTTTGGCCACCAGCACATTGGCAGTAAGGCTTAAGGATTACTGTTCTTCAGAAACAAAACCAAAACAAAAAGTGTCTTTTTAAGAATGCCTGTCATCCATGGAAGGTTACAGAAAAGCTAAAATGAAAGATGAATTCTTTAATTCATGTTCATGTAACAACAGCACCATGACTGGTGTACCTCTTTCTCAGATGAAACAAATTCTGAATAAATAGTATACCATACCAGATGGCCATCATTCATAAAGTAAAATATTGACCTAGCCGTTTTTTAATGTGGCATCTGTGTTCCATAGAAGGGTGTCACAAGCATTAAAGTCAGAAGCTTTACCACAGGAAGTTACTCAAACTGTAAGAGGTTTGGGAATTAATTTTATCTAAAATCTAAGCAGTTCCAGAGTTCAGCTGTAGGATCATTCCACGTCTAACGTGTTTATTTCACTAGAGAATAGCTCTAATCTCCCATCGCTGAAGGCCAAATGGAAATCACAAGACACTAACCTGCAGCTTCCTTGAAAGTTTCTAAGTATAAGGGGAAAGCAGATATCTTCCAACATGCACAGGTTCCATTCAAAGTACTTGAGTTAAAAAATGTTAACAGTATAAATAAAACACTTTTTCACTTGAATTTCTCACTTTCCTAAAACTGACCATAAGGAATCAAAATTGAATGCTCCGTTTAAGATTGCGCTTTCACTTTCAAGTGGCCATATTTGTCAGTCAGAGCTGAAAAATCAATTATCTATTGTTCATGTTACTCCTAATCCTATACTGACATAGAGGGTTTGTATATTAAAAAGTTGGATATGAGTAAGGATGGATTGAAGACCAAGTGCAAGTTGGGAGGACAAACTAGAAAATGGTACTGAGCTGCCTGAAACCCAAGATATAAAGATTAAACTGCTAGATTGATGGAATAAGGGTTCAGAAAGGTGGAGGAGCCACTGAGAAAAAAATTAATTACAGCATCCTAATGGGGAACTAGAGCCTGTCTAAAGACTACTAATGCATGAAAATGCCTTCAAAACCAGGTGTAATCAATAAGAACTGGAACAATGTTGAAAGCTTACGGCAAACTAACATCAGCTGCTTTGCAAATGGTCCCAGACAGGAACTTGATGCAGAAACAGCCTTTAGTTATTCCATCAGCCTTTAGAAAGACAGGTGCACCAAAATAGGTTCTATGTCTGTTGTTTTCTGTCCCAGAAAGTAATAACTAGATCTCAGACCAGAAAAGAAGGTATTAACTGACACTTCAAAGTAACAGAATGAATGCAGTTCATGTCAAAATATAACTACTAGGTTACTCATGGCTGACAAAGGTGAGGAATATGACAAGGCTATATGGATCAGGAGACACAAGCGAAAGCAAGAAGCATGAATCTGAAACACCAAAAAGGAATGAAGCTGAAGCCTGCCAGTAATACTAACTTAAATTACCTGTCATGATGCAATAAGGTCCAAAAGCAGAGGCAGACAAGGAAAGGTGCTTAGTAAAAAGGAACATTTAGTTAACTACTAGCTGGTAATTACATGGATGGGGTTTTGTTGAGCTGAAAGTCCCACCTCCGGGTATTATGATTTTTTGTAAATGCTGTCTAGTCTTATAAATTTGTCCTTCCTTCTATTTTAACTAGCATGTTTTATTTGAACTGGACTACAATAAAGACAATAGAGATTTTGCCCTGTGTAATGTCCTTTCAAGTTTCACCTACTGTTGTAGCAAAGCCCACCTGGAAGGCCACAGGACTTCTCTACAAAAAACTGAAGAACAGCTCTTGTGCACTACAGTCAGAGGAAAATTTACAGCTTCTGCCACAGGAGTTATTTCTGATCTAGTAGGGTTCATAAAAGACAGAACTGTACTCTTAAATGCAATAAATTGCAATTATCTAAATCAATGTTACCAGTTTGGCAGAACACTCTGTGATTCCTCCCAGGAGCAGGAAGCCATTCAATGAACAATAGGTCACTGCAGTTTGTGAAGGAAGTTCGAGCAGAATTTTGTGATGTTTGGAGGGACAGAGTGCATCTACATTATGCAAGTCCATGAAACACTTCTATTTCCTTACTGTGAAGATGATACATTATAAAAAACATTTTCTAAAAAGAAGTAAGACCACATATTATGGAATTTTAAGTACTTTTCTGCTAAGTAGACTAGTTTACCATTATTTTCTAAAGGATCTCTTACAAATTACATGCAATTTTTTTTTTTTTTTTTTCTCTCAGGCCTCCACTCTTATTCTAAGGAATACAACTAGTCCTCATTTGGCAGCAATGCATTACTGAACAGTCATTTCAGTTCTAGTTTTAAGAACTTATGTTGAAGTATTCACAGCTTACTGGTTAGGTTTTACAATAGAAATTTAAACATGGTTCCTTACTCCTCCATCTTACAATATTTCTGTCTATCAAGGCACAGGAGAGGTATGGGAAAGGGACAGATACTATGACAGATACAATGCAACTTAACTTTTTAATACTAGAATGAAGTTTTATTTATAACCCACCAAATAAACCAAAATGTTCAAAAGTAGGAAAACATCCTTCTGAAAAATAAGAATGTGTTTAGACAGTTTCTTCTGTATAAATTGTACAAGTTCTTTACTGACTAGTGTAAATGAAGTCAAACACTGAGGTTTTTACTGGCTTATCATACCACCATTTTCAAATTGTCTAACAAAAACAGCACTCTAAACCTTTTTGTGATAGATGGCATTTCAGGAAATGCACCTTTAATCAAGGTAGCTACACTTATTTCAATCTAGAAAATAACTTGCATACAGCTACAATATACTGTTTTCTTGTAAGTGCTTACTCAAATTCATGATTTGCTAACAAAAAAATCTTCCCCTACCTCCTTTCCTTTCACACATGAATAGAACACATTATGCCTAATTGAAAACTGCAGTCAGAAAAGCAATCAGACTGACATGGCTAATAACAGGAGCTTCTCCTAAAGCATCATTATAGACTAAATTGGAATTGCATTTTTCCTAAATATGAAATCTGCCATTGTTACTCCACATGAGCTGTTTCTCAATTGGGTTTAAGAAAGAGATAAAACTCAACTTGTACGTGGTTTTTTGCATGTATGTGGACACGTAAATAACACATCTATAATGCATATATTTTCAGATCTATTATTGTTACAACTTTCATTTGCCTCATTAAATCATGAATACAAGCCTGAGACAAAACAGTACTAAATGGGGTTCCACTACTCTCTGGAAGTGTATGTGTATTTTCACTGAGGGACAGCTGATAGCAACCATTTTAATGAATTAGTTTGTATTGATTTTAAGGTTAAATCATAGAGCTTAAGCTTCTTTATACAAGCATCATGTAAAAAACTCACTTTCCCAAAAAGATAAAAATTACACTCAGTGTTCATTTCATATTAATCAAAGTTGAAAACAAGCTGAAATAGAGACATTACTATTTGCCACTTTTAGGACAAGCAAACATCTCGGGATGAGATACATATCTAAAATGTTATGCAACAGTATTGTCACATATATTGCAAGTTTTCAGTATTTCCTACCACCTCAGCACTTAAATCCAAAATAAAAGATTTCAGCATCATATTTCATTACATTAAATTCTTGACTAAAGTCTACATAAAGCCAAGAAAGAATCCTGAAATAGTATACACTAAAATTTGGCTCTAAAGGTATATTTATTATCTTCCTATATAAAACAGTTGAATCTAGAAATTTAACTATGTAACTGTTTTAACAACTAAGTCTGAATATTTGATGCTACATTCAATGTGGTATACCCTAGTAAAAAGCTCCACACTTTCAACGTTTTCATCAGTGCTGTTTTATTTCCAGTGCATGACACTCCAAGCATCAAAGTGTGTCCTCTCACTCTCTGAGGCGGCTCTGGAGGAGTTCAAGGTTCCTTATACTGAAGCACTTACAAACCAAACACAGGGCTTTGAACCCTGCCATAGATGAAAATAATAAAATACTAGATACATTAAAAGCGTTTGTGGAAGAGCAGTGTTTCAATCAGGGTTTTTAATGGCCACCTTATTAACATTGGTACTCTCCAAGCCTCACTGGAGATAAAACATTTTATCATTTACAAGGGTTAAAGTAAAAAAAAAAAAAAAAAAAAAAAACCCAAAAAAAAAAAAAACCAAAAAAACAAACAGACAATTTTAGAAATATGCCAAAAACCCACAGCAGTTCTAGAAAAGTTATTTAACTGCTTTCCCTCTTTTGTTATAAGCTGCTGTAAGACTTCTATCAGATACTGTTTTCTTTGTCCTTTTTCAGACTTTGGATTCTGGCCCAGGACTGCCTTGTGCTCTCCTTCCTCCCTCTTTCCTGTTTTCAGCTGGGATAGAGCTTTTTTTTTTTTTTTTTTTTTTTCCTTCTCCTTAGTAGCTAGAATAGTGCTGTGTATTGGATTCACCATGGGATTTGACAGGAGAAGAATGTTGATAATGTACTGATGTTTTTAGTTGTTGCTAAGAAATCAAGGACTTTTCAACTTCTCATGTCATGGTAGTGCACAGGTACACCAGAAGCTAGGAGGGAGCATGGCCAGAGCGACAGACCCAAACTGGCCAATGGAATATTCCATATCATACAATGTCATGCTCAGTATATAGATAAGGGTTGATCAGGAAGCTCACTCTGGCTTCCAGGATTGTGATTTCAGGATTCTCTCTTCTCTGGGATCACTAGACAGGAGTGGGCTGGGTAGGTGGTAAGCAATCACATTGTGCGTTACTCATTTGTATTTTATATTATTACTATTATTATTATATTTACTAATTGTATTTTATTTAAATTGGGTTTATCTCAACCTACAAGTCTCCCTACTCTTACCCCTCCAACTCTCCCCCCATTCCCCAGGGATGGTGGATGGTGAGTGAGCAGCTGTGCGGTGTTTGGCTGCCGGCTGAGTTTAAACCGTGACACCCCCTCAACCCCCCCAATCAAAAAACAGTGTATACTTTAAGAAACCACCATCTTAATGGTGAAAGAATATCAGGCTGGATGAAAGTGGTTAAATTACAGAGGCCACATGAAAAAACTACTAGATATTGACAGCTTTGTCTAAACTAATGGGGAATTTTTCTACAGAAAGAGAGACGTTTTTGCCAAAAACCAGCATTTTAGTATATGTACTCAGACAAAAGGAAACCAAAGTTATGGTATAACTTTTCTCTCAAGGTGATTATGCACAGTAATGGAATAACTAATTATTTAATTTAGACTAGATTCTATTACAGAATTACCGTAAAGCAAGTTACCACACTGAACCTTATCATGTTAAGGTACTGACATCCACCCTACATTAATCTTTAAAATTAAGATACCACAGCTCACAGTTCTCACTATGCTGATACTCAGGTGTCATCAACAGTTTCTCCTTCCTGTAAGTCTTTTATGGCTACTTTGGAAGCTATTTCCCCACAGGTTTTAAGAGTGAAAAACACAATTTTGCCACAATAAAAAATAATTTTCTAGTTATGAATATATATTTATAGCCTTGCAAGCTACAAGGTAAGTTCCCAATCTCACATAATTCTATATATGGAAATTATATGACCTTAAAATTGTTGTAAAATGTTAAAAGAAAACTGAGACCTGAATTTCGTACATCACCGTTTTGTTGCCAAACATTCTGTGTAATGTGATTTTTTTCAATTAGTTATCACTTCAGTGTCTTTTTTATCCTGCTGTTTGTTTTCAGCTGTGTTCAGTATTGATTTCTCCATAAAACTACACTTACTATTTGTTGCTAATGAAACCAGCAGCAAACAAATTGAGCTACAGAGAAATTAATCCAAATAGACAATTAGGTATCTATGCTAATTGTTTTTGTTATTTGTTAACTCCATTGCATCCATCTATTTAGACCATTTCAAGGGAAGAATAACTTACCTGGTTGCCAAGAACTGGAAAAGAACTTAATGTCTGAATAAAAGACAGATGCATCTTATTACATTTGTTGCTGCTAACTAGGAGAGCACAAGTTACTTTCTTCATATTGTCTATGGGTTTTGCATCAAAATGGCCCAGATATTTTTTTTTCTTGGATTCTTTAATGATTACCATACAAAAGTGTTTACCCCAATTATTAGGTGACAAAATTCATGAATTAATCATCTCATAATTACAAAATTCAGTACTATTTTTGTCTTCACCCACCCCCCCCAAAAAAAAAAGAATAAATCAAAACAACATAACCACCTTGGGAAAAAAAAAAAAAAATCCCTTGGCACTTGTACTCTTCACTAACTGATTAACAAAACCTTTCCCTGCAAAAATAATACTACTTTATTCTATTAACTTTAGCCACCCATACTACCAGAGTCTATTAACTTTTAAGAGGCCAATTATATACATTCCACTTATTCTTTTCCAAAATCATACTTTCCCTTTACCTCTGCAACTTAAAAACTGATCTGGCCACCAGCTCAAGGGCAGACATCAAGATTTCTGACACAATTATTTACACTTCCATGAGCGATTTGCTTGGGTCCCTAAAATAATAAAATGTACAGAAGTCGGATAGGAAAACAACCTTCCAGGTAAATATTCTCTACAGAAATCTCATGAGTTTAGTGGATCACAAAATAAATGATGATGTAGCTCTTTAGCTTTTAAGTAGGAAAGTCTGTTAGTTTGTTATAGTCATCCTGTTAAATCCCCATTATGGTACGGAATTGTATTTTCACAACAGAGGTAAGCATGCAAGCAAATTTATTATTTAGTGTAAACAACTAAACATCAGAGGTTTATTTCCTCATTATCCAATTAACTAAAAATATACAGCCCCATATTGCAAGTATGGCTCATCCATGTATTATTAGAACCACTGTCAGTTACAAAGTCATAACCTGGGAATTATTAAGCCTAATTTTTTCTATACTAATTTTAATAGAACTACAGTTATATTAACATATAGATAATACATTTGCATGCAGTATTATAGAAGAGATTTTATTAACTAGTAGATTCTTCAGATAGGGAGATAGGTGAGTCAGAGAGGGGTTTTGAGTTTGCAATATAAAAACATACTTTGGCATGTAGTATTATGGAAGAGATTTTATTAACTAGTAGATTCTTCAGATAGGGAGATAGGTAAGTCAGAGAGGTTTTTGAGTTTGCAATATAAAAGCATACTTGGAACAGGGATTTAACAATTTAAGAATTATGCAAATTTGGATCAGAAGACATGGTATGAATAAGTCTAAGAGTACCTGAATATATTTTCTTCCCATTCAAATCCTCCATAACATTTTTTTTTCACATCTAAAATGATTTCCACATGAAGTCACAACAGAAGAACTACAGACCTACACTTCTTTCACTTAATCACAGTAAAGGTGTGACATTTTACAAAAATTAAGCAGACTGGAACTCCTAATAGGGATATATATATAAATGTGAGTCTGCATCTGACATACACCTCAGCACAGCTGATTCTGATCCAGAATTATTTTGGAGCCTGAATATAGGTTTTGACTAATATTTCTACCAATTAGTAGCAATTGTAAAATACTCACTGAATTTCTTCTCTAAATTTTCAAGTACAAATGTAATCTTTTAACTTTTGTTTTTTAAAGTATAGCAGGCCTGAAACAAACTCACAACAGTATACCAACATTTAGCCATGAGTGTCCTAAATTCACTCCTCTCTTACTCTCCAGTTTGAAAGACATTAACAATAAGGTATTAAAGGCATGTTCCTATAATACGTACAGATTTGCTATAGTATTTCTAAAAGCTCTGACCTAGATTATTCAACAATACACTTGAGGGGGAAAAATAGAATATATTTGCTTAAAATGACCAGGTTGTTAACATTTATGAAGAGTCTTTTGCAGAACTTGATTAACTTGGGTATCAGAGTGATATATCTGTGACCACTATGAGAGTACTACAGCTCACAAGCAGTGAGCACTAACTATCGCTTTTTGGCCTCAAGTTGTGCCAAGAGAAGTCTATATTGGATATTAGAAAAGACTACTTCACTAAAAGGGTCATGAAGTATTGGAACAGACTGCCCAGGGAAGTGGTCAAGTCACTATCCCTGGAGGTATTTAAAAGACATGTTGATGTGGCACTTAGGGAGATGGTTTAGTGGTGGATTTGGCAGTGTTAGGTTAATGGTTAGAACAGATTATCTTAAAGGTCTTTTCCAACCTAAATGATTCTATCATTCTATGATTCTATCCATACCGTATCACAGAGAAAGTCCATCTAACTTAGTGTCCTGCGTCTCTGCTAACATTCAGGTGACAATGAGCAGAAAAAAAGCATAAGAACACAGAGCAGTACTCTCACCAGTAAATTCTTCTGAACCTCAGTAATTTGTGCTAATAAATACCTGAGCTGGAGAATAAATCTACATCTCATGTCCAATAGCCCTTCTTATACTTTTCATATGAACTTGACTGATGATGCCTTTATTCTTTTTAATATCGTGTTCATATTCTTGACTTCATCATTACTGCACTAACAAAAGAGTTATTAATTCCACAATAAATGGAAATTCCTAATGACATACAAAATAAACTCATATTTTATAGGGATAAGGTTTCTTGATATAATGAACTTGCCTTTATGAACTTTGTCTCAAACACCTTTAAATCTACTCAAGAGGATGAACTGAGTGCCCTAGGGATCTTACTACTAGCACAGTCTTTGGTTCTACTCCCCAACATTCCTGTCATGATAATAGAGGTATGGTTAAAATAAAGGGGCACTATGTCAGGTGACCTGGAAAACACTCATCCTGAGAAGCAGATCAGCATAAGATACAGGTTGCGAGGCTGCAGCTCCTGAAGGAGCTCTGGACTCCTGAACTCATGTTATTCATCTATTCTGAATATTGAAGGCTACCATTTATTTTAAATTGTGAGACTGACTACAGTTAACTCTGGGTATAACCTATAGTATAGATTTAACATACAATGTAAGAGAAACAAATCACTGCATCTTGCCATGCAGGAGTAATTGTCAGCAAAAGATATGACCTTTTAGCATAAAAACACCTGCAAGATTTGTTTTCTAGGCTTCATCCAAAATCCAGACCAGTGCAAGAAGAACTGAATTGGGAACAAAATCACCTAATATAGTGAAAGTAGATAAACCAGGAAAACATTAGATGTCACTATACAGTAAATAATTCATGACCTATTGTCATTAAAGAATGCGATAGCAGAAGGATGGGTGTCTGAAAGAGATGCACAGGATTTAAATATCCATTCTTCTAGACATTATTGTTAGCAACAATAAAAGGGTCCCTTTATTGAGCAAAGGGGGAAAAAATATATTTTGTGGTTATTCTTCCAACTAGAGCAGCAAATTCTACTAGCTATCTTTCAAACATTTGATCATTTAAAAATCCTGTACAATATCATCACATACAAAATCTTTTATGCAAGAGAGACTTCACACAAAGTGACAGACATTATATGTACAGCACACAGAGAAAAACATTACAATTTTGATGCAAAGTTATCAAAGAAAGGACTCTACAAAATGTTTTAATCCTTCAGTACATACAGTTGATAGAATAAGTTATAAATAATGTTTCTTGACTAAAGAAAAGGCTTGCACTTTATAAATTTTTAAATTAAACTTTGTATTATCAAGTGAGACAAGGACATAACAGATCATCCCTCATTTACACTCAGTTGTGAAAGACCTAATTTGTACATCAAAGGTGAAATAAGAAGCTGTTATTGAACCCAGAACTGTAAAAATTACATGCAAGAATATATGGAAGAGACTAAAAATATGGGAGCACTGTGATCTTCTATAGCTCTTTGCAAGAGATCAAGTGTAGTCATTTAACTTGCATGTGAGGAAAAGTGACCCAGGAGCCAGAGTTCACAAATCTCTTATATGGTCATGATTCATACTTGCAATTAGGAACCATAAGAACATTTTGCCTGCAGTTCTTCCTAATGGGGAATATCACTGGGACAATCTTATGTATCTTTCTCAAGAGCATTTATGCCTTTCTGAATATTTCTATGACACCTTACATGCAGGTTTTTAAACAGAATGTTTAAACAGTGTTCAAACTGAAGTACTCAGTGCCAAGAAAATGCAAAATAGAGCAATCAGGAACCATTATCCCTCAGACTTATGTCTATATATTATCTTGTATATTGTGGTTTTCCTCATCCTTAGTTTATTGACCATTTTTGCACAACGGTTTGTGTCGTTATATCCAATCACATAACCTGTGTGAATTCAAGTAGCCACTAAATGAGAATATTTAATTACCTATTATTTATTGAGCTACCAAGCATGACACACTCTAGAGGAGACACTGTTTCAGCAATGCACCTGACAACATGCCTTTTATTTTCTGAAACTAGGAAGTCTGAAAATAAGGTAGTAGTGAAGTAGTAGTGTGGTAGTGAAGACATAGAAAGGAATTGGATTTCTGCAATAGAACTAGAAGAAATTTAGGGAAATGTACAAGGCAGGAGACATGGACACCTTTCTCTCCACTGCCTGTATGGATTTCTGTAAAATAGAACATCTAAATAGAATTAAAAAAAAAAAAAAAAAAAAAAAACAACCTCTATAAAATCCTTAATAAATTGAATGAGGAACAAGAACCCCATACATCTGAGGCATATTCCATTATAAATTTTGTTATTGCTCTTTCATAACATCTGTTCCTCCTCACCCTTCCAAAAACAGTTTCCTGTCCACTTCAGTTTTTCATGCTCAGTCACAGCCGGGGAATCAAAAAAAGCAGCATTAATACGATTTTTATATCTTCTAAAAGTATTTTAAAATATACATCTGATTAAAAACTGTCACAGAACTCTTCTACATAAGAACATATTTGGATAGTTTGAGAAGTTGTGTTTTCATCCATTAAAGTATAAGGTAAGAACTGAAGAATATTATTCTGTGGGTATGTGTTACACATTGTAGGTTTTGAATCTTAAGAGAAATTTGAGTTTGAGTGAGGCAATCCCTAAAGAGTCAGTCTTAAACATTCCTGAAGGATGAACTCATGATATAACTTCTGAACAGTAAGTCACAGTGCTTCATTTCTGTTATGTAGAGCCCTTCTAAAAGATAAATCAGTGGAAGATCATATTTCACATATATGTATTTTGTTGCTGTTGCTTGTCATGACATGAACTTCTCTTGGATCAAAAATTATCTCTTGTAAGGCTGTCTAAGTATTGTATGCAGTACCATGGATTCTTTTCCCCGCCTTATAAAATAAGCCTTTTATGTAATTAAAATAGCCTACCTTCTAAAAGTATATAATAATTAAAATACTTTGGAGATTTTTTTTCTTTGATAATACAAGATGGTAAATACACAATTCTTTCCAATAATAAACTAACACTGTATTGAAACTGAGAATCAAAGATCAAAATCCTTAGTTTCGTAACTACTGAGCAGAAGAGTTCCAGACGAACTCAGATACCTTTCATATTTTATAAAAGTGTTATCAAGCTTACCTTTATTAACATGCAACCACAGTTAACTTACTTTGAGGTATTACTCCATTACCTTTCTACCCAATTTATGTATATAATCAGGAAAAAAACCTTCCCTTTAGTTTGAAAAGGTTTCAAAACAATGACACATCTACCTACTTTGCTTGCTAGACTCAATCCCATTTTTTTCTTTTTAAACTTTTACCTATATCTCAATGTTCTTTTCTTCTCCTTACACTGTCTACAACTCCACTCAACCCCTTTCCCCGCTCTTAATTTTGTGACTGTCAGAAATCAACCATCAAATTGCAGTACTTTTCAGTTAGTCCTAAATCAAGATGAATTCACAATAATGATCTGAAGGCAAACATCTCTAGTTGTTCCTAATGGTTTTGTATAATCCATCCTTCTCCAGAAGAACCAAAGAACTAATTCTTCTTACATTGTATCATTTAAATGTAGTTGTATGTACAGTTACCTACATTTCAATAACTCTGAAAGAAAAAAAACTAGAAAGCAATATTGGGATGAATGGTACAGTTTCCCCACCTTTAAATTAATACTGAGTAGTTTTCTTTCAGTAACATGATATAGTCGTATTCCACTCTTTCAAACTATTCATAACAAGATTATACATTGTCAGCTTGCATTTGAAGAAATAATTGAAACAAAACTGTGTGTTCCTGGGAATAAATGAACAGCCAGTACTGTAGAGAAATTAAGGTTTCTATTTAATCTATGCATAGATTGACTATACCTAAATTTAGGTTCCTTATATGAAATAATTTTTTATTTATATATTCATCCCAGTTCAACAAAAACCTCTTGAGAATACATTTTTCTGGTTATAGTTAACACCACACAGTCAAAAACCTGAAAAATGTATCATCCCAGAAGTTTAATAAAACATTAAAATATCAGTCTATAAAAACCATCACAGTATTACACACAATGAGCAAACGGAGATTCTCTGCAAAATCTTAAAAAAAAAAGGTTGGAAAAAAAAAGTCACAAATACAGATTTTGCTGCTTTTTATGACTCCTAGGAAAACAATTTGACATCCCCTTTTCTGTGAAAAAGCTGTCTGTTACTTCCTGGCCTTATCTCAGATTCACATCTTTACTTTCCTTCGGCTAAATGGTTGTAAGGGTAGAATTAGGATCACACCTGTTTACCACTCTCATTCTATTACTTGACAATTTGTTTTGCTTAGCATCTGATCCCTATCCTTCTGCCTGCCATATTCTCTGTATACAGCACCATGGAATGTCTCTGACTTGCTGAGTTGCTTGTTGTTCCTCCTCGGAAAAGCTCCATCCCAGCATTAACATGTCTAACTAGAAATGATGTTTCAGTGAAGGAACGGGAGTTCCTGTTCAAACACAGACAAGACTGACTAATTCAATCCAAATTCTCATACCCCCTGGATCCATCCCCCTTCACTCCTTTTAAAAAATGGATGTTTATAATTCATGTTAAACCTGATAAAGCACCCCTGAACCTCTCCCATTTCTCCAGAACTTCTAGAAATACTCAGCATTGTCATCCAACTTCACATGATATTTCAATGTGATTTTTTTAAAATAGTTTTTAATATATTCTACTCCTCCTTTCCCTATAACTCAAAAATGTATCCATCTTTCTTCTACTCCTACCCAGCTCCCATAGCCATAGCCTTTCCATTCTTCCAGGTATTCATTCACTTTCCAAACACTAGTTCACCTCCGAGAATTTCTCACTGTAATTTTTCTTATGTTTGTCGATGTCACTGGATACTGCAGTTGCTTTGGATTTTGTTTGTTTTAAACACATTTCTATTCTGTCATTTAACCTTAGCTGTCAAATTTACATGCCTAATGCAAGCATGTAAATTCCTTCTATATCTTCAGTTAAAAAACCCCAAACAAACAGGCTATTCCAGCATGTGATTCAGAGAATCCATATTACCAGCCTCTTTCTTTCACTTGACTTATTGCCATTTGAAACAACTTCCTTTCTAAGATTTCACAGAATACCACTTCAATTTTAGACTTTTTCACAAAGTAACATCATCCTACCATGTAAGAAAGTGTCTAAAGAGCAGTAGACATTTGGAATGAGCTGACACTGCCAACATGTTACATGACTATACATATTTGCAGGGTTTTGATTTAGACATGAACAGTTACTGTAAAATTACTACATTAAATCATAATTTTTATATATTAACCGCTATAAAATTTCTATATCAAGTTTGCAGTTGGGGTAGATTTTTGCCACTTTTTAAAGAAGGTCTACTACAAACCAACCTTTAGCTATTAGTGGCAACATTAAATGTACTCCTGTTTATTTGTAGAGGCTGGAAACAATTTAATACCATGTATGCTTGTTCCACCATTCAAACAAAATGTTCACAAAATTAAGAACTCCACATAAAAATTAAATTGTGCCCTATATTAAAGCATTCTGTTTACTGTTGTCCATGAAATATATAGTAATCCAACAGCCAAAGTAGTAGTTTAAGTATCAGTATTATAGATTAATCTATCTCACCTTCAACTACAGCTCAAAAGAAACTGCTTTCAGTCTTGGAAATCAGGCCAATGCATGACCTTGATCAGATCTTCAATACAGCATTAAAGTGTTCGTTGTATCACTTAGCAGCATCTTTGGATCAAGAGACTGTATTTGAAGTTGTTATCAATATACTTGACAACCACAAAACTACTCTGATTCTTCTGGAGAGTTGAACTGCATACGGTACACAGGTATTCAGTGCCGAACAAACATTTTCATTTTATCTATAAAGAGTACAAGTGTTGCTTACTATGGCCACCACTAATCTGTAACTTGTACCAATAATTCTACCCTGTTTATAAAGGAGGCAAGTGTTTTTTTCCACACACATCCCCCCGTCTTTAATCTAAGTACACTTACAACAGAACTACTAAAAATGTATTAAAATGCATTCGATGTGTATATTTTTCCTTACATAAAAAAAAAAAAAAGACAGATAAAAGCTAGATGATTAAAATTAGGCATATAAATCCATATTTAGTTATCTCCAATTCTATCAACTGTTTTCTCATAAAAGTTCTTTCAAATGTATTTACATACAGAAATGCATATATGTATCTTCTATATCTACATATAAAAATACATTTCTGAAAATATATATAAAATCCTGTTACAGTGTTGGACATCCATTACTTATCTGAGAATCCCAATGCTCCTTCATATAAATATGAACAGTATGAGACAATATGTTCTTGTTGAACTTCCACAGAATTTTACTAAACAGGAATAAAATTTCTTACTCAGTTTCAGCAGCCACAATTCTTTACTTGGTTACCAAACCATGAAATGAATTAAAACAGTTTACTTGTGCATTCACTTAGATGAAAGATGGATATGATTTGGTAATGAGAAAAGTAAATGTTGTTTTCTGTACAGAAAGGTCAAGATTATATTTTCTAAACATAATTATTCCATGTACTAAAGCCATACTATGAATTTCACAGCATCTGCAGTATCAGCTAACTATTGTAGCAAGCCATATCTTCCAATGGGCAGCTTGTAAAAGGTTAATAATCACTTTAACACTATAAGAACTGATTTCTAGTAGTGAAAAATACTTGCTGCCATGTGACAAGAGTTCAAGCATTAGCAAAAAAGGGGAAACCCACAACCATAATGAAACTTTGTAAGGAAAAGGAATATTTAAAGATATAAGTAATCACTCAGAAATAAACACAATGTAATTGCTAATCCTAAAGTATCCATGCCGTTGTTGGTAATTTTTGTTAGGTAAGATACAGTTCTGCTACTTAAAACTTTGTATATCAGCAACTATGAAGCATACCCGACCTGTGACTTTATCTACCCTTCTAATTCTCTTAACATAGGTAAGAAGGTAAATCTGCTGATGAAAAAGGTATTGAATTTCTTAATAAGCCAACCAGAGAAGGAGAAAAAGTATCTGACTCAGGGCATATTGATTGATTTTATCAAAAACATACACACACAGTAGTTTTTATACATTTATGATGATATATGTTTTGATATAATCCAATGAATATGCCTTCCTTTCTACCAAGTGACCCTCTCTTCAATATTTTGGACACCGCTGACTTTTAATGAAAGCCAGACAGTTCAAGGTACACAGAATTTTGTATTTTCCATTCGTTTTCTCGCAGTTATTTCATTAAGATATCTGCATCAGCTCTGAATATATTACTAATATCAATCTGCCCTCCTCAATTATCTACTGGCCAAATTAACTACAAGCAAGAAACACCAAAAGAAAATTTACAATAATTCATTATGTGTGTCAAGCATAGAATAATAAAGAGAAACATACTTCATAATTTCCTTTTCTAAGATGCAGGAAAGGTACATCTTAAAATGAATACTTAGTATCACAATAAGAATCTCATTAGATAGATTATATTCTACATTAAAAGGCTGTGCCAAGATCACTTGGTCTGACCTTCTGCAAAATATACATCATCGAGAGGAATTTGCTTTAATTTCTGCATCCCATATACAATATCTTTTTGCAAAATTCACTGTGATTTCAAAAGTAATGGAATCTCCCTCATACTTGCAGGCATGCTATTTTCAATTTAAAATAATCAATTTATTTCTAATTTGGATCAGTTTATCCTAAGCTTTTGAACCTTGTATCTCTTTCCAACTTTTTATCCTAGATTCAAGAATTATCTTCTGCTGTATACCTTTCTCCCTAGAAACTTAAAGTAATCTTGTTTCATAAATCAAGACAACTTCCAAAACTATATTAGACACACTTTCCTGAGCTCAAATAGTTGTCTGTGTTTCCTGAGCTTTTCCCAGTGTTCCAACATTCTTTAGACTTGCAGACAAGTGAATGGAACCTAGTACTCAGAAATTATTTCACTAATATAATGAAAAAAATAGCACAACCTCTGAACTCTTTCTTAAACTTCTAAGTACTACACTCTAAAATACCATCTGAGCTACAGCATCATAATTGAAATTCTCATCTCATTTCAAGGGCTATCTCTCTGTTTCATTATCACCGAGTCCTTTAGTAGAAACATGATTATGTTCCCACCTACCTTCCCCGGTAGACTTTGTACCTGGATACTATAAAACACATGTTTTAAGCCACTGATTATTTAATTTAAAGATGCTTTTTCATTAATGTTGTCAAATTGTTTTCTGGAATTTTGGATATTCTACTACTACTTTCCTAATATCTGTTTTGGACAGAACATATTAGTCAGAATGAATTGTAAATTGACAATATTTTTGGCATGGAAAAGTCCTTCTGATTTCCAGTAAATATGTGTATATAGCAAACTATATTTAAGTGCAAAAATCAGTCAGCAGCCAAAAGAGTGCTTACTGCATTATTCTTAACTTAACAAACTGAAAAACTTCACTGCTTTTAGATAGTTATGCCCAGAAAGCCATATCACAGTTGAGCTTATTATATGTACACAATAAACAAACCATCTCAGAGTTTACAGTCTAATAAGATAAACCTGATGGTAGCAGATCAATACACAAGCAAAATGTTTGAATTTAATTCATTTTCCAGTATTAACAATATCAGCATACTACATGTTGTAAGGTCAGACCGTACTCTGCAGATGGGAGAGTTGTTCACTATTCTAATAATATATTATACCATGTCTAATATCATATCTAATATCATTACCTTCATTTCACTTTTTAGACTCAAGCTATTCACAACCAAATAAAATTAAACACTCTACCAACTGCCTTCAACATGCCATTAAGCATCTTTGGGTTTTTTATGTGTATGTATATATACACATACTCAGAGAGACAAAGAATCAAGACTATCTCAATCTGAAATGCCTAAATTTTGACATTTGTTGGACACTGACTGTTTTACTTGATGAAATTAGTACTTTTTTTTCACTATTACATGAAAGTAATAGCAAAATGCAGTTATAACCTGCATAAATTAATGAAATAATTCATAAATACTGAAATACACTTAGTAGAAAAAACTCAAACATATCTGCTATAAACCCCTATGCATTTTGTTATGTTTATGTGACCAAACTGTAAAGATGCTGCCTCATGTGCACTTTAAGTTTTTAATCAATAAAAATGTACATGTACATGCTGAACTACAAACTGTTAGTAGAGCCATGAGGTAAAATATGATCAAAGAGTACAGAAACAGTATGATTTTACAGATGAAAATATGGTGGTAAAGGGTATGAATGCATATATAAATACATACAAATATACATAGCCATATATATTTATTATAGTACACACAAATGTGTATATCATTGTAAACTAGAGATGTGTACACAAGCATTCAAACACACGTAGCTTGATTTCTTGTTTTCCCCAATAAATATGCAACTTTGCATATGGTAGTAGAAAACTGATAAAGCACAAATAGTTGACTCGGTTTCTATGGACACTGAAACAAAGCTAGAAAAAAAGCTTTGAGGAGTAATATTAGGCATATATATTTACCATTCTAGTAGAACTCTGAAAAGAGAAAACCTGAGAAAACAAAACAGAGTTTGCATTCAAGTCTGATCTACAGTCATCAGTATCATGCGTAGCCTCTGCAGCAGAGAAAGGTACAAAGTGAAAAAAGAGCAGACATGAAGGCTCATATATAAATGCTTAAAGCTTCTGTTATTAAGCAGAGAGAACATTGCTCCAGATAAGACCCATTACAAGATGCATAGGTTCATTAACATCTGTGGCAAAAGATGTCTGTGCAAAATGCCACTGACTTATTATTTTTTTCATCTCTATTATTCACAGTTGCTCAGCCTTAGGATATTTTTCAATTATGTTCCTTAGACAATAATAACTCATAATGGTATTAAGTTACTGAAATATTCACTTCAATATTAATAGTTGCTAAAAAATACAAAAAAAAAAATTATATAAAACTCTTGCTGGACAGAAATTACAAAATTTGGTGAACCAAATTCTAATCAAGAAGTATATAAATACATCATAGAAAGAATTCAAACTAAAGCAGAGACCACAGTCTAGTGCTTCGAGATCCTAAATTTAAGAACTGAATATACAAAATGGGCTGCAGGGGTTTTTTTTTTTCTACCCCATTTATTTCTGGATTCCCTTTCACTTTTTTTTTTTTTTTTTAATTTTAATCATTTGTAATTTCATAGTGACCTTCATCAGCTAGGAAGAAATAAGTCTTTACCAAAAGCTGTTGCAAGGTACACACAACAATGAAAGACACTGCATTTTAGAAATGAAACAGCATACACTATGTGTTAGTAAGAAAGCAGTATCGTCCAATGATCAAGGCCTCAGACTTCAGATGCAAGAAATCCAGAAACCGATTACAGTCTTTCAAAACATACATCTAAACCATAAGGCTTATCTATAACATAAGTAACATTATTAAGAGAAATAACAGTGGGAAAGATACTGTGGTGATATGGTCCTGAGCTGGCCAGCTGGATAAAAAATGTCCAATAGCATGTTTTGCCAAATTTAGGTTGTTAGCATGCTTTGAATTACATACCACTTTATCTCACTAGTACTACTAACTCCTCAAAGGTATGACATAACTTTGTTTGCTGGCTAGACCTACCCACAGACTTCATCATCTACTTTTTCTTAATCTCAATTCACAAGCAAAAATAATATTCTTCCTGGACTAGAAGAGGTATGGTAAAGATGAATAAAACAAACCCAAGGAATTGATATAAATGCTGAGGATGGAAGGAGAGAGATGCAATGGATGAAAGAAGGAAAGATAGGTCTTATAACTGAATACAGGTAAATGAAGAAGCTTAAAATTCTTACAGCCACAAAGATTTTCCATTTTTCAAGTGTATTAATGGTTATAAAAAATGCATGATATACAATAAAACTGATTTGTCTTACTTAAAAGCTGTATTAAATGTCAGCCTTGTTTTCTCACAAGATCAACATTGTTATGCTATCTTCTCTTTCCAATTAATCTCAATCTAATCATACACATTTAAAAACAAGTGTCATGCTTAATGTTTAATTCATTAACATAATCCTAGAACTTTGATTTTCTGGTGTTTTGTGGGGTTTTTTTTAAAGTTTTGTTCTCCTTAACAGTATAATTTTATACTGGTATATCAGGACTGGACTGCATTCCTAGCAAGACAGTAATATTGTAAAAAAACAGTGGAATTTTCAGAATGGAAAGTCAATATAAAGATCTATAATTAGATTTCCTGCACAAAACCTATTCCTAAAGCTTATGCAGGAATCTACAAATCCTCCCACTCATTGCAAATTCAAAGCGATATTTGATGGATCCATTCAATCAAAATCATAGTTTTATGTCTCTTCTTATATTTTCTCAGTCCTGTTGATTAGCTGCTACTTCCACTGTGACATGTAAGTTTGAGCAAGTAGGAATAAACACCAGAAGAACACCTGCTTTAATATAAAGCCACATGAGCTACCTCCTGAACATAGTTGTTGTGGCCACAGGTGTCCAAAACACAAAGAATGTTCCAGTCATGCTATTCCCAAAGCATGCTAACAATGTCCAAAAACTAGTGCTAGCAAGCTATTAACAATTTATTTAATAATATAATTTCATTTAAGAGTTTTATTATTTCTATGAGAAATAATTTCAAATAATTTTTACGAAGCAAAAAACATACCTGGAAAAACTCTGCCTCAATACAGATTGGTTGTTACATATAAACTACTAGAATTTAGCTCCCAGGTGGAAAGACTGTTTTGTTTTGCAACTTTCATAAAGCAATTTCTCATAAAAATCTTAACTGGCAGTTAAAAAGCAGTTTGTGTATTTAAGGATTCTTGAATTTATCCTATGCCTTCATAAAAACGTTAATTAAAAGTATACCAAGGGACTTAAACTTTTCCTAAATATATACTATGCTTTTTATACAAAAGGAACAATATTACTCTTTTTTATGAAGTTTAATGGTTATATGTCAACTTCACAGCCAAGTGGTATTTGTTTCTATACATCCCAAGCACTGCCTGACAACAGACATGATGAGCACAGATTTTACCTTGCAGTCTAGGGCATCTCAAAGCACCAACTTACTGCCTTCTCCACCATTCTCTGCCTCCCAGAGCACCAGGAGCACCTGGGTTCCAGTGGAGCTGCAGCACACAAATACTGTCAGTGCTAGTGCATGAATAGGGGCAGACAATGGTCATGACTGGGGATTTTAAAGCTTCTTCACGAAATTGTAGCAGGTCAAGCCAGGTAGTTATACCTAACCCTGGCTTGGTTTGTGTTCCTGGACTAGAGAGAGGCATTTAATTCACACAATTTGGTTGCTGAGATTAGGATACCAAGTAGTTTATCGTTTACACCAAGTTGCCACAGAATGCAGCCATGAATTCCCTAAGTGGGGAAAATTCAGCTGTTAATAGCAGTTTTCATTAAAAGCTGCTACAAAATTTTCAGACTTATTTTACTGTTTCTGTTGCCAAAACAAATGTAGAGGTGACATAAAGTGCCTTTTGTATTGTAACTTCCCCCTTTTAACGTAATATTCTGACAATCCACAAGCAGCTCACAGTGGAATATTATACGTACTACTCATTCTGGTTTTGAGGTCCAACCTTTGCTAATCCCTGTGACACTGCAGTGATAAATTCCAATGAAAAGGTCCAAACCACCAGAAAATATCTGTGATATTCTCTATCAAAATTAAGCAATAATGAATACAAAGACTTTTTTTCTTTCAGTAATACAGATGGTTTGCCTAACTCACCGCTACCAACAGTATTACAATGCAGAACACAACTTTGTACTCTTTACTCTTTGAGAAAAGAGAAACATGAAAAAATGTAAATAATTATGTGACTTCAGTCTAGAAAAGGAAATGATACTGTGTGCTTTGTGCTATAAAAGAGTGCACTTGCCAATCAATAGAAAAGAAAGCTGTTCTAGATGGGCAGACAGTTGTTCTATATAGCTCCTGGGTTTGGATGAATAGTTTTGTCACTGCATTTACGGTGAGAGAGGAGGATGAGAGAGAGAAAGAGAGAAATCTTATGTTTTCTGGGCAGCTAGGGCACAAAGAAACATGAAGCTGACTAACAAAAATCTGAGTCCCATACATAAGTGAACAAAATAACAAAAAGTTATTTTTTTCATAACAAAATCAAAAGTTAGAATTTTTCATATAAGAAATTATATTTAAAAGCAGTGCAGGTACTTAAATATGTCATGACATTATACCTGCTGTTAATTAATCATATGAAGAGAAGTTAGGGGCCAAATATGAAATCCAAAAATTGAAAAGTTTGAATATTAAAATGACCACAGTCCACCTTCTCCTCATACATCATGCTACGGGCCGTCAAAATAAATGTCTTAGTCTCATGGTCAAGCAGTAGGTGCCAGCTGCTCAACTGCTTCACAGCCATTTTCTCTTCCCTAACAACTAAGGAAAGACCTACCTGATGCTGGACCCTGGACACCTGAAATCCATCTTCCTTCTCCCTAAAACGAGTCTTTATAAAGTAGATTTTCATCAAAGAAAGGACCTATGTAACTTGTTTGACCGAAACCTGTCACTGATATTACACTTAGGCTTTCACTGAAATAAGAAGCTGCTGAGTCAAAGGGTATTCTCACTCTTTGCTCTAGTGTCTGGAAAAACAACTTTTCTGCCTCTGGCCTGCAATCAATCAGGCTTTTTCATCCCCCCTTGCCCACAGTAAGCACAGCTTTCTGTGTAACCATACACAGCAGGTATGTTACAGGACAGTAGAATGGTCAGCAGAAGAACTAGTTCTTCTCCCATCCCAATATAAGTCCTTCCCCAAATGACTGTCATAAGAAATCATGAAATAACCTAGACCAAAACCCCATCCACAAAATTAAACTTCTCCATACCTCTTTATCTTCATCCACACTTATAAAATAGTGTTAGAAATCCATGCTCCCCTTTCCTTGTCCCCCTAATTTCCATTTCAGAATCTGTTGTCTTCATTTATATTGGTTCTACATAGCTTACAGATAAAGCAAACACGTATTTGAAAGCAAAATACCTGCAACTACAGATATCACCCAGGATAGCAATGAAAATATATGCTTTCTGACTGTAACCTACATTCACCTCCCCTTGTCACACTCCACACAGAAGTAGTGACATCAATATCTCCAGACAGATTTCTCCATCCTTTACCAAAAGCCACTATACCTTTTCAGGCTTTTTCAGATTACTATCTGTTGGTTTGCTGGTTTTTTTTTGTTTGTTTGTTTGTTTTTGTTTTGTTTGTTTGTTTGTTTGTGTGTTTGTTTTTCTGTTTGTTTTTAATAACCGTAGCTCTGGCCTTAAAAATGGCTTCCCTTAAAACTTTTTAAGTAGCAAGCAGCTTTCTAAACAGTTATTTTAAAAGAAAGCTGTTCATCATGCCAATTGAAAGCCTACCTAGTAAAACAACTGCAGAGTTCTTGCAAGCCTCTTTTTGGCCTTGTATGTTCTTCCATACCTTCTGCATAACAGCACATTAAAGAAAATGATTTTATGAAATTATCCATTGATGTACAGAAACTTGACAATTTGTGTCAACTCTGCATACATAATTGCATAAGATTACTGATCTTAAACACTATTTCTCAGAACTTTCCTGTTAAGATCTCAAACGTGAACCCACAGAAAACTAGTACTTTTAAAAGCAAGATGATATAAATAAGCAAGAATGTCTCTTACCATTGATTCTGGGTAACAACTGTACATAGAAAAATTTTTTACATCTTTGAGAACAACTTACTTTTGCAAAACCTATCTTATTTGGTAAAAAATCAAATACGTTTCATGAGAGAAAGGACTTAGTACAGTCCACGGCATAGAGGTTTTTACTTTAGGTCTGAAAATAAGGTGTTTAATCCCCCCATCCCACTGCCAAGACTGCAAACATTCTCAGTTTGAAATAACTGTAACCTTATACTATTCTAATGCACACATCATTATCAACAATTTCAGCTAGTAACAGGTAAATAAGCTTAGATGATTAGTAGCTTTTAAAGTTATTTTTAATTAATTAAAAAATACCAAATCAATTAGTTTCTAAATGAAGGTCTCTTTGAAGAAGATACATGCTAGTTTAACCAATCACTAAGAAGTCTGCCGTCTTTTATACAAGAGATCAGGTAACATAATCAAATGGATCACTGATGATACAGTTTACTACTTCAAAATAAAACCTTCATCATTAAAATTTTTAATAATGGTTCTGATATGACTTGAATACAGCAGTATTGATCCTAAATCCAGGGAATCTGTAATGAGTGAAGGCTCACAAAACTAATTCAACCTTTTTGTACGTAAACCTAAAATTAATTAAATGCCACTACATTTCTAACCCACTATTCACAGAATGTAAATAAAAATCTCAGAAGTTAGAGACAGTACCAACACAAGTAAGCCATGAAAATAACTTAAGTATAGGGTAGCTTTTTAGCATTGCGACATACATGGGTGTTTATAACCAACCATGTACAAATTAGAAATCAATGTCCAGCATTATTACAAAACTTTCACACATTTTACAAAGTTTATCATTAAAATGACCGAGTGCATTTAAAGTATCGAACTTGAATCTGGCTTTGTATGAACAAAACTGTGATATAGCATAAGCGAATACAACCATACAACCTCATCTAAGTTAGCCCCATTTGGGCCGGGGAGTATTTACACCCCAGATTCTATGAATGGTTTATTTCTTTCTGAATTGTTCCATGTGAGCATGAAAAGAGGCTTGATCACCACTATACAACTTGATAATGGAGCATTCTAGTTGTAAAGGTTCTGCAACGGGCCATCCCCTAGAAGAGCGTACCTGAATGAAGATTATTTAATTCTGCCTGCTACTTGTCTCCTGAAAGGCATCCAACTCAGGCAAGTCCAGTCTAAAGAAGAACGTGACCTTAGTTACTGCAAATTGATTGGTAATTGCTCTAACAAAATGAAACAAAACAAAATAAAACAAAACAAAAACCCACCACTCCACATTCCCCTGCAAAAAAAAAAAAAAAAAAAAAATACTAAAACCTGTCATTTACAAGTTTTGGGCTCAGGTGCTGCCCTGCTTGCACTGATGCTCTGCTTGTTGTCTGCAAAGGGCTGTGAATCCTAGTGCCCCTTTCCACCCAGGCACTGAAGTACTACCAGCTCCACCACTGTCAGCAGACATGGCAGGAAACATAGCAGCAAGAAAAAATGAAGGCATTACAGGAGTATGAACAGGCCTAGGAGACCAGGTGCCTCATGTCCCCCGGCAGCCAGTCTCCTGACTGCGTTAACTCAGTGACTGTGAAAACTATAGCTCCCCTGCTTCACCATCCTGCCGCAGGAAAGGCACCATCCTCTGAGAACGAGGGAGAGCAGCCAGAGCGGTAGGATGAGTTTTACTGAAGCAGACAGGGGCTTCAGGGAAGGAGGAGGGTGTGTTGCAACAGCGGTGCCCCAGCCAGGGGGGGAGCATGGTGCCCCGGGCCTGGTGGAACCTTCTAGTGCCCGAGAGGCAGCAGGTCCCGAGGAGCGGACAGAGGACTGGCTGGCTTGGTGTGGGTGGGAACAGAGAGAAAGGCTTTCTCTCAGGAACCATGAGGGGACTGAAGGAATTTTGGGGTTTATGAGTGTCTGAAGTGAGAAAGGAAGCCCACAGAAAAGGACTTGCCCCTGCAAGGACGCGGCAAGCAAAGGAAAATGGGTTTGCAAACTTGCTTATTTATATTCCATCTTACCCAGCAGATCTGAGGTTTTCCTATTTTACAGGTCACCTAGGTCTAATAAAAATCAGTTTGAAAGATTATAAAGCTTTGGTGTTTTGCAAAAGGGTAGGGCTTGGTTATTGTGTCTGTGAGATGATCTCAAGCCCTACTTCCTATATCAGTTTGCTTAGCAAAATGGATTCGGGCAGAAAATCAATAAAGCAGCAGCAACTTTCAAAATTACTCAGTCTGATCTGAAAAAGCATGGACTCCCAGAAGAGACAAACCCCAAAACATTATGTACAATGTATTGTTCTAGAGAATCAAAACAAGCATAGAAAAGAGAAAATCAATAGTCTTTCAGCCACGTGTAATTTTACAGTATCAAATATGTGCAAATATATATGGCAAACACTATTGTTTTCATAGCAGATGGGTCACTTGAAAGTGTTTGGAGCTGGTAGATGAGAAAGTTTGCTGTTTATAGGCTTGTTACCTTACTTTACAGTGACTACTCAACATGAATACAAACCCAGTTTGAATGGGAGAATATGAGCCTTTTTCTCCTGAGGCCTGCACTGCATCACACTACCCAGCAAATGATGTCAAGTCTGGGGGATAAATCTATCCTCTGGAGCTGAAATGGGAAGAAGTGAAGAGACACACTTATGGCTGTTGAGTAGCACCTTGACTTCTCTGGAGCTTTGAAGGACTCGAGAATATTTGCTAGGTATGCACAGGGCTGGTTACATGAACAGGCAGAGCTGCTATAGGGAATCTCCTTGCTCTCCCTGGTGAATGTACTATTTCTGCCAGTTTTCCCACTGTTCTCATGCTGCAAGGCAGCTGTTAGCTGATGACAGTGAAAGATTTATTTCATCATGTAACTGCAGCAGTGCAAGGTCAGGCATGTGTCCCTATCTGAAATGTGTCATAATCCCATCAGATTGCCATTTTTGTCACCTTTGGATATTCTGCATCCTTACATCAATGTGAACAGAAATAATTGCATTTTGGAACCATGGACTAACCCTATTATTCTGTATGTTGTAGTAAGCCTTTAAATGGTGTACAATGGTCAGGGTAAATGCAATTTAATGTAACACTGGGTTTCTTAAGGTGTTAAACCTAGTTCATCATATCAGTTCTTACTTTCAAGACTATCAGTAATACAATGTAGATATTGCATTAGAAATCTTCAACTACTCTGTTTTCCAAGTCTTTCATGGGAATCAGTTCAATACAATACTACTAACATTTTCAGCAATTAAGTGTCACAAATCACCCAATTTGGTTGATGTAGAAGTGATTTTGTGGAGTGAAGATGATGAAGGCAAAATAAAATGTTAGAAAAACTTGTTGCAGGAGAAAGCACTTTGGTATGCACATGATTCTCTTTTAAGGGAAAGGATGAAGACCTAGATAGTCTGGAAGAGTGGGCTAACAAGAACCTTATGAAGTTCAACAAGGACAAGTGTAAGGTCTTGCACCTGTGAAAACATAATCCAGGAGTGTTGCACAGGCTGGCACCTACCCAACTGAGGATCAGCTCTGTGGAAAGGGACCTGGGGGGTCCTGGTGGGCAACAAACTCAGTATGAGTAAACAGTGCGCTGCTGCGGCAAAGTCAACAGGATGCTGGGCTGCATCAACAAGGGCATCACCAGAAGAGATAAGGAAGTCATCCCACTCTGCTCAGTGCTTGTCAGGCCACACCTGGAATACATTGTTCAGTTTTGGTCCCTGCTATGCAAAAAAAGATGTCGCAGGCTGGAGAGGGTCCAGAGGAAGGACACAAAGATGATCAGAGAACTGGGAAGCCTGCCATGTGAGGAAAGGCTGAGAGAACTGGGTTTGATCATCCTTGAGAAGGGAAGGCTTGGTGGAGACCTTATCACCATGTTCCAGTATTTAAAGGGTGGCTACAAAGAAGGAGACTCCCTTCTTACAAGGAGTCACATGGAAAAAAACAAGGGGTAACCGGTACAAGTTACTCCTGGGGAGATTCCAGCTGGACACAAGAAGAAAATTTTTCACAATGAGAACAATCAGCCACTGGAATAATCTCCCCAAGGAAGTCGTGGATTCCCTGATGTTGGACACTTCTAAGATTCAGCTGGACAGCGTGCTGGGCCATCTTGTCTAGACTGTGCTTTTGCCAAGAAAGGTTGGACCAGATGATCCTTGAGGTCCCTTCCAACCTGGTATTTTATTATTCTATGATGAAACAAAAAACAAACCATGCCATTAGTCATACCATCCAATGCATGCTGCAAAGCCTTCAGACTACCCAATAATTCAGATACTTGACTAGGTGGGATGCAGTGATGCTGCTTGCAGAAGCCTGATATACTGCCTGCTAGCAGTCTTGGATCTAATAGCTCTTTCTTCCTAGAGCTACATTAAGGATCAGGTGGGTTTTTTGACAGTTCGGGTAACAAATATTGGTGTCTCTATATGCAAATGTAAAACACCCAGAGGGAGAGCAAGATAAGCCTTTGAAGAATGGTCTCAGAGTTCTCATCATCACAGAAATCTCAACATTTTGTTCAAGTCCCATTAATTCTGATTGTATCCTTTATTCCTTTTAGCGTGCCTGAGAGAAGTGGATGAGAGAAAACCATCAGGGAGAGGCTAGAAAATGTTTCTAGAGGCTATAGATCCATTAATAAAGACTGAACAGAATTTTTAAATGGATCATAGACAAAGCAATAAAGAAAAAGATGATTCTTTAAAGAAAAAGATACTTCATGGATCAGATGACTTTTATAATGAAAAAGGCAGCAAAGCCACCACATTCTACTAGATGAAACAAAATGAAATTGACAGTAGGGAAGCCCCACAAGAGATCTGTGTCCTGTGGAACTTCCAACATAATTTAAGGCCAGGAAGATTTGAGAAAGGCAGGCCAAAGTAAAATTATATTTCCCTACAGGGATGGGATAGAGAAAGAAAATTCTACAGAGTGAGAGGAAGACCACCTTGAAACGAAAGGAAAAATAATTCAAATGGAAAATTTTGTGAAGAAACCGTTTGCTAATATGTGATAGAAATAGTTTGAAATTTGGCAGTGGGAATGCAAATGGTAGGAGCAGTCTCAATATTTTCCATCACAAAGCAGTGTTAGCTCATGCAGTAGCAGTCCTCAAACATGCTTTGATCAGTTAATCCATTGTACACAATAGGCACACAACTTGTCTCATTTAATGCTGTATTGTTAACAGAAAGAACAGGGGGTGATTGATAGTAACATACACAACTCTATCTGATATTTTAGAGGTTTTCACATGTAATCAAGTGTAATATATAAGCTAATCCCGTGTTATCTGGTTAAACATACTAGAGTTTATTCAAATAAAAGCCTCACCAAACCTGAACTGCATAAGAAATGAGATAACTCTCTCAAATATTTCTGATTTGATAATCAAGTTACTTCCAGGCTTTCAGCCATTTCAGAATTCTGGTTTTATTAAAATATGAAGCATCAAGGTTTAAAGTAGTAAAATTCAGGTTTGTGAAACATCTAGAAAAACTGTTATTTAAGACATAAGTAAAGTCTTGAGAAAGTAGTATGCAATTAATAAACATTAATATGAGTGATTAGAATCAAAAAGAAACAGTGAACCTCTACTGCAGACTAGGACTTGTCAGTCTTCATGGATTTGGTGATTTAACTCGTCAGTAGTTTTCACCATTAAACTAAAAAAACAAGTCAGCATTATTTAGTGTATTGAAGTCCCACAATGATTAGGCCTATTTGCTAAAACTGGAAAACAGCCTCACCCTAAATACTGGAACTACTATGAATACTTTCCATAAGACTACTACTTCGTACTTAATTAAAAAAGTACAAGATATATATTCCCATTAGCCTCAGTAGCTTCATACAAAAACTATATTATCCATCAAAGATAGTGCAAAAACTGTTGTCTAAATAGGAAGATCACATGAGACCTTTACTAATAAAAAAAAAAAATTATAAAAACAGTTAATAAAGGAATCAATGAAAGCAATGAGAAAGTGAAAACATGCTAAGCAAAAAGTAGCCCAAAATAAAAACCTGCAAATTCTAAATTAGGACGAATAAGACTAACAAACATGCAAATTTCACTTACAGCTGGAAACAAAAATTTTTATGAAACCTATTTTCCCTTTCTTTTAATAGTAAAGTATTATTCATTCTGAAGCATCAGTGTATCCCATAGGAGTGCACAGATTAGCTTATGCTTAAGACTGTCTTTAAAATGTGAAATTCTAGAGCAAATTAGAAGTATTCTAGACTGAGAAAAAGAGAAGAAATACGAAGACAATAAAATAGACAGATATCATGAAAAACGCGTGGTTAAATGCCTGAGTGCATTACTGAAATTCAGATATATGTTTTTCAGTTTTCCAAAGCAGTACAGCAAAGAAATAATTTTGTCTGTCTTATTTTTCAAGCTGTGAAATTAAGACATTACTATCTCTCTACCTAAATAACTCCTTAGAATTGTTATACTGAAGCTGTGAAGTACCACAATTGTTGTGAGGGGGGAGTGTGGGAAAGGGCAGGGGCATGGGTTGTGGGTTTTGGCTGTTCTTTTTTTAAACAAGTGTCAACAGTATATGGAGGCAATGCTAAAATATAGGTTTCCTCACTGCTTACCCAGGGGTAATTGACATACTTCACTGCAGATCCAGTGATATTTCTAGAACTGTTTTAGAATATGACAATGAAACTTTGCCAGAAATATAAATTGTGAAGCTATATTAGATATTTTTACTATATTAAAATGATTAGTGAAGTGATATAGTCTAAATATTCATCTAAGGTCAGAATAGTTAAATGCAAAAATGAAGAAAATTTCATGTGTGGGCACACACAACAATCTATGACTTCCAGTGGGGTACAACAGTTGTTTTCTGAGCATGTCTTTCTCAGCTTGTTTAGAATCAGGCAACAAGAGAAAGATTCGGATTCTTTTTCTTTGCATTGCAATACTTTATTTTGTAAGCACTCTGCTATTCCCCCTCCCACTTAGCAATATTCTGATTGAGTCCCTGAGCCTCAGACTCCCTCATATGAATGCCATCATGTCCTACAACATGGGTTTTTTGGTCTAATCTGTAGCAGCTTTTTATTTTTGTAAGTTCAGCACACAGAAAGAGAATTAAAATGTGCCATTCTAGTTAGAGACATATGCACTTACCTATACCTAAATGTATTTGTTGAAGCATGGATTACGTGTTGTGCTCTTTGTTCTTTTGCATTTCAGACAGAATAAACTTCAGTAGCTCTCAGAACAGTTAGTCCCTGAAGATGCTTACCTTACGAAGAACTGTAAATGGAGTTAGAGGTGAAGAACTTCATTGGGTACTAGAGACTGTACAACTGATAGGAGTGCAAACCATTATTGGTTAGTCACCAATATCAGCATTACTTTCCAAGAATTGCTGTCTGAATTAGAATAAAAGGAAATAGCTTTGTGACAGTTTACAACACAGTTTAATCAATTAAACCTTTTCTAAGAACAGAGGGAATTTGTTTGGTGGGGGTTTTTAGCTAATGTGAGCAAATATTAACATGAAATAACAGCCTGACATTTTTACTTTCTCTTTATATCTGATTAAAATAAGTCTTAGTGGACTCCTGCCAAACATTTGAAAGCACTGTGCCTTGGCACTTATGATTTGTACTGGTTTTGGCAAAAAAGATATTTTGCTCTCACATTCAATAGACATATTCAGTTTCTTTTCTCTTCAAGGAAGTGTTGATGCCAGATGCTTAGATGTGTCTAAGTGTTACCATTTCCAAAAATGCACAGTTGAATTTTGTACAGACTTTCTGCTTGCATCTAAGAAATCCTCTGAAATAGTCCTCTGAAATAGTTTGTTTAATGTTAGAATTAACCCTGTGATCTATACTGTTATGTGTTGTGGGCATTCAAGGGACTGGGTTTTCTCTCCAGTTTCCCCGTTCAGGCAGTCTATGGATTAGATTTATTAATTTCAACAGACTGTTTCCCTCTGTGTAATAACTTGCATGTAATCTGTAGAAAGCAGGGAAAAGGGCCTTAGCATACAAAAGAGGGTCCTTCTAGCTACTTTTTAGTCAGTGTGTTATGCTCTAAAGTACATATTATCCTAAATTTTTGGTGAAACAATTCTGAAACTTGGAAGGACATAACAGTCATGGTTTTTTCTCCATCTATTTTATCACCACTGATAAGGTTTCAATTTCTCTATAAATTTTTGCTGTTTATAGAGGAAAACACACTCCTAATACTTGAAAAGTACGGTCTTCAGTTCTGCAATAGAGAATATTTTTTCAACCTAAAGAACAATCTATTGAGCAGAGTTAAATTTAAGCTTAGTACCCAGCTTTCTAGAAAATCAGAAAGACATGAAATCAAGCTAAACTTGTGGGAGTTTTTAAAATATGTAATAGTGGCATTCTGTATTTCCCTTACACGTGCAATTACTGTATATGCAGAGAAATGGAAACAGAGCAGTAATATTTAAAACAATACACCTACTAGCCAATAATTAAAAAAAAAAAAAAAAATCCATGCCTTTTAACTCCCAGAGTCAAGGTCTTCAGACAGACACAATATTAGTAGACTAATGACCCTGGAAAGTAGTGCAGCCAGTAGCATGATTGTTTTCATTGCTGAAAAAAACATTGTATGCAACAGTTGACACCTGTGCCATGAAATATATGTATATATAGTTAGTTCTAAAAGATGGTTGGAAGGGAATGAAGAGGATTCTTTATTTGACTCCTACTTGCTTTCTAAACTTTCAATTCCCTTCTTGGTTTTAACTCTGTTCAAGTGCAGTTCAGCTGAATGCAAATGGGCTAGGACTGTAAATGAGTGCATAATTTCCATGTACAATGTCTTATGACCACAGGTACGAATGGTGCACACTATTCTTGGGTTCCAGAAGCTGATGCACAACAATTTACATATTTTTCATATGTATCCCATAGTTTGTCACATTGCTAGTCTTACAACATTACTACTATGAACAGCTAGGAAGGTTACTAACATGAAATCTCCAGGGCTACATGCATCTATGAGAATATTAGTAACATTGGTTTCTGTGTCTCTGTCTTAGACAATACAGGAAATGTTCCTTATATCCAAATTGTTGTTTGGACTGAAAAAAGATGAAATTCTGCTTTAACATCCTATATTAAAGTCCTAATTTCACACGAACTGACAGAGACTTTTTGTAAAAGTCTGTTCTCTGAATTATAAAATCAAATAACTGGCAAATATGTGTGATGAATTACTTGTTATGAATAGCTGACCTGAGTAAAATATGAAAAGTTCCCTTCCTTGTCCAATTGAGTGAGCTTACCGTATTCGTTCTTTTTGGTTATTATTTTTGTTGTTTGTTCATTTTTTTTTGTTGTTGTTTGTTTGTTTTGTTGTTTTTGTTTTGTTTTGTTTTTGTTTTGTTTTTTAATTATTTCCTCTGAATGCAATGCTTGGCAAGAGTTAAGTTGCACACTATAAACAAGCTTACCTCAAATTGTCCTCACTATGCTGCTTAAAACATACTAGCAATATAATGAACATACATTCCAGCTGTTTTTAATTTAAATTTTTATTAACTGGGTGGGTGTTTTCTTTTTTTTAAAGAAAAAAAGGGTATCAGACTTGCATTTTTTTTTTTCCACCTGTTGGCTGGAAAGTACTAATTTTCATTAAAATATTTGGGTATTTTAGCTTTTTTTCCCATATAAATCCCACACGGAACGTTCATGCATTTGGTTTTAATTTGAGATGAAGTTATACGTGAATCTTATAATAGTCTTAATACGTATCCCTATTATAGTTCTACTAATGAAGAAGCTTACGGGTTGGACACAGAACTATCAAAAAGTTTGTGGAAGAGACCTGCAGAAATGATTGGAGACTTGCTTCATTTCATATAGCCTGTCATATCAACAGGTCAGAGGAAAAAAAGTGAAAAAAAAAAACAAACAAACAAACAAACAAACCCATTTTTATTTGGTGGGAGTCATGCACAAAACCCATACTAGCTCCTCCATGAGTCAAAGTCTCCAAGCTTTGAACAGTTTGTCACCCATTCCCTTCCACATCTTGTGCACCAGCCAGCCAGTCAGTTTGGCCACAAATCTGAGTCCTCCTGGGAAGAACCTCAACTGCACAGAAGTCAAGCTTGCTATGCATGTAGTGACAGATGGTCACTGAATACATTCTGGACCTCCTTAAGTCTGTACGATGTCATGTCTCAGAGAATTCACTCTTGGCACTGGCAAGTGCTGAGAACTAGTAAAATGTGACATACAAAAGTATCTGAAAGCCCTACAAATGTCAAAATATGGTAATAACGTATATACAACATAATAGAAAAGTGTGCTTTGAAAAGTACACTCTTATAAAGTAAGAAACTGTAACAATGAAAAACAAGTCACTGAAATTGAAGCATAAGAACATAAATGAGGTAAACATTTTTTCCAAAGCATTATTTTTCTTTAAAAACAGTGATCAGCATCAGAACTAGTCTTTCCATTTTCTTGTTCAGAAATTAAATATGTATGTTTGATCTTTCTAGATGAGATAAGAGAGGAATCTATTTACTGTAAATAATAGGAAAAGAGCAGAAGCAAAACAAAGTCTGTCATTAGCAAGGATGACATCCATACTGAAGATTTCTGATATCAAAAACATATCACCAATAAAAATTAATCACCTTGGATACCAAAGCTATCCTTTGACAAAAGATAAATGAATGGGGCAACTCCTACAAAGATATTCAGGCTAGCTCTGACTTCTGACTCAGATCCTTGTAGCAACAACCAGTAATTTTAGCATGGGCTATAAAACCTAACGGAGTTCTCTGCATGCACAGAGCTCTGTGCCATTAGCATTACATCAGATTGGTGGAATCTAAGCTAGGTAAGGTAGGTCTGCATAAGTACAGTGACAAACCCACACGCCCACATTCTTCAGAATAAAATTGCAAAGAACTATCATTTCCACCTCAAGACCAGTTTCAGTTACTCAAATAAGCATGCATGGGTAATGACTTGAACTCAAATGCTTTTCCAAATAAGGACTGAAGTAGAGGCTTCTCTTAATCACAATACACACTTAGTAATGAGTATAAAGCATTGCAAATTCTTATTTGACTTTGAAAGAGAAATTGGATGTGAGCACAAGTCAGTTTGTCTCCGAGTCACACTGGAATAAATCTTACCAGGAGTTTATCTGGACAAATTATAACAAATGCAGCTTCAGAAGTTTGAGATTACTCTCAGTCTTAACAAGAAACTTTGGGGGAACTAAAAGTCTGAGGTTAAAGTTCTCTCACAACTTCCTTTGATGAAGGCAATATTGATGGAAAACCAAGGCAAATTATACGCCAAGATGAATAGTTTCCAGTTTTTCAGTTCTAATATTTACAAGCTGCAAAAAACGTATGAATGATTTTGTGTAGATCAGATCTACTTTTTAGCTTTCTTAATTTCTATGAAAGCAACACACCTACCCATCTTTCTAGATAGATACAAAGTACTTTCCAGTAATAAAGTGCATGGATGGGAAAACTTTTTGTGCATTTCCCATTTCTGTATTCCTTTAAATTACTCTTAAGTTTCTTTTAAATACTTATATGTCCAAGAAGAAGGTAATTGTCACAGACATAGATGCATCTAGGTCATCTGCTTTTATTAGTGAAAAGGGGATTTAAAACATAATTCTAAACAACTAAATAAAATACTTTTAATCAAATGTTAGCATACATTTTAAGTATCCCGATAGCCACATGAGGTAAATTCCCCATGCACATCAACAGAAATTTTAAATTGTTATTTTAACAAAGTTTTTCTCATCTTCGAAATGTTACCTTAACTACTATTTATAATTATTTCTATTTCAATTCTAAGACTCTGTAGGACCCATAGAAATCGTCAGTGACAAATACAGCATGTAATAATTAGAAAATTATTCAAAATAAAAAATATTTGTCTTTCTTATAAACCTGTGTTGTCCAGATACAGACTCTGAAGTCAGGTTTTTGTCATATACTGCTTTTACTCTCATTTCCACAAGCAGCTTCATGCAAAACAATTTTTGACTTAAAAGTATGCATATTCAAGTTGTTATTGTAAAAAAGCACTTACGTACTGCTATGGTGGAAAAAGCAAACATAAATACAAATCAATATTAATTAGCAAGTGAAAATGAATGTAATAGAATGTAGAAACAGTAGAACTCCACTTGCACTGTGTTCTGAAGAACACCCAAATGGCTGTAGTATTTTCTGTTAAACAAAACGCCTCACAGCATTCATACCATACACTGTAATGAACAATTCTTCTAAAATGCTCATCTAAAAAAAAAATAAGGTATTTAAGAGTTCAGCTACTCACTACATTTGAAGTAGGTTCATGAGACTAGCTTGCCACAGCTAAAGAACCTAAAGCAGAGGTGCATAAGCAAAGTAACCAGACACAGAATACACACACTTAAGGCTACATTTTATTTTATTCAAACTTCTGAAGCCTTTTATTACAGTTAATTGAAAATAATTCTTTCCTTGATATGGCTATTGCTGCACACATATGTTGTATTTTCTCCAAGAAATACTAGTGAGGAAATACAGATAAAAAAGTTGTCTTCACTTTTTCCTGTAGCTTGCTACTGCTTATATCTAGAACATACAAGGATGTTTCTTAGCTTGGTTTCCTAAGGAAGCAATAGTAGAGTGATGTGCCAAGTCCTTTCTCCACATATACTCTAGCTGCTTTCAAAAAAAAAACCCCAAAAGCTGCAATTTTTAAAGTCATTGTCCAGCTAAAACCAAATTTGACATTTATAAGAAGCTCTAGACACAACCAAGTTCTACTTATTAAAACAGCAGTAAGAAAGATTCAAGAGACCCGTTTGTTCTCCCACTGAAGAAACAGCTAAAGCATACAGAACAGTTCCTGGACACCAGATCATTGATGGAGAAAAGAGACAGTATGTTAACCACAATGGGGTCTCCAACACTTCATTTCTCAGCTTACTTTTTCAGAGGAAGCTCTGTTTTCTCCAGAATGTCTGAGCTTCACAATATTGAGAAATGTAGTTTCATCAAGTAAAATAGTTAAGCATTTGTAAATATCTATGGTCTGACTGATGAACTGAAATCTTGGCATTTTGCAAGGTACAAACCTTCGGAAATTCCTTTTAATTCAACAGGTTCTGTACACGAAACTAAGTCAATAAACGTTAGTTAAAATTACACACTCACCAAGATAACTAAATGACTACATAATTCATATTGCAGAAATAGGATCTTCTGAATGCCCTTTATTTTGGATATAAAATAGATTTTATTGGTTTATGACATGTTTAACTTGTGATCCATGTCTTTCTTTAGAAAATTTCTTAAGTAGGTGAGATGAGATACCTTATTTTAAGGTTTTCCACTCCTTTTTTATTATCCCTTAAACAGCTTGGGAAATTGTAAATACAAGATAAACTTTATTGCCTGGAAGAGAACAACCACTGAAATCTACTTGAAAGCCTACAACAGTATTTCACATAATAAACTCCTAGTTCACAATATATGCTGCATTCCCAAAGAAATCAAGTTTGCCAAGCAGACTGTCCCTTCAGATTAGAACATTTGTCACACACCGTTTTTGGTCTCTTAAACTCACTCAAGAAGATGGAAAAAGTGGGGGGGACATGGACTGGAGTCAGGGAAGGAGAGAGGAAGAGAAAGACCCCGCTCATGCCAGACTTCAAAAGCACTAGTGCTTAATCACTAGAAAGAGGAAGGAAGCTGTAGTATCTATCGTTCATGGCGTTAAATATGAGCTGTGCTGGAATCTGGAAATGCGTTAGCAAATAAAATTTAGCTGGATTATGCTATACTCATTAAGAATTAATTTTGGGAAGATACCTTGGCAAGACATTCTGGCAAAAAACACTTAAGTATCAAAAATCATTATACAAGTATTAAAGTGCTTAACTGCATAGATCTGAAGAGAGTTTGGAGGGCATGTATGGCAAAGCATTCAACACTAAAGAAATAGAATTGGGTCTGGTCCAGGCTCTGGATCATGGCTGTTTTGTGTAACAGCAGCTCCAAGGCCTAATACTTGCTGTCATCCTTCCTGTTTAGTTCTGGTGGCTGTCTTTTATAAACTTCACTTGCGATAAACCCCTGACTAATAGATTTTAGAATTTATAGTAGAATAAAGTTTCTAACTGGGCAATGAACACATTGTGAAATATCCAGAATGTCTTTATATAATTCAAAGAATTACAGAATGTTTGATTACTTGCTTCCTTTATGAAGTATAGGGCTTTACTGCTCTTAATATTTGGGTGACAAATCTGCTTCACAAAGAAAGTGAATCAATAGACCAGGCAGCCCCAGAATCTGGTGAGATTTAACTAAGAATATCTATTCAGAATAGTTGTTGGCTGATGATCCAGACAAAAGTCTTATGGCTAGGCAGGCAGTACGATTTCATAATTTTTAAATCAATTAATCTTTTGGTATTGCTACCATCGGATAACTCTTGAAGAACAGAGGGTATTTATGCAAGACAATCACACTGAAGTAGCCATAATCTTTAGGATCTAATTACAGCCTGAAATAAACATTGTATGTGGTTTTATTCCACAGAAACTACAGTCAGCATTGCTCTTCCAAAGCACTAAATTAATTCTTAGTATTTCAAAGCATCCACATAATTCTTTATTTCTGTAAGAGAAATTAAAGAGGTATCAGCTCCATAAAAGTTTACATTTGTTCACACTGAGGGAGAAACTTTACATTACAGTATTCCTGACTGAGCATGTCTTTGGTTTTAATCGCAAAAGCAATTACAGGTATAACTTCAAGAAAATTAGAAATTAATTTCCTTTCCTAGGGCAAAGTATGAGAAATGCTTTCCATCACTGAGGCTGGAACTCTATCACTCACCTGTATTGTCTCAATACTCCGCACCCAGATTCTTCTGAACAGATGTTATGTTTAATGATACCAGATTATGTAGCAAGGCAGTTTGTGACGTGGTATCCACAGGGAAGTGACAGCATTCTCTTCCAGGTTTCAAACCTTAGCGCATGATGAGGACGACCATAATCTTCAAGTAGTAAAAGGCTAGTACACTTGCTCTTTCTGACCAGGCAGTGCTGTGGCTGCTTAATATCTACTCAAAGCCACAATCACCTTCTGATCTGAGGAGCAGGTGACTTGGCATTTCTCTTCCATTCTGATTGCTATGCACAGACAGTCATGAAAAGGTAGAGTATAAAAGATTAAGTAGTATTCTAGTCACCCAGACAGTTTACTTTGCCCTTTTGAGAATTGGTCCAATGCATCATCATCTATCATAAATGGCTTATAATATGACAGTGCTGGATCTTTAAGGTTATCTATGCTCCAGTGCTAAATAAGAAAGATAAATCTGCAGCAAAGTTCAGAGTAATTCTAGTCAGTGCTAAAGGGCTGGTTTTCTTTCCTAATAGGCATCCAAGCCTCAAAGTCCAACAATTCAAATTAATCCTGTGCCTCAGAGTATGAAGCAACCTTTCTTAGTTACCAAGAACAGACTAACAAAGAGACAGTGTACAAGTCTGTGTTTCAAATATATAGCCATTTTCTGCTGCTATAATAAAGTTAACAGCCCCAAATCCACATTTTGGTCAGTCATTTCACTTTAAAAATTAATAAAGTACAATCTTGCTTTTGCATATTTTTATTAAAGCAACTTTTTTATTTTACAACATCAAATACATTATTACATAATTATTAAACTAAACCGTGAAGTTAGGATGTTTCTAATAACCATTAGATTAAAATAGCAAAGCATTTCATTAATGTTTCCGTTCTAAGACACAAGATATTGGCTTACCTATTCTTTAAAAAAATAATAAGTATCATTAGAGAGCAAATACCATACTCTGATATAAAAGTATCAAAGGAAATACTGAATAAATTGATTTGATTTTTGAGAAGAGTTTACATTGTAAAATCATATTCCAGATTTCATCAAACTAGAGAATAACCAGCTGCTTCTGAGAATTAATAATCACTATACAGTTAGTTCATTTTGATCTATTTGTTTGGTGTTTTTTTTTGTTCTTGTCTTTGGTTATTTTCTAGCAGGACACTTTTCCTCCTAGGAGTACAAGCATTTTGTACTCTTGGCTCAGATTGAAGTAACTATCCTGTGAGGGTTTATCTTCTTGCCTTTCAATCTCAAGATAACCCTGGTAACTAAGAGTCTTTTTTATCAGTGCAGACAAAGTATCTGGTGTTGAAAAGTTATTAAAAAAAGGCAAAAAAGAAATTCATGGTTGAGGTTGTACTGGCATTCTCACAGGGGGCTCCTGAGGCATCAGCTCAGGAACTTCGCTTGGCCTTTTGGGCTCTGAAAAGCAGTATATATATACCCAGTAATATAACATAAAGTATGAAATTAAATAAAGGGGCTGTAAGAGTCACTGTCAAAAACTTCTTGATATACATTGCAAGGAGGCCAATTTCTCAGGGGTAGCAATTAGAAATGCGGAAATGCATGCAATTGCGTTAAAAGTATAGCAGCAGTACATCTCTCCATATCAATTTAATGTGCTGGACAATTACCAAATGTGAAAATAATCACTGTAGCAGAGCATTTGTGGGGAAAAAACATTTCTCAAGTACTATTAAGAGTCCTCAAAGTCTACTGAAAAAACTTACTGAAGAGTATACAGATCAAAACAAAGATGCAGAAAAGATTTTAAAATATGCTAAAAATCCAAAATATCTAATTCTGATTTGTTTGTGGTTTGGTTTTGTTTGTTTGGTTGGTTTAAAATATTATTTTTTTACCTTTTGCTAAGCAGATTTTTTATTTTTCCCTTGAAAATCTAGCATTCATTTTTTTAGGTTGAATTATGAACTTTCATTTAATGCGAACCTTTGCTATATTACTCATAATGAAACAACTGAGATATCACACCATGTCTTCAGTGGGACTGGGGGAAGGAGAGAGGCACAGAGGACCATCTGTATCAAGAAGTAATCCATTATTAATTTATATATTACTAAATAAATATAACCTGCATCAGCAATAAAGAAAATAGCTTGAATAGAAATCTGATGGAAGTATTTTAGCACCACCAATACTGTGCTACTGCAATTAGAGGCACCTTTCTCAAAGCAAAATGCCCATTTACTCAGCAGTAACTTGTTCAAATATATACTGGTAATGAATACAGAACTAGACACTTTGAATTTACACCCTGATCACTTTTGTAGCATTTAACTTACATTTCTTCTAAGTTATACAATGTTAGGTATCTGACTAGTAGTAACATGCTGCTTTTTCAAAAAATGCGTGCTTGCTGACACAGACAGTATTGCAGTGACTAAAAGTTAGCTGCTGGAGTTAACTGAATTCCACGTCAGGCCCTTGATTTCACTGTTATTGAACAGCAAGATGTAAGCCTCTAAGGGGGAGCCTTGCAGGAGCAGCACACCGCACCTACCATTTGGGAATAACCACTGCCGCTTCTGAAATTCACTCCGCCCAAGCTTAAGAACCTAACTCAAGAGTAAATTAGGTATCTGTCATAAAATGAATTAATCACCTATATATCTAACTGTATCTTAATTCCAGCACAACCAACTGTTGCTTCTGAACACCCAGGGTGAATGAAGAGGTCACAGTTACCTTTTGTGTTGAAACCAAATGGTTAAATCCTTCAGTAAGTAGGAGACCAGTTCACCCTGCTCTTCGGAAGGAATTCCACTCCACCTTTCCTGTACCTTGAACAACCCTAATCGCAGGGCTGTAGGCTACTTTGAGGAAAAAGAGAAGCTTTTCTGTCTCTAAACATGAGAGGAAGGTGATTGCTGGCTAGCTGTTAGCTCACTGTTCTGGTTCTTTTCCCTGCTCTCTGGAATAGCCCCTCTCCGTAACACTTCTGACACTTTGAAGGCTGCAGGCTGTAAATATCAAATGCTCCATTCTCTACAAATCCATGGCAAGGAAAAAGAACTTTGATAGAGAGAAAAGAACTTCAAATTTCTCTGCTTGGACATCGAGACATCAGACAACTGCATGAACATGTTCTAACAGAATTGCCATGGAGAACAACTTGGTAAAAATGAGGCGACAGTAATCTGACTAAGATTTCTAAAAGATGATCTGTAGGTTGTTTAGTGTAAAAAATATAAATTTTAGTTTAAGTGTGTAATCTGGCACTTCAAACTTCCAAGTTAATTTTCTTTAGTTACTAAGATCAGAGATTCCCATGGAATGTTTAATCAGTTGCTATAGAAATGCTTATACGCACAGCTCCTCACCCCCAGCTGTTAAGACAGGCTTGAAGCAGCAACCATGTTTCTGTATCTTGTTGTTTAACTGAATGCCAAGATTTACTTGGTCCTGTAAATCCAGAAGCTACTGCACTGAATATATTTTACTTTATAACGGAAGGGTGTCATAAAAGCGCCTGTGGCCTTTTTCATATTCTTGTATGAGTTGGGGGGTTTATTACAAATTCAATGAAGTAAGACCGTTTAACTTACGGACAAAAATTGATTTAAACAGTTAGCAAAAACAAGTGTACATGTTCATATTCTTCATTTTCTATCTCCAATTAGAATTTATTTCTACAAAGGACAGATCAATAATTAAATTATGATCATATGCATTCAGCAAGAAAGGAAACACTCTGAAGGAGAAAGTGAAACTCAGGGAAAGAGATTAACTAAATTCTGATGAAAGAGATTCAGAGTCTCTGCTCAGCAATATAGCATACCTAGCACAGAATGAGAGAAGTTATTAATATTAATGTAAAAAGTAAGTTTAGAACAACCTCATAGATCATTACTGCATTAATCGCCCTTAAAACCAAACTAAATGAAAAACCCCAAAATTAAAATAACCAATTTTCAATTAAAAGTTGAAGATCAGGAAGAAAGCACAAGCTATTCCCACATCAGTTCTAGGTGTAATTAGTGGTGTGTTAATTAGCTAATAGCTGCAAAAGTTTTAGCTTTGAATTTTACTAATATGATATCATTTTCAACTAATACCTTGCTGAAAATGTGGCTTTGTACTAACCAAAACAAAACAATACCTGATCATAAATAGAGCTTGAAAGTTTCATTAGCACACATTTTCTAGACTAACCCAATTTTGCTTTGTAAAGTTAGAATTCCTACATTTGAGTAAAACAAAAAAATACACAAACCCAAATTAAATGGCATATTTCACCTTGCCCAGAACAATTTAATTCTCAAACAACAATAACATAAAAAAAAAAAAAAGAGTAACAAAAGATCTTTTTTTCTTTAGTAAGAGTCAATATATAGGTACAACAAACTATTTGAGAAATAGATTATGAAAACACCTGTAAAACTGCATACTAAGGATAGATCATTTCATACAACTGGTACTTGATTATCTCTGTATGTGTGTGTGTATATTTACAGTGCTGTTTATATATGATAGATTATGATTTTGAATTTAATTGGACTCAAAAAATCACATTAATTTTATAGAGGCGAAGATGGGATATCTTTTAATGGTAAGATTAAGGTTTGATGTATTTAACTTATGATCAAATTCAGTATACAAAAACCTTAAAAGACAAACCAAAATTCTTACAAATATGGATATACAGATTAATTCCAGCTCTCTACATAGTAATTTATTAGTAGGATTTTCTCACTGCACATCCTTGTTTGCAGAAGGGTATGGAACTGATGTAGCATGACTTTCATGACACTAAGAAATGAAGGGCAAGACATTACCTTTTTTAAGGCATGAACAATTTAGTGTTTCTTATTCTTGTGTAGCATATATAGAGCAGTCTGATTCTCTTAAACTAAAGCTACTGAGGATCACTGAAGAGTTTGAATTAAAAGGTTGTTGAAAAGCCTTCGAAATTTTAAGGACAGAATGTGTCAAACTTTTTCTCTTTACTATACAATCCAATGTTTTTGTTCTTAGACCCAAAAGTGTGCATATGGAAGCATGCATACAAGCTTATGATTATCACCTCCCTTCACAGTTAATTTTTCTGATACTGCTGATTATTTATTTAACCAATTCCAACTGTATCTTCTGCTCCAGATTGTTTTTTATCTGCATTTTCTTACTTTGCCCATTTATGCTTAAACAAAATGAGCACAAGAAAGATGACACTGTATTTTGCCCATGGTCACATTCTGTGGCCCCTAATTCTTCAGAAATAAATTTTGTGTCCCACAATAGGTTTACTTTGGCAAACTTGTGACCAAGTATAATAGTGCTATAAAAGAAAATGATGAGGTATTTATATAGACAGAACAGAGCATAAAAGTTTTTCATACAAAGAACATTTTCTTCAGACTAAAAGGTCAATAATGACATGGATATCTCTTACCATTAACACAAAATGTTCAAAAGTAACAAGAGATATCAAGAGCAAATTTAGTAAAGTTTCAAAATGTGGTTTTAGTCTTGTGAAGGTGCTATAAAAATAACATTATGACAGCCTATAATTCTAATCATTTTAGCTTCATTAATGAAAAAAATCTGTATTTCCTTTTTACGATAAAACTATTTGTGAATTTGGTTTGCATTTATTAACTTGGAATAAGTTTCTGAAAGGCTAGCTAGACTGATCAAGCCAATGTTCTCACTGATTTTTACCCAATAGTTAACCCTTTAGATAAGAAAACCTAACTGATATCCGTGCCCTGAACTAAAGGAAAGAGGATTTATGCTTAGGTCTTCCTGTTCTCTCACAAACATTTGGCAAGGACACTAGTAGAAATTCTATAAATTATCTTTTTCATCCTAGCAATGCTGATCCATTTAAAAGGGGGGGGGGGGGAAGAAAAAAAAAAAATTAAGAGGAATATAGCAGGCTGATGGCTGATAATATAGGATTAGATATCTGTCTACCAGTCCTTGAAACCTATCAAATAAGAGGGCTTTGTTGTTGGGTTTTGTTATTGTTTTGGTGTTTTTTTTGTTTGTTTGGTTGGTTGTTTTTTTTTTTGGGGGGTTTTTTTGTTTGTTTGTTTTTTTAAATATAATAATGAGCCCGTTCAGGTAGCCAGTATTCCTAGCTGGTTAAAACACACTGTTAGGAGTAGAGAGAAGCAAGCTCATCCCAAAGAGGAGGAGGAAATAAACCCAGGTCTCATCCAACTTCTTATTAGATTTTTCTGTGATCAGTGGAATATCTGCTAAGAATTTCATTATAAATCACATTTTTACAGCAGTGTTTAAGTTTAGCATTTCGTTTTATGGTTTTGGTTAGCAATAAAAAAATTTGAAATGAAACATTTTCTTGAAACTTGTCACTTAAAGAAAATCTTCATTTGCTTTGCTATTTTGCCACAATCCCCTTGGGTAGCTGCCAAAGTACATAGGCACAATGTCTGTGTACTGCATATGCAGAAAAAAAAAAAATAATGTTCTACATCACAGACATTCAAAATTCATTGTGCATGCAATGCCAATGCCCATGAGTTCCTCAGTTCTTAAAACATTTATGTACAAGGCCTCTGGGATCTCTTTGCTGGCTGGCCTGGCAGGCTGTAAAGGAGTAGTGTCTGTCGAACTGTAGGACTCCTGGTTACCTGCGCTACACCAAGGGCACGTTTTGGAAAACTAGGTGGAAATAAATTAAAAACACCTGCTTGAAAGTTATTAAAATTTTAAATGAGATGATTTCTGTGACCTCATCACGGATGTGAACTCCTATTTATACGGACAGCTATACACAGATGCTTTAAAAGGTACCTCCAGAAAAAATATGCTGTTCTTTTTGTGTTTAGTGTTTCTCTAGTCTTCTTATGAATTTGCTGCTGAAAATAAAATGGTTTTTAGACTTGCTCCCTCATTTTCTACTAGAGAAGATGTAGATTTTCAGTACGGCCTTGTAATTCAGAGATGGAATTAAATTTAATGTCACTTAAATTATGGTGGAAAACATAGGAAATTTCAAAGTCTTAAGTGATGTGAACAACTTAGACAAATATTGCAATGCATTTAAAACACACAATAGCAAGCTTTTGCCTGCTTACTTAGGTAAAGTATACAAAGGAATCGAGAGATCAAATCCGTCTCTGTTTACTTAGAGGAAAATTAGAAACAAAAGTAGACAGAGAAGAGAAAGAGAAGAATCAAGTCATAAGGATTTCCTCTAGGATGTGGTTATCGGACTGAAATCCCCATTCTATTTACACAAGAGAGAAAACTGTGTGACCATTCACAAACCCAGCAATATCTCTTTCACAGAAACTGGATTTTTAATTAGAAAAAGTCAAACTAGCTTACCAAAATGTTTTTTTGTTTTTGTTTTTGTTTTTTTTTTTTCCTAGAATACTTTTGTTAAAGCAAAATCCTACAGAAGAAATCAGCACAACATGGGGGATTAAGTGCTAAACAAAATAGTACAAACTATTCTGTGATTTGTTTGCAGACCATGCTTTTTAATTAGAAAGACAATGAATAATGTCATCATTGATTTCCATTTTATGTTTAATATTACATTTTCAAAAATACAGAACAAAAGATAATTCCACTACACCAACACTACCAGATTTTCTGATCATACATGTAAGCATAAATGGATATGCTGTAAAGAAATTTCCAATGTCCTGTATGAACATACAGCCAGAAAGATGTTCGAGCGCTAATAAGATAATATTCTTGCAGCAGGCATGCTGATTAGATTTACAACTCTCAGCTGTTTTTCTAGGATCACATAAGGTGTTAATTCCTATGTCACTACTTGACAGTACAGTATTTGTCATGTACTTGAATGAATCCTTACGCTGTAGAGAGCACAGAAATTCTAAACCCGCTTTAATTACTCAAAATGCAATTATCTGATGCACATACTTCACAAGTGGCCTATCTACTTAACATGCAGTGACGCTAGTTATTATGCATGGGATATGGAATAGGATATGCCGAGGATCGTGCATTGTTCAGTCACGCTAGAGAGCTATCAAAGGCATGTTACCTTGTCTCTACTAAAATAAAGAAGAAATCTGGGCATAGCGACATTAACTAAGCTGAAATGCCCGGCCTCTTTTGTTAGCTGTAGTCTGTGTGACAACCTCAAGCCTGATGTAGTTTAGTCAATTTTTTCTGTTACATGCATCACAGTTACAGGAAAAACACTAAAATTTTATACTCTGCTATGGGCAAATGGAAGCATAGTTTTGCCACTCAACATTAAAGCAGAGGGTAAGTTAGGATGGAAACAATTCATCTTCAGATACTATTTTATTCTAAGCAAACATGCAGCCATGTTCTCTACTGTCCCATAGATAAATGTAGTTGGTATGCTTATCTAAATTACATGTTTTATATGTAAATACATGAACTAGATTAAATAGGCATATAAAGTATTAATCTCTTAATATAAGGTATAAATTTTAAAGTTTTAGGTGAGATAATACAACAATTTGATCTAGTGAAGCTCCTTCAACAGAAAGCAAAAGTACATAGAGATCATAGTATTATAAACTCACTGAAAAATTTCAGACGCATTGGCATGTTTTAGTTTCATACACTATCACAATATAGATAAAGGCTTATTCCTTTCATATACACTGGAAGAAATTTTCCTTAACTTTCTGAGCATTGCATTCTTCCTTGTCTATTTGGACTATCAGCACTTAAAGTCAAAACAATCTCTGTATTTGAGTTGTGTGGTACCTAACACTGTTGGGCTTCTGGACTTGGAAATAATACATCTCCTCATAAGAGACACAAAGAACTGGACATATCAAATTTTGGCATCCCTCTCCTATAGATAACTAGAGAAGAAAAGAAGAAGTTTGAGCAGAAATACTGAAAAGGACCTTTTCAGTTATTCTGTTTGCATTTGGTCTTATGTTTCTGTAATCTTTTTCTCTCCACTAGCAGTCCCGCAAATAACTGGCAAAATTGGTAAAATGCATAGGTGAACTGATCATCTGATACTCATACATTCTTTTCATCAGTAATCTTTATAGTAGATTATATGCATTAGGTTAGAAAATACAGTCATTACACTCTCGGAACAACTGTAAAAACAGTTGAACATACTCAGTTTACATTTAAATAAATTCTCTCAGTCTCCAGTTCCCAATATTTTCTACACTCTCTCCAACAATACCTAATAAATAATTCCCTACTTTAGAGCATACAGATTTAAACTGGTCCTGTGCGATGCTACCACATAAGGATATTGTTGCATAGTCTTTTTTGACTGCATATATTATGTCCTTTGTTGGAGCTTTGGCTCTACCCATGATTTGGAAAAAAAAAAATGCTGGTAGCTAGCATGTAACAAGTTAAGAGGATAGGTGATAATTCTTCCTAAAGGAAAAAAAAAAAAAAAAGTACTTATCTGTTAGGAATGCATTGGGTCATATTATATACAACTAGAAGTCTGTTTTGATCCCTATCATGTTCAGCAGAAGTATTTCATACAATAAAAATGTGACAAACCATCCAGACTTACAATACTGGATTTCTTCTGAGTAATCATAAACAATGACCAGCTTATATATCTGTCCATGATAGCAGGCTGTGTTTTTATGTTGGTGGGCAGAAAATGGTATTTGATTTTGTGCTACCCACCTCCTTCTCAGTCTGTAACACTGTGATATCTCTAAGGTGCTGCACTTTTCAAAGTTGTAACATCACACATAGCTTCATCAAAAACAGTGAGCAATAGCAAGCTTGGGACAAGTGTGGACCTCTGCACAAAATAGAAATTAAAGGAATTTGTTTTTTGTTATGTATATAGCAACCAAGGCCAAGTGGAGAAGCTAATAAAATTAGGGAGATACCAGTATTTTGATAAGAAATTAAGTTAGCTTTGAGGTATTGGACATTTCCTAAACAAATTGAATCAAAGTTAGTAGAAGAAAGGAGCTATTCATGCTTATGAAGAGAAGATGTGAGAAATTCACACTGTTCATCATGTACACACGATTTTGTTTCAACCTTCTTTCTCTGCTTCTTGGAAAGCTCAGTTATACTTAAGTTTCAAAGGGAAATAACTGCAGGAGTTTATTTATTAAAAAAGTATTGACCACTACAATGAAGTCAATTCCTCTCATTATTTTCCTTAAACATCTTTTGAAGCACACCTTTAAGTATATGCATTCATTTTCTGAAAATTAATTCCTATTCTTGAAAAAATAATTGACTGTCAATGCTATAGCCTCAAAGGAAGAATCAGATTTTCATTTTTCATTACACAGGAAAGACCACCACCAGATCTTTGTGCCTCTAGTTAGCTTCAGAAAGAAATGGGCAGTGATTTGTGAAAGTGCACCCACCCAGAGCCTTGGCTTCAGGTCAGACTTGAGGACCATGGGTAGAAGGGAATGAATAGATTCGGAGAAGGATAAAGTAGAAGATCTGAGGTACTTCAGTGTTACCTGATCTTCAGTGCTGGTTGCGCAGCAATATATTTACTGTTAATGTGGTTTAGGCTGTGGATGAAGTGCATAGTTTCTTGATTATTTATGTGTACAAGAAGATTAATGATATTCCAGTATTTTCAAGGTAATGTACTCAGCAGAAGAGGTAGTGTCAGGAAGAGAGCATAAATTTCTTAAGTGCTTTCCATCACAAGGATCTGCCTCAAACTAAACTAATTCCTTCCCTTCCAGGATTAGTTGAAGCACATCACCTTCTTTTGTACTACTTTGTTTTTAACCTTCTCAGAGAAAAATATAAATATATATATGAAAAAGATGACAAGAACTTATTGATGGATCTGAAAATGGCTCAGGTTTCTAGAAAATGAAATGCCAAACTTGTGACAGTTGATTAAACAGAATACACTGCCAGTCAAATTCAGAACAGAGTCACCCTGCTGGCTCAGTGCAAGAATTATGCCAAAATACAGAGAAAATAATGGAAAATAGTTTATTACAGAATATCTCCACACCTATCCCACCAAGAATGGAAACGGTGAGATCATTCAAAATTTTTCCAATGACTTATTTTTATTAAAATTTTTGGAAACTTGCATATAATGCATGACAAATATGAATGGATAAATGCTCCCTGATACTGATTTAGTCCAGCTTTTTTTCTGCTTGCTAGTATTTAGATGCCTATAGTGAATGTTTTAAAGTATGTAACAGTTACATTGCTGTAGGTAGGAGCACAGCAAATCCAAACAGTCACAACATGAAGGGGAAAGGCAAAGACCCTGGAAAAATAATAAGAAATACATTTAATTACCTAAGACTTCCCTCTAGAAAGCCTTAGTGTTAGAGCAACCCATATATATATATGTAGCATTAAGTTTTCAAGAAATAACCTGCAGGAAAGATGCATATGTGCTAGATAATGTGAACAATTGGGTTTAAAACCGAATACTCTGAGCAGAAAGGATATAAAGCTATTTATTTCAGTACGTAATAATAGTAACTATACTTCCGTCTAAAGGTGAGAATCATCTTTTAGTAAGTCATATTTTCCCAAAAAGGTTATTTTCCCTACCAGTAATTCTATATAAAATCATTAGCAATTTCACTTGAACTGTATTACTTTATGTTCAGTAAGTACAGCCTCCATCAAACAGATAATAGTACTGCTTCACATTTACATAATAGAAAAGGTAAGAATTGAATTCCACCTTGGATGATAGCCCTGGCATTTCTTTCATTTCTCTTTGCAGTGAGAGCTACCTAATTTGTTCCAGTCAAAAAGAAAATTTGTTGCATGGAAATGGAAGAAATATCATAGCTCCCAAACAAGAAGCCTCTACCCAATTTCATTTCAAAAAGCTCAGGGGCTGTACCGATGCCCCCAGTAACAACAGAGAAAGAGATAACAGCATTTGGTTCCATTTCAGCATTAGCACAGCTGCCACCCCAGGCAGCCAGCTTACCCTCTTCCAGTCTCACAGCTGCAGGGGCCACAGAGATCCCAGGCAGAGGACAACCAGGGCACAAGTCTACTTTCACCATGATGAGCAAAGACTACTCCTGTGAGCAGAGCTTTGTGCGGAAGCAGCTATCTCAGCAAATCTGGTGGAAAAGAACATCCAAGCAAACTTTCCTCTTTTTTTCTTCAGCTCATTGTTTCCCTAATATACAGCTCTTCTCAGCAGCCCAACAGATTAGTATGGCAGAGCTGAGAGGGTACAAGATAGAAAATGCAGTTCAGGAAACATGACGAGACAGAGCAAGCAGTATTTCCTTTTCATATCACACACAAGTCAGGTCACCAAAAGCGGTAAACTGCAAATGCTGCTGTGACCGCCATTTGCCTGCAATATCTTTTATACTCTCAACTACTGAGATAGGAGTGCAACTTTTATTTTAAAATAAGTAAATCAGAAGATAAAAGCGACCAGAATGCTGAAGACTAATGGGATACCAAAGAGCACAACAAAAGCCTCCCAGGAGAAGGCTGAAGCCACTGCAGAAGTTGAGTCACCAATCCCTGGAGATGGTGCAGACATGGTGCTCAGGGGCACGGTTTAGTGATGGACTTGGCAGTGTTAGGTTTACAGTTGGACTTGGTGCTCTTAAAGGTCTTTTCCAACCTAAATGATTCTGTGATGAGAACTGTTGCTAAGAATTCAGACAGATTGAGAAAGATATATATTGTCCATTCTGAAAAGTGTCAAATATCAGTTTTCCTTCTTTATTTACTCTCAACTGATTAACCAACTGGTGGTTGCGTTTGCTAGACAGTTGCACAAAGATTATGAATATGCTTTTAAATAGTTAGCAAGGAAGAGAATAACAAGGAAGGTCAAACACAAGCTCATCTTTGTCCTCCCCTTTTTTTTTTTTTTCCTGTTAATCACCCACAGAAATCCAACTGATCTGGAGCTGCAGTCTTTTCAAATAAGTGTACAGTATTAAGTCAAATTACAAATGCACATAGAAATATATTTCTAGAGAAGTGTGAAGAACAAAGTTTCTACTCACTTAAAAAGAGGAATCTTAAAATTGTTTTCAAGCTCTGCAAAATACTAAATACAAATAAAAGTTAGAGAAAAGCCTATTAGTATGACAGCACAGAAAATTCTATCATGTTTTCCCTTCTTCCCTTCAACCCCTGCTGCACTAAAGGAAAGTCTTTCTACCATGATATGAAGAACATATTTCCGTGAAACTGGTAAATTCCCTCCTGGGGCAAATTCACAAGAATAACTATTTCCAGACTCAGACCAGCATACATAAGGGTGTTAATATCATTTTTATCTTGCAAAAGACTAAAGAGGTTGTGCTTGATGGAAAGCTATGAGTTCTGTAGAAACATCAACAACACATGTTTTGTTATGCTATGATTATTTGCAATAACATTCCCTTCAGATTGATTTATGCCAGGAACTTGAAGATATTTTTGTACCATCTTAAGGCCAGACCACAGAAGATTTTCAGAATGTCTCTAGGTAACAATCTGAGAAGCAGGCTGTAGAAGAAATGCACCATAACAGCTTGCTGTCAGGTTGTAACTAACTCAGAACTTCTGTGCAAACTTTTTGGTTCAATAAATATATGGAATAAAAGAAGTTGATATTTAGTAGAAAACAAAAGTCTTCACTTGTCACTCCATTGCTCTTTAAACTAACAGCAGAGCTAAAATATTTAACTCTGGTACTACCTAGTAGGGCATTATGAATAGTATATTAGCATGCTGGAACAGTATATTGACAGTTCCTTTCATACATTCTCACAGAAATCAAGAACTGACTGTGCTACAGGTACAGGCACCAAGATGAGAATCTCTATCTGGACAGCTTGGAATTGAAGTCTGACAAGGCACTGCGCAAGAGTCTTCAAATACGGAGAAAGCTACAAGGAGAAACCAAATTAAACTTTTGTCAGTGCTTACAGACAGCTAAAGAAAGGGATCATACTTGAGATTAGGTTAGTCATTAGGAAAATATTTCAGAAAGAGAGAACAATGAAGTAAGAGAATAGATTGCACAGATTGATTGTGGAATCATTATCATTGCAGGTTTCGGTTTTGGTTGTTTTTTGTTTTGTTAGGATTTTTTGTTGTTGGGTTTTTTTTATTATTTTTTTAATGAAGGGTAGCTATCTCAGAAAATACAAAGCTGGTCCTTACTTGGGTAGGTATTCCACTAGAAAATATTATTAAATTCCTCATGGACTTATTTTCAAGTGTTGAACACACATATTTGTAGTAGTGACACTATGTCATTACTGACTATTTCCAATATACAGTATCAGCAAGAGAACAAGCTTATAGGGAAAGCTTAGCAATGCTTCATTAAATTTTTTTAATGAAAAAATTAAACTGTAAAAAGTACTGTGAAAGTATTTATCAGTGTTTAATAGTATTGATTATTTCTCTGGATACATATGATATCATGCAACTCTATGAAATGGTATTATCTCTTTGAAAGAGGCCCAAAGATAAATCTTCTTACTTTAAAATCTTACGAAGAACAGAATTCCTGCCTTCAGTTGAATACAGAGATAGAAGATAAATGTAATATAACTTTTGCCCATCCAGTGCAACAGTATTTACTTACTTTGTGTGTAACCAGAGATGCTCTCACTTTAAAAGGGATCATCAACTTTTCACAGTCACGGTGATATCCAAGAAAAAAGTGCATCATCAGAATTGCAGGCAAGAGAGGATTCACAGGTGAGACCTGAGGGTCTTTGTTTTATCTGCAGAGACCATTATGCAATTTAACTCCCTTTGGTCTGTTCCAGAGAAAATTAGGAAACTGTATTGCTAATGTACAGAAAGAACGTGCCTCCTTTTCTCAGGGTTACCAAATCAGCAAAGTAAACTGTAAAGGAAAAGCTTATTTTTGCCTTGAATGTCTACAGATGCAACTCAACACATGCCACAGACAGAAACACCGAGAGACTAGGAGGTACCAGTTTTCGAAGTGCCAAGCACTTCAGAGCAGAAAACACAAGTCAAACAACAAGAATGGCACCTCATCTGCTAAACACAGACATGGAATAGGAAGTCTCAAAGATTTTCTTGGCAAGAAGCCAGAAGAATTTCTTAAACTATTTGTTTCTGAATTCTTAGCTGTGGAGTATATTTTTCTCCTGGATACTTTTTTACACTTTCTGCAAAGCATGCAAACTAAATTAATTCATGTAGTAATTTCTCTGAAGCTCACAGAATTATGATAGATAGATAAATGTACTAATTAAAATGTGGTGCTAGTCTACATAAGACTTTTGGCTAAATGTCTCTGTTAGAATCTGATAAACACTGTTCTATGCTGTATTTGTTTAAACAGGCTTGCTATATATTTTTCACTAAACTGTTATGGCCCTATTTCCAGCAGTATGAAATATCGGCAGCTTGTGCTGACTTTATTAGAATTAGTGGATAACTAGTGCCTTTGGAAACCATCCTGCTCTGAATCAAAAAAAAAAAAAAACAAGAGAATCATTGTCTCTGTAGATTCATTAAGTACATTTATCTGTACTTCAACTAACTCAATCAGTGTAAAAGGAAAAGCTCTGCTCTCAGTGACTATAGAATGTGTTCATCTTTGTGACATATGGCTTCAGTTCAACATAAAATTAAATAAATTTAGAAATTTCTATTTTCTTAGCAATGCCCTTCAAGTCCTGCTGAGCAAAAACAGTTCTTGCTTGAATATTTTTAATGGATATAAGATGTCTCAGATAAAGAGTTCTGTTTCATAGGGAGTTTCAGACTGCAGCCTTCCAAACAGAAACCAAGACCATGCAGAGTGCTAAAAGAAATTAAAAAAGCTAGAGCCAGCATGCATTTTCTTCCTGTAATCCAATTAATACTTTTTAAAAATCCTGTTACTGTGTTGGGTAGCAACAGGAGTAAGTGAAATTAATTTAATACCTCAGTATCTTGAGTTCTATTGTTTCTTATTCAGATTCTTATCATTACTGTCTAGCTGTGGAATAAACTCATGCTTTGCTGAAACTTGTTCAGCAGATTTGCCACGGAGATGACAATGGAAGTGTGCAAGGCATTTGCTTCAATGCTGTCTAAGGCTTTTTTCAAATTCAGTATTTTATTGAAATGTCTGAAAGATTACACCAGGCATCAATATAACAATAAAAAGAAAACTTGAACACACAAGACAACCAAGTGAATGCACTGGGGGGGGAAACAAACAAAAAAAAAACAACCAAAATAACAAACACACACACACACACCCCCTGCAATATTTATAATTTCCTGTGTAAAAATTTTGCACATGGACATCTTATTTACTTTCACGAAATAAATTATTTATGATCCTACAGTATCTGAGGTGATCTTTCTGTTTTGAAAGAGTAAAATTACTTTTAACTAGTAGAAATGTGTTTAGAGTCACAACTCCATTCCTAGCCTTTTCAGATTAGTTTAAAGTGAAAGGGCAAACTATTTTAACATGGAACATTTGTTAACTTGCTCCTCCATTTTTAGTTATTTCAATTCTTTCACCTCACCTAGAGACCAAAAAAGCATTAAAAACAAAGAAGATAAATCTATTCCAACATTCTGGGTTTACCTCTTCTGAAACTAGGACCATTGCAGAAGCTTTTATCATGGTGGCTTATCCCAATTTGCACACACAATTCTAAACTTGATGGTCTTAAGTTTCCATAGCTTTAAAACTAATATTTAAGATGATAATTCCATGAATATCTGACACATTAAGTTGTGAGAAACTGAACATAAAAATCAGGAGAATCACACAATAAATACAGTGTATATTGTCTCTAAAAAAACCCACAAAACGCCATCACTGTTTCCCACTTAGAGTGAACACAAGTGAACCTGTTCACTTGCTACACATCAGTATTTTAATTAATCACAGAAATTTACCTGCTATGAGCTTTTCAAAATAGGGTAAGGAAAATTCTCTTTAAATTTTATGACCACAATCAAAAGCAGTAAATGGCAAGTATTTCAGAGTGGCCGTGTTCACACAGGTTTATTATTTTATTATTGCAAAAATTATTTAAAGTGCTTTTTTCCTTGCCTTTTGTCTTGACTGGATCACATGACAGACTTTTTTTTTTTAATGTGTTTTACTCAAGTTCCTTTTATGCTTGTAGATATTTTGCAATGTGAAAACTGTTTGTTATAATCATTAGTCATTAGCAAGAGAGGAACTAGGTGAAAACCTGTGCTGTGCATTCAGTTCTTACCCACTCAGACTACAAATCAGATAAAGCCAGTTTCACTACCTGTAAACCTAAACAGCAATACACACCATGGGGATGTCAGAACAGATGCAAGTCCTAGTGGGATATCTTGGCTACTCAGGATTTACAGTTATACAAACAAGAACACATTGATACCAATCTATGAATTTAGGAATCACAAGTTTACACAGTGTTTTGAATCACTATGAATTTTGTCAGCTGCAAGATCAACTTTCCAACGGGAAAGAAAAGAAAACAAGAAAAGCTCTGTGCTATGAACACAAGATAAAAAAAAGAAAAAAAATAAACCCCAAAATCTAGAGAAATGCTATACATTGTGAGAAAAGATGGGCTGCAGGTCCTAAATTAACTCTATATACAAAGTATGATAACTTTCCTTAACTAGAAAATGTTAGGGAGGAAAGAAAACCCTTCCTGTTTAAAATGGTACTACTAGGCTTAGTTTGTACTAACCTATCAGCAATATTTTGAGAGAAACATTACAAAAGGAAAGTGTTCACCTCTGACAATGCCACTGAGATTTCAAGAGCCAACATTATCATAACTAGCTTATTGCATGGAGGTATCTAAAACCCCACAGAAGGGAGTCTGAGTGGCATGGCACTGAAATGCACATTCCCTTGGCCATAATACAAAAAGATGGCACTGTAAATGCCTAAAACTGAAATGAAAAAACATCAGAGAGAAAACCAAAGATAGAGGCTAAAATTGTACTTGTTACATCAGTCAAGAACATAGCTTGACAGCTAAAAACATTATTCTTCACTAATTAGATATTTATCTTCAGTAAAGTAGGAATTTTTTAATACCTCTCCATTTTTTCCCCTGCACTTTTCTATAGCTATTTATGAAGCAATATAAAGAACTGTAAGTATACATATCTTTAAAGATGGACAGTTTCATACCCTGAAAAAAACAAACAAACTGTATTTTCTTAAAACTTACTAGAATCTTATCTATAGCAAGAGAATGATAAAAATCCTAGTCAACAAGTTTCTGCTATAGAGAAGTCAAAAGAGAAGTACTTGAAGATAAGGAAAACCTTTACAAAATGCTTGCAATAGGAGGTATATCTATGCATATAATAAGTTTTCAAATCCTTACAAGCCTTTACAGACATAATCACTGAATGAGCTATTATACTGCATTAGAAAACACCTAAAGTACTAAAAGCACATTTCTAAGTTGAAAAAAAAAAAAATCAAAACCTTTAAATTAAAACAAAATCTGTGTGTGCACTTGTGTAAACAACTCCTTTATTCTTCTTTCTAGTCATCTTTGTTGCAGTATCAGCCAAACGTTTCCTCCATTTCTGTGCAAGCAATTCACACTATACCGTAATTAAATTCTTATTCTTCCAGTGCAGATTCTGTAGAAATGTGTACTTATCAAATGAACTTGCAACATTTAAGCTATACATGGCTATTGTTCTATTTTTGCCCATTGTTGTACTTCCAGCAGAGAGAATACAGAAAGAAAGCGACTCTTGAATTTTACAACACAAGTGTGAAGAGACAAGAAACAGAATATAGTACGGACTTTGAAAGGTCAGACTTGTAGGTGTTAAAACCCTTATGAGAATATAGTTCTCTATCCTTGAAAGTAGTAATGCTAATGTATCAATCTGGGTCAGAGAGAAGGAACAGATAAAATCAGACTGAAGACTAATGCAAGTCAGACAGCAGAAATGAACAGGTTGAAGAGGAGAGAAGAAGAGAAAGGTAGTTATGGCTGCCGAAAGAAGCATGAGAAAGACAAAGGTGGGAGTGATAAAATGTACAAGAAACACTGAAGGTACCAAAGACCGCATGGGCAGCGTGACTGCTACAAGCCTTCACTTCTCAGACACTGTCCTATGGAAGGAGTGCTGCAAACCTGTAACAGCTCATTGGCCTATATTCTGAAAAGAGACTATTTTTATCATTTATTGTACAATGAAGTTTCATGGCCTGACCAAGATTACACTGGTGAAAGAGCATCCATGGATACAAGCTGGTGGTTGAGTAACGTGAACTCAAATAAGTTAGAACAGTTTAAAGAATGAGCAGCATGTCACTTAAATATGGCAGTTATCAAGTTTCTGTATTATTATTTCATACAGAAGTTCACAACTATTATCTAGTTTTACTTTAGTCCAAATAAAAAACATTCTCTGTGAAGTTTAAAATTTGAACCACTATTTATTTAGTTAATTTGTGGATTCTTCTCAGCAGTTGATCTTTCTTGATTGTACTGTCAGAATTTCTATCAGATCCATTAGTTAAGAGATGTGCTGCTTTATTCCAGATAGACAGCAGAAAAATTTGTCCAATCAAGAATGCTACCAAGCAAATCTCACTTCTTCCAAACCATCATTCATCAGCTTCATGGGAAGAGTAAAAAGATGTATAGGCAAACTAGAACACAAAATCAGTTAGAAATTGCCTGTAACGTTGCTGTGTGGAGGTACTGGTTGTCATTAATTTATGCGAGCTATTGACTTCTCCAGTGTGATCTTCTATGATGTGGCTTGGGTTTTGCAACTAGAGTCTTAATTACACTAACTTACTTTCCTCCCCCCCCGTCCCCCCCTTTTTTTTCTTCATGGACTGCCTTTATATCACTATCAAGCAGGCAGTTTAACATTACCTTCATTAAATCTATACAGCTTTGAAACCAAACTTTTGCTTATGACAGCAGTACAGTCTTGTGATTTCGTTGCATACCATGTTACCAATGCCTGGCCAGACACTGTTGACCAGTGTGGCCAGTTATGATTCAATAGCAGTGTTGCTAAGTACCAACGCTTAATTTTGGTCATTGAAATTTCATCCCCAAAAATATATTCTCTATTTTGATTAGAGGACTTAACTCTGGGACTACTTAGGATGGCAGTTTTTGGAGACTGAATTTGTGCATCGGCATAACACAAAATGTATTCACTGACACAATATGCAACTGATAAGGGTTACTTAAACTTTTCTATCTCAGGAAGAAGATTTGAGGGCTGACCATTGCATGTGAATAAAATTTTTATAATTTCTTCCTCTGAAACTCATTATCTCTATCATTAGAAGTACCAGAACAATTCTTTTACCTTTAATAGCTGACAGATTTACCATAAATAGGGATGATGTCACTGAAATAACCAATTTGATAAAATAAGTTGCAACTGTGCCAATATGATTGCTTGTAACCAATAACCATTACCTCAGGGCAAAAGATGAAAAATTAAAGCATACAAAAAGAACAAAATGAAGAAATTATCTTTGAAAGAGGAAAAAAAAGAAATAAAAAGATAACTCTGTACCAACAACCTCTCCACAGAATCAGTTGTCTTTTTCCCTTTCCAAACTGAAAGCAACTAACTGAAACTTGTTCACTTTCTTCAGTGTTGAGACCAGCCACTTAAAATGAGGTTAAACACATACCTCTAGGAACACTGTTTAATATTTTTTCATTCTGAACAGCTTACACTAATATATTGTTAAAAGCACAAGTAGACTTTTATCTATGATTCCTCAATACATGGGTAGATTATTATCAAGAAATTAAAATATGAATTTTGACATTGATTGGACCGTCAAGAGGCTTCTCCAGTGAACTGAATGGTATGATATATAACATATTACTTTGCTTTCTAAACATACCTGGCTTTGCTGGGTTCATCTTACAAGAAGTTTTGCCTTCTAATATTTTAACATAAAAAAACAAAACAAACAAATAAAACCCCCAGAAGTATCCATCTGATTTCCAACACAGAAATACTCAAAACCAATAAGCATAGGGGTTCTCAGGGATAAGCAACAGAAATAGTAGCCAGTAAGATATAGGTCTGCCTAGGTGTTCTTGGTGTGTTGGCTAGGCTCTGTTGCCACAGAAACAGGAGCGAGATCCTGGGTAAGTTGTTGTCTTTAAGAAACCTCCATCACTACACACAACTTTTTCTATACACTTCTGTAAAACTTAGGTAACAACCACAAAAATCAACTAGAGTCCTCAACTTCACTAATCTAGTTATGTGATGGAAGAAATCTGAATTTAAAAAATCACTATAAATTAAAACACAACAGTCTCTGATGGCCTTCTTTCCAGATCAGTTTGTTTCCCAAACCCATCTGTCTTGAAATACACTGAGAAACAGCAAGCCAGCCTGGGAGGCAACATAAAATCAAAGAATAGCTTGACAGCTACTTGGGTTTTTTCTTTAAATCAAAGTGAATCTGGTAAGAAAATCAACAGACTATACTACAGTCAGAGAAGAGACCAAAGACACTAAACGCTGCATTAGCAATAAGGCAATGGTGTCAGAGGAACATACCGTATTCTTCTACTTTCCACAGCATCACAGAGATCAGTTTTCTTTCAAATTAGGCAAAAAGTAGGAGAAATTACTCCATTAGAATCACAGCAAATACAACAGCAAACAAACAAGGAGCCAGGCCAGAGCAGAGTTTTTTATCCTCTGGAGCAATTCTTGCTAATAAGTATCACTTCGCTGGGATAATCAGGAAACAACAAACACCTTTTTTGGATTAGTAGTTAAGGTCTTTCTCTCTGCCATTCTCTTTCCAGGTGGCCACTGTCTGGTTATAGCTTTCCTTCATGATCAGCAGGTGAAAAGTACAGACAGGAGATCTTGGTAGTTTAGAAGCAAGATTAACATACAGGCAAACAACTTGAGAAAGCACAGAAAGGTGAAATCAGGTAAAAACATCTGGTAGCTTGTAGTAGACCAAAATGTGTTTGGAATAAAGCCTAAAACTAACCTGAGATACAATAAAATGTCAGATCAAAAGCAATTTCACTTGAAAATAACCTGTTACATTATAAACCATCACATCATTGTCTTTGTAGGTAACATTTGTTATTAGAACTATTGGGATTTCAAGAAGTTTTTCAAGAAGATGCTAATAGCGAGTTGAAAAATATCTGTGTTTGGATATATAAGATAGGGCCATCTAATGTCTAAAATCCGATGAGCAATGTTGCACACTTCTGGTTCTCTGGGTTCATGATCAGGCTTAAACAATAGGGAAATAGTGTGAAAGATACAATCTGTTTTTACAGTACACTCTGGTTTTACTTTTCTTTCCTCTGGAGAAACCATTGTAGAGTAAAAGATGGGTAACTTAGAAAGTTAGCTTTTCTCCAGATTATTAATTTTCTTGCCAAGCACCATTTTCTGTGCTCTCCCAAAGTACAAAAACTTGATCTGCAGAGATATATGAACTGTTTGTCAGTGCAAAGGTGCACAGTTTGTAAGTTGTGTATATACTGGATATAGAGGTCTTAGAAGATGTGGAAGATGAGTCGGAGGTAAAAGCAGAAGAATCCCAACTCCTTGTGTAAAGCAGACTCTCCCATCACCAAATCTGTATGCCTTTCCAAAATTATGTTTGTCCATTTGCCTTCTCTATGTTCTGCAAGGTCTAACTAGACCATTCCCTCCCGAACAAGGAAGTTTGCAGCACACTTTATGAAGATGTATAAACAGCCCTACAGAGTTTGCATGCTACAGTGTATAAATCTATCCAGTCAACACCCCAGAAACACACATTTTGCATAATGCTACAAGTCAGTGTGACTTTTTCATGTTTACACTCAGATTTAATAAACCGTTGTTTGTACTTCTCTATAGGCTTGTATTTTCTGACTCTTTTTACCAGCCAGCTTGTCATTGCAACATGAAACCAAGCTAAAAAGAGAAATACTTCAGTCCTCTTAATCTCTCATTTTCCAGCTTTTATCCAAATACAACTTTGCTCGGCTTCAATCTTTTGGTGACTGGCTGAGATAAAGATAAGCAGATCCCCACCAGGGAACAGAATTGGAATTAAAAGGCTGCTGCCCCTTCAACACATTCTCCTTTAGCAGAATAAATTAAGACTATTAATTATGTATATGTAGTTCATAGGATATCCACTGATCCCACCTGCTGTTACTTTTAAAACAGGTTTTTGTGTATTTTAAACTTTGAAAGCAATATTGTGCTTTAGAATCTAATTGACCTTCTCAACTGAAAAAAAGGACAAAATTGATGGCTTGCTGAGAACTAGCAAATCTGAAGATTTAATTTACAGGGCATTTCAGTAGTGATCCCTATATGAAGTTTAGGTGGGTGAACTGATCTACCAAGTACGTTAGCAAACAGAACAGTGTGAGAAATCCTGTCTTTTTACAAATTCAGCAGCAGAAACTAGTCTAACAGGTCTATGCCATCCAGTAACTTACACTGAACACTAGATACTCACTCTCTTCCTAGAATGAATTTGATAAAATATTTTATTCAAGTGCAAATATTATGCATTTACAAAATCAGAAGATATGCTGCACTTGAAAGTTGCCATGGAAAATTCAAAAGGGCCAAGATCTGTGGAGCACTTGTGAATCTTAATTGTATACCTTCATAATGCATTTCTTTGCCTAGGTGAACCTACTGGAATGAATACCCTGCCTATGTATTATAAATAAATATAGACCATTATATAATTTCTCAGAAGACTACTTTTGGTTGTACAGTTAATTATTATGGAGTTCTCAAAAGACATTTTTACTGTTCAGTACAATAATGTAAGACTTATAATGACTGGTCACAGTTTCACTTATTAAAAAAAAGTATCTGTTCACAACCAAATAATTATGTGGTGCGTTTGTCATTGTTTAATACCTTCCTTTTCTGAGCCTAGAGACATGAACAACCAATTCAATTGTTTATATGCATATAAGCATTTGCCATGATATCCATATACACATTTTTTCACACGCCCATTGCTGTTGTCTCTTGTGGAGACTCCTCTCTGTTGGTTTGTTTTGTTGTTTGTTTTTTTTTTTTTTTTTTTTTTTTCAGTCTTCATTCACACAGTAGAACACAGTTTCCTAATCATTTAAGCCTAGAAAGGTAAGATTTGGACTTTTTATTCTTAGGATTCATATTCATGACTAAAAAGCTAATATGGGATATATGGCTCAGTCCTCAAAAGGTGTGTACTTACTTACCATAATTACCATTCAGGCTCTAGACCTAGACCTGAGACAAAGTAAGTGTTACCACATACTTGGTTACCATTGTTCCCAAGAAGTCCATGGATTGGCTTGCAGTAATTGTATGACTCCTCTTTTGATGCCAACACATGCCGTTCAAATTGAGGACACCACTTGGAGGAACTGAAGTCTGATCAATGCTTTAGATGTATGGTATCATTTTCTTTGAGCTATGGATATGTCCAACACTAAAAATGGTTTTATATTTCCTTCAGTGTGGCTTAATCATGGATAGAAAGATGAACAAGGCTAGTTCCTGAGGCTTTTTCATCCCTGTTTTCTTTAACTCTCAGTTGTATTGATGTTAAACACTTCAGCATGCCTGCAATTTTTCTGACATATTTTAATCTTTCTTAGGAACCACAGCTATAGCTAGATATTCATACACTCAATTAACTAGTCTACCCATATATTTAACTCCAAAAAAGTTTAAATTTGATGCATGATTCAGCTGCCTTTTTTCCAGAAAACTTTACTCTTATAATGTGGACATAAATTTAGTAATTGTGCAAACTGTGTGACAGGGATCATAGTGGAAAGTAATCTGAGCTATTTAAAAATTCTCGTAAATCATCCACATTTCTAAAACTAATGGAAAAGTCTTTAGCAGCAGGGGGGGTTTTGCCCTTTTTTTTTTCTTTTTTTCTTTTTTCTTTTTTTTTTTTTTTTTTGGTACTATGATTCAACAAGCAAAGCCTCACAGGCTTGGACAAGCAGTTAGTTCAACATACCAGCAGGAAACACATGCTGCAGCAGACCTTTTGCTTTTTAGCAAGGATACGACACCTTCAAAAGTTCAGTAACTTGCTGGGGATTTGACAGAACCCAGACATTGCTGAAACAGCTATGGTATCAGTAACAGGCACTGCAAGATTGGAGAATTTCTGAAGCCACGGAGCTTGTGTTTCTGTGGGCTCTGATTTAGCCTATAGCTAACCCTGGCTGTCACAGCTGGGAAGCAAAATGATAAGACCATCATTAACTACAGCCTTTTTTCTGCATGTCTTGCAAAAAGAAGAAAAGTTCAGTATGTAGCAAATTCTGAACAGTAAAGTTGGTATCATACAAGCTTAGTCATAAGGAAGAAATTTCCTATTTCAGACCAACTCTCATAAAGAGCAGAATTACAAAGCCACCAAAGAAACAATATAAAAACATCAGGAAGAGTGCCATAGAGAGACAATCAAATAGCAGCAGGCTGGTTACTGCAGTCAGGAGGGACAATATTCTGCCCCTTAAGGCAGAGGAAAACACAGTGATAATTCCTACAATTGAAAGCTAAGGTACTTGTTCATAATTTGAAGAATTTAAAATTAGTAAATGGATCCAAACCTTTTCCCAGGAGTGTTCTTTGTGATAGTTATAGCTAATACTAAAATGTTCACAGCTACATTTTATTCCTATTGGAAATAACAATTCCAGAGAAACATGAGAGGAACTATTTTCATAATACTACTGTGAATGGTGAAAGGACTTCTCTGTCTCTTCTCCCTCTACTTTTCATCAGTACTGCATCTATGGTTTACATGCAAATATCTCATAAATTTTGCAGTTTTCAGCTGTCAAGTCCATTAATTAGGAGGTTAATAAAGCCTTCACTTTAGACCTCTCTTCTATATTCCTAAGAATTATGTTTAAAATACATTCTTTGTCTTGAAGCCAGAAGTAGACCATGCCAAACAATGCTAAATTAAACATGGCAAAATTTTGGACAAAGGTAAGCTCCTTAAACCTGTGCCATAATGGAACCTGGAGGAAGAGAAGATTTTTTTTTTCTCCTTAATGAAATGTTTATCTTAATTAGTCCCAGTTTATTATTTGCTTTTCTAAATGTCATATTGTACAATCACTTAATCTAGTTCACATTGCGGCAAATCCCTGAGCCTTCCTTCCAGCCCCCAGAAGCCTCTTCTCCTTTATCTACCTTCTCAATTTTTTCTGTTGGGCACCTCTGTGTTTGCATACATCACTGAGAAAACAAATTCAATGTAACAGAAGAAAACTGTCCAGATTCTTACTGCCTGATATAACATTTCTTCCATGCAGCTGAACAGATGCTTACGTTAATCTTTAAATAAATGTTTTACACCAAAATCATACTAGCACTGCACTAAAAACTAGCAAGAAGATAAATATTTGTTTCATTTTTATAACACAAAATAGATTTTTCCCATTATGCAATTTAAGCTACACTGAGCAACTGCTGAGGACAGAGTCCTTAAGTCTCCAATGATTCTTAATTCTGAATTCCCTATTTAGTATTGCTGCACAACTCTCACTTCATAAAGGGCTTCTAGCTAATTGCTGCACACAAAGGCCACCTTGTTGCAATATACTGTAGTCATCTGTTTCCCCCTTTTGATACAGTTAAGGATGCTTCCTGAATAATAAGTTGTACCTTCTCAAAGACATTTGCGTTCAAACCAAAAGAGTTAACTGAGCCTTAGGGATTAATGCAAAAATGAAAAAGCAATTATATGCCAAATATATCTAGTTTTTGTAAGTACATTAAAACTACATGTGCCAAATGATATCACATTAATTCATAAATGAGGAACAAATAACATCATGTGGAAAATTAAAATAAGATGTGCCTACTACATAAAGACTGACATTTCTAATCCACACGTGTGTATGTGCATGGTTTTTGTGTAGGATTTTTTAAAGAAAAGTGACAGTTTTAAGTAAATTGGACTCACTTCACATTAATTAATGCTGTATGGTCTAGAAAAATGGTAAGGTCCTCATTTGAATCAACAGATTTTTAGCTTAAAATGCCATTCTATTTATTTTTTCCTAGAATGACCAGATATTTTTAAGTCATTTAGGAATGAGATTTTTTTAATTGAGCAACTGCCATGTTGTAATCCTTGCACTTCAACAGCAAGAGCGCTTTCCAGCAGGATGCATTTATGTCACAGAAAACAAAACTGGTGTTAAATCAGCATTACTATAAAGAATAAAAACTAAAGAAAAGTTTGTTGTAGAGAATGAGAAGAAGAAGACTAAAACTGTGCATTAGTTTAACAATAAAATACCTAAGCCAGAATAATAAAAAGCTTCCTGTCTTCTATCCAGGAAGCTTTGGTAAGTTTTGGTTCTGCTTCTGAATATATCATACAGGTTTGAGATGAACAGTACCAGCAAGAGACGGCATATTCACTAACACTGCAGATTAGAAAGAAGTTTGAATTATTGCTGAATTCAAGATATTACTTTGACTTTCGTTCTTCAAATATTAAATTCAGAAGTGCTGAGAACAAAACAACCTCCATAGATGCCTGTCATGGTTTCAGCTGGGATAGAGTTAATTTCCTTCCTAGTAGCTGGTATAGTGCCGTGGTTTAGATTCAGGATGAGCATAATGTTGATAACACACTGATGTTTTAGTTGCTGCTGAGCAGTGATTACACTAAGGACTTTGCAGCTTCTCATACTGCCGTGCCAGCGAGTGGGCTGGGGGGCACAAGAAACTGGGAGGGGGCACAGACAGGACAGCTAACCCCAACTGGCCAAAGGGATATCTCAGACCATGTGACGTCATGTTGAACAATAAAACTGGGAAGAGTTGGCTTTGGGGTGGCAGCCCGCTGCTTGGGGACTGACTGTGCACTGGTCAGTGGATGGTGAGCAACTGCACTGTCCACCATTTGTTTTGTAAATTCTTTTATCATTATTATTATTTTCCCTTTCTTTTCTGTCCTATTAAACTGTCTTTATCTCAATCCATAAATTTTCTCACCTTTACCCTTCTGATTGTCTCCCCCATCCCACAACAGGGGAGTGAGTGAATGGCTGTGTGGTGTTTAGCTGCCTGCTGGGTTAAACCACAACAATGCCTTATCTGAAAAAATATCTTTTCTCCTCTCATGTACATTTTCACATCTTTTATCTGATTCCTTATGGAACAGCTTGAACAAGGTTTTCCTAAGAAGGGTTGCACAGCCTCATTGATCTCAGTATTGATAAAAGTTTCCTCAGGATCTAAACTTTCCTCTATAATCTCTTACTCCATTTCTCTGAAGGTTTACTCATCAGAGAGGATGCTCTCTTTGCAAGTAGAAACCAACAAGTCATCAGGCTGATCGCTCTAAAAAATTCTCCTCACTCTCCTATAGGTTTCCTTCAATATCTAATGAGTAGTTACCTTTAATTAATCATTTAACATCATGTTACAAACTATATGTAAAATAAATAACTTAATATATCAGTGCCTTCCTGACCAGGTCAACAAGGGCCTAAACTTGTGCATGCAGTTACTGCAGTTCTTAGTGCAGTTTGTGTATCTTCTTCAATTTCTTTTTTCATTCTGGCATAATTCTGTCTATATATATTTCTTCCTTTGGAATGGAGAGGCACTGACTTCTGGATAAATTTATGTTAAAAAATAATTACAAAGGAAAAATAATAGAAAAGCTTAGCATAATGAGTGTTTCTCCTACTCATTAAATATCAAAGATATTTTGTTTAACATAAAAAACTGAAATGATTCAATAGGTTATTATTCATTTTCATATTTCAGGATTGATTTGTGATACAGCAGGCAGTTTTTCTCCTCTACTTATTCCCTACTGGAGATTTAAGAGGAATATCCTATTCATCTGAAAGCTTTGATAATATTTCCCCTTTATAAATGAATGAATGAACAAATCCACATGAGCAAACATACATTTAAAATTTACTTGCACAAGTATTCACAGCAGAAGTTAACTTTGAAATCTGATTCCTAACACTAACTCAGAATTTTAAGCACTAGGACCAAAACGTGTATTTCACCTCTCAAAACACTTGTACCGATAGAAACTCCTTATTACTCAACTTGCTACTCACTGCAGACATTTCATGCACAAATTTAATTTTGAAAGCAAATGGCTGTGGAGAATTTTTCAGCAATTATATGTCAGGTGCGCCATAAAGTGTCATCAGAAAATAATTCTTGTGGACTATTGCCTTTCCAGTAAAAAGGAAGGTTGGTCCTTCTGGAAGAATTCAAAACTTTAATTCTAGAATGAAGTTGGGAAGTCACAGAAATTCTTCCCATGTTTTTTATATATTTATTACCTACCAGTTTGGGGCTGCTGCCAGAGATTCCAAAGCATGGCAGTTAAGGTCTGCCAGAGCTCCTCAGGCTACACGCACGGTTCTATGGTGAAGAGAATGTCCAAAAGAAAATTTACACAAGAGCCCTGTCATTTCCATGTCTTACATCTGTACAACTGGCTTTTGCATAGGATCAAAGTGTACACAGTGCATATAGGTAGAGTTCAGTATATGCTATCTTTTGATGGACTATACTCCATCACACTCTGAAATTTTGCATTTCTACCTTCTCCACTCCATCTGGCCCAAATAAATTGCTGGGAGGTTGGGTCTGCATTAATTCAACCTCCAGCCCAGGCTCCTGGGAATTCTCTGGAGTCTGTCCTAGGCTGGTTCTTGACCTGCCTCTATGAATGATCCAGTACCAGATTTTATAGCAACCTGGACGATGTCGGGAATCAGCACAAAGCCACTGTCACTTTGCTAACGAGTGTTACATATTTATCCCAGGCAGAAGTCTGGATCAGATGTGTTTGTTGTGTACAGGTTGGTACAAAGCAGAAATCTTAGCAGAGAAGGTGTTTTGGGGTGAAAGATGCACTCCCACCCACTACAAGGAGACAGAAAAAATGCACTACCTCTCTTGAGCAAAACTGCAAGGGTTCAGTGGTTGGTCAGCAAGGTATGAGGTGACACGTGGCACTGTAAGAGCTGAAGAGCTTAGTGCACAGCAGTATCATGCCGGTGGGGAAAGGAGGATGAGGCTTCAGGCAGCTGTCAGGGAAAGAGACAGAGCAGACTGGCAGAGTCCAGACAGCAGCTCAGGGATTCAGTTTGAAGATGTTTCAGGTGACACATTTTGAGGTCTATGAATCAGCATCTACAGATGAAACGTTGTCAGGGACATTTCAAGCCAGCCGTAGTAATAGGATTTTTGCAGAGTCATTAATCATCATTATTGCACAGCCCTGCAGTAGTGCTGCGGACCCAACAAAGACTGCGATAGTGCCCGGGGGAGAAACAGCGCTTATCTCCACAAGTTTACAGTCACAGTAGATAATTCTGATTATGGATATGGGAAACAGACACAGAATGCAAAACCAGATTAGTAACTTCCAAAGGCCACATACATTTGCAGAGAGTTTGTTAGAAGAGGTATAGACTAGCATAAGGCAAGAGCAATGAAAGGATCAAGATAGGGGTAGAAGAGACTAGTGGGGAAGGAGAGGGCTACAACACAGCACGTAGAAATCCATCAAAAGTACAAATCCGACCGTCCCTGCAGGGATTCGTTTCCCACAAAGGAGTGTGGGATGGGGGAAATGCCTTCTCCTCTCTTTAAACTTCCTATTTTTTAGAAATATTCTGCAATAGGAAACTATCAAGGTCTTAAATAAAAATTAGTATTTATAACTGTTGACATGAATTCTATTACTTCCCTAATGATACTTTTTCTTCTATGTCTTACAGCTATAGAAAAAAAACATTCTATGCATTTTTACATCTTAACAATGCAATGATATTTTTACCTGAATTTATTGCAAGTATGCTACTTAAGAGAAAATTATATATTTTTATCATGATTGCCTCTCATATTTATGCAAATACCTATCTGACAGATCTGGTAAGGACTATTTATTTGAGGGGAGAGTGTTTGATTAAAAGGATCAAAACAATGAACCACAGACATGAGAATCGAGCAGAGCAAAAAGTTGTGAATTAATTAATAATTCTGTCTCCAAATTTTTAGTAAAAGCTAAGTAATTCTTCATTTTCATTGTGTGAGAAAATTTTGAGCCAGATACTGCAAACTGACATCAAACTATCAGTCACTAACTTAGAGAGGTGTTGAATCAGGCCCTGGTTTGCCACAGACAGTTTAGATAAACAAGAAAATAAGCTTTGCGTCATTACTATGCTTGATTAGCTATTGTTGTTTGCTCTCCTCAAATTCTTCCTCTTGGTCCCTCACCCTGAGGTTAGAGTTATTAAGCCTGAAGTACAGGTAATGGAGAATAGAGCCTTCCAGAAAACAGTAAGAAATTACTTACATAATTATCTTAAATCATGCTCTCCTGAATAAAGAAAAACAGAATAAATCAAAAGCAACATCTAATATGGCTCTGTAGATTTTGTATGATATTTTCAGAAATAACAGATGCAGCTTGGTATATATCTTAAGCAAGTTTTAAGAAACATATCAGTGTCCAGTTAGAGTATGCACTCTAGTATGCAGCTAAACGGTATGAAGTAAGAGCTCCAAATGAAAATGGAGTCACCTAATCCTTGGTTATCTTCTCCTCAAAAGGGAAACCTTGCCTCCTACCCTTCAGACCACTAGCATTATTAGCCCTCTAGCACTACTACAATCCTGGGGTCTGGATTATTTGCCAATTCCAGTTTATTAATGCAAACGGATACACGAGTAAGGTACGGGATTTATCACATTAACTTTCCATCTGGCATTCAAAAAAATTGCAAACAGATAATGCTCTCCCAGTTTTCTGCAGTGAACTACTATTGCAAGTCTTGAGACTAGGCTTTGAGACTAGGGATCCCCAGAGATCACTTCCAGCCAACAGGTGTATGATTATATGAACACAGCATCACTCTGGGAGGCTGTGAATGGATCCAACACAGTTGGATAATGGCAAGGATGGAGATAGGAACTCAAGGCTGAAGCCTTTTAGCCACTTTATGAGTCAAATCAAATATATCATCAAGCTGTACTCTTATAGCACTCGCTTATCTCAACATTGCTCTACAAATTGCCAAGTAAGCACACTGAAATCCTCCACTGGGCACACAAAAGATTAGAGAGGGGAGTCCAGGATGGAGGGGAGGCAGGAGGGAGGAAGGGAACAGCAGGGAAATGCCAAGTCTGTGTAACAGTGTAAACCTAGTCTTCGCTAATTCCACATACCCACGAAACTTGAGACTGACAAAAATACTAAACTGCATGAGAGCAACATAAGGCATTACATTACAAGCCTCCTATTTATAATTCAACGTAAAATATTATTTTAAAGGCAAAAATCACAAAATCATAAATATTGTATGTATTATATACATGTAACATTTTATATAAATACATATTACATATGCAGTATATAATAAAATAATAATTAATCACAAATATCAGCTACCACAAACTAAATACTGAAACGTCATAGATCAGGACTTTAAAAGTTAGCAAACAGCTATATGCATTTGTTTCAATAGGAAAGTTTAGGATGGAGTCCAGAACATGCAGTATACAGTAGCTGGCTTAATAGTAATGTTTAAGCTGTCAAATGCAATATATTGCAAGGAAAAAATCTACCAGACAGCAGTATTTTTGGATATTAAAAAAGCAAGCACACATAAACTAAATAACTGAGGATATTAGTTATATAGGCTCTAGAAACCTAGAAGGAATGAGTAAATCTTAAAATATTGTGTACTAAGAAATTTTCCCTGTCATCAAGTCATTCTAAAATAATCTATGCAAGGTCCCTGTACATTCTTTTTGTACATCTTCTACTGTCAGGAACTGCATATTGGACCCCACATATCACTGGGCTTGCTTCTCAGGTCAGCTCTTATCTGATCAGCATGAACTACAGATAATGAAAAAAAAAATAATCAAACATAATCACTGAAAGCTAAGAGAGAATAAAAATGTCTTCACTGTGTTGACCTACTCTTCAAGTAGAAGTGAATGTAAGGGGAGAATCAGAAAATCAGTTAGAATATTTTAGCTATAATACTGCTTGATATGAAGACACATCATAGATCCTCACAAACATGTTCATAAAAACCCAAACTTTTTGATGGCAGTGAAAATCAGGACATCCCTTTAAGGTTTTAAACTAGTATTTATATTCCTCAATCCTCTAATTAATTTACAGTGATTATCTCTAAAATTAGATGAGATTTTGCTTTTATTTAGTTTTTCCAAATGAAGGAAAAAGTTAACTGACTACTAATGATTAATCTGGGTACAGTGCCCAGACATTTTCATATTAACCTGAGAGATATATTTAAATTCAGTTACATGTCTAAGATCAATAAAAGTCTAATCTATCAGTTAATAAATTCAAATTCATTTACAAACATAGACGTATGTGTTATAACTGAGGTGGGTTTTAAGATCAGCTTTTAATCTGAGGTATTTTCTAATATGTCACTTGGAGAAGGAGCTGGAGTTTTTAAAAAGGAAACCTGAGTGTAGAGGAACAAACTTTAAGGCCTTAATTCTTTTAAGTAATCTAGAAAAAAAAATAATTGCCTTTCTGAGCCCCTGCCCTAGATAAAAGATTTCCTATTTAGGAAACAAGACACAAGGTGGGGTTTGAGGCACACCTGTCACTTGCAATTCTCATTTTTGATGGCTGCAGGTCCCCAGGAATGCCCAGTAGCTCCACTTCTAGATTCTCCCTTTCCAGCCATTCCCTAGAGTGTTATCCTGAGTGATAACTAGTTCACCAGAATGACATGCGTTCATTAACAGAACTACCATACATTTATAAAATGAAGCACTCACTCCTAGAAAACTGATACCATGAGGCTTATTACCATCCATAATTTCTTTACCACAAGGGAATCAGGATAAAAACCAAGCTCATCTCAATCTATGGTAATTGTTTTTCTGATAGCAAAACAGAGGAGGAGGGAAAACTGCACTGCATGTGGGTAAGGTGGGGAGAGAAGGTGGCTGAGAAGCAGTCATAGAAATTAGGCAATGAACCCAGTCGGTATCTGCAGAAAGAGGTGTCCAGGTTCACCCACGTTTGTCCTAGCACAAGCCCCTCTGTATGGAAGATGTTCCCCACTTTCTCCCCAGCTGATGCAACAGCCACACTGAGCTCACTGCTTGCTTCTCCCAAGAGCTGCCCGACTCCACCTCTCGTGAGATTTTCAAGAACTGGGACCTGGTCTCCACTTGCGATAAATTCTTTCCATTAGCCCTCCAAAAACAAAACAGGAAAATAAATCACTGACTGGCTCAGGAGAAAAAAACGATGAATGCATGGAACCCCTTCCTTGGACTACCTGGTAGTAATCAATATTTCTTTTGGAAAGACAAATTAGTAAAAATGGTTAGCAATTTCAGAATGACTAAATTTGGCAAAACTTTTCAACCAAAACTAAGGGAAAATAATTTTAAAATCAAGACTTTTGATTTAAGTATTTGTGAGTAGCAGTAATAACAATAACAATACATGAAAATAATAATTTGTAAGTGATAGGTATTTGTTGTGCAGACAATTTCTGAAGAGTGAAATATCAACAACTAAATCAAGCTTTATATTTCAGGATGTATTTTCCATCTAATTAAGTCTGTCCCATTTTGTATGGAATAGAGAAGTTGAATAGACTTTTTGTTTGTTTTCCTGAGTAACAATATTTCATGTCCAACAAGAAAAATAATAAGTCTCCTTCCTCCACCTTCCATTAGTATCAGAAATGGCATTATTTACACAGCCCTACCTATGACAATAATATATAGTGCCTGTCAATATACACCATTTGTTATAAGAATGGCCTGCCACTATGTATCATTTCAACACTTTAAAATCCTTTTGAAGCATTTGATAAAAATTATTATTGAAACACTGCTTGCTTTAGAAAAAAAAAAAAAAAAAAAAAAAAGAATTTTCTCATCAGTTAGGAAAAAGAGAAATAAAATGAATAATCTACACTACCAACAAATCTGCCAGCTTTAACTCAAGGTGACATCTTTTAAATGACAGAGTGTCTGGCAGAATCAGAATGTTTGTATTTTATTTGTTTCTTCTGCAATAGAACAACGTATACAAAGTGTCAAAAGTATTCTTGGAGTACTTGAAAACATCTAGTATGAAGTATAGGTGTGCAAAGTCATAATTGTACAGATTCTCAGAATACTCTTATTCTTTTCAAATTTCCCTCTTCCAGAAAAGTTAGGATTTTACTAAATCACAAAACAACACACCTCATATTTAGATAATACTGCTGCAATAACCAGCAGTTACTGCCATCGTGTCTGTACAGTTGCTGATTCCATATAAGAATAGCTCATAAATTAAGGGAGAAGTGATGATGGACTGACAGTTTCCTTAGAAATTCAATTTAGCCCTGTTGATAAAGGCATCGTTGTTCAGTCATTTTTTTTCCTATATAATTTTTAAGCTCATTCAGTACATCTCAAAATAGATGCAAGATAATTATCAAGTTGACTCAACACTTACACCATTTATGAATTTCTTCTGCATCAAAATCAATACATTTACACATTTACAGTTACAGGATATATGTGGAGCTGTGGCTATTTTGCTCAGCAATCTCAGTTTGGCAGAATGAAAGAAACAGGGAGCAACGTAACTGCAACTAATATAAGATGGTGACTTGGATACTGTTTTATCCACGTGAAAATCTTTCCACTATGAATTCCTTTACATTATTTTAAAGAATAATGTAAGAACTACCTGTGTTGTCTAAGTAGGTACGATTAACTTAAATTCTTTCTGTCGATCTACAACTAATGAAGAGTTAAAATGTTCCATGAAGGTTTTTTTTATTTCTTCTTTTTCAGCATTCTAGCTAGCAAGAAACAAGGAAATAAAGAAGTTAATAATAACAACTCTGATATTTCAGTAAGCTTAATAAGCTGTTTAGGTATTATGATCTGGATTACTTTACTTGATAAGTGCTTGTCTACAAAACATGTATCCATAATACCTTGCTTAGAAATGAAACACAGAATTGGAGCAATTAGGTGGATTGTTTGGATTTTTCTTGAAGTGCAACGAAGATTAGTCATTCAGCTGATTAGAATAATAGCAATCATTTGAAAATAAATGAAAGACATCAAACATCTATATTTTTATATTGTCTAAGACCTGAGAACTCTGACAAAACAAATGTGTTCAAAAATTGTAATTAGTGGAAGAACTACTTCTTTGCAAATCTGAAGAGGACATATTGAACAAAGGGATGTGAACAAGGGAGAAAACAATAATTGAAAGTAATCAGTGAATATAAAATTTGATCTTTTCATCACAGAAATGACAACTAAGGTTATGCTTGAAAGTGACATAAGGAAGAGACTTAATTGGAAAATAAAAAAAAGGACAGGTAATAAAAACTGTTTGTTTTTTTTTTTTTTTTTTAAAAATCTCTAACATGCACTCCAAAATAAGTCAGATCAAGAGTTTACATTTTCTCTTAAATTACTAAGGAACTAATAATCACTAACACAAGATCACATTCCCAAAGAAAATAGTGTTGTGATATTACAAAAGGTGAAACAGTGTCAAATTGTTACAGAAAAGAGACAAGATGTAAAATAGCATGCATTCATGAAGAAGTGAACACTCTGAACAGCCAGCAATTGGATTTCTGTAGTGATTTGAAAAATTATTGAATGTTTGCATCATCTTACATGGAAGAAACACACAAAGAGAAAAAATGTTTAAGTGTATAGCTGGAATAAAACCAACTGCATTATTACTAGCAACCAGAAAAGACCTTTGAAAGGAACACAGGATAATAAACTAAAGTGGTAAGACATCACCCAAAGATTATGAAAAAGGTGGAAAGCAAATAGCACCTTCAGATGTTTGTTTTGATCTTTAGCAGAAAAATAACTGCTGATGAATTCCATTCGCACAGTTGTGGGCTGAAACAATGCTTATGCAGTAAAGGTAGAGATATTGGTGGCAGAAACTTAGTGGTTGTTACTGAATAGGAAATCAACCTAAGTATAAGGTGTATAGTGATCACAACCTCTTCTTGATTATGTTTCCAACCAGACAAATCAACACACAAATTTTCATTAAGGAAAATTCTCAGACTGGAAACATAAAGAATCTTGATGTAACAGAGATTGAAACCAAGATATTTGATGAGAATCTGAATTTATGATTCCTGTGGCATGTGGTATCTGTGTTGCTTTCTTTGCTACCAAAATACAAAGTTCTCTGAGAAATGGAGCAGAATAAAATCTTAGAACCCTAAACCAGGACAAAGGAGAGAAACTTGTTCTGCAGTATGAGTGAAAGATTCTGAACAGTGGCAAAGAGAAATTATGGTTGTGTTATGGCAATTGAAAGGAAAAAAAAAATATTGACCAACAGAAACAGATTAGTATGAAAGATAATACATATCTTGAAAGAAATCAGGCATCATTTCATACTCTTAAACTGAGATCAGATATTGAAGCTGGTGTGCAAATTCAGGATTTTTTTTTTTTTTTTGGTCAGAACCTGAATTAGAGTAATTTCCATCAAATATCAGTCATTATTGAAAATTTTAAGTTCTAGACTGATTTGGTTTTGCAAATGCAGTCATTTATCTGTTTAATTAAACCACACCTTATCTGTTTAATTAAACTCTCAAATGAGTTGTATACCCACAAGGGATTCTCTCAGCCTCAGCAGAGATCCAGGGTACTTTGTGGTGGAGATTAAGAGGCAACACAAGGAAATAAAGTTTGTCCATTGGAAAGACAACAGAAAGGACCTTGGAAAGTAGGGTATATTTTAAGAGGAAAAAAAAAAAAAAAAAAAAAAACACAAATAAATTAAAAGCTTCTGCTAGGGTACAGAGACAGGGTTTAAGTTTTGTGAGATTTCATTACTGGTATTCCTATTGACAGAGCAGGGAAACATCGGGGCTGTCAGTAATGCCCCCTCCCTCTTTTTACCTTATCTAACTTATTGAGTGCATGACTGATGCAATCAAACACAGGGCAACAAGGCAGAGAATGGGTCAATAGGAACTTCATCAAGTTCAAAGACAGAAAATCCTTCACTTGTGCTACAGTACAGTGCTGGCTGGTTTGCTAGTGGCCCTGAAAAACAAACAAACAAACAAAAAACCCTCCAAAAACAACCAAAAAAACCCAAAACAAACACAACCTGAACTACAGTCAATAGTGGAGGTGTGGTGTGGAGACCTGTGCTGTTCTGTTTGCCAGATTTCTGATCTCCCCCAGCACTAAAACACACAGATCAGAGCTTGCTATGCCAGCTAACTGTCCCCTAAAACTGCAGGAACATCTAGCATGCTGGGGACGTAGCCCCAGCTCACATTAGGACCCACAAAGCAATTCCTGAATTCAGGGATTGGCACAGTCAAGCAAAGGCAGGTTTTTAGGGTTGTAAGGTTTTCTGGGGGTACTCTAGTATACATTTAATGCTTAGCGTGATGGAGTTTCAACTGATTATAGGAAAACATTATTAAAAAGATAATCTCTCACATAAAAGAAAAAGGGAGAGAGATTTAAACTCTGGAAGGAAACATTGCCTGAGCAACTAATTATCTGCTGTTATCTGCTCAAGCACTGCTGTTATTGCTAGCAAAAGTAAGATGCAGAAGAAGGTATATGATTTTACTCTGCATTAACTTTCCTAAATATATTTACTGTCAGATCCCCATGCGAGGAGCCTCAAAACCTTAGCAAAATCAGATCAACACTTTCATTCTATATCTAAAAAACTTCTGATCTAGGAGCCTGTATTAAGCTGATAAATGTCAAGAAAAAAAGACTGTTCTGTAGAATGGCCTTGAGAAGTATTTATTAGCCTTCTCACAAGATGATACTACATTCCATTATTATATTCCATTCCAGATCTACTTACAGCTCTTTCATGAGTTGCTTGTTCTTAATGGGAAAATCTTTTACATACCTCTTTGATCATCAAGTAATTTCAGGTAAAATACATGAATGCCATTTCAAATAATTCCTATTAGGAAATGAAGATTGCAATAATCTTAAACTTTAAGCATCAATTTTCTAATAAGAAACTATCTAGTTAAAGGGTCTGCACAAACTTTATGTGAAAAAATTTACATACTGTTTCTTCAACCTCTGTCAAAATCATTGCATATTTTGACAGAAATACATTTTATTAGGTGAAAAATGTATCATGCCTCTTTAGAATGGAAAATGTATTTGAAACTTCTAAATTTAAGAGATTAATGTACAGTTTGGTACTTGATTTTGAATAATTTAAACCTTAATGCTTTATTGCTATATTTCCAGTTGAAAAGGAAAATGTCTTGTAAATCTGCCAGACTGCAAGATGGATTAACAATTTGTGTGTCCCTTTTTTCTGCTTAGAACAGCAGCTTCCTTAGAAATTTCTTTTCTATTTCTTGGTATACGCAGGCATCATTTTTATATGCTGCATAGTTTGATAGGCAATTTTACTTTCCTTTTTTGCAGTACTTGATATGTTAGGGATTCCATAGAATATTATGGGATACTAAAAGTGGCAGTTTTGCCTGTACCAAGTAGTTCAGACGGTGATTTTTCAAAAGCATAGAGAAAACTGAAATATAGCAATGGTGGTTAATTCATTTTCATACACGGACTGAACTTAGTGAGATACCCAAGTTACAGAATGTGCACACTATCTTTTATCAGTCCCGATATATTCCACCTCCTCAAAAATGGCAAGAAAATGCCAGTGAGACGGACAGCAACCTTTTCAGTCAGGAGATGGACTTTCCAAGCAGGGAGGCACAGTGCACACTCCTCCAGGGAGGGAAGGCTTGAGTTGGGCCTCATCTTCCTTTGGAGGGCTTGAGTACCCTGTTCCAAGACCCTAGATTGTGGAAAACAGGTACCTGACATTTTAAATACCACTGGGTGCTCACTTCCCTCATCAGAAGTTTATAGGTATCTGGTATATCACATCTGCAATTCCACGAGGACATTTCACACATTGTGGGGGCATAAAATAGCACCAGACACCTACGGCACATCGACTTTGTCCAGAATGTTAAGATTAAGGCTTTGAGACAGCAAGCCTTTTACACAAAATGTATGGTACTTGTTTCCATATAGGAATTCAGCGAGGTCTAGAGTGAGAAGAATACACTTATCAGAGAACAGAGAAGAATTTAAGTAACATGATGAATAATACACTTTGCATCATGGTTTTGTCTTCCACTCCTTTTGCTGTTGGAAGAGCATAAACAGAAGGAAAAGGTCATGTGAAATGGATTTCCTCTCCCTGTTCCTACAGCTCTGAGGGATAAATGGAGGATGAAGCAGTTGTGAGGCCTGTCTAGGGAAGTTAGCTACTCCAGGGTCATCCTAGCGAAAAAGATCTGTGCGATCTAAAGGGCAGATCTTAAATCACAGATTACTCAGAACTGCAACCTAGAATTGCCAGAGGACTGATTTGTCCCAACTGTTAGTGACTTTCTCAAGAGAGTTGTGCTGCCAACTAAATACATCATGGTACCAGGAAGCTTATAGAAAAAAAAAAAAAAAAAAAAAGTATATATACTGTGCAAGGAGGATTTGATAAGAAAAAAATAAAAATTGCCAATATTTCCCATAATAAACAATTTCAGCTTGTCTGCACTAAAAATAAAGACTGTAGAAACTCAAATACAGTGATGTAAACATTTTCTTCTAGAAGAAATAGCATATTCATGGAAATAAGGAAAACCCCTAATGACAAGAATACTCGTTAGAGGCACTATCTAAATTTAAACTGAGGACAACTACAAGGCTTGTAGTTTCTTGTGAGGTTTCCCCTCCCCCACCCTGGATCAACAACAAAAGATATTTGTTATTCATTCATGTTATGCTGCTTTTAAGTTTAGAAGTTAATGAGGGTCTTTATTTGTTCTTCACTCCCTCCTACATTACATGAGAAGCCAGCTTTTAAAAAGGAAAGGTGAAGTTATGTGTCTTTCTTAGCACAGTGCACTAGTTTTATTTCCTTGTTATAATGGTAATGGTATTTGACTTTATTTAAGAGTGGGGTGAAAGTGTATTTTTTTTTGTATTAAAACTGTAGGAATCACATTAGCATTTTATCAAACACTAATAAGTAAGAATGAATACTTTTGCTTATTCTCCCATAGGAGAAAATGGCTATATTTTCAGAGATAGAGGACAAACGTAATTCCAGCACTTCTCTTTAGCAAACACAAGTATTTAAAGCCCAGTTTGTAATTTCCCCCATCTTCCTGGGGTTATTTTTCTATAAACTTAAAGGAAATGCAAAACAAAGAATGGTGAAATGAGAACGGTTTTGTTTTTAACACCCACCTTTGATTACTTTGAATACTTATGCACAAGGTTTGGATAATGATAAAGTAGATCTTTAAATGCAGTAGCATCAAAATTACGCACATGCAGTAGAGTTTAACAATACACTGTTTAAAGAATCTCTGGAGCTAGTGTAAGATATCACTTTTCAAAGTATAGACATGCAGAAATTTCTGAAATATTGCAGAGTTCACACTCACATGCCCGTGAGGGCACTCTGACTCATACCAGAAGGACTCTACACACACCCGTTGCTCCTTGCCACTCTCACCCCAGACATAGTCTGTCATTTCACAGCCATAAAACACTTTAAACCACAATTCCCCCTTGCTCCCTTCTCCCTTCCATTAGCAGCAGGACTTTGAAGTTTTTTTCTGTCATAAAACTGAATAGTATAATGGTTTTAGGCAGGAAGACAGGGAATTCAAAGCAAGGCAGCAATTAATTGCCCCATATTCCTTCAAGGAAACATTGCTTATAACCAACCGGTTGATTAACAAAGTTGTAGCTGTGAGGCAACCTAGCCTGGCAGTTGCTGACCTCATGTCACTCATTTGATTCATTTTCATTTTATTTATTGCCAAATGCAAATATATTTACTTTTTATTTGTTACAAAGATCAAAAGTTACAGGTTTGAAAATTCTAAGAATCTCACTATGTAAGAACTGTAAGTTTTCAAGCTTCTGAAAAGTTGTTTTCTACAACAGACTCTTGACTATTTTTCAAATAAAAATGTGTTTGACTTCTCCTTGTCTATTTAGCAAATTAATACATATCTTGAGTTGTGAAATTATTTTATGAGATTACAAATTAGTGATAGAGTACAGCATGAAGAAAGTGAAAAAAACTAATACTATTCAAAGTCTCTGACAAATAGCTATTGAGTAGCTGCTAAATGCCCAAGAGATAAACATATGTTTAGATCAAGTAGCATTTAAGTTAAAGCTATTAGTAGGCCTCCCTCCCAGCCTGGCCTCAGATGTACTAAAAAAAAGTTCTCTATTTACAGCCCATTTTCCCCTGCCTCCCCAAGATCAGCCAGCAGTGGTAGCAAATCCTGATCATTGTACTACTCATCAGAGCAAAGGAGTCCACCCGAGGTCAGCTTTCATCAGCAGCTACATGCATTGATTAACATCAATCTCCAAACAACCTGCTCCAAGCTAACATTCACAAGTTTCTTTGAGATTTAGTTCATCAGATTTCTCCTCTCCAGGCGAACATGTTTAGACAACCATTAATGATATTTGACTGATCCCAGATGCTGTCTTTCATTCTGCGCTGATTGTTGAAGACAGAACTTGTCTCCAAGCCCAAGACAGAGAGCTGCACCAGAGAATTGCTCTGGCAGAGAGCTTCAAAATAAGCCTTTCTCAAAAAAGACATGTTACAGGAGGTCCAATTCTTTCAAGTTTGAACACAGAAAGGGATAAATCTGATGCAGTCTTTGGCTCAGATGATTGCTGGAAATGTTTGTGTATTTCCATGTTGTTTACAAAAAGCGATTCTATATCACAGACACTTGACAGCTTGAGTGCCTTATTTTATTAAAAGTTGAGCCTCAGTTCAAATATGAGTCTTAAAACCTAACAAATCATACAGAAAACTACTGAGTTTGTTACTAGGCTGTAAAATGTTTCTGATCCTGTGATAACATAATGACATTCCCCACGTCTCAACCCTGCAGTATTCTCTGCTAGAGTTACATTATAGTTTTATGCATTACATTAATAAATGCTATGGTTAGCATATGATCATTTCACCATTTTTTAAAAATAATTTTCTTACCTGCAGATAAGCTATTTTACAAATTCTCTTTATTACAGAATTTATTTTCTTACCAGAACTCCTGTGCACATTCTGCCTTGAAAAATAATTGTTCCCCTTTAGTGGTTAAATAATTTTCCTCTTCCTCTTTCCCATACCTATACTACCTGTTTATATGCAGTGCTTCAAGTACAAATATTAAGGAGCCATTAACTTTCAAATCACTACTGTGAATTAGCCTTTCGCAATTAAGATCACTACCTTCATATTTAGCCCTTCCCTTTTAGTGTAGTACTCTTGTACCACAGTCCTTGATGTGAGCCATATTAGAAAACCATTGCAAAAGTACTGTAAAACAGTAGAATTGCTTCTTCTCATAATTAATAAGAGGGAACTCAGACAGAATGAGTACTAATGCAGCCAGGAGTCCTTTTTATTTTTCCAGTCTAAGGACAACACATCACATGTCCTGCTTCAGTGCGTGAAAAGAAATCTTAAGGGCTTTCACAGCATCAGACATTTTACTGCACCTTGCTTTCCTTTCCAGCTCTGTCAACACATCTACATCAGTTTACTCTGGCTGCAAACCAACCTCTAATTTCACTTAGCGTCAAGAATAGTGGTGCTCAGAAGCCGTTCATACTCTCAAGCTTTTGCCAGAGCCACTCCTACAATGTGGGAGCGCGCTGCTGTTAGCTTGCCTGTGTTATTTTGGGGGGGAGAACAATGAGGGGGGGAGGAGGGTAGCACAGAAAAGAGTCTTTACCATGTTAAGATTTACTTCGTTACCCACACCAGAACACTGATATTGGTAACAGAGTGCACAGACTTTTGACCTTAAGAGAAAGACCAGTAAATATTTGGCTAACATGGCTGATGTGCAGATCCATAACTAGATCAGACAAGAACAGTGAAAAATGCTGGTGGGTCAGAGTTCTCTGTCTTCCAAGGTGCTAGCCTATATTAAGAACACCTCATGCATGAAAGCATACTACTCCATCTAAGAAACCATGAATCTCAAGAGGATGATTTATCATTTATTTTCAGGAAGCTGACATAGAAATATGATGTTCTGTATACTTCTTTATAGTAAAGATAGTGTCTACACTCACACTAAAGGATTCGATTACACTCACATGATGCTTTCCTTACAGCAAGTGTCATCAATAACTCCTGAAGTGGTTTGTTGTTGGCATTCATACTATCAGAATGGCTTTTCTTTTGCTCCTCTAAATAAGATTACATAATTATGCTCACCATCAGATAATTTTAGGAGGCACCAAGGCTTTCTGAAAGAAACATATTCTATTTTTTCTGTCAGAGAAATAAAAAAAAAAGAAAAATAAACAAGATCAGCTAATCAACAGTCAAGGTTGAAATCATTTTGCATAGGTATGCTGATTCAAGAATATCCACTGAGAAATTTCTGGATGACATTATACGTACATCAGAACTATTCAGATAATAAATCTGAGCCATTTTTAAGATTAACTTGCTGATTTACAGCCACTTGCAGTACTCATTTCTATTTGCATGTGCCCAGCAACATCTGCCTCTGAATAATGTGTTAAGGAGCTCTGTTTTGGTAAGTTACATGCAGCTGTGAATTCAATCATATGTGGCAACTGGATCTTTATATGGCAGCTCCTCCCAATTTAGCTTGCCTTGTATGACATGTTCCCCAGCAGCACAGGAAGAAGACTTCAAGTGATATCGAAATACTCAGACAGAATATGCTACTAAGCCAACAAACTGTCCTGAAATAATACGGTATGCTTCCAGTTCTATTTGCCACTCAGAAAATACCTGTTGCATTCTAGGCATAGTGGGGCAAAAGCTGTTGGCTCATTTAAGTTCCTTATAGCATCAGCATTTCATGGAAGCTTGGCTTCATATGCAGAAACACCCCAAAGTCACATTCTGAGCTGTCAAACCACTGTCTCAAATGTATGGAAACAAACTGAAGACTGTTACTAAAACATTTTCCTGGAGGACTTCACAGGAATGCTATTTTGTCTTATAGGCTAGGAGAAATGAGACTGAGTGATCAACTCAAAGGTCATGCAGTGATTCAGTGTGGAATTACAAGCAAAATGGAGTGATTTGTCTTATGTTCTGACTTCAGGTGAAAATATGCTATTTCAAGAAAGAAAAAAAAAAGCTTCAGCATTTTCACCAGCTGCTTATCTGTTTGCAGAACCTAAGCATATTACTTCCATATTTATCTCAATTAGCAACTATTTAAATACTGTTGAGATGCTGTTGAACTTCGTGCAATAAAACCTGTTTTATAATGAGTGGCATTGTTTTATAATTGGTTTTGTACACTGCAGTATCTTATTCTTGGTCTTATTTATCTTCAATATATTAAATACATTGGGAATTTATAGACAAGAGACACAGAGACAATAAATAATTGTCCCTCGTGGACTTCTACATTCTAAGTAAACAATTTCGTCTTGTACCATCACAATGACCAGTGAGCATCAAACAACTCAGTCATTGTATGTTTTGACTTACACTAGAAACGTTCTTAGATATTGAGTTCCTCAAGTAGAAATTATACATGTCTTTGGATTGTTAAAAACAAGGACACAGAAAGGAGAACATTTGTTGTAAGTGCTCTGAGACCAGGACACAATAAGAAAACAGGTCCAAAAATCTACACAGCTTCAAAAGCAGCAGAATTGGGTCCATTAACATCAGCAAGCAATTTTCTTGTGCACTTAGTTAAAGTCATCCATCAGCCAAGTCATCCCTCAGCCTCTCAGCACTAGAAATGGACATTCCCTGACCTAGCACAGCTGCCTCAGCAGAGGGATGAAGGGTTCTGTTAGTATTTTACTTATAAGTCAACAGCTTTTCATATTCATTTGCCATCAACTTGATGATTTCAGCATCTCCCAGCTGGGTCATATGACAAAAAGTCTTCATTTCCAGAAATCCGGTCAACAATTTTTGCTTTGAAATACTTCATCAATGTGGCAGTAAGAGTACTAAACAAGGACTGTCAGAACATTAATCTCCAAAAGAAAATGCATTACTTAAACCAAAATCTATGCTTTGCCGAAAAGCTTGTGAAATGGTAATTGCATAAATTTTCCAGTTAACATATTTTCCACACATTTACATCACATACCTATGTGTGCTTCAGTACACAGTTGTTTGCAGTATGTGAACAGTGTTCTCATGAGCTTCCTACGGTCAGGCAGGCAGGGTAGTATGAAGGTAGCAAGCCAACACAGTGACCTCCAATTGCTAAGTCAATTTCCAGATGTTTTTGGACAAGATCACAATATGCTCAGAAAGCACAAATAATATTTTTAAATAATATACAATTTGTAAAATTATACTAACTTACAAAATAATAGATACAGAAAGCAATTATATTTTTACAGTGACACGGTGGCCAAAACATGACAGAATATACATTCATTCAATTTTAAACGAATTTTTCATACTGCCTTTTGCACCCAAGAGGAAAAATAGGCTCACAATTATTAACATATGTGATGACAAGGCTCAAATAAATCTTTAACAAACAAAAAGTTTTGTTGACCATGCCTGTTGAACCACCTTGATTGTTTCACCTAAAATAGGTGAAATATAATCTATATTAATCAAAAATTATATTAATTAAAATAGGTGAAATATAATCTATATATAGTGCTATAATCCTATAGCATTAAAAAGTTCTTAAATTTTCTGAAGCTCAAAAGAACATTTGTGTCAACTTCATTCAGAACATAGAAAAATTCAGGTGTGCAAATATTTTGGATCCTGATAGACCTATTTATCTTTCAGTAGTTTGATTATTTCGCATATTTTACCTCTTTTACTGAATATTCCTTTGATTAAGTATTAATTGTCTGTTCTTTAAACTCTATTCATACATCTTTACTATCTAGTTGAACTCTCCAGTAACAGATGTTAAATGAAGCAAAAAATAATGACTGGAGACGAGAAAAGACAATGTCTTAGACTGGGTCATTACGCCAGTCCTCCAGTGGACTTAGAGACAGTCATGGACATGAGTGTCACATTCTCTGTCATGAGTTTGTTAGCAAATCTGTAGAAAAATCTTAGGGAGTAGTTATTCATCATTCTAAAGGTTTTCCAGGAAAATGCACCATGTCCAGTGAAGATCCTGCTGGAGAAGATTTCTTCTTTTCATAATAGATTTCTACTCACTCATGTCCTTCTGTAGCCATTTGGTCTAGACTTATGGGAATCATGGAAGAATCATATTTGTGCCTAAATTATCCCATATCACCTCCATCCCTTGTTAATGTACAAGTAATACGGAACACACCTGTCTTTGCTCTTCTACAGTGACCAAATTCCACAAAATCATTCAGTAAAGATTGCCTATTATTGTAAAACTTATACAGCATATGGGAGACTGAGTCAAAGTCCTTGACTGCAATAAAATAACAAGTAATTTTTTTTTTTCTTACTTCTGTCTTGGATGTGTGTCTATTGTCACCAACACATGAACCAAAAAGTAGTCTAAGGTGTCTTACATATAATAAATTCAAAGGTCTTCACATGGGAACAAAACTGAAGGTTTACAGAGCTGCAAAAATATTACGGGATGGAGAAGCTGCTACTTGTCTGGATCTACTAAAGGGAGGTAAGGCTCCCTTGGCACCTCTTCCAGAAGTTAGTTCTATTCATACCAAGGGAGACCAGTACATGTAAGGCCACTGGTGTTCCAAAATAAAAAAAAAAAAAAAACAAAAAACAAAACAAGAACACCACCAAAAACACAAGCCAAAAACCAAAACATTTTCATCTAGCTCCTGTTTTCTATTTTTAGTTTAAGTGCCCAGGATGCACTTTCTTTCATCTTCTGACAAGCTTTCACCAGTCTCATTCACCTCTCAAAAATCCTTCAAGTTCTTCAGGGTTTTTTTGTGGTTGATCTTTTTTTTTTTTTTTTTTTTTTTTTTTTTTGTTGTTTTTAATGTGCTATGATTGGATTTGCATTTTGAAGCTTTCTATTCAGTGTTATATATGGAACATGTCAAAGCTCTGATTTCCACTTACCACCAAATAGAGATAAAAGCAAACACACAAGTGGTAACTGGGCTCCTTTTTAGTGGAATTACACTGCAGATGGAATGTAGAATTGATGAGTACACAGTATCAGCAATGAAAAATTCTATTTCATGTTTAGCACAACAAAACCGAGAAAGATCTTTAATCTAACCAGTGTTCAGTGTTCTCACTGCCACTTTCGATATAATTGTATAGATATCTGTTGTTCCTTTTTTGTTTTGCATTTACATTCCTCCTACCATTCACTCTTCCTACTGCTCTGCTTTGTTATTTGTTTTTGTTTTTTTTTTTTTTAAGTAACTATGAGTAACACGCAAATAATAATGCATAAGTTCACCCTTTCTTCAGTTTCCCTTCCCATCCTCTCCCAGCATTATTTTTCACTTTAACACAACAGTAACTATGCAGTCTAGTATTGCAATCAAGTCAAATAGTCCTCACAATCCTGGTAGAAGTTAAAGAAAAGTCAAAATTAAATGAAAAATATCTACTATTTCAATTGCTTGATCACAGCATTGGTCTCTTTCCATTCCAATAACTACTAGATGACAACATTGAAGAAATACTTGAAAACTGGTGTTTGATGCACAGAATAAGTAAGTCATTCCCTCAGCCCATTAACTGCTAAAGATCATATCTTAAGTCAACATGGTCTTCATATTTCTAAGTTTTTCCTAAGCCTAGTTTAGATGTTCTGTTTTTCACTAGTTTTGAGTTCGTGACTCTTGCTCAGACAATGTTGCAGAGATCAATTCCTTCCCTCAACAATTTCCTTGTACTAAGGTTCAGCTGGCTGGCTGGCTTTCCAAGTACTGTCTATCTCTATTCTACCCATCTCCTCACAGCAGGAGATGTCTGTTGATGAAGATTGTCTGTTTACAATCTATATGATTCTTAAAGCATCCTTTTTAAATATGTAGTTTACTTGCATATGTCAAGAATGCTAAATACATAGCCATGACTTTGTGTAACAGCTATTTTTCTACATCTCCCTACAGTTATTTTTTTTCCTCTATTGAGTTAAAAGCATACAAAGAGAAGGTCTGGTTTAATTATATTGGTCACTCCCAGAACTTAGCTGCCCCTTATTAATTATAAGCAGGAAATGCTTTTCATAGCAGATAACATTTTTATAGTATACCCATTAAAAAGGGTATATTTATTGAGATGTTTCTGAAGCATTACAGCAGTATGCACGGAGAGGCCTGTTTAGAAGTGAAAGCCTAAAGAAAATCCAGCCTGTGCTAAAGCATTATACACAATGCACTTAGGAAGACATAAATTCTGAAGGAGAATTCCATCACCCATCCTTAATATGCCTACTGAAAGTGCAGCGGGTCTTTACTACTAAAATGCAATGAGGTTGTAGATAAAGATCTGACTTCATTCCAATTTAAGTATTTTGCATTCTCTAAAATGCTAATGAATGCTGACAAAGATTTATGCACTATTGTTTGAATGCTTTATTGGCTGCCTCTGTGTAACTGTATTTAAATAGTCACACAAGGGAAAGTGTGAAAAGAGGCTCCAATAAAAGCTGGTTATGAAAACATGTCACAGAAGAGTGGCTTCCTAGTCTACAGAAAAGGAAACTACATTGATATCTATTAAAGTCAAACAAGTTCAAATGCTGTAGACAATAGAATGCTTCATACTTGGAATACTCATGAGTTCATTCATATAAATCCATCATCTTAATAGTTACAAACGATCCTTGAAAATTGAAAAAATTACTTGGGGTCTGTTTTTTTAAAAGACACACATACCTGTGTCAAATCAAGAGAAAAGTCTTACACCAGCACAATTTATATACAATAAATATTTGAATTTTAGAACACCAAGTACATAACTTATACTTAATCTAACAGACAGACTAAAAGGTTTTTGTTTATTCATTTTAAAAGTTTGGGTTGGTTTTTGATTAGTTTTGCTGGGCATGTGTGTGTTGTTTTGGGATGGATTTTTTTTTTTTGGTACAGGTGGAACTCATTAAGAAAACCAATCTGGAAAGCCTTTTGATAAAAAACAGGACAGTGATATTCAATGCTTGTCCCAGAATAGAATTCCAACCCACTGCTCCTCACCTCAACCTATTTTTGTTAATTTACTCAAATAAAACAGCAGCATACCAATATTTAGGACATGAATCCCACAGGCTCTCTTCTTCTACAGCCCTCCACCAGCCCCTATATAGTTGTGCAAACTTGAACAACACAGATAATGTAGGACCCTCATGGATAATATGCTTGTTAAATAAATCAAATTTAACTTTCTTTGTATTAATAGTATTCATAATACAACACTACATAAAAATCATATGGGGGACCCTGCATGTGCATGTATAGGCAGTAGTGGAAATCAGTCATTTATGTTTGTGTGACCAGAGTCAAACATGCATGCAGTACAAAAAACAGCAAAGAAGTTGCCATTTCTATCGATAAGCAAATCTCCGTTTCCAGATTTGTTTTGCCTACTGCTTATTCCAGAAAGTATTCAAAGCAAGTAGTTCAACCTTTCTGTAATGGTAATATTTTTCATTCACTCTGAACCTGGGAGACATCAATAGTCTTTGCATAAAGCTTACATCAGAAAGAAGAACACTCGCCATGAGATGGATATTATTCAGCAGTATTTTTTCTTTCCATAGCTCCATGTTGAGGTTCCAGGCAGTAAGTGTGCAAACAACAGTTGCTATTTACATTCCATAGGGAGATGTAGAAACTACTTTTGTTATTTATAGTATTTGTGAAATTAAAGCAACAAGTTCAGAGTGAATGTACAATTGTCTGTAGTAAATTGATTCCCTAGCACTTCCATTTTTAAAAGTGGCACCTGCTATCTTTTCTTTCTGCTCATTAGCTCTCTTGCAATTATACGCACCAAAAACATTTTTACTCCTCAATTTGCACAAGACTTATGAACACTGAGATAGAGTTCAATGTGTCCATTGATTACTCCATGCATACAAGTCTCAGTGTAAAAGAATCGCAGATGAAATTCCATGACAGCTACTAATGAAACTGATCAATGCTTCCATTATATGTTGTACATACTTCAGCTAGTTTGGTATTTTTCAAGCCTTTAAAACATTCTGGTTTTTAGATTACTGGAAGAATTTTAGGAAATAAATCAATAGAGTCAAATAAATATATAGCAAGAATACTGATATTAACACCACCAGTTTATGCATAAAGCCAAAGTTGCGATCCTAACATATTTGATTTTATAAATACTGCTAATGACTAAGAGTTAGTGATTTTTTTATTTAATTTAAGATGTCCAAAGACCAAAAGGACGATTTTTTTATTACATCTTAGAGCATAAGCAGAACTTGAATTCTCCTTTACCACACCTTTATGGAAAGCCACAGGAAACAAATAATTTTCCAGCAAAAGTACCAATCATCATACTACTTTATTTTACAGAAGCTCATTATATGGGGAGAAGAGCATAATGGATCCTTTTATTTTGTTTAGTAAATCAAACTCAGTCATGTCTCCATTAAAATGTACCAGTTAAGAAGCCACTTCACTGACAAAAATCAGCAGTTTCATTAACCTTAGCTGACCGTTTAACCTTAAGTCTGTTAACAAGTCTGGCAAAATAGTGTCTAGGTATTTGCTGCAGTTATCACTTCAGAATAATGCAAAATTAGAGACCTGAAAAAAAATTTTGAAAGCATCACATATTTGAAATCATCTGGGGCTTTTTTAAGACTTGAGAAATTGTTTATAGAAATTTATTTGGTATCAAATTTATTACTGAACGTTACTATCTGTTAAATATTTTTTCTGTATATAAATGTCCAGTTACTGTATGTTAATATTCTGTGGGGCACAGAAACTAAAAAAAGTGTCCTACCCCTCAGAAAAATTTATATGGATGCGAAATTCAACACAGAATTAGTAAAACTAAGTGTGCAGATGTTCATAAATAACACACCCACACACACTTTTTTATAGTACTCATATTTACCCCGATCTTCAGTTTTCCTCTGCCCTTAGTTACACACAAAATTCCTGGTTCTACCCACTAGTGGTTACCCTGTTGTATGTATGCCTGTAATTCCTCATACAATATCAGTAGTTTCAATGGCTGCTCAAGGATGAATGTTAACAAAGTGCTCTTTTTGAGCATACCTAAATGCATCTCCTGGTAACTCAGCTTCTTATACTTGTCCATTGAAATTTCCAAGTGAAACATAATGAAGGAAGGGTGTTGCAATGAATTGAAATATCAATGAACCCAGAATACCCATTGATTATTTTGTTAAATAGCCAATGTTCACAGATAATTATGAAAGAAAATATTAATTTTAATTCTTAATTACATTTTCGTATTGAGAATTAGAATTACTTCACTTGTCAGAATCTCAATTTCATTAAATTAAATGGACTGCTAAAGCACTGAGTTATCAGGCAAAATAAATTAAGTATAGAGTGTGGAATAACACTTTCATAAAATATGGATAGTGCTATAGTACTTTCCCATGTTTGTCTTTAGAAGTAGCTTGTTAACAATCAGCTACATCTTTTACACAATTTACACAATTTAAATCCAGTGCAACTGAAAAATTACTACAGTTATATTTGTTGTTAGTACATACTTATCACACATTAGTCGAGATTTCAGGAGTGCAAAAGTGTTGATGTGGGTTTTCAATAATCAATTTTATGAAATATGCTATTTTGACACAAGTTTTGTGGATCAAGACAGACATATCAGGCAGTGTCACGAGAAAGCGGTGATGCTGCAGCTATGGCTGGAATCCATTATATGATGAAAGCACTAACACTGATCCTGTAAGAAGGTATTCTGAAAACAGATGTTTTAGCCTGAAGCAACTTTCATATTTCTCCCCTAAGGAGAAGCTTACTTCTAGATTCTGGGGTCCAAACTGCAATGGCACTGGAGAAACAGAGGTAGCAAAGGCAAAAGAGGAATAAGCAACCTAATATTGAAAAACAATTATTGCACAAAATGAGGATGTACATCTACCATAAATCAATCCTTGCCATGACAACAAAATGTGAGTAAGTCCTCAAAAGTCAATATTGTTAAAGTGTATGACCCATGGGAACACTGGTTTCTTGTAGGAATACTCTGAAATCCATGACACTGATAAGTACAGAGCTGTAGGAAACTATCCTACCATTTTATTAAAGCCTTGTATCTAATGTGTTATTAACAATACCAATAATCATAATTCTAATTGACAGTTGAACTAAGTGACACCTCAACTAGGAGGAGATCTGCATCTGTTGAAGTACAATCCACTAAAGGAATATTTACTTTCCCAGTTACTACTGAGGTTTCTAACAACATACTGCTTCTACCAGCCAACTTGGTCTTACCTTCATCCGTAGTTGGTAAGTGCACCACTACCATTTATGTGTCAGTTCACAGCACTGTGGGCAAAAATCAACAGCTCCATGTTTTTACCACTTGGGCTTCCTCAGGTTTCCAGTACTGCAGACAATACTCACAGCTTCACAGCTGAGCCTGGCTAACACCGTATTTGTCATCTAGCAGACTATTGTGAGTGAACTAGCTACCAGTTAAAACATCGAATTTAGGTTGTTTTTTTTTTTCCCCTCGGGTGCTGGTTCCTCGGTACAGCTCCAAACAGCAAAACTAACTCTAAAGCATATTAAGAAAAAGTACTCCCAGTACCTGCCTAAGCCTCAGGCAAACCTGCTATATAGCAAAGCAAAAAAACACACAAAACAGTATTTTAATATTTATTCTACGTAAGAGCAGCAATGGCTGGCTGAGTAGCTACTGAATGTTAAACCATGTACTGTGGCAGAGAGCCAACATATTCCTTCCCCTTTCTTCTTCAACTACTGCATAGATAAAAGAAAATCTGGGTATTTACTCTAGTTTAGAGCAGAATTTGGAGCTGAAAAGACAATGCCTCCAGCAAGGGGGATGGCAGGTTCTCTGGCATAGCCACAAGTATAAAACCTACAACATATTTTTGTGTTCAAACATTAATTAAAGTTTTCACTTAATAAATATCTTGTACATGAATTTAAGAATAAAAGATCTGTAAAGGCACTTTTAAAGCCTAGTCCATAGGCACTGAAGATTATGTTAGTAATCTATTACCTCTAATAATTTTCAGAGCATGTACTCAATTGCAAGTTGCTCATGGCTGGCATATCATCATAATTTCAGATTTCTAATGACATCTGATTATAGCATAAATTGCCAAGTCACAAAATTCTTTTTATTTCAAGGCTATAAAATATTTAACTTCAATCTGCAAATATTTTTACATGCTGTTAGTTTACTTTGTGTGATCAAACATTTACTGTACAGGCAGTTTATCTTCAGAAAGGCTGTTTACATACATACTGATATACTGCTTCTAATTAAAAAAAAAAATAGTATCAACAACTTCTGCAAAAAGTTCAGCAACTCAGGTTTAGTAAGACCTGAAGTTAACTTTAATAACGATGCTTTACCAGTACTTTCTAAAAACATCACTTATACCAGATGAGAAATACTGGAGCAGAAGTTATGCTTGGGACAAATAAATTAAATCAGTATTGGTATTTATAGTTTTATAGAAATACCTGAGATAGGTTGTATAATTTTTTACTACCGTTATTTCCTCACAATGTTTCTGTAGGGTGTCCTTCCTTTTTTCCCCATAACATTTCTATCTAACCCTTATTCTTTTGCCATTTTTGTCTTCTAATCTGTGCTTCTCCATCCTTAAAATGCAGCCAACAAGAACTTTAATACCATGTTACTCTAACAGAACAGCACTATATTGCAGTGACTAATCTGACCACCTTGACAACCTTAGGGGGAAATTTTTTTTTTTAAATCATAAGCATAAAAGTGTCCTAAAATATTCCATCAACAGCACAGTCCTATTCTTGCCAGCATATGTTTTTTCATTTTATCTTTAGAAGAAAATTGTGCTAAACTCCAACTTGAAATTATAGAAGAAAATGGGGTAGCCTGCATCAAGGCAAGTAAAAGCCAATTCCAAATCCACCATTTTTAACACACCAAGAAGCTTTATGGTGGAGTTTGACAGATTGACTCACTATATACTGTGCTAACAGTTCTATCTGTAGCAGTTTCTATTACAACTGCAACTCACAAATACTCATAGATCACATTTACCTGTACAGCGTCACAGTTATTTCATAAAACACAGCATCTGGAAGAAATATCTTTAAAACATATTACAAAAAATGCAAAAATATTAAACACAATATTGTTTATAGCTCTCATATACCAAGCAGTGGGAAACAGAAATCATTTGCCATCATTATTGTTTCCTAAATCTGCAGCTTAACTCCTAGAACAGCTGAGTTGTGCTGCTAAAATTAGTGTTTTACAACAAGAGACTGCTAAATAAGAGATGAAATGCAATAAGTCATTTAGATGAGGGTGCTATTGAATAAAATCATCCAGAATTCCAATTTATTCGGTCTTGTTTTCAGAAAATTTGTATTCAGTGCAAATCTATTATCCAACTGGTGGTAGTATTATTCTAATCAAGGACAAGACTGGCATGCCAGTCTGGTTAACTTGTTTGAGCTGCCAGAAGTAACCAGTTGCTTAGTTTGATATAGTGCACAGTCACTGCAAGTGGGATGCTTACATACAGATGACCCACAGATGATGGCAGTGTCTTTGCATATTTATTAATAGTTAGTGCTTTGCCTTCTGAAATGAGTATTTGTAGAGGTAGATAATCCAAAACGTATCTAATTAAACGGTCAGTGAAACTATTGTCATAAGCAAGATGGTTTTGTGTAACTTTAACAGGAATATTTGAAAATAAGTCATAACACGGGATAACTAGGAGCTTAATTCAGCCAGCTTTTACTTTTAAAAATGGACCTTACATTTCCACCAAAGACCATAATAGCCAGACCCACGTCTGTGTTGAGTAATATTCACTATAAAGCTGTCCTCTTTCAGATTTGCTTTGAAAATGGCCCTCTTAGATTTGCAGAGTGAAAAAGAACCAGAGCTAGCAGTGGAGGCTGAGGAGGACCCAAAAATAGAGTTTTAGATGCTGACATGCCATTATGTAGTTTTTATTTTCTTCCTTTTGACTCATTTTGTACGTTTTCTGGGACTCTAACGTAGCATATCAATGCTGATTCAGTGTTGTCCTTGAACACACAGAGTTCAGAGCATAGACAGAACACTAAAAGAAGCAATTTAGGCTCTTCCTCCCACACTGTATTTTAGGATGAATGCTGAGAAATCTCACAGGAGAAAACTGTTGTTTTTGAACAGAAGTGATATTGAACAGCATACTTTACCTGTTCAAGAACTTACTACTCTACAATGTTAGTGAATGAACATCTCTACCCCAAAACCATGTTTTTTCCTTTCCTGAACATGCCACACACACTTAACTGCTTTTTGACACTAAGATTGCACCACAGCATATGGCATACACAAATTTCAGATACGTGGAATTGTTCATACGTAAATTTAGCATTTATAACAATTGGAAGCCTTCTTTTTCCTGTGTTTCTTTCAAGATTTCCAAGTCATTGCTTTCCTAAAACAATGCACAATTCTGAAGGACAACTAACATTCCTTGGAGTTCTCGTTTTAGAAGAATTGTTTTTAGCTTAAGTCTACTGATATATTGTCCCGGTTTATCCCCAGCCGGCAATTAAGCATCATGCAGTTACTCACTTTCATTCTTCCTCCCTTCCAGTGGGATGGGTAGGAGAGTTGGGGAAAAAAGAAAAACTTGTGGGTTGAGAGAAGAACAGTTTAGTAACTAAAATAAAATATAATAACAATAATAATTATTAATAATCATTGTAATGAAAAGGACTATAACAGAGATAAAACCCCAAAAAGACAAGTGTTGCACAATGCAATTGTTCACCACCTGCTGACCAATGCCTGAGCATTGACCCACCTGTCCCGGCCAACTCTCCCGCAGTTTATATACAGAGAATGACATCCTGTGGTATGGAATATCCCTCTGGCTAGTTCGGGTCAGCTGTTCTGGCCATGCTCCCTCCCAGCTTCTTGTGCACCTCCTCACTGGCAGAACATGGGAAACTGAAAAGGCCTGGACTTAGAATAAGCACTACTTAGCAATAATTAAAACATCAGTGATTTATCAACATTATTGTCACACTGAATCCAATATACAGCATTGTACCAGCTACTAGGAAGAAAATTAACTCTATGCCAGCTGAAAACAGGACATATCTACTGCTGTATAAAAGCTTTTGCTAGCCTATTATCTCTAGGTAAAAATGTGACAGCAGAGATCTATAACTGGGGTCTTTTATATGAAGCAGCCAAAGCGATCTCTCATTAGTGAGACAAATAGTTATCTCTTAGCAACTAGATAACATTCACTTTCCACAGCTAATTTTGAGGAAATTGTCCTTGAATGTCTATTTCTGCTTGGGGAAAACAAAAAGAAAAAGTAGAGACTGAACAAGTTCTGTTCAGTAAAATAAAAGAAAGGATAGGGAATCTCAGTGATTACTAAGTCTAATTTCCTTTGTCATTTTCAGCTTTTGTTTTTCCAGCTAATACCTTATGACTAATATATCAGAAGAAGTTTTAATGATAATTGTGGATTTGTTTAAATTCACTTCCTCTTGGATCTGAAGCTATATTAAAAGCCCAGACATGATATGGATATGTTTTATTACCCAAGTCAAATCCTACATTCAGAAAAGTCACCTCTGTGCTGGAGTAAAGAGAGTATCTTGAGATCCTGGGATGAACCATAGTTGTTTCTCAGTTGCCAGACAGTCCAAGGAATGGCACAGGTCCATAGCAGTGGTAAGAGGATAAAACCAGCCTGATACAGAACAGACATTTTTAGCTTGCAGGAGATTACTCTCCAGCAGCAACTATAGTAGAAAAGTAGAAAGGGGACATACCCAAAAGGGGCAGAAGTGCTTGAATAGTGAATTTGGGCTACTCTACCAGCTAACACTCATAAGACTGAGGGAAAGGACTTTAAGAAAATGAATCAAGAGGAGCAGTACACTGGAATCCCCAAAACCTCAGAGTATCACCGAACTATGTGGACAGCAAAACACTTCAGCTAGGCTGCTGGCTCAGCTGTTTGTATCTGAGCCATGTTTCTGACATCACACTGAGAAATAAGCTGAAAGAGATGATAACTGCAAGGAAACAAAAAGCCTCCCAAAACCCCTGTGTCAGTTCAACATACAGTAGAAAACACCCCTCTTCTACCAGGTAAACAGCTGCTGCATGCTTCCACGTGATTTAAAAGCACAGCTATTAACTAAACTCAATTTGGCAGAGCCATCCACTGAGGCTCCTACCAGTTTGCACATGCTGAGACACTCAAATTGTTTCTGTTCCATTAGATGGCTTTTAAGCTGGTTTTGGAATTCATGTGGAGTTACAGTCACAGCAGCCGTATTCTGGACAGTATGGACAGCTTGTAAAAGGTCAGCAGTGGGTTTTCAGTATGAATGGCAATGGGACTGGTATCCTGAAACAGTACACTTATAATAGTAAAGCTTTCCAGAAGCTTAGAGGAGGGAAAGAATGCCAGATAAACAATATATATTTATACGTTGTTATTTGGTACCCTCAGGTTTGATCCAAAGTTATTGACATCCACCAAAAAAAAAAAACATTTGCTGAAATAAATGTGTATCTTAGTAGGTGCTTTCATTCAACCACTGCTGCAGAAAGGTTTTTCAACCTGAAAGATTCACCCAGATAACAGTATGTAATTAAAGGTACAGATATCAAGACAATCTGGTCCTCACCCTTTCACTTTAACATCACTTGAACATGCAAAAGCTATCCCACAAAAAACAAACAAACAAAAAAAACAAAAAAAAAAAACCACAACAAAAAAACCCTACTTGTTCTTTACTGTAAACTTGATCCTACTTAGAAAAGATAAAAGTTCTTTTGTTTATGTCACTTAACTGTATATACATGAACTACCTATAGATGAGTTGATTAAAGAAGGCTTATCAGCCAGTTACTGGTTTGAGGTGGAATAGTATCTACAGTACATGACAGAGGTTGCTAATGAGTTACCTCCATGAAAAAGGATTCATGAACCAAATGTTCAGGAAACACTACTTGAACTATAGGGTCTTAAACAAGGATTTTTAAAGTTGCCTTCTATACACAACCCCTTAATGTTTGTTCTTCAAGAGTTATGAGGTTTCATTTCTGTTGTACAATTTAGAAAAGAAACATTTCCATGTTTCCCTTGGTAAATATTTTGTGATGCCATAGACTATATCAATCAGAGTAGAGCCAGCAGTACAGGTATATTCAATGATATCCATGACTTCTGAGTGCACATGGTCCTGGAAGTCAGCGGTGTGGCTTAAAAGGTGGTACTTCTTAATAAGATGAAAAAAAAAAAAAAAAAGAAGTCATAGTACCTGTTGCAGTACTACTGCAAATACAAAGAAGGGTTTGTATTCGCTTTCAGTCAACTTATGTTGTAAAAGATGCCTCATCTGAAAGGATACCTTGCCCTACGCTTTTACAAAGTTGCAAAAAGCAAGTCTCCCTTAGTGGGGAAAAACACAGAGGAAACAAGTTTGAAAACATTTACTTCAAGTCATTTTGAACAACAGTCTTTGGTTTAGTCACTTTCTTTAACAATGAACTTAAATGAGTGTGAATGTTGTGGCAAACATCTGTGCTCCAGATATCTCCTTCCTTTCTAAAAGTATTCAAATCTCCTGACCAACTAACCTCTCAGGATATGGGGGAGACCACAGAGGGTAAGGGGAAGGGGAGGACTGGGGGACAGAGGATTTCCTTGGAGATGATCCAGAGCTGCAGCTCAACATTTAATTTTGTAGGAACTAATTAAAAGGGAAGATATTATTATTGTGCACCTCAGAGATACTTTTTCACATCTTCCTTATTAGGCTACTACATAATGACAATAAATACTACAAGGAAAAGATGAAAATAAGAATAGAGAAATAAAGATTAAAAACCCCAAGGTTTTAAGTTAAAATATAAACCAACTTCGCATGTATGAAAATTAAATGGCTTTGAATGAAATGGCAAAATTTACATTTCACAATTCAGTGCAAAGTTAGTTATGTTTTCTTTCTGAATGAAGGAGACACTAGGAGGAGTGTAAGGAAAGTAAAGCAGACAAATAGCCCAATAACTAACTGCATTTATTAGTATATGCTTGAACACATGCCGATTATTGGAGAAGGTCAATAATAAGCATGGACTGAGCGTTAGTGCTAGATACAATATATTGATTTTCAGTACTTTGTTTAGGGACGGCATTTTGCATTTTCTGAACCTGAATTTTTATTGTCAGAGCACTGATAAAAATACATAAATCACCCATCTAAAAGAAGCACAGTGATATCAGCCCCAGCTGCCACTGATAAGACAACTGTCAGCTTTACAAGATTCTCCTTTACTCCTCTCTCTACCTCTAAAAAGAAGTCTTAGAATTATTTCAGTTATGACATAAGTTAATTATGGCAATTAACATGAGGATACACTTGACCGTGAAGTCACTGTAGCCTCCCATCTCTGACAGAAACTAGCATCTGTTCCAATAACCTGCTGTAATTTACAGCAGGTTATTACATCCTTAGAAAAAACAGCAGGTTAGCATCCTCCTTATAAATAGACCCCTCCTTTTTTTAATCACTAGCGGTATATTTCCAAACGGATGTACATATGTATGGATGTAAATATATACATACATAAATATGTATGCATATACACATCTACATATACATAAACATGCATATTTATGTATCCTGATCAAGGTGAGTGTCCTTTCACTTGCAGAGGGTTCTAAATTTTTACAGCCCCTAATTTATTAGTTTTTTGTTATACTGCAATATTTACATGATGACATTCAAGAATGACCCATCCTATGAAGCAATAGCAGCAATGTTTTATTTACCCACTCAGAGAGTCAATGCAAGCTCACTAGCATGCTCCAGCTGAGAATCTGGCTCCTTATTTCCACAACAGACAATGAAATCAGGCAAATCTTTTTTGGCAGGTGTAATGGAACACTCTCCTACATGTTATTTTGCAATATTGATAGCTCCTGTCTAAAACGCTGGGTTTAGTGCACTCAATAAGATGTTTACTTTCAAATAAGAAATTAGATTCTTGACAAAGAACCATATTCTAAGCCACAGTGACTAAAAACATTTTTTTCTCTATTCTCAGAAAAAAAAAAAAATTAGTGACACTGCAAAGATCACAATAATAGATCCATTATCAGATGATTTTTTAACAAAACTACCATTTTGAAAGCCTTTTCAAGTACTTTTCAGAGGCTGCCAACACAGATTTCTTCTTGGTAGCATAGTCACCCTCAATTACTTGTATCAAAGGTAGTCCACAGCTTTGGTACATAGATACATCACCAAATAAGGTATTTCCAAATGGGAAGTGTTGTCTCTGAGCTAGCCAGGCTCAGTTTTGTTACCTTGGTTTGAGTTCCAGGAACGTGGGACAATGAACTACCCATTTCAATGACACATGCAATTAAGGGATTCTTTCTGACAAGGCCCTAGGGCACCACAGCAATCGTTAGTAACTTCCAAGATTTCATAATAACATTATAGAATGTAACAGGGATAAGCACAAGCAATTTTCAGGTTCTTGGTGAGATTAAATTCTTCCTTTCTGGTTCTAAAAGCAGTTTGCATTAGAGCTCTAGTGCTGGATGCCACACAGATGTTTTGACCTGCATGCACTGCCATACATGGAGGCCTTACGCTTTGTTAAGACAAAAAATACTCCGCAACACGCATTTTATGCTTCATTTGCATGCTGCTTGTTCATTCATTGCACAGGCAAGACCTCCACTGGTTCTATACCACTTCACTGGAGTACCATGGCAAGCATCTTCTGCAACTGCATTCTATATATTAAGTCCTATTTCACCAGTAGCATAACATGATTTCTTTGAGAAGTCAAGTGAAATCACTGGTGAAATTGAATCATGGTAGGTTAAAGCCAGAAATAGAGCTAAGTAAACAAATCCACTGAAACAAAGCAGACCTGGCTTTATCATAACCTTCATATTTATACCACTGCCAAAGCAGGTCTAGAGTAGATAGCAATATAACAGCAGCATTCGCTTCTATATGCAATGCATAGTACTATGCACACCTGGAGACAGAGTTAAGGTTATACTGACAGCTACAACTAATATTTCCCTCTCTGTATATCACTGGAGTCTAAGACAGAAATATTACTTTAAAATATTTGGTTTATACTGTGTATGCATTGTGTAATGTATGCATATGTATATAAAAGCACATGAAATCTTATACTTTGATACAAAGTATTTATGAGAGCATTCTGGGCTCAGTCTTCTCTTGATGAATCTGATATGAAGGTATTTCATTATTAGATTATCTGGATCCTTTCTTCACAACTTTAATTTGCCTTTTTACTAGGGAAACAAATTTTGGAGCAGTTTGGTAGTATTTTTCAAGTACCTACTTAAAATTCTGATAAGGTTCTTCCTTGAAGTGAATGGCTTATTTGCTCAAGTGGGCAATGAAACTAGTAGCTGTAGGATAAAGGCTTTTAGCCCTGTTGGCAAAAAGTTCCCATTTTAATGACTAAAAAGGCTACTGCTGTAAGATGCCCTCATCCATAAAATAAGGAAGTAAAATAGGTGTGCCTTTTTTCCATTAAAATGTAAACTAACACTGCATAGTGATTATGTTCAAGCCTTGCAATGAGATAGCTAGGTTTTAAATAAGACTATAAGATTAAGAATAAATTTTACAATAGTATTAATAGAACAGCAAATGAATAACTACAAATCAACTATAGAAACCAACTTCCAATGAAGAGAGAATTAACTACAACAAGGAGGACCCTGTGAGAAGGGAACTTTGATTATCCAAGCACACACTGGCCATCTGATCTTGGATGCTGGCAATAAGTAGGGTAATTATTTGGATAATTATAGTATCGGTTGCCCAGCACTCCCATATGTTCCATTAAACAAACCTTTGGCATTACAAACAGGCTGTAGGCAGATCTGTCAGAACTGAAATGGAGATACCCAAGCTCCTAAATGGGGTGTCAAAGCTTAATGAAAGACAATTAGTGGCAACACATGATCCCAAGTATCAGCTAAACCAGGCAGGCCCTTGATGGCTTAGCCTCAGAAAGGCACAAGGTGATTTCAAGCTAATGTAGGCAATTCAGGAAAGGGGCATCATTGCAAATTCAACAGTGGACCTAACTATTTTAAAAATCAGATGGTATAACATTTATGAACTAAAACAAGGTTCTTTTTTATGAAGCTTTTCATAGGAAGTGAAAATTCAAGAACATTTACAGTCATGCCTGTTGTCTCAGATATTGAGTTAGTTAACTAGGTATCTTAGATACTAGGTGTTTAAGTAAAATTCTCACCAGAATGAGCTGCACATGTTATCATCACTCAACTGTATTTGGCATTGGTGGTAATTGTTGATTGAACTGATCAGAGAATAAATTACTTCAGTGAAAGTAAGTCTCACTTTTTTTTTGTTCACTTTTTTGCAGAGGTACCATTTACACATTTTGGTAAACAGACCTACCTAGTGGGGATTTAGTTTAAAACTCAGCGACCAATTTTTTTTTTTTCCTACCACCTTAATGTAGGATAATCATATGTTTGTGGCCTTCATAGGTATCCAGACCACAAAAAGCCATGTCTGATTTTGCAAATTTATGTATGCTTTACTTAAACATTTTGCACCTGGACTAAACCATTCATCTGTCTCTTCCCTGCACCTCTGGAAACAGTGAGTTAAAATAGTAGAACCTGTCCGATTCAGTCTCTAAATTCTGAATCAGTATCGCCTTTCTTCCATGGACAACATAGCCTCTTTATCCCCCAAATAATTTCACCAGGTTTGGGCCCACAGAGGTTCTTCTCTGGAACGTCCACCAGAAAAAGTTTATTTTGGGGTACGGATTTCAAGTTAATTTGTTCAGTATATTTTTGCAGAGAAGCCTTTACACTATATAAATCCACTGTCTTCAAGACACTATTCCTACAGTAAATTAAGGATATCTGCAATTCCAGTAAAAAAAAGGAAAAAATAATAAATTCCAGAAGTGATTAAATAAATTATCGAATTGGTTCCTAGATAAATATTTTGATACCATTGCCAAAAAGTATAATGAATGTGTAAAAGTACTCTCATAGATATTCAGAAAGCAGCCTTCAAATGGGCCGTGATTTATTTTAGAGCAGTGCAAATCTTACTGAAATAAAAAGCATAGTCCATCTAATTTTGCTGAATGGACTGACAGTTTTTATAAAGTTGAAAGAAATACAGCATGTACTTTGTGTTGTTTTGATGTAGGTAGGAACTATATATCTAATAATTATTAACAGACCAATTAGAAAGTTTACACATTGAAGACACTTATAGGTATCATTTTCACATGCTTACTAAGTTTGTTGTGGCAACCTGAAATATTTTGACATCTTTATCTCATGGTGTTCAAATTGCTTTATAATCAGATGAGGTACAGCTGCAAATTCAGAGGGGTCTACCACTGTATCAGCCATTATGGACTCCAGCCATATGCTCGTATGCCAAATTGGTAGTCAAACACTCCCTGCTGGCTGGATACAACAGTTAATACTTGATCCAAATGTTCTTTAATTGTCATGTCACAGCGCATTGGTCATGCAAAACTTGGTAGAATGCTCTAACTTTTCACTGTGTTTGGCGTAAAGCACTGTCATTATAGTTTGTTACTATTCAAATGTGGTATCAGGTGTCATTTTTATTTTCTTCCAAACAGCTGATCATCATGGGCACCAAAGCTAGCAGCATGCCCTGCTGCAAGGCCCATTCAGCATCTGCTGCCATTCCAGCATCCTATGGTACAGAGGATTTCCACACGTTAATCCTTCTTGCAAACCTTTGTTTTCTTTAAGATTTCAGTAAGGAAAGGCTAAGCTGTTTGCCCTTACTGTCAAGGTCCAATATCATCACTGTGACAAAGTAAACAAGTAGCTATCTATTTTTATGACTCAATTGAATGCCTGCTTGAAGTTTTCTTCCTGTGCTTAACTGAGGGGAATATAACAGATAAATACCCCAAAGAGCTATTCCTAAAGACTGCCCTGTTACCTCGCCATTACAGTTAGGTTTACCTTCATGCACTAGATTTTGTTACTTCTACTTCTTTAGGTTTACCAGTGAATACCACAGAATTTAGCAGCTTTGCATAAAGTTGTCATTGTGGAATGAACAGTTAAATAGCTCTAATACTTCATGTTACAATTGCCAGCATGCTGTGAAATCTCATTCTCATAAAACCCACTGTCATTTTTTTTGTTCATGAACAGCTCTTTGAGAAGTGACTAGCCAATTTACAAATTTTTCCCTCATAGCAGATGTTTGAAATTAATAACATCACACAGCTCACAAAGGTTATAGCAAAACATTACAAATTTTAAGTGGAATATTAGACCAACCATTCTGCATTCTAGTGCAATCTCTCGATGTCTTCCTCATCCCTACCACTTGGCAATAAGCAATTAAGTATTTTGTTATTTCAAAAACAAGTACTCCACACTTTGGAAAGTTGCAGTCTTACACTAAGTATGAAAAAGAGCCTTTCTTAGAAAGTCACTGTTTAGATTATTACTTCAAACTGAGTTTCTAATATTTCTTTATTAATATTTCAGATGATGGTAATGAAAAATCATGAAGTCAGAAGGCCAGGAGTTAAGTACTGCTGCTAGCTAGATTCAGAAAACAGGCTCTAAACGTAGCACTTCTATTTCATTTAGTGCCTTCTGTCATATCAACAGCCCTTTATGTTGGCAATTACTATTCTATGGAAGAAAGTTAGACAAATACTTCCTTTTTTTTTTTTTTTTTTTTATATAGCCACCATTATTACTTCACACAAAGTCCAACGTTTTTTCTTTCAAGACCACACATTTAGTTACAATTTACCAAATTCCCTGCAAAGGGTACAGACTTACATGAACATTAAGAATCCACTTGTTTGTCACACACTGATGAATGAATGGCAACTGCCTTCAGCACTCTAGGATTAGAGCTATTTTATCTTGACCACTAAGGGGCCATTTGCGCTTCTTTCTACTCCTCTCTCCCACCCCCACTTCTGTTGATACCTTTTCCAGATAACCCTTTTAGGCAGAGCCATGGCAGTCCTGTGGGAAAAGGAAACTAGAGTAAAGCCTTGTGACCTGATAACATAACTGTTCCTTGCCTTAAATATGCTGATACTTTTCTTTCTGACCCAATACTTAAAAATAAATAGCAGCTTTTCAACAACTGGAATAATAAGACTAGATAGGGTTAAGGACCATCTGCACGGTTGTATAGCAAGTTAAGGTAACAGTGAAACACCCATGGTCACAGTGAAATGGAGAGGAGCTGAAAGCACTTTCTCCTGAGTAGCATAATAAAAATAAGATCTGATTTGACAGTTATGTCAGCTTTTCACAGACATGCTACAACACCCTGAAGATAAAAAGAGACTTCTAATTGAATGACTGCTTGCATTTAAGGCTACTTAATTAAAATCTTGAACAAACAAACCCCACCTGCCACACACACCCCATACCCGAAAACAACAGGAAGAAAATCTATCCAAATAGGTAGAGCTTAGATCCCACTGACTGCTGTAATGCCCATATAACTTCATCTGGCTACTACTTTTTTCTAAAGACTGAATAAAAACAGAAGCAGGCATCAGAGAAAACTGACTGTTTTGTCAATACCTCAGCTTAAATAATAAAGGCAGTTTATCATATTAAACAATTTAAATTTTTTTCTTACAACATATTGATACACATAGAGGTTGCAGGGAAGAGGCAAAATGACTGTGTTGTTTGTGTAACAGCTACCTGAATAACCTTACAACAGAAAAGAAATACCTCTATCAATAGCAGTGAGCAACCACTCTAGAACACCTGGTATTTCAGAGAAACCATTCCAGCAGGAAAGAACTGCAAGTTAGGAATGGTACTCACCTCAAAGTTTTGCTGATAAGCCAGGTCATGCCTTTCTTTAAATATGGACATTTACATAAAGACACCAACAGATAGAGCTGTGCAATTTCCTTGTGGTATTCAAGGCACTTTGATATACCGATTTTTCTCCTAAAAATTAAGACCTAAATGCAGAAATAACTAAATGCTGCTAACATAAAATAGCAGAAAATGATTCAGAATGACACAGAAAATACACTCTATGAGAAATGAAGCAATTAAAACAATTGAGAAGACACAAACCTCCTCCACTAGAATTTAAAATCGTCATTTTATTCACAATGAAGAGCTGGCAGAACTGTGGAAAAGTCAAAAGCAACAACTGAGGCTTAATAGGAAGCTTTGGCTTAATTGAAGACCAGTAGCCAATAGCTTACCAAACATAGCCTGTACACAGCAGATGCTCTTACAGAAGCTTGTGCATTTTAGTATTGACAGCAAACAACAACCTAGCATTCCCCTTCACGTGCTAAAGCTTTACCTTTAGGCAGGTTCAAGTGCTGTTAAAATACTAGAGGTTACAAACACTCAATTAGTCTTTCACAGCTATCTATAGAAGTCTAATGCCTGTATCTTACCCAGCTGATTAATCCTTAAAAGGCTGAAGGCAGGTGTAAGGCACAGTCAGACTCTCTGAAGATCACTAGAGGGAAAGATCTATCTATCACTGCAGCTGCCCTGGGCAGAAGTCTAAAGCAGACATGCTTCTGGTAGTGGTGATATAAAGAGACTTTTGGATACTTGCAACCTTACTTGTGCTGGCGAGTCCTGGATAAACAAGAATAATTCATCTGCATAATCACCACAATTCCAGTATTTCAGCCAATCACACAGGCAGCGATTCTAAGAAAGACTCATCTGCTGCATCTGCACAGCTCCATTACACACGAGCTGTGCAGGCAGCTTGCTTCAGAAGGGCTGCTTTTGCTTCAGAGTGGCTGAGCGCCACAGAGCTGACTGGAGGAAGGGGGCACATGGACATATGCTTCTGAAAAAAAATAATCTCAAATGCAAGAAAGCTCAGTTATGTTGGCAAATGAACCCTTTCAGTTCAGCATTCAGTCTATTGGGCAGATTCAGATTCAGAAGGAGGACAAGTTACTCAGCTATCCTTCTAGTCAATTAACGTAACCAGACATCCTTCACATATTAAAAGTACTTTAACTTGCTTTCCAGAAGCTTGTATTTCATAGTTTGAGGAACTGTTGGCAGACATAGTTAGTCCCTGAACTTCCTTCCTTGTACTTCCCTTCTCCCCCATCCTAATACAGGACTTAAATTACAAGCTATTTAGATATAGCACATACCACTCATTAAAAAAACAAAACAAAACAACCCAACAAACAAACAAAAAACCCCACAACAACAACAAAAAAATACCCAACCCAGCTACTTTCAACATAGTAATTTCATTTCACCTACTAAATTAGTTCCTTGCTTTGTTCTCCAACATTCTCCAGGAACCTTGTCCCCTAAACAGCTTTTAAATAACACAGCAACTCACCCTTCCCCTTCATTTGGTACTGGTGAGGTTAATTAGAATCAAGGAGGTTAGTAAGAATCAGTTGCCTAAATTTCTACTTTGGACTAGTTTCTGTCATCACAAGAATGTAAGCAAGCGTGAAGTCATCTTTGGAAAGAAAATTTGGTCTCTTCGATCACTTTTCTAATGTTTTCCTCTACCCAGATGTAACTAAACTGTGGAAAAGTAGCTTGAAAGAAAAGGTCCTGGTGGACAGCAAGTTGGCCATGAGCGGGCAACAGGCCCCTCTGGCAAAGGTGGCCATCAGCCTCCTGGGCTGCAGAACACTGCTAGCGGGTTGACGTGTGGATCCTTCCCCTCTACTCAGCCCTGGTGAGACACACGTAGAGTGGTGGGTCCAGTGCTGGGCTCCTTGAGACAGGAAGTGATTGGACATACTGAAGCAAATCCAACAAAGCGCCCCAAAGATGATTAAGGGATTGGAACACCTCTCATACAAGGTCCAAGCTGAGAGACCTTGGACTGTTCAGCATGGAGAAGAGAAGGCTCAGGGGATATCATCATGTATATGAAAACCTGATGGGGAGAGGTAAAGAATATGGAGCCAGACTCTTCAGTGGTGCCCAATGACAAGAGACATTAGACAAAAACTGAAATGCAGGAAATTCTGTTTAAATGTAATAAATTTTTTCTTGTGAGGGTGATCAAATACCAGCACAGGTTGCCCAGAGAGGCTGTGGAGTCTCCATCCTTTGAAATATTTGAAACCTAACTAGACATGATCCTCAACTACTCTAGCTGACACTTCTTTGAGCAGGGGGTTTGAATTAGATGATCTCATGAGGTCCTGGCCAACCTCATTTGTTCTGTAGTAACTGTGAAATGTGGTACAGTAATTTTGAAAAAATACTCCTTCTGCAATATAATAAATGTGAAATATTCCAAATATAACAAATCTCTCTCTATAGCTGCCAGAATAAATGTTTCTGCATACAGAGAACTTCTCTTTCAAGTATTTTTGTACCTTTTAGGATAGAAAAATCAAACAAGCATGATTTTAAAGGAAATGACAGGAAAATGTCTATTTTTAAGCTTGTAAGAGAATATTAAATTAGCAGTCATATAATGAAATAAAGCTGTTCAGCTAATAATCTTCTCTCCTGAGTCTTGCAAACCAAGTTCACTCTTTCATGAAATTCAACTCTGCAAGGATTATTCAATGTGAAAATGCATTTGAACTTGTAATTCAAATATTCCCAAATATTTCTCAGAAGAGTTCTCTTACGGCATTTCTGTGGTTGGGTTCCATTATCTCTTCTGTATCATAACCCAGTTCTATTAATTGCAGAGTGTAAAATAGCAGCCAGTTGCATGTTTAATCAGAGAAGCAGGAAAGACTTTAAAAAACACATTCAACATTACAGCTAGGTTGTAAGATTATAAAATGTGATTTAAGTTATTCTGGTTTTCACTTCATGATGTCCATTGAAAAAGAGGTAGAACCATCTCGGGGAGTTATGCCTTTTAAGAAATCTATAAATAATGCAGCCTGTACTACTATCACCATAGAATATGTCTGAATAAATAATTAGTTTACTTCAGAAGAGAGTTACTCAGTGTCCAAGTCTCTAAGTAACTAGCCCAGCTTAGTTAAGTTTTCTCACTGGAGATCCAGAGTCTGAACATTTGAAAATAGACTCTAAAATAAGAAGAAAAGGATGAAACTACCTATTCATAAACTTGACAAGCTTTTATGTGTTTCAGTGGTAGAGAATAAATGACTTATTCCTGCCTCTATTGAAGTTACTGGCAAATTTCCCATTATCTTTAATGAAGGGAGGGACAGTCACTGTGGTTCTCTAAGGATGAGAGCTATTCATTACAGTAAAGGAATGTGGGTCACTCTGGAAAAAGACCAAAGGGGTTGTATCAAGAACACACAGTGAGCCACTTCGGTGCTCATTTCTCTGCAAACCCCTCTGTTGTGCACTGTCATTTTTCTGTGGAAGTCAGTCCTCTTCAAAGCCTGACTGCCAGAATGGTACCTCACAGGCAAATAATCCAAGTTTCAACTATCTGAATGGGGTCTGTGATGTCTGTTTTCTTTCCCTTCCAAAAGAAATTAGCCATATTCAAATAATCAGTAATTTCATATAAGAGAGATATTCCAATGCTGGCCTCTAATTAAATTCACGCTGCGCAAGAACCCTGTTGCCGTGATGTGTACATTACCCTCCCATAGCCATCCCACAAAAACATTGCTGTGCATGGTGAGAAAGTAGACAGGGGCTCAACTCCTTGTAATCCTGGTTTTATAGTTACTGAGGATGAGGATGAGGCAGTATACGTTGTTCTTTTGGAAAGCTGTGAAGCATGTCTGTGTCCCACTAACATTCCTGATGTTTGCTTCTTTCTGGGAAGATAAAACGCTTTCTTCTAGTGCTGCTAGCCCAACAGTTCCACAGACTCCAGGAGCCTGATACAATGCAAGCATCACAACCCTCTGTAAGGCATTTACAACAGAAGCAGACATGCATACTCTAGAGTTTTTCACTGCTTTTCACAGCAGTCGTTTATGTTGAAATGCCAGTGTCTATTTAGGCTGCACATACTAGCTTCTGAAAGTGCCCTGGTAAATACTTATACTCACTGATTAAAGGAGGGTATAAACTCAAAATGAATTAACTGGAAACATTTCTGTTTGCCTGTTTGATTTGAGAGAATAACATGTAATTTCAAGTAGCTATCTCCCTGAAGATAATTTAAGGTTATTTTAAAATGTAAATGACTAAAATATAAACAAAATTCAGACTATGCTATTTATTTCCTCTTTTACTTTTATGTAGAATTTAAATATGGACAGCCAATCTAAAAAATTTTAAATTACACGTGGATAGCAGGTTCTTTTGTGTGTTATATAGAATCACAGAATCCTTTAGGTTGGAAAAGACCTTTAAGATCATTAAGTCCAACCACTAAGAAAAGCACTGCCAAGTCCACCACTAAACCATGTCCCTAAGTGCCACATCTACACATCTTTTAAATACTTCCAGGGGTGGTGACTCAACTGCTTCCCTGGGCAGCTTGTTCCAATGCTTGATAACCCTTTTGGTGAAAAATTTTTTTCTAATATCCAATCCAAACCTCCCCTGGTGCAACAGGAGGCCGTCAGGGCAGGACTCCAGCTGATTCCCATCACTGCTGTTAAAGAGGACGATTTCTTTGTCACCCATCCTGATGAAGAGACACCTCACCATTTCCTCAGGGCTGCTTCTCTGCTGGAGTGCAACAGGCAGCTGTGCCAGTAAGACTGAATGCGGCTGTTGTGCGAAAACTATTTTGGAGCTTAAATAGGAATATTTAGACCTACCATAATTTAGAAAGTATCTTCACTGAGGAGCGATCAGTAGCAATTCACATATTACCACAGTAAAAATAAAGAGTTCCATTTGTTTCACTATGGCATTCAGTAATTAGCTTTTAAATCTTTCAAGGCTAAAATTTCCTTATTGTCATGCAATTATTATAGTTGCTACATTGGCCTCATTATAATGGAATTTCATTTACAGTATCATATATAGCAGAAATGGTTTTGCCACTTAAGGGCCAGTTATTTCCAAATTTTCCTGTTACATATAAAAAAGTAATTAAAATAAAATAATTTGAGGGCTGTTACAATTCCAGTAGTTAAAATATCTTAAGGTTCTGTGAAACTTACTTAGGGAACAATTGGTTATTTTCCTTGGGTAGATGTCCTGGACATGAATAAAAGACCATTAATTTAATACAAAAAATAGTTTATTTGTGTTTACTACAGTTTATATTTGGCATGTTTGTAAGCATAGTTTATACCTGGTAGAAGACAGCGCTAGGTGAGGGCTCTTACAGGTATATTTATACAATTAATATTACTTAACATTCAATAGATAGAGTAACTATATCTGCTAGTGCAAGAAGCTGAATGTGAAGAATCTTTTTTTTTTTTTCAGCTACCTTATTTTGGATTTTTTTCAGTCCTGAAGTTAGAAAATCCGAACTAAATTTTAAGACAAGCTTCCAGTACTAAACCAATAGAATTCACTTTTTAAAAAGCTTTTTCCTTATAAAGTGGCCTAAATATTTTTTTCTTCTTGCTCAATTACTAGATTGCACACTTAAATGGCATTTACATTACTGTGTCAAGGGACTTGGGGCCAGATTTTCAAAGTAAGGGATACAATAGAGCAGGATTAAATACACACACATATCAGATTATGTGATATGAATTGTCCACAAATGGTCCTTTAAGGCACTACTAGAAATAGCAGATGTCTTGCTCTTTGACAACAGTAGTTCTTGAGCCTTAAATAGAGAACCAGCATGTCTTTAGCAATTCAAAACACCTATGAGATGAACTGAGTAGTCCTAAGCAAATGAGCTACAGGTATTTGCAGTCTACATTTGGTTTCATACACTGTTAATCATTAATATTAGTGTTGTTTGACTGAAATGATGATGTGGAAGAACTGTAGATTTAAGAGAAAGTAGGACCAGGTTAATGCTGAATAAATTAATGATAAATATTTAGAATGTAGATTCTAAATGAAATGTTTTCTAAAATGAAGGAGATTTCTGCCAGACTCTGGCTCTGAGTGGCTGCTGAAATACCATGAAGACTAAATAATCATATTGTGATAGACACATGAGAAATGCAGATGTACTAGATAAACTGAAAACAGTCTTACTACTTGCTAGACATTGTGTGAGAAGTTCTTATCTTTAGTCCATAGCGATCTGTTGTGCAGATCTACATATAAAGCAGTTTGGGCATGCTACTTGGATTTCACTAACCATGGTGGGTGAACACACTGGACAGTTTAAGGAAGACCCATCAAAAGCCAGTCCTTGTAGAATAGCACTGAAATATTGCATATAAACGTATGTGTGGGGAAAATAAGAACGCCTTTTCTTTTAAAATAACCTATTTAATTTATCACTAAATGGCTTCAAGGAAGATTATGATGTCTAGAGAAAGACCATGGCATTTCTTAAATTTCATTCTTAGTCAGACATCTCCTGTAGCTATAAAAAAAACAGGGAAGGATGCAAGTTGTCTGAAATTTGGCAGGGATAAGCTGTCCCCTTTTTTAAATTTTACTCTCATGAGAAAGAGAGAAATACTCATTCAGGAATAAGCATACAGACCTAATGATATCAGAAATGATATCAAAAGTCCAGTAATACCCTCTGAGAGCTGTAGAATTCTGACAGTTTGTAAAATAATTTTGTTTCAGTTAAATTCAGAACACCTGATTTCAGATATTACTTTGTTATTAGACATACAACTGATAATCCTCCCAAGCAGTCAATTCAGAATGGCAGAGTCAGAGGTTCTCATCATACACAAAGTTCATATATTTGTTTTAAGACTTTGGATCATACCTCTGAGCCTGTTTAAAAAAAGAAAATAAAATCATGCTGTGAAACTTCGGCATGATATGATTTTCTGAGTTATAATTTCTTTCTTTTTACCCCTCTCTGTCATTCCTCCTTTTAGCCACCTTTGTCTTATCTTTGGCAGATGCTCATGACAGACTGAAGCTCACTCAGGCAACTCTCATAAGATTAAAAGGCAAAAGTTTATTCAAGATTTCAGAACTTTTTTTTTTTTTTGTTATTAAGTCCTTGTAGTTTATTAAATTTAGCTTCATTCTGAACAATCTATCAGTATACTGAAATGTAAAAGAATATCTGTTATATTAAAATGCCCAATACTCCTTTACTCCTTTATTTATGTAATTAATTTCACAGAGATATGCAGGAGTGCATTATGTTACTTTAATGGCTTCGGGGGGCCTTTAGAAAATATTTTGAACTACTAGTGACTGAAAGGTCCAAGAATATGGTCACTGTATTTTGAAAACATAGTATTTGTGTGTATAAAAACAGGTGTTTGTTACACATCTGAAGGTAGGGAATATGTTAAGATGCTTCTAATTTAATTTTGCATGATTTTAAACAAGTTTAATGAACTAGAAATATTAACCTTCTAGCATGAGATTGTCATTTATTGAATGCCTCAGTAATTTTAATCTGTTTAAGAATCACTGTATAATAGTATATATGGAACATTCACCACCTAGATTTTTCCCTTCCTATGTTGGGCAAAGTTTAATGGACGTATTTGTGGCTAATGAGAAAGAAAAACATCCAAGGGACTTGGATGCAGCAACTGAGTAATGAATGATGTTTAAGCAAACATGGAAACTAACCTTAAGTAACCTTAACCTATCCATTGAACAGTTTAAAATATGCTTAGACACAACAACATGCACTAAATTACTGCTATGTTGTAGTGTCCAAAAGTACTGCAAGCAGTTTAATTTACTATTGCCATAAAAGGAAACAATGCTTCAGTCTGATCTGATGAGCTAAGTTGTCCTGTGTTGACCTACTGTGATACATCTGTTGAGGCTGATGAAAATCTGTGCCAGATGGAAGAGACATGAATTGCAACTGCAGTATGTGACAGTTTTCCCTCCTATGGTATAAAGCACATGATTGTAGGTTTTCTCTTTCTTTTTTAAATACTATTATTTGAGGGGAAGATGAGCGTTTAATAGGATTTTGGAGTATTTTGAGTCTTTTTAGAAACTTAATTCTGTCAAATAACAAGCAGCTTTCAGGTATACCAAATTGCTGGAGAGGTGGGATTCTTTATTCAAAGATGCTGAAGAGTTATATGCTAGATGGGTGGAAAGAAATTCTGACGTCTGGGTGGGGTGATCAGGGCACTTCAATAGATTTTTTTATGTAAAATCCAATGCATTAATAAATTGATTTAAATCTTTAACCTCAGAAAATAAATTTTAGCCATATATTAATTAAGGTTGAACAGGTTGAGACATGGTTTTAGTTCATTTTACTCTCTGGATATGATAACTAAAGTCAGGTATAAATATGTAGAAAGAATAATAGGAGAGAACTACACCTGATTTCCATTATAGGTGATACACATTGCCGTAACTGATGCATATGAGGGGTTTTTTGTATTTCAATAAAATAAGGTGGTTTGTTAAGTCCTTCTTCTAATATAACAAAATTCCCCTTAGGATCATTAGGGAAAGTATTTACATCAAGTAAAGCCCACATAAGAAACAGAAAGCAAAAGTAGAATGAATGAAGAATAAGCAGCAGCCATTTTAGGGAGTTTCTGAATATTTCATGAAGTTTATTAAATTAGATGGAATTCCTATTAAAAGGTAAATTCCTTGCAAAGAGGGACAACAATATTGTATCTCAAACACAGATGACCATGTTGCTGTTGCTTTACAAATAACTACACATACAAGCCTACATTAAAAGCAGATTTAAAAAAAAACATAATTCAGAAATTAAAAAAAGAAACTAAAGTTGTCTGTAGAATACTGGAAGGCACTTCCTATACATATGTAAAATGTAGTATTTAATTATTTTTTTCCCCTCTCTGATCTTTTCCTTATTTAATGCACAGGGTACAACTGCTGATATTTTATAGAAAAATAAACATAATATCATTGAAACGTTAACTGAAACTAACTGAAAAAAAAAAAAAAAGTGAAAAATTAACTGAAAGTAAAATAATGTTTTTTTAAAAGAAAAAAAAAAAACCTAAGTACTGATTAATGAAAAATTCATGTTGGAAGGTTGGTGGCTAACCAGAATAATAAAGTTATTCACACCTTTTCCTAATATAGGTGACCTCCTTCAATCTGAGTCCATTAGGATACAAAAGTTATAACTATCATATTACTCTTTGCAACCCATATGCAATGGAGCAATTCAAAGACCATGTATATGGGCTTCACTCCACTGAGAGTATTCAAGTAGTAAAACTATCCAGTCCAAGACTGACAGTCTTTTTAATCACTCAGTAGCCCTTTGCACATCATTCGTGTTCTGTTTCTCTAATAATTAATCACTAAGTTATATTAGGAAACATTAACCTAAAGGTTATTGAATGGACCTCTAGGTTCATTCAATGTCTGTTACTATTGCGAGTGATAAACATTTGTGTTATATTTGTCTGCAGCCTGATTAGCTTGACAAAGGACAATAATTAACAACATTAAGCAGTGCCACATTAGAATACTGGCATGTACTTTTTCACTGTGATTGGAAATCTTTTATTTGTAGGATTTACTGGATTTGCATCCAGCTTTCCTTGAGTTTCCAACAGTAACATAAGTAATTGTTACCTTAGTATTGGAGTATTCACTATCTGTGTTATTGTGAGGAAAGAAAATATTGAGGTAATACGATCCACTATGCTAAGCACAAGATTGTGTCAACAACCCTTTCATGGAGAAGCGATAGAGCTTACTTAAAGAGTCACTGGACCTGGTTGGAAAGATTGTACTGGTAAACTTAAAGAGTACAAGCAATGACATCTCTGCAAATTAGTGATTAAATAACAGCCCCCACAAAAAAATACCAAAACACAGAATGTAGATGTAAGAAAAGGAGTTGGGAGTTGTTAGGTTAATTTAGAAATGATGGTTCAATTGAAAAACAAAATAAATCACAGCCAAAATATTTTGCTTCTGATGTTACGGAGGAGTCTATCTGAAACCAAGGAACTTATTGAAACACATGAATTTGCTAAATATTTTGGTTAATAAGTATTCTTTTTGCAAAAAAAAATGTATTAGTGTAGTACAAAAATAGTTCTGCTTGTTTGTTCCACTGAGCATAAGGATTTGTAGGAAGTTATCTGCTTTACAGTTTCATTTAAAGCGTTAAGGAAAGCATATTGCATTCCTTCCAACAATTTAAATGAACACAGACGTAACACCTTTATTCATTTGGCTACTCAGTCTGAATTATTTCTGATTACTCTTTAGCTGTGAGTAACAATTATCACAAAGTCCAGTATCAGAAACTGGCAAACTAAAATTATTGTTACATTTAGCCCCATGTTTTCTCTTAAAAGTGTTGCAAAAACAATTATCAGGAAACTGAACCATTACTGAAAACTATATTTCATTATTCCTCCTCACTCAGGCTAGTTCTTTGCTTTGAGGACAGCCTTTGAAATTAATTGAATAAAATAGAATAAAAATTATGTGCTCAAAAATTATTAATAAAATTGAACATTTTTTTCCCCAAAGCCACATAATTGAGTGGGTGTGTTAATACAACATCACAATGCATGTGATTACTCTACTGATTTCTCTATAGAAATCAATTATTTGGTATGACAGATGATGGGTGGTCACGTTATATTGCTATTATTGTTGCTGTTATTGTGAAAACAGCAACAATAGTTGTAACAGAAAAAGACATACCAGTCATAGTAATATCATCATCACTGCATTTTTATAGAATATCCTAAAAGATGGACAGGGCATCTCTGAATAAATATTATATCAAAAATAATTTCTGCTTTCTATTAAGTCCGGTTTTGTTTCAATATGACAAAATAGACAAGTACAGAAGTGGTCTTTAGATATTTCTTCAGCCCAGAGTCGGACTCTAGCTAAGGACTGTTGTTTGCTCTTAACAATCACATCGTTCCTGTTAAAGTGGAAGGAAATAAGGAGGATGCATGGTGAGAGGTAGAGAGATTTGCAGGGTCCTCCAAGGTAGGAATTACTACTCCTGTGCATGAGAGGCATGCAAGCTGTAGGGAGAACTGCAGACAGTTCAGCAAGAGGAATGGAGTCAAAATCCAGTCTCCCTTGCTGAACATTTCCTCTATAAACATAGGAGATATTGTTACTCTCTTCTCGCCCTGTCATTATGTTTGAGGAACTGATTTGGTCCATAACCTGCAAGGCCTTATTACATATTGGCAGTACCTTTACCTATTCTTTTAGGTCCCTTTGTTACAGTTGAAATAACTCAAATCCTTTGAGTGCATTAATGTACAAAACTAATTAATTTCAGCATATCATTTTTAGGAATTTTATGCCATACTTTGAAACCCTATTTATGCTTTGATGGAATCAATTTCTTTATAAAAATGCTTAGACTGTTACCTGGATCTTTCCTAAATGCTCAACACTCTTCCTAGTATTGTCTTGAAAATATGGCACAGTAGAAAAGATGGCAACATCCAGCCCAGGTTTTAGGAAACAGAACAGTGACTCTTTAGTAGCATGAAACTGTGAGTGAGAATAAACATAAGCTCTGCCTCAGTGAGGTACCTTTTCTTTGATTCTCTGGAAGGAGTGAGGATGGGCGCAGCCTGCAGAGGCTGTGGCACTGCTCTGCAATCACCTAAAGGCTTACTGCAGCGACAGTGACTCGAGGGCTGGAGGGATGTTTGTACTCCTCTGTTTACTCCACTCAGTCAGTATGCGATTGCTTCAGCACATAAGCCAGGGAGAGTAGAAAGTTTACTGTAACTACTTAGAGAAAAACTGCTTGACTCTAAACGGGCACCAGTGGTAGGCAGTGGGTCGGAGCAGAGGGTACGTGCGTCATGTACGCACTGAGGCATAACCATAAAGAATTAACAAAATCAGGTGTCCCCAAAGTGGAAAGAAACTCTGGTTATCAGCAGTCCTCCACCCCACACAGAAAACTTGCTCAGTGTAACTTGTTAGGTGGCAAAATGCAGCAAGTACTCATTCTTTCCTTGTTTCTTCACTGAACAACCCTTAGATGCAAAGGACTTTAGGATGCAATTTAAGAGCATATAAATGCTTTTCCTGGGGCTTAAAGTTTCAAACACAAGTTCATCAAAATTAAATCAACTGCTTACAGCCTAATCTGTTCGGAAACTCGCATACTTTATAAAATCAGTTTTAATTTCGGAGGCCAATATTAATTATGCACCAGCTGCTGTCTTATGCAACATTTTCAAATAAGTGATAAAGCAGTAAGCACTCCTCACGCTACTAAATTAAATGTAAGAGGGTCATAACTATAAATTTACTCAGGACATTAACAAAGTCACATTCTAAAAAGAAGTTATTGTGATGTGCATTAAATGAAAGTTAAATACACGATAAAAATAAACTATCATATTCTCATTCTTAATTGCAATATAATGCAAAATAAAGCAAGCTTCAAAATCTACATATATTCACGTTTTTCACAGGATTTCTAGGCAATTACAAATAAAACATTGTGGTTCCTCTTTTGGTCTAATTTCACTGCTGTAATCCAGATTAATTTGAGGAAGTAGAGTCAGACTGATGAAAAAAAGAACAAATTAGACGCTAAAGAAGAACTGGATCATGTATTGTGTGATTTTTTTACTAGAAAACATCCTCTAAGAATAAATTTTCTTCAGCTTCTTAAAAAAGCCATGAGCTCTCTCTTTTGGCAACATAAGAAAATTAAATGGATAAAATTCTAATTTAATCATTTCAGCCCATAATTTTTCAGTTCTTTCACTGTTTTGTAAGCTTTTTTTCAAGACTTGAAGTAAAATGAGACTAGGAAGAAAAAGTGTTTCTAAAATCTTTCTTGATCAACACTTATTGGCAAAAATACAGTTTTTCTAGCTACCATTTCACTTACAGTTCTGTAATTTGAGATCAAGCAAAAATTTACAAGAAGAAATTCTTATTTCATATCCAAATATACTAACAATGAGTCTTTTCTACAAATTATTTCAAAGTATGTTATGACAAAGCTATTGTACTTACTTTGAAATCTTGAAAGGCAGTCATAACTATGTATCATATTTGCTGAAAAGTAATAAACACAGCTATCAATATACAGCTTTAGGTTACCTTCCTTTTAAAATTAAGCATTCTGCTTTTTAAGAATCATCTTTTGCCACCAAAAAAATATGGAATCATAATATTTATTGTATATGTTACATAGAACTGTACAGCTACCACTAAATAATGCACTTAACACTTAAGCATTAGCATAGTAATTTGGAAGTTTTTGAATGAATGTACTGATTTATATGTAATTCCTGCTGTCTTTTCCATCTCTGTGGTTTCTACCAGCTGTACGTGTTACTTCTCTTGCCACTAGGGACAACTATCTTATACCAAGCATAGCTGACTTTTAATGTTTTACTTTGTTTTATTGCATTTCCCCAAGTTTAAATGCACAGATCCATTTTTGGACTACACAAGGAAACAATATACAAGTTTTTAAATACCAATGTGTGTAAATAGTCACTACAGAAATTTGAGAGATTATTTTTGCTAGAGGAATGTGTGCTCCTTTTATTTTCTATTCTCTTTCATCCTAGTAGCTTTTGCTTTGAAAATCCATGTTTCCAGGCAATAACAAGGGTATAAAGTTATTTTCTGCAATTGTGCAGTTCTAGCAATCTTTGTTTCTCTTAAGCATCTTCTACCAAAGTGATTGTATAAGCATTTTCCAATTACACATCAAAATGTTAAGTGGTTCTAATATATGCAAAGGCCACAATGCTGTGTTCTCTTGTGCAAGGTCTTCTTCATTAGTGTCTTACTTGACATACACCCTATTAACAGCTAGAAGAGGAGCAAGAAGCCCCTTAGTGGTAAACAGGTGGGTACAAAACAGAGGAGAAAAAACTACCTCAAAAAGTAAAGGGGAAGCATTTTAGTTTTTAAATAACCTGTAACTGTTAATTAGCAAGCCCACAGTTCTGCTCTGTGTTCAGTACAGCTCTTACAGCTGTTGGCCTAAAAAGCTACATGTGCCTCCCTCTCTTTTCGCTCCTCCAAGCAGGCTTCCCACAGTTCTACTGAGCCTCAATGCCCCGAAAAGACAGGACCTCTATGTAAAAGGACTTTTACACTTTTTGAAAATTCCCCTTCCTTCTGTAGCCTCCATTCTTCCTATTCTCACAAAGACAACTTTACCCTTACGTAATACCTGCAGGATGAATTGCTTAACACTTTTGGGTCGAGTTTCCTCTTCAGTTTGATCAAAGAGGGAGGCAAGGTGGGTCTGGGTCATGTTGGCCCGTGACCAAAGAAGTTCCTTCAGAGGCAGCTGCTGGAGCTGCTTGCAAGTGACTTGTAAAAGAAGAGGCAGCAGCTTCAGCTGTGCCCCAGGAATGACCTCACAACTTCACACACAGAATGAGATTTCACCTTTACCCATTTGGTGAAGCATATGTGGATGGAAAGTCTGGTATCTTCAATGCACAGCTAGTGAATTTGAATTATTTCCTTGTAACTAGGTGCACTGTGCTCCAAAAGGGCAGATGCATCCAGGTTGCATGTTAGAACATGTTTATGATCTAAGCACAATCAACGTAACAGATCAGTATGTCGACTATCCTTCTCTCCCACTGTACTTATTTAGCAAATAGGAAACTTCTGTGAGAAAAATCAGATAAAACATTTGTTGGATTACACAACCTTAAGCAAGCTGTATGAATCAGCTTTTTAGAAACTACTGCTTTTAATCTACAATAGTTTCTTTTTCTTCAGAGGAAAGAAGAATAGTTTGAGTAATTAATAGTTTGAGTTGTAGAAATACGTGAGACCAATACTTTTCTTTTCACCCTTTAAATACTTATCTATAACTCTACATATTTAACTATAGCACTCTCCTTTTCCACTTGTAAACTTGCCTTTCGTGTCCTTGGAGAAATGTTCCTAACTTTCTCAGCTCACAAGAAAGTGTGCTGAATCACCTGAAAACCAGACTTACTTCCTTGCTAACTGCTAAGTTTGTCAGTTACTAGATACTCCAGAATTCATAGCATAGATTTCACCTTCATAAATCAAGATTTCAAAACACATTTGTACATTTTCATAACAACTGATGGCCTTCCACACTGTTGCTCTTAAGTACACAGTTGGCCCACTGCAGGGAGAACAGTCAGGGAAAGCTGCTGAATTTATGTTCTTCAAGCTTTATTTTAAGTTCTACATCTGTGCTGGTTTTGGCTGGGATAGAGTTCATTTTCTTCACAGTAGCTAGTATGGAGCTATGTTTTGGATTTGTGCTGGAAACAGTGTTGATAACACAGGGATGCTTTTGTTACTGCTGAGCAGTGCTCACTCAGAGCCAAGGCCTTTTCTGCTCCTCACCCCACCCCACCAGCGAGTGGGCTGGGGGGGCACAGGGAGCTGGGAGGGGACACGGCTGGGACAGCTGACCCCAGCTGACCAAAGGGATATCCCATACCATATGATGTCATGCTCGGCATATAAAGCTGGGGGAAGAAGAAGGAAGGGGAGGGATATTTGGAGTGATGGTGTTTATCTTCCCAAGTGACCGTTACGTGTGATGGAGCCCATCTCTCCTGGGGATGGCTGAGCGCCTGCCTGCCCATGAGGAGTGGTGAAAGAATTCCTTGTTCTGCTTTGCTTGTGTGCGCGGCTTTTGCTTTACCTCTTAAATTGTCTTTATCTCAACCCATGATTTTTCTCACTTTTACTCTTCTGATTCTCTCCCGCATCCCGCTGGGGGTGGGGAGCGAGCGAGCAGCTGTGTGGGGCTCAGTTGCCAGCTGGGGCTAAACCACAACAACATCACAACAAAATTCATGACGGAAAAGATTTGCAGAGTGAATAAGAAAGCAACCATAAGCAGGAACCAAGAAAATGAAAGCAATAAGCTGGCAGAAGTGGAAAGTAATGGGGAGCCAGTCTGCCAAAAGAAATGTGGATGTTGAAAATGGTATTTTCCAGCACACATACAAGATGAACAGAGGAGAAACAGAAGTCAGAAAGTGACTTTCAGTCCAACAAAAACAACAAAGCCCTGACACCATACTGACTTGTGAGAACTAGCATAGCTCATCGGTAAAATTTTGTGAACCTAAATTTATCAGGGTCTGGGAAACAAGACACTCCCACTCACCTGATGCATAAGGTACATACACGTATTTTTCCTCCCATGTATCCGTATTAGACGTATCATCTTTCTTGTAAAGTTTGGTTTTGTTTTTTTGTTTGTTTGTTTTTTCATTTAATTTGAAATATAATTTAATTTATAAAACAAGATTAAATAAACTTTGGTTGCCATGGATACATAACCAATGTACATATCTAAATCATTCCCAGCAATACAATGACATCAAGTTAAAATAAATTACTTTTCAGGTAAAGTGTAATATTTTTCATTAATGCTATATGAATATTGAATAAAATTTTATGATTACTTAACATTTGTTTGTATTGTGTATTACACAAAATTAAGAGCTATAAGAGAATTAATGTGGTAAGAAAACATTTCAAACAAAATGGAACATAGGTGGAAGAGATCTAACAGCAAGTATCACTTTGACTCTGATTCTACTCTTTCCTGTATTAGTTGTTTGCTCTTTCCTTTCCTCTTGACATCTATGTTTTCAGTATAGTCCTTTTCTCTTTCTTCAGTTATATCTTCCCCCTGCCTCAGTCCTTTCTCTTATTTCTTGCTGCCCCTATTCTTTCCTGCTATTTTTAGTTACTCTGCTCCTGTGCCTTTTTCAACCGTCATTTGGGCTCAGCAAGAGAGCAAAACCAACTCACACAGGGAAAGAGCCGAAGGGAAAGGAAAAAAATCTTTTCTCAGTCTTCCCAAATGAATCTATAGCTTTTCCAAGTGAAAATACACTTGAAGGAATGATTTGCTGAAATTTACTAGTTTAACAGAGAAAAGTTGCATCTACCTGCTATTTAAGGAGTAATGTGCTTCAGAAATAATTCAGTTAGGCAATGTGATTCTGGTTGTCACACTGGTCAAAATGTTATTGAAATTGTAATTTATGGCAAACTGCTATCTCTGTTTATATTTAGTATATAAAGAGTAACTGTTTATTATTTCTTGGTTGCATATTCTTATTTCTCCTTACCGATGCAAATAAACGTGAATGCAAAAAGCTAGTAAATTCTTCCTGGTCACCACTTACATCTATTACATTTGTGTGTTAAACTAACCCAGAAGCAAAACAATGTTGTAGAAATACTAGCTACAAAAAAGCAGGACAAAGGTTCAAGAGATACTTGATGTTATAAATCTATTATATTCCCTGATTTTTATGTAGTACACAGATCTTTCTTCTAGGAAAAGCTTTCTTAGACCAACTTTGCCTCAAAGGGTAGGTGCAGGATGTTACAAGTGCAGAAGCACGTCATTCCAGTTTTCATAATATTAAAGAAAACAAATAAGCAGCCCCTTTACCAGCCCCCAAACTGTACTTTGAACAGGAGCTTTCAGCTTGGTAAGAAAAAGTAATTTTGAGAAAATCTAATACCAATTATTTTAAAAATTCTCAAAATTTTGGCTTACAAAGTTTATTTTTAATAATTGTATTGGCTTTAATACCCAGCAGTTTTGAAAAATGTTGGAATCCTTTTTGAATCTGTACTACTGCATTATCATACAGAAAACAGTTTCTGCTCTCAGTAGAGGACAGAGCAGACAGATGAAAAACGTCACTAGACAGGAAATAAAGTCAGAAGAAGTACATTATCTTTAGCATAACCTAATTTAGCAATTTGTAACAATCTTTAAGCAACAACCACATTTCAGTTTCCAAGTCTTCAAACAGATGTAGTCTTATTATATTTTTTCTAATTATTTTTATATTATCCATTCTAGTCAGTATGATCACATACTTGAAGAAATAAGAAATCATGTATGATTTTTCACAGGGTTATTTTTCCGTACCCTGGAAACACTAGGGAGAAGCATATTTACAAAAAGGATAGGAATATTTCTGCACTTTAACATGGCAAGGTAATTGTCATTTAAAAGTGTTCTTAATGCTGGTGTCTCAGTATTTACAATAAGCTGTATGGGAAAGCTGTGGAATAACCACTTTCAATTTTAAGTTTCTCTGTGAAATTAAAGAATAATGAAAAATCTTTTCAAAGAAAATAAATGCAGGAAATGTTTTTTGTTCTATTCCATAGAAGAAGATATTTGAACCTTAGGATGTTTATAGAATAATCAACTTCTGTTTTTGTCCATAGATGTTTCTGAGGCAAGGGGTGTGGTTGACATGCCTGAGGGACAAGATGCCATTCAGAGGGACCTGAACAAGCTCAAGAGGTGGGTTAATGTGAACCTAATGAGGTTCAACAAGGTCAAGTTCACGGTGCTGCACCTGGGCCAGAGCAACCCCCAGTATCAATACAGGCTGAGAGATGAAGGGATTGAAAGCAGCCCTGCAGAGAAGGACTTGGGGGTGCTGGTGGATGAAAAGCTGGACGTGACCTGGGAATGCATGCTCGCATCCCAGAAAGCCAACTGTATCCTGGGCTGCATCAAGACAAGTGTGGCCAGCAGGTTGAGGGAGGTGATTCTTCCCCTCTGCTCTGCTCTGGTGAGACCCCCCCTGCAGTGCTGTGTCCAGCTCTGGGGCCCCCAGCATAAGAAGGACATGGACCTGCTGAGGAGGGCCTAGAGAAGGTCACAAAGATGATCAGGGGCAGGAGCACCTACCTTATGAGGACACCCTTATGGGGTTGTTTGGCCTGGATAAGAGAAGGCTCAGAAAGACCTTATTGCAGCCTTTTAGTACTTAAAGGGGGCTTATCAGAAAGATGGGGAGGGATTTTTTAGCAGGGCCTGTTGCAATAGGACAAGAGGTAATGGTTTTAAGCTAAAAGAACGTAGATTCAGACTAGACATAAGGAAGACATTTTTTATGATGGAACAAGTTGCCCAGAGAGGTGGTAGGTGCCTCACCCCTGGAAACATTCAAGTCAGGTTGGATGGGCTCTGAGCAACCTGATCTAGTGGAAGCTGTCCCTGCTCATTGTAAGGGGGTTGGACTAGATGACCTTTAAAGGTCCCTTCCAACCTGAACTATCTTGATTTTAATAAACCAACTCCAACTGATTGCCTAGATGAAATTAAATAGAAGATTGATTATAATGGTATATATTTAAATGAATTGTACAAAAGGACAAGATAACTAAATACTTCAAATCGACCTGCTTGGAGCTTTTTTTTATTATATTATCTTATAAAAAAGTGAAATGAAATGACATAATAGAGCTTTAGCATATTAAATGTCTTTTAGAAATGGCTTGCAAATTGCTAGCTATCGTGTATGACAAATACATACCTTTGGTGGTACATTTCCTATGTATCTGATAAAACTTCTCTGAGAAAGACATAAACATTATTACAGTAAAAGCACACAATCCAATGTAATATTACTTCTTTTAGTAACGGTTCAACACTATTTTGTGTGACTAAACTTCCTTACCCCACTTTTCCCACAAAATGATGCATACCACCATTTCTGTATTTCTCAGAATCATAATCCAGTGCATTTCAGTAGGAAGTTAATGAAATAATTTTAACTTTTAACTATATGGTTTATCACTGAGTATTAGATAACTGAGACCAATGTATGCAGACACATACATGTTCTACTTCTCTCAATAAACAAGTCAAAGCACCTCTCTTCCCCTTGCTGTCTTGCTACACTACTTGAAAATGAAGGTATACACTACCAGGTTAAATTAAATAAGAGACCTGAATCCTAACATATTCAAGATATTGAAAATAAGTAGCCAAAATGCTAGAAAGTTACACATTTCTGAAAAAAAAAAATCTATTTTATGATTCTCTTAATATGATTAAAAGCTTAGGTCTGCTTCAAATCTTAACATGCCAGACAGTTTCCAGGCCTTTTTTGCTTTTGTGATCTGTGGAGTAATCATTACATTACAAGATATTCTAAGCCCATGAGATCTGATTTCATAAAATAACTTCCAAGCCCTAATATCAGCTCACACGTGCACATGTTCAACAAGCAGTTCAGAGCATTGGCTAAACAGTATTTACACATTACCATAAATAACTGTCCCTCCTCTCAACCTAGATTACAAGACCTTGAACTTCCTATCATACTTTTTTCTCACAATCAAAACTTTTCCAGCTTTATTTTCTCTGAGTAAAGTCTAGCTAAAACCCAGATTTATTTTTTATGTAGCTTATTCTGGAAGTATCACATGGATTATCTTGAGTACTCAACTACAGAAGAGTGGCCTTTGCTGTTTATCTTCACTATTGGTTTTGCCATGACTGAAATGCAGTTGCAATCAGGATAGAACAGCTGTAAGCAAGCACAACTCTTTTTCTATCACATGATCTGTGGTCGTGCTAAAGCTGGTCGCTAACACAGGAGGCAGTGCACACCTCCAGATCTCCTTTCCTCTTTGTTAAGTGTACCACTGTCAAGAACAACTGTGGTAACACTATAATTTCTTCAAACATGAAAGTACTATGCAGATGTGATATGACATGGATGTTTTCCCAATATGTCAGGCTGATCAGCTTCAATAAAATTATTATAGAGAATGTTGTTACTTCTGAAATAATACTCTATTTTGCCAACCTTTTATTATACAATCATGGTATTTTCTTTGATTTCACTATGTCCTGGGTTGAGTGAGTGGTGGAGTTTTTTGGTGGCAGGGGAGGGGGCTATCGGGGCGGCCCCCTGTGAGAAGCTTCTCGAAGCCCCCCCAGCTCCACGTCAGCTCCACTTCTGTTTGGGAAATTGAGCCAATCAGCTGCGCCTCTGCGATAACGTATTTAAGAAGGGATGTGGTGATGGGCAGTCGGACTTGTGAGGAGGAGTTGCTACAGCTGCATGAACACCAAGGTCAGTGGAGGAATGGAGGAAGAAAGGAGGGGGGAGGTGTGCCGGAGCAGAGACACCCCTGTATCCTGTGGGGAGACGGCAGGGCGGCCCCCCCCGCCACCCATGGAGATCTACAGTGAAGCAGACATTGATTTATGGCCTGTGGTTTCTGCCTGGTTTATCAAGGTGCTGTGCCCGAAGAAGGCTGGGGCCTTGTGGGAAAAGGCAGCCCCGCTGCTGTAATTCAGCACTGGGAGGATTGCAGCATGCGGGGGAGTCCCACGCCAGAGCAGCTCAGAAAGGGCTGCAGCCGTGGGAGAGAATCCAGGGGGAGAAAGTTGGTGACCCATGACGGAGCAGTGTGGGGAATGCTGCAGCCCGTGGGAGGGACTCACATCAGAGAAAGCTTGTGGAGGACTGTCTCCTGTGAGAGGGGGACCACAATGGAGCGGGGGGAACAAGTTCCAGGAGCTCCCCCCACCGAAAATGGAGAAAGAGGCAGCACTAACTGCACTCCCCATTCCCTGCCCCTGTGCCACTGGGGGAGGAGGTAGAGATATTGGGAGCAGAGCTGAGCCCGGGAAGAAGGGAGGGGTGGGGGGAAGGTGTTCTCAAGACGTGGCAATGCTTCTCACTGTCCTACTCTGTTACGTGTTGTTAGTGTCTGTAATAAATGTATGTTCTTTTTTTTCTTCCCCTAACGAGTCTGCCTTTTGCTCGTGACCATAAAGGGGGATTTTTTTTTTTCCCATTCCAGTCCTATCTCAAACCCCAACCCTGGCTCTCTGTCCCTTCTTATTGCCGGAAGAAAAGGGAGAGAGAGTGGCTGTGTGGTGGTTGGCTGCCGACCAGGCTCAAACCACGACATACTATTTTTAAATCATCTGGGTATTTCAGTCCTGCCCCTCCTCAGACCTCCGTGCAGGTGGGCTATGACCAGTAGCCACATCATCAACAATTATTTTCCCTCTCTTTGAGCAGAAGTCATAGGAACAATCACTCAGAAAGAAGCAAGCAGACTGGTATGTGATCTAAAACTGTATAGGGCATTTCTCCTTAAGACGTTAGGATTATGCCCCTAAGGTTAAAAAAATAAAACAGAAAAGCAAAATTCAGACCTTACACTACTGGAAACTTGCCTTTGACTTCAGTCACATCAGTATTTGTCCCATAAAAACAGATTTTCATCTGTAACCTCCATGAAGTGTCTATTGTGCAAGTTTAATTACAGAAAAAAAGCCCCAATGTGTTGTTGCACCCATACAGAAATGTTAACTGGACATTTCTCTTTTGGCATATATCATCCTGGTGTCTCAAAAAAATAATCTTTCACTCTCCCACATACACACATTGGAGGGTAGCTTTTCCAGTTTTCACAGTCTATTTATAGATGGAAATTTTATTTTCATTTTCTGAGGCTTACAGGGAAAGGAATATTAGTCCAACAAAATGCAAGTTATGTCTTTTAGTAATAACAATAATGGAATAATTGTGGTTGCAAGTGGTTGCAATGCTGTCAGACTAGTCACTGCAAAAGCAGAGAATATGTTTCTTTTCTTACTTATAACTAATTATTCAATTAAAGCACCACCATACCTTCTTGCTTAATCTGTTTATTTTCCTTATTCAGATAAGAGTTGCCAGTTCTAGTCGTGTATTGCATCTTGAATTTAATCTGAGCACTACTTATTTGTCAAAGACTCTTCCCAGTTGACAGTGCTGTGAAAAATGCAATTATACAAAGCTGATAGGTTGTTTTTTTTTTTTTTTTTTTAAGAAGCAGAAACTGTCACGTTTATTCACCCTGCATGTAGAAGCCTCCACACAATTATGTCAAAATGTGAAGATATTACGGACAGACATTGGCAGAAATATTTTCAGGCCTTTAGTGTGTCCAGATTATACGTAGATCATTAATATAGCTTAGAAAGCATGAAAAATGAATGTATTCAGGCAGACTAAATTAATATCTCTACTCAAAAAGGACTGTAATGAAGTTTTCCTCTTTACCTGATTGATGTTACCTTTAAGTGACAAGGAGGCCATTCATCTTAAGCAGTAACTGTGGGAAATAAAGTCAGTGTTATCTTTATAGTTTCATCTCTCTTCCCTCAGCAAAAATTATGCAAACGCATACACTTAGAGGACTAAAAAAAGGGTGGGGGGACCCACATAAAAGCTACTGAAGTTGATAAGAGCTCAAGTCTCTCAAATGTGCTTTTTGTCCTTTTCCACTTCTACCAGCTGCAACACAAAGGAGAGATCATGACCTTCACAAAAGAAGTGACCTCGTAACTGCTAAAGCTCTTCAAAAAGTTACAACCTCTCTCCCATAATGAAAGTGCCCAACAGAAAGATGAACCACACTTTATATTCTACTCACAGAGTACAGCTTCTTTCCAGCCACCAGAGTAAACTGAACTTCCAGTTTCTGGGGTTGGAAACTTGGACCTGGAAATAGGAACTAACAGTCTCACACCGTCTATCTCAGGAGGAACCTGAGAATACTATTTCTTCTGCTACCAGATGGGTCTCTCCTATTTCATCTCTAAAACTAGCTTCTATGCAATTAAATGCTAAAGAAAAATCTCTTACTTATAATTTAATTGAAGATGCTGTAACGATGGACTCTTATAAATTCATCTATACATATATATATATACAGAAAGCATATATTTGAATGTAAACTAGAAGTTCACATTTAAGATAGAAAATACAACATACAGATGCATTTTGTCTGCAGTTAAACCCATGCTAAACTGCTGAAACGACTCTTAAACAAAATAAGCCTTCATGTTTCTAGATTTTCTTTAAACATCTTAATCTTAAATTACACTTGTAGCCTGGAGGTAGGAATAAAGGTTTTCTTGTTTTGTCTCAAGAGCTAAATATAGTTGGTAATTTGAGATTAATTTTGTATTTGGCTTTCATTTTCATCAAAACAAACAAAAAAATAAGACAAAAGGCACTGAAAAGTAGAACTGCAGAAAGTTTAACCTGAACACTTGAGGCCTGAAACTGAAGATTTTTGCAGAGCTGTTAGTGTAACATGCTGGCTAATATCCATCGCTTATATCAGTTAGAGAGAAAAGCAGATACACTTAGCATGTGGTTAATAGAAAGTCTTTAATTGCTGTCATAGAGAGTTCCCTAGGGAACAAAAAATTCTACATTTTCCCCTTTTGATGGCTGAAAAGTTTCAATGGTTGCAGAATTATTGTGCTGTAACAGGTGGGGATCATCCAAAACCCTATTAAGTGGCTCTGTTTCTCTCTTAAATAGTTAGAGGGTTTAATGTCTAATGTGGAGACATGCTGGCCAGATCCATGCACAGAAGTGGTCCTATGGTGCCAGAGGCCTCATGTGGAAGATAGTGACAAATCCCTATTGACTTCAGCAGCAGCAGAAAAGCCCTCTTAGCTCTGGCACTGTAGCCCACATCAAATACAATGTGTTAATGCTTTCCCTGCCTCCTCCTTCGGCATCAGTACCACTCCTCAGGCACTGGCTGAAGCATGGCCCTGACAGCAGGCATTCAGCCTTTACCAGCAATAACCAGCAGCCTTAGCACTGGGCAGCTGCTGTTACCCTTCAGTGGCTGAAGGGGTGTCTCAACCACTGAGTAGCATATTTGCATCCCTAATGACTAACTCCCCCCTAATGCCATGGCATTACTGTTTACTGAACTATTAGATTAAAATCTTGATATGTCTTGTCATATTGGTGAGAGCCTTGGGCAATGAATGAATTCAAATGCTGAAGTAAGTTACTGGGTGGATATGAAATCTAAAGAGCTCTGGATTTTTTTTTTTTTTTAATCATTTTTTTTTAAAGGCACCAAACATTTGGAACAGCATCAGAACCCAAATTAAATTCTATGAAACCTTCATTGAGCAGCGGAATCTGGAGGCATTTGGACACCCCAACCAAGCAAAATTGTTTCACATGCTCATTGTGCACTGGCACAGTCTAGCATGCAGAACCCTTGAAAAAGGGTAAGGCTGCAAAACCAGCTTGCTCAAGATGTCAAAGATGCCATAAATCAACACTGTCGGGGCAAAGTTTGTCCCGTTTGCAATTCAGAAACTAGAATCGTATTCCATCTACAGCATTTTTGAGATGTCTGAAGAACTTGGCACCAGAACTGAAGCATTAAAATCCATTTTAGAGCCATTGCATGAGTAAGGGGAGGATTCTCTAGCAATGGCAAGATACCACCATGGACTAGCACAGGAAGTGGAAGAAGCAACACTCATCTATAGACTTCAAAGGTAGCCTGCAAACATCAAGAAAGTAATAGCTTTCATAACACATATTGGTGATGTTCTCCAGAGCAGTCAGAATCAGCCTCCCCATTCCAGTCTCATTTCTCCTAGTCTGTGCTCAAGACCTCCTCACAGTCTCTGAGCACAGCCACTGTGCTCCAGCCCCTTTAAGCAAGACTACCACCATTCCTCTATCCCACCTCACCTCTGTCTCCAGTTCTATCATATCATCACTGCTGTAGCCCCCTCCCCTGCTACCAAAACCCCCACCACTCACTCAAACCCAAGACATATTTCCTTCTGGTTGTCATCCAAATTTGTCCCACAAGGCTCTTCTTTCCCCTTGATGCCTCAAGTCCCTGAGGCTATGTCTACATGAGGAAGTAGAAAATTTGTAGGGTGAATCAGACCTGAAGTCCACACAATGCACATTTTGTATCTATGTTTCACTACTGAAGCAAGTATGTCACTCCAAATAAAGTCATATACTTCCTCATGTGAAATCTGTAATCTTCTCTTCACTTGGGTTTTCTATAATATGAAGCAGTCATTTCCCATGCTGTGCCTTTGATTAGAAAGCACACCACTAGCAAGTTACACTGAAATAAATTATGTCCCGATACATCTTTTTGAAATGCATTTTACTATTTTTCCTTTAGTTTGTTTGTTTCATTACAAGCATAGTAAGGTATTTGCTACTCCAAACTGCTTGGGAAAACCCACCAACTTTGATTTTATTTTATGTTTTTATGTGGGTAACTGGTCTAAGGTGACAAATGATTTTAAAAAAAGAAACAGTAAAAGTTTTTTAAGAAGTGTCATATAGGGAAAAATGTAATTTTATTTTCTAATAGAGTATTTACACATGTCAAAATGTAGGTCAGTATTAACTTATGATTCCATCTTAATTTAATTCTTAAATATGTCTGTCATTGGTAATGAGTGTCATATCTCCACAGCAACCCTGCTCTTACCACTGTTATCTCTGTTACATTTAAGAAAATTTATACTAAAGTAGAAATCTCACCTCCATACATCGTAAGAGAGGTTCACATGTAAAGTCTTAAGAAAGTCTAGGTTAGAATTTTCATATATCATATTATATGCATATAACTTAAAGTGTGATATGCTCAAATGGCCTTAAGGCTTTACTTTTTATGTTCTAAATCACAGTATTGGTTGTTCAAGAGGTTTTGATCTCTAAGCCTAGTAGTGAAATAAGATTGATGCTGTATTTTGTTTACCAAATATTAATTTTTCTCTTGAAAATCAACACATCTGCAAATGATATGGATGGACATATTTATCTGTATGATCTGTCTATAATATCTTAAGATACTCAGTGGTTATTTACTTGTGCTGCATTATTCCAAAATCATTGTGTTTTCAAGTAAAAAATGTGAAAATAGTACTCATTTTCTCTAACACATCTGGCTTTTTTCCTACTTTTTTATGCCTGTGTAATTAAATAAATCATGTACTACACTGCAATATTGATTCCCGGGAAGTTGGACGTTTGGAAGAGATGTTTATGCCAACTTGTAACACCTAGAACGCAGATAAGGCCCTTCCATTATGTGTTGCATAAATATAATTTTTGGTTAATAATTCTGCTGATTTTCAAGGAAAATCATGATGAACGTAGTTTATTTGCACATTTAGTAAAGGCTAGCACATTTATTTATCCATTTTCTAGAGGATAAAAAAATCTGTGCCCTATTTTGACATCTGGGTAACTTGTCCATATCACTTCAACAATATTTTTGAGAACCCAGTAAAATGAGTTCAAATGGGAAAAATAATTAGACGCAGTCATGGAAGCATTGCTCAGCCCATTAGTCCTACAGACCACTGAGGAAAGGTGAAAAGAATGTCTGATGAGAGCTTTAACATGAAAGCAGTGAGACAGTGGCACAGGTTGCCCAGAGCAGCTGTGGCTGCCCCCTCCCTGGCAGGGTTCAAGGCCAGGTTGGACGGGGCTTGGAGCAACCTGGTCTGGTGGAAGGTGTCCCTGCCCATGGCAGGGGGGCTGGAACTAGATGACCTTTAAGGTCCACTTCTAACCCAAATCTTTTTATGATTACCAGAGTCCAAAACCCACAGCTTTCTCTAATTAAATTTCAACAGCGATAAGAGATTTATCACTCAGACCTTCAAAAAATTGTGAATGAGGGTGTTTCACTGCTGCTCAGTTACTTTGTACGTTTTATATATACATATACACACACACACTCCTTGATGTGTATGTACATACATACACTAATTCCTTTATTCCCACCCTTCTCCCATACATTTCTTAAAACAAACCCCACTTCCCGAATCCATTCAGAAGTACTTGAGTATAACTTAAAGGTTATACAGTTACACATTCAAGAGTCAGGAGGCACACCGAAGTGAAGACTGAATTTACAGATTTATAGTAGTGTCTATCTCATCATTGCTCTTTATGGTCCCATACAGACAGAATAGCACTGATGCCTTCCAGTTCAATAGAGGAATAGAAATCATTATCCACTTCTAAATCTATTCAGTTTTTATATTTTTTTTACATGAAAATTCAGAGATTAAGAAATCTGTGAGGTTAACAGTTTTCCAAAGAACTCCACATCATCAGTGATATCCAAGGTATCTAAAGGAACTGTGGAGTGAAAAAAAAGAAAAATATATGTATTCTTGCTCTTTCACAGATGATAATCCTATGCAAATTGACTATGATGAATGTTGGATATGAAATGACTGAGATTTTAATGCTACTCTCAGCAATTAAATTGAAAAGAGTTAAATAGCAGTTCTAAAGTTACTGAAGCATAACTCAAGTAAGTAGTTAGGTAAGGCATAAAAATGCTACTTCAAATTTATGATAGACACAGCTCGCATCTATAGGGATATTCTTTTGAGATCCTTTTTTCCAGTTCTGTTTCTTGGACAAGAATGAGCATAAGAACAATTAAATGTTTTTTCCTTCTTCTGTTCTGCAGTGATAAGAAAGACTGTCAACTGCTTATTGCACCACTCGTTCAGAATGTGGAATCTTCAAAATTTTGGGTCCTAACTCTGCTAAAGCTACCTTTACTTCCATCCCATCTGCTGTTGAAGTGCACATAGAAAGGTGTCCTGGTTTAAGTCCAGGGGGCAACTGAACATCTGGAAGCCAATCCCTCACTCCTTCCCCCTCAGGTTTGGGGAGGAAAAAATAAAACAAAAGGCTCTGGAATCAAGATAAGGACAGGGACGGACGACTCGCTAATTATGGTCATGGGCAAAAGACAGACTCAACTGGGGAATAAAAAAAACAAACAATTTCATTTGAAAACCACCACCACTTAATTTACCAATCAAATAGAGCAGGACAGTGAGAAATGCAACATCTTAAAAACACCTTCCCCCCCAACCCTTGTTTCTTCCAGGGCTCAGCTTTGCTCCCAATTTCTCTACCTCCTCCTCCCCAGAAGCACAGTGGGGCTGGGGGCTGCGATCAGTTCATCCCGTTTCTGCCACTACTTCTTCCTCAGGTGGGGGAGACTCCACACATTCTTACCCTACTCTGGAGTGGGGTCCATCTCACAGGAGATAGTCCTTCATGAACTTCTCCAATGTGAATGTGAGTCCTTCTCATGGGCTGCAGTTCTTCCGAAACTGCTCCAGCGTGGGTCCCTTCTGTGGGCTTCAGTTGTCCCAGCAACAGACTGCTTGGGAGTGGGCTTCCCTCAGCCCCGGCCTTCTTCAGGCGCAGCCACCTGCTGCAGTGTGGGGTCCTCCACAGGCTGCAGGTGGGCATCTGCTCCACCAGTGATCAACATGGGCTGCAGGGGGACAGCCTGCCCTCTCACCATGGGCTGCAGGGGAGTCTCTGCTCCGGTGCACTTCTCCCCCCCTTTCTTCAGCCGACCTCACTGTTTGCATAGGTACTTCCCTCAGCATTCCTTCACTCCTCTCAGGTTCCCCTTCCTCAAGACATTATCTCAGAGGTGCAACCACCGTTGCCGATGGGCTCGACCCTGGCCAGAGGTGGATGTGACTTAAGAGCTGGGCGAGGCTCTAGAAGCTTCTCACAGGGATCACCTCTGTAGCCCCCTCTCCTACTACCAAAAAACCCCACCACACACACAAACCCAACACAAAAGGCTTCTGTTTATATTTTAAAAGACCATTTTCAGAAGGCAGCTGTCATTTTAATGGCTTCTTTATGGGTTAAGTTTTCTCATGACTCACTTGCATCTCATTTTTGCTGTTTATATGTTGGTTAAAGTATATTTGACACAATCAGGTTAGAAATGCTCAATATTTATGCCTATATATTGAATACATAAAAAGAGGCATGGCCTACTAAAACACTTTACTGGCAGTCCAAGATTTTCCAGCTTTGACACTGATTTAATCAGCAACATGATTTACCTTGTTTTCCAAAGGAGTAACAATACAGAAGTGTACAACAGGAAACATACAGTAAAGCTCAGGCCATAGCATAACATACTGACATACAGTTATTGATATGAACATTACTGTAAACACATCAAAGGCATTTATCTACTGACAAGTTTTACCCCACTATTGCAGTAACTGCCTGCAGCAATGCTAACATGGTATCTCAACAGACCTGGTACATTAAATGAGGACAGTCAAAGTAAATTGGAAGATATTCAAAGGCCAAGGTTTGATGTGAAGGTGATTTATTAAGATTTATTATTTCCTCTGGGGCAACACAAAACCAAATTTAAGTACTGACCAAGGTGCTATTGTCAAACTTATTCTTTACAGAGAGCTCAGTGGTCTTTAGTGATTCCACAGCTATTTCCTAAAGGCGAAGGGTGTTTATATGCAAGGGAAGCAACTCAAAGAAAACTGGCAAAAATATGAGTTACCGCATCAACTTTAACAAACGCATATAAATCAAAAGCATTCATAAGAAAAAGGAAATTGCATTTCTTAAGCTTCAGAAGAAAAGGCAGAGCACATTTTATCTGGAGCAAAAAAGGGAAAAAGGATACTCAGAACAGGGAAACATAGGGGTAATATGCTAGATATTCAGGTTACTCTGAGGTAACGGTGTCAGACAGTCTAAGGGCATTGAGCATGACATTTTGCTCAGCCTCAAGGCCAAAACATTCCTTGAGATTCTTAAAAGAGAAGCACTAAGATGAAAATTAGTTGTTATTAAATATCATCTGGAATTGTTACGCTGCTTTATGAATCATTTTGGTGGCTATGTTTTCCACTTCTGTAATTGAAGAATTCCTTTTATTTCTTTAGAAGCTTGCTGTGTCGTAACCCTAATCTTGCCTAGTTTTACAAGTGAGTCCAGATAAAGCTAACTAATAAGGATTTTTTTTTTTTTTAATTTTTATAAATCCCATTAAACTGTGCATACACAAACCTGAGACAGATTTGAAAAAACAAGGTATTGGGGTAAGCCTTCTTTTGAACTCCAGATGTCAGCATCAAGTGACAGATTTTGAGGAAAAGCCCTTCCTATTTGGCAGGCACAAGCCAGCATCTCTCTGGCAAGAAGCAGATGGCAGAAATACAGATGAATGCTCTGAACATTCACCAAGATCATCACTCTAATCAAAAATTGAAGTGCAGAATAGCCAAATGAAAGCACAGAAGTGACTATTAATGCTCAAATATGTGACAAGATATAAATCAAGCAAAATTGAAGTGGGAAGAACCACTCTTTTTTCACACACTGCTTCCAAAATTATCTTGCTTCTCTCACAGGTGTGCCTCCTGTAGCAAGAGCTCGGCAACTATCAAAAATAAAGTCTCTCTTCTTAGCTCTGTTCTTGGGACATATAGTATTAATCACTCAGTCTTTGAAAACAATCTGATCAGAAAGAAAGACCAGGTAGGCTTAAGAGATATTGGAAAGATGACAGTAAACCCGAATTTCTAGATTTACTGTCTTTTGAGTTTAAAAGTCGGTCATAAACCAATATCATTTCAGAATGAAGGAAAGAGATATGGTGATATCCTGACCCATATAATTTGTTTGTTCCAGCAGGTTATACTTGCCCCTTAATATTTCTAAACCGTGTATGTATACGGATATGCCCTGTGTAAACCTTAGATTATAGCTTAGTTTTCAGTTCTGAAGGCTGGATTTAAACAAGCGTAAGTAGGAAACAGCATCTTAGTCATACAATAATAATGCAACGGCAGTACCCATCTATTCATCTAGGGTTATACAACTGGGAGCTGCATAGTAGTAGTTATAACAGCACTTGGAGTGAGCATATCCCACTGTGAATGGCTGCAGTTGTAGATTGCATATGTTATTTTAGTTATGACTGGTTAATCTGCAGACAATTTTATCAGCTATGATAAAATGCCATCATATTCAATCATACAGTAGTCTCCCATATTCCTCTGGGTTCTCAGTTTTGTTCTTACTGAGAGGTACTTTGGAACCGAAATCAATACCGACTTGAGTTGCCTGTAATATGCATCTTTCTAGAGAATCAATCAGAGAATTTGTGCATCAACATTTGAAAATGCAACTGCCATGTTCTTCATTTTGTTGTCAGTATAAACAATTACTGAATGCCCAAAACAATACACATACAGGGAAAAAAATCAAAGAACATTGAAGTTACTGCGATTATATCGCTACTATACTCACCAAAAAAACCACATGGAGCTGTTATCCATTGGACAACACAATCAGAACAGTTTTATGTTATTTTTCCTTCAATTCTGTAATTATGGGCCTACCTTAAATTTTTCATATGCATTTTTTTTCTAAAAAAATAGTAATTTTAATTTAATCTCTCAGACAAATGTAGTGCTAAGAAAAGTTACTTTCAGAATGGTCTACAATGGCAAGCTTCAGTTAGTTTATTTCTAGCAGTGAATCATATTAGATTCCAAGTAGAAGACCCCTGGACTACAGGAGAAGAAACTCTCAGCAACAATACCAAACCCTTAGAGGGCATCTTTCCTCCCATGGGATGAGGAAGAGAAAGCATGACAAAAGGCTCAGGGATCGAGACATGTACAGGGAAAGGCGACTCACCCATTATGGTCCCAGGCAAAAGACAGACTCAACTTGGGCAGAAAGAATATCAACTTAATTTGAACACCGCCACCACCAATTAACTAATCAAAATTAGAGTAGGGTTGTGAGAAATACAACCACATCTTAAAAGCACTGTTCCCCCACCTCTCCCTTCTTCCCAGGCTCAGCTTTGCTCCCAATTTCTCTACATCCTCCCCTGCAGTAGCACAGGGCGATGGGGAAGGGTGGTTGCAGTTGGTTCATCACCCATTGATTCTGCCTCTCCTTCCTCATCAAGGCGAGGACTCCTCACACTCTTCCCCTGCTCCAGCATGTGGTCCCACCCACAGGAGACAGTTCTCCACAAACTCCTCCAACACCAGTCCTTCTCACAGGCTGCAGTTCTTCAGAAACTGCTCTAGCGAGGGTCCCTGCCACAGGATGAAGTCCTCCCAGCAACAGATTGCTCCAGCGTGGGCTTCCCATGGGGTCACAGCCTCCTTCGGGCACCCAACTGCTATCCAGCATGGGCTGCAGGGGGGACAGCCTGCCCTCTCACAGTGGTCTGCAGGGCAGTCTCTGCCCCAGTGCACCTCCCCCCCCCCCACCTCCTCTCTTCCACTGACTTCAGTGTCTGCATAGGTATTTCCCTTGCAACTCCAACTCCTCCTCCCAGGTTCCCCTTCTTAAATATGTTATCACAGAGGCGCAGCCACTGTCGTTAATTGGTTCAACCCTGGCCAGAGGCAGGTCCAACTTGGAGCCAGGGGAGCTTTGAGAAGCTTCTCAGAGGAGACACCACTGTAGCCCTCTCCCCTGCTACCAAAACCTCACCACACACAAACCCAATATGCACTGAGACAGGTTGCCCAGGGAGGTTGTACAGTTTGTGTCCTGGGATATTTTCAAAACTCAGCTGAACAAACTCAGATGACTGGACCGGCTCTGACCAGCGTTTGGGGTTAAGAGAGCTTCAGAGACCCCTTGCAACCTAAAATATTCTGCACTTGTATAATTCTATTTTCACTAACTCTATGCAAGTAATTTTCTCCAAATCACTCTATTAAGAGAAGAAAGACAAAATAATTGGAGAACTGAGCAGAGAAGCACAGGAGGAGTGAGAACCGGTTGCTCAGAGGTAATTGCTTAATTATTATCAGAACCACAAGATAGGAAGTGTTGACAGTAAAGACAGTAAATTAGGCTGCTTATTCAGTAGTATTTCTAGTGAGAATTTACTACTATGCTCTTGGTAGAATTAAATCTAAAGCTGGATTGAAATGTAAAGAATTAAATTCACAGAAGCAAAGCAGGAGGCACCGAAAGGGAAGAAGTACAGGGAAAGACGTACAGAGTAATTAAGATTCAAAGTTCTTACATTGTATGAAATCATGATGTGTTTTGTATTAGAGACAAGCAGAGGGAACAAAGCTAGTGGAAAGAGACTGAAGTTAAATTAAGACAGGAACCAGTATGGCACAAGAGTGAACTGATAGAAGAAGGAAACATACAGTCAGGGACTGAGGTGCATGAGTGATGGAAGAAAAAATTTACTGGAAATGGCAGTGACTAGTGACAGCCTGCAAAAGAGATTAAACCAACAAAAACCTCCTTATGTATATCAGTTTTGCTGCTAAAGTAGATCATATTCATTGAATCAATATGCCAAAGTGATACTGAAGAATAAATAAAATCCACTAGCGTTGAAGAGATACAATTTGCAGCAGTTAAGAAAACATTTACTTAACTGAATCGGTTATAGTACATTATTATAACTGTATAGTAAATTGTTTCATTCCATACTGGAGCACCTTGATATCTTGTTTTGCACATGAAGGGTTTTTTGCATGCTTTATAGATTATGACTCAACTGGCTACAAAAATTCTTCTAGCCATCCCATACCTTCCAGCAACCTCTAGTAGAATTAAATGTATATGACATGAGAATTGGAAACAGTTTTAGAGAATGAGGCAGTTCATTAGACCAAAAAAATTATAAATTATATTTTTGAACAATGGACAATGATCTAGGCAATATGTTGTGTGTACATGTTTTGGATGACAGAAATCACATGTGTTGTATCAGAACTTATAGAAGCCTCTGTCCAGGCTCCTCACAATCATGAGGTATGCTTCCCTTTTCCTTACTGTTCCTTATTAACTCCTACCTATAGTAGGATTTAATTAGTGAAACTATCTGCTCTCTCATCGGGCCTCTATAGCCTGAAGTAGTTTTCTGAGTCGCTCACCACTACATGTGACTTGGAATGAATGTCATGTGTTGCAGGTCAGACTTTCCACAAAGTTTTTTCTGCTATCTTTATTAAAATAATGATTTAAGAATGTTTATCTTCAAACATATTTATCCAAAGCCTCAGAAAAAGTTCAAATACTTAATTTTGCTATTTTTAGTAACAACCACCACAAACATCTGTGCTGAAGAAAATTCAGACAACTTTCCAGCAGAAAAATACTTCTAGCAAGATGAAAAAAGTAGAGCTGTGGGATGAATTAATTAGTACTAGCTCTGCGCATCATATACATTAGAGACCTAGAGACCAAGGGCAGATTCATACTTATTCCAGATTCAGTCATGAGTCTGCCACTAATGAGTACCTCTGAAAACATCAAGAAAAATAAGCAATGTTTTGGTTACAGCCAGACCTTCTATCAGAAAGTGCTTCTAGCACTTTTTATTTTTCATGTTTTCTTCCTTCTAATGACAGAAGGAATGCAAAAAATAATACCAATTTCAACAGTAGTCTCTGTATTTGCCATATAGTAGAACTATTTAATACCCTCCCACCTACACCAAGAAAGAACGAATAATCAATACTGTAATAGTTCTTTGACTGCTCTTCATAAAGTGCTCCTGGTCCTACAGACACTAATCATGAAAAATCCTGTTGGATTTAACACAAGAAAATTAACTAAGTTCATTTTAATGGCTCTCTGCCTGACACTTCTAAATACATGAGATTTTTTTTTAAAGCAGATACAAGAGTGGGCCTTAATGGGTTTTCACAACTGTTAACACATTACTAATGTGTGTAGACATCCTCCTCACCCCCTCAAAAACCCCCCAATTCCTCATCCCTATCATCTCATAGAAGTGTACTCAAGATTTTCCATGCAGCCTTTTTTGCAACTTTGCTGTGTGCTCTTCAACACAGAGTTTAAATTTGGGAAAGACAAACCTCATCTGATGTAATACAGCACAGCTCTGCCTTCTTAAATGAAACAGATATTTACATCAGTCAAATATCTTCTAGGTCTCTCATTTCCTGAGGATGCATACAGTTATTTTCTTTTTATTATCTGTTTTTCAGTCAGCGTTAAGAATATGACAGTCTAAATTTAGTATCATCTCAGCCACAGGTACTGTACAGATATGTTAATAAAAATTGCCAATTTTCTTTTTGTCATGCCAGCCTGAAGAGATAAGCAACACAGTCTCTGGAGGGAGAGAAATTAAGGGATTAGTTCTGTAATCCTTTGTAGAATATTGTTGCTCAGCAGCTTCTTTGTGAATCAGGGAAGGTGACCCTGCTATCATCACAGCTCATCAAATTTCACTTAATGAGAACTCAAGAGGGCACTGGTGAGAAATATGGTATACAAGGATAACTGGAATGAATTTGATTATACTACTTTACAAATTGTATCTACTGTTATTCAATTAATTTGATATGTTGAAATCCCAGAGGAAAAACTAAGCCAGACAAGATTTATAGGGAGAAGAGACTTAACTCTCAAATAATATTGTTTGATACCCACAAGCAAACTTTCAGATCAGGACTATATCAGATATTTTCTCCTTTTCCTCCAAACCACATCAACTGGTCTAGCAGTCTCTTCCTGAAAGCTAATCTTTTCCTTATACATCACGATAGCCAAAACATCACTGCAGCAACTGAAAGGAGCGTTGCTAAAAATAGGTGATTGATTGATTCATTCAGTAAGACTAATTTACAAAAAGTAGTAAAAAAAAAAAAAAAAAAAAGCAGAGATGACAATGCCACACACTCCTCCACATCCCCCCAGAGAGAGAGGAGACTTTTACCGTCAGCAGAAGAGAGAAGTTTTAACTGATGTAATTGTAAAAGATTAATTTATTGGAAACTAAATGGCCACAATATTGAAATGGTTGGTTTCTACCTTACCAAAATTTGTTTCTAGTCTCCTGTATACAGTAGGTGTAAGACACATTTTTCAATTTTAAAAAAATTCTCCACTAAAATTTAACAAAGTATTTAAAACAAAAGTACATTTTTGGGATTGCAATTAGTTGAAAAAATGTTTTTCTCTAGCCCCAAAGAACATTAAATTCTACTCTTCAGAATGCTGTGTGTGACACATGATACAAGTTCACATATCTCAGAAGCCAATCCTGTTAGTTCCAACAGAACAGTGAAGGAAAACATGGTTAGAAAGCTTCACTGACCCTTGGAAACATGATTTCACAGGGGTGGGGTTTTTTTACATGTAATATGGGGTCTCAGTCAGTTCATTTGTAACTTTTCATAGGAACTTTCTAAATTAAAAAAAAAAAAAAAAATCTATTTAACTGGAAATTACCTGTAAGAGCAATTCAATTTTTTCTGCTGAATACTATGATTTTTTGCACAGGCATTTTCAGGATGTTTGTTCTGCTACCAAACCTACTTATTTGAAGAAAAAGCTGAAATTCGGCTTTATTTCTCTAACCTCACACACATTAACAAATCTCCCAGAAAGGTTACGTTTTGTTTCATCTGTTAGTCATAGAAGATAAAGTGTCTTAGGCTAGTCTTCATAACTTGGCTACAGACTCTTCAAGAGCAAATCTGACTGCTATGTTGATTCACTAGAACTTCAGTGTCATGGTTTTGTTGCTACATATTCAACAAACAACAACATGCCTATCTCTCATACTCAAATACTGACTTCAGTTTCACAGACATAATTAGCTGGAGACTAAAAACTTCAACAGTTAAAGTTAAAATTGTATATTGTTATTTTTCCACATCAGACCTCAAATACTGAAATATATTGCATGAAGTATGACATTCCATGTTCCTTTAGTTCTTTTTTTCAACAAACATAGAAAAACAATTTTTCTTGGCCAAAAAACCTTAGTGTCACTGTCTAAATGTGTTTCAAGCCTAATAGGTTGGACAGAATTTTGAGCAGAAAATGCTTTTGGCCCTCATGGTACAAGGGTAGCTTTCTGCCACCTCCAGCTGCAGTTCTGAAAGCACTTGAAAGGTGTTGCTCTTTTTTGATAGCAGCTTGTGTGATAAATATGCCAATTAATTGCAGAAACCTGCAAGCAAATGTTCAAACTGATACCATGTATAACCCATAATTGCTTAATAATACTTTGGCTCATTTCAGATAAGACTCTCTAAAGTCTTTTTTCCCCCAGTCACAAGAACTTTGTAGTACAGTGTTTTGGTTTAAACAGACTGACTGGAGGGCCACAAGTGCCCTCCTCTGGATATCTGATGCTACTCCAGTTTATTCAAAGAATAGCACAGATGACTAACTCGTGACCAGGTGTCTAAAACAACCTGTGCTGAAGTGTTCTGCATTATATATCCCGTGTGTGAAAATGAAAAGATTTATTGAATTGTAAGCTTGCTAGTGAAAACTACACAAAGAGCATCAGCCAAATAATTTAATAAGAAAATACCTAACTGTGTAATTTAGCAGAGCTTTAGGGTCATTTATAGGTAATTTCTCTGTGAATATGTTTCTTAACTAACCAAGCACAGAATGTTGATCTTTAATCCTATCATTTTCAAGCAGGATTTAGATTAAGAATACACCCCCTCATTTTTCTTCCAAATCTGAAGAAGAGTTATCCAGTTGTTTGTCTTATAATATCAATAAGGATGGTCTGTGTGTGAAGGAAGCCATTGGAATGCCAAAACCCAAACATTAGTATAGTTTATACCGAGATACAAATCCACAATGAGGCAGATAAAGGTTTCTGATTCCCAGCTGTACTGGGAGCAGTCACGGTTCTGAAATGCATCAGAACACATCTATAAATCAGTATGTGCCTAAATATGGATTTAAGATGTTTACTGTAAGTTTAGGTATCTACATTTGACAATCCAGGCATATACATTCACATACATTAAAGATTAAAATTAATGCTGTGCATGACAGCACAATTTGCATGTTAATGATTACACAGCCATCCGAAGGAACACTGTAGACATGGGTTTATGCCATAATCATAAGCATACAGAAAGTTATGCACAAAATGGAAGCAAAATTGAGAAAGCTTTAACCTGAAGCACTGATCGTATTCTACTAAGGCTATTTAAGTAGTCAACCTTCCATTTTGACATATAAGCTGGTAACAACCAGGATGCTCATATGAGCTCTGACCAAGTTACCTCTCATACTGAATGTTTCTTGTGTCTTTTAGAAGATTAAGTGATATGGGGAAAACAAGACCTAGGAATTCCGTATTTTATTTTGTTCAGCAGAAGTGCCTATTATTCAGATCCAGCATATGCAGTGCAGCAACCCTTCCAAGTACCACTCATGTTAGAAAAACCCATCATCCATTTCCAATTTATACAATAACTGGAGACTTTAACCTTCTCAATTTAATAATGAAACATCCAAAGTCAAAAAACAAAGGGTGGAAATCAAACTCTGAATTTGACAGTGTCCCAGAGAAGTGTGATTACTGTCATCAAGTGTTTTGCAATTTTTCTTCTCAGCAGATATCAGCGTGTCTTTCTTCAAGGTGAGCCTGGAAATCAACACACAAACAGAAAATAAGTTCTTTCCATCATCACTATTAAGTGATGTAGGGAAGCCATCGAGCTCTACTGTGCTCTTGAGATGTCAAGTGTTGAAACTCCATTGCACAGTAGGATAAATACTTAAAGTCTTACGTAAAGTGTACTTAAATTTTTAAAATGCCTCCTCCTAGATTTTATTTTCCTACTTTCTGGAAAAGAGAGTAACTTTTGTAGCTCTCAGATCTACTGCTAATCCAAGTCACTATAGGTTCATAGGCAGGAAACAGAGTCAGGAGAAAATTAAAGATCCAGCCACCTGAAAGATAACTTTCAGTTTAAACTGTAGATTGTTCTAGAAAATATTGCCTGCAGCACAAAGCACTGCATTAAGCAGTCATGCCATGCAAAAAGCAAACAAAAGTAGAAACAGAGATGGCATGAAAGCAGGCTGGTTTGGGAACATTAACCAAAATTACTTGGATAACCAGCAAAAGAACCAAGTATTAGAGCAAAAAGTTCAAAGCAGCATTCAGACTCTACCGCCCAGGTATGCATTTCAAATTTTTTTTTTCTATGAAAATTTGCTGATAAATATGAATTTGATTCACTCCTTAGAGAAATATTTCCTGTCCAAGTCAGCAAGTCCATGCAAATGGACTCAAATAATAGATGATTCTTTTCCTCTCCTCGCATTGGTTATACCAGTTTATGTTGCTGTCTGCAGGTAAGCGGAAAATATGAAGTCTAGATGGTGCCAGAAAGCAAAGAAGAACTAGCCATTATAGACATGATGGCAAATGTGGAAATGCAAGCCCGCATGCATGTGCAAACAACAGAGAGGAGAACACCAAGGCACTCACCATCTTCTTCTTGCCTGGCACACAGATATACTTGCAGATGTATGGCACCTATTGATCAGTCCCTGCACACAATGATTTTCTTGTTATCCCAACATTAGGTGCGCTTTTAATACAAGAAGTCCACAATTATCTACGCTTTAATGATTTTTCACCACATATGCAAGTTTGTGGCCTCTCAGATCAAATAGCTTGCTCATATTTTTAACCTCCCTAGATCTCTGAACTGACTTTATTGGTCTGTATGGCTTCCTAGTACATCTTTTATCTGAGGAAACTCATTAACATGCTGGCTACATCATTTGCTAATCACTAATGAAAATGTTAAATTAGATCAGACATAAAATTCATCTCTGTGACACCTCACTACACACTTCTCGCCCTTCACATCCCAGCTCAATATGCTGTTGCTTATCATTAGCTTTTGTTTATGGTCTTTTGGACAGTTTTCAACCCCTGTGTTATTCAAGTCAACTTCCATTCGTTTTTCAATGAGACTTTGCTAACTATTATTTTATTAATTCCTGCTATCACAAATGCTTCATTAAATTCTACATACATTAAGCTTACTGTATTCCTACATTCCTTTTGTCAGTTATTTAGTAGATGACGTAAAAATTAGATGTGTCTCTCGTTTGTTCTTTCCCTATTCTACTGCTCAGTAAGCTTTGCAAAAGCAGTATTTGTTTCAGTGTATTACTAAGACATAAAGTTTGTACTCTTGTACAGTGCTGTAATTTTCAGAATCATGCTTTCAATCAGCAGCACATTTATTTTATCTCAGTGGCAGCTTCTCAGTTCTCCATGACTTTTCATAAATCACTACAGATAGCGTGGTCACCATCCTTCAGATCCTGGGCTGCATATACTTAGAATTGCCAATCTGTGCTTTTACCCCCTGGAGTATTTTCATACCAGTTCTGATTTGCTTCCTTTCTACACCCCCCCTTAGACAAAAGAACATATAGCCTTTATTTATCGTGGAATGTGCTAAGCTCTTTCATTTCTGTGTCTAATATTTCACTGGTTCTATGCTACAGTTAATAACAATAGTAATACATTTCCTCTCTTTCTACAGAAACAAACAAAAACCTACTGATTCTATATACGGTTGCTTAAACATCACTTAAAAATTTACTGATACACAGCACCAATCATGCAGCATGACTGAAGAGAGAACTTTAGTCTGGCCCATTTTTTAAACAAAGAGTAACTACTTTTTCAGAAAAGTTTCTGAATGACTAGTTATTGTATAAATCCCTCAAGAAAATATTAATTAAACATCTGAGGAAAAATATATTCCTTTTATTTAGCTATATAATAATAATCAACTATATGTACCCAATACTTTGATACCAAGCTGACACTTGTCATTTTGGAATTGTCCAGTTCTTAATTTTTCAGTGTGCAAAGAAAGGTAGTCTTGTGCAACAAAGATCATACACATCCTTAAATAAAAATTAATTGCAGCAAGATCTAATTTTATTCATGAGCTTTCAGGGAATACTATTAAGCTCCTGACACTGTAGAACTGATTCACTAGATAATATGCAAGCAATTCTGTAACAAATGTCTTTAAAAGGCTGAACTCTGAAAAGAGGTGTATCTTTTATATATCTAGGTATCCAGCACATGTCATGTCAAAAAGAACTTAAGTCAATGGATCTTTTTATAGATTATAATTGCCATTTAGTAATTCATGAAGTGCTACCGTAGGATTTAAAACAGATCCATACAAGGAAATTCACCAGTGCTCTGTGTTATAACTATACATGACAAAAAGCACAAACATATTTTGTTTCCTATATACAGCCAAAGTACCAAAACCAATGAGAGGAAAAGGCTGAATCCAGAAGAATTGTTTTCAAAAGAATTTTTTTACATTGTGAATAACAATTTTTATTTTAACTACCTACAAGCTAGGTGTATATTCCAGTATGGTCATTTGGCTAACTTTATGCTCAAGAGAAATTAATTCTTAGCTTGCTGGGGGAAGAAATGACAGTAGGTGCCAAAATGCAAGCTGCTTGCATCATTTCAGCTCTCTGTACAAGGCTGTCCCATGTAACAGGGGACAGCGGGAGAGTCTGCACTCTCCTGGAGTGATAGCTGGAAACATACAAGCAGCTCCAGGACCCTAAGAATGGCAACAGACCTTTGTATTGAAAAGCAGATAGTAGAGGGCAAGACCAAACTAGATGCCTTTGTTTTAGATGGCTAGACAAGTGAAAGTTATTTTCTGTGTATATTACTTTGTATAAGCAAAATGGAAGAGAAGTCTAATACAAGTTTGAAGACACATGCAGGAACAGTTGGAATGTAATTGTGAATATGAAGGTGTGTGGAAACTTGCAGAAAGTGTAGGGTATTTTTGCATGGAAGTCTTGTTTTAGGGTTTCTAGAAGTAGATCAAAAACTACCCTTTGGCAACATGCTTCAAAGTACTGAAATACTGCAAACTCTTGGTTAAAACTCCGGTCTAATTCTAGAAATTTCCTCCAGTCTTTTGAGTCCAGTTTAGCTTTAGAAGCTTAGCTTGAATTTGGTGATCATTTTAAACTATTAAAAAGGAAATTACGTGTTTGAATGGAAGTTTTTATTAAAGAACCTTTTCTTTTGAGAGAAGTTTATACATGAGTAGAGAAGCTACCATTAATAAAATGCAAATTTTATCTATTTACATTTCTGAATTTCTTTTTCCTACATTTTAATTAAATTCTTTTTCTCCACATTTTGCTTTCATTATGATTACGATTCGACATGCAGCTGGTAATAGCTGATTTTCATTTTAAACTGTTTATAATCTCACCCCAACTGTCATCTGTTAGTTGCACTTCTTGTGATCTCTTTGGAGCAAGTAACAAGTATTCCTATCTTTACAGGCAGCACCAGGAGTACTGTGGGAGCTACCAAAGTACACACTAATAATGACAAGAGTAGTATCTTAATCTGAGCTATTTTCTCTTATCTGCTCTTCAGAATCAGTTCACCCATCTAACATTAGCACTTTACCAACATCCACCAATGAGCTGCCAAAATATTTAACTTAAAAATTGACAAACATGTCTTGGCTGCACACTCGTAGGTATTAAAAATCTGGAAGGCAAGCCATATGCTGCCTATGAGCATTTTATATATACACAGACATGAAGCCTCATTATGTGCATTATCAGCAGCCTAAAAGCATTTCTCACACTCAATAAAGTTTTGGCTAGGAAAATCGGTATCACATAAAAGCAGTCACCTGTACTCACAGATACAAGATTTCAAATAAGAGAGAGCATCAAAAGACCTGCAACTTTCAACATAATCCATAACAACCCACATTAGGAAAAGACAGAAATCTCTCTATGACCAAAAAAAAAGCCAAAGTGATACTTTTTTGAATTACCGGCTAGAGTGCAAAAGACTACTGTGAAGCAATATAATTCTTGACCGTAGAGAGTACTGGTGCTATACCACTTAGACATACCTAAGTCTATGGGGCTGGATGCGATCCAGCCAAGGGTACTGAGGGAGTGGACAGAAATGCTCACCAAGACACTTTCAACCACTTATCAGCAGTCCTGGCTAACCAGGGAGGTCCCAGCTGACTGGAAGTTAGCAAATATGACACCCACCTACAAGAAGGGCTGGAAGGAGCATCCAGGAAACTACAGGCCTGTCAGTCTGACCTCAGTGATGTGTAAGGTTATGGAGAAGCTTATCTTAAGTGCCATCACACAGCATGTACAGAAACTCCCCTCCCCCCCCCCCCCCCCCCAAAGAGGGAAGAAGCGGCAGCACTGACTGCACCCCCCATTCCCTGCCCCTGCACCGCTGCGGGGAGGAGGTAGAGATGTTGGGAGCAGAGCTGAGCCCGGGAAGAAGGGAGGGGTGGGGGGAAGGTGTTCTCGAGATGTGGTAATGCTTCTCACTGTCCTACTCTGTTAAGTAGTGTTGTTAGTGTCTGTAATAAATCTATGTTCCTTTTTTTTCTTCCCCTGAGGAGTCTGCCTTTTGCCCATGACCATAATGGGTGATTTGCCCCTCCCTGTCCTATCTCAAATCCCAAGACTGACTCATTTTTCCCTTCTCATCACTGGGGTGGGAAGGGAGGAGTGAGCAGCTGTGTGGTGCCCAGTTACCCTCTGAGCTCAAACCATGACAGAGGTTCAACAAGGTTAAGTGCTGGGTCCTGCACCTGCGTCACAAGAACCTCATGCAATGCTACAGGCTTGGGGGAGAGCAGCTGGAAAGCTGTCCAGCAGAAAAGGACCTGGGGGTATTGGTTGACAGCCAGCTGAATGAGCCAGAAGTGTGCCCAGGTGGCCAAGAAGGCCAATAGCATGCTGGCTTACATCTGAAATAGTATGATCAGCAGGGCTAGGGAAATGATTGTCCCCCTGTACTCGGCACTGGTGAAACCACACCCTGAATACTGTGCTCAGTTTTGGGCCCCTCACTACAAGAAAGATAGTGAGGTGCTGGAGCATGTCCAAAGAAGGGCAATGAAGCTGGTGGAGGGTCTAGAACATAAGTCTTCAGAGGAGCAGCTGAAGGAACTGCGGTTGTTTAGCATGGAGTAAAGGAGACTGAGGACCTTATTGTTCTCTACAACTACCTGAAAGGAGGTTATAGCAAGGTCCGTCTCTTCTCCCAAGTAATAAGTCACAGGACAAAAGGAAATGTCTTCAAGTTGTGCCAGGGAGGTTTAGATTGGATAGTAAGAAAAATTTCTTCGCTTAAAGTGTTATCAAGCATTGGAACAGGCTGCCCAGGGAAGTGGTTGAGACACCATCCCTGAAAGTATTTAAAAGACATGGAGATGCTTTCAGAGATGCTTAGGGACATGGTTTAGCAGTGGACATGTCAGTACTAGGTTAACAGTTGGACTCAATGATCTTAAAGGCCTTCCCAACCTAAATGATTCTATGAAACTGAGCATGCAAAAGATCACAGATGAGCTTCCAAGTTCATAAACACGTGCCGTGGTTTAACCCCAGGCAGCAACTAAGCTCCGCACAGGTGCTCACTCTTCCCCATCCCACAGTGGGACTGGGAGGATAAACATACAAAAAGCAAAACTGATGGGTTGAGATAAGAACTGAAATAAAATATTATAATAGTAATGAAAAGGAAGATAACAAAAGGAGAGAGAAATAAAAACCAAGACAGACAAGTGATGCACAGTGCCACTGCTCACCACATGCTGACCGATGCCTAGCCAGTCCCTGAGCAGCAGTCAGGCTCCCCTCTGCCAACTCCCCCCCAGTTTATATACTGAGCATGACAGCCTATGGTATAGAATATCCCTTTGGCTAGCTTGGGGCAGCTGTCCTGGCCACACTCCCTCTCAGCTTCTTATGCACCTCCTCACTGGCAGAGCATGGAAAACTGAAGAGTTCTTCACTTAGGATAAGCACTACTTAGCAACAACTAAAACATCAGTGTGTTATCATTATTATTCTCATACTAAATCCAAAACACAGAGCTGTACCAGCTACTAGGAAGAAAGTTAACTCTATCCCAGCTGAAACCAGGACAATGCGTAGAAACAATAATCTAAATCATCTATTACAAATCCAGATATGAAAATGACAACACAATTCCTAGAGTCATCATTGATGTTCCTGTGATGTCTTCAGCTCAACATACAACAGGACTCAGAATGAAACAACTAAGCACTGGATATCTCTCAGGAAAGGTATTAAAAATAAGGCAGAAGAGACATTTATAAAAGGCCCCTCCAGAAAACCTTAGCAAGCCCATATCATGAGCAGCACGTGCAACTCTCCAACTCAGGAAGGACACCACTGAGTTAGACTCCAAAGCACAGGGGACTCCAACGAAGTACAGACAAGGGCAACTAAAATGATTAAAGGTTTGCAACAGCTGCCCTATAATGAGAGATTAAGAAGGCTAAGACTCCTTAGTTTGGAGAGAACAACACAAAGGGAATACGATTAAGCTTTAAAAATTTCTGAATAGAGTAAGTGTAAGTGCAGAACTATTACTCACTAAAATGCGTAGTACTAGAACTAAAAAACACTTGATAAAGCTAGCAAGAGACTATTTTAAAGCAGGTAAAATAAAATACCACACAGGGACAATAGTACTCTCTGTAATTTGTTACTACATCTCAAGGTTGCAAAGAGCAACCATTACTAGTACATTAAAAAATGGACTACACAAAAACCCTCACAGTCAGTGGGTGCATAAAGGAATTAAAAGGCAGAAACGAGATCTTACCTGCTGACACTCCTAAAACAGCAGTTCTAGGACACTGAAAAAGAGGAGGAAGAGTGCTATTTCCTATGTAGTACTTCCCATTGCCACACTCTCAGCTGGAGAATACTAAACTAGGTGGCCCATTGCTCTGACTCAGCTGGGCCTTCTTATGCCCTAATATGCTTTACCTTTTACCCTGAGAAGTTCTATTCTTTTGTTGCTAGTATGAAAATGCAGTTATTAATAAAAGCAAACCCATGCTTATCAGGCAGCATGTTAACTCAGGTAATATACAGTACTTCAAAAAAAATTGGCAGAATTTACTTACTATAAGCAATAAAAATGTTGCATTTAAATTAGGTAGTCATATTAGGTTTGAATATAAATCATATTTGCATTTCTTCAGAAATAGCCAATTTTCACAAAGGCACTTTTTACCAACATTGGACACTTAAGATTCACATGGAAAGGGTGCTGGGCCATTTTGTCTAGACTGTGCCTTTCCCAAGAAAAGTTGGACCAGATGATCTCTGAGGTCCCTTCCAACCTGGTGTTCTATGAGTCTATGAACTGTTAATTAACATTAAATACTTTAAGTATCATATATGAAACTTCCTGATTCTGCACTGACTTTGGAAACAAAATTATTAAATTCCCCCTCATATATCCCTCTATGGAGTTACTGGGTTTTATGCATATGAAAAAGAGGAAATCTAACAGACAACACCGTCTTCCAAAGCATTTTTCACTGAATAAACTGAAAGAAGTGTCGGAAGAGTACAACCCGTTCATGACATGACCATACTTCTAAAAAAATCAGTCACAGCTATTTCTGAGTTTTAGGGACATCTTATTAAGGTTTATGAAATAACTAAAGTTGGTGAGGTTTTTCTCCTAAAAGGATGAAATTAAATCTCTATACCTGTGATACTCGTCTGCAGTACTTTCTCAGAAATAAATATCTTCAAAGGGCTAACAACTGTTTGCCTAGCAAAGAGCAAAACACATAAATTATATCCAGACAAAAACTCTGGTCTCTTATGTGGGCTAAAAAATCGGAAACAATCAAATTTGGTACAGATTAACAGTATTTCCCAGGTTTTGGGGTCATAAATATATACCCTTTATTGTTTTCTGCACTGCATATTGCAGAAAAGTGTTCAACATACATTAGCTCTATGGCTACAGTGATATTATGAAAGAGAAGTTGAGAATATAGTTAGCTAAATTGAAACAGCAACCCCATAGTTCTAACCACAGAAAGGCAGATTGTTGCCAAGGACTATGGAAAATCTCCCAACACCAACCTCATTGACAAGCAATATTCTTTTTTTCTGAGATAAAAAAAAAAAAAAAAAAAAAAAAAAAAAGAAAAAAAGCTCTACTAAAGAGTTACATATTTGATGGTGAACTTTTGACTTCTTATATATGATGCATGATGTTTTTAAAAGTATTTCTGCTTATAGACACTAGGTCAAATCCACTTCATCACTGGTGGCTTAACACTGCTGGAACTAGAGAGTATAGGACCACTGTCCCAAACCTTTTCTCCTGTCTGTTTGCACTTGAAATTGTTATAAGTGGAAAATTGTAAGCTCTACATCAGCAACCAATCCTGCAGATTGATAGCAAATACAGTGTTCTCTGTTGCAAACAGTTTTATTCACTTTTGCTGGGGTCTATACATATTTAAACTCATTAAACTGTTTTTAACTCTAAGTACTAAAAGTGGTAGAAGTTTCAGGTCCAGATCTCTGGTACAATTATTCAAGTTCAAGTACTTCTACAGAGCTGGCAAAACTAATTCTCCTGAAGTCAGACCTTTAGCAAGTCAGAATATACAAAGAGGGAGCTTTAAAGTAAAAAAAAAAAAAAAAAAAGACCTGATGTTATGACTTTCAAGAAGCAGCGTAGGAAGCCTAAAAAGACAAAGCCCAAACATTGTGGTTTGATATGAAATTAATGAAAGACCCATTAAACATTCATTAATTCATAGATGAAGGTGGGACCTTAAATCCACTAATTCTGGTTGTGTTTACACAGTAGATTTTACTTCAGTGACTCAGATATCCTGAGAAAATCTAACAAGTAGTAGCTGCATTATGTCAGAGACATAAAAACAGGTGTTAAGTACTAACTGAAATTAGGTTGGGTCAGAAAATTTCTAGAAAAACAGGATCTACCACTGAGGTCAATGTTGAAAACTGCAGTCTTTCACAGCACTATACCACACTAAGGAAAATGTTCTTCAGCTTCTTCATTTTGATTTAACTAAGATCCATACAGCATGAGATACAAAGAAAAACAGCTATACTATTTGATTCTGGCATTTCTAAATTTTCAAATGAAAAACCCAGGCCATTTGAGAATACTTGCTTTAATAAACAAAGCCGTTTATTAGAGTCCTATGCCATTGGTTAGCAATTAGCAGTTAAATCATCAGAAATCAATGAGCCAGCATATAGTTAGGATGAAGAACGCAACTATGTGTAATGCCCATAATTAGGCCTATGAAAACTGAAATAGGCAAAACCATTAAATCAGTCAATGTTCAAATCAGATGGACACTGCACCTCCTCATGTTCTTTGCACATGATGTCAAAGTTACATAGGCAAATTGCAGCTCATACACACTGTGCAGGCATTTTGCAGAAAACCATGCTTAATTAGCTCCCTACACTGACTTAAGAAGACCACCTACTGTGTTTCAAGTACTGTAGCAATGCACTGCAAAAAGATAACATAGCACAATGGATGGGCTAGTAGCCTTTTAAATAAAATAGACAGTCTAAGTTTACAAAAATACAGTTAATTAGTGCAAACTGTATATGACATATTAATATTTTTAATGTCCTGAACTGTTTATTGTAATGAATTGTCTTTGTATATCCTTAGTATTTACTAACTTTATTTCCATATTCCAGTTAATTTTGTTTCCCTGCTTCACTAATAATTTGTAAGTTCAATAATCAACATAGTTCATCTATACAACTGCCCTTTCAAAACAAACACACAACACTACCTCCAATGTAATTGGAGAATCCCTTTAGAGATCTGGTTTCTTGTCTGAAGCTTTTCTACATGCAACATATCTTTTAGACCTGTTTCATTTCCAGCAAAATTTCAATATAAAGTTTGTACGCTTATTTTTTCAGCACATTTAAGAGAGAATGGAAACACTGCTTACAGCTCAGCCACAGATATTAGCAGCACAGGTATTTGGATACGCAACATGTTCTATAGTTCCTGTATTTTACTGACAAAGTTAGAGCAATTTCTTTGGAGGAAATCTGTTTATCTGCTTTATGCCAAAAATCAGGAGACAGACTGTAATATTGAAAGTAAACTAGCAGGAACATAGAGTCCTTCTGACAGTGGTAAGACTGGTAAAAAAACACAGGAATTATGCCTGTGGCTATCAATCTGGTACTGAATCCTAAGTAATCTAAGTTGATTGTTTTTTCATAGTTTCTGAAAATCTACCTCTATACCTGCCTAAATAAAAGCTTAATACAGTGCCCACTGGACACAAAAAGACAGTACTTCATTAATTTCAATGTGTTTAATGTGTTTTAACGTTGGCTCTACAGCAGTGGTGTTCAACTAGGAAAGATTCACTCAGTAAATGCCTTACATATTTTCTCGGCTCATGAAAAGCTAGAGTACTGCAGGGAGTATACTGTACAGTTATTAAATGCTATTATGAGATATGTCATATTATTGGTAAAATCTGCACAAAGCAAGAAAATTAAGAACGCTTAATATTTGAACTTTAAAATTATACAGTATTTCAACAGCTACATTTTTACTTCATAAATCCAAAAGGTCTCCATAGCTAGAGCCTATGTATAATCACAGCCCAAGCTGAAAATATTACAGTAAATGTGACAAGATAGATGATAAATGTAGTGTTACAGTTCAAGGATTTACAGTCATGATGTGAATACATTATGTACAGTGACAATTTTCATAATTTATTCATCAGTTTAGGAATACTGTGAAAAATATAGAGGCACTTTAAAAATCAGATCGATGATATGTGCATTACTGAGTAGTTGAAACACATATTTACTGTGTGATGTGCTTTCATGTATCATTTTGCTGAGGGACAGATTCCAGGATAGTAGCACTACAATTTTCCTACTGCTGAGGTTCACGCTTTTGTTGTTTTATTGAATCACCCATAAAAGTTTGGATTCTCTAAGATCTTTTGTAGCATCTGTAACAATCCACAAAGAGGCAGTTTATTGAAATTATGCATTAAGAAGATCACTGTGGAAGTATAAACTGAAAAAACACAGGTTTATGTTAAGTATTGCAGAAGTCAAATAACTGTTCCTTTCCATCTCCCTCGTTGTCAAGACTTGGTATCACACTAGAGGATGCCACATCAGCTTTCTGGTCTGCATGACCAAGGAAACAAACAGCACAGAGAGGGAAACTGCACATCGTACCACACAGCTACAGTATGTCACCTCAAGAGCTGTGACCCTGGGTGCTACAAGAGATGGAGCCTCTATGGACTGTGTGGGTTTAAATAATACAGAATTTGCATACGTGCCTAGGAACAAAGGATACAAATTAAATACAGACTAAACAGAGAAAAGAATGGACTAGTGCTCTGGAAGGCACTGGCAAACGGTGAAAAAATGCTCATTAATCCAAGTCATCCATGAAATGCCATCATGAAAAGGATTAATATAATGTTTGCATACCCACACAAATGCGCATATATCTAAATATATATAAAAATATATTTGCATCTTAATATATACTCCAAGGGAGAATCTGCAGGGTATCGGACTTTTCTGTTCATCGGAAATATCTCAATAGTTCTTGTGCTCCTTTCTCAAAACAGATGCTGAAGGATTGTGAACCACACAAATGAAATCTGAATACCTAAGAACCTGTTTTACAATTAAAGATTCAAAGAGCTCAAGCTGTTTCTTTTAACAAAAAGTATGAAGAACAACTTGATTACTCTATGAAAGTATCTCCATAGAGAGCAAAAACTAGGTGGTAAAGAGCTCTTTAATCTAGCTGAGAAAATTAAACAAGAAGCAAAGGTTAGAAGCTAAAGTGACACATTAAAATTAGAAATTAGGCACACATTTCTATTACAACCAATTAGCAAGTACATTTGTGAGTTCTTTTCCTATTGACGCCTTTTGAAGAGCTCTTTTTTGATCTGAAAAGACACAATTTTATGCGAACTTCTGATCACACTTCCTGCTGCTTCTCTTACAGATTAAAATGTAAGAACTGATTATATAAAACGAATGGCCATCTACTACAGAAGGGACAGGGAGGAGGAATGTCAGTTTTTCCTCCCTGTGACAGAAGAACGAGCAACTTGGTAAAATGCAAACTTACTTAAGTTTCACTAGACATACCATAATTCAAAGGAGTCAACCAATTTATCAGCAGTGTTCCCATAGAAAGAAGTTCACTGAGAACAGGCTAAAGCCTGAAGTTTTGAGCTCTTTAAGATTTGGGTTACTGTAGTCTTAGAATTTTCAGCTCTAAGTGAGCATCCAACAAGTTTTTTGAGTACTTTTTTGTCTCAGTAACTTTCAAAAACGGAAGTGCAAACTCTTAACATCTTTTACAAAAAACTTACGCCACTTGTCAGTCATTTTCTGTTCTGAATCTAACAAGAGACACTATAGTGAAATGACTCACCAGTGACTGAAAAACTGAAAAAAAATATAGTCAAACTTTCAGTAACATTAGGCAGAAAACATTAACAGATTACATTCTACACTGAAAATTGTAACAAGAATAGTAATTGAAGTCAATTGCCAAATCCAAAGTAATGTAATACATGCAAGTATTCTAGCTAAAAGGTTTCTAGTCATTTTGCAATGACTACTTACAGGCTGATCAACTAAAAGCACCTTCTTTAAAGAACAGGAGAGTAGACAATTTTTGATTAACTGGCCATTTACTATATGCTAAGCATGGAAAGATGGATACTAAGGAATTCATGCTATTCTGCAGCTTCCTAACTTTATTTTATGGTTGAAGAATCTAAATAAAGCAAGTTCAATGAATCATTTTATTTACTGCAAGATTTTTCCTTCTCTAATTTTTGTGCAAGTATCATTCACTACATTTGTCTTCCTGGTTAAAATAATCTTATTCTATCACCAATGGTGGGAAAAACAGCCTTTTTCATCCCATGTCACAAGAAATATATTGTGTACATATTCCAACCTATCCAGTTTTATCTCTTTTTCCTATAAATTATCCATTAGGTGAATTAATATTTGACTACACAACTAAACAAAAGATAAAATATGTTGTTTCTAAGGCAAAAGAACTGTAATGTGTAATCTCTAGAAATTATTTAATTTCTGGAAGTTATTTTAATTCTGTATTTTGCTGTCTTTTCACAGTTATCCCAATAAATGTGAATTTTACACTTTTACAAAGTTTTGACTTGGTGGTTATTCAGCCATATATTCCACTGGCTTTCTCAAGTTATGCAGTCAATGAACTGTTTGACATGAAAGTCAAACTATTCATTGTTGCTCAAGTGTGCCTGCCCTGCAGCTGCCTGGTCATGTGGAGCCTCTGACACTCCAGATATATCAATAAGCCAACAGTGAATGTCAGTCAAGATCTGCCTTAGCAAAAAAATGTATATATTCTTATACAAAGAGCTTCAAAATTGTGGCTCTTTTACTCTGTCTTTCGCAATGTCATGCTCAGAGTCTAAAAACGAGGGAACTCCACAAAACAAAAAACAGCGAGAGAAGCAAGGTGTACCATTTGTGAAATAATCTTTGTCACTGTAATTTGTCTAATGTTAGCAAATTACATGAAAACAATCAAAGAGAAACACTGTGGTAAACTGTGAGAGTAACTTCAAAACCTTTGACATATGGGCATCATGAGAAATGTGTGTGTTGCATGCAGTGAATTACACTTGGGTTTAAAAACTATCAGTGGAAGAATGCAATGCATCTTAGCACTCTAGAGTTTGTTTTGTCTTATTTTGTTCCAGAAACTTGACAGAAAGAACAAGATTATAAAACATGCAAATTTTTAAATTGTTTCAATATAAACTGTACCAAAATTATATACTGGAAAATTCAGTTACTTTCTAATCTACAACTAAATTGTGAAGACTGAAGAGAGTGAATGAAAGGATCTTGCTATCTCTTTAAGTGAGTAGTTCTACTGATTAGTACTTTAGAGTCATTGCTGATATCTCCATCAAACTGAAGAAATTCATGGGTTTGAGGTGTGGTAGGTTGACCTTGGCTGAATACCAGGTGCCCACCAAAACCGCTCTATCACTCCCCTCCTCAGCTGGACAGGGGAGAGAAAATATAATAAAGGGCTCATGGGTCGAGATAAGAACACAGAGATCACTCACCAATTGCTGTGATGGGCAAAACAGACTCAACTTGGGAAAGTTAGTTTAATTTATTACCAATCAAATCAGAGTAGAGCAATGAGAAATAAAAACTAAATCTTATAACACGTTCCCTTACCCCTCCCTTCTTTCCAGCTTACCTTTACTCCCAATTTCTCTATCTCCTGCCTCCAGGAAGCACAAGGGGAGAGGGAATGGGGGTTGCAGTCAGTTCATCACCCACTGTCTCTGCTGCTCCTTCCTCCTCAGGAGGAGGACTCCTCACACTCTTCCCCTGTTCCAGGGTGGGGTCCCTCCCAAGGGACACAGTCCTACATGAACTGCTCTAATGTGACTCCTTCTCAGGTGCTGCAATTCTTCACAAATTGCTCCAGCGTGGGTCCCCCACAGGGTCACAAGTCCTGTCAGCAAACCTGCTCCAGCGTGGGCTCCTCTTTCCACAGGTCCGCAGGTCCTGACAGCATCCTGCTCCAGCACAGGCTTCCCACGGGGTCACGGCCTCCTTTGGGCATCCGCCTGCTCTGGTGTGGGGTCCTCCGTGGGCTGGAGGTGGAGATCTGCTCCACCATGGACATCCACGGGCTGCAGGGGCACAGCCTGCCTCGCCATGGTCTTCACCACAGGCTGCAGGGGAATCTCTGTTCCTGCACCTGGAGCACATCCTCCCACTCCTTCTTCACTGGCCTTGGTGTCTGCAAAGTTGTTTTCTTTCACATATTCTCACTTCTCTCTCTGGCTGAAGCTGTTCTCCAACACGTTTTTTTCCCCTTAAATACATGATCCCAGAGGCACCACCCCCGACACTGCTGGGCTCGGCCTCAGACAGCAGCGGGCCCACCTTGGAGCCAGCTGGCACAGGCTCTATCGGACATGGGGGAAGCTTCTAGCAGCTTCTCACAGAAGCCACCCCTGTAGCCACCCCTCTACCAAAACCTGACCATGCAACCCCAATACATGTGTCCAGAAGCCAGGGTGATGCTTTTGAGTCAGACAAGCTTGGAGATAAAATTATAGAGAGCCCAAAATGTCTAAGGAGATTACAAACTGAAGGGCAGTCAATCCTTCTCCAATAGAGGAGAAAAATATGTCTCATGGGCTAGGAATTGGGTATTTTTTGAACCTGGGTACATGCCACGAAAGTCTAGCTTAATATCTGTGACTCTGGAAAGAAACATGCCAGTCTGTTTCAAAAAATATAAAAAAAAAAAAAAAAACATAAACAAATCAGTTTCTACCAGATGATCAAGTTTTCAACCACCTGGCAAATTACACTCAAGTCACCAAAGGGGGCAGATTGCTTGTGATAATGGGCCTGCTGATCCACTCCTTAAAGAAAGAACTTCTTGGTGAGTAAGTCAGGCCTGATGCTCTATCAGAGCCATTCTCCAATCTCTCACAATTTCTGTATATCTGAAAAGGAAGTCCGATAACTATCACCAGTTAAAGCTTGTCTTCAAAGTCAAAGAAAGGTATCTCCATGCCAACATCATCTTCTTTGGTACTAGGGAAGAATATATATGGAACAAAACTGACCTGATGTGCTGCTGATTACTGCTGTGGAAGGAATAACCTTATGGACAGAGTAAGATACACCAAGTTGCCATAAAGAAATTTGCTCCAGGCTTATGACTCACAGCAATGGTACTTACAGCACCAGGTCTTCTGACTTCCTCACTTATAATTACCCGCTTTTCATCCATCTGTGGGGAACAGAGGCCATGAATGAGAAATTCACTCTTGTGGAGTGTTTTAATTCATGATTTCCATAAAAGAGGAACCATGTTATAAAAGGTTTCTCTCCCTTTCTTTCCTTAATACCATACACCCACAGCCTCAGGAAGAAAAACATATTTGATTTCCTGCTAAAGACAGCAAGAGAGTGTGATATAACACACAAGTCCTACTCTGCATCAGCAAATCTTGTGACCCATTTTTTTTTTCATTATTCCTCACCACTTTTCAGAAATGTGTTTCTAAAATTCATGTTCTGTATAGGCTTACTGGACAAGTATATTTTCTCTGCCTAGGGATTTATCACAGATATGTGGAAGAAGTTGTATCTGGGACAAAACACATGAAGACCAAGCATGGAAGATGCCGACATGCGTGGGAGCCAGTTACAAGGACTTAGTTCTAGGACCTCCTTTCCTGCCTGAGCACATGGGGACAGAGAGGATTTAGAAAATAGGGAAAATGTGATGTGGGTGTGTGTTGAATGGTAGACATAACACTAGGCTGCAGTTCTGGTTTCAGAGATACAGGGGTACAGCATAAGGATAGAAGAGCCACAGTGATCTTGGGGGAACAGAGTAAAATAAAGAACCGGAGAGGATTGTTTTAGATGTCAGTGCTGAATCTTAGAGGTTGAAGAATGGAAATTCCCCTCATTTGTTTAATTTCTCTAGAATTTTCACAATTGTAAATTATAGGCAATCTTAGTTCTAAGCAGCACTTGAGTACATTTCAGTAGTGTATATGAAAATGTAATTTCCCAAGGTAATCTTGCCAATGAAACAGACTTCCTTCTGAAGTGTCAAAAAATCAAAGAAGGTTGAAAACATGTTCAAGAAAATATAAAATGCTGAAGTAATATAGTCCAAAGGAAACTGTAAGATTAGAAATGTTCTCCTATGTTCAGAGTTTCAATTTCTACTCCACTTTTTTTGAAGGCCATTCAGCTCCATTTTCTGCTTTCAATACATTTTGACTAGAAACATAAATCAGATGACAGTAACAAACTCAAGTGAGCTGAGACTTGGATTTTGTAGCAATATTGATAAAAGCAGTGGGCATTCCTGCTGGTACATTGGCATTTGGCCTAGGAGACAATATTTTGAGAGATTTCTCAGATTCTTCGTACATCTAAAGGCTTATTGTTGTACTGCAAGTAATAAATGCATAAAGAGGAAAGGAAAGAAAAAAGGGTTCTCCCCATGGAAATCACAAAATGACAATTTTTCTTAAAATATTCCAAGGGTGTAACTTGCTGAAAACTGGGTAAGCCTCAGAGCAATGGTAAGTTTTAAAGAAAGATAGCAGAGAAGATAAAGTAATGTCTTTATAGATCTTTCTTGGCAGTTCCTACCATGCAGAAGGGGCTGTGTAGGAAAAACTTGTTGTGACATTTGATGTCAATTTAACTGGGAAAGCATAAGATGAATTACATAGTATGAAAGGTAAAGTTATTCAGAGGGTCGTAACTTAAAAAAAAATAATAAAATACTTAAAACAAAAAGCACGTAAATATTTTGAATTAGTAGCTTTTGTTTGCTTCTTTTTTTAAGGTTACTCTTTCTTTTATGTAATTTCATGCTGGAATACCCGCATTTACTAACTACACAAAATAGAACTGGACGTATCTCATAAGATCTTTGTCTATTTCTTCCTCCTGTCAGTATCAACTGCACCAAAAACATCCTCACAGGCCTTTGTGTAACCCATTCGTAAAAAAACTCCAATGACGAATACTCCACAACAGCTCTCTTCAGTCTATCCCAGCTCTTAGAATATATTTCTTAATGTCTACAAATCCCTTGTTGCAGCATTAGTTCATTCCTTCTTGTCACTGGATGAAGGAAACAGATTATTTCCTTCCTCCTCAGGTCATGTTTTCTAGACCTCTGATCGCTCTCCATGCTTTCCTCTGGCGTACCTTTAGCTGGTATTTTGTTTGAAGTACATTAACCAAACCAGGATATCAGATGTTTGGGGTGTTTTCTCTCCATGTCCCACCCCATCCCCCCAGCAATATGAATTTGGTAACTGGTGTTTGCTTTGATAAAGCACCTTTTTTTTTTTTTTTTCTTGCAACTTTTGCCTAGCTAGCCAGTTTCTATCTTTCATTGCTCAGCTGATTATTTTTACTGAAGTGTGGTAATTTGCATTTGTCCTGCTTGAACTACATCCTGCTTTTCAGACCAAATCACCAATTAACGAGACTGTTTTAGATCTTAAACCTCTCCTCTAGTGTACTTGCATATACGCTCCCATCCGTTTTCACTTTATATAAAAGAATACATCATCTTACACCATTCTGAGATGATTCTTCCTGACATCCTTTGTTTTTTTAAGTATCATGCAAGAATTTTTCATTTCACCACACTGAGGTATTAGCTTCCACCACAATTGTGCATTTTGGGGGGCTTAATGCAAGAATCACTGCAATTGTTTTGCATAATTTGGCTGCTAGGGTAAGGAATAACATTAAACTTTCAACCAATAACATTTAACTGTTTCATCAGAAAATTCCAAAGTAGATAGAAATTCAGTCTTGAATGTAACACACGCTTATTTAAAATTTACAGCAAGAATAAAACTTGGTTTTCGCTAGTATCATCTAGAACATACATCTGGATTTTCAAGCAGCATGAACTACAGTGCAGAAAGAAAAAATATGAAAGACAAAATTTACTGAATAATAAATCAGGTGTATATCGAAAGACAAAGAGAACAAGAGCACAACAAAGCCTTGTTTTAATTACCTAATATAAATGTTTACATTTTGCATAAGAATTAATGGATTAAGCTACTTCAGTATGAAGGAAAAAACCTGCAGTTTATGACCTTGTGTTAGACAACATTAAATGGCTTAATCTGTTTTTTTCTGAAGGTAAAGCTGTATTTAGTAATGGATTTAAGAGATATTTACAGAAGTTTCTTATTTAATTTTATTAGCACATGAACTATAAAGTATTTTGGTACACATGTATATGCATAACCTTTTATGACTGGCATTCCAACTCCAGTATTGCATGGTCTTAATTTTTTTTTTTTTTACAGAGAAAAGAAAAATACCCCATGCGAACAGAAAATATGGTGAGATAGTCTTTCTAATGTGATGCTTGAATGCAGTAACTTCATTCCTAATGACAAAGTGATGATATGTGAACATCAATTAATAAACAAATTAGCAAACTCATGATGAGAAAATACAAAGTGCTCATAGGCCATAACCATATCCTGGGCTTCAGGCTGTCTTGTCTCTCCATCTTAGTAATTCTTTGTGAGACAGCACTCAACAAATAAAAGGGCAATATAATTTCTGTGTTGTGTTCAAAAGAAAATTTGGAAATGCTGTGTAATACTCTAGATATATTCTGTGGCATAAAAGAGAATTATTGAAGTGTAACAACTCAGAATTTTAAGACAAATAAGCAAGTTCTGTCAGCAGAGTGAAACGCTGAGTTTACCTTTGAGCTTTGTCTACATAATCCTTACATTTTATGCTGCATTTGTTGAATACAATGCCTTGCCACGAGTCAAACAATTAGTCTGGAAGAATTAGTTTGGAACTTGTATTGTTTTCACCTAGACAGCATGAAAATTAGAACTCAGCTGCATAAACATAATTATAAATTTGGTTATATTATATAAATAATGATTTAATTTTTTATAGTGTAGTGCAGAAGTAGCATACTGTAAAAAAACATCATTCATGGCACAGCAAAAACAAACCACAATGAACTAAGCAGAAATTTTTACAATACAAATAATGCTATTTTTCAAAAGAAAGAGATTTCAGAACATATACATACTTGATGTTTTATTTTAATTCCAGTAAAGCATAAGGAACTTCAATATCTCGAAATCTAAACAGGAAAGGTGATCACTCAGGTGCCACTGAAGCATCGCTCAGTTCTAGGGTTCAGACTTCAGTTTTCAAAATTATTTGTCCTGAATCTCCAATTTTTTACCCTATGCCAATTTGCTAAGAAACTGGAAATGAACTACATGTTTGTACTACACGAGATTTTTGATCTCGTGATTTCAGGGGTTTGGAGAGCCGAGATAAGAGAAGATTTAGTAAAAAGATGTGTAGTGAAAAAGTCATGAAAATTGAAAAAGCATCATCTGGATAACTGTCTTATTTTTTTCTAGAAAATGTAAAGCAGGTCTAATAAAATTTAGAAGAAATAAACCTTTGTCCTCTACAATTTAGTGTTAATGAAATAATGGTAGCATCTGAATGTTCAGAACAGCAAAAGTAATAGTATTTTAGACACATATGCTTAAGGGAAGAACAGCCCAGCATCTTCCATCAAACCACCTAATACAACTGAAAAAGTAGACAAACTTTTGGTAAGTATATAGTGACTTCTATATACTCTATATTCTGTATTACATAATACTCATCAGTATATTCTGCTATGTAGAATGTATCAATTTATACCTTTAGGCCATCTACAGGGACTGAATTGGAGACGTGCAGACCCAACCTGGGTCTACTGCTACCGTCTGAGTTTCTGAGCTAAATCTCTGCAGCCTGAATTTTTAACAGCTTGACCCCTCTCATCATTGACACATATAAAAACTTGTAGTGCATGTGAACCAGAAGTTTATACTTGTAGCCTTGATGCAACAGAAAATAACTACAGGGCAGCTGTTTCTGATTTTTAAGTTTTATGTACTCCAGTTTCTTTCAAATGATTGAAATTTAGCTTTGTTCTTGCAGCTAAAAATCCTGAGATTTTATACATGGTATTTATTTTGGTTCTCAATCTCTTATTTATTTACCTTGATGAAATATTACCCATGTATCACAAAACAAAAAGGTCGTGAGAGTAATCCTGTATGTTCTTTCAGACAAGAAATATAACCTGTATTTAGCTAAAGTCCAACAATAATTGTATAGCAAGGTATAGTAAGTCCTTATTTTTCAAACAAAAAAATTATTGTCCCTTGTACTGGAAATCAAATGATTTGTTTGTAAAAACAGAAAGGGAATCTCTCCACTTGTGCCCCTAAGAATGCTGATTTTCTTCACATTAGTTCAATGGTCCAGATAATAAATGAATAATAAAATCACTACTGTGCATGGTATTTTTAATTACGGAATATATTACAACTCCTGAATTATATTTTCAGGCAGTAAATATAGTGCTCTGGATTTTTGCCTAGAATATTACTACCATTTGAAAATACTTTCTATTGTATTCTAGGATGACAGGGGGGTTGATTTTACAAAGGAGAGATGCTATATCTTTTTGACAAAAGAATGTCTTACAAATCTATTTTTTAAGTCTTTGTGCAACTGAATTCTGAATAAGTCAGCAAGAAGTTGGGCTTCACAACAGATGAAATGAAATTCAAGCCATGGTTGCCATGTGTATACTACACACATGCACCTGTGAAAGGTGCTATAGTACATACATTCAGCTGATGTGGGGATGGCTACACTACTTTCAGAAATGCAATATATTTTTTCCACAAAACTTGGTCAAAATCGACAGTGAGAAAATTAGTTACTCTGCACATATCTACTGAAAACTCCGCAGCTCATTTGAAAATGTGCTTATGGCACTTGCAAACATTGCTTCATTTTGTTAATGTTTCAGTCAGAGACTTTGAGATCACTCCATTTTTCCAGATATTTAATGTCTTGAGGAACAATTGGTTTATTCTCAATGTCACAGGTGTATTTCACTCATTTACCTTATTTACTCATATTAAGCTGGTAACATAAATTAAAGTAAAACATAATTTATGACTGCCTTAGGCATGTCATCTTGAAAGGCATTCAGTCTCAACCTGTAAACATCAAGGGACTGACAATTCATCTCTTTCCTGGTAAATTTACTCCAGCAGCTAATCACACTCCCTTTTATAAATTCATGTGCCTGATGGGGATATGTTTATGTTCATGCCCTGAGCACATATTATTATGCCCTTCTCCACTACAATGAAGTCCTTTAATATGCCAGTTACTCTGCATTCTATTAAGTCAAGTCTCATGCATTTGTTCGTTTATTTGTTAAACAGGCCAAGCTCGTGCAGACTTTCACTGGGAGGTATTTTTCAAGATGCTCCTGTTTCAAGATACTTCAGCTACTGCAGACATTAGAAGCAATGTTGTTTGGTTATTTAGGACCACAAAAGCAACCACAGCAGATCAGAAAAAGGTCATTGTAGGAAGATGCTTGGGAACGCCATATAAAGACAGGACAAGTATTTAAGCACATTTTCTTCAATTTCCATTCCTGCAGAAGCAACGCTGATTATATATGTCCTCTCTTTCATTCAGTTACTGTTCATGAGAGGGTTTTTATGCTTAAATGTTTTAAGAACCTTTGCTGAAAGACCTCATCAGATGTATTTCAAACACTAGAGATCTTTGAGAGATACCTCTGGTTGCCTTACCCAGCACTGCGCCTCACCCAGTTAACAGCCCCTGGATGGCAACCTTCCCCATGTGGCAGCTCTCCTCTGAACCACCCCGTCTTCCAGCACCCTTCTGCAGATATGGGCCTTGGAAAAGCACGTAGCAGCACTTCCACCCTACATCAGCATCAGATCACCTAACTTATGTGTGGAGCCTGCTGGGCTTGGGAAGCATTTCAAGGACAGTTAGTTTCTCTTGAAATGTATAGAAGGTGAAAACTGTGTGATAAATTACAATGGAATAAAAGATGAATTTGCACATGGTTAGAAATACTTAGGCAGGCTACTAATGATACTGCTGTCATCCAACAGTACGGCTATTACAGAGCCGTTCAAAAACTTTCATACAATATTCCAGCACAATTATTTGGACAAGGGTGCATTACAATGCATAAATGATCTTTTTACATGTGAATAAAGACTTAGAGCTAGCTAGATTGTTTGGTTCCAACGTGGCTAAAATATAATTATTTCACTTGCAGAAAGATTCCTATTGTGTTTCCCATAACTATGTGATACATTTTCAATGCTCTATGTGGCATCTGCATGCAGAGCACTCCTAAACAGTAATTGTTGGTATAATTCTCACACATAGCCTGTGTATGTATCACAAGCATGGGTGGATCCACTTGCTGAAGCAGAGCACTTGTTTTCCTTGCTGGAAACTGAGGGAAAAGGAAATATAAAATCTCTGTTCAGTGTATGACAGACTGCAAGTGGCTCAGTGTAAGAAAGAAAGAATATTTTTGATGACATGGCTACAAAAGCTGTAACACTGCCCCTTATTTTTATGACTCACTTATTTTCTTCCATCCACTTTAAGTACCGATGAGCTGTAAAATATACGCCTGTGCTTGATTTTCTGAGTTGAAGCTGAGCTGAAGCTTAATCTTCTGACTTGAAGCCAGCAGCAAGGGAGAATACATTCTCCATACATGCCAATTCCCCAACACCTTGTTAGGGAAGACTCAGACACCTCCAAGAAGAAAGGGAAGATGCTTCAAGGGACCTGAGCTAGAGAAAGCCAACAACAGGGACTGCCTTCCTTTACAGATATCATAAGGGGAAAATAATATGGCCTGAGACCTTGCTGTCTTTTCATCAGAACTGCTTTTACAATGTAGAAGGGAAAGGTCTCTGAGTCAGGGCCAGCTGAAGAGACACAGGCACTGCACTGCGGGGGCAGATTCCTGCGTTAGAGCCACAGCCAGGGTAGGAAACCAGTGCCCCTGCCTCTCCAGGAAAACACTGGCCAAGGAAAGATTCAATCAAAGATTCTCACCATGATTAACTGCTATGGCAGTTACTAAAAACTAAGGTGTCCTTGCCTGTTATTGTCGAGACCTTCGAATTTTGATGCCTATCGTCTATGTTGTTATGCTCTCGGCTACAAAATGTCCATTATCACAGACACGCACACTGCTGCAGTAATTAGACCCACACGCTGCCCTGGTTCTATGTGTTGATTGAACTTCTGCTGCTATTAATGAGGGTGTGTAGTAAAGAAAGCCAGTAGACAGCAACAAGGTCAATGAGCACAAATCTGGTACCTAACTCACCGATCATGACATAGGAAAGTTTTTCCCACCTGTTTCTGCGAGTATTTCTTCTATTGCAATCATGGCACAATACTGGGCTCATATTTTCAAGTCACAAAAATTAATATTATTCTAAAAATATCAGCAAAATTTTTCTAATTTTACTGAAATCAATGAGATTTTTCTGATGAGTTCTTATAAAATATGATGCAAACCAACAGATACTAATTCTACAGTAACATACCTTTTAAAGTGCTATTGTCAAAAATAAGTTTAAAAATTAAGAATATGAAAAAAAAGAAAAATTACACAGGCCTATAAAAGCTATACACACATAAGGCTCTGCATGTACACACACTTTTTAACGCACATTCTACTTAGGAAAGGGTTTAGGAATTATACTCAGAGGAGGGGAGAGTTCAAAGATAAAGATGGCTTGGCTTCAGCTGACATAGTATACTATATTGACAAACTGCCCAGAAAAAATCGTTTCCTTAGGTATGTTTTTCCGAAAAACTACTGAAAAGCCACAAACCTAACTCAGAAGAGGTAAGGTAAAAAAGCAATAGATAATCAAAATAAACAGATCAAAGATCTTGTATTATCCTTATTATGTTCAGTTCTCTTTAGCCGTATCAGCTGTAAGCTATTGAAGGAAAGTCTTTTTCTGTTTATGTATTTGTAAAACAGCACATGATTTTCCTCTCTGTGCAGATAAAGCAGATGTTTCATGCAGATTTTGCCTTTTTTTAGAGAAGATAGGAAACATAAGTCCTTTCCAGAAGCAAATTTAAAATTACCTAAAGATATCATGTAATGTATTAGATTTAATTTAAATTTCTGTGCCAAAGACACTCCAGTGGTGGAAGGACTTGGGCAGAAAGCAGGCAAGGCAGCCACTGACTTAGAGACATATCTCTTTACCATAAGCTCGTTCACAGTGGAGTCATGACCCACCTGATGGTCACTTAAGATGGGTCTGTGTCTTCCATACTGCTTCTTCAGGGAGAGGTACAAGTGGGCATACACATATCCCACAGAGGGAGGAACTGGAGGAAGAACCAGAACCAATAACTTGTGGATATGAGCTGGCAATGTGCACTCACAGCCCAGAAAGCCAACCATATCCTGGGCAACCTCAGGAGAAGTGTGGCCAGCAGGTCAAGGGAGGTGATTCTCCCCCTCTGCTCCACTCTGGTGAAACCCTAGCAGCAGTCCTGTGTTCAGCTCTGGGGCCCTCAGCATAGGAAAGACATGGACCTGTTGGAGCAGATCCAGAGGAGAGCCACAAAAATGATCAGAGGTATGGAACACCTTGTCCATAAGGGCAGGCTGAGAGAGTTGGGGTTGTTCAGCCTGGAGATGAGGAGGCTCCTGGGAGACCTTACAGTGGCCTTGCAGTACTTAATGGGGGCTTATATTGTGATAGGACAAGGGGTAATCATTTTTAACTAAAACAGGGTAGATTTTGATTAGATGGAAGGAAGAAATTTTTTACAATGAGGGTGGTAAAAAAACAGAGGAATTTGCCCAGGGAGGTGGTAGATGCCCCATCCCTGGAAACATTCAAGGCCAGGTTGGATGGGGCTCTGAGCAACCTGAACTAGTAGAAGGTGTCCTGGCTCATTGCAGGGGGGTTGGACTAGATGACCTTTAAAACTCCCTTCCAACCCAAACTATTCTATCGTTCTATGATATGGTATTTTGCTACCAACTAATTTTTCTTTAGTGCTATTTTACTGCAGTATTAATTACTGAGCCTAGCTAGTGATAGTCTTTCAAAATGACTGTACAGAAAAGTTTAAAGACCAGTGCCCTTGATAAAACTACAACTTCCCTGAATTCCTTATGTTCTAAATCACACCTAAAATCAGGTTTGCTGTACTGCTTTCCAGGAATCAACGGGTAACGATATAATCTTCCCTAAATCTCATTCTTCCACATGACTTAGAAGGTCCATGTCTATTTACTTTCTGAGGCTGATAGTCAAAGCAGATGTCTAGGAAAGAATACTTTTCTTAATTTACCCTATGACCATGAGCAGAAATACTTTCTCATCAGCCTATGTGGATATTTACTCATATAATAAATCTAATCATAACATATTCAGATCAAAAAGTGTTAACAAAGCATGTCAAGTGAAAGCAGGTTCCTCTCTGCACCATCAACACTAGGTTCCATGAAACACAAATAAAAACACACTTGGAGGTCATAACAGGCATTTTAATTTAAAAAAAGAAGTTAAGTTTCATAGATTTATTCCTTCACATGGCCTTGCCAAAATTCTTGGCGCTTGGTCAGAAATATCCCTTTAGTCATGATCCAGGGCAGTGCTCCCAAGAACACTGAGGTGGCTTTGCTGACATCTCTGTATTTTGCTTTCTGTACTGCCCTTAGCCACTTGAACTGTTACAGGCTATCAGTTCTGATACTGCAAAATGTAAAAATGGGAAAATGGGCCTGCCTTCTAACCTCTCAGGCTACAGTCAGTGTACATTGGCTGAGTGGACATTTACATTTTTAACTCATCAACTCCTCCCTATGACCAGACAAACGGTCTGGTGAGAGACATGTTTTAGCACTAGGAAGAGAAGCGCAGAATTTTGAGTGGAAGATACTTCTCCGTGCCCTGTCCCTCCCCTAGAAACTCCTTCTCCACCCAGTGACCAGCAACAAGCAGACCCATATGCATGTGCCTACGTTCCTGAATAAGTTAACAAAAGAATTCAAGATCTCACAAGCTTGAAAGAAAAAACAAGGCTGTAATGTATGCAAACTGCATCCCTCAATGCATATTTTTAGGTGTATGCTGATTGACTTGTCTCAGTGTTTAAAATTAAGTTGTCTTTAGGCAGTCAGGTCTCTTTCAAGAGCTACTGATGATGATATTAACTGTTGGTATTGAAATTCTGTTAGTAGCACCTGATTTATCCCAGTAAACAGCATTGCCATCTCATTCTTAGCCCTGGCATGTGAAAATTTACAGGCTTGAAGTTTTCATCTGTCTGTTTTTTTCAGAAGAAGGTACCAATAAAACCAAGCTACCCATCTAACTGATCCTGATACAGACTGTTTATGAGTGATGCATTATAATTTTACCTCTCTTTTAAAAGGTATGGGTTTTTTAAAGGTATATTTAAAAAAAAAAAAAAAAATTAGTTGGCTCTAGATTAAAATAGAATAAATTGAGTGGACAGGTAATTCTTCCTCCTGTCTCCTCTTTCCCTTAAAGGTTCACAGAAAGTAGTTTTTTAATAAAAAATAGAGATTGTGTCTGTCATTAGACTTAATTGTAATATGACTTGCACTGATATAAGAATTAGTTTTATCGAAATGTATTAACAATCACAGAGACATCTATATTAATCCCACTTCAACCTTTGGATATAGGCATCTCTCAGCTATCCATGAGACGAACAGCAGAATCACACGTATTCCAGCTGAGGCAGTTCAGAAAGTCAATAACCAGGATTTCTTTCCTGCATAGGAATATAGCATTTCCTTCTCTTCGTTCAAATCACATTTTTGTAACTACTTCTAGGCAGGTGTTTAGGACACAAACCTTATTGATACTAAAATAAGGAGATGCCTGGTTCCTGAAAGGTGTGGTCTTGTTTACTTGCAGTTGACAAGGCATTTTACAGGAACACATTTGACGTTTTACAAGTTCCCAAGTGGTACACTTTATTCCTGCTGACAGCAGAAGTAATTGCTACGTGCAGAATAAAACTGATTGTTTTGAAAGTTTAATTCTGTTTTTTTTTTTTTTTTCATGTTTTGTTCTCCAAGTTTATATTTAAATCTATTTCAGATAAATTCATTCACAAAGAACAATTCTTTCTGTGTTACTGGAGTAAAATACGTGAGTGAACACCAAATCCTTGCAAGTTAAAGGAAACTGGGCTTTTATCTGAAGTGGAAATAGGTATCTAACTTCCTCATGTAGAAAATATTTTCATAGTGAAACTTCCACAATTATTTTTTTAGTTTGTAAGATCAGAAGAAAGAAAACATTTAGGCAATTTTAGACCTCTTTATTTAAACCAGACATCTAACGATAATAATAAAAGAAGCAAGAAACAAAACCATCATCATAACCTTCTGCAGCAAGCAGGCAATTTCTGTAAAATATGTACCAACCATCTGCCCTTATGCCATGATTCTGGTGACAAATTCTGGAATAATGTGAACAGTAGCAACCCACAGCATACATACACACACTCTGAAAAATATTATATGCGGAAGGGGCACTTAACATTGTGGTTGCCCACTTCTGTTTTATGAGCTGTGATCCAATTTAAGACGCTCCAGCTACCAGCTGCCCACTGCCAGCCCTCCAACACAGCTTACTACCTCTGACCTACTGCTGATTCAGCTGCATTTTATCTTGGATATTGAGCCTTGGTTTAAAAGTGTTCATGCCCCCTAAAATTGAAATTCATGGCACTTCATCATTGCTAGAAAAGTTAGGCACACTCAATCTGTGCAACTTGCTGGCAGGTCAGGTAAGGCTGAGAGAAAAGCACAAAACTGTACCGAACTGACTTGAGTAAGACAGTGGAAGGCACCCTAATCTGGCTCACGCTGTGCTACTGGCTTCTTCTAGCAGACTTGCATCTTGTTGTCCTCTCCTGTTCCCTTCCTCTTCATGCTACTGGTTTTATCTGGGGTGAGTCACGTGAAGATGCTGGAAGCATTTACATATCAATGCTATAGAATATTTTGGTGTTGTGATATTAAAAAAAAAAAAAAAAAAAACAAACACACAATTAAAAGGTAAAGGTGTCCCCTTATGCACAAAGATGTGATGATAGAGTCATAGAAATTGCAATTTAAGTAGACTTCTGTTTTAAAGAAAAATCACACCATCATCATAAGACAAATGTAAGTCTATTTATTTTGTTAGTTTTAAGAGCAAACTTAAGCTATCTTCTCCACATATGGACACCATACTGATACCTGTAATTGCTAGTCTCTGCTAGTACCGTTGGCTCTTTATTAAAGGGTAAGGTAGCAAAAAAGTTATTTGGCATTATGAGAATCAGAAAAGTATACCTGCTCAACAGAAGAGGACAGGTTTTCCCTAAAATTATATCCAGTGAAAGCTAAGTGAAATGGGTCCCAACTACAGATTTAGGGGAAACGTGCAGTGCCCAGGAATGCATGTTCTGGTCCTCTACTTAGATCAGAAAACTATAAAACACATCACATATCAATTCAGTAGTAAGATTCCATTGGGACAGTAACAGGCAGTATCTGTCTTAACACCATCCAACTCATACTGACAATAGCAACACCAGCTGCTTTCATAGTTTCTCAGATTTTTCTGCTTCCATCACCTCCTATGCAAGTCCATGTCCATAGCGACATGCTTCCTACAAATTTTCTGGTTAGTCATTTGAGTTTTCCAGCACCTAGAGAAATAAATTTCACCCAATTTTTTTTTTTCAAAGGCACTTAAATGTTGCACATGTAACACATCCATTGTTTACTGAATGGTAGTATTAGCACAAAACACTCAGTTATCCTATTTTTTAAAAATTACAAAATACAGTGCTAAATCTGTGAATAATTAAGCTATGTTAGTGAGACATCAGCATGAACAGTAGTGCAGATAGCCATACAGCCATTTTGATTGAGTTTGCCACCAGCTCAGCACATGATCACTGTCATTTGTTACTGCACTGCTCAGCCTTCCCTTTCAACTGGAAATCTTTACATTCCACTTGGCTATTCGAAAACTGCGTTGGCAAGCTCTGTATGTCTATCAAAAATTAATAACATTGTAGTCTGATGCAGCAGCATATGCCCAAAACTGAAATGAATTTTACTCAATATAATCTATAATTCTTGACATATCAGGTGCTAGGCTTCAGCGCAGTTTCCCAGGTCCTCCCTCTTTGCTCTGCTCATCATGCTGCAGTTTGCTGCGCACTAGCTACATTCATTCATTGATCAAGGCTTACAACAGTCCAGGTTCAATAGGACAGACAGCACCTTGGCAAAGGGTGCCTTTGGTTTTATGCCCATCAGCAGTACGATGGAAATTTTATCATGAGACACTGAGACACTACTCACATACCCATCATTTTATTAAGCAATAGTGCAAGTGGTCTTGGTAGACTGGGCAGATGACATATTTACATGAACAGTGAATATTATCTACCTCTTCTAATTAATACTGAACAAAATAGGGAGCTTAACTAGGTAGAGGTCTCTTCTGGGCAAACAGATCATTTTCCAATCACAGACTCACTTGCACCTCATAATGAGTTGGGGGAAAAACAAAGGAAAGTATGAGATCAACTCTAAAAATAGTATCTCACTCCCCTGAAAATAAGATACACTTACAGAAATGAGAATGTCAATGCCAGTACTAGGGAAGCAGCACACACTAACTAACTTGTTGTTAGTCTCTGAAGAATGATATTCTTCTGCCAACCTTTTCAGGAAAATCTAATAAAACATTGATGAAATGGAATAATAATTTTCCCTGCATGAAGATTAAGTGGGAACATGAGTCTACACGATAGACAGTTTTTGCATTCATCTCATGTCTGCTCTGCTGCAGAAGTCATTGGGAAATGGCATGTAGAATATTTCTAAACTGAAGTATATCTGAAATAGTACATGTCAACTTGAGTCCTACAGGAAGTGACAGTCAATACCAGCTTGTTGCTAGCTATTTTTGCAACCACCTATAACTTTTGACACAGATAGGCAGCCTTGTGTTAGGTGCGAAACTTATTGTTTCAGAAGAAATAAAAGGGAAGATGATTATTACCAATATTTACATAACAGGTACTGTATCTGAAGGCATAATTATGCACAAGCCTGCGTGCTGGTACCTGTCTGAACCTCCAGAGGAAACTGAGTTTCTGACAAAGAGCGTAAGGTCAGAATTAAGGGTAGATGCCTTAGGTACCCTGCAAACAAGTAACACAGCTGAGTGATTTCTACAGAGTGTTTGCCATCTGTTGGTGATGACTCAAGCAAAACAAAGCACAGATGGATCTTAGTCCCAATTTTTGTCTTTTTCTTTTTTGCCTGAACTCTCCTAAACTTCAGAGAGGGTTAGGATTTTGTGTCATTTTGGAGGAGTGTATTTTTATAGTGAGTGGCTCCTAGTTTGTACTTATTCACACTTAATTTTCAAATGATTGGAAGTTATAACTGATGCTAGGCGTTTCAGCTTCAAGGCTAAACAGTCTTCTTGGAAAAACTTCCATTCTCTTTGTAATGCATTCTGAAATGCTCTCTGCCATTTATTGGGGTATAGATCATTCAACTTCCTCCCTCACACATATATTACCCAGTGAATGGGATTTACAACAGTCAGCCTGCTTAGCAGGGAGACTCCTGAATTAGCTAGGACAAATTACCACCAAAAAAAAAAAAAAAAAAAAAAAAAAAAAAAAAGAAAGGCAACAAAACACCAAATGCAACCTGAAATCTTCTGTATCTCCTAGAGCCTTAAAAACTTGACAGGAGTTTCTCTACCAGACTGAGATTCACATTCTTAAATGTTTTACTGGACTATGATGACCAAGCAATCACTTTGAGTACACAAAATTGACTCAATCTTTTCTTCAAACTGGAAACAACCCCTCCTAGTTGTGCTACAATCACCTTTTCTTGACAAAACTCTATGTAGCTTAAGCTAATAGTAAAAAATCCCATTAAAGGGAAGGCCCAGGCATTTTTACCTCATTTGGAGACTCATCAAGTGAAAGCTATTTGGGCTACTATTGCATGCTGAACTCATGCTTGCAAAGAATTCATCGTTTGAGCACCCTCATTGGAGTACAGTCCCTCAAGAGAATTTGACATATCTGGTAGAAGAATATAAATACCCCTAAGCAGGATAAATCCTAAGATACTCCTCTCAGTCCAGATGGGAAATATGCAAGCAAATGGCGTTAGTCATGAGCGTGGTTGGCCTAAGCAGCATTACTAGGGAAAACTGAAGCAACTGCAGACGCTCAGTGCCTGGTGGGTAAAGCGGGGCTTTGCGGATCGCTTACCAGGACAGAGCCTCTCTTGCACTCCAGGCACCTTCCTTGTAGCAGCTCCTGAAGGAAATAATGAATGTTCCTGGAAAACACAGGACTTCGAGCTCTCATAATGAGCCTGTTAACAGCTTGACTACTTCCAAAGCTACTTACAGCCAAACTACATTTATGCCTGAGCCACAAGTGCGATCAGGAAAGACAGAGTGCAGACACCCCCCTGATACCCCCCCTCAGCACACAGCATGCAGGCTGGATGTGCAACAGCTAGGCACCTTTCTGAGTTTGGATTTAACACCCTTGCCAATATAAGGCTTTAAATTGAACACGAGGTAAAACCCATGTTCTGAGCGTCAATTCAACTGGTTCTCTTCCTCTTTATTATAGGTAACTCCTGAAATTTTAGATTGCCTTTCAACATTTGTCAGCTCTGATGATCTATGTGCAGAAATGTACTAGCTTATAAAGCATCGAAGGTTTTACTTTTAGTTTTGATTATTTTATGTATATTGTCAATTTCTTAAATGCAACTCTACGTTGAGCAAACATGAAACCTTACTCTAACACAGTTAATTTACTTGTCTTCACTCAGTTAAAGGACAGAGGCATTTATGGAGTGCTTTATGCATGTGGACTAGCTTTAAATAGAAATAATATTATTTAGTATTGGTGAATAACTTCACTTGGAAAGAATGCTACCTGTAATTTAAGTGGTTTATGTCATTTTTTTCTCAGCTACAGGTCCCAACATACCACAATATATCAACTATTGATGTACCAATCAGATAATTTTGCTATTTCAAGCTGAATTGATTTTCCATATAGGTTTTCCTGAATTGAAACTTACACTGATTTTAAAGAGCTGTTGTACCATGCAGCCACTGAACCGGGGCAATTGCACTGCCCGTGTTCAATATGAAGTTAGCAAGTTTTTCCCGTTTCTTGAATCCAACTCAAAATACCTCGTGAACAATTCTGAGTAGAAGATGACCTATATAACTGAGAAGTAAGAGTATCATCAACACTGATTTTAAAGAGCAAAAATAGCAAAAATGCCTGTGTGGATCTGCTTAAAAAAATCTGTGCTTTCCACCCTGATCGTGGTACAAAGAACAATGGATTTAGAAAGCATAAATTCAAATTAACTGTGTTTTCTGTTTATGTGCTTCCATTAAATGTACACAATTACCTTCTTACAAACTGGGAAGGAAGAGATTTTTCAGTAGTGGCGACCTCTGTTTACTAACATAATTTGTCTGTTCAAGAGTTGTAGGAGCATGAAGGTAGCACCTATAAATTCCAGACCATGCTGCCCAGATGGACTGAAGAGCACTGATAAAAACAGAGAAATATGGCTGAAGGCCAGATTTTTATGCCTGAGGTATTCTACTGCTTGTGGCACTGATTTTCAGACATATCACTGATGTACTTCTGCTGATGTAACTGCACTGATTTAACAAAGTACTGCTAATTTAAAATTGCAGAAGGATACTCTGTCCTCATACAGTACTTTTCAAGCAGTGAAAATACACAGGAGTTAAATCACACAATCCTACTTAATATGTCATCTAGAGGTGTAAGAAGGAAGGTACAGACAGAACACTTTTTTATTAAAGTTGTTGAACAGCACAAGCTTGCTTTGACTTAGTCAGTACCTCGGTACATCTGGCCTTGTGCGATTAGCTGCAGTAATACTGCTAACAGAATAAAGCTTCACATTTTGCATGTCTCACTGCTGTGGCTTAGCCAACAGTCATTCCTCCCTGTGACAAGGAACAAAACCCAGTGCTTGTGGGTAGCAACCTCGTAACATCTTTCTTCACAAAGAAGAGGTTTTTTATGGAACAAAGAGTTAACATGGCAGCACCTTAGAATTAGCAAAGGATCTGATGGCTTAGTAGATAAATGTTAATCTTTATTCTTGGACTGTTAAGTAGTTCTAGCTTTACAATGGCATTATATATGACTGCGGCCAAAAGTACAACAGGGCGTTAAGTAGGTTTCTGTAAGCTTTTTAAATACACAGAGTATTCCAAAATAAAGACAATAGTACAACTTCTAGGCCATGTTCTCCAGGTTTCTTTTGAAGGAAGAGTGAAGAAAATTAGTGTTTTCCCTATGGAGAGGTCTCTGGAACGTCCATGTCAAAATGAGAAAAGAGTCTATTCATAACAGTGCAGTTTTTTTTTTTTTTCTCATTTTGTCCTTTGGAATGCTGGATCCTTAGAGGATGTAGAAACAACTCTGTTGGACATAGATTTACAAGGTTTATATAAAATAGCACAAGGTGAAATAATTTCACAGGAAAAGTCTCTTGTGACATTTCTGCCATAATACCTTACAAACAATCTTGCTCGTGACCTAATCAGGAGCCTGGGAAGGCATCATCAACCTCCAAAAGGTTAGGGGACATAGTAAGAAAACATGACCAGGACTCCCAAATACATCTTCACATTAGAATGGTTTATCTTTGAAAGGCTCTATCATGAGTTATACATTGTCTCCAAGTCTTACATTCAGATCTATAGAAAAAACCCAGCTTACAGTACCATTACACACTAACCTCTTCCATTTCAGGAAGAAAGAATGATGTTGCTAACCTTTACGTAAATCTTTTACATCTTGTTTTTTTAAAGTGCAGGATACAGTGGCAGAGGAAGACACAACAATATTTATCCCCAAAGCCATGGCGAACAGGAAGATAAAGTGTTTTTTTCCCTTTAACCAAGTCTTCAGATTTTGATGTATTTTCCATTTAAAGAGTGTTGAGCTTAGCCAAGCTGTAATGTACAATGTCAAAAAGCTCAGGCGCAGGTTAGTACTGTTTCTTGGTAGTGATAGTACGGGAATGATTTCTACAGTGTATAGTGAGAGCACTGCTGTTGTCTTGACCTTTTTTCTGTGTCTGCTGAACAACTATATCTTATGCATAGAATTCTCTCGAGCTTCCTGGACTATGTCTAGTCCTTATACTCCTTATTGGGAGATGAAGAGGAAATCCCACAATAGGAACACAGAGAAAAGGAATTTACATGTATATTACTTTAAAACCATTTCAGCCTGACCTTTCATGAAGAATGGTTTAAACGCTGAATTCTCTGACTGTGAAGGCAAAGGTTAATGGTCTTTATTGAGTGTTGCTGATAGGGCCCTAGTAAACCATGACAGTTTCTTGGAGGAACACAGGTAGAGAAGGGTAGGAGAGAGCAGGTTTTACGTTAAAAAGACAAATCCCTTAGCAGCCACAGTAAGATGTCCATGTCTCAAGCAAAGACATGAATAAATGAAGCAGATTTTCGTAAGAAAATTATGAGTGTTATAGAGTACTATAGTTTTCATTATGGAATGACTAACTTAAAACAGAAATATAACCACCTACCTAGTCTCATCAAAAGTCCTCCCACACCACACCAAGCACATGAGTTTCTCTGACTCCTTCGTTTAAAAAGTAAATAAATAAATAAATAAATAACAGCATTCCTCTGGGTATTACTTCTCATGTTAATTTAAATAGTGAAGTGATTTACAAGTTTAAGACCACAAAATTACTGAATCAATCTCTTGTTTAAACTCTTGTGGTTTCCTTGTTTGAATTTCTTTACCAAATATTTCATAAATTATACAAATTGCATTGGAAGACTATTATTGCAAAACCTCATCTGTGACCAGATTCATGTGGATGTTAAGTAAGTAGTTTTATATCACCAGGAAATGTAAAACCATAAACAGACTATAAATATTCTCTCATGAACTGAATAAAGAAATTCAGCTAATGTTTACAAGATGATTCAGAAATAGTGTACAGTGTTTAACGGGTTTTGCATATTAAAAGTGATAATTTCAAGACACTTAAAACACTATTAAAAATAACATCTTGGGATTGTAATGAAAAATACTCACTGAACCAGCATCTTCAAGTAAGTAAGAAATGGTTTCCAGGATGTTTTTTGTTCCATCATGTTAGTCATCTCACTGTTATCCTATGTTCAATTACAAACTTTCCTCTAGAAAAGTATCAGTGTTTTACAGACTACAAGGAATACTATCTGCCACTATCTAAGAGCGTACACAAATTGAGGTTACTAAACAAACACAAAAGAAATGGTTATATGTTAAAGGAATCATATGTCAAACAACCGGACAAGCATGAAGGATGACATCTGTCACGACCCATCCAGTATCGATGAAAATCACAAGTCGACAGCGGTCCAGCAAGCACAAATGCCTCTCCACTCTTATTTGCAAACCAAACTCAGATAATTTCAGGCAATTAACTACAAATGCCTCAATGTAAGTTTTGAATACATTAAATGCAAAGTGTGTAACTTAATTCATCATTTTTATACACATATACAAACTACAGAGCCCTATAAAATACATAATACCCACACAGCCATACAGTTTCATGTATGTTCAAAATGTAGGTAGAGATAATCCCATAGACTTTAGGTAACAGAAAGTGCTTCACAACACTAAGCCCTAAGACTAGAGAGCAACTATGACAGAATTACTTAGTTTGTATTTTCAGTAGTACTCCTTTAAAACAAAAGTTCCACAGGATTGTCAATTACAAAGTCAGAGGAAAGTTCTTGCGTGCATCTGAGACAGAAGGTGAGGCAGATGAAGGGAAAGCCAGAACAACTCAAAAACTCTGGAATAGTCTCTGTTTTCAGTACTGTTCTGTTTCATTGGGAATTCGTGTACAGACTAGTAAGGAGAAGCACACCTACACTCATTAGTCGGTGTTGCGCACATGGCAGTTGTTCATTTTTTTGCAAAATTACCTTTCAAAATGTATTTTCATTATACATCATTATATGTATCATTCAAAAGTCATTACAATCAGTGCAGTAAATAACACAGATTTCAAATTTATATTTAATGCCTGATCTGAGATGTACAGATGCTTTATATATCGCACAGCGTCTATTTCCAGTATCATTACTACATACTGCCATTACAGCCAGCACATTCGACCTGTAGTGTTAGTACAGAAGTTATCATTATTCTGTTTGACGCTGACTGGTACCCATTTGTCACAACGGAGGAAACGCCCCATCATGAAAGACAGTGTCCAGCGCATTTTCCAAAATTCTTGGCAAGTTCTGCTACGACACCTTGCCACCCTATTTGACCTACTCTTCGTCCGAGCCCTCCAAGCGGGACGGCGTGGGGGGAGAGCTCGCTCAGCGCCTCAGGACCTAGAGCCCCCCGCTAACGGTACGCCCCGACCCTGCCCCTGCTGCTGGCAAGGGACTGCGCTGGCCAAGGGGAGAAGGCGGCAATGACTTCAGTTCTCCTGAGGCTAGCCGGGAACTGAGGAAAGCTCTTCGCCGCTTTAGAGCGGCGCCGGAGCTACTCTTCGTGGCGCCCAACCACAGCAAGGTCGCCCGCTGGGAACAGTCCCCACGAGCTTTGCCTTCCCCCCACCCCCACTCCCGCGGGTGGGAAAGCGGCAGGGCGGCTCGCAACAGGCGGGAACACCCCCAACCGCCGGCGCAAGCCCCGCGGCCGCCTCGCAGCGCTGCCGGGCCCCGAAGGGCTTGGGGCGGGAGATTTCCCGCCGGCGGGCGCGTGGCGGCGCGTGGCTAACGGCCGGGCCGCACCTCCCCCTGCCGGTGGCCGGGGCAGCGCCCCGCGCCGCGCACCCTCCACACACCCCCACACCCCCCCACCCCGCTCGCCTTCCACGCAGATCCCCGCCAGCCGCCCCTCGGGAAAGCACCCGGGAAAGCCAGGAGCACCACTGGGCCAAAACGGCTTGTCCCAGCCTGAGAGCACCTACGGAAATGCCTCCTTCACGAGGCTCTTATTCGGCTGAGAGGAAGGCGGGGGGAAAGAAAAGAGGAAAAAAAAAAAGAAAGAAAAAGATATGAAAGTGCTGATGCTTCGGAGCAGTGTCACTTCGCAGCTATGCTGCTTTGCTCAAGGTCGCTCAGCCTGTACACGCCGCAACATTAGTCTTAATTGCAGCGCAGATGACTACGAGATTAATGGAAGCCCCTTCCTCCCCAGCAGCCCTGTGCTGGATGCCCTGCTCACAGCGGGACGTGCCTCTCAGGCTCTTAAGGACAATTCCTGCAAAGTGCTGTCCCCCTTTTAGCATAAACAGATTTTCCCTTCAAAAAAAACCAACCCGTTAAAATAAAACTTTCTTTTCCTCCCTTAATTGCAAGACTTGGCTCCTGCCTTTCCCACACCAGCTGCCTCCCGTTAATCTTGGAAAGGCTGGGGAAGGAGGGAGAGGACTCCCCGGCTCAGACAGGCAGCGTTTGCGGCGTGGCAGTACTTGAGGCGCTACGAAGATCAGCGTTCCTCAAGCAAGCAATTGTTTTATTACCTCCTCCGTCCTGCGCTTCCGTCACGTCAGATACCCGGGCAGCGCCACAGCTCTGCTGTGCCTTTCCTCAGGGGTTTACAGCAGTTGCGAGCAAGACCGGGGGTGAATCTATTTGCTCACTGATGCCTTACGGACAAGTATGCTGAAGTACTTTCGGATCTGGCTTGTCAGGGAAGAAAAGGAGCCCACGGCAGCACTTCAGTGCCCGCCCGAGTTTACCTCCCCGGCGGAGCCCTCCTCAGCCGGGGGCAGCCGGCGCCCCGAGCGGGGGTCCCGAGGATGGCTGTGCGTGCGGCGGGGGAGGAAGGCTATCTTCCCCTTCCTCTCCCATCGCTTCCTCAGCCGTGCAGCGATACCTCCCCGCCGGGGACCCGTCTGTGTATGTGTGTCCCCCCCACCCCCCCCGGGTCCCTCCGGCTCGGCCGTCGCTCCTCTCCCGCCCGGCGCCCCCGCCGCGCTCACCCCCTGTGCCCGCTCCCCCCTCGCCGCTGCCGCCCCGCCCTACCCTGTTTACCCCCGTATAGATGGAGATTATTATTAATTATTTGAGCCGAATTCCGCTCAGGGCTGGGGGGGGGGGGGGGGGGGGGGGGCCTAACAGCAGGTGTGGGCAGGCTCTCCATCTCCGCAAAGGAGCATGCTCAGCGCTCTCAGGCATGCTCCTTCGGCGGGGAGGGAGACGGAGCTGGGTGGGGGGAGGTGTGTGTGGGGGGGAAATCCTCACACTCGCACCGTCCTAATGCAAAGTTGTATTGTTCTAGCGGCCCCGGAGCCGAGGGCCCCTGCCCCGCATCCCGCCACCGCTTCCTCGGCTCGGGGACCCGGGCGCCGAGCCGGGGGGAGGTGTGGGGGGTGGGGTGTTTCCCCCTCGCTCCCGGCGGCGAGGGGAGGAGGAGAAAGGAGAGGAGATGCCCAGGCGAGAAAGGCTTCCGAGCCAACTTCTGCCGGGAAACCCTCAGGTCTGCTGCCGCCTCCTCCCAGGGCGAGATTACTGCTGCGCCCGGCGCTGCCCCCAGCGCTGATGCAACGCCGAGAGCACAGGGGCAGCACCATCAGCACCACCATCATCATCCTCATTGATACTATTAATCCTAGCAGACCGGCGCCCGCGGCCGCGGAGGGGGAAGCCGCGCTCGGATCTGGCGGTTTGCCCCTTCAAGCGCTTTCCCAACACCACCCCCCCCCAAACACCACCACCCCCCCCCCCCCCGCAGGGCTGCTACACCCGGCTCCGCGCCCTCCGCCCCGGGCTGCGGGAGCCCCGCGCAGCCCCCGCCCCCGCGGCCGGGGCAGGACGGGGGCCAACCCAAACCGTACCGGCGGTACCCGGCGGGTCGCCTACCTTGAGCTCCTCCGTGTCCAGGTTGGCTGATCTGTCCATAGAGCGAAACTGAGCGGAGCGGAGGGGAAACTAGGGAAGTTGTGCCAAAAAAAATAAATAAATAAGGGGGGAAGGGTGGGGGGGGAAAGAGGGGGGAATCTAGTCTCTCAGTTTCCAGCCTAAACTCAGCCTCGTCCTCCAAACCCTGGCAGCTCCCCTCAGTCTCATTCTCCGCGATCACGCCTCCACCGGTTAAAATAAATAATTAAATAAATAAATAAAATAAATAAATAAATAAATTCACTTTTCAAAGAAAAAAAAAAAAAATCAAAACACTCCCTTAAGGATTACAGCGACAGGTGATCCTTCCCTGGCAAAAGATATTCGCGTCCTCTAGCAATGAAAGGAGGAGACAGCAAAAAAAAAAAAAAAAAAAATCCACTCAGTTTAAAGATTATTTTTTCTTCTGCAATAAGCTCAGAAACTGGCGAATCGCTGCATCCCGAGAAAAAATCCTGCTTCCCTGGACAGCATCATGCAGCAAATTTCAAGCGAATGTGTTCAAACTGAAGAGAATAGCCTACGATAAAAGCCTTTCTCCGTCATGCCTACTCTGGTAGCTAATTTAGCACCCTGTGAGCGCAAGACATTAGCGATGAACATTTTCGCTGGCAAGATAACAAAATCCCTCAAGTCCTGCATAGACTCAAAAACTGTTTTGCAGCTAAAGGTATTCTCTCAATAATAATGCTTACAAAAAAAATAAAAAATAAATAAAGTCTGTAGGGGATGGTCTGTGAAGGTTATATTAAAAGAGTTGGGAGGAAAACAGGAGGTGGATCTCTTGCAGGAGAGAGAAGGGAGAGAGGGAGACAGAGATTTCCCCCTTCGCTCCTGTTTTACTGTCCTTCACCGCCAGGTGACTGACTTCCCTCCTCCCGGCCCGCACGGGGGAATCTCTCCAGCTCCCAAAACGCAGCATTTCCCCTCGCCGAGCAGCGCAGCGCTGCGCGGCGCAGCCCCCGGGTCTTAACGCCGGCGGCGGCCGCGCACCCCTCCGCCGCGGGCACGGCCCCCACCCGCGCACCCCTCCGCCGCGGGCACGGCCCCCACCCGCGCACCCCTCCGCCGCGGGCACGGCCCCCACCCGCGCACCCCTCCGCCGCGGGCACGGCCCCCACCCGCGCACCCCTCCGCCGCGGGCACGGCCCCCACCCGCGCACCCCTCCGCCGCGGGCACGGCCCCCACCCGCGCACCCCTCCGCCGCGGCCCGCACCCCTCGCCAAATGGCTGGTCTCGCTAGCCCCACGTGTCTTGAATAATAGCCGCACTCACCAATTTAAAAGCTGTTACTGCCTCATGTATCACTCCCTATAAAAAATAAATACATATATATATATATATATATATACACACTTGCAGGTGTATCTAAATTAATAAGGTGATGTGAAACTTCTCAATCTTTGGCTCTAAGCGCACGGGTTTTGTGGAGCTGTTGAGTGGATCTTTAATGTGCTGCAGCTTTGGTGGAGCAGCATTTCTGATGGTACATGGATTAAGTCCGAGTCTCTCAGGCTGTTGCTTTACTAATCTCTTTTTCCAAAGGATTCACTGTCTTGCACCTCTCACATCACTCCAAACAGAATCAAAATTAGATGTAAAAATTCAAATTCCTCCCCACCAAGATCCTGATTTTATCACGGTGCGTTATCGTAAATCTGTCGCTTGCGGTTTTGGAGAACAAGGCTGTGATTTTTGGTTTCCTGCCATCAGTCTTTTGGGGGCCTTATTTATTAACTGAATGAATGGCACATTCATAACTATCACTTTCTAGTACTATCACCCCCTTTCTACACTGCTGTAAATAGAATTGGTACTCCTGATAATTCGACATAAGTAGACAGATCTAATCGCTCAAAGTGCATAATCTGTTTCCAGTTCAATATAGATTTGTTTGCAGCTTCCAAGACTTCAAGGTTAACATAAGCTTAAACCCTGGGTGATGGCCAGTGATAGCCATTTCTGAAGACTGAATATAGCCCTCATCTTCTGGAAAACTCTACAGATGCAAGGCGGACACAGGCAAGTGACATTTCTCCTCTTAGCACAAATTGTACATGACTTTCAGGTTCATTGTGAATGCACTGTAAATATCATTATTATCATTAATCTAGAACTGCAATTTGTAAAGATTAAAGACTTGGTCTGGCGTTCCCGTGTGAGCCAACAGACTCATGTCCAAATAAAAGACTGCCAAAGTGGACGCTAAATCAAGCTGCTCTAGGACCTATAGAAATTTAAGGGACTGTTTTTCCCTAACAGAAAAATAGCACCCTACTCCATCCACACCCCCAAATAAAAAACCTGGAGAAACTTCTGTAGGAGACCATGCTGAAGGAAAACACCTCTCAGAAGGCACTTCTGAGCCTCCTCAGACGTGTCCACATGCGGTACAGGGCAGAAGAGAGGGCTGCCCCAGTGCGGGACACCAGCCAGGGGATATAGTATGAGAGCACCTTGGTGTCCTGGCCAGTGCCACTGGAAAAGCAGAAGTCCCCTAAGCCTCTCCATACATCCACACCTGTTTTCATGCTGCTTAATAGACCAACAAGTAGCTACACAAAATGCAAGCTTTATAAAAACAGAGGGCCTGCAGCACCGTGACCTTCTGCTGCCTTGTTGCTGCTGCACCGCAGACTTTCTTGGATGAGGCACCCCTCTGTTTCTTTTCATACCGGCACGAAATGTGTGGGGATGTGATACATTTGAGAATCCTCTGCCGAATTTGGTTGATACTGGTCAAAAGTTTAGGGAAGAGACAAGGAGAATTGACAGGGCAATCATATAAGACTGATTAGCCTAGAAAACAAAGCAAAAGAAATTGTTTTTGACAGTCACTTGAATAATACTTTAAAATATGTTTCACTCTTCATAGGTAATACAACTGAACAAGTGACTTTAAAAGTGTTTTCTGTTGCTCCGGCAGGCACTCCAAAGTTAATCAATACCAAACTTCCAGTTGCTTCAAATATCTTAGTTTTTTATCGTGTGTGTAATCTGTAAGACCTCTTTTGCTCATTGCAGGGCCCTAATTCAGAAGAAAGGGCTGACATTTTCATCCTCATTATTCATGTATGGCCCTATGTTTTAGTCATTGCATACAGTGTGGAATCACTATTTTCCTTAAAGAGGTCTTTCTGTTTCATTCAGCACTGTTAACAACTGTATTCTGCGTAAGTGTCAACACAACATTTTACTGTAAGGGCAAATATTATCATTACCATTAACACAGGGGAAATCTGAAACCAAGCCAAGAGTCTAGATCCAAAGAGGAACCAGCAAATCTTTAAGCAAATCAGACTCTGAGCTCTGAAAATAAGGCCTGAGCCTGGTGCTTGCAAATGAGTGTCTGGAAATGAAGAACACAAAGCAGGAGTCTGCAAACTCATCAAGCAGTGACTTTGACTGTACGCCCTTTGTTTAGCAGGTCAACATGCAGTAGACCTATGAAAGAATTCTGTAATTTTGTGTAAATCCAACTGCCTTAGCTGCTATATTGCTCTTATTCATGTATTCATCTGCTTCATTCATCTGCTAAGCCTTCCAGCTTTTCTTTTTTTTCCACTAACAAACCAGTACGCAAACATCATTTACTGCCTAGTCCTATGTCTTTCCTGTGCCCCAGTCTTTCTATGTCAGGCATTCCTGGTAAACGTAATTAACGATTATATATAGGATATAATTAAAGGTTGTACTGTCAGGTTATAATTAAAGATTGTATGAGAGGAAAATCCTGGAAGCATAAGCATCCTTAAAAACTGAGTGTTTAACTTTGAAGTACTTAACTTAGGTTAAGGTCAAGTTTAGGTTATTTTTTGGTATTTAGTTTTCTAGGGTTTCTTTTTTTTTCCTTTTTTTTTTTCTTTTATTAAGGCTAGAAAGACTTGCTTTCTGCTGATCCTTGTAGTACATTTGTGTAGTGGAGATGACTCTGAAGTACAAGATGAGGATAGAGCACAGATGAAGGACTTTGCAATGGTCATGCAGGTCAGAGCAGAATTTTACCCAATATGGAAAAGTTCCCTCTTGAACTTAAAAAAAAATAAATTCTGCAGTCATTTAAGACTGCATGCAAACAACAGGGGAGCATATTTTCCTAAAGTCAGTCTGCAAAAACATTTTTATAATCATAAGGTATTAGCAAGCTAATGTGGGGATTGTGGCCAACTCCCCCTGTGATACATCCAAACAGTGAGCAAGTGCAGTTCAAACCTGTGCTGGGAGCAGTGAGAAAGTACAGATTTTCAGCAAAAAAATCATGCTTTTTAAACAGGCACAGTAGTGCCCATGCTAGGTAGCTATCATGATCTCTCTATCTTTCCAGAGAGGCAGAGACGAGCGTCTGTACCATACAACATGGCACAGAGTGTTTTGTCCTCTTGTCAGTACATCTATCTCATCTTTGAAAGAGGCTTTTTTCTCAGATTGTGGAGTTTCCAAGGTAGGGTTGCCTAGAAGACCTTCTTGGGTGGGTTTGTCTTCTCTAGGCACAGATGATTTACTGGATTGCTTTCAGCTCTCAGTATAGCCCGTGCAGGAAGATAAACACTTCCAAAGGATGACTTATTTCATAAAGGTCTGAATCATCTCTGGAAACGACTGTTTCCTTCTGACTGTACAGGGAGTCCCTGAAGTTAGATGGCTGAATCTGGGACCACATGCTCAGTAACTTAATACAGATACAATTGAACTCAAGCCAGAGTTACACATATGCATCTGAAAAAGGATGTCAATCATAATGAAACTATGGAAAATTACGGAATCTTTCATAGTAAAGCCACGAGTGTTATGCTCTCTTGTTTCTTATCCTTTTAAAATACAGAGGACAATTTTCCTAACGTACTATCAGTAAGAAAGGAAGAATAACTCAAAAGCTAATACAGCTCTTTTGATACATTTCTTAGGTATTTTCCATTGTGAAAAAAAACCAAAACCCACAAACCCAACATTTAAGGCTACTGATACAGACTTCAATATCAAATACAAGTACATATGAGTATTAATGCAGATCTTAAAACAGAATGTCTACATATTTCCCAAGTTGTAAGGGAAATATGTATACCTAAAAATATTTTTTATACTGCTCTACAACATGTAATTTTTTTTGTAACAGTGAATGTCAGGCTAACATTGGTATATGTATGTTACATGATAATTATCTCTTAGTAAGAGTATTCTGAGTAACATAAAATTGGAGACCTTTGGGCTGAAGTCAATAAAATACCAATCTGTCTTCCATGCTTCATAACCTATCACAAGCAAGAAAGAATAATTTTCCTTGGCCTAGCAAAAGCTTCTAAGGTGCAGAGGGGCCTGAAAACCTTTGTTGTGCCCTGGGGCTTATTAGAGCTAAGAATAAGGAAGAACCATAACACTATAATAAGAAAAACAGAGCAGAGAGCAAATAAATATGTTTCCTGTGAGCTGTTATGTTTAGCTTTATCATGTGAGCAAATAAATGTGTTGGCAACGAAAATGTCTAAGACTCATCTCAATCATTCTTCTATTCACTGTAGAAGTACTTTTATATTGAACAAAAAAATGGGATATTTAAGCATATATTGTGATTGATGTTCTCAGTTTGCATTGACTTGGAGTTATTATGATCATGAATAGAAATGAATACATTTGCAGCACTGTACTGTATGTTGCTGTAGGTCTCTAACTTGGGGGTCATGTAATTTTTTCTAGGCCACCCTTCTATGTCATCCTAGAAAACTCTACAGATCTTTGAAGTGTATGAATGTAATCTGAAGGCAAACAGGAAAGCTGGAGAAATAAAAGCAATATTTAGATTGAATTCATAATTAAAAAACCTTAAGAGATGAAGTAGTTGGGCTTGAATTAGGCCTGGAAAGTTCAGGTGCTGCCTTCCCAGAACTTTTAGGCTTGCCTTTCTCATCACTCCACCCAATCCAAATAACTCTTTCCCTTTTTCTCCACCTCTATGATGTTTCTTTCTAATTTTCCAAAGACTGTACCACTACTTGCAAAGTTACAGGTAAAGACTCCAGTATAAGGCCTATTTGAAAGCTAATACAGGGGAAGTAGTTCTTAACTTTCTAATACAATAATTTTAGTTTGTGTTCACTCTTAGGAGTTGAGGTTCAGATGTTACCTATCAAACTTACAGCTCCCTGATGTGTTAGAAATCATACAGTAAAAATAGTACTTGTTGGTACAATTCATTATAATGCCTGGTTTGCCAATTAAATTGACACACAGTAAGCCATGTGATGTTCAGAGAAAATGTAAGCAGATGGTAATAAGGAATTCATTTTTTTAGTAAGGTCAAAAATAAGGTAGTATTTATAATGAAAAGATGTATTTGCTACCAGGGAGATCAAATTTATGCAAAGAATAGTCCAACTGAGAGATGACATAGTTAGGAAAACTACTTTTGCTCTGCCAGTGACCTGCTCTGTGACCTTATGCAATTCAGTAACTCACTTCCCTTATTGCTTCAGTTTCTACAACTGTAAAATGAAGGAAATTATACTTATCCATCTGTGTAAGTTTATGAATGAAAGAGTCTGCAAAGTATTACCATATAGTAATCCAAATTGCAGCCTACTATTTTGGATATTCAAAAAAGAAACACTGTTCACACTTTTAGCTCAACAAAGTACAACATTTCTATAGCTCAAAGAATTTAAGGTATTCTAATAATGCATAATCCATGTGCATAATTCTTTTTAATGCATATGCATTCCTGAATAACTAAGCTTCCTAGCAAAATTATTTACTGATCTCTAGCAAGTAATGTGAGCATTTTAATGAGCAAATATGCAAATAGATAATTAGGTTGAAAAATCTGTAAACGTTTAGTTACAATTAAAATAAATGTTATGAATCAGGAAAAAAATTCCCACTTCATGTAGGAAAACCCACTCATTTTCTAGTGCACTTCTTAGAGAAGCTGGTCATTTCCATAGGAAAGAAATAGTTTCAGAGTATGTTCAGTTTCATCAGGAGATGAATGCTTTTTACAACAATGGTATTTAGACTGTAAGCTCTTGAGGACAGAGACCTTTTCTTTTTAATATCTAGAAAGTGCCATGCAAAGATACATATATACATTAATATTTAATACACAAATATTAATAAAACCTCTGAGTGAGGAGCATACTTTCTCACAAAATCATGTTAGATTACAACTCTGAATGTAAATATAATAGTCTTACAATTGTAACTAGAGCTATTCCAAATACCAAGACAGACCTGAGTGCTGTGTGTTTGCAGTCTGAACATATTTGTAAGTCAGATTTCTGAGGGTATGGGATTTGCATGGTTTGAGACTGCATGTGTTTGTATTTATGCATGGATATCTCTCTGAGCCCCATTAGTAACCTTTGAACCTAATGGCCCGCTTCAACCTGCGTTATTAGAGGTCTTAAACAGATCCTCCCACCTGTTTGTGAAAGTAAACTACTTTAAACAGGACTGTGCTAATGCCTTCACTAAATGGACAACTGCAGGGTAAAGTCAGTGTACCTTAGTAGGTATCCAAAAATCTACAGGAAAACGGTAAGTTTAAAATCTTTAATGATAAATATGTATTTATCGGACACAAGAGTAGTCCCTACTCCGTCAAGCTTGCCCCTTGCTAATCCTTGTGTTTAACAATGAACAGTCTTTGACAAAAACCTTTTTCTGCAGTTACATTTATCTCGTCAGTAGATTATCTACTGTCTGATTAGGGGCGAGCTCGTGCTGCAACCTTAGCATAATTCAGTTACAATGTCAATCAACCATAAAACAAATCTAATGGAAACGAGGCTTTGTTAGGTACAGTGCTCAGACAACTTCTTGCTACACAGTTTTTATATGATAATGCTATACTTACACTTAGATATTAAATTCCCATCTTATAATCTTTATATACATATATATGCTATTCTAACTATTTTAATATTTTCAACAGGACTACTTGTATCAATACATCTTGTAAACAATAGTATGCCAACTGTATTAGTTGTATGAATCTGGTCCTGTTTCTTATTAAAAAAAAAAAAAAAAAAAAAAAGATATATCTCTTCTCATCTGGACTGAATGCAGATGGCCACATCCTATAGTCCTGTGAAACGACAAACAGAGCCTGGAGTTCCCATACATGTTTTTTTTGGGGCAATATGAAATGCACATAGCTCATTTAATTTTGTATGTATTAGGTCAGGGGTCTAAGTTATTGCTGGATGTGTATTCCAGCATACGGCTGGAATTTAGTTTTTGAACTTTGGGTTTGCTGAAATGGGGTAGTCACAGAATCACATCCGGAAATCTTGGGCATTTTCTATTCCTTTATGTACAGAATAAGGTACAGAACAAGAATTGTTCTATACATCTCAGAGAGCATTTAAATAAAAAATAAATGCAGGAAAACAGCATGATTTCTGGTCAAACTTAAACTGCAATTGGGGAAATATTTAAATGAAGAAGCACTGTGCATAACTGGCACAGTGTACCACTTTTTGGAAGACAATATCCATAAGGAGCAACAGTTCGTCATGGAGGCTGTTGCTAGCCCTTCCAATGCATAAATTATTCCTCTTTTCAGTGCTGTGCATATCGGGGGGCATAATCAAGTCTTAGTGCTGGAGGGAGATAGTTTTTGTTCTAAGAAATGGAGTCTGGAAAGAAGCCATTTTGCTTAATCTCTGTGAGGCATTACTTTTAAATTTCATAAGGAAATGCTCTGCAGTTTCACTGTTCCTCTCAGGTTCTTGCACACACTGAGAATTTCTTGAACACTTTGAGATAGATGAAGTTTCCCATACTCATCTCCAATTCCAACTAATGTTCAGGAAACCTGAAGCAAACAATGACTGGGTTGTTCTGGGGGTTTTAGTGCACTTCGGGCTCTGTTTCCTCAGGCCACCAGTTCAAATCCATCCTAGTTCTAGTAAATGGCTCTTGATGACTATTTAGAGAGGTATGTGGCACACACTAACAAGCACAAAACAACTACAAAACTCAGCATTACCACCTACTACCACCATACATCTAACTGCACAGAAGAGGATGGTCTCCCAGAAAAGTGACATATTACAAGGTATGACTGAGTAGCACAGTTCATTTCAGATTTTTACTTTTTTGTACTCAAATGAAATAAAATCTTAATGATCAAACAATCTGTCTTAAAGATAAACTAAAGGCAAATAAGATGCCAGGACAGTTCAGGAGCACTTTATAGCAGCTTAATAGCAGTCTGTTCACAGTGCGTATCAGTTTTAGAGAGTGAGGGTTTGAATGGGTTGAACTGAAAGGCAGAAATAAAGGAATTTTAGGTGGCAGAAAGAGCAAAAATACAATGTCCTACATGCTAAGAACTTGCTCCATAATTGTCAAGAAAGCACTTTCCACAAATGGAGAAAGGATTATTTTTTTAGGCTATTTTTAATACTTACAGTATGTTTTTTCCCATCCAGTAAAAGGAAAAGCAGGCAGTCAGTATTGCTGATTATAAAAATAGGGAGTTTATGACTGAAGATGAAGTGTGATGAGTTAACCTTTTCAAGAAGGCTATGTTTAAATAAATTATTAGCATCTGTTCTTTTATCTGTTTTTTATGTGACATTCATTCAGGTCCTAATATCTAGAGTGTGTGCATAGGGTTATCTCTGACAGCAGAGATTGATAGCAGTAGTTGTTCATTTTTTAAAGAAAACAGTACAAAGCTCGATAGTGAAAGTTAAATCCAGGGATGACAGAATATTATTTGTGCTACTAACTTCTCTACTGCTGCTAATATTTTTCCATAATCCTATCCTACTTTTTCTTACATCTTTTCCAAGGGATTAATCCTGCTTCTTTGTGTGAGGAATGTTGGCAGGGGCTATAAATTTCAGGAAATAAAATTGTGAGACATTTCCAAATGAAGGTTTTGTGCTAAGGGACAAAACTTCAAGAAAACAACAACCAAACAAAACCTTTTTGCAATGCAAGATGTGCAGTTGTCTGAACTATGTATCCAAATGACCTGATCACAGATTTTTTAAATCGTTCTTGACATTCTTTTTTTTTTTTTTTTTTTTTGCTACTTCTTTTCATTGCATTGTATTTAAATTCAGTGGTCTAAATCAAAAGAGTATACTTTTCCATTTTTTAAAACAACTAAATAAACTACTACTATAAATAGTAGTAATACATCAGTGCTCAGAAATATTCACTGACTTTATGTAAGCTTCCATACTGTCATGTGTTATGAGCAAATGTGAAATGATCCTCTCTGATATTTATACAACACAAATGCATGGCACCTTCAGGAGTTCCTCCGTATGAAACACTGAAGGTGCTCACTGGAACTACTTTAAATATTTCTACTGATTTCAGTGGTTCCAGATGTTTTGCTCTGAAAAATTGGCTGCTTCGGCTGTAAGAGCAGCATCCAGTCTGTGTTTTATCTGCACCCTACCCAGCGGCCAGCCCATAGTGCCTGAGTGGCTTAACATCTTATTTTTCCTGTTTGCACCAGTAGAATGTGCCATTCCCTAAGTCCGGTTGAAGATAAATGTTAAACATCTAAAGATTACCCATATGAAGATAATTTGCTTATATTTTTTCATGTAGCTACAGATGGAGCAAAAATGTAGAAGCAAGTTATTTTTATGTATAATATGCATATGTCTTCTGGAGCAATGCCTATGAACACACGATCTCACACATATCTAGGACTCCTAGACAAAAACTGATGATGAAAACATGCTTTTACTTAAACTGGTGAGGAATGAATAAAGTACAGAGATACCCACTAGGAACAAGAAGAAGTAATATTCTGCTAATGGTTGCAGTTCAAGAAACAAAGCTAGAAGCCAACAACTTCTTCTGATATGTGTTGATTGGCACTGAGACCATGAAGAGATCTTTGCTCATAAGTTTTTTATGTCCACTTCTTCCTGACTCTTAACTTTTTAAAAAATTACTAAAAACATGAAGGTTCTGATTATGAAAATTCATTTTTACTCTTTGCAAAAGATGTTATCTCTGTCAATACGTTTAAATTGTAATTATGCAAGATGTAATTGAAATGTGAGAAAATAGTTCTTTTTCAGGGTGTCTTTTTCCAATTCAAGGTGGAAATGGAAAAAAAAAAGGTTAGTTTGTATCATTACTATTTTTTAATATTTGAGGCAGTACTTTTCTAACAACTGCCAGATATCAGATGAAAATCAAAACACTCATCTTGAAAAAACACAAGAGCATTTTATTTATGTTCTGTTACACTTTATTCCTCTTTCCAGCTTTCAATATTTTTGCAAATGGATCTCTGTGTTTGATGACTAAGCTATTAAGTTACTCATAACAATTCACAGTGACTCAGCATATGTGATTTCCAACCTGTTCTATATTTTATAACTTGGAATCTAGATTTAAGAACACACAGGACAAAAGGCAGAAGAACAGCAATTTGAATTGCACAGTTCTTTTCTGAGATGTTAAATCCATTTGTCTGGTTTTGGGATAGACAGGTAAGTTAATTCTTCCTGAATGGGGATACAAAGGTAGCATGTGCCACCAGAACCATCTTTACACAGCTGCTACTCCATCTTTCAGTTATTTCTAGCTATTCTCACATCAGAAACCTGGCAGCAAACTTTTAGGGCAGAAGACTAGCTTTAAAATAAAGTGGAAGAAAAAGAAATGTTCTGACCAGTATCTTGTTTTATTCTTGCTAAAAGTGGGAATATTTCCAATTTTCGGGGTCCTCTCACAAGATGAAGCAAGCAGCAGAAACATAGCAGTGCCAAATTACAAAGAACTGGCTGTACAGGCGATCCCATCCTTCACTCCCTCTCTGCAGCTGAGAGGTTGTGCCATCTGCCCTTTCAGCCGCTGAGCACTGTGCTGCTCACCAAGACTCAGAGTCCTCTTTTGTCAGGGCAGATGCAAACCAGCACTACGTGGGAAAATGTGTTAACCTCCAATATTTTGGGCATGCCAGGATCAAAAGCTGCTCCTCTTTTATGAAGCATGTGTTTTCTTAATTTCGCACTGGAAAAAAAGAAATGCAAAACACCCTTCTGCTGGGTCACTGAAGCATTATGTGACCACGGCTGTCATCCCTAATGGATTAGTTCGTCGTCTTGGATCACATATACTTGTTCTTTAATGAAAATTTAAGCATCTTTATATGAAGTGGCTAAAGAAAGCAGTGCCTTGAATGGTATGAAGCGGGATGGCAGCAATGCACTTACAGGACCGCGCAGGGTGCTGCCAGAGTATAATGCTTCTCTAAAACAGCGTGAAAGGTTTTCTAGTTACTCCTCATCAGCAAATTTGTTGCGCTTTGATTGGAGTAAACAATGATTAAAAGCTTGACAATGTATTGAGAAAATAATGATATTTTTAAGACCTCCACTTTTACTGTATATTGACTATTACCGAAGTTTCTAAAGGAACTATGAGGGGGAGAGCGATTGGATGTGGCTTTAAAATGAGTATGTGCGAAATTAATGATGGTCAAAGGGATACCTTAGCATGCTTTTGTTGAAGTAAGGTGTGTGTTTGCCTGTGTCCAAGATGCTGATTTAATTGCCTCCTCCGGATGCCCTCCTCCCTGCAGAAGACCCTTGCATGGAGGGGGGATACCGTCTCCCACACCTCCAGCTGGTATAGAGGGGAATGAGCCCTCACTCATGTGTTTTGGTATTCTGGGAAATGTAGTGTAGCACTGAAGTGGTCATTTTGCATCTGCTCTGCTTATTTGTAAATAACCGAGTTTAAAGTAAGGGATGTTCAGAATGAGGGTGTTGCCTGGATTGCCTGGTAAGTCCAAGAGATGTGCTTTCATTAACGAAAAAAGAGTCTTCAAATGAGATGTTCCAAGAAAGCTCCTTTTATAAAATGGAGGGTGCTAGAAAGTGTGTGTCACTGCCACTAACACCTAATAGAGGTTATGCACTGATGGAGGGAACAAGGGAGCTGGCAGAAGCCTGTCTCTTGCTGTCAGTTCCAGGCTGCAGGCTTTTATGTTCATTTGTAATGCAATCAATAAGGAATAGCTTAAATTGGGCTCTGGAAGCTTGATTTTATAGTTTGCTAAATTTCTCTTTTAAATCTGTTTAAAATAAAGGAGAAGTTTCTATGGAAACCTTCCCTTTTATTCAAGAAAAATATCTCCAAGTCTCCCAGGCACTGTCTCTGCCTCACACAACCAGGGGTGGCTGGATCCTCGCCAAGAGCTGCCCCGCTCTCCCAAAACTGCCACGTGGGCACAGCGCCAGGCAGCGTGGCGAACGCCTGCCGCTGCCCCCCATGATGCAGTTAACGTAGCCTCTTCCGTCACCTCTGATAAACCGGGGAGACGATGTCCCCTCTTCATACTCTTCCAGTTCCCAGAAGAGTTGTCAGTGAAGGAAATTTGCGGCTGGCCTGGGACCCCCCGCAGCGGCAGCGTGCGCTGGGTGTCCCCGGCTGCCCTGCCCTGGAGCAGGACACCCAGCCAGAGTGGGCAGGAGCCGCGTGTGGCTCTTGGAAGTGGGAGATGATGGCCATGTCAGTCTCGCTAGGAGGCTAGGTGGCTCCCAGGACTCGACACTGATTGTTCACGTGAAGGTTTGGATGTGGAAGAAAACCGAAAACGTTCCCTGAGATAACCTCTGTTTCAGAATTACAAAGTCTTAGGGTCTCTTTCCCAAGTAATGCAAGAATATCTGTTGTTATTAAAAAAAAAAAAAAAAAATGCCTGAATGACTTTGGTTTTAAGATACTATTACCCATTATTGTCATTAACATCAGCTGATAGATGCGATTTGTTTCCCTGAACACAGAGAGCGTAAGGCAGTTTGCCTGTTTAGAGTTCCAAAATCTCCTTTCCAAAGGGCTCTCTTTTCCTAAGCCTCTCTCCCTTCTCAGTTTGTGATATTCTGAGGATTTTTTTTGCCTGTTGATGCAAACCATATGCACTGCTGCTGCGTTCGAGGTCTTCCCTCAGCACCCACTCCCATTACTCTGTCTCTGTCCAGCTTTTCACAGTGCTATCCAACCTAGGAACTGGGTTTGAATTACCTGACAGGAATTAGGCTTTAACAGTTTTTTAAATTAATCCTGAACTCACCATGACTAGTGTACTCACCAGGTTCACCCATTGTTCATTCAGTCTGAGCCATAGCAGTTACACATGAAAAAAAATAACCTCAAAAATCTGTTCAGAAAGGACCTATACCAGTTGTTATCTTAAAACTACAGTAGAATATTTGTAGAAAGACAAAAAGATAACAGTCAGATGTAAACCATGGCTTCCCATAACTTTGATAAAAATTCAAAGGTAACAAGCTATATAAATACATAAAATATTTTAGAGAAGTGCTGCATTCAATTCCATGTAATTAATTTTCAGAACAATGCTTCATTACATGAGCTATCAAATAAAGAAAATAATACAGTTTTGCACCCCTTTATTTTTAAAATCAAGAGTAAAATATGCTAGATTAGAAGCAAGTATACAATTACGAAATTTCTAAAATGAAAATAGAAAATTTTAAAAAAGCATAATGCAGACTTTCCTCATCTGGAATAAATAATTTAGAAGAGATCCTGATGATGAAAAGATATGCATTAAAATCTCAGTGTTTTTCCAAACTTTAATACCCTGGGAAAATCAGGGGTGGTGGCTCAATATAATGCAACCTTTACCTACTCTGTCTGGTCATTACTCACCTCTTAGGGGAATGCTGCCAAGAAAAAAGCCTCTGCGCGTGTTCGTTATCCACTCCTGTGCAAGTCAGCTGCCCTAAATTATCAAAAAGGAGATATTTCTTTACATGTGTAAAGGATTTTTTTTTTTAATTTCAATTTTAGCTTTTTATGTAATAATGCTTGAATAAAAGATCTCAGGAAACCATCTGATTACCGTAGGGATTTTTTCTTAACCCCTCTGATAACTAGGTAACTCTGCATTCATTCTGAAGCTCATTGTAACTTCGCTTGCATAAGGGTGATATAAAACAGGTCTGTTCAACTTTTTTGACAACTATGGCCAGATTTTATTACAGTGCGTTGCTCATGGACCAGAGAACAAACAAACTTTATAATGTGATGAGTCATTTTGGGGATAGATTCAACCTGGATGCCAGGAGTTGGACAGAAGCACTGTAACACATTAAGGGCTCCATTACATTGTAGAGATACCATGTGAACAGGAGCTGGAAGTTGATGTATTTATTTATACGGTTAGCAAAAGATGTAGTAGTTCTTTCTGCATAAACACAAACAAAATTAAGCAAACAAATGGCAAATATTAAATCATTATTACTAGCATATAGCCTGTTATTTTGACTGTATTATTCATGCATGCTGGTCTCATGACTTTGTGATTAAAGCTGCCAGAAATAATGCTCTTTAACCTCACTGTCATCAAAAGTCATTCAAATTGTGGCATTTTTAATTAAAAATTGTTTGAATTTTTCAGTAAGAGAAAAAAATCCCATTAGATAATGGTCAAAAGCAAAAAAGAAAGTGTTATGCTTGTCAATCTCACATCATAGGTTTGTTTAATTAGTTCTTGTCATTTGGAGTCTCTGGATGAAAGATCAGAACAATCAATTTCATTGTTCAAAGCCAAGATACAGCACTGGGATTTGCCAGCATAAGTAAACTGCTCAAGAATACATGTATGATGATTCAGAGAGCTGGTTATCACCTGAACACAGGAAGTTCCAGAATACCCTTTATCTCATTCAAATTCCCTTACGGCTTTATATTCACTCCAAACAACAGAAATTCCTGAAGACTCACTGAAATACAGGGCTTGTGATAACTCCTACGTTCCTCATGTATAACAGCACTTTTTCATCAGTTCCCCACGTAACGGAAAAGAAAAAATGAAAAGGGAAACCTCTCTGGACCTCTTTATTCCAGCATGTGTCAAACTCATACAGAAATGCTGCAGCACCTTTGTGTAGAAAAGTACGTGTGAAACTTGGGCTCTACTTCCTTGGCCTTTACCTTCAGTCTCCTGCTTGGGCTCTTCTGGCTGCTTATTCCTCTGTTGTTACAGAAATGAAGAGAGGGTTCAACTTCTGCATGCAAAAGTTTTGAATTTTTGCTAAGTGATTTTGGATATTGTAAAGATAGAGTATGATGAACTTGGACTTGAAGAATATTGACCACATAAAAAGAAAACAGATCTCCTTCATATCCAGTGAAAAGGCTTACCTTTGCTCTCAGTTGTCCTTTTCTTCAGCAGGAAAATGACGAGAGCACCACAGAGGAATGACAACATGCAGTCCCTATTTCAGGCAAAGGGCTGAAGATGGACACTCCACTATGTTACAGCTACTCTTTTCTCAATTTCCTCTTCAGGCTTTTGACTGCACTTTCTTATGAGTCCTTTTCTCCACCTTGGCCAACTCTTGCATATTACCTTGCCCAGAGAACCCCTCAGATTTTCCTACCGTATTTTACAGGCATCTCCCCAGCACCTGACTCACCTTTTGGCCCTTCAAAATCCTTTCTGTGCTGCCCTCCTGGCCTTTGCAAATTGTCTCTCTTCGATAAGACAACACCTGTTATAGGAAATACCATCTTTCAGCTGTAGTCCCATTGTACGGGCATTTTATGAAAGAGATGTCTTTTTATGTGCATACAGTTAATAGATAATGGCCCATTATCAAGAAGCTGTGACTTTGTTCATAGGTTTTCTTCCAGCAGTGAAAGTCTTTATTGTTGTTAACACACAAATTTCTGGAGCATTTACATAGAAGCAATTAAGGCCATATTCAGATGAGCCATTATTGTACCTAATGGGGACATAATAGGTACTTGATAGGTATTTAGGCACCTATTATGGTTCCTGGTTCAAAAGAGCAAAATTATCAGGCTCTTTACCCAGGCCAAACAGAGGAATTGTTATGATCACTAGGACTAACAGACATCAGGATGTCCTATATTATGGGCTCAAATTAATTGCTCTGGGCAAAGGCACAGAGGATTTCTTCTGCGTTTCCTCTGAAGTGGTTCTTCTTTTCAAAGCTCTAGGAATTTGTGCAGCATGCTGGAATTGGTCCTTGTATGATAGGACTTGATGCAAGGAACAAGTGATTTTATCACAAAATGTCACAAGCTTCTTTGAGTAGGCTGAAAAAAAAAAATCCTTTCCCCTAAAATCACAGCGATCATTCACCTTATTCATTTTAATGAAATATCAGGAGACTTTCTTTGGGGATATTACCTTGTCTTTTAAAAACAAAAGCCAGACAAAAATATATTGGCTATTATTCTGATCGCAACACAAACCAAAAGAAATACTTAGCTGCTCCATATACAAAAGACACCTGTCCTGGGTTGAGTGAGTGGTGGAGTGTTTTGGTGGCAGGGGAGGGGGCTATCGGGGCGGCCCCCTGTGAGAAGCTTCTCGAAGCTCCCCCAGCTCCACATCAGCTCCACTTCTGTTTGGGAAATTGAGCCAATCGGCTGCGACTCTACGATAACGTATTTAAGAAGGGATGTGGTGATGGGCAGTCGGACTTGTGAGGAGGAGTTGCTGCAGCTGTGTGAACACCAAGGTCAGTGGAGGAATGGAGGAAGAAAGGAGGGGGGAGGTGTGCTGAAGCAGAGACCCCCCTGTATGCTGTGGTGAGATGGCAGGGCGGCCCCCCCTGCCACCCATGAAGATCTATGGTGGAGCAGACATTGATTTATGGCCTGTTGCTCCTGCTCAGATGATCAAGGTGCTGTGCCCAAAGAAGGCCGGGGTCTCGAGGGAAAAGGTAGCCCCGCTGCTGTAATTCAGCACTGGGAGGATTGCAGCATGCGGGGGTGTCCCACGCCAGAGCAGCTCGGGAAGAGCTGCAGCCATGGGAGAGAATCCAGTCGGAGGAAGTTAGTGACCCATGACGGAGCAGTGTGGGGAACACTGCGGCCCATGGGAGGAGCTCATGTCGGAGAAAGTTTGTGGAGGACTGTCTCCTGTGAGAGGGGGACCACAATGGAGCAGGAGGGACAAGTTTCGGACACTCCCCTCACTGAATATGAAGAAAAAAAGCAGCGCTGACTGCACCCCCCATTCCCTGCCCCTGCGCCACTGGGGAAGGAGGTAGAGATATTGGGAGCAGAACTGAGCCCGGGAAGAAGGGAGGGGTGGGGGGAAGGTGTTCTCAAGATGTGGCAATGCTTCTCACTGTCCTACTCTGTTATGTGTTGTTAGTGTCTGTAATAAATGTATGTTCTTTTTTTTCTTCCCCTAACGAGTCTGCCTTTTGCTCGTGATCATAAAAGGGGGATTTTTCCCCATCCCAGTCCTTTCTTGAACCCCAAGCCTGGCTCTCTGTCCCTTCTCATTGCCGGAGGGGAAGGGAGAGAGAGCTGCTGCATTGTGGTTGGCTGTCAATCAGGCCTAAACCACAACAGTACCATACTCCTGTCCCTGCTACCATTTTTCTTCTCTCTATAGTTGGACCAGAAACCCCACCCATCATGTAAAACAACCAAGCCACACTGAGAGAGATTCATTCTGAGCACGGCAATTTTGAACAAATAGTTAACAATAGCCTTTTATATTTTAGAACATTTTGTTTCTCAAAATAAATTTACTATCCTGATTCTAGCTCCTGTAGAATTCAGATAAAGAGCCAAAAGAATATGTCCTTCACCTTAATCTTCTTAAATTTTGTAATGACATACTAGCTTACTAATGTTCCCCAATATTGGTATCTAAACACAAAGTCCAGATTCTGTAGTGTAAAACAAAACCTTTTTTCTTCCATTTAAATGATGAAATGCTCTATGAAATTTCTTTTAACACTTTCTTGTTTCATTTAAACACTTTTATTTCATTTAAACTCTGAAAGAAAAATGTAAAAGCTGTCAAAAGCAGAGTTGTAAAAACTCTTAGCATAATCTTATTTATTTAATATGCAAAATAGACCACCACTTTGGTGGCTTGTAGAAAATAAGCACTTCTTGGTTTTTTTCAGAAATATATTACAAGATTAATTAGTTACATTCCCGATGCATTCATGCCTAAGACTTTTTAAAACTTTAATAGATTTTACCTCAGAAACAGCACATGGAGCTGTTCACTCCCTCTCATCCTCCCAACCTTCCTTGTCATGCAGACTTAAAGTAGCTGCCAGGAAACAGCCTGCCATCAAGTGAGCTAAACAGAAGCCACTACACTGGAGAGCAAATAAACCACAAGCCCTTGGCAATGATCAAAGAGCTTGAAGGACATATTTTCAGTGGAAAAAAAAACAAAAAAAAAAAAAAAAAAAAAACCACTAAAACAACAAAACAAAACAAAAGACAACAAACCAACGAACCCAAACCAAAACCATCAAGATGCCAACAGTCCAAAGAGTGTTTTTTTAAGATGCAAAGTCAAAAGTCAAAAGAGGATAAACGCAGAAGCTTTGTAGAAAAATAAATATCCCACTCCTCCTTAGATTAATTATAATCAATCTCAGGCAAGGAGTTGGCCACTTTCAGGTCGCAGGTGGAAATCCAGGCTCTCCCCTCTCCATGCTTCCCCTGACAGGTGCTTCCTGATGCATGGGAGCAGCATTGCCTCTGTTTTCCCATTGCCTTTGCTGGAATTAGGAAACGGCTATGATGATTTTTCTTGGAAAAAGTGCTGAATTAATCCCAGCTCTGAGATCAGTCTCATTATGGACAGAATGGAAGTAACCTTTTGCTTTTTTGTTAAACAACTCTGTGGTTTTCGAGCACATCATCCTGATAGAAAACCATAGTTCTGATGATAAAATATTTAAACCTGGCTTTCAAAGGGCCTCTAATTCTGCCTGTGGATCCCCACACAAGTTTTTCAGGCATTTCAGATAATCAAAACTCCACAGAACTGTTTTTTACTGTCTTTTGTTGGTGAAACTCTACACCATCCTTTTCTGATGCAAGCTGAATCCCAGCAGCAGAATATATGATTTCAAACTCAAAGGTGAAGACAAAAGTCAGAGTTTCTAATGCTCTGCTAGCAACTCTGCTTTGGCAGCTTGCAACCCAAATACCGCAATCCAAGAGATAAACCAGATCAAAAGAAAGCCCAACAATCCAAACACAAAGAAGGAAAAACACATGTTTCCAGAATTGCTTCTGGTTTTTCCTTCCGGCCTCTTCCTCCCAGAGAGGTGGATGCACAACATCTCTGGGGTCAGTTGAGTCCTGCCCACCAGAGCAGCTCCTGGGAGAGCCAGACGCTGGGCACAGCCGCCCCCCTCAGCTCTTTCCCAGACTGCCTGGTGGTGGCAGGGTGTAGATTCAAGAAAGCTAATTTTCAAACCTGAAAACTTCAGGGCTTTTAACCCATCCATCATTGCAGCGAGGAAAGCAAAGCTCATGAACTTCTAGATTTGAAGAAGTGCTCTTACACCATGTTAAGGTATCAGAGAGTAACTCTTGAGTCTTACACAATTGCAGCTGAAAGGCTGAGTTTAAACAGTTCCTAACTTCATAAATCCTTAACTTGATTTGTTTTTGGCTTCTGGTCACACCTGAATTCTTTTTAAAAGTTGAAGGCATACTGACATGGAAACTAAAAGGTAGAATTCAGATTTTGTGGCTGGTAGATGAAAGCAGTTGTTTGTGTTACTCAGCTTGTTCAAGGAGCAGTGCTGTGACATGGTCCCCAAGAAATGTAACTTTGGAGAAAGATCCAAAGCACCATCTCTTAATCTAATATTTTATTAATTTTTCACCTAATTTGTACATTCATTTACAAGCATCTTGTAAACACAATGGCAAGTGTTTAACCATGTTGTATAAATGCTTTGCTTTTGTGAAAATTGAACAAATACATTGCCTTGTTAATGTAGTTAAATTTTTACATGTAAATTTGAAATTCTAGCAAATGGAGAAGTATTGTGCTTTTTATTTCATAACTGTCAAACAATGTTACTTATGTGTAGTCTATAGAGACTCTTCTATGTAATAATTTGTCTTTGAGGTATTCCCTTATATTAGTTAGAATTCACAGGCCTAGATTTTTCCTTCTTGAATTCCTCAAAATAAATTACCTAGTATGACCAGAAGATTTAATGTCTCTAGCCTCAAAATCTGATGAGCTGATTTAGGCAGAAGTGAAGAGCTTAAAAAGCAGTCCTTGTTAGCTTAATCTTTCTACCATGTTCCTAATGGCCCTATAATTGCAATAGTCAAAATAATCACATATTTTAATGTTAATAAAAGGTGTGTTAAAGGGTCTTTCAGTGGCAATCGTATTAAACTACCCCTATTTTATATGGTCATACACTTTCTCTTCATCTACATATACTGAGTAAATTGCAGTCTCAGCTGATTCTACTACAATCACTAGATCAAACATCTTTCATTTAATACTGATTATTTACTCAGGATTACGCAAATAAATAAATAAAAAGGAAATCCTACCAAATCGTTCAGCTTTATCGCCTTAGAAACTTCAGAAGGTTCCTCTCGCTGATGGTTTTTGCAAAAATTGATGCTCATAAAAAATAGAACTGCATGTCTGCTTGCTATCTACATCTGTAATATTTGTTAATGAAAGGGCTTGGGAGTAGAAGCTGATATCTGTGGGACTGAAGTGTAGAAAAGGAGGCAGCACATGAGTTAAAAATCTACTTGTCAAATACATGGAAAAAAATCCATTGAAAGAAATACAAAGACCTTTGCTTAGGAAATCCAAGATCCACGAATTGCTGGAATCTGGGGAAGTATCACTGCATGTTACCCCCATTCTTTTGCTTTTTTTCTCCATTCATGTGGTGTTGGTCTATGCAGCAATTTGGAGACTAAAGGTATGAGTAGGAACAGCTAGAAGAGTAAAATGCTAGTGACAGAATGAAGACTGCTTAAGACTATATATTATCCTGCACATTGCTTATCAAAATTCCTTTTAAAAATTGAAGTAAGCAATCAAGCAAAGAACCTATTGTACTAAAACAGCAAAGTAAAAGAGCTCTTAGAAAGAAAAAGAATTTTCACAAAAATTAAAACCATGTCCTAGAAGAAGAAAAATATGAAATAACATAAAAGCTTTAATCCATTAATGCATATGTATTTTTCTAAATATAAAACCCTAATAATAAAAGGTGAGAGAGATTTCAAGGAACAAGTTGTTAATCGCATAAAAGTTACTGAGGAAAAAAACCCTTTTTTTCAAGTGCATCAGAAGTAGGAATCCAACCAGAAATAAAGTTTAATAGACAAATATACTTACTGAACTTGAGAAAGACAAGGCCATAGTATAAAAGTTAAATGAGTTCTATTCACCAATACACAAAGAATGAGGAGAAGGAGGAAGCAACTGTCTCATATTGAAGTGTCAGATGTCAGAATAATTCAATAGAATACATTGTAGCAAAGCATCAATGCAATACATTTGTTAACAAGGAGAACTAAGGAAATTCAAATATTAAATAGCTGAAATACTAAGGTAAGCGATCTGTCAGTCAAATCAGCCTCACTGATGGGCAGCAAGAGGTATCCAGATACTTCTACACAAAATAGGTGAGTGACTTAAAAACTGAGACTATCAATAAACGCTATGAGAAAGTTAGACTTATTAGATAGTGAAGTAACTATACTACACTGGAAAAGGTCAATCTGCTTTATGTAAAGGGTATGTGATTTGCAACATAATTTTTGCTTCACAGACCTGCTGGAGTCCTTTGCCGAAGTCAGTGGTGTGGGTAAAAGATATGTTTAGAATAGTATGCTAAAATCTACAGCTGAATGTGAAGACCTGCAGGAATATCTTGTGATATTAACTCTGTAAATGGGAATGAAATGGCAGATGAAATTCAATGTCAATGAATACAAAATAATGCATTTGGTGGGAAAAACACGATAACCCTACTATAGATGCACAATAATGAGCTCTGAAAGATCTTGTAGTCATTATGAGTAGATTTCTGAAAGCATCAGCTGAATGTTCAGAGGCAGTTAAAGTGGTAAGTAGAACTTAGGAAATATTAGGAAAGTAATAAAGAACAGAAATTGTCATTATGACACTATATAATGTCTGGTGAGTCTAAGTCTTGTCTTGTGGGTGTAATTCTGATCATCCCAGTTAAAAGATGCAGCAGAACTAAGGCATTTTCAGAGGTGGAAGATAAGTCAGATCAGAAATATGGAGATTAAAAATACTCTTTACTTCGGAAAAGAGATGACTGATAGGAGGAGTGTATGATAGGATTATGTAAAATCCTGAGCAGCACAGATAATATAACCAAGGAAAGTTTATCCTTTATATCTCATAGCAAAATTGTTAGGAAACAGGCTTAAAGCAAATTAAAGAGAAGGTCTTATTCTTAGTAAATAAATACAATATAGTCACAATTGCCAGGGAACAATAGAGCTCAAAAGTATGCCTAAAAGAGGAATTAAGAAATTAATGTATAATAGGTCTATCAAGAATCAATAAAAGCAAAGATTCAGAGGCAATCTCAAGATCAAAAAGTCCTTAAACTGGTGGTTAGCAACAACTGAGTGACTGTACCAGCAGAGGTGCAACTTTTTTACACCCTACACTGTTTTTATCCTTTCTCTTGAATCACCCATTACACATCACTTCTGAGACCTGGTGAGAGGTTTGCTGGGTTTGATACAATTATAGAATACTAAGTTGTAAGGGACCCCAAGGATCATGTGGATCAACCTTTCTTAGCTAAAGATTGGTTTAGACAAGATGGCCCAACACCCTGTCCAGCTGAATCTCAAAAGTGTCCAGTGTTGGGGAATCCACCACTTCCCTGGGGAGAATATTCCAATGGCTGATTGTTCTCATTACGAAAAATTTTCCTCTTGTGTCCAGTTGGAATCTCCCCAGAAGTAACTTGAATCCATTATACCATGGCATTTCTATGTGACATATATTGGTCAGTATATATTGGTCATATATATTGGTCAGTAGCAGATGACTGCTGTAAGATCCCCCCTGGAGACGACCCCTCCCTCTGATCTTGACCCATAGGCATCCAATAGGGCTTCCACAGTCGCTGTAGCTGAGTTCTATGCATCCAAGGTCTCCTTAACATAGAGTGTGACTCCTCCACCTCTTCCTCCCTGCCTGTCTTTCCAAAACAGCCTATAGACGTCCATCACAATCCTCCACTCATGTGAGTTGTCCCACCATGTTTCAGTTGTTCCTATGATATCATAACTTTCTGACTGGGCGTGGAGCTCCAGTTCCTCTTGTTTGTTCCCTAGGCTGCGTGCATTGGTATACATACACTTGAGGTGGTTGGTCTTTTGATTCACATCTTGGGAGGTAGCTAGGAACATTTGTTGCTGCTCTGGTTGGCCTGGCTTATTCTGCAGTTGGTTGCAATGGCATAAAGTTGCCACTTTGAACCCCACCCCCAAGTCTTTCAGTTTAAAGCATACCTCACCAAGTTGTCCAGCCTGCTGCCAAAGATTCTCTTGCTTCTTCTAGACAGGTATATCTCATCCCTCTGTAACAGGCTATAGTCACTGAAGAATGTCCCGTTGTCATGAAAGCCAAAGCCCTCATGACAGCACCAGCCACTAAGGCAGAAGTTGCATCTATAGATGATATAGAAATAGATGCATAATGCTGCACCCTTTCCTCTAACCAGTAAAATGGAAGAGATAACTTGAGCACCAACACTTTTCACTTGCATCCCCAGGCTTTGTAATCTTCCTTGGTTGTGCCCAGGTTTGAGCTTGTGATGTCATTCATAATAAGAGAGATTCTTATTGGCATTTGTATTCTCTTTTTCTGACCTGCATTCAAAAACATACTGTTTTGGTGAGTCCCCTTTTATAAATAAATGCTGCTCATTATATTATAGAAGTGTCAGTAGACAGGAATTTTCAAAAGGGCTATAGGAATTAGCTACAGAGTTTCTCCCTGCCTTAAAATTTAAGAATCATCAGTGTCTTTTCTATAACCAGTCACAAGACTCTGAGAGGTAAGTTTTCCTACTGTACAAAGTATCTAGTTTGGACTGCATTTTTAAAAAAATAAACATTTGAGACAGAAAGCTTTGTAATTTGTTTAAATAAGGCTTTTGTGAAGCATCTGAAAGAGAATTTGTTTTGACAGATAATTTACTGATCATATTATCTAAAGCCTATCCTATTCCTCACTGAGTTTTGTTTCAGATATGGTGGGAAATGAGCCACTGAAAAAGCACACCATTCATTTGTTCTATTGAACTTATTAAATATATAAGAATATATTGAAATATTATAAACGTAACTAACCTGGAAAGACTCCATTCATTAACAAAACTTTTTATTAGTGCTTATAAAGCAACACTGTATGTTAATAAGAGGAAAGATTTTTTTTTTGTATATGATGTTTCTCTCCAGACCTTTTGTATTGTATTAGACTGAGTTATTAAATGGCTGTCATATTCTGCCTTAGACATAGCTTTATTTTAGTGATAAGCAGGGAATTTTTGAGTTGGATCATGCCTTCCAAAGCACAGATGTATAACTGCACATGGGAAGAAAGGGAGGTTCTTATAAAATCTGTTCTTGTATCTCTCTGTTTAAAATATCAGTGATTTCAAAGAAACATAAAAATATGGCTAATGCAACTTAAAGGTCTTGCACAAAAATCGGGGAACAATAAATTATGTTGGTGATGACACAAAATTGCAAAAGCAACTTGATCATTTGTTAAGATGGGTACAAGCAAATAAAATGTGTTTTGATCCCACCAAGCATGTGGTTACATATCAAGGACAGAGGAGCAAAATAATTCTTTGCAGAGTAGTGACTGTATCCTAGGATGCAGTGAAAGAAAATATTTTGTGATATAGCAAGAAGGAAGGAGGAGTAAGGTTACTTGCACATGAACTAACCATTCATGCTTCTGCTCCCCAAAAGGGTGAATGCAATCTTTGAATGCAGAAATAGGAGGGTTTCAAATCTAGAGATATTTTTATACTAGTATAGCAATGATTGGAACCATTCCATGGTATATTTTAGTAACATCTTTAATGTTAAACAAAGGTCCACATTTTTTAATCTTCATGGAGAGAATTACTGAGACTGGATGGTGCGGGATTGTGCTGTCTTAGCCAGAAAAATATTATGGGCAGGAATAACTGTCTCTCTTGTTAAATTCATACATTAAATATATTTATATATAAACTGTACTTTTATAGAGATCATATGCATAGAACCTATCTAAGCAGGTTAGGTTGGCGTGGATATTTATGCAGAACATTAAAAATACATTATCTCCTCTTATTTTTATAATATGTATTTGCTGTATAGGTAGTTTTTATCATGTTATGAAATGGTAAACTATTACTGACATATAAAAATTTATCTGTAAATGTGAATATTTAAAAAGTAAATTAATGATATTAAGAAGAAGTGTCAGTCAGTAATTCTTTATTCATTGAATAACATATGAAAACAATTTTTCCTAATTTTCATTGGTCTGCTATTACACTGCCTCACATGTCTGCACATTTTGTCTTCTCAACATCAGTCATCACTAAAACTTACTGGTACTGATGAAGTGAATGCACTACTGCGAGCCTTCCTCTGGTGGAGTCCCACCAGTGACAGCTGTTGATGCAGAAGTGCATGCTGTGACTATCCCAGAAGTATCACATAGCCATGCTTCATTTATTTTGCTTTTTGCTTGGACTCAACTGCTTCTCAAACCAGCTTTTTTACCATACCTGAAAAGTCTTCAATTTTATCTGGATCAAAAGTAACAATTCAACCATTTTGACTGCAGTCTTCTAAACCAGCCTCATCTCCTCATTGCTTTTGGATAATTAAAGCGTCCATATGTAAAATGTGCAATTGTTCTAAGTGAAAAAAAAAAAGAACGCTTTAAGCTATTGGTATCGCTATAGACTACTGAGTCTACAAAATGACAATATAATGTACAATGTCTGAATTTAGCAACTGAATATTATCAATCATAGCTACATAAAGTGTACCTGATCAGTGAGATTGAGACTTTATTTGCTGAAGCTCTGAAGAGAGCTGATTCTTCAGAGCTAGATATTATACACAATAGAGAGATTCATAGGATAATCATCTGTAGTGCAGGAAAATGTCTGTTCATTACTGTCTTTACGTATATGTCCATAGTCTAAAGCTCAACTGCTATTATATGAAATTTGTTCTTGGTTCAATCAAAATAAAGAGACAAAAAAATGGTAAAAGCACTTTAGCTCCAATTTATATTACCACATGTTATTTACCAAAATAAAATCATGTTCATTTTTGCTTGATGCTGCCCGCTCTAGGCAGCAATGCTGAGTCAGCATCGGTAAAGTCATCTTTATTTTTACTAGACCTTTCTCTGGAGCCACATAGGATACTGAGTCTTATTCATGTTATTGTTCTTTAGGTCTTTGGAAAGGGTGATCTACCAGCAACTGAGGTCTACATACTGATCTATATCTACCCGATAACTATTCGGTTCTTATTTATTCCCCTGTGCTCATTTCATGGCTTTTATGAATTAATATGGAATTCCTGAATAAATAATATATCAGTAGACTACAGGATTTTCTGTGGCTAGAAAATCATTCTATTTTACTCATTATGTTGAATATATTTCCTTAAAATGGTTTTAAGAACAAACTAAGATCTCATTGTGAGACCTTCAGTGTTTACTAAAGTATATTTGCACTTTAAAGCTACAAGCATAGGAAAGTAGTTAAATATAGAACCTTTGTGTCACGAAGTTTCTAGGGCTGGCTTTGAGGTTTTCCCTGATTATTTGAAAAAGTGAAGCTAATGACTTTGGGGTTCTTTGTGGCTCTCCACAACAGATTAAATTTACTCAATATCAGAATATATATATAAACATAAATGTAAACAATAATAATAATAATGATAACTAGATTATAACTCTCTTTACAACTCAATTGTTTGTTAAAGATAAGAAACTATAAAACCCTCTTATAATTACTATGTCAGCAAGAAGTCAAAAGGTAAGAAGCTGGCTGAAGCTATAATGTTTCAGTATAGATATATTAAGAAAATATTTGCATTATCTATGTTGATACAGCTTTGTATATTTCTCCAATGTTATGTATGAAAGATTAGATTTCTGGGTTGCCTGGATACACTATGATTTTGCTCAGTGATGATGCAACAGGTTCCAGATTAATATGAAAGAAAAAGACAGGAAAGTATATGTTCCAGTTTTGAAAAATTGGTCACACGAGCATACCCATGCTTTCCTTCATTAGTTCCAGGCTTAAAGCCAATACAAGATTTACTTCCCTTTCAATGCTCTTTTTATTTATTTTTTTTTCCAGCTTGTCTCTTTTTATTTACAGTCAGTAATGCTTAGCCTCAAATGCTCTAAAAGTTCCCCTTACACACCTACTTACCTAGGTAGAGGTTTTGATGATGATATATGACAGATTCAACGCACACTCTTGATACAGTTTAAGTGACCTAAATCCAACTCACATTACAACAGTTCAAGAAAATTATATTTTCAGAAAAAAACAAATTCCCTTCCCATTCATTTTTGGGTGTGGATGCACCATATAAATGGCTGTGTGTCTACAGGTTAGGAGATGATGCAGCACCTGCCATCTGCTCAGCGTGCTGATTTGCTAAAGGCCAGACAAAGAACCTGCCCACCAACTGGAAAACTTCCAAAGCCATTTTCACAGGAAATTTGCAGGGCCTAATTCTCAGGATCTGATTACAAAACATATGCCCAAAGCCCATGAACAACCAGATTTGGCAAGTATTCTGAAGCACGAGCATAACAGGTACCAAACAGTACACAAAGTGGTTGTACAGTAGACTTCATTAAGGTGCACAGTAGGTTTTCTTTCTGAAAATGGCAGACAAATGGAGCACTGCTGATACTACCACTGTTTTATCTAATTATATCACTCACCTAAACTGGGAAAGCCAGAATTCATTCCCTTCACCTGTCAGGAGGGATTAAAATTCATCCCTAATGCCTCTTCTACAGGTATGTCTTCATTAGTGTTTTATTTTGGATTGGTGGTGAGCTTTTGAAGAGCCCTTCCTTGTGTTTCACTTAGTGTCCTGTGGTTAGCATTGTCTTTCCTGTTGCCTTCACTGAAAATACTGGTGTATTTTCTCATGCCCTTTTGGGTGGTGATAAACCAGGAAATATAATCCAGGAGCACCGCTGTGTCCTCCAATTGCTGATGGACATTCAGTCCTCAGGATCAGGCTAGAGCTAACCTGAAATAAAATCCTGAAGAGCACGTACTGTACATGTCGGCCCTCGGTACTGTCTGTTATGTTCACATCTGCTACTACTGGGCTGTACTGCTTAGTGCAGCCATAGCCTGAGGGGTTGGCAGGCACCTCCGTGCACATGACCTGAAATTGTTTAATATCACTGTGAAGAATTCAGAATTCATTTTACAGGAGACACACAAGTGTGCACACACAAATCTATAAGGTAATGTTTAGTGTACTTCAAATAAAGCTGTGATCTGAGTACCCATTCCTTTCTATGAGAATTGTCTATTTGTATAGTGTCATTTTAATTGCAAACAGTGCTAGATGTTAACTTCTGAATACTGTCTGTTCCAGTAGAAACTGCCATGCTTGTGGACTTCCATGGAGACTGTTGTTTTGCACTGTATGGGCTCCCTTTGTATCAGATAAACAGCATCAGCAGAATTAATATCTCCAATCATGTCTCTTTAAGTCAGATGTAATTATTACATGAGATAAAGCACAAACCAGTAATAAGATTATTGCAATGATCTCAGGGGTGAACATAAGAAGCATTTACTGACTATTTTCAGGAACATGCAGAGATAGTACTTCATTTCCAGTGCACCAGGATAGTTTGGATTTCCTTGAAATTTTATTTGAAATCCAGTTTCCCTTTCTAAATGTAAAATATAATTAGGAGAGCCAAAATATAAAATATGAATAAGATGGTTCTTCATATTAAAACTGAACAGACTTTGTGATTTCTTGAATAGAATAGAATAGAATAGAATAGAATAGAATAGAATAGAATAGAATAGAATAGAATAGAATAGAATAGAATAGAATAGAATAGAATAGAATAGAATAGAATAGAATAGAATAGTAGAATAGACTATTTCAGTTGGAAGAGACCTAAGACAATCACCTAGTCCAACTGCCTGACCCAGTTCAGGGCTGACCAAAAGTTAAAGCATGTTAAAGACATTGTCCAAATGCCTCTTACACACTGTCAGGCTTGGGGCATCAACCACCTGTCTAAGAAGCCTGTTCCAGTGTTTCACCACCCTCTCAGTAAAGAAATGCTTCCTAATATCCAGCCTAAACCTCCCCTGGAACTGCTTTGAACCATTCCCACACGTCCTGTCACTGGATCCCAGGGAGAAGAGCTCAGCACCTCCCTTTCCAAGTTCCCTCCTCAGGGAGCTGTAGAGAGCAATAAGGTCACCCCTCAGCCTCCTCTTCTCCAAACAAGACAAGCCCAAAGTCCTCAGCCACTCCTCGCAGGACATTCCTTCCAGCCCTGTCACCAGCTTTGTTGCACATTCAAGGACTTTCGCATCCTTGTTAAATTGTAGGGCCCAGAACTGTGCACGGTACTCAAGGTGAGGCTGCAGAAATGCTGAATGCAGCAGAATAATCACCTCTATATTGGGCTTTTAAAGAGGTAATAACTTCTCAGACCACTATCTACATCATGGGACTTATCTGCCCTGACCTATTTCAGTGAATGATACTCAAATAAAATATGAAGTAAAAAGTAACTTAATAGAGGTTATAGATAAAGAGCAAATTGGAAAAAAAAAAAAAAAAGTGACAGATAAGAAATAGGAGAGTCACACACATTGTCAATCTGCTAAACTTATTTGCTGTTGTGTAAGCTCCCAGAGTCCAAGAAATATGTCTGTTCACTACTGGAAAAAGTAAAAACTTGACTTGCAACATCTTCCCACATTAAGAAAATACTACCACTCAGTATGGCTTTTAGATATAATTACAGTCAAATCAGTGAAAAAGAGACTGAAAAATCACAGGCATAGTTATAAACATTCTTTTACTGTGTTTACTCTGTGCAGTACAGAGAGTTATTGCCTAGGATTAACTGATGACTATTTGATGAATCAATGTGTCATCCAGACTGATCTTGCATCTTTACAGTGATAGGAATAATGAAGTTCTGATGCAGCAATTGGAACATCTATTCACTGTGCATTTTATAGCATTGGATCAAATATTACTTGCATAGTCATACAAATATGGCAAGTGGGAGAGAGTAATGTGTATTAATAACTAAAATATCATGTTAAACCATTCTACTAACATTATTGTGAGAGGAGGAAGATCAGCTCAGAGCCTGACTTGAAAAAATAACCTAGCTGAAGCAGGGATGGTGGGAACTCTGGAAACACTCTTCCTATTTGATGCCTTGCTTTCTGAAAGTAAATCATCATCGACTGATACAATCTAAATCCAGCTTATGTGTAGTCTTCATGGTTGACCCATCCAGCACACTGCAAACTTCTGTGCTACAGTCTACTTGACAGAATAAAAGAGTCACTTCTGGGATTGCTGTCTGACATGTGCAGAATCATTTTCAATACTGCAGTTCCTTAGGAGAAGGCTTTTATCCCATCAGAGACTTCAGTCCCAGCCTTAAAAATAGATATCTATACATATGTATCCACATCTGCTTATCAGTAAAACAAGACCTTTTATCTCCAGAATGTGCAAATATTCAAATTAAATGCATTATTACAACAAAATATTAAATTAATGGAGTTTAATTTCATGGTTGTGTATATTAAATTATTAGTACTTAGTCTTCTTCATTAAAGTCAGTGAGAGGCATAGTGTCACTTTCTTCAGTGACACAAACAATTGAAAATGTAAAACTTTCAACTGAATTTAGGATTTTCAAAGAAAATCCAGTTTTTAGATCATGGGAAAAAAAACAGTTATTGATCAAATCATTCTGCATTAAATTGTACAGGTCAAGGAGGATGCAGATGTACTGTAGATTGTAAGTACTAATTTTTCTTGTATCTGAATCCTCCCTGCCCCCCCCCCCCAACACCCTCTAAGATAAATGCCAGTTTAAAAAATGAGGTAGCAAGACAGTAACATTTTCGTTGGCTATTAGGTTAATAGGAGCATGTAAAGGACAGAAGTCAGAAGACACTAATATTTTATCTGTATAACACCAGGGAAGTCCAAGTGATGGAGACTTTCGAGACCCAGTTAATTATTGTATAATATCTTATATCCAGAAAAATCCTCTAATAACAAAGCATTAATGGAGTAGAGTGTAATATTGAATAATTAGAAAATAGAAGAACTAAAGTTGACTTGTAAATCTTAGTCATATTGTTTTTTTCTGCATATGCACCAATTTGATACTTACTCCATGCACCTGAGGTGAGAGAGAATTTTAAATACACTGAATATTTCGACAAAAATGCAAATACCTCCCCTTAATAAGATGCAGTGCTTGACTTAAGTCTGTGGAACTACTTAGAATGTAAGAGATGTTGAGCTACACATAACCAATGAAAAGCAATGGGGAGCCAAATTCAGACCACATAAATAAAAGTACAGCACAAGCGGTCGGAAGATGAGAGCATACCTGATTGCACATACCTAGGTGCAGTGCGAGATTCGTTCCTCACGGTCTTTTTAAGGATCACGCTAATAATCAAACTGAAATCATGGACCCAGTGAAGGCCGATTCTTTCAAGTGATATGGGTCTGTTTTAAACTGCAGATAAACTAAATGGTTACTTCTGGCCCTGAAACCCATGAATCTTTTGTCATGTCACACTTGAAAAGTGCAGGAATCTGTGTTTAGATTTCCTAGTTTGCCTAAAATGTTGATTTCTGAGTACCTTCTAATGTTCTAAAACATGTTTTAAACCTCATAGCTGATAATGGTTTGTGTGTAATATTTCATATACTTTACTTCTCAGTGAGGATACTTTTAAGGATCAGTGGGGTATTCTCTACCTTACCCCCACCTCTTTCATGTCTTTACTTTTCCCTTTGTCTCTTTTCTCTCCTCTTCCTTTTTCTTGCCTTTATTTGGAGACATGAAAGAGGTAGAGCTAAGCCAAGGAAGTGAGTTTTTCACTTTGCTCTGAAGCCAGGGAGATTTGTGGTCATCCTAATCTCCGTTGGTAATGAGTTCCCAAGCCTAGGTGCTGCTGCTGAGCAAGCCGTCTTCTGCTCTTATGGGCTTCACTTTCCTGATTGACAGCTTCATCACTCCTAAGGAATGCAGTTGCCAGGGTATAGCTTTGTTGCAAAAAAACACCAACAACCCCCAAACCAACCAGACAAATAAAAATGTACGCTCCAGCATGTCTGGAGGTAATACCTCAGATAGCTCTAAATTAACATGTATTCAAGCAGAATAGAAACCAGTGTGTGTTCTTTTAGCACGTTTGTCCTGAAATATGTGTGGTAGAAATAAATGGGAAGCTTTTTGTGGGACTTTTTTTTTTTTTTTTTTTTTAATCAGTGAAATACGCTGTTATGAGCTGGAAGAGATACATACTTATATGGGCCAAATCCTTGACTAAGAAGATGCTATTTTTACATCCTCATTTCCTGAGTGCAGCTGCACCTCCAAGCCAAAAGCAGGAAGCCTGAAAAAATAAGTCTAAAGTTCTTAAATCCATGTTTAAGATCCTAATAAAGAGCCATTTAGGGGGGTTGTTTGAAACTTTGAGTTGGTGGAAGTGTTATACTTCTGTGACTCAGAATATTCCTTCAGACACCCAAATTTGGGCCTAAGACCAAACACTGAGCATCATTCCTCAAAACCTTTGTTCAGCTCTGAATTTCTTTAGATGTTTTTTTGGGGACTTATAACTGTGTCATAGAAGTTGCTTCAATTTATTAGTGAAAGGCTAGGTAAGAGTAATTTTTAGATGCCTTTTGTTTATTGGCACATTACAGCCAAATAAATTAGGGATTGAACTAAGCAACCCCCGCTCCCAACCCTTACTGCTGGAAATAGCTAAAGAAAATGCTTGATGCTCTTCATTTTTCCTAAATTCTATTATTTCAGACAAATCGCCACTTAGTGTTTTCAAGGCCATTTGTCTTTGATTAAACATTTTTGTTGTGTTTCGTAACAGAAATTTTCAGCGCTCGTTTCCCAGCGCCGCATCCCTCACCATCTCAAACGGTTATTCCAAGCCTTTGCACGGCAGTCGCGGGCCTCAGCTGCTCAGCTGTGGAAAATATTTTCTCCAGCAGCAGGGGCAGCAGCAGCTGCTGGCTGCTTGGCAGGCTCGGCAGGCAGCTGCGGGGCCAGGGCTGCCAGCACCACTGGGGCTGCGATGCGGCAGCAATGCTGATGCGGGCTGCCGCCGTGCCGACAGGCTCCCGTACCCCTCTAGCTCCTCAGCAGAAGACTTCGTGCACTTGTCCCCGTCTCAGTTCAAGAGGCTTCAAAAGCCATTAGGAGATTTTTCTAATTGGTGCAATAAATTGGGGTCACTGCCAGGTCATCATAATTTCCTTCCCGAGTCCCAGCCTTAAAGACTCGCCCTCCTTGAATGTTAAACTTTCTTTGCTCGGTAGGCAGGCAGGCAGGCTGCCTGCCAAGCCAAAAGACCTGTTGTTTTTGTGCACTCTCACACATGACCCATATATTTGTGACTGGGTTTTCAATGATGCCCCGAGGAGCTGCGGCGACTGCGATTCACTGCCACCTGGAGGAGTTCAAGCTAAGCTGGAAGAGTGTCTCTACCTCCAGTTGTTTTTTAACTCTTCAGAATGGCTTTCAGATTCCATTTGGCACCCCTGACAGAGAAATTAGACTGGAAGCTAGGTTTAAATATAAATAAAGGTGTATGTGTGAGTGTGCGTGTGTGTCTAAATCATGGTTTATTAAAGCAAAAGAGAATCAATATAAATAAAATATGACTTCTCAGTAAACCATGTCCACATTGCTTTATTACCTTTAATCATGTAGTGCAAACACAGCTGGATCATTCTTTATTTCTCCACTTCCCTCATTTTAAAATGGGCCTATTTATTTTATTATTATAAATAATATTCATGAGATATGTAAAAGCTTTAACATTTTATAAAATGTGATGTATTTCTGTTTACTTAGTCATTTGCAAATTCAAGCAATTTTAGCAAGCACTAAAGCTCTGTTGTGTCTTCAGGTTCTTGAATATTCAGATTTCAGTATCTAACTTCTGGCTACCTAATAACTGTAAAAAAGTTCATAGTGTTTTCTGAGATGATAACAGACAGCCCAATAAAAAATATTTCCTCCACATTCCAGAGATATTGAAAATAGTGGGTCACAGCTAATAAAAAAATCTCCTCCTCTTTTCTCTGATATTTTGCCAATTAAATGCAGTTTCTGTTCTGATGGTATAAGGCTGTGTATAGACTCCCAAAGTGCTTTTTAAAGAATAAATATATTTACTTAGTAAATACTACTGAGTTCTGAGACCAGTTTATAATTTAAATCATGGACACATTGATTCTTAGTTTTCAAGTAAGATTTTAAACATATACTATTAATGATTTAGTTCTCTAGTCAAGAAATACGTTACACGTGAAAGTGCAAATGCCTCCAGCTGAGCACCCTGGGAGACAGCTCAGACGAGCTGTGCAACAATTTGGCCAAAATCCATCTGAGGCCTGTACACCTCTTTAAATAAACCTTTTAAATAGTGCAGTATAAAAACTCTCTCTTTGCCTTACCTCCCTTTTCACACATAAGGTGCTGATGAGAAGGGAGACGGAAATGCCCACTTCCAGCCTATTATCTTGCCATCATGCCCACACTTCAGCAGGTTTGGTCTGCAGTTTCAGTCTGGGTCATGCAGGTGAACATGGCTCCAGAGGTGCTGCTGCAGCAGCTTGTTCAGCCTCACGTCCTTGCCTCCAGGAAGAATCTGAAGGTACACAGGATCTTTTGTAAAGAAAACTATTGTAGAGCTACATTACTTGAAGGATTAAACCAAACCAGTCCCTACGTTTGCAAAATTGAGCTCTGACTCATACAAGAGCAAATAGTCCCATCTACCAGACTTCTGTCCTTCTGTCTGCATTAGATATATCTATTACAAGAACTAACTGTTCAAACTGGATGTCGCTTTTAGGCATTTTGTCCATAAACAGTTAGCAACTGTAGCAGTGAAGAAGAGATCTTTCAAGGCTAAAAAGAGGTTATGTGACCTAAGAAAGAAATTCAAAACATTCCTGATTTTCCAATTTTAAAAAAAACCCTCTCTTGCAAACCAAAGTTTACATAAAAGTAAGATAAATAACTTTTGATGTTAGATTTTGTATAGAATTAATTAACATGTCCTTCAAATCAAATATTAATATTTTATTTTAACTCCCTCAGCCCTAATTTAGGTTAATGCTTTATTATGTAGTTTTAGAGCTGTATGGTCTGACAAATTTTCCTTTTGCCTATAAGAAGCAGGACTGCCTAAGCATGACTATTGTTATTGTGCTCTTCATCATATCACCTAACTTCATACTTGACTAGAAAGTTTGAAAAGGGTTGGTAGACTCATCTGAAAAAAAAGTTTTCTAGATTCAGTTAAATAAAATGTTTTAAAGGATTTCTAAAAATTGGGTAATGAACATTCAATTTCAAAATCCTCCAAAAGCCACTAATTTTACAATCTGGATTTTAAAATTGCTGAGCACCCTCTTAGTTCAGAAGAAAGCTTATTGAAAATACACCCTAGTAAAGCAGCCCTCCATCCCTTAATCAGGGCTTAATTTCCTGATATGTTTTCCATTAAAATTTTAACAGACATTATTGAAATCTTTATGATTAACAGGACAATTATAATCTTTTCTCCACAGATATAGGTCTTCTTGTTTTTTCACCTAAAATAATTTCTCTCAAGATTTTTCCTTCTTTATTGATCAGCCATTACTCTGTATATTTTTGTCATATTTTGGCAAGATTTTTCTTTTAATTTCCCATACTATGGGCTTTCTCCTTTTCTTTATGGGAAGGTTTCTGGGCTTTTTCTCCTCTGTTATAGGCTTTTGGGGGGTTTGTTTGGTTAGTTTGGTTTTGGTTTTTGTTTCATACATTTTTAATATCTCGTTGGATTTACTTATCTACTCCCTTTCTCTTCCTACTTTTCTTCTATTTACTGTTTTCCCATATTTATATTCCCTCCGATTCTCTGAAGCTGCCCTTACTTGTTATCACTTGGCTTTATCCTGGGGAATTATGAACACTTTCCATTTGCCACTAGCTGGTGTGTCACGAGGGGAGAAGGACCCAAGAGTGGTATTTAAGATTAGTTGAATAAATTCTGTCTAATGGTGGTGAGTAGACAGTGGAAGGAGGGACTGCCGCAGCTCACCCGGCACTGAGAGGGGCTGACCTAGCTCCCTTCCTGCCTCTGGGAACAATAAACTACTGCACATTTTAAGCAGATATCCCCATCTTGAGTCATGACTGAAGAAAGCCATAGCACAAAGCGCTATTCACACAAAATTAAACATATGGTGCGAAAGTATCAATTTATGTTAAAATATATCACTTCATTCACTTGCTAATAGATTGTTCATCAGACAGGTGAAAACGTGGAGGGGCTGGGGAATTCCTTGAGATCAGACTTTCTTCCAGTAGGTGTGATAATGGTGGGAACTGAGGGGAGAAGAGGTGAGGTTTTGTCCTTCTTTTGAGTGTGGGGGGAAAGCATGTATGAAATGTTATTATTTAAGTGGAATTCTGTTACCTAAAGCTAAGTTTAGCAGAATACTAGATTTAATTGCTCTTTGGAAAATTTCTAAGGGAGCTCAGATAGCCATAGGCAGTTCTTTGGCTTACTAATTTTTCATCTTCATTGGAGGACATTGTTACAGTATGCAGGCAGGGAACCCTGGCCTGAGGTTTACTGAGCAGAAACTACCAAGCAGAAATTCCTGGATATAACAAAAGCTGACAAAAGTTACAGACAGTGCTGCGAGGAATGACAGACTTTCACAGACTGTTAAGGGGAATTATGTGAGAAATGCTCAGTCTTCGAAGATAATTAGAGGGGAGCACTGAGGACCTTTTGGGGAGTACAACCTTGTGTTGCTAGCAGGACCTATGTAAATGTATCAGTAATATCAATCAGTATTATCAAGATAACTGTATAAGTAATAGCAGTAATTTGTACTATATAAGGCTGATATTACCTAAGGAACAGCACCAGAAATACCAAATTTTGGTACAAATGTAGTAAAGCCACTGGAGAAAAAAGTAATTATGGTTGGGCTTTTTACTTGGATGGAGATAAGAGCAGAGAAAGGGAGAGGATCAAGGTGTTTGAGAGAAGACTAAGAATTGGAAAATGCAGAGAAGGGAGAACAAAAGGGTCTGGTCTAGTGTAATCAATCACAAGCACGCCTTTACAAACACTTGTTTGTGCCTAAGGCTGTAATACACTACAGACCTGTGTGTATATTTATACCATGTAAACTTAAAGTTAGCCCATCTCTTCTTTCTCTGAAAGTTCTGCAAAGTACTATGGCAGCAGAGGAAAATTATTTAAAATCAAGGAGGAGAAAATATGCACCACAAAGTCATGGGAAGGCAAAATCGGATTGTGTTTCATAGGTTTGATAGAAAGGATGTCTCCTGATACAACAGTGGCTGTAGGACAGGCCGTGGTTTATAAACAGAATTAGAAATGCAAGTTTGGCAACCTGTATGTGTTCAGCCTGCCTTAATAGTTGATATTAAGCAGCATGTCTTGAAGATATGCTCCATATACTGCTTCAACTTTTTATTTTCTTAATTTATATATTGTATAGGATGCATAACCTACCAGTGGAAAGAGCATTTTTTTAATCCTTACATTAAGAATTGTTTAATTTTCTTTTACACACAAGTACATTATAGGAAGCTTTAGCTGCTATTTCTAGCATATGCATTTCTTGATATAGGCTTAAAATTGATATCTTTTAAATCATTGTCTGAATCTAAATCTGTTGTTGTCATGAAAAGTCTTGACATACAAACCATTTAAAAAGGGATTTGAAAATATTTGACTTCTAAATATGGTTGTTGATAGCAAAGAGAGACAGGAGATTATTTTTGTACTTTCACTCTATGATGATATTATTTTACTTAGACAAGTTGATTCTTGTGATCTTTAAGCCCCTAAAGTTTGGAAGCAATATTGTTTCCTAAAATATAGGGAAATTTTAATCAGGTGTGAACACAGGTTAATCAAAATTCTCACTGTCTACCACGTATCTCTTAATTTTGGCTGTATTTGAGAATCTTGCATAATGAAATTGCAGTTCTACATTCTAATAATTCCACCTAGAAGGCAGTGGAAAGGCTGAAGGACTAGTTACTAGCTGTAAATTAGGGAATCCCTATCAGCTGCATTCAACACAGCTGGGGTTCTCTTTTGTATTTAATTCAGTGTTATAAATGATAAACTCCTCTGTACTCAGTAGTCTTGTTACTGCACTCTCAAATTTTGGTTAATTTGGGTTTCTTGAAAGATAATCACATTTTTTAAAAAAAAAAAAAAAAGTAGCAAAAAAAAAATGACTGCATAGATGCCTGTAGTTCTCACATACTGAAGTTTTCATAAACTAGAGACTGTGACATCAAAGAAGATCCTCTGTTTGTGCTTTGAGTGATATTGGGGCAGAAAGTAAGATTTCCCAGGAAGACAAATCTAACTTAAAATAGAGTTGGGTATTAATAAGAGTTGATAAACTTCAGTATTTTTTAGATATTATGAATATAGTCAAGTTTTAGAGTTATTATTGTCTTTTTAGAATGAGTTATGTACTTTCAAAGCTGCTGATTAACAGCAGCTGTCTCTTGAGCAGAGCTCAGTTGCATGAACAAAGTTATTTCAAAGCCATTGTATCACCTGTGTTTCACATAATGCCTACCTGAGGCCATAATAAAGTCAGCAGTAATGAAAGCTTCTCTAATCCTCATGTACACAAACTCTGACCTGATCATCCATTCAGTTAATTATTTTTTTTCTAAATATGGATATAAAAATCAAAATGTTATCTGAAGAGTGTTTATATTTCCTAAACTTCTAACTAGCCTGATGTTAAAACAGAGATTTTTCCAGAGGAGCCCTTATCAAATAAAAATAAATTTGAAAGTTCCTTAAATCTCAACTCATTATTTTAAATGCTTACTCTGTCTTCAATAGAATAAAATGTACAGTTATTAAACTTCTAAAGGTATCTGTGTATATCTAAATCTGAAACAGAGGTAGCTACTGGGGAAACATAGACAAACTCAATTGACGAACAGCTCTGTGTCTGTTATTAACTCAGTATTTCACATTTATAAAATGCATATATGTACATGAACATGCACACATTCCTGCACAAGCTTATACATATGTGTATAAGATATTCTTATGTTGCACTAGTTGTTGGATCAAGGTTAAATGATTCATGGGATGACCCAACTGCAAAGCTTTTGAAACCTTTGACTGAATATGAGAAAGACCAGAAACTTACAAAACCATGTTGTGTTGTCATTGGAAACAGAGACTAATATTCCTGTTTCTTAAGAATATGGCGTAAAGATAACACAGAAGGTCTCTTCATGACTTCCTACTCTAGAAAAGCATCATCATACATAGGGCTTACCTAGGTACTTCCTTTTGACCTTTTCTCTGTGAGATATAATAAGAAAGATTGCATTATTTAACTTTTCCATTACCCATTTTCTTAAGATGAGTTGAAATAACATTATAACTATTTGAAGAATCTGTATTTGTAATAGCTGTGTTAGTGCTTGACCTGGGTGTCTTGGATGTAAAACATGTAAAGCACCTTTCAGATTTGAGAGCTATGTTTCTGTCAGCCACGAGTAGAAATACAGCCAGTGATCTCATTCAATTTCTATGTGATATTCTTTTCACAGTGAAGAACCATTACAAAATGTAGCACATTATTTACGACTGGCAGTCTCTGGTTAGAAAAGGCTCAGGGCTGGGTTCAGAACAAGCAGTGAAGGTCAGGACTGAAATACATTCATTTTTAAGAATGCAGTAGAAAGCTTGAACTTCATTTACTAAGGAGTATGGGTCACTGACTTTGTCAATTTCAGACACAGATACCCAGTATGTGTCAATGAGATTGCAGTGCAAGGAATACAAATAGAATCTGCTTTATATCCAAGGATAGTTCTCCTTCATTTGCAAGAATGTTGAATTAATTCAAACAATGAGAACACAGAATAAACAAGCATGCTTTTTAAATCTATTTCCTTTTCTCTCAGAGCTATTCATATCAGCATCACCTAGGATACCTTGGAAAGATGCATCTGCTCATAGTCCTAACCCAGCCCAGGTGGGAAAACTTACAGAAGTTTGGAGGCAGGGATTCTCTTTTCTTCCATGTGAATAACAGATGGGATTTTTAAAATTTTCTTTGTTTGTTTGTTTTGGTTTTGAGTTATTTTATGGTCATTTCCTTTTTTTTTGGTCATCATTTGACTGGAGCATCAGATTTAAAGGAAGCAGGTGACAGCAAGTACTGAAGTAGTGCTCTATCAGTACAGTCACATGTGACTCCTCCATAAAGAAAGCACTGTATTTCAGAGAACTTAAGTAAACTCCGTAGGCTTCAACATTCAGCATATGCTCAAAGTTCACTGTCATTCAATTTTTTTTTTTTTTGAGAAAGACTTATTACAATGTTAAATGCTAGGAGAGGCCTCTGAAGTCTTTATCTTAGCATAGTAATGTTGTATATTAGTTCAAGACTCTTGTCTTATTTCTTGCTTCAGTGAAGTGAACTTTTTCAGGCAAATTATTGTAAACAGCAAAATACTTTTTTTCTATCTTGCCCTCCCTAATCAGAGTGACAGGCAACATGGTTTTCTGGAGATGATTTTGGGCTGGAATTCAAGATGTTGAGGCCTGTCTTTGCCATTTATGACTATAAGGGTTCAAAGATATGTACCTCTATGTAAATAGTCAATACTTCCAAGATACTGTAACTTCCTCCAGTTTATATAGAAAAAGAAATGCCCCAATGTTTTTCAGATGAGGAACCAAAATAAACCTTTTTGTTCTTGTTTTGTCTGTTTGGTTTTTAAATGAACAGCCTAGAATCCATTAATATTAAGTTTAAAACTTAGGTTTGCTCCTAAGCTATTGCTTTTTTAAGCAACTTAAATAGAATGACATGATAATATAAAGTCCATTAGAAAACCTAAAATAATAATGTGACAAAAACCGTGGCTTTAAGCCATATTCAAAATAGCCAGATTAATACATTAGTTCTGCAGTAATTCATCCAAAGCAGCACAGTCAAAACTGAAGAGATCTGAATAAGTGGCAAAGACCATTTTTTGCCACAATTTTTCTTCCAAATACTCCTTTACTTTGATAATATGCCTTATGCTAATAATATGCCTATAGGCTCTACTAATAAGAATCTTTTATATCTTATAACTCTTATTTTGATATGAGCAATGTGTTTCTTTTGGTGCTTAATAACAGTATCTTATTGCCGACTGAGCTAAAGGATAACCTGTGTTTTAAAGTATGTTTCATATAATACAATAACAAAAATTCTAACTTCTGTGTCTTTCAATAATAGACTGTGCTTACATATCAGTTTAAAAATAAGATATCCTAATGTTCATTGAGCCCTGTAAGTTCTTTAAATATCATCCTCCTCCTATTCCAAATAGTGTTAAATCCTGCCTAGGACAGATTTACAGCCTAAGCATTCAACATTTCTAGGTTAGAAAAATATTATATAGTATATTAACTCAAAAAACAGCTTCACTTCCTCTAAAGTGACTAAATAGAGCCTTTCATTCACTCTGTTAAGTGGTGAAGACTTGTTAAACTCCTGTGGAAATAAATGCTGAGAGGGACAGAGTTTTTTCTCTTGGTAGTGAGAATTTTGGTGGAGGTGGTGTTAGTTATTTTTGATGTGTGTTCATTAAGCATTTTGTCAGTACACTCCTATGCAAATGCAATTACAAAAAATATGAACATACAGAACATATATACATAAAAATACAGAAAATACATAAACTAAGAAAATGCAGTGAAATGGTTAATTATTAACTTTATAAATGTCATCGAAGTATCTCCTATTCTTCTAATTTCTCAGTTACAAGCTTGGACTTTTCATCTGTGCAACAACTGAAGTCCTGGAAATATATATAGATGCAACTTTAATGAGATAAGTAAACCAATCTACTATGATGGAACTCACTAAAAGCACAAAATTACTTGTATGTATAAAACGGCACATTTGGGGATGTTCAGTCTTCTTACCCCTGTAAGAGACTGATTTTTCAGACTTTCACAGAGGTTAGAGGTTTTATGATCAGAATCTAAAGCAACACTTCTGGCCATAACAGTAACAAACTGCTGGTCGATGGAGAAACACAGAGATAGGGAAGAAAAAGATGGAAAACTTTCAGGAGGAATTGCTTGTCACAGAGATCTCTAACAAGAAAAGATAGAGTTGTGTGAAAAATAGGATTCATGCCCCATAAAGTGTTCTTAGTCTTCAGAAAGACTTTATTTATCTTGAAATATGACAATGCTGACATGCCAAAAAAAATATGCCAGAAGGAGTTTACTGAAGATTGCAAAATGTTTTGTTTCTAAAAATTGATTCCAATAAAACATTTTCAAAATGTCACTGTGTTTACACTTCATAATACCATTTTGTTATGAATTTTCACATAGAATATCAAAATGTTTAGCTGAAAAACAAAGTATATTCTTAACATTAAAAAACAATTTAAAAGAAAGCAAATATTTTTGTCAGAAAAAAATACAAGGATAAAAAATTTCAAATAACTGTAGAGAATTATCTGTACCCTGGAAAAATCCGAGTCCATTGTTGCATGCTGTGGAAGATATAACTACTCTAAATACTTCACACTCATTTGAATAGCCAAGTAAACAATACATTGTGTTGACACAGGCTCTGACAATCAAATTGTGAGAATTGTACGTACTGGAGGTTTATGCATATTAATAACCATGGTCTTCATGTCCTGCTATTCTGCAGTGCATAGTTACACTAAGGTTTCTTAAAAAATTTTTTGCAGAAATATATTTTGTATGCCAACAGTGATAGCCAGAGTCCTGATGATCTCCTTGCTGACTCTGCATTGTGTGGTTAGTGGATGAACACCTAGACTGGATTTCCAATCATTGGTTTTACACTGAGAGTAAATATGTGGGCATCATGCATGTGAAAGACAAAGAAAACTAATTTCTCAAGAATTGACACCTGTTATTAAGCACAAAAAAGTTGCTGTGAACTAAGATGTGACACGCAGTGAACATATAACCTTGTCTACCAGTAATAACCTTGTCATATGAGTAGATCCTCATACATTCATTCAGAAACAGACACACCCTATTCTGTGACCCCAAGAGGAAAAGAAAGCAGACTTCCTGTAAGAAAATTATTATTTATATTTTTTTCTCTCTCTTTTTCTTCTTTCTCATCCTGTTGAAATTGCTGAATTATTACTGGTGTGAAAGCACACTTGGATAATGTAATCATTCCCCTAGCTATTTAACGAATTATTTAATTAAAATGATAGTTGGACATTGGGATTAGGTGGCTGCTGATATCTTAAAATCCAGGTATGGACTGTATACTGTTATTTATTAACATTATTATAATATAAAATACGTACCCATTTTACCAAAGGTACCCAAAAGACAGTATCTTACCTACACAGTTTCTGTTATGCGAAGAGGACTGAAGAAGAATTATAATAAAACCCCAAGTATTTTATTCTGGTTCCCAGTTCAAAAATGGAGCTCACAGTAATGTTCTCTCACATTTAGTGGTATTGTTGGTTGCTAATAATGTATTTAATCTATCAACAATCACACTTCACTGAAGATGATAGCATGTTAGATCAACATTCTTTCAGGTTAAATGAAGGAATAATTAAATGTCTTCCTATTTGGAGATAGCTGAAAGAATGGAAGGTACTGCTAGAGGCACTGATCTTCATAAAGAAGCTGGAACAAGAACTCCGGAAAAGTAAAGCAATTTCTGGAACAATTAACAAATGCTATGGCAAAGGAATTGATGAGCTGCATGGAAAGCCTCAAGAGTAAAGAATTTAAAAGATAGAAGAATTTAGCTGAATGAGGAAACAATGAGGAAAGGAAATGCAGCAGAACGTCTGAAGAATTAAAACTTCCTTCTGTTGTTTAGTCCATGTCTGTGCAGAGACATAAGAAATATTCAGTTAAAAAAAAAAAAAAAAAAAAAAAAAAGGAAAAAAGAAAAAAAAGATATAACCACCCAAAATATGTTCCTGACTCTATAAATCTCTGATCTGAAACAGATCTTAAGCATTAGCTAACCAATTGGACTACAGGCAGGTATTTTACACTTGTAGAGGGAGAGTGGTCTCTTGCCTTACGCTGTGTATTATAGCATGCCAGATAGGTGACAGATGATTACCTTGTGGTATTCCAACATGTAGTAGTACTCTTAAGTGACTCTGGGAAAAGGAATATTATTTCAAATAAACCTTAATTTTGTAGGTGCCAGTATCCATTATTTTATACACACTCTAAAATTCTACTTGTAACTACATTTCACTGGCAGAAAGATCATCATGTGTGTGTAGCAAAATCTCAAAGGCAGGCAACCTAAGAAATACTTTGTAGTAAGGATGATGGGGAAATGTATGGGTTGTCTACATCAGTGGAACCTGAGACAGAAATTCTCCATAGGAAACTCCTAAAACACTGATATTGATAGAGGGATAGAGAGCATCAGTGGGATATTGCTTCTGACTGAAAAGACATACTGTACACGCTCAGTGGATGTGCTGAGACTATTAGTAGATTAAGGCTAACAGTGATGTCCCTTTTGTGTCAGATTTGACAGGCTCATTATAGAACTGAATTTCTTGGTGTTATGAATTGAGTGCTGGCTCAGGAGCCCCCCTAGCACCTCCAGCTGGAGCTGTTCTGCTCCTCTGCCACATTCCTTACCCAAAGTGCAGGGGGTGTGCTTCCTCCTTGGTAACCTCGGAGTGCAGATTTAATTCCTGACACAGGAAATCAAGCTACTGATTATACCAAGATAACAATCCACGTTTGCCTCCCAGTAAGGGAGATTTATTCTTCCTCTCCTCGGTGTCGTCTTCAACCACAAAATTACTGGCTTTGCTGGTTCCTGCTTTTCTGCCTCACCCTTTCCCCATTCTGCTTTTATATGTGGTCTCTGTCAGACCTCTTCCTTACTTCAAAAAAGAAAGTGAAATGATTAATTTAAATTTTAATTTGAAAATGTTCACATTTTTCAAAGTTTTGAGGGCTGGAAGAAACATTATCTACACTGGGTCTACTCTTCAGTTCAAGATCAGTTAAATGAACAAACACGAAGTGTGTTTGTGGAAAAAAAACAAAGTATAATATACCGAAGGACAAGTCACATGAAAAATACAAGCACAAGAATCCTTAAAGTTTGTGCTGTTTATCAGACTTCAGAAGGGATAACACACAGAAGTGTAAGTGACATTCCAAATCTAACTTTAATTGGATGAAATTCTTGTTTCAAGTAAGAGGATTTCCTAGTCTCTTTTGGAAGAGAGACATGTGCCAAGCTGTAGCTAAAAGCTTGCAGGAAGAATTCTTTAAAAAAGAGAATTTCAAAAATGACCCATATATTCATATTTCCAAGGTTAAATGTGTTCTCTGAACCACAGAGACCACAGATTAGGACCAGACTTCCAAGATCAATTTCTGACCAAGTATGGTTTTAGTATTTACTTTAATGTAATTTTAGATTTCTGTAACAAAGAAGGCGGTGCCTTCATGAGGCACCATCTGATATAGACTATTCCTTCTAGGAAGTTTTGTTTGCCTTTAACAATGTATAAATTGGATTATTTTAAAATCAGTAAGATAAATACAAGCTAGATTGTAATAGTTTTATTGCATTTGTGAATAAATATTTACTGCAATTTCATTACAAAAATATATATGATATATAAGGAAATTTTTTGTTTTTGCAAAGTGAAAGCATAATCCATCAGGTTTTTGCTCATGTCAGTTCTCAGTAATCCCAATTAAACAACATAGCACTATTTCCATGAGTAAGGCATAGTCCTGTTGTCATAAGACTGAATACATAGTTACATAAATATATTTGACAAGAAAGGTTTTTTTTATACAGTATATACTCTGCTTTTTGTTGTTTAAAAATATCTTCCATCAATAAATTCTGTAATTGATTTTATACACATAGCTATATATGTTAATTTAAATACTTCTTGCAGCCACCTTCTGGCTAGCTCCAGTATCTCAGCCATTGGACATAAACTGTAGGAAATATAAACTAAATCATAGAAAAGCAATGAAAAGTAAAATCTAGAGGTGAACAGAACAGCATTCTGCCCCAAAAAATTACCTGGAGGGGTTTTTTCCTACTGTAGTAAATTTTTAAATGATTGGACTTTTAATAATGTTTAAGTGAACTACTGAAGTATGAGTACTGGGAATGCTTAATTTATTCTATTTATATCTGCATGAGTATTTAAAAAAATATGCCATATCCTACTAAGTATTGCTTGGCTGCCTATTTACTGATATTGTTCTTGGAAGAAAATGGAAATTCTTTTCTGCTTATGCAGCCAAAGCAAATCGGTTTTGATTTTCTATCAGAGATATTTTTAAATTCCACAAGTCAAATTTCAAGTACAATACTCTTAAGATGTATTTTATCAATTTATGAAAAAGGATTATGACAGTTACCCACCACAGAAGATTCAGTGACCCAGAAGACCCTCTTTGTCTTGTGCATCTTGATAAACATTCCAATTGGAGTACAAAAATTCTGTTTCCATATACTTAAAATCTTGCCATTTGATAGAGTAAGCACTCTTCATAGTGCTTACCAGTATTTTTTCTCAATTTTTCAGTATGTAAATATTGAACTCCATTCTGCAGTTCTTATTCTCAGAAATTGTTTTTGTGGAATCAAGCACACAAAAGAATCCCAGCTTAGCTGTATGCCCTCAAGTGCCTAGTTTCAGTTTTTGAGAAGTCCTATTGATTTCAGTAAATGATTTGATTATATAAAATTACTCTAAGGCTCAAATACCTGCAGAAATTGTGATGCAGGGAACTAACATAGCTTAAGAACATTTCCTGCATCATCCCTGCAATTAAATTCTATACATAACTTATTGTATTTTACTAGTACAGTCCATCTAGCCTAGTCTATTAGTTTTTCTAACGTATCTAGCATCAATATACATACAGATTTATAACTTAAATATATAGTATATTGCAGTATCATAGCATAACTCAGGTGAGAATGGCCTTCTGAAGATCTCTAGTCCAACTAAGGAAGCAGGGCTAGCTGTGAGATCCATTCAGGTTGCTCAGGACTTCAGACAGCCTGATCTTGAAAACCTCCAAGAATGGAGCCTGCTCAACCTCTCTGGGTGAACTCACATACTTACTTCATGGGAAAACATTCCTCTTTACATCCAGTCTAAACCTCCCATTCTAGTTCATATCCATTGTCTCTCATCCATGCACTACCATGAAGACCCTGGCTCTATCTTTTCAATGCCTTCTCTGAAGGTCCTGGGGTGCTGCTGTTAGGTCCCACATGGTAAAATTTCTTGAGGCTGAACAAGCCCTGGTGTTGTGGTTTAGGCCTGCTTGGCAGCCAACCACAATGCAGCAGCTCTCTCTCCCTTCCCCTCCGGCAATAAGAAGGGACAGAGAGCCAGGCTTGGGGTTCGAGATAGGACTGGGATGGGGAAAAATCCCCCTTCTATGATCACGAGCAAAAGGCAGACTCGTTAGGGGAAGAAAAAAAAGAACATACATTTATTACAGACACTAACAACACATAACAGAGTAGGACAGTGAGAAGCATTGCCACATCTTGAGAACACCTTCCCCCCACCCCTCCCTTCTTCCCGGGCTCAGTTCTGCTCCCAATGTCTCTACCTCCTCCCCCAGTGGCGCAGGGGCAGGGAATGGGGGGTGCAGTCAGCACTGCCACTTTCTTCATCTTCGGTGAGGGGAGTGTCCGAAACTTGTCCCTCCTGCTCCATTGTGGTCCCCCTCTCACAGGAGACAGTCCTCCACAAACTTTCTCTGACATGAGCTCCTCCCATGGGCCGCAGCGTTCCCCACACTGCTCTGTCATGGGTCACTAACTTCCTCCAACTGGATTCTCTCCCATGGCTGCAGCTCTTCCCAAGCTGCTCTGGCGTGGGACTCCCCCGCATGCTGCAATCCTCCCAGCGCTGAATTACAGCAGCGGGGCTACCTTTTGTCACGAGACCCCGGCCTCCTTCGGGCACAGGACCTTGATCATCTGAGCAGGAGCAACAGGCCATAAATCAATGTCTGCTCCACCGTAGATCTTCATTGGTGGCAGGGGGGGGCCGCCCTGCCGTCTCACCACAGCATACAGGGGGGTCTCTGCTCCGGCACACCTCCCCCCTCCTTTCTTCCTCCGTTCCTCCACTGACCTTGGTGTTCATGCAGCTGCAGCAACTCCTCCTCACAAGTCCGACTGCCTGTCACCACGTCCCTTCTTAAATACGTTATCGCAGAGGCGCAGCCGATTGGCTCAATTTCCCAAACAGAAGTGGAGCTGGGGGAGCTTCGAGAAGCTTCTCACAGGGGGCCACCCCGATAGCCCCCTCCCCTGCCACCAAAACACTCCACCACTCACTCAACCCAGGACACCTGGCCATGCAACCTCTGTTCATAGGATGAGTGATCCTGTCCCTACCAGCTTGGTTACCCTCCCCTAGACTTGCATCTTTGTTGTATTGGGGAGCCAGAGCTGGGGGCAATGTTCTGGATGTGATCCGAGTGCTGTGTAGAGGGGGATAATCCCTTCCCTTGACTGACTGCCCGCGTCCCTGCTGCTGCAGCCCCAGAGGCTGGTGGCCCTCTCTGCTTGCCCAGGTGCTACCAGCTCAATGTCAGGTCGCTGCCCACCAGCACCCCCACGGCCTCTTCCACAGAGCTGCTCCAGCCCCACAGTCCCCAGGCTGTGTCAATGCAGGGGGTTGTTCCCTTACAGGTGCAGGACTTTGCCTTTGCCCTTGTTGAATTACGTAAGGGTCGTGTTGGATGGCAGTCCTGCACACAAGCGTACCAGATGGTGTCCCCAGGGTGGTGTCATCTGCATATCTTAGAATCATGGAATTATTTAGGTTGGCAAAGACCTTTAGGATTGAGTCCAACTGTAAACCTAACACTGCCAAGTCCACCACTAAACCATGTCCCTAAGTGCCACATCTACATGTCTTTTAAATACCTCCAGGTGTGCACATATTTGTGTAGATATGTATATACATACATATATTTATGCTTACACACATTATAGTTTGTCCAGCAGTCTATCAGGAACAATATCCTGTACTTCAAAAGTAATAGTGTTTAAAAAATAATTATGCATTTTCCAGGTCTGATTAAAATGTGCTTAAACTTCTGTTGAAGTATAACGGTGCTAAATTAAACTAGAACTCAAAGTAAGAATCATGCTCTCAAAATTCATGTGCAAGTTCATCTTATTAATAGTATTCTCTAAATGTTTTATATTTTCCTTCACATCTTGTATGGAATTTTACTTTGAAAAATGGTTGCTTTGTCAGAGTTGGTGGAATGATAATTAGTTCATCATTAAAGAGGGAAAAATTTAAAGCTATGAAACAACAAGACACAATCAGGACTATCAGAGATAAGTAGGAGGTCTTTTATCTGCAGGAGTCTTGATAAATCAATACAAATTTTTCCAACTGTTCATAAACCCCTCTAATTTTAATCCACGAGCAATCATTAACGTTCAGGGGGCTACCAGAACCTCATGAGTAGAAAACTTTATATCACATTCACAACTTGAATTTATGTGGAGGATCCTGAAACATGTACTGCCTTTTAGAAGATAAATCACTGTTGCAGGGGTTCACTCTTCTTAGAAGGTCTATAGCTGTACAGTGAACAAAGTCTCACTTTAAACATCTGCCAGCAGAGTTGAACTTCCCATGTTAGTTTACAAATGCATCCTGATCTAAAGAAACGCTTTCTTACAATCTGTCCCCAAATGCTTTAGAAACTTCCAAAAGCCCCAGTAAGTTTATCATATGGAGGGATTTAAAGTCTTATTTATGTAGGCTTCTTTATAGGCTTCTTTATGTAAATAGGTGCAATTACACTTACCTGTTTTATTTATCTTCTACAAGCATATTTTTCATATTTGATCACATTCTGAAGTCTCCTTGTCCTCTCTTATCTGCAATGATTATAAGAAAGGAAAAGATTTCTGGTTAAAATCTGTAAAGTTGGAATTCTAGCTAATCGCTGCAAAGTTGTCTGAAGGCTTCTTATCATCATCAGATTACCCGGGTTTTTCAGTGATTCTGCACAACTTTTTCTTCCATCAAGGGACTGCTTGTTTTCTTTTATTGGTATCCTTGAACAACCCTGAGTAGAAGACAAAATGATGTATTTATCTTTCTTGTTCTCTTTCCCTTCAGGTAAACTGTCAAATCACAGCTCATGTCCTTTACATGGCAGTTTTTGATTGTACAACCCAGAGGAAATGAAAGAGTGGAAGGGGATGAGGACTTTTCTGGAGTTTGTAGGTAGGGTCAGTACAATGAAAACAGACGTTCAGTCAGATACAGAGTTAAGAAGAAAGGTTATAAAGGTAGTCTTAAAGACTATGTAGAACTAATAAATGAGCAAAGCAACATTTAGAGATTAGCCTGCTAATAGGGATCGGTCTGACAACCTATACCTCAAGCAAATAAGAAGCAGTCAGATATTGACCAAAGGGATGTTCCACCAGCTGTAGAGATCACAGACACTCTGTTTACTGGCAAGCTCCTGAGTATTTTAAAAATTAATCTGATGAAGTCATTCATTTCAAGCTCTGAAGAGCATGGGTAATATAAAGCAGATGTTATGATCATTTTATGGAGACTAGCAAATTAGTTTTTAATACAGATTAGAAGACTTTCTCTGTGTGTATGTAAACTGTATATTTTATATTCTGGTGGAAACTTATATTTAATATAAAGAGCAACAAGGTACCCATGATTTTATGAAAAATGCCGGTCAATCTACTAATGGCTCCTGTTTAAAGATTAAAAATAATCTAAATGGTACATAATTGTTTCACTGTTTCTTAGTATTACTTTATTATTGAGCAAAAAGAATATATGATATTTGATCTTTGAAGAATAGAAGAACCATAAGCATCAGCTTGTCAAATGCAAGAGTGCAAAAATTCCAGAAAACAAGCAAGTCTGGCCTGTATTTTGGTAAAGAGATAAACATTGCTAGAGAAGACAGAATTACAAAATTATAGTTGTTTTGGTTTTAGTCTCTCCATACCACATTTAAGATGTACATCCAGCTGCTTCATGTTTTACCACTTTCCCACATCTCTCTACTTACATTCCGAGCTCTTCATTATTTAACATAATTTTGTTCTTTTAATAAGGTTTCTTCATTTTTTGATGTACTTTCTGGATTTTTCCTCAAGCTTTTTATATCAAGCTGCAGTTTCTGGAATACTTGATTTGCTTTAGCACTTTCCAAATCTTTTACTTTATATTTCATTTCTTTCTTCATGACTTTACTCTTTGTGCCTAATCTGTCTATCAGACCATCATAGGTATTTTTAGACAGCTGGTATCTAGGCACCCTATTACTATTAAATATATTAGAAAGTGTTCTAAAATAATACTATAAAAAGAAATATTCATCAGGAGGAGTCATACTGCAGAGATACAAGAAGTGCTGACAAAGGGCTGGTCATTCAGCTCCCATGCACTGCAAACCTGTAGGACCAACAGACTCAATTAAATGAAGCAGGAAGTAGAGATTGGGCATAATTCCATTTTTATGTGACGCCTCTTCTGTACAATCTGTGATAGCTGGCATTTTACATCAGTGGGTCCACACTGAGCTGAAATTGGGAAGGTGTAAGGAGAATCTGATTGTCCTACAGAACAGTTATGAAGTTGGTCAGCGAGGATGAGATACAGTTTCATTTTCTCACCTGTGTCATATCTGGTCTAGGAGAAATCTTTTGCCACATCCTGCTCACATGCGTAACAGAGTAACACCTTTCCCAGTATGGAGAAAGCTGAGTACAGCCTCAGAATATACACATTTATGTATGTATACACAGTACTGCCGTAGCTCCAGAAAGGTAATAGATGGTATTACACTACATGGAGAAGCTTTCATTCCCATATCATCTTTATTATCACCAGCTTTTCCATGCAAAGTGGTTACAAGTATTTATCATTTGTCATCAAAGAAACTGACTGCCTCATACAAAATCAATCCAGATACTTCCTTCCATTTTGCTACCAGGACTCCAGCTGTAAAAGTTCCTGGTAAGTTTCATATTTGGCAGACATCAGGAAGAATGGGATTTCTTTCATTTTTTTGCAACTTTTAAGTACTTCACAAGAATAGTACTACCCATCATCCTGCTGCTTTAGTCTCTCAGATGAAATAAGAGCTCTAAGAAGTTTCTGTGGTGACGATGGACAGATTTCTTTTCTAAACCTGAGGCAACTACTGCTTCTCATCTCTGCTTTTCCATCTTGTAAAAGAGATGAGATGGAAAATGGCATCGTGGGTTTGAGGTGATATCAGTGAGTAACGGTTACCCGATAAAATAGAACTCAATAGCCTGACAGTACTGGTTGGAGGCCAAGAAAGAGATAATCTGACAGCCCTTTTTGGTCAGGAAAGCCCTGCTGCTTCCTATACATTTTTTTCATCAGAGACGCAGGCAAAGAGTTGCCATCCAAGTGTAAAATCAGACCCACAAACCCTCGGTCACATAATGAGCATGAGTCCAAGTGTCCCTGAATCACCCCAAAACACAACTGAAAAATCACAAGCAAGATAACAACTGACAGGAGTAGGTTCCCAACACTATGTCAAATTATATTTTGACCACAGACACACACACACACAAAATTGATTCAAACAATTTAAAGCAAATGTAGCTGCCAGTTCCTTCAAGGTTTCAGAAGTTTCTGAGATCTCACTACCACATACATTATTATATTCTCAAATTGAAACAGAAGAAAAGCTTTCCCTCATTTCTCTGCTCTTATTTGATTTTCCAGCTTTGAATGAAGTTGTTATTGAACTGAATTAGTTGAAAACTGAATCAAAGAATATATTCTTCCTGTACCTGCAGAAGAAACATCTGTCAAAAGATAGATCAGTACTCCAATAAAATAATTCCAAATATTAAGCTAATAACTTCTACTTCATTGTCATTAACATTTAGAGCAAATACTGATTGCTCTTTTTTAATTTAAAGGACAGATAAAGTAATCTAATTTCATATTATTTAGAATTTTACCTGCCTCCCATTTTTATTTTTAATATCTGTTGATTTTTACCTGTCTATATGCTCATTAAAACTTCCCTGTTCCCATTCTACATATTTGTATATTTTGCTCTTTTCTGATTGGGAGTTTGGTTTCTATTTTGTTTTGGGGTTGTACTTCCATATTGCTGCTTCCCAGTTTGTTGCATCCTAGAACGCTGCTGGAGTTAATCTTGAAGCTTATAAACTAAATTTGCACACTGTCAGCCCTTTGAATTCTCTTGTCTTGGACATACATTTGCCCCATTCAGCAGGGATAATATCTCCTTTCCTCCTGGTTTTGGTAGATACTTCCTAGATTTCGGATAGGCTATTAAAATTAATGTCTAATGTTGCACTGATGTAGAAAGTATTACTTCTCACCATGTCTTGCACAGAGCAAGAAATATTTCAAGTGTCTAGTACACAAGTTGAGAATTAGCTGGCTGGGAGTCAGCTTCAGGTGCTCAAAGTATGCACAAAGACCATTCAATGCTCTTTTTGTTCAGATGCGGGATTAAAGCACTCCACGCCTTGTCAAATGTCTCACAGAAGTTCTGATCTATTAGTGCTTTTTCTCTAGAGTTCATTTAATTAATCCTGTCACCCACTGTGATTTCACAGTTTAAAACAATCCACATATTGTTGCTGCTGTTTTTAAACTGATATAGAAATTGGTCTGTCTATCACCTGGCAATTCTATACTTGCCTAAAGATAAAGGCAAATGTGGCAAATAATCCATATAAACACTTGTTTTTGTAGAAGAGGTTACACTAAACATGCCTAAACTGTCAACTCTACAGGTCATTTTCATCTGACACAAGTTACACAAACTGCCCTTTTCTGCTTATATCTTATGGCCTATTCTGCTTATGGCTTATTCCTTGAAAAAACAGAAACACACTACTTTTTGCTTCTTGATCCTTTCTAGTTTGTATTAAATCATATAATTTTTTTTTTGAGGTTTATATCTAAAACTGTTTCCATCCAAAATAGTTGCTCGAATTGTTCTGCTCTCAGTGAAGTAATGAACTGCATTAATTTATTTTACTCAGATTTTTAAATCAGGTAAAGTAGTCAGTGTACAGGAAGATGTAAAATAAAGTGGATAGAAACACAGCTGATGATGATGATGCCAAGGGCAATACATTTTTTAAAGGTGTAGAAGAAAGAAAAGCTCAGTCTGCATAAAAGCCTTGGAAGGCTACATACAAGTGAATGGTTATGAAACCCAACATGCTTCTGTAGGAAAGGGATAAATGCAACTTTACAATATTGGGCAATCTTAACATGTCAGGGAGGAAAGCACTCATTTTCCCTCATGTGTATATTACATAGTAATAATCTCTATAAAATGTTTACAAGTCCCTTTGGTAATTAGTACTGAAAAGGACAGGAGAGGAAGAGGTGCCTGCTAGTGGCAACCAGAAAAGCTCTCTGATGTGATACAAACCCAGATTCAATATTTAGGAATCTCTATTAGCTATAAACAGCATGATTTGTAACACTGTTATAAAAGGCTGTAGTTGCAATGAAACAGATTATTTTACCCATCCACTGGAAAAGTCTGATCAGCGTATATTAAGCTTCCCTTTGTGTTGTTTCAAATACACTCCATTTTGTTTCCTCTTTTCTTGACAAACTGTACTTTCAGATTAGGGCTATATTAGCATGCTTTTCATCTAACTGGTGGTTTTAAAAGTAGAATCTTCCTTTTAAGCTTTTTTTTTCTGCTTGGTAGTTTTTTGTGACCAACAATTACTTTGCTCAATCACATCCTTATTTATATCTCCAACTTTCTCCCTAACAACTAAGAAGGTTTAGAGAGAAGCTACACAAGGCTTTTGTTGGGCATGACTGAAATACCAAGGTGTAAAAGATTGTTTGCAAACAGAGGCAGGTTGATGGAAGCAGGAGGGAGAAGAATCAAGGTAGGTCCAGAAGACCTAACCTTAAATTCATAGGGTATACCTTGGGGCACAGGAACAAAAAGAAAGTGAGGTCTTCTTAATACCTCAGGTAGTTCCCCAGATGACTCAAGAAGTGTGTCTCTTGTACAGTCTTATAAAACCATGCTAGCTCTAGATCTTATGTCATGGCATTAAGGCAGAGAGAAATACTGAACTTCAAATGTGCTGAGTAAGTTTGTAACAGTTTTTCTCATTATAGAGGAAATAAAGTTTGGGAATATCAGGAGGAGTGAGTTCCCTGTTTGATTCAGATGCTTTTTAGCTGACCTTCCGAGTTGAAAATTTTTATATAAATAGCAAATGACTGCAGACTTGAATGCAATCTTATTGTTTAGAGTCTTTCAAGATATGTGCTAGGTGTTTGGTCAGTAAATCCTTTGCATCATTTTACTCTTTCATGCACAGACCAGAGCAGAAATTGCAGTTTCTTATTTTGAGTGTTCATTTTCATCCATTTGTATAATTTTGGTATTGCTGGAATATGTCCATCTTTGTAATGTTAAAAAATGGTTATTAAAGCAAGGCAGATATCAACCTACATTGTAATTATTTTGTGATGTCTATATATTTATTCTTAGCCTTTTAAGAAACATATTCATAACTTTATCTTGTATCATTGCTAATGCAGTTCCATTAAGTTTTGCATTTAGTTTCTTCCTAAAGTCTGTTAGAAACTCTTCATTTATGACAACAGGGCCAGCTGATACACATTTGCATTTAAGAATAAAAGACTGCAGTTTGGTGGTATGTATCATCCCCCAGAGAATGAACCTGGACATGTGCATCCATGCATGAATGCATGCGCAGGCTCATTACCTTGATTAAAAGCTGTACCTGTTAATGTCACAGGAACTCCAACTTCAGAACCTGATGTGCTGAGTTGTTCAATACTGATAATGTGTATTCAGATTCACTACTACAAAATAATCCATGAATTTGAGTCAAGACTTCATGTTCTAAGTTTAATTTAGAATAGGTTAAAATATGAATCATTACATTTCCATTTCTTCTCTGATGTACTTAATGCACCCATTTTTCAAGCAAAAAATTTACATATATTTTATAATGCTTCTGAATATATGCTTCTCATCAAAAGGCCTATGAAATTACTGGAAAATGGGTATAGAGCAACTGCAAAAAAAGTTCAAAAAACTTAATTAATTGCTGTCTATTGTATCTGTGCAAGTTCTGACAGGTGTGAGATGAGCTGTACTTTAAGGTTTTGCTGATTGTGTCTCTCTTGGAATGCACTATGATTAATGATCATGATGATAAAGTAAATCTTTATTAAAGGTAACAGTTTAAAAAGTAACAGAAACAACAACAAATAGTAATACTGAAAAGTATGGAAAAAAAAGGAGTCTGTATGACTGAGCATTCTCATGAATTAAATATAAAGCAAAGCAGGTCATTGGTAAATAATTAGGTTTAGATTCTTGCCTTATTATTCATAATCACAAAACTATTGTTCTGGTTGTAACAGTCCCTACCAAGACAGTGCTCTGGAATAGCTTCCTCTGCATTATCTTCCAACACTGACTCCTCTACCCCCCAAAGTTTTAGTAATTTGAGACAGCAACTAAAACCAGAGCCACACATGAATTACGCTGCACACCAACGGTCTAACCATTTCAACACATTCAGTGCATTTCAATGTGTTGCTGTGTGTTATCAACTGTCCCAGTGAAATTTCTGTGTGAAACCACTGTTCATAGATATACTTTCATTATTTATGTTACAATAGTGTCTAGTTGCCCTCTCTGAGACTAGAGTGCTATAAATTCTTCTAATTAAATGAGAAATAGCTTCTGCTCTTGGAAGGTTACCATCTAAATAGAATAGATGGGGAAACAGCAGAAGAAAGGAAGTATTGTTAACTACATATTAAAGATGAGAAGCTGAGGCACAGACTCAGGAGATGCATTAATAATATTTTCTGGGGGAGGACTGAAGGGAAAAAAAACCACATTTGAACTGACTGAAAACAAACTTTTTGGTCAAAAAAAAAATGAAAGTATTTCTTTTATACGGAGAAGTGTGTTTCATTCAACATGAAAAAACCCCACCTTTTTTGGAGAAAACCATGGGAGGAAAGCACTACATTTACAGGATGTCACTCCATTTATAAGAAAGCAGTCTTGCTCCCTTCTACCTTTCATCTTATAGAGCAATCCTAGAATGAATTTTCTCTTTATCTTAGCTCCATCTTATCATCAAGATCCTAATCATAGTACTCTTGCATATGTTGAGGGAGAATTAAATGAGATAATTTTATTTTCTTCTGATGACTTCAGTTTTACTTTATATAACTACCTAAAATCTATAACTCTGATCTTTTTAGTCATTATTAGAGTTATTATCTCTCCTTTTCAGTGCATATGTAAGTATTCCAGGTAAGATGGAATGGCATTGGTGGAAAGCACTTGAAAGCAATCTACACCAAGATGTTATGCAGTACCTTAAAGAATAAAAAAAGTGTTCAAAATCCTCCAGGGTGAGGAGAGAATTAAGAGTGGTTGCAATAATTTCCAGGAAATTATGTTATATACATGATAGAGTTTGCATTCTAATGGATTAGGGAAAGCAGAGTTTACTTTCTCTCATTGCCATCAAATAGGTTTCAGAATTACCAGCATAAGCTATTTTGATGTTTCTGAAAATTTTAAACCATTTGACCTCCACCAAATGGCAACTTTTGGTTAAAAGCATTCAAGCATTTTGGTGAGAAATAAGGTGATTTGCTCAAGTCACATGTGAAGTTTCCAGTAGGGACAGAATATGAAAAACACAGAATATGTGTTTCTGTGCTCTCGTCCATATCACCCATTAATTAATAAAATCAAGTTACAGAACATGTTGGCATATAACGTAAAGAAAAATAATGCTGATTTCATGAAGCTTCTCTTAATTCAGATTCCTTACAGACATCAGCTATCATTTTCATTATCTAATTTTCTGTTCCATTTGGATTTTTCATGTCATATCAAAAAGAATCATGTTTTACTCCAGAACCAAAATGCAGCATGACTAAGAAAAGAGTAAGAATCCTTTTTAACTTCAAAGTCTTGAATGATATGAAATTTTGTTTCCAAGGAAACTGCAGATTTTAATTTCGTAGAGGCTACACCACAAAGAAGGTGTAAAAGCCATCTTGTAAATTGTCCCTACAGATGTAAAAGCCATGTGCAAGATTCTCTGGTTTAGAAGTCCCCTCCTTCCTGCCATGGAACATAAGTGAAGCTAATTTCACTCTTCCAGTATATATGAACTGACAAAGGCAATAGTTCTCTAGTGTCAAAATGTAAGTAAATCAGAATTCAAGTGTTATTGTTATCCACGAAAGATAAAAACAAAACCTGAAACTATTTCCAGAAATCACAGCAAGGCCCATTCTCCTCTGTGGAAATAATGAAAATCTAGAATATCTTCATCCTTTTGACTGGAATCACATTGTTGCCTTTATTCACAGACTTTTACATGCTGGAAAGAGCCATCACCAGTAAGAACTCATGTTACTCTACTGAAGTCTAGTGTTATACTGATTCATATCAGCTGAATAGTTGATACCTAGACTGTGGTGTCTTCAGTATTATTCAAAATATTCCTACTTCATAGCATATCACTAAATCCCAATAAAATTAAATGCTTAAAAGTAAATATGATGATTATATTCTCTGCCATTTTTCTTACCAAAGAAAGTCCCAATAGTAGATCTCCACTGAGAATACATTTTTTTCATACAGAAACTCTCACCATTACTTCTATAAATTGCTGTGAATTCCTGTTTGTTTCTTTCCCAACTGATTCCCCAAACCAATTCATTTAGCATGATGTTACAACAGTAATTTACAAAATGATGAGTCAGTATTTTCATCAGTAGTGCAGCATGGTCAATACACTTTTCTCTCATTGCTATTTTTCCTTAACCTCTATTGCATCCTTCAGTTTACTAATACTTCAGATTTGGCAATCCAAACTCTTGGATACTTGAAATACTCCCTATCTTAAAGGAGCAGCAGTGCAAATTTACACTATTTCTGAAATCAGCTATAAAATCCCAATCAGATAAACTTTTTTGGAATACTCAAATATTTTTGTAGTCCTCTAAATTTAAAGAAAGTGTCCTGTATATATTACACAGAAAAACTAAAACTATCACACAACTCATTTCTGAAGAGTCAATCACTCTTAATATGAACTTCACAGTCCCCTACTGATTGCTCCAACACCATCATCCCATTAGATCCTGTTTATTCTGCTAACCGTTTGCCACAGTTGCATGTAAGCTTTATTGCAAGTGTGTATCGATGTTAACTATTACTTTGATTAACTCAGAGCAGAGAATGACTGTCCATAACAGGATTTAACCTTGTGCACAGGGAGTAACTAATGAGTGAAGGTGTTCAGAAGCTCCTGGCCTTACAGCTAAAAGTCTGCCCTCTAAGCTGCTGACATTTTAGTGATAGATACCAAACCCACTTATCATTCAAGCCAAGAACCCTCATCATTAGTAGCACTGGGAATAAACATTCATCATGTAGACTTTATTGTCTGCAAGGGCTGCTTTTATGTGCTTAGTTTTAGAGCTCTCTTTAAAACAGTTTGGCTTGCATTGCAAAGTAAGTGAGAAAAAGCATTACCTTTCGTATTAGATGGCAAGAGCTATATTTTGAAATCTGGCATTTAGACCATACCTCTCATAGGCTTCACTGATAAAGATATAAATATTCTTCTGAAAGCAATGGGTGCCTGAGACAGAGACAGTACAAGTCACCACACAGAAAAGAGCAATAACAATCTGAGTTGTTGGGTCAGTTACATCTGGAATAAATGTAGTTCTCTGAGTACCTTAAAGAAAGGTATGAATCTTTGACCTATGCCCTTCTCACTGCAATACACTCAGACAATAAAAAACCAATTTCTTATAAAGAGCTAAATTGTTATTTAATTCTGTATCTTAAACCTTATCTTTGTGATAAGGATGAAATTACACCTATATTCCTAAGTAAACTGAATAAATGACCCAGATTTAAACCACTATTCCAAAAATTGTTAACTGGGACCATGAACACAGGTATCCTATTAGCTAGTGCTCGCCTGTTCTAGGATGACACTCCCTTTTATGAAATTCCTGAAAAAACATCCCATATGAAATACCACCTTCAATAGTTAAAACCACATTTGGAATGGAAATAATGGCCCTAAGCCACTACTGCTATCTGTGCTCCATTTGGCACTGCCAATAAGTTCCATCTTGTTGGACAGTTATTGAAACTTTTTCGTACAAAAAGTTTCCAACCCAGACAGTTACATAACAGCATAAACAAAGAAAGAAAACACAGCCTCAAGGCCTTAAAAATTTAAAATCTTATTTTAAGGGGAACAGCTTTACCTGATGCTCCATTAATATCCTTATGGAACAGCACATAAATAACTGGGATACACAACATATCCTAAAACCAAAGTAATTATGTGAGAGATTATAAATTCCAAAAGAACAATTTATTTGATGATCTTTTTATTCCTTTCTCTGTTAACTCAGTGCATGTCTCAAGCTTGGCACCAAAGAACAAAGGCAATGGTTTAAAAAGTGTGTGCAAGGGCCTGGATGACTTCTTGGCTAAATCAGCAGCACAGGTGGGACCTAATTTCAGGCAATACAGTGGCCTCATATAACACAGAAGCAACAACATAATTTTATGTGAGTAAAAATTCCAATGAGGCACTCCTGTGAGCACTGTTCTTTGCTAAAATTTTAAATGCTTTTAAAAAAATGTTCTGCCATTCATATTAATTTTATTGACATTTGCTACAGCTATAAATGAAACAGTTAAAGAGCTGGAGGCGTTCTTCTGAAATTACTGTCAGCTGTGAAGAAAACGGTAAAGCTTGTGAAACTGTTCCCTTTAGTGATTTCAAGACCTGCTTCTGAGAGAATGAAGTGTATCTTGTCCTATACAAAGTGGGGAATAATTTCTGTGGCAAATGCTTTGAGAGGAAATATGTATCTATCATGATGGGTAGAATATGATTCAATAATTTCATAGTTGTGTGGAGATAAAATAGTAAACAAGAGCAGATAGAAATTGTTATCAATCTGTGTTGCTGATTTCATTTAAAACAAAAGCCAGATCTTCACCTGAGTGAAATGACCATTCTGACGCAGCTGAGAGGAGGGTAGCCAATCTACAGTCGTACTGTTCCAGAGCTTGCTAAGGACAATTTAAGTGATAAAAATGGCTTCAACAGCTCAGAGTTACTCTATTTTATTCTCAACTGCAAATACATCACTTCAGTTTTTCTCAAAGGAGTCAAGGTAGTGCCACCATGTAATGTTCTTGCCTCATGTACATGTTAGCATAATGCAGCCCCTTCCCTGGCCAGGGAGATGGTGCATGTGCCTTGCTAATCCTGGCTGTCACACTTCTTTCCTTCTGCGATTGTCTATATTTGACTGTGGAGGATGACCCTGAACTATGTGAATTTTTAAAAGTGGTTTTGTGGGCCAGCCATTTCATAGACCAGTGCTGTTAGCAAATAAGCTGCAGCATTGCATACACAGCAGTGTAAATAGCTCACAACCCACAACCACGATGAAAAGGAGTTCTCTAATCACAATGATAAGGTTCACCAATAATATAAGTCAAAGATGTCAAAATGTATGAGGCTTCTAATACATTAAACTTCATATATTAATACTACAGGGCAGTAGGTTTTCTATTCAGGCCATTTTAACATTTTAGCTGTGCTATGATAGTTATCCCTTCTACCTCCTCCTTAACAAAGGAACCTTTCTGAGAAATTGAATCCCCAGGGTTTTATGGGAAAGTTTCCATTTTTCATTTAAGAGGTCAGAAACCAAACGGCACAATGTCTGTAAGCCAAGGGGAAGCAGCATGTGCTAATCTTATCCCTCCAACTATCTACCTTACTGTTGCAACAGATTCAGATAATAAAGCATCTAAAATATGCCTAGAAGTGATCCTTAAAAAAAAAAAAAAAAAGTAAAATTGTTGAGGTTCACTCTATGGAAATTTCAGGTTAACATTTCACCTGTTTGGCAATGTCGTTATTGAACTGGTGTCATGCCCTCACAGAAAGCATATTCAAAAGTTCCTGAGCAATATATATGTGTGTGTGTATATATATATATGTGCTTTTTATTCTGATGAATATTGTCAAGACGTTAAGTACAGAAATATTTTAAGGGTTTGTTTGTGGGTGTTTTGGGGTTTTTTTTGCTATGTAAGGAGGATTTACTCTACCATTACTTTTGTGAATTTGTAAGGGAGTTCCATCATTTAAAGTAGAATTCTATACGAATGTAATCAACATACATCCTTTTTTATAAAACATAGGTTATGTTTTTTTTGTGGAGGGACTTACAGGAGGTTTTTTTTGTTTGATGGTGTATAGTCACATATAGAGAGACTGGAAAGTAGACCAGCAGTTTGCTTATGTCTGTATGTCCCTCTTTAGTTAATGGCTGAATGAGAATGATATAGCTAATTGCTACATATCTTCTCTACTCAACAAATGTAACTAACATTAAAATACAACTTTATCAGAGAAGAGACAGAGTTGATAAAACAATATGAAAAATAGAATTTATGAACATTTGTTATGAAGCTGTTTTTCCCTGATATTGTTCATCATATAGCTTGGTAAAAATCAGGATAACTTGTTTGCAAAAGTATGAACCTGCATTTGAAACAGGCAATTGTAGCATTTTTCTGAATGTCAGTTTGTAAATTAAGGATTTTTTTTTTTTTTCTTTCTTTCCTGAGGATCTTTCAAGTGTTTTCAGCAAGAACTCTTCACACAATCATTCTCTGATATCTATAGGTTTAGGACCAAGGAACAAATGAAAAGATGCTTGCTTTAAATTAATATTACTAAGCAATAGGGCTTGAATAATAGAATATATTTTCTTTATGAAAACAACTATATGTATGCACAGGTTACAGCACATGAAGTAAAAAGATTGAGAGATAACTGTTGAGATAAAGAAAATTAACTCCTAGAGGTTCCAGCAATTCTCTGCCTGCCCTTGCCAAATGTTGGGTATGAAAAAATTAATCAAATGAGGTTAAAAAGAAAACTCAACAGCCTATATAACTAGAAAGACAATATTCGCATGACATGCAAAATTTTCATAATGGTAACAACAAGGATGCTAAGAGTTTATGCTACAGGAATGCTAACAAGATAATGCAGGAGACAATTTAATAATTTCAGAAACCCAGATAGATGGATCTCTCCTTCAGATATAATACTTCATACATACAAGTACAATTATAGAATGAAACAACACAAACACACTGCCCCTGCATACATACATACTGAGGTAGTATAGCCGCATTCCTGATTACCTCTTTCCTATCTCCACAAAAGTAATTTGATATTTTCTAATGAATAAGTATAAGTAGCATGTCAAATCTCAGTAGCTGTGATGTTGTATCTGACTGGATTTAATGCATCTTCTCTACCCTATTATCTTTCCAAGGTGGTATGGTCCAGAGTATCATATTCCTTTACGTAGATGAAGAAACCTGTATTTACAGTGCTGAAAATACACATCCCCCAATTCTTTCTATATGTATATTTTTTGACAGTTCTTTACACTGAATCTCCATACACTGAAAAATCAAATGTCATGCAGTTTAGCTCATTACATCATCTGCTAACGGTCTGGTTCCATTGTACATTCATTGACACTGCTGATTTCATGAAGCATCAGCTTTCCTGTAGAAGATTTTCTTGTTGTATAGTTTGTCTCACAGTTATTTCTGGGTTTTTTTCCTGTATGAAAAACCCATGTAAAAACAATGCATGAAGGAGGATAAAGGGATGACTCAGTGAAAAATTTATAGTTGTACACGTCAGAGATTTGTATTCAAAAGAACAGTGCCCTTACCATAAGGTGCACTGCCCTTGAGTAAATCACCTGCTACATATTGGTAGACTTGGAATGCTTACTATGTTGTTATTAATTTAATTAATGAAAGAGCCAAGCACATTTTTGGATCAAGCCTTGGGGTATTCATGAGTTTTCAGTGTAAAATAGACCTTCTGTGTGATCTGTGATCATTATTCCTACCTCTTGCCCTCAGTGTAGCCTCTCCCCTCCATGATGAAGCAATCTTCTTGTGGCAGATGTGAAGGGTTTTGAGAAAAGTAATCATTTGTATGCCCATATGGATATTGCTCTGAATTATACATCAGTCTCTAATTTAAACTTAGCCCACTGATATTTTTCCCTCTTGTAATCTCTATAAACATTTGGTCTGTACCTGGCTGAGCTGTTGTAGCTAAAATCATTGCTGCTGAGCTAGCACTGGTGTTTGCTTTCATATAAATATGTTCTCTACTGAAGCTTCTAATTGAGACTATGGTTTTTTGTTTTGGTTTTTTTTTTTTTTTTTTTTTTGTGGATTTCATATCTCCTTTAAAATATTTTGACTTTTTAAAAATTTGGTGGATGTTCATCTACTTTACCATTTTTCCTACACTTTCAAAACACCACTTCATTTCCTATTTCCTTCCAGACATGCAAACTAGCTGTTGGTTTATACTGTTGCTTTTGTGGTAGATCAAAATCTACTTAAAACTATGCATACAATTTTTGTTCCTATTTAATTATAAACAGAGCTTGAGGACTGCTCCAACTGTTTTAGAAATATTTACTACTCCCAGTAAATAAAACTCAGCAATAATTTTTTGACTTCAGGGATTTTATTTCAGATATTATTGTGGCTCAAGTAATTTTATACATACCACAAATACAGACGTCAATTTTTAAATTTATCATTAAACTCAGATGTTGTGACATTTTCCCTTCAGTAACAAAATTGCATGTCATATGCACTTTTATCTTTCATGGTGACACTGATTTTTATCTCTTCAGCTGGCACATCATACTAAATGTCTTTACTTTTTTCTCCAATAACATGAGGCCAGTAACAAAATCCATCTCTCTATGCCTGGATTTCCTGAGTCAATCTATATGCAAAATGAGTAATTTCTTCTTCCTTAGAAGATATGTGCCTCTGTGGTTCATTCCTAGCAGTCAAGTTTTGGTAGATTTGGGTTCCTTCAGCATTTTTAAAAGACTGTGTTGTGCTTTGGTATTTTGTTTGGATACTGCAATGATTTAGGTACTGTATCTATTAATACATTTTAAAATTATGGTCTCATTTTTCATTACAAGAAAAAAGACATCTATTGATATTTCCTTTCCTCCTGCTTTTAATTTTCCATTTGAACTAAAATTACAAAGTTCTGAAAAAGAATAACAGTAGGTCAATGACTTAAATGTTAAGGTAAGCTAGATGGTAACTCATTAATAGTTCTGGGAAAAAGATGGGAAAATCACCTTAGAATAGAATTTTCCTGGTAAATGCCTATTTTTCCCTGCATTGGACTTGTTAAATGAACTACACCACAGCTGGAATATGACATATACAGCTAACATATGGCATTTGCTGGTTTTGGCTGCTTAAATCTAAAGAAGCCTACCGGACTAAAATGTGGTAAATTTTCCCCTTCTGAAAATAGGCTTTCCAAAAGAACCCTGCAAAGGAAACCCACCTGATTATGTCTGTATTTCCATCTGATTAAAATTTTAAGCAAAACTAACAGATTAAGTAACCACAGAAGTCTACCTGCCTCAGTGTTTTGTTTGTGCAAAATAAATCAGACAAACTTATATCAAAGGTGGAAAGTTTTGGTAAGATGTAAAATACACTGGGATGGTACTTGTAAAATGTTGCTGGATTTCAGGCTGAAATGCTTAAGAAGGATAGTACAGAAAAAAAAAGATCTCTGTACTCACCCCTGGATTGAGCAGTGCTTCATCCCCTGACATGGTTTGAGCCCGGTTGGCAGCTAAACATCCCACAGCCGCTCACCCACCCTCCCCCCACTTAGGAATGGGGAGGGAATCAGAGGGGCAAAGAGAGACTCATGGGTTGAGATAAAAACAGCTTAATAACAGTAACAGAACAATACACTGACAGCAGTATCAACAGGTAACGTACCATACAGCTGCTCACCACCCACCGACCAACACCCACCTGCTCCCAGCCAGCAAACCCCAACACAAAGGCCCCACAGCCACACTCCCAGAAGTAGCAGGCCCTCCCGGTCCCCTCCTGCCTTTATATAGTGAGCACAATGTCACGTGACATGGACTATCGGCCAATCGGGGCCCATCCCTCCAGCTGTGCTCCCCCCGCCCCCGCACACAGGTGAGGGCACTGGGACCTGGGGAGCCCCTGGGGTCTCAGGGGGCTGCAGCTCCTCCCACTGCCGAACCAACGGGAGCTCTAGGCCAGCCCCAACCAGGACACCACCCATCAGAGCTCCAAAACAAACAAGTGGCAACTGAGCCCTCCACTGAGTCTTCTGATAATAATTTCATGCAAAGAAATATAATCTTAAGCATGATCCCTCTTCAGTTTTTTTTTACCATGATATCTGTCTATGTAATGTGGTATTGCCTTATCTTTTAACTTTGTAGTGGTAAATAAGAAGATTTGTTTGTATTTTTGTTACAAGAAAATAAATAATGAATATTTATTATGGATTTGGTCTACAGGGCATAAATTACCATTTGTTTAAACTGTACATAAATGCTTTTTTTTTTTTAATTACTGCTTGTTTAAAATAATAAATTTAAAATAATTACATGCATTACTTTAATTCCCTTAGTTTTGATACTTATTCCATGCACTTGCTTTATTATATAAAGTATTTCTTGATACTCTTGGTTTTAATGTTATTAGAGTAGTTGCTTGGAGATCACTCTTGATATTAAGCATAACTATTAGAATTTAATAAGAATCAAATTCTAAATGCCTCAGAAACAAAACTCATCGACAAGACTGTTTATGCAAAAAATTTTGCATACTTCATAATTTCCCTGAGCACTGGCTACAGCCAGGAAATTTTTCTCTCCTGATTTGTAACAAAAAAACTTGCATCTTTTTTTAAAAGAGTGTAGAGGTCCTGCAGAGTACAGATTACTCTATTATAAATACTCAGTGTTAGTAAATTTACAGCAGAACTTAGAATATATATAAAGGAATTGTGATTTTTTTCAGGATAAATATTAAAATTATATTTAACTATAACAAATTAATTTTGAAGGTGTACACACTATCTTGGTTTTATATTCCCATCTTATGTATGTCATACAGGCATACTTTATACGTTGATTCTTCAGTAGTGAAAATGGAAAATTCTAAACAATACAGGCAAATGTGACAACACAGCCAGGTGATGTAGAGTACAAGGTAAATGCTGTTGCATTTTTATACTACAGAGAATGAGTTATGACAAAGTAAGAGAGTTGATTCAAAATCAGGAATATTTTTTTATGTTGTTTTATGATGTCTGCTAAAGAAGAACAGAAAGCTTGACTAGAAGATAATGAAAATGGATGAGTATGTGTATTGCAAAAAGTAAGCACATCATCAGCTATAGTATTCAATACTTTTATAGTCCAATTAGAACTCAGAGAAGAACATCCATTACAATGACTTTAAATGAGAGCTTTTGACCTTTGATATTTAACAACATTAATCTGGTAAAGATATTTTCAGGAAGCTTGAAAAACATCTTATTTGCAAAATAAAATAAAAATTATCATCCTGCCTTTTTGTGTAGTGGAAATAATGTTAACAGTTAAAAAAAATGCCTTTTTTTAAGGATGATTTGTGAAGTAATGCAGAGTAGTTGTTCAAGTTCTCATTGGTTGGCACAAATAAATGTTCATGGAATTAAGAGGTTGATCCTTTTGAACCTGATACTGTTCACATTTTAGAAGTGTCAGCTTGTAGTTCTTTCCCATGCAAAATACAACTTTGAAAATGCAGGGTAGTCTAAATTGAAAACATGGGCTGAAAGCAAATCATTACCTTTCCATAAAATTAACAAGATTTTCCTGCTCTCCCACTAATAGCCTTATCCTTCTGGGATGACATTTAAGAGCTGTGAAGCCCCTATTTATGTTTTCATATTAAAAATCTTATTTCAATTCTTTTAGTTCCATGAAGGCATAGAGACTTCACAGAAATTAAAACTGAATCAGATAAATCTTTATTAGCTGCTCTTTTTCTTTTTTCTTTTCTTTCCTTCCTGGTGGAGGGTAGTCTTGTAAGGAGACCTATTAGGTTGTTGTGAGATGCTTCCCTCTTCTAGGAAAAAAGAGCTAAGGGGTAGCTGCTGCTAATAACTTAGTATCACAAGTTCCAAACATCTTAAAGCTTCTCTGAGAGTTTTAGCTTCTGGGATCATATAAAATTAAATTATAATATTACATTACATATTAAGTTTCTATGGTGAATAAAGAGGTGAACTAAAAGATGTGATCCTACTTGCTCTAAAAACGACAAAAAAATTTAGTCTTTCTCACAAATCCACTATTCAAATCTATTAGTTTTCAGTACTTGGCTTAATATTTTTACATGACTGAGATATACAATGTTCTTTTAATATTTTCCTTGGATTTTCACTTGGCAAAATATAAATCAGGCAAAATTTTAACAAGCTTAACACTTAGGAACTAATCTGAATTTATTCCATAAGCTTCAGTTCATCAGTTGGAGAGCTCATTGTGTATTTTACATTTCAGTGTATATATATGTGTGTATTATGTTACATGTACACACAAATATATGAATTACTATTTTTATGTAGCTATGAAAGGCCTAAAAACCATTAAAAGCAGTTGCAGATGTGCAACTGATCATACATTGAAGAGCAGGATGTCTGTGGTCCATTGAAGGACTAATGAAGGTCTATACAAGACAGATGTAATGTCATGCAGTGAGTGTGAGCAGATCAGGAAATAGCCCAATATAGCATGCAAAGATTTAAACATTTGGCATCTGACCTTGAAAACATGCTTAGTGTTTGGCTAATCTAAATACCTATTAAAATGCTTGATAGATGCATGACAGAAGACAGTATCAAATAGAAAAACATACGGATATAAAGGATAGTCATCACTTGAAATCCCTGGTTGCCAGCTGCTGAAACCTCCTGTATGCTGTTTAATCACTGCTACACAATATTATGTTTGTTATTTGCCAGACTGTGGGATAAAGGACACTGAGCGACAGCTTTGGTATTTGACCAATCTTTGTGGCTGGACAAGGTTAAATGAATGTCATCTCTGGATTGATGTTAGAAATAGCTTCCAGTCAGTTGTGGTCACTGAAGAAGGAGTCTCTGCAGTGCCAGTAATGGCCAATGAGCCAAAATGGACAGTGGTCAGTGGAAGACATATCCTGACAGAAGCCACCAGCAAAAATATCTGGTTTTACTAGTGATGAGGAAGTATTAATATAACTGTTTAATAAAATCTGTGATGTAAACTTCTTTATACAGTTCCAAGATATTCATGTGCAAGAGGGAATTCCAAATGATTTTGGTACAGGGATGGAGAACTAGAGAACCAGTTGTCTTCTGTGACAGTAAACAGAGAGGCTAGTTTATTTAATCTAGCAAAATAAAAGTCTGAAGATGAAGACTGAATGGCCCAAGGACTAGACACCAGCTGTGGGGAAGAGTCTTTAAAATTCAAAGGATCAAATTCAAAACAAGAAAAAGTAGATGTAGATGTTACAAAATATAACTTTGTTTGGAAATTAAGGGGAATAAAAAGTTTCCTACTTTCAGTGCAGTGACCTTCTAAAACAGATTTAAGTAAGAGTAGAGTGGAGACAAGCTACTTAACAAGCTTTGAGGTAGACCTTAATAAGCACAAGAGTAAGATTATATATTACAATGATAGCAAGATAATGCAGAAAGTTCCTTTTACTGTTGTGTTCTGTATTTCTGTGCCAGGAACATTATATATTTTCTCTTATAACCTTACTCTTTACAAGTAAATAATTTACTTCATTCATACCATGCTAAAAATATTTGCCATTTTTTAAAAAATATAACCCTTGTGCCTTTATTTCTGTGATATACCTGTTGTCTCTTTCTAGCTGGTACAATCCAAATCATCTATTCAATGAAGTCACTGGTAAAAGAAAAGAAGGCCCAGATAAAAATGAAGCAAGCTCTAGGAAATCTTCAGTTTAGGATATATTACTACATGGAAAACCTGGAGCTACTAACACATTCTTCCATACTCTACCATAACACCTAAGAATAACAGAAAGCAAGAAGCCTAGTGAAAATTGTATAAGACTATAGATAAACATCGGATACTATATACAAAATTACTGTGATTTCTGTGTTGTTGCCAGATAAGTTTTCCCATGCTGTATTTACTGCAGTCTTTCACTGCATGTGTAGACAACTAATGCACATTTATTGGTGTATCTATGTAAAAAGTTCCCTATCGTGTTGCTTACCTGCTGGAAATGCCTAGTGACAACACATGATATTAAGATTAACAACCTCCCAATTAATACCAGAGAGCACATTTTCAGTCAAATAGTCTATATCATTGAGTCAGGTGGAGAACATTTTGTACCTGAGTTCGGAAGTTCATGGAGTGGTGACATTATGGCATAAAACCACCTGTTATTCGTCTCAGGAGCTTTGCTGTAGTGTTTCAGAAAGCTTAATCTTATATAAAATGGTATTTCTCATGTCTTAAAATAGGTGCTTGTAATAGCATTTAGAGTTTGCACATTGGCAGCCAACCTTGACCACCCTGTGAAACAGAGTGCAATGCAGTGCAGCCTCTGCTCCATGACTGCAAGTGGAGAGCTACAGATAACAGTCAGTGGATTTTGTCTATTATTCAGATGAAGATGCAGATGTAGAAATGAACAACTGCTGTGTTACTTCAAAAACTGAAAATCACCATTAACACAGCACAATACAGTGGAGGTTTTGCTACTTCTGTAATTTCTGACTTTATCATTTCACTTCTTAGAATCATAGAATGGTTTGGGCCTAAAGGGACCTTGAAAAACATCTAGTTCCAACCCACCTGCCACAGGCAGGGACACCTTCCGCTAGACCAGGTTGCTCAAAGCCCCGTCCAACCTGGCCTTGAACCCTTCCAGGGAGGGGGCAGCCACAGATTCTCTGGGCACCCTGTGCCAGTGCCTCACCACCCTCAGAGGAAAGAATTTCTTCCTCATATCTAATCTAAATCTACAATCTTTCAGTTTAAAACCATTACCCCTCCTCTTATCCCTACACTCCCTGATAAAGAATCCCTCCCCACCTTTCCTGTAGCCCCCTTTAAGTACTGGAAGGCTGCTATAAGGTCTCCCCGGACCCTTCTCTTCTCCAGGATAAACAACTCCAACTCTCTCAGCCTGCTTTCATAAGGGAGGTTCTCCAGCCCCCTGATCATCTTCGTGGCTCTTCGCTGGACCTGCTTGAGCAGGTCCATGTCCTTCTTATACTGGAGGCCCCAGAGCTGAACACAGTGCAGTGGGGTCTCATGAGAGCAGAGTAGAGGGAAAGAATCCCCTCCCTCAACATGCTGGCCACACTTCTATCAATGCAGCCCAGGATACAGTTGGTTTTCTGGGATGTAAGTGTACATTGATGACTCATAGTCAGTTTTCTATCCACGAACACTCCCAAGTCCTCCTCAGGGCTGTTCTCCATCCACTCATCACCCAGCCTGTATTTGTGCTTGGGATTGCCCTGACCCATGTGCAGAACCTTGCACTTGGCCTTGTGGAACTCCATGAGGTTTGCATGGGCCCACCTCTCAAGACTGTCCAGGTCCCCCTGCGTAGCATCCCTTCCCTCCAGTGTGTTGACCGCAACACACAGCTTGGTGTCGTCATCAAACTTGCTGAGAGTGCACTCAATCCTACTGTCCATGTCACCAACAAAGATGTTAAACAACGATGGTCCTACTACTGACCCCTGAGGAACTCCAGTCATCACAAGTCTCCACTTGGACATCAAGTCATTGACCTCAACTCTTTAAGTGCGACCATCCAGCCAACTCCTTTTCCACTGAGAGGTCCATCCACCAAATCCATGTCTCTCCAATTCAGAGACAAGAATGTCATGTGGGACATTGTTTTACTGTCTTTAGGCACGACTTGTGAAACAGGTTGCTTTGAAAAGCAACCTGATTGACTTTTTTCATAAACAAAGAAGATTCTATTCTATTTTTTTGAAATATTCATAATTTCTTTTTTAACTATTTCTCCTAAGGAAGGTTTTGAAACAATGATTGCTTTTAAACTATTAATTGGATAATCAGTTCAGCTTTAATCTTACATGGCTCACCTGGAACACTAAGAAAAATGTTTTTGAGTCATGAAGGTATGCAGTTTTGTAATATTTCATAGAAGACTGTTGCAGATTTTAGGACAGCAATTATTTAACAACAAGAAATAACTTTAAGAGTAAAGCATGCAGATGTTGTGCAATCTGTTCTAGCTGCATTCATGATATCAGTTGCTGCAGCTGGTCCTTTTCTACATGTGTGTGAGAAACAGAGTTATTATGGGGCTCGTAAATAAAAAAGTTGCCTATATATATATAATCAAGTAGGTACTAGATCAAAGTACAAGTATATAGCAGTGAAGAATATAGGTCATTGTTGCTGAGGTTTACAAAACCTGCAGCTTCCATGCCAGCCCTGTGCCTGCAGATCTTCTCAAGGATCTCTGATGAAATCACCTCCCTGAAATCCCTGGCAAAATCTCCCTCACTCCCAGAGGTTTAGTTATGTGGGTACGAAGGACCTAGGCTTGAGACATTATGTGGCTTAGCTGTGTTACCTTGACTCAGCCCACAGAGAAAGAGCCATGAAATAATCTGTAGAGACATAAAAAGGTAAAAGTTACAGAATTAAGATTGTTGTCAGAGGTTCATTAATAAATCAAGAGGAAAAACAACAGCAAGGAATAGTCTAAAGCCCAAAAGGAAAACATGGATGCTAGTTAGTTTTGCTGGGGATTGAGTTGTCAGTACCATCAGTTGATAGGAAACAGCAGATCAGCAACATCCAGGACCAGTCCCATGTAACTACAGAGGCTTCTCCTCCAGAGGCCACCTTTCTGGAAGCTGTATGCTGTGCTGTATGGTCTTGGTGAGCTGTATCAGGGGAGGTGAGCATGACAGTGCTTGGCCAAACAGCTCCCTAAAACTCCTTTATACTTTAAAGTTGTGTATAACCTACCTGCAGAGTCTCTTTGCACCAGGCTAAAGATATCCGGACAAAGTCCCTAATGAGGGGCTATGACATCAGGATGCATCCCTTGTGCTTCATCATGGAGGCTAGCTGGCAACACCTGGTAAGGCTCAACTCATTAGGCAGCATGGCTTTCTATCTGTCAGGCAGGATCTTAGTCGAAGAAAATTGATAGACCTTTTCTCACTGTGTCTTACTGAAGTGCAGATTCAAAGGGCAACAGGTACTTTTATATTCATCACCCTGTTGGTGCCACTCTGCAGCTTTTCTGTTAACCACCCACACTCTAAGGACCTTTCTGCCAGAGCTCAGCTGTAAGGGCTCTGCAAACCTTATGTTTCAAATATCATGAACAATGGCTTTCAGCACTGAGCAACTAGAACTGTTTCTCATCCAGAAGTAGAGGATGACTATAGAAAAATTCAATTTCAGATAGCACATTGACAAAAAATGCTGGGACTGTCTATGGAAGCTTTAAATGAAGGAAAAGGAAAGATGTATATACAGTTTTTCAAGCAATGACAGTTGAGCACTGGGTGTATTTCTGAACGATAAAGAAACTGAGAGGTAAAGAAATGATTGCAGCAGGGTAAATTTGTAACTGAATGTGGCATTACACTGAAAGCTTGAGAGCCTGTACTAAAATGTGGCTGAAACTTTGCCTTGTTACAGACAAACTGCTGTAGCCTCCTCTAAAACAGTATAGACATGACATAGTTTAGTGTATAATGTACTTCTGTGAATTGATGCTGACCTTACCCTTGGCATTTGGCTTTAGCATTCTTTTTCATTCCCTTGTTTCATTACTGATGAAGCTTCTTTCCCTTTGTAATTATCACTGGTAACTGATTGCACACCCAGAAGAAGAATACTTTTTATTTTGGATGCTGAGTGGGACTGGAGGCTTTATTTTTTGCCTATTTAATTCATGTAATTATAGCATATATATATATCTGCCTCATTAGCATAACAGACGATCTAATTCATTGTCACATATGAAAATGACAATTTCCAATTCAGTCTTAAGATCTTTCTAGTATAATGATTGATCTTTATGAACACATATAATTAATCTAAAGTGTCATAGTAAGTAATACCCTCTTGCACTGGTGTGTCTTCTCTTTGGTGGCACGATATATTCTCTGCTGCCTTGTTTACCCATGTAAAGAAAACGAATAAAAATACATATCAGTAAACACTGTAAGATAATGTCAACATTTATTTTTGGGGAAACACCTTTGTCTATTTTTTCTGATGTATCCAAAGACAAACGTGTCTCGTTAAAAAATGGTAATGACACATGTTGGGCCAACCTGAATTTAGAAAGTGCAGACAATAATAGAGCATGGTTGAACATATCATCACCCAGCCAAAATAATTTTTGGCTTGAAAATAAAGTATGTCCTATGATTTTCAATAATCAGTTACATGCTTGATAAGCTGTTTGTTTATTCCCTAGCTTTCATACAGATCAAATAAATAGAATATTGGAGCTCTTTATCTGCAATGTATTAGTGTTAACAAATTTTTGGTCAATGATGAACAATTAGTAATTTTGTAATAGGTCTTGTCACTTAGAAACCAAATGTAGATTTGTCCAGATAATGTGACTCAAAGTGACAACATGATGCAAAATACTTGTGATTATAACTGTTTACTACAGATAGCATTAAAAAAATCCAAATTATGGCATACAACCAGGTTAAAGATTAGAATTTGGCCATAGCACAACTTTTTGCGTCCTGCTTGAGATGCCATGTCTAACCTGTAGCCACACTTTATAGCGCTGACATGCATGTCCATAAAGAAGAAAGGACATGGGAGAGCCATTCCCAGCCAGAACTTTGTTCTTGGCATTGGAGAAAACCACATGGAAAAGGGTTGACTGCCAACAGAGAGCCATTCCATACATCATCTGCCTTCCCTCCCTTTCAAGAGCCTTGAAGAAGATTTTAGGGTTTTGGTGAGGGCTTTCCTATGGAGTGCCAAATTAGCATTCTCAAGTGTCAGAGCTGATACTTTCTCCTCTACAGCATACTGATCGTGTCTCTTCTCCATATCAAGGAACAAATTTAATCATTTCAGCATAGAAATCTGAATACAGTTGCAGCACAAGAAGTCGATGTTCTGTTCTCACTATAGAAAAGAATACACATTTTCTTAATATAATTGCCCTCAAGGACCAGACCATCATAACTTTCGGATTGCAAACCGAACATTTTTTTTTTCTGTTTCATTGCCCTGAGGGATATTAGTTATCACAATGTTAAATACACATCTATATAGCCTGGTATATTTTTTTTTGCTGAGTTAGAGATTTTTCTTCACAATTATAGATATAAGAAAAATGCATGAAAATGTAAAAATACATTAGTGGCTTCCTTGTTCCTTTGAATATGTCACTGTTTGTAAAGTATTTTTCCTTATCTATAAGGCCTCTGGCAGTATTGGGCCCTAGTTCTTCAATTTTTCTAATCTTCCTTTTCCTATTGGTATAATTCATGATTTTGTCCTAAATATAATTTAAAGATTGTGGATGTCTGAGCTTTTACTGTGTGTTTTCACAATGAAATTAAATTCCTATTTATATTTGGAAAGCTGGTTTTGGATTTGGCTTTTTAAAGCAGAATTTGAAAGATCTATTTTCTGTGTTGCTTTACTTGCTTGGGATGCAAATCTCCCTGAGACTCTGAGAACGTCACTTTATAAATGAAATTTACTATTATTGCTGATTTCTCCACTGCAAAAGCTATTGTTAGTGACAACTGAGTTGCACCCTTACAGCTCCCTGTCCAGTATTAAAGTGTTCCAAACATCTCTTTTTGGGCTCAAATATCTTATGCCTAGGTTAATCTAAAAAATTTTGGTTGTCTGGTTGACTGAAGTTGATTCAGCATTTTTAGTTAGCAAAACATGTTTTACAACAAGAATCTGTATACAAATAAAACAACATCTATTTAAAAAAAAAACCAATGTATTTTAAAAGATCATTTTTCTTAAAACACAAATAACTTGAAGAAGTTGAAATATGAAAGTCAAATATTTAGCTGCTGTAAATATTGTAGTTTCATTCATTTAAACGAAGCTTTGCCTGTTCACAAATGTTATTCCTCAAATGTCTGTCTCCTACCCAGTATGTCTTACTGAGGAGTTACCATTCACAATGGGCTGATCTTAAGTGGTGAGTGGGACTCAGTGTGTAGGTATGATTGTGAGTGTTAGAAGTTACTTGGAAACTTAAGTCATGTAGAATATTACACTTTTGAGAAGCTTGCTAGAAGACTAGTTGCTGTCAAAGCATAACTTCAAATTAGAAGTTTCAAAATAGTGTTTTGTTCTTGTTTCATTATTAATGTTAGAAAGCAAGAAATTCAAAGGTTTCATTGTAATATAAATTCTATACAAAGCCATTTAGTGCATAAATACATAACCTCTAGATTTATGGATTACTTCTTAATGAAGTAGTATCATTTGTTATGTCTGAGATTATCTGGGAGACTCTGTGATAACTTTGTGAATATTACATGATTTACAATGTTCCAACCATATATTGCTGTAGACTGCCTGGATAGTTAAAAGGAGTTTAAGAAGACTGTGTTAAGAAAACTGAAAGACAGGGTAAGCAGCTGATACAAGTCAGCTTTAGGTGCCCTATTTCATACAACTTAAGAATGAATGGAACAACTTTTCAGGGAGAAATTGGTTAACTGCCTATATTCAGCATAGAAGCCTTGTTGTAATATAGGAAATGTTTTCCGTCTTGATAAAATAAGTCTTTAAAAATAGTCCAGTTGGCCTAAGATTAGTCAATAATTTCTTCTGGGGAAAAAAAAAAAAAAAAAAAAAAAGTGGGAAAGAGGAGATTAATAAAACTTGGAAGAAAGCGATACAGATGCAGTTTCCTTCTCTTTCCACCTAGTGGTTAGAACATTCATCTCAGATGATGGAGGCACAAAATCAATTTTCTCCCCTGCTTGAAAGGGATTAATCCCATATTGTAACAAGGACTCCTCACAATACTATGATATATTTTGGGGTGGGTTACACTCGGTATCTCCCCTTGACTGTGACCCTGTAAGTACTGGTTATTTATCAAGAGGACTGGCTCTAGAAGCTGATGGCTTTAAGGGTGTTTCAGTCATTCCCCCAGGTTTGACAGACTGTCTTCTGATTCTAGTTGCCCATATTAACCACAGATATGGAGCAAATGCTGCCTTTTGAATTTCTTCCAGCCTGGTGATTTTCAATTAAATATGCCCCACAATTAGATGTTCTGTTGTTGTCTTTCTCAGCCATTGAATATTTCAGTAGAAGAGCATCACTAGGTGAAATTGAAACTAGCTTACTCTAGAGTATTTTATTATATGGTACTTAGCACACTCCGGAGATAGATGAAATCCAGCAAGTCAGAGGACAACTCTGAATTTGGGTCAGACACTATGGGAGATATGTATGGGGAGGATATACAAATCACAGGGTCTGGAGTATACAAGAAAAGGGTTCTCATCAGCATCACCATATATATCCTTCAGTTCTGTGAATGGCATTTAATCAAGGTCTTTTAAAATTTATTTTTTCTGTAAATATTTTTAAAATAGAAATAAAATTATTGTGTTTCATATCACAAAAATATTTCATCCCATCTACAGTCATCTTTTGCTTCTCATTTCTGAATTTATATGTATACATATGTAAATAAACATCTATATGCATATATATGTACATAAACATCTATATGTATAAGTTCAAATCAATTTTTTCTCTTTTTTAGGACCATGATAGATGGCATTTGCTTTTCCTGTTTGCTATGTTTTGCTCTGTGTGTGTGTTTGTGATGCCTTTCATTATGTCCCACTTAACTCCTAGCAAAATTTTCTGTTTTAAAATATGATTTTAACACTGTTGCAGTTTTTGTTCAAGTAAAAACAGGATTCTGAGCTTAAAAATCCTTGTAGCTATTTAGAGGTGGCAGGCTGCCTGAGTAGATGCTGTCAAAGTGGTGGCAGGTTAATGTGTCATCATGAGGGCAAGACAAGAAAGTGCTTATTATCTGCTGCATCCCAGTTTTATTAGTTTCAAGGCTATATTAAAGGACACACAAGGAACCAGGCACAATCCAAACCCCTTTACTTTTTCTAAAGAAGAAGAAGATGGTGGGCTGAAAGGCCTTGAGAAGAGTGAAGTCTATAAGCACTTTGGGATGGGTCTGTCAGAGTGGGAGCTGGCTAGGCTGACAGCAACATAAAAAGGTCTAAATAATACAGGTGCATCAGCAACCAGCCCTCTTTATTCTAAATGTTTCATACGTTTGAGAAATGGACAGAACGTGCTGTATTTGGGAAAAACTCTATTAGTTGCTACAATCGACTTTTGCTACAGGCTCCCAGAAGGAAGCTCTTGAAGGGAAACCTTAAACCTCCTATACTAATTCAAATGCATACCCAAAGATAACTCGGGCCTTGGTCCGAGCGATATTACTGTAGCATACTCTGCTGAAGGTCACACACCTGAGTGGGTGCACTCAGTGAGAACCTGCAAAGAAAGGGTCCTGAAAGGTGTCTCTTAGTTTCGTAACCATGACAATAGCTTTCCCAAATACTTTCTGCTAATGAAAAGTCAAAAATGTCACATCTACTTGTTTTTTTTTTTTTTTTTTTTTTCAGTGTATTCTGTGAATATCACCAGCACTTTCAGCAATAGAGAAACTGAGGAGGATCCTGGTCCTGATCAGAAATCCAGGTGCTTGTACACTGGGCAGGTGACATGGGGACAAGGGGGAGAGAAAGAGGGCCATGTAGTGGGAAAGAGGGGAGGGGTATTCTAACTCCTCACCTAAACAAAATCACAAAATACGGATCACAAGCAACCAGACTGAACGTAATCAGATCTCATGGACTTATAAAGACATGTAAGCTTGTGGGAAGAAGGGTCTCTTGAATTATTACTTTAAATAGCAATTAGCAGTGTATTCAGAACCTGTGAGCAAAGTCAGTCCCCAGGGGCTGGTTAGTGTCTGTCTAACACAGCATCTGAAATGTTTTAATTACAAATCAGAACACTCGTTCCTCCTGAGGGATACTGGGGGAGAGTAGATGGCAGGTTGCTTGTGGAAATAAGCCTGAAAAATCAACAGTGACCCTAGGAGATGGGTAATTTCATCCTGGTCCTTGCCCTTAGGGGGAAAGACTGGCAAAAGCTCAGTGACTTCCCGCCACCCTTCAGGTTGTGCTTAGACCACTGGGAACCCCTGGAAACCCCTCCTTCCTTTCCAGGAGATGCTGTCTCAACTGGGCTGAGGCTCATAACCCAGTAGCTGCTCAGGATGAGCAAGCAGCCGGAGCCATGCTGCACCCTACGGCGTGTGATGGAAAACCCTCTCCAGTTGTGTGCCAAAGGAGGCATCCTCAGCATAATATCTAGGCACCATGCTGGCGTTTCCTTCTCCCAGCCTGCAGTGCCGAAACCTGTGGCTGTGGTTGTGGTAGTGGCTGACCTGCAGGGGAAGTTGTGTTGCCTTTTAATCACTGATATTTGAATTAAAATCCAATAAAATGTCAGTCCTCACAAATATTTCTCCCTGATATGTGCTGCTACCTGTTTTAAAAGTTGCAGAAAAAGCCAGTCCTTTTCCATGACTATCTGCAGATATCTAGTGTATGCACCTTCCGTAGCTGTTCTAAGCTAATTCTGTGGTAGCGTTCATGTACAAATATAAGAGTATATAATTCAGAAGGCTAATGTTCCTTTAAAAATATTATCAAACATAGAAGGGAAATACCACATCAGTTATCATAATTATATTACATATCTTTATATTCGAATAAAGGTTCTAAGAGTTTTGGTGGATGAAAAAATACACAGTAAAAGGAAAATTTGACTGCTAATGGTACAATGGACTGGGTGATGGATACCAAAGAAGGTGGGGGTGGGGGTCAGTAAAAAGTGAGCAACATTTCCACAGTATTTGAGAGAAAAGTGGCTGCGTTCCTTTCACTTGGTGTGTTTTTATCCATTTGAACAGATGCTGTTGTCATTTGGCAAAGTACCCCTTCATAAGGTCAATTCTAAAACATTAGGATTACTCCTCTTGATTTATGCTCTTATTGTTTTCTACATAAATAAAGCTATAGCCTCTTCCTTCCAGTTAATGTGCCAATAGCTTAATTAATTTTGAAAGCAGAAGAGAGTGCAGGAGAGAGCTGATATTAATGAGCTGTACTAATGACATTAGGGACTGACTGAAACTAGTTATTAAAAACAGGAGTAGGGCTTGTTATATGGTTTGGAATAACTGTAATAAGTAAATTCAGTAAATCCATACTAAACCCAGAATTTTATGATATATGCCCATCTCCATATAGCTACTGTACCCCAGGAAAATTTCTGATCCAAACTTGAGCTCTGTGTTTAGTTCCATACTTTAAAAAGTTCATAAAAGTAAAACACCTGCCTATAAATGACTTCTCCATTTTAAAAGCTAACATTTCACTTATAGCTAAGTGAGTCCTGGCAGTTAAAATTTTGCAGTTTGATGAATCCACACTTCAGGGATCACTTTGTCTGTGGATGATTCTATTTTGTCCTCGATTTTTATACTACTAGTACCTAAATGTCCCAGTTAGATGGCCACTGTGCTAGGTACCATACATTCACATATATTCAAAGCACGTACATTTTTCTATCATTGACAGCTAAATGTTGTGAAGATGCAAAGAAAATAATGTACCAACAGTAAAGATATGTACAAAACTCAAGGGCAGCTAATGGCAGGGGAAAAAAAAAAAAAAAACAGCAAACAGGTAATAATGCACACTGTTCCAACTCACCTTGAGGGGAAGCTGCCCTGACATCTTCAAAATAAGGAAACTGGGGACATGACTATTAATACACATCTAAATAGGTGTCCAAACCTATTGTGGTCATGTTTGATATTTATTTCAGTAATTTATTTCAGTTTTAATAACTTGTCTGTTGGAAAGATAGTCTGTTACCTCGTTAACTTCCATTTTGAGCTGCTGCTGTTCTGCATGAATTTATTTCATACATTTCCTTGTGACTTTCTTCACTACTCTGCCCCATTTGGGATCGAAAGGTATTTTTTTAAAACTTTGGTTATAAAGATTTCCCTCAAACTTTTAGCTTTGACCCAGAGTAGTATTCCTCTTCTTCCTATTCATGTGTCTCCAATAGATACTTGGTTATTTAGGTCATATTTCTTCCAAAAAGTACTAACCCTGTTTTTCAAGCTCCAGGAAATATTTGTTCAAGCTGAGGATGAACAGGCTTTCAAGAGTTTGCAGAGAATCTGGGAAAGGGAGTAACTTCATCACCACCCTGAACACAGCAGAAAAGGACAGAGCCACATAGACTTTTTTCACTGCTGTGACCCCAGAGTATTTGCAGTGTAAGAAAGAGCAGTGCTTGATGAAGTCTTTTTACAGACTAGGTGCAGACATATTCACAGATGAAGTCATAACACAGCACTAATAGCTGATAAAAGTGTCCCTTTTACTCGTTGACAGGAAATAATTTTCATAGACATCGGGGAAGAAGGTTGTGTTGTGAGAAAGGAAGATGCAGATGCTAAAGAATGCCTTTAGCATAGGTGAAATTGTTTATCATTTCAACTTGTTATGCAGCAAAAGGAAAGAGAACCAAGTTCTAGGAGGGAGAGTGTATACTTACACAGGATTTATTGTAGAGTGAAAACCATACTTTTCACACTGTCCTCAGTGATTACTATATTTAGCATGTAATCAAACATTCAAATGTTTATTTGTGTGAAGTGATATTCTAGACCTTAGGATATTTTGATATTTATTCAGGCTGAATATTTCTTCATTTTGCAGAGATGGTAAAATGCCTTCCTCTCTATAATTAAAACCTAAGTATGACTGACATATATATCCATATCCTATGGAAAAGGTAAATGAAATTTTACTTCCTGTAGGGATGGTAAGTATTGTCAAAAACAGTGGCTAGTATGAGACAAAAGTATGCTTGCCATGACTTAGAAGACGAAGGTAGCAGGTAAAGATCTTCAGCTGACAGCATGGAAATCAATTTACAAGTACATTTTAAAGCCTGGAAGTAGGTTATAAGCAGAATTAAGCTGTTGCAGTACAGCTTCAGAAAGCTCATGAGTGAAGTGCTTAACCACAGAGAGAAAAGGTAATATACTTGTGCCATAACAAAAATGAGGTAATAAAAGTAAGTGATCAACACATAGTTTTCTGTCTGCAGAAAGAAGGATGTAAATACAGACTTGCACAGCAAAGCCAAAGAAAATCTGGATTGACTCATGCATAATGTATGCAAAAGAGAAGAGCAATTTTTATTTAGCCAATGAAATAACTCCCATGACAACCAAAATTCCATATGTGCAGTGGTCAAAATAAGGTTAGATGACAGCAATTATTCAGTGTGTTATGTAAGACCTTCAGATATTTCATCTTCTAATCTGTATAAATTGTTACATTCATTTGATGGCTGATGGCCTCAATGTGATTTCCAAAAAAGAAATGAAAAGGAAATTAATTACAGATTATATAATCCCTGGCCACACTAGGAATCCTCACCATGACCTTTCTTCTCTGGTCTTTGTCATCCAGCTAGGCAATAACAGCTAAACAATAGTCCTAGCAGCAGTTAATCTCCTTTCAGTACTGGACCAACTCCTTTGCCTTGGGCCTGAAAAAGGAATTGAAAAAAAAAAAGACACATGAGTATTTTTTGTTACTTGTGGAACATACCTGCTATCTCTACTCTGACATTCACAGCTAAAAATTATCACATAGTTACAAGTTTAACATCTGCAGAAAGAAACCATTGCAAACATATATTTGCTAAATCTCAGCAGATGGGAAACTCACAACTTTCCAAGTGCTAAATTAAGCTTGTTGACTATCACAAGGGATTTTTTCTTACCCATGCATATGATGTAACATATGATCTCTGGACTAAAGCGATCAGATCAATTAAAACAGATGGTATCACCGTGAAAAATAAAAATAATTGTTAAGTATGAAATGTATTTTAAGACTGTGGCCACTGATAGCTCTGAAATGGAAATAACAATAGTAAAATAAGAGTAAACAGTCAAAAATATATGAGAAATAATGTTTATACATTACTTAATCATTAGTCTACTAACATTAGCACTACCATCTAAAAATGTAAATATTTCTGCAACAAATTGTCTTTTCTGATATAAAGCCATAGTAATTCTAAGCTGGTTACTATAGAGCCAGTCCAAGATTTATGTTCAAACAATATAAATCCACACGCTATTTAGACTTCTCTACCAGGGTTCCAATTTCTGTTAATAAACAAATGCAGCGTATTCTGGAAGGGGAAAAAAAAAAAAAAAAAAAAAAAAAAAAGGACGAAGTGAAATAAATATATAACCTCCTGCAATGTAAGGAAACATCAATATGACCTTTATTTTACAGACCCAGTCATTCAGCCTGATGATCTTTGGAATTCTAATGTCTGGCAGAGATTATTTTTGTAATGATTTCTGTTGATGGTGAAGTTGTAAATAACTGTATGCAAGAAAGAATGTGTCCAGTTCAATATCACTATATACAATATTGTGCATAGTTATTAGTAGTATCACCTGCAGCTAGCATTTTATATTTTAAATTCCTTTTGGTTTCAAACAACCCTAGTACTTACAATACATTCTGGAGTTACAATATTGAATTTTAGTCTGTCATTAAATGAGTAATTTCTGTCTATTCTAGTACAATTTTGTATGACAGAACCTGGAGAAAGTTTATCTGAGTGCCTTGTGTGGTGGCTGTAAAACTGATACACCATTCACAGCACCGGCAATGCAGTCCCTTATGAATGAGGAATAAGAATCAGTTCCCATCAAAATAGGGTTTTTTTCTGAAACTCGAGACACTCACCAATGCTTGCAAAAACAGAAAGAATATGAATGTTGTCTGGCTTCATTTTAAAGGTCATAAAATACATTTATCACCCTTAACATCTTTTATGTCTCTGTAATTAAATTATATTGTTCATGTGTTTTTCAGACACTCTTTGTATGAAATCCAGGGAGGTATAATGAATACTATTTATAAGGGCAGAATTACAAGATTATTGGAATGAATTCTGTATGAACTGTACAGCTTAAGGGTGAGTGAATAAAATTTTCCATCAATGATATTAATAATTATTACATCTTCACTACTTAAGGAAAGAATAAACTACTGAAATATGTCTCATTTTTGACTCAACACTTAGACAAATATATTGACTTCAGTAAGTAAGGGCATAATACTAATTTCTCCTCAGCAGAGTACACTGGGCGTAGCTGATGTATGAAGCTGTCAGAATGTCTGTCATGGTGTTCTCATTCTCTGCTGTGGTCCAAACTGCAGCAGCCCGGGGACAGAAGTAACTTTTACCTAATGGCATATGTTGCTCTAGGGGCTGGGTGGCCAGTTCTAGCTCCAGTCCCTTCCACATCTTCTCTACCATGAGTGCCAGGAAGGGACAAACAATAAACTGTCTTTTTCTGTTGTATATGTGATAGAAAATCCTGTAAGAGAATTTATGTTGGTGAGGAAGTTCCAAAATACCATACAGAAAAATATTCCTAAATTCCAAAAGTAAAATAAATTGACAAAGTCCTCATCAAGAAACTTGAACAGCATCCTTATTCTACTTAATGGTTCCCCTTCTGACACACACAAGGAAACAAAAGATGCTACATATGAATTATAGGATATTGATATAATATTTTACAGTACCCACATGTAGGAGATGTTATGTTTGTGAAGCAAAATTGAAAATTGTGCAGTAGTCTGGATAGCATGCCTCAGTGGCAGCCATTATGATTCTGAATATGAATAAGTAGTGGACTCCTGCATAGCAGTCTGGGATTTAGTCAAACTCATGGTTAGAAGTCTCTTTCAATGTTACTCTTCTTTTGTTAAAAAATATTTCTTCTTTCAAAAAATGCTTTATGATTTTATATGTGACTTTTCCTTCCCAGTATTTACATTTCCTATGTATTTATTGAGAACAATGCAATGCCCTTACAATCTCTATTTTTTGCTAGCATAAACAAGCTTAGTTTTCCCTTCAGCATTTCAATAGTCCTTCTCAGCAGCTGTTCTGGTACAAATTAATCTTTCTTAAGTATATGTGACCAGATTTATATATAGTATTCAAGATGGAGCTCCAGTAGGTCCTTGTTCAACAGATTATTTTGTAATATCCAATAGAATTATCTTACTATATATAGTCTCTACACCTTCTTCATGGTGTATTACTTTGATACATATTAGTCGTCCTGTAAACAAGAAGTGTAAAACTTGAAAGATATTTAAACTGATTTCACACTGGCAGAATAATGTTTTTTTATTCGTGTCCTGTTGTTTCCAGGTGACAGGCACTCACTGGTAGAGGCCAATAACAAAACTGTTATCTGCTACATTGCAATAACTTTGGCTTCATAATAATAAATGTCATCCTATTTCTACTGCTAAACTCTAATTTTTCCTATAGAATACTCCAGTTCTTTGATGATGTATGCCAACTTAGTTATCAGCAAATTTCATAACTACAGTGGTTTTATGCCAAAGCAACTAATGTTATGAACATCTACCCCAGAAACAATCATTGTATAACTCCACAAAACACTTCTCTGTAGCCTGATATTTCCTTTTTCATGCATCCCATATTCATGTCTAAAGTTCTCCTTCCATATGCTGTCCACAGTTGCACTTTACAGTTCTGCATTTCTGAAGTTAGTCAGTAATTTCCCATGCAAATACATATATGACTTCTTCATATAGATTAAACACACAATCAGTTAGTTATTTCTTCAAAAAGACAATGCACTTGTCCATCATTATCCACTGCTGGTAAGTGTGTTGCATTTTATTACTTTTTCCGTTAGTTTATATACCTTCAAATTATGAGAGTCTTCATCAGTTCTGACAGAATTTGAAGACAGACTTTTTTTTGCCCTCTCAGACTCAGCATGGAGTGCACTAAATTCTGCGGTTTCCTTCCACCTGACTGTAAACAATTCAGTTACTTTTAACCACGAGGGTTTCTCTGTCCTTCCTAATAGCATATTCCTTATCAAAAGCTGAGATAAAATATTTAGCTTTTCACCAAAACTTAGTTTGCCTTTAAAATTTAACATTCCTAAGTTCATAGTGAACATATTTCTTCTTTTCTTATTCTTTTTGTTTAAACAGTTGCATTTTCTTATTACTGTTGTATTTATTATTTTCAAGATCAAATTGTTTTTTGAAGTTTCCTCTTAAGATCTGCATTTCCTTTCTTTGGCAACCCACCTTTTTTATTTTGTATCATTGCTGCTATTCCTAATGTACTTTTCAATAAATTAGGTCTGGATTCTTTTTTAATAAGTTTTTTTTTTCCTCCTTTGTTTGAAACATAATTTCCAGAAAAATCTCTGTGCCCTTAAAGCTTTCATGCTAAGGTCACTAAATTCTTCAATCTAGATAATATCATTCTTAATTCCTTTAATTTCTCAGAATTTTCCTATTTGAAGCCAATATTAAATTGCAGACTAATATTTATATTTATTAGACTAAAATAAAGTCTGAAGTGGTATAATTTAGTGCTAGTTCAGTGAAGAACTGCAGCAGGCACCACACCTCAGAATAACCAGGCTGAATTAATGGTCTTTGTTTTCCAGTGTCTGTTTGGACAAGTTTGCAATAGTGAGAAATTTCCTGGTAGGATGTATTTTTCCAGAAACAGAATGTTAAAAGAATATATAAAACAGAAAAAAGACCCTTTTTTTCCCCTCTACTGGCATCGTCCTGTCATGAGGCAAAATTTGTGGGGAGAGAAAGAGAATCTAAGAGCATTTTTTTAATCAGTTTTATCAACATCACAACAATAAATAGGTAAGAGTAATTGCAAGCATAACAATGAGAACATTTTTTTAATTGAAAAAAGGAATACTAAATTCTTAACTGACATCACTGTTAAGTGTACATTCTTCCTGAAAAGGATAATGATACTGTTTTTTGATGGAAATTACAAATTAGAACTAGAGAAAAATATTGACCAGTTTGCTGTCAAAACTTGTAGTTTTGCCAAGACCAAGATGTTTCCATGGAAGTATTCCAATTTCTGACCAACTCTATTATAAATACTTACTTGGGGAGCTGAAGGGTCTGGTCTTTCCGCATACTAAGCAGCACTGGTCTCGAAAGATTTTAATGCAAGTGGAATATTTTGCAGGGTTTGATCCTAAAGGGACTATGTATCTCTCTATAGTATCTATGGAATAAAATTCCAGTGCTGAGTAAGTCTCTGAAGACTGACAGAAATGAGAGAAGAGGCTCTGTCAGAGTAAGAATACAAGCTAGATACTGTCTTATGAATCTATGATCCAGAAGAATAGTCAGTCCCGTGCTATTACATTTATGGCTTGGGGGGGGGTCAACACCCCTTAGTCTGATTAACTAGATAGGTACAAGAATCCAAAATTTTACCAGTCAAGACAGATTGTGCAAAATATGAACTAGAACTAAAAATATAGTCTGACTGGAGGTTTCCCTTAAAAGCTATTCAATAATAAAAAAGCTATCCTGGAAGAGAGATGAAAACTATGTACAGAATATTTTCTATTAAGAAATACCAGTCACATTTTTTTTTGTTTTCATTAAATAAGCAAAAATGTAAAATCCAGTTATAAGCATCTGAACAAATGAAATTAGAACAATACTTTAAAAATTCAATTAATAAAAATCACTAGTGGTAAGGAAGGAGATGGTGCATTATTTGAAAATACTTCAATATGATTCTTTCTTTTGATTCATCTGATTCTTTCAAGACATTCTATAAATCGAGCAAGTAATTGTTTTCTGAAGCAGTGTATAACCCTGATATCATCTCTAGCATTGTACGGCATGTGCTGGCTTTTAAAATAGTGGCTTCTGTAAAAGTAGGATTTGGATCACTACACTGTGACCTAATAGAATCTTACTCCATGAGTATTCCCGTTTGGCCATATTATGAACCATTCATTAGCATTCATACTCAGTAACTCACATAGTTCATCCCACCTAATGGTTTCAGAATTGTGGCACTGTGTCAGTTTAGCTGCAAGTGCAATATGGAATTAATCTATAAAAGTACTGGTGTAAAAATCTGATTTGGAGTGGTATGGATGAATGTTCTGAACAATTTAGAGTCTGAGATAAAGTATTCCAAGCCTAGGAAGATATTTCTGGCAGCTGCATTGGGTACTTTTTGTAGGATGTGTGAACAGTCCAAACCTCTTGACTCACTACCGCATGCTACCCAACCAGATCATATTTGTGCTGAGTGGGCATATTCTATGCACAAAGGCAACTCAATTAATTCCAGAACCCTGTAGTCCAGAGCATTATAAACATTGATATATCTCCACCACTTTCTCATCACTTCTGTGTGACAGAAACATCGTCTCCCAAAGTCTAGTGTCCTACAAAAAGGAAAATCCTATCAGTAGGAGGGACTGAGCTCAGAAGTGATATATTTTCAATTGCCTTACATTTGTTAACTGTTTAATCAGCACTTGTTTAATATTAAATGAAGGAAAACAATTTGAGCGATGAAATTGTTCTATTTTTTTTTTCCACCTCCTACCAAATCTATTTTGTTACCTAGTAAAATGGATTATCATTATTACTATGCAGTGCATAACAATGGATGAAAATGATCAGACTATAGAGTTTAACAATGCATAGTGAAGGATGTTTCATTTTATTTTAGAATGCCTTTTATGGCAGCATACTCTGGCAGAGTGTATTGATTAAACAACTGATAATGCCACATTGTAAAACACTGAGATTCTTGGTACTTTATAAGGAATCAGCACTAAAAAATGAACTGGACTTCTTCTATCTGAATATAGTCTTACCAAAAAAACTTAAGAGTCCCATTTTTATTTATTCTCTGAGACAACTATGCAGTATACCGTACCTAACTTTGCAGACAGACAAAAAGATGAAAGTGAAGTCTAGTCAAATGTATCTAGCTTTCAGGTAATAATGAGTTTTTTAATTTTTTTTTTTTTTTTTAATTCTGTTGTCATGTATGAGTTCACTATATTGAGAGAATGCTGTTACATTGCTTCAGCTCATTACCCTGTGCTGATCCTATCGCAATAACTTTATTCAATCCTTTCTTTGATAATTAATATTGATTGCAAGTTAGTCCATGAACAAGTAAAATGGCCTTCAGTCCCAGTCAGTAGAAAATCTACTTAGAAATTTAATAGATATTTCTTTTCACATCTTTTAGTTTGCTTAATGATGCACCTCTCTTGCCCAAAGCAGTTCTTATTGTAGTTAGAAGGTGATGAGTATAGGAGGTAACTAGTTTTATTGCTGCCCATCCACAATTTCATTTGCTTGCTAATGCTTCCACATGAATCTTTCCAAGTTCCTTTCCCTGAAAGAAGACACAACATGAGAAAATGGAAGAGAATGTAAATGGAATTTTTGAAGCCCCAAAGGACCATTGCAGATTCATTTTTTGACTATTTGCATTTGTTCCTTTCAATGTTCTTCTGTTGAATCTAATACATTCTGATAATGGGAGCCCAAACAATATTCTTCTTGCTTTTTTTCCCAATAAGGCCTTGTCCTGGGTTGAGTGAGTGGTGGAGTGTTTTGGTGGCAGGGGAGGGGGCTATCGGGGCGGCCCCCTGTGAGAAGCTTCTCGAAGCTCCCCCAGCTCCACGTCAGCTCCACTTATGTTTGGGAAACTGAGTCAATCGGCTGCGCCTCTGTGATAACTTATTTAAGAAGGGACGTGGTGACAGGCAGTGGGAATTGTGAGGAGGAGTTGCTACAGCTGCGTGAACACCAAGGTCAGTGGAGGAACGGAGGAAGAAAGGAGGGGGGAGGTGTGCCGGAGCAGAGACCCCCCTGTATCCTGTGGTGAGATGGCAGGGCGGCCCCCCCCTGCCACCCATGGAGATCTACAGTGAGGCAGACATTGATTTATGGCCTGTTGCTCCTGCTCAGATGATCAAGGTGCTGTGCCTGAAGAAGGCCGGGGTCTCGTGGGAAAAGGTAGCCCCGCTGCTGTAATTCAGCGCTGGGAGGATTGCAGCATGCGGGGGAGTCCCACGCCGGAGCAGCTCGGGAAGGGCTGCAGCCGTGGGAGGGAATCCAGTCGGAGGAAGTTAGTGACCCATGATGGAGCAGTGTGGGGAACGCTGCGGCCCGTGGGAGGAATTCAAGTCTGAGAAAGTTTGTGGAGGACTGTCTCCTGTGAGAGGGGGACCACGATGGAGCAGGAGGAACAAGTTTTGGACACTCCCCTCACCGAAGATGAAGAAAAAAAGCAGCGCTGACTGCACCCCCCCATTCCCTGCCCCTGCGCCACTGGGGGAGGAGGTAGAGATATTGGGAGCAGAACTGAGCCCGGGAAGAAGGGAGGGGTGGGGGGAAGGTGTTCTCAAGATGTGGCAATGCTTCTCACTGTCCTACTCTGTTATGTGTTGTTAGTGTCTGTAATAAATGTATGGTTTTTTCCTTCCCCTAACGAGTCTGCCTTTTGCTCGTGATTATAAAAGGGGGATTTTTCCCCATCCCAGTCCTATCTCGAACCCCAAGCCTGGCTCTCTGTCCCTTCTCATTGCCGGAGGGGAAGGGAGAGAGAGCTGCTGCATTGTGGTTGGCTGTCAATCAGGCCTAAACCACGACAGGCCTTCTTTAAAATAAATAAATAAATAAATAGATAAATAAATAAATAAACAGATTGTTCTGATCAAAGTAGAGGAGGCCATGAACTAAAACCCCACCTTTGAAGATTCCTGAACTGTGTTAGCATTAACTGCCAACTCCTAAATTTTCATCTCAGTTCCATCATGACACTGTTGGAAAATGTATACTCATCATACAAAATAGTAATCTGAATAAACCAAACTGATAGACCAGACTATTTTACATTACAGAGAGAAAAGGAAAGGAGAAAACGTGGAAAAGTAAGTAAAAAAATCTTACAAATCAAATATTATGAAGTAAAGCATAAAGTGGTTGGAGAAATGCTTTATTTTATCATTTTAAAGTTTTGTATTTTTAAACCAGAAAATCATCTAGCCACATGCATCTAGAAACCACAGCATGCATCATCTAATGGGTTCATAATAAGAGCTTAGGAACTTGAGAAAGATCAAAAATCATGCCTTTGAAAATGGAAAATAAGGAGGTCCTAAAATGATGTGTGCTTTGCTATGCGTAGATTTGAAGCAGAGTCCTAGAAGACTGTGTCACTTTGTTTAAATGTCAGAGAATGGTATTCACCTGCTACCCTGAGGCAACATTGTCCCTAAGAAAAATCTACATTAAAATATATTTAAGTAGACAACAGACATCTAATGAAAATGAACATTAATTAATAGAAAATACACCTTAGTAATTAAGTTTACCGCCAATGGATATTTTGTCACAAGAACACCATCAGTTTACACATGCATTTTATATTGACCTACATACTGAAGGAATTTAATGGGTACCCTGAACATTTGGGGTGACATTTACATCCCTAACACTGGAGCATGTCTGCTGGTTACTGTGTACGAACACGGTTTAGATACTTTCTGCTTTTGACAGCATGGTTGTTTCTGCCTTTCCCACAAATATAGATCAGCTGAGGGATTGAATCAAAGGCTACATTACCATCTAGCTAGGCAGAAAACTATCTTGATAAAATGTAGAATAGATGACAAAGGTAGAGGAAAAATGACACAGCAGCATATAGCACAGATACACTTTTTTTTTTTTTTTTTGTTTGGAGTGGGTAGCAGTGATAGATAGGCACTGGAACACCTGGCTGGTCACAGTTCCCCAGGGGCACTCTGCAAATAGCTGACCTAATTGCAGGTGCTGGGATTGATGTTAAAGTCAGCAATTGCCAGCAGTTTCCATAAAATAGTATCTAAGGAATTTTGTTAATTCCAAACTGTAGTACAGTCAATTCAACCACTATCATCAGCAGAAATTATTTATGTTCACCTTACTGGTCTTATATGCATGCTATTCTCTTTTACTCTGCCAGCAAATTGGCAAATATGCCAACAGAAATATTCACATGTGCAAGGAAAGAAAGAGTAGGAGCTGTCTGTCAGTTGGTGTCATGTGAGAGCAAAAAAGCCTGCAAGGATCCAGTCACAACAGAAGATAGGTGGCCCTCCAGCTATTTCTATATTGGTCATTGTCCTCCAAAGCACATAAAAAATACTGAACTAAAAGTCTCAGGCAAGGACCATTATGCTCTTATGAAGATCAGTTCCATATAAAATAGAAGAAATCAATGTATTTTCTAGAGAAATGTAATTTTCTAAATTCACCCATATATTTTATAGTTAGAGAGTGTCATTAAGAACATTCATCCTCAGTTATCAAAGACCATAGAATTTCAAGGAGTCATTTGTTATCTCAAAACCATCATCTGAATGAGCTAACACTTACAGTTTAGAAAAGCTAATTGTGTTGACTTAAATTCTCCATGGAGCTGAGGATACTCATCCTCTATAGATAAAACATTTAATAGATTGATTATTCTTACTGCTAAAATACGTGTTTTATTTCTAGTCTTGATTTGTATAACTTTTGATTGGTTGATTCTTGATATATCTACCTGCAAACAGCCAGACCTTCTTGAGGCTCTGCAGACCCAAATATTCCTCTGCCTTGGAAATGATAAATTGAATTTGTAACTAGCGCACCTCTATTAAATACATTTAGGACTAATAAATAACTCTGTTTTGCAAATTCTATGCAGTAGAAAAACATGTCTAATCCTGTATGCAAAAATAAAAGAAAAAGCAAAGAAGTGACGCATGGAGGTTCAGAGGTTAGAAAATTCCTACAAGAATCCCACATTGCAGAAGAGATATTTTTCTTTAAATAAATGGCAAACATTTCTCCTGATTTTAGTTAATCCTAAACAGTGTAAGTACATGATGCATATACTTATAGACGTATTTTTTCCTAGACAATTCGAGACAATTGTGGGACTGAGATGTAATGAATAGTGTTTTGCTAAGAGGAGAGTGCATCTACCTATTAGGAAGCTGACACTATCCTAAGTAAAGAATTGACAGGCAGTTATTGGGACGTCAGAGATTAAATGTTTTTCCATTCCTTACTTTCTGAATTTCACCTTATGTTGTAGCTGTGTAGCTGCTCCTATTGCCATCTGCATATTTGCCTTCTGAGTCCAGATACAGGAAAGTGCATCAGATTATCTCTGTTTATTGATGTGATCATATGTATATTCATTCGTGCTGCAAGCTGTGAGATTGAAAGGGAGACTTTTCACTTTAAATCACTAGGTTACCTAGGGAAAATATTTTAAAATATACTGAATGAAGTGTGATAAAGTGGGGATTCCTAAAAGCTGGGCTTTGAAGTGTCGCCATTTCTGTGCAGAAGTGCTAAAGAATTAATGTTGAAGTCTATGAGTCCAAATGAAGTCAGTGTGATCTCTTTAAAGTAAACAGTTTGAAGATAGATACCAGTAGGACTAGAAATTTTAAAAGCAAATTTAAGAGCTTTCAGATGCCTATAAACTGCTGAGAGAACTGAGACAAAGAAGTCCTAAAGGAACACCCATATTTGCAGAGAAAAAATGAACCAAATTTCATCTTTCATTATTTGAATTTGAATTGATACAGCCAGTCTAAAGATGAGTATTTGTAGTGGTGAAAGAGTGTGAGAGTTTCAACTGCTCAAGTTTAGTACAACATAGCACTTAAGAAAGCTTAGCAATACAAAAAATCGTCATCTGATAACAGTATTTTTATCCCACTATCTGAATATTCAGGCACTCTTCTGAGAACAACAGGTTTATCCTGAGAAGTAGAAGATAAGGCTATGAATCAGCTGGTAATCTTTTTAGCCAATGAAAATATTGACTGAGCCATCACTCTTGGATTTTATACTCCAAATGTACTTGCATTCCAAATCAACTGTTATTAAGTAAAGAGCTTATTGAACTCATAGCTAAACAACGGAATCTGCTCAGCATACATACCTCCAAAATTTATAGGCTTGCAGCAGGATTAGTGAAATACCATTATTTGTTTCATCATCATCTTGTGCCATGGAGAAAGCTATTTTTTTAAAAATCATAGTTATCTATTTCCTTCGGTCTCAAATAAAATATTCTTCTGTCAGTTGTATAAGCTGATATGAAGTTATTCACAGAATTTTACTGAGTAATCAGTGCCTGTAACAGGTAAACCTAATTCTTCCTAACAGGAATAGCTTTTGCTCTCTGAATTAGAGTGCCATATCTACCCCAATTTAGGATTTTTTAGTTTTTAAGTACCATTATGATGTAAAACTGAGCACTGAATTCCAACACTGCCTCAACAATATGTAGTCTTCCCATCGAGAAATATAAAGGTACTATCATGTATCCAGATATCTGGAAAGTTGGGTTTTGGCTCAACTGTCTTATCATAAAACAGTTTTCAATTCAGTATACTGACATTTTAATTTGTCCATTCATTACTGCTCAGAATTAAGGAAGGGGCATTATTCCAAGCTATTTCTCCAATATCATTTAGGAGCAATACGCCTTTTGACCTCTGAATTAAACTGCAAATCTCTTTGCATACACGTTTTTTTGCAGTGCTGAGTTACTCCTTACATTAAATCTCCAGCTGGTTTACTTTACCACTGAGAAAATGCAACCACTTGTTCAGCAAAAAGGATATTACCATGAAATAAATTACTGTTTTTTCAAGGAAATTAAAGGTTTATGGAACACCTCGATTCAATGTAGAGCTTCATTGTTATTCTAGAACCCGCTACTCAGCTCAGCACAAAACATCTTCATTTATTTTTATTTATATACATAACAAGGGATATCAAGGTCAAGGTTTCTTTCAGGAATGAAATTATGTGAAATTGTTTAGAGTTTATTTACTTCTCACAGTCACATTGAACGTAATCTATTATGCCTACCATATGTGCAACCATTAAGCATCTGACCAAAGACCTTTTGAAACGTCTTAATTTCCATTATCTTTGGACTTAAAAAAAATGTGTATTTTTTACCAAAAAAAAGGCTAAGATAGTGTGCTCAAGGACACGTAGATCATGATTAAATGTGCATATTTCATCATCATGATGGAGTAAAAAGAAATCATAAAAAAGAAAAAGGAGTAGAAAATGTTGGGGCAGGGAAAACAAAAGAGGCATCTCATAGGAACACCCAACTCAAAAGAATGCTATTTATCCTTACAGAAAAAAACCTGTGAAACTCTAATGGTAATATTACAATAATGGCCTGATCTTGTTCATACAAGAGTCAATACCAAAGTTGTTATTTTTCAAGGAGGTAAGAATAAATGCATATGTTATTTCCCTAAGTAACTTGTGGATAAAGTAATAGCCGTGAATGATTGTTTTAATTCTAGAAGTTTGAGGCAGACCCAGATTTGTGTCAATCATCATCTCTCTGTTGTATCTCCAGTAGGGAATATCCATTCACTCTGTTCTCTGCCTTTAGTTATTCAGGAACTAAACGGCTTCAGGTTTCTTAGAGCTCATTTAACTTCTCATGACCATGTGTAAGATTTTACCTACTTTAATGTCTAAACATTGGTTCCATAGCAAAAGCAATGATTTGCACCAGAGTTTATACGCATAAATTAAAAAAAGAAAGGTATTTGATAGGTCACATATATATGTGGGGCTGTAGTCCCATAAACAAGTTCCTGCAGGGGAGACAAAGAAATGGATTTTGAGTGCAGTGCCTATTCTGTGGTCACCATGCGTGTATGTTGGTAAGCTATATTAAATAGGACTGCTTTCAGTTCAAGCGGAGAATGTAATGGAGGAGCTGAGGCCAACTTTAAAATCTGCCTCCCTTCATCCTGTTTTCTAGTCTGCTGTGTACAGATTCTTTCCTTTGCATACTCCAACTCAGTGCAATTTATGTGTGATCCCAAGAGATTGCCCATAACAGAACTCAGTATTCATATTTTTGTCGCCTCTTTAGTTCTGAGCTATTCTAAAAAAAAAAAAAATCCATGCATTTATGCATGTGAAAAGAGCAGCAGTCACTGTTAATGAAACTGCAGATAGTTAGAAAAAGAAAAGGATTTCTTAAGTGCAGCATTGAGCTGAGTCAACCCTGAACAAATTGACTATGTTCAAAAGTTTGAGGGAGGCTCAACATCCATTGCAAAGTCTGGCAGAGATAAGTGTAAGAATCTGCATGATCTCAGAGATGCTACAATCACATGCAACCTCATTTTGGGCTTATGAAACCAGTGTTAGCTGTGGCTTGGCCCTGCACTAATGCAATTATACAACTGTTGTTTTGTTTAAAAGAACACATGAACTAATTTTCCATGTTACTGTAGACTCACGCATCTAAACTACGTCTAGTCCTGACCTGGTAAAATCCACATGCTGCTGTGCTATGTCACATATTGTTACTGACTGATTTGCATTTGATTGTTTCTACCTTTTCTGACATGACTATTGTATAGAAGTAATATTCACATCTAAGAACTTATCTTCAGCCACAGGATGGTTTGGGTGGTTTCGTTTTTTGGTTTTGTTTGTTTGTTTGCTTGATTGTTTGCTTGTTTTCTCGACTGGAGCATCCAGTTTTTCCAAAAGCTTCATCTTAAAAATACTCAAGCAGGCAGTCATAGGCTGGGGCAGACATGGGCTAGTGTCTTGGGACTGCAGGAGATGTAATCGGATGATTGAGGACCATGAGGCAGAAGGAAAGGTTACATTTCTTCCCTGTATAATCTGTAAACCAGGATGTCCTGCATATGTTCATTTACTGAATATTGTACATTAAGAAACAGTCTCAATTATATATGAGGTCCCAATTAATGTTGTAATGTGAGACTGAATCAGTGTCTCTATGCTAGGGTCACAGTCAGTATGGGATTTCACTCATGTATAAACTGCAAATATTTTAATGGGTAAACATCAGTCACATGAAAGAACAGACTTCAAGAAGGTGATGTTTAAGATCTTAATTGTCATCTGGGTAAACAGACAATCATTTTCTACCACCATCTAACTGTTCTTCCATGGAAGAGAAAGAAATAAGCTCAAGTTAAAGTCTTCACATACAAGATGAGATATTGCAAAAGATGCATTTTGTCTCATCCACTTCACTCACACAAGTTGCTTATGACTATGCCTTACAGAATGCATTGTTCTATCACAAACCTATTAAGGTGAAAAGCCATCTGTAACTTGTCAGTATTCAGACAAAGCCAAAATAAGTCTTATCTTTACCATACTGGTAAGAATGGGACACTCCACAGAAGCCCTTTCTTCACCAGTCTGTGACAGGTACCCTAGCCAGTAGCTGTGAACACAGCAGCTCGCTCACTCTCCTCTCTGCAACAGGACAGAGGAGAGAATAGCAAGAGCAAACATGAGAAAACTTGTGGGTTGAAATAAAGACAGCTCAATAAGTGAAGGAAAGAGATAAAAAAAAAAATACACAAAACAAGTGATACAAAAGCATTGCCTCACCATCTCCCACAAGCAGACTGATGCCCAGCCAGCCTCCAAGCAACAGCTACCTCCCCCAGAATACCCTCTCCCCAGATTTTATTGATGAACATGGTGTTATATATCCCTTTGGTCAATCTGGGTGTGTCCTGGTTGTGTCCCTTTGAAATTCCTTGCCTACCCTCAGCCTACTGATTATGGGGGATAGAGTGGGAAACATGGAAAGCTGTGAGGCTGTGCAAACATTGTTTAGGAACACTGGTTTGTTAATACCGTTTCAGCCACAAATCCAAAATACAGCACCACAGAGGCTTCTATAAGGAAAATTTACTCATTCCCAGCCAAATCCAGTACGCAGTCATATTCTTTCTCTTATTAAAATTAAACCTTATATTTCATCTCAGCACACCCATTTTGTCATCTAGCCAGGTTATCATGGAAACATGAGCATCCAGAAAGGTTCCAGGGCCATCTTTACTTTTTGTGAGTGTCTAACCTATACATAGATAAGTGAGTGATATAGGTCACTGCATCAAGGTGTGCATGTCTTGTTAAAATAAATTATTCTCTCCATCAGTCTTGGAAATGCTGCTGAAGCTCAATATAAGTTAAATGGACTGCTAAAACTAGCATGTCTCATAGGATATAGAAAGGACAGTTGGCTTCTGGAATCTGGGAAGCCAAGACGATCTGCAAATATCACTTGGTAAGTCAGGTTTAGTTACATATTGGCCATTACCCAAGCCCAATAGCATTTCATTAATCTGAGGTATTGGATGTACATCTGAACCAGATATTACATTTAGCTTCCAAAAATCGATACAGAAATCAGATATGCTGGTAAGGTTCCGGAACTAATGTAATTAGGCTGCAGCATTCTCTGTATAATGCTGTAATGACTAACTGTAGCATCTCCCATAATTTGCCTTTTACTATATTCCATAACTGTTCAAGCCTAAGTCATTTGAAAAACCCTTCCATGTCATGCTGGTTTTGGCTGGGATAGAGTTAATTTTCTTCATAGTAAGTAATATAGGTCTAGGTATTGGATTTGTGCTGGAAACAGTGTTAATGATGCAGAGATTTTTTTGTGCTTGCTAAGCAGCGCTTACATAGAGCCAAGGCCTTTGCTGTTCCTCACCCCACCCCACCAGCGAATGGGCTGGGGGTGCACAAGAAGTTGGGAGGGGACATAGCTGGGACAGCTGACCCCAGCTGACCAAAGGGATATTCCATAACATATGAAGTCATGCTCAGCATATGAAGTTGGGGGAAGAAGGAAGCTGGGGATGTTTGGAGTGATGGTGTTTGTCTTCCCAAATGACCATTACGTGTGATGGAGCCCGGCTGTCCTGGAGATGGCTGAGCACCTGCCTGCCCATGGGAAGCGGGGAATGAATCCCTTGTTTTGTTTTGCTTGTGCATGTGACTTTTGCTTTACCTATTAAACTGTCTTTATCTCAACCCACAAATTTTCTCACTTTTCTAGTTCTCTCCCCCATCTCATTGTGGAGTGTGGATGTGAGTTGTGATGATTCTCCCCCACCCTCACCCCAACCTGACCTTTATTTCCCACAACTCTGCCCAGTGGTGGCTGTAATGGATGCATCTGGTCATATGGATTCATGGGAGACAGATAACAACACAATAGCCAAGGGCTAATTTGAGCAACATGCCCACCTAACCAGTGTTGGTCAATGTCCAACTCAAGACAAATTTGGAAGAAACTAACACCTCTAGTTTATATGTAAATATGACTAGATGTCAACTAACTTACTCTATAAATAGTGGACAGCCCAGGGTCCGTTGAAGTCTCCTGCACACCATCAGGCTGCACACCAGAATCTCCCCTTGAGTAGGGATGCCTCTCAAGGTTACTCCTCAAGGTTGGGAGAATCCTTATCGCATCAGATACTCGGTGAGTGAATTGAGAATAAGAGCATTGAAACTTTGAAATCTTAGCTAAGTGTTATAAAGGATTGATTGAGTATACATAATTCTTTAGACATAAACTGTTGACCAAGTCCAGGACTAAGTCTGGATCCAGCCACACCTAAACTCTTCTCTGAGAAGGAGTTTAGAATGCAAGGGGGTCTTTTCTGAACCTCATGACTCAATGGGAGGGTCTCCCTGACAGCTTTGTCTCACCCTGTTTTCTATGCAGTAAATATCAGATGTACCGTGTACCTTGTCATCAAATCTTGCTAAACCACTGTCACATTTACTATCAAACTTCATTAACTCACTGTTTTATATCAATAAAATATGTTGTTGCTTCTCTCTTGTGAGTGAGATACATCACTCCATCTGCGACAGGAGTGAACAAGTGGCTGTGTGGTGCTTAGTTGCTGGCTGGGGTTAAACCATGACACAGGTTCAGTTTTTTCTGCTATAGAAGTAATCACATCCAAAAGCTTTTAATCAGCTATCTAAATTGTCCATGCTGCCCAAGAGCTTAGTAGTCCCAAAATGGTATTTCTGGTCTTTTCATCAGACTTCTGAAGTTCCAGCTTCTTCAGAAACAAGCCACTTACCATGTGTCTTCAATGCCTAACACTGTTTCAGGATAGTAACATGATAAACCTGAATGCTTCACCATTCTCTCACTAGAAAATTTCTTTGCTAAATTTCCCTATGTACCTATAACTTCAAAAGACTTTGTACCAATTATTCATTTTTTCAAAGGGAAATCAACAATACCCAATTGCCCATTTCTGTATCAATAACAGGGTAATCTTATTAAAGAATTGCTCTGAGTACTGCTGCTAGCTGTAGATTTTTTTCCAGTGAAAGGATATAAAAATATTTTGTATTTTCTTCTGTCCTAATATGGGCTGTACAACATTCTGATGTGTGGTCCCTTGTTTCTTCTATGATTCCTGAAGGTGGGTCAGCAGTCTCTACAGGTTGTTTTCCAAAGAGTAATGTAAACGGTGAAAACCCTGTGAAATCTTCCAAATTTTGAAGACCTTACTGATTCTGGCATTTGACAACCATCTGCTTTTGAAATGTTTCGTTAATTTTACATTTGCACCAGACACAGTGTCATGGGCAAAAAAAAAAAATACCTTAAATTGCGAACACTAAGCAGGTAAATGAGAGTATGTGTATGGGGAGGGTGAATATCCAAAACTGAATCACACACAGACAGACACTAGAGGAACCTGATATAGGAGCAGCATAACAAAAGCCAAAGGGGGGGGTCAGAACAGCTTTTTAACAGTCTTGCAAGTACTTGTGGCCTCAGCTACCCCAGGCTCGGCACTCAGCTAATATAGTGCACACATCCCTGGGACTGTCTGCTCACACCTAGGGACTGCACCATTTCATCCGGTGGCAGCACTGATGGACTGGTAGCAATTCCAGTAGGATCCAGGTGAATATAACCATGAGTCTAAACATTTCTACTAAATCCATTTAGGGATACAAGTACTGGAAATAGGATGTGTTGGAACTGATTTTTGTAAATCTAAGTCTGTGACCCAGCCTGTAGGCACCTCTTTTTCCTAACATACACGTTTCTTGTACGTCTCGTTTCTTGTCTGATGAAACACGCTAATAACTACCTCTGTTACTGTAATCTTATCAGGTAACATGTCAGAAAAGAGATTAAACAAATTCAAAATTAGTTACTCTTACTATAGTTGGAATATCTTCACAGGGGTGAAGAAGAGAAATAGATGTTTAGCTATAAATTCATTATCAGTCATAATATGAATTCCATGTATATCCATGGGGACAAGCTTTAAACAGCAAAATGCTGGTTTGCTTGCCATGTACTACATACTGTTTTACACTCCAAAATTATTGTATAATTGTTGTCTGCTGCTAGTATTATGTAAAGCTGGACACTGTAATTCATAGAATTTGGACACTTTGAATAGTCTCAGTCACATGGTTTTCATCCATTTAACTGGTAAAGCACTTGTGTAACAATAACATCTTGTCCCAAGACTTGCTATTCACAGAGTTTCAGATTTCCATCAGATTGCTTCAAGGGAAAAAATAAACTGTTATTACTCTCTACACCTGGTAATACTAGAGAGCCAAAACAGCCATGGGGCTGAGATAAATAGCTGAATAATGTGCTAGGGAGAGTTTTCCATCTCATACATCTTCAACAGAAGTGTTAACTAAATTCCATTACTGGTGTCAAATTCTAGCTTCAATTACACCTGTGAAACCTAATGGAGAGAATAGTGTGTACAAAGAGAGACTTTGGCCTTGTAGACGCTTTTTTTGCTGGTGAATATATGACAGCCTGAAAGGATATATCATGTCTGAGATCTCAGGCTGAGCGTGCAGGGCTGCAGCTGGGAGGATTTTAATTTTTTACCTAGAACCTGAGCAAATATGATACAGTCACTGATCATAAACAAGTCCTATCATGCTGCTGTTACATTGACAGAAGTCAAGAGTGTTCTGCAACTCAGGAAATAAAGATAACTTTATTGTCTCATGGTCATAATATTCTACCTTAAGTTAAATAATATATGTATTATGAACCCAGCTCACATCTCAAAATCTACATTTTCTGAACTATTATATCATCGTTTCAAAATTGGCTTGTTAGATAAGAGTGGAATAAAACTTGCTGTCTCTAAGAAATGGCAAATAGTAGCCTGAATATATTTTGCAGCCCCTCTGAAATATGTCTGAAGTGTATATTTCAGAAACTCATATAGAAAAGAATGAAAAGACTGCTGTGCTGCCATTAAAGGAGAAACTATACTGTAAATCTAAGATACTGTTTTCATGATCAAGGTGAGATTTCTCGAAGATGCTAGAAGACGAAAAATGAAGGGACGCTTATCTGCTGAATCAGGCCTAAAAAGGAAAAATGGCTCCTGCGGTATATGGTTAATCCTTTGCTATCACACATTGCTGGAATATTTCACTTCAAAGTTACCTAGAGAAAGTATTGTGAAGTTATTAACATTTTTTGTATGAAACTCCCATGACAGCACTGCAGAGAAGTTTTGATGCAGTTGCTGTATCTTTTCATAGAGCCCTAAACTGTGGATTTCAATGATTTTATAATACTTTTAGCAGGCACTTAAAAAAAAAAGAAAACACGTTCTATCAACTTCTATTGATGGTTGCAAAGATCTCACTGCAGAGACCTTGTAAATCTAAATCCCAAGTGTTTAAAATGCAATAAAAAAGGATTTCCATATGTTATTATGTTTAGGAGAACATGATTTTTGAAGGTGTAAGTTTGGGAGTGTTGAGTAAACAGAACTCCCATTTCCTGGAAATCAATTTTATTTTACAGAAACATTTGTACTTATTGATACAAATGTCATGCAAAAACAGCCAATTACAGACAATAACAGAATCAAAGAACAGAAGACAAACTTGCAGAACATAAAAAAAGAATTATAGTATTGAGAATTGGAAGTTAAACTGCAAGCTCAAGGACACTACATAGGAGTAACTTAGAGAGACAAGTATTCAGAAATAAATGATCCTATAGAGTCAGTCATATCACAATCAGGGAAAAGTTTATGGAAAGAGAAGTGCATTCAGCCTGCAGCCCTCCCTGAGAAGCCTTCTGAGTGCAGACAGTACCATCTCTGCTCTTGCCCCCAGGGGACCAAGGCATTTGTCCTGAGGGTCATCTCTGACATGACGCAGCCCTGCAGCAGGCACTTGTGGCAATAGCTAACATATGCAAAGGAGCTGTGGGAGCCTCTACCCACACACTCTCTCCTCACTGGCTTGGGTGGTGCACCTAAACTCCTGCCCTGACTTTTCTTTCTTATTTGCTGCCCTCTAGGTGTGTATGTGCCTAGCTTTCCACATTGTTAATCCCTGTCTCACCTCTTCTTGGCATGCTGATTTGACTTCCTGGCTTGACCTCAGACCTGCCTTCTTGATACAGGCTTTTCCAGCATTCCCAGAGCTGTGGTTAACTCCAATTACTTCTGTGGGACTTGCTGTGCTTTTCTTAAGTAATTAAGGACTGTGTTGCTTGCTATTGAGCCTACTGGGCCATCATCCTTAACTCCTGACTCGGTCTCTGTTGAGGAGTAACTCAACTCTGGATATTCCCTACCAAGTGAGGTATTTAGTGTACACAAGACAGGCTGCAAGATGGAAAATTATGAACACCAGAATCTAAGTGAGATTTCAGTTACCTCTTTGTTCCCTTTACTTAATAATTATACGACATAATAGCATGGCAAGATATCCAAGGGTCCTTGACAGGCTTAAGAGGTGGGCCCATGTAAACCTCATGAAGTTCCACAAGGCCAAGTGCAAAGTTCTGCACATGGGTCAGGGTAACCCCATGCACAAATACAGGCTGGGGAATGAGTGGATTTAGAGCAGGCCTGCAGAGAAGGACTTGGGAATGTTGGTGGATGGAAAACTGACTATGAGCCAGCAATGTGCACTCAAAGCCCAGAAAGCCAACCATCTCCTGGGCTGCATCAAGAGAATTGTGACCAGCAGGTTGAGGGAAGGGATTCTCCCCATCTACTCTGCTCTCATGAGACCCCACCTGGAGTACTGTGTTCAGCTCTGGAGCCCCCAACATAAGGACACAGACCTGTTTGGGTGGGTCCAGAGGAGGCCACAAAGATGATCAGGGGGCTGGAGCACCTCCCTTGTGAGGACAGGCTGAGTTGGGGGTGTTCAGCCTCGAAAAGAGAAGGATCCGGGGAGACCTTATAGCGACCTTTCAGTACTTAAAGGGGGCTACAGGAAAGGTGGGGAGGGAATTTTTGCAAGGGGATGTAGTGATAGGACAAGGGGTAATGGTTTTAAACTGAAAGAGAGTAGATTTAGATTATATATAAGGAAGAAATTCTTTACTGTGAGGGTGATGAGACACTGGCCCAGGCTGTCCAGAGAGCTTGTAGCTGCCCCCTCCCTGGAAGGGTTCAAGGCCAGGTTGGACGGGGCTTTGAGAAACCTGGTCTAGTGGAAGGTGTCCCTGCTTGTGGCAGGTAGATTGGAACTAGATGTTTTTTAGGTCCCTTCCAATCCAAACCATTCTACGACTCTATGATTTTATGATATTCTTACTATACTTAGTCAAAGGAGATACTACAAAGGTAAATTCACAACATTTATATTTTTTAGGCATATATATGGATCTACATATCTCCATAGTCCTGTAAGGGCTATATATAGACAGATAAAGGATTTATCAGTTAGCCTTTGTCATCATTACATACCTATATGTTTAATGGCACTTCAGAATATGTCTTTTGTGGATGTAATGCTAATATCTTAATGCTAAAACTTGTATATGAAACCTTTAAACACTGATAACTCGCAGTATAATGTATATGCCTAAGGAGACAGACTTTCTCTCAGTATTAGAAGATTCTGAATGCTTCACACAATTATTTCCTGTAGACTTTTCCTGCACTTCCTGGAAATACTTTAACCTTTGGAGGCAGAGTGTGGTCAACCATCAATAGGTTTTTAATTGTAACATTTGACTTGTGGTTTCTAATAATAACTGCACTGATAAGTACTCGGTAAAGTTTGGAGGCAATTTCTTTCCCTGTTATGCTGGGTGGAGACTGTTTAGCTACTTACCAACTTAAATGTTTCTATTTATGCAAGCCTTCTTTATCTGAGTGGAAAAGAGGATTGGATCCAGGAATCACCTTGTGTCTGTTAGAATTGTCATATAACAGTAAGTTTATTAAAGTCTAAACAAGATCCTGTAATCCGCTGCTTATACTACCAGTAAACAGACATGGAAATCAAAAGGAAGTAGAAATCTGAATGAGCTGTGTATAGTTTCTGCTAACATGTTTTTGTCATTCTTCAGCTGAATTTTGCTTCTGGTTAAGAAACTGTAGGGATCAGTCATCATTAAAACTGCAGAAAGCAAGCTGAGCAAGCCATTGCAGTATTAGCCTATACTCACCCAGCTGAAACCACAGCACTACAGCTGCTGACTTTTCATTCATCTGCGCCTCTGTTACTCCTCAGCAGGCCACCCACTGTTTTCTTGCATATTGCTGTATATGCACATTGGAGATTATGCACTATCACGCTCTATTTCTCTAAATTTTCCTTTAAATCAAAAAGCCCTAAAGCTTTATAGATACATGGCTTTCAACCAATACAAAGCTTGGATTAATCATGCCTAAAAACTCATCTCTTCTCTGATAGGTGTTCCTCAGTTTAACACATATTGGCTAAAATGACAATTTCACCACCTGTTGGTCTTATTAAGTAGTACTGGTATCTGTTGAAGTGTTTGCTTATCAGAAAAATTCAGATTATCAGAATATTAAGAATGTGGTGAAACTCAAAATTATTGAGTGGGTCAGACAATATTTTTAAAAATTAAAGTTTTTTCCATCAAGAAGCTATTAGCCTAGAGCAAGTATAGAAAATGAGCTACACTGCATCCACTAGTCTGATAAAATCTTCAAGTTTTCATGAGACAAGTAGTTAGGGTAGCTAGTATTATGCTATTACTACTACTAATTAGCCTTTATAAGAAAATATAAAAATATTTATGCCAGAAGGGTTAACTGAAAAATGAATGCAGGCTGAAAGAATATTCAGTTGCCTGACTTACAAAATTCCATTGCAGCATTTCTGCCTTTCTGATAAGGTCAATTAATGTGTTTGTCAATCAAATCTGGACACTGAAGTGGCCACTGCCAGCCTATATTTTCACCAAGGAAGGATTCTGGGGTTTTATTAGATTTTCTCATAGTCCCCTTCAAATGTGTTTATGAGACTTGTACTTAAGTATACCTTGCAGAACCACCCCCAGTGCTTCAGTGTACTGAATCCATCCTTCATGTACTAGGAGAACCTTGTATATAAGGGTTTAGTCTGTGGGAAGGTGAAGGTTCAGCTGCAAATAATAATTTCTGGTCCAGCTGAACAGGATTTGGACTACAAAAGCCATAAGTACCATTGCTTGATTGATATTCTGACTTCTCTGCCTTTTGGCTAGGACATTTTTCTCATTTGTAGATTAGGGACCAAAGTCTTGCTTGTTCCTCTCTTTTGAACGCTGTTACAGTCTAGAGTGTCAGAATGATTCTGAGCTTGGCTTTCTGATCATGTTTCTCACACCAGCAATCAAAGCAGGCAAGGATCTTGCACTGAAAGCACAGTGTAGCGATAAAGGAGCCAAAATAGGCACACAAACAAGATCTGTATTTGTGATATAGGCAAGTAAGCTCAGGTGTCTGTGTCAGACTAATAGTGGTGGAGTATAAATTTGTAAAGGCATACTGAAAATTGCTTTTGTAAAGATGCGGTGGATCTAAACTAACATTCACCTTGGCACACAGCTGGATTGGTAAGCTTAAATCCAAACTTGTTCAAACCTACCTTGAGAGACAGTTGATGTGTAGCCTTTCAGATTCTTTATGTTTCCATTAATGTAAATACTAATAAATTTAGCTTCTAACTTTACACTATTCACAAGAAAACATAGATGCTCTTTATTCTTTGTGTCTCTGCTCAGGAAATGAATCAGTAATTGATTTTTTTCTAAATATGTACATATTTCAGAGAAGTCAGTACTAGATTTACACATGCGGGGACTGGAGTAAATTTCTCATCAACAGGCTGGGTGGATGGCTTTTACAGCCACTGTGTGTGCTTCTCCACATCATTCACTTTAGGTATAGCACCAGCATAGGAATGGATCAATATCCACTTGCATCCTTCTGAGCTACATATCCCCGCAAGAATATAGTGTGGTGGTTTTCCCCAAAACCTGGTAGCAGTGCAGTTCATGATAGAGCAACCTTTACCCAGCATATTTCAGAAAATTAACAGCTAAAAGGCTTTATAGTGTACAAGATTGCTTCAAAGACAACCCTGAAGTTTTTATTTCAAGTTGAATATTTGTGTTAGACACTTACCTGTAGCTCTGCAATACTTAGTATGAAAAGAGCTAGCTAGCCCAGTCTCTCCTGAACTAGCAGAAATGGGAGGAAAAAATATTAATCACAATATAGCACATAACCTAGTTCTGTGATCACCATGGAATCACACTACATAACTGTAAAAGCATCAGACTGGAAACTCTAGAAGATGGGGGAGAGGAATCTCTGACTAGTGTTGTATAAGCCTTTTTGTTATTGCTTTATATGACACATTACACTAATCCTTAACATCGGTTTGAAAAAGCAACTTTCCATGCCTATCTCCAATTCTACAGAAGTCATCCCATAGAGTGAGTCTAGCTCTTCTGGAGATTTTTCTCATGATTAAAACATGATTAGCATATAAAAAGTAGCAGAATATTGAAAACAGTCTGAAAAAGTGTAGATTAGATGTCTGTTTGCCCCATTCTACACGGTTCAAACAATGTATAACAGGAAAGAAATTCATTACAGATATCTGTGGGATGCTTCATGAAACTTTTAGGATGTTTCCCTGCTCCTAATATCAAAGTGAATAAGATTTGACAGGTAGAACTAGTAATAGCTAATGTTCTTTCTTTCAATTTCAAAAATCACTGAATGTTATCTATGCTTTGAATTCTAAGTGCCTAATTAACAGGATACCTAAAATTCTGATATTACTTAGACACAAGAACTAATCATTTCTGTGCATTAAGAGGAATGTATTAACTAAATCACCAGAAGATCAAGCTTACAAATGATTCTTTTGCATCATACCAATACACGTCTTAAACCTTATTATTGTATTTTCTATAGGACTTTCTCTTTTTTTTTTCTCCCCTTTACTGAGACTTTCTAATCCCTCAAACAGGCATTTTTTTTTAATTAACTTATGATAGGGTAACACTGTAAGGACATGACTGTCTTCTTTTGTTGATTTTTCACTTGCTGTTCTAGACAGAAAGACTTTTTGATAACTCTAAGAAATAATTCTGAGAAGTAATAGCTACCTCAAAAGAAAAGTGCAAAAGTAAAAGGGGGATAGGTGAAGGTTTTGTTAGGAACTGAGTCTTAGAAAGGAAAATAATGATCTTGTAAGGGTAAAGTTATGCAGGAAAATCTTTAAAAGTGGGGGGAGATGGACACACAAAATAAAGAAACAGAAGAGTTTAGGTTCAGGAATAATGTTATAGGATTGGTGATTTTGGAAATGTAAAAATTGACAAGAGTTTTGGGGTATTCCTTAAAACTTCAAGAGAAAAATGAGAGAGAGCTCAAGAGCAGATGAAGGAAGGATGAAAGAAGCCCATCCTTCAGAAGACTGGAGGCTTTCAGAAAATTCTAGGATGAAAGACTTGTTTACACCTAGCGCTGATGGGCCTGCAGTCCTTCCAGACTTTAAATTGGGTTTAAAGAATTGCTGAAATACATCTCTAGCTAAAGGTGCTGCAACCTGATGAGTGACAGACACAAAGGGAAACCTGAAACAAAGGCATGATCCTACCCTGGGTTTGACGAATCCTGCTGTTTGGTGATATTCTAAAGAAATAACTTGTTGACCTGATCAATATGATCAGTGACAATATGCTTGATCTGTTTTGTCTGGAAAAATGAAGTATAAATAGCTTGTACAAATACAGTCTTTCTCTCTTGACTCTGGAAGGATCAAAGATTATTTTCATGTCAAATATATTTAAGCATAATGTTGGAGGGAGTATAGCTTTCAGCAGGAAGAGTTGAACTCAAATATCTGTTACTGGAGGCTTTAGCTTATTGAATCAATTTTATTTGATTATTCACTGAAACAAAGGTACATATAAAACTATTTGTTAATGATTTTTATACAATTACCCGTGGTTTTCAGCATAAGATTTTGGCAAAATTTGGCTTGTAACTGAATACATTGTGCTGAAACTGTCCTGTACCTCTTGCAGGAATTTCTAATAATTTGAATAGTCTAGTAAAGCACCACTTACCAAACTGGTGTTATGATGTGAAGGCAGGAAGAGCAGACAAGGTGTAAAGCAGTGCATCTTAATACACATCTATTTGCTTGTGTTAGTTATACAGATCATCCCTGTCCCACTTCCTATATTTTTCCTCCTAATAATCCTTATGAATCAATCTAAAATGTAAGACACAAAGTTTAAAACTCTTTTCCACACCAGTTTTAAGGCTCAGACAAATTTCTCTTTGCAGCTTGTGTTTAATAAGAGAGGAAACTAAGACAGTGCAAAAGTCTGAAATTAATTGTTGGGTACTGAACAATAAGCTTTTTTTTTTTTTTTTTTTTTTTTTTTTTTTTTTTTTCCTATAAATACAGGTGCTAAATCCTTTTCCTAACTCAAAAGAATCCTCATGTTCTGAGAGACATGAGAGCTTTATGGAATTTGTCAAATAATGGACTTTAAAAGGTCTTTTGATTGTTTCTTTTGTAACTTAATCTGACAAACTGCAGGAATTTCTGATGATTAATTTCTCAGTTTTGGAGACCAAAAGGAAAATTGTTATATTTGTGGTAGCAGAGCCAGCTTTCTGTATTTACAGGTGTATTTGCACTCATTTGATTTCCAGCTCCAAATCTGAAGTTATATGGACTTCAAACAAATACAATATTTTTATTTCAGTTAAATAACTTACTACAATTTACATTTCTTTTTTGTTGTTTTTTTGGTTTTTTGTTTGTTTGTTTGTTTTTGTTGTTGTTGTTGTTGTTTGCTTTTTTTTTTTTTTTAATAGATATTTATGACCTCTAATACTTACCAGCAGCAATTAAATAAGGTCAAGTGTTAGTGATGGAGACCGCAAAAGAATCTGAAAAGAATTTGTGTATCAGTATATAGAACAGATATATTGGTGTAGTCCAGAATTCAGTCTTAACAACCTTGGTGGCAATACTCAGTCCACAGTTATGCTTAAAAGAATATAATGAAAACAAGAACACCAAAGATGTGCTTATGTGCTTAAAGTCTATCCCAAGAATATTATTTGAACATCCAACTTTCTATGAAACGTTCTGAAAGTTTAGTATTTGATCTCTGCTGTATCCTGTTAGTCTCTAGCTCAGGGTGCTGACATAAACGTGCTGGACAGACATAAGAAAACTGTGGGCATAATTATGTTTTGAAACATGTATGTGAATCCCACTGATGCAAATGATTTTACAGAGGATAGGATCTGGGTCCATGTTTGTAATTCTGCTCTTGCTAGAAACAGTACACTTTGGATTTAACAAAGGTGTTTATGTTTAAAACCACAGTCCTTGAAGGGAAAGTGTATTCTTGCTCTTCCTGAATACCAAGGGAAGGGGGGGGACATAGAAATATATTTGTGCTCTGCTAAGAACTGGGTAAGAGGCAGTAATGTTTATATAGTGAAAATGTGTTAAAAGTTTGAGCGCTTTTTTTTGTAATGTAAATCAGTAAAGGAGGGAGAAAAAATGTTTTACAATTCTTTCCTTCAAAGACTTCCATCTCTTGGTAGGAAGAAGCACATAGGACTATTGTGATATAAAATCCATGAACATCAATTCACTTCCTGAAAGTCTCTGCTGTGCAGGAACAAGGATCTGATGGTATTCCAGTGCCAAGCACCAATTCCCTCACCAGACTCCTTGGTAGATGCTCAGTTCCTTGCTGTTCCCAGAGTCTGGCTTCCTTTCTCTCTTTCCCCTCTCAGCCAGAGCCACTCAATAGACTGAAGGAGCTATTGTTGCTGCCTGTTTTGGGAAATGACAGATAATAGATGGAATTAGAGCCCACTACCATTCTGAAGGACTCAAATATCACAGTTGGTGCTTAAAGTGATATGAAGTGGGGTAGCCTAGCCTTTGTCTTTCTGCCCCTCTATTTTCAGAGTATTTCTCCTTTTTGTTGAGAAAGAACTGTCCCATGATATCACTTCTTTCAGACACTCTAAGTGAATCTACATGGCTAGGACCTTCTCCAGTTGAGTCAGAAGACACTGTTGTCATTGCGTGTGATACACAGATGGTTGCCTCCCCTGAAAAAGGTGGGGATGTCTGTACTATACTGGCACTAAACTCCTAACTGCAGGACTTTCCTACCAAAGTCAAATTTCCCCTGAAAAATGTGGGGATGTCTGTACTATACTGGCACTAAACTCCTAACTGCAGGACTTTCCTACCAAAGTCAAATTCCCCCTGATCACAGAACTTGGCCAAGCTGTGACAGAAATGAGCTGTTGACAACCATATCCTCCAACTTTACCAAATACCCTGGTGTAGCCAACCTTACCCTAGTACCAAAACCTGGAGATGATACTTGCTATCTTTATTACTACTGGAGAGAAATAAATTAAGACTTTGTTCAACAAGGAGTAAAGTCTGACCTGAACTCACCTGAATACAGATGAAGACAGATTATCTCACATCATATCACACTGAATATTAGATGAGTTATATTTGATAAATTTTATTGGTTTTAATTTGGGGAAGTGAGAAAGAATTAAGTAAATACTAAATGTTATGCCAAAATGAGTCCCAAGATGGAGATTTGTATAAAATGGCTATTAACAACCTTTTAACAGTGAAGACATTAAGAGTGGTATAGGGAAAGAGTGAAGGAGGGACTGTTTGGAGAATAGTAATGGAGTGGATAAATAAGGAAGAGGACAGGCATTAGCCAAGAAACTCCAGTGTCTCACTTGTCATTTCAAAGTAATTTTTTTCTCCGAGCATACATTTACTAGGTACCAAATTAATTTCCATATATAGATCTTCCTTCACTGATTTGTGTGGTACTTAGCCAGGAACCCTAGGTAACTTTTTTATCTCATTACATAATTTTAGTGCTAGACACATGTTTAGTGTTGATATAGCTCACCGATTGCAGAGAACACATGACATTTCTGCTATTCTATTTCAGTCTCATAAAACTAGAACTTCAGTAACTTTTTGAGAAAGAATGTCCTTACTATAGGAGAACAGTGAATCTTAGGTGGAGAAATTTTACTTGAATGACATAAGTTGTTTAGGATGTTTTCTGTTTTATAATATTTGGTTTCTTTCATATCCCATACTTTCAGCAAATGCTGACAGGCTTTTCTGGGGCTCCAGTGATAGTCTTGAAACATTACCAAGAGCCTGGCAGCTATCCATCCCCTATAGATCTCTGCTGCTCTCTGAATGTGCCATTTTCAGCTGTCTACTTGGGAAGCTTCATTTCCATATGCTCCAGATTCTAGTAATTCCAAATATACTTTCCTTGCTGAAATCGAAAATCATTTCCTCTCAAAGGTTTCCGTCATAAAATTGATCACTCTGGAAACAAACAAACAAAAAAAAACAACAAAAAACAAAAAACAAAACAAAACAAAAAAAAAACAACAACAAAAAAAAAACCAAACCAAAAAAAAAAAAAAACAAACAAAAAACAAACAAAGAAAAACACAAAAATACCCAACCCCCCCAATAAACTAACAAGACTGAAAAGAAATTTCCTCCCTGACTTTTTATTATTTTAAACCATTGTCCTCCACTTTATTGTGAATGCCGTCTGCAATACACTGATCTCAAACTGAAATGGCATCAGTTAATTGCCTATGCCTTACTCCTAAAGTAAAAACTCCTGCTTACTCTTTCCCCTTGAAATACTGGGAAATGGCAGTGGAGTTGCAAGAATGCACGTTACTGGAAACTACCTGTTGCCTTCAGAAGGCGTGGCGACCTGGTTCAGGAACGGCACGGCGACCAACCCCAGGCCGCTCGGGCCATCAGCTCACAGACACCAATGTGGTGGATGGCAAATGGCATTTATTGTCATGTGACACACCCTTATATAGCTTGGGTTTACAACGTCACTTCCGTCTGCTTACATCACTGCTACATTACTGTTGGCTATCGGGCTATCAGAAAAAGGGGCCCTATCTTTCCGTACAGTGCGATATCTTCCGGCCGCCAGGCCTTAACTACCCACACTACCACAGTGTTTGTGTTAGTGCATGGACATAATTTAATGAGTTTCGTTCCTCTATCTTACCAGTGCAAAGAAGTTTCATTTAAATCTCAGCTTATTGGTCAATAAGCACAGGGGAAAGGAGGAGTTTCACTCTTGAGATCAAAGAGATAAAACCCATATAGCTGTTAATCCTAGAATTTCCAGAGGCTGAATATAGGTCCTTATCTAGTGCATTAATTAACTGTTACTGGCAAGGCTGCAAATGACTATTTCTAAGACTATATTTTCAAGCTGTCATTTCTTTACAGCATAATGGGGACATTTTCTCTTGCTAACTTCGACTTGGTGCTGAAAGTGGAGCACTACAAATGAGGCAGAAAGTTTACTGTTGTGTTTTGTAGATTTATGCCTGCATGTTTAAACAGCTAGAACCTAAAAAAGCCAGTGTTAGCCTGCCACCCCACTGACAGAACTGCCACACCTCTGGGCTCTCCCAAGTACTTTTTATTATGCAGGATTGCTTTAGATACCCTTGAAGGCTGTGTTCGGGATTTCCAGGTGTGTTTCAGCTCTGTGTCCTCGGGTAGCTTCTGTGCCCCCGGAGGTGTGTGGTTAACCCCGAGGGCACACGCACCTCTGGGGATGCTCTCACACCGACTGCGGCATTGCGGGAGAGTGGCTGGTCCAGGTTACAGCTGACTCTGCAATGTTCAGAGGAGGGGTATGAAACACTGGTGTTGGGCTGCACATATTCGGTGAGACTGACAGTCTGGAACCCTGCAGCTGACCGCACTAGTGATAAGCTGTGCTGATAAGTACCTGCAAAACTGAGAAGGGGCAAAAGCATTTTCTGGCGTTTAAGGGCTACAGTGGAGGGGAGAGAATGAACTGCTCTCCATCTCTGTGGTACACAGGATGAAAAGGAATGTCCTTAAATGGCAGCAGAAAGTTTCCAGTCAGACAATGGCTATGTTTTGTTATGTGTAAAAACTGCAAAACACTGATGGGTGTGGCTCGGGAAGACTGGAATCTTCATCACTGGAAATAGTTAATGACAAGTTAAACAAGCACTTGTCAGAAGATAGATCCTGCTTTAGAGATGACACTAGGCTAGAAGATCTCCCCAGTTTCCTTCTAGGTTTATTTTCTTATGATTGTATGCACAATAAGTCTGACATATCCCAAAAGTTTCCAATTACTGTGCATGAACAGACCATCTGTGCAAAGCAATCTCAATATGCCTGATGCTTCCTGGAAGCATTTTACCTACTGAAACAGAAATATAACAGTTCTACTCATTTACACAAATGTCTGTCCAGAGTCATTGGGAAGAAGTCTGGTAGAGACACCAATCCAAAAATATTTTCTTTATTTACCTAGCATCTCCTGTTGAATTTGAGTAACATTTGATTCTCCCAAGAACTGTGTTTGAAATATCTAAGATCCTGCAAGTGTTAAGAAGTAATCATGCCTTTACTTGAAAATTACCATAAGATCCCATTCCATGAGCTTTTAAGGGAAAATATTCACCTTAGTCAGACATAAAGCAGTGTTTTTATGAGTGTTTCCAGGATCAGGTCCATAACAGCAATTCTTGGTATTGTACTGAAACAGCTACTCTTGCTTAAGAAATGTATCAAACCACTTTCTTTAAACATTTCCTCACAGAAGGAAAAATCACATCTAAAGCTGAATTACAGTACTAGTGGTTTATATTTGCCAAGCTGTCTGTAACCGCAGTCTTAACATGATAGACCGTCATCTGTAAACAGCTGAACTGAATGGCTGAACATAGAATCAAAGCCTTTAAGCAAATTAAAATTCCTCTGCTTCAAAAAAAGGTGAAGTTCAAAATAAAAATTGCTCTTAGATAAACCACTTATCATGGAAGACTATGTGGACACAGATGATGACATTATGAACATCTGAGAGCCAGTGAATCAAATCTTAAATCACCCAAGATCACTTGGTGAAGCTTTCTTAAAGTGATTAAGTATGCCTCCAGTTTATATTATTTCTGCAGAGTTGATTTTTTTCTTATAAGCATTAATATTATAATAACTTCAGAGGTTTGCAAAGCATATACAATATATACAAAATAATAATCTTTAAAGCCTATTTGGTAAAAATTATATATATAGTTAACATAGGAACCTGTCTATTCGAAGAGAAGAATTTGGTAAAGCACCTCGATCTTCTTAACATTAAGAACAAAAAAAAGTACAGGAAGATCTCTCTCCTTGTCTTTTTCCCTTGACTGTTGCTATTGCTGCTGTTCTTTTGTGATAGTAGTTGGTGGTACTGATTAGATCTGGGGTAAGTTCAGAGACACAAAAAAATATTATCCTGTCGGGTGCTCATGCTGCACTGAGTTTTGCAGTCTTGGAACCTCTCTCTTATTTCTAAATGAATAGCACTGTGATAAGGTAAGTCAGGAGTTAAGGGGAAGTTAGTATAGATTTTGAGCTTAAAAGAATGAGGCAGAAAAAAGGTGGAGGATACACAGAGAAAGAATAAGCAGAGGAAAGCTTGCCCACACCATCTAATATTAGTTTTGTGTTTTATACTTATGGCTGATCCTGTTAAAAGTTCCACACTGTCAGTTGGACTCTGCTGACTCATCAGACACAGAAAGAAAGCTAGCAAAACCCCAAAGTAATATCTGGGTTTCACTAAAAACCTGAAGGATATCAGATCCATCCTTCAGCCCTTGGGGGAAGAAAAGGAGTTCTATTCACAAGAATATACTGAGAATCAAGTTTTCTAAACTAAATGTTTAATTTCATTTGATGTGTTGGTACATTCCAAAATTGTATTAAATAATCAAAAACATTTTTTTTTTAATTCAACCAAGTCGTGCTGCTTTTAAATAATTAACCTTTTCAATACTATAATAAAAAATCTCAAATGCCTGTTCTCTCTACACAAGAAAATAAGACAGAGAAAGGTCAAAAGGCTGCAATCTGAGTGGGAAAGTTGGTGTGGAAGCAGTGAAGGAAGGGTGGAAGAATAAAATTGGCATGGGTTAATAGCAATTTTGTCAGAAGGTCATGAATATTACCATACATCTACATGAAGCTTCCAAGACACCTAGATCAGAAAAACAATACAGCCTAAAACAAATAGCAAAGGAGACACCCAGGAGAAAGTGAGGGACAGACTGAACCAAACAATAGGTCAAAACCAGTAAGATATGATGTCAAGAAAATAAAGAATAACTTGGAGCCATTAGACACTGAAATAAGGAGGCAGAAGACAGTGAGTAAGAGCATCATGCTCATCAGCATACCATCAGCAGAGATGCATAATAGTTCATTTACTTGAGGCTGGCGACAAAAGATCACTGCCACTGGCAGTTCCTAATGGGTCCAAATCCAGCACATTGTCCCCAGTTGCAAAAGAACTCAGCAAAGCTGGTGAGGGCTTGAAAACATTTTTTTTTTTTTTCCTTCTGGACCCTGAAAGAGCTTTTCATCTGACATCTAGAGCACTCCTAGGAAAGTGGTTCTGGTCCTTGTAGTAGATGAAAGCTGAGACTTAGTCTTTTGCTTCCCAAGGACTGTTAGGAGCGGGAGCAGAAGCCCCTCCAATGACACAGGCATTGGGGAAATGAAGGTGAAATGGAAAAACAGCACCCTGGTCAAATCTGTGGTGGAGAGTGGGAGGAACAGTGAGGAAACCTTTATTAGAGGATTATTTTGGATAATGAATAAAGCATCATCTTTGTGCTCTGAAATAAGAGGCCTGAAGGAATTTGAAGAACAGTTCTTGTACTCAGCATTTCCTATGAACTCAGTGGCTTCCTACTCACTTTGCTGGGTAGCTATATCCCATCCATGCCAGTGCCCTGGCACTGACTTGCCTCAGGCACTGTGTTGAAATTTAGGCTCCCTAAAACAACTGTTGGTCTTAACAGTCATCACTTGCAACTGTTTCATTGAGAAAACACCTTTTATTTTTCCAAGAATCCTTAAAATCTTTTTTCCCTGCTAAAATTTAGAAACACTGCCTGTAGTAATTTGGTTTTCTTAAAAACAAAATATCTGTCTTTGTCTTTGCATTAATTGGTGAAGTGACATGTCAGTTACTGATGAGAACAGCTGAAAACTTTGGCTTAAATAGAGTTTGTATACCTTCCAAAACTGGAGTAAGGATGGCAAGAAAAATGCTGACTCTGTCCCTCTAGACAAAAAATGGCCGAGGCAAAAGACATGATGCAATCAGTGGTGATCAGAATATAGAAGCAGAGTTTAAGTGGGATAAGTTTGCAATTTCAGGGACAAATTTTTGGATTATATGAATCTGTGTAGTTTCACTAAACAAGACTTTTATACCTCATCAAAGACTGTACCTGGCATCTTCTTCAGTAATGGTTCTGTGACTCTAGAAAGAAAATTTTGTTTGCATCTTTGGTGCTAGGATAGATCCTCATTATAATCCCTTTAAGATAACTCAGTTTGGGAAAAAGTCAGGAGAGAAATTTGTCTGTTGAATGCTATTGAGCTCTGTACCCTATGTTGACTACACAGAGTTCCCTCTGTTACTTCTAATGCAATGTAAAGACTGAAGCTCTTTCCTTGATATACTGTGTTTATGAATTACTGCTTAAACATTGGTCTCTGTGTTTTATATATATTTTCTTGATACTTTGCAAGTCATAGAGTGTGAAAAAGAAAATTATTTTTGTTTGTTTGTTTGTTTGTTTTTGTAGCAGCAAGTCAAAAGAGAAAATTAGGTAGTTGCAGTCTATCAACTTGTAATGGCCAGATGAGAAATCTGTGTCACTACTATGTTTGATTGAAGTATTTGATCTGTTCAGGAACTGCCTATTTTAGGATGACATTAGTTACCGTAAATTAGTAATCAAGCTAGATAAATTTAGAGGAAAAGTAAGAAAGATTAAGGATGTAGTGAACAATTTGTATGTCTCTGCCAGTCATAACAGCTGTTAGAAATGTCTGTTAGATGCTTTCATCAGCTTTGCTTTCATCCTGTGACTGACATGATAGCTGAAAAGAAAGGTACAGGCTTTTAAATTTTCTTTTAAAATTTATTTCATAGGACGAGTTAGTTTAGACAAGAGGTGAATAAGAGGGCATGTAAGAAGTATACTGAATAAAAAAGAAAATGGAGACGTAAATTATATAGTCAGACCCACTCATAATGAAAGAACATTAAAATAATCTGGAAGACAATACACTGTAAAGCTAAGTATATTTGCAGAAAACCACTAAATTAGAAGTACTACAGATGGTATAGATGATCCCTTATTGAAAATACGACAAAGTGTCTCATTGGCTTTAATGAGCTTTAGTCTCTTGGTGTGAGATGAATTTGAAAGCTGAAAGAGGGAATATGAAAGGGACTTGTGCCTAGTGAGACAAGAGCACACCTTGTTCCACTGGGGGTTAGTTTTGCTGTGTTTCTGCCAGATTGCAAGGCATCAGCTCAGAGCTGGATAGAAACTCCCTCTCTTTGATCACAGTAGAGAAGAGAGAGATATTTCTAGACTCTTACCAAAAGACAGGTCTGTTTGTCACCAGCTTGAATGTCAAGAAGAGATATAAAAGATAGCACCAGAATTTTTGTTACAAGATATGCACCTGAGGCTAAAAAGGATCCATTTCAAGATGCAGACCATCCAGCAAATTTCAGAAAATAATGCTTATTAGGACTTACCTGAACAGATGGAAAAAGTCCATTGGGGCAGGCAGGGAAGATAGGTAAAGCAGTGGAAACTTTTTATCTTCAGTGAAATTTTTTTGACCTGTGGGGGGAAAGGGAAACACAACAAGGAAGATGAACAAATGGCTCAAACATTAATAAATCTTCAAGGGAAGTTGAAGAAAGCTTGAGAACTTGGAAGTGTGGATAGAGAAGGGATTACTTACCTTACAGCCTAGGGAAATAAATAACATTGTTAGGGCTGAGGTTGGTCTGAACTGGCAAGAAAAGCTTTAAAAACAAAGAGTTTTGGAGGTATGTATGTAGCTTTACACATGCCTAAAAAATACAGAGAAGCACTGATAAATGAGGGTATGGAACTAAGTAAAACAGTATCAGATATCAGAAAGCTGAATAGTTACAGGTGAGAACCTCAGGTAAGTAATGTAAATAGTGAAAGGCTTGGATTGAACAACAAAACAGTGAGCAGTAGCTGAAAGGCTTGTGGTCAGTTCAGGACCACAGACATCAAATAGTGTCACCAGAATTACTAGAGTAGACCCTGAAAGTTATTAACATGACAATCATGTCAGAGCACAGCTACCAACAGGCACAAATCATTCAGAAAAGACAGACATAAAAGTGTAGATGATGGATACACCACTGCACGTGGTTCTGTATCAGATTCAAAGAAAAAGAAGATATAGCTGGGAATAAACTAAAATCTGCTTCAAGACAAAATTAATTTTGAAGAAGGTTAATAAACCAGATTGTATTGGGATAGTACTGTAACAGAGACCTTGCATCAGATTTGGATAGAAAACATTATGCAGAAATGAAGTAGGTGAATAAGCACAGGAGATTATGTTAGGATTGAAGACTTTAATTTTCTAATGATAGACATGACAACATAGTTACAGGTCTGTATATTCTGGAATCTCATAGCTGACAATGTTTTCCATGGGCTAATCACTAATAAAAAGTGATGCCAGAAGTGATTTAAGTAAAACATTAAAAAGTGATCAAAATGGTGGTCATGGGGGTGAGAGAGGAGTGGCAAAAAGTATTATCAACAATCATAACTTTTTTTCTGTTAACAGAAGATTAATAGGGCTCTGTGATTTTTGAATTTCAGAAGCTCAAATTTGATTAGTGAAGAGAACTGTTTAGCAAAAGGATCTGAACTAAAAGTTTAAGGACTTGAATTTAGAAGAGGTTCAGAATTTATTGAAATCAAAGAAATCTGATTTCTAAGCAAAATAAAAATGTTATCAGAAATTTAAATAGATTCAAAATCCCTTCACAGGGCATGTTAGGATTAAAGGGTGGATTTAGAAAAAGTAGGACAAAAAGCTTCATTTTAAAAAAGCTGAATGTTAGAGATCAAGAAATGCAGGGATAAAATAAATGTAGTTTAAAGTGGGGCTGAGTTTGATCTTACAATATTAAAACCAATAGTAAACATTAAACACTACTTACAAAAACCAAGCTACGCAAATTAAAGCAGAATAAGGAAAGAATGGTCATTAGCAGTTCAGATGGTATTGATACAGTCCAAATTAAACATTTATCTGAGTTTTTCCTAACAAGGGAAAATGGTGAATAAATTGGATAATGAGGCTATTAGAAATTATGATAGAGACATTTCCATTGCCAATTCAAGTCTAAATCATCCTCTAAGAGTTTAATGCACTGATATTTTGAGGAACCAATAAAAGTTCCAATAGGAAGTTCAGTGAAAAAAAACATGACAGTAATGGACAAATTAAGTGTCTGATTCAGTAGCAAGGATTTTTAGCAGCTCAGCATGTGCTGTGTGACTCTCTACACACATGGCTAAAATGAAGATGTCAATGAACAGTTTGGCTTTTTTTTAAACAATCCTCAGAAGAAAGTTGGAAGATTCCTAATGTAGCTTGCAGGTGTCACTAAGAACAAAAATGGTGTCAGTGCAGAAGACAGAGGAGATATTGTACTGAATGTGGTCAAAGAATGGATGTAATTCAGTAGTACAACATGCAAGGTACCTCTGACACATTAATAACTCCTTCTTTGATCTCTACCTTGTTAGACAGAAATAACTTGGGTGCAGAAATGGTTGAGTGGTGCATCAGTGAGTTTCATGTACTAGAGGGGCAAAGGATGCCTGAACTACTCCTGACATATGGCTGTGCTGAAAGAGGGAGGGAGAGAGGAAGACGTGGGACCTGGTCCATTGGAACAGGCATTTCCAGTAGCCATTGCAGGGGAGAACTAGAAGACTACTCAGTTCAATGAAACAATGTCTGAGGGGATAAGATTTCTCTCCATAAATACACAAGAGGCCAGGATATATATTGGGAGGGAGAACTGTTTGAAATAAATGATGATGCTAGTGGAGAACAGGGGGTTTAAAAAGGTCACGATAAAATTAATCTAGCAATTAGAAGGTTTAAGGACTGCAGGATGATGGTCTGAATGAATGAGGCTACCAACTGGAGGATAAGGAGCCAAGAAACTTCTGTCACAGGTAGTGCAGTCAGTATAAGAAAAGAATTGCATGCCATACTGAGCTGTGATATCTCAGAACTAGACTGTGGACGTCCCTTCTAATTCCTAATTACAGGAGTAACGCATTCTAATGTTTCCAGTCCTTCTTCCTATGCATTTCTTCCCTCCTCTATGACTTTTCAGAGTTTTAAATGTCCAAATTAATTTTTCAGGGGAGTTTTCCTTTCTCACTGTTATTTTGACAGACTTCATTCATATGTCTTAGACATTTTTCTTGCAAAATTATACTGATTATTCAAACACTCAAAGCAAAAATCAACAGAAATTGAAAAAAGGAAAAATTAATCTGTATTGAATATATAGCTTACATGTATTAAAACTCAAGTTACAGACTTGGTTCATTTGTCCTTTCCAATAATTTTCAGGATATATTACTTGAAATTATTGCAGAAACATTGAAAGGCATTCAAGCCATCAGTACAGTAAAAACAAAGCCAAAATCCTAACAAAGAGAACAACAGAAATTACATAACAATAATACTGAACTTTTTGCTTTAGCAATCTGTTTTATTTGAAAACTAGCTCATCCTTAGTTCCTGCTGTGTCTCTTTAGCAGAAATGTTAGTGACTCGGTCTCTGTCTGGCCTTTGCTGTAATTAGTGCTAAAGCTCTGTTCAAAGAACCTCTGAACAAGTTGTCATCTTTCATTGTAGCTTCAGTCTTCAGCAAAGCTAAAGCTTCTCCTCAAAGTATAAAACATCAAATGAGTCCTAGCATTTTCAGAAACAAACCTTAGTTTGATGCTCCATGTGTCTTTCTCCCCACGACCTAAGCACTCTTGTGGTTCAGCAAAAATAATTCCTTCCTCTGGGAACTCCTGCTAAGGACTGGGAATACCAATTTCTTATGCTGCAGAAGTACAAACCATAAAATTTCAAAGACCCTCCAGCAAATTTTATTAAGGAAAATGACATCATTCAGCAGTCCTGAAATTCTAGTTCAGTGCACATAGGCAAAAAAAAAAAAAAAAAGTTTAAGAAATCCAATAAAATCTGTCTTAAAGTATTTTAGTTATTTAAGTTTTAAACCTCAGATACCATAAAAAGTAAAGCTTTACTGCCTCTAAGCTGTCTTCATAGAAAATGTTTTGTTTGTTTGATTTTTACCTATCTTTGTTAGACTTGTAGGAAATTTCAGTAGCAGAGGTGAAAAATGCAGTTAATTTGCTCACATAATATACCTGCAATATATCTTGCACTGAAATTCAGACTTCATTACTTGTTGATTGTTTAGAAAGTTTTAGTTTGTATGTCCCTTTTATTGTTCAGCATATTTTCCTCCAAATTCTAATTTTTGTTCACACACTTGATTTGTTTTACTTTATGTCCCTAATTTAGTTTTAGCACTTTACTCCTTACCATTGATGGCTTTTATTGCCTGGCCCTTTCTGGCCTCTGTCAGGTTTTAAACACACTCCTGTAAGATACTAACTCAGGGTCTCTAGGTTTCCTTCAAGGCAAGTATCCCATAACATTGATGGTAGAAGTCATAGCAGTGTTCTTAGTAAAACCTATAGGAAACTGTCATTGTGCAGGCTTTTGCTCCAACCATTACAATATCTGTTTTCCTCCACTTAATTATGGACCTAAATGGGCAACAGTCTGAATTGCACAGATTTTCATGCACTTCTAAATAGTCTCTTTAGATGCACTTTAGAGATAAGTAGATTGAAAATAAGTCATACAGGAAGCTGTATACAAAATCACTGTATGAAACCTATGAGTTGTTTTAGAGAGGGGTTAAACTCATGCTTAATTCATTGAAAAGACTCACACCAACTTTAGCTGGAGCTGAACTCAGCCCCAACTTCAGCCCCTGAAGACAACTAAAACATTCTTAAATTGCATACCACAGCATGTCAAGTGTTGTGTAACACTGAAGATACGTTTCTATGCCTAATGCTTAGACTTTTATCACTTAGACTAGGAGAAACACCATTAGTTCTTAGCAGTGTTGTACCCATAACACAAAATCAGGCAAGTCTGTTTCTATTCAGTAGAAATCACAGATATGCTGTAGATGAGAACATTGATCACTCTAATCCAATATATTTTGCTTGACAATGATCAGTGTAAGTCAGAGAATAATGCAAGACCAATGTAGTAACCTACTTCTAGAAGTTTATTTTCAGTTCCCCCAAGTTAGTGGTTGCACATGTCCTGAGGCATAAAAATGTCAACAGATTATTATATTTTTCTCTTACGTAACTATGGAAAAACTTAGAGTGAATTCTGAACTTGCCTGTAGAATCCACACACTTATAAAAAGATATGTAGATTCTACAATGGATTAATTACGCATTCAGGCAAATAAAGCATTTCTTTTATTAACTTTTAATTATCTGTTTTGTAACTGGAGCATGGCTGATTTTGAATGACAAGATGAAGTTATTTTTATTTTAGTTGTTTTTAAAATCAAATGCTGTTAATGTAATTTTATTTATCTATCCGTTGTTTCCTTATTCTCTCATCTTTAAGTAGTATGAAGATTTTCTGTTGAGCCATAAAACTTGATTTTCATTTTGTCATTCATGCACTGTGATATGAAAGTGATGCTTTTATTTTTGGATGAAGGGTTTTGGAGGCAATGTTGATTTCGGGAACTCCTGTTACCCTCCAATCCCTCACCATGCCTGCTCCTGTTATTGCTCCTGCAACTTGCCAGGTTGTCAGCTGTGTCAAACCAAATGATTGCACAGCCATGTTCCACATGGACCAAAATACTCTCTTTAAATACTGGTTTCTCTTCCTGCCTCCCTTTTTCTCTACCTATGCTTATGTTTTAAGCTGCCCTCAGTCTGCAGTGGAATCCAGCAAACAGCTGAATGAAGGGGACAGTGAGATGTGACAGCTTGCCAAGGCAGGAACTTCTTAAGACTGACTCTTTCCACAAACCCTGCATCTTTAAATTGAGACTTCTCTCTGCTGGAGAGGCTATTTAAAAGATTGGATTTTTCCAGAGAGTCAGGAAGGAAGTTTCATTGCAAATATTTGGTCATCTGACAGGTATGGTGATGTGTCTGCATTAACCCCTGTTCAGAGAAAGCCTCAGCAGTTCTTATTTCTAGACAACTTCTGATTCAGGTGCAGTTCTTGCAGGTTGAACTTTAGTTACCTGTAAATGTTGCTTTAACTTGTTTCAGCACATTTAAACTGATAGATTTCCCTTGTATAACTCCACTGCTTCCCAGTTCACATCAAGTACAGATCAGACTCTTATTTATCTTATAGCCTTTCAAACAGAGAGTGTAATTTTCATTTTAAATTCATCAGGGGAAGGTGGCTATGTGTAGTCATTTCCTACTTTTACACAGAACAGCCAAGAACCCAGATCGTAGTAAATGATGCAGTAGATATTTGTCTGATAACAAGATCTAATTTGCATATATTGATCTGCTCAAATGTCCATCAGCTTTGTATTTTACTCCACATTCTTACAGCTGTTGCTTAAGGCTTTGCAGATGAAGCAGTGAAGACCTGCTACCTAGAAAATCTTTCTGTCTTATGAAGGTAGAACAACAGTTGAAGCCTTTTGGGACCATTCTAAGGAGGACAAATAAAATTATCTTACCCTCATCTTAGTTCCTCTAGATCTGATCCTTGTTCAGCTTTTTTGCTGAGGTCTCAGGCAGTTTTCAGCCCATTATTTACATCCAGGATATGCTATTTCTGCCTATATTCTCCATATATTTGCAGTCCTTGACTAGCTGCTCTGACTCTTCCAGAAGGTATGAGGCTCACTGTATGCATGCTAAACAGCATCTGTGTACATACCCCTGCTTGGAAGAGTCCCAGCCAGAAATAAGGCAGTCTTTCCTTGAAAAATAGCTGGCACGTATTCCAAAATAGATTAATGAGGACAATAGAACCACTTTTTAAACAGTGTAATTTTCCCCTGTAAATTATAATGCCAGAGTTAGCTGTATATAAAATGACTATTATTCTGGCAAGTATTTTTGTGGGGGAAAAAAAGGAAAGCTATTTATTAGCAAAAGTGAAGAATATTTAAGACTTATGTTTTCGGGTTTAAAGTTTAGCACTATGAACCATCTTGTTCAGATGTGGTAAAGATATTTTTAAGAATAAATCAGTTATTATTTAACTGATTAATTAATCCATTCTAGAATACATAACCAGTTAAGAAATCATTATACTCTGAAGAAAATTTCTATTTTAACATCATAGATTATTTGGTGAATCAGAAGTTTTTTTCTTTTTTGGGGGAAGAATGGAGAAGGGAAGAAGGAGAGGGATGCCTGTTCAGACCCTTTCTGTAATTAAATACTTAACAGTGACAACCAGCAGTCCCAAATCCATTCTCTCTCATAAAACCTTGAGTTGTGGGGATGCAATTTAGCAACCTCACTGGTATTTCAAATAGAGTTATAAAATAAAGATTTTAAAAAATCCTTGTTTTCAAGAAAACACGGTAATGCAACATTTGGTGGCCTCTTTTTTTCTTCTTCTTTCTTAATTCGTATAATGCATGGTACGTAAGAACCACACGGACTGCTTAAGCACTGTTAGACATGTTCACTGTGAGCAATGAGGACATTCTGTAGTTTTCCATGTATGCTTCTTCACAAAAAAAGCAAGTATATTTATTTCAGTCATTTCACTTGCAATCACAGTACATGCTTACTTTTTATCTGAGTTGTGGGGAGCATTTGAGACTAGTCCAAAGTTCATGAAAACAATTATCTGATTGTAATGCTCTCTACAGGGCTAGTGTTTCCAGTTTTATGGAAATGGACAAAACTAGGTTTGGCATTTTCTCATCACCCGTGGGAACCAGACATTTGCCCAATCTTTAAAACTTGCTTAGAAACTCAAGCCAGATAACTGACACAGATTTCATAAAAAAGTTCAAGGTAGGTCTCTGCTATAGCTTGCAGCAGGCTAATGGATGCTGTGTACTATAGCAGGAAACACCTGAACCAGTGGAGGATGAGCCTCACAAGAAGCAGCAGAAGTGCAGCAGTGACCTGACCAGAGCTGGCTTTGGTCCCCAATAACCCCATGCAACACACTATGTTGTTGCAACACAACTCTCCTGTCCTGAGTGACCACCATAAGATATATACCCCCAAGTCTGGGACTAAATGAACTGAGTGGACATTTTACAGGAGTAGCCCATAGACTAAGGGAATGATAGCTATATAAATCAAAGGAGGGGAAGGGGATTGGTGGTTAACCAAAACATATTGGATAGTATGGGACTTGAGCATATCTTAAATGGTCTGGAATGGTGGAGATTGTACTGTTTTTTGCTGGGATAGAGTTAATTTTCTTAATAGTTGATGGTATGCTGCTGTGTTTAGGATTTGTGACCAAAACAGTTTTGATAACACAGGGATGTTTTATCTATTGATGAACAGTGCTTGCACAGCATCAAGGCCTTTTCTGCTGCTCACACTGCTCTGCCAGTGAGTAGGCTGTGGGTACACAAGAAGAACCCAGCTGAACAAAGGAATATCCTATACCAGGTGACACTGTGCTCAGCAATAAAAGAAAGGGAAGAAGGAGGAAGGGGAGACATTTGGAATTACGGCATTTGTCTTTTCAAGGAAAGAGTTTCCACTGCTTTCCTTGAAATAGATAAACATCTGCCTGCTGAAGAAAGTAGTGAATGAATTCCCTTGTTTTGCTTTTCTCGTGCATGCGGGTTTTGCTTCATTTATTAAACTGTCTCTATCTCAACCCACGAGTTTTCTCACTTTTACCTTTCCAATTCTCTTTCCCATCCCACTGTGGGAGAGCTGAGCAAGCAGCTGTGTGGTGCTGAGCTGCCAATCAGGGTTAATCCATAACATCAAAGTTAGTGAAACCATGACAACAGCAGCACTGAATAGGAACAACACTGTGGATGTTTTTGTTTGTTTGTTTGTTTGTTTTTTAAAAAAAAAGTATCTGATTTTTAAGAATATAGTCAACCATTCAACCATTTAAAGTAGAAAGTAAGTTGTATTATACTTCCAGTTCAAAATTCTATATTTGATATGATTAGATACCTGGGGAAAGGTGCTACTAGGATTGTTAACATGAAACAGTCACAGTTTATATTTCTGCATATTACAGAAGCAAGATCCCATATACAGAAACTTTTTCTTGGTAGCAACACCCTATCATAGGACTCAGTAAGAAAGTAAAAACGTAGAGTTGCAGAGAAACCTCCGATTGTCTTAATGCTTATCTAGAAATGGAAAAACTAAGAGACAGGACTGAATTCTAGGAGGAATCGCTTCTCACTGGAAAAGAGTTGAAACTTGCCATAAAAGTTAGGTGAAGCAGATAATTACCTACTTGAGACTGACACTTTCTCATCTACAGGGAAGCTTCTATGTTGTTTCAAGAATATAAAGGGCTTATTGGGCAATGGTATGTAACAGAAGACAGTGCTTAGCAGACTGTCAAACTATACTGTATACTTGTAAAGAAAGCTTTCCATCTTTTCACATTCAGGGTTTCCAGTGAGTTATCAAAGAGGTTACTCGATGGGCATCTATGTCCTAACCTCAAATGTGAATGTATTTGTGTTCTTTTGTTCTTGGCGTTAACAATTGTAGTCTGTGCAAAGCCTTGTGGAAAGACATTTTAAACAATGTAGAGGTTCAACACATTTTCAACCTACCAGTTATATTAAAAGATATATGGGAGCTTGTCTGCAAGCAGATATTAGTACACAGCATTCAAGGCTGTGATTTACAGCACCTGCTACTTGGTACTAGTGCCACATACTAGCACTCGTAATGAGTGTTAGTTGCTCACAAACTTACCTGACTTCCAAAGGTTCCCTGCCCTGTGTGTATGAGCCAGTAAGTGAAGGCAGACATCTCTGTCTACACCATCTTCAAAACAGAAGTGCAAGGGAATAGAGACAGGCAAGTTGAAAGGTTCATATCTGGATGCAATGGTCAGGTTTGTTTTGTTATTTTTGTTTGTTTTGTTGTTGTTTTGTTTGTTTTGTTTGTTTGTTTGTTTGTTTTGGGTTTTTTTTAATGCTACAGATCAGTAAACTACACTTCATCTAGATATGGGCTAATATCCTGTGGCCTTAATACTCTATGTATCCATTTCTCAGATGCGTTCTTTAATTCATGTTATGACATGTGTCTGCCTTCAGTATACATTCAGAGTATACAGGCTAGTAATTAATAATAGCTTAGCTATAGGAACTACAAACCATCTAAATTAGTTGAAAGGGTTGCCTTTGTCATATTTGGAGATGTATACTAAACAAACCTTTTCACTTTCTATTTAGTAGGGGTTGTTTTAGAAACTTAGTAAAGTAGTTGTATGAACCGTAAACCATGAAAAACACTACTTTATCACTAATCTTTGTAAGAAGATGGGTATTCTTCTTCTTATCATGAGACAATTACAGTATCTTCCATAGTAACCATAAAAGAAAGGAGCTATACAAAGACTTATTTAATTACATACAGACTAATATATTTTTATTAGGCTAGAATTACCTCAGAAATTTAAACTATTTTTTCTATTACATATCCATAATGGGAAAATTCTGTATGGTACTAGAGGTTGAGCAGTAAGAGGACAGCACTGAACTGCTCTAAAGCAAAAGCTGCATCTTTTAGATGTCTTTGGAGATAGTTCATGGAAGTAAGAATTTTTTCTTGATTCAGCTGCATTTCATATGTGCCTTTTGGAAGGTGCATTCAAAACAGGTCAGTCCGTTGGTTTTAGAGGAGGAATTAAGGCACAAGTGATTCCCATTTTGACTCTTATAACAGGTCAATGATTGAACCATGATAGTCTGTGTGCTTTGTTTCACAGTCAAAGATGTTGCACAGTCCTCAGTCAGCAGTATCTTTCTTAATGTAGAAATAGAGGTTATACAACTTTACAGTGAAGGCTTGACAATTCAGAAAAGATCAGATCAATCTTGCTAGGGCCCCAGCACGCTCACTGGTAATTGAAGTGATCATTGTGATCATTCTTTAAGAGCTACGACTCCTTTTGCCACTGGCAAGTACCTTCAAAGATGCTGCTAAAGAAGGATGGTTTTCTTGCAAAGCAGATGTATATTACCTCACAAGGGGCCATACTGTGCTCATAAATTATGCAGATGTATGCAGAGAGAGAGGGGAATCAACTTCTCTTCACCCAGAGCCTGTGAGGCTTACATAAGGACACTGCATAATTGTAGCCTTTGGACTTGGTGGAGCACAGGGATTTCTCCTTCTCTACGTTTCTAGGAGTGTGAGACTGCCCCAAAAGGGAAGTGGGAGAAGAAGAATGCATCTTCTAAGCCATCTATGTCAACTTGAAATATGTAGAGGAAAGAACATAGGTGATGCACTTTGGAGATCAATTACCCAAGCAGCATTCAAGTGCCTTGACTTTATGGCTAAATTCAATTAAGAAGGTACCTTATATGCAAATTATCAAAACACACTTGATTTACTCATTTGCCCTTGAGGCATTACTGAGAAAACCCCTAAGTTAATAGTAATTACCTCTAGAAACAAACTAAGCAACGTCTCGACTTATTCCCAAGGGCAAATTCCCTGCATCAGTTTCTGAACTGTGAAGTCTTTAAGCTTAGTCATTAACACTCAATTGCAATTTAGATATTGATTATGAACCCTTTAATTCTCGTTATAGAGTTGCTCATCAGAATCTACCTATGAAGTCTTGCACTTGCTTCTGAAATTGATATGTTTTGGACCTTACTATACAGGCATAGGAATAATCTTTAATTGTGTATACTTTTAATTAATTTCTTTAAAAACTGTTTGCTTTTAAATTAAACTCAGATACAACAAATATTTCAATTAAATGTTTCAAAAGTCATTAAAATAAGCTTAATTCCTATTCATAAATTATGTAAAATAGAATCTTAATAAGGAATACTAAGGTCTCGCATTCATGTTTCGTCTTGGAGATACTAATGTTTCAAATTTATTTTTCTTTTTACTGTACGGGACTTGTTCTTAACTAGACTGTTACTAGTTCTATTCTTCATTCAGTATTACTCTGATGTAGCAATAAATACCTGCCAAAAAAATTCCTGTTGATTTCACAGGCTTTAAACTCTATTATAGGCACTATCAAGCTATTATTATGTGCCTGGAAGCTTCAAATTTAAATCACACAAATCTATAAATTAAATAGCCTTTTCTAGGTATTAGGACTTATCACTACCCATGTTTTTAAATTTGACCACAGAGAAAAATATCACCATATGAATTTTGAGTTTTGCTAATCTCTTGCATTCATTCTTTTCTCTGCAAAATACAGTGCATGTGTCCATTCAAAGAATTAACTTTTAGTCTTTAAGAAAATACATAAATGAGGAGAAGATCATTTTGCACGAGTCACAATTGAAATTAAATCCTCAATTTTCTTATGGTTGGCAAACATTTCCATATGTTTTTTTCTAGTACTACCTATACTAGTATTTTAGGATAATATAAGGTAAGATACCCAGTTAAGGTTTTATTGTCTACTAAAAATGATTTTAAGAATGTGGATTTTCTTCTGTTTTATATGGCTAAATCACCCAAGTAATTGGATTAATTCTTATGTTTTAATACATAAATGGCAAGCAGAGGCAAAAGAACAGCACAGAGTTAATTCATCTAAGGAAGAAGAATGACTGAAATTAATTTATAGCCTCTGATCCAAAGTTTTGGGTAGTTTTGAGTGATCAACATTGATTAGTTTGGCATGCTGTTATGTGGTGGGAGAGTACCTAACATGGCAGGTTAGGTGGGATCCAGGCATTGCTGCTGCCAGCCTCCTGATGCAGAAGACGTGCATGCATTGCAGTATGGTCACTCATGATCTGTTAAGTACGCCTGGGCTCTGGAATAGCTGAACGGAGTTCCTTTCAAAAGGACTTGGGTTTTTACATGCACTAGATTCTTCTGCTGAAGAAAATAGTTTGTGCTCTAACAGGTGGGATCTGACTAAGGAGTAGAAGCAAGCATATTCCTAGACAATGTGTGGTGAAAACTCATCTACTGGTTATCCGCTTGCTAACTTGAAGAAGGATACAAGTGACTTGTTCTTGCTGATACAGAAGCAGAACTGTATTTTACTGCACTGGGTAGTTGCTGCTCAGGTTTTGTCCTCACCACATCAAGACTAACTCAATTTATATACCATCATTTGCGTTGATTATATTACATGAATTAAGTAGCTGTATTTGCCATAATACTCTACTCCGACTTTTGATTATAAAGTTTAACACTCAAAGAATTAGATGCATATTATTAGCATCTACTAATTAAACTAATTGTTAGCATCTAACCTGAAACACACTAGTGAATGCAGATGTCCCGGGTTGAGTGAGTGGTGGAGTTTTTTGGTGGCAGGGGAGGGGGCTATCGGGGCAGCCCCCTGTGAGAAGCTTCTCGAAGCTCCCCCAGCTCCACATCAGCTCCACTTATGTTTGGGAAATTGAGCCAATCAGCTGCGACTCTGCGATAACGTATTTAAGAAGGGACGTTGTGACGGGCAGTCGGACTGGTGAGGAGGAGTTGCTGCAGCTGCGTGAACACCAAGGTCAGTGGAGGAATGGAGGAAGAAAGGAGGGGGGAGGTGTGCTGGAGCAGAGACCCCCCTGTATCCTGTGGTGAGACGGCAGGGCGGCCCCCCCTGCCACCCATGGAGATCTACGGTGGAGCAGACATTGATTTATGGCCTGTTGCTCTTCCTCAGATGATCAAGGTTCTGTGCCTGAAGAAGGCCGGGGTCTCGTGGGAAAAGGCAGCCCCGCTGCTGTAATTCAGTGCTGGGAGGATTGCAGCATGCGGGGGAGTCCCACACCAGAGCAGCTCGGGAAGGGCTGCAGCCATGGGAGGGAATCCAGTCGGAGGAAGTTAGTGACCCATGACGGAGCAGTGTGGGGAACGCTGCGGCCCATGGGAGGAATTCATGTCGGAGAAAGTTTGTGGAGGACTGTCTCCTGTGAGAGGGGGACCACGATGGAGCAGGAGGAACAAGTTCCGGACACTCCCCTCACCGAAGATGAAGAAAAAAAGCAGCGCTGACTGCACCCCCCATTCCCTGCCCCTGCGCCACTGGGGGAGGAGGTAGAGATATTGGGAGCAGAGCTGAGCCTGGGAAGAAAGGAGGGGTGGGGGGAAGGTGTTCTCAAGATGTGGCAATGCTTCTCACTGTCCTACTCTGTTATGTGTTCTTAGTGTCTGTAATAAATGTACGTTCTTTTCTTTTCTTCCCCTAACGAGTCTGCCTTTTGCTCGTGATTATAAAAGGGGGATTTTTCCCCATCCCAGTCCTATCTCGAACCCCAAGCCTGGCTCTCTGTCCCTTCTCATTGCCGGAGGGGAAGGGAGAGAGGGCTGCTGCATTGTGGTTGGCTGCCAATCAGGCCTAAACCACGACAGCAGATGTCATTTATCTTTGTATGTCTGATACTTAATGTTCACAGGGTTTGGGGGAAAGTTATTTTTAACTTGTGTTTAAGGCCAAAAGGGAACATTAGATCATCTACTCTGACCTTATATATGATGTCTACCATTGAATTTCAGACAGTTGATGCCAATAGCTTATATATATACTTACACATAGCTTATAAAGAGACATTTTGTCTTGTACCAAAGATCAACAGTTAGACTCAGTTGCTCTCCCTCAGTTTGAATCAGTACACAAACATCCCTCTTTTTAAAAATGCATGTTGCCTTTCTACCTTGACTGTGTCTGGCTTCTACTTATGGTTTACTAAAGCCTTTCTTTGCTGAGGTAGAAAGACTAATGCCAGATATTTGCTCCTCAAGGAAATACTTATGCATTGTGTCAGATCATCTTTCAATCTTCTTTTTGAGATGCTAAACAGATTAAGTTTTTAAGTCTCTTCCTCTAAGGCATTTTCTCAGCACTGAGTAATTTTTGGTTATTTTATCTGCCTTCTCGAATTCATTAAATGTGAATAGCAGTAGAATATGCAGCATTCCAACACTGAAGTCAGCAATATCACCCTGAGAGACTAAGTTCTCACTTCTTTGTCTACAGCCAAGGATCAGATTACACTAAGGTTACAGTGAACTGGTTTTCTCCCTTAAATTATTTTCAGGATTCCCCTGTCTGTGACCAAGGACCACAATTCTTCTTTATAGATCTATAAAACATTATTTTCTTGAATATCTTCAGCCTACTATGTGATACAAGTGATTCAATGTGAGTGTTTTGTTATCATCACCACTCTCCAGGTCTTGTCAGCAGTGTGTCTAAGGATGTGGGGGCTTTTCCTAGAACAGCAATAAAAATGTTTAATAGTAGCATTCAGCTGTTCTCTGCAGAGTCCTGCTAGAAGCATCCCAATTTGATGATTTTTTATTAACAAATACTCTGATATATGACAAATAGCTGTTCTAGATCTACTTTATTGAAGCTACTTAATGTTAACTTGTTAAAAAAACATGTTGTTGTACATAAAAAAAAACTGTCAAAAGACCAAGTTTATTAGATCCACAGTTACATTTATTCACCAAAACTGTAATCTCATCAAAAACTGAATATAATCCATGTGGATATATTATATCCCCAATAATTAAAAAATGCCAAAGATTTTGATGGATTTTGAAACAGCTGTCATTGCCACCTGCCTCAATTTCACTAGGACATTTACAATTTTATGGTTGTCATCCCAAATTTTTTAATGTGGAGCTTTTGGATGAAAATTGCCTATTTTTTTTCTTTCTTTATACTCTCTCATCTACAGTTTCTGAGCATAGTAAAAAAACAGTGTTGCTTGGTTTCTCTTGTATTATGCTATGTATTGCAATATTTAACACAGAGAATTTCAACAGTCAGAGGAAAGTAAAAGGGAAAAAACTTACAAACAAAACCAATGTGCGAGTGTACCACGTGTGTCTGTATCAACACAGTTTTTAGTCAAGTGTATGTTCAAGAATTAGCTAGACAGATTTAGAAAGTAGCTGGCTGTACTTACATTTTTTTCATTTTTAATGTTAAATATTCAAATAAAAATAAGTATTAAAATATTAATAAATACAAATAAATATATATTATATATATAAACAAATATAAAAATAAAAAATGAACACTGGGTTTGCAAACTGAAACAAGCACACAAGTAGGGAAATACCATCAGAAAAACCTCATGTTTCCAAAAGTCTGCCACATTTAGATTTAAACTGCGTAGCAAGAAATTGTATAGAAAGTCCATAGTAAAGTCATCTTGAACCATCAGCATCTTAGTTAGTCCCAAATATCACATAAGAAATGAAGCAGCAAAAACACACTCTATGATGCAAGGGTAAATTAAGAGATGTGTTTATGTGGATGGTAATGGGTACACAGCTCAAATATGTTGCCTTGCCATTTTTGGAGTAATGAGGTACCTCCTAATGCCTCAAAAGAAGTGAAGGTGACAGTGGTCTTGGAGAAAACTGTCAGTGGGACCATTGAGCTAAAGTGCCTGCACTGCTCCACATACCTGCAAGAATCTCATGCGCTTGCTCTGGTGAGCTCAGGCTGTGCCACTGACAGTGGACAATCCTAGAAGTACTTGTACCACATGAAGAATCAGTGGGAGGCATCGTTACTCCTGATAAACAGCTGATCATGTAACAATGTGTTATTTCTATTGGAAGTAGTACTTACATGAAATAGATTGAGATACTTCTTCCACAAGTCCTACAAAAAATAAGAGTGGATTAACTGTTCATGGCAGATCTGCCAGTGACCTTGATTTGGCAGAAGAAACTAGTTCTGCATAGCACCTATGAGTGACTGACATGGTAGTGTGGTGGAGATAAAGCAGTGGAAATGGTCCTTACCTAATGTTACCAAGGAGTAGCACCAGAGCCCAAGGTACACCACCACCAGAATGCAGACTCCCCTACTGCTGCGGAAGCTCTCAAATAAGCAAATAATAACCAAAATAAAATTTATTTTTAGCACAATTAACCAGCACCCCACAAGAATACAAATGGCAGGTTCAAGTGACCATGAGAGAAGAATAAAACTGTCACCACACAAAGTCTTAGGGTTTAACAACAACCCAAAATGCTCGGTCACTCACAAAACAAAACAAAACAAAACAAAAAAAAAAAAAACCAAAAAAAAAAAAAAAAGGGGAAAGAAAAGCCAGAAAAACAATTCAAAACAATTCATCCTCACTGTAAATTTTACTAACCAACATCATTTAAGAGGAGTGGGCAAAGTGTCCCTGCAGTTGGTTGACCTTACTGGGGAGTGACGGTAGTCATCAGCTGATATACAACACCTATGGCAGATAAAAGAAGAAGGAACTGGGAAAAATCAAAATGATGATCATCATTCTGTTTGAATGAAAAATGCTGTTCAAACAGTTGTGGCCACCGTATTACCCCTTATTAGCAACCTAACTGAAAGGTCAGGAACATATTTGCAGAAGCCATAGAAGTTTGCCATTTTCCTGATCCCTTATAGTTTCCTAAACCACCTAAGTGGACTTTGGTTTCTGGAAACAAGTAATCAACAACCAGAGAACAAACCCAGACATATCAATCAGGAGCTGAAAACTAAACAAAAGTAAGTGAGAAAAAGCCTTCCAGAGCAGAAGTTTTACATAACTGCTTGTCTGATCTCGGAGGTCTATGTGTTAGGAGACTGTGCTGCATTTGTTGCAAGTAATTTAACCAGAATCACGTACAGATTACAATCTCACACAAATGATTTAAAATAAACATCAAATAATTTCGCAATGTTAATCACCTGTAAGAATGAAAAACAAAAAGCATAGTAAAAGTAATTCCTAAGTGCATTATGAGTAGCTAGTCAACTGAGATCATGTGGGGTTTTTTTGTATCCAGCATCCTTAATGTCTAAATATGTTGACTTTGTGCAGACACAAGTATTGTTCAAGTTGCTGCTAGAGAGGAAAACACACACATATTCTTCTGTTATTGCATATAAATTTGACTTGTTAATGGTCAGAACTTTTACTTCAAACTAACTTGAAAGTAATTTAAGACTAAAAGAACGTTACTCTGTGTAAATCAAAAAATTACAGCATTCAAATCTGGTAAAGGCTTTAAGTCAGTATTTTGCCTTGTTCCACAAGCCATCAAGTACAAAATCAACACTCTTAAAGGTTATTTCTGCATTTGGCCATCCAACTGTGTGTATTGTAGTAAGTCACCGAGACTTAGTAAGCCATATGTCAAAGTAATGTGTCAGAAGTAGCAAGATCTTAGGTGCCCTCCTTCTTGCCTGAAAAACAGTCCAAAGTACCCAGCCGAACCCCAAGGTTCAAGCAGAAACTACATACAGAGTCTTTCCAAGGCAACACACCACAAACAATGGCTTATCATCTTTTTAACAATGAAAGAAGAAATGTGAGCACAGTACAAATATTGGGTAGGTGGAAGGATTTTCCAGAAAGTACAGCGGGTGGCATTATTGACTCTACCTTTCAGGAGGGGCATGGGGGGAGGAAGATTAATTTGAACACTCAACAGAGCATAGCATATGAAGTACTCACAGCTTTACTTAAGCCAAGACTATTCAGCAGCATATAAGAGACTTCAAACTCTGAAAATAAGACTCTGAATTCTTCACTTACCATATGTTAAGGGAATTAAAAATCCAAGTCTTCAGATTTCTCTTAAGTAACTCTGCTGTTTTCTGTTATTGCCTGATACCATATCTTGTGATTGTTGTGGTAGAGCGTTATAACTGTAGCAGTCACATCACAATTAAATAGAAACAGGTGACCTCAGTATTGGAGGCTTAACTGCCATCAGCCTGAAATTGTTTTTGCAGACTCTTAGGAGATTGTCAGTAATGCCTGTAAGATTAAAATGCTTACATCCCACAGAACTGCCATAAGGACAGGACATCTACTTCTACAGGTTCCACGGGAAATTCCACATAATTTCTTTTGACTTAAAGATTAGATTTTTAAGTTTTAAAAGTAGTGCTGCAGTTGCAGTTGCAGATATTATTCTGTGTTTCAGTAGTAATAAACACAGAAATCTGAGTAAAATATGCAGGCATGCTTGTCTTGAAGGTTAGTTATCTATAGCAACAGAAGGAAGATAGATTGGCAAACAGCACCATGTCCTCCTTAACCTGCACCATTCAGGTGTGACACCATCACAAATACACTCTTCAGTTTAATGCAGGCATAATAATGATGGGGCTTCAAAAATGAATGGTTTGAGACTGACTGACCCAAAAGTAGAATAATGTGCAATATGCCTGTCACAGATATTATGTCAGCATAATTAAATTGAAAAATGTAATTAATCTAGCATCCCAAGTAAATTTGTGTGGATAATTTTCATCTACACCTGTGCAAAGGCAATGTAACAATCTACTAAATAGGGATGGTAAAGCATTTGCCCTCTGCGTTAATTTTAAGGTCTTTGCAAGGCACTGTCAGTGGAGAATTAGGTACAGAGATTTACTTAAGTATCCTTCTGGGATGTTGCTAATTCATCTGTGACAGGTATGATTCATCAAAATATTTGTGAAGACCAAATGTTTCTGAGTGAATTTAGTCCAGATCATCAGAAACATGTACCTGAAGTTTAGTGAATGTGATACAGCACGGTGCTCAACTTATAATGTCTGCAACCTAAAGACACGACTGGGATGAAGGCCTTGAAATTTAAAAATGTAAAATGTTTAGAAATTTAAGTGCCTTTTGTTAGGAGTAAAATGAACATCAAGTGTGTTAACTCCTTATACAGTTAAGGACAAAATAGTTGGTTTAGATGGAGAGAAATGGATACATATGATGTTTCACATGTATCCACTATGGTAGCAGCAGGCTGTAATAAACTGTGATTTTCATTGTTTTTGTATTATGCTTTACTTACACTCCCAACTTTACCAAGGGAAGGTATCCTAATTCATTTGCCAGTGTATGGAGGTTATTTCTTCCAATGCTGAACTTTCTAAGGGACTGCAGTTTTGTTGCCTGTTGGGAAACGACGTGAAGTACACTGCAATTATCTTTCAGACCCCTTATGTGTTGTAACTTTCCTATTACTTCTGGAATGGAAACCAGTATGCAATTACTGACAGCTAAAAATTTAAAAAGCAGGTCAAAGCAATATTTTGAAAGAAAACCAGTTCAGGCAAGACTACGAAAATTAGGTTGGGTATGTCTGATAATCACAATAACAATCTGTTCCAAGCTTCTTATCAGGAAGGTATCTGCTACCCACCCCACAGAGCAAATGTTCCTTCCCACTGAAGCAGATCTTAGAGCTGGAGCATTCAGCTTCCAAGAAAAACCTTGTTGATAATTTAGGGCGAGGTGCTCTCTAAACTGAATTCAGCTTTCTCAGTCTTTTCAAACTTCCCATGCAGATAGATGGTACAGATCAGCACATTGAGCATGGGTTTTTTTTTTTAAGTGAAATATAATAATACTATGAACATATGAAAATAAAACTTAAATGGTATATGTAAGGTAACAACCAATGCAGTTCTACTATTGTGCAGTCAAAATAAACTTTGGGTGCCAGTTTCCACATTTCAGGACAAATTTTAATTGCACTCACACCAGTTCCAGAGTTCCCTAGGAAACCACTGTCTTAACATTTTATTTATATGATCTGTTATTTGCACAAACCTTCTAACTTCTTGTCCTTAGTGCCTGATGGGTTATTCAGGTTTGTATTCTCATGTGTGTGTGTGTGTGCGCACGCTGGGAACACAAGTACTATCAGCCAAGGTCTGTGCCTAGCTGTTGTTATAATTTCTAAATCAAACCCATTGTATCTATTTATGGTAGGACTCCATCTAACTCTGGACAGAAGCATGCTTGAAACTTAACTGCTAAATAATGTGGGTGGGGCTTTGAAATTAATTTAAAGCACCTTGCTTTACCTTGGGCTTGCATCTGGTTGGATATAAGGCAGGTTTGGTGTGAAGTGTATGTTCGGGTGTGTGCTTAGAAATACAGTGCAATATATTCACAGCAACTACAGTTTAGTAGTTTTACCCTGCATATTTTCCTTCATGGTTATTTTTGCTCTCATCTCCTTCTTTTATTTCATATTTTTTGTTCATAATGAAAAACTGGTAAATGCTTATGAAAGATAATCCCCTGTTAGCTCTGTAGCTTCTATACTAATCTCTTGTTAGTTTTGCTGCTTGTATTCCTGGGGCTGATTTGCATTCCCTAATCCAGAGCTGAATCTCTTTGCTCTGAGTACTTATAGTTGTATGGATATGTATTTTTTAAATAATTAGCTGGAGGACTCTCCCCATAGAACTTAATACAGAATGAAGACATTTTATATAAATTGTTTAAATGGCATTCAAGCCAACTATGATTTTTTTTTTCTGATTTATCTTTTCATCTGGGAACAGACAAACCATATATTTATGATTTTTAAAATTAACTTTCCACTCTAACTCCAGCATAATATTTTTGAGAAGATTACTTTAGTGCTTGTGAAAGGATTGCAGCACAATTATGGGCCTTCCTCCATGTGAATTTTGCACTTCTAGACCCAAAACTGTAAGGTAAATACGGTTGGAAATGTGAGAATCTTCCTTTTCTTGGGATCCTCGAGAGGCACAGATCTGCTGCCTTTATTGTACTGTAGCCATTCATGCACCCAGAAGGGATGTGACCACTGCAGTTGCCCACTCAGATTATTTGATTTGAAGACACTTACAGACTAAAGCAGCTCAACCTTGTGTAGCAAAATCAGGAGTGCCCAAAGATGCCCAGGATTTCTGTCTCCTATCCTTCCCTCCCCAGTGACTGTGACAATAGGAGCTCTGTTGTATTATAAACACTGCAAAGACTATATCAATTTTAAAAGCCCAATTATATCCATTTTTCCAAATGTTTATTTTGTTTCTGAGAATTCTGGCAACATAATTCCCAGTCATCTTCACCACAACATAAATTACACACCTTTTTATCATTATATATTTAGCATGGGTCCATAGAACATAAGAATGGCTGCACTCAGAGCATATAGCCTGATATTTGCTCTTGAACCATGAGCGGTAGTAAACGACCAGGGAAGAGTATAAAAGTGGATTACAAATGGTATTTCTGGTTTCTTTGAGATTGTCATATTCTAGTTTCAGTTTAGTATTAGGAGAGGCGGTCACTGTCTGCTTGCCTTTTCCATGACTCTCTCCTGCAGGTGAAGCCCAGCTCCCTGTACTGTGCTGTACCTTCATGTCTTTGATCATTCTGGTTGCTGTTCTGTTGAAACTTTTTAAGCTCCATTGTCCCTTTTGAGCACATCTTCAGTACTGTATTTTTCATTTCTAATTTAGCACACTCTCCAAAATTGTCAGAGAATCAAACTGTTGTAAAGTTTTTGTAACCATATATAAGAAATCTCCCTTATTCCATAGGTCTCAGTTTTACCTATATTGTGGATTTACCAATTTTTAACACAGCATTGTTGCTTAGTCACATTTAATTTCTAACAAGAGCTATTAAACAGTCACTATTTTCATTTGCAAGTTTATGTAATGAACGATTCTAGGGTACATATTATAAAGACATAAATTTAAATAAATGCAGTCACCACTGGCTGCCAAAAAAACGCATGTTTACATTCGACACATCTGTCTTAATCATTAAGTGAATTCCACTTAACTGGAGCTTACATTCAAAGTTATCTTCCTGAGATGAATCCAAGTCAGGCAGAATGTCATTGCACAGGACACAAGGCTGAGGATATTGGAATGGTTACCAGGACTAGAAGTTACCATAAGCCCTTAAATTATTTTGTATGCAGTAGAAATCTTACAACCCAATCATCAATATCTTTGCAAAGGCAAACTTGGGTGCACGCCCTGCCTATGGGATTGTAACCCAGCTTTGATGGGCTAGAGGAATTTTCTTGGGAGTTAGCACGGCATCAGTCTGCTAACTGAAGAGAGGAATCCAGAAATCAAACCAGTCATGTATGTCCTGTTTTACTTTCCTGTATCTCTTTCCAAATATAATAGTTGATTTCATGAGCTTGGCTTTTTACTATAATAAACTTAGCTTTTACTGTCAGAGTACTCTGGATATTGTCAGTGATTTCAGGGGAGCTGCCAAGTCACAGGAATTTTGCTCTTTAGGAAGTTGCAGGTCTAAACAGTGAGACTGGTCTATCATCACGTGTCCAGCAAAAGGTCATAGTTCCCTGCTGGCTTCTCAAGGCTCCACAGGCCAACTGGAAGCTGGTATCACAGAGAACTATTTAGGGAGAAGTACCCTTCAAGAGAAACTGTTAGCTAAAATCTCCTTGCACTGCAGCAGAACAGTGAGGCTGTTGGTGGAACATTTGGCAGACTACTTGAAGAAAATAACAACTTCAGTCATGACCTAACATGAAGTTTATGATGTTCAAGCATGAGAGGGACTACTACACAGAAAGCCTGGCCAGCATTCCCTCTGATGCCCATTACATAATGAAATGACAACAGAATGGGTAGTGTTAGATTTGCCATGAGGTTTTTTCTTTTTATTATGTTTCCTTCTTTTGTGTCCCTCAGGATGCTTCAGCTTGCCTGGTATTTATCTCATTAATATATACATTTATGGCCAATCATCATTCCTGAATGTTCATTTTTATCTGTGGTTGCATCCACAGCCATATGTGCTGGCCTGTCAGATATAAAGTGGCAGCTGCAATTAGTTAGGCTAGGGCAGTTACAGTGGTGGAGGCAGCGGTCATGCCTTTTAACACTCCCAAATTGTGACTCTTCATAAATTAAACTGTAAGTGGTACTAGCAGAAACGCTGTTGTTCTCTAAGAAATGTAACAGTCTGAACAAACCTTTCTTCCATTAAATTTATCTAAAGGGAAGAAATGCCTCCTTCCATGAAACTACAACAAAGACATACAACCATTCACTTTTGCCCTCACTATCACAAGTCCTGAATGTAATTTATCAATTTAGTATGCTCATGTTATGTGGTTTTCTTACTTTCAGTGCACTGACTGCAGAGCAGTCATAGACCCAAATGTCTTTTCAAAGTCTTCCAACACAACAGACTGCCATGGAGGCAGCCCTCCAGGCCAGCACTGCACCGAAACCCTGTGGCACACACTACTCACAGCTGTAAAGTTAAATTACCTTAGGTGTCCTCACACCACTTGTGTCACTCTGCTTAGATCCAATGCGTGCAAAAGTAGCGTTCAGATGTTTTACACTTTCAGTGTGGATACGTTCTTACAATGCAATGCTGACTTGGCTCTCACAAGTGTTTTTTCAAAGAAAAAGGAGCAAAAAGGACAATAAATATTAACACACCTCATGATACTGGAGGTAGTGACAGTACAGCAACACAGAGAGCAGATTAGTTTATTGAACTATCTATAAATTACACTTTTTATATTTCTATTTGTACTAGAAAATATATTATTGAGGGAGAATATAATTTGTGGTGATTAGATTAATTAGACTGCTGGGATTCATTTTTCAAGAGGTTCTATCCTTTTCATACTTCTAAAACCCTAAATTGTGACTAAGCTATCATCTTAATACAGAGCTGAAGAGCACTCTCATTTCATATTTTCTGAATACCCCTTAATTGGGAGAGATGATTCAATCTAAGATTCCCATTAAAATGCTTAGTAAAGAGTGTAATTTTTTTTCATTTGCCATGATAACAACTCAAGCTTGACATGACAGTTACCTTAAGTTCAGTCAAGAAATGAACAGTTACTTGTTTGTTTAAAAATTAAGTCTATGTCCTTGCTTATATAGCAAAAGGTTATTGCAACACTATTCTGTAGTGCTGTATTTTTGCTGATTAATTTGTTTCACAGTGTATAGTGATACACTCATCGGCTGACATAAGATTCATTGCCCATCTTTTAATTAAATTGTTAAAGAATGATGGAGGATACTAGATTGTGAGAATACTGATTATATTTTACTAATTTCAGTCCACTTCTAAAACTTTAGATGTAAAAGCTGCTTTGAAGCCTATGAACATTTAAAGTATAATGCTTTTTTTGGGTTTAAACCTCAACACACGTTTTCTGCACAGTTAGCATTTTCTTTTATGCTCTGTTTCAATGTTAAATATTTCTGCAAATCATCTACTAATTTATATATAGACAGAAATAAAAAATATTGTTAATTTGGTACCAGGCATATGTTCTCGGGCATAATTGTTTCATATCAATTAAACTATTATCACAGTGTAAATGGTAAATATGGAACACATGACTTTTGTCTGTGCTAATTTTTGTCATAAACAGAGATCTCAAGAACTTAAGCATATTGATTCTGTAGGACTGGTGATCACCCCCAAATCATGGCAAGTCTTTCTATCATATCATTCTCTACAATCACCTGAAAGGAGGTTGTAGTGATGTGAGTGTTGGCCTCTTCTCTCAAGTATCAAGTAATAGAACAAGAGGAAACGGACTCAAGTTGTGCCAGAGGAGATTTAGATTAGATATTAGGAAAAATTTCTTCACTGAAAGTTGTCAAGCAATGGAACAGGCTGCGCAGGGAAACGGCTGAGTCACCATCCTGGAGGTATTTAAAAGATGTGTAGGTGTGGTGCTTAGGGACATGGTTTAGTGGTGGACTTGAGAGTGTTGGACTCAGTGATCTTAAGGGTATTTTCCAACCTAAATGAGATTGACTGAGTTTTGGAAAATGAAGGAACAGTAGTTATTCCTTCTTGCAGTTCTGTTTGTTCTAGATCATCTGAATAAAATTTGTTTTAGCACAGATTCTGTTCTCCAGATTCCACCTATACCACAGTACTTATAACCTTCAATTGCTTGGCAAGAAACTTGTAAGCAATACTTAGTGAACAAACGTATCTAGGAAGCTTTGTAGACTGAGGAAAATTTTAGGAAATTATGACTACAATCTGAGTGAAACAAAACAAGTCTGACATCTCTTGCTTAATCCACCATTTTTACATATTTCTGATTGTGTTTGTGTTCAGAGTAATTTATTTTGACACAATATTTCGGACAGATTTTACAAATAAAATCAAGCAAGTATTTTTACTTTCCATAAATGTCCTTGAGCTGAAAGACATAATTTCAGCTTCTCTACTGTTGACTTTTTCTTAAGAAGCTGCAGATTTTTTCAGTGTTTGAAAGTTAAGAGGTTTGAAAGAAAACTTAAAATTTACATTAATGAAACAAATCAAAACTCAAGGTAACCTATTGTATTGAAATATCACACAGATTATAAATGCAAAGAGTATTCTTATAAACATGCTTTCAATTACCTGAAAGAGGCCACTGAATTTCATTTGGTCACTCCTGAAATAAGCTGTAATTTTGGACTACAATATATCTGTAAGAACGGCATCCAGTCTTAATTTCAAGTGGTAGAGAATATCTAGAGAAGCTAGACTTCCTCAGTCTTTACTGTAAAATAAGCTAGAGCTCACATTAATCTTGTGAATAATTACCCTTTATACATTATTCTGGTTTTAACTGCATTTTATGAAGTGTAGGTAATATATGTAAATATAATGTTCCAATTTTGGTCTCACTAGTTGCTATAGAAAAGCAGTAACATTCTTCTAATTCATTTTTATATCTCTTTGCTTATGCATGGAAGAACAGTGTTAGAGACCCACCACATGGTTACTAACATAACCCCCAGGTCATATGTAATTGCTGTTTTTCTATCTTGTAATTGTTCTCTAAATTTGTTCTTATGTTTTGGCTTTAATTTACTGTTATTAGACCATGGTACCCAAGTTTAATAAATTAATGTAAATAGTATTCTTTAAAAAATGCATGAGGATGCAGGATGAAGCTTCAAAAGGACAAGGATTTCCTCCCATGTTTGAAGCTTATTCTATTAGTGGCAGCAGCTATAATGAAGCTCACAAAACTAAGGTCCTATTAAATATCACATCTGGCAGGCTTTGCTTAATCATGCAAGCATTTTAACTCTGCATTGGCAATGGTCTTACCATAACAGCAGCAGGTATCAGGTCACAGCACCACAGGTAACAGCTGAATCATTATGTAGGATATAGTGTACGACGTTTATAATAAGCTGTTTGAGATGGCTGATTTGCAATTTTCTGTAAGAGGTCAGAGAGTATATAAAAGCTGGATGGGGAAAGGATGAGGTGAGAAGATGCTCTTACCAGCTAACTGAGAGGTGGTGTATGACTGCCAATAGTCATTTCTCAAGCACTCAGTATACACAGCTTTTGGAGGTATGTTAGTCCTCATGTTAGGGAGGGCAATACTGATTAATCATATGAAGTTCACAAGGTACAGGTTGGTAGTTCTTATGGGTACCATAATTTTTATTCTTTAAGATATCATCCCAACCTGTATTAGGTAAATGGAAGGATGTAGTGAAAAAGTTGTCCATCACTCCCATGTCTTCACAGACTAGCAGGGGAAGATGAATGCAGGTTCTTCTCACTGTCCACAGGCTTCTGATACTGTATTCCCTCTCTTCGCTCTAATACAGCCATATAGGTAAGCTTTAAAACAGATGTAAATGAAATGTTAAAAATTTATCTATATCTAGGGGAGAAGACTGCCTTGTAATAGCTTGAAAGATTTGTTCAGTGGAGAAAACATCTTTTTCTTTGTATGAATATTAAATAGCTTGCAGCATTCAAAGAATGCTGAAATTATTTCAGAATGATAAAAATGAAGTACTACTGGGAGACATTCATATCCTCTAAACTGAGCTGCCATCCCGATAGTGTCATCTACTAGTGTTCTCATTTGGAGAATCTCTCCTGAAGATTTTCGAGAGGGTGACTAAGGCTTGTCTCCAGTGGTATTGATTGGTTCTTTAGGAAATAAACAGGTATCAGCAAAAATCTCTCCCATATTAAATACAAAGTAGGAGACATACCACTAGTTTAAAATATGTGATCTTTTAGGAACATCAGTATTAAAACTAATAATAGTTAGAAGCCTAGGAATTTCAGTGTCTTTTTCTATCCACAGTAGTTAGAATTGCTTTCTGTGAGGAATAAATATCCATAGGGATGCAAAAGAAGTCATTAAGAAAATTATAATATTTTACTCTGATTATTATAGGTTGTTAAAATGTTTCCATTACCTTCACTTAATATCAGATTTTTAAAATTATCCTCATATTCTTGATGAATATAATGATTTACATATTTATGTTGTTGCTTACTTTATTAAGTAAAATATTCAAAACAGCTAAACTTACAAAATCCTTTTCCTCTGAAAATGTCATATGCAAAAAGCTTCAATATGTGTGTCTATTTTTGTTATGCTGGAGAGATACACTTCAAGTTACCATGTTTTGGTTTTGATTTTTCTAGATCATAGGGAGAGCTATTAAAAGTTGGAACTTATTAACTAAACTTATGGTTTTGGTTAAAAAAATAAACAGCACATAGGAGTTTCTTACAGAGCAGAATCCTTCTTCCTCTTTGAATAACTTTTCTTTTATTTTTTTCTAGGATCTTAAAGAGGTTCGCATATTGCCTATCCATCCATGGTGTAGCCATCTCTCAGAAACTGAGTCTAGAGTCCCTTATCATATTTTCATTCATTGCACACTCTCTAGAGAAAATTGGACCCTTTATACTCACACAAAGAAGTCTGAAAATGATGAGTACTAAAGAGGGGCAATTAAAATTTTGTGTGCTATCAGCATTCACCTAAGAGTATGCTTAGGTGAATGCATGTTAATTCTCTCCTAATATAATTCCTTAAGAGATTATTTATAACTGAAATGTTGCTATTGTAGATGACTAACTTTGTAATGGCTTAAAGAGACCAAACACATTGGTAGTTTTATCTGATATTCTTGCTACCTTTACCAATTTAAAAATGTTTTGACTATCTACAGTAAACTAAATAATATTCAGTACTCCTTAAATTATATTATTTTGACTAATCAAACATCAATTTGCTCTTCCATGAAAAGTACACAATCTGAACTGATGTTTAACAGAAAAATTTATTATCTTCATGTAAAACAGCATTTCAATACTGTATTACAGTTATTATTGGAACAGATCAGACCCAATTCTGTGCAATAAAAAGACTCATTATTGATGTGGAAATTATGTACTTTTGTCTTAACTTTCCTAGAGAAGAAATAACTAGCATTCTCAAAGGTGTCATTTTTATATAAACCTTTCCACAGGGAGATGTGTAAGAGATTGTTGCTGAAATAACCACCTGTGCTGCTTGACTTGGGATTTTTTTTACACTCTCCTCTTTTCAGCTGCTAATGAAATATTCATACCTAAGACTAGTAAGTATCTTCATGTACTTAATTTTGATGATCCTCAAGATATAACGAAAAATGACCTGTGAGCTTGGTGTGCTGTGACACATCCCTAAATTAGCATCCACAATGACAGTTATCAAGACAGTGACTGAAACTTGGACAATAATTTTTCAATACTATAAATTTTTAGAAGTTTTTTGCACTTTGTCTCTTAATACATTCCTGCCTTCCTCATAGGTCCTATACCAACTATATATTTACCGTTATACCTCCAGAATTCAAAAGCCAGATTTTGTGTGGTGAGAGACAGCTCTTACTCTAGGCAACCACTAGGAAATGAAAGGTTCTGGGTTCTCAGGGAAGTAATTGCAGTGACTGTACTTCAAAATGCAGACCACTTTCCATTCATTCACCTAAAGTATTAAATTTATCAATTATATTTCCATGAATGGTGTTCAGTTGTCCCAACTTCTACCAACTAGCAGTTTGATGTCTACTCTGAAATAAGTCGCCTATACTGTAAACAAAAATAAGTGCTCTCAAAGAATGATTCATCTGATCCCCCAAAAAAGGTATCTAAAATAGCTGGTTTCTTTGATTAGTTTAGAAAAATTTAACTCAAACAGAATTAAGTTACATGAATCCACCCTATATCCCTGGCAGGATCACTCTGACATTCATGTCATGCCTGTTGGTGTTCAAGAAGCATTTGGACAGTGGTCTTAGATACATGGTTTAACTTTCTGATTGCCCTGTGTAGAGTCAGGAGTTGGACTTGATGATCCTCATGGGTCCCTTCAAACTCAGGATAATCTATGATTCGTATCAAACATTTACTTCATTCCTGATTCTGGAGTGAGGTATTAAAATGCATGAGCAATTTCACATCCTTTTTTATATTCAAATGCCAAACTTTGAGTTTTCATGAAAAATAGCAGAGCTGTTGAGAACAGAATAGGTTATGGTGGCACTCTCAAGAAATACAGGTAACCATTGGCATAGTTTCTAAGTTTTATTTTGCTACTATTTGCCAACAATGGAAAATACAAAAAAGCTTTTTAGTCCATATGCTCATGAGCAAGAACTGGACAGCTAATCCACAAACTAAGTATATAGCTTTACCATCCTGCTAACCTATTTAAGCTATTGACTGTTCAAACTTGTTAAAGACAAAATAAAATGTAAATTTTAAATTAATTGGAAAATTGTATGAATTTGTAGTTATCACAGAGTAATTAAAAACTATATTCATTATTTGCAAATGATTCTGCTGTTCATTGGGGAACTGAAATATTTTTTTCTAAATGTTTTGTTTTTCACTTTTCTAACTCAAGTTTTTGACAATCTAATATTGTTGATGTCTGTAACTCTTCTTCAAGGTTAAAAATATTACTGTGATATTACAGATGATAGAGAATTGCTTACAGATAAAGTAACTTTCAGAATTAGATTAGCCGAAACCATGTTAAACAAACAAACCAAATCAACGTTTGTAACTAGGCTAGGAAACCAACCTAAATCTGAATCCACTCAGAATACAACTATGAAGACAAAGATCCAATCCAACATTTATTCATAATAATAAATTATTTTCCAAATTTAGTCTTTAAGTACACATATGCACAGAGAAAGAGAAAAGCACACAGCATTGATACTTTCTTGGTACATAAAAGCTCTCTTTGCTTACAAATTTTTATTGCATGTACTAACTTAACAGCACCATGTGCTATTTACCTGCCTATCAGGTTTTTCCAGCCCCTTCCATTTCTTTATAAAATGTTTCTTTTGAAGTCCCAAGAGATACTTGCACAGGGTTTCTTAGCACCTGGCTGTTTGAGCAATCCCAGGAAAACTAAACATCATCCCTGTTGTTTATACCCCCCCTCCCTCTCCTAGAACTGTACTGTAACAACCTGAGAGTTCTTAACAAGGGTCAGGATCCCTAACCATAGCTACTTGTGTTTTATCCATATGGGTGCAAAATTAGACAAATAAGTGATGCAATCTGAGCTTTGGTCCTGCTCTCAAATATAAGAACACCTATTGCTGATATATACTTATATACATCTATGTATATATTTATATATTTAAATATCAGATGTACTAAGAAAACTCTTGGTTATGCTTTGATTGCCATTTTAGTTTTCCTGAATATATGGATTTTTCTATTCTGCATGTGAGTCTGTTTATCCAAGATAACATGCAATCCATTCACCATAATAATATGAAATTAATTTATGAACAAAGCAAAAAGAAAGTTTTCAAAGCAAAAGAAATTTAAATGTATGGTGTGTTGGTGTAGATGTAAATTATTTTGTTGTTCAATTCCATATAGCAATTTTTTTGCATAATATTTCTTGGAACCTTAGTTGAAGTCGGTGAAATAGGACAATGATAGAAAAATTTACATCACTTGAATTGTATACATAAATAAGTTTACTAAAAATTAAATGTAATGAAAAATACCAAAGTGAAGACAGTATGAGGTTTTGTAGTCAATCTGGTTTCATAGCACTTATCTTTTATACAAGGGGTATAAAGCATGCTAATAAAAATTATGTGGAACAGTGAACAGAAAGTGCTTTGTTGCAAGTATTATACCTGTATTCTAGAGGAAACGATCAGTGCCTTGTTCAGGAAAAGATGATAAAAAAAAAAATTGTTAATATGATTTCAATTTAAGAATGCATTTTTGGTATTACCAACCTGTCCCACTTTTGCCTTTCTTTTGTTTAGAGAAAAAAAAAAAAAAAAAAAAAAAAAAGTAATGTAGTAGTTCACTCTGTAAACTAGTAAGCCTGGCTGACAGGTAGCCAGATAGTTTTATCTTCTTTACTCAGAGTAAACAAAGTCTAGAACAGGAATCAGCAACTGCTACACTACTGCCAACCATACGCCAGGAGCAGATTTTTTCTAATGGCATGCATTAGGTTCTGTGCGATGCCAAAACCCAAGAGTCTCAGTATCTTGAAAAGCACATCTGTGAGAGGTAATAGTCCTATTAACGACAGCAGTTGATTAATGGCAACTTGCCTCTCTGGGAGGCAGCATCTCCTAGCAACTCTTAAGTTTTGTTTTGCACGCTTCATCTTTAATAGGAGAAAAAAAATATAACTCAGTACACCACCCTTCAGATCTGACTTGGATGTGATGTGGCTCATTGGTTAGAGAGAAATCAATGGGGCATGAATGAAAAAGAGCTCTCTGAATCCTGAGGGCTGAAAGCCAGAAGAGAAGATATCTTTCCATTTGATTGTAGGAGTAAATCCATCTCTCAGCATTAAAGTTTGCAACTTCTGACCTGTGACTGTTAAATGACCATATAAAAGTAGTAAAAGATTGTCCTTAAGAAACTGTTTGTCCAGAAGTCTGTAATCTTTGCTCTTGGAAGTAGCCCTTGCTACTGCCTTTGACACTGTCTGTATCATAACCTACACACCACACCTATCTCCTAAAGAACAGGATTATCTTAATACGGATCACTTCCTAAACCTATTACCTCCACAAATTTCAGATATAGGAATTGGAACAGAAGTCTGAATTTCTTGCAGAACATTCTGAAACATTATTTATTTTGATCCCCAAATCACAATGAAATTTACATTTTTTCATATCCTTGAAATTTTAATTAAGAAATGTCAAAATATTTTAGCATCATTAGTTTTAAGGATACACATAAGCATTCCCAGCGCTAAGATGTTTCATCATAGCTTTGTAAAGTGACCAAACTGCTTCATTTCAGGTCATTTCAATATTAAATTATACTTAACAAATGCAATTCCTTTTTCCATGAAGCTGTAGCATATAAGCCTCATGTGACATTTCTTTCACTAGGCCAGGATGCTATCATAAATAAATGTTCCAGTGATGGCCTTGATAAAAATGAAAACCACACTACTGAATGGGTGTGTAATTTTAGAGGATGTAGTACTATAGTCCTGCAGAAAATGTTGGCGGGCTGTGGAAATTTTTTCAATTAAAAAAAAAAAAAAAAGTCCAACAAAAATATCTTAAATAAAACTAATGGTGACTCAAAGAAGTAGCAGATGATGGCTGACAACCAGAGCAGTAACTTTTGTTTTTTATACAGCTGGATATGGCTGCTTAACGCATATAACTCTTCTGTCATGACTTGATTTGCTGTAACAAAGGTCAGGTTTAAATTTAAGGGGATTACTTAAAAAGAAAAAAACACTGGCTTGAGTTCCACCTATAAACCTTTGGGATAATTATATTAAACTTTCTGGTTCTGTGAGAGTTGATTTTCCTCACTCATGAATACAAATTAAATAGCATACAAAGAATATTCTTATTACAAGGAGAAAAAACAAAAAGCTAACACAGTATGTATGTAAGATAAGAATAACTAATTCTTAAAGTGTTACTAAAAAGCTTTTAAACAGTTCACTTTGTTCTTTTAGGGAACTGTTAAGCTACTGTTTTCCCCTCATGCAATGATCTTCACTCTTTAAAGTTTTTTTAAGTGTTTCTGGATTGCAAGGTCTGATTTGAGTTAATCTGATCTGGTGGTTTGTCATGTTCATGTTAACTCCTCCTCATTTCACTCTCCCCTAGACAAGCTTCACTGCCGTCCTTGTCTCCAGAGTCACACATTGGGCAGACACTTGCTCCCCTACCTGTTTTCATTTGCTGTTTAGGCACCCTCACTCCATTGCCTGCTCCTGCACTCATCCTGTCTCTGCTATCTGAGCCTCACACTGCTTTTTTTGTTCTGATAACCACTCTAGCCAACTCCCACAGCTCTGCTCACTGCTTATTTTATCGCCCCTCAGAAGGGCTCATGTAATATTTAGAAAGAGCATAGTCTTCCAGCTCACAGGAGGCTTTTAAACATTCTTGTTTAACACATCTTGCAGCAAAGTTTAAATTCACAAGAAATGCTAAGGTCACTTTTTATCTCTCTTGAACCTTAAGAAGACTTTTGCCCCGAATGTACCACCCATGTTGTCCCAGGGTCTTGTATTTGCATCCCAGTACCAAAAAAAAAAAAAAAAAGTTATATTTTCTAAGGTCAGGACACTTATCCCAGGCACATTTACACAGTTATTTGGGCCAGGCACATGCACACTATTACAAATTCAAACTCTGTAATTTCATGACAGAATTAAATCAGAGCTATCTCTCAAGAACACTAACAAAACAAATGTAAAACAATCAGATTTCATTTAATCCTTCTCATTACTCTCCCCTTCTCCAGATGCACTTCTTTTCCAGACTTATTCTCCTTCCTCTATCATTCCTTTCACTTTAGGCTTTCTTTACCAGGTTCATATTCATACATGACATGATACAGCTATACCTGTATATAGTATCTATAAGGCTACTGCTATCAGCATAGACTCCGGATAGCCTCAGAGTACAAAATACATAGGAAAACACTCTACAGTTGCAATTTCACTGGGTCACTTTCTGTATAGTACATCCTAGTTATTGCTTCAGCTTTGCGAAGTCTTCTTTACCCAGTGAGCTAGAAAAACATCAGTCAGGCTGTGCAAATTCTGACTTATATGAAAATCTGGTTAGAAACCTGAGCAGAAAAGAAATAAAGCTGTCCATTTTGCTGTTTCTTGCTTGGGGTCAGGACTTCAGATGCCTGAAAATGCAGGTTCTTTTGTTCAAAATAAATGTAAGGATTTTAACAATTAAAGTTACATTGTGTCAAAGACATTTCTTGGTCCTTTCAGGGAATGAAGAGTTCCCAGTGGTTTTCACATTCTCAGTAGTTTTAATGCTCTTTTCATACAGTGAAAACATGAAAGGTCTATGATTTATTAGGCTCAGGAGGAGACCAACAGGTTTCCAAACAAGGTTCCAACAAAATCACCTTCTGGATTTAGCAAGTGGCCTGAGATTTTTTAGTGAAATCTTATCTTTTTAATTAAGATATGCCTCTCTTGTTCCAGTGCAAAGTGTCTATTGAATTCTTAGCTCTGAAATGAAGAGAAGGAAAAAAGGCCTTTTTGAAAACATACAGTTCCGATTGATAAGTATATCCTGTCTCTATACAGCAGAGGTCTGTGTTAGAAACTTCCGTAATCCACTATATTGATAGCTATTTTTATTTTATTCTTTTTCTAATCACTTACCATCCTTGTTCTCATTTTTGCAGGGGAGAAGGGAGGCAGATACCATGGGTGGCCTGCAATACTATGTTCACACCATGTTCACTAGGTCACTTAGCTTATTATATGGTTAATTACAGAAATTACTTAGAGGTGGCTAGCATAGTATAGGGGTACTGATAGTGGGAATACTGGGACACTTTTTGTCACAGTCATACTGAAGCATTATCACTAATGCAAATAATGTAAGAGACACTATCTGGAAGTATAGATTTCTCAAGCATATGGCTCTGTCTTACTTCCCAATAAGATGTTCCTGCTGTTCCTTTCTAGACATACCCTAGAATGTGGGTGTTAAAATATTTTTAAGTGGATGTTATGGAGCAGATAGGTATTTTCAAGGTAAGAAAAATGCAAGTTCAATTAAAAGCCATATTCTTATCTGAAAAAAACACTCCACCTACCTAAGGTTAATGGAAATGCAGAGATTAATGGTAGTACAAGGGTTTCCATAACTGAAATAGGACATCTCTCTCCTTAGTTCACAAAAAAATAAAATATGAGATATAGTGACTTTTCTGTCCCTTTCTTACTGAGCTCTGTCACGTCACACTCAGATGAGTGAGACAAGTAACTTAGACTTGTAAATCCCCAGTGGAGTAGACAATGGTGAGACAAGCCTCAAAGTCCATGCAGAAACATTTAATAATTTCTCACAATGTACTAGTTGGATACATAATTGGCTAAGCACGTACTGAATTATGGCAAGCAATATAGTATACCTTGCATTATTTAATAGCAAAAAAGGAAAAGGGGAAAAAGAAAAGAAGAGATAGAGAATAGAGATCACTGGTCTGGGGTCCTGTGTTTCTCCTGTCCAAGTTCATCAGGGATGTATCTGTCTTGCTTGCTTCTTTCTATCTTTTGTTTGCTCATTTGCTTTCACTCCTCATGTCCCACTCTCCCTTCTTGGGTCTGTCCCCTAGGTCAACCCACATATCTATGTATCACATGCATGGGGAAGGGTAAGGTGATTCATGGGATGATGTAATTAGCATGATCTTGTTAATCTTCATTAGCATATTTGGGGGTGCCAGCTTTAATATGCATTTTTCAGATAATGAAGCAAAGACCCTTGAAACTTTACAAGATGCACCAGAGCAGAGTTGTCCAGCCTTCACAAGACTCCCTCTTCCAGCTGCATCTTGTGCTAATCAGGCTACCTTACCAGCTCCAGACTCCAAATTATTCACCCTGTGACTATAGTTTTGTCACTTGTGAGTGTTTGAGGCACTTCTCAGCTTGGAGGGCATTCACTCTCCCCCATCACTTCTTTCTTTCTCAGGCTGCTTTTCTCAGCCCCTGTTTTGGGGAGTTACAAGCTGGGTCACAAGCTCATACTGGGGAAGATAGTTCTACATGCTCCAGAAGACACTGGATCTCCCAAACCCTGGAATACACATGGAGAAAGCAAAGCTTCTTCCATTCACTTCACTCATCCATGTGACCCTCTTCATGTGTCCTGTCTTCTCTTCCATTCTCTTCTGTTTTCAGTCTTTCTTTTGAGCTCATTCCTTCCCCATTTGCAAATGGGGAGCATCTATTTAGTGAACAGTGTAAATTTTGGGTAACTGAGATCTGGAGTGACAGGATCGGTGACTTCTCTTTAAAAAAAAAAAAAGTTGACATATGAACATCACCTTTTTTGAAGTCTCATAGCAGTCCTGGTGTCTGAACTCAGAGTTTATAGTCAAGGGCTGCTGGGCGAACCTTCCTAAATACTTGAGAAGCAGGGTTCAAATTACATACCACTTTATGATTATTATTGTTCAATGACAGTCAGAATCTGACGGATGTGGGTAACAGATGGTCTGAACTCTCTTGAACTTAGACACTCAGATCGATCTTAAGTGTCTGGTAGATTATTGGAATATGATCTACAATTCCTGTGGATAGAAGTAACACCTGAAATCCACATTTCAAATATAACTGAGGGGAACACAATGGCCCATTTTATGTTTTAAATGCTCAGTGCTACAATGTCAGCAGTGTTATGAAATTGGCATCTGATATTATCATCAAATACCATGTAAAAATTCCTTGACCAAAATAAAGATACTTTTGAATACTCTCTCAGTACCTCAGATTTGTTTTATTATGGTGTTTTAATTATAAAATTAATAAAATTTTTGAGTGATATAGGAAAATCTCTGAAGAAATCAATAGTTCTGCCTTTTGAGTCTTCAGCACAGATGTGTGTAAATAACTCATGTAGCATGAGTACTTGAAATTTTAGGAAAAAAAAAAGAAAAAATTAAGTGTACACTCATTAATTTAACATTACGTAGCCCATGCACTGCAGTGTGTACTTTCATGGAAAAAAATATGCAATCACTGTAGACTGTACCATGGCCAAGAGTACCTAATTAAAGCTGCACGGTTAATGCTCTGGGAATTACATTTAAATTTGCATTAGTGTGCTACATTCATGTTATTTTCTGCAAAGGCGGCTTTCTGTGTGTATAGTGAAATCTGAAAAGTGTACGCATGCAAACGCGCAGAGAAGGAGGATCTTTAGTTTTCCTTTTTTCTACAGTCTTCATTCACGATTGCACTTTGTGCTTCAGAGCGCTGTGGCAGGGGATTTGGAGCAGCAGGCAAAGCTGCTGGCTGCAACCTCAGGTGGGCAGAACTGCGCATCACTGTGCTGGGGACCGCCTCTGCTACTGGGGCCACAGCCTCGGGGCAACAAACTGCCCCTGCTAAAGCTGACAGCAAGTCTCCTCCCTGCGCCATCAGCCCGTGGGGCTGAGCGTGGGGCCCCTAGCCAGGCGCCCAGCACCCAGGCCTGCCTGCAGGCCGGGCCCCCCTGGCGAGGCCCGCCGCCGCAATGGCGCCGAACCGCCGCGGCGGGCGGGAGAGGAACTACATCTCCCGAGAGGCGCCGCGGCGCGGAGCGTTGCGATTGGCCGGAGCCCGAGCCCAATCAGCGGGGAGGAGGTGGGCAGCGGTGCCGCAGGTGCGCGCCGGCGGAGGCCAGCGGGCGGGCGGCGGGGGGAACATGGCGCCGGGCACCGGGGCGCTGCGGCGGCTGCTGCACCTGCCGGCTGGGAGCTGTCTGCTCCTCCTCCTGCTGCTGCTCCTCCTCCTCTGCGGCCAGCTCGGGGGAGGACAGAAAAAGAAGGAGGTAGAAACGTTCTCTTCTTTCGCCATCGCGCCCGGCGGAGGGGCTGGAGCTGCCCTGTCGCGTAGCTTCCCCTTCGGCAGCGCCGAGGCTGCTCCCGCTCCGCCCGGCGCTTCTCCGCCCTCGCCTCCCCCGCCGCCCCGCTCCTGCCCCGCCGGCTCCTCTCCCTCCCCAGCCCCGAGGGGGCGCCTGTGGGGGCGGAGGGCGCCGGGCAGCCGCTCACCCCGCCCCGCGGAAGATGGCCGGCTGCCGGCGGAGGCGTCTCCGGGGCGGGCGGGGGCCGGCGCCGCGCGGCCGCCCGGTTCGCGGTCCCCAGCGTGATCCCTCATCCAGCCCCGGCGGGTGCCACCCCTTGCCGTGGGCCTGTAAGTCCCCGGTTTTGAGCGAATAAAGGCAAGGGCCGCGGTTCTGTGCCCACCCGCGGTGGGCCTGGGGTGCCTCTGCAGCCCGGCGAGGGGCGCTGACCTACGGTGAGGTGTCAGGAGGATGGAGTTCAGCCCCGTGTTTGTGCTGCCAACTAAAAGAAAAGCCTAGAGTTAATAAATAACACTGAAGCGATGGCAGCAGGTGTGTGTGTGCTGGCGTAGGTACTGGTACTTTCTTTCAAGGTGTCTTGGGAGACATGGAGGAAGGAAGGAGCAGTTTTAATTCCATGTCAGTAGCAATAGTCTTATCTTCAGCAACTTTTGCATTAAAACAGGAAAGTGTGCAAAAATATGTAGTGTAAATACTTGCCTTTTTCAGTCTTTGGTGCTGCTCGAGCTTACTACTCTTCTCTCCCTAGCTTGTCCTCGATTTCAGGCCAGGTTCTCATATACCCAGCACTAGGCTAACCAGTAGAGTCACTTTACAGTTTCTCTATAACTTCATTGAGAGGAGGAGATAACTTTTTACCAAACTGTAGAGTTTTATTTTTGGTTACTTTTTTGCATCTGTTTTCTGTTGTTAGTGTTGCCAGAGGACTTGTGCTTTGTGGAGGAGAGGGAAAGAACAATTTTGCTAACGGATTTTCTCTTTGAACTATCTGCTCAGAGAAAGAGAAAGATGGTTAAACTTGTTTGTTTTATTTTGTTTTTCTTTAAAGAAATAGGTACGTTACTAACGCTTATAGGCCAAAGAAGTAAAATGAAGGGGAGCAAAGAGGGAGATGCTGATGTTTTCCCTCTGGTGTCCGGTGGCAGGACTCGAGGGAATGGCTTAAAGCTGCCTCAAAGGAAGTTTGGATTGGATATTAGGAAAAAGTTCTTCACCGGAAGGGGTGGCCAATCGCTGGAACAAGCTCCCCAGGGAAGTGGTTATGGCCCCAAGCCTGTCAGTGTTCAATATGTGTTTAGACAGTGCTCGTAGGTATATGGTTTAACTTTTAGGTTGCCCTGTGTAGAATCAGGAGTTTGACTCAATGATACTCATGGGATCCCTTCCAACCAAGGATATTCTGTGATTCTAAAAGGCTAAATTTAATATGTAAAATCCTTAAGTATCTAAATAGTGGTCTGACTTTGTGGTCTTACTAAGTTAAATAATAATTGAGATAAATCCCTTGGACATCTGTGAAAAATGAATACCTTCAGTCTATGCATACTCTTTTTCCCTCTTTCTGGAAAGACCAGGCAGTAATGTGTTGATCTTCTGATGCTATAATTATCTTCTTTTCAAAACTTTGACTTATTAGGGTTTTTTTTAACAAAATGTGTTTAATATTTGACAGTCTTGATTCTCTCTTGCAGTGGTGTGCTGGCATTGCAGCTTTCATTGAGACTTTTCATGTGGAGTGCCAGCTGTGCTACCAAGATAGCTGAAATAATCTTTATTTCTTTTTAAATGGAATTCTTTCCTAACAAGTAAATAATGGCAAATTAAAATGGAGATCTACAATTACTTCCTATAAAGTTTCCCAGTCCTACTGCAAAGGTGGTACATAACAAGATTGAAATGGATATTTTTTGTCTAGCTGTTTAGTGCAGTTCAAGCTGTCATTTCTCCTCTGCAAAGCTTGTTATTTTTTTTTTTTTTTTTCCTTTTTAACTGATTTAATTAATTAACACGTCTCAGTCTTCTGCATTTTTTTACCTCAATTTTTTTCATCCCTGTTTAATATTTTTCTGTTGAGGCAATGGACTAAATACTGCTCATACAGACAAAGTACTTAGTGGTTTTATGCAGACATACTGCATCCACAAATGCATCTCTCTAGAAACTGGTGCAACATTGTAAGTGCTTGCTTCACTTTAAATTCAGGCTTAAAAGAAAGTAACTTAGTGCTTTTCAGGGTTTTAGATTATGAATATTGTTTTGTATGCGTCTGTGTTGTATATGTTACAGCTCAAGTCTGGCTCCTTTTCTTGCCCTGCTAATCTCATGTTGAAAGCTGTAGTAGTTTGCCCAATATACCTGGGGGAAAAAACATCTGTATGTGAAAGATGAAGTTTGAACTTTCTTACAGTAAGCAGTTTGGAACATTTCAGAACCGTTCTGAGGAAAATTATGTGAATTGAAAGAGCACAGGATCTTGTGCCATGGGAGGTTCCTGTTTACAGTACTGTCCAGGAGCACAGTGGTAAAAGGCAAAGATGATTGAGGTTAAATGTGTAGAGTGAACCTAAGTTCTTCTACACAAAGACTGATAAGATTGCCGTAGTTTTTATGGAAGTTGGAAAAATGGTTGAGCATACAGTCAATGGTTTCAGAGTGAACACTGCAAAAGGGAAGTTAATGTAGTATGGTTAAAATGTATATCTCATGAGATAAAAAGAAATCACGTCTCATTCCTCTTTCCTACTTACTTTGTGCGTGTCTTCCTTGGAGTAGTTGTCTGGAAAGAGGTTAAGAACTAGAGAAGGGAAACTTCTTTCCCAATCAACTTTTAAAAAAACCTTGAGTAGTTGAAAAGTACTTGAAAATGAATTACTTGAAAAAAAGAAAAACTTGATATGTTGGAATTGGAGCTTAAGCAAGGAAAGTATTTGTGGTGCAGACGGTGATTTTTAAATTTATTTTTTATGTTTTCTTAAATCATTGACTAATTGAAAACACTGCTTGTATGATTTTAATTCTGTTGCTGAGCAGTACCTCTGAATAAAGTGGAGTAAAAGAAAAAGTTCCTGGTTATGGAAATAGCAACATGGCGCTGAAGACGGACTGTTCTCTTGGAAACTATATTCATAATGGGAGAAAATAATTAGCTGTTTCCACAGTGTCTCAGATAATATATTGGCATTAACATACATGGATTTTCTGTAAGGCATGTTCCCAATCCTTTTAATGCTTTTTATGTATCTCATAGAAATTTTAAGTAGGTAAAACTATTAAAATTTGAGAGGAATTAGAAAGAGAATATTACACTTTCGAAATATACTACTTGGCTTTTTATTATAAATTGTTTCATGTGGGCAATTTATATAGATAAATAAGATTTTTTTTTGACTGAAACATGTAGAAGCAGAATGTTGGCTTTGCAATATTAAAAGCACTTCTCATAGAGGGTAGTTAATTTTTGAGCTTTCAGGTGGATGATTCAGAAGCCTAGTTAAGCCACTGATACGCAGTTGGAGTAGCTATTTTTCTGTGGATAAGTTTGTCATTACTGCTAAATCTGTCATAGGGAAGCTATCTGTGTAGACCAATGCATCCGCTTTGTTCAAGTGGAAGTATCTTGTTGAGCTTTTATCTAATAAAAAAGTGATGATGTGTAAAAACTTTGTAGTAATCTTACTCTTCTGTAATGTAAGCTTCTGTAATGTCTTAGTTTGCCCTGACTATTTTTGAAGTATTTAAAAACTGATATCTCTATCACTATTCCTTACTTTTTCTTCCCTATGTCTCTCACCCTTTCCCCAACTGGGTTTAGAGGTTATGGCAATTGTGAGAAATTGTAGAAAATAGGGTTGGAAGTACAATGTAATTGATCCTTTATCCCGAAGCTCAGCTGTACTTTTATTGTTCCCTACATCTACCTGCTGTGCCCTTAGAAGCCTTTAGTGGTGGTGGCTCTACAACTTACTTAGGTAGCCTATTACTGTGTCTTATTGTTAAAAGGAATTTTTTTTCCCCAAAGATCTAATCTAAATTCTGTGTGTTTGATCCCCACATTTTTGAGCCTGTTATTTCTTGCCGTTATCGTGACCATAGAGAGCAGATTATTCTTTGAGGTGTTCTTCATTTAGTCAGGGGCTAAATGTAGCATTTGAGAGTTTACCAGTTTTGTTTGTTTGTTTCCTTTCTTATAAGTAAAGCAACTGTGTATCTTTTTAAGGCTTTGAGTATTAAATGTGATAATTTTCCTGAGAGAATCTTCAGTCATGAACATACTTTCCTCTGTTTTATGTGAAATTAACTGGGATAGGTTGGCAGGATCCTCTTGTTTCTGCACCATGTGTTCTTGTTTTCCTTTGGGTTTACATACTAAGCCTGTCTTATTTATTCAGGGTTGTTGATGATGATTACCATGTTTCTTTCCCTGCAGCCAGAATGGTACCTTCTGCTTTAAAATTCCTTTCCTGGTCTAATTCGTGGTGGTGTTTCACCATAAATGTAGAAATTATTACCCTCTCAGAGATAAGACCCACAAAAAAATACAGCAAAACCTCCTGCCCTTGGTCTCTGTTGCTCCAAAATGGAAAGGGCACTAGTTAGTTTCTTCCTCTGTCTCCTGACACTCTTTTTGATGATCTGTAATTTTCTTTCTTCCTCATAAATGTTCTGCCTGGATATTTAATTTAAAGAATGAAATGATGAGAAACATGGTAGAGTGAAGAAAAAGAAAAGAGAAAAGATGTATGATGAATGACGAGTGTTCAGCATAGATTCAATGGCTTCTGTAGTGTAAGAGACAGATTCTTGATCCCTCAGGATCTCTGATACTATTTCAACAAAATAATGATAATGAAAACAAGTTTATTCTCTTTATCTCTTGAAATGCTGTTTAACATTAAAACTTGAATATAAAGCATTTTTGGTCTTCCAATTGTTAAAATTTTTGTTTTGATCTCCAGACTGGAGCACTGCATGGCTTTGCTTTTGAAACAACATGCAAGAAAATGTTTTTTGGTTGTACCAAGCGTAGACTCCTCTTTAAAAAATTTATTAAATTTGAGATGTGGCAAAGGTTGAATCTGTGAGGGGAAACTTGGTCCTGACTATAGATTCAGCTTCAGGCCATTTTAAAGATGTATTTTAAATGGAGGGTTTACATTCATTTGTGTAATTTGCCATTTTGTCTATTGTTGCAGTAGAGACAGAAGAGTGTTTTTCAATCAGTGCCTAAAAATTTAAAGTAACTGTCCTGGTTTTGAAATGAAATAACAGCGATAAGTCATGCCTGAAAATGTAAAATTCTTTAAATGCAATTCTAAATGTTTTTCTCTACTCTGGACTAGAAAGAATGGGAAGAAAGTGTTTGCAAGAATTCTTTATTTTCTGCTGATTTTTACAAGCAGCAAAAACCTCTATATTCCTTCTCCTTCTAATTAACAAAAGTTTTGGAGAAACTTGACAAAATTAACTAGCAGTTCTTATTTTAACAAATCTGTACGGAAAACCTTGATTTCTTCAGTGATTGCATACAATAAGTGAAATAAAGGGTACTTACAGCAGCCTGATGGCGTTTTATAATTAGAGTACTGAAACTTTTCTATCCCAGATGTCTGCATTTGGAATCCTTGCTGTCATAAGACAGATCAGTGGTGTAATTGATCTTTTCCCCTGTTCGGTTCTATAACTGTTTATACAGCACGTCCTGTGCAACCACATGGAAGATACAGATTGTATCTGCTTGAGTTCTAAGTGCTCTGGAAAAATCAGTCAGTACAGTTAGAGTGAAAAGCATTGGGGATTTTGGTACTGTTTTGGATCTTCAGATTTATTCTATTTGTTTTTAAAAGTGTTTTGAAGGTCAAGTTTTATTGGCTAAGATAATAATCAGAACTAAAAAAGGAATTTTACCTGGTATTTGTTTTAGGCCTATTCCTCTTGCTCAAATAAAACTGAAAGCAGGCATAATAAAAAAGTATTGTTATCTTTTCATCTAATTAGATGAGGTGTTATAAGATAACTGTATATATAAAGAAATAATACCTAATTTAATGTTTGATGCAGATATCAAATGTAATAACCATTTTTTTTTTTTTGTTATAACTTTCAATAATGAGGGATTGCCATGGGAAAAAAATGGAAGATATTTTATAGTAATCCTCAAAGCTGCATTTCAGATAGAGAAACTCAATTTTATATGTTATTATCACAAGTTCTTCACATTTCTAAGAAAGATAAGCAAGTTGATACTTGCATTGAATGGATTGCTTCTCTTGTGATGGGATGAAAAAAACTGGAAATGTTTTGGTGACAGACAATAATTCCAGAAATTTGAGATGGAAAAGATTTGTACCCTTTCCAGGACAGGTTTCTTTGTGACAGCACTCTTCTTCTTGATTGCTAAAGTGGTAGCAGGGCTTTTACTGTTTCTCTGGGGAGACTGTTTTCCCACCTAATAGCATTTACTGTTAGGATTTTAGTTTCTTCTGATGGTTGTTTTTTCTTTAGTTTCTTCTGATGGAATTCCCCAAGTTCTTCATCTTCCTCTTAAGCTGTTGTAGTCCTTAGCCTAATTATGCCATTACATTACTTTTTCTTGTTATTTTCTTCTGAATCTAAGGCAACTTATTTTTGAATTTCAGACGTACTGGTTGTTAAGTTTATCAGAGTTTGGCTGTGTTGCATAAAACATTTGTCTATCAGGTTCATAAGTGGTAGTTGCAGTTGTGCCATCCCTTTGTGGAATGACATTTTGAGCTCACAGAGTTGCTCAAGGTTATACACTATAGCATCTGCTTGAAGGATAAAAGATACTTTCTGCTCTGCTTTCAGTCTGGCTTTTAAATAATTTCATCATACTATTACAAAATTAGCACGTTCAGTTACTTGCCTATCCAGTTGCCTTCCATAGGCCAACTATGACAGTGTCTAGCCCTGAGTCTTGTATTATTTACATTTCTGTTTATTTTTTCTAGATTTTGACGTCCGTGTGTTCATGTCTGAGCCATGTAAATGTCTCTTCAATGGATAGATTTGAGATTCTAGAGAAAAAGTGTAGGCAATACAGTAAGAAACCCTACTAAAGTATAAGGTTCATTTCTGAGTTTTATTTTATAACTTCTATTAAACAGTTTTGTAAACTTGATTGTTTTATGAAGTCCATTTATACTTAGACTGTTTTTCATGAGTCATGAAAATAATTGACAGTTGTTCAGCTAATTAATTAGCTGATGCCCTTAATATTATCAGGTCCTGCTGACTACACATTTAGGGTTTTTTCAAGTATTTTGTTTCTTAGATCTTGTCAGTGGCAGAGGTATATTCTGAATCCAGAGTTAAGCCTTTAACTCAAAACTGTACTGTCCTTCAAGAGTCTGTTTGTTTAGAATAATTAATTATTATATTGCAGTGGTTTTTTTTCTGCACTATGCTGAAGGATATAGTTATTTTAACAATAAAATTAGAGGTATTTTTTTTATTGGTGCTGCTTAAACTTTTATTGGAAACTAGATGCATTGTCTTTGTTTACTTCAGTGGCTCAAGTTATTACTTAAAGCATTTTGTTCTTTTTCTTTCTCTTAGCTATCATTAGCTCTATATGACCCTCCTCTACTTTTAGTAGTAAACTAGAATGAAATCTAAACTGCATCTAATGTGTAATTACTAAATTCACCAGGGTACTGATATACTAAATATATGAAAATTAAAATAATTTTTATTTTTAATTCTCTTGAAGTATTTTAATGTGAATCTTTGTCTTGCTATAAAAGACATAACTAGAGACTCAGATTCTGCAAGGGAGATTAATGTGCAGGATGATAAAACTGAGCAGACAGGATGCTTTGAAATACGGCTCCTTTCTATACTTTTTTTTTTTTTCAAGGTTATCTGACAGTATAAAGAAGGTATTTGAATACAAGTAGAAATCTGTTTTGACTGACAGAGGTAATGCTTTTCTAGATACCCTAGCAGTTGCAGAGCTCTGGCTACATACAGTGAAGGAATAAATTAGCTATACTAGCATATGTTTAGGTGTTTGTGGAAGAGAGGAATTCAAACTACAATTAGGTGAGGCACTCATAAAGCAACTTAGTAACGGAAGGAGTAGGGCACCTCATCATAGGTTGCAGTACCAGCACTCTGCATAGTCTGTGATCTTGAACTAGGGAATAAGGAATGCAAAATGCTTCTGAAATCTTGTCCTTCTCTAAAGTTTGGATGCTAAAGTCAGAACTGTAAGACTGTGCTGTCCACTCTGTGCTGTCCAGAATTTGGTATAATTTCCCAACATAGAAGCTTCAGCTACAGGAGGAGGAGATAGTGGTGATGACTGTACTGATTCTTCAGTGAGGACTATGTACATGTTCCTTAAAAATTATAACAATAAAAAAACAAAGTAATAATGTAATCAGTTGATTAGAGTATTGCTTTTTTTACTTTTTTTTTTTTTTCCCACATGGTGATGTATTTATGGTTAAGGTCATGTATACTCTGGTGTCTGTTCAGATCATGTAAGGTGGTGCAAGCATGCCTATTGATTGTGGTTTACAGGATATGGTTTCAGGGATTTCTCCTGAGAGATGGGATTTGAATACTTCCATGTTGATGAAGATCATATTGAATCCACTTCTTATTTGGTCAAACACTTTAAAATTTAGAGGAGTGCACAAACGCACACAGCAATAAGTAGGTTTTGTTTTCAAGCATGCTTTTAAAGTAAATACTCTGTGATGCCTTTTACTGAGATGTTTTTGGGTATCAGTTAGCTATTTTCAGGCTGTGCTTAAGATCAGATGCCTAGAGGCATTAATATACTTGTTACCTGCTTTATCAGTGTCTTCAGTGAGGCCATAACTTGATCTCACTGCAAAGTCTGTCCTACACTGCAGAAGTGTAGGGCATGTTCAGGGGCCTAGAGTATTGAGAATTCTTCTTCCTCCTTTACTGCTGTGTCTGAGTATTTTTTACATGTAGGCTACACAACTTTGTAGTTGGATATGAGGTAGAATTACTACAAGTTGTAGATGCCTTTGGTTAATGAACTTCATTACCTTTTATCCACTGATCTAGGCAGTGAAAAACAAGTTAGCTAAACATGCAAACCTCGTGTGCAGTGTAACATTGCACATGCTCGTGATGTAAATGGAAACACCATCACATGTTTCCTTGAACCAGTGTGTTTTGGGAAACAAAGGCAACTTACTGAAGTTAACTTCTTTGATAAAGATGGGGGGGGGGGGGGGCGTTATTATTATTGAGCTGAAGAATAGAGAAAGTACTTAACGGAAAATAAAACCTCTTAAAAGCTATTTTGAAGTGAAGAGGGCATAAATTGCCAGGGATTTATGTTTATTCTAGCTCTGTTGTATACAACAATCTCTTTGAGATGCTACCTTGCCTTACTTTTTTGAAATAGTCCTAGAAGATATATTTTTTAGTACAATAACTAAGCTAACAGAATTTAATGGGACATATAAATAGGTTAATATGACACTAAATGCAATGCTTTACTGTAAAAGTATGAAGAAGTGAAACTTTGTATTTGCTCTTATGCTTGTACCTTCCTAACCTCATTTCAAAAAAACGCTTTAGATTTTCATCAACCATTTATGTTGCCATTACACTGTAAGAAGGCTTTCAGGCTATCTATGAATCTAGTAGTTGAGTATTGCAAAAATCAGTTCGAAGTGCATCAGTCTTTATGGTGATGGATGACTGAAGTTGATAAGATTTCTTATCAGCTACCAGCCATAAGCCTTAAATGAAATTGCTGTTAATGGCACATAAGACTTCATTAGTAGCCAGATTCCTCCTGCATGTTCTCTCAGCAAGTCTTAGATTCTTCTAACTTATCTCATGCTGAAATGTGACTTGCTCAATGAATGCCCTGATCAGGTACGAGTGTTGTATCTTGATCAACTTTTTATTTTCTATGAACAGTTGATCTGAATTTGAGGCAAAATGACTGTGAAATATGATGCCACACAAATTGCGTGTAAATGTATTAAAAAGCACACAGTAAGATTCATGCATTTCTAAACAGACAAGTTTTGATTATCCAAACAAATATTGTTTTGATCTAACACAAATATTTTGGTCATGCTATTTAGATGTGTCCTTTTGTTACATTTAAGAAGTAATTGTTACCACAAAATCCAGATGGTGATATTTGATAGTTTCATTCAGGAAATGGTTCTAATGGTATTCTTTAAGGAAACATGACATGACCTTGCCTTAAAAAATAGTAAAAATGTTTACCAGGTTTAACTATTAAGATTTAAGAGAAACCGATTTCAGTGATCAAATGTATTCGTAAGTGAGGGTCATTAAATCTTTTGTAAATCTATCAAAGAGTAGAAATTGGTAGTGTGAAGTTGTCTGAATTTGGTATTATTTTTGGATCACACTGGTAAATATTTTAGTCAGAGTTTGTACTTTTGGTAACCATATGACTGATTGGCTTTAATGCATTTCATTGGAAACTTTTTCATCTTTCAGTTCTATGCCTGATTTCTACCAAAGTTTCCAAATGAAGTGGAAAGCGAATGGCAGAAATTTCACCAGAATTTGAAGGAGGACGTCAGTCCTAAGAAGCTTAATTGAAGTTCAAGATCTAGGACTGTTATGCCTCTTACTTGTCCACAGCAGATGGATTCAGTTATTGACAATGTGACAGTGCTTTGAGTGGGTGAGGCAGGAATTGACAGAAATGGTGCATTAATACAGAAGTTACTGTGTAAATATTTTCCTTCTTTTGTGAGATACTTCTAAGCTAGGTGTAGATAGAAGCTCTTGTCTACGTTTTCTTCAAATCTCTCTTTATTGATAGCAGTGCACTAACTTCTTTAGTAAGCAATTTGTTTAGAAACTAAGATAAAACACTATTAATATCTGCTGGACAGGCTCAAGATATTATCATTGTTTTTAATTTCCTTTATGCTTTTTTTCTAATATTATTAGCATTGCTAATAATTTTCCACTTAAAATATATGGTAGGCTTTCCCATTTTTCTGTTTGTTTCATCTAAGCTGGATAAATTGGTCAATACAGATTGGTTTTTATGTAGATACACACCTCCACACACACATACACACACTGAAATAGCATTCACCTTGGTGTTGACAGCTGTGAGTTTTTATCTTCCTGTAACTCTAAACCTAGATCGTGTAAATGATCCAAGTGCTTAAACCAGACCTCATGGAGAATACAGCTTTCAGAATAAAATTTTCATCTAAAATGCTTTCATATAACTGCATATTGGATCTGGTGGCTGCTAACATTATTCCGTTTCTTCATAAGTAATAGGCACCTGAAGTTCTGCTTTGTACATATGGGAAGGACAATCACCTGATCTGGCTTCTTGTGTTTTAGCCTATTCTGTGCACAGAAACTAGGCATTCTGAAGTCATTGTGTGCTATGAAATAGTAACATTCACTATAGGATCAAATTTGTCAATGAAATGTGACATCTCAACCTTTGATACAGTAGCATTGTGATTAAGAGTATGTCTGGGAAACTGAAATAGTGGGAGCAGTTAATATTAATTTGATTTCTGGGAAATGATACCTTGTTTCACATAAAGGATCCTAAACACTTGTCTGTCTGTTTCTCTGGGTGCTTGGAACCTCTTAAGGTGGTCTGCGTTATTGTTTTAATCAAAAAAGCAGGCTCCTTCTCTGAAGTAGATCAGTTGTTTTCCCCCTTGCAATGCATTGTTTGCTCTCTGAAATGGTCTGAGTGTGTGAACTGGATTCTACTACTGGAATTGAGCTGGAGTGTGCACTCCAGGAGTGCAGGTACTACGCTCCAATAGCTAATCCACATTCAGTCATTGGAACTAGTTTAGAATTAGTTTGAAGCAAAATCCTTCAGGGTGTGGGTATTAGGGTTTCAGCACCAGCTATTTTGTTCTGCAGGCCCATTCCTTTGCATTGCACTACTCACTGGTATCAATCTAGTCAAACTGTCCCCTTGCACAGTCAGAGGGCTTCGGAGAAGGTTGCAGGATTCCCTGGGCCACAGAGGAGTGACAAGAGGGAAGATAATTTTCTAGCTGAATGATGATCATTCAAAAGAGGGAAGTCCCGGGTTCCCACAGCTATTTATACATTTAATCCAATAACTGTTTAGTGTAAAACATTGTAATACAATCTGTTCAAGTAGGTTTACTTGTCCACCATCTGGACATGAGTGCTGCCTGCCAAACCTCTAAGTTGGGAAGCACACAGAGGGCAGTAAAAAAAATCAAGGTTACTTTTAAGTAGTGAGAGTTCTTCAGGATGACCTCTGTGCACTCATTTTCTCTGTTTAAGCTGCTATCACCTTCTCGGTTGTAACTGCCTTTGTCAGTGGAGGTGGCTGAAGGAAGTAAATGTGGAGTACAGTATGTCCAGTGCTTGAAGGGCTAGTCCTTGAATATTTAGAAGTAATGGGGACCTTGCTGGGAACACAATGGTGCTCAGAGCAGCTTTTTCTTTTGCTGTTCTAGGCTGTTCGTATATTGCAAGAATGTGGAGCAGGAGGAGATTAAACAAAATCTGGGTTGTAAGTACCTGGTGACAGGCAGGAGAAGCTTGTTTGAATCTGGAATTCATGGTTCTAGTCTCAGTTCCTATCTGCTGTAGATCCACATTCCTCAGTTAACTGCTTCTGTGTGGTTTAGTTAAACTAAGTACCATGTTACATCTACAGATACCAAGCAGAAGTATAGCACAAGATTATAGTGGTGTTTGATTTAGTTTACAGGTGGTAAAATATCACCATGTTTTGGCTGGTTTTTAATGGAATGCTAGATGGTGGGAGAGGCACTAAAGCTGATAAGTTTATTTTAGTGCAAAATATTTTATACTGTAGTAAACATTAGTAAGTGGGCTGCATCAGAAAGCAATGAAGCCTGAAGCCACCCCGCTCAAGGCTTTTAGTTGAGATATTGGAGGTTTAGCAGTCTGTAGTGCCGTCAGTAGCGGCACTGATAGAGACAGTTCCACTTATGTAAGAACTGAATGATATTTCTATCCTCAGCCTCTTCATAAATTTAGGACAAATATGCTGATGATTTAAGTATGTTCTTTTTACAAGAGTCTCAAGTGAGCTGTGTTGGAGAGATCGTAGGTCCAAGTATATATTACATATTCAGGTGACATAGAGTTTTATAGAAAGTAGAACTTTCATCTTTAATTACATTTTTCTTGTCCCACATTGTTCGAGAGCTATAATTATGGTTGTGTTAGTGTATTAGTCTATTGGCATGTATCTTGAGTGAAGCTGTTCAGTTGTAGCAACATCACTTTTTTGAGCAATGAATGCATTGTGCTCTCATGCAGAACTCATGCTTGCTTGGCTGTGAGGGAGAAAATTGCAAGTTCATTAGCTGATACAGCAGCTTTGTTTTCCACAGTAATTTGAAGTCTGTACTTCTCCCAAGAAGTGAAAATATAACTTTTCCTGAATGTAATGAACTGTTTTGATAGTAAAAATATTCTGGAGGAAACACGTTTTCTCTGAAGTCTTTAAAGTGAATCTTGAGTCTACAAAGAGTTAAAAGAGTATGCTTTAAAAATAAGCTTAGAGAGACACTTTCAGCTGGTTTTCACCATTAGCTCTATGGTGACTTTGTCTAAGAATGAAATATGCATAGACCTTTAGAAACTTGATTTCAGGTTAATGTCAGAAGTTAATTTCATAAGGTAAAAATTTAGACTTCATGATATAGCCATATTTTTATGAGAACACAGTGTTACCTTGGTAAACACTTATGTCAAATTTTTACTTTCCTAATGTAGACATTAATTCCACTTCAGGTTTCTTCAGTGTGAGTTATTGAGTTATCCACTATAAAGTACCTGAATTTTTAATATTCAACACAGAAATTAATGCTGAGTCTGGGTGTTTAAACATCCTTTTCTTAACATATTTAAACCATTAGGTTTTGCATTAAAGCTTCCTGAGCACTTGTATGGTCTTGTTTTAGCATTTAACAATGAACTTCTACTTTAGACTTATTAATTGTACTTATTTTTTATTCAGATCAAAATTATGTGCTGGTATCAATGAATAGTCTTTCCTTAAATTACTCAGAAATAGATCTGAAACTGCACAGTAATTATTTTATGTTAAAAGGATTAAGGGCTTTATCTATCACTGGAGATTGTCTACCTCCGGTTGAACCACAGATTCCATTCATTAATTTAGCACCATGCTATGTGCTTTGTCTTCCAATGAATGACTTGCCAGGGAAGGCAGTATTCTGATCAAAGGAACTCCTGCTCAAGGAACCGTGTAATACTTTTGTCCCTTAATGTGTATGGGTGATTGCATGTATGCAAGAACATCATCTGGATGGCTGAGGAAAAAGGAAAGCTTTGTAAAAGGTTTTGTTGTTTGAAAATGTTGAGGTACTAGTCACAGAGAAGATAATAGCTAAAGTTAGTGTTTCTATCATATTTTTGTGTGGGTTTTTTCCTCCCGAAAACTCAAAATTGCTAGGAAACTCTGACAAAGTGACCAATAAAAGGATGGCATAATAGAATAAAACTATGGAGAATAAATGTCAGAGACAGTGAAGAATGTATGAGTAACTATTAGTAATAAAATGACAGTGAAATAATGTAAGTGAGGATAGATGAAGATTTTTCTCACAATGAAGAACATGTGTCATGATCAAAAGAAGTTAAAAATAAAGCATTTGGAGGCATACTACTCTGAAACATACTTTAACACAGGGATGATGGGTATGATATAAAAATTGCCTAATTCTTAAAAGTGGGGATTACACTCAGTTTTGATGCTTTCAAAATTTTATTTATTAGCTCGTATTTCTAACTTTGTTTTAATTGTTTGTGGAATATTTTTACTGAAATGTTTTACCAAAAGAAAAAGGAGGAAAGGGATTTCTTTGCATATGATAAAAGGAGAGAAAGAAAAATTAACAGTCTGAACTTGGATCAAAACTTTTGCAATTAGGTAATGTGTCATCTGAATCCTTCTGTATTACAGTTTGTCATTTCTAACAAAGAAGAAAACTGTGAGTTTTCTTTTATATGGAGTAGGATTTTTATTAATTTGTATTATTTTTTTTTGGTGACAAGTCATGCAGAACAATGCTCTGCTTTGGAACCTTTAATTTCTTGTCTTATAGTAGATTGTCCATTAAATTGACTAGATTGTGTTACTACCATTACCCGTATAAAGTGCTGTAGATATTTGTGATTGTCTTCGATAGGTATTGTTAATGCCCTTAAAATGCACATCTGCTCAGAGAAGCAGGTTGACAGATATTTGGAGAAAAAAAAAAAAATCTCACAATTAATCTCTTCGTGAGAACAGTTTGACCTTGAAACTGAAGTAAGCTTTCACTAATTTTAAGTGAAGTAATGAAACAAGGTACTCATTTCTAATACCCTTGTAGAAGAAGGAAATTTGCTGTATTACCTTCTCCACTTGAAAGGGAGTCATTGCTAAAGCTGCCCTGGTGTTAAAGCATCATCTGGAGACTTGAGGTATTTATTTGAATTCAGTTGTTAGATGTGTAACAGGTTTCCTCTGTAACTGCCCAATGTTCCTTTTTTACTTGTCCATTTTATAAAATGGGAAGGTTGATACTTCCCTTTATTCCTGCTTTTTCTTAACCAAGAAAAGGATGTGTTAAAAAGATAAATTGCATTTTTTTGTTTTTGAGGCATGGCAGCACAAATTATTTTTAAATATTTTTGGAAAAAATAACAGTCCTTTTTTTGGCAGGTGCTGTGTGCTATGTAATTCTTCTGTAAATTCAGAAGTTTTAGAAATGTTCAGCTTAAAGAAAAAAATCCCCCCAAAACCTGGCTACTTGAAAAGACCACCTTTTGGCCAGTTCAGTTGTCTAATTTTAATTATCTTGCTATTTTAATGCTTTTGTTAGTAGCATGGAATAAGTGTCAAATGTAGTTAATTTAAACTTGAATAAAAAAAAAGGTGTGCTAAGTGCTCATGATAGGTTTTGTCAATCTGCAAAAGCACTGTTAAATCAATAATCTAAAGGATTTATGATACTTTATTCTGTATGTTGTGAAATTTCATGAAAGCAGAGGAAATTAAATGTACAATAGAAGTCCATCAAATATACAGGGGTGCACATGGCCAAACAAAACCAACTTCCCCTCATGTCTTTTGAAGCACTGTGGTATTTTTAACAGTAATATATTTTTACATATATTTATATTGTGTTATATTTACATGTAACTAATATATTTTTAACAGCAATATATTTGAAAAAAAAATAGCCTGAAGTTTTGGGGTGGTGGTTTTTTTTTTTTTTTGTTTGTTTGTTTACCTTTTTTTTTTCTCCCCTTTATAACTTTTGACACTTTTAACAATGACTCCTGTTGTGCCATGTTAAAAATTACCTTTCAAGGACATGTGAGAACAAGACCGCATCCAGATGGTTGACTGCTTTATGAATGAATGTGTAATATTACATACATACTGTAATAACAGTTACTTCAAAATACTTAAAACAGTATTCCAAAGAATAAGTGATGTTTGTCATCGCTTCTGTATACCACTTTGGTTGTGAAGAAAAGTGTATATGAACTAATAAATTGAAGAACTGAAGAAAATTCTGAACTTCTCTAAAACTACTTTCTAGGATGCCAAGGACCTGTTGGTAGTGTAGATTCATTTACTGATATTCTGCAGTTACTTTAATAGAGAAAGATGGATGAAAAATGTTCTGTCCTCTTCCCTCTTTATGAAGATTGTAGGCTTCACATAACTGAAACAAGGACCTGGGTTAAATTAATGTATACAGCATTAATGAAAAAAGGTAGGAGAAAGTATGAGCTCAGTAAAAGGGTTACATCCCTTTTCAGAAAGTCCACTTTTTGGCAACAGTTTTTTAAAGTGAATTTCTCTCACTTACCCTTGCTCGGATATGGAATCACTGTAAGCACAGACTAGAGGAGGCCATCTGGTCCTGAGCTTTTTTCCTGCATCCCATTTCAAACTCTTCACTGTGTATGTTCAGCAAGCAGACACGATGTTATTACACACTTTTCCCCACCTGCCTTTTGAGATAATCTCTTGTATGGATTTAATGTAATCTTAATGCATTTAAAACTGAAGTTATAGAATGATTAAATCAGATTTTTGAGTCAGATCTTGCTTACATCTTAGTTATGGCTTTGTTGGAGTTCAGTTTTAAGAAATGTTTTGTTTTGTTTTCCCAGCCCATATGTTTGCAGTGGAAAAAATAATGTGCAAAATGTAAACTTTGACAGTATCAGAATCTTTCATACAGTCTTGAAAAAGTACTGATGCAAGGATGCTTATTTTTCTATTTCTACCCAACTCTAGCCATAATGCTCATTTTCTTTTATTACGTGTAGTACAAGCCCCCTATTGGAATTTCTTTGGGCTACATAGTATATCATCTCTTGATTAGCCAGTTCAATTATATGAAGTAATTACAGTTTTGGTTTTTTTTTTGTTTTGTTTTGTGTTTTTTTTTGTTTTTTTGTTTTTTTTGTTTTTTTCTCCATAATGGCGAATTCATGTACCAAGACAAACTCAGTGGAGTTTTTCCTAACCATTATTATTTCTCAGATATAGGAATAGAATCTAGGCTTCCTGACTATCAATATTCTCTTCTTAATAGCAAATAAAGAAAAAGAAGAAAAATAAAATTATCTTAAGGGTTTTATTTCCTCTGGAGGCTGGGCTATGTAGAAATGGCTGGTTACAACTTGTGTTGCTCAGTAGCATCTAACATAATGAGGCGTATTTTTGATTCAGGGCATTGATATTGACAAGACATTCTAGACTTCTCAGTTATGGACTTAGAATTCTGCTTTGATGTTGTGGAATTCACCCAATGCAGGATAAAAGAACATGGGATTTTTTGTTTTCATCATATAATTTTTAGGACAGTTCATTGATTGATGCTTTTAACACAATTTATGAACATAGAGTATACAACAGATTTCAAGATTAGCACTTTCTGATTGGCAAAAATTTGTAAGGTTGAGCTTTTAATTGTGAATTCGAGTGATATCCAAAATGGCAACTGTCCCATATACATAAGTGTCCACTGTCAACATCAGATACATTTTCCCCTTTACATACCAGTATTGATCGAAAGGATACTGTACTTGCCTTGGTATAAGGCAGACTTTTACATCAGCAGCTGCAGTTGCAGGGTGTACCTGGTTTCTATATATCTGTGAGTGGTGTTTTAGAAAGTGAAGATACAGTAACAAACTCACCTCCTCTTGGTCAGTGGCATTGTATTTTCTAATTACATCACTTTATTTTACTGTAATTAATTTCTCAAAGGTTAGTACTGGTGTTGTTATAATTCATATTACAAAATAAAAATATTACAATAAGTGTGCCTCAGCATTCTTCAAAAGTTTTATGTAATGTCAGGAATAATGTTTCTCTTTAATTCCCCTGCAGGTGTAGATTTTTATGAATGTCTTCTACAGTTAGAAATACTGCTACACTCCAGTACTGAATTTTTATTTAAATGAATAACAGTACTTTTTTCTGTCTTTATGTTCACAGAAGGATGTTATGTTTGCACAGATTCTTAGGAGTATAAATAAGATGAACAGAAAGGTGTGTGGGCTCTCTTCCAATTTCATATTGCCTACTTTTTTCCTTATTTCCATAATTTTCAAGTTCGGGGTAGATGTCAAGTCTTGTGTCAGTACAAATAACTGCTGTATACAGTGTGCCTCCAGAAGTTATAAGGTAGTCATATAAATAGTCATAAGCAATAGCTAAAATTCATTCTGACCTGTAAGCTGTGTTACAGACAGAGAAAGTTTCTGCACTTCACTGGTGCATATTTTTGGGGAATTCATCTATTACAGTCCTGCCCCAAACCCTACGGTTGAAGGGTGGATAGCCATGAGTTAATATTATACAAAAGCATTTAGACAGATGCTCAATGCATCCCCTCAAACAAAAATGCCTCCTTGACTTTATGTTGTTAGAAGGTCTATACTAGGTTGTTTCAAATTTCCCTTTGTGAATGTTTTAGAATAAATAGCTGTATTGAGTTGGCTGAGAATTTCAGCAAACTCATTCTGAAACGAGGTGAAAAATTCTCCCAACCTCTCAATGTTCAGTTTATGCTGTGATCTATTTTACTGTTGTCTCAGGTCATGGGCTGCTGTTTGTTCATTTTCCTCTGCATTTCCAGTATCTTCCTGGTTGGATTTTATGATACATTCCAACTGCAGATTATTTAATTCACCACTCTATTCCTGGTTGTTGATTGGCGTCTTTCCCTGGTAACTCCACATGCTGAGCAACTCTGTGTGTGTGTGTGTGTGTCTTGCAGCTGCTCTTGCTAAGAGGCAGGCAGCCAGTTTACACTTGACCGCAGTGAGAATAATTCCTCCTCTGGATTTCTTTGTCCATAAAAATATGGCCATCAGGTGGCATGTGCACCAAGATTAGAGAATTATTTCTTTCAGATTCAGCTGTTTAAGTGCATGGACTATGTGTATTTAACCGTGATAAATGGATTAAAGTCTTCCGTCTTGCATACTTAAAGACTGATGGGAAGATGTGCAATTTGTTGCTGCAGCAATATGAGTACTATAAAATTACAATACAAAACTTAAACAATTTGTAAAAATTTTACAATTTGTTAATTTAGGTGAAGGCTTCTAATTCTTTAAAATTTGTGGGGCCAGAAACCACATTAGCAGGTTGCTTCTGAATTCTTGTAGGAAACTTCTGATGCCCAATTCTTCATAAAGTTATAATCAAACCATTTTTACTGGAAAGTATTATTTATTGAAAAACTAATGACAATGCATATGGCTTTAGATGTTTATTATTAACAGGATACTATGTATTATATATGCCAAAGAGCTACTTATTTAATTCTCTGAAGTCATTCAACCAAAATGTAACCAGGTTGGTCCAGATCATTGCCTCCACTCCTCTGTTCATTTTGGTGGTGGTAGTAAATACCTAGAAGGCAGTAAAGTTGTTGAAATAGTGCAGTGTGAACAGATTTAAGGTATCATATAGTTACTTAGGCTACCTTTTTATTCTTAGGAGTTTCTAGGGGAAAAGCAGCATCACTTTCACATGAAGGTTACTGGCTGCTGAAACAATCTCTTGGTGATATGGTCAGTTAGACATCCTGTGTTTTGCAGGCTGAATCTGACTAGTTAGAACAAATCCATGTGGTTTCACTGGCGCTCTCTCTGTTAGCCTTTCTTGCAGTTCCTAGTGGTCAGGTGTCTTTGTACTGGTGAGACGCATCTGTTGCCACATGAAAGATGTACTGGATCACATAAGAAATACTTGGAATAATTTAACCTAAACTTGCCATTTGCAAAAAACTTACCAAATTGTGTAGCAAAAGTGGTATTAATTTTTGAATATGCAACAATAATATTTATTTTAGGTATGTGCAGTAGATAAATACCTACCTGAGACAATGTGTTATAATGTTCCTTCAATAATGGATTATAAAACTAGTGTGCTATTGCTGGCTTATGGAAAGAATCCTCTTTTCAGGAAAACTGATCATGTGCTTCGATTTTGGACTTCTGGGAACATCTATCTAAATTAAAATAAATTTTTGGGAAGGCCATATTCCTCATGGTCTCCCTAACTTGATGTCTTACAGAATGTCTGCCATTTTTGGTGTAGTTAGCTACATTATATTTAGCATTTTTCACAAAAGGAAATTTTTATGAGATAGATATGAAATGGAAGTAAACCAATTACCATCTCCCCTCATTTCAGGTTGGCTTCTTTTGCATTCAGGGTGTATCCTTGTAATTTCCTTGCTTTAGTCTCTCTAGTCATACCTTTCTCCTGTTAAAACTGTATAAATGTTTTGATTTCTTAACCATTTTCTCCTGGGTTAATTTTTCAAAAAAGGGTGAGTAGTTTACTAAGAGTTCTCCTATATTTTTAAATTGCTATGTAGAAGGGAGAAATTTAGACCACTGAGAATATTACTCAGTAATACGTCTGTGTATCTTCCAGAGATAAATGGTCTAACAGTTATCCACGTAACACTACATGTTTGACAGGGTGAGTAGATGTGCCTTGTTTTTAACAGCACCATACAAACAGACAGCAAAAAGCCACACTTCCTAGTGAGAGTTCGCCTGAATAAAATGGGTGTGGGGTGGTGCGTTTTTCTTTTTGTCTGATTTTTGTCTTACCTGCTATATGTTCTTGTATAGTCTCAATTATTGGATGCTCATTCTTAATAAACAAGTTAAGGAATAGTCTGATCAGTAGGTTACTCCTGTTGTAACTAAAGTAACTTAAGTGGAACTGGAGGAATGTATGAGTGCATCTTAGATATGTTTCTGTGATACAGAATGGCATTTCCAACTTCAGGTTACTTCATCCTCTAGATAGTATTTAGATCTTTTAAATAAATTTGCCATCTCAGCAGATACTCTTCTTCATGTATCTAGTAGTCATCCTGACTTATTTCTCCTTAATTCCCCAATGTACTCAGAATAAATGATTTCCTAAGTTTATGGTATGGTTATTCTATGATATCTGTTGCTTGTTGCACTGGCTTTAAATTACTTCAGAGAGTATTTATCTTTTAATTATTTGGAGTGGTTTTGTTGACTATCTTGCTTTTGTTCTTGTTATCCCTTTCTGTGTAATTCTCTTGGGAAGCAGTTTAGTATCCATATTTTCCTTTGATATTTGTGTATAAAACCTGTAAATAAAGAAAAAGCATAATAGTAGGTCAGTCTCTTATAACATTTTTTTTTTCCTCTGATAGGGGTTTTTGCAGATTTTTGACATCTCTGGAAATAACTTTCAGCTCTTCTAGTACAGTTTTCCATTGTCCTTTTTTTTCCTGTTTGTTTGGTTTTTCAAGGTATAACTTGTCTTCCAAATCCTCTGAGTTGTTATAAAATGCAGAGTCACCAGCTGCAGTCTTCAGTCATCACAAAAAAAAAGTTACTTTTTTCTTCCCATGACTATGTTCATGTTCTGATTAACCAAAAAAGCCTACTTATTTCCTTCCTGTATCCCAACTGGATGGTTTTTTTTTTGTGTCTGAATTGCTTCCTACCATTTAGTTCCTCTTTCTTTTAGTTTTTCTCATTATCTTAGCTTTTTTGTTTTCTCTAGAAATGGAATATTCATATATTTTGATGGACACTTGATGCCTGCTCAACTCAGCAACACCAACCTGGAACGTTTGTGGCTGCCCTGGGGAAAGTTACTCATGTATTTTCTGCCAAAAATTGTTCTCTAGGTCTGTTCAAAGTCAAATTTCAGACTGCCTCTATTTCCTGTATTATGTTGTATTTCTTCTCCCCTTAATGTTAGAGTGCATTATTTTTCTTCCATTCCGTTTGTTCAGGTTGTAACTTCCAGCAGTTCTACTACTTTCTTAATATGTTGTTTTTCCTTCATATGTTTTAATTGTCATAGTTCTTGCTAGTATCACATTTTTGTGATTGCCTAGATTTTTTTCTTTATAGCTTTTGTTTTCACTCTTCCCATGTTTTTTTCTGGAATATTTTCAACATTTTCTCAAGAATTTTGAACTTTTTTCTTCTTATCTTCTTCATATTCTGCTTTTCTTGATGTGTACAGCTAGATTTTAAAAGTAATTCCCACAATCTGTTGTATATCTGTTGTTGTAAGATAGATTGTCCCATTTTTCTCTCCTTTAAGGAGAGAATTGAATGAAATACAAGGTAGAATTAATCAAATTTTGATGTATCTGAAGAGATAGGCGTTGATTGGAATTTTTTCTTCTTTTGTTTCCCTCAAATCCCAGTATCATCCCTCTGGGTTTGTTCAGGGTGGGGAAGGAAGGCACATCTGTAATCATTATAGTATCTGGAGACAAATGTGGAAAGGAGTCAACGGTTTGTTTTCATTATCTGGTACTCATCTCTTCTCTCAGCTCTGATTTGTATAACCTGTTCTAAAATCAGAGACCATGTGCACATTAGTGCTGCTATGTATGCAAATACATCCTGTCAGTCAGGACTCAAATGGCTCAGTTTACAATATTCAAGAAAGAGTAACTCACATTATGCCATTCTTCCTCCTGGTTTCCATCAGCAGATGTCTGCCATTATTTGAGTTTCTCCTCATTACTGAGTTGACATTCAATGTTGCATTGGTTCTTACTTCAGTTATTTGTTTCTGCCTCACATCAGCTTTACTTCAACATCCATACCCCTTGCAAGTGAAGAAATTTAAGATTTCTTATTATTTATTTATGGACTTTTAAGGAGTCAGCTTTACCTAAAATGAAAACATCTATTTCCTTCCAGTTTGATCAAATCATCATCTTGGAAAGCTAGCTTGTGGCTTACACTGCAGAAAGAAATACTCAAAATCTGCTTTCCAGTTGCTATCAGGTGTGATTCAGGTTTTCTTTGTGAAGATTCCTAGTAATACTGATCTGATTGTTAGCATATACTTAAGTGTCATGTGCTTTCCTGGAGTTTCCAAACATTGAAAAGAGCAAGGATAAATCCTTCAAGTACCACTATTACTTATTTCTAACTGTAAGATACTAAGGGACTTTTAGTTTTACAGATACTTGACACAGACTGTTAATCTTAAAGACGAAATGTTTTATTAATTTTGTTGGACCTGGCTTTTCTAATCATGACATAGTGAAGAAGTTCTCCAAGATTCAGCACAATTCTGTTTCTCCATGAGCTCCTTTTGTCTTGAAGATTTATTAGGTTCCTTGGTTTTGGCTTGAAGGTCTTCATTGTGACTCATAGGTCTTGAATTTTATTTCTTTCCTGAAAATTCAAAATAGGCTACATGAATTAGCTCTATAAACTCTTTTTTCTTTGCTACACTTGGAAAATAAAAATAACTAGGATGACATGGTGTGAAATGCTATCAAAACAAGCGTGATCTCTGTTAGATGCTATTATTTTTTCCTCTGTAGTCCTTATTGCAATTCCCTGATATGCACAAGGCTAGTAATGGATTCTGATCTCATCATGATCTCTCTCTGTACTAATCTATAAAAGGGACGATTCTCATTCATTAAGCTCTAATCGGTGCCTCTCGTGTTATCCATCTATTGACAGGACCCCTCACAGAAGTGATTTTTGTCCTGTTGTTGTGTTCTGTTGAGTGAAAATGGTTCAGATGATATCTCTTTTCAGAAAAGCAAACTGTGCCATGTTGTGGTAACCAGAAAAAATTTTTTTCCTTCCCTCCTGAGCAGTGGCAAAAAACAACCTTGTGCTTTGAATATTTTACAGCATTACATCATCTAGGATCTCAATATAAGATGGATAAGAATGACCTAACTCATTCAGGCTGAGTTCACCTATTCCTAATATTTTTTTCTCAGACAGCATCTGCAAACAGATGCTGGGGAAGGAGGGGAAAGCGTTACCCCCCCACCAACCCATAATCTCTCCCACCCTTCAGCTGTTTTTAGCTCTGATTTTCTTGAGTCTAATGTTTTCCATTAGTGGTTCTCTCTATGAAGAATGCTTGATCATGATTAATTTAGCAACCCTAGATCACATACCTCCCTTTCTGTGCTTTACAGAATGAGGCTGTTAAGGAATCTAGATCTGTAGTTACAATGGTATCTGGAGAGGATTTACCTGGCCCCAAACTGAGAGTATTTTACCAGATGTAAATTTTGCTGTTGTGTGCCTTCTGTTGCGGGAGTGTGTTCTTAATCCAGAGATTGGTAAAACCATGTATGAAATAGTTTTAGTTTTTATGTTCATTCAGCATCCTCTCATATGCTAAGACAAAGCAACTGAATTTGAAATCTTACAAGCTTGGCTGAGGAGCTCAGGCAGATCTTATGGCTCATGCCTTGTTATTTTACAACTCTTTGTCAAGTATTTTGGTATCAAAGAAAGTGAGTGGTTTTCTTTTCTCCTATTATCTGAGGTAGGATTGTCCATTGTATATCCATCTGAATTTACTGAACAGAGTTACTGTTCAAAACACTTTACAGCTACCTTACTCCATAGCTAATTTGTTCTTTTACAAGAACCTGTTCTGGCAGGAAGTAGATTTTTTTTTTTTTCTCTCTCCCTTTGCCTTGAGTACAAAATGAAGTGGAACTGCCAAATTAGTCTTGACTCAAATGGTTGGCCATGCACAGATTTGATTGCAATGATGACTTTACCACCTCTGTTGAGAGGATTTGTTCATATCTTCAGAATACTTGCTTTGACTTCTTAATCAGTGTTGCATGGAAATACATTCTTTACAGAGGGTCAGCTTTCTGAGCAGTAAGGTTCTCCTTTTTTCAATATACACTGAACCAAGAATCTACCAAAATATTGGCATTCCTACTTCAGATGTGAAAGAGCCCATTCTCTTGTTGAAGGGCATATTTCTTTCAGGATAATTGTGTTGCTATTTGGACCTTTTATTGACGATGTCCTTAGACTCTGAACACTGCCTTTCAGCTTTCTGGAATTGAGAGTAAGTAAGAAGAGTAAGTAAGATTGATCTGGGAATAAATCTGTGGTCATTTGGCCTTTGAGTTGAGCAATACATTTTGTATTGAAACAGATTGAAAATTACAAAACTGGACTGCATTTTACAGTTATGATAAATTTATGTTTGGATCTTTCTAGGTAGTATACTGACATGTCAGTCAGTTTTTCAGATGGTGTAAGTTTTATTCTGTATGTGCTCCGAGCAGGGATTCTTCCCTCCTATGGATACCTGTCCTTCTGCAAGTCATGCAGTTTCTGAATTGGTGAAAGATCAGAGCTGTTTGTTTTATTTTTTTTTTCCTTAGCTTTTCCCAACAAACATGAGGTATGGATGTGTTAGCCATAATCTAGTAGTTGCATAGTGAAAGGACAAGTGGTAAGGGCCACAAGATGGAGCAAGAAGGAAATTTTCACTGGATATTGAAGGGAAAAAAAAATCAAGGAAGAGGATGCCCAGAGAGGTTGCAGAATCTCCATGCTTGGAGACTCAGAACTCTGCTGGATGAGGCTCTCAGCAGCCTTGTAACTCCTGAAGTTAGCCATGATTTTAGGAGGAGGTTGAACAGGATGACCTGGAGATCCCTTCCTACCACAATTTTTACCATGATTTTATAATAAATAGGATAATCTTGGTTCTTAAAGAAAGACTGAGCTACTTACACTAATTTTCAATAATGGGTACGTTATGCAAAGAGGAAGATTCTGGTTTAGAGGTATTAAGATAGGTCTTATTTTTCAACATTGCAAGTATATGACTAAAATGAATTCTCACAACTTAAATGAAAGTCATTACTTACCAGAAAAAGTTTTAATGAGAATAACTGAATAAAAATTTTATGCATTTGAAAAGCATGGTGTTTTCTGATATATTAAATACTAATATATTGACTTTTTTGAAGAGGGAGTAATGCCCTCCCTCAGCCTGCTCGTGATGCTTTTCCTACTGCAGGACAGGTTGCTGCTTTTCTGCAAGGGCTTGCTGCTGGCACAATGGTCAATTTGTTGTCCACCACGATGCCCAGATCCTTTTATTTCCAGCTGGTGGTTCCCTAGGGTGTGCTGGTGCATGGGCCTTTTCCTCCCAGATTTAGAAGTGTGCATTGCCCATTGCTGAACTTGAGATTTCTGTTGGCCCATTTCTTCAGCTTGTCAAAGTTCTGATGGGCAGCACAATCATTGGGTGTATCAGCTAGTCCTCTGAGTTTTGTATCATCTGCAGTTGATAGTTCTCAAAGTTCAAGATTTTCTGTAGCAAATATGAGATTTTTTAAAAAAATGTATTTTGACTAGTTGGATGATACAGATTTGTGGACTATATATGAGACATAACACTTCAAAAACCGTAGTATTAAACTTATGCTTCTTTTGTTGATTTTGAATTGACCATTTGTGCTTGCATGGCTCTTACGCATGTTTTAAAAGACTTTTATGAGATGGTCCTGGATTACTGTGGCTATGGGGGAAAAATAAGCAGATAGTAAGAATACAGGGAGAGAGGACATAATATTTGATAATATGTAGTCTTGTGAAATGTTTATGTGTGTAAAACACTGCAGTTTTTGTCCATCAGAACATTAGTACTCCAACAGTTGATTTAAACCTAATTAGCAGATGTGCTCTGATGATGAAAATCCTAATGACTGCATTTCCTGAACAGATTATCTGCAATACACTTCTTAATTTTACATGGACTTTTAATTTGCTTGTAAACTGAGAAGAGGCCATTTTAATTTCACATTTTTGCAACGGTGTAAAAGTGTGATTTCTAGATCCAGTATCACAGTACAGTTTTTCATTAGAAAATCTGCACTGAATGTATATGTGATGGATATATGAACAGTGCATTGGATCTATGGATGCTCAGTTGAGTGTACCTGGGATTCCTGATTGTATGTAGTAGTTCTGAAAGGTCCAAAATGTAAACAAATGTGGGAATTCTTCAATCTACCTGGACCAAATTTTCAGGAAAAAACATTTTTGGAGAAATGTCACTGTTTTGTGGGTTTTGTCCAAAAGCTGTAAAGTGTACAACTGCATACTTTAATAGATAAACAGGAATGAACTATAATAGAAAGTGCCTGATAGGAGTGATTTAAGTATATTGGGGGGGGGGGGGGGGGGGGGGGAATTAATATGGTCAATTGGTGTTACTTGCAAGATAATCACCTGCCATCTGTTCTTAATCTTTATTAAAAAAGATACTTCCTTGAACAAGCAGTAAGATGATCTTTGTTTTGCCTGTGTTTATTGCATTTCAGAATTTCTGGGTTTTAAAGACACAGTGACAGTTCGTTTTAGTGTTTAGGGTGGCCTGTGTGAGGGCATGAGATAGTACTTTCAATGGTCGTCCTTCAAATGTGGAATGAACTCGGGGTGGAGATCAACCCAGTATAAAATCTGTCTGCTATTGATGTACATTAGCGGTTCTTCTTGGAAAATTAAACTAAAACCATGTTCATATAACAGTAATTTATATTAACAATAACACAGTATACGGTTTTATGTTCTGAATGGGAGAACCTTGTCCTGGTTCTCAAATCATAATTTAACTCTGCCTGAACATACCTTAGTAACAAAAATAAACTTTAATTATTTTGAAATAGTAGCTCTCTGTATTATATTTTTATTTAAGATGAAAGCTTGGAGTAGAAGAAAACATACAGAATAGGTCTTTCACATCAAGAAGAATGATGCTTACTTTCTGAGGCACAGAACACAAAATATCATTCCATCATGTAAAATCTCCACCATGAGAACAGATGAAATGAAACACCGAGAATAGTACACGTGAGAAGGTCCAACTCAAAGTTCATGACACTTGTAGTTAAAATTGTAGAAACAATAAGTATTAAGGACACATGATTTCTGAAAAGCATTGTAATTGAGTTTACATTACATGTTAATAAAAGGGATGTTGCTGTGGTGAGCGATAGGCTCCCCAAGACATTAGATCTTGAAGTATCTGAGAATAAGAAATGCTGATTTCATGTGACTGTTTTGAATGAGATGATTGTAGAAGTCTTTTTTTAGTCTAATAGATTGGTCGTCTTCCATCAGTCATTTAGAGAGAGACAAGTAAATTTATACATGACATGGGTTATTTCCTGTGGTTAGAAAGTTATGGGGCAGTCCTTCTTTATGTCGAACTCACCTGCCTGATGGCTCTGTGTGGCTGGGAACAAAATACAACGGACACTTTTACAAGATGGTCCTGGAATACTGTGGTGATTGGGTGGGGGGGTTAATGGCAGCCATTTGAAAGTGAATACCAATTCTGAACTATTGTGGAGAGGGCAAGTGTGATTTCTGAATAAACAATCGAGGAAATAATTAGCTGATTACATTATTGTATATGTACATAGTACTGGCATGCATGAGACCATTGATAAGGTATTATAACTAGTTCTGAGATCAGTGCCAAAGAACATTTTTGACAAATAATGAAGTATTTAAGAAAGAATTACAATGAATACTTGTAATCTGTCTGGAAGGGAAAGGCTTGAATTCAGTCCTTGGCTAAAACCAAACATTGAGGATGGCCTTTACCACAATCTAAAACTACTCATGAAGAAATGTTAAGAAAGGTATCTCTCATCTATCAGGAAGTTTTATATTTGGTTTGAAAGCTGAAGCTTGAGGTAAGAGATTAGGTGCAAATTTTGTATTGTAAGATGCTTCATTAATTTCTGGCTAATTTACTTGGGGATTTACTTTTTGTTGTTTAGATTTAGCAATTGTAACGCTTCTTTTTGGCTTATGCTATGAAAACTACCTATAGCCAACATGATTTCTGTAACTGATTTTTGTTTTGCAGTTCATTTCGTATTCTGTGTCATCTTTCTGTATGCCACATACTTATATCAACAAAGCATAACTGCATTGCAGTGTGACAAAATAGATATGCTATCTTGTTAATCATTGGGGTTTGGGTATTTGAAAGTTGGTTGGATACAGTTTGTTAGAATATTAGCTGAATGTTTTTATCAAAGTACTCAGCACTGAAATGAAGTGTTGACATTCTAAATACCATTTGTAGATCTCAAAGTTAGACCAGATGAATAATGCAAGTCATGCTTTTTCATTGCTGTTGAATTTTCCAAAACCTGAGGAAATCAGCAGCGTGCTGATGTCTAATCAGTTCATTTGTAGAGTTTTCATCGCAAGCCTTAGAGTTGGAATTAAGATTTTTTTCTTTTTTTTTTAAAGTTAATGTAATTTCTTCTGAACCAGTTCAGTTTTTCATCTTAGAACATTTCAACAATGTTTTGTCTTTGTTCATGTCTCCTCCTCTGTCCCCTGGATGACTTGAATATGCTAGTGTTACGTGAGAATAACATTTGCTGTTAGGAGAAGATTACTTGCATATATGCAACAATCAGTATTCCGCTCAGTGATCTGTCATATCTATCTTAGCATCTTTGCTTGTCAAAAGAGGTCTAATGAATCACCTGAAGTAAATGTATTGGATTAATTTTAGAACTTGCAATTTAGAAATCGCACTTACACTATCACCAGTTTCAACATGAGATTTCATATCAAGTGTGGTAGTAACACCACTTGAATGTCATTGCTGACTTCCTTGATGATCTTGGGCTACTTTATATGCTAGTGTTTGAGCAACAATATGAAAACAATGCTGTCCACATGCTGAGAGTGGGTAGATTTCAAGCTTAATTTTGCACAATGACTCGAACAGCATTATTTTAATCAATTATCTGAGGAGGTGATCAGCTGTGGTTTAGGCTGTACAGATGATACCAAGTTCTGGAGACTATATCCAGACAGTATTTAGTAGTAAAGTCCCTGTCATGAGAACTAACAGATGGAATTATTACAAGAAAAGAAATTGGCAGGTAAACGGAAATCAATTTTTTCCATACCATTAATTTAGGGAGAAATGCTTTAGGGTTTGCAGAAATTTAATAAATATGCATAAGGTAATATTTTGTGTTCCACATCCTTTACATTTATACTGGCTTATTAAAGATTTAATTAAGTTTTCTGAAAAGGGAGAGGATGCAGTCTTGCAAAAAAATGTAGATGACAGTGTGGGTTCACAATAATTAGGGCTTCAGGGATAAAATAAAGGGTCTCTGCAGTTAATGAATATTAAAGCAACAGCTGCCTTGAAAACTTACAAAAATGACAGCGTTTTACTTGCCACATCTGTTTTGTGTTCATATTCAAGCCCTGGCCGTTCAGTATTTGTGACAAATGACATACCATTTACTTCTGCAACTGTGGATAGTAAACAAAAGTTACAGAAGATATTTTACTTTATTCTTTTTGTTCATAAGCAAACTTTTTCTACCAACTTCATACTCTTCTTTATCCTGCAGTGTCTCTCTTGTCCATTCATTTAAATCTTAAAAACAAGTATCTCTGGATGAAATTTATTAATATTTCCTTCTTTTTTTTGTTTTTGAAGCAGCGCCTCAAAAAGCATTGCAAAGACTCCTGTTCTTTTAAATCCCTCTTTAAGTCTGTTTTGCTGTCAAGGTTCTAAAACAGTGGTTAGACAATAAATGTTGTGAAGCAGCTGTGGACCATGTTAACCCACGGTCTTCACTGGTCTCTTGTATTCTGCATGCAGACATACATAAATAAGCAAATGAAATCTGCTTTGTCTTCCTTGATTTGTAGCTTCCAAACTCTTGGGGACAAGAACAGTCTCTGTTATGTGCTTCTCCAGTAACTTGCACGATTAAATTTTGCTCCTTGACTAGGATTTCTTAGTGCTCTGATTATATAAATAACAAAAATACTAAAACAGTAATTCCTTGCACAAAATTAATTAAGAGCATAAATGAAACCAAAAATAGCTTGTACTCTAAACAGCATAATTTGGTCTATAAATTCTTTATCAATATAATATTGGAGAAGAAGAAATACATTGTTCTGCAGTTTAAAAGGTGTATTCGATTGGAGTTCAGTACAGCTGCCACAGATTCTTTTACTGGCTTTTAAGTCCCTGAATGTAACTTCTTGCTTCTTTAAGCTTTATAGCACATATTAAAGTATACAATTCAATTATATGCTGTGGGTATGGCAGAAGCTTGCATCCCTTAGGCTTATACCTTCTCAACAATTTTCCTGGTTTGCATTCCTCCCTCTATTGTTTTTGATCCCGTGTTACTTTCAGAATGTCTTCTGGATCTCTTCTTCCTGGAAAAAGAAATTCCATGGCTTTCTGAATCTTTCTTCTCCATTCTCTGTGCTCCCATCTATAATTCTGGTGGCCCAATCTGCTGGCAGTAAGTCAGTAGTCCTTTCTTCTCTTTCTTCTTATTAATTATTAATCTTATTAAGAGGTTACTGCTATGTCAGTGAGTGATGGAAAAGGGGAAAAGAGAAATAGAAGTTGTTAAGGGTAGTATGGACCATGAGGAAAGATCAGCAGGTAATGGAGCTTGCTCTACGTGGTTTCTCTCCAGTTGATTCAGGATCTGAATTCTCTTCAGCACAATTTTCTTTTAAAACCTACAGCCTCTGTGAAAGCATTGGCTTGCCTCTGGTACATAATTTTTTGCGTTAATGTCTTTAAAATATACACTTCCCTGAAATTTCTTGTGTTCCTTGAAATTTGCACTTTTAATTGTCTTGAACACCTCTTTATTTGTGTCTTGCTACTTCCCCTTGCCAGCCTATTTAAGGGCCATTTAGATGTAGCAGGACAGTAAAATTTCTTCTTGTGTTAACTGTTTCCACTTCAAAAAATACAGTTATGTACCTCCAACAGGGTATCAGTTTTTGTATAAATACATAATTTTATTTTAGTATTACAGATTCTGGTAAATTATCTCGAAGACAAAACTGTGTATAAGCCAAGTGATTTAGTTACACTACAGGTTACTTGTCCCCACGGCTTTTTACAAAGAGCTGATAAAAAGCTACCTGGCCCACAAGCACTGTCTGTTCTCTTTTATGGGATCTTTAAATACTTGCATTTCTGTACTCTTACTTGTCTTCTGAACAATATGTTTGCAAAAGCTTTTGGCAAAGAAGTATTTTTTCAGAAAAATATTAAGCGTCTCTTCTCACCTTATATCACAGAACATTAAATTATTGGATATTTGTCCAAACCCTGAACCAAGTGTTAAGCAATCAGATGATTTCAGTCAAGTCAGAATGCTATTTGGAATGTGTGTATAAAGCAACACATTCATATGGTTTATTAATACTCATCCAGTTTGTCCTGCGTATGTAACTCCATGTGTATATATAGTGCAGAATTTTTAACTACAGTGTTTTTAATTTTTATATTAATTGTGTCCTATATACATATTAGAATTTTATACATTTTTAAAATGTTTTCCTTATTAGAATTATATTGTTTTGCAGAGTAAATTCAATTTGGTTGAACAACATTCTTGGAGTGGGAAATAAGTTCTTATGTACCAGGAAAGTAAATTGGAAAGGAATGCCTCATGTATGTATTTTTAAATGTGATCCAGACCTAAAAGTTAATAGCAAATCATATAGTGTTCTTGTAAAAGGATGGGTTTCTGTCAAATGGAGATAAAGTGTATTCTCTGTTTTTGTGTCTGTAGGGGTTAGGACAGTAATTGCATCTAATTTCTTGTGATGCTTTCTCCTCCATGTGGTCACTGATGTATTATTTCACTGAAGATGTGTGGGGAGGAGTTGAAGTGTCTGTAGTGGATTTCTTAAATCTGAATTTAATTCCTGTTACTTTACGTTTCATCTCTAGGTTTGTCTGAGTAAGAGTTTTTTCCATAATTGTTTTCTTCCAAATACAGAGCAGGAAAGAATTAATTGTGTAAATTGAAAATTTTATTTAGGGATCTGCACATATGTAATGCTAACATTGATTTTTCCTCCCCTCCTCCCCAAAGGTGGGAGGAGATTTTATTACAATGAATAGTACCGTTCTATAGGAAATGTATTGTTTTTTTTAGTGTCCAGTTCATGAAATATGAAACCCTGACTCCCTTGAACCATGGGGAGTATAAATTGTGCCAGACTAAAATTAGAATTAGTTGATAAGTGGTATCTACTTTTTCTCTGACATCTTTTTAAGACTGTAAGAAATTTCAGTGATGAAAATCTCCCTAACTGACTGTATTTAAAGTGCTGCAACCAATGTGAATGTTTCTGATTGGCATTTTCCTTGTAATGAGATGATTTACTGTTTGTTCTTGCATGTTCAATGAATATTCACCAATTTTGTTGCTAAACATATTGATGAGCTTTACATTTATTAATCAGAACTTTTAATTGGTTTTAGGCCTCTCTAATCTTCCTCTCTATAGCAATTACTGTTAATCTATAAAAAGTATCACCTTCTTACTCCCCTCCTGCTCCCAAAAATAGACTAAGCATATAAAAGATTTTTTTCTCACTTGATCTTTGTCTAGTTAGTTAACTTGCCTCTTCGGTCATCTTTGTAAATGAGTTTGTAATGTTAAATTGTCAAATTAATAGATCAGAATTGTTCTATGCTTTTTGGTCAGTTACTGCTTCAGTTTTCATGGGTTTTCCTACCAATAGGAAGGTATAACTGTTCTAGCTTAAACCATTTTGCTATTTTAAAAGTTAATAATGGCAATGCAGCCTATTTTTTAACTAGAATTATTTGGTTTTGCTTTCTGTCTAGCCCTATTGGGTAGCTAAGTTTTCTAGTTCATTATTATGGCAAATGGTGTCGCGTTTGTGGGGGAACTAGGGAAGTGATTGTCTTAGAGTAGCATGGGAGAAAATGCATTACTGAAGACCTTGCCCAAAGGTGAACCTTTTGTAGGGGAACTGTTTCTGCAGATTCCTCAGGCTATAAAATAAGGTGCATTTGCTTTTTCCTCACACTGATTTTAAAAAATAGATTGAATGGGAGTTGAAAGTAGGGTGCTGGCAGGTGGCATGGTTAACTAGTGTGCTAATATTGACCTTAAAAAATGCAGACTTCAAAACTAGAATATTTAAATGTGAGATAATAACTTGAATTAGCTGTAGTGTATCTTTTCAGCTAGCTGTGAACAAAGACAAGAAAAGAAGCTGCATGAATTTTATTGACATATGAATGGATATGTTGTTCAAAGATAATGCAGCCTTTGACTTCAGTAATTTTTCAGTGTTTATCCTTTGTGGAGTTATTTTAAATATCAAGACAGTGTTTTCTACCTCAGGATGTCCCTGAGATGAAAGTGGTGAGGTCTGGGAGAATATATATTAGGATATGTAATACGTTTGCTCAGTTCCCACAGTGTTTTGTAGGAGTCCAATATGGGATGTGGACTAGGCTAACTTTTGGCCTGAGCTGGTACAGCCTCTGTTATGTCCTTATGTCAATGCACTTCAGATCTGCAGAGGACATCAGGATATATCCAAGTACATTTAGGTAATCAGGAACAATGATGTCTTCCTCTGCTGAAAAAAAAAAAATTACAGGAAGTGCTTCATAGAATTATCTTTCTAATTGCTTTCAAAGCAAATTTCTAGGATAGGTCTGTGGAGCATCAAATTTTACAGTCATGCTTCCTTTCTCCTTTTATATCTCTCATTATTCTACGTCAACAAACTCCCTAAAATCAATCACAAAGAGCAAACTACCAAATACTTTTTTTGTTTTTCTTTCTTCTCTATCTTTAAACACCCTATGCTTCAAAAGCACAACTATTCTTTCATTTTTCCTTAGCTTTCAATGCAGAATGATGAGTCGTCTGTAGTGGGTCTGTTAAAGAATTGAAGTTTAATATTTCTTGTTTAGGTCTTCAAAATGGCATTTTCCTCTTTAGCAAAAGAATTTTTTTTTTTTTTCAGGAAATCTGCATTTATTTTTAACTCTGATTACTCCAGACATAGCAAATTTAAGAGTCATCATTTCTGTGTACTGAAATAGTAATGATATTTTACATAATATTTATTTCTTTTCTACCACGTTTATACATTGGAAGCTTAATCCTGTGGGTACTTGGGCTTATGGGTAAAACATGAAGAACACCTGGAATTTTAAGGTAGAAATGCAGCTCATATCTGTGGTAGGAAGGTAGAAGATGTTTCACTGTCTTTTGGTAATAATAGCTTTTTTCACTCTAAAGATTGATAATTATTTTGCCTGCAACTTTTTTATTATATTCTTTGAAATTCTTAATTTGTACATAGTTAGATAACTTATTTCAGAAAGTACGTAATTGGTTTGTCACAAGATAGAAAGCGTTTATTGCTTATCACCACCCTATCTTTCCTCTACCATTACTCTTCTAATTCACTTACTATTCCATTGCTGTGAAGAAGCAGATGAGAAATTTCATTCTGTTTTTTAGTTTCACAGATAACTAGGTAACCTTTCTTATTAATAGTAAAGATGCCAATAAGAAATTAGATACTTGAGTATCCTCTCAGGAATACCAAAAAGGCAAATCCATGACATCTACCTGTGTGTTCTTTTGGTGGTGGCTTTTTTTTTTTTTTAAGTTTTGGAAGATAAAGTAGCCACAGTGCTCATACCCAGAATGTTTTTCAACTAAATGTTTTATGTGGCTTCTGGATCAACTTAACTGGTCTTTCTATGCTTGTCTGGAGCAATTTATTTATAAGAACTCTGCTGATTTGTTGACTTAGTTAAGTCACTTAGCTTCCTCTTGAATTCTTTTATGTTATATACCATCATTTTAACTGTCTGTTATATAATAACAAAATAAGGTAAAGTACTGTTATATTCCTTCATGGAGCAATTTTTAAAAAGAATAAATTTCATTCATTAGTCTTAAGGGGATTCTGTCAAAATTATTTCAATATGTTTGACTGAAGTCTGATTGTTTTCCTGTTCAAGCAGTTACATTTCTGATTACCAGACCTTGCTTAAGTGTCCTTATAACAATTTAATTTCTGCCCTTTTATTTCTCTTCATTACCGTATGTTTTCACTCATTTATGGAACCAAAGCATCTCTGATTTGTATTGCATTTATTATGCATTTTAAATTTTAAATGGTTGTTGAATTAATTTGTTCTTAGCATTCTTTCTTTTAACAGGATATGCTCCTACCCCTACCCAATCTTTCTTTATAATCTAATTCACTGTAAAATCTTGATGCATATTTCATAGTTAGCTGTTCGTAAGCTTCTGTTCTAAATGAAACTTTTTTCTATTGTAAAAGTCCAGTCATCTATTCTGTACTTTCAGTGACTGAAAATACAGCATCTGTATTTTAACCTGGTGTTTGAAATAACTTAGAAGATTGAAGAAGAGAAAGAAAGTTCTTTTTTAACATTACCCATAGTTTGATTGTCTGGCTTGATTGCTGGGTGATTCTTCAGTGGTAGCACAATACTTAAGGGCTTTGAGGGATGTGGTGCTTTGAGGGTCTCTGTGTGGTGATTCCACAGTGAAGAGAGCTCAGCTATCAATGTCTTTGTAAACTGTCTCTCTAGAATCCCTGTTTACAGAGAGCAAAAAGATCTTGATGCCGTTTAAATTCTTTAAATTTTCAGAGAGAAAATCCAGTCATACCCTGAACTGCTGTAGTTTTTTAGCTTTTTGCCTCTTCAAATTGTGATTTGTTGCCAGCATTCCATGAAAGGCAAAGTAACCTCAAATTTCTAACGTGATTTACCTCTGTGTGATGTTACCATCATCATTGCTCTATCAACTTCCAACATCAAGTCCTGTTGTTCGACAAATACACAGAGGAATATACAGGGGTGGGGGCTGTGGGGTTGGGAGAGGAAGAGGAGCGGTGGTACACTAACTCAAGAGCACTGTGTACATATTGCTAGGAAGGGAAGCGTCTTTCCGGTAATGTAGATTTCTGAATTACTTTATCATGAAACAGGAAACAAATGCACCTTGAACAAAAGGGCGATTTTGTTGGTGTCTGTGCTTGTTCAAGTTCTCCAGATGCTACTTGCTCTGTAGAGTGCAACTTACTTTACACTCATGAAGAACAAAAAATAGGGTGGAACTATTCAGTGAAGTGATGTCTTGTCACATACATCCTTTAAATATCGTGCTTTCCATCTAGTGTTCTGAAATTGAAAGTGTTCTGAGGAACGGCTGAGAGAGCTGGAACTGTTTATCCTGGGGAAGAGAAGGCTCAGGAGGGATCTTACCAATGTATATAAATACCTGAAGGGTAAAATGTTAAGAAGACAGAGCCAGACTCTTTTCATTGGTGCCCAGTGACAGGAACAGATTTAATGGACACAAACTGGAACATAGGAGGTTCTGTCTGAACATCAGGAAACACTTTTTCACTGTGAAGATGACCAAGCACTGGCCAAGGTTGCCCAAAAAGGTGGTGGAGTCTACCTCCTTGGAAATACTCAAAAGCCATCTGGATGTAGTCCTGGGCCACTGGCTCTAGGTGGCCCTGCTTGGGCAGGGTGGTGCGGTTGGAATAGATGACCTCCAGAGCTCCCTTCCAACCTCAGCTATTCTGTGATTCTGTGAAATGGCTCTAGAGTTGTAAACTGAACCTACAAACAGACTAGATAAGAAATGCAGACTGTTTTCTTCATGTTTAGACCTGAAGTAATTATTTTGCCTGTACTGTATCCCAAAGAAACAGCTAATTCAAGTTAATGTTGACTTCTTTATTTTCTTCCAGTCTTTCTCATGGATACAGAAAGTATTATAGGACAAATTATTCTGAAGAGGTTTGGTAGGGTTTTTTATGTTTTTTTTTTTGTTTGTTTGTTTGTTTGTTTTGGTTTGATTTTTTGTTTGAAAGGATCATACTATGTAAGTTACTTGCATTTCTCCCTGGGCAGCATCTCCTCATTCTATATAAAGTACATGAGCTACATGCTCTGGTGTGTACAAAAAGATTTAGTATATGAGCAACCCGATCCTCAATTACCAGGCTCTTATGGCTTGTTCTGTAATGCTATTGTTTAAATAGATCTTTTATTTTTAAAGAGATTCAGCTGAACAAAATAATTTGCAATAAAGTTGACAGGGAACAGTTGGTTATGTAGCACAGTTTGTAGAAATGTTCAGCTTATGTTCACAAATAGTGCTTGAGAGTAGTCAAACAGGAATATAATTCAAGCAAGAGAGACCTCACTTTCATGTTTTCAAAGGCACTTTGGACTCTAGCCTTAAAAAACAACAGAAAAATAACATTTTTTGGGGAAAAAAGGGGAAATGGCTTGTGTCTTTCTGTACTATTGAGCCTTTGCTTTTAGTAGAGAAATGCCATTTCTTCAAATGATCTAGCTTGTTTAAATAAGGCTGCCTGCTGATTTTAGCAAACACTGAATCACACTGCAGGGAAAAGAATGGGTTCAACAGTTACTTTCTTTTTAAAAATAAGATCAATGTTAATAATGTGTCTGAGAAGTCAATATTCTTTGTAGCAAGGGAGAGGCATACAAAGTATATAATAGTTCTTGCATATCTTTCAGTAGTTAATTTTCCACTGTAAATTCTGCCAGGCTGCTGAATGCTTTGAGATGAATATTGAAGCAAGCTGAATGTGTGGAAGTATTTCTGAAACTCAGAATGGCAATATACATAGCAATTAGATTAAAAGGCTGTCTTAGCTAAATTTGGTCTTACCTAAAACTCAGAAATATTTGAAAATGACAGGCTGAATGAGTATATTAATGTCACACATACCTTGATAATATGTAGCTGTATTCCTGGATTTAGAGTTTTTATTTGTGAAATAATATTAACTTGAAGTGTCTGCTTAAAAATTATAAACCTAGCACTCCAAAAGGTATGGTCATATCCAGTTTCCAGGAATCTGAAGATTCTGAATACTCAAAAAATATACAGTCGTTTAGAATTAGGAGGTTGATCATCTTTATGACTGAATTGAAATATTTGTGCAGAATTTTTTGCGTAATGTTAATATTTTGCTAAGGATTTTTTCCCCCATCTTTTAATCAAAACCTTTTGCAATACTTTTGCTAGGTGACCCTGAAATATTTTCCACTGAGAATAAATGCAACTTTTTTAGCTTTTCTGTATAACAAGTACTCTTGGAATCATCCTGGTTGTCCTATATTATGCTCTCCCGAGACTAATATCTTTTCAGCGTAAAGGTGACCTAGGCAAAATATACTTTGAGGTTTAGCTCATGCTTTTGTTGTAGTATCTTTTCTCTGATTCATAATTAATCCATTTGATATTTCTCATGTTTTTAATTACTTCCAAGCTTGTAAAAAAAGTAGTAAAATAAAACAGTAGGGAAAAAGAATAGAGTTGTATAAGACAGCTTACCTAGGCTTATTTCTATAAACTTTAAGACACTTTTACTTCTGTTTGCTTAATGCAGTACAGAAGGGATTCTTTTTTCTGAAGTAAGCTGTGTGATTGTTTACAGTACTGGTCCTACTCTGTAATTCATATTGTTGACTTTACAGACTTTATTTAAGTTAGGTGAACTTTATGAATACTTACATGAATTTAAAAATGAATTTGTGACAAACTGTGAAAATTTGAAAAGCAATAATTAAAAAAAAAGGATTAAATTCTTATATTTTGAAATAAATTGTCAATTTTGGATTGTACTCCATGGAAATTAAGGATCTTTTTTTTTAAATCAACTGGACAAAATACATCCATGTAAACCATTACACAGGTTACATTCTGTCTTGCATTGTTACTACTTTCTTGTATAATGATCTGAAAATGATAGCTTTGTGTAATAGGAAATCAAACAGATTTTTTTTTAAATTGCTAATATTGCAACTTACAGGCTAAAATAATAAAAAAAAAACCCTCCTCAGTACTTTTAATCCTCTGTTCATATATCTACTCAGCCTGAAAAGGACATTTTTAGGTTTAATACCACAAACTGTAGGCTATTTTGCATAAAGATGAAAATCAGCCTCTGATGCCAAGAAGCAAATCCTCAGTCACAGCTAAATGACTTAAAGTCAATGGAGCATATTATCAAGTCAGTCATACTGTGCCAGCTTACATGGCTTTTCAATTATGTTATGGCAATGGCTTTTTGTAAATAAATAAATAAATAAATAATCTGAAATGGAAAAAAGTATCCTAACATATTTCTGTATATATTGGTGCTTAGTAATATTTGTATTAACACTCATGCTCTTCTCTTTTTTTTCTTTTTCTTTTTTTTCTTTCTTTTTTTAAATTAAAAAACAGCCTTTGAAAGATCATGGAAGGTTGCAGAGGAGTGTAGGACAGGGAAGGAAACATTTTCAGTACTGATACAGCCATTCTTAATAGAAGAATTTGTTTCTGTCCTTGGGATTTATGCCTCCAGAATTTGATCTAAACGTTGCTAATTTCTGCTGCAGAAAAGTATTTTGCTCACTGGAATATCCAGATACTTAATCCTGGAGTTCTCCATTAAAACTAGGGTTTCTTGTCTTGTGAATCAAGAAATGACATTTAACAAAGTCTGTAAATTTGACATGACACATTGTTTATATTCCTGATTATAGACAAGTTCAAAATAGGGAATAAATACTTTGGTTAAAGCTACTGATGCTGCATGTTTTACTTTGAAGAGGAATAAACTTTGATAAAAGTGAAATACGTTTTAATTTTTGGCAGGTTCCAGAATAACCTAGGAGATGTTGAAGAGAAGAGTGAAGATCTAGACAGATCAAAGAAATTACTCTTCTTTAGCACTTTCAAGTCCATGAACCATGGGAGGCCTTGTTTAGAAGGCTTGTGTAAGCAAGTAGTCATCTCCTTTTTTAGTGTGTAGGGAATGATATAAGTATATTAAAATACCTGAATGTATGCAAGTATTGTTTGTCAAGGTTTATTAATGATAAACCTATTTTTGATATGTTCAAGAATAGTGATATATTGGTAGTGTAAATTACAGTTACATTGAGGCATCAGGTGAACAAGACACAACAGAGGAATGAACAACTGTAAATTAAATAGGCTGTAACAACACTGAATGTTAATTTCACTGTATTTCTGCCATTAATGTAATGGAGTCAGTAATTACATATCTGTGAATGTTTATCAGACACACTTTTAGAGGAGTTATCTATTTTTAGAACACACTGCTGAAATGCATTTATTAGTACAGTTAATTTCTCTGTGCTATTATTCTTCATGTAACTGAAGACTAAAAAAGAGGACTGTTAGAACAAATTGGAATTTAAGCTACATACGTCATATTGAGAGACTTATGAGATACTTTGCATGCCTATCAGTGCAACCTTGTTTTTTTTTTTTTACAGTGAGAGTTCTGAAATAATTACGTACAAAGTTAACATTTCTTGGGGATTTGATGCACTTAAGTGAACAAAACAAAATCATCATCAAGGGTGGTCCTTCAATCTACATTAGCAGATACGATACACATAAAGGAAAGGTGGAAGTCAAGCCACCTCACTTTTTTTGTTTGTTTATTTGCATCATAATTTAAGAAATACTCAACAAAATCTGTAGTTAATTTATCTCCGGTAACAAATATAGTATAAAGTCATTAATTAGAAACTACTTATTTTATTTCTTTCACTACAGAAACTGTGAAATTTGAGCGGTTGGACTGAATTTGAATTTTTGATCAAGAAAGGTGCAGGGCTTGGTAATAACCAATGCCTCAGCCTTACCAGTAGTCCCTGCCTCATTTTTTTGAGGACTTTTCGTAGTACTGGTATCTCATCTTACAGTTCTTGACCCTATCTTTCTAGAGCTGAGGTCTTCCATGTTCACATGTCTAGTAGTATTCAGGAGGCACCCTCTTACATCAGGAAGAGATAAAACCTCTTCTGAAACCTTGACGAGGCAAACTGATAGAGCAATGTGTTTCAAATGAAAGGAGGCTGGTTTGGACATCGAAACACTGAGTAGTATCATTGGGACTTTGTTCTTTGCTTTTCTTAATAGCCCTTGATGTCTTAAGTTACCTGTGTGATGTTATTCTGACTGAAGGCAAAGTAAATGAAAGGAGGTCTAAAGAAGAAACTTAATTCAAAATACTTTTTCAGTAATGTAAACCCATCTGAAATATATTTATATAATAAAGACAATCTGATAAAACTTTTCTGAGAATCAAGGAGAAACTTCCATTTGCCGTCCTACAGCTATTTTGCTATGACGTATATTTCCCAGATGAGTAAATCTGTATCAACAAGTATTTAAATCTTAAATATTTTTTTTGTTTTAAAAATAAGGCGTCTGTCTTGAAAATGTCAGTGGCATTCATTGGACAGACAAAACAAGCAGCATTTAAGAAAATTTGGGTGTTTGTTTTGTTTTGTTTTTCCCCAGAGGTATATGGTTTTATTTGGACCAAAAGAAATTTAAAAAATCTGTCAGAGGAAGATTAAGAGTCAAGTGAGGCGAAATGTGTGTGTAACAGGGTGGTTGTTATTGTTGTTTATACTTTGTCTTGTAGGCACTGTGTCTTGGGAGAGTGAATAAATAAAGCTGTGTTTTGAGTAGCTAATCTGCTAGTTACAGAGAATGAAAGGGGAGGCTTGTAGATGCAAAGCTCTATTGGGTTAAGAAGCAGAGAGGAGATAGGGGAGAATCACTCAGAACCAGTCCCTAATAGGAAGTTGCTTCAGGTGCCAGAAGCTGGGCCTGCCAGCATCCTCTGTTTCATAACTTGTCACAGTTTGCCTATGTTTTCAACTGGTGGCATAGTTGTTTCATCACATCACTAGAAACTGAGATGTATAATAGATTATTTTTATTCTTTTGTTCTCAATTCAATGGTCTGGACAACTGCAAATGGAAAAATCTTTGGCTAGCCATAGGAACAAAAGCAGAATCTGCCCTTACTACAACAGCAAAAATAATTTTCATAGATGATCTATTCATGGTGAAATCCCTGTCTTAAATAAGGTACTGCTTTCCTTGTGGCATCAGAAAAATTCTTGGATTATGCATTTTCTCAGTTATATTTTTAAGGGTTATATAGTTTTGAAAAAATGCTGTTGTGCCATATATTTTCACTTGTTACAGAGTACTGTAGGAACAGAAGGTAATGTTATAGTTCTGTTTGCTTTACAGATATTAGCATTCATGTTGTTTCAACACATAGGTCGTACGTGTTCTTTGTTCTGCTTGGGGCATCAGCTAATGAAAATAAATGATATGTGGCTTCCTCTTCACCCATTGATTTAAATGTTCTCTATGCTTTTATCAGTAGACTGTTGTCTGTTGACCCTTTTCTAGTTGTTTATGTTAACAAAACTGCAATTTTCTTCTTAAAGGTAGAATTTCCCTTCTCAGATTTATGTTTGTGGGTTGCTTTTTTTTTTTTTTTTTTTTTTTTTTCAGTGTTTCAACTAAAATAGTCCCCTTGAGTTACCAGCATAAAGCTAGTAAATGCTCAGAGGAATTCCGTGAATAATCAGGTTTAAACAAACGTAGGGTCTTTTTTTACCTGTATAAACTGTGGAAAGGAGCAGAAAATTAGCAGTCTAGAGCAAAAATGAGATAGTGTCTCTCGTTTTCTGGATATGAGTAACAGTTGTTCATGTCTCTGTCATCACAAGATGTGTTTTGTCTAGTGTGTCTGATTTAGCCATCCTCTCCTATTTCCAGATTTTCTCTGGCAGAAAAGTTCTCCCAGGGGTTAGAAAGAGGCAAGTTAATAAATTTTTTGTAAACACCTGGAATCCTAATGGGGATTCACTTTGACGGCTTTATGTCTGTTTTGTATAGTTGGTGGTAAATGGTAAAAGAAAAATACTGGAGGACATGTTCAACTTTAGTACCTTCATGGCAAGAATAATTTGCAATAGATCATTGTCTTTTCTAATCATGCTTCCCTGAGTATTAATGGATTATTATTTTTATTATCATTCCATTAGGTTAATAAGGAAAATTCTACCTTTTGTTTCCAAATGTTTTCTGTCAATTTTTCTTCACTTTTCAACGCTGTTCTTTTACATAGGTGGAAATTTTTGACTGGAGGGTAGAGCTCACACATTATTCAGTAGTCTATTTTTTTTTATACACTTTTATCTTACAAACTTTTAATTTTCTTACAAAAATATCAAAGTTACATTCTGAATTATGAAATCCATAAGGCCAGTCTGCTAGTTTGAACATTTTTTTTAAAATACACACTTTTCCCCCCCCTTTTAACAGATTGTCAATTTTCTGAGTGTAGGGTCTGAAAAGTGGGTGCCTTTTGATCCAGAGCTACAGTAGACAGTTGAAATGTTGAAATGTGCCATATTTCCTGAACACAGGTACTCAAAGTAAAATGCACAGCTAAAATGGAAACCTCATTTAACACTAGATTTATTTCTTGGATTTCATTATTAAATGAGATGAAGAAAAGATTGATAACTTACTCAGCAGCATATATTGTGCAAATGTTTTATAAATGGCAAAACAATATCAAACCTTCATCTATCTCTAAAGTGTTACAAATCAGGAAGCCATAAAATACAGAATATTCCAAAGACTTCATTGTGAATTCTAAGGTGTCAGTCCCAAGGTCCCTTCTGTCAATTACTCTGCAAAAGGAGACTTTCTGGAACAAAGTGGACTAAAAAGGATATCTAAGTGCAGTCAGTTACCTAAGAGAAATCTGGCCTATAGCAGAATGTTTCACGATGTACATGATTATCTGCAATCTATTCAATTATAACTTTCTATCTGAAAAAAAAAGTAGATTTCTCAGAATCCAGTGAAGCAAGTAATATAGTTGTACCTAGTGATTTTATACTTACGAAATACTGGCTTGATTACCTAGATATTAGGTTAGTTTAGGTACTAGCTTTTTACCTAGTGCATTGAGAATAAGCAAAACAAGATACAAGTGCTTGAGAACATTATGGTGAATTCACAGTATTGCACAAGAGCTGTGTGAAGGTGATATTATACATGGCTGAATCAGAATGAATTATAGCGATTGTTTATTGGCAACAAATTTCCAAGTAAAACTTTGCATGGGGCTTCTCTGAGTAAGACTATTCTGATATCACTGATTATTTTGTAGAAACAAATGATATAGTAGTAATAGAGCTGGGGATTTTTCCTCCCCTGTTCCTTCTGTCAAGATCATGCTTTTGCTTTAATACCCTTAATGGTACTTACTGGGTTTCTATTTTCTTTCTCTGAATAAGGCCTATTCTGAAAAGTCTGGTTTTCAGTACTGGTAGGATATTATGTATCCTTCCAGTGTTACTTTAAAAGATGTGTATTTTTATTAGTTCTCTTTGGTTTATCTTTTTGTTTCATTTATTAAAGCTTTTGGAAATAAGAGTACACATCCTTTTTTAGCTCCTTATGTTTTATTGTTCATTATCAACTGGAGTGCCTCATGCAAAACTAGTGAATCTTTTGAAATGAAGAGTAATATTTAATCTAGCTACTGCTAATCCAAGTTAATCTTACAAACAAGTAGGCTTCACTTTTATGTAACCTGCTTTATGATTATTTTTAAAGAATTTATGTAATGTTTTTTTTGAAGCAAAGCTACCAAAAACAACATACGTCTTCTAGCAGATGAAAAATTGTTGTATTAATTGATTTATTGGTATTCTAATGATAAACAGAGTTCTAATCTCTCCTTCACATTTTTGATTACAAATCTCAGCTAAGTTCTGAGAAAAGGAATGAACACCTAAAAGATTTCTTTTTTTTTTTTTTTTTTTTTTAAAAAAGGCTTTATAGGGTCAAATAAATGCAACTATTTCATGAGTTACACTGATCAAAGCTTCTTTTGGACTCAAAATTTCTGATGACCAGCTGTGCCTTATAAGGAGCTCCAAGGGGTGACATCTGCTAATTTTTAAGATGGAAGATCTGACAGGCAAAATGTAATTTTCCTTCATCCTTGCAGTTCACTCCTTCCTTCCCCTCATATATCTATCTCTACTCTTATTTATAGCCTTACTGATTTGTCAAAATGTTACTAGATGAGCTATTTTTTTTTCTATTTCATTCTGTTTTGTTTTTTTTTTTTTAAAAAAAAAAAAAGTCCCAGAAAAGCACCTTGTCTCCTTGCTCAGTTGTTCCTGCACAGTATTTGAGTTTTATCTTTGCCTTGCCTGCCGTCATGTTCTATTTTCTCCAGAGTATCTCCTTTTCAATGTGTTTTATTAAACTAGTTTATTCTTCCTTCCACAGCAAATCCTCATCAATTTGTATACCCCTTTGCAAACTTGTGTATTTTATCAGAGGCCTTGCACCTTCCAGTTTCCTGAACTTAGTTTCTCTGTAGTCAGTGCCCCTTCTTTGCTTCTGGTCTCTGTTCCTGTCTGTCCCTCTCTCTGCCCTTTCTGCCATCTCTCAGCACTCAGCTTCTATTCAAGTCATCATATTCCAGTTTTCTCCACTCTTCCTTTTAAGCTCTTATTTGACATAGGCAGCTTCCACGGTGTCCTTGAAGAGGGAACCGAAGACTTAAAACCACATAAATTGTTGCACTGATCCTGATACACTGTAGGTGTAGCAATCTGCCTAGAGCATGGCCAGTGCAACCTTGCTGAACCTAGGTAATTTATGAGACTAAAGTCTCTGTTGAGCACGTGTGACATCAGACTTACTTGATTAAAAAAAAAAAAAAAAAAATCTAAATGCGTTTTCAAAGGAGCTAAATGCGTTTTCAAAGTAGTTAGATGAATGTATTTCAGTTGAGGGTCATATTCTAATATGTCTCATAGCCTGCTTTTAAATTGTGTATGTGTTGGAATACTTTAGTGCTAAAGAAAAGCCATACACAAGCAATACCTTTTTTTTTTTTTTCAGCCAAAATCTTTTGGGGATCTCAATCTTGAAAACAACTGAAAATGTTGATCTCGTAACAGAATGTGTCTAGATGGGTTTATAAGACAGTGGCCTCCTGTCTGTAGCAAAATATAAAATTTAGATTAATTTAAATGCCATATGGTACATATTCATAAGAAAATTCTGAACGTAATAACTGTTTCTCTCTCTTTGTAGCTACATTTCCTTTAATCTTAATAGTTGAGTGACTAACGATATCCTGTTGTGATTTTACTAAAAAGAATAAATATAGCATAATGTTCAATTTTCTAAAGCTTCCAATTTTTAATGACAGTTAAATGATTTTGGTACCGGTATCTTGTATTTAGACAGTCAGCCTTACTCTACTCCTTTGCCTTCGATAGCAACTTGTTTGATTTCATTTTTTATATCCTTTCTGTTTAATACCACATTAAGTTACTTTTTAGATACTTAAAATCTACTTGTCTATGTAAAAGACTGAATTGTGCTATAAGCTATATAGAGGTGCCCCCAACCTCCTGCTTAAATCCACAGGACTTCTGAGGATGCAAAGTCAGAATATTAGGTACAAAGTACTTGAAGTTTAAGCTTAAACATTCCTCATCCTTGTCCTCAATTACAGAATCTTTTGGCGGAGAAGGTAGAACAGCTGATGGAGTGGAGCTCAAGGCGCTCAGTCATCCGCATGAATGGAGACAAATTCCGAAGATTTGTGAAGGCTCCACCTCGTAACTACTCTGTGATTGTGATGTTCACAGCTCTCCAGCCGCAGCGGCAGTGCTCTGTTTGCAGGTAAGTCATACTTTAGTGATCTTTTTATCTTCCTCACCACAGTTCTTAAGTGAACGTTTTAATCATTGTGCAATACACTGAGTAGGATTGTTCTTTCCATGGGATAGGTGCTTACTGTTTAGCAGTCTCATGTGTTTGTTACAGCATCTTTTCAACTGCTTTTTAATCGATATGTCAAATTTTAAAGTCTTCCTAGTTTTGGGTTTTATTAAATTACAGTTGAATAAAATGTACACAACTGAGGAAGAATAAGAAATTGTCTTTATTTTATTATCGGTCAACAGTGATCTTCCCAAAGATGTTTTGTGACAAAAGTGATTCATTACCATTTAGTGATATGACACTTCACTGATCTCTTCAGTTAAGAGATGTCCAAGGGTCTGATGCAGGTGTGAGTTACCCTGTGATTTCACAGCCTTGAAGAGTTGTTACATGCAAGCACGTGTTTCCACAAAGACATGCTTATTGTTTGACTTTAACTTGTGTACTTGTAGTCATATGTGGTTTTTATTAGATACTTTTTTGTAAGATTAATTCTTAGTCATTGAAGTCAGTTAGTCAATTTTGAGGGAGAGTATATAAACTGCATTCCCATAAGTTCACCCTCCACCTCTGAACTGTGAAGGAGAAAGTACTTCTTAGTAGAAGTACTTAGAAGGAGGAAGCTTTCTAATGTTCTTAAGTCAAAGGGATTTTTTCCTTTAAAACTTCCAGCACTTGGTTGCTGTTATTTCTTCTTTGTGTTGCCAGAGTTCAACTTCAGGAGATGAAATAGGAGTTGTAAGTTTACCATATTGTTTTAAATCATTCCTTATTTTCCTACCCAGTAGATAAGGCTACAGGAGGTGCATTAAGTTCAGCTTTATAAGGGTTAGTGTATTTGTCATTATAATAGCCATATCAAATTCATTCCCTGCTCTTATGTAGGGCATGTGAAAACAACATAAATATTGCATTTATTAAGAAAGTTACTTTTGCTTACAACTGTATACTGTTTACTGTACTGAAAAAGAACTTATAAACTTCATTTTGTAGCATTCCAGGCTAGCCATTTATGTACAGAAGCAACAGAAAATCTTTAAGCATGAAATGAAGGAAAAAATCAACTTACTGCTTTCAGTTGGGTTTGTTTAAATAAATGTGAAGTTGTGATCCACTTTTTCATGTGAAATAAAAGGAATTTAATGAGGTTGATCGTACTGCACATAAAACCATTATCAGGAAAATTGACATTTTCAAATCAATGGCTAATTAATGGACAGGAGCACTGGAAGGATATACAGTACTGAAATGCATGCATTACTTTATTGTTAGCTATTCACTAGCCACACTGTCTAAAGGAAAAATAGATTTTTAACTTAATCTGTAATGTTCTGTGGGGATGCTTTTGTCCAAGATTTAAGTTAACTCTTACTCATCAAAATATTTTCAGAACAATTACATACAAAAAAAATCAATGTCATATTTCAAACACAAAAAAGCACCTAAACTAAAATCTTTGAATAACTTTGTCACAAGAATTAGTACCTTTTTTTTGGTTTGTTTTTTTTTTTTTTTTTTTTTTTTGTCCCCTAAAAATTGAGCTTTGTTAGTTTATGTACCACAGGATTACCTAAAAAAAAAAAAAAAAAAATTTGTCTTTTCCCTTTGGTGGCTAGGTTTGACATTTCAGTACTTTATGGCTTCTAAATGTCCAGTTTATAAAGAACAGGGGTATATTATTTTCAAAAGGGGGAAAAAAAAGATGTTTGTGTGCTGCTGTTGCATAGATCTACCAGTTCTCTATGCTAAGCATGAAAAACACAGCAATACGAAAAAAAAGATAAGTGACAGGATGGAGAGCAATGGTAGGAAGCGTGGTCGTCATCTGGAGAAGAGCAGTGAAAGCTGATCATCATTAGAACAGACTGTTGCAGATTTGCATATTTGAGGCCAGAAGAGATCATGTGTGTCTTAACTTGTTAAAATAAACTATATACTTGTGGTTTGAGACTGGTCAGCAGCCAACCACCACACAGCCACTCTGTCTCCCTTCTCTTCTGGCAATAAGAAGGGACAGAGAGCCAGGCTTGGAGTTCGAGATAGGACTGGGGTGGGGAAAAAAAATCCCCCTTTATGGTTACGAGCAAAAGGCAGACTCGTTAGGGGAAGAAAAAAAAAGAACATACATTTTTTACAGACACTAACAACACATAACAGGGTAGGACAGTGAGAAGCATTGCCATCTCTTGAGAACACCTTCCCCCCACCCCTCCCTTCTTCCCAGGCTCAACTCTGCTCCCGATATCTCTACCACCTTCCCACAGCAGCGCAGGGGCAGGGCATGGGGGGTGCAGTCAGTGCTGCTGCTTTTTCCATCTTCGGTGAGGGCAGCTTATGGAACTTGTTCCTCTTGCTCCATTGTGGTCCCCCTCTCACAGGAGACAGTCCTCCACAAACTTTCTCTGACATGAATTCCTCCCATGGGCCGCAGCGTTCCCCACACTGCTCCGTCATGGGTCACTAACTTCCTCCGACTGGATTCCCTCCCACGGCTGCAGCCCTTCCCGAGCTGCTCCGGCGTGGGACTCCCCCACATGCTGCAATCCTCCCAGCGCTGAATTACAGCAGCGGGGCTGCCTTTTCCCACGAGACCCCGGCCTCCTTCGGGCACAGCACCTTGATCAACCAAGCAGAAAGCACAGGGCATAAATCAATGTCTGCTCCACCGTAGATCTTCATGGGTGGCAGGGGGGGGCCGCCCTGCCGTCTCACCACAGGATACAGGGGGGTCTCTGCTCCGGCACACCTCCCCCCTCCTTTCTTCCTCCGTTCCTCCACTGACCTTGGTGTTCATGCAGCTGCAGCAACTCCTCCTCACCAGTCCCACTGCCCGTCACCACGTCCCTTCTTAAATACGTTATCGCAGAGGCACAGCGGTTTGGCTCAATTTCCCAAACAGAAGTGGAGCTGACGTGGAGCTGGGGGAGCTTCAAGAAGCTTCTCACAGGGGGCCGCCCCAATAGCCCCCTCCCCTGCCACCAAAAAAACTCCACCACTCACTCAACCCAGGACAATACTTCATGTGTCTGATTTTGCATTTGATTATATTTAGAATGTTTGTTGTTAAAATTATCCCCTGTTTACAGTAAAATTAGTATGATTTTTTCTGGCAGGTGTTTTGAATGATTGTGCCACCAAAGATGGAGATGTAGCTTCCTGTATTCAGAAAGTTAGTGTCACTTTTAGCACTCTTCAGAGTGAACGCAGTCAGTTTGGTGATCCCAGTTCTCTACCAGACTAAGGACTATTGTGCCTGTCCGTTGTTGAGAAGTGCTGTAGTTTAGAAATTGTCTAGAAGGTATGAAGGAAGGATTCTGACCCCCCAGCCCTTTTAATGCCAGAGAAGTTCCAAATTTTTGATAAAACCTGGTTGAGGTGATCTTAGCCAAGTCTTAAAACAGTTGTAGGCATAAAATTTAAATATTTTTAAGAAGTCTTTCCTATTTTTATAGTAAGGATCTACTTGTGGAAAGCTGGCCAAATTTGTCTCAGAGAATCCACGGCTTTTCTGTGCACAGCAGGGAGGACATTGTAACATCAATCACATAAATCACTTGACAGTTATGATTTGTGGACATATATGGAAATAATGCCAACTTACTCGTAAAATGCCTCACACAAAGAAGTCCCTAAGACTCCAGATATTTGAATGAAACTTTTGTATGTAAAAAATATCCTTTCAGTCGAAGGAGCTGATCTTTTTTTAGTAAAACCAAAGCATACTGTGTGTTTTGTAGTAATTCTCTAGCGAAAGATACTTAACATAAGATCTTTTTTTCCAATGGAATGAAAATGCTTTCTTTATAATTGTAGGAGATGAATGTACAGTCTTCTGCATCATCATGAGAAAGATCAATTAGACAAATTTTTTGAATGCTTTACTTGCCAATTTTTTGAAACTTACCTGTTCATCCAATGCTAGGGTTGTTTGTTCCTGTTATACATCGTGTTGTTGTACTTAATGCTTTTCTCTTACTTAATTTTACTTGATGTGCTTTGACATTATCCCTTTTCCATATATACTTTTAAAAGTTAGAAATCATATGTCTGCATTACTAATTGGAATTTATTCTATACCCAAAACAAATCAGGTTGATTTATAGGTGTTTCTAAAATACAACTACCAGTTTGTCACCTTTGAGACAGAGATTGGTTCTATATTGATCTTAATTAAATATTTTCACAAACTGTGATCTGGAAGATATATCTGTAGGCTGTCTGAATCTACATGAAGGCTTCTGTAAACCAGAAGCTCAGTATAGATGTTGGTGTAGTACCACTAGTCGTGTCTTCAGAGTGTTTTTCAAGCAAATTATGTTTTTATCCTAAAGTGGAATTTAGGGTGCAACATTTTCATCTAGCTTTGTGGGCAAGCAAGTTTCAGTTTTCTGGTCCAAAAAACTATTGAAAGCCATCTGACGCCTTCACAACTGTGTAAGTGGTAGCATGAATGTCAGCTTTCCTGTTGACACAGTTGTTCAAGGTTCAATATGACATAGCTGGTATTAAGAAATTAATTAACTGTAACAAAGTAGATATCCTATGTGCTCTTGAATGTGAAGTCATTATGGGGGTGGGTTGTGTTTCTAACAGTTGAAGATGTGTGTTTTTTTTTTCGATGCACATTTGGAAACATGTTTGATTAAACTGTTTTGGTCCCAGTATATTAAACTTGATTAGTCATAATTGACTTTATGTGTTACTACTATTCTTGGTGTATATACTCTGCAACAGCACATTGAAAGCAGATGCTAAAGGGCCCTTTGCACTGTGATGATGAATCAGTTTGGATTTTTTTTGGTTTGGATGAACAGTCAGAAATAATCTAATTCCAAACTGATTCCTCAGGATATAAGACCTGCTTCCCTTTTTTCCTTTGTGCTTACATATTCACTCAACTATAGTTTCTCTCTGTTACCCACATCAGTGACGCTACTGAAAAAAATTACTTACGTATGTAAGAAGGAGAACAAAAGAATGGTCACTCTGACAACAGCGTCTTTACAGAGATGAAGAGACTGTTTCTCAGCCTGTACTTTGTATTGCATCCAGGCAAATGGTGACTACTAGCCTGACTTGAACACATTTTTGGGTGAAAATTCTCTTCCAGCTTCTCTGTTCTTTGTCGTCTTGCATCGTGCAATCTGTTCCCCCATTTTATTATCACTAAATTTTCCTAAAGGGATCAGCACCATTTTACCAACCAGAATTCAAGGACCACCCCCACACCACTTGATGTAGTATTAGTGCTTTGATTTTTCAGCTGCACATGGGCTTTAACTGTAGCCTGCTGAGACCATTGCTGTACTGACTGTTTCTCTGCATCCGTCATTGTTAGCATTAACTCGTTCTTTTTTGTTTGTTGCTGTACCATCTAATCACTCCATAAGAAAATTATATAAGGTCTTTTATTTTACTTTCTAAGCTCTGCTTCTCTCATCTCACTGGCAGAAGCAAACATCTCTGCTTTGCGTACAGGTGCATATCAGAAACATCTTGTTTGTTCCCAAACAATTCACATTTTTGTCTGGTTCATTTCTCAATTTCATTGCTGCAGTATTTTCATTGAGAAAGGGATATCTAGTTCAGAGAAATTAAACTGGTTAATTGAGCTTTTCCCCATCAGTTGAAGCTAATCAACAAAAAGATGCATATTTTGTTTAACTTTTTTCTTTTTTTTTTTTTTTTTTTTCCTTAGAATAGTGTTTCTTGAAAAGATCAGAGCAGTATCAGAGGCTACAGATACTGAATTTCAGTAGATAGGGACTCTACCTTGACCTGTACCACAAGTTTGTTATGAGATAATGATTAAAACATGTAAATTAGACATGTACATCTTGGTCTGGATTTCAAGCTACCTGAAACAAATGGATTTTGTTTTGCATGTTTTCTACTGGGCTTATGTATGCCTGTGAATTCCCACATGCTTCCTTTAAAAGTATAACTAAGCCTCTTTGAATCATTACAAATCAAGATTAAAGCCTAGAATTAACATCATAAATGATCTGGAGAAAAATGGGGAAATACAACAGAGGAAGACTATAGTGATGGCAGCTGACCACTTGTGGAGACAAACTTATAAACTGCACAAACTGAAAATTGTGTTGTTTCAGTCCTGGATGATGTTTAATAGTATTTTACTGTGGAAGTAACAAACCTCCTTCCAGATTCTTGGAAAACATAGTTTTGCAAAGACAGTACGAAGAATCAGCTAGAAATAGCTGGTAATGCAGAACAGTTTGTGTAGCCAGTAATCTTTTTCACCCCCATATTGACTAGACTATTGCATTTTTAAAAGCGTTACAAGTTTCATTATATTGAAAGGAGCACTGATAACTTCCATTAGCTAAATTTGTGCGTGTGTGTCTGTAAATACATATGTATGTGTAAATATGTGTATAAAATATATACATAAAATACATATGTAGCATACGAGGGAGATAGGTCAATTTTGCAGGTGTGGCACATGTTTTCTAAAGATTTCTTTTGTTTCATTTGAATGACAAAGCTGAATTCTTTCAGAAATTACTAATGGCATCTATTGGAACAAGCTTGTAGTTATTGCAGAAAGCCTGCTGCAGAATGAGCTCAGAGTCAACTGCTAAGCTATTCCTTCTGTATTTCTTAAAAGAATATATGAAAGGTAAGTTATAATTCAACATACAGTTTGTGTATCTTTAAGTTTTGAGCTTAATGTAGTATGTGTTTCATAAAGGGCTGTGAACATAGCTGCCTTCTGCTGTTGACTCAAAATGTGTAGAAGGAAATGACAAAATATATGACAGAAGGGATTCCACATAATTTATTAACATCCACCCTATCAATGAGACCTCCAAGAGGAGGTTTTTAATCTAGAAGAGAGGAATTCTGTTGGTTTCCATGTTCAAGAAGATATTTCGGAAAATTGTTTTCAAGTAGCCGATCAAAGAGTAGGTCAACAGCAAAAAGATTCTGAGAGTCAAGGAGGTGTCATCAGAAAGAAGTAGGTTCCTCTGCCTTTCAGTTTTTTGCTGGTTGATCAAGAGTGGGTAGTGAGAAAATCATTGACAGGTCTCTTAACTGTACTGAGAGGGAATTATCTTTTGAACTTGTGTTCAAAGAAGAAACGAAATGTGGAAGGAGCTGTTGAAAGTTCTGCAATTGCTTTTTCAGTGCACTTCAGGATGTTGATAGAAGTATTGATGAGTCCTGTTTAACAAGACAGTAATTTTATACTTGGATCATAAGAGACTACTTATTCTTCCTGCGGTCACTTTTTTTTTTTTTTTTCACTTTGCAACTTCTACAAAATATGATCTCGTAGCTTCTTTTCATCTGCAGAATATTGGAAATGTCATGGGATGCTGTAAATAGAATAGCATGGATTTTAGCTTGCTTTCTGCTACTGTAGATACCTAGATTGCATGAACAGTGTAGCTTCCAACTAGTCTCTGTACTTTCTTAATTTTGTTCTGTGGTGAATTTTCTGATCACATTTGTAGATTCTTCAGTGCTTTTCGTTGTGACATTGAGTCATGTTAAACAAAACTAAAGTCAAATGAGCGTTCTGAATATATTACCTGCTTGATACTATGAAGTCGAAACATACACTTAGCCCCTTCTTCTCTTCATTTTGGAAAAGTCATTCCAAATAAAAAAACAAAAGTTGTTTTGGAGGTAAATTGCAACATTGATCACAGTTTACTTTAAACAGATGGATAAGAATGGATAGGTGACCTGATAGTGCATTCTTTGCCAATTGTACATTTGGAAGTGTTTTGTACAGACCATAGTGTGACAAACAATAATGCTTTACTGATTTCTTTGGCAAATAAATCCACAGTTGCTTTTATTTTTTTCCTAATATTCCTTTTCTGTTTCCTTACTATAATGTTGGACTAATACGATAAAAATAATCTAATTTAATATAGCTCAAGCTATATAAATCTGATTATCTGCTATAGACACTCACATAATTAATCTTTTAAAATAAAACTTTTAATGTTTCATAAGCATCTCTCGCTTAATGGAAGAAAATTTTGTAGAGCCTTTTCCTAGCAGCTTACTTTCCAGAATGTTGAATTTTCTAGTTAAATCTAATAGTAGCATTCCCTTTTGATATGGCCACTATTTGCTAGTAGCTGTTTAATATTATTGTTGTTGCTAGTTCGTGTGTTGCTGTAATGATGAAATTCTTCTGAGGTGACTGTAGCAGGAAAAACATTTAAATCTTCTCCATCAAAAAGTCCTGTCAAACTAACAAGAGCAGTGATAACGTTACTGTTTTGATGAGTTTATACCGAGGGTACTTCTGTCCTATGTTTTTATAGTATTTCATGTGATTATTATTATTTCACATAATTAACATTACTTCATAGAAACAAACTAGTAGAATTTATATTAATGAATGATAGAGATAGGTAGGTAAGAAGTGATAGAGCTGATACTGCCTGATATTAATTGGAGGCTGAAATTTTCAGCCAAGTACTTGTGTTTTTTACTATAGCTGTACCTGAAAAGGAGTAACCAATGCTACAAGTTAATACAATTGTGTTGGCATTGTATTAATTGGAGATGATATACTGGACTGTAGGATATTCTTCAATTCTATATGTGTTAATCCTGTAACCTTGTATTCCTGCCCCTCCTTGTTTCACACTTACTTCTCACCCCTGAAGAGCTGCTATGAGGATGTATTACATACAGAATGCTTTGCTATCTTCAGTGTGGGAATGAAATTGTGCTTTGAATCTGTTACAGAAAATCTTAGACAACCTTTTGCAAAATTATACTTTCTGAAGTATATTTTCTACCTATTATATTAATTCAAAATAGTTCAAAGATGCAAAATACATGGAGATCAACGGGAACAAGAATGTTCTCTTAAATAGTGGGGACATAACTGGAGTATCTGAATTTCCCAGAAATACTGTTTCATCACAAGTGAAAGGTAGACTAAGAAGAATGAGGGCATCAAGATGAAGTGATTTTTATCTTCTACTTATAATAAAAATGGTCCAGCTTTAATATAGCAGTTTTAACAGAACAGTGCCCTACAGATATTACTTAAGATTTTACAGCATTCCTTTGATGTTGTCTGACTGCCCTCTTCAGGATGACAGTGAATATGTTCGTCTGCTTAACGTTAGTATCTGTTTCTAGAAATAACCAATCTAATGCCTAATTCACTTTTTTTTTTTTTTGATTTTATAATTGCAAACTTTTCCCATTGAGCAAATGTGTTAAGTAGCAAATTTTACTCAATCAAGTAATAAGAGTGAATATTTTCTTGTGCTTTGTAAGATTTATTCTTTGAGGTGGGGTAAGAGATCATAAAATTTCATTTTAACTTATTTTTTATGATAGACTTTTTCATGCATAATATATTCTTTGATACAACACAACTCTTCTGGGGTTGTATGTAATATATTTCATGCCTGAGGCTGAAATCAGTTATGAGGAAATGGGGAGGGTCTTATGACATTTGTGGTCCTGTCATCCTCTTCCCCCTCTTTGCTCTCTCAAAATACATAATTTATTATGTGTGTTTAGTGCAGAATTTCTCTAGCAACAAACAGATTATTCATCTACAGCTTTTAAATAAACAGAATTCTGCACCATCAAACACATGGAACTGGGGTTATAGAAACACTGTTTTGAGAAAAGCTGCAGAATTCGTTTATTTATGCTACTGCATCTTACCAGATGCAAAGATAAGTTGCCAGGTGGTAGAACCTTGATTTGGACTCGACAGCAAATATTATTAATTAGCAGTATGGCAATAATTAGCAAAGGAGCCTGTGCAAAGCTGAAAGTACTGTAAGGATCCTTTTGGGCTTTTTGTTTTTGTTTTGTTTTGTTTTCTGAATTATTCACTGATACAGATTTGTCCTTTGGAGGAACTGGTGGTTTTATTATTCTGTGATTGTGTGTTTAGAGAACATCTCTACTGATATCCTACTCAAGGGCCACGTAAGCATCTACTTGCATGGATCTGTTAGCAGATTTGTGTGGCGCTTGCTGCTCAGACCACTCCTGTTTGCCGAGACTTTTAAATACAGAAAACATTACTTGTTGTTAATATCATCTTGGGATATCTCTGGTATAGTTTGACTTAACACATTTCTGATTTTGGAGAAGGCAAATTTTAAGCAAAGAGTTGCATAACTAGCTGAAACGTCTTCTAATTGATAGTATGGGTGTTGAGAATGGTACTGCAAGTGTAATTCATCTAACCTCTGCAGCTGGTTATAGAATTTTTTTGCCAGTGAATGCCACATGGATGTATGTTTGTTTCTTTTCCTTAACAGGCAAGCTAATGAAGAATATCAAGTGCTGGCTAATTCATGGCGCTATTCATCTGCTTTTTCAAACAAACTGTTTTTCACAATAGTGGATTATGATGAAGGGGCAGATGTTTTTCAACAGGTAAATGTTGGATACTGTGAAACATTCTTAATTTTTAGAACTACATGCTGATTTGCCAAATGATACAAGACAAATTATTTTCTTTGTGGAGGTGTGTACCTCTTTTTTGTGTACAGATTCTTCGTGGTTAAAAACACCAGACACTGCAGTTTCTATTACATTAGTGAAGACAGATTATACCTGTAGCCACTTCTAGTGTTTTCCAAGTGTAGCTTATGTTTGTTAATAGTTTACATGTGTGTGAAATTTTTTTCAACTCATTAATGTCATTTTTTTGAATTAAGCTCAACGCAACTAACATTTTCATTTAAAGATTTCCTTTATTTTATCTTTGGGGGGAAAAAGCTCTTAATTAAAAGAACCTTCTAATTGCTTTTATGTAATGTCCTTCAACTTCAGTGATATTTGTATTATTCTGGAAATTCTTCAGGGAGAAGAGACTGCTTTAGATGTTATATATTGGCTACGAAGAGTGAAAAATAAATTATTGGAGAACAGTCTAAGGTCCCCTCTTAAATTGAGTAGTCAAGGCAAAACACATCCCTTCAAAATGAATACTGAATATTGACATGCTTTTCTTTGGTACTTATTTGCTGATTGATGTTAAAAATGCAGATTAAGAGCAGTAACAAGTTTTGAAGTTACCTATGTTTTTAACCACCTTATGGTGAAGTGGTGTGATTCAGAATTTTCATGGAAAAAGTTTAATATTTAGTTTTAAAAGGCTTAATTTTAAAAGTTTAATTACTGTGCTTAATATATATTTTTGCTTCCAATTGACATCGTAGAATGTATTGTGAAAAGAATGGTTATCAACAGTGTAAGATTTTACTTTAAAAATTTTAGTTCAAGTAAGCTCTAAAATCGTTTTACATTATCTTACATGGTTACAATAATACAAAATATGTTGTTCACTTTTGCCTTAAGCTAATCAATACATATTAGAATAGTCCAGTCCAACTTACTCCTTGTATAAAAGGGCACAGATTCAGCTTATTTCAGGTGTCATGTGTTTAGTCATGTAAAAGTTAGACCAAATTAGATAAAAGATTTAAGTTTTTGATTGCTTTTTTGATTTGAAAAATACAGTGTTAAGAATAAGTGATACTAATGACTATTCTAAGGTGGATTTTGGGGAAATGTGGTTCTGTCCTTATGTTTATGTGTGCTAGTGAGTCATGTAATAATGATGCCATAGCAAAAAAAAAAAAAAAAAAAACAGTAATGTGACTGATTTTTCAGCTTTTACTATGTTTACAGATAAATGACAAAGCAGTTGCAGACCAATTGCCCCCAAACTCTATACAATGTCAGAAGGAGTCTGTATCTCAGAATGTTTCTGTATCTTACAAAATATTTTATTAAACTATTTCACAACATTTATCGTAGCCTTTCTTAGAGTATTTGTTACTTCCAAATCAGTTCACTAAAGAGGGCTTTTTTTTACTTAGAAGGAAATATTTCAGTAGCTGATAATTTCTGTTGATAAGCTCATTTCTGTACTTAATTAAATATTATGTTTTTGTATTGTGATAAAACTATTTTTGCAGGAATGAAACAAACAAGTTTACTCTGCCTTTTTTATTTAATTTAAAGATCTCCATATTACATCATCTTTAAGTATTTCCCCTGATTTTATGTTAATTTTAATTTTTGCAAGAGTTTTATTGTACTATTTCTGAGATGGACTGAATATGGGGAAATTTCATACAATAAAATTATATTCTCCTATATTACCTTGAAAAGTTGAATTCAACATTAAAAGTTGCAAATGTAAATCTATTTATCACCTTTGAATTTTTTGATATATTGTGAATAGTTCCAGTAACATCAACACATGGATTAACAGTCATGTAATTTCTAGGGCAACTCATGTAGTCTAAGCTAGTTACCTAGTCCTTTCTGGATTCAGAAAAAGACTAGTCACTAGTGAGTATCTGTCTTGAAGCCAGTGGAAGGCTAGATGAATAGTTTAGTTTAGTTAACTTTGGATTGGTGAGAGCTAGGCAAGAGAGACAATGTCAGGATATCTGAACACTTTTTTCCTCCCCTAGAATTACAACCTAATATACTGTAGTAGCTTGGATAGGTGTGAGATCTCTGTTTTAGAACTACAGCAAAGTTCTTACCTTTTGTAAGAACTCTAAAGCATAAGATATTCTTACTCAGAAAAGCTTGTGGGTGAAATAATTAAACATCCCAAAGACCCTACAGGAAGGAATATTCTGAACACTCTTTTTTCAGGGCTATACAAGATGATGTATAAAAAAAGAGTAATGTTTGGAGGCAAATAATATTTTTCATGCTAATTAGACTTGTGTTGTCTTATACATAAAAGGTAAATATTTTTGAGGATAGAGTTACTAATTTTTTTTTTCTGCTGTTTTTCTGGTTTTGTAGCTGAATATGAACTCTGCTCCGACTTTCATGCATTTTCCTCCAAAAGGTAAACCCAAGAGAGCTGACACATTTGACCTACAAAGAATCGGATTTGCAGCTGAGCAGCTAGCTAAATGGATAGCTGACAGAACAGATGTTCATGTAAGTTATTCGACAGTTTTGAAAGTTGAAGCCAAATGTATCTTTATAGTCTTAGACAGACTAATGACAAATTCTGTCTCTCCTTAATACCTTCTTCCCTCAAATGTGTGTTCTAGAACACATTAAAGAAAGAAAGAAAAAAAAAAAGATAGTCCTGGTAACTTCTGCAGTTTGCAGATTATATTCCATTCTTGCTTTGTTAAATTTTATGTAGTCTTAATCTGGATGAAAACAAGCAATAATATTGTGATAATTAGTTGTTAATAAGTAAAAAGTGCTTTGCAAAACTATGTACAAAACAGAACCAAATGTAGTTGCTCCTAATTCAGACAGAACCTGCAAATCTGTTGGAGAAATAATGTTTAGGAGTTGAACAGTTCAAAATGATGCTTAAGATCTTTTTCATGGTATGTGTGTATTAAAGGAAGTACTGTTATTTTCTTAATTTAAGTATATCTTTAGGGATTAGTTTTTCTGACTCTGAAACCAGATTTCAGATGCTCCCTGTTGGTTAATATGGAAGATGATCTGTATGTATGTGTTTATTTGCTATCTATATTTGCATTTATCTTTTCCAGATTAGAGTGTTCAGGCCTCCTAACTATTCTGGTACAATTGCACTGGCTCTTCTGGTATCTCTTGTCGGTGGCTTGTTATATCTGCGAAGAAATAATTTAGAGTTCATCTACAACAAAACTGGCTGGGCCATGGCAGCTCTGGTATGCAGATTTTCCTTACTAATATGCTTTTTCTTATTTTAGCATATGTATCTTCATTACTTGCACAGTAATTTAAAAAACATTGCATTAATATGTTGTTCAGAATGGTACTATCAGACAAAGATTCATAATCTAGATTTTGGGGCTAATTTTCATAAACAGTGGATATCAATTACTACAAGTGATTCAATGAAAGTTGGCAAATTCTCTGATAGTCAGCTGCAGATTTTTGCTCATACTTTAATAAGAAAATATTTCTAATAAGTGTTACTACTGTTTACTGCTATCGTTCAATGTGCCTTTTTTTGTAAAAGCAGTAATGTTGTGATTGGTTTAGTATCAGACAATATGGGTTTAGAATAATGAAAGGTTAATAAAAGTAACAAAGGCTCCTATGTGTTTGTAAGAAAATGGTAAAAGAACCAAGAAACAAAGAAAAAGGTGGAATTCTTTCAAAAACTGTTTTCAGGAGTACTGACCTTAAAGTTCCACTGTTAACCTAAATGAGAATAGAACAATCTTATAGGGTTAACTCTGAGGAAATTCTAAAACCAGACAATAGTCAGAAATATTAGTCAACTAAACCCTCAAGGCCATAAATAATGAATTAAGGCTTAATATGCTTAATAGTGTATTGCAGTGTGTTTATTTATATCATGGCTTTCAAATAACTGAGTAGACAGATGAAAAATGTGGACTCTGCAGCATAGACAGGTATCAGTTTTAGGTAGGAAATAGCATGCAAAGATGGTAGATGATGGTTAAGGTGTATCAATAAGTACTTGTTACTCTGCCATCTTTATGACTGACAGCAGAGGGAAAAATATAAGAGCAGCATCTAAGGCTTAATTTTCAGGGACGTGGAATCAAGAGCATGCTTAACAACACGAGAATAGTGTCTAGGGTTATCAAGTCCAATCCAACATTTAACAGCTTAATAGATCTCCTTCCTTCTGTATTAGCAATATATTAATTGAGAACAGTACGCTTTAACAATTTGTCTGTGTACTTTTTTTACAACATAAGCCAGGCTTTCTTCTTTTTCCATGTAAATGGTTATTTATTCACTTCATCATTTTAAAGAGTTTTTCTCAATTTGTGTCAATATGAAATAACCTTTCTCAAAAGCAACTGACTAGGATTGTAGATGGAATATGAGTTTACTTGTGCAGCAGTATTCATATTTTATTTCTCATCTAGGCTCCCTTCCCCACAAAAGTTTGGATCAGATGGTCTTTTGAGGTCCTTTCCAACTTGTGCTATTCTATGATTCTCTGTATTTTAGCTCTGCTAGAAGTAGGTTACTGACATATCCTGTAACTGGTTTTGCCTTTTCAAAACCACATAATATTGATGATTTGCTGTTCAGCTTTGATACAAAAATATGAGAAGATACCTTCTTTTGTGACGCTTTCAGCTGATGGGCCCACTGACAGCCTTTATTACATCAGTTCAAAGATGAAGATACCTAGTACCTGTTGGGCTCAAATTCATTTTTATATTTAAACTATTAACAAGATCTTAAAGCAAACTTTGTTCAGAGTTCCTTAGTGTTTGACATTACTCTTGAATAAAGGCTACTGATAATGCTGTTTTCTCTGATGTGCTATCATAGCATTTCCTACTAGTGTACATGGCATACATTCTTTAAGCAGTTTGTTAATCTACCCTGTACACTGAGCAAAGAATAAAGAACAAGATTTCAAGAAAACCACCTACAGAACTAGATTTCAAGAGGAAAAATGTTTCCTTTTGATTTAAGAGAGTCAGGGAAAGAATGTCTTCTTTGTTCCAGGATGTCATCTGGAATATCCTGAGCTCTAGCACAGAGTTTTGACAGTTTTTTTCCAATGTAAGTCCATCATATTTAATTACATATATTTTTCTAGATTACCGGTATTTTTCAATGATAATACTTTTTAAAGATACTCTACCACTAGAAAGTTCAAATTTGATGTGCATCAGTTTGACTTTTTTGGACTCCTAATCTTTAGAGATCACCATAGTAAAACAAGAATTAGCACACCAAAATAAATTTTTGTGTTAAAAACCAAATAAAGATATGTGATCAGTGCTAGTTCCTTTGTTTAACCCTGCACTGTATCTCTGGAGACAGCAATTTTACTCCGATTTCATACCTCAGGGTTTCATATCAGAAGTTTAATGTTTGAATGTTATGGGGAATTGTGGGGTTTTTTGTCTTGCAGGGGTTAAAAATCAGCTCTTCAAATCAAGAATCATTCTGTTACATTCTACATTCAATAAATAGTTGAAGATATCATTAACTTCCTAATTAAATTAAGAAAACTAACACATCAACTCTTTCTTAAAGTATTTGCTGTTCTCCTTAGCAGCTAGACATTTTATGTCTGAACATAACTAAATTGCAATATAGGAAACTTATAATCACTTTTCGCTGAAACCCAATGAACAGTGTTGATGTCCAAACATGCTCAAACATTTAACGAAATTGTGTTAATGCCGTTCAGTAATTGTCATACTGCTGATTGTATTGACAAGAAATAGTAGAGTTAAAAGAAATTAAAATGGCATTAATGCCATTTATCATTGTTGCTAATACTATTTCCTGTAAAAGTCTGTTTACTTAAAAAATGAATAGCACTTAGAGGATGTTTTAGAAAAAGGTCTTCTATCTGAGAGTATACAGCAATTAATCATAACATTGAGCCGATGTATCCCTTTTTTAATCATTACTGTTCTTTTGGCTTCACAATGTTGTCAAAGCCCCATACTGCAAAATGGTGTTTTAACAAAGATCACGCAGTTACCAGAAGTCCTTTTGGTTTTATTCAGATCTACATGGACATACAAGTTAATGCTACAAGTTCTTTTTGGTGAAATCAGAAGGGACTCCAGATTGGAGGCTTTTGCACAAATGACCTCAGTTCTGTAAAATGACTAGAATATGTCAAGATCCACAGAAGAAAATTAACAGTCGTTAATATATTCATTCTAAGGTGTTGTATAGTTATGATTCTCTTACATCATGCTTTTTTCTACCAGTAAAATGTAGAGCCTCTTTTTTCATAGAAGATTATTAAAAGGAAAAATGGAGAAGATGGTGTCTAGTTAAGGGGAGCAAGTCATGCCTAATGAATGCTTTTATGAAGGGTATAAATACTTAGAGTTACATTCTTCATTAATATATTTTACATTTTTATACTCTAAAAAACAAATTAAACAGGGAAAGCCTTGCAAGATATATAAAAACTACAGGAAGCCCATGTTCTTAACAGGATTATTGTCAATTTTGTTCCTTATTGGCAGTTCTTTATATGGATGTTGCAGAACTGAGAAAGCAGAAGAGTTTTTCTCTAAAAGCAGTAGTTTTTGGGGTTTTGATAGTTTTTTGGAGGGCAGTGTTGTACTACTAGGTAGCCAGCATTCATTAACTATATGGAAAATAGCATTTTTAATTGCAGCTGAAACTCATAGATATCCTGGAATTCAGTAACTGAAAATTGTATCATTGCAAGCAGACAAGTCTCTTGTTTTGTTTTCCTTGTTTTTCAGAGCTTCTTAGTTCATTTTGAAGAACTTCTATGCTCCCAAATGTTGGATACTTTTATTTAAATGAAAAGTGGACAGTGTTTCTCTACCCAATTGAATGATCTCTTCCTAAAAATTAGGAAAAAATTATCAGCATAAAGTACCTCTGCTGTTTTTACGAGCAGGAGAACAGGATCCCAGAAATGCTGACTGAATTTTTATTCGATATCTCCATTGATATCAAAAGGGTGCATCTCATGGGTAATATTTCCAGCACTGTTTTAGGAGAAAATTTAGGATTGCGGTTTTTAGTAATCCATCTAATGGTTTTGATAGCCTTTCAGAAGCAAGACTAGAGCTTTCATCTCACGCATTGATTTGAATGCCTCAACATTAGATTGCGCAACAGCATTGCTATTAGTGGTTTCATCCCCTTGTTGAAGAACTGCATACTCTGGTAGTATCTTGTATGCCTTAGGCATTTTTACTTGCAACGTTACCCAGAAGACTTTTAGAATGGCAAACCAGGGTGACTGAGTCACGGTACATAATATCCCAAAAGATGTTTTTTGAGATCACATCCAAAATTTATCCCCTAGGTTATTTTAGACTTTAATGCAAATCCTACTCTTCATCTATGGATATTTTTCCCTCTGACATGCAAGCACAAAGATGAGGACAGACTTCAGTCCTTAGATATTTGCAGAGTCCTGTCCTTTTATACTGATAACAAGAAGCAATTTAGATTCTTGTCAAGACTCTTCATTTCTTAAGCAGAGAGAGAATAAAAGGTCAGATGGTATAAACTGGACAAATTTCTAACATTTTAGATAAAGAATTACTACATTTTAGACAACAGTACTGGTGCTCAAAGTTTAGGAGCTAGAATGTGGGCTAAGAGGGGGCTTTTAAAAGTATTTACTTTGCCAGGCTGCCCCTGTGGTTTTCTGCATGTAATTTTCAGTTTTATTTTATGTATATATTTCAAATTTCCTTATATACCTGTGGAGTCTGGGAAGACAAAGTCTGTGCTCGGATTAGAAGGCAGCTGCCTAGGAGTTGACTCTACTGGATAAAATACGTCAAGTCACTTGAATGAGGAGACAAAGCATGTGTTTACTGTTGTCGTAACAGTTAATGGTTATGAGAAATGTGTTCTGTGCTGATGCACTCCACAGTACCTGTGCTGTACAGTACATTCATCATCAGTTATTGCTTCAAAAGAGCTTGAAGGGTATCATGGCTACTAGTGGCTTCTTTACCCCACTCTGGGAATTAAGGTAAAAAAGTAATGTATTTTAGTAAAAGATACAGCTAGAAAAAATCAGGCTCTTCTACATGAGTAGATATACATGTCAAAAGAGCAGCAATAAATGCAGGTTATTAATTTCCTTTTCCTCCCATAGTTAGAGATGCACAGTACCTTTTAAACATACAGAAACCCATTTCTTTGCTTCTGTGTTGTACTCCCTGTCCTTGAATTGTATATCTCTTATTGGAAATTCTAATAAGCGATAGATTGTTATTTAGAAATTGAGTGCAGATCTTGCAGCTGTAGCCTTTGTTGAGTACAAAAGCAAAATTAAACTGGATAGAAATAATTATGTTTCTTTAAAACAATAATTGTGAAATGACTAAAACTTACATATACAGAACAGTATAGAAATTAAGTATCGATTTGGCTGCCTGTGTCACCCCTTTTTTTGAAACCATGCTTGAATTTAACTATATTCATAAATTAATCTAGAATTTCATTATTTTGCTCATGTTACAAAGTATTTGCCATGTTCTGGGGTCTAAACTTGCATAGAGAAGTCTATTGATCTGCTTTGTATAGTACCTGCTAGTAGGAAGCTTCACTTCAACATGTGTACCAAATAGGTTTTTAAGTCTCTAGTAATTCTGTTTAATAAACTGGCAGATAGTGTTGAACAAAACTTACACCTTTGGGAAAGTGATGTATTAAACCCAATTAATTTGACAAAGCTTGCAAGACCAAGAACAGTTGAGGAATTCTGCCCATGTACCTGTAAAGTCGTGTCCTGATAGCAATTCAGTGTTCTGGTGGCACTCTTGGTGCTTGTTTACATTGTGTCTGTTCTTAGGAGCCTTGTGGTGCACACGCAACTGCACCACGGGTTTGCTCAAAGCAGTTTCCCTCTTAGTGAACTAAGGCCGAAGTCATGTGCTGTGAGGCCATCGAGAAAGCACCACTTGCGGTTTGTTAACAGGGTCCTTGAGCAGTCCTGGGCTTCACCGTCACTTATGATGTCTTTGACAAAATCCAAGAAAACTGTAGAAAGGGGCCATTTCTCTGCATATTAATTGTTCCATTGAAATAAATGTGGTATAAACCTGTAAGGTAAATATGAAGTCAATAATCACATGTTACAAGTTGCTCATTCATAGCAATGAGTCTGGTAAAGTTTTATCCTAGGAAACACCAACTCACAATAATGGTGAGTGAACTAGGTGCTTTCGAAATTTTAGATCCCAAAGCATGGGATCTTATGGAAACTAGGGGATTTGGAATGGTAATCATTGTGTATCACTGTGATGTATCGTGTGTCATAGATGCATGTATCTGTTCTACAAATAATGGTGTGTAGTTCAAGTGTATTTTACAAACAGTAGAAGTCTGTAGTTTTCAATGTTTTTATTTTTTTTTTTTTTTAACCCAGATGATCGTAACAGGAGAATGTAGAACACAGCAAAATGAGCTTGAATGTTGAGTGCTCTCTGTAGCATACCAAATGCTTGCTTAATGGATATGATGGAAGTTCTTTCTTCTTAGGATACTTAAAATAGATGAAGAGTGGAAGGAGGACAAGGGAGAAGCTGGAGAATGTTTTTTGGCTCCCGAAAAGGTCATTTTGGAGTACTCAGTGAAGAGGTGCATGATGGAAGGAAATTGTGGCAGATCCACTAAATTAGTTTTCTTGGTTATTAATAGTCTGAAATGGAAGAGTATGAAAGATGCTTTCAGAGTATGAAAGATGCTTTCAGAGTATGAAAGATGCTTTCAGGATAGACAGCCATATTGTTAACTCTTTCTTTTTCAATAATATTAATAATTGGAATTTGTTTCTCCACACTACTGTGTCTCCTAGATTTTTTTTTTTGTTAGACATTACCATGTTGTGAGACAGTGCATTTATATTGGCAATCATTAAAGATATTCAGTAATTTGAGAGATTTATCCATTATAAACTATGACTGTATCTAAATGGGGGTGGGTTTTCTTAATCTATTCATATGGAAACAGATTTGACCCTAGAGAATGTAAATTAAATACAGTAATTTAAGAATCAATAAAACTACTTTTCATAGAAAAGTCACTTTGAGAGTCACAGTTTGTGTACTCTATGCATCTGTTGTCTTCTAATGTGTAACTTTTCATCTAACGTTTGGCTTTTCAAAATACCTTTTTCACCTCACTTTTGTTAACCCACATTTTCAGTTTCTACACTTTTGTACTTTCACGTAAGCTATCTCTTGTGTGATTTGTCACCAAAATTGCAGTATAAATTTCTCTGCAAAGACAATCTGCAAGGTATAAAAATAACTATCTTTACACTTTTCCAGTAAGAGGCATATACTTCCTTAATTTCTTTGCATATTATTAATTAAAGCATGACCCATTTGCTAATAATCACTACCAGTATGCTTTCATCTGCCATAACAATCACTATACTGTAACATTCTAAATCCTGTTACGGGCAAAATGCAACACATCTTACATTTAAAGCCAAGAATCTGTTCTTAGTGTAATTGAAATCTTAACATGACAACAGAGAATTATTATTAAACCAGATGTTAAAATTCATTCTTTTAATTTTATTTTTATTTCTATTGCAAGCACAAAAAAATCTTAATAATAACACCACAAATAAAATTGTTGTGCACACACTTCCTAGTATCTTTCCCTTTCTCGGATTTCATGGTTACTCTGCCACTGTTTCTGTCTGGACCTTGAGGTTGTTCATTAGCTTCTGTTTGAGGTAAGGGTGTGCTATGGGGACTTATCAGCATTCCAGGTTCTTTGCTGGGAGGAGTATGATGCCGGTGCTTTCTTCTTCCTTGCTCTAGGGTCCAATTGGGGTTACTTTTACATTTTGTAGCTGAAGATCAGTGAAGGAAGAACATTTTACATCAAAATTTACTGGCTAAATGGGGATTGTCTTACATACATTGGATGCTTGTCCTTTTGTTTTCTTTGTTACCCCTAAAACTGGTTTTGACCACCTCCCATGTCTCTGTGTCTTTAATTTGCCATTGGCATAATATTTACAGGCTTTGGGGTCTCCAGTGTAATCCCGTGCCTGCTTTCGCCTCATTCCATACGTGTACAGTGCATCCTGTGGTTCCACCTCTTGTCCCTGCTATCATCCCATGCCTACACTACATGAGTATGTAGTTGCTTATTCATAGGAATGAATTTGGCAAAGTTTTCTCCTGGGAAACACTAACTCACAGTAATGGTGAGTGAACAAGATGTTTTGGAAATTTTGGATCCCAGAGCATACTTATTGGTCATAATTACTTCATCCTAAGTAGAATAGAAAAAAAAAAATATAGTGCCATACAAAGATAAGCAAGAATAATGTAAACTACGCATAGCCACCTGGTTTCTGAAAAATTGCTGGTTCAGCTAAACAAGTTTTAAAAAAACAAAACAAAACAACACAAAAAAAAAAACAAAACAAAACAAAACAAAAAAAAAAAAAAAAAAAAACAAAAAACAACCCAGACAATAAAATGGGAAAGCCAAGACAGATTTGGATAAAGCCTAACAAGATTCAGTCTTGAGGCCTTGTAGGTTGTTCAAATCATACTGCTAGAGGTGGCAATGCTGCATTTATGGGGATACAGAGCTACACTAGCTTACTTTCACTGATGTGTTATTAAGCATTCTTTAAAATAAAAATCTTTAAAGGGTTTTAGTAAACCCTGTTTTAGTTAACTGTCATGGTATGAATTTTAACATTCATGATCCATCTGCTTAAATCACTGTGACTATACTATGCTGGTGGGAATATTGATGTACAGTAAAAGTGAGCATATATGTAAAAACTGTACTTAAATTATCTGGGACTTTTTGTAAGGATTATCTGTACTGATAAGCCAGAAGATATATATTTAGGTGATTAAAGTTTGCCATTTCTATTTGTCTCATTTGGTAATGAAAAGAAACTCTATTTTCCTCTTTAAGATTGTCATAATGACTCTTCCTATGACTGTAATGTTTTGTCACGCAGATTCTGCAGTATGACCTTCGACAGTTGTTTTTACAGTTGTCATACATACCTAACCTAGCTTCACATTTTTTTTCCATATTTCCAATTTCACTTTTCTACCAACTCAACCATTGTTATTTGTCATAGCTAAAATGAATCACAGTCATACAGGACACAATGAGAATTTTACAAAATAAGAAAGACTTTTTTTTTATAGTTAGATTTTTTCTGTACGGTTTTATATATCATTTCATACACCCGAAAGCAAACAGGTAGCCTGAACATTTGTGTTGGTTTAGAGGCAAAAATAATTTAATGAAAGTTTGTATAAATCTTGAACACTAGTTTGCAGAATAATTGCAATGAATGCCTTCTACTGCTGTGAGTGCTTTTTGCCATATAGATGTGTAAATGAGGCAATTCCAAGTGCACATAAAGACAAGATTATTTCAAGTGAGATTTTGTCAGTCTCTGTCTTGAATTAACTCATTTTGTGACAGAAGTCATTAAGAATTTTGACAGTAACACATCTGAAAACCCTATCCTAAGAACCAAATAGAGGTAGGCACTGTATCTGGATAGGTAAACAATTATGTATCTAAAGTAAGCATCAGCAACAGAATGGCTTTCTATTTAATTCCTCTAGGTAAATAAATGAGCATATTGTTTTTCTTTTTTCTCTAGTGTGTTGTATTTGCTATGACATCTGGTCAGATGTGGAATCACATCCGTGGACCACCGTATGCACATAAAAATCCTCAGAATGGACAAGTGGTGAGTCAATTGTTTTAGTTTTATTTTAAGGGGAAATACTATATAAATAGCCACTTCCTACAGTGAGTCTACGATTGCAAATAATTGCAGTTTCATAGCCCTGACAGTCTGTCAGAGTCTTAAGTCTCCACTTGCAAGCAGAGTCTATTTTGGAATTTCACATGCTTAGAAAGTGCCGCCATGTTTGATTTGAACAATGAAATAAGTGGCCATGTTTTTCAAAATTGTATCTATCAGGCTTCCAGCTGTAGTGAATGTGTTATAAAATGTTCCATAACATACAATTTCTACTGCCCAGCAATAAATGGATATTGTGTCTATTTGTAGAAATGTGATCCCTCAGAAAGTGGAAAGCAGGATGTTTGGGGTTTTTTTATTTATTTTGAGGCTCCGTTTACACAAAGCTTTGAGCTTTGTAACCTGGTGTTTCTTGAGCATTTTAGTTAGAACAGGAAATGGCACATATTTTCATATGATTGTTACCATTTTCCATCATGCCTGTAACTCTTCCACTGAACTTTATGGAATGCTTTTTCCTATATCTCTTTACTCCTTCAATTTAAATTCTTCCTCAGCTTTAGTAAGAAGTTACCACTACTTGACTACTGCCAAAATTACTGTTACATCCTGCTACTGTTGTGTTTGAAGGAATTCTCTTACTTCCTCTGTCCTGCTCACAAATTAGCAAATGTTCATCAGAGTTCAGAAGGAGAAACTCTCTTTGCCTACTGGGAAGATAGAGGACCTTCACTAGTTTCTACCACTCTTTGTTATTTACTACTTTTCAAGCAAGCTTTTGGGAAGGAATCAATCTACAATGTTTTTTCATAGCTAGTGGCCTGTCAAACTATTTTCCGCTTTGACCATCACTAGTTAAAGGAGACTGGTTTATGTCTTAAAGAAAAAAAATTATTCAAAGCTCCCTTTGTATCATATCTTAATTGATGTAGCAAAAAAAATACGGTTTGAATTTGATTACTGATCTGCTTTTTATCAGAAATATAGCAGCATACATGATGTCATAAAACGACGATTCCATCTGTCAACTTCGTTATGCAGGAGTAGAATTGATAATGTAATAAATAATCTCTGTAAAACACTGTGTTTATAATAATTTAGAGTTTTTCATTACTGCCTTGCAGTATTAAATTTATGATGCTTTCCTATGGAGTGAAAGAAAGGAGTAATACTGCATAGAAAAATCACTGTTTGTGACAAATTAGTTTTTGCCATATCCAGCTTTATACACATTTCCCTTCTCAGAGACCAAAGACCTGTTTCTGAAGTATACCCTACTTTAAATAATTTTAAAATATCCCTTTAATTGTTCCTGAATTTGTGCCATCTTGTCTCAGCTTTCAGAGTCTGAACTCATCCCGAGTGTCTGAAAAGCTACTAGTTTGGGAGTGCTAGCATACACAACTAAATAATGAGATTAATGGAAAGGTGATTTAAGTTCTAGATACTAACCTACTGTATTAGTCAACATACATACCTTCTTTTCTGGTTTTGCTCCATTATATGACTTCAGGTAAGTTATTTTGTGCCTCTGATTCACCTGTCTGTCCTGGTTTGTATGTGTAGGTACTTTCACCTCGTTGGAGCTACATCTGTGTGAGTAAATAAAACCAGTCAGATTCTAAGAATTAAAACAAGTATAGATGCAGAATCACCAAGTTCCTAATTTAAGGTATCACTGACCAGTGTACTTGTAACATAAAACTCTGTTTTTTTACCAGTATTAGAAGCTTAAGTATTCTGTAAAACTTTACCTATTTTACATTGTGTTTTTTTTCAAATAACACTGTTGAACATTTTCCTGTTTCATTTTTCTAGCACTTATCTATGTTCCTGTGAATTTGAAGTCATAAAAGTGCTATCCAACACTTCTGTAAGATTTATTCAACCATGATAATTCACTGTAACAGTGCTCTGCAATAAGTCAGCAACTGCTGTATTTACATCTGCACAAAATTTAACTCATCACTTTCTTTCCAATTTCTAGGATTTAGTACCAACTCCAAATTCTCATGCCAAACACTTGTAACATTCTGGTTTTAAGAGGAGGCATAGAATAGTTCACCAAGTTTAATTGGTTTATTGTTAAGTTCAAATTTACTAATTCTTAGATTTTCTTACTCATGGGAATGAGTGGTTCCGTTCTGTTCTAGCTGTAGAGCCTGATACACCACCAGACTTTGAAGGTGATAATTGTCTGTATAAACTGTTCTTTGCCTTGGATATCTCCTATTATTTGGTTTGTTCTTGTCATAATTTTAGATGACAATTCATTTCTTGTCCTTAAATTCCTAATTTTTTCAAAACATGAAAAGATATTTAATTGCTTTGCTTAAACAATGCTGCTTACTAGTGACAGTAGCTTGTACAAGTGACATTACCAGTTCTTAAAATTTTTGGCTTGTGCACTGCACTTATGATCCATTGCATGATTACCTAAACTACTTTAATTCTATGATCGTATTCTTTGAATTAAGCTTTTTAAACCATATTTTTGTAATTTTGTATGGGTCTGTTCTCTGAAGTTGTTGTGTTCTCTTAAGCTTGTTGCAGTTACTTCCTTTTTTCCCCACTGCCATCAGCTAATTTCAGTTTTTGGGTCCACATGAGATCAATATCAATTTTTCTGTAAAAAGCTGAATGACATGGTATCATTGTTTGGTATTTTGATTCTGGTTTAGGTTGACAAAACTGGTGCTAGTCTTCTATCTTGTCAATGTTCTTTATCTCTGTTATGCTTCTGGAGTTCTCCATCTTTTGCCTGATAACTTTGTTAGAATTAGGCCATTACTGACTGTGTGACACTGAAATCTGTACCTATTTTATTGGAACTGAAAGTGAAAACTAAACATCCCATTGGTGTCTGTATATAAAAACAGTCTTCGGAGAGTTCTGACTTTTATTCAGCGCTTGGTCTGTATAGAGCTGGTGGTGAGACAAGTAGAGAGCTGGGGAAAGCAGCTACATATTTTTGAGCCTCCTGCAGAGGTAGTTCTGTTGCTTTTTAATTGACTTAATAGCAAAGAATTCTTGTTAGTTTTTTTTAATCAGCATTTACTGAAATAGCAGTAATGGCTAAGAAGGCATTTCTGTATATCCTGAGATTAGAAGCCGTTTTGTTTTTTCTTTTTTATTTGGATACAAATTCTACTATTTTTATTGTGCAGTATGCTCAAGACTGCATCTTTAAAATGGTTAAATTTTGCTATAAATGAGAACAGAGCAACGGACCAGCTAGATCTAACATACTGAATTAAGATAATTTCTAAAGCTCATAATTTTCTTTCCTTCTCTGGAAATAAATTATTAGAAGTTGGAAAAGTTTTTGTGTGAAGAGGAAAATAAGGTATTTTTATTGTCAGATATTAGATAGTTTTCCTACATAAACTGGTGCTTTGTGAAAAGAATAATGGTATTATTTGCCACTATATTAATTGGATTTTTTTGTATGTCTTATATGTTAAAAACATGTTAAAATTGCTTAAGCAAAACACAAATTATGTCCTTTGGAAGCAATTTATATCTGTTTAACAGATCTTTCAGATAGAACAACTTGCAATATCAGTTCAAATATAAATATTTGTTCAATTGTGGAGTTTGTTCAGCTTTTTTTTTTCCTTCTTACCTTTCACAGTTTTATAACCACTGATCTTTATTCAGCAACATTCTCTAAAATATCACTTTTCACATGGTTTTGATGATATGGATATGTGGTAATCTGTATATTTCTGAAGTTAAATGAAAAATATGTTTGACTGCTAGTATCATTATTGCATACATCAATGCAAAATTAAGGTACTTTGTGAAAAATTTATGCTTAGAATGTTTAGATTCTTAATTCACATTAGTCCGCTATTGATAAGCAGGACAACATGTTATTTATTAAAGTACACTATTCTGTGTTTGCTGACATGACTTTTTCATGTGAGAATAATTAAAATAAGTGGAACTGTTTCTTGGAACGGTTTTAAAGAGTGACTGTCCCTTTCAAGATCAGCAAGTCACAGTAAATACATTGTCCTTTTGCCTTTGACCTGTCTGGAAGCACGTTTGAAGTACAGTTCACCAAGATTGTGTTTGTAATGCCTGACTTCTCTGAAAGTAACCACATTGCTTGGTAGCAGTTTCAACGTGTATAAAATTCACTTTACTGTCTGATATATTATTATATATTTGTCTTGCTCTTGGATTAAAAAAAAAGTTCATACAGGTTACTATATCAGTATCTAACATAAGACACCCAGATTGGTGTCACTTTTGCCACAGCAATATTTTGATGCATCTGTCAATGATAATCACAACTGTAGTGCTATTAAAAATATTCCTAATATTTTATTAGAATAGCAAATTATTTGTGTTGATCTGCTTGATAGACATGAGAATTAGGTTATTTATCTGATGGGTGTATTTAATGAAATTACTTACCTGTGGTTGTCAAAGCAGTGAACATACTCAGAAGCTGCAACTAGAGAAGAGTCTCTCAAGCTTTTAAACTTCTTTCCTGATTTAGTCAAAAAACTTAACAGTTGGCCGTGTAAGATGTAGAACTAGTATAAAACAGTCTTAATTCTGTTAACAGATCAGCACATTAACAAATGGGGAACATCATATCTAAACTAGTGTTGGGAAAACTATTAACCTGTATAAGATATCTGTCCTAATTTTTGAGATTACAAGGGTGATTGTATCTGGCCTTTCAATAACTTTCTGTATAACACACGTTTCTACCTTGATATCAGGAAAAGAAAACCTTACACAATATTTTTCATACTTTTTATTGTGGAAAGAAAAGGAGGTAGGAAAACAGTCATGACAGAAGGGTTGCTCAGACGAGGCATTAGAACCTTTAAATTCTCAAATAGTCACTTCTTTAAGCCTACATGCTGTAAAAGTTCAGATAGTACTGTTGTTTTGCAAGTACTGTAGGTTTGGCTGAGTAGAGATGGAACATAATCCCATAAAGTAAAACTGGATTTTAGACAAGTAATCAGGCAGCAAGTAGTCTCTCACGATAAAATCCAATAAAATTAAATTAAAAAAGCACTAGATTTTAATTGGTGCTTGTAACACAGAAATCCAATTTTAATTGACTGATACCTCTTTCAAGTAACAAACACTCCTCCTCCCCCCTGCCCACCTTTTGCTAAGTGTAGATGGGTTCCTAGAAGCAATTTAGTTTCATTTGAAAGATGAACTGTTTCGTACATAACAGCTCTTTTTGTCAGCAGTCAGGAAACCTCAAATATTTAAAGTTATGAAGTATCTGAAGATAGAATCATAATGCAATATAGAAGATTGTACTGTTAAGACAGAAAACCAGAATGAGATAAGAGAAAAACCTGTTCATGTTGTTATGTTACTACTAGAAAAAGACACAATTCAGGTGCCAGGTACGAATCTAGTTTTTCTGTCTTCCTAGAATTTACTGGTTGTGTAGTTGTTAAAAGGTAAGAGCCTTCTCTAATAGAATAATTTTGATTGGAAGATACCTCTGAAGATCATGTAGTTCAGATGCTTTCTCAGAGCCACTCGGGTTGCTCAGGGCTTTGTCCAAGCAAATTTTGAATGTCTCCATAGTTAGAGATTCCCCATCCTGTTCCAGTGTTTGGCTGTCCACATAATTATTTTAATTTTACCTTTTAATTTAATCTTTTTTATTTCCCTTAGGAACAGCCAAGGTAAATTTTATCCTCTTCAGTAAAAGCTGATTTAGCTGAGTTCTTAATTAGAATTTAACACTGACTTTAATAAAATTAGGCTTAGCCCAGCAGTACACATTTTCAGATCTCCTGACAGCATACGTTTGCTTAAGTGGCACTAGCACTATTATGACATCACTACAGTATCCACACTGGAAGTGAAAAAACATTAAACCTGGAGTAGTCATAGAGATTTTTCTCTATACAAGTTCTGTTCTTTGAATAGAGCTGTGCAGACATTCTTCCTGTAGGTATTAAATAACTTAAGCATGTCTGCTTTCTTCTGAAATCTTACAAATTTTCAACAATTTCGAGAGAGTGAAGGAGGGAGAAGAACGAACTCTGCCATATTTTCCCTGTTGCGCAACACAGTCTTTCACTACTTTAGGTGGATTATTTTGTGAATCTTTCCTCTTCCCTGCGGAAAGATAATCTGTAGTACAAGGGTGCACATGTTCCTTTTGCTGAAGTAAAATTTCAGCATTTGTGAATTGTCTTGTGAGTTACTAAGCAAGTATCAAAATATTGTCTGTCCAGCAGAGCCTTATAGACATGGTGCATTTTTCCATTGGAGAGCTCTTGTCTTTCCATATAGTTTTGTTAGTAAGATCTAATGCTGTCATTTCAGTGTAACAGATTAGATTTCTCTTCTGCCTGTGAACAATGTCAAGAGAAGGACCATGCATTTGAGTGTCTTAATGTAAATGAAGCAGCATACTTCAGACAGTCCTTCATGGTCTAATTCACTCATAATCTCTGGTTGAGAGAGATACCTTTTTACTGTGGCTATTCTTTTTTATGGTGGTTATTTTTTATTGAACATAAGAAACTTTAGGTACTTTTTTTCCTTTAATCTGCAAGGCAACAGTTATTTGCTACTTGATATTTTGATCGAGATAAAATGCTTTTTGTATGTTTTCACTGAAACGAAGTTATTCTGACACTGTTTTTTTGTCTAGCTTTGGTGCCAACATTAATTCCTTTCTTTGGCTAACCTTTCATGTTTACTGTCTATTCCTGAAGGAAGAAACAATAGAAGACATAAGGACTAAATTAAAAGGTAAACTAAAGTTTTATTGTACATGCTGATTGTTCTTCTGAGCCTCTAAAAAGCAGTAGGGTACTACTATAGATTCCACTTCAGATTTCAAATATTTCTCAGAGTTCCTGGACATTAAATGGCAGGATATATATGTTTTTTGTTTTTCTGTTCTTTGAATCATAATAGTTTCTTTTTTATTTATTTATATATGTTGACACCCAGATCTTCTAGATACTATGGTGAGGGACAAGCACACATACTTGTTTTCGTTATTTTCCTTACATATTCTTTTCAAGTATTATGAACATTCACAAGGTTAATGATGCTACCACTACTATTATTTGCACGTTTCATTTTGATACTTAGAAGTGTCCTGTTGTTGTTGTTACTTCCACCACCACCACCACCTAGCAGCATACTTACTTAAGAATTCAAGACTCTGAACCCAGGTATCTGAGGAATCAGTTGTGGCTTCAGATAGTGTGTTCAGATAGGAAAGACCTATTCCTGTGTTAAAATTAATATAGGATAAACTGGTACTTGGGAAGGTGTATATATATATATGAGCGTAATGTGAGATTAGGTGCTCTGGTAAAAACAAGGGTTGACTACTGTCTTCAACAGGTTCTTTTGTTTCATTTGGGTTTCATTTTTTTTTTTCCCCCCCAAGTCAGTGGTAACATTTTTATTGGTTTTACTGATTTTTATGACAGTAGACTATTCAAAGCACCTTTGAAAATTATATCCAAGGAACACGTGTATAATCATATTTTTTCAGCACAGAAATGCTTCAATAGCAGAAACAAAATTTATTCTAGCTTTAGAATAAACAATGAGAATCTTTAAATAAATGGAAGACTTTGTTTTCTGGGGTTTTTTTGCCTTTTGCAGATTAACTTATACACTTTAGTTATCTCATGTTTGTGGGTTGGTATTGCACTTCTGTTTATTAGAATGATTGTAATTATAAAATAATTTCAATGTATGTATACACTTTCATCTTCTTAATACTCATTGCAATATATGTTGAACATATCAAAGCTATTTGAAAATTTAGAAGAACATACTGAATCTACACTGCTTATGTCATCAGAAATGCCATACAACATGCATTATTAATATTAAAGCTTTCCTCTGTTCTGTTATAACCAAAGGATAAATTCAAGCCAACTACTGAGTTTCTCTATAATATACTCTAATATGCAAAGGGTACTTATAGCTTAGAATCCTGGTAAAAAGTTCAATTCGTTTAACTATTTTAATATTAGTTCAATTAGTCTTTGTTCACAAAGATACCTTCCATGGCTGTTACATTATCAGTGCTTTTATGTAGAAGCAGACATTCCTGAGTCAACTGTCTTGCTGTGGCTATGTAAGTGGTAAGCTATATTTGTCAAAAAAGTTACCAAAAATATTTCAAAATGAATTACTATTTTCCAACTACTCTGTCCATCTTCCTTTAAGGATGAGGAGGAGAGAATTTAACTTATATCCTGATTGCTGGTCAGGAGTCAAACTCTCTTTATGTCCACATTATTGAGAAACAAGTTCAGAAAAGGAGTGGGCTTTACACAAGGTTTAGAAGAAGGAATTATTTTCATTTTGTACTACCCTTTAGACAAGCACAATCCTGTCTGCCACTTAAAAAGCCACTGCAGAACTGCCACATGTACTGGTTAGAAAAGGTGGTCTGGAGCCCTTCTTAGGAGAGTTTACTTCTTTGTAACACAACTGAGATTGATCTGCTCTTTACGTGTTTTTTAAAGCATCTTGCATCAAGCTAATATGATGCACAGAAGTAGGTTAAGGAGCAGATTTAATGTACATCACATTTTCTTTGTATTCGGTACTTACAGAATTAAACGTTCACATGTATTAGAAATAGATGTTCTTGTGTACATGTTTGTAGTAAAGAGACATTTTTCACTGTTCCCCTTAAAAGTCTATAATTAATGTTTATACGAAAGCTGATAAAGGCTGGAGTGCTTTCATTTTAGGTGCGGTGCAAATTAAAGAGCATTCTTTACTCTGAAGGTCTTGCAAATCTAGGTTTTGAGCTCTAAACAAAAACATGAAATAACCTCCTTCACATTCACAGGTCCTGATGTCACTTAGCATAGCAGAATGCTCTACATGAAGAGAAAATATTATCATTTAAAAGAGGGAAGTTGTCTGCATTTACCATCCCTTCACACTTCTAATATGAGTCAATGGAATGAAAGAAGGCTATGATTTATTTTTTTTATAGTCACTGTTCTAAAAAAGATTCCAACCAAAAAAATTTCATGTTCCTTTTTGCACATCCGTGATTCTGTAGTTCATATTAATCAGACTGAATTATCCCTGTCAGATAAAAGAAGGAACTGTGCCGTAATATTCTCTGTGGCTAAATACCAGTCATAGAACTAAACTGAAAATTGTTATTTCAGTTGTTGCTTTATTTGCCTGTAGACAGAGAACACTTCAATTACTGGTATAATGAATGAATAAATACCATCTGATCTTGTCCAGTGCTGTCATTTAAGATACTATTAATGCTGGAAATGGGAAAAAAAAAGGCATAAATTGTCTTTAGAACACAAGTAAGTATACTGCCATTAAAATGTTTTGTGTGTAAAAACAAAACCGTAAAATTGAGCTCTGGAAATGTACAGAATTATTTGGCCATAGTAGTACTCATAGCTCTTTTTTGTGGCACTAAAGAATTGGAGAATTTTGTTAACATTAGCTACTTTACCTTCTGAATGTGCATTTAACTAGACATATGCTACAGTCAGTGGAAATAATGCAAGCATTGGATCAGCTGCTCAGTTTAAGAATGGTTTTTAAAAATAGATTTAAGAACCAAATTGAATTAAAGTCACGCTGTTAGTCATTTAATATTCCAATAATTGATCACTTGCATTATTATTAATTATCTCTGGAAAATGCAGAACCACAAGGACATGATGTGAATGCGTATGTCACTTTAGATAGTGCTCACCGAGGGAATGTAGTGTGTTTGCTACTGTGATTTTTCCACTGTATCCATCTCATCCCTTAAAAACACTATATTAAACTCAGGCCTACAAATATTTTGCAGACCTTGAGTAACTGGAAAAATAAAAAAAAATGAAACAATAAACAACAAATAAAAAAAGCAGAGGAAAAAATTATAAAAGAAACAGATTAGAGAGACATTCAAACCACTGTTATTCAGAGGATATCTTCTGTATAAATTGAAGAACATACCTTCCAAAAAAGATAGCAGATATAGAATGGGGTAGAATAAATCCTGTAAATAGACAGCACAACTGAAATAGTAAACACACAACAGTAATTTGGAAAAGGAAAGGACCACTGTGAAAAAAACCCAAGAAACAACTTGCAGCAGAATCCTAGATTTTCCTGGTAATGGTGACCAGTAAACGTCTGCCGATACATTTAATGTCTTTAAAATGAGCCTCTTTTCAGTGGAACGTATTCCCTTTGAGAATTAAAGAATACTGTAAGGTTGTGTTATTAACATAAACATACTACTAAGTTAACAAGTTCAGTCCAAATACATAATACCGGTTTGAGGTTTTTTCTTTTTCCTTTGCCCCTTAATTTTTTTTTTTTTTTTTTTTTTGCATTTGACCATCTACACCATTTCATGTAGCTCTGATCCAGCAAGTAACTTTAATGCTTTATTCATAGTGCATGAGCACACAGTAGGGTGAGGGCCATTGTAAGTTGTCCAGTTATGGGCAAGTTCATTTTATCAGAATATTTGACTTTAGGATTTTGCTCCCAGACTCGTTTTACAGTACTGTTGTTCCACCTTTTGTATTGAATAGAAACTTATTTTAACTGTTGAGTGGATTGATTTTGACTTAATTTTTTAATAGGCAGATCACATTAATCAACCATATTCAGCCTGTACTTATATAATGGATATTTTTTTTCTAGCTGAGTTCTTTTTGTATAATGAGAACATAATTTGTGAAAATCCTTCTGACTTTTGAAGCATATAATCTTAATTTCTTCCCATGTAATGTAGTGGTGGGTTTTTTTTCCTCAGATCCTTTCTGGCATCAGTTGTATCCATTAGTACCTATTTTTGCACTCAGGTTATCAACTTGAAACTTTATACATTAGTCTCAAGATCTAGAGTTACTTTACGTGTTTATAGGCAGCCTGTTCTGTCTTCCATTGAGCCAGTTATTCAACCTGCTTATAGTGTTTGTTCCAAACCCATTTTTCTTCAGCTTTACATGTAACAGAATGAATTGCCAAAGTCCAGATAAATAGTAGCATGTTTTCTTTGTCAAGAGGATGACTTACCTTAAGAAAGGGGTTGTGCCTGATGAATCTGGTATCTGTCTCTTTGGAATAAGCGTGCTGTATTTCCTCTTGTTTTTCATTTTTCTTCATTTGTTTAATTGTTCTTAATTTCATATTTTATTCAGAAACATTTAATGTTATTCAAGTCTAACTTCCTTCCACAACGTGTTTGTTCCTATGTATGCTGTTTTACAGATTTACACTAATCATGCGTAGCCTTGTCTAGAATACATATGTAAAAAAATAAAATTGCTACTAGGCTTTAAGTTTTATGTACTATTTTTGGAATTCTGCCTTTTGAGTTTTCCTTCAAGTTTTTTTGTGGTATAGATGCATTCTGGCAGCTGTGTACCCTTTTACCCTTTTATTCATGATAATTGCTGAAAACAGAATTCAGAAATTGGGTCATTACCAGTGTTTACTGTGTTTTATCTTCCTTGCTTGTTCTCTGTTTTAATGGCTGAAATATGAACTATATGTTTTCATTTCACTTGCTGGTCCACCTCAGCTTACCTCCTGACAACGTTCATTTTATGGCTAAGCTTCTTGACCTTTTAAGAGGGAAATGTACGTGCTAGTCAGTCTCTTTCCATTCTTTCTAAGCTCTGGTTGTTCACTGTATTCCATTTGGAATTATTAGTCAGTGAGGTCTGGAATTCTTCCCCGAAAGGTCACTAATTTATTTATTTATAAGATTTGTAGGATACAGATTCAAGATAACTTAAGAAACTTGAACTGTTAGTCTCAGACTCATGCAGTTCACCACATTTTTCTAGTTTAGATGATTTCCCTCATTACTTTTTCATATCAGTTGAACTTTTTTGAAATGTAAAAATCTGTAAAGTTTTAAATGTGTTACTATTAATTTTTCAGTTTCATTTATTGAATCAACTTGGGTCATTTTATTTGAAATTATTTTATACTTCCTCTGTCTTTACAGTGCCCTTTTTTCTATGTAAAATGCGCTTAAAATATTACTTCTTGTTGAACCAGTGGGTAACTGAGGATAGAATCTGACAGGTGTTGCATACTGATTATTGAGGTCTGCTGTTAGTAGTATCCGTTTCAATTCTGTCTAGAAAATTAGTCTTCAATCTACTACGAGGAGTTCTTTTCCTGAATGTTTTTCAGTTCCTCAACTTTCTAATATCCTTCTCCATGAGTCTGAGTTATCTTTTGACCTCCTCCTCCAAAGCATGAACTTCTGCTGAAGCTCAGTTTATCTTTTCATTTCCATCTTCCCTGAGTTCACCCACACCAGTGCTTAGTTCAGATAAGAGATGCACTTTTGAAGCCCCATGCTACCTCCATTCCCACCTTCTATATTTTGGTTCACGTTACACAGGGCACTTGGACTATGATCCTTTTGGATGAAATTAAGATAGAAGGTGGACTCCAGGAGTTCAGGTAGTACACTCCCAGCTGCTGCTGGTTTGTTCAGTCCACCGACCAAAGAGGAACTAGCATGAAGTAGAATGACTTGAGATGTATACAGTATGGATATTGGGTTTGGAGAATTAATACTACTTACTAATATAAACACAGTCTTTGAGTGCTCAACAGCTCAACATAAGCATCTTTGCATCAGTAATGATGGTATTCTTCCATTCAAATTTTGAAATTTGTTCTGATATGAAGGATGATGTTGAGCAAGAAGCTCTGCTTCCATGAAGACATTTCAGTCACAGATTTGTATCTGATATCCCTGTTCCTAGGAGAAGGTGTGTCTTACATTTTACCAGATAGACTCTAGTAACGGATCATCAAACGAGTGTGTATCTATTTTCTGCTAATACATGTATATATGGATGACGGATAGAGCTTTGGGTCATGTCTGCTTTTATCTTAGTAGCTCTGTGATGGTTTTTTCTCTATTTCTTGAAAAGACCAAACCTCAGTAGACTCCTCAGAATCTTGACTTAAATGCTTTGCTGCCTGCTTTGATTTTATACTTTTAAGGATTAGCTAGACGGTATGTCAGATGAGAAAATGTATTTCCTGAAGAGTTTACTTAAGTTGAAGGTCTTTCATCTTCAATCTTCTAATTTTCTATCGGCAGTGAAAATACCTCTTTGAATGAATGTTTAGAAAACATGACTACTGAAGGCTAAACTGCTTTTTTCATTCCAAATTTGTGAAGCAGTTTTGGTGATGAGAAGAGATTCTAAATAATGTGTTATAGGAGAAGTCTGTATTTAATTAATGAATTCTTTAATTTTGCATCTTGACTTACTTTAGGTCTAGAGATAAGGTTGATATAATTTTAGTTTAATTATCAAATCAAGATTTTCTCAACTGAGAAACTGTATAAGTAACCTAATAACTCAATGCTATTAATGGATATATATGGCTAATTTTCCTTTATTTAGCAGGTCATACTATAGAAATATTTTTATATCCTCTTATTTATGGCGTTCAAACAAATTATTCACTTCTTCAATATTTTTATAATTCTCTACAACTCTTTTGAAATTTTAGTTAAGATTCATATTCAGATTGCTATTAAAATCCGAGACATAAATAACTTAAAAAGCTCAATTTTTTAACAAAACTAACAAATACCATGGTGTATGTGTGTATGTATGTATGTGTATTTTTTTTCCTAATTGTATTGCTTCCTCTTCTCATTTTAAGGGTCAGTTCTATTATTCCTGATGATTTTACTTTAATTTGGCAGGCTAAAAAAAAAAAGGGAATAGAACACTTTCAAACATAGAGAAGTTGCATTTTAGTGTATAACCAAAAATAGTGCATTTCTCAACAGAGAGTTTGCCAGAAAAGGGTTGCTAGATGGTATTAAAAATACCAGTTTAAAGGGAGACAAAAGACTAACCTTCAAACTTTTTCTGACTTTGTCTCTTATCAGTCATGCAAGTGTCAGAGTCATAATGTGAATACTCAAGAAGGCTTTGAATTGTCAATAGAGGAAGCTTCTTCTTTGAGGTTATATTCGCTGGAACAGGAGAGATAACACTATTATCAGTGTTTTTATAGTGTAGCCAATTTCTCATTGCATGTACTGAAATGCAGTTTTTAATACAGTTTAGATATTAGTATAATGATAAATATGTCAGACTTTTAAACTAAATTTTGAATGTTTCTGTCAGTCCTGATATAGTATGAAAGTCTACTCTGGTCCCTTTCAGAGATTTTTATGAGCACTTTCTGGAAAAAAAGTGATTTTCAAACACATTTCTAACCTTCTTAGGACATTGACATTAAATATGCATTTCTTTCTGGGATGTGTGTTGAACTCAGCCAGTTTAGCACTGGAATGTAAACACACAGAATAAAAGCTATCACACTATAATATACAAATACTATTACAAGTTATTTATGATCACCGTGGTATGAATTTTTATACTTTTTTGATAAGGCATTCAAGGCCTTTGTTTTAACTGCTGACTGTATGAATTGGTTTGAAGTGCTGTTTATGGGCTTGTTATTTTTATTTCTTATTGTATTTTTTTCCTGTGGGCTAGCTAATGCACAAAATCTCAATGCATTCAAAAGTATTGTGAAAATTTTGCATAGTAATACAATTGCACTAAACTTTTACATGTGTCCCACTTCAAATTTGTTAATATTTGCACTGAAATTAATTGAGGGCTTAACCACTGCTGGTGGACTGTAAAGAGCTATAAAGGATTTCTTTTCATTTTCATTGACTTGTAGGTCATTGTTAGCAATATGTCAATTAACTCAATTTTTCAACATCATTTCTACAACAATTATGTTATCTCTACCACCAGATTTAGGTAGTCTTATGAATCATTAGTGCATTTAGATATTCTGAAATAATATTTGTGTTTTACTTGTGTGAAATTCTCATCCTTGATCTAACGTACAGGTTAGCAAGTAAACATAGACAGGTATGTCAGGGCTTAGGGTTTCACCAGCAATCTCAAATTTTTCAGATGTATGAAAACAGCCCTTAATATCTTATACATTGTCATGACAATTAAAATCCAATAATCATCAAAATGCTGAGTGCTTGGAGAATTCTATGTAGGCAAAATTGTGGCTCTGCTGAAAGCTAGACCTTTTTTTTGTCAGTATCACAAAAAATAGTACATATTTTGTGATTGTTGTAACTAATTATTAGTGAATGTAGATCCTCATTTGGTGTTAACAGTACCCCATCTCTTATAAAGTTGCCTGTGTTTCCCTGTTAGCATCACTCAAGAGGCTGATAACAAACACACTGGTTTTGACAATAAGACTCCAAATGAATTCGTACAATGGTCTTTAGATCAACTTTGTTGTGTTAAGAACTCTACCAGTGGAAAACTTCTGTGTCAGAGTATTACTGATTTTAGCAAGCTATGTAGCTGATAATTCATATATTATAATACATGAAAGGTCGGGTTATAGTATTCATCATACAGAATGAAGACTAAATTTTGTCTCATTTCCACTTTGTTGTTCTTAGTTGCGTTATGTCTTCTCCTGACAATCTACCTGTCTTCAGGAAAGCAAAAGTGGTTGAAGCAATGATTAAATGCATTCTTTTTTTTTTTTTTTTTTTTTTTTTTTTTTTTTTTTTTGTTGCCTGGGGAGTAATTAATTGAACTAAAAAGATAAAAATAGAAAAGAAGTTAAAATCCAATACCTAACTGAGTATTGTTTTCAAATGTATACTTTCACATTTATCTGCATACCTTAGCAGGTTAGATCCTAATAGTTTTTGTAGTTTTAAAAGGATCCAAAAGTGTAAAAAGGAAGTAAACAACTGAAACAGATGAAAATGCAGAAGTAGGACTGATGAAAAATATTTTACTTATTATCCAACTTCTCTTCCTATTAACTTGTATCATGATAATATACAATCTTCTTTAAGAAAGTGCCTAAAAGCTGTCTACCAGAGTAGACAGTAAATCAATTAGTAGTGGCTCAGTTCAATTTTTCTGCTGTAGAAGGTAGTTTTTTTTTCTAAGTGTGTGCTAAAGATTATCTTTGAAGTTCCAGATACATAGGGAAGTAAAGGAACTTTATCCAAAATGCTCCAACAAAAGCACAGGTTTACTGGTAATATTTTTACTTATGATATCACAGACTAACTTTTAAAAATAACATTGTTATGTCTTTAAGATAGCTAAATAACTGGCATCCATATTTTAAGTTGTTCTGAGCTTTTTGATAACTAGCTTAGCTTACCTGTTTGGAAGGACATCGTAATTAAAAATTGAGGAACCTATGTCATAAATCTTGAACTACTATTAAGATGTGACTGAAATATCTGGAATAACCTCCCTCCAGAAGCATAGCATAATTCTTTTTCAGTGATTCTAATCAGTGTTTTCTGAAAGTGGTTTATAGAGTTTGATGTCGTAAAAAATATCACAAGCAAGTATTTTATAGCTAACACTGCAAAATAAGTCATATGTCATTCAACGTGGGGAAAAAATAGCCTTCCTCATTCTTGGTTGTAGACTGTCCTGTTAAATATGATTGCTTTGTCTCTCATGTGTGACATCTTCACATTTAGCAGAAAAAGAAAAAGCTTGTTTCAATACCGATATTAAGTCAAACACTGACACTAAGTCAGTGATGTTGCATAAAACTGGTCACTTCTATTCAAGGATTATCTGAAGCTGGCACAGAGCAGGTCAAAAGAACGGGAATTTATTTTTGATCATTAATCCGTGACTATGACAATTGAGTAAAACCTAAAGTTACCTGAGAACTTGCTATAAATTGTTTATGTCTATTCTTGAAAGTAAATAAAAACATTACAGAAGTAGATGTTTTTAATAAAGAATGAAGGTTACACTTGAGAGCTACCAGGTCTAAAGCTTTTTTGGTTTACTAGTATTCATTTTTTTTTCTCATGTTCTTGAAATCTGATTAGAGTCTAAAAGTTCAGGGTTCATTCAGCTTAGTTCCAGGGCTGTTTGGTGTTTTTTTTGACGGGATTGGGTGTTTTGTTTCTGTGGAAACAACACAAGGAGTATTCTCATAGCCATAGGCAGTGTAGTATGTAGTTATTCTTGGTTAAAACAATGACATGCCTCTTTCAGATCTTTCTTTAACAAAGATTTACAACAAAAACGGTAGCTTTGTAGGAAGTGGGCTGTATACGACCACTTCTTGGTTTTGATGGACCTGGACCTCAAACTAGTGAAAGCCTGAAGGGAGCTTGTGTAATAGGAGAAAAACATTATTGACTCTGTCCTGGGTTCACTAAAAAGCTTTTGTGCAATTACATTTCACAGGTTATACCTTTTCCTTATAAATGTAATAATATATAAATAAAATCTTTAATTCTTCAAGATACCATGTCATCTTTGGAAGCAGTTTGAGGAACATATGGAATGCATCAGAGATAAGTAGTGAGGACTTCAATATAAATGACGTTCAAGCTAAGAATTTAATATTACTTACACTGAAAGGCAATAGAGAATGTGAGCATTTAAAAGAGGGGAGGCAAAGGATGAGGAGATTTAAGATACCACAGCTGTATGTTGCCAAGAGGAGTAGCAAGTCCAGGTAAAGCTTGTGGAAATAGTTTATTGCTTTATACTTCTTTAAGTTACATTGTATGGAATGTAATTGTATGGACAAGGCTCACATTTAATGGATTAAAAACTTGCTCACCTCTTAAAAGGTTTTTAACAGGCAGACATCAGAAAGGAAGACTTTTGGGAGATCAGTGTTTCCTAGTGATCTAGACACTAATGTTCTCTAAGAATTTCAGATGAGAGGTGATGTTGGTACTGGAGGACTGCAAGTGTGGTTAATGTGTTGTTAGTTTTTAAAGAAGGTGTGGGGGTGCTTGCAAGGCCCACACTGAAGAAAAAATTCTCTCTATAACAGCTGTTAAGATAGGAGTGTGTGTGTGAATGGACTACCAAAACTAATTGAGAAGCTATTTGCCCTAACTCTTTGCTAAAGTAGCTAGGAACCATCAGATGGATTTAAACAGTAACCAGGGAATTGCAAAGAGACTTTCGAAGTAAGAGAAGGAATCAGCTTGAAAATAGGTGTAAAGGAAGACTGCGAATTTGTACCAATGGGGGAGGACCTCAGAGGGAGAACAGAGAAGCGGTAGCAACTAACTTTCTCACTGCTGGAAGTGACCCCACTGGCAATACGATACTGCCTGGGCCTGACAGAGCAGCCTCTCCCTCAGATGCTGCGCATAGCCTGTGTCTAGCTAGTAGACTGATAGTATAGGATTCAGTAAATAGGGACTTACACATTGTGGGATGCTTTTACTGGTGGGTGAGTGTGTGTGTAGATAAAGTGAGAGCAGAGCACAGTGGAGGAGATGTATATAAGCAGGGGAAAACGTGCTTCTGCAATACCTGATTTGGATAAAACTGCGTGAACTGAGCAGTATTTTTCATAAAGGCTCTTGGGATTCTTGGGAACTGAAAACTAGCAAGTGTGATTTCTGTATTGGGCAAACTAATAGATACATGAATAATTATGACACCTGGGGAGAGCAGCATGGCAATAGAAGGAAATCTTTCATCATGTATATACTCAGGTTCCTCAAAGGCATCAGCAGGAATGAGTGAGTTTCTGCTGACAGTCCACTTGAACTGACAGAAGTTTTGTCATCAGTTAGATTTGAAGAAGCTACAGAATGAGGTCTAATAAGTTCTTCTCAGGAATGAGTAAGGAACTGATAGGTGTAAGTTAACACTTTTCAAAGTGAAAGGAAGTCAGTGCTGTCTCACCAAGGGTTTATGTTATGACCTTGACTATTTACTGTTCACCCTGTTCCGAGAGCTTGACAGTTTGCTGTTGGCCTTAAGTTATTTGGAAAGGTATAGAGAAGGGCCAGCTGCAAAAACGTGTAGGTGGAGTTTTGTGCAGGAGATCTGTGCAAGAGTGTTATCTGCCATTTTATAGCTCTGTTAGAAATAACTGTTGTGATGTGAATTAAAAAGCAGATCATACATCTTCCCTATAAAAGTAAAATACCTGTAAAATGATTGGCTTTCAACAGACTGTTTCTCTTTGGGAGTAAGGTCTTTTGGTTAGAATAGCATAATCAAACAAACCTCTAAATACTCAGTGGGCAAAAGAGCAAACAATGTTTAGAATTATTAGGAGAGAAAAACACTTTCAGTGCTATAAATTCTGTGCTTCATGTACAGCTTGAATACAGTCTGGAAAAACCTCAGGAGATGACATAGGGTGAGCTGAAGTGTGGAAGTGCTTCTGTAGAAGGAATGATAACAGGCAAATTCAAGTGAGGTGCATTAAATAATGACTGACATGGAGAGAAGCGTGAAGGGGATAATTTTCAATTTATTTAAATTAAATTTAAAGGTGACATTTTCAAATAAGATGTTTCTACTTGTTACACAGCTGTGGAACTCTTTGCTGCAGGTTATTGCACATTTTAAAAGTTTACATCTTTCAAAAAAATACTGTATAAATTTATATCTATTAAAATGCCTTCAAAATGGTAGTTTCAAGGTAGTCTGCCTAAAAAACAGCAGTATGTTTTGAGAGGCAGTGTCTCGGGGAGAGATTTAAAGGGACCATTCTAGATCATAACCTCAGCATAAACACTAAACTGTAGTGCCATTAATAGCATCTATCTTTGAGTATGTGAAAAGAAGACTATCAAGTGCAAAGTTATTCTTCCTTTGTCCACAGCATTTAATAAAATAAGAATAAAAATTGACTTCAAATGATTCAAGTGTGTGTACTTCAAGAGATGTGAAAATACTGGAAGTATTGTCACAAGAATAAAGATTTTCAGTAGTTGGTCATTAAAAAGAAATGAGTGGATTTTTATTCTTACATTGCAAGATTGAAGAGTCAGTCTTCTGTGTGGTCATGCTAGAGCTGTCTTTGTGCCACACTGGAATACCCTCATCATTCACATGGTGTAGAAAGTAATTCACATCCTTTGAAGTTAGCCAGATTTAAAGAGGACGGGAAAATGAGTTACGGACTGGTAGGGAGCAATACATAGTCATGATAATACATGCAGTCGCAATGCATGCCAGCTGCTCAGATTAGCTTTTGAGAGAATATGGATCACTGGAGAAAGATACTTAAAAACAGAAAAGATGTTCACTAGTTACGGGGCTCTTAGACTGCATAGGCAAAGAGATAAAAATGTACTTCCTAGTGTTGAAAATAACTTACATTTTTGAATACTTTATCAAGGCACATGCTGCATTCCTTATTATGTGAAGGAATTTTAGGACGTGTAAAATATGCTTAGACTGAATTGGGAGAAACTTACCTCCTCCTAGGAGAAGTCAAGAGTAGTAGAGGTAGTATTTAGAGGGCTGTGACTGTTCCTGTCTTGATGTGTGATCAAATCTTCTTCCCTTCATAATCTTTGAGAAGAGTGAACACATACGTACACTAAATACAGCAGCTTCTAGCCATCACAGTTCCTTCTTGAGATAGACATTGCAGTAAAAGTCAGTTCTTCATCTGTTAGTTGCCTTTTGGAATAAGCAAGGACTAATTGCTTCAGGATAAAAAAAAAAAAAAAAAAAATGTATTCTGATAAGGGTCAGAGAAAAGAGCTTTCTTCAGAGAGTCTTCAAATGCTAAACAGGGGATATTAGGCTGGATGTGGAGCATTACTGTAAGGATGTCATGAAGTGTCCCCTAGATGTTTTTTCTCATTCAAGCACTTAGTGTTAGCCATATTTTGCTTCACTAAATTCACTCTCCTGGTCACTTTAGAAGGAACTTGGGAGAGAGGCTTTTCTAACCTCCAAAAACATGTGGATGACAGTTTACTTGCTGAATCTCTTACCTGAGGTTATTTGCAGAACCCTTTCTTTTATATTGAAAGCGTATTTTTCTTCCTGGCAGCCAGTTTAGCTAAATGTTATGTAGAAATAAATACATTAGATTGAAATTCTTTAATATAGAGTAAATGGGTTTTCTTTATAGTTTATTCTATGCAATTATGTGGCTTATTGTATACTATATATCTTTCTCAGTATTGAAGTTCTGAAATTCTATCACCAATAAACCATTAGAATGAAATATTGGCTCTGTTGAAATCAATAGCATAATGCTTATTGACTTCTTTTGAATCAGCATTTCACCCAAATTATTTTAGGTACAGAGAAGAAACCTCTCTGCTCTTCTACAAATACCATAGGACTGGAAATCTTAGGTCAAAGTCACTGTGAGGTTTTGTAACTAAAGCTTCATCCCATATATAAACCAAAGAGATAGGTGTGTGGTGCGAAAACTTTTTTTGTTTTTTTTTTTTTTCTCAATAAAAGATACTTTGAGAAATCACCTGTTGTGTTAAAAGAATTGCATAATTAGTCTATAAGAACTGAAAGGAATCTTGAAAGTCCAGAGAGGTGAAAGGGAACAAAATTCATTACAAAGCCAACAACTGCTCCTCCAACACTAGGAACAACCCTTTGTACGGAAGTGGGTGCGATGTGTGGAGAAAGTCTTCAGATTACATGTTCATGTTGTTAAATTAAAGGCAAACCTGCCTGTATAGATGAGTTTTAAAAACTGACAAAGCCACTGAGGTTTTGTTGTAATTCATACAGAGGAAAAGAGAAAGACCATGCTAGAACTTGCTTGTCTCAGTCAGCAGTAAATTAAGTGAATTAATTAAGTTCAGAGAAATACAATAGGATTGAGGCAGTATTCTGCCTGTCAGACCCTGATTTGGGCTCAGCTAGTGAATAAGTTTCACTCCAGCACACATCTGAAATGTGAATTTGGAGTTCTGCTTAGTTTCAGTGGGCTGCAAGTACTCTCAATGTATTAAGAAAGTACTATATGTGTTGTAAAAATCTTAAATTTTAATCTGATTTAACATGCTGTCTTGGAATTCTGTTGTGACAAAAGTATCAATGAAAATTATTTTTAAAATGCTATATATTTCTGTACAATGTCCAAGTTTATGTACAGTGGAACTAAACTTAAGGAACTCTATGAGTAAGCAAACAGTTCTTTGCCATCACATGTGAAGGGTGTGATTTTCATCTTTACTTTATGCTAATTTTGTAAGCCCAGACATGCGTGCTCTTTTCTTCCACTTTTCTAGAGAACCATGTCTTAGGTTCACCATATATACAGTATGTGTTCCTATACTAGATGTTTGTATTTGTTATTAGTTTTCAGTCAGCTGCTATGGGCACCACAATAGTGTACAAAAGTTTTTGGCTTGGAAAAAGCATTTGGGGAAAAAATAAGCTTTTAACAGAAAAGTTAAACTATAGTGGTTAAACTGTAATGTAGGTATTTTAAAAGTCTATAAGTTTGGAACTTTCCGGATGCCAAGAAAAGAGGAAAATAACATCTAATGACCTCAGAGTTGATGAAGTTTCTGATTGTTCTCAAAGCATTCAGTCATCTGGTACTGTGATGCATTTAAGTATCTGAATGCTAAATTTGTAAATACTTAAGCCACCTGAAAAATGACACAATGATTCGTAACGAGAACATTTTTGAAAATCTACTTGAACATAGATCTATCTGAGAGTGCTTCCAGATCTTTGATCAGTTTGTCAGGCTGTTCTTGTGTGTTAATTTTTCTTGGAACAATTCTTTTATGTTAATTTACTAGACAACATACAGTTCTTAACTTATTAATTTTTTCCCTTCCATCTAGAGTCTTCAACTCTTTTTTAGTTTTTCATCTCATGGTTATTTTTGTCTTAATATGAAAAATTTTTCTTTCTTGTACATGAAAACTATTGACGTATCCTTGCAGTTCCTCATATGATAAAGTAACCTGTGCTCTATATCCATACTTGAATTGCTGAGCAAATTGTCTGCTAAAGTCTCCCAGGCTTTCCTTTTCCATCTGTGTTACAGCATTTCATGGGTAAGAGAATAGTACTAACTTTGTTTTGCACCTTCCTAGACAGAAGATCACTCTGATGTTTTTATATCTGTAACTTTTATTGGCATCTTTGCAGTCTATTTGGTGTAATGCTATGGTTCAATATAGTATATAGAAATCCCATGTTGACCATTGCTATGTGTCACCAAATAAAATGCCCCAAGTGAGGTACAAGGGATGTTTTAATTCTTCTATAATGTTATGGGATTTTCTTTTAATGGTCCTGAGGCTTGCTACAATATCTTTGACCTACTTGTTTGTTTGTTGTGTTGGGTTTTTTTTTATTCTTACTGTTCAATTAAATCTCTGGTTGTTTCATAAATTCTTTTCGCAACCATCTTCAACATAAAGCACTAAATACAAAGCACCAAAGGAATATTCTGTAATTCGTAAATTTTTTTCACTCATGGCTGGTTTTGGGAGGCATGTCAGTTTTCTCCACATATCTAGGCTGCACAGGGCGAAAGCATCTTTTCACTGCCATTCAGCCTGAGGACTTCCACAGAAACGTTTTTCAGACCTAGAACTTTTTGTTCTTGTTTTAAATGGGAGGACAGTTTTGTGTGTGCTCTATTTTATATTTCACTGTGATATTCTTTCACCTGCTTAGTATCATGTAGTGTGATTCTTCTTTGTATAGTTTCCTACAGTTATTTCTGTTATAATCTGTGTTTCTGAGTTTGTTTTTTTTTTTTTCATTTTGGTTTGGTTGGTTGGGGTTTTTTTTACCCCCAAGTGGTAATTTGCAGTTTAATCCCTAAGAGCCCTCAAAATCTTGAACATCTCATTGGATTTACTCACTTGTTATCATCTCCTTCATGGTGTGTCAGCTTTTCAGAAATTTATGTGAGCACTTTAGCTTCGGGATTTTTCTTTTGCTTATTTAGCCTTGTCCTTTCTTTTTGTCTAATCACAGTGACATTCTCAGACAAGATGCTGATCTTCTTTTTCATTTTTCTTCTCCATGTGTTCTCATCTACCTCTTTCAGACACCATAGTGCTTTCATATTGAACGTATGAATGCTATTACATAAAATTTGTTGTTGACATCAGTATTGTGCCTTTTTCTGCATAAATTAATACACCGTTCTAAAAAAGTGAACCATCTATGATTTTTGCTTTTCAACAACGTTGCCCAAATCAATAGAATTTATTTGCAAACTGCCCTCGTTTCTGCAAAGCTGTGATCTACTAAAGGAAAGTTATTTCTTCTCTGTTCCTTACCTCAAAGAAAGGAGAATAATTTATCATGAGGTATTGTATCTACTCTTTCAGATATCTACTTTGTATTTCAGTCCACTTTGTTAATGAAATTAATTATATGGCCTTTGAGTTTGACCTATTTGTCCACAGTGGCCTGTTTATTGTTTTTTTTCCAAAACATTAAATGTGTCGTGAAGGTACAACTTTGTTATTTTATGAATTTCGGCATAGTAATTGAGCTTTGAACATCTCTGGCTTCTGATATTTGCAGAATTTCCTTTCTGAGCTGAAAACGTACTGCAATTTCACAATTCAGTACTAGTAATATTCTTTTAAATTCCTTGCATACTGTAGTTCAAGCGTGAAAGTCTCACATGAAACAAGCACTTACTATATCTGAAGAGAATTTTTCGTTTGACCTCAAATAATTCCCAGGTTTTCTTCTCCCAGATACATGTGTATTCAATGTTCTATTGATCTTTTTTCCTTTTCTAGGTATTATTTTTTATGACTTCTTTAGTAATGCTGGCATTTTAAATATTTCTGTGTAAACTTGAATGTAATGATCATTCTGAACGTCTGTAAGACTTGTGCTGTTTTTTGCAGTCCTGGAACTTTTCGGTTCTTGACTGGGTGTTTTTTTTCAGAGACAGCTGACGGAAGGAACTTGAATTGCAACTTGTCTTGCTGACAGCAGCATTTGATTTGTATTCATTGCAGGCTGGAATGCTTGCTAAAGATAGCACAGCAAATATGTTATGACACAAAACCTCAGACCTAAAATTTTTAGCTAGTGGCTTTTATGGTATATTGAGTCAATGCCTGCCATTATAAACAGAACTTCATAAAATACCTCCTCACAAATTTGATATCTGCTGAAGTACAAGATGTTTAATGGCATAGCACATCCATTGGAAAAAAAAAAAAATGTTCTCACTTTTATATTCTAATAATTAGGAAGCATCTGCCAGTGCATTAAACAGTGAATTTAAATAAGTGATTCCCATAGCTGGCTTCATAAATCATGGATTCAAAGCATTTGTTATTGTGAAAGAAATTCCTCTTTGTCAAGTGCGTCTACTTTCAAATTTTATATTCTAAACATGGAGTGATTCCTTTGTTCTCAGTTTGTCCTGCTAAAGGCTTCATTTTGCTCAGTTTCTGTATCATGTCAGCAGTACTACTTCTAGTGTGCTAACTAGAGCTAGTATACCATGCAAAAAATTGCTCTAGGCAACACAATTTTTTTTAATAACTCAGTTGTACAATTCTGAAAAATACGGGCTTATATGAAGATTAAAAACAGTACAGCAAAACTTGGTTTTGACCCTTCTTTGTATGCGTTCAGTTCTATTTTGAATTTTTTATTCAATCATAGTAGGTCTGTCCTTTTCCTTAGTCCCCCTTCTCCAAAGGACAGCTTCTTTGTAATCTTAAGCATTAATTAGCAGAAACAAAGACCAAATGAGAGAGATTGTACTGGGAAGAGGATAACAAGCATATACCTCTCCTCCATTTAGAATATTTGAGTGTAGATTTGAATCTTCTATCGTAACGGAAGTTACTAAACTAGCTTGTAGAGGTATGAGGAGAAGAGAAATAAAATAAAAAAAAAAAGAGGTGGTGGGGGTTGGAAAAAGAAGAATTAAAAGAGGAGTGTAAATAAGTTTCCCTCAAGTAGTATGTGCTTTCTTAAAAGCTTGATGAAATGTTCTCTTTATCCTAAGAGTAATGTTAATATGTAATGCTGTGGAGCAATAATATGTAACGAACTTAAAATTTCAGTATTTAGAGCTTTAGATCATTGAAATGATACTGTATTATAACAACATCAGATGATAAGTTGCACCTAAATCTGAACAGAATAATTAAACTTCTGCTGTGCTGTAGTGAATATATACTTCCCCCTTTTTATTTACTTAAATGTTGATACTTTATGTATCTGCATAGTTTGGTACATAAAATTATGTTCAATAAAGAATATTCATTTTTAAGGTTTTATTCTGGTTCACTGTCACATCCTCTAGGATTTTGTTATTAGGTAAAATCCCATGACATGCATGTGTATATGTGACTGTGTGTGGTATATGATGTTGTAAAAAATTGGTTATAAAATTTTGGAGTATTTGGAACAGTTAGATTTCTCACACAAGTATAATTTTTTTTTGGTTACTATGAAAAAAATAATCCTGGAATAAAAATAGCTGAAAGTGAATACATTCCTACAAATATGATTGTTGCCCCTTAATGGCAGCTGTAACACCATTCCCCTGTGTTTGTGTTTTGTCAATTAGCTGTCAACCCTCCCCTCAAGAATAATCCAGTCTTTACTAAAAAATGTAATTTGAAGGGGAGAGACCCACAGTTGTACTCAAGAAATAAACTTTTCAATTCATTAATCTGTTAGTTTATACTGTGTTCACTCATATACTGCTTTCTAAAGTAAGTGTTAAGGTTTATAAATTGATGTAGAGGCTGTGCTTCAGATGGTACTAAAAATTACTTTTGCAAGAATGACTATCATGGTTTTCCTCTCTGGCATCTATCTAACTAATCAATCATACAGACTAATTTTTCGTGCTCAGTTTTGCATGCCTGGTCATGCCTGCCTAGTACGTCTCACCTTCCTAGTTAATTAGCAGATAAAAAGCACTATTCCACATATACAGATATTTCCCCTATACTCAACAAGTTTCTCTGCTATTCTAAATCCAAAAAATGACTTAACCTACTATGGAACTTGTAGTTGAAATAACTTAATATCTATCTCCAAACTCTGTGGCTGAAATAGAAGCAGTATCCAATTTGCCTGGGGTAGGTAACTACCTCAGACAATTCTCACATTCCCCTATTGTTGTTAATTCGATTGTGGCCATGGGGTCATTTGGAATTTACACTTCCCCTTGCTTCTGCTACAAAGTAAACTTTTTTGTTTGTGTTTTTCACAGCTGTTTGAATTCACCAAAGTCTATTTTGAATTTGGTGTCATAGTAAAGCCTCTCTTTCTTTGCTTCTACTTCCAGCACTTCAGCTTTCAGGTCAAACGACCTTTTTTGCCTCACAGCATGGAAACCAATTGAAAGAACACTTTGAAATTTCAAAAGAGAAAATATCATAGGTCCTGACTAAGAAATTAAAAACATCTCTGAGTTTATAAATATTACCCAAAGGTATAAGTTATCTATGGTGAGGGCTATATCCAAAATGTCTGTAATTTCTTAGTTAAAAGAAAAATGTTACTGCAGACCCCCCCAAAAAAATGGGAAACTTAAACGTACAGGTATTTTCTGGATATCTACAATTTCATGACACTTCACTAGCCTTAGATTCTAAATCATCATTTAAACAACAGCCACAAAATGAGCTCAGCTGGATGGCTATTTCACCTCTTCCATCCCTATAATCTATAAGGAAATCTTTCTTTGAGTCTACTATACAGTAGCTGTCTTTCCTGCGTTACACTATGACTGGTCTTTTCATCACAATTCCTCACAACCTTGGACAAAATGATTCAGGAGGCGGAGTGGGAAAGAAGAGTTCCTGCCCTAGAACATGGCAAAGGGAAAGGTATTTAACCACATTCTAACCTGGTTTGTCTAGACTTGTGTCATCAGTGCTGCCTATACTATACTATATATACCTATAGTAGATATAGGTATATGGCAGCATCTAGGTGAATATTTTACTTTTTTGTTTTTTGTTTTTTGTTTTTGTTTTTTTTTTTTAAGAAAATAAAAAAGGCAGCTAAATGACCAATGAGATATATCCCATATTAAGCATAGCATCAGAAGTAGGGCAAAAATACAGGAATATTTTAGAGTTTGGAAAATAGTTCTTATTAACAATGTGTTTGTGTTCTAAAGGGAATGCTGTTCATGAAAAACATCTTAAAGTCTCTGTTGTTTCCTAATTAGAAGTATCATCGTAGTTTGGCTTCCATGGGTTAAGCAAGTAGTCTGTACTCCAAAATAACTATTAATAACTGAACTTTGATTGCAGCTTTTCTTACATTAGAATCACTGATTTGGTTGTCTGGTTGTAATGAAATGTGTAGGAATGTCAGTTTTCTCTGAGGTTTTTTCACCTTCTTAAGTTGGATAAAAAGTTGTCATGTTGTTAGTCAAGCATCACAGTTGCAAAAATTTAATTTCCTTAGGCAACTAGGCTAAGCTGTGTCGTGTAGACTTCACAAAACTACCAGAATGCTCTTTCAGAGATCCTGGAAATCATGTCTGTTAAGGTCTCTCACGTGGCTACTGTATGTTGTAATGCCCATTCAGGGGGAAGACACTCATTGCATGTCAATCTATTATGTAAATTGGGCATTAAGTGCTATAAAGCTGACAGTGTTTTACTCCTATGAGAGGTTAAGTTCTGTTTTTTTTCCTGAAACCCACAAGGTAATGCTTGATCAAAGAATTGCTGTATCTTCTGTCTTCCTATTATTTAGTAATTATTAAATGTGTGAGGATTCCCTCAGAATGAATTCTTATTCAGCCATTTATATCAAAGCCTCTGTATAGCTGAGCAGAGTGTTTGCAGTTTCTGGATTCGTGAGATCACCTCTACTAACAAATTCCTTTGATAGCACTTCTAGACACCCTAAATAATGAAGGATGGCTATAAAAGCTGTCCAGGGAAAACCAACGCAGCAGCATAAACTAGGATTTGTATACTACTTTAAATTATACCATCTACCTTTTCCAGCCAGCTACCCTGCAAAAGTGGGCAGCATTTCTCCACTTTCGCTCTAGGGCTGGGAACCCAGATCATATTCTGTGCTTGGTGCCAGATGGACTTTGTGGAAGGCAGCCAGCACAGCCTGTTTCAGCCAGCCAGTCCTGTGTAAACTGGCTGCTGTCTATGGACGCTGGTTTGGGGCAACAGTGAATGCAGCAGTGAGCTCATGGAAGATGTAACTGATCATGTTCATTGAACTAATATGTGAGTGAATAAAGGAGTTCATATGAAAAAAAATCAACATTAAATTTTTCTTAAATAGGGTAAAAATTATCCATAGCTATTAAACTCTCCCATCAAAAGTGCCTGATAATTCTTATGGTCATGTTTAGTAAGTGGGAGTCTGAACACTTGCACTACCTGTTGCACCACAGATGCTGGGACAGGTATAAATACATGGAGTTTTATTTGTGGGGTCCAATGTTGATTTCCTAGATTATTCTACTACTTTTTACAGTGAAGTGCTTGAGTGTAAGCTGAACAAAATCACTGAGAGTGCATAGTCACCACCTCTGGTAATTCTGTCTATTCTTCACCATTTAGTGTGTGCTGGTGTGTGTGCCTTAGCTGTTGTCCTGGTCGTCTTGGCCTGTAACTGAGATGGATTGGATTTCATGTAGGTACATTGCTTAGAGCAATTCCTTGCTAGGAATATAATAAATGAAATTTTCACCAGAGTGGTATTCTGTTGGCTTATAATTGATTTTGAGATGTTCATAGAGCTAATAACTATGTAAAAGAAAGTGTTTATTTCAAGTAGGTTAGTGCTAAACTAAAATGTTCCTGTTTCATTGTTAAATAAAATTAAGATCTCTGAAAAAGCTACTGGCTCAAATAACTGGCTACACATTTCTTACTATAGTCATATATGGCCTTTATTCTGCCAGAAACACAAATTTATTAATTCAGGACTTTTGTTAGCAGTGAGTTTAGATTTATTTTGTGTTTAATACTACATTCAATTTTGAAGCAGTTAAGCATCATTTGGAGATATACCCTTTTATAACTGAGTATCTACAATAAAAGAATATTTACAGTAAAGGAAATTGCCCTATTAAGCATTTGTACTTTATTCTAACTTGGAAATTAATCTGTGATTAGAATAGTTGGAGGTTTCTGATCGGTGTAGTAAATGAACTGGAGTCAAGACATTTTGTATTTCTCTGTTTTTTGAGATGTTACTTGATATATTATTATATACTTTATATAATTAATACTTCATAAATATAAATTCATATTTATAAATATAAATTACTCAGGTTTGGTGGTGTTTAAGTTCTTTAAACCCACATAACATCCCCTGTCTAAAAAAAAAAAAAAAAAAAATGTTTAGAATTATTTTGGCAAATCATGTCCATACACTAACAAATGTTCTAAATTGGTAGCCATTCTGACACATGTGGACAACGAAGGCCCAAACCAGCATCATCTCATCTTTTTCACATCAGTCATCATTATAAGGGCTTTTGAGGGCTGGCTGCTACGGGGAAAATAGGCTACTGTACATGTATTATCTCCAGCAGATAATAATACCTTCTATGGTGGAAAGAAAATGGAATTACATTAAGTTTCTATTTTCAGATTTTCACAAACCTACCTAGCGTAATAACTTCATATGAAGTCCCCTGTCAGTTTCTTAAGCAAGTTAAAACTTTGATCTGCATATACAAACTGAACAGATACTACTACGTAGTAACCAAGTAAGCGTGTTTCAAGTGAAGTTATGTGAAACTATGCTGTTCTTTAGAAAACATAATATTTAAACAGATGTAAAAGATTCATTAGTCTGAAAGCTAGTTTTTTTGAGCTGCATAAGATATTATTCTTACTGGGAAGGATGCTGCTTTTGAAGTGCTACACAGTTAACATGGTAAAAAGCTTGTCTGGAAAAATAAGCATATGGTCGTAAAGACACACAATAAAACATTAAATTAACGTAACTTGATGTTTGGTCTTGAAGTGTTTGCTTTACTGAATGGACTATTTGTTCTCCATAACACATTTAACCTTTTTCTGAATTCGCATTTAAATGGTAAGGTGTGTAAATGGTATTGTGAGAGAATGTTTTAGAACTTCTGCTTTTTAAACACTTAAATACTGATGAAAGTCATGCTACTCCCAGATATTAATTTGAAAATGTACAAAAATCTGGTGGTAAAGAATGTTGTGAGGTTCTTTTTTCCCCTCAAAATTGAGGAAAGAACTAATTCTTATAGCTAATATATCATTTTGGCCTTTAATTAAAATAGGCCATTCTGAAGGTTTAGTCATAATTAAGTAATGCATGGCCTTCTGTAATGTTTCTCTTTCTGATGAATTTCACCCTGAATGGTAATGTGGTAAACAAAGACAAACTAAAACTGTTTGTCATATTAATACAGAGTTTGTAACTCTCTCTCTTTGGGGGCAGATAACTAGTGTGTTGCTTCACCTCTTACCATATATATATATTAGCTTGAATTTGGTGTGCACTCTCATCCAGGGGGTTGTCTCTATGTAGAGGTTTCTTTGACATGCAATCCAAATTCAGTTTATCATTAGGAAGGATGATTATTAACCACTTCACAAAGGAATTACAGAGTGTTTTTTATCAAAATTGTCTGCTTTTCCAGTATACTTTATTAGATGTGTCTTGTACACTCAGGATGAGTTATTTCTCAGTTATACAAAATTACGATACTCCATGAAGTAGCTTTGTACGGTATGCTATTACTAAAGCCAACTCAGTTTAATCCAGTCCCTCCACCCCAGCAACCATCAGTCACATACTCATAAAAAATAAACATCATGATGTTTACTTTAAGAAAGAATACTGGAGCACCTGAAATCATGTTTCAATTTTGATCTTGAGTCCTCCCCAATTTATTTGTAGTGCCTTAAGAATTAACGTATAACTCACAGAGGCCTTATTTCCAATTACTTTATTTCTGTTTTATTTACATTGCATTAACAGAAAGAAAGGAAAGAGCACAGATTAGGCTTAAATATTTTACTGAACCATGACAACTATCACTTGAAGGGAAATCACAAGCATATGCTGTATTTAGGGAAATTTAAAAATATATTACATTGTTGTTATCCTTGACTATCCTAGTGAGGGATTATATAGATGTACCATCTGTAGTTCAATAACACTAAATATTTAATGAGTTTACAAATAACAGATAAATATTTAACACAGCTTTGTAGAAATGTGCATGCATTGTACAATTGTTTGTCACTGCCAAAGAAAATGGCTTGATCTGGGGACATGATATCTCAGTTAGCAATTCAAATAGCTTCTGTGGAATCAGACCTAAGATAGGCAAATGTTAAATTTGGAAAAGAACCTCGTTCAAAGTGTCAGTCACTCATGCTTTGTTTCCCCTATTAGTTCTACCAGTGTGGCATTTGCTGCTGCATCCATTGTGTGGCTGTTCAAACCATGGTTGCATCTCTTCTGACAGACTTTAGCTTTACATCTTAGATAGTACTCCCTCTTGATGCTTCTGAAATGAAAGAGAAATACTGAGTTTATTCATGAATTTATTTTAAGCATTTGCCTAGAGCATTTGCAGCTAGATAGACTTCACAGAGCTTCCAAATATTAAGTGGATTCAGTGTCAAAAGAAGAGAGGTAGCAAAACGAGAAATCTTACTTCTCAGTCCCTTAATAGTTTATAGCCTCAAATAAAATTTAATGAGAATATGTGCTTTGCATGTAGGTCATTCAGCAACCTTCTTATAGTGGGAAAGAAGTATGAAAATAAATCTCACGTGTGACAGGATCCTTTATTTTGCTTATATGGATATAATTTGAAGAAATTTACCCAGTTAAAAGCTACTGAGGAACCACAAAAAAGTGGAGAAAACTAGTTGCAAACTGTTGAAAAGCTAGTTCGTCAAAATGCCTTTAAAAAAATTGGCTTTGATTTTATTCTATTTTAGGTAGGTATGAGGCACCGATGGCCGTGAATTTCAAAATTTGATAAGTCATTGGCCATTGCAGGGTACAAAACTGGTGTGTGTGGGTACATTCACATAAATATGTATGTGTACAAATATAATTTATACTTCAAGTGGCCTCACAGTGTCATCATATGCCTGTAGGGAAAGACACAAGGACAAAAGCCACAGAGATCTCACTATCCTCACTTCAAGAAAAGCTGTTTGCCATTATTTTTACATTAACTACTGGTCTTCTGTCTTCTGAAATCTTCTACTCTGATTTTTGTCTGTTGTTAAGGATGTAGGTCTGAAAATTCATTGTGGAAAAAACACACTGTAATTCCTTTGTGAAGTGGTTAAGATCCATATGTCATTAGAAATGGGGTGAGGTACTGTCATAAATTCAGGTGATTCACATTATATTGTTGGATGCAAATTAATTTGGTTATCCTTCATCACTGGAAGTCATTCGCTTTCTTGTCTTCTTCACTACCATCACGCTGACTGACCCACAACTACAGAGGAGATGCACGGTGCTACTGTATTGAGTATTTGAAGAACAATATCTTGGGGAAGAAATTTGAGGAGCCTGTTGGTCACACAGAGTTAGATTTATTACTAGGTAACTTTAAAAAATAATCTACCAAAGGACATCTATAACAACAATGAAATTAACAGTTAAAAATTATTTTGATTTTAAAAAAAAGAAAGGAAAAAAAAAAGTCAATACGGGACAGTAAATGTCTGTCTTAATTAACCTGAGATCTCTTGCCCTCTCAAATAAAGATGAAGCTTGTTTTTTGTGTTTAAGGTAGCTACTCACTTTGCTTTTATCCATTCCTGTCCCCTCTCTGGGGACAGAGCAGTAGGTAACAGTTGTCTCTTACTAGCTTTTTAATATACACGTTTCCAGAACTAAAACAAAGAACATCCACTCCTTTGCAAGCAAGGCTATGCCTTCAGCAACTCACATTTAATTTAAAGAAATATAGTTAGAACATTCATCCCTATAAGATGTTTAGCCAGAAATTCATATTTATCTGTTAGCTGTCAAATTGCAGTCTGTGATTCAGGTCTTCTAAGCTGGTTTTGTTTGTTTCAGGTTTTTGTTTGTTTGGTTTTGGCTGGTTCAAGTTTCAGCATTTGCAAATAAACTGTATCTAGTCCATGTTTTTTTCTTTATACTGACTACCAGGTAGTAGCTAGGACTCTATCTGTCACCTAATTAACAGTGAGAATGAGAGCATCTTTGTTTTCATGATTTTGTCTTCTTAAGGACTTATTGAGGACTTAGGACTTAATATTTTGAGACACTGGTCTAGTGATGTGTTTTGTGTCATGAAAGCTTCTCAAACAGCTCCTGGAAAAACCTCAAATAAAAAAATCCTGAGATAAGTATACATATTTTATATCATGCAATAAAACTAATTATTTGGGGAATTTAGCGAACAGGCAGGCAAAGATTTCTTTTTGAAAATGTCATTTCAGTAGCTGTATCCTTGTTATATCATTGAGATACTAACCCTTCTAGTACAGTAGATCAAATCACCATACCACTGCTGTAACATAGAAGAACTTGCCTTCTCAGGTAAGTTTTTTTAATCAGAATATGATTAAACAAACATTAACAATCTAATTAGTTTTTATAGCTTTTAGCCTTTTCTTTGTGGTGACTCAACTTTGCATTGTAATTAGTCTACACGTATAGCACTGCAAATTGTGTTTACCCATTGAGAGCTCTGATCATTCTCAGACTGAAAAATTGTAAGTCAGTTTTTCAAGTGTGAATAACTAATGAAAAATCATGCTTGAAATTTTCAGAGTTGAGAGCATGTTTGCTGGCATTTTTTAAAAAATCATTAATGTATGGGTTTGACAGATAGTTATGAAACTGACCTGTTTCATTAACAACATTCTTTGTAGTTATTTGATATTCCCAGGTGCAACCAGAAGTCACACAATCTTGAGTGATATTTTTAAGTAAAGTTACTACGCTGGGTTATGAAGACTAACACCTAAAATGTGATTCCTCCATAGTGTGGGACAGATTTATGTCATCAGATGCAGTAGAACAAAATTTACTTTTTTTGGAGGTGAGACTCTTCCTCCCTATTAAGATGAAAGCTAAACAATTTAATGTCAGTAAACTATTTTGAGAAAAAGAATGGTTTCTCTATATAGTCTCTGCATGTGTATGTGTTTAGGTACACACTTTCAATTCTGTTCCTTTGATGGTCTTAAGTTGCTACCATAAAGAGAAAGAGTAAAATAATTTACTTTAACAAAGTATAAGGCATATCAATAAAAATGACATCTCTTATCTAAAGGTTTTAGAAACACAGAATGCATTTATAGTCTTAGGAGTCATGTGATGACGAGTTTTATTAATCGGTGATAATGTCTCCTCAATATATAGTGTACTTATTTAGTTCCCAGTGTACATTTTTACACAATTTAGCATGTTTGTAGAGAAAGAGTAGTAATGATTATGTATAAATGTATATAGGTATTTAATAATTAAATAGCACTACTAGACCCTGTTTCACTTTTCTGATTAAAGGTTCATCTTTTATTTCAGTTCATATCTTGTTAACAAATACAGTATGTATTGTAATCATTGTAAGCTTTAGACTATAAGTTGGTGCTATGATTGTAAGAAGAAATAGGTGTTTACCATTTGTTAGGAACAATTGGGTCCAGATCCTGAGAGTGTGTCTGTATACCTACATATGTATATTGCTTTAGCTGCATGAGAAGTAATGACAGAGTGTCACTATTTGCAGGACTGTGGTCACAATTGACTCGAAGTCTATTAAGCATTTTACCTTCATCATTAATTCTTGTTAATATGAAACATTCCTGTTTCCTTCTTTTGCTTCATATATGTGTGTGTGTGTGTATAAAGCCTTAGTGAGATTTGTAGAGCCCTCAAAACTCAAAAAATACAGATTGACTTGTCATATCATACTGCAATGAGATATTCTTACAAGATTAATGATTTTTATCTTGTTAAAGAAAAAAAAAAAGTCTTCTTTGGGAGATAGAATCTTTAGATACATGAAGTTCTTGCCTGGTTTAGCTTTATTTGAATGAGCGTAATGTAATCTAATTTTGCAAATAGTAGATCACCATCCACTGAGTAAAAACTTTTATCGTATTTTACAGGCTGCATGTTTTGAGAGTGCATCAACCAGAATATAACCAGTGTGGATGAAGGCATTCTTTTGTATGCTGAAGCATCAGAGTAAATCAAATCAGAATTATTCTGAATCTTGACAAAGATGCTATTCAGGCAGAATTATCCAGAGTAAGATGAATTAAAGCAAAACATATAAGCTAAAAAATAATCAAACTAACAAAACCCTGAATCCATAAGGAGGACACAGAAAGCTTCCTTCTTCTTTACCTTAATAGGAGTGAACATTTTTTTTTTCTATTTAATTGGGTAGAAAATAGCATCTATACCTAAGAAAAATACATATAAATAATACTTTGAGAACATGCATATACTTAATTTCACATAGATTAGTATGACATGCTATACTCAATGTTTGTAATTGATATAGCAGAAGAGAGAATCTCCCTTGTTTTGTGCATGTTTGCAAATTTTTGCTTCCTTTCTTGTTATCATAGCTAGTTACCAATAAATAGTAATCACTTCTAAATAATTTGCTGTATGTCCTTAATAATAAATGTACAAAATGAGCCCATTAACAATAATTATTTTGGGGAAAAAAAAAAATAGTGTATGTTAGATTTGCATTTAGTATTGACATCTGTGATTGCACTTACTACAATTCCTTATAATCAAGACATTTTATGAATTAGTTTTTTTTGAATGACCCTATTGTATTTCATGGAGAAAGATGGAATAGACTTTGTATGAAGAAACTTCACTGAATCTGAGTAAGACTAAAATAGACTGGTTTATTTAAAAGCAAGGTTCAGTTTTAACTTTAGCCAAAACTATGCTGAGGCATGTCCTTGATTTCATCACCTTCCATCTCAAAAATTGTATCTCCTGAGCAAATAAATGCGTGTTCTTTATTCCACAATAGCAGCAGTGTGAAGAAGAGTCCAGCATAATGCACCTGTATAGCAAACATTACCTCCACTGTATATATATACTTTATCTAAATACACTGTTTTTAACACTCCTTTTTACTAAACATACATAACATAAACTGTGCTGTTCACCTGTAACTGTTGCTGTCTGTATTTTTCTGCAAAATGGGTTTTATTTTGATTCTCACATATCCAGTTGTGCCACTTTCAATGGATTTCTTTGTTGTAAAGAGGATTGGTTTTCATTTTTATTTTACAGAGTTACATACATGGAAGCAGTCAGGCTCAGTTTGTTGCAGAATCGCATATTATTCTTCTGTTGAGTATCCTTCAAACTGGTGATGAATAGAAAAAAAGCAAGCTGAGGCACAGCGTGCTGTTAAATGAAATTGCTGTAGAGAGTAAATACACTTGAACTTTTGAGCAGGTATTGTATTTTAGCTTACTATATGTTTAATAGTCAATGTTGTTGCTATTTACTGACAACTAAAGCTGACATTACTTTTCACTAATATGTACCATCTTATCTCCTTTGTTACTCATATGTCTGGTTACTGATCTTAATATTTTTCCTTTCAGTGTTATCTTTTCAGTATCAGAAACTAGTTTTCTTCTCCGTTTCACTCTTTATTATAAAAGTTAAAAATTCAGTGCTAAAAATTATTTTCTTTATTTTAACTGACAAGGAAGCATACTGAAATTTGCTAATCATGCATGAAGATGATTTGTCCTCCAGTAGTCTTTGGTTTTGTTTTGCCTTTTCCCCACCTGATCTAAACAGCTTACCACTACTTTTTGAAACAAATAACCCAGTCCCATTTGTTCCGATATCCTCTCCTCACAGAAAGACTGAGACCTACTTTTTCATTATTTCTGAGTCAGAGCAAGTTAAATTAGTTTTTTTGTTAATATGTCTTAATAATCTGTAAGAAAAACTCATATACTATGTTTTCTTTAAGCCCTGCTTCTAATCATCCTTGCTTATTAAATGAACACCGTCATCAACATTAATCACTATTAAAATACAGTCGTTCCAGCACAGATACCTTCCTCAAAGGAGAACAAGAGGAAGAAAATAACATTTCCCAATTTGAAGTAATGGCCAGATCTCAGAGTTTGATGACCAGATCTCAGAGTTTGATGACCATAGCTACTCCCTTGTTCTCTCCCTGAGGTTATATTGGCTTAGATTCTGGCTTCCCCATTTACCTTTATCTTTAGCATTTACTATGCAAAGACACCATTCTTGTATCTTCTCTTTCATTAACTTTATTTACCTGGCAACAATTTTGCTACCTGTGAAACCTTACTTGCTCCATAACCATTGGAAATTTAATTTCAAAGTTATGATCGTATTTTGTAGAGTAAATGCAATATTCCCTATTGAACTGGAATACTGTGTCCAGTTCTGGGCCCTCCCCAATACAGGAAAGACACAGACTTACTGGATTGCAAGTCCACCAAGGGGCGACAAAAATGATTAAGGAACGGAAGCATCTCTCACGTGAGGAAAGGCTGAGAGAGCTGGAACTGTTTAACCTGGAGAAAAGAAGACTCAGGGTGTTCTTATCAATGTATATAGATAACTGATGGGAGGAAACAAAGATGGAGACACTTTCTTAGTAGTGCCTCTGACAGGACAAGAGTCAGTGGGCCCAAATTAAAAACCGTAAAATTCAGTCTGAAGACAGTAAGACTCTTCTTACTGTGAGGATGGTCAAAGTCTGGAACAGGTTGCCCAAAGGATCTATAGAGTCTCCATCTGTGAAGATACTAAAAGCCTGACCGTACATGGTTCTGGTCAACTTGCTCTAGCAGGTTGCTTGAGCAGAGGCGTTGCATTAGATGATCTTAAGAGTTCCCTTCCGGTCTCAACCATCCTGTGATTCTGTCAATTCATCAGGTTTTATATCATTCCCTAATTGATGTTTTGTCAAAATCACATCGTATTTGTTAAAGTTTTAGAAGCACATTTATTTGTTTATTATTTCTAAATTTGGGCTCCTTTTCTTGAGAAGATAGACCTAAAGGTAAATAACTTTCCCTGAAAACTGCCAAGTCAAAACTCAGTGATTATTAATATAATTGCTACATTTTTAAAAAATACACAGAGACAGCTATTATATTTCAGATTAAAAGTTTCTTGTATAATAGATAGTATACAACTTACATGCTATCATCTTTATGCTTCCTTTTGTATAGCCACAAATTTTTTTAAAATGTTTTTTGCTTTTCTTGAACTGCCACAATTTAAACAAATCTGTTACCTAAAACAAATCCTGCTGGCTGCTTGAGAATGGGAAAAGTAAAGCCCAAAACCATCTGAGATTAAAAATAAACAAAACTTTTGTTCACGACATATTTTGTTTGTCTGACTCAGGCATGAAAGTGATATCTTTTTGTTGGCAGAGACGGTCCTTAAACTGGAAAGTTGGCTAGCTACATTAAAGCAGCTGGCTGAAAGAATCTTTTCAGTGAGGTTGTTCATTGCCACTTGCAAAAAGAATTCTCTAAGGTTTCATTTCATGGCTCCGTACTATTGAGCTGAGTTTTTGGTTACACACAGATTTCACAAGTGACATAAAATCTTGACAGATTTTAACAGTTATGCATGAAAGTATTAATATTTCTTTATCCTTTTGACGTTGGTAGTAATTATTAGCAGCTTCATTGCTTCTTCATTATTTGTTTATTCAAGAAATGTTGATAGAAAATGTGGGTATTAGAAAAAAGTATGCCAGATTGATAAACAGTAGTACATTCACTTTATCCTTTAAAGTTTAAAAGATGCATTGAATTTTAAAACAAGACATTGCTATGCTGGTAATGTGCATGCTTCATTTGGTTGCTTCTTTTCACTTTGTAGTAGTAAGAACAAGGACAGGGTTGTTACTTCTTGATAGATGTTGAAATGCAATGTTGTGTTTCCCTACAAAGTAAATTTTTAATACCTCTTACGAGAAAATATGAATTTCCATTGCATTTCTACACTTGCTTTTAGACGGGGATTCTACTCAGTCTGCTAGATGTTTCCAATACAGAGATCTGCTGTTTTTTCCAGAGCTGAAGCTACATAATCAGGACATGGGTAAAAAGGACTTGTGAAGATATCAGATGTTCTGTTTCAATTATATTATAAAGCAAAATTGAATTCAGTATAATCTATACGATGTTACTGATTACATACTAAGTGTATACCCAAAATTTTGATAATATTTTAAACAAATAGTTTTAGTCCTAACAGATGGTTACTACATCTTAGTCATACCACAGTGGAAGTCACTGTAGTAATGCTGTATGTACAGTGTTACAGCAGTAAAACAATTTTTTTTTTTTTTAAAAAGGAAAAAAAAAGGAGCATTTTTATTATCTTTACACTTTTTTATACTTAACTTTATTGCTATGATGTTTTCTAACAGCCAAAATACCTATATTGCATTTAGTGGCAGATCAGAGTAGCTGAAATGGGTTAGATTTAACATTTTCTGAAAACATTAAAAACTCGCACTAAGCAAGTGCCTCAGAACAAGGAGACATTATTTAATTTCCAAAATCCAAACTGGGTTCTGTTTCATTCTGAGGCTCCTTAACGGTGGTTGATGGGGGCCATCTTACTGAGTCCATAGTACCTTATACCTTGGGTAAAGTTTCCCTTTAGAAATTGAAGAAAAAAAAGATCGACATATTTTGTCATAGACCTTGTTGAATTCCAGGCTGCAGAATAGTGGATAAAAATTTGAGTAAGCTTTTAAAAACTGAGAAACAGTCCTTCATGTAAGAACTAACTCCTGTAATTTTTATATTCTTTTGACCTTATGAAATGAGGACTTACAGATCTTTCAGACTCACTTGCCCAAGCTAGTTCTAGACTGCAGTGTTTGAGATGAAATGGTTGTGTGGTCCAGAGCGTGTGGAGACACCGGGCTGGCTGAGTACAGAGGCAACTCCAGTCACACCCCAGAACAGCATCACATCACTGCCTTTGTTCTTGTTCCAGGAGCTTTTTAGTCCACCCATATTTTGCAGTATTTATCCCCACATCAGCAGATGATCACTGCTTCAAGCAACTGAGTGTAATTTACACATATGATAATTTGGGAGATAATGTAGAATTATATCAATATTTGGACTTCCCTGTGAAGTAGAAAAGTTACCAAAAAGTCCTCATGGAAATGGACGTATAACTGCTGTAGAATAAATATGGTAGACTGCACAAACAAAAATATTTAAAATAAGAGCATGGAATAGATTTTATTTAAACTGAATTTTTTTGGTTGTTAAATGGATATGAAAGCAGTAACTTATGTGGAGCTATCAACATGCTAGACGTTGTGCAGCCTGTAATGCAAGGCTTTTGCTTCTGAAGAGTTTGAATATCTCTGAGGACCTTAGGACTGCATAATTTACACAGATGAATAACTTAATTCACATGAATAATCCTGGTAAGACAATGAAATTGTTAGCTAGATGTCTAACTCTACCACATAAAAAGAGCATATATCTAAACACATTATGATTTAGCAATGAAGTTTAACATCTTTTCAAGTTATCACAGATTACATCCATGTGTATAAGTGTAACAATGACTGTTAAGAAGATAGTTAGAAAAGGACTGCAAAACAAAACATCTAATCATAATCAATAATTTGGGCATTTTTGAGCCAGATCTATCATACATTATAGCTCTTATCCACCAATGAATAATTTCTTTCTTTTTAACCATTTTTAAAATTAATTATGGCAGAACATTCTATATCAATCAATTTTTAGTGTTAACTTCACATAGTGTTCAGAAGTTACTCCTCTAGAATGTTTTTTTTACCCTATAATTTGCATGATAACTGTATTGTGTGACTTTGTTTAATAAGTCATGGGAAATAGTCCCTTTTTTTTTTTAATTTTTTCCACCTCTTTTGGGCTTTAGAGAATTTGCCATATAGATTTCTCTTTCTTTTCTGCTTTCCAAGTTGAAAAATTCTACTGTTTCCTCATGCAGATGATGTTCCAGGCTGCTGGTGTCTATTCTTGAAAGCATTTCTTGACAGAAATGGGGTCATAGAATAAGAGTCAGAAGAAATTATCCGGTATGTATTTAAAAAAAAAAAAAAAATGCAGGGTAGTTCAACATTCTTAGAGAGACAAGGAAGAGGAACTAGACATAAGGATATTGAAGTACCTTTGCTAGAGTTAAGGAAGATAGTTATTAAGAAGACATAGAGACAGAAGAAGTATAACTGTGGAATTAAGAGCTACCATTTTCTGAGAGGAACAATGTAAAGTGCACAATCAGTATTACTGTTGTAATTAACTATAGTTGAATACAGATAGAGTATGTTGACTGTTATAAACTGAACAGCCATTGGGGAATATGGAGTGTTGAGCTGTAAATATGGCTTTGTGTGTGAAGATACAGTGAGAAAGATAAGGAATAGTAAGGTTGGATAGGCTGTGTTGAAGTTGAAAGATTTCTTCAATTCTTTCACTTCTCCTTTTGGTAGACACTAATCAGTACTTCTAACAAACGTCCATTTTCATCAAGTTGTTATGCAATTCCCTGGAGAAATAAAACTCATTTGAATATAATGTGTCATATTGTTTTTCCTTTTGCAGTAAGAGCAAATCTTTATTATAGAAAGTTTAAAAGTTATAGTGAATATTTTCATTATCAAAAGAATTTCAGTTATTAAGCAAATTATTTGTTGTACACCAAATTAGCAGTAAATTGTGAATTAGCAGTTACTATTAACCTGATAATTTTTCTAATTCTTACTTTATCCTGCGTTAACTTAGTTAACTTTGATGCTGATATAACACTTGTACCTAAGTAAAAATGGAAATGTCTTTTCGTTTTTTTAATTTGAATTAATGTTTAATGTGACAGGTGTGTAGGTGGATATGAGATGTTGATTGAGAAGGAAAAAGAAATTTGATTGGTTACAAACAAAAAGAAAAATCTTTTCTGTAGCATTAAAATTACACCTATTATGAAAAACATTTCCTGTCCTACAGAGTGAATTTAAATGAAGTGTATTAAATGCCTCCTTGGTGTAGAGAAACTTAACCACAGAATGAATTTAAGTGGCAGATGTCTTTCTGTGTGTTGGTAGGGCTCATGCAAAGTCACCGAGCATAAGAAGCTGAAATTTTGAGTCAAAGTCAGTAGAACAATTCTCATTTAGCTCTCGATAGTAAGACTCTATCAGTCATGCATAATGGAATCAAATCTATTCCCCAGAGATTATGTAAAAGTGAATGATGATGACAACTAAAGTAGTGAGATAAGGTTTTTGTATGCTTGATCTTACGGATAAGGAGAAAGGGAAGAACACCACAGTGGAAAAAGGTAGAACTAAAAGCACAGAATTATAGCGTATTTATGCATGCTTCTTAATTAATTGTGGAAATCAACATCCAAAGTGGCAAAACATACTGCACATTTTCTGTTCTGGTGCTTTCCACCAATACTGTCTCTTAACCTTGTAGGCTCTTCTGGAGGCTGTCTGACTCTTCCTAACTGTAACGAAGCATAAGGAGCTGATAGCTAGAAAAATCAAGACATTTCCTTCCATTATCTCATTCTCCTACTGCTTGACCTTAAAATAACTCATGATGTGACCTTTTAAGAAAGATACTACAGTCTCTTAGATGACAGAGAGATACACAGAGACCTTAAATTTATAGCTGGGCATTTCTCAGTTCTACACACAAAATAATTCTCTTTCATCAGTTAATTGAATGATACTTGATTTGGTGAATTACCTTCAAATATGGTGTGTGTCCTCTGTATGAAATTACAAACTCTGTATTTCAGTAATTTTCAACCATTTTCAATTTCTGGGTCTAAAAATTTCCAATGGAAGTGCAGACTGCTGCAAAGCAAATTTAACTGTCAGCTGCTCTGGCAATTGCCCCATTTTTATTTGCCTTTTGGAAATACCTGACTACTAATCCACAGACAAAAGTCATTCACTGACACACATCAGTTAATAACTTTAATGATTATTTTAATTGTTAAGAAACATATATGTTTGAGTGGCTGAAAGATGCAGGAACACAGTCCAAAGTTAAGTGGTTTATCTTTTGGATCCACAGATAGCTTTTACTAAATTCAATAGTCCTCAAGTGCATTTAGCTAAGAATAAACTGTGTCTATTAAGATACTGCACAGGTCTTTAACCATGAAGGAAAATATAATGCCAACCTAGAGTCATATTGATGGTGAATGTGTGATATTTTTAAAAAGATATATGTGTGCTTAGAGAAGGTGAGAGAGATGGGGTGTGCACATGCTGAAAGATCAAGTGTGTACTATCAAACAGATGAGACAACATACCATCTAGTGTTTGAAATAAAGTGCTTGAAAATAAGGTAGATGTTAGGAATAAAGTGTTAGAATAGTGAGAGAAAATTATATAGCATCATAAATACTTATAAATAGCACAAATAGAGTTTGTTTTAGGCAATGTATCTGTGTTTAAAGGTTAAGAAATTAAGCTATTAAGAAAACTTAAATTATTTTAATCTCTGGTATGCTTAACATTAAGGAAACTGAAGTACTGTTATTCATCTACCTGTTCTGGAGATGTGTATAGTTCTGTGATTTGTATGTCTCTAGGCAAGAAAATTTGTAGAGACAAATTATAAAATGTAAATAAGGTTAGAAAAAAAACATTTATTTTACACAGTTGCAAACCACATTATAAGAATTTGCAACATGGCAGAACTAAACTGAATAATAAATGTAAAAATCATCTCCCTAGAGTTAGTTTTAGGTGATCCTAAAACACGACACCAGTATGAATAATTAGGATGTAAATCAGGCTGAAAACCTTGATTGTTTGATCAGTGATTTAGCACAAACTTAGTCAGGTATCTCTATGCTACTTTGCTGCAGTCGAATTAAAATGGATTCCAGAGTCTTTCTTTTCTCCTGAAGCTGTTGGATGGACTTTCCATTCTCAAATGTCTGTGTCACAAAATGGATGGTTCCATCAGATTATCTGTGGATTAGAAAGACAATCTCATAAATTGAAGCTGAAATTAGTCAAATGAATAATAAAGTAACTTTTTCACTATAGGAGATTCTATATTAGTATCAAACGGATTCTTTGCTCTCTTAAAATGATGAAAAAGCATCAAAAAGGAAAGCTGTGTAGTTTGGTTGGCATTTAAATAGTTGAAATGCAAACTTCTAGCTACTTCACTGTTCAGTTGCATATTTCAAGGAGTTCAGGGGAACTCCAGTGCCAAGACTCATTAAATAATTCCTAAAATTATTGAAAAGCCATTTGGTGTAGCTGAAGCTAGAAGGTTTTAAGCTGAAAGAATGTTCAGGGTTACTGTGAGTATCACTACAACTAGATTTCAGGCCATTAAAAAATAGTGAAGTACATCTTGATTGTGTACAATTCATGCTTAAATTAAATTCATATTCAAATAAATAATTTTCAGACTATGCTCCACGTTTTGAACTTCTGAGTTAGGAGTCATTCTTCCTCATTGAAATGAGACATACAGTGATTGGTGTCTTAAACATGCCTCCTTCCTCAGCCCTCAAGGCCTGTTAAATCATCCACTGGGATGGTTATGGTCTAATTGAGAATTGATTGCACATTGAATAGCATAAGTGGAATATTGGAATCATTGCTCATTGTTTCCAGAACTGAAGCAACAATGTCTTGAAAGAAGCCACGAGACCTGTTTCATTGCAGAACCATACTTTTTGTCTTCATTAGTTTCTTCAACATGTGATAAAAAAATCAGATTCTTAAGCTGGGAGGAGTGACGAATACCTTGTTTTCAGTAACTTCACGTCGCTGAAAACTATGTCCTAAATGGAATGACTAGAAAGCATGTTATGCTTGGAGTTTTCAAATGTAAGTTGAAAGTTAAAACCACCCAGAAAGGGCTCAGATAAAGAATCTGCAATGTGATCAGTATTTCAGAAATTATAGCAGGCATTTTAGAGGTTTAATAATTAGTAGGAATAAGTTAAGACAAATATCTCTCAGTTAGCGAAATATGACTCCGTCATAAGGGGCCAGCAAAGAATTTCTTATGTTCTAATGATCAACCCCCAGCCAAAAAGAAACCTAAAAAAAAAAAAGAAGAAAAAACACCATAGATTTTCCTGTTGATCATATTGCTCCTACACAAAAAATATATGTGCTTCTTTTTGTTTCATGCATGGTAAAGAGAACCAGAAGTTTATTAAATTTATGTGATAATCTCTCCCCATTTTAGTTAACAGTAAACTGCGCACAGACTTGTGTGTTCTCTAGTTTTTCCTGCTCATGTGTTATTAGGCAATTGCATGATCTGCAACTAAAAGGTAGTTGTTTCTTTATGTGTATAGTACTACTGCTGGGTTTTGTACTTTTGGCAGAAATCCAGCAGAATGTGAATGAGACCACCAAACTTTTTTCACAAAAGTAACCAAGTGTTAGTCAACCTATTTTCTCTCCTTTTATTCCCCAGTCACTACTAATTGGGACTAAATTTGTAAAGGAAAGATAGAAATTATATATCACACTAATAAACTTACAAACTATCAGGTTTTCTTCCGTTTGGGCATTCTGGCTGGAATTAACAGTGATTCAATTTTCTATTAAAGTATGCTAATAAAAAGTATCAAGAATTTACTAGTAATCACTTACATTTTGTAGAGTATCTATCATTTTGGAGTTTATTGTTCCAATCTTTTTTGTTCTGGTTTTGGTTTTTGTTTGGTGGTGTGGGTTTTTTTAATGCTTATGATGAGGCATCTTGATTTTTGCAGGCTATTATGCTCTGTTACTACTGATGATTTTCTGAATAATCTTACAAATTTTGATGATTGCTGTCTTTCTCATCCTACTTTAAATCTGTTCTTCTTCATGTATCGAAACATTCAGAATCTTTCCAAAAGCACTAACTAAATAATATATGTTGTCAATTTCTAGGAAAAGCATTTACCAGGTGGGGAAAGCAGCAGCAGAAGTTTAATATATAAAAGTGAAATCATTCCAAGTTTAAGAAGATATATAACTGGATTTACACAGAAAAAAAAAAATTGCTATAGAGGGATACATCTATCAGAAAACATGAGCATCTGAATTTAAAACATTTACTGGCCATAGCTGATCTGAGTGCCACATTCCCCTCATCTTTTCTGAATAGTTTCATAATGCATAGTGAGGAAGATAAAGAGGAATTAGAAAATAAGTACATTTTTTGATGCCATCTCATTTTTTTGCGGATGGAAACTGACCAAGTAACCACATGCTAAAATTTTACATTCTGCACTGCTAGACAAATATGATACTGTAAAAGACACTTTTTCAGGGTTAGGACTGTTGCTTTGTTTTGTAGAATATCAAAATAATGTAAAGACATAACACAATGTTAAAAATAGGAGCAAAAAATAATAAGGTATATGTTCTGTAGTAAAAAGCTAATTATTGCATTGAAATCACATCTCAATAAGATTGAATTTTTATTTCACCATCAGAGAGCTAAGTGTCACGCACAGTGTTAGAGTGTAAAGTTATAAAGCTGATATCACTGAAACTAGAAGGCAACTAGTGAGGCTGAAAGCTCAACAATGATGACTAAAGTTAGAAAGCAACAACTGAAGCAAAAATAGTGACAATGTAAGGGAAGCTGTAGGGGTAATGATGTGAGACTCCAACAGAGAGGAAAAAACCCAGCACAGTTCAGCTGATTACATATCTAAAATTCTCAGTTGCAGGGCAAACAGTTACTTTTGTGAAACTGTTATTCCTGATGGTAAGAAGAGTGAATTAAACTCATGGTCTGGTAAGAAAATAAGAACTAAGTTACAGAATGCTTGTCTACCAACCTGGCTTCTTAGTATGTGGTTGGTTGGTTGGTTGGTTGGTTGGTTTCTCAGGTAAGGGAAAAAGCGAAGGACCACATTATATATAATATTGAATGAGATAATCAAATGAATAGATTCCATTTACAAAGTAGTCCAGAAACTTTGTAAAGCAGCACTTCCCTGAGAGGGTCTGGTGAGTTACCATCACATTTTGGGGCTGTTTTTTTCCCATGACTCAGTCAAACTAAGAACAAAAGCACTACTGTAAATCGAAGTGAGGGATTAGTAAATTAAAGTTATTAGATAATGCTACATTAGGGGCTTTTCTTAATAGGGTAGGAATATATGTGGAATTTTTTTTCTCAGCCCTTGTTGCAGCTTCCTCAATCAATTAATTTTTATGCTTTTGTAACTTTTGAAAGCAGAGAACTGAATGATTCTCATTACACTCTTTCTAATTCTTTTTCCTATTCAGAGCATAGCAGTATCTCTCGTGCTCATGAATCTGAATCTTAATAGGCAAAATTTTAAGAAAGTAATTTCTACCTTCCCTTTCCAGTTGCATAGTCTCATAGATTCCAGGGTTGGCTTTTTTTACAATACTTTTCAAATTTTTTTTTCCCTGTTTTGTCAAGACCAGGAATAAGCTTTTAGAAAATTTGAATATAACCATTTATTCATAAGAGCGACCTTATGCCTTATACCTTGTGCATGTGTGAGAAAATAATTTGGGCTAATTAGTGTGGTTTTAATTAATGTATAATTTAGGACTGTAGGTAGATATATATATATCGAAGAGGTGGTGTTAAAACTTCTATTTCCTTGACATTGCCTATTGACATCTACCTCCTTTTACCATCAGTGTTTGCTTTTTAAAATCCTGTTATTCTTTATTTGACTTTTCTCATTCTATGTATATGAAATTTGGAAGTCTCAAACCTGAATCAGGATGCTAATCTCTGATGAAGTGTAGTGATATTAGCATTGACGTTTCTAACTCCTTTTGCTCAGGCTCATCTTAACAGAAATTGTATAACTGAAATTTCAGGTGTCTTTGAGAATTTTCATTTAATTTTGAATATTTCTAATATGAAAAATTTTAATGTGAACACTGATAGGATTAGTGCAAGTATAATGTTACAGGATGCAGATATTGTTTATGGATGTAGCAAGTTTGAAGTATCTCTCATGAATTCTCTGTGTGCATAAATAGAAACAACATTCTTAAAGTTTGTAGTCATCCTGCTGCCTAGCCATGGGATATGTAATGCTTAAAAATCCAACCTTTTTCAAGAGTCAGTTAACTCTGGTGAAGTTCATATTTTCTGAAATTGTGAGATATAGCTCCCACGATGCATTCCTGCTTCAGTATGGCATTCAGGCATGCCTCCTCTTCAGAACAGATGTTATGCACAGTAGTAACCATTCCTTTTTGTTTATACAGTTTCAAATAAACAATTAAGTGAATGGTTTAAGATCTTGCTAAATTAGTTAAATTATTTCACCATTATGTACTTGTTCACATTTGTAACAGTTATAAGAAGACAATAAAACACTGAAAGTAACTGAGGACTTTGCCTCTGAGATGTTTCTCTTCTAAACTATTAAGCAATATGACACTAAAGAGGGAGCTAATGTCTTACCTAGAAGCGGAGGAAAATAAAGCGGTCCAGCTGCTTCAGCTTGCATCAAATAACCAATGAATTGTGTACAATAACTGAAGGATTTCTGCTTCTTATAGTTCTCATTTTTAAAAATCCTTTACTACCAATATACAGCATATTGTAAGATATCGGGGAATAGCTATTTACATAACTGTCCAAAATTTGTGTCCTACTTGATGACTTGTCCTTTAAAGCTTTTTGAACCTTCTTTCCTTTTTTATCTAGAATACACAAAGGAAAATCTTACTACTCATTTTTGCCACAGGGGAGTGTATTGATACTGTACAAATTGTGATACACAGTTTCATATATAAATGCTTTCTTTCATTTTATGAACTTGACAGCTTTAGTTCATAGATGTACCTTTGTGGCTCTCTGAGGTATCCACACATCTGCTGTTTTCCTTGACAATGGCAATACAGATGCTGCTATCACCATGGGAATGGTACTCCTGAATGAAGCTGCTACCTCCAAAGGGGATGTTGGAAAAAGGAGAAGTAAGTTTTTTTAGTACAACTAAGGCAATGGTTAGACAATTAGAAGACATTGAGAAATTACAAGTATATATCTGATGAAGTTTTCAGAAGGTCTTTACCTTAAGCCAGTTTTTATCTTTTGTGGGGTGGAGGAGAGTATAAAAATTCTGTTGATAAAACTGTGTTCACATGAAGTTGTAACTGTAAAAAAATGTTCTAAGTATACTCAGCCAAGGTACAGCTTGACACGGTATCTCCACTACATAGTACTGCCTAAATGCTTTTTGGCTCTTGAATTATATTGCAAGTCAGCAATACAAAAAACAAGAGTTTCAAAACATTGTTTTCAAAATGAATTTAAGCATTTAAGATGCTTAAGATTACAACATCCAAAGGAGTGTGAAAATTCTTTTACTTGGTACACTTTGCCAGTATCCTCTCTGGAGGAAGGTGAAAGCCCAACAGTAGATGTAGTACGGAACATATCCTAATTTGTAATGTCTACAGATTCTTAGCCTGAAGTGCAGGTTTTATGTTTTTCTGAATATTGTTGTCATTCAGAATATTTGCAAGATTTTTTGGCAATGGATTGTATAAACACACAATACAAAAGTATTTTGTCCAGATTTAAACTTCCAAACTGTTATGTCAAACAAACTTTTACTGTGTATGACACAGCTTGAAACAAATATGCCCATCTGCCTTTGTACCTTTTATAATATGTTTTTTCATATCTCCTGCCTCTTTTTCTTGTATAAGGCATTGAAGACCTTTGAAAGATACCAGACTTCCTATGCTGCTTCCTCTTTCTTTCTAGATCAGTTCCTTGGGTTCTTCTCTGTAATACACAGTATTGCAGATAGGGCTGGCCAACTGTTTTCTATAAAAGCATTCTGTAATTCTTCACAATTGCTGGTTGAACATTGGCTAGAGATCTCTAATCTATAGTGATTTGAGGGTCTAATTCAATGAGATGTAGACATATGATTTAATTCTGAATATCTTTTACAGTATCTAGCTTTAATATTGATGTCAAAAGAGACAGTGACATGAGTTTAATTGGAATATGATTTTAGATCACAATTGAGATCTTGGTCTGTAAACATGAACACAGCAAAATAACAGTGGGCTGCAGCACAAATTCAGAGTCTCTTCTGCTTGTGGCCATTATGTAAACGATTTCTGTGTACCTGCCTTGCACTGTTCATGCTTTGCAATTTATTCATCCATGCTTTGAAATCATATTTGTGAGTGTTGATTTCTTTATAATGAAGTGTGTTTATAGGATTTGTACATGGCTAGTTTTCTCAAAATAACTGCAGAAATTTTATATTTCAATTGATGTGTGTCAGTTTCCACATGGTCAGTTTTAATGAAAAAATGTGTCATTGTCAGTTTCCCATGCTCCATGGTTGCTCATCCTTCACTCAAAGCCAACACACTTTTGAGGCATGAATATTGCAATTAAGTAGCAAAGGCTTGGCTAAAGTAGGAATGGTATAAGAAGAGAAGCTTTTAAAATCAAAGTAGCTCACTAGAACCAAAACATTCCCTAATGTAAATGAGCTGCATCTCAATTATATGCATCAGTTTGTAACATGTTGCCTTTTTTTTTTTTATCCATTTACATGCAACTGAGCGAGCTATCATGATGGAAAAGGTTTTACGCTATTATTACACAGGGTGCCAACTGGTGTTCCAATTTTATTTGTTAATTTAAGCATTTACTTTGCTAATTCATTCTTTGCCTGAAAAGGCTCAAAGCGCTTGCATCTGGATGCTGTCAGAAGGTCTACATCATTGTTATTTATCTTCAAAACCTAAAGATTTATATCGCTATGAAGAGTAAAAAATGATTTGGCTAGCAGCCTTGGAACTCACAACAGTGAAATGTTTTAGCCAGTAAGAACTAGATGAAGTAGTTACTAAACTGCCTTGGCTGTTACGTCAGCCTTAGACGGTTGACTAGAGAGAACATGATTCCATTAGTCAGGGGATATTATTCTAAATGTAATTTGTTTTCCAAAAAGAACAAGCAAATACCTGAAATTATGTTACTTGATATGTATAATTTACAAGGTTATTAAATCCATTATCAGCAGTAAGGTGTTTGCAACCACATACATTGGAGTTGAAAATTTCTGCTCTTTTTTCTTGAAAATACATTCACACTGACAAGTTGGTTTTTCCTAATAACCATAAATATTATTTCCATATGTATTTGAAACCCTGTCAGAAGATATTGGGCATCAGTAGTCAAGACAGTAACATTTTTGTATTAAACTGTGTCAAAATTCTCCATAAATGATTGACATACATAATATTTTTTGTAGATATTTCAGTTTTAAATCTTTTATGTGCTAATAAACAAAGTTATTTTCTTTCCAGTAATATGTCTGGTAGGCCTGGGTCTGGTGGTCTTTTTCTTCAGCTTCCTGTTGTCGATATTTCGCTCCAAATACCATGGCTACCCATACAGGTAATCTCTCATTAAATTCTTATTTTATAGGTTTTAGTAGCTTTGTAGAAGTTTAAGAATAGCTTTCGGGTAAACAATCTTTAATTTTTACCACTGAAGTCTATGGGAGGTGGAAGAAGCAGGAAAAATGGTAATTAATTCAAGCAAACCAAAAGTGGCTGGAAAGCTAATGTTGTTAGCATGACTGTTAATGCAAACCAATTAAATGGGTTTGAGCCCAGACATGTTGCATACACAGTGCCCCGTGAAAATTGCAAAAGAAAACATGTGCTTGAGTTTATAGACCTTTATTAGATATTTATTTGTGTATCTTTAAGATGTACATGAGTCAGGGCACAAAAACACCAAAGCAGTGTACAGTGCTAAGCTATGAATTATCATTAAAAGCACGGTCTTCTTTTGTCAGCCACATGAGAGAGGAAAGAAAGGGTTATAGTTTTTCTTAATTATATATACAGCTATCAATTAAACATGTAATTTGTCTGACAAGCAGAAAAAGCAGAAAAACAGTAAAGAAAATACAGTCGTTGCCTTTTGTAGGTGGATGCTTTCTGCTGGGAGGTCACCTACAGATGTAGTCTAGACTTAAGATTCACATCATCTTGCTGATCTGTTGCATTTTTATAGTAGCCTGTCAGAAACAGATGGCCCATAGCATTTTCTTATGATCCTGGTTCCATTTGCAGATGTACATGAAAAAGGCTAGCTAGAGGAAAAAGAAAGGTGCAGTTAAGGAAATCTTTAGTGATAAAAGCAATACAGTGACATTTCCTGAGTCATCAAGTTTGTGCAACAGAACAGAGACCTGTTGATTTTTCTCTTTCAAAGCTTTGTTTTGTAGATTGGCGAAATATTTTTATTGAGGAAGAGTCATTTTCCTGTTGTTCTGTTCTCCAGGATTAGCAGTTTTGTTCCATTGACTTTTGATCCTATTTGAAACTATGCTGTTCTTCCCACTGCTTCAGTCTTTGCTCCTTTTTAAATATTTTTCCTGTAGAGATCTATATCTATCTCTATATGTATACAGTTAACATAGTCTTAACGTGTTATGTTAGGCTTTACAATAGGGATAATACCCAAGTGCTGTTTTCTGCCCTCTAGTTGGCCACAGTGCATTTAAAAAAAATTAGGTTTTCCTTATTGCCAGTGAAATTATTTTCTATAAACTACTAGACTAATCCCTCACAGAATATTAGACAACATTACTATTACCATATATGAAAGAGTAAGTGGATGACGTGTTGCAGTGTAGATATAGTAACATTTTATTGAAAGATCTGGGATGATGAAATGTCAACTAATACATACGTAAGGGAAACATTAGTACAACAGATTCACAAAGTTCTATTTTTAAGTAAGTAGAGAACAGGAGAACTGTAGCTATTAAAGTTAACAGTTCTATTGTTTTTACAGCCACTGTTAAAAAATCATACAAGGAATACTTCTGCACTTATTCTCAGATACTTCTTAGTGTTAATTTCTATGACTGGGTCTTGTGATCAGTGCAGCAGCCAGCTTTTTATTCTGTGTTATGTTCCACTAGTAAGGATTCAGCCTTACAAAGCCAAATTAGGTCTAACATTCGAGCTAATACATAAAATTTTTCTGTTAGGTTTTGTTGTGAGATTTTAGAACTATTTTCTTGTTTACTGAGCTTGGTCTCTTTATGCAGATTAATAGACATTTAGTTTAGATCACCTCAGATTAGTTTTAGCATTTAATAACATCATACTCAAGACAAGAAAGCTCTTACCTTTGCAATATGCAGAGGTGTGCTCCTGCTTTTTATTCATCTCTGCTAAGTAAAGAGGTCTGTGAAGAGCCCAGTAGTATCATATTGCAAAATTTCATCAGCATGGAGTTAGTAGTTTGCCATCTGGGAAGGTGTGTACAGCCCCTCAGCATCCTCTAGCTTGACTGACTAGCCTGAAAGACATGATCCAGTTTTGCTGAGTGGGAGGTTAACTTAAGTACTTAAGTACTTCCCATTAAGTACTTAAGCCCTAAACTTAAAAGAATAAGGAATCATGAGTTTGATCTGCAGCTTGTAAGCTCACTTGAGAAGCACTGCCAAAGAATGTCAGCCATGGTCTGAGCTCACTTGCATCTTCTCATAACAAGTTTGCTAAAAAAGGAAAAAGCAGTTGTTGTTGTGTTCCTTGCCATACAATTTAACAGCTACTAAACAAAACCTGACAGTTGTACTAGTTCATTTGTAGTTCTTTCATCTCAGGAATGTTCTTACCACCTGTTAACAACATGCTTATATGACTGTGCCAGTTTCCAGACCTTTTATGAATGTTTGCACTAGGGTTTTTTGACTGCTGTATGATACCTAGGATGTCTGAAGTTGAACAGTACCTTGTGAATATTAGTATGCTCTGTGAGTTGTCATGCCTACACAATATCATTGATGTTACTGCAGACCTAATTGGTTAGGTCCACTACATACCTTATAATATCATGTATTGTAAGCTTTAAGAATCTTAATTTAAATAATGTTGGGGGTTTCCCTCTTTTCTTGCTAATCTGTTTGCTGTAAATTTTGGATGGGATGGATTTATTTCCACACACACACACACCCTCCCCCCCCATAATTGAACCTGTATTTAGTGAAATATCAGACATCTTTTCTTTGGAATGTCTAGCAGAAGTTGGAGCCCTGTGTAGATTTTGTACACCTCTGTTAGTATCTAAGCTAAGAATAATGGATGTCAAGAATTGGAGGTGGAGGGAAGAGGGAAAGAGACCTTCTGAACTCTACTAAAAGTTTCATTTCAAGAAATTTAGTTTGATATGTAATCCATGTGGAAAAGAAGTTCACCTATTAGTATGTTAAAGCTGGTGAAGAAATAAATAAAATAAATACAGGATAGTACTGAAAAGAATGATTCGTCACTGTTAAAATGAGATCATGCTGCATCATGTCCTTACTATGAAGGAATTATTAGATCCATAAACCAAATTCTGTCTTAAGGAGCTAAGTAGATTCACTATCACAACTTACTAATCAGTAACGCCCATCAAGTAAATTCATAAAAGAATGAGCCCTGTGAATGCATAAGTAGATGAGAAACATTTAATAACTAGCAAAGTGCTACACAGTTTTGGTTGGTTTTTTTATAATGTTACTGCTCCTGCAGAATTAGCAAGATCTTACGCAGGCTTACTTGAACTGTCCTAGATTCTTTATGTTTTCATGGGAATAAATTAATCATTCAATCTGAAATCCTCACTCAATGCAGAATCACTGGAAACTGCCACTAGAACTGATTCTTTTGCTTTGTTATTATCAAATTTCATTTGCTAGTTTCCCAAATGTGTAATTTACTTATCTGGTCCTTTCCAGTGTTAAATGTTTCAGGTTTCTTTTGGTCTCTTGAGTAGCTCTGACCTTATTTTCTATTGTGTTATTTTAAGTAAACATACTATTGATTCTTTGACACTTCAGTGATCTTAACCATATCATTTTCATGACACTGCCATAGTGTTTCTTAAGAGAAGCCTCTTTGGTTTATGTGCATAGTTCTTCTCAATTTTTAATGAAGTGAATGTGCAAAACACTAAAGAGGACCAAGTATAAAAACTCAGTTATTTTCTTTTTCCCCTTTTAATTTAATATCCTGCATTTTAACTTCAGTTATATATGCATATATATATTAATCTTTTTGTCTGTTCCTTAGGATCTTCCAAGGAGTTCCATGTCCTATCAATTGATCCCAGTGTAGATATATCTTAAGATGTGAAATACGTCTGTCTTTTTACTTTCACTGGTTGTAGATTTCACCTTGAAATGATCAGTCTTTATGTGATAATTTGTCCTCAGGCTAGTAAAGCTTTGCCTTTAACAGTACTAACGATGCATACTAATGATCTGGCAGAAAAAAAGAAAGACTGTTTTTGTTGGCATGCCTAAAGCAACGGTTAAAAACTGAAATTGTTTTAACGCTATATGCACGAACTCAAACATCAACTTCACTGTCCTACTTTAAAAAAAAAAAAAAAAGTCAAATATACTAAATTGTTTCTGTTCTCTGGCACTGAACAAACAAATAAGTCCTCTATGAAGCATCATGCATCAATAAAGTGGAACAGTAACACAACCTGCTGTGCATCCTCTTTCTCTCCAGTGACCTCCGTGTAGTGAAGATAAATCAAAACAGAGGTTGAGAAACGTAAAGCAGGAGTCAAAAACTGGAGAAAGACTGTTACTTGCTTTTCTAATGTGCATAAATAAGGGTACTGGGAATGCTGTTGTTTCTTTGACCCTTGTAATGCCATTGTCATAGTTCATTTCTGTGACAAACAGTAAAAGTGTCCAGAAGTGTGCCAGATAAGATCACAGGTCTGTAGGTGTGCTCTTTAGAGGGCACGTATGTAGAAAGGGACAGTAACATTTTGTTTACGTTTCTTTCATCCACTAGACATTTTCCAATTAAGTTTTTTATTTTTCCTTCCAAAGAATTTTCCTCTTGAAGGCTAGGGTTGGGGAAGAAAATGGTTTAATTAATATGCTGTTGTAATGGGAGAGGTGACGCAAAATGGAGGTTATCATGAAGGTTACTTACTGAGTGAGCACGATTGTGATGGATGAGCTAGCATGTAACTAATATCTCTGCTAGAGCCATTTTTACCATGGCAGAGCTTTTTCCTGCCTGTACTAATTCACCTTTTTTATGGGAGCTAGATGAAATTTTTCATTTTGCTAAAACTTTCATTTTAATTGCTGTCATTAACTGTTGAAAGATAATGCAATAATTTTATTTAATATTATTGAACTTTTCCTTTTATAATAATAAGAATGTTGATATATTCAAGAGAAACTTTTTTGGAAGCCTTCTCACCCGATGTTTAAAGTGAGAAAGTGATATTTTAAGTATCAGATCCCTGATGATTGAGCAATAAAATTTCATTATATTAACAGAAAATTTTATCTGTCAACTAACACACATGCGAATGACAGAAACTATTCTTAACTGTAAGGGAAAAGCATGAAATCTAAGTTAGCTTTGCTAGTCAGGAAAGAGCTTGGAGGGCTCTCCGGACACCTCACTTTAGGCAGTTTCAGTCCAAAAAGCACACAGAATGTTAAAAAAGAGTGAGAGGGCATGGTAAGAACAAAACAGAAGACATCAGTACACTATCATAGTATCATATAACTGGAAATGTTCAAGAAGACAGACAAAAGTCCTAGCCACTCTTTATTGATGTTAAAAAAGGTTTTTCAATTACTATTTTTTTTAACTTTGGCTGAAACTTATTAATTGCCCTGTGTTGTCGTTTCTGCTTGGTTTTCTGAATAAAACTTTTAGCACAGTTTCATTACTGTTGACACTTCCAGTTGTCCTTTCAAGTCCACATTTTATCATTTGCTGTTGTTTTAATCTGAATTTAAATTATATGAACACCTACAAATTCAGAGTTTTCATGTAAGTTTTCATTAACTAGCTTGCATTAAGTAGCTTTTTAAAGATTTTTTTGGTACCTGCAGTTGAGTGTTTTATTATCAGATTATCCTTTATAGCTATTGTATTTGAGTATTATTAAAGAGAGTCATGTGAAGAGTTTTTAGTTAAACCATGAAAAATAATCAGTATTCTGAACTGTTTATTGGTGGAATGGAAAATACATATTCTGTATTGACTAGCAGAGAAAACGAACTAAGCTGCAAGAAAGCATGATAAATAAAAGATGCCTTATTTTCATCAAAAGACCATAAATGTTAAGTCAGACATGAAGTACTCATTCATTACTTAGAGAAAAGTAGTCAATGCAACAAGAACAGACAAATTGCAAGATGTCCCAGGGCTTGAAAATTCCTCACATTCACTATATACACCATATAAGAAATGTCTACCCTTATTGAAATTAAATTAGTTTCAGTAAAGAAATCCTGTATACTAATGAGCAATTGAAATTAAATGCAATTGAATAAAATGGAATAGTTATTTTTTGGAAATATACTGGTAAAATATTAGTAGAATAAATAGTATTTGCAGACATATAAAATTAAATTAATTAATAAACATGAGCACTACTGACAACTGTTCAGATGTTTCATGTTGATTTTATGCATAATTAAATTGATTCACCTAAAGTTTATGAACTGGTAAATCTGCTTCTGATAAAGATCCACATTCAGGACTATAGTGCTAAGCAAAATAGGCTACTTTCTTCAAAACGTCAGAAATAGAGATTATTTTAAAAGACAGGAAAACAGCAATACACAGTTGTCAAAACAAAGCATCTTGCATTTAGCATTTTCTATGCTACTTCTCTTAATGCAGCTAGGCACCGTGGTCTTCAGCAAAGAAGCTGCCCATTGAAGTGGAAAGCAAAACAGCTCAGTCTCCTCTCTTCATTTAATAAACCATCCAGCAGCACACTGAACTCATTAATATCCACAGACCTCCACATTCCTCTCTGTGTGCAGTGCCCACGTTCCGTGCTGGTCTCTAGTCCTTTAAAGAATGGAAGATCTGATTTCCAGGTGTCTGGCCCCATAGCAGATCTCTTAAGGGTGTGCTTCTTCCTGTGGCAAACAGTTTGCATGTTCTTCTATGAGTAGTACCTTCCCTCTGTGATTACCACCATTAAGAATGCCTCTTTTTGCTTTTATGACTTTCCTGTAAATCTTACAGTTTACCATTTACTCCTACCTATTCTACTCATTTCCAACTAGTTAACGTCTGGAAGGACACAGTTTGGCCAGCCTTTCCTGCTTTGCGTAAGGGGACATGGTTTCTTTTTTCTTTTTTGCAGATCTACCCCAACAGACATCCAGTTTGCTACTCTAGATTTTTTATAAACCCTGCCCACCCCACACACAAAGACCCCCACACACATCCCCCTTCTTTTTGGCCACTCTCTAGTTTATGATTTTTTATGGTGTTTTGGCTTTTTGTGGTTTTGTGGCTTAGGCTTTTTCCTTCTTTGTATATCTAGCTTCTTAAGCTTGTTTTATAACTTCCATATAACTTTTCAATGTTTACCTTATCCATATGTTAGATCAAGTCTCTTAGCTGCTGAAGACAGAAACAGTCGCTATGGTACTAGCATATTTATCCAAAATGACACTGCCATATTTATATTTCCTGGCAATTACCACATTCAATATTTTACCCTTCCTGAACCTATCAATGCTACCTGCCTGATTGTTGTAATCTTCAGCCCCTCCCACTCCTCCTCCCAAACTTTTTCACTACCAGTATTCCTCTCAGTTCCTTTTCTATACATGGCCTTACACGTCTGTCCTAGACTTGGGTTACCTTTTTTAGTCTCATGTGCTCAGCATTTTCTTCTCCACTCAGCATCCTACAAGTCACCTCTTCATGGAGTTGTTCTTGCTAGCTTTTCCCTTTCAATAATCACTTCACCCTCCAGCACCCAGCCAACTGCCATCTGTTTTGCCTTGGTTTGTATGTCTTGCCTAATGAGCTTGTCAGCTTTTTGCAGCAGGGAACATCTTCGTACCAATACAGTCTTTTAGGCTTATGGCACATATTTATATTTTGTAATGATTAATTAATTATGCCATGAATGGAAAACTGATGAAATTACTACAACATGTGTGTGCTAGAGCACACAGTCTATTGATAAGCAGATGAAAGATCTTCCGTTCAAAGCTTGAGGCAGTGAAGAAACCCCTCTGTTCAGTGGGTCATTGCCTTGGTGTTTTTACAGTTAACTCAGTCTATAGTCATGCACAAGTCTTTCTCTCTGTGTTCCCATTTCCCAATTTATGACAATTGGTAAAGTACTTTAGAAAGGTATGACACTATATATATATATGCTTTTTTAAAAATACAAAGTTTTGGCCCAGGGTAAAGAAACAGCAATGTAATCTGAAACTTCTTCATTTATTCAAATATTAGAATTTAAGAATCTGCAACCTTACAGAGCCTTGCCAAGTCTTCTATCCTCTCCCCACTCTGGGGCCACTTCAGCAGTAAAAGAAGAATGTTTTAAATAAATCTGAAACATCCTGGGAGAAGTAGTTCTCACTTTAAGTAGTAAGAGCAGATGCACAACTTGATTAAAGAGAACAGATGTTAGAAATGCATTTTGCTTTCTAATTTTTTTAAATAGGCAAATTTAAGTTTCAGTCACTCAGGTTTTATTTGATGACTTTAATGCTTGTTTAGTAATTACTGAATGGGATATAAAAACTTAAGAGATTATTATACAAATGTCAAATGGTTTTTCAAATTAATGTTTTGAAGTCTTTGTTTATTTAAATAATTTTGATGATATGTTTTATATGCATTTTTCAGGATTTAATCATATTTTCTTTCTTTTCAGCTTCTTAATTAAATGAATTCAAGAGGGATTCATTTAGAGCTGCTTACCCTGAAGATAAGCTGTTACTGATATTATCTACTCGCCAATGTTACATGTATTCAAGAATCTTTTGTTGGTCTATCTGTTCTTGTGATAATTTATATAGTATGTTGGTATAGAAATGAATTCAGTTTTATGCAATGAATGCATAATTTATAGAAACATACAGTAAACACCTCACTGGGAAATACTAAAAAGTTATGAATTTCAAAGTACTAAAAAGTTATGCTCAAGAATTTAAATAAATGTCACTATAATGGGCTTCTGTTTAAAGCTTCCTCATTAACTTTACTACATGAATCCAAAGGGTATTGCCAAGATTTTTCACGTGAAGTTTGTTATAAGGTTTTGAGAACCAATATCATTGGTTCCTCAAGTACTGTTAAGACAAATACTATGGTGGAAACTGTAATTTAATGACTACATGAACTTTGCCAGCACTTTGCTTTGAAACAGTATATGTACATATATATACATACACAGCTGCAAGGCTGTAGAGCAGCATTTAAACTAGAAGCTGGGGAAAAACCTGACAAACTCAAAACACCTGGTTCACAAATTGATAGAGACTAAGAAGGGGGATCCAGCTTTTTCAGAGGTGCATCAGCTGTTAGCCAAGAATCCGGGATCACATTGTGTAGGGAAGGAATGCAAATCAGACTGCCCACGATGCCTGCTGACTGGCATTGGCCCATATGGTGAACCTAGGGCAGAATCTGCAAGAGCTTTACACCAGTGCTAGAAGCTTGAGAAATGGATAGAGAAATTAGGATCTGTGGTATCAAACAACAGCCCTTGGTGTAACAGACATTCAGAGACCTTGTGGGAAAAAGGAAAAATAATCAGGAGACTGTTGCCAGGCTACTGACTTGAGAATGGCACAGCAGTATATGTGGGTGACAAAATAGCACCATATGTGAAAGATTACAGAGACTGCAACAGCATGGACATCTTACAGGAAAAAAAAGCACTGCAGTAGGTCTCCATGGTTGAAAGTCTGTGCGGACCTAATTAAAAAAAAAAATAAATCTAATTCTAAGAAGGAACTAGAACTGTGCTGGTGGGCCCTGATTAAGATGACGATAGCAATCAGGAAGTGAGACTTAAAGAAACTGCAAGTTTCAGCCAGGTAGTAATAGTGAGACATCACAAGACCACATCCTAATGAGATTAAGTATTTTGTGATGAGGTATAAAGTATTCCAGTGATACATGCCTGCCTCCTGGAACAACTAATAGATCTGAAATAATAACCAAATCAAAAGTAGCAGCTTGAATAGTGCATGGGTACTAACATAGGAGGAATTCATGGGAGAGGTACTCTGTAACAGCAACCACAGTTCAGTAGTGTTAATACTGTTTCAGGAGGACAGTCAAAGTGAAATCTGAACTAATAAGTTGGAACAATGTAGAGATAAAGTCAGTCAATAAAACAAACAAACAAACAAAAAACAAACAAACAAAAAAAAAAAAAAAACAAACAAACAAAAAAAAAACAACAAATGACAAAAAAAAGGAACAGTCCAAATAGCAAGACACCTACAACCAGCCCGGGGGCTGTTAAATACTGCATTAGAAGCCCAGGTAAAACATGCTGCAACTCAAAAAAAGAAAGAAAAAATACCTATATGATCAATAGGAAAGTTAGTCAGAGTTCTGTGTTTTGATTGCTGGCAAGAGGAACAGGAAGATTCACAGCACATCACAGATCAGTTGAAAATATAACAGGTCTAAAAAAATAATCTGAAGATGATGCTCAAGGTGATAGCATGGTAGCACAGAATTTTTTAAATACACCAAAATCAAGGGACCAGGTAGGGAGCTAGTAAGAGAGCCGATGACAAAGGTTTAAAAAGAGACACCCAGTTAAAAGACTGTCACAGAGAATCCAAATTCTCTGTTGCAGCTAGGCCAGAAGATATAGATCAACGTGGTCTAGCACCTTCTGTGTAATTGCTTTAATTAGATAAGGTAGATGCTGGTAAAATCTCAAGATCAAATGGCATTTATCAAAGAGCTCTGAAGGAAATCAGATGTGAGGTTGCAGAACTGCTGAGCAAGGTGCCTTCACCTATCATTACAGATTGCCTCTGTATCAGAGCACTGACAGATTGCCAACACAGCTGTCATCTATAAAAAGGAGAGTCTAGAGAGAAGACTGAGCTACAAACCAATGAACTATTTCCAGTCCTGATTGTATGGTCAAGTCTGAAATAAAGAGTAAGTTTACTGAGAGCAAGGGTAAACATAGTCAGCTGAGAAAGGTGTAGGACTTGTAATAAAGAAGAATTTAAGCTCACAAAGGTAGGTGAGGGCTAAAATAGTGTCGGAGAAGTACATGGATAAAATTCCTTTGGTACAGCTTTATTAATCTATTCTGGAAGTGGAGGAAATATCCTTTTCATGACTTGAAAAAGAGTTAAAAGATACCAAGCCAAGGATAGAGCTTAATGGCCACTTGTCATGACAGAAAAGTCAGCAGTGGGACCATTTGAATGCATCTTCATCACTGACCTCTGGAAGGGCATATTCAGTACAGTCTGCATTATATAAAAGCTCATATGGTACTGTGCTGATGAAGAGAAAAGTCCACAAGAACTTCACAAAACTCAGTGAATGGGTAAATAGTTGGCAGGTGAGCACCAATGCATCTAGAGAAAAATAAATCGTGCCTTATTTGGCTAAAACTTAAGAAAGAGACAAGAGAGTTATAACTGAACAGATTTTAAAATTGTCTGTGTTGACTGGAAGCCAAAGAAAAGATGTTTGGTGCCATCGGTAAGCATATAGGTAACAAGACAGAGGACAACACAAAAATCTCTGTGCACTCTTGTAGAGTGACTGGTGTACGTAATTCTGATCTACATATCTCAAAGACACAGGGCAGCTCAGGGTACAGAAAAAACACAGAATTGATTGGGGAGATAAAGTCCCTCCTTATAAAGGGACACTAAGAAAATTAAAAAAACTGAGGAGTGACTATGATTGTGGCTTACAAGTTTACAAACGCATTAGATAAACTGAATGCAAAACCACCAAGTCCTACAATACTAGAACCAATGCGCAGCTGATTTAAAATAAAGTAAAAGGAAGTACATCCTTACTACTTTTTCAAATTCTCTGCCACAGGAGACTGTGGAGCTAAATAATACCAGCAGGTTCAGAATATGGTCAGAAAATTCATGGTTACACTTCCATGAGAAACTCTAAAAAAGAGGCAAGTGTGCACTGTTTACCATCCTTAATACAATAATTCTGGAGAGAGTATGAAGGAAATCTTTAAGTCGTACCTCCAATCAGTGAGAACAGTGAGCTAGATGAGCTTTTGGTCTGACCTCCTAAGGCATTTTGTAAGCTCATTAAGAGATATGAAGGAGGAAGGAGGTGACAGTAAGATGACCTGCCTGATCTGCTGCAACTTGTTCTCTTGACAGCACAAATAAGCAGGCCGGGAAGGCACCAGCAATCAAAGAGGCCACAGACACAGGTAGTGGCAGAGCTCAGGAGGATAAGAAGCATTTCAAAAGATCCCAAATCCCAAGGCATGTGGATCAGGCAAACCCTGAAGGAAAAAAATCTTTTTTAAAAAAAGTACAAAATTGAGCGGAACAAAGATACACAGAGTGATGTATTTAGATCTCAAGTGCTGAGCAACAAGAACATATATAACTGTATTTTAAAATAGATACAGAAATGTGTCATTAACAACTTCAAGACATTTTCATCACATCTGATGCATCAGAAATCTTGGGATCCTCTTTTGATGCTATCACACAACATTTTATGAAGCAAATGCTATTCGGTGTCTTTCCTTTTACATTCATGAGGAGCTGGTAACTCAGTTCCTGTCATATTTCATAGGTGATCACTTCCAGTGCTATGAATTTATCCCCCTAACTATAGCATTCAGAGTAGTATAGGGACAGGTTTGAGTCTGATTTAAAGAACAAACTGAAGCAGTGAGGAACACAGCTGTAGCACAGGCAATAAGAGTTGCAAGTTCACATGCAGCAGGCAAGAGTCCTCCATTCCTTGTGCTTACTCTGCTGCATGCTACCTGGCACATACACTTCCTCCCCACACCTAGGTTTAGATATTTTTCTGTATACCTTAGCAAGCATTTTCAAGGGCATTAGCTACATTTTCTTCCATCCTCATGTACCAGGAGCTTCTTCCTTGTATCCTTTTCCTGTATCACAGGCCTTAAAGTTTTTACACAGATCCAACTGTTGTTCGGTGAAACTTCATTCCACATTTGGTTTGTTGCACTTTGATAGTTACCTTAACTATATGTTGATGTAATTGGAATAGCATATGTGTTGTGATTAAAAGACCATTTAGATGAAAATTAAATGATGTATAAATCTGAAGGTGGAGATAAACAAGCAGTATCTCTTAAACGTACCCAGATTCTAAATGAGCAAGAGTGTGGTACTAAAAATCTTGATAGCATTTTCCAGTAGTTCATGTTTGCAACAGTAGACACCTACAAACTTGGAAAAAAAAAAAATCCTTACTTGACGATCAAAGTATAAAGCTTTGTAACAGCAAAGCCTTGCAACTGAAGTTGCAAAGAAAGTGTAAGAACAAAAAAATAAAAAAAAAAATAATCACCATTCTCTTTCCCATCAAATTCAACTCCAGATACTTTTCAGAACAGCCAAATAAAACTCTCTTCACAGTCCTGTAAGTGACATTAACAAGGCTCAGTGTCCTGCTAAGAATCTAGAGTAGACCTCCACATGGATGTAAGTGTCTGATCAGGCAGAGTCATACACAAACTCAGGACCTCATACTTAAAAGATCTTCGATGTCTTTAGACCATGTTAGAAACTCTGGTAGTTGTTCTTCCAGTTCTTTGTAATCCAGTTCTTTGTAATATATCAACAACAGAGTATGAGTTCACTCATTATACCTGGTACTACTGAATAACTATATTCAGGAAAAAAAGAGCCTGTAGTTGTTTGTTTGGTTTGGTTTTGTTTGTTTTTTGTTTTGTTTTGTTTTCTGTGATGAAAATGTAATATAGATGTGGGTTTGCATGCTCTAATATGATAATTTGAAGATTTTATGCACCTGTTGAGGCTTTGGGGTTTTTTACCCCCCTGTACTTTCTATCCTAGAAGAATTTCACCCCCATATCTATCTATCCCAGACACATGCACACATACACAATAATGCCTCATTAGTTCTTAATGAAAACATTTTGGAGTGCTAACAACTTCTCGTTAGAACCTCTCAAATCCAGAAGTAGACATTCAGCTATGCACAGTCCATGTATCAACTGGAGCACTGTATGTTCTCCTCTGAAGTATGGATACGGGCTACACTAAGAGCTACACGAGTTCAGAGCTCGTTGTCTGCCATGCAGCAAACCGAACCCAACACCATCCATAAAGGAAGCTTAGGTCAAACAACTCAAGCCTTTTGCTTTGTCTGATGTTGTCATATAACAACTCCGCTATTTGCAGAGGAACAAACCTTCACAGAATGGTTTTTAAATTGGATGTCACCTATGCTAAAAATTAAATTGTATGTACTCCACTCACCCCAATTAGCTATACTGTTATGTAAGATACAGCTAACATGAATAAGCAAACAAATTTCTTTCTCTGTGCATCACAATAAGTGTATGGCGCTGAAAGAAGCATCTTTCTGTATTTTCAAGGGGAGTTTGTATTGTGCATTAACACAGGTCAGTACAATTTACTGGAGATTAGTAACTTCCAGAACACCAGGCTGTGTGTTGGTCCCTCTAAAACTACTTAAATCAAATAGGGGATACTTCTCTAGTTTGTATTTAGCCTTTCTGCCTTGAATTTTAAAAATTATTCACAAGTATAAACAGTAATGAAGAAGCCTCAGAAGTTCCCAAGTTGGAAAGCTTTGTTTTATCTTCTATTAGTTATATTTTTGCTTTAGGAGTCTTACTCTAGAGAGAAAAAAAGCCTCCAGGTAAGTCATTACTGAGGAGCGCTTCAGGCAAAACAGTGAAAAACATGAGTTTATCCAGGCTGTAGTGCACACACTTCCATAAGTATTTCTTACCCCTCCGCTAGCACTTGGTGCAGGAGTTTCATTCTCTGGGTTTAAGGACAGAGAACGGGAAGCTTTACATTATGTTTAAAGAAGAGCTGTTAGAGTCCTGCTCAGTTTTACTTAAGTTTTGTAATAGTATCTATTTTCACTAGCAAATAAGTCATTTTGCAGAATGGAGGCAAACAGAACCGCTTTTTAGCTGAAAATATTTTTGTTGGTCAAAGCTAGTGAATGTTTCTGTTAGTATCAGAGGAAGCTTATAGCCAGATTTTGCCCTCGGGAGGGCTATCTGCCACCAGCACATCTGATGACAAGTAATAAAATCACCTCAATACTGAGGTTGGATTTGGCCAGCCATCTGGTGTCAATAGAAGGTCCTCCCTAGTCAAGGTATTTGGAGCTAGGAGTAATTGTAACCTTGTGCAAAACAGCCTTTAGGCCTTTCTTTTCTATAGTTACTCTCCTCAGCTGCGTTTAACCAATTCTTTCCCCCACCTCTGTCTCAGATAGGGTCATGGCAGGCTGATGGCCCTACTACTATGGCACTTAAAATCCTCATCAGCTAGTTGCTGCTCAGATGCCTTGTTTTCTCCAGGCTCTGCTCTTACATCTTTGACTCACACCTCAAGCCAGAGCCACAGAGCTCAACTGGATTGTGCTGTGACTTTTCTGAGAATTTCATTACCTCCAGTGGTGTCCAACCCCAGGCCAAAGCTCCCTGCCCTCACACACAGTGCTTCCCATGGCTGCCTGACCCATGCAGCCTTTCGCCTTTGCCAGCTTCCCTGCTGGTCTCATCTCTCAAGTGATCATCTCTCAAAAGAGGGCTTGGCTGGCCCGATGTCCCCATCCTTTGAAGCAGAATGGCCTTTTCCTTTTCACAGCTTACATATTATAAATCCATAAGAGGTAACAAAGCTAAAAACATTCTGAGAATTTTAATGAGCACTTAAAATGCAGCATGTTAAGAAATTGATGACAGTAATGGTACAGCTTCATTCTGCATCCCTTTTGGTAAACACATCTGTCAAAAACCTTAGCCCAGCAGTGCCCAGTTCTCATGTAAGAACTATCTCAGGGGTATATCCTCACAGGATACAAGATTTCCTGCTGGGAATATAGCTCCTTTCCCAGACCAGTTCCACAAAAAATGTGTGTAAGCCACAGGAACACACATCACAGCAAATCCCAAAACTACATTTTAGTTCACAGAATAAAAACACTGAAAGCATTTGTGCCAGCACATCATGGTCGTGAACAAAGCCACTATCATTTATAATTAAGGCAAACAGACAACACTGAAAAAATCTAGCCACCACACCTTTAGATACAAGATTTTTCATGTTTTAAACTGTTGCCAGGTGAGGCAATTCTTAAGGGGTCAAGAAAATTAGTCTTAAGTGGCTACATACTGGATTATCCAAATGTCATAGAGTGCCAAGACCTCTGTCCCCACTGATACTCCTTCCAGGAGAAATCTGAAGTCTCCATGGTTTATCAGGGATACTCAAGACTTCAGTGTCCCCTGACAGACAAGTCATGGTTACTCACATCTTAGTGTTCATATCCATAAAAAAACATATACAAATGCTACAACTCATTCTCTTCAGGGTTATATTAATAGTAATCAATAGGCCAGCCAGCTGATACAACCCCAGAACTATTGAGATATTAATTAACATGCAGATTTATTTTTCTTGTAACTCCCTCACCAGAAATTGCTTCCACAAAGTAACCCCAAATAACGTAACTCTCTTTCACTATGTATTCAGGGACATTAGAATGCCTCTGGGGTCTCTGTTTATTAGATATTAAGTTGCACAAAAGAATGAATAAACATTTTGATCACAAATAGCTGCTCTTCAACAGGTGTATATAATATAAGGGCAGAACATATAACCAGTGCACAATAAGACAAGGTGGCCAGTATCCCATACTAACCCTGTCTTCTGCTTAAAACCCTCATTTCATGGTCTGTCTTTCAACTTCCTTTCTTGCCAAATCTTAGGCATATTTAAAAACCCTCAAAATCTACTGTTTCTTTAAGAGGCTATCTACTGCTATTAACGCACAAGTATCATTACTCTTCATTCTGAAGTGGCTTAGTACTTTCAAGTGTCATTCACACTGAGGGATATCTGAAGAAGTGCATTAAGAGACTTTGGTTTCACTTGGTCATGCTTTCTGGGTTGCTCTTCCTTCAAACACCTCTTATGTCTGATTCATTTGAGCAAAACATTAACATTTAATGTCATTACAGGCTTACATGGATATTTATCATCCTTTTGATGGAGGGAATTTCCTTTTTACAGGTCGCCATTTTTGTGACACTAATATAAATCAGCACTGAAGGGTGCTCTAGTGTGTCATGTATTAATAAAGACAAAAAACTGAGTAAGATAGAGATAAATGAAGATGTGTAATAGAATGCCTCAATACAGGCCAGCTTTCAGCATGATTTGCAGATGGGGTAAAGCAAGCAGCAGCACTCCCAGGAAAGTCAGAAGTCTAAAGGCAAGACTACTGCTCAATATGTAGATTTATAATATTATTACATCAGTGCTTTTATAAATTACAGCTACAAAATGAACTCTCAATACATACCAGGCTCTTGGTTATCACAAGTTAGCTATAGTTTACTAACAAGTATATTCATGCAAGCTTTCCTGGTGTCCACTCTTGCCATACTTCCCAAGCCAGTGTTTGTATTTTAAAGAAATAATGGTATTAGGCCTCATTCTCCCCATAAGTATTATTTGCATTCAGATATGTTATGTGCTGATAATCCTTTATTAATCCTTATGTGTTAGTTTCAGTCAACAGTATGTGGTATTCAGGTAAGTAACTGAAAAGTCTACTCCTAAATAACAGAACTAAAAGCAGAGAGCTACGTTTATGATAAGGTACTGCTGGCATTCAGTGCTCAGTGCTACAGCTTGCACAAAGAACCTAACTGCAGTATTTTTAGAAGACAGAACACAAAATAAAGCTTTTGCATAATACTGATTATAGGAAATGGCTGGAAAGATTTCATTCAGCCCACACTCTGTACAAAGAGGATGTTGCAGGTGATATGAGCTTCAGAAAACAACTATCGAGCTTAAGAAAACAACTATCTTCAGTGTTATTACCTCCACCAAGGGATGGTATCTCCATTTCCAGATAGATGTAAAACGGAGAGTATCCAATGGGCTCTAGGGGAGAAGATAACCAAGTTTGTAAAACAATTAGTTCAGCTCATCAAAGCAGAAAATTTAGTTACCTTTCTAAACTGCTACCAGCATATTGTTTGCTATATATGTCACCATCACCTCTCAACTGAGTTAAATGCAAATATTATAAATTAAGTGCTTTATCACATAGTCTACAACAGCTGATACAGGATTCTGGGTCATACCACATACACACACTAGCTAAGATAAATAAAACTGTCTTTGGCAATCAGTACTGGTTTATTATTAAATATAAAAAAAAAAAAAAAATAATCAAAATATCAATCTCCAAAACCAAATCAGTTCCATTAAGTAATTTGAGGGGAAGAACCACTACAATGTAAGTGGTTGCTCTCAACAATTAAATCCTAGAAAACACCTAAGAAACAGCAGTACAAAGTCTTATTTTCAGCTTCACTGGAAATTTGATTGCAGTTATATCAAAACCCAATAAAAATCATGCTTCACTCTTTTTACAGACAGTATTTTTCATCAGATAATAGCTTGTCAGTTCCTGTGGCTTTTCAGTTCAGCACCAAATACCATATCAACTACAGAGTTAGATGCCAAAAATTATGCAAAGAGATACAGATATTCTAAGCCACGATCCTGTAAAGGTGCATGTACAGGCACATGCAAGTACAACTATTTTGTGAACTTAAGAGAAATAGATGGATACTCAGAGCCATTAAAGAAGGTATTTAAATGTGTGTACATAAGGCACAAATCAGAAAACACCAACTGCTTATCAGTTGCTGAGTAACTTTGGGAACTGGAAAGCAATTTGTTAATTTCTACATAGAGGTGCCTCTTGAGCACCTTGAAATTAAAGGTAATGCTGACACATACAGTATTACTGTTTTCTGATTAGTTTTATTTTTTAAAAAGCAACAGTAAATCTTCGAGATAAACCTCTTCACCTCATAACCATAATTTGTACATAAGTATAAACCATAGTATTTCCTTGTTAAATTTAATACAATCCAAAATACTGGAAATTTATTGTTGTTTTATTGTTTCTTCAAGTACAGTTAATCATTAAAGAAGAGTAACTGTCTCTTGGTGTTACTAATGTTTTTTCTTGAATTACCTTACTTTTCTTAGTAGAGTCAGCCTTTCTTGATTCCATCCAACAGAACAGGATTCAGCAATAATTATCCAGAAAATATTACTTAGATCCTTTAATGTCTCATTCCTTTAGCAGTTCATTGTCTAAATTATCTAAAACATGTATTATATTTATCCTATTTAGCCACAAGAAAATGTTAATTTTAAAGTAAATTGATTATTGTTCACAAAAAAAAAAAGACAATACTACACAATTAGTCATGTTCTTAGAGTAAATATTTTAGTACTAGAGGATATAGGAGTAATTTAGATTGTGGATCTTGCATGTAGCCTACTATGTAATTAGGATTACAGCTTTATGAGATACAGAATAATGAATAATCCTGGTTTATGAAAGCAACAAATACATTTTACATTAATCTTTTCTTATGCGAAGTAGGTGTCTTCCTAGTTAGGAATAAGTGATTGGTTACCAGTTTTCTCAGTTTAGGAGACTGCTGGGATGAGTTCTTCACTCATGCTTCCAGCAGGCACACATTTGCACTAATTATCAGTATCATCTTCAAAGCCTTAATCAAAAATGACATGACAAGAACAAGAGTGCATAGTATTCCTGATACTGAGATTATGTGAAGCTGAGAAGTCTTATACTAAAAAGTCAAATTTATATTTACAAGTTATGGCTCATATACCTGTTACTTCAGTTGCTTTCAGCACAGTAAGCCAGGACTATAAAAGCAAAAGAGAACAACCAACATGAAACAGAAAAATATGAAACACTTCTGGTTATAAATGCAAGTTATGAGTTTCCATTATTTCCAAGCAGATGTGAGCTCAAGAAGATGGTAAAGATAACTGGAATGTGAATTAAAGAAAAATAAAATCAATTGATCAAAATAAAAAGATAAGCAATACACCTATATACTGATTTTCCCTCCATCTGCATGTAAGTGTTATGGATATCATGATGGAAAGTACAGGTTGTTTGCTCAATTTACTCAATATCCCTATGGTTTTGTTCACAGCAAGCACAAACAAAACATCAGCTTTGCTCCTGGTCAGACACAGCCCCAGGAGCAAAGGACATGACACCCTCCTAAAGGGTGCTGCACCTCTTCTGCTGGTGCAGAATTCTTAGAGTACGGGGTTGGGCAGCAGGCTGGGGAGAGATGAAGCAAGTGGGTCTCTACAGCATTGACTGAGGATTAAGGCACTCTCAAGAAGTAGAAGAGAGCAGATCCACACCTAAAACTCAGATAGGGCAGACACCCTCCTGTCCAAAGTGCACAGGAGAGACCAGGTATTTTATTGGGACTTAAGACAATCACAGTACAAGGGTATAGTGGGCAAGATAATGCAAGCTTAAGGAACTCATATTTTGTTCCATTTTACATAACAGCTCTGCATTCTTATTTGGGGTACTTTAATAAAACACAGCCTTTAAAACCTACAAGGCCTTTGGCATCCTAACTTCAAGAAAATAGAAACAGCTCTTTCAGCTGTATCCGATCAATTCAAGAAAATCAGGAACCTCAGATAGACACAGCACTTGAAATGGCTTCACATGTCACACACAGAGCAATTCTCACAAAGGAGACTTATTTCTTCCTATCTGTTCCTAGTACAGCACAAAAAGCCCTGAGCCTACAAGTCATGCAATAAGTGCTTTGAGAGAGAATGCTAAACTGCAGAGGAGGTTTACCTGCATATTCACATCAGAATAGATTGCACAAGGCAACAAGCCAGCACAGTCCCACAGCAGGCTGAAATCCCATGGCTGTACCTGGGACAGCCTCTCCAGCATGGAAAGCAACTTCTAACACAGCTCTCCCCCACACCAGTCACATACCACTGTTCCTCATAAAATCAATACCCTCCACATCCCCGAGGCTTCCTTGCTCTCTACAAAGCTTCAGCTCCCTCCTCCTGCTCTTTTATTCCCAGCAGCTGAGCCCATTTCCTTCAGGCCTGCCTTATTCATGAGGTTAACCCCAGCCTTACCATGGCTTGTTTGTAAATCCTATTGGTGCAGCGTATAAATATTAATCACCTCCCTAACACTAGCTGAAATTGTTACATAAGTGAGGTGTGGCTATCTTTTAGAGTAGCTAAATGAAAATTAGCATTGGCTATTTTAAATTGGAAATACTTTCTCTAAAATATGCATATTAATTAATATCATAATTTGTATAATTTGGAAAATAATACATATATTTTATCAGCTGATTTTATTTTTTTAAGGTTTTGTTTTGTTCAAAATAAGGAATGGTTCTGGAATTCAAAACTCAGAAGCTTGGAAAATATCAATAATAATTATAACAATGAAAGACATCACTTGCACTTTTTCTTTTTTTTTTTTTGGTTTACATCATTGCACTATACTAATATATATGAGCTATTGCTAGAGTCTCCTGCAAAGGGTGCATTCATTAAATTTTAAAGCTCGAGTATGCAGTGAGTGACTGCCTGTGAAATGAAAGCTCTGCTCTAGTGATATTCAAAGCTGAATACAAGCTCAAAGGAAAATTGCTTCTCTTGTCAAATCCTTCTTAAAACTTTGAGCAGATTTCCACTTAATCATCTTCAAATTCACTTGCCTCTTAAACTGGAGATGCTTATTTGTAGCAAAGGCAAGTCTATTTTGTATTTATTACTGAATCTGGACACCACTTTCAGGTTGATTGTCAATAGCTGGATACCTTTATCTGAGACAGTCCTGAAAGCGACATGTTTATATGACTTGGAAAAAAAAAAAAAAAAAAAAAAAATGTAATCTGCAGGACTCTAGCTTATAAATAAATACAAGACTTCCATATTTCAGGGTCTGGCTACCAACACATGGTTGAAAAATATTTTTCACAGGCTTGTTGGGAAAGTATTATGACAAATACTTTATCATTAATGTATTGGGTTTTTTCCTTCTTTGATGTAATTCCCTTTGATCTAACAGCTAGTGTTTAATTAAGACTAATCTTTGCTAATGAAAAGGAAAAAAATATCACAAAAGGGAAAATTAATGGTCATACCATCACACATAGGTCACAATCTGACAAGGTCTGTAGCTTTTTCAGTGTGAATCCATTTGATGGACTTATTGCTTGCCATTACTGCTCTTGTCCAATATCACAAGGGTACGGTCCATCAAACTAACTGCTCATGAAGTATGTTGTACTGGTGCTAGCTGCCAAGGTGAGAGATGTGGTTAAACTATTGAACAGCTCTGTGGCTGAATCCATATTCTTCTTCTTTTACAGTAATGGAAAAGCATTGGAAGAGGCTGCCCAAGGAAATGGTTGAGTCACCACCCTTGGAGGCATTTAAAAGTCATGTAGATGTGGCACTTAGAGACATGGATTATTGGTGGAAATGGCAATGCTCAGATTATGGTTGGACTCAATGATCTTAAAGGTCTTTTCCAGTCTAAATGATTCTATGATTCCAATTCTATAAGAAAAAATACTAACAACACTAAGGAATGTTACCGTCCTCATAACTCTGAATGTGAAGCTCTTGCATCCTTTTCTAATTACAAAGAAGGACTGGAAAATTTGTTGGAATAAAAATAATGCAAGTTCAGTTGCTGAAAGGGCTGAACCAGTAGGTGACATCCTGCAGTTACACTGCTCTCTGCAGGACCACCAAGGTAGACCCCATCTACCTCCTGCAAAAGCCCTCGCTGAGTCCCTGCAGGGATCCAGCACAAATCTGTATAGCCACTCCATTTGGTAGCCATGCCCCTTTCCCACCAGTGCTTCCTGTCCTCTCCCAGGTGTACACACCATTACCTGGGTCCATCTCAGTGATCAAAGAGCAGCCACGGCTCTTGTCCCAGCTGAGACGTGAAGGGGTGAAGGGACAGAGGGAGCGCAGCATCACACAGGGTGACTGGAGCACACCCGCTGCACCCACAGCCCCCCACATCTCTGCTGGCTGGAGGTCTGCTGGCAGGCCACCACCACGCATTCCCCCAGCGTTCTCCTTCTTCCTTACCTGCAAGGTTTCCTGCCTCTGGCCAGAACAGGGGAGCTTGCTCTCCCGTGAATCAAAAAGCACAGTAAATTCTCTATGGATACTTTAAGTGCTTATTTACTAAACTCTGAGCATTTCACCTTAATGAAATAATACTGAAACGCAACATTTTTCATATTCCGTCCTACTAACTGCATTGCTTCTGTAGGTTAGAGAAAGGAATACAAAAAAATTAGTTCTTTCTATGGACATCAATAAAACAAATGAAAATTAGTAAAGTATCTATCCTAGAGAAATATGCAAGTCACAGTTGTGGTTTGCCCATGTAGTTGGTGAGATGTGATATGACCAAGGAAAATAAGAGCTTTTAGATGCCTAAATCTGAGCCTGCTAAGAACTATTGATCAGTTGAAACAGTAAAACAAAATAAACCAAAACAGAAGAATAGAATAGAAAGAGAATAGAATAGAATAGAATAGAATAGAATAGAATAGAATAGAATAGAATAGAATAGAATAGAATAGAATAGAATAGAATAGAATAGAATAGAATAGAATAGAATAGAATAGAAAGAATAGAATAGAATAGAAGAACAAAGTTAAATGAAATTAAGTAAAATAAAATAAACCAAATAAACTGAAAAGCCTTCATATTAAATATAGTTAACTGCTGTAGAGTAATCAATATGTTAGAATGTTACCAAATCTTCTATCGAATTCAATGGCACTGTTTCTCAGCTGTGTCTAATAAGCTGTAAAGAGTACTACAATTGATAAAATTATCCACCATTTGCAATTGCACATAAATATTGGGGGAAAATATTAATATATGCAAAATCTTACTGTAAAATATAATTATCAATTGTTTAAATATTTCAAGGAAATTAGCTGTAAGTTGTAAATAGATTTTTATTATTTATGTGGTTTTGAATGTTTCCTTAAATGCTTGTTGATAACTTTTTCTGTTAGTTAAGCTATACATTTATAAAATGCATATTACTGTAGGGAATGATCTTCCTTCTCCCATTCTGTATGTTATTTTTGAACAAAAATACTGATGAATTCACAGAGAAACTTGAATAGTTTAAAGGTTCATCAAATTTTATTCTAAAAAACTCTTTATGCTGATATCATGTTTAGTAGTGTTTGCATTTGTTATCTTATCAGTATGTTCCTAAGCTGCACAGATGTTTGGTAGAGATCGATGTGTTGGAGATCTGTCACCAGGACTCTTTGCTTTCTGATCCTTTCCCCTCTGATAGCTGTTTGTACGGCAGCTTCTGTACATTTCCCTCATAAGTGTTGTTTTCCAAATAATGTAATGAAACATCATTTACTGCTGATTCCCCCACTCCCTCAATATGTCCTTCATTTTTTTTCAAATTTATTTTTTCCTGTTACTGTTGTAGCCTCAGGACTGGTGACACGCAGTGTATAAGGGCATGCAGCTACTGGGGAAACTGCTGCAACGTTCCTCCCTGTTCCTCAGAGTACCAAGAAATCAGTACATGAGGTGTATTAGCCCATTCTGAAGTATTTGAAAGTATTTCTGACTAGGTTTGCAATAAAATTCCAGGGTTTTGAAATTTGCTACCCTGATTGCTCTGAAATGGCACAAATACAATGAGCCTCACTTACATTCTGCCACACATCTCACCCTTTCACTTTTCTAGACATTTCAAAATAACAAGCTGGTTAGACTACAATTACTTTTTGAGAAGGGGAAGGGTAATGTAATTCATTAATTTTAACTTCTAAAAGTAAGCTTCAACATTGCAGATGTTTATTTTCTAAGCACGCAAATATTCCCACTGATCTAACTGCATCTGCCTTCCTTTGTCTGCATCCCACAGCATCGTTATATTGTCTTGTTAAACAACTGCTGTATCCCGAAGGTCTTTGCGCTTGTTTGACAGACAGGGTAACGCCTGCACGCATCACTTGCGAGGGGCCTTGGGATCTTCTACACAGGAGAGCACTGAGTCTTATCTTAACTATACTTCCATATTTTTGGGCGGTTTGTTGTTCACTGATACTATCAGAATTACTTCTTATTACTACTTCCTTCAGTGCCTCAAGAGAAGAAATCAGTTCTAATATTTCCACTGATCCATGGAGGAACAGCAAAGCAATGGGGAAAAAGATATGAATGTACTTGAAGAATGAAGATAAGTTTCTCTGATGATGATGTAGTGGGATCTTTTGCTCATGACTATCTCTGCCTCTTAATTATGCATTCTTTTTATTCTGCAAAGAAAAAAGAACTGCGGTTCATAGCTACTTTTATTTGTTCCTCATCAAATTCCTTGGGATTTACCCATCATAGGAAAAGTTTTAATTGCATTGTCGGTATTCATTAAACTGCATTTTGACTTGAAATTCATTTTTTCTGTCATGAATGGAAAACTTTAAAAAATTATAGCTCCTTAAGGAAAACTATTTGAATTCCTTTAACCATGAGAATGGATGTTTTACAGGCTCAAAAGAGGCAACAAATCTAACTTTGTAAACCTTGCACAAAAATCAATGTAAACAATAATATGAGCAAACATTTATAGAACCTGAAAGGAAAATAAATGTTGGATAAGCAAGAAAAGAAAAAAGGCCTTGAGAAGTGGGAAAGGAACTGCCAGGATGAAATAACCCACTGCTATCAATAGCTTAGCCATAGAGAAGGACCACTCCCTGGCTCACCCTGTTCTTGTCTGCATGGGCTGAGCGTTGCAGCTGAGATGGAATAAGCAAGAGGACAAAACTCAGAAAGAGCCAGGAAATGTCAGCAGTGAGACATGGTGAGTGACTCCTTCGTCTAGTCCCCTGACCATATTTTAAATTAGAGATATATTTACAGAATTAGCAGCAGTGAGTACAGAGTAAGCTTCACCTATCTCAAATTTAATTTCTATCTCAGTTTAATTTCTGTCAACCTGTTTTTCTTACTTCTAGTGCTAGACTGGTGGTAGGAAGGAGGAGATGACTGGCCTCAGGTGGCCTCAAATAGGATATCCAGTGCAGGAATCCAGCTTATGGGACTGATTGTATCTATATTCAAACACTCTATGAAGAGAAATTAATTTATGATATTCACCACTTAACCAAATTCCTTAGCACATTATGTTCTCCAAAGTCTAATTAACCGTTAAGTTATACATATTCTTTTAAGTGTAGGCTCATTATAACTTCTCCCTTAGGTATTTAACATCTTTGGATGCCCACCGTACTTTAATTTAAATTTTAACCTTTTTTTTTTTTTTTTTTTTTTTTTTTTTTTTTTTTTTTTAATCCAGTGATCAGAGAAACCTGACTGGTTTTAGACACTTTGGTTATAGTTTTTATGTCTTTGGCTGTTCTTTCTGCTGATTTACAGCAGCTGACAGATGATTAAAGCTCCATGTGTCCAATCACCAAGAAGTTATTTCCCTTTCTGCATTCTCTGATTGACAGAAAAGGTGAGAAATGAAAGTTCAAACAGACTGCAGCAAATGAGATAATTTTAAATTTACCACTGTGCAGGGAAAGCAGCACTTCACATTACCAAACAGAGAAAAAATAGTGCCCCAACTGTCAAAATTTTGACACTGTCAGAATCTCTATCCAATTACGAGTCTGATTTTCTTTTTGATAGCAGGAACTAAGATGTGATTATGATGTGTCCTGGATTCAACAAAATGCATTGCATGGATTTTTTTGGTGTGTTCTTTGGAGATTTAAAGGTCTTCTAGTGCTGTGTAAAATTCAGAAAACCAATGGAAAGGGGAAGGGAGGGAAGGGAAAGTACAGTATGGAGAAGGGATGGGATGGGGTGGGGAAAGGGACTCTTGAGATACTTGTAAAAATAATTCCAGATGGAAAACATAACTAAAATACAGATGAAGTAACAACACTAGAATATCATCAGAAGCAGTTTTGCTTGCTCTTCTAACTTTTTTAAGGGATGCTCAACCAGGAATCTCTGTTTAAATCCAAGGGACCCGTTAGACAGGGAGACAAGAGAGACTCCTTGCAGAAATGGAGACTGCTGTAGCCAAACAGTCTGTCATCACTGAAGTTATTCAGGAGTTTCACACACACAGACTTCTCTTCTTTAATTCCTAGTGGTGTTCCTGGCTTGAAAAATAACTGTATTGGGATTATGTAAATCAGTTTGCTGGACTTTGGCAATTCCTCACACAAATACTTGCATCATGTGGAGAAATATGCACACAAATATGATGCAAGTTTAGGCACCTTTGGAAAGAATACAGAGAACTCATATTTCTTGATTATGTCTCTCAAAGGACACTAATTGAACAATATCCCTTCTCACTCATTAAGTTAAAATTCTATTTCATTGTAAACTAAGCCTATTAAGTTTCCTAGGCTTTTTGCTGTTGAGTTTAGCCAGCAGACAACAGTTTGAATGAAATTTTGAGTACTGATGTTGTCTGGCAAATACTAAACTCAGTATTTGAAATCATCATTGATTAATCAAATACTCCTAGTAATTTAGACTGCACCATAGTTGGTATTCTCATCTAGAAGAACCAGGTAACCGGTACTCTTTGAAGTCTTTAAATTTGTTTGATTTTCCTAAAAGAATATTTGCTGTACATTAGACTGTGATTTAACTAACTAATATTATAACTTTGTGCCTTGGCTTTAATATTATATGAATCTAATGTTATTAGAATATTAGTTCTAGTGGATGTGTCTGCAGAAATAATTCACATCTATAGACCAGCAATAAAAAACAAAGATCAAACCCTGATGAGTGAGATGCAAGAAAATTCCATTTGTCTCAGTGTCTTTCAGCCTAAACAAGTATGCGCAGCATCCAGTTTTTTAGGAGTCTCTTGAGCAGGCAATCAGGATTCCGTGAGATTACGTTTCCTGCTTCAGTGAATATCTGGGAATGTATTGACCCACTTCAACTCATTTGGGATTATTTTGTGTCTTGGAAGAATGAGTAAAAGAGAAATGTAGTTAGCAGGCTACATCTCAACTACACAGTGTTGTGATTCTCAAGCAGAAAACTGGTGCAAGTGACTAATAAGCACTGTAGATTGAGTTATGCTCTTTTATTATACATTCTCTGAAAACACTGGGTCTGCTTCCCAATGCACTGTGCTCACAGTGATGCAGAGAGAGAATACAAGGACTCCTCACTTTCAACAACACGTGGCATAGTCTCAGAAATCCATTGGCAGTTTGTCTAGGGAGCTTGTAATGGTTAATATTATGTTCCAGGAATTATTTTATTCCATGTTTTTAACCCTGGGAATAATTCTCATCCATGAATTCCCCCATGATCTTGGGCTCAACTGAAAATACTAAAGTATTTGAAAGTTTTTTCTAGCAGAATAAGAGAAAACTTCTATACTTTATAAATCTAGAGATTTTTATTTTGGTCCCAATTTTCTTCTATAGTACAAATAATTCAACTCTTTGTCTTTGAGATAAATGCAATAGGAATAACCCAAATTTTTATCTCAGCTATTTTAATTTCCATGTGTACTGCATTCAGTGCTAGATTTGGTCATGTTCCAGTATCATAAGTGCCTTACAGCAGGGACTGTCTTTGAGAGTGCTGTGGGATCTAACCTTGAAATACTTCTCTAGTAAGACAGTAATTGTTAATATTTTTTCTCAAAGATTAGCTACTTGGTCAGGGTTTCTCTTTTTATTAATGGAAGTTTTACATCTGCAAAGCTCATGGTACTACTGGGTCCGCCTCATTTCCCCCATTACCTAGTCTCTATGGTGGAATTTCAGAACAGTGTATCCTCCTTCCTGTAACAAGTTTAAAATTAGCTTTATGTCTCAACATTTAAGTAAGAAAATATTTCTTTTCTTTTTAAAAATGTTTAAAATTGTGAAGCTACAGGGATTTGTGTGTAATTTCCTTTAATATGTCAAAGATTTCTCAGTTCTGGCATTATCCGTGAAAGGCAAGAAATGTGAAACATAAGATTTGTCCTCTGTGGGACAAATGCCTCTGGCAGCTAAAACTGAAGGAGTGGACTCCATTACCCTACATCTCCAAAACAGCAATAGTTGCAAAAGTCACAATATTGCCTTAAGGTTATTTCTTATCTTACCAAATGCCTTCAGGGGAAAGACGATTTGGAAAGCTGAGCCTTCTGTTATAGGAAAAGAACAGGGAGTGGGAAAATTGCCTTTAAATTTAGTAACATACCAGTTTCTGTATAGGTAAATGGCATTAGGAAGAAGTGTAGCTGAGAGCTGACAAAAGCTGAGCAGAGACCTCCACACTAATGCCTATGGGCAAGAAGGAAATGTTCCTGAATATTCTTTACGTTAGCTCTGAGAGGAGTGAAAAATCAAACAGTGATCCAGACTGGACAAAAGCAGAGGATAATTTACATTCTGAAAAGGAGGAGGAAAAGAGAAGTACATAGAAAGGTGTTCTGTTAGAAATTTCATCACTTCTCAAGATAATGTGCACTAATTATTGAGCCAGCATGTGACCCAAGCAGGGAAAATGGCTAATTCTTAATTGATTGAACTAAGCTTCCAACAATTCTATGAAACTCTACAATTCAGGGCCTATCCTTGCCATCTTATCCTATAGGCTGCTTGGGATGTAGCTCTTTGATCTGTTCAGACATCCAGGAAAAATTCTGCCTAGTGCTTGTTTCCTGCTTCCTTTTGTGATCTTCTTCTGTCGAGAAATATAATGTCTTCTGAGATGTAGTTCCAGTTCCTGAAGTGTTTAAGTCCAAGTTTAGAAGGACCTGGGCATAAAGCATTTTCTTTTATAGCAGTGAGAACCTGACAACTTAACAGTCAAGACATCCTGGTTCTCACTGAGCTGGAGGGTTGACAGGAGCCAAGGAGAAAACACCTTTCATAAAGGGTATATCCTGCCTTTGCAAAAGTCTGTGACTTCCACTCTGCCGTGAAGTAATCAGTGGTAATAATGCCTCCCACAGAAGCAATATCCTACTTCAAGAGAGAAATAATTGTTCCTGTCTCCCTGCTTCCCCTGGGTTCAGATCTCTGTGGGTACAGGGCTGTGGGCTTGGGGTGAGCCCAGACTGAGATCCAGGATGGGTCCAAGACACTGCAGATCATCAGGACTATGCAAGTGGGAGAGGTGCTGCTCTGGAGTCAGTCTGCTCCATCTGGAGTCATACCAGGGTTCAGGGTTAGTTCTGCTCCTGCAAGCACCCCAGAAAGAAGCCCTTTCTCCAGAACGAACTGAGGAGCAATAAAATGAAGAAGGCATCATCAGAAATACCATTTTCTACTATGCATCACCAATCTTTCTCACTTCATTTTCTAGTAAGCCCCATATTTCTAGCCCTGCCTTTATTTACATTATCTTTTGAGGAACTAATCTTAATCATGAGTATAGCATACAGGCGCTAGTGAGAATTTTTTTGGTGATAAAATCTGGAGTGAATAAGCAGCCATGTGTAGCACTGTATGATTCATTTTATGTTTATTCAGATCACAACAGTATTTATAGTGCCTGCCAATATGAAATTTCCATTTAAACTAAAAGAACTGGTATGCTCCAAAGTATTTCAAGTAATGTCTGACTTCCTTTCTTATCATCCTATAAGGAATGCCATCAGCATTTCTGTTGTATGGCTGTTTCTATCTATGGTTACAGACTATATGATTAAACACAGGTGTTAATCTTAAAAAAAGATCATTACCTGTTGGAAGAGAAACATCAATGAAGACAATCAGTAAGTTTCACAGGGGATCACTGTTCATGATAATTGACAGTTGTCCTAGAGAAGGAAAATATGATAGTACAATGAATGACATAATCTATATTATACTGATGGTTCAAGATCTTTATGCTCCTTTTTATCTTCTCTTCTACAAATACCTCTTGAACTAAGAAAAAAAATCAGAACATTTCCCATAAGAGAATAGTGCTGTTATTAAGAGCATAGCCTTTCTGACAGGTGCCAACTAACAGTGCCAATGATTCTAGCTGTACACATAAAATACAACAACATCTTGCAAAGAGCGTCATGTTCAAATTCTGTTATAAATTTTAATCATAAAAAAATATGGTAGATGAGTGTGCAAATATAGTTACTTCTATTTGCCTGCATACATCAGCTTTCTGAATTTTGAGAGACAGTGATTATGTCAATACATGAGTGTCAATACAACCAACTAAGAACTTCAGTTAAGTCTGATTTATTTTCGGTGAAGAATATTGAAAGTGAGTTATCCAATACATCAGTTGTGGCAATGCAAACAGATTGATTACATATGTACCTAGTGCTGGGGCAGGCAACTCTGCTGAGGATCCAATCTTTTTATCAGTTTGGGGATGAAGTTTGTTGCATACAAACTCTACAGCATATTTAATGACATAAGGAATCCCCTTGGACCAATTAAATTTTTTGCTTACATTTCCGTTAGGTAAAGTTGTTTCCCAGTTTGGCACTACTTACCACTGTTATGCAGCCAATTCAGGATTTATTGCTCATAGGTTTTTCAGTGGCCATAAATCTAACATATTCAGAGATATGTTTCTTAGCAAAATTATACGATCATTTTTTTGAGCTGCTACATATTATTCACTATTAGATCCAAACCCACAATGTTTCTGTCTCCAGAGTTTATGATGTTTGACATTTTGAATGGAATATATTTTATTAACTTTCTTTGTTCAGTATTGTCTTAAGTTTAGAACTGGTATATAGGCTGTGAAAGGATATATTGCTATTTAATACATCTAGGGCAAAGAGGGGGCAAGAGGTTGGTGGAAGAATGCCACAGAAGGACATAATCTTGCAAAAGAAATTACCTCCAGTGAAATTACACCAATGATGAAATTGATTTGCAATTTTCAGATCACTCTGAATCATTTAAAGAAAGGAAAACACTACAAATTTTGGTTTTTTGATGTTACAGAAACTTCAAAAAATTTGAAACTGTAAAGTGAGGTGTTTTTTTCTTTTATATATTTGGGGAGTAAATTTAATTCACATGGCTCAGCTGACACAGGTTGTGCCAGAAATCACAGTTTTTATAGCTAATGCAGTTAAAATAACATCTGACTATTCACTCCTAACAAGGAGCTTCAGAGTCTTCAGAACAGGGACGGAAAAGAGGCAGATAATAAATGGGATGAGTTGGACCCAGGTACTTCCACTTGCACATCTGAAATTGGCAATAAATGTTGAACATGAATGAAGTCTACATAAAATCATGTACAAGAAAAAAAACAGCATATTTCAAGTGTGGGTAAACATTGCCCACTTTATAGTCTTGTCCATGATAGTCTAGATTTTGCTGAAATGAATAAAAATTACATAAGGAATATAATAGTGATAGGACTTTCATCTGTTTGTTTGTTTTCACCTGGATTGTTTTCAGTCCAGGTAAGTACATTAACCACTGGTGTTGACTATACTCTTTGAGAGTAGTACAGTTTATATTCTTATTTATTTAAATACTTTAGTGAATGGCTTTATGCCAATCTAAGATGCTATTGTTTCAATATTCATTAGTATTGCAGAGGTTTAGGTGTGACGGAGGATAAAAAAATCTCATCCAGCTCAATATATTGACCAAAGTGAAACGTTATATTGACAAAAAGTACCAAATCCCTGGACTTGAATCTGGATTTGAGAGACACATAAGGACTGCACCAGCCACTTCCTGTAAATTTCACTATTCCAGTTTAATTAACTTCCATATTTTATTTGACATTAAAGGCATCTCATAGAATCATAGAATGGTTTGGATTGGAAAGAACCTTAAATATCATCTAGTTCCAACCCCCCTGCCATGAGCAGGGACACCTTCCACCAGACCAGGTTGCTCCCAGCCCCGTCCAACCTGGCCTTGAACCCTGCCAGGGAGGGGGCAGCCACAGTTGCTCTGGGCGACCTGTGCCAGTGTCTCACCACCCTCACAGTAAAGAATTTCTTCTTTATATCTAATCTAAATCTTACTTCTTGCAGTTTAAAACTGTTACTCCATGTCTTATCCCTACACTCCCTAATAAAGAGTCCCTCCCCCCCTTTCCTGTAGCCCCCTTTAAGTACTGGAAGAACACTATAAGGTCTTTCCAGAGCCTTTTCTTCTCCAGGCTGAACAACCCCAACTCTCTCAGCCTGGCCTCACAGGGGAGGTGCTCTAGCCCCCCAGTCATCCTTGTGGCGTCCTCTGGACCTACCTGCTGAAGCAGGTCCATGTCCTTCTGATGCTGGGAGCCCCGGAGCTGGACACAGTACTCCAGGAGGGATCTCACAAGATCAGAGTAAAAGGGGAAAATCATCTCCCTCGACCTGCTGGCCACAGTTCTCTCAATGCAGCCCAGGAGATGGTTGGCTTTTTAGGCTGCAAGCACACATTGCTGGCTCATAGTCAGTTTTCCATCCATTACTACTCCCAATTCCTTCTCTGCAGGGTTGCTCTCAATCCACTCATCACCCAGCCTGTATTTGTGCTTGGGGTTGCCCTGAATCACATGCAGGACCTTGCACTTGGCCTTGTTGAACTTCATGAGGTTTGATCGGGCCCACCTCTCAAGCCTGTCAAGGTCCCTTTGGACGACATCCCTTCTGTTCAGTGTATCGACCGCACCACACAACTTGATGTCACTGGCAAATTTGCTGAGGGTGCACTCAGTCACACTGTCCATGTCCCCAGCAAAGATGTTAAACAGCGTCAGTCCCAACACTGACCCCTGAGAACACCGGTCATCACTGGTCTCCACTTAGATATCAAACCTCTGACCTCAACTCTTTAAGTGTGACCATCCAGACAGTTCCTTAGCCACTGAGTGCTCCATCCATCAAATCCGTGTCTCTCCAATTTAGAGGTAAAGATGGCATGCATGACAGTGTCAAAATCACTGTTACTATCAGGTGCAACTAGAATATTGTATCTAGATCTTCCAAGAGACAACAGAATATCTAGTTCTGCTTTTACTGTGGACTGGGGTGTATTTGCAATTGCTCAAATGACATCAGGACCATTCACCATAACAGATAATTCCCTGGCAGGGAAAGACTCAAATTAAATTTTAGTCCATACTAGACTTGGCTGGGATGTAGTTAACTTTCTTTATAGCAACCTGTATGGTGCAGTGTTTTCTATCTGTGACTAAAATGGTGTTAACACACTGATGTTTTAGCTACTGCTGAACAGTGCTTACACAGCGTCAAAGCTTTCTCTGTTTTTCACTCCTCCACGTGCAATGAGTAGTCTGGGGGTGAGTAAGAGGGGACAGAGCCAGGACAGCTGACCTGAATTGACCTAAGGGATATTTCATGCCATGTAACATCATGCTCAAAATAAAAACTGGTGGTGGCCATTGCCTAGAGACTGACTAGACATCAGTCTGCTTGTGGGAGGAGTGATTGCATGACTGTTTGGATTTTTTTGTGACTTTCCTTCACTTATTAAACTGTCTTTTTCTTGATCCATTAGTTTTTCTTGCTTTTGCTCTTCCTATTCTTTCTCCCATCCTGTTGGGGCAGTGGCTGGGTGGGTGCTTAGTTGCTGGACAGTCAACCCAACACTCACTTAGAGCCCTATTTTTCACAAACTCACCAAGTTTCAATCCTTTTAACCTAAAAGTATTTTAGTAAATGTAGACCAATATGATGACTGCTACTGGAATCCTATACTATTGCCATTCAATTTGTTGCTAATATTTGTATTTGGCATAAGGTCAGTGTAGCCCAAGGGCAGAAGTAGCAATGAGACACTCTCCTGAAGCATTTCTAGCTCCTAAAGAAAACCATATATACATGGACAGGCATACATAACACATCCAGCCACACCCTGAGGCAAACTTGCTAAGTATGAAAGTGATGATCTTTTTTTACTAAACAAATTCAATATTAGAAAAAATAATGAAATGCAGACCATGCTTCCCAAGATGGATTTTTAATTTCATACTTTTAGTTCTTTGTCAGTGACTACATCATTGTTTTTCTGTGTATGATGTGTTAAGGTGCTGTACTATGCTAACTATACAGAGACAACTGTTACTTAAAACTTGCAGATTCAAGATGGCTTCTCACATTCTACAAACATCAATGACAATAGCTGAACAAATTTTATAAGATTTTAATTTTAGACTCTAATTTTCAAATGATAAATACTTTAGTTAGTTGTTCAAAGTGGTGTAAATAGCTCCCTTAAATTCTGCCTCTTTTTTTGGTAGCTAAACTTTGTCCATGTACAAATGTAGTCACCTGGCTTAACTGAGAAATTGTTTCAGAAAATTCATTCTGTAGTCCATATCATAATATTCTTGCTATTTTTTTGCTTGTACTCTCCATTTTTGCACTTAACAATTGAAGGATATAGTGGAAATATCCCAATGTATACAGGTCTTGGAACTCAACCAACCTTTACCACTTAATTTTCACATATTTTACTTTGGAATAGATTTGAGCAAATAAAATAAAGTTACATTCAATAATGTATGTTATATGTGTTATATCAGATACTCTCACATTTCTGAATTCTTACAGTATATTCATACACCTACACATCAATTTCAAAATTACTGCTGAAGCAATACAACATTTTAAAAGGTGTTGTGATAAAGAACCATAGCAGCTCAGGGCATTTCTGTCCAAGTTGTTTTCCATTAAAGGTATTGTTTGATATCATTCATCTTCAACATGTTGTGTTTCCTTTAGGCTTCTATTACTATACCTGCTATGTCAGTCCCATTGTAGCAATGACAGTGATTTATCCAGCACATTAAATCTGCAGTATCTCTGGTTAGAAAAGCTAGTTTTTCAAATATTAAATCTCAGATGTGTCACATTTAACCTGCTCTGAACTCCTCAAGCAACTCTGTGCTGCTTTAAAAAAAAAAAAAAAAAAAAAAAAAATATTAGCAAACTTTTTACCTCAGTGTAAAATAAAGCATTATCAGCTGCTGAAGAGGTTGTCATAGAAGCATAAGAGTTACCTATACAAGGAAAGACAACTTATCCTGAATCCCGAAGAGTCTGTCCCTCTTAAGCTTATCTTTCCCTTTACCCTCTGATATGTCACTGTCTCCTTCAATTTTCTCTCACCATAAAAATGTCTACCTGTCTCTTAAGATGATTTCTGCCATTTGCCTCACTGGGCACAGTGTATCAGGCTGGGCAGGTTAGCTTGTGTTACTTTGTCAAACAATTCCCGATTTAGAGCTATCTATTAGATCATCTTGAAGTCTTCTCTTTTTCTGTGATCACTAAGGTTGATACATCTAAGAGAACACAGAAAGTAACATAAAAGACTACAAGAAGATGCTAAAGGAAATACGAAAAGACCAGAGCACATTTAACTTTGTCAGATATCAATGAATAGATGTAAGATGACAGATACTCAAAGTATAAGGAGTTAGAAGAATTTTTCAGGTTGGTCAGAAGGAAATCATCAACATTCATGGAATAGCCGTATATGATGGATGTTTTTATAATGATATATCTAATGGTGTCAAATGTTTTCTGAACACACTTGGAAAGAAATTTTTCTGTTATGAAGAGCTTGAAAACTAAGGTGGACATTTTCAGAAGCATGGGCAAGAATGAGTCACCAGCACCTATAGGCTTTCTTCTACTATATGTTGTGGGGAGTGTCTGTGCTTCTGAAAGTTTTTTCCCTCTCCTACCCCTTATTTCTACATGCAATAGATTAAGTAAGGATGATGAAAAGGAACACAATGAAATGAACAGTGACTGAACTACATATACATATACATTGACCGTGTGTATAAGAGTGCATGTTCAGAAAAATAAATCACATTTTCTTTCACATGCTGACAGATAGGTGTAAGAGCTCCTCACTATCTTCTTTTTATAGAGCTGCTAAGATTTCTTTTGGGCAGGGAGCTGATTCCCTCTTTAAAGCAAAGATATTAATGTTATAACAACCTATCTACCTTTTAAAATTAAGATAAGATAATATTTTCCAACAGTGGAATATCTAAACCATAGAGAGTAGCATAAAAGCTTTGTGCTGGCTTGATACACATGGATGAGTTTCAGCCTCTAATAATAAAAGATGTATTTTCTGTATCTCTGATGTAGCTTTAAAACCTAAAGTTACTTTATCCCACTCAAAAGTAATCTCACTCAGAGCCAAATCTTCATTTTATTTGAGTCAATTGCAAAATTCCTTTTACCTGCAATATAATAATACAAACCCAATAGATATAGCCTTTAGATAAGTTATCATCCATTGCTGTTAGGCATGGCTATCACTTTCCATGTAAGATTGTATGCCAGTGGGTTGAACAACCAGCTGAGGAAGATGAATAATGTTCTCACCGGTTCCAGAATTTCGGTCCCTGTCCTCAGGGCTTTCTGTTATTGATTTATAAAACAAAATATTTCAAACAAAAAACCCAAGACACTTGAAACAGCCAGAAAAATTCCAGCTTTATCCCAACTACTTCTGCCCTTCAGGCAGGGTGATAAGGTAGAAATCCTGCCTACTACCACCTTGCCTTAATAATTCTGTGACATTAACCTCTCTACACATGGGGGGATCAGGAAATGCATTAAATTCTGTGGAATACTTTTCACAATAGTGCGATTAATATTAGTTTCATACTATCACATATGATGAGAAATGGAAGATATAGTCAGGTTTTGCAGCTTGTTTTATTTGTTACTGTATTTTAAAACACTGAATTGTTGCTTATAGTTAACTTGTGCAAACAGTGAGAATATTCAGCTACTGGGTTGTTTCACTATACCAGCTCAACAGCTTGGGAACAGTGTCTTGAATTACTGTTTTTTTAAAATCCATTCTCTGCAGCTCTTGGATTACCACTGGAAGGTGATGCTAAAGAACAAAATAGTCCTTATTAATTCTTTCATTAATATATTTTCCCTGAACTCCGATATAAGTAAGGCCCAGGTTAGAAATGAAGGTGAGAGTCTGGGATAGATATGCATGGTATTGGATCTTACAGGATCAAGTGGAAGCATACAGCACGATGCAACATCCCTGGTTCACTTGAATTTTCTACTAATGCTCTGCTTCATACTATTATTTTTCAGTTAGATAGCATTATATAAACACACATTTTAGAACACACAGTTTCAGAGGTGTTTTGGAGACCAGGAGTTCTCCACCATCATTGACCTGACTGACCTTTGGGAATAACACCTGGTATTTCAAGAGAATTAAAGGATATGGTAGTTTGTATGAAGCTCTAATGCCACCTTTTTTTGTTTGATTGAGGAAAGTTTGTTTGATTTGATGAAAGCTGGATTCACAGGTTCAGGACAACAGGGACAAAACCCAGAATGGTTCTTTTACCACCTCACTTTCTTGTGCAGTTCTGATTACTTTGGGATAAACTAATTTCGTACCTAAGGTATAGTTTATGACTGTTTTTCTAATTCTCCTTATTTTCTTAACCTATTAATGCAGAAAATCTCTCTGGATGAATTGATGGTTTTTACACAAAACACAAAACCAAATATAAAATCTTATGGAGAGAAAAATAAACAAGTAAAATCCTGGCTGTTACTGTTAATGAAGGAAATCTTCCCATGAAGGGTGTCTTCTCTGCCAGCATGATTCTTCCACATTCACAGCCTCTTCCAGTAACTTCATTTTGTTTTCAGAGAGGAGCAGATCTGACTGACAGGAGCAGATCTACGTTTCGCTGAACCTCTCTCCTGATGAGTAAACCTCAAATCATCTTGAACTCTGGCTCTACACACAATTTGATTAGGTCAGACTGTCCCACTACCTCCTCAAATACAGCAATCAGACCGTTGCCAGCTAGGAAAAGTTTATATAGTAAAACCAGTGTAAATTTCATAGCACAGAGTAACTGCTAAAACTCTTCTACTTAAATGGAAGCAGGAGAGGGTTTGGTAGCAAGAATACATCAGCCAGAAGAAAGGGTTCCTCAGGGTTATGTGAGGACTGACATGCATAGCTTCAAACACAAATGCGTTTCCTTACCTCTTGTGTATCGGTGAGAGAAGCTGTCTTTGTAAGAATAAACATGAGCTATTTGTGTTTTGTATTTGGGTTATGCATAGGTTTTAATCCGATGCTGTGTTTGTAGAAAATAACAAAGTTTTGAACAAGGTTTAATACATACCTTGTGAATGAGTCTTCACCTATACAGCTAAGGCCACATTCTCAAAGGTATGTTAAGGCGTTGTTCATCTCTAGATAGCAATCCCAAATGCATAGCTGGACCATCTCCTTCAGACTAAGGATGGAAGGAATTAGTTTGCAATGAAGTCAGCAAAAGTCTGGCAAAGTAGCTATTAATAACATGAAAGAGCCTCAAAGTGTCTTGCTTGAATTGAGACAGACACAGTCAGCCTCAAGACACAATCTAAGAATGTCTATGAATTTCTGGCATTCTTGGTAAGACAAGTGTTCGCCAGCTGATACATTTTATACATTTCAGAGTATTATATCTACTTCCAACTTTTGTGCTGAGCTGCAACTTTTCTAGGCTTCTTTTTAGTATGCTTTCTGTTCCCCTAGTAGCCAATCTTTGCATCTCTGACAGTTTGAGCAACAGGAACTGAGCATAATATTTGACATGAAATCTTTTCAGGATCTATATACTCATATAATTTTTGTCTAAGTCTACTGGATATCTCTCTATCAATATAGGTTCATACTTGTCTTCAGTTCCTTTCAGCGAGTGAATTCATATATAAACTGAAGTATGTTTTGTCTCCAAGTGCACAACTTGCCTTTTGTAAAGGTGAATAGATCCTATTCCTTTTCTTTATTCTAATCAAGGGTGCCTTTTTTTTTCTTTTTTCCTGAGATTGATCTTTTCTTCTTCATGCTGAGTGCATTTATTGATTGAGTAATATCAGTTGATTTCATCCATACTCTATCATTTTTCTGTTAAGTTCCTTAATGAAAATATTTTAAAACATTGAGTCTTAAATTTATTTCATAGAAACTCCACTAATAATCTTTTAGATAATAAAATCTCATTGTTGTGTTTAATAAGTTTTATGAGTTCTTCAACCATTTTCCAGTTTCTCCATTCTCTTTTCAACATCATCAATTATTTCCTATAAGTCAAGTGAGTTTACTTATGGAAAAATCAAAGGAAGTTATTCGATTTGTGTCACATGATCCTCATTTGTGAAAATTATGCTGCATTGTGTTCAGTTTTTCATTTATGTCCAGGTTCCATTTTACTCTTCTTCAAGCCTTTTTAAAAGCCTTTCATAATCCTTGTGAAGGGATGCATAATTAGAGACCCTCAGGACATATTAACTTGTTAATATGGGTTCTCTCTACCTTTGCTCTTCTCTATGGTTGTGACTACCCTCAGATGAATAGTCTAATGTAATCATGAATCAGATAATAGATTTTAAGATAAATACATAAAATATGCTAAAATACACTAAGAGATCCCCAGTATCTTGTACTACTTTTTCTGAGCCAGGATTATCCATCTTCTCAACTAGCATACACTTTCCAGGAGTAAACTCCTTCCCATATTAATTCATATGCCTACTTTGGTTTTGCTTACATGGCCATTAATGTCCTTGTGACTTGAGCAATGAAGGTAAATGCTAATTCAGTTTGGGAACCATGCAATAACTCTTCTCTCACATATCAGCACTGCTTAGTCACCTCTATCTTCTGTCCCCAGGAGCAAGCTTTCTTTGTTTCAATACTTCCCAATACTTCTTGATTTCTAGTTTGGCATACTTTTCTTTCCTGATCATCCCTCCTTTTTTCCACTCCTTTCAGATGCTATATGTAGCTCAAGTATCTATCTCAAGGTGTTCAGGCTGGTAAATGTAGGTTTTTTTCTCCAAAAATATCTCTGTCTTTTTTTGAGATGTAGATCCTAAGTATTTATAGTACCTTCCACTGAAGTAAATTCTTGGCTTCTGTCACATTCCTGTCCCTTGGCAGTTTTCTTGATCTTCCCCAACTTGTTTCATTTTTTTTCTTTAAGTCTGTCATTTAAAAATCAAGTACCTTAGTGATTCTTGGTTATATACCATTTAATTTGCAATCTTCCAAATTTGGTTATTTTTAACACCAACTGTATCTTAAGTATTTACCAAAACTAAGTCTAAAATAGCATTTCCTCTTTTGTGCTCTAACTTTTTGATGAAGAAATCTCTCAGCCACCATCTCTAGGGTTAACTAATCCTATAAATATTTGCTTCATTTATTTGTCAGTCTACCTCCAGTAGCTCTGCAGATTCTCATAGATGTGTAACTGTTGGTAATATTTCTCCCTCTAGAATCTCTATGAAGATCTCTATCCTTATCTATATCTTCCCCAAAAGATTTTGACCCCAAAAGGTTGTGCTTTATGCATCTCATACCTTCTTATTTCCTGAAGATTTTCATATCCTTAAGATACAATCACCTTATGTCTTTATTTCTGTCTGTCCTGAACAATGCATATCTTTTAATACCTGTGTTCCTGCAACAGCTGCTGTTCTAATATGCTTATGTTACCTGGAGAATATTATTTCTCAGGCCCTGCACCAACAATTCTTTTTCTACTGAGACTGCTGGCATTAATATATAGCATTTCAATTACTTTTTACTGACCAGAAACTAATTTCCTTAGCTGGATTAATCTTTCACTATCAGTTTCAGATAACTGGCTACAGCTCTCATCCTTATGAGTACCTTCTGCTTTCTATCCATTTTCCTGATCACTGATAATCTTTTATCCATAGCTGTGCCTTATCTATCTGATTTCCTTCTCTCTGTATATTGAAACTACAAACAGATCTGTAGAAAGGTTAATAAAATAGAATATTAACCCTTACAAGGGGAAATAACTCTTTTTCTTTAATTTAAAAATCATCACAGAACTGGATTTTAAGGCCATGGATTGGATCACACTTGAGGGAAAGCAGGAGATGCTATGGAACCATAAACTTAATTTCTTCTACCCCAAAACATCCATTAGTGCAAAATGATAAACTTCGGAAGCCGTTGTTGATCCTCATCACTCCATTTCACTCTATTTTTACTCATCATGAATTGAGTCTGAGCACAATGAAGACTAAAGAAGGCTGTTTTCTTTCTTTCGAGCATTATGGAGGGAACTATTTTTATTTAAACTCTTGCTGGACATACTGGGCATTTGTAGAACATATGAAAGTCAACTATTACAGAGATGCCTAAGAGCATATTTACAGGACTGCAAATGACTGAGGTACCATCATTTATTGAAAGATCCTTGTAAGTATTTTACTCAGATTTACTGCTGAGAAGATAGTAAATGCATACAATTAATCCGTTACAAATGTAAGATAAAATGGATTAATTTATATTGTCTGAAGACTGTTAAAAAAAAAAATATAATTTGAAGTTACATTGAAACCTACTTCATTCAACTTTCTGTTTAGTCTTATGAAATGATGACCAGCTATGGTTTTCTTAGAATAATAATCCAGCAATTTTGCAGCCAACTGGCTTACAAGGCATTATTATTTGGTTTTCTAATTATGTTGTTTAACCCTTAACTGGTTTGATGTAATTTACAGTGATTTAATTTTAGTACTTTTAATTCTCCCTTTTCCTGTTTGATATAAAATTTAAATTACAGTGAATTACTCTTGGTTAAGTGAGCAGAATGGGTCAAAACCTGCATTACTCAAAGTCCTTCAGACTCTCCAAAACAATTCCTTATTTTTCCCTGTTGATTTTCACTTCTTAAATCTTCTGTTTCACCTTTTAAAACAAACAGGGTTCTTACAGGACTGCAAACATACTGCAAATATTTATCTGGGGGAATCTACAGATACTGAAGTTGCTCAGAATATTCCAAATTAAGGTTGCAATTTTTGCACAGGGTTTTGCAGAGAAGAGTATTTCAGTGTTTCCTCCAAGTCTTCTGTGTTCAAAACACACAGTAACAACCACACAGAAACCTCACTTATGCTTATTTTGCGGAGAAGATTCAAACCACCCTCTGCAAGGCTCTGATGGTTGCAGTACAGTATTTGGCCTCTTTCTGTGCTCCTTCTTACAGGGGAGAAGGCCTCTGGCACAGAGTGCCAACACTGCCAGCAGGTCTCCACATCTGCATCTGTTCTCCTCGGTGCACTTAGACACACAGAGTTGGCAGAAACTCTCTTTCTTCACAGCTCAGCAGAGCATTTCCGTGCTCTGCTGACAATTTGGTCAACAATATGGGGCATTTTTCAACCTGTTGCAACTTCTCCATCTCAGATATCATGATTGCTTAGTCTTGGCCCACTGGGCTATCAAGCTGCTATGCTTTCATATGGCTGTAGCTTGATGCTAAATCCGATGACCAGTGACTTCAGGTTGTTGCTGCTGTTATATACTAGAGAGTGGAGTTGGAAGCAAAATCAGTATTTGTGCAGAAATAAGAAAATCTGGCTTTTAGCATCATGATGTTCAGTGGTCTCAGAGAACTGACAAAACATAAACTGTAAGAGCACTTAATACTTATCCATGACCTTGAAAATCTTAAAGATGCTTTTCCTGTAGACAGATGGCTAAGGAAATTTCAGCTGATGACATAGGACAAATGGCAAGTACTTGTATGCACAGAAAATAATTACAGTATTTGTTTAACAGACCTTCTCTGTAGTTAGGTCTTTTATAAGAAACAGGTGGTTTGGTATTTTTACGTGTTTGGCCTGATCTTGATTTAAGAGGCAGGAGAATTTTTTAAAAGTAAAGAAAAATCTATTCATTCATGTTTAGGCTATGTGAGGGTGAAACACATGTTGCTTTTTCATTACATAGATAACAGACTAAAAGCATCCTAAATGTCACTCAGTACATCCTCACAGTGGGGAAATTTGACTGATAAATAGTCGACAAAATTCATAGAGAGAACTTTGTTACTCAAAACTAAAGCATATTTTTAAGCATTAAATTTCCACTGGTTTTATTTTTAAAGGTTTTATCCTGTCTTTTCCCATTATATTATTTCCTATATTTTAACATGAGGACTGATGAATAAAGAGCCCCTAAAGGTAATCCTTCAAATGTTGAGCCATGTCTTGGAATTACCTCAAAGCTCTAGATTTTCTCAATAGTTGCTAATTATTGTGACTCTCCACTAAGTGACAGAGAACAAAACATAAGCCCCAAAGAAACAATTACCCATCATTGGCAATTTTAAAATAAAGAAATAGTTTTTTCCTAAAAATACAAACAGGAGTTAATTTAGGCAAGTTCCATGACCATTCTTATACAGAATAGATGTCTAGATAATCTTAGTCTCTCAAGGCCTTTCTGCTTACTCATGTACTTCTTAATGTGAGGACAATGTATTTACAGACATAGATGTTTGTAGAAATCATGCCTAAAATTTAGACAGAATGAGAAAATAAAGTGTGAAGCCCAAGTTTATAAAGGTTTGGTTAGAAGATGATATCGTGATTCCCCATCTTCATTTGACAAAATAAAGGATTAAGCAGCATTTTTTTATTTACAGTTTTTGTGTTTGATAAACTTTGAATAACACATAACAGCTTTCTGTCTTCATAGTATCATTTTGTATGTTTGTATGTTACCGTTGTTTCTCTCTGTCCAGAAAGTAGTGTTGCCTTGCTTTTTTAACTTATCTAAAAATATAGTTATTCAAGGCTTAACTAAGATGATAGAAATGTCTTTCTTTCTTTCAAAAATTGATGTACTAACTCAGCTACTATCCTAGCAGTGACTAATACAGAAAGCGAATAATATTACCCAAACAGTGCTTGGTAAACCAGATGCACCTAATTTACATGCAGGGACTTCTACATATACTTAGTTACCTGAGAGGAAGAGTACATGTGGCCTCCTAGAGAGGAATATGTGTTCTGAAAACCAAAGTTGAGGACTAGGGCCAGAAAATCCTAAGGCATATTTTTTAATCTGCTATCTGGTTCTGTATTTCAAAATGTCCGTTAATATGTCATGTTTGCGAATATGAACAGTGATATCAGAGTAGCCTGCTATTTAAAAACTGATGTTTACTGGCAGTCCCATTGACTAAATATGTTTTTGTCAACATACTCAAGGAATTTGAATGTCACATTGTTATTGTTTATTCTAAAACACAGTACACTAAGCAAAATAATAACTAGTTCTGCATGCTAATAAGTGCTAATTGCTTCCTGAGCAGCAGGTTTTGCTGCTCTCTAGAATTAAAGTAATTTATAAAATTATTAAAAAATAAAGATGAGTAATAACTTGGAAATAAAATAGTTTGGGAAATGCCCTGATAGTTTCTTCCTGTTGGAAAAAGCACGTGTTAAAATCGTTGAGAAGCAATAGGAGTTGAGCCTATAGGAAGTAACTGCTTTTTGCACAACTCAATTTGAATGGGGAAGAGGCAAAAAGGTAAATATCTTTTTATATCACAGAAATACTCAGGGTGCCCAGGGCTTTCTTTAAGAAAGCCTCTCCTCTGAGGACAATGGAGATGTCCATGTACAGATAAGCAACTTCATGGTACTCCAGAACCCACAGCACTTGTAATATGGAGAGTCTGACAGGCCCATTATGTTATAGGTGTCATGAAAGGATAGTTTTCAGGACAGGGTGTGGCCCAGAAGGATATTAGGAGGTCAAACACATATATGTTAAAAAAAGAAAAGAGGAAAACAACCACAAAAAAAAAGCATCTCCTATCCTTCTTGGAAGTACTTGAGGCATTAAAGTGATATTATCATCTAAATCATAGTGTCAGCTGAGGGTTTCATTAAAAAAGACCTGCTTAGCCTTCTCCAGAGTAGGGGGGACTCTGTTCTTTTTTAGGATACAATTTATTCTCCAGCATGAAACTTAGGCAAACATCAAAACAAAACAGTTCCCCTGCCTACCACAGGTAAGGAAATTGAAGAAACATATACTCCCCACTGTCTTCTCTTTAATCCCTCTGTTGCAGGATCCTCTATTCCCCCCTGCAGCTCTCAGTCAGAACGGAGACACTTGCTGATTTTTATAATCACCGGTTTCTTTCCCAGTAGGTTTTATAATTGAATGTGTGCAGCTGACTGCAGGCTAAGTGGGCCCTAAATGGCCAAGCTTCCTTGTTAAAGAACCAGTGTCCCTTCAGTAGACTACCCTTGTCATTGTGAAGGAGTGCCCTCCTACAGCCCTCTCATGGACCACCCCATTTCTTTCATAAAATTCCTGCAATTTTCTCTAGGTGACTTGAATTATTTAATTCTGTGCAAATCAGGCTAATGGCCACATTGCACATATCCATCTACCAGATTTAGCATTTGCAACATCAGCAGAAGACAAATAGCTCTTTTTCTTTGATCAGCTGTATCACAGAAGAGGATTTTTTTAAAAAAAAGCAAAACCACCAACCAAACAAAAACCCAAAGAAACGTGTGCTGAAGATAATTTAATCAACACTTTTCAAAAATAAACAACCCATTTCTCTTCTTGTCCTTGCTTTTCTCCAGATGTGCTCAGATTCTGTCTTTGGAAACACTCAGTGCAGTGAGATGCAAGAGAAAGACGTTGTCACAAAGTACTGTGGATTTTATGTGAGCAAGGTATACATTTACTTTAGAAACTGCTTGGGTTCCTGTCTGTCCTGACTTATCTAGGCTCCTGACTTAGACACCTCTGCTAACTGCCTATGCTTAAGAAGTATGTCCTGTAGTTCTGAATTTCTAAAAAGGACACAATACTTTTCTATTTTACACTGTTACTGAGAAGATAAATACACTAGAAAAGAGTCTGGCTGAAAGATGGTAGTAGAGAAGATTGTTAAGATAGATAGTTAATTCAGTGAACATAATAATGTACTATTGTCTCTTGAATAAAACACTTAGTTCATCTTGACCTCTAAACACATTTACTTCATTATTTGAAGGCAAAATTAATTATTCAGTTGCTTTTTAATCTTTTGAAACATAACATTTAATCATATGCATTCGTGCATCTGTAAAGTAAATTTTGTGGCATGGTGCAGTAAACTGCAAAATCTGTTACATCAGTTAGTGTTTTAAAAAATCACAAGAATAATCTGGTTAGGCACTACAGCCTGCTAAATTTGCTACTAACGAGTAATACATGCCAAATAGGAAAAGTAATGTTCAAAGAGGGAAAACTATTCAATACTCCATCTCTCTGTGACATCTGCAGCTGAATTGCTGGTACCAGCTCAGAGAAAACAAATCTTTTATTTTGTCTGGCCAATCATCATAACAAATCACATAGCTTATTATCTTGGATTCAAACTAAACCACAACATAAAAATGGAAAACGTTTTTTTTCTGATAGAGCACTAGCAACAGATAATGATTTGTTGCTTTCTAGTCATGTTCCTTATATGTATCATGTTTTTCTGAGTACAGGAAATAAACATATTTATAGATCAGTATATAAATGAAACTGTAGATCTCAGTCATGTTTCTGTATTAAACCAAATAAGCTTGCAAATAAGGTAAAGTTAATATTAATTTTAGAGACACAGAAGTTCATGAATTATCCCCCAAGTAAATGGTGGAGTACCCCTCATGTTCGGTTACATTTGAAATAATGGAAATTTGCTTAAAATGAATTCTAATGCAAATTAGAAACACTATAAAGCAGCTGATTTTCAGTTATCTTATGGTAAGTAACCATTAGAAATATCGTTCAATACGATCATATCTATGTATTTTCTCAACAATGTATTATTCTTTTAGATGATTTTAGGAAAATGACTATCTGAAATTTATATTAGTTTGTTTATATTCAGCAAGTCCAAGGGTGAAAAAAAATACAGGGCAAGTAAATAAGAGGAATCTGTATAGCTATCTTGCTGAGGTTATAATTGTATTTTGACTATGGTTCCTTGTTTCTGCAGTACTAACACATAGGAAATTGTATTACATTAAATAATAATTGTTTTTCTAAAGGGATAAAGTTCATTTCATGCTGCAGTATGTTAACTTAATACAGTAACACACTACTGCATTAATACGTTTAACTCAATTTTATAGAATGCCTTTATTGCAGAGATCTATGGAGCTGCATAGCTTGACTTTGCCAGGCTTTGTAGGAACCTCTTCATTATTTTCAATTTACATGGATATATGTCTCTTGAGGTGCACTTTAATTTGTGAATTCAAAGCCTCAAATAGCACCTGTGTTCCCATCAAAACATAAATTACATATACAAAATTAGATCCAAATGATTGTATACAAGAACACAGTCAAACTCCTCAAAACCAGCTTCTGTTTAACCCCAGAGATGCTTGAAGATTCCAGGTACTTAAGGTGCCAAGACTAATTTTCCCTAGGTCTCTAAAATCAGCTTCAGTATAAACCCTAAAGCCCTGCCAGATGGATAGTGCTGATCAGTGGGACATGTGGCTCACAGCCAAACTCTGCCAGATGCCCCTCAGTAAAGGTATTTCTCTTTCTTAGAGGTCATGCCTTGGTGAGCCTGCTCAGGTCCATGTGGAGAGAGTGCCCTTAGTTCTGGCACACAGGTCCATGGCCAGGACAAATGTATGGGGGAACAGATTGTCAAAACAAAGATATAAATGCTAAGAGCACGGCCTCACCTTACCTCTGATTTCCTTGTTAGCCGCTGTTTATTCCAATTTGCTGACTCACCATCAAAAGAATAAAGACGTTTTCTCTAATTAACATATTTCCAAAAGGCCACCTACTTTTGGGGATTATTGGCTTAGGTGAAAAAATGCTTGCCTCTTTTAGAAATGTTTTAGTGTGTACTTGTAGGGGTTTTGGCAAGGAGAGGAAGAAGAAGGGAAGGAAAATTACATATTCTGCCCGTTTTTTCATGCAGGCTGTGAATCAGAAATACTAGCTGTTACCTTTAGGAACACATGATACAGTCTTCTGATACCTAACTGCTGGACCAGCATTTGCAAAAGTCCTCCTCAACAATTAATGCTAGAAATTAGTGCAGTTTTATTTCTCTCCTGGCTCTATGGGATGAGTTCAGTTATTTGCCTGGAAGAGGATTTTTAAAGAACTACTCTGTTCAGTGGTGTGAGAGAGCTGCAGAGACACACACGCACACACACACACACACACACACACACACACACACACGCACTCTTGAGATCTTCAGTGCCTGAGGGCATTTCCTATTTCTTGTAACAGTGAACTTATCTGTGCTCCTTCAGAGGAGCAAAAAACAAGATCAAATAACTCCCACTTTATCATTAGCCTCTGAATGTTTCTGTGCTACCTTTTCCTGTCAACCAGTGAGGGCTTCGTTCTCCTTCCCTGTCCCAGGTGATTAAACACTATGATTTCTCTTAGACTGAGAGCTGCTTTTGGGTTAGGAGTATTAAAAGCTAATCACAAGGAACAGTCCTACGTGCAAAATCTTCAGTGCTTTCCTGTCCTCATTATCAGTGGGATAATCAACTTAATTATTGAATCAGCTTTTTTCCAAAGAACTCTCTGAAGAAAACAAAACAAAGCAAAGGCTGTTTCGTTTCCTCAGTGATACCTCAGGGTCACCTGAAACAAAGCATTAATAGTCCTAATTTTCCAAGGAGTCAACAGTCTCTCAAGTAATTTAAATCATCTGGCCATAATTTTCAGAAGTGATGACATCTATCACCTTCCTGTATTTCCAGCTGTGCAGGGTGAGCTTTTTAACCCTGATCAAGAAAAGTCAGGCAGAGTATGTGTCTAGGTCACATAGAAAACATGCATTTTGTGCATGTATATCCATATATATTTCTAAGCTGTTAACCACTGTAACATTCAAACTCTTCCTGTACCTCTGTGAAACAAGCTAGTACCATTCAACACTATTCTACAAATAGGTTCTTTTAAAAATTTGCCATCCGAATTCCCTGGTGACTTATTTCCCTAAGCAATTTCTGAGACCATGTCCCACATCTGTAAGCAACTCAGGTACATTTAGCACATTAATTCTCACTGAAAATGAGTGGGATTTTGACATCTGAATTTCTTATGAGCTTTTGCAAAATGTATCCTAAATAACTTGCTAAAGGTCACAGAGGGATCATTTAGTGAAATTAGGAGTGTTACTTTGATTTCCTGAGGTCCCATCTGGTATTCTTACTACCTCCACAACCTGTCTTAGCAATTCTAACATTCCTCAGAAATCTGTATTTCTGTTAATAAGTTAGTAGAAAACAACAGTTTCCTGATGTGGCTGTCTTTTTAGCATAAACCAAGAACCTGTTTGCAGAGAACCCATCCTTTAATGAAAGTTTAGTCAACACAGATATTTTTTTTTTTATGAATACAATGTTTAGGATGGTAGAGTAGTGCACAGCAGAGAGAGACTGCTTGTGTTCTTCTGATTTAATTTTAGCAGGTGCATAATGCTCTCTGGATATGGGTTTAAAGGCTTTCACACAACTGATCACTCCCTCCTTGCACTTTCTATCCTATTTCCTTTACCCTGTGATATGCTGGTTATTTCTGAAATTATTTAGGATACATGGAGTGTGTGATAGCCATATGTTTCAAAATAATTCCAGAGTTATATTATTCTAAGGCCGAATATGAGCCCAAAGTGCATTACAAATTTACAATTTTTGGAGAGGTGGGGGAAGGGAGGGGAGTTATATGTATAACCACTAACACCTAGGGAAGCTGAAAAGAGTTCTGAGCTTTTGAAATGCTGTCATGAACTTAAGAAGAGTCACTCAAAATTTTAAACAAGTTTTAGTACTGACGAGATTGGCTTCTCTGACCTCACAAGTATGAGAAACACAGCTTAGGTAAAACCATCCACTAAGAAAGATCATTTGGATTATAAATTAGTGTATTAGGGAGCATCCTGGGAGAGGATGTAAAAATTGAAAATAGGAAACATTTGCCCTGTAGCTAAATTCTTCATAAAATTTAGTCCGTCTCCTCAGAGAGTTTCGATTTAAGTTTTAGACGAATATTTTTCATAAAATTGCATATGGTAATATTTTTTTCACTTGTCAGCTGAGAAATGAAGATTCAAAATATACAAGGAAGGCTCAAAAGTTGTAGAGGGTTTTTTCAGCTGTGTTGCATATATGTAGATAACTCATACATAAAAATATGTGCATATATATAAATGCAAATAGATATATACTCCATAATACTACCTATTTAAACTGTAAAGCTGACAAATTCAATGTGTTTGTTAAACGAGACAACAATTACTCTGCAAATACAGCTACTGAAGCCAATTGTAAAACTCCTGCATATTTTAGTATGGGAAGAATTCAGCTGAGATCATATTGATTAACCTCTATTGTTTAAACATTGAATTCCATCCACTATGTAAACATAAATTTGTCAGTACCTAAGGCATCTACTTGACTGTTAGCAGTGACTGGGTACCGCAAAATAGCAGTGTTTCAAAATCCAGTTTGTCTGTCTAGCCTCTTCTTTAGATTTTGTGAAGTATTTTTCTTGGAACACTTAAAAGTGACAAATTTTACACCTCAAGAAAAATTGTAGCTGGTGGATAAAGTTTCTGGACAGAACAAAACCTCCAGTTTCAGTTACCATTCAAGGAAACACCTTCAGTTCTTCCCTTCCTTGAATTTTACTTTTGTCTAATGTAGGACATACACACTCAGGTAAATAGCCTTAGGTTTTGCTTATCCTGTTGTTATTGTTAACTGTGGTGAAGACATGGCTAATGCTCTTACAGAAGTTCCAGACTACATGGTAATTGAGTGACCAAGAAATGAAGCAGCCTGTAGTATCCCCAAGGTCTGAGGCTCAATAGATTTCTGATGTGCAGTAGTTCTTTCTCTGAGTCTGTGGTATGTCTATGCCACTACAAGGTAATATGCCAACACTTGGTTTCTTTGTCCCACACACCTAATAACCTGATAACAGTTTCATGCAGGGGAGTTGTGATGGTCCTCACAGTTAAGGTCTCAAACATTTGATAAAAAACTTTGGTAAAGAACATGGTTTCTATGGAAATGCCAGAGTTGCACAAGTAACAATTGGAAGATGCAGCTAGAAAGTAGGGTCCCACGGATGTTAGACTGCACTTTTCTGAGGCTGGACTTCCCTACCTTGAGCAATTCCATAAAGAAGCAATAGAGAAGCCATTTTCATGATGCATGCACCAAGAAGAAAGGTCTGACAAAGGTCATAGCTGCAGGGAGGGGGAAGTAACTCCCTGATGACCCTCAAGCCCACTGACCCTTTTCCAGAAGACTCTGAAAGTACAAATTAAACATGTACTGAAAGCAATGGGATTCTAGAAGCATAGAATGTGCATAACACCTAATTAGCCTAATGAGCCTAAGTGCCCACCCAGAGGAGGGGCAAAGGATTATAAAAAGACATAAATCATATCCCCAAGTGATGTGCTCCTCCAGAACTGGACATCTAGGCTGTCTGGACCAATGCTGGAACCAGGACTGGTGAAATCTTTCTTTTTTGTTTGTCCTTATTTCTCTTTCTCTTTTCTCTCCCACTCTCTATCCCTATATCCGTGCATATATGGCAAGGCTTGTTGAGGCATGTTTAAGGCTTGTCAGGATGTGTTTATGGCTTGTCAAAGCATGTAGAACTTGTCAATATATGTTGCAATATTTGCAGTTTGTCGTATGTTCGAAGGTTTACCACTTGTTGCAGAAGTTGCAAGACTTACTGACAAAAGTTTCATACCAATATCTGTTGTGAGCAAATAAAAATGGAGTTTTGTGAATTGAAGAATCCCAGGTGTCATTTCACCTTAATCCTGAACCTGGGAATTGGCAAATCTGAGTTGTTGTCCCAAGAAATTTGGATGTGACAGGAGTACATGTCATTAGTCCTTACAATCCTGTTTGTGCTCTTTAGGTTGCCTGTGCTTGGTGAATCAGGAGGAAGCAAATTGCACTTACAGAAGGGAGATCAACCACCACACCTCTCTGAGCAGCAATATTGGCTGGATCACTGGATGAAAAGGCAGATCCCGGGTGGCTGGCTCAGCTACAAAGACAGCTTGCTTTTTAAATATGCTTTATTCTCTTTTGCGTACAGAGCTTCTGTTACATCTCCTAGAAGCTGGCATTATTCACAGTGCATTTTTAATAGCCATCTTCTTTCACAGTAAATGATGAAGTCCTCTGTTGAACTGAATGCTAGAATTTAATTTCTGATACCATATTTGTTGGGTTTCCTAACCAACTGTATAATCTGATGAATACTTGTAATGAAACAAACTAGCCAGCTTTTAAACAGAATTTAAACAAAATAGAATCCTGCTTTCCCAAACTAGCACATATTTGGTTTGGGATTTTGTACTTTTCACTATAATACCACCACAAATCATCCACAGGAAATAAAGAAGATATAATTCTGGCCAATACTGCTACTATTTAAAGATAAAAAATTCTTTGAGGTCTTTCTTGATACCTATGAAAGAACAATTTCAACCTTTATTTTTAGGAACAGAAAAGATATCAGAGCTGAAGACAGTCCTGTTGAAGTCATAATCAGATGCTTTTACCACATCCAGTTTCCCTGGCATGGCAAACTACCATGGACTGATATTTCTATTTTTTTTTTTTTTTTTTTTTTAATTTGTCTAGACTGGGCTTTTTGTGGCACCAGGATTGATTTTCTCTTTTATTTTCATTCCTGTGTCATCTGTAGTTTGACTCTTTGTTTGCCCTAGCACTATGTGCATAAAACTCATTTGATCTCCAAGTTCCCCAAGAGCCTGTCATCTCATTGAAATGTGAAGAAAGCAACAAGAAAAAGCTAAGGCTCAGCAAGAAGTTATTACAGAAAGAAAACACTAGTAGGGGCTCAGCTATCTTTCAGATGTAAGAGCTCTTTGAAGAGTGGGAGGAGAGGTTATTCCTAGCAGGGCAGCCTTAAATTTCTGGATCTCCTGGAAAGCTCTCAGTGTTAGCACTTGTGTACATATACAAGAGGTGTACATTCACCCACACTCAAGGTTTATAAGTCCTGCTGACTGGTAAATGGTAGAATTCCATAGGAGATCAGGGTAGTGATAAACTACGAAGCTCTCATTTTTCACTACAACAAAGTCAGGTACCAGTTTTCCTTTTCTGGAAACCAGCCAGCAGTGAAAAATAACTTTTAGAATTATTTTAAAATAGGAGTAGGTGAGGAGTGCAGGGTGAAAATGATTGTGGAAAAACAGTTCTTTTGACTCAGGGAATATAAATAAGTCTGTTTGACCACCAGTATCTCATCTGATTTATGAGAGCCCAGAAGTCACAACTCCAGAGGGCAGTTAAAATATTTTATGTGACTGATAATGACCACACTTTCACCTCCTGAGGTAGAAATGTCTCCTTTGTATTCATTAGATCAGAAGTGACTCTTTCCCATAATGTTGTCCTTTCACCACTGCACTCTTTATATCCTAAAGGAAAAACATTTTTTTTGTTTTTTTCTTTTTAAAAAACAAAAAGTTTTATGTTTAGAAAGAAGGCAACCCATACAAGAAAACAACTGAGATCTGAATACAGTCAGAGAGAACTGCAATAATAATGAATTACAATAACTGCCATGAGTTCTTTCACAAAAGCCCCCCCAGACAGAACAGGCTGGCTTATGTACATAGTTCCTGTCTGGCACTCTTTTCTGTAGTTTAAAATATGTAATGTTGTCTGAGTTGAAGCTATAAGGGAAGGTAAGTGGTTCTAGTCTGATACCACTCTCCCATCACTGCTATCTATTCTATTGTTATAAAGTAATGTTAAAAAGTATTTTTTTTTTCTTTGTTTTACCTTTTTTAAGCTCCATGCTTTTTGTACCAGAAGTCAATAGAAATAATTTTCCTAAATAATTGTGAAGCTTTCAGAAACTGTGCACTATTAGTCCTTATTAGGGACTGGATTCATATGATGTACAACACATTCATGTAGCAATCCTGAAATGAAAAACTACACATTTCAACACCACCACAGTAGAATCAAAACACTGTGAAGCAGGAGGAGTAAAGGTTATGGAAAAACTCCCAGGTGTTTGAATTCTGTTGTTAACTGCTTTACCTAGTTCTGCTGAAGGGCAAAAGAGAAAATCGTTCTTTCATATGTAAACTGTGTTCTAAGACCCAATCAAAACTAATAAACATCCAGAAATTATGGTTTAACAACATGTAAGGGAAAACTTAGTAAACAGAAGTTGCACAGTTTATGGATTACTAGTAAAATGAACGGTAAACCTCAGATCTTTTTTCACAACAGCTACCCTAAGAAATATAACTAAGCCCTAAAACCATCATCTGATGAAAGAAACATGTAATGTTTCATGTTATCAAATACATGATCATGACCTTGACTGCTTCATCTCAGGATATTCTGAATCCAGATTAATAAGGATAAGGAATGTGTAAGACTTCAACACACTCTCAGGTTTCCAGTACACATAAAAGCTGGTTTTATATAAAAGTAGTCATTACACACTAGCAGTTTATTAAAAATAATAAGAAAAAAAGACCTAAAAACTTAAAGTCCTCTAAAGTAGTTTGAAAATCCCTGAACTTAATGTCATTTAGGAGCTAGGAATAGCTTTCTGTTTGAAAAAAAGTCATTATATTACTATGTAATACTATGAGTAGATTTCTATTCTTGCTTTATTCTAATTTCTTATTCTTACAATTCTTACTTTACTGACTTGGAGATTAGTAGTTTGCAAACAGCATTTAACCTTTCAAGGTTCAACTTTTCAATGTGTTAACACAGTCATTTTAATTAAAATGATAATGCTTTCAATTGCCAGACTTCATTTTTATTTAAGTTGAACACCATTCATACATTTTAAAGCCATGAACATCTTCTTTAATATCATTTGATTTGTATTGATTTTATCTATGAACTTTAATGAAAAATATCAAATTAGAATCAGTATATGATATAAAAGCTAAAAATAATCAAAACCAGTTACAATTCACATAAACTTCTCCACCGGGACAAGTTTTCTGAATGAAGCCTACGGGAAGATTTGTGTAGATAAGGTGGAAGAATAATAAAAGAGAAAGTTAGATTTCCCCACCTCTGAAATATTATGTGTTATAGTCTGGATTTTAGGAGTCCTTAAAACATTTTAGATCAAATATTTTAATTGAAAAAGACAAATTTATCTCTGTATATGTTGTATTATGTATTAGTATTTGGTGACTATATCTGGTGACCTCAGTTCTGTCAGAACACAGCACATCACTTGCATTTTTCTGCTAGTATAATTTGGGAATGAATTACAGAAGTAAGAGAAAACTGGTGCCCGAAACCACTGTGTACAGCATTCCTTTCATATTTCATCCATTTCCATCAGATGCAGAGGAATACTTCTCATTTAGCTATTGCTAAAATATTAAAATCTATTGTTAAAAAGATCAAAATCTACAAATAACAAAATAAAAAATCCCAGAGCAGTATGCTTTCATTTGCTGGCAAAGGCATGAGTTGCTTGGCTTCAGATTCACTGGCTTACCTCCCATATATAACAACGTTTGTGTCTCATATGCACATCCCCTAACAGTGATGTCTCAACATTTCTGCTTAAAATCTGACTTTTGGTCTCTATTTCTTCGCACTGAGCTTATATCTATAATGCCTGCTAATGTAAAGACAAAGAAACTTTTCTGCAAATCTTTATCTGGAGCTCCTCAAAATATCTAAATACCTCAAGAGCACGTCATATTTCTGCCTTCAGGCTCTCTTCCACCTCTGTTTCCATAAGACACTACAAAGTTCCACATTTTTTACTTTCACCTCCCCACATTTCCTACAATATTCAGCCATCCTTGACTCCACTGCCTTCTGCAGTATTGTCAGACATATGTTGAAAATTCTGGGCTGTTTTGCCTCAAAAGCACAGTGTTTCTGGATAATGTTCCTGGGACTGTGGAATCACTTTTAGTTTCTGAAATTTTATGCTGCATTTGAGTCACATCTCCAGGCTCTTACTTACAATTATTATGTCTGGGAATTTATCTTCTTGCTGAAGGTTGACTTGAGATCCCTGTGACTGCAAGGATTAGTGCTCTAAGAAAATATTGTGAGTTGGCACTATTATTTCTGTGACCATAGGTGCCTGCAGTGTAATTGCAAGGTGGAATTGAAGAACACATAGCCACTTGACTTTCGGGTCGTTTAGGGTAAGTCTGTGCTTCATTTTCTCTCATTCAACAGGACTATGGAGATTCTTCTTCTATTAATATGTGTGCAATATACAGCTTACTGACATAACTGGCCAAAGCTTGCCAAAAAAACCCTTTCAGAAGAACAACTTAAAACATTTATAAAATTTGAGAGCAGCTTTTCACTGAAACAGAAGGTTGGGGGATAAAACCTCAAAATTCTTGATTCTACCATTTTCATATAAAAATGTTTTAATTTCTTCTTTCAAGAGGAATTCCATTCCACAGTTTCTTTTGATTTAATTAAAGCACAGGGACATAAAACGGAGTGGAAGGTTTCATATTTGGTGAAATAACATATTTTCTCAGTCATAAATTATTGAGGGAGATTTACAGTGTGCTATTCAATTTAATAACATTTATAAAGGACTTAATTTCAGGTCATCTCAGAAAATTATCTTCCAACATTTGTGTTTGGTTTGAGTCTGGCTGGCAGTCAAACACCACACAGCTGCTCGCTCACCCTCACCCCCACCCAGGGCATGGGGGAAGGAATTGGAAGAGTAAAGGGAGACTCATAGGTTGAGATAAAATCAGTTTAATAATTGAAATAAAATAAAATAAAACAATAACAGTAATAGAAAGTACAAATAGGCAATGCACAATGAAATTGCTCACTACCTGTGGACTGATACCCAGCCTGTTCCTGGCTGGTGATCCAGAAATATCAAGATCCTGTAATCGCAATCCTAGAAGCGAGAAAAAACTGCCCCCTTCCTGGCCACCCCTCCTTTATATGCTGAGCATAACATTACATGATATGGAATATTTTATTAGCAAATTTGGGTCTGGTGCTCTGGCTGTGCTCCCTCCCAGCCTTTGTATACCTGTGAATGGGCAAGACATAGGGAGTTGAAGAGTCCTTAAAATCTCAGCAACAACTGAAAATATAAGTGTATTATCAATATTTTCATACCAAAGCCCACACTGAATCCAAAGCACAGCACTATTGTAGCTACTAAGAGGAAAAATTAACTTTATTCCAGCCAAACCAGGACAGTGTTCATGCAACAACAATGAAAGTAATTTATATGTTCATCCCCATTTTAGTTCCCAGAACATTGATTTGGACTGCAGCTTGGAGTGCGGATTTTCTTTATATATATATATATATATATATATAGTTTCATGTCACCTGTCTAACACGTCAGATACTTCTTGTAAACCCCCAGATAGTACTATACAAATAGCTGAGATTTTATCATTGTTGAACATCCATTATAATAGCAAATAAAAATCAAGTGATGGGCTATAACAGTCACTTCTGAATATGGTAAGGTTTTAAAGCAATCTGCTATTGTATAAGTATCCTGCTCCCAGCTCCGACTCTGCTCAGTCTTTGTGAAGATGGTTTGAGTGGCTAACCCTGAGCTGATGAGCTGATGAGGGAGTCTATAACCTTTCCTCTCTGGGTAGCATGGACACGTCTTGGATGTGCTCCCATACAACAATTCCTCCAAAGTCAGTGTATCATTAGTAACATGAGATGTGACAGGTTGGAATAATATTAAGAAATAGACTTAGTTAACAGGAAAAGAAAAAAAAAGGTCATCTGAAGGCTTTGCGCTGATGCCATTCAGCCTGACCCAATCTTTTCTGAGCCTATTATGAGCAGAATAGATCCTTACTGAGACCCAGCTTTCTCTAGTTCTCTCAAGCTGGGTAGCAGAGGCCATTTTCTAAATTGTGAACTTGGAGATAACAATGCAGTCAGCCAAAAAATGAAGCTTGTACCTTTCAGCAGCCTGCCTACAAACACATGCTTGCTATGGTTTTGCCACATTCTGTTCACCTCGGATAGTTACATTAGTGTTTTCAGATATGATGTAATTTCCCACAGTTTGTTCAGAAGTCAATTGTATGTTATGATAAGACTAATACCAACCATATATAGGTAATCAATCAAATTGGCTTTGCCAATTTGATTGCTGAAGTTACTGATAGTAAGAGTTGGTCTAGCCATTTGCATTTATGCTAAGGCGTGTACACTTTTGGGGAAAATGAAGGTCTTGGGAACTGAAATCATTCTTTGAAAGAACAGTCTCAAGGAATCTCACAGACTTTGTACTTTTTAAAATAAACACATCTATATTAATGTAAATCAAAGAAATGTCAATATTAGTAAGAGCAAATCTACTTAGAATAGAGAAATATGAAAAATAAGACCAACCAAGCATACAGTGTATATCTTTTAAATGTATAATTAAAATGCTTCTCTTCCTATCTTTGTAGTCCAAGATTGGTGCTTAAATAGTGCTTCAAATAGTAAGGTTTCTTGTAGAATCATGCTGCATGAGTTTTTAAGACAGAAAAGTTATTAGTGAGACAGATGCATCAAAAAAATGACCCTGTTTTAATATAACTACAATTGAATTCATTCAAAACAGATCAATAAGTGTTTCATTTATTTTTCTGGTATTCCACACAAGCAGGATTTTGTCAATACATTGTATTGGTTGTCAAAAATCACATTCAGTAATATTGAATAATTTCATTGATACTCTGTTATTTTCAAAACTCATGGAAAAGGTCACGCAAGTTTACATTTGTTTTCTAAATCTCTTGAAAAAGTAAATCTATACTTGAAACAATTAGTTTTCAAACATGAAGTCCTTCTTAAAATGAAATAGATTTAGAAAAAAAGTCTGGGCATTGTTTTCATGTTTGCTAAAAAGATTCATACCTGCAAGCATACTTTAATCCTTCCAATACCTTATATTTTTGCTGACCTTTTTTAGAATTTCATTTTATTTATCTGATCTGTGAAAGTACCAGAATATCAGAAATTAACCTTTGATTAAGTGCAATCACAATAGAAATCAATGCAGTAGTTTTTGAGGAATAATGAAGCAAAAGAACAACTTTTTCTTTTTTCTTTCCTTTTTTTTTTTTTTTTTTTTTTTTAAGCTTGTTGTACTGTTTCAAACATCACTGCAAAACAAGGCTGTCAAGGTGATCTATTGTTCTTTACCGTTCAGACTGTAACCATAGTAATTCACACACTTCGAAACCCTCTTCCTTAAACAAATAAAACAAACAGTCATAATCCTGAGATAGTGATTGATCAGGAGTTCTAAAATAAGTGTTAGCTCCATAAATAAAAACATCTGAGTTTGCTTATGTAAAAATGGTGATCTGAATTAAATCTTTAATAACACAGTCCTCTTCAAAAAACTTTGGATATCAGTTACCAGATACAGGGCTAGAGAGCTAGAACTGGATTGTCTCTGTTCTGGAACTTTACTAAAATAGCCTAATTAGATTTTAGATTAATAAAAAAATATTAGTGGAATTTCCAGTTTGAGATATTTCTATTTCCTGAAGCCCAGTAATGCAGTACCTAGCATGTGAATTATCAGCATCATTCAAACATATTCAGTGCCAAGGAGCTTCTACTGACTTCTGAATTGCCACATAAGGAACCTCTCTCCGTTGCCCAGTTTGGATTTCAAATTTGAAATGGAAAGGTCAGAGCGGAAATGTCATCACAGTGTCCTTTTTTGGGAGAGGCTGAGCTACTGACACTCCCACTGTGGAAGTTCTCAGAGTATCATAATTTGTGAATATTTTTGTGAAATGTCAAAACTTATACTAGCTTCTGAAGTTTTTCTATTAGTGACTCTGCATTTTATTCTTCTCTGTCATATTTGAGGGGGTGTTTTTTGGGGTTTGTTTTTTTGTGGTTGGTTTGTTTGTTTGTTTTGGGTTTCTTTTTTGTTTTATTTTTGTTTGTTTATTTTTACCTGTTTATTTGTATGAAGAGAGAGGGACTTTGGAGATTGTTTGCCAAACAGGCATGCCTGTGTAGGAAGGTATAGGTATTCATGAAAATACAACCCTGTGGTGTTCTTTTTGCTAAGAGTTTAAATGGTTATATTAATCTATTCTTTAGAAATATAAATGTTCACTTAAATTAGGAAATTACTTGATTAGATCATAGTCTCTTTCCTTAAAAAAATGGAGTAGACTTAAAATTGTCATGGAAAGAAATGTGGTTTTATTATGATCTATATCAGTTCAAATCCAAATCCAAACAAATTCCTGTGGTTTTATTAAAGAGAGTATAATCTGTCATTTTTACTGACACAATGCCTTCCAAGTTACTGGTAAATAGCAATCGTGTATATGAGTTTCTACTTATTTCGCAGAAAAAACTTTGCTATTACAGTGTGTCAAAGTTTTAAAATATTTAAACTGTTCTAGTTTTGAGAAAAAAAAAAAAAAGCAACAAATAAGTACCATGCATTTTTTGCAAATACCATTAAACTACTGTTATTAAATACAACTCAATGCTGGCAGAATTTCATATTCATAAATATTGGATAAACAACTTAATAAAATAATCAGAGCAACAATTTCTAAGTATATGACTTTTAAAATTAGATTTCTGTCATACCAACTAGAGATGAGATTAACTGGACAAAACATGCCTACCTATGGAAGAAATTAGATAAATGTTTTAGCATAATAGTAGCAGTTTAAGACTACAGACGTTTACTCTTCAATTAACTCTGTCTTTAATCCAAAAACTAATCTAGATTATTACTAGTAGTATGGCTATCCTGAGTTCACAATTTTCTCTAGCAGCCTTCTGTGTATGAGTTCTTATCCAGCAGATTCATACTTTGTACTGTGTTGTACCCTTGCATAAAGTGTGTCTGGAGACTGGTGACTGGCTGAGAATGGGTATCTGAACTTCTATTCATTAGGTTATGATGACTTTTATATTAGTTCTTAAAATATTCTTCTAAAGCATTATAACAGAAGAGATAATGTTGGGATGATGTGTCTATAAATGTATCAATAGTGGGTCACCATCCTTTCAAATAAAAGCATCTTGAGAGGCTGGGATGGCTGAAGGATGCTATGCCAAACTATCTTCCTCTAGTTGCTATGTAAAATATTGGGATTTACATTTCAAATTTTAGAGCACTAGAAATTCCTCATGAGCATGAAAAATTATCTAATACTCTTTAAAAACTCCAGACTGTGACATTCTAAACTGGGGAATAATAACTCACTTTGAGGGTAAGACAGCAAGATGCTACAGTCCAATTTTAAAGAAAGTTATAAATGATCATGTATGGGAGTATGCTGAAGAGATGAAAAAGTGCCAAATGCTAGGTACTAGTCACACTAAGGAAGGCTTAGGGATGGAAGCTAAGCAAGATGGTGAATGTAAAGCTAGAGAGTTTTCCATACAACTTCTTATCTGTAATTACAGTCCAGAGGTAAATTCTTCCTATAGTGAGACAGCAGTGCTGTCATAAGGCAATGGTGCAAATAGATATTCCTGCTTCAGAGACAACCTTCCTTCTCCCAAACTCCCCTATATCAAGCTTATATAATAGTAATAACATATGAAACAGGGCTGAGGCTTTACCACTTTAATATTATATTATCCTAAAATTATATTACTGCAAAGTGAAAATTCCATTAGACCTACATGGAGGTTGATAATATTAGAAATTATAATATACTCTATTAAATAATTTTAAATGTGTGAAAACTCTGTCACTAGACATGTACTAGCACATCTACACATTATTCAATTTTCTATCACTATACTATTAATTATCATCAATTTATGCAATATATTTCGCTTTATTGCCCAAACAATCAATTGATCTATCCAGTTAGGCACAATTTCCATATCAGTTCTTCCAGTAAATATAACTATATACTTAGTGCATACCTGGTGTGAAGGAAATAAATCTCCCAAAAGGATGAACTCTATTTGTATAATTATTTCTGATGTTTATTATTACAGTACATTCCTAGTGTTTAAGAAAAACTTGGCAGGAGAAATGATTTTCAAATTATAGAATGAGGCACAGATGAGAAACTTAGCATGATAATTTATAAAGCTACATTTCTTAAATATTGAAATGCTGATTTGATGACAGCTAAACTAGACTAACACAGTAAGTCATAAATGATAAGTTTTCAAAAAAACTGACTCAGAGTGGGGACCGTGGAGATATTCTCCTATGAGAGTTTCTAGTTATATGACATTGAAATTTGGTTTGACACAGGAAACAGTAAAACACATGTCTATTTGGAATACTATTACCTGTAAATTCCCTACTGTACTATTAAAAATAAATAAGTAAATAAATAAATAAATCCCCATGCATTTAAAACACCTAGGCTTCAAATAGGTACTGTGTGTTACGTGCACAGCACTAACAAATTCATTAAACACATTACATGCTTCAGAAGACCTTTTTTTGGACAACGATTCATGCAGTCATAAGTGATAATACAAATATGTTGTCCTATATTAGCATTCAGATAGTTTATCAATCCTGCTGATCATGTTTGTCACTTACAGGAAGCAAGTATTTTTGGTTGGGGTTGGCTGCACACCTTGCAATGTATAGGAAGACGTGGTCTCAAATGAACAGTGTATTGAGTACACGTGGAAACACTTTAGAGATAGGTTGGTGAGAAACATCTAAAGCGCTTTCTTGTGGGGTTTTGCCTATTGTACCATACCTATCAGTCAGTAAACAGACTGAATGAATTTTCGATAGATTATTTAGTGCTTTATTATAGCCTTTTCACATTGTTTTTTCCTGTTCCACATTGGCCAAATATATTAGTGTTGTCCACAGTCAACCACAACTTTTCCTCGTGCTATCTGATAAGCAGAAATTAGCTGGCTTGGATAAAACTAATTTCTAAGAAATTCAAAAGTTAATGTAAAAAGTGTTATCTCCAGTGTGCCTATTTTTATTCTGTGATGAGCTACAGATAGGCTTCTTAATTCAAGCTGAAAGGAAATGAGAAGGTGAAAGGAAATAAAATGAGAAAAGGAGTCAATGAAATGCTGAGAAGTTTGGTTTAGGAACACGACTTTAAAGACATAAGATCCTCTGGAGTGATATTTCAGATGGGGGAGATAGGTCATTAATGACAGATCTGGAGCAGGTGTATTACTGCAGTAGGCATACTAACTTTCATAATTGGAAGAAAGTCATCCTGCTGCCTGGCTTAATGAATAGAAATATACTCTAAATATTGAACTGAAAGGCTGAAATCTCGACTCAGCTTCCTTTCACTCCTGAATACAAAAGGCATTCCCCAGGGTTCAGTACGGACTCAGAGTAGGGATACTGAGTTGAAAAAGGAAATTTGGAGTTCCAGGTTCAACCTTTCAGTAGAATTAAAACTGACTTGTACCAAATTACTTACCAATACTAAATGCCTTCATCTGTGTGAATGCCCAGGCTGAGATCTTGGGCTGGCTTATAGATATTCAGTGGTTTCACCGCTTCAGTTACCACCCAGATTTGAAACGGGTGCCCAGCTTCTTAGCAAATCAAAACTGAGAACTATCATCTGCCAGGAATTGATCAGGTCAAATTAATTAGCACTTCTGAAAATGTGTCCATAAATTTTTCTTGATGTGATTAACATTTGGTCTTTGTTGGGACAGAGAAATTGAACCTTGATATAGATATCAAAGCAGAGGAAGTAGGAGTGTAGTAATATTGACAGATAAAAACAGACATGACAAAAATAACTTTTCATTTAGTCTATATAAGGGTGAGAAGGGGTTGTTTGGTATACATAGAAATCACTAGATTTACCTAGTTACGTTTTAGGAAAGATTTCTAATAAACAGAGAAACTAACTGAAACAACAGAAAAACTATTTTCAAATAGCCTATATTAATGTCAAATAAACTAATCTAAGGGCTTTTTTACACTATAATTTGATATGACTGGGAATACTGTATAAGCAACTCAGTGAATCAGATATTTCAGAAGAAAAATCCATCACAAGCACAATTGCTTTTGTACTCTCAGAAAGGGGTTCTTTGAGAGTCAGGGTTTTTCTAGCTCATACCAGTTGGAACAGTTCCTATAGCTAGCAACCTTGGCAATGCAAGCAATAGAGCTATAGTAGTGGGAATGCACATTTGAAAGAAGGAATACTTTTCAAACTTTCCTACACATGCAGTCAGTATGCAGTCTGACCCTAACAGCTTTTTGAAAGAATTCCCATTTATCATGGGAAAAAGATAGCTCAAAACCCTTGACAAAGTTGAAAAATTGAGCAAATCTAAGGAAAAGAAGAAAATTGAAGATCAAGCTCTTTATCAAATCCAGTGTTGCAGGAGAGAAATTAGCTTTGGTCCAGTTCTTCAGCTATAAATGTAGAAAGTTACCAGCTTCTTTATAGCACCTCAATCATAATTAAAATTACCACTAGAACAAAACGAATGCATATGAAGCTAGAACAACAAATAGGCTTCATCTGATACATCTCTTACAGTGTTATTGAGAAAATAAAAAAAGAAAACTGTAATGTTTTTAAATCATTGTCTGCTACTATTAATGACCTCTAGTCTTAGTTTAGAAATCCTACTCCAATTCTTTGGTGAGGAAAATGAAAAAAAGAGATAAGTAGACCTACATATATGCAAAGAGCCAGAGATGATAGTCTAGTTCTACTCCTAATTTCAGGACCTCTCTGATCATGATTTCAAGAGACAAGGTATTCTATTCTGCTAGCAGAGTAGTGGACTGTTTGTAATCCATTTGAGGAGCAGAGGAAGTGAGTATTTTAACAGTTTACATATATTATGTATATATACAAATGTGGAACACAGCCTTTCTATAAAAGACTAAAGTGCACCCATATTTTCCTTTTCTGTGCATTATGCTATTTGTAGTGAGATCTCCTGTTTTGTTTTGATGCACAGACAGATTTCATTCTCCATATTAGTAAGATAAGAATCAGTTTATGTAATCAGAGTTTCACATGATATAAAGTTGAAAAGAAATCAGAGACAGAAAATTTGTGTCTTTAAGGCACTGGCTGAGATTTTGTGTGTTACCCTGGTTTTAGCCATCAGCCAACAGCTTCTTCTAGCCCAACAGAGCTGATCATCTCAAACTGGATATTTCACTTAACATTTCATATGCTATATTTCATGTAGCATTTTCTAGATTGTCTTACTTAAGTCCATTATGCAGCTACTTCTTTTGTTTGCAGTGATGTGCTGTCATTTTTCCAGGGTTTCCATGATATATTTAGTATTTATCATTTTATTCTTTCTTACCCGGTTTTTGAATTCTGCAGAAGTCCTTCCATACTGGCATCTAACCAAGTACCTCTCAGATCACTACCATCTTTGGTAGCTGTAGGCTTGAAACCTATGCTGGTCAAAGAGATGGCAGACACATCTTTCTTTCAGGAATTTTGTGAATATTGTACACATCGGGAACACCCATGGTGTCTGAGCTCTACCACCAACCCTTGCTAAAACCATAGGTGAGAGATGAATGTCAAAGACAAATGGGAGTGGGCTCCGGCACAAGGGCAGTGAGCTGGGGGCAGCGGGTGAGGCTGAGGCGCAGGCAATGGCCCCCAGGAGGACCCGGCCCCACCATGCCCATCCAGGGCGAGCAGAACAGGGCTGCTGACAGAGATTGGCGTCAGCCGCAGCCGTCGCTGGGCACCAGGCCAGGACATGGAGCTGGGAGGGTTGGGGTGAGGTGCTGCGGGGCTGGGACCAGGCACCAGGGCAGGGCCCGAGCCTACACGTGGCAGCCAAGCCCCAAGGTGGGGAATCCCAGACAGGGTTTCTTACATCTCTTCCTGAAGATCTCTCTCGCATGACTAGGCTGATTATAGTAAACCTGGTGGTGGTGGACACAGGAAATACATATCCTATATGAAAGTATCCATGCTTTTATTAATCAGAAAAAATGTAATAATATATATATTAAAAAAAAAAAAATTACCCTTTTTAGAACAGCTTCCTTTTCAAACAGAAATCCTGTTCCATTGCCAAGAGCTGCACCTAGATTCTGCTTAAAGGTGACTGAAACACAGCTGCACTATTATGGTGAAAACGTCATCTTTCCACATAACTGATACAGAAACAGATGAAAAACTTCACTCTGTGCAGAAGCTTGTCTTTTTTTTTTTTTTTTTTTTTTTTTTTTTTTTTAATTTTGGTATGCACTGGCATTACTATTCAACTTTAGTCATAAAGCTCTCAGTTCTTCCAATACTAAGGTAGATCTCTATGTCAGCTGCTGTGGAAATGTCTCCATTCAAAATAACTGTGGGCACAGCTGACAAGATGCTAGAAAGCCGAAATGCTTGTGTTTGTTCACTGACACATATTTTTTGAGATATAAGTGTTGCGGTTTACCTTCATCCTTAATCTGGTGTGTTTATCAAGGATTTTTTTTCTCAGACTAATTCCATGAGCCTAAAAGCAGCTCTTCCATAGAAATTTATTGGTATGGAGAAGACACATATTTTGCTTAGTTCAGGGTGGAGATGAGATAACGTCATCTAAAGTAAAGGTATAACAACAGTATGGCTACAGAAAGGCGGCTCTGAGTATGCATTGTGCTCTTGGGCTGGGTCAGAAGTCTAGAAAGTTCTCTCTCAACAGAGCAGTCCTGTGTCTGCATGAAAACAAAACCATTTTCTGTACTGGCCCTAAATTGGACTTGGGAGGATGTGGGGAAGAAAAGAAGCAGCCAAGTAATCTAGAAAGGCATTGATTCAAAGCTTTTAACTCCTTCCACTCATCCCACAAGTCACTGTCAGACGGGGTGTTAACTCAGAAGTTTGAAGAACAGCCATGGGAGCTAAGTCACCCTTATCATGGATCTGGAGAGAGATTTTAACTCTCTGAACTCTCTTCCTCCTCCATGTTAGCTAGGCAAAGTCTGGTTGGTTACACATGCTTTCTGAAGGTGAAATTTGTCTTCCTCTAAAAGAATGCTGAGCAGACAGCTTTCGAATATCACCTCTTCTGGCTCTTCAAATGCTGCTGTTTCAGAAAGATGTTTGAGGGACAGGTGGTTTTTATTTTGCTCAAAATAATTCATCAATGTGCTAATTGGTATGCTGGGATGAGAATCCCTGCCTAGTGCAATGGATGATGCCAGAAACAGAAGCATGATGATACTGGTGGAGCTGATAGTTATGCAAGGGTGACTTTTTTAAAAGAAGCATGCAACTCTGAGACTCTTTAAGGCTCTGCCAGAGCTGTCTGAAAGTGAGAGCAAGAATTTTTTTTCCTGGAAAGTGATACCTCACTTAAACCATACTAGCATCAAGTGTGGTTTCGGTTTCTGTCCCTCTATTTCCCAAGGCAGAAAGCCTCAGCTTCTGCAAAACGTAACCCACATAACAGATCTTGTCAAATAAAGTATTTTATCAGCTGAATTATCTTACTGAATGTGACTCAAATAGCGATATGAGGCAGTGGATATTACTGAAACTTTATTACCCGTGAGTATTTAAAATACAATTGGTCCAATAGATAAAAGCTTATTGTGCATGATGGAATGGAGTAATGTCTTGTATCCTAGCTTTGTGCTCTTCTAAAGCCACTGTAAATATTGGAACAGACTTATTCTGAATTTGAAAATATTAAAGAAAAAAACATGTAAAAACCACATTTTTCATAATGACTTTGGACAAATTATGCAGGTAAGAAAAAAGAGATCTAACTCCTCTCAGTTCCTCAGATCCTCTCAGACTAAAAACCTGAAAATGTCTATGACTTATAGCTGGCAGTTTTGGTTGTTATTTTGTTGGGATATTTTGTTGTTGTTTATTTGTGTTTTGTTTTGTTTTGTTTTTTTAATCAAAATTGATTCTGCATATAACAGAATGTTCTGTATGCAGAGTATGCAGTTAACCACTGCTATTCACCACCAGTAACACAGATGGATCAACTGATTTAAGTTGTGAAACATATGGCTTTAGTAAGGAAGAAATGACAGCTGAGCTAAGTATCTTTGACAGACTAACTCTAGAAAAAGAATAAAAAGTTAGTTGCTTTGAAAATTGCCTTGCTTTTTTCAAAGCCCACACTCTTCACTTCACCCTCTGTCATCTTAATATCCATGAGTTCTGTTTCATGTAAGAAGTTTTTAATGTCTTTATACCTTTCAAAATTATATGAGATACATGGCCAGGAGCAACTGCCAGGATTAACACTACTGAGCACAGAACATGCTATTTCTTTCAAGTCAGAGAAACCAATTGCTTTTATTACATTAAAAACTGACCATGGATTATATCTCTTCTTCCATTACATTTAGCCTTTCTTTTAAAACTATTAGTAGTGTATAATTTCATTAAGGTCCAACTCATCTCCTTAAGAGAAAGCTTTCAACTGGTTCTGATTTTAAAAAAAATAAAAATGCCTAGCTAGTACTAATTACACTTAGTTTCATCAGTTGCTGAAGCTATAGTTCTGGGAAAATATTTCTGACACATAAATATTGAACTTTTAGAATTCTTTCTTAGTTTTGATAGTCTTCTTAGTCTTAAAATTAAGAAGAGGTGTCACATGACCCTAACTTTTATATTTTCATGCAATAAAGAGATCAGAAATTTTATACAAAATATTTTCATTTAGGTTAACTGATACAGAGAAGATACTGTAGTTTTTTTGTTTCCACAGAGCCTGACATATGTTCTATTTCAATGCTACACTGAGTTATGTAGTTTTGGTTCACACTGTTGTTTATACAATAGTAGCAATTAAGGTTACAAACTGTAAAAATAGGAAAGATCTATGCTATTAGATATCAGCTGTACATGAGGCTTTGAAACCGAATGATGATTCTGGAACATGAAAACACTAAGATATCATTTGTAGCAGAATGTTCCCTAATGGGAGAAAATGGATAAGGTATTCTGAGAAATTTCAGTGGCTAAAATAACACAAACACCTGATTCTGTTTCCACTCTCTCTTCTGTACGAGTTCTTTATATGAGTCCTGCACTTCTAGCATGTTGCATGTGCTCCAGGTATATGATGATTTCTGCAGTAATGTGAGGGATAAAAAGGCCTCATTACTCTAAGCAATATTACAAAACTCAAGAACTCAGTTGAATTAATTTTTTATAATCCAGTACATCTATGGATTTCAAATACAGCTATCAACTAGATGACAATGACTAAATATAGTATCTATAAGAAATATTAATATAACCTGATTACAAATGAAGGACAGTTAGCATTTTATTTTTTTACTGGATCAGTCTTTTACACTGTTTTGGATAGGATATAGACATGTATCTTAGAAACCTCTTTTAAACAAGAGACATTTATTTTTAAGGTTCACAAAAAGCTTTTACTCAAGCCATAGAAGTTTGAGTCACAGACAGCTATTAATTTGATGGAACTATTCTTCTAGAAAGTCATTATAGTTTTGCCTTGGCTTCCCTAGATAAAGGGTTACTCATAGTATTCACAGTGAATTATGGGAGTCCCAGAGGTATTTCAACTCTAAATAAAGTCTTTCACAACAAGGAACAGAGAAAGGCACTTGGTAAAACTTCATTGTCTAGTTTAGAAGTATGAAATTGTTGCTTCTGGATTTGTACTAAAATCTGGGCAAGAATCTAGACTGAAAATTTGTAATTTCTTAAAGACTTAACTGCTGGAAGTAGGGGCTTTGCCTTATCTCAAAGATAAGGCAATGTGATGCTAGTATGGCAGCTGTGTGAGTACCTTAAAGCTGACATGGAAGAAAATTTGTGGCCTATTTGGATGGTCATTTTTTCCCCTTCATTCCAGTTTCTTATTCCTGAAGGAATAACAGCTTTAAACTTCCCAGGATCATCTATTTGAACATCAAACGAATGAGCATCATTGAAATACCTGCCTGTTTTGAGGAGGAATATTTGTGTAGGCCACTAATGTCTGCATTAATAAAGCTGTACCTCAATGAAATAAAAATGCTGCAGTTAGGTTTTCAATATTCTTGCAAAGAAATACTGTGGTATATCACACTAACAACTCATGTCCAGTGTTGGCCACTGTTATGAGATTCTAGCATCAGAGGATCTAATATTATGAAGTAGGGAGCATAATACACCAGAAATGTTCTCTATTTTGTTTACATTTTTAGATTTTGTTTACTCTCAACTGAATTAAAATTGTTACTATTTTTTTCTGATATATTTTCCATATGCTGGAGGTTTTTTGCAGTTGTGATTTTCATATAACACACTGGACTGTTGTCACATAATTGGCATTGACATAAATAAAATGTATTATGTCTTTAGTATAACAATTGAAGACATTATTGGTCATTGATACAAATAATCTATTTTCAGAAAAAAAAATGGATTCTCTGTTTCATACACGGTATCATAGTTCTCATTGTTACACTGAATGAATGCATCATGTGAAATGAAATCCAGTGATGTGACCAAAACATTTTCTTCTGAAGACATAGTGCACTGCAACATTTTCAGTCTTAAGTGATTATTATTTGTTGACTTCTCTACACACAGAATGCTTTTTTGGTTGTTTTTTTTTTTTTTTTTTTTAGATGCTACAAAATATTCTACGTAGATTTTTGAGGAAAGTTAAATTTAAAACAACAAAAGTAGACTTATTTCAGAAGCTACTGGAATTTACTGGCCATTTTCAGAACTTTAAAAACAAACCTAAGTTTGAGACACAAGTATAAGCCTATTTGCTTAGCATCTGTGGGAAGAAAATGCTTCTCAGTGTAGTAAAAAATACTGTACACTAAGGAGAAATATTTTTTCCCAAGGACATATCATAAATATGTGTACATAGTTGTCTGTGTGTACAATTATGATACACTTTTTACTTAGCTGTATCACATGATTTAAAATATTTATTATAAACTCTTATGTGACATAAAAGAACAGTTCAATATGACTAATAAAATCTGTCAAGACTGAAGAACTAACACAGCTAAAACATAAAATCATAGAAACACAAATCACAGTAACAGTTAAGTAGAATAATTAAATGATGATAGACTAGCCATATACAGTACATGCAATTCAAATTGAAATAAGTGTAACCAGATTTTAACAACAAAGAGAAAGAATTGAAAACTTGGAAATTCAGTTATTTGGCAGAGAAGAAAGATTCTTCATATGCTGGTCATTGTATGGGGTCTGATCTGATTCATGTAAAACTGGATCCAACTCACAGCTCCAAAGGGAATAGTCAAAACTAGATAGAGAGTTAGAGCAGTAACTGTTAAAAGCAGAGCTGAAGGAAGAGATTTGGTGTCCTGGCATATGCCACACTCTTGTCCTTATGCCTTGTCCAGCTTTTCTTATATTTACTTCTCTCCCCTTTGCTGTGGACTAGGTAATTCCTCATCCAGGATCACAGCAGCTAATGGGAGTTAGTCCTATGTGCTTCTTCTTATCCCTCTCACATAAACTTGCTATATCTTTGTCTCAAAATTTTGCATGGAATGGTGGATATTAATTAAGAATATTTAGGAATCTCTCACAAGATTCATGACATTTAAAGTTGCAGTAATCTCTAGAAAATTGTTTATACTTTGGAAACCAAGCATGAAAACTCTAATTAATTTTTAGCCTTAAACTTGATAAGGTCTTCTGAAACTTACCATTCCCCTGAATCTGTAATAGATAGATATCTGTTCTCAATGTATAGTTAAAACTGCAGAGGTGGCTGTCTCTATAAACAGTCTTTAAAAGATATGTCCTTTAGCACCTTTTATTTGACAGTCAGTAAAAGTGAATGTTCCACAAAGGACAAATAATCAGGTTGTACAGACCATCTAATAGAGTTAATGTCAGAAGTAAAAAAACATAATGTTGCACTTCAGTGCAAAACTGTTGACTCTTGAGAGCTTGATTATATGTTTAGTGACACTACAAAAATGCCTTTATTCATTATTGTAATGTTCCCGAACACGTGTCATTTGAGACCTACAATAAGTATTTCATGTATTTGTGAAAATTGAGCTGTAAATCTGAGGAAACAGCTGCCATTAAAACCAAGATGGCTGTATTATAAGCCACCAAGACTTAAAAGGATTACATTTAGAAGGTTAAATTCAATGTCATTCTGTTTTCAGTCATGAATTGTAAAATCCATTCTGTTGGCTAGAAATCAGAAGCAATTCAAAGCTAGAATTAAATATGTATTAGGAAGGGGCAGGGGAGGAGGATGACAATTAATTTTGGAAACAAGAATGAAATTTCTGATTGCAGCAATAAAGGTCCATGAAAACTGTCCTTAGGTATTAAATAAAGCCAACAGTTGTGCATTGTTATCTCAGTGCCACTTTATTTCTGAGATACCACCTATTGGGAAAACCACAGTGGTCTGCTAACTGTCAGACACTGTGAATGTAAGGAACAACTTGAATATTTCCGAAATCTGCTCTATAGTTTGTGAATTTTTCTAGTGGGTGTCACAGGGAGACATTATTGAGAAATATTGGCTTTTGGGTTGTGTAATAAATGGAGCACAGATTTTAACAGGGAAGGCTATAATAACATGCATTGTTTTAGTCAAGCAAATGCAGGCTATGGAGGATTACCGTCTATAAATAAATCAAAGAGAAAACAGAGAGAGGTGAGAAAAACCCCTCAAGCTAAAGGACAAGTGTTGACACAAGAAGTGGGTATAAAGTGCGTCTGAACACATTTAGATTATAAATTGGAAAAAATCTAGTCAGAGTAACAGGAGCATAATCTAATTGCTTATAAAATGGGTCACTTCATGAAGGAGTAATATGGGAACAGCAAGGGGACTATTCTGAATGCTCAGCAGGTTGTTTGAATGATTTCCATGACCTCATCCCCTGGTCCCATTTTTCAACATTTCTACTGATCTCAGTGGTTTTCATGTTATGTCCATTTTGTAAGGATTTAAAAAACAGTTTATAGGTATAGAGTATTCTGAATCTCAAACATTCCTAAAAGATACAACATATAACCTGTGCTTAAAATTTAAACACGTTGTTAAGATGGAACTAATTGTGTTTAATTGATCATATTCCCCTCTTGGATAAAATAAATTGCTCTTGTGAAAAAAGTCTCCAGTGTCTCCAACTGTTATCTACACCACTGTTTCTAACTCAGAGTAAAATAATTGTTGTTTCATGCTCTATTCTCTGCCACTATACTAAATTCTGACTATTTGTTTCAGTAACACCTGATTTTTGAAGAAGGCACAAGGTATAGAGAGACTTGACTGGTCAGAATTACTCACAAATTGATACAGTTTACACTAAACTGCCATAGGACAAAAACCTTAAGAATCCTGAAAGCAGAGAGCAGAATCCAGGAGTGCCCCACTGCAACAGAGTGCTCTCCTCCTTACCATCAGGGTTTCTGTAGGCACCTAGGTACGTGGCGGCAGAGGTGAGGAAAAGCTCAGACACTCAAGGGTTGAAGCCCTTACCCTCTTAAAAGATTGCAGCCATCGTGCCTGTAGTGTCCTGCCCCATCAATCAGAACAGTAGAGATTTCTGACTGATTCTGTTTTACAACTATTCCTCACTGCTGCCTTTGGATAGACACAACAGACCAAGAAAGGAGTAAGATTTCCATCTCTCTACCACTTCCTAGAAGTTGATTTAAACATCCTTCTCTCAATTCTGTGATTATCCCGAATCCCATTCCTAGGGTCTGGCTGAAATTTTGCATCTACTTTTTAGGAAATCTGAAAATGGCTCTTACAGCCTGCTCCCTAGTATCTGCTTGCTTATATGTAGATCAAAACCTGTATTTTGCATAGCTTCTTTTCCGTTTAGTGAACTATTTCAAAATCTGGGGGGAAACTTCCCCAAATATTTCTCCGAGAGAAACTGTGTAAGTGTTTCAACACCATGAGCAAAAGATACTGTTTGATTATGAATAGAGTTTAAAACATAAGTAGGAAGCATTTTGAACACCTTAGCACTATAAGCAAATAAAGGAATACATGGGAAGTGTCCGCAAAGAACTGGACCATAATAGACAAATGAGCCAGGGGCTGAAGAAAACAAGATCAGATTCTTCTTTTTCACTTATTTATGTTTCAGGAATTACAGTTGTGCTTAAATCAGTGTTAAAGGTGACACTTAGAAGGCTGATGAGTTTGAAAAAAAAAAAATTGTCATGGTATTGGACTGATAGGAATGACCAGAATTTTTAATGGGTCTTGAATACATGGCATCATATGAAAAGATTATATCTTTATAGGATAGACAACAAAATGGAAGAGTTTAATAACATCTGGATCTCATTTCAAGCCATATAAGTGGAGAAGAAAACTCAGGAATCTGATTTAGTTGTATGTGCTTAGCATAAGTAAAGAAGTGATATATGCTTGGGATATTAGATTTAGGCAAAGGGGTTGGAGCAGAACAGAATGTACTGTTATATTAAATAGTTACATTTCTATTGGATTGTAAATGACATTGGTTGTTTCCCAAATACTATTCTGGAGAAGACTTATATCACATTTTCTTTTGTTTCAGTTGCTAGGGCATTGAAATGTGACAGCATGTAAACTTAGGCAGTAACGGTTTTATGAGCAGACTAGCATACATTAAAAATGCTGATATATACAATATTACCTTAGGTTGCAGTGTCAACAGAATATAGATTTATTCCAGGAAAAAAGACATATTTTCAGACAAGCTTGCTTATGCATCTAGCAATCTTGTAAATTAGTCCAGTGCTTATGACAAATACCAAGCTAGAAGAGAGGAAGGCTGGAGCCATTTTTTATTCCCAAGTAAGCTACAGCACGAGCAGTAGTGCAGCTTCCTTCAGACTGGCCTACCGACTTTGTTCACTTGTGGCTGAGTCACCCACACTGTACCAGAAAGGAATAGTGGGTGATGTTATCCAGGACATCAAAGCTGGTTGTGTTGCAAAGCATGTTAAATTGCACCCAGAGCCACAGTTCTTTCTTTAAGCACAGTTCAAAGCTCATTTATCTTCCAGGTCTTTTCAGAAAGTACAGTTTCAATTGAAACTTAAATCTGTTTTGTTTAAAATATGAACTTTAAGGGTTTTACGTACCTTTATCTCACTGAACTCTGACTCTGTTCCTACCCTGATGTGACACATCCAACATTTAAATAAAGCAGTTAATATTTAAATGCTATTTCCATAAGCTTCATAGTGTCTTTACAAAAATCTCCCTTCTAACTACCTCCCTAAACCCATAAAACACACCCTCATAAACCACACATGAGATTGATGTTTTCTCCAATGATAAAGACCAAATTTCTTGTGCCTGTGATCTGAAGTAACACTGGTATATCTCTTTAATGCTCTCTTTAATGCTCTCTTGTTGATGTTTTTATTTTTTTTTTTTTTTATTAGTACTGACTTTCTTCTGTGGTTGGATGTGATGGCAAGGGCTGATTAAGTCTTTATGCAATCTGATTTTCATCCTGTTCTGATCAATGCACTTCCACAGTTTTCTAAACCCATTTTGGTTCTTAGATGTGTTTTCACCAAGATCTATGTCTTTAAAAAGGTAGAAGAAAGGATGCAATCAGAAAAGACTAGGATAGATGGTTCACCCAGCAGATGAACAAATTCTATCATCATGTTCATTTTGGTCCTTCCCCTTCTTTCACCTTTTTATCCCATTAAATGCTAAATATTTAGCAATGAAGGCAAGGAATAAAGGGAAAAAAAAGGACAAAAGATAGCCAGCATTACAGCAGGCAAACAGCTGCTGTATGGATAGCATTTACAATATGTTTGTATATACTGCTTGCTTTCTGCAGAAGACACTAACATCAAAGGTTATTTTTTAGATCATTATTAAAAAAAAGGGGCGAAAAAAAAAAGTAAGCTTTTATAGTATTTCCAAGAATACATACAACAGAACTAGCAGCAACCTAAGGTATAGGGTTCACCTGTGTGAACGTGCCGTTCTTCAGTGAAAATAAATCAATGTATTAACATAGTATCCTTGTGGTAGGATTATCAGTAGTAGGGCTAGGAAAAAGCCTCCACCCTAACATAATTGTCTTTGCTTAATCATTTATATTAACTAAGTTTAAATGTGAATTTTATATATTATTTACTTGTTCCTTTAATTTATTTTGCTGGAGAAATGGGTGCAGTTGATTAGATCAAATTATTCTTAAAGTTTTTTTTAATAATAAATTGCCATAATAGTAGTGAAAAAAAGTCTCAGAAGCACAATTACTATATCACAGCATGAGAAGAAAAATATTTTTAAGTGTTGATGCACAGAAATACTGAAGCTTGTTATAATATTTTTTCTGAATGCAGATATTTTGCCTTTATTATAAAAATATAAATTTTATATAGTACAATAATTATAATCCTAGATATTTAGTACTTTTAAAATAAAAAATAAAATCTCAAATACAAAAAAAACACCCATAAGAAGCGGCTAAACCTCTGAGGAGGAGAAAGTTGGAGAGATGCCAGTCTTGTGAATATTCAACAGAAAACTTAAATACAGCACATCGGCAATGACGAGGAAATTTTAAAGCATGAGAGTTCAATTATGTATTTTTTACTTTTATTTACTATAATCACGAGACCATGCTTTGCATTTAGGATGTATATATAACATGTAAAAAAATAAGTGGGTGAACCAGAGACATTTTAAGCACGAGACAGAAATTTTCATAAGTTTTACATATACCTTTAAGAATATTAATAGACAAAACTAGAAGTGGTAATAAGCCATGGTTTAATCTAACCTATTTACCTGTTGGTTTCCATGGGAAGCAATGATAAATAATAAGTATTTATTATTATAATAAGAATAATGTATTTCTAGTTTCTATTTCTATGTTTACATTCAGTTACATTAAAGAATACATGGCCTAGAAAATTTTCATTTATTGCAGGTCAAAATTGTGCATAGCATGTTCCAAACTACAAAATGGAGGCATTTCTGAGGTAATACTGGGTGAGATGTATACTACACATACGTGCTGCTCGTTAAAAAAAGATGTGTCCCCTTACCATCTCTGAAATCAGGCTGTCAATTACTGCTCATGCAGAATTGGAGCCTGTGATGGGAATGGCAAAAACTGCTACTGATTTTGAGACAGTGACACATCATACTTAGTTTTCATTGCATACATCTGGAAAAGCAGTGTTTTAACTTGCTGGGAAAAGATGTAAAGATATCACATTTTACAGAATTAAAGTAACATCCTAACTTCTAGTTGGGCTTTTGGGTAAGTTACTTCTGTAATTTACTAGTGAAGAAGCAGAAGCGTTTCCATGTTTTAGGAACCATGACTAACAGCAGCTTCCTTACTGGTAATGCATTCTTGCATCTACTTTATCATTAATTGTACATGTGAAATATATTAGCTAGTAACATGAAATCTAATATCAAAGGCCAACACCAAAGAAATGTTACTGGTTTTATTTCAGTTGGACTGAACCTTCCATTCTGGGGACTGTCTTTAGATAAGAAATATTTATTTGTAAGATTTATATTCAGGCTTATGAACATTAATTTGCTGTTATACCAGATTTACCTCAGTGGTGTCTACATCATGGACTAATTTAAATTGGCATCAAAAAAGGGTCTTTGTATATTACTCTCTGACCTCCCTGCTTTCTGTAAGGAAATGGGCACATCTGGCTTGCTTTTTTCTTTGCATCTCCAAAGTATGTGAACTCTTCAATTCTCATATTTCTTGTTCGATACTTCATAGTGTTTCATGTTTTAAATTCAGTGAATACTTGAGCAAGTAATTTGTATGCCCTCAGCTTTGTAAATTCAATCCCTTCCATGATAAACTCATCTCTCTGTTGAAGTTAGTTAGCAACTGAATTAATTCATCATCTATTAAAATGCTTGTGCCTGGAACGTTTGTTTCATGATGCAGTTATTTCTTTTAAATGTAACATGTATCATTAATGCAAGGAACGAGTATAGTCTAAATAAAAGAGATGGGATGTGGCATTACAGTTTGGTTGACATCCCTTCGGAAAGGCTGTGCAGTTCACTGAGGAAGAGAGCAGGAGCAAGTTCTGACCCTGTAACCACTTCTGAGACAAATTTCTGCCATTACATCATCATATATAGTGTCCTCCTAGCAGTTACACGGTGTGATAAATAGTAATATGGGATTACAGTGATTGAATTTGCTAGTAAAGGTGAAGACAGAAACCAAAAGTAAAATTTCAGAAAGCCATATGAAAAAGTAAAACCCCCAGACAAGCACCTGTGCTCAACACAGCTGCCTGAGTAGCTGAGCAGCAGCAGATCTCATCAGCCAAGCAGAGAAGCAAATGCTGTCCCTCAGTCCTAGACTTCTGATCTTCCATCTATCCCATGAATTCAGCTATAACCCTATGTCCTCGAAAAAGCAAATATTGCCATTTTGCGACATATAAAAATAATAGTTCTGATGAACTCTTAAACTGAAGTAATAGTCTTCACTATTACAAGTACAAGGTGTTATATGACTTGTATTGCACTACTGATTACAGTTATAATGATAAAAAGTTGAATGCTGGCCTATTTAGGCCACTTTCTTAATTAAGAAGTTGACCATTGGGAACTTGCCTTTAAATAAACATACAGAATACCACTTTAACCTCATTTTATGCTGCTGTAAAGTGCAAATGAGTATCATGAAGGTGAGATTTACCTGGCTAGACTTTGCTGTTCTTAAGAAAAGTACCCTCATCACATGTGAGGGTGCTATGGAAGCTATGTCTCATATTTGCTGCTAATTTAACCTTAGTTATGCATGAATTCATGTTCAATTTTCTAATAAACTCTAATGAAGAAATTACTTTGATATTTTTTTCAGCTTCTGTTTGGAAACTCCTGTATTTCGTATCACTAATGAATCACGTTCTTAACTTTATTATTACATTTCTTGAACAGTCAGAGTTTCTGGGTTATGAATCACATCATTATTATTTTATTATGATTTTATACACTGTAGTTCTGAATTATAGATGGACTTTGTTTTCATTCTGTTGCCTACCAAGAGGAAGGCACTGTATTTTTCCCCCATTGTCACAACTGCAAACCCTTAGAGTACTATGTGAGTTTACTTTCCCCAGACAAAGGAAAAAAAAAGAAGTAACAATATGTAGAAAAGCCTCAAATATTTCCTGCAAAAAAAGTAGCTTGTTTCCATATTTATTTGTAGAAGCTCACAGTATATAGACTGTCACACTGCCATTTAATTTCGTAGAAGTATGGAAAGCTAAATGTACTTAATTCTACTGAGATTCCAGCATTTTGTGCTTCCTGCAACAAATCAAAATTATTATAAAATAGCTGTGCTCAAAGTTTCCATCACTGACAAGTTGTTTAATATACTCCAAACCAGAAGGAAACACAGGTAAGAGATCTCAAGTTATTAAAACTTGATCAGTAGAGAATGGTAGAAGTAACATCATAAGACAGAATGAGTAATGTTGAAATTTAGAAGGAACAATCAGATAACAAAAATCTGTTTCAGAGGACATAATGGATAATGTAATAGGACATATCTTTTATCTGAAAAATTATAACAAAACTTGTAGAAAAATTGAGACTAACAACAATAGTTATATGACTGAGGGCAAGTATCATCACAGGATTTTTAGAATGATCATCTTATCTGAGAATATAAATGGCATATGACACAACATGCTATGTCTCGAAAGAATTGTAAAAAAATAGTATATGAACACTTAAGTAGTTTATATTATTGTAGATTTTTTACCTGTTTGCCTAAGTTCAAGTTGCTTGGGTTTTTTTCCTAGTTTCTTTAGTATATCTTTTCATTAGTGAGGAAATACATGGTAACCTGGAAGTAGTAGTAAAAGATACTATTATTTGTCTAACAAAGTGATTTTACTTTCAAATTGTTGTTGTAACCTGTTTGACATCTGCATTTCATACACCATCTATCAGCCAAGATCGTCCTTGGGACTAGTAATATTTCTCACTCCTCTTGGGGTGAGCAGCTGACAAAAATTTGAGAAGGTGAAATAACTCTTGGCCTTAACGCCACATTATCTATTTCAGACAGAATTTTCAAAGGATGTCTTCTGTAGTTTTATTTTCATGACCAGAGAAACAACAAAACTGAAGCAACAGAGAGCAGTGATTCTTTTGAGTATTTGTGGACTGCACACTGAATGAGGTGGTCTTTTTGAGCAGGAACCCGTGTTTACCCTCCTACCTCTTTCTACCAGTAGACTCATTTTTTCCCACCCTGTACCTTGTTCAGTATCAGAAGAGTGAAAAGGTCCCACATGGCACATGAATTGCCTCACGTATTAGAATGGCATTTTATGTCTACCTTGTATATGCTTTATGCTCATTAGACAAAACTAGGCAAGGTGCAAGGTAACACAGGATCAGACCTCTGATATTTGATGTAATACAAGTGATTCTTGTCCTTGATTACTTATGATGATATACTCTTCATCTATTTTGCAGAGTTAATTTATCCTGTTCAGGAGATTTGCCAAATCTTTGCACATTAAATAGTGCGAAAGAAGTTTGTCCATAAAAAGTTTTACTTTGTCTTCTTTCAATTTTCTGTAAGTTTCAATTTTTTCCTATACTGTTTCTTTTTTGACCGCCAGAAGATTTGGTATTTTCTAGTCACTGACATCTAAATATATCTTTTCTTTTAGAATACTATCACAAACTAACCATCCTGTTCTGACCCCTCAATATTAATATAGGCAAACTCTAAATTTAGCCATTTTATAAATTCTATTCTTAACATTACCTTATCAGTCAATATGTCCTTTTGCTTTGACTTCATTTTCACACTTAACGCCAAATCCTTTTGATAACTCCTAGAGCAAACATACAGGCCAGGCAGAAAAGAAGAATATTAGCCCTTCAGTCCCAAAGGTAAAGAGACTTTGTCTGGATTAGTGGAGAAAGACGCTATTGGGGAGGGAGACACCATCGGTTGAGTAAAGGACAGGAAGTTAGCTCATAAGACAAATACTACATAAACATAATTCATTTACTGCTACCTTGGTAGTGGAACATATACATTCCTTTATATAATAGTCTGTAATTTACATCAATTATCTGTATGCCTGAAAATTGCTTAATATGTTAGGAGTACTGCCAGTAAAGCAAATACAGAAGAACCTATCATCTAGTATGGCTTATCTGGAGGACAGAAGAGATGATAGAGAAAAGTTTTTTGCTTTATAATCTGACTTAGATATGGGAAATGGCAGGAAAATTAAGTTGTCTGAGAAGATTACTCTGCACGGACTACATTTATCATCTTCAATTTCTCTGTGTGGATAAATTCTCAGAATGGGCATTTAGTACTTGACAGTCTTCCTGTATCTGTCATGGTCTGTGTCCTGGGGCATGGCCACAGGCAATTTATTTGAAGGATAAATTAAGAAGTGGAGGGGGGTTTGACTTTTGGCCAATCTCTTAATCAGTCACAGCTCCCTTGCAGGAAAGTTTGGATGCCATACATGAATTTGAACTTTAATTCCAAAACACATGGAGTCACTGAATATGATGGTTCCAATATAAAAATTTTTGCTTATTAGAGTAGGGGATAAAACTTATTTTAGCAGCAATCATCACCTATGGGAAAGTTTACACTAAGAAAACCACCTGTAAAGTACCAGCAAATACCATAATCAGTCACCCTTGCTGGTGACTGACAAACATTCAAGATGCTAACATGTGGATGGAATTTGAAAACTGATTCTGGAAGCATTAAAAATGTAGTTACAACTGGTTGAGTTTGGACTAAATCAACCATCCTCTTGAATATACAAGCATACAGTGGGAGCTCAAGGAATGTACATCACCTGAGGGCAGAGGAAAGCCATCTCATTCAAGAAGTAAGCAATATTTCCCATGTTGTAGCCTTTTTCATTCTAGAGACTTAAAGCTTCATTACAGTGCTACAGATAAACATAGCAGTAGTTGGAGGAGTTAAACAATTCAAAAAAACTGATTTTCTGTTGAAAATCCAAAAACAATTTAACAGAATCAGGAATAAATTGGAGTGAGAGGTAACATAATTTCTTTCAGTGTTCTTAGAATTAGAAACTGATCTATAGTCCTGTAGTGCCAAAAGAGTAACTAAGAGTTGATCTAGATGTTGTTCAGTCATGGAGTAGCTGGTGGTCCCTGTCCAAAGACGCAAAACAGGTCAACAGAGACATTTAGCTGGAAATAAGGAGCAAAATATAAGAATGAATGAAAATAAGAATGGAAACAGTAGAGGTAGCAGACAGAATGTAACTCCCACAGTTTTTATCATTAGATAAATGGAAGTAAAAATGAAAGGAGATGAGACAGAGATATAGGGAAAAAAAAAAAAAAAAAAAAAAGAGAAAAAAGAAGACACAGAGTTGTAATGAATCTGGGAAGAAAAGAAATTAAATCAGAGCCCTCAAAGTCCAGAAGTTTCTGCAGCCTCTTCTGCTACCTGAAGCATGTTTTCCTCTACAGCCTAGTGGAATTGGACTCCTTACTGTGAGTCTCCCCATTATAATTCTGGTTTGAGAGCAGAGGTGAGCCCAATTCACCTTCTTTCACAGTGGGACAGTAACGAGCTATTCTAGCTATTCTATTATCTGGAATTTTTAGTCTACCTCCCTCTGTTTTTATACATTCAAAAATTATAAAAGGCTTCTATAATAATTTAATTTAACTTTTTGGACACCACAGACTGTAGGCTTCTGTAGACAGCTTCCTCTAATTTTGAGCCACATAACTTTTTTTCCATATATATAATGTTTCATTTGGCTATTTTGAAGCACATATTGTTTGCTCATACTTTGTGACATATCATAGGCATTTTTTTATCATGCTCTCAATCTTTATGTCATCTGTCAACTTTGCCAGTACTGATTTTATGTGTTTTTCCATTACTGAAAATACTAAACAGAATAAGACCAAGAATATTTGTGAGACCCATCTGTAATTGACCCCCTTGGTAACAATTACTGCTGTTTTGACTACTGGTGAGTCAGCTTCAATCTAGTCAATGCATGTTATGTTAACTTTGTATCATCCTACTTTCTTAATCAAAATGTCATGCAGAAACAAGACAAATGCCTTACTGATAATTATTTTTTATCAATTAGTTTGTAATCTTAGGGGGAGGAAAAAAGGGATATCAACTTACCCTGACAGCATATATTTTCCAAAAATCCATTTCATTATCATTAACTACATTACCTGTCTTTAATTTTCTATTAGTCAGGTACCATATTACCTCTTCTATTATTTGTCCAGGATTGACATTCAGGCAGCACACCTTATAATTAAGTTGGCCAGTCTGTTTACCTTTTCAGATATTAAAACAACACTAGTTTTAATCGGTATTTGAGCATATAATTTTAAAGAAATTTTTTGTGTTTCTTTACCTGTTTTATACTGTCAGTTGCAACTGTCACTTAGCACTACTCTTTCCTCTACAACTAGGTTTTATTTACAGGGACTTCTTGACAGAAGGAAAAAAAAAATATCAAATAAGATATTATTGTATTTTGTTTAAAAAAATAATGACTATTCATATCCCATGTGCATTCAAAATACTTTATATGCATTAGGAACAGTCTAACCAAATATTATTATTTAAATTAATAAGAGAACAAAAAGAAACCAAGCTAATGTTTTATATGGGGCACTATCCCCTTACAAAAGATGGACATTATAAATATATTTACTATTTAGTGAAAGTCAGTGACAATTTGGAATAACACATCAAATGTTCCTTCTTTTGCTTTGGTAGAAGATATGGAATAGTCTCCTCCTTTCCACCATAATGTAAAATTTATTACATATGTAAAGAACAGACTGAGCTACTCAGCTAACTTCTTTTTCTCTGGCATAATCTGCTCATATAATACCACGTCTTTTCTCCAAGTTTGCCCCAGTTAAGCCTGTTTTCTGTCTATGTTGTTAAATTGTTAAGGCTCAAACTATTATTCATTGTTTGATTCTGATCATGAGGAAGCATCCACTAGATAAAACAGTGCCAGTTACCAATTTAAAGAATGGCACCATAACACTGCACTTGCAAAAGCAGATTTAGGAGTTTAAAAATAACCAACAAAGAAAGTATCCTTTACCATAACTGCATCTAACAGCAAATGTCCAAAAAAAAGAGAGAACAGGACTAAATCAAACATGTGAAAAGTTTATCCATCCATCCTGTCCTGTCTTTGACTCTTTCATCCCTTCTCTTCATGGCAGCTATTTGCAGATTTCTCAGAGAAACTTGAAGTAAGATTTTTAAAGATAGTTATATCATTAAACATTCAGTCTTGTGCTTATTGAAATTTTTTTTTAAGCCTATCCATAAAGCATACTGATTTCTAATGCCTCAACTCCCATTTGCCACTGTGTGTTCCTAAATACACACAAAATATGGATAACACCTTTCTACAATCTATGGGAATTTCAAAAATGTACATTCAGCTCCTAAAATACAAGGACGCATTTGAAAAATGTGTCTTTAAAAACAATTTTACAAAGTGCAGTGAGAGAGAGTGGATACAGTAGGATGCAAAAGATGTTAACGGTCCAAATTTTTATGGAGAGAATAATTATACCGTATCTTCTAGGCTTCCAGTTATTAGATTTCAAAATAAGTATTTTAAGAGTAACAAAAAGAGCTCTCATTTAAAGCACAGACATTTTGACAACACAATTACAAATGAATTACTATGTATTTTTATTTTTTACTATCTCTTTCTATAGCAAACAATGGAATAAACTGAAGAAAGCAAAAGACAAGTAGTACATTTCAAAGGAAATTCCAATTTACTCACTTTACAAATTCCCATTTAACGTTCGAATACCTGTAAGAAGGATAGAAGTAAACTCAAAGAGAAAATAAATCAAAATCAAACTATACTTCTCACAAAATACTTTGTCTTGTTTATATTTTCTATGAATTAACTAATTGAGTTACTCCTTAATATAGTCCTTTAATGTGTTTACTCTTGGTCCTTTCTGTCTAAATTTCTGTAAAAACTACAGGTCAAAATTGTCCTCAGAACATCATTCTGTGTCTAATCTAGACCCAAATTCAACCTGTGAGTCACTTGACTTCAGCAGATTTACATCTGAAATGAGTCTAAGCAATAAAGCCCTTTGAAACTCCAGTGGGAATATTTTGGTTGGCAAGGAATAAATCCAGAGTTTATAAAATATTTCTGGGAATGAAAGGAGAGGCCATGCTGAGATAAAAGATACTGATAGCTTTCCCCTGAATTATTCATTTTAGATTTTTATTTAGTGTTTCTTCCTATGTCATATAATATTTGGTTGTATAATCTATGTGGAGTCTTCACCAAAGCTTGTGGTGCTGTGCTGCAAACAAATGTGTCTCATTACACTTCTCAAAGCTTTGACTCAGCAAAATCCCTAAAATATATTTGGCTTTGATTTTATGGTTAAAATCACTTCATCCAAATCATGTGCTCAAGTTCAAGGGTGAAAATGACATAAATTAATTTTAAGTATTCAAAAATTATGTGGTGTCTAAACCAGACATCTAGGTTGTCTTTATAGTAGTTAGACCATAATATGCCTCCACAGACTGATTAATATCTTCCAAAGATGGAGCCTAATACAGGTGGTGTTAAATGTTCTCCAGATTTGCTTACTTTTCTCCATTAATTATTGAGGGAGCTTAGAAACAAGCTAGGGCAAAGCAATTAAAATAGCTTTCAAGAAGAAAGTAGGCACAAATGTCTTCAGTATTTGGTAATAATAATCAGGTTTAGGTATAATATTAGTACAGTGTCCCAACCCAAAGTATCATTACCTGAAGTAAATTTTTTTCTGTACCCTCTTGCACCTGAGACTGAAATTGGTATTTTTTTCATGGATCATAAAGTACTCTGAGCTTATTGCAGCTACCCTCATTTTTAGTTTTTACCATTTGTTTTAATGGATATCTTGTCCTGACAGTATTTGAGCTTTCTTTTAATTTCCAGTGACACTACCAACAGAAACCAACAATCTTTCCAGCCTATTTTATGTATTCTTTTTTGCCCATTATGACTCCACTGTGTCTCTTCCACCACAATTTTTCTTCACAGAAATGCTACTATTCACTCTCTGCTTTGTTCAAACTATCACCATGGACATTTTTTACTGGGTATATAATTTTATGCTTGAGGTTCCACCTATCAAAAACTGCTGCATCAACATCTTGTCCTCTGATCATAACATAATTATCACTTTCAGAGATAATGAACCTCATCAAGGTCTTCTCATTTTCGTTTATGAACGGATTTGGCTATTGCTAGAAGTTAATGAAACTAAAAAGAGAAAGAGAGGAGGCAGCACTGTCATACTGATAAAACATTGCTGAGAGAGTGACAGGCTTGCTTTTTAAAGATCACTGATACAAGTCGCCTGCCAAATATTCATCTGAACCTTGAATGGGACCAGGTGTCTTGCTTTAAGACTAACAGAATTTTATGGGATATATAAAAGCATGTTAGATGTTCTAATGAATGGCTAAAAAGTTTTCTCAGTCCAGGAAAAAAAATTCAGTTTGATTACACACTGAAAAATTCCAGTAAAATTGATGTTTTCAAATATTCTATAGCAAGGAACATAATCATTGCTACAGCTAACAAAATCCAGCAATTCATATGTTTTGATATTCTCTTTTTGACAATAGTTGCCACCAAATTGGAGAGAAAGATGGAAGAAATATCGTAGTGAATAATTATAACAAGAATTTTTGCAAAATCTGTCAAAGCTTACACAATGATGCAGATGAACCTTTGTTCATTTCACATTTTTTCCCCAAACCCAAACCAAGCCAATAATATTTTCTTAAATGTAACTAAGAATAACCTAATTCCTCTTTGGTTCATATTCACATTAGCATTCTTTCTATCAAGAGTCAAAGACTAATATATGAGTTAATATATTAATATATGTAATTGATAATGCTTGTCTTTCAATATCTATAATGAATGGGTGTCTAAACTCTATAATAATAAATTGCCTTCCCATTTCTGGACTTTGGTCCAAAATATATGTTTTTATTTACTGTATTTTAAACCATGTGTACACTACCACTTTTATAAAATAACTTTTAAATAATAATTAGCTTCTGTAGAGCAGCTACTTAATTATTCCCTTTGTTTGGTGAATGTGAAGAATTAGGCTTCTTCATGCTATTTTTATGTTAGGAATTACCTTTTTTATAGTAGAAATAGATTAATACAATATTTCTTTCTACTATGTCTTGTGCTTCTGTGACACAAGACCCTGTCATTTCCAGAAAAACAATGACCTTCCCTATGTTGTGGCTCCTATTATTTAATGGATCAACTCTAGAACCAAGAACTTGGTGGACTACGGAAAAACTGACAAACACCAACCCTGAGAACTTGATACTTAGTAAAATTAGTAGAACATTAACCTAAGTTCTTTCCAGAATACTAGCTGATATTCTTATCCTATTATTAATACATTATCTTAGGAAAAAAAAAAATATTCACAATAAATTTATTTTTATAAGCTTCTCTGGCCTGGACCTTTTTCATGCAACTATAATTCTGACATCTGGTAAGACTAGTTTACAATTTATATTCCTTATATCTAGGCTATAATGTAAAATGTAGGAGAAAGCAATATCAAACAAAACCAAAAACCCAAAGGAACAATAAGCACTCAAGGAAAAGGCAAAACCACAGAAATATAATAACAAGACTCATGTTTATTTAATGAGTGTTCCTGATGGGGAAGAGAGCCAAAATAACCACTGACATTTTTGTGATTTTGACTTTTTAATTGCTTGTTTGTTCCTTTGGGAGGCTTGCTCAGGCATCCGTTAGATTTCTGCTAGCTAAATAAAGTGGTTGTTCATGTACTTCAGATTGCATTTGTAACTACCTTCATTTCTTATTCGTTTTTGAATTTACTTTGAGCTGCATTCTGATTTGAGCTATAATGCAATGTCACAAAAAAATAAAGTAATTGTACATTAGAACCTGCATTTTCAATTAGACTACACAAAAATATAGAAATCTTGAGGGTAGAGAAAAGATCTTGAGAAGTTCTTGAGAAATGGAGGAAGAGAGATAGCAATTCAGGATGCAGCAGACTCCCCAGTACTATTACCAGTTCTGTTAAAGAAGCCTTCCAATTAATAACAAGAGGTGATGGTCAGAAAAAACAGAACATCTAGGCATAGAAAATTGTACAAGAATCTACGACATGAAGGATAGAGAGGATCCAGTTACATCAAACTCTCCAAATAAGGAATAAATTCTGATTTAAATGATCTCAAAACCAGACTTTTTCTCAAGTCAGAAAAGATGCTGGGGTTGGTGCTCTACTGACGGCTGAGAAAAGCTAGTGGAATTACAATCAAAATCTGGAGATTCAAACAGCTCCCCATCACTAGTAATGAATTGGGCATTTGGAGAGACGTGGTTAAATAAGCTGTAAGAGTGAAAGAGGAGATACCTCAGAGGCTTAGGGCAGAGCTATCCAGCAAGCATCCAAACAGTGATCTTTTATTTTATATTGTAACAAATACAGTACGCCAGATACATATGAACTTCTAAATATTGAATTTAATAAGACCTAACAGAAATACTCCTAATTAAACAATATTTTGATGTTTCAGATAGCTTGAAAGAACTTTATTTTCTAATATGCTACAATCTAACACTTGGATTCCACAGATGTGCAATATTAATGCAGAATATATTAGAAATTAAGCTAGGACACTGTTATCAGGTTTTTCTTTTTTTTTTTTCCCCCCCCTTAGCATGTGATTATGTCACCCATTGTAGCCTGCTGAATTAGAAGCAGTAGAACTCTCTTACAAAAAAACCCACAATTATTTTCTTTTTAATCACTGCTTTTAGCTGTTTAACAGTATTGTACACTGTTGCACAGCCTGAAGTGTTCTGAGTTAGTCACTTTTTTATTTACAACCAGAAAACTATCATCAGAATATGACCATTATCATCAGAAGACTAAGAAGTTTGAGCATAATTATTTGGCACGTTGCTGTACAGGGTCAAGGGAGGAGGACAAGCATATTTCTTTCTTTTTAGAAGGGAGCTGTGTCTGAGTAAGATGTTAGATTTCTGCTGTAATTATCACAGTGTAAAATTATTCTAGTACTTAGTTCATCTGGAATTCAAGGAATATAGGCAATTTCTAGCTAGAACTCTTGAAAACCAAATACCTATTTACTGGTAACTCAGGTGTAAATACAAAAAAACATTGAAAGCTTTTTTCTCAATGAGACATATTAAATGTTTTACCTACTTTAGTTGAAATGTTGAGGATTGAATAATTTTAACCTGATAATCTCCTTGTAGTTTCTCCTAAATGTTCTGAATAAACTGATCACAAATATTATCTACCCTTGTAAGTCTGCAAATATAAATAATTACCCTTGTATTTAAGAAACACTTGGAGAACTTGTGTATATGAGCCTTAAAGACATTTAGGAAGAAATTGGTATTTTATTCAAGGGAGGATCTGCAATCAACTGAGTTTGCTAAAGATTTCAGCACAAATGGTTCTGTGAAGTCTTTTTCTCATATCTTTGGATTTGTAAGTAATTTAAGTAGTAAATATAATAGTGCAGTAGTGTATGAGGTGTTGAGATTTACAGGAGTCTAAAATTACTGAAAGTTAGAAACACCCACACATTCAAATGTGATCCTCCACTATGTCAGACTAACTTATTTATAGAAATGGATGAAATTTAAATATAAGAAATAATGTTATCTATTTATTTATTTTATTAAAGAAAAAAAATCTTATTCTAATTTTCAAGGTTGTTACCACTGAAATTAGCCAAATCAGCCTTTATATAACAACAAAAATAACAGCTCCACTTAGATTTACACATATTATGTAACCATTACCAAGAGCATAAAGAATTGAGAAGCTGTTGATACTGGTTTCTACAAAGTTTTAATAATTTGCTTTTGGATTTTTTAATAGTTTGGCAAACACTAACTGGTATTGGATATAATAATACAAGTAGATATTTTATTGAAATTTATAGCACACGGGATGCTCTAACTTGATATAATACTGAAGAACTGTGCATGAAATGGACAGTGAAGGGGAATTAGACTGGACATGAAGATTTATGAGACCAAAGTATTTGAAAAGTTCAAAAGAAAACATACAGGAATTGTTCTAAATAAAGAATGAGGGAATCAATGCAAGACTCCTCATGAGTGATTAAGGTGTCTTTCTTCAAACACAATTTGGAAGGATCTGAGTGCAAATAAGTGTCATCACCCTAATAGTATGGTTACTGATCTTATTTGTCTGTTCAAATGTTTCCTTTCTAAATACAAATGCACCTAATAAATGATAATTAGAGTCATGACAAGAAGTTAAAAAGAAAAATATGACAAATTCCATATAATAAACTGGCCAGTGAACCTCTTAAACTCAAATGACACATAAATGTAAAAGTAACTGGAAGAACATGGAAACTTTGAGGTATATTACAAGGAGGAGAAAAGCCCTAGAGGATCACTGATCTTAATAATGAGCAGCAGATATTTTGCTTTTTGACAAAGTAGCAAGTGATAAATTGCCAGTGATCAGCAATAGGAGTCAAAACAGTAACAAACTGGAAAGCTGAAAAAGAGTTAAGTGGCAGGGCAAAAAGGAGATCTGGTTTGAGAGAATAAAGCCATATAATCTGTAGTACAAAGAGACTGGTTGTCATGGTGCATTCTGATTACTGGAATAGAATCATAGAATCAGCCATAGAATCATAAAATAGTTTGGGTTGGAAGGGATCTTGAAGATAATCTAGTTCCAACCCCCTGCCATGGGCAGGGACACCTTCCACTAGACCAGGATGCTCAAAGCCCCGTCCAACCTGGCCTTGAGCCCTGCCAGGGAGGGGGCAGCCACAGCTGCTCTGGGCACCCTGTGCCAGTGTCTCGCCACTCTCATAGTAAAGAATTTCTTCTTTATATCTAATCTAAATCTACCCTTTTTCAGTTTAAATCTGTTACCCCTTGTCCTATCACTACATTCAATCGTAAAAAGTCCCTCCTAGGGAAAGTGCTCCAGCCCCCGATCATCTTCGTGGCCCTCCTCTAGACTCTCTCAAGCAGGTCCATGTCCTTCCTATGTTGGGAGCCCCAGAGCTGAACACAGTGCTCCAGGAGGGGTCTCACAAGAGCAGAGTAAAAGGAGGAGGATCTCCTCCCTCGACCTGCTGAACATACTTCTCTTGATGCAGCCAAGGATACAGTTGGCTTTGTGGGCTGTGAGCACACATGTTGAGATTCTCATCAGCCAACATCCCCCAAGTCCTTCTCTGCAGGACTGCTCTCAATCCAGCCATTGCTCAACCTATAATTGTTCTTAGGATTTCCCTGACCCATGTGCAGGACCTTGCACTTGGCCTTGTTGAACTTCATGAGGTTTGCACAGGCCCACCTTTCCAGCCTGTCCAGGTCCCTCTGGATGGCATCCGTGACCCTCCCATGTGTCGACTGCACCACACAGCTTGATGTGCAGAAGAGAGGACTTGGGATTGTTTGCAGTAGTGAAGGATTAGAGAGACTTTGAATCAGATGACCTCCAAACTAGAAAATAAGGAATATTCCTGTGTAGTTTTGTAGTCCAATAAACAGGCATCAGATACACTTTAAGCTAGTTGGGGGGTGTGGGGATGGGGAAGGTTGGGGGGGAAGGGGAGTCCAGGGAAGGAGGGAGACAACTTAATTAACGCATGTGGTACAATGTCCTAATGCACAAGGATGAGCTGATGTGAAATATAAGTAGTAAGACTTAGTATATTAGTACATTTGCATAAAGGCAAGAAAAAAATAGATAGAAAATGTCAGAGATCATTCCCTAGTGATTCTGATAGAATTCTTAAATCCTGGTCTTGCACAAAGTAAAAAGATTAGCAGACTTACAGTATGATAAAGTCTGATGCCTACAGTATCAGCATTTACAACATCATCACATTCCTTTTTGACTAAATGGGAAGACAATAGTTGATATTCTGTAAATAAGGTCCAGGCAGCAGCTGTGTTCACAAGGCTTCCTCCATCCCACTCATGCAGCAGTTAACTGAAGAACTGCAATAGCTAAATGAAAACATCCTCTGCAGGTGAAAACTTTCCCTTACAAGAAAAGTGTCAATTGCAAGCATTTGAGAGAACATTGCATGTCCACTCAAACATGTCTCTCTGCATTGACAATGAACATCAAAAAAACAGTGAACATATCAGTTCCTCCTAAAGCACATGAAAGACCCTTGCTTCAAGTGTTAAACAGAGCCTGAGGATCAGATTACAGAGGAGGTCCTCCTTCCTGCTTTGGGAAACACTAAATAAAATTTGTTTGAAAGTGCAGAAGTCCTTATCTATTATGGTAACAACTAGTTTCAGTACTCAACAATAAAGTTGCAAATTTTCCTTTAAAACTGATGCTCTCTCATTCCTTTTTTCTCTTCTTATTTCTTTTATCATGCCATACATTTTTTGGGGAGTAGCAGCTCTTTTATTAAAGTGTTTATTATTATATTTATTAAAGTGTTTATTCACACTTTACACATTGTGTTTCTTTCTCAGGATGAAAATGGGAAGCAAGAAAGCTTCAATTTGTCCTGGCCTGGTTGCTGCATGCTTTGTCAAACACAACTTTCTAGAAGGGGGAAGAGATTGACTCTTTTGCGGGAGCAGATGGAAGTATTCAGGCAATAATGTTTCAGAGTGCAAGTTGAGGTAGGCAGAGGTACCTCTGCAGAACATCTGAGTTTAGGAGACTGCTGAACGGAGAGCAAATCCAAAGTTATCCCTCCAGGGTGACAGAGGCACTGTGTAAAGTTAGTTTGTTACAGCCCAAGAGGATAGTAAAGGTTGCTGAATGAAAACAACCCAAAATGGAAGGTCCTGCTCCTCAAGAACATGGCTGGCAAAGAGTTATGTTTGTTTTCAAGTCCCCTTCTTTACCTATTCACATTCTATTTTTTCTCTCTTCTTTTTTTTTTTTTTTTTAATAATAAAAAAAAAAAAAAAAAAAAAAAGAAGGGTTTCTCTTTACAGTTACAGCTCTAATAAAAACAGGTCTATAAAAGCTGTTTGGTCCTGTTAGAAAGCTCACAGAAAATAAAAGATATAGGCAGAAGTGCCTTAAATCTCTGTCTGGTTTGGGGTGTTGTGCAAGTACCTCAGTGGTTATTCACTTGCTAGTTACCATTGAAAAGATAAGTTATCTTTCTGCATTAAATATATTAACTTGTTCAAATTCTTATCTCTGTATCTCACTTTGAACTGTATTACTCACTCGAAGAACTGTCCAGGGAGGATGCCAAATAAGGCTTCCAAGACCTCAATAGCTGGAGGCACCATACCCATATAATGCAAGAGGGTTCTCTCACTCCATTTTCCCTGACATATTCCTTAGATGCAATTATTGCACTGGATGCCTCCGTTTGTGCAAAGGGAGAGAGCTAGTTGTGGGCCAGCAGAATTCTAACACATATGAAGCTAAAATCCTTTCTGGACAAGTTGCAGTGTGGTCAATGTGTGCATGAGTCCCTCTTTTTCCCCTTAGGTATTGCAGACTCTGCAGGATGGAAATCAGAGATGGTGTGCACAGAAAGAGATTAAGCCAAACTTGTTTGAGAGGATTGGGGATGGTGCTCTCTCACAAATACCCTCCATAAAGAGGGTACCTGCATTTGTTCTTTTCCTATCCCATCCCTACTACTGCATGTGCTGAAAGCAACAACCTTTGTTAGATCCAGTCATTTGCTGAGATGAGCATTGCAAGTGCTGCTGTCTAGTCTACAACACTCGTCCCTTACTGTTATTGATGAGTCGGAAAACAGTGTGTATTTGGAATGTAGTTTAGGATTTAAGTGACCTAATCTTGTCCCAGAATATAATTTCATTTTCTATGTTGCAGAATATGAATAATCTTTTTTAAATTAAATGTATCTTGGATTTAGTTTCATGGTCTTTGCACAAATACATCCATTATATCTTGTGCTATAGTTACTATACCTGGACAAGTATTACTTTTTGTTTAGATTTTATAGTAAATTTTGGCAACAAGTATATTTGGCAAACAAGTAAATGCAATGAATCAAATTAATGGAGAGGAAATACCTATTGCACCATATTCTTACTGTAGAACTTTAGCTGAACGAGGCTGATGTATTTAAGAGCTGATTTAATTAATACAGTATTTTTCACTGGGTAACAGACATCTGCTGATACTGAATATACATACTGCAATGGTAACTGTAAGCAGTTTAAGTTTAATTTGCAAAAAAAAAAATTGTGATTATTAAGTGGTTTGAGAATTATGACTAACAAATTATTCACACTAATTCAAAAAATAAAAAATAAATAATGATAATAATACAAAGCTGACAACAACAACAACAATGAAGTTCAAAAATATTTGAGGAATATTTGTATTTTCACTACCTACCACTTAGATTTTTCAGCCAAAAAGGACTTACAGACAGTTAATCTTGTAAAGATTAACTATTTTAATAACTAAGTTTCCCATAAGTATGTGTACCTAAGCTTTTAAAAAACCTAGTTTTCTGATCAATAAGATTTAATATTTTTTTTTTCATTAAATATGTGACTTCCTTAATATGAATGCATCTTCAGTCTGCTTGAGTTGAAACATCAACATTTTCCTTTGAAAATGTGAAGGAAAGTGTATTAAACTTTCCCCATGGGCGTTAAATGGATTCAAGAAAAAAGCAGTTTGAAAAGTTTTGTCTAGGTATTTAGCAGTTTGGGACGATCTGTCTGTGAAGCAAAAAAGGTGGGATGCCTGATGTAGCCTGACGAGGTGTTTGATGAAGCACAAAGGCAGAGTAAGTCCCAGATGGAGTATTACTGCCTTATATATGCAAAAATTTGAAGTTTTAGTGTACTCTCTCCATCTGTTACATCTCTAACTTGTATGCTGCAGTCAGCAGTCACATCCTTTGACCAGATGAAACAAAATATATTGTCAAAAAGTTCATTGGCAAAGATTTTACAGCAAGAAGGAACTAGATTTGCTTGACTGCAAGGTTCCATCTCCAACCATGGAAATTATAAACACTTTCCTCAAGAGTTTTGAAGCCTTATACATTCTACTCACTATATCATAGACCTACAGTTTGTGAGTGTGGTCACAGCTACAGCACCTTATCCTTACCTGTCCAACACAAACCCTTTTTCCATTCTATCTCTCTTCTTCAAAAACAATAGAGAGCAAGTAGCCAGGTGCAAATTTCTTCCAAAGAAAATACACATTATTTAGAGCCTTCATTCTTATGCAGAGAGCTCATTAAGGAAAAACAGAAATCTCTGCCCTAAGTGAAGACACTTAGTCAGGGAACCAAGTCTATGGATACCAAAATCCTGAAGGCCTTTCAGCCTCCATATAGTCAATGTAGCTGTGTCCTCCAATCTGAAAAATAATTTTCCCTCTTCCTCATCCTAAAATATATTACATTCAGGAAAGTGAAAAACATACACATGCATGGAAGTCTGAAATATCATCAGATGAACTTACCTGCCCTTCCAGGCTCGGGCTATTTCTTTTAGAAAAGTCATCTAGAAGTGATACCCTTTCTCATCTGTCCCCTCTCCCTCATTTTAAGGGGATCGAAGTGAAAAAAATCTGTGAAAATACACTATGTTCAAGGATAGTGGGTGAATGGATTCCACTTTGCTATAGTGGCAAGCACTGTAGTCAGTGAATACACTTCTATCAATACAACTGCAGCAAAAAATAGTTGTTTTGGGACATCTTCTCTGCTTCAGAACTGCAAGAAGAGCTCGTCTTTAAGAAACAGCTTATCAGAGTGTACAGTGGTGCAGACTTGCGAAGCATGAGTACTTCAGCTAAAGTTCATAGATTGACAGACCTGGGGGTCTCAAGGGGCAATCTGATTATATACTTGGATCACTTCCAATAGGTCATCATATTTCACCCAATTGCCCCTGACCTGAGTTCAGTGACTTGCATTTCAGCTAAAGCATATCTTCCAGTGTAAATCCAATTTTTATCTAAAAAGAAGGAAAATTTAATAATTCCCTTCAAAAAAGAATGAGAACTTGGGAGATGAATCGTAACAATTTGAAGTTTCTTGATCAGTAAAGTATTACTAGCCAACAGTGGATCAGTGACCTGTATGAAATACAATAATGATCTCAAGACACATCACAAAATCCATCTTAACTCCAAATAATTGGTATCCCTGTTGGCACTTTCAGAAGAAATTGCAAGAGCTGAATGAGCACTGAAAATGAGCTACTCTTTCATTCCTACGAGGGAGTCTCTTCAGCTTAAAATTGAAGGTGTTTTGTAAGACATATATAAAAATTTGCAGTACTAGTGGCTCTGCAGTATCTGTTCTCTTCAGGAAATACAGAAATTCTGTATCCAGAAATTTTGGTGAAACAATTCTGTGAGTCTTCCTGTTATTTCTATTAATAAATAGGAAAATCCAGAAAGCATGGAATAAACCAATTCTTTATACAAACATACAGGCACAACTTTTTTGTATCTCCATGCCTGGACATTAGAGACAGTAGAACAGTTTATCCGTCTTCATATCTTCAATTAGATATGATATATTTAAAACAAGTTCTTCACCTACTGTTCTCATTGCTTTAGGGAATACTAAACAGGCATGCCAGTCTTTTTACTGATTGTTGTCAGCTCCATTTAGTACTTTCTTATATTAGTATACATTAATTTGTGATTTTATTATTGCAGTAGGGCATGTACACGTCATTATGTTTCAGGACAGTGGTTCATCATTACGGTGATTATTCAAGAAGGATGTGTTGATGGCTTTAATGGGCCAATAATCCAGTAATGAAGGCTCTGTAATGGAATTCAGTACTGTTGTGAAATTATTCAGTACTCCATCCTGATATGATTTTCAGAGCTGTAAAGCTGTGTGAGTAGAATAATCTGTTAATACCTCCTTTTTCAGCTTTTCAGGGTTGTTATCTATGTGTTTGTTTAGGAATACTGGCTTTCACACCTGTGCTATTTCCTTGAGCTACTGGGGACTTTTTTGATAATATGGTAATTTCTGTACTATTTTACTAGTTGTCTTTGATCAGATTTTTAGAAAACTTTATTGTTTTAGACAAAAGTCATGAAACTAGAAAAATTATAGGAAGAATATAGTACTTTCTGTAATGAAGATAATTTGTTATACTTTGCAAAAGAACTTATGAAATGGGCATTCCTTATATCTTTATGAAAATGAGAACAAATATAATAGAAGGATAAAAAATTAATATATTTTTATTACTTTAAATGTTTGGTAAATGGTAAGACGTGAGTGTGAAGCTTATAACAGTGAGCTATTTCAGTCATATTTTCCTCATTTGCATAGATATGTGGGTTTGAGTGTATAAAATAAATATTTCACTAAATCTCAAAATTTTCTCACAGTAAAGAATAGAATTGTACCAGATTATTATATATATGTGTATATATATATATGTGTACATATGTGTACATTTTTGTAGCTTACATGCATGTATATATTTTGGTATTACTCTCTGATAATATAAAACCATTAAAGTTTAATTTCTCTGTTCAATTGTAATGTGATTTTCTGTGAGCCTTGCAAATATAAACTTTAATTTGTCTGCATCTCACATTCAGAAAAAACAATACAGTAAGAAATAGTATTATTATTTGCAATCTTATGCTCCTGAGAATCTTCTGAGGTAGGAGCAAAGGAGTCTCTAGAGTGGATGATTTTTGTTCAGAAACCATTGGTATCACAAACATAAAACAAAAAAAAAAGTAAGTCTATTCGCAAGCACAAGTCTAATAAAAATGCAACTATTTTAGAGATAATCTGTGGTGCTACACAAGGATGAACGCTGCAGGAATAGAAGATAACAACTTGGACTAGTTAAGTGTATACAAAATGTTTTTCCAATGAACTGTCTAAAGAATTGCTGCTGACAAAGAAATGGAAAGACAGTTATCACAATGTTTTTACTGCCTTTACACACAGCTCTCATTACTTTCTTTACACTCAGCTGCACAAGATTGTAAGCAATCACAGGCTGATCTCACTGTGTAATATTACTCATATTCGTGTCCCTCCTCTGACTTAGAAAATATTTTCTTGATACTAACCTTGATCTGTGAGTGTAAATACAAACCAATACTTCATTTTGAAATCAACATGGGCTAAATGTAGTGTATGTAAGATTGTCATAGCTAATGAGGCCTCTTTGTTTAAGTTAGTATACAATGATAATACCCAGTTTCTTTACTCCCTGACAATATTATGCAGGCTTTTTGCTATAATTTTTGGATATGCAATCCTGACAAAGCCTGACATAATCTAGTGCCCAAATATGAGCTTTAGTTTTTTTTAAAGATTTGTTCACTACTTTGTAACTTTGTCCAGAAAATAGTTAGTCTTATTGTTTAAAGGCTACAAGTTTGATACATTCTCTGTAGTCATATTTAACTAAGAAGTTAGCAGCTTTTTTTCAAACCATATATGATTCAAGTTATACTTCCTTCAGTGGGTACTAAATTCAAAACCTTGATTTAATATTTTGGGAAGCTGAGAGAAAACCTGAATACAAGGTGGTAACAAGTGATGGTCATGATATTATCTTAGTACAGTAAATTAAAGACATTCCAAAATCAATCTGATAACATAGGAAACAATTTCAGATTACAAACTATTGGCTTGGGAGCACTGGAAAAAGTTTGAGCGAGGTGATCTGAAAGAAAAGTAAATAATCACAGAATTACTAGTTTCAATAAAAGCTGCAAGTTTGCTTTCATGTTACTCATGACTCTCTCTAATTTTCAGTGTTAAGGTAGTGCAACAAAATAATTTAAAGTTCGATTGTCCCCAATATATCAGGACACTAATCTGCAGTTATTTGGTGGTTTCATGGCTAAAATCTCTTGACAGTTTTTATTCATATCCTTCAAAGAGAAAATGGCATCAATGAGGTAAAACCTGTCACATTAAATCTTGAAACAGCAGTGCTGGAACTTGCCTTTTTTTTTGTGATAAAACTAGATGAAAATTATTTAAGAATGAGATAGATAACGTAAATTATGACAACCTGCTAATGGAAAAAGATCAAATTCTTATGTACCAGATTGCTTACATGCTGTATTTAAAGATATGTGAAGGGAGTTTTTTTGTTTTACTACTGCTGTTACTTTCTAGAGCACAGTATATGCTATGCAATATGCACATCATACCAAACTGAATACTGACTACAAATGATGACAAGGCTGGAGGAAGCACAGCTGCAAAGTTTTGGTTTTGTTTTTTTTTTTCAGGCAGAACTGAGATAAGACTGAAAAAGAGAAAAGCTGTACACCAAGGTCATATAACATTTTTCACTTCATGGAGGTAGATGACTACAACAAAAGAGAAGGAAATAAGTCATTCAAGTAGACTAGATGAAGATATGATGAAATGACTATTATCAACATTTAGGATGAATAATGTAAAAATTATGTGCATTCAGAAAAAGTAAATTGATTGTGTGGTACCCTTAGAGTATACTGTATAGCATTGATTTAAAAAAAAAAAAAAAAAATAGAAGATATAAAGAGAAAAACATTCAAAATTTTCCATGGAGCATACAGGACAGAGAAAGACAGAAAATGTATTCCTGTGTGAATGAACACTGTCTGTATAAGAGGAATTGGAAGAGTCCTCAGATCTGTAAGAAGATGGGTTTTCTTACTGTCATCAAGTAGAAATGTCTCTGATGAGGCAGAGCCTGCATCTCTAACTCCCACACATCAGTCATCTTTTTACAAGGCAAACTTGGCCAATATGATTGTTCAGATTCTAGTGGAAGGCACATGTCCTGAAATTAATTCAAAAGACAACCAGCCTAAGACATTTAGAAAGCTCTGTGGTTGGTGGAATGTAGAGTGTCTTGAGGATGCACCTTTAGATATAGTCATGGAACTTTTATTAAACAAGATTTTTACTCCAAGTACTACTGTATTCTGAATTATCTTATTATGGCACTACTGATTTTAATAGTGTTATCTGTAGAAGAAGTTTATTTCCTTCTTTATTATTGTTATTTTTAATGAACTTGTGGTTGATTAAAAAACAAACAAAATAAACAGTGTTTACAAGAAATGGTGAGCAATCAATGGGCAGAAGACAAGCTTTTACTGAATAATCATACATTCTTATAATAAAAGGCCAGGAGAAAAAAAAAAATAAAAGAAAAAAAAAAAAAAAGACTGAGTTACTATTTGTTTAATCTATAATTCCTTTTGATGAAGGATCATATCAGAATACTCTGACTTGACATCTTGGAACCTGTAAGGAAATTTCTCTATATAGGTGATTCAAAGAGATGAAACATTAACCTCTGATGTTCAGTCTGTCAGAACATAAAGGAATTCTAAAATTTTTCAATATGTAACATTCATCTGACACCAAAAGAAAGGAAATACATGTTTGTACTTCTTCTTCACAGAATCACTTTATATACATCTGTGTGAATATTTTTAAATTCAATTTAATATTTCATTTCTGTCAATTTGATTTCTCCATATGCAGGAACATACAGAAGGGTAATACAGAATGGATACTGGACTAGGAATGGGAACAGCATTTTTTTTGTCTTCAAGTGCTAGTTCACATGTGTACAGAATTTACAGACTGAGTCAAAAAGTACTAAAACCTAAAATCTCTGTCAGTAAATACACATATCAGCTGACATGACACCCATAGCTAATAAAGGTACTTCTGAAATCTAGTCTAAATTGGCTACCAGTAGGCTTACATGTCCCCAGATTTTTTGCAGAATCAAAAAATGTGGCTTGGGTACCCTGAGAAACAGTTCCACAAGTAGCACTGTTGAAGAGTTGCAGTCACAGATTACACCAAATCCTCAACATTAAGATGTTATTTCAACATCCTGCAGCTGTCATTATGTTGTAACAGGTAGTTAGTTAATTTTTATTCTCACCCCAACACCAGGATTGAATTCTATGACAAGAGTGCAATCCCTTATCAGACCTTAGTTGCATATGCAAAATTTTCATCTAGAGTATTTTTTGTCAAGTAATTCAGCCATTGTATTAAGATTTTCAGGACCATGATTCATATTATTCCTGGGTTCAGTGTTGCATAAAGCTGTCCTTCCCCTTCTGACCGATGGTGTGTTTTCTTCTATTCTTTACCTTCACAAAAAAGAGTAGTCATGGTTCTGGGTGGCAACTGAGCTTCCTTTTCATAGCTTTGTCAGATTCTTTCTAAGAGAAATAGCAAAACACTGATCTGCTCCATTGACTATTTGGGCTTCGGAGAAAAACAGTCCTGCCAAAAGCACTTTTTAAGGTATTCTCTAAAACAATGAAAAAGCCCCTTGATTAAAACAGGTAGAAAATACTTCCAACCTTGAGATAATCATAAATATTGCTGGTGTGCAACTTAGTCTGGCTCTGCATTGTGCAAAAGCCTCAGGTAGCATGCCACAGATGCAAGTGCTGGCAAAGGGTAGTGCAGGGGGAGAGGGAGGCTGTTGGAAAGGACAGTCTCATTCAGATGCAGCTCACGCTGTGTTGTGTAAGAATGCATCAGAGTCTTTATGACTTCCTGCGGTAGTAAATTTTCATCCTGCTGACAACAGGAGTAATTGTTGTGTGCAGAATAAAATCGCCTGTTTAAAAGTTTAAGTTCTATTTTTACAAGTGATGCTTCCTTATTTCTTAGTTTAACTTGTCAAAGATCATCATTACTGTTATTACTATTCATGATAGTTATGTTTGTGGAGAAAGCATAGAAAATTTTGCAAATTAACATGCTACAATGAAGGATAGAGAAGTAATATCATGTCCTCGGTACTAAAAATTGTATATTCCACATTATCCCTTGTAAGGACTGCTGATGATTTAAAACTCTTGGAATTTTGGAGGTGTCCGCACTGAAATTTCTGCAAAGGGTTTCAGAGTTCTCTTGTGAGAAGACGTTATGCTAGCTCTCCACTTCAGTAAAAGTACACAAATGAAAGGAATACCTTCATTAATAAACAAAGCCTCTACCGATATCAGACTAAGGCTATCTTGTCACAGCTGTCTCTGTGCTAAAATTCTGGTCAAAAAATATTATAAAAAAATTGAGTGAGAAAAAGATAAAAAGTGAAAAATTGTTAATATACTCTAGGTGGTATTTCGAAACAACAACTATATATATATATATATATATGCATGATGGCGTTCTGTAAGAAGCAGCTCAAGCAGAGCTGACAAAAGCCTTTTTCCTCCTTTAAAACCAATAAAAATTGTGTATACTTGCTCAGTTGTTTTTTCGTATCAGAGCATATATCAAAGACTCTATCAGCTCAAACTTTCCTTGAATTTTGTAACCCACTTTAAGTTTTGATTTTTAAAACTCTGCTTTCCATAGACAAGAAAAGAATCATCAGTTGTGGTAGGTTTTACAGCACTTAGCATTAACTAATGTGCTACTCAACATCTCCAATGTGCTCATAAACACATAAAAAATAAAACGTTTAACAGATTAAATACTATGCCAGAAATTCGTAACTCATAAAAATCTATTGAGTTCTGTTAGGTAGATTCCTGTTATTAATAGGAAAGAAGCATTCTTGCTATTTGCATAAGAACTATGATGGCTTCCTATAAATAAAGGTTTCATCCATCACAAAGATATTAAGTAAGAATAGCAATAGAATTTTTAATATCTCTCAAATTTTAAAAATATGAATGATGTGATGTTGTGCCTTTTTCACACAGAATATCAAATATTTGCAGTGGGCTGCTTCAGATCTGTGTCACAAAATCACTTGAAATTCAAATTTTTTGGTCTTGAAGTAGAGTATATTGGAATTTAAATATTTTATTGCCCTTACGCATAGTTTCATTAAAAGTTACAGCTCTCAAATAAACATTCTGGGCAACATTTTTTTTTCAATAAATCATGTCTTTTTAGAAGAACCTAGCTGAAAATAATGGTACTTCTTTATTTAGTTAGAAAATTCTCCAAATTATTTGGAGAATATAAGTGTATCCTTTTGAAATTTCAAAGCTAAGAAATGCTTCATCTGACTTACTTCTCTTGCACATGTGCTTTTTCCTTCTTTCACATTTCCCAGTTTTTAGATGGGCTTATTCCTCTCCCACACTCCACATGATATTATCTACTTTGACAGAAACAGAACTGTGCTCAGTTTTTTCACATATTGACAGGGTTTATACTTCTGGTTTTAACAATGCCTTTAGCATCCTCTCTTCTGATAAAAATCTATTGTACCCCAGGCTAAGAGAGACGTGTGGCTCAGTCTCAGAGTGTGAATTCCACAACTGAACAGCTTTTTCTGTCTACTGCTGCTTGAAATTGGTTAAATATCCCTTTCTGCAGTCAATTAATCTGTGTGATTTGTAAAAGAAAAAATCAAACACCATACTTATTTATACATTGTAAATGTTTCATTTTTTCCTGATAAAATTAAAAGTGATTGTGCTGAGACTATTTCTATTTCTTGTGTCTAGTTCTGAATATGCAGAAAACTACAGTAATTCAATCCTGCTTTTCTGCATTATTCATATCTTTGTTTCTACATATACTACGGTACATATCTTACATGAAACATAGGTAATTTTCAACAGTGGATCCCCTCTTGTGTTTGGGTATACATGCACATTACTATTTGAACCTGTAAAATAATGTCACAAGAGTATTTCACGTAGTTACAAATAGAGTAACATCATTGCTTGAAAATGTAGTCTCAATTGCCTGTGAAGAGGCAAAATCTTGAATCAGCATTATTTGCACCTCTGAGTTAACATCCAAGCAAATTTTTTAATGTTTGCATAGAGGTATGCCTTAATTGGAAAAGCCAGGTAATAGAGTCAGAACTGAGTTTTTCTTTGTCTTTTCATTTAGCTTCCTTTCTGCTATTAGACAAATAAATTACCTCTTTCTGGACAAAAAGATGTTGTATAATATCCTTTTAAGTTTAAATACTGTGTTCAGTCTGAGATTAGGAGTGGGAACACTAAGACCCTTGATGAAATATGAAAAATGCTCTTACCAGGTATTATTATTATCACAACTTTGCAGAAAACAGTTTTTAAAATCTGTTTTGTCAGCATACACTGCTCATAATAAATAGTTTTATTATTTGTTAGCTCATATGTTTCATTTATGCTTTGGATGTTAGTTCTGTTCCAAAACTTAAATTATTTAGTTGCTTAAGATACAGGCGTTGTTTTTAAGACACTTAAGAAAAAAATAACCTAAACCTGAAGTCTGGAAAAGAATAAAAAAAATATACCATTTACATTGTGTTCCACTTCCAAAATAGGTAGTCCTGTGGGCATGGGGTCTTCTGTTTTATTACATATTAAATAAGACCACAAGTTTTAAAGCTATTGAGGAAGGCTTTTACCAGTTACAGATGGAGGCAATAAGAGATCGTCTAGTCACACACATAATGATTCCAGCACTTAAACTGTGTCCTTTCACGTCCCTCTGTTTATTCTGTAAAGGAAAAGTCAATCTCTCTACTTGACTTACCAGACTAAAGAGTTTTATCCTCTACAAAATGAAGGAAAGTTTCTTACAAATGAGAAACCCATCTAAAATACAAATGTTAACTCTGGACAGAATGGGTGTTTCTATGTCTGCCATGTGTCCAGGTGTATTACCAAGAAAATGAGAAGAGGGAACAAGAAGGAAAAGCCCGTTCCACAACTAGAGACAGCCCCATGCACAACAGCTTTTACCCCACTACAGGGCAGCGATGTGGCTAGGCATGTACTCAGACCCAAGAACTACTATAAAGTGTTGTAACCACTTTATATAGAGCTAATACATGAATAATATTTTTAAATGGACAGTTAGACAAGCACGATGACATGAAAACATGCGTGCTTCATGTGCAACATGCAGAGTATCTTGGGAATCATGCTGATAAAAATACCTATTTGAGTAGACACTTGGCAGCTTCTTTGTTAAGGTTAATTCACATATTTGCTTCTTTGTGTTTATTTCTGAAAAAAAAAAAAAAAAACAACATGTTTTTTCAAGACTCAACCAAGCTAAACTTATATTAATAACAAGATTTATACTGATTTTTGTGCCTTTTTGATCAAGTCAATGGCAAAAACATTTGTTTCACTTTTGGATAAATTATTGGCAAACTTTCCTCAAGAACAGCTCAGAAGAATTCAGATTGTTTGCTGATTGATGATCATTTTTATTATAAAGTGAAAATGTTATGCTTAGGTTATGCTTATGGGTTTTTTTTTACTGCTTCTACAAGACATAAGCATCAGTACTGTTGTTTCCATAAAGGCTGAACTCAGCAATATGTTCTTAAATAATTCCTGAGAATCCTTTATGCTGCTTTATTCAAGAGTCAGATGATTTTCCAGAAACAGAACCAATGAAAGTCTTAGTTGCAGCAGATAGAGAAAGGAGATAGAAAAGGAGATAGTGTATATTGTGGCTTATAATTTTTTTTTTCCTTTGGTGGCTTGACTTACTTCAGAAAGAAAAAGATTTTGTGTATTGTACAAGAAAAACATGTTTACTCTCTCTACTACCTCAGAAAAATATAGCTGGAAATACTCAACAAACTGTGATCTTCTGTTCCTGCTGTTTCCGATAAGATCAGTTACTATTCTGTCTTATCCTTTCCTCCATGTCTCTGTCAGATAGATTGCCATAACATATCTGGAAAGGGCACGTGTGAAGCATATGACATGATTGATTTCATCAAAGGTCAAAATTAGATGGAGATTTGTCTGACCCTACAAGAACAAGTCATTGACCATAATTGCAACATTTGCTACTGAGAAAACAAGACAGTCAACAGACATTGAAGGAGAAAACAGAAGCCTGTGTGGAGGTAATCCACAGGTCATGACTGCCTCACCCATGAGATGTGATGGTGTAAAGGCAAAGACAACAGCTGAGGTGGAAAGCTTAAATATATTTCTATGAGGTTCTCACATAACCCTGGGAGCAGATGCATGGGAAATCAGGTTTGTCTGCTTTCCTTCAGCAGCTTCATACAGCAGCTGTTTTAAGCAGCAAAGCCATCCTTCTTCACATAAGTTCCCTCAGGGACTTCGAAGCTCAAAGCAAAATGTACATTTCTCATTACCACATTTATAGTTAAGTGGCTATGTACAGATTCTCACTCCATAATTCTATAGAAGTTCAACCTTTTCCAACTCCTATTCCTACTCTTTCTTGCTTTGTTATTTCTGTATTGACAATTGACTTTCTGAAAAGTTATTCTTCCAATGTTAAATTCCTGATTAGCACACACAGATCTCTAGGAAAATGTGTCCATGGGGTGAGAGACTTTTCTGACACCTTTTTCTTCTTTCCAGTTAGCAGTCAAGATAGACAATCTCTTCTACAGAGCAGCAAGCTCCATTACCACCCAAGTCTTCTCTTCAAACTAAGAGAAACTGGTTAAAAGAAAGCAGGTGAGCAAGCAAAAACTAACCCAATATTGGCTGGCCCAACAACATCACAGGCTGTTGTTTGAACGGGATGGTCTGACTGGCAGGGTGGGAATCGGCTTGGCATGAGCTAAGAAGGCAAGCAAAAATACCGGAGTCATAGATCTTGAGCATTCCTGCATCTCTGGAAGAAACAAGAAAACCAACCCCCTCTCCTTTTGGTGTCAGAGATTACTGCCTTTCGTCTCATCCTCCTCTAGGACAACTGGAACAAACTACAAGTTTTTAAATTTAATCTCTAAAAAGAAAACATCGTATCTAATTGACAGTTTACACAAACACCCCTATCCCAAAACTGAGCTCAGGTGTTGATAAGGAAAAGTGTGGATACTTTGCTTGGTAGACAGTTCACTTAAAGAATAATGAAAGGAACTAACTATTGATAGAGTCTTAACCTGTGTAAATGGTTCACATGGAGTCAGGTTGAATCATAGAGAGCAACAGCATGTTTCTTCAGGGCATAAGTATGAAGTACATTGTCATATTACAGCTTTCAGTGTTATGTCTGCATTATAATATATCTCAATAAAAAGGCAGCAAGTTGAGAATGAAGTTGAGAGCTTGAGATGTCCTCCTCAGATTCTGTGTATTGCTTGCATTCTTTGGCAACCAAGTCAGAAAAACTTATGCATCCTGGAGTATTTTGGATTTTCCAGCTACATCATTTGGTCTAATAACTATTCTCTTTTGTGTCACTTGTATTCTTAGATAATCCTGCTTATATTAAAATGACTACACCACAGCTATACTGCTATAGTAAAGAGTTGGTATTTCCTGCTTAATTTGCTTTTTGCTGTCCTAAATTAGGACTTTAGTTTGCATTTGGTTTAATTTCTTCTCTCTCGGGCAAGGCAGAATGATGATGTGTATAGCATGATGTATTTAGCTTCAGGCTAAGAATTAGGCCATTCTTCATTTTGTGAGCATTTAGCTTCACTTACACAGACTCCAGTGCTGTCTGGGATGGGGCATTTGGCAGGCAGATGGAGTAATCAGCTTACCTTTTGTCACAGGGGTATTCCTGGGAGTTAGAGCAAATAGATATTGTTAACAGCAGCTTAATGTTACTCCTGCTATACAGTTTACTATTTCCCTCACTTATCTAAAATGTATTCACTCTTAATCATATCCATATTTATCTGTATCCTTTTAACTAAAAAGATCATTGCAAGTTTTATGCTCTGGTTAGATGTATATGATGTAAAGATACCATTTGAAGTTGTATTTCTCACTTGAATGATACGAATGTTCTTCCCCCACGTTATAAATGTCTTGATGTGTTTCTTTATTTGAAAATAGCCACAGTGTTTTTGAAAACTATTGTCCTTTATTAGTCTTTTCAGCTAGGAGGAGTGACATTGCCATTTTTTTATGCCGCATGAAAGCTTTTACCTTGCAAACACAGCCTCTCTCACTCACATACTACCTGATTTACGTACTCTGAAAAAAAGAATTAATGGCAGCAACATTTGCTCTTTAATAACATACATAAAAATACTTTAAAGTCAGCCATGCATGAAAGAAACATACAGGAAGGGACATTAAATACAAGCTGCTGACAGATCATGAACCAAAACTGCCTTTTATATGTCTTGAAGAGAAAACTTTGTAATCATCTATGCCATCGATAGTGACAGTATATTCACTGAAATCATTATACCAAAGTGTTGTAAGGTTTGGGATTATGTGAAAGAATAAAGAATGTTCATTTATTCATGAAGTAGAGCTGAAAGACTTCTGTGTAGTGTTGGGCCTCCTCTAATTAGAAAGTCAAGGAAGTAAGGCATTAGTTAATCTTTTCCTGAATAGTAAGTTAATTATTTAAAAGAACAGAAGAAAGCAGTATATTTCTCTAGGAAGAACAAATAGGTTAATCTCAGGTATTTATTCTTAAGAGGTTGTCAAGAATCATTGTGCTACACAAATGCAGTGGGAATACATTTGTTAAGCATATAAAACATAAAGGATGTTGGATTCACTGTAACAATGAGAACAGGCAAACAAATGACTACTCAAATTTAATTTTTTGCAAAGCTCAGAAGATAAGAATTCCTAATTTCCAGCAGAGGTAATATAGGAACAAGCAGCAAAAGACTTGATGGTATCTGTATCTTCCACAGATCCAGTTTAGAAGAACCAGCCTCTAGAACTGAGATTAGTAGTTCCTTAAAATCCATTCAGTTATTGGATCAGAACTAGTTTAAAAAAATAAAATAAAATCCTGCAAGATGTCCTGCAGACACGTTGTGGATATACCTCTAAATCACTGTTTACCAGAGATAGTTTTCAGCTGATCTAAATCAATATCAAAAAAACTTAACTCTTCCCTTCCAGTGAGGGATTTATCTGTCATCACAAAAATGTTTGGACAGATTTTGCCAATATAAAGGCTGCTTGCCATTAGTAGTAACTTTTATTTATCTCTTTGTTTTGTATCAAAGGTTAATTCACAAAACACTGGAGAATGGTATAGTTTAGCATTCTTTATGAAGAATGTATTCTATTTTATTCAAAATATAACTTTTTCTAAACCTGAAGACATCTAAAGGCTCAAAGGTTGATACTGTAATGGTATATGCACTACCTTAATTCCTAATTGATAGCTGACATATATTTATTCTATAAACCTAGAAGAAATATGTATTTCTGAGGTTGTCACAATTGTCACAAAATAGAAGCTCTGAGTACATTAGAGTTTTTCTGAAATACTTCCATTTGTAATAAACATAAAGAAATTTTGGAAGTCAACAACAATATCAAAAACCCCCTCTACTTGCACTTAGACTTGTGACAATATCCAAGCAAGTTTGTATTCTGTCAGGCTCCATTAGAAAATTTCATACTCCAGAGAGCACTATCACATGCTGTCTCAACAACAACAAAATTGAGCACTGTGCACATTTTCCTGAAACTTCCTTACAGCAATTTCTAATTCTTTCATACAGAAGACATTGGATTATCAAATATAATGCATGTTAAAATGGAGAGGGGAAGAATGGAAGCATACCTATCAAATTAATTTAATTTTACAAGAAGACAATTTTATGCTATATGTCTTTCACAAGACAACTTTAAATTTCACAAAAATATTTGCAGTCCTTGACAGCTTCTAGAAACCCCAAGGTAACTTCCATTATATCTCATGATCATGACAAGCAAATTGTTGGTAATTACCAACCAAACCAGAGCTGAACTGAGGCTTCAATTCTCTTACTTTGCTGTCTTTCTTCCATTTCTTAGAGTAAAGAAAAACAACACTGCTGGGGCAACTTCACCTAACAAAAATATATTACATAAGAAAAACAACTCTGACTTTCAGAAAGCAGTTAAGACTGGTTAAAATGCCTCAAAATATTGAAGTAATTCTATAATATTTTTATGTTAGCTGTAACATTAATGTCAACAATAATAGTGAAGATTTGCTATTCAAAGTGTTTTAGAATAGCATAAGCATTTGTGAATGATGCTGAGTATAATCAAAATGACAAATACAATTCTTGCAAAACATTACGTATCAAGGAAATTCTGAGGGAAAAATTAGGTCTACATTAACACCATCAAAACTGATTTTGACAATCTAACAGATGTTTTGATGCAAAGTCTGAACATGTTCCTACTGGAAAGAACTGAAGCATTCATTACTATATGTGTTGCTCTATCCTTAGAGGTCCAAAACTTGTTTAGGACCTTGATCTTCCGTTTGCTTCATAAAAGTTATCATTTTATGATGTAGGATGCTCATTTCTAAATCTTACTCTCCAAGTGTTACTATAGATGCTGTAGTCATTGCAGGATTAATTCCAAGATCAGCTCTGAAACAGAAATAACCCTTTACTGGTAAATTTTAGAGTGGTAGAAAATATAAAAGATACGTACAACAGACAGTGGAAGGAATGGCTGAAGAATGACAATATAGGGTCAGCACAGGGTTTCTATAGACAGGTTTATTTTTTCTGACACCAGTAACAGTTGTCAATCATAACTGACAACAATTATTACCATAGGGAATAATATTTTCCTTGATATTTCCATTTCCTTTCCAATCTCCACTTTAGGAGCTTCCTGTTCCAGAGATTGCATCTAAGACTTTTGCATTTATAGTTGCCAAAGGATCTATTTTCCTGAATTTGACAAATCCATTTCTGAACTTGTCTGTAGTTTGCTTTTTGCAATTCCTCTGACAGATTCCCAGTTTAATTATGTGTTGTGGTTGTGTGGAAAAGTACTTCCTTTTGCTTATTTTAAGCCTACTGCTCATTATTTCCTTCAAAGCCCATTGTGCTACTAGAAAAGTAAAATCAACATTCTTTAGTCATCTTTGTCATACCTTTTAGGAAGCATAGATTACTTTTGAATTGATTATCTCTTTACTGAATGAGATGTTATTTAAAATCTTCTTGAATAAAAAATATTTAAGTGATATAAGACACTCCTTGTATTTATAACCATACTTTCCTGAACTTATTCTAATTATACTGTATTTATTTGAGGTAAAATTACAATAATTTCACTGTTTTATAATCTGGATCAGTTAAGCATTTTGTGTTTGATTAGAAGTACTTTCTTTTAAGCCAGTGAAAAATCCATTATATATTCATAAACAAAAGTTTCTAAAATACGTTTGCTCTTTTAAATATAAACACAACAGCAGATAAATTCATAAATGAATTGAAGATGCATCTTAGTCTTCAGTCTCGTCGGTGTGGTCCTCTCTATATTATATTCATGCAACTGTATGAATTAGTTCATTACTGCAAAAGTTGCAAGTCACATTATCTTTCTGTAATGCTTGATGCATGTAGGCAGAAGGATCTCAATAATTCTTTCATTTTAGGAAGAAAAATGCTTTAACATTTTAGCAACTATGGGATATGACATACTTTTCTTAGTCCTTTGAAGAGCATAATTGCATTCTAAATGCAAGAGTTGCACATTTGAATCTGCACTCTAGTGTACAGTCTGTGAATGTACCAAGACATTCTCCTCACTTCCCGGGGCAATGTAACCCCTGGGGTGGTCAGAAGTGAACTTTCAAGAAATGTTACCAGTGAGATTTTACAGGGGAAACCACTTACGCTATGAACAGATGTCAAAGAGAAAAAGATAAAAAATACAGAGTAAAAATGCATTTGTCAGCTCTGGTTCATCTATGTATTTTTGTTACAATGTCTTCTATGGAATGAGATGTCATTACTAAGTTGTATATTGCCCCAACGTAGCCATCCATTACAGTAAAGCAGAAATAGCACATTCCATTAATCACAGACACAAGGTTAAATAAAGATGTAAGAGTATTGGGAAAGCAAGGCTTCAAGTGTACATCACCTTGATATATTAAGCAAATGTCTTAGGAGTTACAGGCCTGAGAGAATAATAGTGGTATTATTAAGCAGAGCTGTATTAACCATGCTTAACTCAGTAATACTCATTTATATTGCTGTAAAGAAATTGATTATTTGAGTTGTCTGCCATAGAGTAAGCCACATATGGTACATAACATTTGAAATCAGAAGGAATTTACTGAAAAAAATGAGGACTTCAAATTGACTCAATCCATTTGGTTTGACAAGTATTCCTTTCAAATCTGTTTTTTTTTTTTCTTCTTACGCATTACTAAGATGTTCCTTCTATGCTACTGAGATGGATACACACAGAACCCCTGGTCAATTCATTATCATGTCAGTGGTCATTCCAGCACTCTGTGCTTTGATCATTAAAGACCCCAATATGATCCAGGATGATTTTATGGGATGTTATACTGTGGATGGCTGACTTCTATATATTAAGAAAGTTTGCTTATTCCCAATGCCTATTCCCATTTTTCTCCATTCTGTTTCTTCTATCCTTTTCCTCACTTTTCCATGTATCAATTCAGTTTCTTCTGCTTCTTCCTTTTGAACTGTTTTTCCCATTTTACATCCTTTCTGTTAAGCATCTAATTTCCACTTTCTCTGTAGCATGGTTCAAAAAGTATCATTGCTTTCAGCAACTATGGACATTTAATGGGTGTTCTGCAAGAGTAAAATATACCAAATAAATAACAAAGTCCCTGCCAAAACCAGCCTGCAGTCTGAAGGATCAGATATATAGTCATTGATGCCTAACTACATTTCTTGCTTGTATGCCAGGTTTGAACTGGTGGTTAGATTTGGGCATGGGATGAAACTTTTCCTTAATAATATCAAGAACTACATTTCTTGCATGGAGCTAATTCACCTCCTGGTTCAATTTGAACACTTTATCATCAAATTACCTTTTGTCATAGGTGTCTACCACTAGTCCTTGAGATATTTTCATTGACAGCTTCCCTACCCTGATGTCTGAAAAACCCCAAAGCCTGACGTTGTTTGGGTTTTTTTCTACCAGCTGCAATTATAGGTAATACAACCAGTAGCTAACTTGTATTGAATTATCCAAGTATTTTAATCTGAGTCAAAAGAACTTCTGAAATACTTTTTCCTCATGATATTTATATCTTACAATCTTACAGCTATAACTGAGATATGGCAGTTATTTTATTTTTACACTTTACTGCAATATATCTTCTCAATGCTATGAGATTTACTAGGGCAACAATTCTGACACTGAAGTAATTGATCTCAAAGTGTCTGTGCTTTTCACATATCTGAAATGCTCAGTGGGTATCATCGGTGCCATGCTCTTTGTCTTCCATGTGATATCTCTAGGTTGCTATCCTCTTCTTTAAACATTATGATTTTTTACAGTGATTTTAATTTCTCTGACTTTCATATTCTGGACAAGTGACTTACCTTTCATTCACTTGGAAGTATATCTTCTTGCTGGTTTCCATTTCTGAAGCACCCTAAGAGTTTTTCTAGACAATATTGGAAGAGCACTTCTGATTCCAGATATCATCCATTTCATAACACACCACATATAAAGAGCAAAACCATTATAATTCCAGGAAAATTTTACACCAGGTTCATATTTTCAGTCATCTGTAGGATTACTTGAAGAAGTTTAATATCACAAGCCATCAGATATCTTAGCAAAATTTTAGAAAATAGGGACTAAGATCCCACGTTACCCTCAATTGCTTTTACTGTTGAATGTGCATCTTAATGTTTCATCCTATATTCTCCCTTTAGATATAAACTCTGAGGGTTCTTAAAGAAGAATATCCCATGCTGTGGATGAAAAGTCATGAACAGCAATATCTTGTTGGACTTTCCTATAATAAAACTGGACAGTTATTTTCACAAAAAAAAAAAAAAAGAAAAAAAAAAAAAAACCTTGACTTTCCACTTTGATAAATAATGATCTGTCTATATCCACATCTATTCTCCTACTTCAGATCAAACACCTTTATTCAATTCTCATTTTGTTACATATTCTTATGATCTTATTTTTACTTTTTTAGTTATGTTCACTCTATCTCTCAATTGCCTGCTGGTGTGTAACCTTACAAAAGCTAACAGAGTAGAAGTGAGCTGTCTGTCTGAGGGTTAGGAACTGATAATGATTAGTCATATTTTGGGGATCATAAACTGATGAATGCATCATGTTGGAATCATTTCTGACCATCAGACAAAATCTATGTTTATTTACCTTCCCACTTCAGGTTATTTCATGATGGTCTATGAAGACTATAACCAATACAGTTGGATTAACACTCACCAGACTTAATACTCATACACTTCATAGTAACTAGTCAATCCATTTGTCTATGTTATATCCATTTCACAGGCTAATGAAGAACCTTGTTGGAATGATGTATTTCCCATCTACTAATTCTTCATACATAGACTCTGAACACATATGGAAAATACACATTGTTTTGGGGGAAACAGGAACCAAAAATCAGATGTTTCTCTTTTGTCGCTTCATTACTGCTGAGCACACACTGCCAGCAAGGGAAGGTCACCTGTCTACCAACTCTGCAGCTTGATCCAGCAATTTATTTTTTTTTCTGGGAAGTTTGACTTCCAAAGCTATAGAGTCATATATGCCCTGTATGTGAGGACACTGATGGTTTTTGGAAGACAGGAGGTTAAAAAAATGAGCAGATAAGTGACCTCACCTTAAGCTACAGGGAAGAATGAAGTTTGGTTAGGTATGAACCTGACAAACAGCGGGGTTCAAAAGCACCTCCTAGACACTTCTGAATGCTTTCATTAGGCATTTGTTCTTAAATATTTTTACCCGCTAAGGAGTTCTAAGGTGTAATAAGTATAATGTTTTCAGGAATAAATTGTTTCTGATATTATATATTACAGCCCCCTTTGTAATAGTTTCATAAGTGTTCGGTATAGACAGGTAGAAGATCATTGTGGATGTGACATTTATTGAGAGAGGTGGAAAAAACTTAAGGCATTTCTGTCTATTTTAAAGCATTTTATCCAACATGCTTTCTGCCAAAGCTACAGAAAAACACCAATGTTTCAATATTTATAGATTATCTGAGGATAATTTACAGAAAGATAACACATATTTTCCTTTAAATGTTTCTGACTTGCCCAATTGTATAGTCATTCCTCTTAACCCAAATCATTAGTGGTGTTATGCTACTGAGGTATATAGTGTCATGGGATGGGGTAGCACAGCATAAAAGGAGTAAGTGGAAAAACTTATTTTCAGCAAAGAAAAGTAAATTTAACTTTTCAAATTACAGATGCCTAGAATTGCACATCTAATTTCTTCTGTGCAACATGAAAGCTGCATATTCATTGGATTTAACTGTTTCACAATTTGTATGCATACTTTCTATCTACCTAAAGAATTAAAAATTTCATTGTTAGGCCATTTTTAAAATCTTGGCGTGAAGTTGTATTTTCAAGTTTTTGACTGTAGCCAGTGCCTGCAGATTGAATAATGTGATACTTTCATTCTCCATTTCAATCTGACCAGGCTCTTACACCTCAAACAGAGTTGGGAAAACAGCCTAAAGTAAAGGGATTATTTACTTGCTTGCTATAATTGAAAATAATAAAACTTCAGTAGACATATTAAAAAACTTCTAGCAATTTTTGCAATACCTTAAAAACATCCTTCATTAATTTGGAAACATTCAGTGGTAATTTTAATTGTCATGAATTTATTTTAAATAAAGCATTAAAATTATTTCACAATACTTAGAGATGTGAAGGCCCATCTTGCAAAGGAAACCTGGAAAATATTTTTAGAATATGAGTATAGGAGAACTAACTCTATTTAAGAATGGCAATACTCTATGATGTTTAATTCTGTCTTTGCCTCTGGAAGGGAATTCTCTTCTATTGATTTCTTTAGTGTAAAATCTTGCAGCATTTTGATTAGACTATATTTTTAATATGCTGCAATTGACAGGGTTATTTGACATTGAAAAAATACGTTTGGGAAATTTAAGATTACAAATGTTTGAAAACTCCTGTGCATTTTTGTTTTCCTTTAAATAATCATCATCTAACAGAACTCATTTTCCATAACAGTGTGTTGTTATTTGTTATGATGGAAAATATTTAGCTGAGAAAATAACTCATGTATCTGTCATAAACACTTAATCAAGGGTACAAGAAGTTTTTTGAAACTTTTATTTCCATGGTATATTGTGGTGAGTTTGTATCATTCTAACCAAAGATGCAAAAAATTATGAAAACCTGAAAAAATGTACAAGAATAATTTTGAGGTTTCTAATAAATTTCCTCATCTTCTTATGGTTTTATTATTTCTTACAGAAAGCCACACTGGACTTTTCTGTAATATTTACTTTGTTGCACTGAACACTGAAAGATGGGCTTTCTCATCAGCTATACCAACACTGGGGAAAAAAGGAAATGTTATCTAGGCTTATATATTTTCTTCAGTCCATATGAAAATATAAGGGACGAGTATTGATAGCCTTCTCACATTTTACCTTTACTTGACTTATATTCTGAAAATAAGGTTCTATACTCATACAAAATTGAATTACATTGTATCCATATAAATCCATATTCCAAAATTATACTAATGTTGCATCATTCATTAAGTATGGTGAAAGTTGCAGAAATGTACTTAAAAAGTCTTATCTTGAACTTTAACTTTTTGAATACCTAACAAAAGATTAATGAAACACAGGAAGTACCAGTAGTAAATCTTCTGCAAGTAGGTAATTTGAGTGAAGCAAATGGATCAATAACTTTTTACAGGGTGTAACCTGGCTTAAATAATGTTATTAGTGTTAAATAAGTTCAGCAATATAATAAGGTGATCTGACAGTTCTCCGTAAAAGGCCCTTTCCCAGTTACATTAAACTAGTTAGCTATAACTTCATCATGAAGAATTTTGTGGAATAATTCAGACAAAATAGATCAGTCATTTCCAAGGAGGGATTAATGGAAAGCATAAGAATATTAAAAAAGGAGATGAACGTGTTCTAGTACCCTACCACTATGGACCAAGGAAAATTCATTAACTTTGTGATTTTCTGTTTCTCAAAGCTATGAAAAACTTAAAATAATGCCCATAAATTAATCAAGTTCTAAGTTTGAAATATATCTCTGTATGTGCATGAACAGCAACAACTTGGAGCACTTTTCAGATATGCATGTCTCCATTGGCAAAAATGAACATCAGCTGTCTCCTAGGTGTGACCTGCTTGCCTCTGCTCCACACATACGGAGAAGCTTCACATCTACATGTACAGACTGAAAGTCACTTCACCTTGAGAGTCTATGCATGTATGCTTAGAAGATAAGTCTTGTTTATCTATCCAAAGATACTTTTCTTCCAGACAAAACTTTGTCTCCAAATCAGATTTCTTATTGCCTTTTCATTAACTAGGAGGCTGTATATGAAAGAGGATCGTATGTGTTTAGCCTTCCTCCTTTCCTTCCTGGTCTCACTGTTATCTTAGCCACTAAAATGGAAGAACATGTGTTGACAAAGATTTGCACTGAGGTTTTCTGACAAGGAACAGAACTGATTTCCTTTCAAGGATTTTCCTTGGAAATTTTTTCAGCTGCTACACAGAGATCATAGGTCTCTGGGAAGACAGAAAAGAAAATTCACACTATTTAATTATTTCTTCCCTACAGTACTATTCAACAATCAGTTTTCAATTTTCTCTTAAATTTGATAGTAGCCAGGTAGTATCACAGAGTGCTAAGTGTCTGTATTTTATTTGATTTATGAAATGGCTTGAAACAATTTCTGAGTTTTGGCATTTTTTAAAGGAGATAAAATGTTCTCTTATGACTAGGTATGATCTGAAGTGAACAGCTCAGGTCAGCATTTAAAAATTTTTGTGTATAACTGACACACAGAGGAAACTTAACCTGCTGGATTTTTAGCCAGAATTGATTAATCTGACTACATTCATTGTGAACACTACCTCCAAGCAGGAGAAGCAATATAATCCTAGGCACAGATATTTAAATCTCCAGAGAAATTGTTTAATTGTTCCTGCTCTATGTGATATTACAGATCCTGGCACAATGGATCCATGCTATAAAATAGCACAAACAATTATAACATAAATTGTTATCATCATCATCATTATCATCCAGATTACCTCTGCTGAAAATTTACCCTGTGCAATTTACTATGGACTAAAAGCTTCAGGTCTGTTTTGTTAAGGTGCTTATGCTTCCACAGATAGTAACTCCTTTGAGATTTTAAAAAACACTGAGGTTCTTAATTCTCATGGATTTTATTTTTAATGGTCTGGTCCCCAGTCCAAGAAAAAAAGGGATTATTTTTCTTTTATGCAACCTTCTATATTTAGTTACGAAAGGCAGCGTGAGACTGCTTCAACTACTAGAGACAAAAGCTAAGGCAGAGGAATGGAAGTCCCTTTATAGAGAGTCTGGACTTCTTTATGATATTACAGCATCTACAAAGTTTGTTATTAAACTGTGTGGCTCATTCATCAGCAGGAAAACACTGCTTGCTGAGAGTACAGCTCAGAAAGATCATTTCTGTCCGTCTCATTCCACTTTCCCACTGAGTCTGTCCCAAGTGGGGTTATCTCAAAGCTCATTGCCAAACTGTAAGGATATTCTTGAAAATGTTTCATATTTAATCCAAAGAGTTCCCTTTTCATCCATTATCATGGATGATGTTTTCAGCTAGTTTTGGATGATGAAAGCCATGTTAGATTCAAAAGAATACTTTTCTTAAATAGTTATCTTGAATTTATTCTACTGTGCCTGGAATTGCTAAAAAAAGGTGGATAAAATTGGTATACAGGCTCACAGGAATGAGATGCATTTTTAAAGATATATCCATTAACATATTCTGGCATTTCTGTTTCCCAGAGGTTTTCATAACAGCTTTCAGATCCCTTGAATTATTTTCCTCTGTCAACATGAAGAGGATATTTTGTGCTCCTTCAGTAAAAAAACTGCAGGCACATCTGTACAATCAATCTCTGCCTTAAGTTTATTGCATATACAAAATGCAAAGTCATTAAAGGTCAGATTCTGGTTTTCAGCCTGAAACAAATTCACACATAGTATTATATCTAGTGGGCACTAACCTTGGTGATACATCAAATTTGGAAAGTGAATAAATAAACTTAAAATGATTGTGAAGGAAAAAGAATAGACACTTATAAGAGCTTTTATAAGAAGAGTTAAACTGAATTCAGTTTGCCTATATAACTGAGAAAGTGATGTGTTATTGCTCATTTTCATTTCTATGCCTTGTAGGAAACTGTCACGTTTGTGTTTTTTACAAATCTTCAAGCTGTGTTTATTGCCTATTCGCCAGTACTGTCTGAGCAGAACTAGTATTTTCAATTACTATGGAATCAAACTTCTAAAGAGAATAAAAGTTATGAAACAGTTTTTCAATGTGTTCTGTTGTCCCAAAGAAAAATAACAAAGACAATGCTTTGCATTGTAAAAACATACGGTCACAAAATATTTTGACCAGGTGTGTGAGGAGTTAATGGCTTACTTTCTGCCTATGTTCTCCAAAGATTCACTGTTGTTGGAATTTAAATGCTAATTTACTATATCCCCATTATAATGGACAAGACAGAGTAAATGACAGACCATGGTGGATCTGGTAATAGGGTTTGTTTAAGAGACAACAAGATTAGCACTTGATTATCTCACAGAGTCACTCATTCACTCACTTCCCCTCTTTAGCTCTCTACGTTACCCAACCCTCAAAAGTTGTGTCAGCCGTTGCTCTGTCTCTGCTCTCTGTTACCTATTCTGGGCATCACCAGCCAGGGTCCTGGGGCATCCCCTGGAATTCATCTTCATGCATCTCCCTCAGCTCCAGGATCTGCACTCACTTTTGAGATCCTTCCTTCAACCTGTCTTTCCAAGACTGCTTTTTCTTTAGGGGAACTCTTCTTTTGGTGCCAGCTCCTCTTTCCAGAAGACAAAGTCCCCAGTTTTCCCAATCTAGAGTAGCCTATATGCAGAAGCACAATGCATAATTAGGCCGCTAATTGGTTCTGCCTCATGACTTTCTATTAACTGGAGGAAACAGGATGTGCCACTTCTGTTCAGCTCAGGCATTTTCAAAATTTACAACCAGTTCATACTAGTTACAACTAGCAAGAAACGGGCTTCAGATTGAGATTTCAAAAGCTCAGCTTTGGACATTCACATACACCTAATTCTCTACTGCCTGTTAGCAGTCACAGTTTAAACTATATTTTCACTGACAACACCCATTTATATACAGTCTGATATTATCTGAAATAAGATTGTCAAACAGTAAAGTCATTCCGTACTATCGTAGAAAAGTGGGGAAATGCCCTCTGCACAGTTTAAGATGACTTCTAACCTTCCTTAAGGCCTCTGTTAACATTTTCTTACAGGTGCAGCCATATATGCTTTGATCATGGGAAGTGCAGCATGAGGTATATTTCTGAAGGTGCTTTTAATTAGATTTTGCTTTCTAGTTAAACTTGAATATATTGATAAGGAAAAATAGAAGGCAGAATTGATAGAAGGTGTGAGAAATAATAAATTTAATGATTCTAACTACAATGTTTGTAACAAGGTACATTTTCATAAATCTTCACATTAAATATAATGTATATATGGTGTGCAGTTGGGAATTTTCCTGCATGCTTGCATATGTGTATAAAAAACAGAGGTTTTTCTAGAATATCGGGCAATTAACATGTTATGATTTGCCTTCCACTTAAATTGTTAGCTCTTTTCCAAAATAATTATTTAACGTATAAAAATCTTAGCTCTGGTTCTACAACTTTTTTTTGTTTGTTTATTGGTCTAGCCAATCCATAGCACTGCTTTTTACCTCCTGCCGGGTAAGACAAACTAAATATATCCCTGTAGTGTTTCCACAAATTGTCCTACTTTTCTCCATACTTCTCCCATTCTTATCAAGCTTTTTAATCTCTTAATATTCTACTTGCTCCTCAGTCCTTTTAACATATTTTCAGCCTTTATTTTCATCTACCTTATACTCCTTCACACCTTCTCATCTAAGCCACACTTTTCTCATTCCCGAAATAATTTTTCTGACATGTCTGCCTGCTCCCATCTGTCTCTGTCCTTCATTTCTGTTTGGTACCACCACCACCCTTTACTATTGTTGTGTGTTGGTATTACTAAAGGAATTTGAATTTGAGAACAGCTTGTAATGACATAAATCGATGTCATCATTTTGTATTTGGCTGAGTTAGTATAATCGCTGTCTTTTCCATTACAATAATAAGGGAAAAATGAAAAGAAAACAAAAACAAAAACAAAAGCAAAAGCAAAAACTAAACCAACACACAGGCCAGTAGGTAATTAGAAGAAATTAGATAGAAAAAGCAGGAAAAAAAATCCTAAAAAATTACCTAATCATATTCCTGTGTCATATGTTTTTTGTCTTTAGGAATGCATCAGTAAGAGATTTAACAGAAAATTCAAAGAAATTGTGAAAAGCAATATTTCAGCTATATCTCTTCCCACAGTGCTTGAGAAAAGAGAACCAAGGTTCATTTACCTAAGTGAAAGCAGAGTGTTGATCTTTGCCACTTGGTGTGTAGCAGTTTGATTCTTGTGTTGTGTTCTTAGGTGCTCAGGACAGGATTTGGATGATATATGAGTCAGTCTTCAGTGTATCTGAACTGACTGTGGTATATAGTTATCCATGCCCTGTGGTCCATCTCTACTCATGTTGGAGGAGATTCCAGGAAATTTTTGCCAATTTGGAGTCCACTCAATATCTTGGGAATCATGAATGCTCCAGTCACAGCTCACACAGAGTATGGCAGAGAGTGGTTTATTTTTGTTAACAGCTTCCATTGTATGGCAAATCCCCAGTGGCTTCCTTTAAGAGTCTGATGGACCCCTTAGTGCTATTAGTAGGGATTTAATGTGAGCCATTCCTGGACCACAAATTATGATGAGCAGAGAAAGTAGGGGAGATCACATGGAAAGGAGGTAGATGTCACAGCTCACAGTTACTAATTCAGGAAAAATGAAAAACATCCGGATTGTTATTCTAAACAAACAACTTTAAAGCAGGTTTCATCCCTATTCAGATTATAATTAGGGGAAGGGACAGGATATTCTGAGAGCCCTTCACACATAGCAGAGCTAAGGGGAGTGTCAAGCTCTGCAGATCTAATTACAGTGTCTCAAATTTACAATCTCTATTATAGTAAGAGTGAAAGATTCAGCACTGTCTCTGGGTTTCTACTAAATCTGAAGTCTGTGTCACTTTTAGAGCAAGAACTTTTTTTCTCTCCAGCCTGTAATGACAATGCAGTGGCAGCCACCATCAGTTACTGAAGTAGTATTCAGGCCTCTGTTGCTTCCACTGATTTTGGTTGTGGAAAGAGAGGCAACAGCTGGTGTGAAGTAAATCTGAAATCTGCAGCATTGGCAAAGAAGCAACTGCCATACAAAACATCTTTGTGCATTGGCTTGCAGAGTGCTGACACAGGCCAGGGTGACAACTTCTTCACTAGCTTTGCATCTCAGGAGGGAAAAAGGAATAACCCATCAAACAGCTGTAGAAGGGCAAAGTTTCTTTGACCTTTTGGCAGCAATGAAGACAATAAAGAATGTGAGTTTGATGTAGTACTTTCCAACAGTGTCACAACATCTCCATTATCAAATCTGGATAATCTGAGACACGCAACTACTCACAGCTGTCTATACTCTAGCATACTGAAGAGTTAAGTGTTTATTATAGTCCGACTCAGACTGCTATCAGTTATAATTTCTACACTGAAAACCAAAGCAAGCATATCTATATGTTTCCTTTTTTCCCATATTAAAAATATCAGTATTTTGTAAAAAGGAAGAGGATAATAGAGAGTTCAACATAAGGACAATGATGCAGTGTGGTATTTCAGGACCGGGGGTTCACCACCAACAACAGGGTCAGCACTGCCTCCAGCAGGTGTGACTCACAGTGACATTCCCTCAGGAGCTGTACATGCCATGCCAGTTGATTTTGGCAGTTTATTCCTCTGGGATTTTCAGGTGATGGGAAGAGTGTGCAAATTTCTATTGAGTTAGTTAGTGGTGTACATCTGTCTCCCTTTCTCACATATTAGGAAGTTATGCTATCTCCTAAAACATGGCTCCAAGATAGCTTCAGTTTTTCATCTACATTCTTATTTTAGTCAGGTCTGAACTTTTCTTGGGCAGTTAGTTTGAATGTGGATATATGTTCATTTTCTGAAGGAGGTTGGTCTCATTTCTTTAAACAAACTAATATTCTGGATAATACCTACCGGTAGCTATGTGTTAGCCTTTACTATCAAATCTTGTACTAATAAATTTCAGAAGCCTCAAAATTAAATGGGAATGAGAAATTTATCTGATTAAATTAAAACAGCTTGAATAAATAATGTAATTTAAGCAAAAGACAGCAAAGATATTTTTTGGCAGGGAAAAGAAGCATTTTTGAAAGGGTTTGGTTAATTGATGTCACAAGGTTATTAATAAATGATTAGTAAATGGGTTTAGGACAGTTCTATACTAACATAGCCTAGAAAAAAGATGAAAAAAATGCATAGGAGGATGAACCTTAATATTTCATTTAGCTTCATTGCTGAGTGTATAAAGATACAAGACAAATGACAGGTTGATGAAAAGAATTTTTTTCCCATCAAATTGCAACACATTTTGTCATTTTCTTCTCCATTCGTTATGTTTCATGTTCACAGAGAGAAAACCAAGAGCCAAGAGGTTACATTTGGTATTGCAGCCATATTTAATTGCTTTTTAAGACCTCTAGAATGCCCTTATTAATTACCCTACAGCTTCAAAATTGCCTCAGCATCATTCTTTTGCTACTTTACCTACAACACAAAGTTCCTTTCTGCCTCTCTGGTGTTGTCCCTTCACAGGTTTTTGCATTACTGCCCTCTTCTCTCTTCACCCCTCCATACCTGAAACCCATGGCACTGTATAGGTTCAGCTACTGCATGGCTGGATCAGGTCCCTGAAGATCTGTGTACCAATTATCTCTTTTATATTACCTAGTTCATCAGTATTCCTCAAATCACTCCTTAAAGTATTTCCCCCCACCCTGCAAAGTCTTTCAAAGACTTTCAAATTTAACCTCTGTAAAGATTCCAAAATTTCCTCACCACTTTAAGTATGTGTTGTCAGCCCATTTCTAATGTGCCTGAGCTGTTTTGCTTGTGTCTGACCTACATTGCAAGGTCCTTAGGGTAAGCTCTGTGTCCTCTTACTTGTTTGTTCAATGCTAAGAAAACATTCACCACTCAATAATACAGTACATAATAAAATACTATGTATTTTATCACCACAACTCTAAGCTTGAACAATTTGCTGTTTGGGAAACTGCAGAATTTACAGCCCGAGGGTGGAAGAAATCCTGTTTTCCCAGGACAAGTACTTCTTTTTCTCCTTGTATCTCAATTATAAACAGTACTTTTCTATGTAATATATTTGGACTTACCCTCTAGCCTCATGTAGATGTTGAAGCAACTACCTTTCATTTTCTTCCAAATTTATTTCTACTCACATTAAAAAATAATTTGGCCCATTAGCTTGAGAGTTGTACTGAAGCCTTATAATTAACCCTGAAACTGGATGAATTAACTTTATGTTTTATTATAACCTTACACTCGAACTCCATTTACTGAGCTTCATTATTTTTCCATCTCCTTTTCTTGAGAAGCCAAAAAACTTCCCATCAAGACTATTAAGGAAGATTTTATGTTAACAAAAAGATTTCTCCTTTACACAGCTTCAAACTAAAATGACCCAGCATGTTGTTGGGCTGTTCACTCCTCCATTCTAACATTGCATCAGATATGTAAAATTTGTCTAGTGTTAATGCGGTAACAATACTGCCTTGGAACAGATTTTCTTCAAAGTTGTTTTGACTTCAAGAGAAGATGCTTCACCACAGAGATGCCTTGTATGAAGTCTTAGGAACCAGATTATTTATTTTTTACACAGGCATAACCCAGACATGTTACTCAGAAATCAAATTATTTACTCCAAAATTAAATGATGCTCTACAGAACTGAAATCTACCCTTCAAGGCTTGTGGAAGAGAAGATGATAGACCAAGACCTGGTGTAAATCAGGAAGGAAAAGAGCAGGTGACTATTCAGTGCAACAGTATCAGCTCCAGACTGAAGATGAAAAGGCACCCCTGCTCTGGAGTCCTCAGTACAGGAAAGACGTCTGTGGGACACCTTATTGCAGCCTTTCAGTACTTATAGGGGGCTTATAAGAAAGATGGGAACAGATTTTTTAGTAGGGCCTGTTGTGATAGGACAAGGGGTAATGATTTTAAGCTAAAAGACAGCAGATTCAGACCAGATATAAGGAGGAAATTTTGTATGATGAGGGTAGAGAAACACTGGAACAGGTTGCCCAGAGAGTTGGTAGATGTCCCCTCCCTGGAAACATTCAAGGTCAGGTTGGATGGGTTCTGAGGAACTTGATCTAGTGGAAGATGTCTCTGCCTATTATAGGGTGGGTGGACTATATGACCTTTAAAGGCCTCTTCCAACCCATTCTATGATACTGTGTTTCTACATCTTTCATACTTGTACTTCATCTACTTAAGAGCTACTTTCTCTAAGATCGGGCATAGGCTACACAAGGAAATCCAAGTCAATGAAGTCAGTGGAAAAGAAGTAAGATGGTATAATATGAAACCATCATATTTCTGGCTTCTGAATTACAGTCTGTTCACTAAACATGAATATATCCAGATTGATCCAGTACGTGTTAGTCTGGGCTGGTAGAATCATTCCAGTTGTTTAATTCTCTTCAATTCTTCCTCTTTAATTTTCCAATATTTCCTGCTGATATTTTATTCTCTCTTTTTAACTTCCCTATTTTTTTTTTCTAAGAATGTTAATTTATTAGCAGAAACAAGTAAATCCATCATATAGTGCTGGACTTTGAGTTAATTTTATTAGGCAAACATCCTCTCGTGCATTTCCCATGGCAATCTAAAGCTGTTGTATACTCATCATACTGGGGCTTTTCTGACTTCTTGAACCTTCTTCCTGTATCATTGTCAGATCCTAAGATCCTGATTTCTGGTTACAGGTTCTCTGACATACAAGAGTGGCTAGAGGTGATAAAAAGTGGCTAAAAGTTAAAAAGAGTGCTGCAATGCCAAAGGGTTCCAGTTGAAGATGGGTTTAGGGGCGTGCAACCAGACACAGGTGCAATTTAGGTTCTCACAATCCAAAAATCAAGTCCCAAACACACCTGAGAATAGCACTAGATATTTACCAAGAGATTGTCAGAAGAATCAAATTACAGAGGCTGCCCCTACCTTGAACATCCCATAGATTCTTTGAGCAGTTTCTGAAAACAGAAGAACATAAATACCTCTTTCTTTGCAATAGAAATCTTGCATTTTGAATTCTACTCCAAAGATATGGGAACTAAAATGCTTTAGATACTTAAATAGTTATACCATGTTGCCGGGCTGGGCGAGCCGAGGATCCAGGCCAAGGAGGAAGAACGTAGCCGACTCAGTATGAGTGATAAAGTGTGCTTCCGTTTATTGATTTTCATTACAGCCTTTTATAATCTTTCTACTAATTATGCCTACTAGTCACTAGCTGATTGGCTTAAGCTCTGAGGGTCGTATTTGCACGGTCCACCTACTTGCAGTTAGCTTACAGCACAAGCTTCTCATAACACTAAGTTTCTCATGCTACTATTTCTGATTCCTGTTGACTTGTTTTCGATACACGACAGTACCGTAACACAATGTTTCTCAGACCACCGTTATCATAACACTAGGTTTCTCAGACCACTATCCCTAATTCCCCTTAGCCTGTTTTCGACACACCACGGTACACAAGGCTGAAGCGTCCTTGACATTCCTCAGGTATCAGCAGCTGCGAGCAGCTGCGAGCAAACCCTAGTGAGGCCCAGCATCAGCAGCTAGAGCAGGCTCTGATCATACAGTTGCTCAGTGGGCTCAGGACCCTTGTCTCTGAGCCATTCTCCAACAATTCCCCCTTTTTCTTTTTGTATGAACAGAGCCTGCGCTAACGTTCATTCAAAGATTTTCTTAATACATGACAAGGCACAACTTAGGCATGCAGGCTTACAATCTACTGGCTAAAGGCACTTATCACACACCCGGAAGTGCTGTGATAGGTCTGGATCGTTAGTGCGCGTGAGCAAACTAAATCTACTTTGTGGTTAGTGCATCCAGGCATTCAAAACAGTGAGGAAGCACTAGATTGACTTCCTCCTTCTTGCCCTTCCAGGTGACCCCAAGGGCAGGATTACCATGTGGCAGTTTTCTGCTCAGAGACCCAGCCTGGATTGTCCAAACCCTGTAGGATCAGTGCATAACCCTGATCCCCCCAAAAAATTCCAGGTTTTCCCCCTTTTTCTTTTTTGGACAATCCAGACTCCTTTTAACATTTGAATCATAGCATTCACAAAGCATTTCCACACAGACCCCAATACCATCATGACAATCATAATGACAATCAGCATTGCCAGTCCATGCATCAACAAAGCTTTCAGCCACCCACTAATTTCCAAGTTTTGTAGATTTGCAACCATCATCAGTCCATTTTCCAAATTCTCAAGTCTCGTAACCAGTCTGTCAGTCCATGTTCCAATCTTATGCAGTCTTATGTAGCAAGAAAACCATCCTTACAGTTTTAAAAGTGTCCGCAATTGTAACAACAGAGTATGCAATACAGAATGTAATACAGGTTTCACCATGCTATGTTCTAAACATTGCAATGAACCCACAACATACAATGAACCTGATACTACATGAACAAGTTTTTGATACCAGTGTTGATGTTGAAACACCCAAATGACAGTTCAGAGTTCTAAAGTTCGTAAGGAGTCTCCAGACCCCCCGAGGAGAATCTTGTGATCTTGAGTTCCCAGGTGTCCCCCATTCGTTGTCACTACCGGGCAGGCCAACCTCCAGCAGCATGCCATTCCCCTTTTAACAAGGCATCACGAATCACCCCACTCCATCGGGACTGAGCTAAAAGCGGAGCTGGTTCTGATAAAGGTGACGGGAGTGGGTGTGGTGGGGCTGCCGGCAGCGCTTCCTCTTCTTGTAATTATAAATGCAGAGTTCTGTTCTGTAGCTCAACTTCTGTAATTTTCTCTCAAGTTCTTGGACTTTGCCCCTGTCCCTTACCGGTGTGTGACCCTGGTGCTTTAATTCGGACAGAGCCGCCGTTTTTCTCTCCGACTCAGACGCTGACGCGCCGTCAGGGGCGGAACCATCCGAAGGAGGGGGGGGGCAGAGGTTCGGGCGGCAGCCGCTCCCCCCTGCACCCCCGCGCCGCCTGATTTCTCTGCCGCTTCTTGCGCGGTGGAGCAAACAGCCAAGTTCTTCTCAACCTTATGGCGCTTAATGTTATTGATTATCTCCCTCCAAGGTTTCATTACTTTCTTAGCAAGTTTATCCTCATCTATTACCATATCCCATAGTATATCTCCATATCTCCTCCACTCCTCTTCATCAAACAACAGATCAGAGTCCTTAAAGCACCCCTTTTGTTTTGCCCGTCGCCACTAGACCAGCTAGCTGTTTAATGCAACTACTATCTGTCCCACGCTTTTCTAAAAAGCTCTGTAATAAATCTAGGGCTACTTCAAAATCCATGTACCTTAATACCTGTTATAATATCCTTGCAGCCCTCAGCTTGTAGCCCTTGCAGTGGTGAACTTCAATCGGTTCAGGCCGGAGACGACACACCACAGGACGCGATGTTCTGGTCACTCTTTTTGCCCGCCGGTCACTGCCCCCGGCGCACTGCTCCTTGTCCTTCAGCCAGGTCCTTCAGCGAGGGTTCCTTTCGTCTCGAGGATCCCTTTATTTTCGCCTCAACGAGGGTCCCTTTTTCTCGAGAGACCCTTTATTCCCGGTTGACCCTTTTTCTCGAGGGTCCCTGTTCGGGCGCCATTTGCCGGGCTGGGTGAGCCGAGGACCCAGGCCAAGGAGGAAGAACGTAGCCGACTCAGTATGAGTGATAAAGTGTGCTTCCGTTTATTGATTTTCATTACAGCCTTTTATAATCTTTCTACTAATTATGCCTACTAGTCACTAGCTGATTGGCTTAAGCTCTGAGGGTCGTATTTGCACGGTCCACCTACTTGCAGTTAGCTTACAGCACAAGCTTCTCATAACACTAAGTTTCTCATGCTACTATTTCTGATTCCTGTTGACTTGTTTTCGATACACGACAGTACCGTAACACAATGTTTCTCAGACCACCGTTATCATAACACTGGGTTTCTCAGACCACTATCCCTAATTCCCCTTAGCCTGTTTTCGACACACCACGGTACACAAGGCTGAAGCGTCCTTGACATTCCTCAGGTATCAGCAGCTGCGAGCAGCTGCGAGCAAACCCTAGTGAGGCCCAGCATCAGCAGCTAGAGCAGGCTCTGATCATACAGTTGCTCAGTGGGCTCAGGACCCTTGTCTCTGAGCCATTCTCCAACACCATGTAGTTGATGTATTGCCAAATCCATGTGTGAATATAATTATTAAAAAAGAAACCCTCAGCTGTCTTATGCACATATGAAAATTTCTTGTCTGAAAGAAAAACAAAACTTGTACAAAATTTTTTCTATTTGATCTTAGACATTATTGACCTGTACATGAAAATTGAAATCTTCACTATGAACATAATGAAACTCCAGTCCTTACAACTATATTTTTCAACGAAGATTTCAAATTCAAACTGAAGAACTTCATGTACCACTATTGGACACATACCTGTAACGGGAGGGCAAACTTTGTATATATGTGATTATATTTCAGAAAGATAACTTAATGGGAAATTGAATGTTTAGGAGTTCTTATTTGAAATACCTAGGATTACACAATGGCAAAGTACAATGCATGGTAGCAATCTATTTCTATAAGTAAATTATTGCACAAATTTTTAATATGGTTTATTAAACTTTGTAAAGGCATCCCCTGTTCTCTGGAAGAAAATTGAGCTGACAGTCCCAAAATCTAAACATCTGCATGTGTCCCTTGTCTGTCCCTTGACCAGAGACTATTTCTACACTTATAAGATTTGCTTTACTTTATCCTGATGTAGAAACCATATCCTGCTTTTGACATTGTTACATAGCCATTATTTATGAAGCACTAATAATACAGAAAACATGTACAAATCAATTCATCATGAATTAATGTGGACCTTCCTTGTCCAAGAGATGGACCTATGAGGCCACTGGATTCTGCACGTTATCTCAGACTGTTACAGACTAGTGTAGTTATTGCAGATACTGCTCCACTATCCATTATGAAAAAATTCTGCTTATCTGTCATGAGGAGCCTGTTCTCATACATGAAAAGTTCTGGAATTTGGAGCTGATAAAAATTAAAATTTATCTAATAATATAATGTTACTGAAATGAAAAACCTTAATGGTGACAGCATTGCTTTTGTTGTTTGCAGACTGGTGAGAGGTGAATGAAATGTAGCAGTCTGAAATTTAAAGAACAGAGAAACTAAGAAGTTGTAGCTTCTATTCTTTACACTGTTAATGAGACTTACTATACAACACTGAGAGAGGCACTTAGTGTCTCCATTTCCAAATCTTCAAATTAAATTAGTACTTGCCTACCTCATTCATTTGTCAGATGGCAAAGTCAATGATGCATGTGAACTGTTTAGTAATTTTTAGAGGAAAAGCTTCTTACACAACTGTATAGCATAATCTGATATGGAGCCATAGACCTGCAGATAATCTTCGTACCAGCGATATGATTTTGCTAGTTAATTTGATTGCAGTAATTTGTATAAAATACCAAGACTACACTTGACTCACTCTGTATAAATTTCTATCTGCAGTGGATGATGTTCAGGTGTTCACTCACATATATGTATCAGTGGCTTCAGATGAAAGTGTCATATAAGATTTCGTTTGTTTCTCATAGATATTAGTTATCTTTGCTCCTTCCTTTAAATCTTCTCTTGGATGCTAAGGTTAAGAAATAACTCTTTTTCTGCCCTCTGTGTGCCCCATCAAAATATTTCTTGCTCCATCCCACTTGTACAACCCAGAACTAGTAAAAGGTTTTCTATAAAAAACCTAGAGGCCATACATTTCTAACATCCTGTTGACAGCCAGATCATTCCCTTTGTTGTGACAAGCATTCCTATTCAAAGAAAGACCTTAACACAGGTAGCAGAGACAGGTACATAACACTCAGTTAAGATAAAACAATAATAAAACTGTGGATGAAACAAGGAGATAAGGTAGGGTTATTTCTGCTCCTCTGCATACATAATTTAGAGGTCTGATTAGATCCACAAGTGTTATTAATGATCAGATAGCAGCTAACATAACCTTCCCTTTTAATTTCCACCTTTCCCTGTGTCTTTTCTGAATGCTGACCAATATTTTTTTCCTGAAGATACTGTTATTCCATTTCATTCTGCTTAAGTTTCTTCTTCAATTCCACCTGCAAGTAGGAGGAAAGATAACCAGAACTTGGAAACTTTGGTTTCCTGTCACCTTGTAATGAAGTTTGGTTGGTATTGAAATTACATCTCTTACGGTATGACATGATCTCAGACCAGAGTTTAATTACAAGGTATGCTTTTGTTATTCATTAAAGTTGGGCTGACTGTTTCCAAAGAAGAGTGAGGAATATTGAAGACATATTTTCAAGTCTCTAACCCCTTTGACTGCTTTCTGTATACAAAAAATACAAAAAAAAAAGCGCCATATATTTCCATATATTTCCTTGAAACCCAAAAAAGTCTTCTTGAAGACCACTTATCTGTATCATGAAGATAACTAATTAACCCCATCTGAAAGAATTATTATTTTACTAGGCAACATTGCACTCTATTCACACTTTTTATCATCTATTAAAGAGAAGTGCTGTCAGCATGGTTAATCTCATAGCCATTCTATTCATAAGTGATAGAAGCTTGAACTCTGTAAATCAGTTCAGCTCATAAAAATGAGAGGCTGATAATAAGCAGGCATACAGCAAACATGACTGCATAAGCCTTTTGTCATATTTGTGGTTGTCAGAGTTGTTCAGTTAAACGCATTCATGGCAACTTGGTACATCCGTTTTATTTAAGCCTAAATATATGCAGCCTTTCAGCTCCTGAAGTTCAGTCACAAGACTGTGTTCCTTTCTTTATTCTATGTATTGTCTGTCACTACAACATCACCAACATCAGAAGACTCATGTATTTTTGTATTATATATTAGGCAGAAAAAAAAAAGTAAATCTTCCAAACTGCTTCCTCTGCACAGTTGCCATGTTTCACATCAAATGACATGGTACCTAAAAAGTTTTGATGACTGTGCTAGTTAATTTATATTATGGAAGTTACTGTACATCTTCATTTTATGATGAAGCTTGGCTGACAAAAACATCTCACTTGTTGTATTTGCCCTGATTTTTCTTTGTAGTGTTCAAGATACAGACAATTATCCAGGTGGTCTGTATTTTAAAAGAGTAGGTCAGTGGGAAGACTTTTTCTAAAGATTACATAGGTTGTTTTAAGCTTGAAAGTCAAAATTTGTGCTAGCTGTAACACAGCAGTTAGTAGATACCTTTGCCTTATCAACTGGTGCAGACCAAAGAGTGAGACACCATGGTTTAATTTGCTGCTGTTATGGTTCCAGGACCACAAGCCCACCTCATGTCTTAACCAGCTGTGACAGGTATATATTGCCACTTGCCAACTACCGGCACTGTGCATGGGCAGAGAGGTTCTGGAGGATCTTGCATCCTCATTTCAAGTGGGCACCTCTAGTGTGAGCCCCTTTCGGTGGCTTCAGTCTTGGTTGCACCAGGAGGGAAATCACTTCAGTGTCACCAGTGATGTGCTCAAGTAAATATTGCACAATATTCAGCGTTGCATGTATAAGTGCAATGCAAATCTACAACTAGAAGAAGCATCCAGCACCCTAAATAGCTAATATAAATATACCAGTTCTGCATCTTGGCTACTAATCTCCTGTGTAATAAAGGCAATTAAAAATACAAGAAACAAAATTCCCAGAAAATCGTATTTTTTTCATCACAGCAAGCCCTCCACAATGTTAACAGACATCATAAATACATCCAGCTCTGCACATGAATCAAAAATATTCCAGAGGAAATTTACTGTTTGTAGACAAACAGTAAAGATGGAATAAAAATATATTTAGCATTGTCTATATGAAAGTTAATTCACCAATAAAAGTGGTTGATTGAGCAATCCACTACTATACCAACCTGAAAACTGCTAAGCTTTTCTAATACTAAGTGATCACTGATTGTCCTATAAACCATAAGGTGTACTAAGCATTCACTGACTTTATCACAGGATTTTTTTACTGTTGCAGTGGAGGAAATAACAACACTTTCTCCTTCTGTTTAGACTTCCAGATAAATCTCTAGTCTTCTCAGTATTGCCTGTGTCTGGGACCAGATGGACTAAAGACAGATTTAAATCATGTCTCAGTGTTAAAGATATTTATTCTCCAAATTAAATTTATTTTCCACTGTTCCTTTTGCACTGGGAGACTCTCCTCATACTGTACTAAAGCTGAAATAAAAAGTACAAAATTAGGGGTTGATTACTTATTTTTTTTGTCATGCCATAGACCATTCTGTTAACTCTGAGGGAAAAAAAAAAAAAAGATTAAAAAAAAAAGATGGTCTTTAACCATACTGACAGTTAATAGCTAAATTTTCTAATGTTTTAATCTCTACTGGTTTATGCCTTCATTAAGTATAGCATTAAGGCACATTACCTGTACTGTTACAGCAACATAATTCCATAGATTAATGTCACAGTATAGGAGAAAGAAAAAGATCTCAGTAAAAACTTTCATAAAGTTTCAAAAAGGGAGAGGTTGCTGAAAACGTCATCATTTTATAAGTTAAAAATCTGTACATGCATGATGAACCACAGATCAAGGCAGGCACTATAATTACACATTCCAAAACTTTTTAATTACTGGCTTTAGTGGCAAGGCAAGGCAAGGCAAGGGAGTACTGAAAAAAAAAATAGTTTTTGCTAAAAACAAAACGAATGTGATTTGTATCAGTGAAATGTCTCATTTGACATATGACACATACATTTCTCTTAGATATTGGGAGAAAAAGCAAGAAAATTAATTATCTAGATTTAAAAAAATGTTGAAAGAGGAGATTATTTCTCCTTTGTGCAATAAACCATTTAATTTTTTACTTATTTTAGAAGACATGAGTGAGTATATTTAATTTCCCTAAAAAAGTTGTAATTCGGTAATTCAAAGGTGAGATTTCCTTCAACTCCCTCTCTTTTCCATCCTGTTGACATCATTGTCCTATTTTATTAAAATGTTTACATAGTCATTAAAATAAAAAAAGTATTTTCTCTGTCCTACTGAAAAAACTGTTCATCTGGAAGATTAAACACATGGATAACCATTTGCCACTCAACCAGACAGATTCAAAAAAACTTGGTGGTTGAGGGACTGTCTGGGTAGGTTGAAGGCTTGTGTTTATGTGACCACTGAAAGACAATTTGTTGCATGAATATATTAATCTAATTAACAACAGATCACCAAGAAATAAATGAACAGGATGGTTAAGGAAAATCCACCTCTTCACAGACACTTAAGAGTTGTAAAAAAACAATGTCAGCTCAGAGAAAAAGTGCAAAAACATATGAATTGACTTGTTATGTTTTGGTTACAGATTTTCCATGGTTCACCACAAACTGTTTCATAAAATTACAATTGTATACAATTGTATGGGTAAGTGATATACAAGATACAGTAGTCCAAGGCCTGACCGTGTATTTACTGAAATATTTTTCAGCATGATAGACAAAACTGAACTAACTGTGATTTAGCAAGCCCAGAGTAACTACAACAGCAAAACTTGGTGATACGACTTAAGCATATGTTATAAAAACCTGCCAGAGATACTGGGTGTTGATATGGGCCAAACATTATGCCACTGCTGTCTGCACTAGTGAGGGAAAAACTAGTGCAAATATGTTTACTGGAATGAGAATTTCCACCATGGGATGATAAAACAAAAAAGGCTTCACATCTTCAAGTTGGAATAAGGGGAATGAGAAGTGCTGTTAGGAAATTGAAAGGAAGGTAGAACTAGGCCATAATAATAGCACTTTGCAGCACAAACAGGTTTCTCTCCATGGGGAGCGTGATCACAGTAGAGCTGATATAGCCACCTCTAAAACTATCTGACATGGATCCTGACAAAAAAGCGGTATTTGAGAAAAGAAAATTGTGCTGGACTGGTTGTCCCTAACTGCCACCACAGTTCATCATACTTTCCAGGCAGCTATGAAAGAAGGTATCCTTGATATAATTCTGATTTATGCCAGTGGACAAAAAAAGCTGCCTACAGATGCACAACCAGAGAAATGCAAAATTACCTTTCTTCCACTCCCAGTCGTGACGGCCATCTAGCAGGACTGGCCAGACACATGGGCAAAAGTTCAGTGCAGAAGGCTCCCTGACACATGGCCTAAAGAAGAAAAGAAAATACAGCTAACAAATCTGCACCAAGGAAATATTGGCCATTGAAACCAAGAGAAATTTCTTTAGGACATTGTTGTTTAAAAGTTCCTGTAGACAATGGTTTGAGCCTGGTCGGCAGCCAAACACTACACAGACGCTCGCCCACCCTCCCCCACTTGGGAATGGGGAGGGAATTAGAGGGGCAAAGGGAGACTCACGGGTTGAGATAAAAGCAGTTTAATAAGAGTAATAAAATTATACCGTGACGGTATCAACAAGTAATGTAAAATACAATTGCTCACCACCCGCCAACTGACACCCGCCTGCTCCCAGCTAGTGATCCTGAAATACAAAGATGCCACGACCACAATCCCTGAAGTGAGAGCGCGCTCCTTCCCGCCCACCCCCCTTTTATATGGTGAGCATGACATCACACGACATGGAACAGCGGCCAATCCAGGCCCAGCTCTCCAGCTGTGCTCCCTCCCTGTTTCTTGCATGCCTGCACACAGGCAGGACACGGGGAGCTGGAGAGTCCCTGAAACCTCAGTGTGCATCAGCACTCCTCCAGCTACCAGAAACGAACATGAACTCTATTCCAGCCAGAACCAGGACAACAGTGTACAGAAATTATCTTGTGTTATCAATTGTCAGGGACTAGCTACAGATCTTTATTTTTAGTCTTAAGTATTAGGTATTTTCTTTCCAAAGGTATCAGTCTGGATAAACACAACGTTTCAAAGTGTTTTTCTTCTTGAGAGGCAATTATCTTAGAAATAGGTAGATAGAGGACTAACATAGATGCCTTATAGCTCCATAGGCATCTATTTAGAGCTAACATTATACTGACAGAGCACAGATACTAAAAGTATTCCAGCTCTTCACTCCCAGTTCTGGAAACAGGAATAGGAAACAGATATTAGTATTTGAGCTTAAAGCATCTCCAAACAAATTGAATTATATCTGAGTAATTTTACTTCAGAACTTTTTAACTATTAATATCACATCAGTAAACACAACTAAGTTTCACAAATTACTAATAACATGAAGGGGCAGAATAACATTAAGTGAAATGGTGTTCTATTTATTATTATTTTATGACCTATCACACCAATTTTTATTAATATTTCACCACCTCTATTTAACAATTAAGGAGAAGAAAATGGATTAGAGCTCCTGTCTAAAATAATGTTAAGCTGATTTTAAAAAAACTGTCAGAAAACAAAAACTAAGAAAACCTAGTATTAATTCCCACAGAAGAACTGCCAAAGGCATATTTCAAATTATCAGACAGGTGGAAAATACACTGCATGTTTTCAGTTTTGGTAATATGAAAATCCCACAGAAATAGATTATTTCAATATGAAACAATATCTTCAGGCTTCCTTCTTATCTACTCTTCTGCAGCAGCCATCACAACGTTCAATGAGAAGAGAAATGCTGTGATTTTCTTTTTCTAACTTCATAAATTTTAATGCTTTCTCTTATTATTATGTCTATTAGACCTTTCTGTCAATGCTCAAAGTTGGCTTTCACACTCTTGTTCACAAAGCTCTGAGTAAAAGGACTGTGTTGTTCAAAACCTTTTAGATCTATTGCCATCAGCTTCAACACTGAGTTTCAGTATTCCAGTGAGATGTCCTGATAGACAACTATATCTCTAATACCACATCACAGTTTGTTATAGTTCTTGATGTTTTTTGCTCCAGAGAGGATGCAGATTGGATTAATGGAGTCACTGAAATTGAAGGCTAGAAGACATTGCCAGGGGTTATGGAAGAAGAACCACATATATTGCCCATATAAACTCAGCAGCCATTTTTTACTCAAGTACCTCTGCCAAGTTAAAATGCAGGTAATAGTCAAGAAAAAAACACATCTGAAATTTCAAATATTGTTGCTATTGTTATCTGCAAAGTGCTGTAAGACTGATTGTCTCCCTTCAGTTTTAGCTCTAAGAAAATGGAGCATGGCTGTAAGCACTGAGAAAACAACAAAAAAATAGCATAAAACATGGTACATAGATGCAGAAGAATGACAGTAGTCAAGGAATAAAGGGAACTCATGTCTGTTCCCCAAGAAAACTTTTACTGCAGCAGTGGTATTAAGGAGGGTTTATCCCGTGAAACTAGTTTCTGCATCACACAGTCTTAGGGAGACTCACTGTGAGAATGTGGCTTTTGAGCATCATGGATTATTTCCCTCTGGGTGCTTGCAGACGAAAGCAGTCTGAGCATCCCAGGAGTTCAGGGGATGCAGTCTTCTGGTTGCATTAGTTTATTGTCTGTTACCTCTATATTGCTAGAAAATAGTCCAAGACCCCAATCAGCCATTAGCCACGGACATCATTCAAAGATATCATGTCAAATGCACTTCCTTACATTTCTCAGCATTTCCCATTGGTTACCAGCAAATAATCCCGTTAAATGTGATTACACAATTTTCTTTCATCCACTGTGGTTAGACTGTGTAGCAGCAAGACAAGCTGTTGACACAGAAGTAGAAGTTATCTTCTTGGATTATCCTTTTCTTTCTCATCTGTATTTCAAAATGTCTATTGCCCAGACTTATGGCAGCACTGAATGATGTACACTACTTAATGTATAAGACAGCCAAAACCTGGCTCCATGTTCAAGCAGGCATGAGACACAGTCACTTCTGAACAATACAAAGAGTTTTAGTGAGGATCTTCCCTCTCTCTCTGCCATTTTTTCAGGATTCAGGTGGCCCTGTACAGTAGGCACCCACCCCTGCTAATCCTAGCAAAGTCTGAGCTTATCTCTGGTGCTGTGGCAAGTTTTCAGGCTCCCTTTATCAAATTCCAAAAGGAAGGAAGGAGATTATGAAAAATGAGATTTCATACTGTCTTAGGCCTAGATAAACATGACAGAGAGGACAGGCTGACAAGTTTCAAAGAAGCTGGGTCATTCCTTGGAGGTGACCTCATTGTCTGAACTCACTACTTCATGGAGCATACATTGAAGAGGTACCTCTTGGAGACCCCAGTGTAAACAGTTATGTCACAAGAACATAACCCTTACCTTTTTCCTGAATTTCAAATGTAAAAGTGCTGTTTCCTCCTTAGGAGATCACATTTCCAAGAAACACATATCAATTTTTCATGTGTCTCATCTGCACCATCAAAAATATATTTCAGACAAACATAGGCTATATTACTGTAAATGTCATGATACAAAGCTCTTACCAACAGTTATATCACTAAACTGCAGCATATTGTTGAAAATGAAAAAGGTATAAATAAAAATGAAGGGAAAGTATACACACTTACTTCCATCTAAAAAAACAACAGATAATTTTGATAGGGGTCTCAGGGAAAACAGAAGAGCTGTAGGGAAAGGCAGCAATCACAGTCAGCTGCATACTTGGTAGTTTGAAGACTCAAAGTATACATGTCAGAACAATTTCAAATATTGTATTGAATCATTAGTGAAAATCAATTACTAGTTTCTTGAGTCACAAACAAATATGTTAGGTAATGAGGCACCTGCTGGTGAATATTGGTGCTAAAAGTGCATTCAAATAGTTCTATGGCAAAATTTCTCTCTCTAGTGCCTATAAATGTGTAGTGATGTTGATCATATTTCCTCTGGAACTACAGTAAAAATGTCTGGGAATATAAAACTTTTGGTGTGAGTCATAATAACATTATTTATCCTTTTGCCTTACTTTGATGTTAACTGCATGTTTTACGTTCAGAAAAGTTAACGCCCAATAGTCTTCCCAGTTGACTCAACCCCTGGGATACATCTGTGAAGACACATTATTGATGCCCATAGGAAGCAGAATGTCTTCTAGCAGTGTTACATGACATGCAAACAATTGGCACTTAGGGACATTGTTTAGTGGTGGACTTGACACTGTTAGGTTTACAGTTGGACTTGATGATCTTAATGTTTTTTTTCCCAATATAAATGATTATACGAATCTATGATTCTATGAATTGTGGTTATCAACAAATAAAATATGATTAAACACAGAGAACTATAAAAGTAAAGAAAAATGAGATCTGATTCCCTGTCCTCGTATGTTTCTTTTCTTTTTTTCTCTCTCTTCCTTATCACTTTCTTTCTAACTTTCCTTGACTTTTCCTTATTTTTCTTTGATGTCCTTTTCTATTACCTTGCAGTTTTTCATTTCTTAGATGAAGTGGTTACTTTGCTGATGTGTCTTTTGTCAGAATCATTATATGTAATTAATATAATTGAATGTAGTGACATATCATATATATTGTTGAACTAAATAATAATTAGTAGCCGGAGGAAAGCTTTGAAAACCATCTCATATGAAAAGTTACTAAGATTATTTCTTTTAAGGGATTTTCATGAACCATCAGTTACTTTTATGCAAGGTTATAGAGTTAATGGTACAATTAAGTAATCTGAAGCCGTGGTGTATGTGAAACGTGTCTCTCAATTTTATTATAGAGAGTATACATAACAAGCTGTATTGACAGCCCTGCTGAATTTACTTTGTTCTTTCATTCAGCACCAGTAACAAAAATATCTTCCTGCTTTCTTCATCCCACGTATGTACATTTGCCCCAGAATGACTTGAATTTGACTTTTAAAACATCTTTTCTTAGTTCTTTGAAAGCCCTTTTTTTTTCTGAAAGTTAATTTCACTAGTGCAGACATGAATGAAAATTGAGCATTTTATAATTTGATTTTTTAGCTGACATTTTGCTCCAAGAAGTAGATATTCTCAGCAACATTAAAGAACATGCAGTGCCAAATTCAGAGATGCAAATATTGTGCTATAACATAGATTTCCCTATACTCTGAGCTGCTTGTACTGTACTGTAATGTAATGTTATTGTATAGTATGAACTCCCTTGGCCCTGCTTTCCATCAGAATGTGCCTGATTCTGTGGTGTTATAATCTACATACTATAACACCATAAAGAGGCAAAAGTTAAATTAAGTAGGGGATGTATACGTTTTATACCTAAGAAGTTGTTCAAAGAGGAGGAGCTAAAAGCCATCAAATCACAGATCAAGAGAATGTTGTCAACAGAGGAAACAGGACCAATACAGATTGTTTTGACTTAGAAGACTGACAGGCAATGCCAAATGTAGAAAAGGGAGGAAATGAGACTTCAAAACTCTAGAGAAAATACCTGAAGAACTGGTAGGAACAATGCCAAAACATTGCAAGTCAGCTGTCACAACAGCACTTTACAGAGAGATGAAGTGTAAAGAAAATCAGAAGTACCCCCTGGATGATAAAATATGGATTCCAGAATCTTCCAATCTCTGCTGCTGTGCAATAGAAAGTGGATACATGCACACTTCTATGCATGCCAAGCTCGCATTTTATCCTGGATGAAATGCAAACTTGGCATACATAGAAATGCTCTAATTCACTCATGACTTATGCCCAAAGATCATAGTCTGCCAAAACAGCCTACAGTGGCAGCTACTGATGTTTGTAGCCACATCCTTCTTGCAACACCTACATACAGGTCAGAAAGGTGGCAGGCTGTCCAGGACAGAAGGCAATTAACCTGATTTTCATATCAATTTATATGGCCAGAATGAAGCAAAGACAACTGATTAAGAATTTCCCCCTTGACATTTCTGTTTACATCATTTTATAAGAGACTAAAGCAAGGGAAAACATTTCCTCTTCTACTCAACAATACAGTTGTATAAATTGTGGGTGTGATAAAGGTGAGCTTCTCAAGCCATTATTCAGGATTGACTTTATCAGGGAGTTCTCTCAGACTGTTAACAACTTGTCCTTCCTTAGAAAATAGGAAGGACAAGTACCTTGGTTGACCATTGTCTGTGTTTCTTTTAATTTCTTGCTATGGGCATTATTTCTTGAACTGCCTTTAATAACTGTTGGCTGGGATTTCAAGGAGAACAATGATGTCCAGCATACCCTTAAGGTATAAATGAAACCTATTAAAACCAAAAAATGGGTCACTGTAAGTTTCTCAGTATAAGCCAAATTCCCTGCCAGTGTAAATGGGCATCTGTTCCATTCGCATGTTTGATTAAAAGACCTTTACAGAAGGGAATCTTTCATTTTCATAATTTTGTACTCCATGAAAAGTATTGTTGTTTCACAAAAAAACCCCACCTCTTCTTCAAATGAAAATGTGTCTAGTTACATTTGCAACTTAATTTCATTGCTTTAGGTGTAAGATGAATGAGTAAATTAATATGTCTGGCCTAAACAATAATGTCTACATACATTTACATTTTAGAGAGCTAGTGAATGTTGCTGACCAAAAGTAAGTCTATCAGTACATCAGGGATCTAAGCAGTCAGATAGAGATTTTTGTGGATCAGTCAGAAGAGCTGAGCTGCCTAAGTTGCACTGGAGTTATAGTTTAGCTGATTAAATGCTGATTTGGCTGTAGGCTCTGACTCCTAATGCAACAGTGGCAAGTCAATTTCCTGCCTGTTCTACATAAACATAGCTCCATTAAAATCAATGTATGAAGTTAATGCACTTTAACTTAGTACTGACCTAGGCCAACATTTTTATAAGAACCGGTTTGAGTGAAGGACATCCTAATTATACACAGATATGAGCTATTTTTGAATGCAACACTGATTCTGTTCCATGTTTCAAAATCCATTACCTCTTTTTCTTCCTTAGAGTCCATTTTTCACAAACAGCTGATACAACTTCTTTTCACCATTAGGGAGTAATCCGTCAGCACCTATGGCAAGTTAAACAGTGGGCTAAATACAAGTATAGATCTTTGCAGTGCTGGGTCTTTCACACTGTGTATCATGTAGATGTATTTAGAACCACAAGCTGCCCCTGATAAGTGGGCAGTTTCCCATCAAAATCCTTGGGAGCCTCATGTGTAAACCAATCAATCTCTGTTATTACTACCACAATCATTTAACAGTATAACATGACTGTGTGAACCCAGGTTTTGAGTTCCCAAACTTTGGGCTAAAGTACTACAAAATTTTTTGTTTCAGCTCTACCCATATTGTCCTAAAACACTGAGCAAAATACATAGGAGTATGCATTGAATTGGAACAGATGTATTCTAGTTTGCTAAACTTCAAGCAAAAAAGAAATAAACACTAATGAAAGCCCTGTCTGAAATTAATTTCACAGATCTGTACAATTAATATACATACAAAATATTGGATCTAGAGTACTGGTTATTTTTTTGGTTGTTTGGTTGGTTGGAGAATTTTTGAATGCAATTTAGTGTTGGATATACCCTAGAAACTAGGATGTACAGCAGACTGGTGGTATTGTTTATCATAAAACAGCTGAGCAGACTGTTCTGAAAAGGATTTAGATCAAATGCTGATATCAAGGTAAATCAATTTTTATACAGCAGAGTTTTTACTTCATCGAGGAAATTTTGCCTGGCCTTACAAAATATTCTACAGTTGAGTTGAATAACTAATAAATACACTCAGTCACCTGTACAATTCATTATCTGTCAAATGTACAATTCATTATCTGTTCAACAACTTAACTCTGGGTCCTTGAACTCCTGTTCTCTGTTGGTCATCTTCTACACGTTTACTTCTTCTTTCTACAGTGACTAAGAGGACCTTAGAAGAATTCAACAGACCCTGCATATATTTCAAAGGAAAGACATAATAATATTTTTATTGATATAATTAAAGTATAAGCTTATATTCTTTTTTCGTTTGCATTGTTCAGAAGAGGGTTAGTCTTTCAAGTTGATAACTAAAACTTTCAACATAGAGACACAATTACACAAACATGATAGAAAATAAAATCTAGTTTTGTTTTGAAATCTTAAACAAAAACAGAGGACTTACTTGATTTCCAAACCTCACTGACTATCTTAAACCTACATCAGGGCTTTGTTTTGGTGGAATAAAAAGGAAAGGAACTAAAGACGAGTGGTTATGAAAGTGCAGCAATACTGTGTGGAAGAGAGTAAGGAACAGCACTGTCATAAGTCAGTGCTCAAAGCAAAACCTTAGAATACATCTTGCACAGCAAGGTGCCTAAGTTCAGCACAGAGAATCTTAAATGGAAAAGAAATTCTGTTCAAATAAATATATGCATGCATTTCTTTCCAGAAGTACAAAGTGTACAGGTGTCAAATACTAGGAAGAGACAAAAAGACTGTTATGCCATCTTTTTCTGGAATGAAAAAAAAAAAAATGCAGTGCCTAGGTCTATTAGAAAATATCTATTGTCTTTCTTCTGGAGTTTACAGTCTTGTGCTCTGAAGTCTTACTCAGTTATTACAGCAGACTTGCGGAATTCCAGGGCTACCATACATCAAGGTTTCCACACACTTCAGCCTTTTTTCCTGGCAAAAAGAAAGAGTATATATTTATCTGGGCATTCAGAAGAGGTTACTGGCATCGTTAAATTGTAAAGAAGTGGACACATGACATTCACAATAGAGCTGACATGCCCCGGGCATGTCAGTTTCTCTTGGTATATACTATCACATACATGCTTACATATTCTTTTCTTTGATTCATTTGATAAATATGACAGCAGAGTCAAACTCACACTACAATAACATTGCTATTTTAATTCTTTTAGGGGTTTTTTTCAACAATTTATTTATGAGTCAAAACATAGGACAGATAACAAAGAGAAAAAATGCTCAACTGCTGAATTTCTCAGATGCAAGACATATTAGGAAGACTTTATTCTCCAAAAATATTATGTCATTCCAAAATATTGGTGCAATAGTAAGACAGAAAGGTAATGTTTCTTTACGAAGGGCACACAGGAGGGGAAAAAAACATATTTCATTTTCATATCAAGAATTTAAAAAAAAAAACTAGTTGAAATGAAGAAGGAATTGGACCCAAATATTAAAATATTTGAGTAATATGAAAAGGAAATAGAAAAGATACACTAGTGGTAATCTAAAACAGAGAAACCAGGAGTAACTGACATACTGCTTGTGACACAATAGGATATTTTAACTATTTAGATATCTCAAACACAGCTTATGCAGACCAAAGGCTGTCCATGAAGATTCTGGAAGAGTTTGGTGACAGAGTTCTGAAAGAGATGTTAGGGAAAGCAGTTACAGAGAAGGTTCTGTTTTATCATTACATCTGATACCCAAAAGGTGAGGGTTTTATCCTAATTATGAGTTAGCATCTGAAGATGGATTGCAAATTCTGTAAAGGTAAGCATGAATTGACAGAATTCATGATTCTTAGGAAAAGAGGAAAGGTAAATAGGGAATCAGAAAATATAAAGCTTCAATATGTCAGATCTAAATGAACTCAAAAATTGTTGTGTAAACTTCATGGGAGGCATAGGAAGGATAATTCAGGAGAAGTGGCTACTATCTAAGAAATGAGGCTAAGGCCATAGAGTAGTTACCCCCAAAAAGAGGAGGACAAGTGTAGTAAGAACAAAATTATGAACTCTTCATTGACTTCATACACAAGAAGGAAGCACATAACAAATGAAAACAAATTGTTATTCAAACAAGTATAAAATAGCACAAAAACATACAGACATGCAAAGAGTGAGTCAAAATGATCAAAGGACAAACTGACATTAAGCAAGTTGAAAGCTACCAGGGCGTGTTAGTGACCATAGGAAAGCACTCTCTAAGTACCTAGAACCTAAAAATTGAAGTGTTATCATATTTAAAAAGGGAAATTTACTAAGAAATAAGGCTCAGGAAGTTGAAATGTGTTTTGGTTTTATGGCATTACTTTTCACTAAGATTTATGAACAAGTGGCTAACAACATAAAATAAGAAAGCAGTATCATAGATTGTAGGAAAAAACCCCCACACTTTAAGAATCTGGGAGTCAACAAGGATATACAGTGCAGCCAACAAGGATATGTCAGGAACAAATAATGTCAGATCAACATAATTATCTCTTGCATCACAGGGAATGGGCACTGTCAATCAAAATGGTTCTGCCATAGTAAAAAAAAAAGGTTTAACACAAAGAAAAGAAAAAAAAAAAAAAAAACGTTAAGACCATGTGAAATGTATAATTCCAGGGGCTGAATTGCAGAAATGAAGACTGAAGGACAACTTATTGGGCAGTACTTCCTAGAAAGAAGGTCTAGGGATTATATAAACTGTTGAATGTGTTAACATTTCAAGAAATGACAACATCATCCTGTGAGGATAGTCCAAAGGGTATGTGAAATAATCCCTCACTCTGTTCAGAACTGGAAGAGCCTTGGCTGTAGCATTCTGCCAAGTTTTGAGCTGCCACCTAAAAAAAAATATTAATCTTCTCAGTGAAGTTCAGAAGGAGCAATGAGAATAATCAGACAGCAAAACTCAAGAGAGTTCAACTGGATAAAGCCTGTCCAGCTTTGAGAGGAAAGGTAGAACAATCAATGGTGTCAAAGCATGTAGGAGAAATCAAAGAGAAAATAAAATAGTATTTTCCCCTTTCCAACACAGAAAAATTTGTATAACACAGCAAGATCAAGGTTAGATTTCAGGGCAGACTGCATAAAGAAGGAAAAGGAGAGCAAAGCATACAATAAATTGTCTGGAAGGCTTCATGTTTACAGGTTTCCAGAATTAGGCCAGATGAATATCTGCCAGAAAGAAAGTAAGCACAACTAGAGAAGTGGACTAACAGTCCCCTTCCATTTAATTTTTCTTTCACTCTTTTATTGAATCTGAACCTCAGCCTCCTACACCTGGCCTGGTAATGAAACAATTTTAAAAATACCTGAAGTTCTACCTCTGCTCTACCTCTGGGTGCAGAGTGCAGCTGTTGACAGAGCACTTCATTCTCTAGGAATATTACTTAACAGCAAGCTGGTTTGTTCATGTTTGCAACAATTAGAATTAGAATTTGCATTTCATTCTACTAAAATATAGAAATTATTTATCTGCTTTCAGTGTTTATTAGGAACATAACCAAATAGCTGAAAATCATCCACCTTTTCTTCTTTAATTCTAGTTAAGTTTTCATCTAGTTCCTGCTGTTTCCACATTTGCTATATTGTCTATCAACACAAACAGCTCTAACACAGTAAGAGTAACAGGTGTCTACAGTCAAGCTAGTGTTTAGAATAGGTTTTTAATATATGGACATCACTATATAACTTCTAAGTTTTCAACTTTAACACTCTGACAATATAGGACTTTATAGTCATCTAGCCAGTTTTATACTTTCATTATTGCTTTTAGAAGGATGAGCATACATTTCTGATGAAACCACCAGAAATCTGTGGTTGGAAATTACTCTGGAGATTATGAATGACCAGAAACATCACCTGTTTTCCAAAGTGATGTTTGGCTTCCTAGACATCCAACCCTTTGGTGAAACTGTATTGACATCAGCAGAGCTATTCTTTTCAAAAACTCGACTTACACTGTAGAGTCAGAATGATTCACAATAAAGGTTTTACCACTAAACAGCAATCCCTGGAACAGCTTTAGTATAAGCAGTTCTGACAATTCAGTATTCCTCAGCCAGGGTTGTGTAGGATAAGGACAATGATATCTGCATGATATATTATTGCACCGTTAAGTAGATGTGAAACATCCATCACTGGCCATCGCTAGAACAGGATATGGAAATTGCTGAACCATTATTCTGTTCCTGAACAACATTTCTTACGTGCCCAAGCTCTCGAGCACCTGACCTTCATCAAACACATGCATACCTAACAAAAAACTCATGAGTAAATGTTTGCAGAAGTGTCAGGGAAGAAAACTGATGGTTTTGGTGACAAATTTCCACTCTTTACTAACATATAAACAAGTTTATAAAAATAACAAACTGAAGCTTCAGTACAAGCTGCTATTATAAATCCTATCTTCCTGAGGACTCTAAAATAGTTTTTGCTTATTTACATAAACCAAAAGAAACAATATCTATGTTGCTGTAATATGTGCAATAACACATTGCAGAATAATGCGTTATTGTGCAGTGCTACAGACTGATTTCAGACTCTTAATGTGAAATTACTACTGATGTTACTGAAGATCTTAATTTCCTATCTTAATTCCAGCTCTAGATTAATTTGCTGTTCTTCTGTGGTCACAACGGGTTCTGATGTGTTATAGAAATGATCTCACAATTTTGTGATGTCCTGTGAAAAATCATAGTAGTATTGTAAGATATGTCATCCCTAATGGTCAATACCTGACAACAGGAAGAGACATTTATTAGATAGGCTCTCTTAGTGGTTTTTTATTGTTTGGGGTATAAGCTCAGAGTAGTAGAAGTGAGAAGAGAGCATTTTCATAATAAAACGATTATTCCAAAAAAGCAAAATTTATTCCTCTAAGCAAAGTTTTACAATATCATTACCTTATTTTAAGCTTCTATTATTAATTTAAAATCAAGTAATTCTTTACATCAGTTCAGATTTCACACAGAACTGTAGATCTGTATGGTTGTTCAGGAACATTTTTAGGTGTTTTCTCCCTTTTAATTTCCTCAGTTTGAGTAGCGCACCTCAGAACCTTTACAATAAGATAAAGCGGGAAGAAAATAAGCATCACAAAGCAAGTGAACTTTTAAAAATTAGTCCCTGTTGGGTTTACTCAGCCCACAGAGATGAGTTGCCCCAAAATGCTTTGGAAAATCAAGACTTCCTTGAACTACAACTATGTCTTCTATTTACAGGTAAGTCACTCACAGAATAAATATTTATCCTCTATCCATATTCTCTGCATATCCTGACTATTCTTGACTGATAGAAGCAGATTTTAAATTTTGCTGGAAGTTAGATAGTCTCTTGGGATCTCAAGGGAAAACAAATATGCTCTCTAATTAGTCCATAGGTTCACTGGTGTTCTGGTAAAGCTGAGGATTTTGCCAAATGAGTGAATCTTAACTCTAAGTGCCACTACCAAACTAACATAATTTCAATTTGTCCCTTCTTTCAGAGGGATATTCATATCATTGACTCTCTACATTGGTGCAAGAAAAATACAGAATGGCTAAGTAGTTCAATTTTTATTTAATTTTGTCATGCAAAATGTCTGTGGCAGGTATGAACTGCACTTACAGAAAGACAAGCTGTCCCTCTGGGCTTTTAAAAGTTACTCCATAATTCAAAGCCAGTCTTACTTCTTTGTCATTAATGAATCTTAGCAAATACTTATATCTTGTGGTGAAGTAAATACAATTTCCCACCTTGTTTCACATTCTCTTCTCTACGTATAACATTCTTGGCTTCTGAAACAGAACGAAAGATATTTAGACAACATCATATAGAGAAACTTAATTTTGCTTCCCATTTTTCACTTGCTTCTGATTGTGGATTGCTGAAACTGCTGCTTAGAATCAGTATCGGGAAGCTTTTGTTCAATTTTCATATTTTGATTTTATAACTGTTCTGACATTATTAACAAAGCAATTTAAATTTCCACATGATCTCTGATTATTTTTCTAAGCTCTTTTCCCATACGAATTGAAGAAGAAAGTAATAGATGAGGCACTCTTCAAATTGATTTCCATTTCAATAAAAAAGATTTCAGTGAATAGATTTCAAATGAAAATACAGTGTTACTGTTAAATCCTTTATTTTAGCTGACATATATACTTCTAAAGAAATTAAATCAATGGGACAAGTATCAAGACTTTATGCTTTGTTATAGAATTTTCCTTCAGTTCCCCTGTATTGTTTCTTGCTACAGGTTGTCAGTCATCTGTTTACTGCTGAGACTAAAATAAAATAAAATAAAATAATCTTGAAACTAGAAGAATCATAGTGCTACCTATTTCAGATGAATTTTTTCATTATATTTCCCTTCTCAGCCTTATTTTTTCCCATTACTGATCCTAAATATTTTCAGATTTGATTCATGGATTTCCACATGGGAAGGCATTTGGGTTTGTATAAAGCCTTGTTAAAGTCAATAGATGTCCCTGGGCATACTAGATTCTGTCTACATCAAGCTCCTTTTTGGGTCAGTTTCTTCGAGCAAATACTGATATTTTCAACTTTTTATGCCTAAAGCAAGTCATTCATATAAAAGTGGCACAATTTCCAGAAGGACAGAGAACCAAACACACCTAGGAAAGCTAATGTGAACAGCAAGTTATTTTGAAAAAAGTGGGCATTATGTACCTACACGATCATCAGTGAAAACAAAATTGGAGTATTGCAGCTCATTCTGGTGTCTGCACTTTAGACAGGAGATTGACAGACTGAAGAGAGATCATAGAACAACCCTAAATCTTAACTGAGGTACGAATGCAAGGAGAAGAGATAATTAAGGAGGCAAGTCCATTTACTTCATCAAAAGAGAAGCCTGAGACAGTATTTAATTAAAGTATTGGAATACCTCCAAGAAAATATAATACCAACCTTTTTTAATAATAGAAAAATAGTACTTTAATATAAAAAAACTACTTCAAAATCTGGATACTATCTCCACACAAATTTATATTAAAAATAAAGGCACACATATATCATTAGGAGAGTGGCTAGTGAGTCAACCCTCAAAATAAATTACTGAAGTAAAGAACAGGTCTCCATTTCTTGACAGCTTCATTTCAAGACTGATTGCCTGCCTTTAAAATATATTTTAGCCAAACAGAAATGTGGCAGTTTAACACAAGTGTAACTGGAGGAAACTGTGTGGTGCTTGGTTCTATCATCAGATTGGATGGACATTTCTACCTTTTAGCGTCAAATCTGTGAAAAGCTCTCAGTAGAAAAATCACAGGTATTATATCCCCACTTTTGAAAATTTGCTCTTTAGGTAGAATAATGAGTGATAAGGTATAAATCTAGTACACTTTTCATAAGAAAAAAAGTAGAATGACATTTGGGATAATAAAATTTAATAATATTTTGTGATGATTGATGTATATAATTTGTGTTTAGTTACCTAAAGAGAGCTTTTTGTTAATGACTTATTTTTTCATTTGAAATATATTTTTAAGGAAAAAATAATGGTGAAGTTTTGGTACATGAACTGAATGCCCTGAAAGGTATTGGAGTGACAACAGTGGAGAGAAAGTTTGGCATTTGCTCCTCCATTGCATGTGTAGTCACATTAAAACTCCCTGTAGATCAGTTAGCCTCAGGACTACTTGAGAGGGACCATCCCCATCAGAGAAAGCCTGCTTCAGTATAAGAGGCAAGGTATGTGAGGAGAGGTAATACTTTTATTAGACCAGTTTAGGCTTGGAGTGAATTCAATCTTCCATGGAGACTGCCAAAAAGGGAGTCAATTAAGGCTTGTTGTGATGATGGTTTCTGTGGAGTGGACAACCAGTGGATCACTCCTGTGCTCCTCTTGTGTCTCCTTCCCCCCCTGACCTCCTTTTCCCAGGGGTGAACTTCAGGGTGATTAAATTAATGGTCATGCAGCTTAAGTGCCTTCTGTGATGCATGATGGGGCAAGGTTAAATCCCCTGTGGACCATGGGCAATCAAGTTCCCAGAATAATTCTCAGGATAGAAACAGTCAGATTTTCAGCTTCTATTTGTTTATAAACTATACAGCACTTTCAGGAGTTAATTGTAGATGCAGATACCCTGACAGATGTTTGTTATTCATGCCAGGCAGACACAGTGGATTCTATATTGCTAGTGAATGGGTTCTAATATGAGCAGGAAGAAAACCAGACATTTTTAGAAGTTTGTCAAAGTTAATAGTCAGATATTACAGTTCATGTGAAATGAAACACTTTTTGATCAATCAGTGTCAACATTAAAAGTAGCTTGTTTGCGCTTATTTGCTACTGCATAGAGTATTTTTTTGTGTTTCTTTTAAAAGCTTTTATTTTATTAAAGGCATTATTTTGATTTCATAAGCACAGCAGAAATGAGAAAGTCCTAATTCTGAGGGGTTTGTTAAAGCCATTCTGCCTAAGTGTGGAAAAGCAGCTTCGCCAAACTTTTGCTGGTATATGTTCACTGATATCAGCAGGACTTAAGCCAAGAGCTAATCCTCCCTGATAAATGTGTACAACTCATATGAACTAGAAAGCAAAAAAATGGTTGTGAGACTGTCTTAGGTGGAATATGCTAACTGTTCCCTTGTTACCCTGCTCCTAGGCACTGCTGAGAAAGAAACTTCCCTACAAGCCCACACAGGCAAGTAACTATTTTGCCAGCTTGTAAAAGGGCTTTCTCCTAGATTTTTTGCACTGCACTGTGCATTCACAAACCATGAGAGAAGAAGGACCTGTAAGTTTTCTGCTGTTTAGCAGAACTAGGTTGTTTCTTGTGCTCGCACTGTTTCAGCTGTGACGAAATACTGGCTCTAGACATGGGCATTGCACACAACTGACAGCCACAAGCAGACAGCAGCCAGAACCCCTGGCTGCTTCATTTCACAAAAGATTTGGAAAGTCAAAATGGCAGGTGCTGCTAAAAAGGGGTATGAAATATGTGGGGCAATAGCTTGGTGGGCAACTTAAGAGAAAACAATTTAAAAGATCTACAATATCCAGGAACAATAATTTTCTTCCAGAAGTTTACAGACAGAAACATAATTACCCTTTCCTATCTTTATCCATGACAAAAGAAAGGATAGGAATTCATCTCTTGTAGCTTCCTCCATGGATTTCTAATCCTCCTCATTCATTCGCCTTTGCTCCAGAGAATCTGAAAGAAGCTCATGATTTCTCCTGAACACTTAAGTGACTGTTCCTGCATTACTGAGAAACCTGTAACCAAAAGGGCTTGTGAATAAATGGACTGAAATGAACGAGATACTTTTGCATCCCTTCTAGACATCCTGGGAGAAGAAGATGAACCAGAGAGAAAGAGAAGGAAATATTAATAAAATTAAGTACAAGATAGGCAGAAGGTTACCAGTCTGAGGTATGCTTTATTAAGCATAAAATTTCACCACTGTTATTAGACCTGGTTCAGAAATGCAGAGCTAGATATTTTCCACTGTGAGGGAGACTGGTGGTGTAGTTTAATCTGGGGATTGTATTCCACAAAGAATGGTGAGATAATACATTTTCCTGGGAGCCATGATATTTCCTAACCCACTGATGTTGCTTTAGTACATTCAAGAATTCCCATCAGCCTTTTGTCATTGCTTCATTTCTCCTATGGGAACACACTCTGTCAGGTTGGTCCCTCTGTATAAAAGTCATCCCTGTGAATGTTACTTTCTCACTTCTCTGAATTCTTTCCCGAAGAAAGAGAATAAAACCCACCTTTGCTGTTGTCTCATTCCATTCTGGTGAGGAATTAACTTGCTCCTTTGGGAAAAAACGGGTTCAGGAGAATCAAAAAAACAAACAAGTTCTACAGCAGCTTCTGCTGAGAAGAATGGCAGAAATCACTTAGGAATCAGACCGATAAAGAGTGAAATACTCTGTGTGCCATTAAGCCTGAAAATACTGCAGGTACCCAGAAAAACATGGGCCAGATTTGGATAGAGCATCTCTTTAAAGGGATAAAACCAGACTCCTTAATTAAACAATTCAGAAGAAGTCAGCAAGGAGATCATTAGGGCAATTTCTTAATTAAGTGGTGCTGGTCTAGAGAATTGAGAATATATTATCTCTCTGAAGATACTAAGAATTCAAGATAAAGAAATTATTGTAAAAATCACAGAAGAATTCAGAGGTAATATAATTGTCCCAGCATACGTTGTTCTAAAACTGAAATCACAAATAAGTAAGCTAAAATAATTGCCTCCATTTATTCCTTATTTATAAGCTTCACATGGTAGAAAAAAAGCATTTTAATAGATATATGACATAAACCAGTATGATTATTTACAATTTTAGTAGAATTATATTTTGAGCTCACAACAACCAGAACAGAAAATTAGAGTTAACATTTAGCTTGGATTTTTTGGTCATAATTTTTTTTATATATATAGATACAAGCATATGTCCTTTTAGTACAACTATTAGTAATTTGAAAAATTAATGAAGTTTGCGTAATTTTAAGAACATCAGTCAGTTCTTCTTTGGAAATTCAATTCATATTAACCGTGTGTATTTTACTGACTAAAAGGAGCTATTTCTGTAGATCCCAGATTCTGAACAGTTTGCAAAAAATGGCTTTAAGATGTACCTAAATGAACACCCAAAAACTTTCTACTCTGAAAAAAACACAGAACAGACTTTCATTTTTTCTATTACTTTTCAGAGGCGAGTAGCATTCAAAAGAATTCCCAGAATGTGCTGGTGGTGCAGTCCCGCTGGCCCTTTGCTCTGGCAGAAGGGCTCCTGGGAAAGGACCTATCAAAACTATTGCATGGGCAAGCATGTCTCCTGCAAGCCTTCCAGCTGGATTAATGACCTTGGTCATAGCGTGCCAGTGGCTGGGGTCAGCTCTGCGCTTACAGGCATCACTGCCCAGCCAAAACAGACAGATGGTCATGTGGGGTCAGGTGGTGCAGATGAATTTCACTGTCAATGACAAGCACAATGAAAATAAGAAATATATATTTTTTAAAAGAGGAAGTAACTCAGGACAAAGTTATCTTTGCCTGAAAACTGCTAAAGAGTACATTTCAGGCTCCTGGTTTTACTCTCCCATCTTCTGAAATTAGCAAAATATTATCCTATTTCCTGGAAATTAATTGCATGGTGGAAAAAATGTTTTCTCAGACAGGGCAAAAAACTTGACAGAGTCAGAATGTTTATCCAGGCATATAATTGTGTATGAAAACTCCTCCTCACAAGTTGCCGTCTTTTGAATTCCCAAATTTATACAAGAAAAAACGTATGCCTTAAGGCTTTCAATCTCATCTTCATAAATACTAAAGTAATCTTAGATTAATTTATGAAAAGCCTGAGTGGTCTATCTCTCTTAGTTTGCAATGTCAGAGGGAGAAGCCACCTCACACTGGCAGAAAGATAACACGGAAAGCAGGTAGATGAACAATAGTCATACTGTAGCTAATATACCAAAACAAGCTATGTCATAGTGCCGTGACAACAGAAAACATATTCAATTAATTATACTTTCAGAAAGCAAATACTTCATAATTTCTAGAAGGCCTAAAAATTCACTAGGTGTCTTTGAAAATCTTAGTAATTTTGTGTATTCCAGACTTGTGTGTAACAATTTGTATGCAAAGAGTTCATCCCTACAGAACTACAGTAATCTCCTGCAGCTTGTCTTCCAATAACGTTAGAGAGAGAGAAGTAAGATATTAATTACCTGCTCCTTCTCCTCTTTCCTCTGGTAAATACAAAATTTTCTGTCAGTAAGTAAGCCTTTTCCCACACTTTTATAAACACACATGTATTTTTTTCCTTTCACACATAAACAAGAAAATAAAAAAAATCATTACATTAGTACAGTTTTCTCTCCTGCTTGTCTGGAGAGAGAATTTTGACAAAGTCTTAGTTATTGACAGCTCAGCATCTACAATGATACCAACTTAGAGAGAGAATTGTAGATAAAAAATGCTTGTTTTTTTCTATTAAGTCAGAATCTGCATTTCTTGTGATTATTCATTCTTTCAGTAAGACACTTCACAGGGCAGTTCCTTCCTGCCATAAAGTCTCTTTCTGTCTTAAAAAGATACCTTGTTTATTTTTTAACTTTTGGATCATTTTCATATTTACAAATTATTTTCTAACAACAAACCATATAAAGAGTAAATGAAGGTTATCACCCTTGTTTTACAAATAGAAAACTGTTAAACCAAAGAATTACACTGCCAATCAAAGGTCTTGTACCACAACTGAGAACCCCCATGCCCTCATTTCCAGGGAAGTGTTTGAATATCTCTCCCTCATACCAGAGCCCGTTTCAAGAGCAGCTTAAATCAGAGATTGCACTTACACATCAATTGATATGAAAGCAAGATTTATGTATTAAACATTTTGATAAAGGCAAAACACTCTCCTGTCTCAAAAAAATGAGGTGTGAAAAAAGGAAGAATTATGAGACATCCTGAAACTCCTGTTCTGTGTAGCCCAGAATCCAGACTGCAGTTGATGGCCAGAAGTTCCCTTCTCTGCATCCCACCTCAGGCTCCCACCACACTCCCTGCTAGTACATGATGAGAGGAAGCATACCATAAGTTTCAATGACATACATCTCACATTTTGAACTTCATGGTGATTCCATATCAGAATTCTCTCTTGGATAGGCTGCCACTACTATTTTAATATTAATCTTCCATGAGATAAGCAGTGCATTATACAATTTTTAAGAAAATGTTTAATAACATGTTTCCTTTTAAAAATTGAAAAGTAATTGTGTTAAGATATTTAATAGTTCAATATTTCAACACTCTTTGATCATTTTTATTTTGACTGTATACCAGATGGGCTCTAATCATGGTCTTTAGAGGTTGTAGTAGATCCTGGCATCTGGTATTTAATAAAAATTGAATATGTTCCTTCTAGAGGAACTACTCTTATCTAAAAAATATGCCACATCATGTGTTCAAATGATAAACCATATAGTAATCCTAAAATAAAATGGCACACAGGTTTACTTTCCTAGATCCTGCAGTAATTCAATTGCATTTAAATATTCAAAATTTAATCCTCAAATGCTAATTAAATAGTACAACCAGTTACAAGATAGATCAAATATGAAAGGTTTCAACTGAGATTACTATCATCATCTCCACTGCAACTGACTTAGTAGGGAATTCCTGATTACAGGTAAAGCATTTCAGTGACTGCCAAGTGTGCCTAATCTGTTTGTATAAAAAAGAAAAACAAACAAGCAAACAAATAACAACACCCCCCCCCAAGTCCCCTCCTAGCAGAAGTGAAGCATGCAAAAAATCTAATCCATTTACGAGTAGAAATTAAATAGAAAATGAGATTAACAGTATTAAAGAAAAACCTCAAAAGATATTGCAAAATATAAACTTCAGCTTGTTGGGAATAAACAGATCTTTTTGAAAGATCTGCAATCTCCTTTGAGGAAAATATTCACTGACATCTGACTTCGGTGTCAAATGTCAGTTGAAGCGTTACAGATTCATAGGTTAATAGACTATTTTTAGGTTAGTCAGCAGGAGTGATTTACACTAAACAGAATTTCTCTTTTTTCTTCATCTTCTGTGAGAATAGAATAAGAGAAGAAAATTACTAGTAAGGGCATTTGCAAAGCAATAAAAAAAAGTAGCAGAGCTGAAAAGTTTGGTGAGTGTTGCAAGTGTGAGACTTCACTAAAATGCTACTTAATAATTTGCAGCTTGAATATTGGAAACAGTTTTTATTTTCTTGCAGTTTGTTGCTATTTCAGAGAAATAAGCTCTAAGAAGTTTCTCTGGAAGATTTGCTACGCCTGACCAATCCATAGAAGCCTGAGCTATTTGTTGAAAGCGAAGTATAGATGGAATTAAAGAGAAGGGGAAGAAAGCTGTGGTGAGCGAGATACCATTGTCTGCTGGTGCTCAAAAACTGGGAACTGCTGGTGCTCCGTACATCCCAGTAAACACCAAGGGCCAGCGGTGTTGTCTTCAGGCAGTGACGGCTGCCGACACCCGCGCCGTGCCTCTCTCTCCCGGGTGTGGGGGCTGCAGACCAGCTCTCTGATTCATTACAGTAGAAATGCCTGGCAATCTACCCAGCGTGCCACAATTTATTCTTCATGAAATATGGCCTCGAGTACAAAGTCACACATTCTGTTCAGAGTGAATATGCTTTCACATAACTAATGGAGACTTGCAAGATTTATTAGAAGGTAGAAAACCGTTCCTTTCTGCGCTGATCTCACTGGATATTAAACTTTCTGTGAGTCCTATATCATGTATAACGTTTTTCTATTAGCTAAAGTAGCAGGTTGGCTGTAATAGAGATGCATTTTTAACAGTGCCGTGAGAAAGGTAGGTTCGAGAATTTTTAAATAATGAAGTCATGTGAATTAACATATTAATTGTATTAAAAATTCAGTAACATCTTTTCGAATTTGGTGTTCACTTAGTTTTGCATCTTCAGGATTCTGAGAAAAATGCATCTGAATCCCACAGTAACTGTTTAATCATCCCATCTTTTGATTCGTTCTGCTGACAAAAAAAAAAAATAGGCACTTTGTGGACAACAGCAAAAAGAAATGCAATAAAAGAAATAAGGACACACATTTTGCTGAAAAGAATTGAAACACAAATAATAGATGTGGATCTGGCAACAGGCACTGATCAAGGAAGAGAGAAATAATTTATCAAGAGGTTCTGGCTGAAAACAGTTGCCATGGATAGGAGATTTTGTATCCATTTCTGTGGGGTTTGTATCTGCTCCATGTTTGGAGATGCTGTATTTTAGAGAGAAAAGAGACTACACCAGATAAGAGGCATGAAGCCAATTTTCCCTCCATTCCCTCAGCGTAAATCCAGACTAACTCATGAAAGATTTACAGTGGTAGGCTGGCTAACAACATTTGATCCACAAATTAGAAGATATAAAACAGAGAAAAAGAAAGGAGAAAAGAGAGATATAGAGCTGGAATGTGTCCTAAAGGACAAAAATTAGTGTCTCAGGTAAAAGAAAAAGGAAAACTATCAAATTTCAATGAAAAATAAATGTTAAATATCCATAAATAGAAGCAGCAAACTATTCAGTATAAATTTGTGAACTATCCTAACACAAAGTAACAGGTCATATGAATATTTCTAAAGGGCTAAGACAAACAAAAAAAGAAGGGATTAAAAATTAATAATTAAGGAACTGCAGTGAAGAAAATAAGTCTGTACATTGCTTTACACTCATTTTTCTAGTGAATATTTCTTAATCTCTTCTTCATTTGCACTGGCACCCCACTTTTATTTTCTCTCTCAAAGGGAAAAAAAAAAGTTTAATAACATCATAGGTGATGATAACTGGTTAATTATTTTGACTGTAGAGCAGCTCTATGGTTATATCCCAGCAGAAAGTGTTCAATAGCACATTTAAGACATACAGGTGAAAAATACCTTTACTTGTTTCCTAGCAAAAGATACAGAGGTAGGATGCTGAGTAGTCCAAAATGTAAATTAATGTATAAGACATGCAGAAAGTTCACGTTTTCACTCTCTAAAAATTGTATTATTTTGCCTCTAGCTGTTACCCAGGTATAAATTACAGTAACCTATATTATTGTTTCAAAAGAAATGGCCACATATGGTCTGTACTGGATTAGTAGAAGTGACAAGCCTTTTCACCAGAGGTAGACAGTTACAGAAAAATATCTACTCTGACCTTTGCACTAGGGACATCGTCTTGGTAGGAGATATCTCCATGTCATACCACAGTTTCTCGACAGCTCAACATTCAGTTACAGTCTTCAGATTAAGGAAATATTTAGTATTACTAGAAACTCTCATTGACCTCTCCTTATTATGAAAGAAGAAAGGGTCATTTTTGCTGTAAAATTCTGATGAGGTTTACTTCAATGTTATTTTACATAAAAAAAAAAAGGACATGGAAAGGCAAAAAGGTCTTGGGGGCACTCCATTTTAAGCTGACATATCTGTTCATTGAATCTTTGTATTTTCCTGCCCATCTTTATACATGTGTTGTCTTGATAATATACCTAGTTTCAAAGGCTTTGCACTTGTAGAATAATTAGAATATTAGGGGTCTGATCTGTAACTGGGATTTTGGTAATACAGATATGAGTTATAATAATAAAAACAACACTATCTTGTGTGATTATGTCAGTGGTCCTGCTTTTAGTCATAAACAGATTTTTGCAAATAAATATGCAAATGATAGAAATATTAAAATACATTCTTTGGCTGCTTTCAATTAGCCTAGCAAATCACCTTTTCTATTATAATAAAACTGTGATATAAAATCATTAGTATAGGATCTGAAAAAATCAGTATGCTAAATGGAAATAGCATAGTTTCTATTAAGGTCATAGTATGATTCTTCGTCTACCCAGAAATAAAAAAAAGAAAGCTTAACTTCTCAGTGACTGTGGATTTTATGTTCATTTTCTATGCATAGTACAGTATTCATTGTCTATGATTATTTAGATACAAAATGGGTCACCATCAGATGTTTTGACAAGATGTTTTGACATCTGGACATGTTTTGAGACATGTCTCCAGCTCCCCTGCTAGCTGGATGTCCTAGGGCATTGGGAGAAAAACTGACTCAAGACTCCAGTAGTCTTGGGGAAACTAGCAAAAGATTTTGCAACAGAATGAAGATTTGTACGGTCTGTTTCTTTTCCTACATACGTTTCCTGTTGCTTATGTGTTTTTTCTGTTGTACACTGTAATTGGGCACTACAAGTAAGACCTAAGACTTTGGTGAAGCCCTTTTGAAAGAGAATGACATAGTGATGAGATGTAAGCGATGTTTAAAGATGATGGTCCAGATATTCTCTTTGTGTGTATAACATCTTTCTAAGTATTTAAATCGACTCACTTTTCAAACTCAACATAAATATTGAATATAAACACAAAAATTCCCCTATTTATGCTACTATGTATTACATAGCTCTGCTTAATCAACTTGAGCTATGAATTTTTCACTTTACTGGAAGCCATCAACATCCAAAAGTTAAAAGGTCCTAATCTCATGAAATAGTTTACCAAATGTCCATAAGTTTTCTTCTTTCTATACTTCACTGCAGTCATGAAAACTCACTTTTTCAAGCTTTTGTCCAACTTGAAGAACTAAATTTTCCAGGGATTTTCCAGGGCAGGTGGGGTGGGCGGAGGGAAATAAGAATGAACTAAATGAGGCTCACAGCTTGGCCATCTGATTTTAAAAGCTGGATCTTCAAGTAAAGAATAAAATACCACTGTTAAAATCACACAGGTTGATATAATAGCTTTCCTTCATAACAGCTATTCTTCCCAATTATTAAATTAATTCACTTTTGTGTGTTAAATCAAACTGTAAACTCCTCAGGGCATGGCACAATTCTTTTTTTAATACAAAGTTGAATACAGAAGAAGCCCGTTCCTAATTGGAATTCTTCAGCTCTTCTGTAATATAAATAAAAAACATAGTTAGAACTGTACTAAGATAAAAAGAAACAAAAGGTCCTGTAAATATCACTGAATGTTTCTATTATCCTGTGGCAATAAAAGTTCATTGCTCATTTTGTTAGAGAGCATTTAAAGGCAGGTACCTTTCAAGGCTCAGAGAAAAAGGTGTGAAGACTTCAGTGTGTACATTCTCTTTCATGAAGCCAAGGACAAAACCAGATACTAGACCTGAACCTAAATCAAGAGGAACACATTAAAATCAGTCTGAAAGATTGTCCTGAAGCATTGTGAAACTTCACAAAATGTAAAAGAAATGAAATTTTAGTCATATAATGTTTTAATATTATTGAACAAAATATGTCATATGAAAACAGCATCTCAATTGTCAAAGACCAGTGCTTAACCAGTTAATGCCTGAGGAGGTAGGTGTCTGTCAGACAGAAATGCTTGGAATCTTTACAGACTGGAAGACAGAATCACATATTAGCTACTTCCCCATGACAAGTGGATAAATAAATCCTTTTGCATACTATACTCACTAAAAATAAGACAAATCTATCCATCATAGGGTAGATATATCAAACAGAGGTCTATTAGCTCTTTCCCTCTAACATAGCCCTGAAATTCATACTACAGGCAACAGAAGGCATTTATTTATCTTCCAAACATAAGGCTATAAAAATGACAGTTCAGAAGCAGAAAAAAATACATAAAGAAATTTTCTATCTGGCTAATGTTAATGCATAACCAGCATTTGCTTTATATACATAATGCAGTGAGAAATAAATTAAATGACAGATGGCTTCCCCCTCCCCTCTTGTATGTTGTAACATGACTGGACAAACAATCTAAATCACTGGCAGATATGTGCTATGGAAACACTGTGCAGAGGTAGTGAATTACTCCTGTCAGAGAACAAAAATGCAATTTCATTATTTATTTTAAAATTGCAGACACAGTAGACTGTGAAATAATAACTACTAATGTAAAGGTAATTCCATGTTCATCTCTGGGAGCAATCAATAGATCCATAGATTCAATAACTGACATCTCTCTATAAATGAAAAATAAGTGCTATACCTTTCTTGAGATAGAGTTGTCATACAGTACAGTTAATGTATTAGTTTCCTCGTCATAAAAGGCAAAAAAACCCACCTTCAGAACTGAGGTTAAAAAAAAATTCTTACACTCACTTCTGGTTGATTTTTTAGTTTAGTACTAATTCTTCTTTGCTGGAGGAGTAGGTGCTGTTGGAGACACCTGTATTTCGAGACAATGATGGACCTAGCAGAGCATATCCTCCTTTCCCCAACAATATTCAGATAATGTGACTTGCTCTAAGACATGGTACAGACCCCAGTTGGGACAGAGGAGGAGGGAGAAATACATAAATTTTTTTAACATCTAAGAAACCTTACTCTTGGATCAAAATTCAGATGAGAAAGAGGGCAAAAAAAAGCATTTTGTCAATTATGCTACATATTGGTCACTTTTTAAAATCAAGCTGTCTATCTTATACATTAAAGTCTGTGTCATTCGTTACTGCTAGGACCCTCATCAATACACAGTAATGGACAAGAAAGGAACCAGTCTCTTTATTTTCTGTACAGATATTTTCATAAAGATAGAAGTAAATGTTGGAAATTGAAATAGAAATGGTGAAGAAATATATGGTGAAACTATATTGCTTATAGAGTCTTACTTGCCAACCATATGTGCATAAATGTTCCCTACAGCATATGTTTTCACCAAACAGGATAAGAATATGTTTCTACAATGGAGTAAATAGTATTCTATTACATATTTTTATGATTAAAGCAGTGGGAGATTTTAAATTGAAAAAAAAAAAAGAGTATATTAAAAGTAGACAGACTTTACACATTGCTATTAGCTCATAACACAAGTTATATTTGTGTCAGCTACTATGATTTTAAATGCCAGAGGATCAGGGAAAGAAATTCTTTAGCAAGTAGTATACCTCAGCTTGGTAAGATAACCATTTCTCAACAGAGACTGCTGTATGTAAAGCAGAGACAAGAATGATGGTTATATGGAAGAGAGATACTTGCAGACATGGTGGTGATTCCTCTTCTTAAACACACTTTAAAAGTAACTGCGCTTTGAATAGTCATGATTTTTCAGGTAGTGTGCATTTACTAGCAATTAATTAATTTATTCTAGTAATCAGAATATGGGTTATTATTTTACACTTGTAATAATTGACGGGATTTTTCACCTTTGATAATGGCCCACTTCAGATTAATTTATTCATTTTCAGAAAGCTGCAACAGAAACCCTGCCACATTTGTGATTATAAGAATACTTAGAACTGAGATAATGATAAAGAAATGGGTCTCCATACAGATTTTACAGAATCCTGCAGCTCTCAGTAGGGTAAGTATGTCATCCAAAATGCACCCCACCAAGAAAAAAAAAACAACCACATGATAATTAAAAGAAAAGGAACAGCCATTTTTCATTTGTAGTCCAAGTGTTAACCTTAGTCTCTGCACAGGACAACACAAAGCAGCAAATTGTTAGTGTAGTTATATTCAAAAAGACAATGCAAGAAAATTAAAGTAAAAATGATTCATAACATGTTAAAAAGGTAAGTACCATAATCTCATTGCAGTTTAATAAGAACTGGTCCTTAACTCTTATCTTCAAAAAAATCTCTGAAAAATAAACATCTGAGAACTAAATGTGTTGAGAGAACAAGGGAGAATTACAAGCATATGCAACATTTCTATGATATATTTATATAATATTAGGGTTGAAACTGTGTCTAATATTTGGCTTCATTATAGCACAAAATCAATTTCCCTGGCACTGGTCACAGTCTGCTGTCACTCTCTTATATAAAAAACTAATTCTCACTAAATTAAATTTTGTGTTATAGTCTTAGCTATTTGATACCTTTTAATGAAAATACTGGTAGAGCTTCATAGATTCACTAGCTGACCTATCTTCATTTCCTGTATGTCTGCATTCACAGAAAGTCAATCCCTTTACAAAATAAAACCCCAACAAATCCAGATCCAAAATAGGCTAATTAATCCCTGCACATCTAACCAAGCTAGTATAAAACTTGTTCTTGTTGTTCTATAATGCTAAATTCATTCTTCCTGCAAAATATTTTCATTAACTAAAGAAAAAATATTTTTTCTATATCAGTATAAACACATTTGTGAAAAGATTTGCTGGAATGCTTTTCCTTTACATGCATCCACACCAATAGATACCAGGATTATATTTTTTTCTAGCAGAATTATAAATTTGAGGTAAGCAGGCTTCCAAGATCACCCTTCAGAAAACTCAGGGCCAGGTTGGTAAGCACTGGTGGAAAGAAATGGCATGGATGGAATCTGGAAATCAGTACTGTTTATGTTTAGATATTTTCTTTAATATGTTTTAGAGGTAAGCTACTGAACAAGACAGTACATTGGGCAGAAAGTGTTTAAGTGAGATTCTATTAAGCACAGTATGCTAACAAAATACATTTTCCTGAGCAAAAGGCATAGAGGTAGGGTCTCCTGCTGGCAGCCAGCCCTGGGGGTGCTCAGTCCCACGCACGCTGAGCGAAGGGAAGATACAGGCATGTGCCTGAGTTCTTGTACCTGGCTGGGTACTCCAGAATGCTGCCTCCTACCAGGCTCTAAAGATTTGATGGTTTCCTGAGAAACTGTCAGAAAAATGGGGAAGGAAAAGTTGCAAGCTGGGGGGGCAGTTTTGACTTAGACCTGTCTTTGCTCTGCACCCCTCCCCCCAACAATAAAAATACAAATACAAGCTCATGGACATTAAGATTTAATCAACAAGCTTAGAAAAACACTTTTCTTTTCTTTCCCCCAGAAAGGTGAGGATTTAAGAGAGAAACAGTATGGAAAGTTTTTTCTAATGTTTGCCTGCAGCTCACTGCAATCCAGAGAGTAGAACTAAATAAAATGATAACTGACCAAGACTAAAGTTCCAGCATTTTCATTCTCTGAAGTATTTTTTAACATCTAATTTCAAGGAACATGTCTTATTGTGGCTGCTGTAAATAAGTTTTCTGACTATGATTATGAAATAAGTCAGAATATATGTAAGCTGCTTCATAGAGCCTATCTGTACACATTTTGGAGAAAAATGTATTTTACTAGAAACCCTGGGTATATCGTGTATATTGAACATGCACAAGAAAAAAGAAAACACATCTAAGAGTTTGGAAGAATGTTTTAGTATAGAATACAAGAGTGGAGTAAATGATCATGTGATAATCTAATAAAAATAAAAGGAAAGTATATACTATACATAAGGGTAATAGGAAGAGAATTATTTAATACAGAAGATAGTAAACATATAAAGAATAAATAGTCCAAATTGAAAGTCTGGATTTTACCATAAGACATGAATTTCACACACTAAGCAATTAAGCTTTGAAGGGAATATATCAGAAAATTGGAAAGGGTGGACACAGCATTTCAAAAAAATATATGAGCACTACAGAGAAAAGCTTCAAATCAAGGTTAAAAAAAAAAAAAAAGAAAAGAAAAAAGAAAAACAAAAAATAACTGCCTGTAATGCTGGTACCGATGTTCTCTACTGGGAGGGAAAAGTCCGGTGAATTTCACATTTGAAAATGAGGAAATGAACAAAATCTATGTTTTGATCATAGTGTTTGAAGCCTGAGTCCTAAGAAAAAATATCAACTCAAATTCCATATGTTCAATAAAGGAAGCAGATTATATATGTTATTAATTTGCAAGAGAACTTCAATGATACTCAAAAATCTATGAATATGAACATTTTGAAGTTGTTATAATTCATGAAAGAATCTAGGAATTATCCATAAATGTTGCATTTAAGAGGAATATCCCTTGTTATATATAAGCACATAAAAAAACTCTACAAAGTTTACCACAAATAAGCAATGCAATGAAAATTAAGACTGGTCAGGGAAGAAAACTACATGTGAGAAACCAAAACTTAGGAGGTTACTATGAACACTGAAACAAACAAGAGAATTTTTCAGACTTATCATTAAATAGAGAAGAATAAGGAAAAAAAGTAAAACAACTACATTGTAAAGCTGGTTAGAGATTTAGGATTACAAAAATTAAATTAAAACTATGAATTTGATAGTTCAGTGATTTCCACGGTGTGGAGCCACAGTCAACAGATGCCAGTCTTGTTATTTAATGCACCAGCGGAAGTATTTGAAGTATATAGCAGTAAGTGCTACACAATATCCCTAATTAAATATCAATAAAACACTATTTGAGACTTATTATATACATTATTAGGCATATACTAACACTCACAACATACATCTCATTAACTGGAATAGCTGGCAAGACAATACAGTTTGAAGATTTGGTTGTGCATAAATGGCCATTGGGTCATTAAAAGCACCTCCTTTAAAAACACTCTAAATTACTTTCCAGTTACATTCAGGAGTTATATTTTGAAAGAGTAACTATTATTTAATGGAACATAATTAACAGTGCTGCTAAGAACGGCATGCTGACGCTCAGCACCAGCCCCTGAAGAGCGAGCTGTAGTGACAGCTTCTGCAGCTGTACTACACTGCTGCCCGGGGCCAGGAGGGACTGAGAGCCCCAGGCAACCTGCCCCCCATGCCGCAGCCCTCAGCCAGCTTGCAGGGACCTCAAAAGCCCACGACTAGCCCCTCGCTTCCACATCAAAATGTAAAAGTCTACAGGATAAAGGCACAGAGGTGGCAGGTCACTGGAGCAGCAGCATAGGAAAATAAAAGAGGGTAGACACCTGACCTAGAACCTGGATGGAGTTTTTCCAGTTTAGGAAGACTATCAGAGTCCCAGAAAGCAGGCTCATATTTTTTGCTGTCAACAGTGTGGTTTTTATCTTGTAGAAAAATAAGGGATTTCAATTCCCATGGAAATTCACTGGGAAAGGAGAGAGGATGTAGGATGGAATCCAGTACTGAGATGTGCTCTATGAGATAGTCAGAAACTGAATTTAAATGCAAGTGTTATGAAGATTAATGTGATAATGGGCAATATAAAGCGCATAGAGGGATAAATAAGAAGGCTTACCATAGGGACCATTTTGTGAAAGTATATAGCAGCAGATAAATAAATGAGAGTGGAGCATTTAGTAGCAGGGAGAATGAAAATGAGGGACTTCTCTTAGGACTGCAAAGCAGGGAAATTTGCATGATTTCTGGAATACTAATCTAGTGCTTGCAGAAAATATAGATAAGTTCAAAACAGTCACAGGGTACAATATTTTCTTCTGAAGAAAAATGTTTAAAGAAGTTCAGAACAAAACAGAAGTAATCTGTGAACTAAAAAACTTATGGCCTTTTATCTTGTGTTTCACTAGTAGGTCTCAAACTTTTGCATACTAGAGGTTCCAATGCTTTCTTCCTTGAATATATCCTTTATTATCTTGATGTTAACTTCTCTCTCTCCCTCTCCTAGACACTTCCTAATTTTGAAAACTGGGAAGCACAAGTTAGTTGCTATACCAACTGGCAGAAAGCACATATTCAAATCAGCCACAACACCTACATTAAATATAATGTTCCAAAAACATTCTCCAGACATAACAAAATATTGAATCATTTTTTCTATAAAATTACATCACACAGTAAGTGTCTTACTACTTGAAAGTCACATATATCTCTGGTTTTGGTTCATGAAGTCAATATTATCAATCTGATGCAACAACACTTTTTATGGATATTGCACTCATTCAATTAAATAGTACACTAGAAGTCTCTTGCTGTTAGACAAGGATAAAAACAATTATCATTTTCAAGAAACTAGTATAAGGACTCATAAACTTTCATGCCAACACTCCACTCTCCCACACACTGCATTTCTAAAACATAATCACTCTAATGTTGTGGTTAGTAGCACTTTCAAAGCCAAATCCAAATCCAAAGGTTTTCAAAATCCTTCATGTCATTGAGAACACATAAAGTGTAATTCCAGTATGATGTTTGAAGACTATTATAATTTTTATTCTAGAAAGTATGAATGTTAACCAAACTAGAAGGCTGACACAATGTATCTGCAAAATATGTCTGTGTTAACTGAATGTAAATTGATCCTCAGATGTTATAGGATTGTAAAAAAACCCTGGATTTATCATGAGAAGATTACCTTTTTTTTTCTGTTATGGATTGCTTTTCCCTGTTATATTTTGGTTTAAGAACCTAGCTTATCTATAGAGGAATTTCTACTTTAGGTCCCATTTGATATTCATTGAAGTAATTTCAGTACTGTCATTAACTTCCATGGGATTTAGACTAGCTGTATTATTTCATTTATTTGCAAAGAATTGCATACTCATATTTATAAATCATTTACTTAAACATTCTAAAGTTTAACAACAAGCAACTTGCTTTCAAAATGTCTTAAACCTTTGCAGAAACTACATCAAACATTGGTTTATGTAGCATTTGTAATTTCAAGTCCTGTGTCAGAAGGTAGGCTGAGAAGAGGGAACAAAAGGTCAGAGGGTTGGTGCCTTCCTACTATATATTGATATTCTCAGTATAGATACCACATGAGTACCACGTAGCTTCCTGAAGTTAAAACCCTCAGTCTACAGCTTGCAAACTATGGGTACATAAAATAGGAGTTGCATCTTCTAATATTTTGTCCCATATATTTCTTAAATATATGTTAGACACAGATACAAATTAACAATAATAGTGTGTGCACTCTTTATAATTTACAGATAACATAGCTCCTTCTTGTTCTTGGAACTCATAGAGGACAAAATACCTGTCTTATTACCCAACAGAATCAGATAAAACACAAACACAGAAGGGCAAAATTCATCCCATTCTCCAATATGAGGTTATATCACAGATGAATTGGATTCCTCACCTACAGTATTAGCTCATGAGTTGTTCAGTGCAGCCACTGTGCTCTTGCCCAAGAGGTTGATTTGGAAATCCAGTTCCAAAACTGAAAGACACAAATAAATTATTTGTTGTTTAATGATACATTGTCTTTGATACCCAGAGAAGTTTTTATTTAGTTTTTTAACTAATCAGTTAGCCTAAAATAATTTGTTGTTTGTTTTTTGTTTCTTTTTTTTTTAACATTAAATTTAGCCAATATTTCTTTGTTAATACAATATAATTCTGACAAATGAGTTTTCATAATACATAGAGGAAATGATATTAAAAGTTAAGATAATGATATGAGCAGATAAAAGGCAGGGGACTGAAACAAAAACAAATAGGAAAGGCAGCTTAACTTCTCACCAACAGAGTAGCATCTACTAGATTTCTCCTGGGGGTTTTGTTGTTGTTCTCTTTAACAAGATTCTTTCTATAGTGTATTCCTGATTAAATGATATATATTGCACTTGAATGTTAAAAAGAAATCTTAGCCAACCAAATATAAACAACAAAATAAATCACAATCTGTATCAGAAATTAATTTTCCAGTTGCTCTACTTGAATATACATCTCACAGTTTATTGACAAAATGTTTCCCAGTTACCCGTTTCCCAGATTTCCAGATTTGTAAAAGAACTGCCTGAAAGGTAATGTTTTCTTGAGAAAATCATCGAAGGACACTAAATATCTACTTACCTTCATCTGAAATCCTTCTTTTGTTGACTTTTAACATTCTATAATGAATTAAAAATTTAATTGTTAGAATCCCTGTAGAGGATAATGCTGGAATGCTATTTTCAGGCTCACATTAAAAGTGCTCTAAGAAAACTGTCTTCCTTAACATACATACACATAAAATAACTTTTTTGTTTTATTATAGAGTTCAGAAAAAATAAAACTAGAAAAAGTACACAAGACTTGCAATGAGAAACAGCAAGAGAGACTGTTGCAGTCCTGTGCTATTACAAGATGAATTATTGCCACATGTTCTCTGTAAGATCTTGTAGGAGTGGCAAGAGAGGTCATGTAAAAAGTTATTATGGTTCATAGTCTCCACACATTTCCTGAAAGCAGGGGACACTGAAATCCATAAAATAAAGCATATATGCATGTACATTCATTACTTTCCTTTAATAACAGGAAGTATAAATTTGTATGTCATATGTTTAAGAATAAAATCTTCATTGCTCAAAGAGGAGATCACCATTGAGCTTAAGGAATGCAAATGTTACACCACCAGTGAAATGACACAGGAATAGTAAGAAGAATTTTGAATACAATGGCTTTTGTATTTATTGTATTCAGCAAAATAAACAAACAAACAAACATATAAATAAATGTATTAACAAAAGACCACCAAAGATCAAAGAGGATCAGAGAGGAAAATCAATTATTATTATTTTAGTCTTTCAGAGTATTTCTTTCTGTCTTACATCTCCTGTTTTTTTTTTTTCAATTTTTATGTTGTATAAATTATTGATACATATGTCTTTATCATTTTATGACTTTCAGTAATCCAAAGGACTGAACCAGGTAGTTAGAATTGAAAGAACACTTGTAGCTATGACTTGAAAATCATCAAGGAGTAAACACACACAGGTATATATATATATATATTTGAGCACAACTTTTGTATTGAATCGTAATAATACTGTGCTCTTCCACTTCACTACCTAGTACCAGCAATGGTAACTCCATGTAATTGATACTGTTGACTGCTTGATCTGAAGTAACAATCAATTTTTTCCATGTCTACTTTGAGTATTTTTCATGTCTCCTTTTTTATGGTACATCCTGCAAGCTCTACAATGGGAATTACAAAAATCCAGATTAATGGATTTGTCATGCTACATGACACTGGAGATGTGGGGTGGTCACAGACATGACTGGTGGTGTCAGATGGAAGGGGAAAGAAGTCAGGAAATATTTTGAATAGCTTGAAACTAAAAATTTCCTGAAAGGTGTGTGAATTTCTAACAATGTTGTTCCTTTTTTCTTCTTTCTCTAGGGATCTAGACAAGCTTGTAGATTCCTTAATATTTCATTCAAGGGCAAACAAAATCCTGGTTTTAGGAAAGGTGAAGTGCAGCCTTTTCTTTGTTCATTACATTATATCTCCAACATTCTGCAGAAAAGACAGAGTCTAGAAGCTTTTAAATATATTACACTTAAAAAGCATTTAAAAGTGATACAGGAGTTTAAAAAATAATAAAAGAAAATTAAAAAGTAAAAGAAAGACTGAGAAACTCTCAGTATAATTCACTGGACCAGATTAGGAATGATTCTGGAACAAAAACAAACAAGTGTTTTTAGCATGCAGATATTTTTCCTCCATTTTCTGGAGTTGCCTCTAAGATAAAATGAAAGGTGTTTAAATTTATGTAATCCAAAAATACATAGAGACCACAGCCTGAGCTGCAGATACAAATTCTGTGCATTTTAGGAAAGAGAGTGGTAGACTAGCTTTAATATACATTTCCACTTTTCTAAGGCTTGCTGTGAAAGAAGCCATTACAAACCAAAGCATAATTTAAAACCCCCTAGAAGGTGCTTTAAAATTGAACTTATTTCAGAAATCTCAGAGAGATCTATGCCAGCTGGGGACATGAAGGACATGACATCCAAATATGTGGCTGTGAGGAAAAAAAACATGCTTTCTAGAGAACCACACTGTTAGGAAAAAGCTTCATTTATGAAGAACCTAAAACTCTTCATAAAACTCAATCTCAACAAAACTCAGCCTTTCCTCTTTTTGAGTCTACTATCTGGGTCTCACACACTCATCTGGAGACTTGGCTAGTTATGGAGCACATGGAAGTGAACAGCTGTAACTGAGACCATGGCATCTGAACATTTTGATTGCTAAGGAGCATTAGTGCAAATGTAGCTCCAGATTCTCTGCCACTGCCTGAAGTTGTGGTACATGGACAGGAAAAGATTCCTGTACATCTCAGCCTTCTGCCCACCTCTTGGGGCACTGAGAGACAAAAATAAAGGTAAGAAAAGAAGAAATACTTAGATTTTTGGTTATACTGCAATTGTGTTAATGTGTATGTTTGAATAATATACTTCCCAAAGTATAATAACACCCTAGACTGTTTTTAGCAGTATGTCTGCAATAGAGAATGAGTAAAAGGATTAGAAACATCTTTATTACAATTTTATTCCCTCTCTATGACATTTTTCTCAGCACTTTACTGCTTTCTCACTTGTGTCCAGGATAATAAAAGAATGGGATACCTCTCCTCTTATCCAACTGTTCAGCTGATACTAAGAAGATAATAAAAGAGTGATTCAATGTCCATTTGGAAAATCAATCAAAGTCAATTTTGATCTATTCTCAAAAGCCTACAAATCATCTGAAAAAAAAAATCAATACATAAATCCAGATTCACGGTCCCTTTCAGTAATATAGGTAGACGTAAGTACACATGACTAGATTTTTAAGGGAATTTACAGCTCTTAACAACAGCCATCAAATGAGATTTTCAAAGGTACCTAAGTATCTAATTCTCATTGGTGCTTATCTGCATCTTCATGAGCCTGAGTACTATAAAAAAAACCATCCTTTGATCATCATCAAGTGCATAAGGAAACTCTCAAAATCATTTAAATAGTTGACAGATACTCATACAGAGGAATGGAAGTAGGAGGAAATAGATAGAACAGAATAAGTAATTCAAAAGAACAGGTCATTTCATAAATAAACTACATTCACTTTGTGTGTCAGGAACAAATTGCTCAACTAAGAAGTTATATAATATTAATTCCAAAAAAAAATCTTTAGTCTTAGTCTGATTTAGCTATAGTCCCCAAAGCATGGTATATTATAGCTTATATTTTTCAGTCTCACTTACCCTAAAGAACAAGAAAACAGAAAAAATGTGTTTTCTCATTCTATTTAGTTCATTCCAGTAAATTTAGGCTACTATCATTTAGGATGTAAGCATCTGCCCAATCCTTTAAGAGAGTAAATTATTTCCTTTACATGTCCTGCTCCTTTATGTTATATTTTTGAGAACATGTTTATCTCATTCTGCTTTTCCACAGCAGAAATGTTATTTCTTCTCATAAGAGAAGAAGCTGTTCTGCCAAAAATTCAAATAACTTACTTTCTGCCAAGAATTCAGCTAACTTCGTTTAAATTCCATTTCTTCTGGAAGATGGAATTGTATCTGTCTTCCAGATACCATTTGAAAATGACATGCAAATTCCTGCATATTCCTTAAATTTGCAGAAATTAAATTGGTTTTGTCATTGAAAGCATTCTGAAGAAAAATGGAAAGCAAGTTGCTTCTCAGTTAAAAAAAGAAGTTTGAATTTTCTTGAATTTGTAATTTGTAATTGTGCAATATTTCTTTCTTAGGACTCACCATGTCTGTTGTGTCTGTTTTATTGCCATGGCCTGTAAGAAAAAAGGCTATATTCCTTTTCTCTTTCACTGAGGTTTTACATTGGTTCTTCCTTCTTGGCTTCTGAAACTTATTTCTATTTAAAAATATAGATGCTTTTGTCTAGACTCTATGTAGACAAATAAGCACCTCCACCAGAAGCACAGTCTCTGTGTTTCCTGTGCTCTAAGGAAAATAGGGACTATTTACCCTTGTTATCTTCAGGGAAAAAAAAAAAAAAAAAAGCATGCATGATAGACTTTTGGAATTATTATTTGATAGAGTATAAATGCAACAGTGAAGTGTCTGTCACATGAGCTGGTATGACTGCAGAACTCTGTTCCACAAAAGGTTCAAAGGTTCAATGATTTATACTACATCTAAAGGTTTATCTACATTTCTTATATAGAATAACTTACTAATATCTGATCAATACCTCCTCACTACTGAAATCAAACTCAACAGTATTTCTGTCTACTCAAAAATTAAACATAAATAACGTGCAAATGAGCATATATTTTCTCAATTCAGCAGGTAATAAGATATAGGGAAAATGCTGTCTTTACCAAAATTCAGTATCATTTCAGGCAAAACAAAACTAAATTCCTGAGAGTGTTCTAGAAAAAGGAAGAAAATAAGAAGCATGTTTGACAGTTTGCATCAACAAAGTTCCTATTTAATCTGTAACCTTATGCAACTGTAATGTTTTGTTTTATTATACCTGGTTGCTGATTTTGCTTAGCTAACAAATTTTCTGGCTGTGTAAGTGAAAGAAATGACTTTTTACAGTTAGTGTGCAGAAATTATGGTTATGTTGGTAGACAACAGAAAATAAAGAGAAGAAATGCCTGAACTCACCACTGAGGAGATATAGAAGCCTTTTAATTACTCAAATTCACAATATAGCTATCATCATGAATTCCAGGCTTCAGCTTCATGGTGCATAAATCAAAATCAAAGCTGGATTCAGTTGCTAACCTATAAGCACCTAGTGCCATGTGGGACATGCTGAAATATCAGCATGAGGTTGGCAGATACAGTGCACGACCCATGGGAAATGCACTCCCTCCTGGAGAAGTAGCTGGAGACCCAGCAGCAGACCCCAGGGAACCTCAGAGGGCACTAGGCAGCTTTGCTCGGGCTGCTGAACAGTCTCAGGAGTCTTCAATGCTGGCAAATGTTACCGACTTTTCCTTCTGACAGGCAACTACAGCAGTGCATTCAACTTGGGATAAAACCTGAAAGTCACACCAAAGTTTTAACTATGTCAGAGGAGGCAAAAGAAACTTATATATGGGTAGGATTTTTCTGAAACTAAATGAAAGCTTCTAAAAACTGACAATGAAATAATTTTTAATGGAATGTTGAAATGTTTCTGATATCTTCTATAGCAACTTAAAGAATCAGTTTTGGTTTTCTAAACAAGTCAGGAAAGATGGAAAAAAAGGTTGAGAATAATATAAGCCTCAGATAAATAAGGTTAACCTTAAAGAAGAAATAAAACTCTTTCATTGGGTAGACAATAGAACAGAAAGGCTGCATTTCCTATATATAATTCTGTGATGAGAAATGTAACATTTTACATAAAAAGAAAATCGATAATAAAATATGGAATATTCAGTTTTATCTCTAAAGTGTCTCTAAAAAAAGTCTTTTTTAATGAGATCATTGAGGCCCAGTCCAAAGGCCTAAGCTTAGACATTGATGGCAAAAACACTGAACCGTTTGTGCTTATAATGGGATGATACATTCCATTGTTACAGGATTATTAGAATTAGTAAAGAATTTGTAATTAAAGAATGTTTTTAAAACATTTGTTGCCATATTAAATAATTGATTATCTAAAGATGCTGTCTCTGATATTGACTGTGCAAAGCCTGTGCTCAGGCTAAGAGGAAGTCAAATAGAAAGCCATGTTTTTATATCATCGAACATAAAGTTTCTTCAGTATCTACATACCTTTTCATGTTTTACGATACAAATTTAGTAGTTTCTACCATCCTTTAGTCTTTATCAATGTTTAAAAGTACAAAATACAGTGAAATTATTTTTTTCCACTTTTTTTTTTCAACCAAATAGATTACTTGAGATTACCATTATTGTCTGAAATACTAGCCTAAACAGAAGTGGAAACAAATTAAAGCTATCTTCAATCTAAATCATCATTACTACGGAATTATTTTCAATAATGAAAAATGGTGTCTACCTTAAATCATCAAAACTTTGAACTGGAAAATAATTTACTACAAACTGATAAAAAAATCTGGGAAGGAAAAAAATGTTTACATGTGCACTGCCACCAGAGGATAAATGACAGTCTCTGCATGCATTTTAAAAGCAGCAGGGGAAAATAACCAGAAAAAAACTCCAGAATACATGACTCTTTGCACCAATAGTATACCTAAATAATCAAACAAATGTTTTATCAGCACTAGCACAAACGGTCTGAAACTATATATTTTTTTTTTTTCCTTAAAGATGAATTAAAAAAATAGTAACGAACTGAAATAGCTCAGCTAACATGATATTTTGGGACAAATTAATTCATGAGGTGTCTTTAAGTAGAAAAGGTATTTATTTAAGCAACCAAAAAAACCTTCTTTCCAGTACTCATGGTCCTAGCCAACCTTTTCTGCTTAAACTGCATCTAACGTCTGACTAATTGATAGTCAGGGACAAAATTAGAGAGTCTCACAATCTGTCTTGCCAATTCAAGGCATACATAAAGTGTTGATTTGAAAAGAATAAAACACCACATTTTACATTAGAAAGATGTCACAGTCCTAAGCCATTTCTAATAAATAACTCTGGCATTTACAATGAAAGGGGAACAACGGCACAATAACAATTTGTCTGGCATCAGTCTGTTCAAAATTCCTTCGAAGGCGTGTTGAGAGGGAAGTCTGCAGCGCGGTCCCCCAGGAGGCATTGGCATGTTTCATTATGACAGTCCTTGGCAGCTCATCAGTTCTACTCAGGAAGTGATCAGCCCCTTCCAGCAACCAAACTAATTCATTTCCCATTCCAGCTTTTAGATTCTCCACCCTCTGGCCTTGTTTTTTTCTCTCCAAAACAACCAAAGCAAACAGTGCCATTTGGACTCGACTCTGGGCTATCCAAACCAACCCAAAGCAAAGGGCAGAGGTGTGCCATGCCCAGCATCACCTACTGTGCTATTATCTACCCAAGAACATGAAGAATATGGCAACCACCGTTCTTTGATGATTAAAGATTTTTCACTAAACTTCATAAACATCTGTCAAATGGTTTTAGAGGAAAGCATCCTTGACAGATATTTTTAAAGGTGTCCTCTTTTAATGAAATCTGTCCCTCATTAAATTCAATCAGATCACTTTCCAGTCTTTCGGTGCAACAAGTTTTGAGTTGATTTCAGAACAGTGTTTCATGAATGGAGAGCCTTGATATCTTTCTTCATTTAAATTTCGATCAGTCTGAATATAATTTCTGTGATGCTTCCTTAGCTGCTGTTCTGAATTAAATTACACTGATTTGTTTCTACTTGGTATTATGTATGCAGTTGCAATTAAGTCATAACACTCTAAACTTCCATACTGAAATAAGAAACTTTGTAGAAGTAATCATTCACTGGCCTTGTCACAGTGGAAACTGCCTGTTTTTAGCTGAACAAAAACCCTAAGAATGCCCCTTAAAAACTGACTGAACGTCAAAACGTTCCTGTCAAAAACAACAGGAATCCTGTTGAATCCTGTTTTCCTTAGTTAATAGAATACAGGAGTTTAGTACCTGGGATAACTCATCTATGGCAAAATCCCTGTTCCAGAAAATTAGGTAGCAAGTGTTTGTCCCCAAGACTGGAAATTTATTCAAGCTATTTGCATGCTTACTTTTTCTTCTGATTAATTGTCACAGATTATTTTTAAAATAGCAATTTATAGCCAAATATTGTAGTTATAACCATGAGAAATGCTACAGTTATAATTCATGCAAGAATATTGGTCACTATTAATAATTTTTGTTGGGAGTAGCTAATGGGCTCAATGAAGGTGATGGAAACTGTACAACAGATCACATGTAATTTATGTGATCTGGGAATGAAAGCTTTTGTGTCACTACTGAACCTTTCTATCATTTTAACACATTAGGGTTTATAAGTTGTTTGACTGCATCTTTTATAACTGTATTAAAACTGTATTATATTCACTGATAAATGTCTAGACTGTGTCAAGAAGAGAACTGGACAAAGAAACCCTTAAAATTTACAATCATGTAATGTTTATATTTAATCTATCAGTCCAGTTGCAGCCATCTGCACAATTAACCTGTCTGACCAAAGAGATGAGGACGAGGCTTAGCTTGAAGCCAGGCTTGAGAAAGGAATGTTATTCTGCAGATGGGCAAAGGATCTTCTGCCAAAATAAGATCACTAAGATGACATTCTGAGGACTACCTTTCTCTTGGCACACAATTAGTAGATAGCTGCCATTATGGCTGAAAAATGAAGCAGAAGTGTAAGATCTACCATGTCTGGTCAAGAATTCAGCAGTACTTCACCTAGTTCAAAAAAACCTATTGTTAAAAATTATTTTGGATGACATGTATTTTAAAAACCTCAGCAAAACTTTAGAACCTACCAAACCTTATTGTCAATGCTTTTTTCTTTCTTTTTTTTTTTTTTTTTTTCTCCCTAAGTATTAAACAGCTCTCTCTCTGAAACTGAGAGCTGCCCAAGTCCACATGAATGCCACAATCATTAATCATGAACATGACAGCAAAGGTCCTTGGAGCATGGATTGTACCTTCCTCTGTATGCAGTGCAGACATTCAATGAATAATAGACAGTATAACAAGCCCTAAATCTTTTGACTTCACTACATAATCGCTCCAGGTATAATTGTTGCCTAATAAACATCAGACCATCACTTTATCTTTTTTTTTTTTTTTTTTTTTTTTTAATTTGTGTAGATGTACTTTTACCTTCTCTTATTGGGTCTTTTTGGCTGGAATTTTTCAAGGAATTCAGGAAATGAGACACTTAGCTCTCTGAACTTTGAAATCTCAGCTGAAAAACAAAAATTGTAATCATTTACAGAAAATATTTTTCACTAACAGTTCATTTCTTTCGCACTAGCATCCTGCTACTCTGCTCTCAATGCATCAACATCTTGGTCCGATACAGGGTACACTGAAAAGGAAAAGATATATCAGAAACAAAACCAGCAGCAGCAGTTTAGCTCACAAAAGCTGCATGCTTTGGGATAAATGCTTTTATTGCCCATAGGCCTGTGCTGTGAACTGTACACCACCCTTCACCCTCGTGATGGTAGTGCCATCCTTAACTGTTGGACTCTCACCATCATTAGGGGGGAGCCCTGGTCTTTGCATTCTCTTCTAAAGATCATATAATTTTAAAGAAATTTGCTAATTTAACCAGCATTTTTAATCTTTGAGGATTCATTTTAAATTCAAATAATGGTTTCTAAACAAATGCATCAGGACTCAAAATATTGGCCTGTGTTTATAAACAGTACAATGGTCTCCAGCTTTTATCTTCTCTAATAAATGTGCCAAACCTTAACATGATGAGAAGGAATGAGACAGAATGTAATAACATGATGCAAGCAATGACTGGAAACTAATAATGTTGTTTAGTTACTATCAGTGACCTGATTTCAAGAGAAAGGTCTCATTAGATGTATGAATCCAGTGAGAGCATGTTGGCAGAAAGAGGGGATTCCACAGAAAATAAAATCTCAGAGAATTGTGATTATAGACATTGCATCAAAATTCTGAAAAACAGAAGTGAAATAATAAATTATTCACAGGTATGTAGAATCTCCATATGCAGACAGTTGTCAAGATGGATTTACATATAAGATTATATGACATTCTTTCAAATCTCAGTTCTTTAGAAGGAAAGTCTCTAGTTGTCCTTATGACTCATGTAGATTTGGTTATATAAACTGATCTCCAGTCATCTGTTTTCTATAGTGAGATACTGCATTATATTAGCTAAAATAAATGCAACTCTTGCAAAAAAAAAAAAAAAAAAAAAAAAAAGCTATAAAAGAAGCAATAATCTCTTTATAGTTTGTTCAAATCTTGATCAAAACATGCTATGTACCACATCCCAGATCTCATCAAATATCTAACCTTGTTAAACCTAATACCATCGAGACAGAAACAGCAGTGTTCCAAAAGATGACTTTTCACAGGATGTTTTGGCAGCTCAGCTGAGGGGACAATGACTGTCTACTGCCATGGACTCAAAGGCAGCTTAAGAAAATTTCACTCTGCATCAGTACCTTCTTCATTTACTGCCAGGAAGACTGAAAACAATTTTAGAAGTTTCAGATTTTATTTAGAATGGTCTCAGTCTAACCTTTCTTTTGAAATAATTGCTTCTTTATTTCTGTGTTGAAAATGAATTCCGAACAAAAACAACAACAATCATAGAACACCTAGTCAAACATTTAGGACTCCAGACTGAGAAGAATATCTATAGCTCTTCTCAGATTCTGGGATTTTTTTCCATCTCTCTCACAAGCTTCCCATGGCAGTGTTGACTAGTCATTTAGGTCTCTATTCATTGCATATTTATGTGATTTTTTAAATCAGGGACATTACCTCTACTTGCCCTTGCTTAACCAACATACAATGCAGAAAAAAAAAATACCCTTTCTACACAAGATGCATTTTCTGACTGTATGAAATATTATCAGGGAAAACATCTTCTCCAATGTTACTTTATTACAGTGCACCATACTCATACAAAAAGTTAGCAGGGGAGATTCACTTGATGTGTTAGCAGTGTCTAGCTGTGTCATCACAAACTTCTATGATCAGGGTGCAAAGTATTGGATCATATAAAATCTTATTGGATCCCTAATTAAATAGCTATAGTAAAGCATTTGAAAATGCTTGGATTAAGGAATTTTCATTAAAGGACACTTCCATGTATTGTCAATAGCTTTGCATCATCATGAAAAATAAACTACTATCTCAATGTAATTACAGTGCCATTATTTAAACCTTTTCTGATTTTCAGTTTAATGCCGTCAATCTAGCTCTATCCAGTCATGACCTCCCATGGCCTCCTAGTACCTAGCCCTGCAAACTGTGCATTAGATTCCTCCAACAAACAAGCTGTAACCACCACCTGATTTTTGCCTTTTCATTGCTTCTTTGTCCTAGATTATAGCACATTAAATACCCAAAGCTTGACTAATAGCACCCCATTAACACTTTATTTCTGTGACACACATCTTGTTCTCATTGAGGTCACTCAAAAAAATATTTTTAACCTTCCTGATTTGGTCAAACCATTTTCTATTTTAATTCTCCCACTGGTAACAGCCTTATAAATTTGATACAGTTACCTCATTTTTAGGATCTTTAATATTTTAAGACTTACTTACATTTCTACCTTTGTCTCTTCATCTGTTATACCTTTCTTTTTTATAATCTCAAAGTATCCAGAAACCTTTCTCTTTGGCAGTTGATCATGCCAACACTCTTGCTTTCTTAAAAAATTCTCAGTACTAAATTCTACAGAAAATCTTCTTAACAAGTAGAAATAATAACAGTATACATATAGGCAAAATTTTTAATCTGCACAAATGTACACAAAAAAATAAACCAATGCCCATATAAATTTATTTAATCCCTTCCCATGCACCCAATTCTCATTTTAGTTCTTTTTGTTGTATCAAATCTAAATTTGGTTTTGTAGTCCTTTTAAAGAAATAATTACATCTAAATAGCTGCTTTGTGGACTTCTTTGAAAAGAGAAAGCTGTTTGCAAAATACAGCTAATCATATTCAGATTAGAAATGGTACACCCACATTAAGAAAGTGATTAGTATATGGAACAGATATCTCAAAAAAGAACACTTTCCATACATTCCTCTCGTCTAAAAATCTTCAGGCCAATTTTGTTACTCTTCTAGAAGCAAATATCTCAATCTGCATTTCATATCTTACTGGTTAGACAAGGAATTACACTATGTAATAATTGACTATGTCTTTTACTTTAAAACTTCTAGTGTGCATCTCCTCTCAAATGCAAACAGTATGCCAGTCCACATATAGCAGCTAGAGTCATGAACAGTTAAAGGAACCAATGAACTAGCAATTGATTAAAAGTAATAGAGAGATTACAATGCATTTTACCATGCATAAGATACATAGAACTTTGAACTTGATAAAAAGACTAATTTATTTCTGTCTTAGGATAAGAACATCAAATGACTATTAATACCATAGCTATTTCAAATACATGAATTCAATAGGGGTTTCTTTACAAATAGTTCTTGTAGGATAAAGTCTTTAACTGCTGCTGGCACTGGAATATTCACAGAAGTTTCAGCAAGAAAATCAGCTGATCATACCTAGGAGAGAGAGTTTTCAAAGTATTTGGCTTCAGGACTAACCTCAGACTTAATTCTGTAAATTTTATTCTATTTGAAACTTCAGTTTCTCTTTCCCATTGATAAAATAAATGGAAACATAAATCAAACTTGTACTAAATATTTCTCATTATTCTTGAATCTAATATCTAGAGAAAAGGCAAACTATAAATTTCCGAAGGTTATTCAAAACTTGTCAGCTCTGAGCTGGTTTTGTTTTGTTTTGTTTTGTTTTGTTTTGTTTTTTAGTTTCCAAACTAAATTCTATTGTACAAATACAATATGGATAATGTGAATAACTTTTTTTATTCTGACACAAAAATAACCTTTCTCTCTCTTCTGTGTGATATTTCCAATATATTGAAACAAATAACAGGCTTCTATAAAATCTGGTTTGCAGCATGTTTTTCCAGTGCCATAAACTACCAAATCAGAGAAAATATAAATGCTATATACACCTTTTAATGCCTTTTAACACCAACATAACAGTTATATTTTGTGTTAGTTTTTCAAGGTGGCTTTCAGCAGGCCCAATGTTCTGGCATGTAATTATGTCATTCAATTTTCAGTTTTGTTTTCTTTAAAGCACTTGCAAAAGCAACATTTAGGGAATTTCACAGTTAATGAAATCTTGGCCCTAAGATGGTGAGTCACAGAACTCCCACTGATTTCAGCTGGGCCCAGAAACTCACTAATGCCTTTCAAAAACTATTATCCTATTAAATTAAATATAAAAAGGTACATTTAATTAATTATGCTTTTCCAAAATCTTCAGAGAAGCACAACTCCTGACTTCCATTTCTCAAAGGCTCAGAAAGACAGGTCCTAGAACTACTCAGATCAATAGCAGAATCTACATTACCTCCCCTGCCTTTGGGGAGAAAGAATAATTTATGTAACAATAGGCCAAAACCTGTTATTCCATTCAGGATTGTGCAAACACTTAATTTTAAAAGAAAATAATATATTCGAGAAGCTATCAAAGAATATGTCTTTTCTTTTTCAGTTCTATAAATAATTAACTTGATGGTACAAATGGCTTGGCCCCTGAAAAGTCAAAACAGTGTTAATTTGCAGTTCTTGTCAAAATGTTGTGAGTATATTAAGCTAAACATTTGCTTTCTGAAAAATCAGAATACATGTATTCTCCCTCAGATTCATACCTTAAGCACCTGAGACCTCAGCATCTGAAATTTAGAGTCCCACCTCACAGATAAAATCCCAGAGAATCGGCCACTGTATTTTCTATTGCATTTATCACAGACAGATTGTCCATGTAAGAAATTTTTTCTCATGTTATTTCTTTCTTAAAGATCAAGAACAGTCTAAGTACTAAGGGGAAACATTTGTGGAGTGCATCATCAGTAAAGCACAGTTTAGTGAGCACCACAATAAAATAAAAAAATTAGCTAGAGGGCTAAAATAAACTCGTGTGGCTAAATCCAACCCTGTGCATAAGTGCACTGGGGAATGGTGGTGTTATGCTTTCCCCTCTAGTCCACCTATATAAAGTAGTGGCAAGGAAAATTTCCCATCTATCTGCCCCAAAGCATGCAAGCAGACATGAGATAGCGAGAGGAAAGCTCAGCTTCTTGACTCAGTAAAGGAAATGATCTTGCTACTGCCTAGGAAACATAAATATCCCTTTCCTATCATGTTCCCTACCTTGTGAAGCAAATATTCGCCCCTTTTTTTGCTAAAGAATAAATTACTTTGGTCTTACACACCTTCACTCCTCCAACACATATATTTTCTTACTCTGAGCCCTTCCACCCACAAAGAAAAGGAAGACTCCTGGTCACAGTGTGAGCAGCTGCTCCTCACTGCCACTCTCTACTCTTCAGTGCATCAACTCTGTCTGCAAAGCATATCTCACATGTGAAGGCTGGGTTTCCTCTCCCTCATGCCCAGGTTCCTGCTAAAATCCCCCACTGTATAAGTGATCCTTGATTTAGCACCTACATACGAAGGAGGATTCCTTTTCTTTTCTATTGCCCAGCCACTCATCTGGCCTGTGGCACTGCTTCTTTCTTCAAGGTGTAGTAATCATAAAGCACAGTTATCTTTTCCTTATTGTAAATTTGGGGAGCCATTCTCATCCAGCTCTTATTTTTGATCATTTGTAGAGGCAATTATTAAAACTTATCACTGAAAGAATATAAATAAATTGCATAAAATACGACATACAATAAAAGTAACATGAAAACATGCATTTCTCTCAGACTTTTTGCTGATGTATACCAAAACACTATCTAAATATCCTTTTAATTTAAATATTGTCAAGCTATTTGTAACTATTAACTGTTAATAACTTTATGTAGATGATAAGACACTCAATGCATAAGGCCATTAATTGCTTGTGCTAATGACAAAGTAAATTGCTTAGACAAAGGTAGAACCCAGGCATTCAAGAGTATCAGGCCTTGTCTAACTATTGCTCAAATGTTTTCTCAATGAAGTAGAAGAGTACTTTGGAGGAACACAGTAAATAACTTGTGGTGCCAAAGAAAACCTTTCTACATTTTCCTACTGAACACTGCCTTTAGTTGTGGAGCAATAGCACATATGTTCTTCTAAAAAGAAACTTTCCGGTATCTGCTTTTCAAGTCATGAACTTTTTGTTCGTTATGTTGTTGTTGCCATTGATTCATTAATTCTATGGAGTTGCAGGTAGTTTTGCATTCATTATTTTACCTGTTCTAAACTAGAATAGGTTACAAGGGTCAATAGCTTTTTTTTTTTTTTTTTAAAAAAAAAAAAAGTCTCCTAAAAACAAACAGTCTATGAGATAAGGCTGTAGACAACAGCATTTGATGTATTACATCTCACTGGTATCTGACAACCCCTACTCCCTGGTGATGCAATTCTTTTCTAATAATTTAGTCTCAGTCTATTAAAAGACAATTACAGATAATGCATCCAGGCAAGTGGTGAAGGATGTCCAGAACAGTACTTGTAGAAAGGTTATCAAAACACAATTCTCAAAAAAAGAAGTGTGCTATTGATTTTTTAATCATTTCAGACAGAGACTTTTATATAGATTTTCTAAAGGATTGAACATAACTAGAAGCTGGAAATGGATTTCCCTTTTGCTGCTTCCTATGTCAAAGTAATAGATTTTTTTCATTAATTTACCACTAAGTAAAGAACATAGCTAGATGATCAGAAGTCATCTTATGATATCTAGAGACTTGATAAACTTTCAAATCTGTTTCTATTTTGAATGTTATTAGATTCCATATTACATACAACTCCTGATGAACAATTATTTCCACATTATACATAAATAAATACAAAATCAGTAGTAGCTGTTGAAGCTTTTCTTCTGTGCTGCAGCTATCATCTGGGCTTTCAGTTATAAGCTTGCCACAGAGTAAAACAGGATCTTTAGTAGCATTCTGCTTCAGAAAACATTTCTGATTAAGTGAATTAGGTTGCCATTCAGAATCTAGAGAACAGGGAAACTTACAGCATGCTTACATTTTTTTTTTGGATAAGGATGGATTTAAAACGTGACTTGCCTAATTGAGACACACGTTTTTTCAGAGTATTTTACAATGTGTTAAATAGAAACCATTTCCTAGGACATCTGGTCTAATAACTATTTGCCTGTCTATATAGTCCCCATGACAACAATGTAAGGTGCAGGGGGCGAGTACTTCACAAGACATATCAGATGAACACACACAACACCAGAACTTAGCAAAATAGAGCATTAAAGCAGGCACTGTAGTATAAAAATTTTACATTCAACATTTCCACATGGGGAATGAAGGGAAATGGAGTCAGGAACAGGGAAACCCTGAGGTTGTCCCTAACATTTCCAAAAATTATTTGACATGTTTAACCTTCACTTGCAGATCTGCTCATTGTAGACTATTGTTAGTTTTCAGGCTTAGAATAGTAAAACATATGAACAGTTTTCATTTCTTCTGTTCTGTACTGTAGCTTCATTAGCCCTTTTACTTGATGCCATAGTTGCGATGATAGTACACGATAATTTAGGATCAGATGTCTGGAAATTACTTGATGCACATTAGCTGTGTTAAGAATCATGGTTTTCACTGCAAATGGGAATTTGAAGTACACATCAAAGTGTAAGAAAGCAAGCCCTGAGGAGTAAATCTCAGAGGTGACAGAGGTGCTGCCACAACATTGTCTTTAACCACATTGGTCAGCTTGCTTGTCAGGCTCCAGACGGTGCTTTTTCAAAAGGGAAGATGCTGTGATGTGTGATGTGATCTGTATGTAAAGGCTTTATACAGTCAGCTGGATCTCCTTGCCCAGCATGTTGGCATATCACTACAGAGGCAGCTACTGGTTTTGGCCCAGGTAGCAAATACCCATGACGGCCATAAATCAGGCATGCTCCAGGAAACAAGGAGTTTGCATGTACAGCCCATTGTCTGTTGCTATCTAGTACCTACCAGGCAAAGCAATGATTTTAAATCAGTGGATTGTAGTCTTTTAAATATATTGAAAAACTATTAGAACAGCACTGTCAATCTGGATGAAGATGTAAATCTAAACATGAATGCATGTTTGAACAGGAATTGTCCAGGGAAGCTGTATAATTGACCAGGGTAGCACATATAATAATATACAGAGGAGCACACAGACTTTTACTGTACTTTTCTATGTCTATCATGGACTATCAAACCACTGGTATGGCAGTGCATCTTGGAAGAAGCCTTAGGTTTCAGGGAATCTGCCCGCTTGTTGGATTCCCTTCAGAAAGGGAGAAGAAAGGAGACCAGGACACTGTGTGCTTGAACAGGGACAGCATCTCCAACACCGTCTTCAGATATTAACAGAAGTTCTCGTTAACCACACCAAATTCCAGGATTCCACATTTCAGGAGGGTTAAAGTGGTGCTCAGCTTCTATGCTGAGCCCTAGATATTATCTTTCCTTTCCTCTGAACTTAAAGTGTTGGTCTTAAAACTGGAATGCGCCATGAAGTCTTTACAATTTAACATATTCCTTGTTATACTATTGACCTATAAATCAAAGTAAATAGCATGTAGTTGTCCTACAGTATGACTGTCCTGCCTATACAGTGTAGGTGAAAGGTTTTAATTTCAAAAGCATTTCTGGTCACACAAATTCATAATGTTAAAAAAAATAAAAAATAAAAAAAAAAAAAGTGTGTGAGCACAGCCTTGACCACACTAATAAATAATGAGGTTACTTCTGCATCTGAGAGATGGAAATGATATCGTATGTACTACTTATACATGCTAAATTCACCACTGTAACAGTACTCTAATGATTTCTAGTACTGTCATGAACATCAGATGTTTACAGTGTTCTGACAAGGTTGTTTGAACACTGTCCCAGTGCTTCCTGCTAGGTTACAATATGTTGACCATAGGTGACCCAGCAACCACTAGTTTGGAGAGCTGCATTATAAATCTCACATAAAGTTTATTGCTATTGAGTATAATTTTGCAGTACAGTTTATGTGTATATGCCGATGGCTCCCTCTTCTGGATAATCCACACAGAAAATAAGAACTATCCATTTAAAAGTGAAGGGGAAAAACAATGAAGAAAGGCATGGAAGGAGGAAAATGGAAAAAAAAAAAAAAACATTTCAAAGTAATGTATTCTTTATCAAAACAGACTAATTTTCCTTCTAAATATTTTTCTATTTTTTTTTATTTCATGACTATTTTAAATTGAAAATATAACTTCAGCCACAAAAATAAGAAATATAATTTTTTCTTTTCAATTGTTCTTTATCTCTTATTACAATGCATAGCATTAGACACTGAACAAAAAAGAGGACAGAGCTGATTGGAGCTACATTTGAAAATGCATGAGTGGATTAAAGAAACCAAATATTGACATAAAGTATCTCAGATGAGTGGAGAGTTGCTTGTCATTGTTAATAACAGAACACATTAGAGAGGAATGTGACCCATATTCATAGGGCCTGGGCAGTTAAGCAGTGGTTAAACCCACTAGAATAGGTTAAAAACATGAACTGAAAGCAAAAATAAACTTAGAATACTTTCTCCTGAATACAGTACCATACTTCTGACATTTTAATAAAAATGGAATGAAAATCTTTTACAAGATGCTTAAAAAAATAGTGGTTTATTTTTTCAAGTCAGTCAGAAGAGTTTCTTTTGAACAAGGTTTGTTTAGTTTAAAGGTTAAACAGTTTGATCAATATATTCCAAAATACATTTTTATTGAAAAATTGAATTAGAAAATCAAATGTATTTGGTAAATCTGAGGATGGGCACAATCAACATGATAAATCTTAGAATAATCCCATGTAAGGGCAACACCTTTACATTCTCAATTTTGAACATTTGGAGCTGAAGAGGTAAACAGAACTAAAGAAACCCAAACTACCCCATTTAAATAGTTTAAATGAAAGGAGATATTAAATGGATATTCCATGACAGATAAATAAAAATCATTTATTAGTGGAATAAGAACAAAGAGAATGAAATCCATCTCCCAAATCCAGTTTTGGAAGATAATTAGTAATATAAATTATTTTCAACTGCAACACTGCATTCTCATTAGAAACATAATTCCTTAAGAGTGTTAATAGCTGAAGGATTTAAGCAGATAGACCAGAATGTCCACCTCATATAAACCCTGAAAAACAAGATATCCCTGTCATGCTTTTGATTGGCTAAACTGATGTAATTTATCAGGCAAGAAAACTCTGCTCATCAGTACTGCCTACAGATAGTTTTCACCGAAGAAATAAAGCACTTTGAGTACAGATTTAAAGCCTATCTTTAGGGTCTCCATTTTTAATTTAGACCTTTGGATTTTCAGATTTCTGCAAGTTATTTTATTTTTTTTTCATAGATCTAAATTCTCCTTATTAAAATGTAATGCTACACATTAAGTTAAAGACAGAAAGGCAGCTAGTTAGAAAGAAGATTAAATATGAGATTAAATCTTTGAATTTCCTTAATTCATTCCTTACTTTAATTACAACTGTAGTATAGACATTCCTTTTTTCCTTCACAGAAAATATGAAAAAAAGAAAAAAGTAATACAGTCTTTCTCAGAGACAAGTTCTGTCAAGTAATTTACAGTGAAACTAAGCCACATTCATTAACTTTTTAAGGACTGCTGTGCAGACTTAGATAAAAACTAATAAAAATCAGAATTTAAAAAGCATAATTTAACAGTGGACTAGAACTGTTCAGAAAAGCTGAAAATTAAATGAGAACTTCTCCATAAGCAACATCAAAATATTGCATGATGATGGATAAAGATGACATTTACAATGTTTGGTAATGCAAAATGGTGAAGTTTACAGGATTAATCTAATATGGTAGACATATCATTTCTCACAGAGTCTGGATCATAATTCAACTGTCTTCACCTGACAAGGTCAAAATTTACCACAATGTACAGTAGACAACTGTAAGCTGAAGAGGCTTCATCACATCTGAAATCAGTTTCTGCATAATTTCAGATATAAAAATCTAATTCTGTGGCAACCACAGGATACATCCCTGTTACACTAAAAGGAAATTCTCCAAAACTTTTGATTAAAATATAATGAAGAGAAAAAAAAAAAAAAAAACTACTATCTACTCCAAAAAGCCTGTTCATAATTAATTTGAATTATCAGCAAGCAAGCGAATATACATTTTTCTAGGAAAGATAGCACATAAAACAAAACCATCCATTTCTTTTAGCATATCACTTTTGCTGCAGCCTCAAGTTTCATTCTGATTAAGATGAAAACAATATGATCAATTTAATAAATATAGATCTCTTTACGATATAGATTTTAAAATCAGCATATGCTGCATATATTAAACCATAACTACAAATTTAGTTCCTGTCTATTCTTACGGATTCTTCTGAAAGCACAAAAAAAAAAAATTGGATTCAAGACTAATTTTGTATTGTATTCAAGTAGCAAACATTGTTATTCTTTGTAGTGGCTCAATTGTAAGACCAGTGAAGAAGCTCTTCTGATCAACATTAATGACTTCCAAAGTCCTAAAGCATAGCTGTAACTTTTGGCATTGACCTACTTAGTAAATTACTCATACATACTTAATGGGACCAAGTATTGAAGGACTAAATGATTGTAGAAAAAATCATTTTTATTATGTACGACCCATGTAAATTTGTTATGATTTCACAGGAAATTACTGGCATTTATGAAAGTGGAACAACTGCTTTCAGTTTTAAGGGAGTTCTTAATTTTTTTATAGACACATTACTACTGACTACTCCAAAGTCTGCTTCTCCCACCAGCAGGGGCCCAGGTTCACAAAATTGACCATGGAGTTGATTCAAGACCTGATGCGACAATCACACAGAAGCATCACACTAATCAAAGTGTAGCAGATAACAGATGCATACACACCCCTACTCAAATCCAATCAGCTGTCTTTTCTGGGAACATAAACAAAAGAAAGAGGCACTCATTTACAGCTCTGCAAGGAGTAAAACCACAGCAAATGCTCATCTTAATGAGAGGAGGAAGGTTTTTCCTCTGCTTTTTATCTCATAGGATGGAAAAAAAGAGTAACGATGTTAAGGGGTATGGACTGGTTGACTCGCAACTGTACATTTAGTAGACAGAAAGCAGGCAGACATGGAAGGGAGTTTTCTGTTGCTGCTGCATATCATATTACAGATATTTGTAAAGCAACAGGGAAAATGTTACTAGCAGGAAAGTGGAATGACATGAAAAACCTATTCACTAGTTTAAGCAGCAAGAGAGTGAGACAATTACCAGAAACCCATCAAGGTACAACTGAGTCAGGCCTTCGAAAAACACAATATGGGCTTGGGCTTAAAGAGGGGTTTCTTTTTAAAAGTTAACTTCTCTCTTTCTTTACGTTATGAGAGAAAGTTTTAACATGTGTTTTTATCCGAAAATAAATATTTCTCAAAATATCTCACAGATTTTAATTTTTTTATATTCCAAAATAAACACAGCATTCTTCATACACTGAAATTATCTATCACAGCCTATTGTCTCTCTGTGAATGACCCTAGTATATTGCCATTACATATCTTACAGCTTATTAGATATCATTCTTTTTACCAAAAGACAACATTTCCTCAAAGGCAACAGTGTGGCTACTATAATATCAACAGCATCTTTTAATATCTTACTCAGTTAATTTTAGTTTTCCTAATACTCCGTGAACACAGCCCACGTACTCCTTGCAGAGAATTCAAGGAAAAAATAAAACTTCACAAAAGCCATTCTTTGGACTGTTTTTTAGGAGTAGTCCACAGCAGAGCAGGTTAGGTTATTTCATTGTCATTTTAGCTTTTGAAGCTCAAGACTGAAGCATGACAATGAAATAGAATGAGGGGATATGCTGCCTGAATGTTGAGAGACAGTGTCTCCAACTACTCCAGAAACATGACTGCAGTCAGAGTTCATGTCTTTGATTGCCTTATTGATGTTCCAAAATTGATTTATATTGTTATAAAGTAGACTTTAAAAGACATTCTATGAAAAAACTAAGTCAGTGATTTATGTCACCCTATTATGCTTCAAAAGCAGTTTATAAACTCCTGCTGTTTTAAAGACAGGTTGGGTATGGATATGCTACAAAACTGTATGACATCACAAAGTAACATCAATCTTGATGCTTTCTTTTTCTTTCCTTATTTGGAGGGAAAGTGTATAGGCTAGGAGCAGAGAAATTGCAAGCAAAGATGTCATTTTTTTCTGGTTTTGATATTCCTTATCAATTATGTACCCTCTGTATTTGGGGTGATCACCACACAGTTTTTTGTTTAGCTCATTTGAGTCACACTACTTGATCATCAGTGTCTTAAAATTTATTTGCTTTAAATGTTTTACAACTGCAAAAATTTCCTTTTTGGAATTTTTCAACATTGAGCTGAATAGAGTTTCCAAGTAGTATCAGTAAAAAAAAAAAAAAAAAAACAAAAAAACAACCAACCAAACAAAAAAGCTTATTTTTTATGTGTTCAAGAACATACTTCAATGCCAAATGTAAAGTTGTACTGCTAGGAGAAAAGAATATTGGATTTGGGAGTTTAAACCTGAAAGGGGGTGTCTGCATTCTTATCTGTTCCTAGGACTGTTTCTGTACTTTATTCAGTGTAATCTAAATGTGCATTTCACTAAAGATTAAAAAATGAGTATAAGAACTGCATTTCAGAATTACAATCTAATTAGAATTAGAATCACTGATATTTATTTTTAATGACACATTTGTTATTACATATCTGATATCCAAAGATATCCAGAAGCAGCTGATCAAATTACCTGATTTTGTGACATCAGCCCTTCAATTCTTTCTCTCACCTTAGTCTAACTTTTGCATTTGTTGTCTATTTTAACAGTCATAGCCACCACCTGTGAGTAAAAGAAGCAGTGGATTAGTAAAATGATTACAGAATGCATGGTTAATACTTTATAAATTTTCTCTAGATGAAAATACTCAGTAAGCAGAGAGATTGTTCTCTTTGGTTTTCACTTTTTGTTTATATAATTGTAATTATTTGTGTAATCCATTAACATGTTACACTTGTTTATTTAGCTTTACAACAGTGTGCTATATGACTGTACAAATCCACAGCTAGAGTAAACTACTTGAACATAATGATTCAAAAGAATAAAAAAATTAGGAGAATAAAAGCAGTGAAGTATTTGATTTTTAATACTGAATTATAACTTTATAAATATTTTAAATGAAATTCACACAGAACCATAGTACCATCATAGAATGGTTTGAGTTGGAAGGGACCTTGAAGATTATCTAATTCCAACCCCCCTGCCACGGGCAGGGACACCTTTCATTAGATCTTCTATTAGAACCAGATAGTTGGCACAAGTTCTCTGTTTAAAATCCCTTTTGTTCCTCCATTTAAAGGTGGCTGTGCAAAGGAATGTGGTGAAGCTTAACACAAGGGTGGATTTCACCAAGAGCATTGACCAGTGACCTCAACAGCTGCTTGAAAGGATTCTAGCCAATCTGCACAATTAAAATATCCGTTTTAAGTAGTGAAGTTGCTATGAACAATAGCAGTTTGATTCTAACATGTCTCTAGCAACTATTATAGTTGTCACATATTGATTTTGTGAGTTGCATTTTTATATTACCCTGTGCAAATATTTACTGTTACATTCATAGCACAGCAAAATAGAAGCAAGATGTCACAAAGAGATTTTTGAAGGCTCATGTTTCTCAAATAAATCACAATTTCTCATATTACTAGCATTAATCTGTCTGTTGAAAAAATTGTTTGTCTTAACCTCTTTCTAAATGTCTGCCTGTTATTTGATATATTTGCTGCAAATTGGAATTGCATTGCAGAAAATGAATGGGTTTAGTCAAATTAAATAAAATTATATGCCAGCTAGCTTTCATATATTCTAAATATGGCAAAACTATTACATACATACTAATTTTATTTATGTAAAGCCTGCATTAAAGACAGCATTAAGGGAAGAGATTAAGATACATCATTCAGGCAGTATGTCACTAAAAATATTCTTAGAGATCCAGAGGTTGTCTATCATAAAAAGGCTTGTTAGTGTAACCTGCTCTCTACTACCTATTCTGTAAATAAAGTCAGCCACAGATACATGCAGTGTGGCTCTGCACAAGTCCCTCTCAGGGCTGGCAATACTTGTGAGGCTGGATGAGCCTTGATGCTACCTCCACAAGCAGCTCAAATGACATATTCTCCCATGGCTCAGGAGACAGAGACTTCCCAGAGCAGGAGAAAGAGAGAAGTGGTTGCAGAGCAATCTTCTGCCTGCCAAAGAAGTAATAAAAGATATTTGAGCTGTTATGGATGCACAGGTACATCATGGTTGTTCCCTTTCCCCTCTTATCATCCTATTGGAAAACCTACACAACTGCAGAATTGATTCTGAAGCTAGATAGTACCATTAAATCACATAACATGACCTCTTCTGGCAATGCAAAGAAAGATATACATCCATCTGTACTGTAGCCAACAACTTGGATGTAGCTAAAAGGTAATTTCCAGTTCTGATTTAGAAAAGATACAGAATTAATCACTCTTGATAGTTTGCTAAAATGCTTTCTCACCTTTCCCATGGGATATCTGTGCCTATTTTTAAATTGGCTCTAATTTCCAGTCAATACACTTTTTATGTCTTTCTTTTCTGAATCATTTTTTAATGTTATTTTTCAGCAACTTAGAAAGTTTCAAAAAGTGTATCTACACTCTTATTTGATCAATTTTCCAAGTCTCTTTACCTTTTTGACATGATTCACTTCAGGTTGTAGTCAGTTAAAAAGCCTGTTCCCCTATTTTCATTTGCAAGACTACATTTTTTCAGACTCTGGTAGCTTGTTCCATGCAAAATATATCAGCCAAGTAATTTTTAAATAGATGTCATGGATTTTAAAATCATTTCATAATTTAAGACAAAAATATTTATAACTAACACCTCTTTTATTTTAACATAAAACTAAGACTTGCCCATGATAAAAAAGCCAAGCAGGTTAATGTAAGACAGCAAAATTCTCAGGGTTTGTCTCAGCTGCAGATCTGTTCTTCAGACAAAATTCAGAACTGTAGCAACCCAGGCATTTACTTGGTTTATGGATCAGTAAAGCAGCAACTTCACTGGGCTGCTACGACCTTCCCTCAGTCTGTAAAAACCTGTGCTCCACTGACACGCTCTATTGCAGGGTGGACAGCCTTTGAGGAGATGAAAATAGATACCAGTGTTTTCCAAATACAGCTAGCAATTTCAGGACAGTGAAACCACAGTCATTACTTTTATTCAAGATATGGCCCTCATATCCATGGGTAAGTTATAACATGAATTTCTCCTTAGAGGGTATCTGTCAATATATGTAAGTACTGCAAAAATATGCTTATATGCATTCATTTGAATAAAAACCATGAATTCAGTTTGACACTGTTGAGAACTTTTTCTGTTTTTAAAAATATCTAGATAGGTTCTTTTATTTCTCTTGTCAGAAAAAAAATAGCCTTGCAATTGCCGTGTGCCCAGTTCACAATTCTCCATATGGCTAGCAGGAAATCTCATTCAGACTGTTATGAACAGAAGGGGAAGCAATAATAATACAGTAGCATTCGCTGCAGTTGTGCCACAAAGACACAAGACTTCAAAACAAAATCAAAGCAAATAGTTCATGAATAACCCATAGCCTGATATGTTTGTATATAAGTGTTCAGTGAATAAGTTCCAAAATAAACATGTTTATACAATCAGAATATTTTTGATGAATAATGTATGAAGAGAGACATGGTAAAATTTGCAAACATTATGCAGTGCAAATAGCCCATCTTCTACATACAATAAGAAAAAGAACAAGGTAGGATGAGGCAGGAGGTAAACGATTATTAGCTGTCAACCAGTAAAACGGCAACTAATCGTAGTAATCCCTCACTTCAAAATCTGTGGTCACAGGAAAGCACTGGAAAGATTCCCTCAGGAGTTGTTAGATTAAATGTGATACGCTTTCACCCAGGAAACCTAGAAAAAAATCTCTAGGGAGAAGAAATTAAGGTGCTTATGGCAGCTGCAAAGGCTGTTAATAAGTGTGCGACAATGTCATCAGCTTTAACTGACTTTTCTCACCAACCACTGGTCAGCTGTGTACTTCAGTTATGCTCCACACCTTTGTAGGTCTTTTCACTTCATCTCCACACTCTCTTCATTCTTTCATGCCTTCACTTTTCCCTCATATGTCCTCCCCTCTCCTTCTCTTCTATATACTCCCTTTTCACTATGTGCTAGGTGTCTTCCTAAACAATTCCTACCAAAGGAAAAAAACCCCAACATAACATAATCCTTCTGCCTTACATAAGATTTATTACACACTATATGTAACATCATTTTATATATCCATCATTTGCATTTTTTTTTATGTAAAAAGATCTTCAGAGCATTATCTTCTAGATGTTCACCTATTGTTTAGGAAAAAATTGCTAATCTTGTTTGGCTTTTACATATTACAATAAATAAATTGAGTGTACTCATGAGTAAAACTAATTTCTAACTAAAACTTTTACTGTATTGTACTTGTGTTACATCTGATGTCATTAGTTTTGTTTAAGAGGGGCATTTTAGAGATAAGATATTTTTAAAAAATGCCAAAGTATGGTGTTCTCTGAAACCCTTCAGTTCATATTCTGCTTGATCCTGATCATCTCCTTTGGCTTCCAGACCCTTTGGCTTCCACAGTACCAAGGAACTTAGTACCTATCTTTAAACAAAAATTCAAATCATAACTCAGATGTCTGAATAACTTCAAAAATCAAATAAATGATAATGGATAATAAAGGTTTGTTCCACCATCTTGTCGTACACCCTAGCAACAACTTATTGGAAGTCAGGGATTCCCAGTTCTCTAGATTGATATGTGGAAACAAACTTTACAACTCACAAAGAATTATAAAGCAGGTATGTTTATTGCAGCGCTGGGTGCAAGGGGGATCGTTCCTCCTAGCTTGCACACCAACAGCACATTCTGCCAGATATTTATACAGTGCAGGTATACGTATTCATGGATTACACAACACAGACATACATATGCATAAAGATGATAAAGCACTCACTCCCTGTCCTCTGGCCATGTATTTATCTGTTTAAACAACTTAACTTTGGTTTCTGTGTTCAGCACATGGCCCATCAATATTACAGCATAAATTTAGCAACATATACATAATTGTGCATATATCCAACTATCTAATAAAACTATTCTCACCACTGTCTCTACTGTGTAAAACACAATCCCTAGCCTTTGAAGAATTGAGACCAAAAAAAAAGGAAAAGAAGAAAGATCATAAATTTTTCTACTGAGTTGTTATTTTTAATGTGTTTATGCACACTTACTGATTCTGGAAAGACATCACATATTGGCAGAATGACATTTTTTGACAGGTTTGATTATTTTGGAGCTGTGCACTGCTTCGAAGGTTAACAGTGGTCAACATTTAAAGCAATCATTACAAGAAATAAGCTAGGTAGATAACCAAGATGGTAACTTTTCATTTTTTGATTCCAAGTAATGTTGTTTAAATGCTATGATAATTATGGTTCAACTGATAATGCAATTACAATTCAGTCATTGCATTTAGAGCCATGAAATAGAAAGAACACCATATGCTACACCCAACTACACAATATTAAAATGCAAAGAAAACTCTTTTTTTAACCAAAGGAACAGTAACTTTCCTTGTACATGGTAAATTTCAACTCAGTGGAAAAGATTTTGTCCCTATTGTGTCTCAATTTAATAAATAATAAACTAGCAGTTACCTCAGTGAGTAAGACCGAGTAAGTTTTGGGGGGAACCAATTCTATGTAAATTGAAACAATGCAAGGATGTTCTCAAGTAAATCATGCCGTTTATGAGGAACTTTTCGACTTGTAACAAATTCAGTGCAATGATACTTTACATGTATCTAATATCTTCTCAAAACAGCTTGAAATATAATACAGCAGATCAGAGTGAATTAATGAGAAATTAGCCCTGTCTTCACAGATGTCACAGCATATCACAGTCCTTCACAAAGACAGGACAGTTTGTCTTTGACACTGTGCTGTTCACTGTTCCTGTTTAGCTGATGAGCTTTGATGTCATGGAGAGCATTTACTGACACCAAAGGATGATCTTTTTCTTCTGTGTTGAGACAATGATACTTCACAATTCTCTCAAGAGCATCTTTGAAATGTGTCATTTGCCTACCTCTCAGCCACTTGCTAAATGTAACTGATCATATAAAATAGCCTCTGGGAGCCTGCCAACAGCTGTTTTCAATACCCAGATCAAGCTCAGTTTGCAGGGTAATGCTTTCACTCTATGTGTTGCAAGTGTTTGGTAAATGATGGTAACATCCAACCTTGAATTAACTGTTGATCATATGAACAAATTGCATCACACATCAGCCAAGTAACTGACACTGAGCTATGAAAAGGCATTCATAAAGACAATATCAAGGATATGCTAACTTTAGATTCATTGTCACCCCATCATCTTGATCTAGTCATCTTTTTTGAAATATATGTCCTGCTGATGACTGCCTGGTTCTGATAAATTAACAATATGAGTTTTCCTGACATCACCATGATTATCTTGGACTGTGCCTTAAGATTCAACAACTGCCTACTTTTAAATCATCCTCCAAGATTAATTTGTCATTTGGTGAAATGGATTGATTGTTGAAATCCTAAGAGAACAGGAGTTTTACCTTATAGGCAGATATCAACTAGTATCTTGGGTTTCGTGTATTTCATTTTTGGACTTGCACAAGCAACTATAATTGCATCAAAGTGTGATCTGCGAAGCAGATGAAAGTACTACTACAGCAGTATTATAATAATCAGGCTCCTAAACAAGAGGTATAAGTATTTTTTCAGATCTTGCATCACTGTCAAGACATGTTATACCATGAAAAGTTTTTAATCTTATTGGTGATGACTAGGTTGCTTGCTTAGGCAGAGAACACCAATGGGAGGTATATCAAGTAAATTACTTTAAGGGTCCTTTTGCCTAGTTTCACAGATGTGGGTGAGAAACACCACCTTTGGTAGAGATGCTGTGCCGTTCTGAAAGATGTTCTCGTGACCTGGGAAGAACAGCAAGCAACCAGAAGTTAGAATCATTGAAAATTATAAGCTTGCACTCAAAAAGATTCATGATTTATAGGGAAAAATTGTCCACTGACTAGGATTATAGCAGAGAGCTGAAAATGATGTTAGTTTTAGATAACCATCTGAGTATGAGTGATAAATATGTTTGGGCTTGCTGTCAAAGATTTCTCTCTTATTTAACTTTTTTTAAAGAACAAAAAATACAGCCAAGTGGCCTGTTGTAGCCAGTACTGTTAGTTGATGTGAGGATCTATATAGAAACTTCATCCAATCCCAAGGTTTTTTAGAGCATACACTTATGACAAATGACTTGCCCAAGGTCAGCAGCTCAGAGACAGACCACACAGATCAGGTCTCCTGATATCTAGTTTGATGCCTATCCTCTGTAATCAGTCCAAGTTCATATTGGTCTTTTGGCTGCTGTTCAACAATGCAAACTCATCACATTTGTTTTCTGGTAGCACTGCCAGGTTTCCATCATCATTTTTTTTTCTTCCATCTTTTGAATACATTTTTCCACACACATACTATCTTGTTTTACAGTTTTACCCTCCCAAAAGTGAACCTCATTCTGATGTTTTCTAACAATTTCCTCACAGTAGCAAGGAGCCTGAAGCAAACCTCTGAAGCTAGCACACTTTGGAAGACTGTAGCCCAAAGTACCTCATTTGTAACTCAGGCCTAATTCTTTATAGAGTCAATAAAGGATCACAATTTCTTCATCATGACTGGTAGGTGACTACATTACTCTCTAGGGAGTCTGTTCATCAGCTAAGACATTAATCCTGAAAACTTCATGACTGTCACAGAAGTAGTGCTCACAAAATGATATTTGACTAGAAATGACTGTCTGAGTGCATACTAAACCTTTAACTTTTACCAATAATTCTAGAATTTTGAATATGCTTATTTTTTCTCTCAAATATAGTCCTGCTTAAATAGTTTGTTAATATAGTGACTAATACATTTGCTAAGATTTGACAATTCAGATAGTCAAACACTTTTTAAACTACTGATATTCCATTTCCTGCAATTATAATCTGACAGTCTAAGGATACAAAATTTTTTTTGCTCCTCTTAAACTGGTGTAGTCTCTGCCTGTATTTGATGAAGTAATTGTTTTTCACTGCATAAACTTTATTTATTCCAATTTATTCCAATTATTTATTCCAAGAATATTTTAGAGAAATGCAGGAATACACTGGGATGAAAGATCATTTATAAGTGTGTTTACACTTTTCTTTGATGTATGTATTTACATTCTAATTTGTACAGGGCCTAGATAATTGTCTCAAATGTACTCTTTAGAGTTTCTATTTTCAAATGAGGACAAGTTGATATGTATTTTACCTACCCTTCTTTCTTTTGTCAATATTAATATTCTGAGCACCTTGGATTTTTGTATGATGCTTTTTCTAAATGATAATCAAGTAATCCAAGTCATCATTTTATCAAGACACAGAGATTCATCATCTTATTGCCATGATATTTACTGTAAGATCACTTGGCTCCCAGTGTGAGGCACAGACATTTACGAGACATTCACATAAAATGATTAAATGCCTAAAGGGTTAGATTTACTAGGGAGGCAACTCATGGAGGAAGAACACTCTTCAGAAAAGCACAACAGAAAACTTCCGTTCACTGATGCTTGTTTATGAGCCTAGCATATTGTCTTTATTGTTTAAGTGACCTGGGTGCTTTCCCAAGACATTTTCCCAGTATCTTAGCAGCAAAAGATGACATTCTATATGTAAAACAGTTTTCACATATGACTGTTAACACCCACTTTAGATTTCAGTGGCAAATAGTCATAAATTCTGTATTCTGAATTGCAGTTCTAACAGCTCCAGAAATTTCCATAAAACCTCATGAAGTGATTATACCTACCATCCACCCACATGCACATTTTTGTGATCAGATGACAAGAATATTTAGATAGCAGCTTGGGTTCTTCATCAAAGTTCCACTGTACCTCACTCCACCTTGAGGATCCAGAAACAGCTGCACAACTTAAACTCTGCCACACAGTTATGACATAGTCATTTATTATGAAATATTGTTTAGTCACAAATGGCAAACAATAGCCAGGAAAACTTCCCAATCTTATTAGCAGTTACTATATTAAAATGGTCCATTATCTATAGATGAGGATATACTACAATAAGGTTAATTAATGTTTTATAAAGGGTAATAAGGGACAATAAGGAAAATAAGATGTGATATATATATCTTCAAAATGGATTTGTCAGTGTCAGGTGGTTGAAATAAGGTAGAGGGCAGAAAGAAAATATGACAACCAACTCAGTTACAAATTTCTCTAACAAAGCAGACCATACATACTGTTGAAGAGATTTTTCCCTCAAGGTTCCTCAGAAACCAATGGCCTATAGGCATTTGTCTCTCATATGATGAGGTTTAATAATGCTGTTTTCTGAGAACCTCTTTCATCTCATTAGACTACTTTCTGCATTTTAAATCTAGGAAATTAATGTAAATATTGATTACTGAAACTATCAAGCAGGCTGCAATGTTACTAATATTTCAGCCCATTTGGCATAATGGGTTGTTCACATTTTTCTATATTTAAAAAATTAAAAGTTTATTTCTAATTTGACATAAGATCATAAATTAATGTATTTCTTACATCCCTTGAGCTATAATGCACAGGGTTTTTCCCTTTTATGATTATATTTTACCCTATTTAATGGGGCTAACAAAATATGCTTTCATCTTATTTCTGAAAACCAAATTTTAAAGTTTTTAAAACAAAACCCTTTCATCTCTGTATCCTATTATTATTATTATCATCATCATCATCACCACTACCACAAACACTTTCTGTCAAAGGTAGCACATAAAACAGTTTTTGTGGGAACAAGGGGATGATTCTCACCACCAGGTGGTATGCATTCAAAGGTATGCTCTTCACATATGTTTGTGGTTTACCAGTCATAGAACACAAATTAGTGCTTGTTAAAGTCAGAGTTAATTTACCTATTGCTAAACTTACCTTATCTTCATGAACTAAAATAGCCAGTACTAATCCATATTATGTTGTTCAGAAAAAAAAAAAAACTATTGTTCCACAAAGCTCAGTCTTGGCTGCAGTTAAGTCAACAGGAGTCTGGATGCCAAGAAATTTTTTTCTATCACTCTTCAACAGACACTAAGAAAACAACTACACTACAATGTGTACCTGTGCCATAATGGGCCAAAGGAATGCAAAATCCAGCCAATTCAAAGATATATTTTGATTCCTAATAGTGAAGAAACTGGGATTAATGAAGCTTAGTTTGACCTAACTGTAGTTACAATAATGAGGTACAGCATCAACGTTTAACAATAGGACCTGAAAAGGATTTCCTAGTGTTAATGTCATGTTTTGCAGTTTGTTTGTTTACCTTCCTTGTTTTATTGCATTTGAAGGACACACAAAAAATGTTGAAGCTTAAAAAGGAAAATAAATCAAGTTTCTTATTGATAAAAATTACCCTGCAGTTGAATTATAACAAGCATTATGTAACAGAATTCAATATAATTATTTCTCCAATGAGAAAGACTGGTAGCTTTTGTCTCTACAGTTGAAAAGAAAAGCACCTCCATTGAATCTGAAGCATTTTCAGTGAGGATAAGTGTTGAAAGACCTACTTGCAATTAAGTCCAAGGAAGTAAAAATATCTGTTTGAATAAACTGTTTTTCCTTTCTCAAGCCAACATGGTAATAAAAGTGAGATGACAGATGCAAATACAGAGATTATTTTTATGTGAGGAACAGAATACAACATCGATAAAGAATAAAGCAGTAACGTGCCTGCATCATGAACCTTCTCATGCAATGAATGCTGGTTTGGGTTTTTTTCTGTTACAAAACTGCATAATTCAGCAAATGGACCTTCCTTTGGAACTTCTTCCTTCAGCTAATTCAGACCAGCCCAAGATGTATTTCTTTTGGTAGATTTTACAATATCTGTCCTACTGTAATAAAGAAAATCCTACCTATATATATTGCTTTTCAGACATAGAATAATAGAATCTGATCACCATGTGTAAATAGTCATTAATATATCATTAACATAAATAATTTTGGCACTTTCCAAGTGTACTTTAGTATTTTAGAATGCATCCTAGCAATAGGACAGTATATAGAATAAATAGTCAATAGTAAGAAAATAAATAGTAAATAAATATATAGTTTCTACACACGGTGAGATGAGCTTTTATTATGAGCAACAAAAATTTCTATATAAATTGATTGTTCTCAGTTATTTAATGTAGACATCAAATATTGAAAAAATTGATCTCTTATTTGAAAAAGATCTCCACAGAAAATGTCACAAAACTAAGAGCTCATCTTAACAGTAATACAGTTGCAAAGACTTACCTGCTGCCTTTTAAATCTTGGGAAGACTAGAAGTAACCTAGCCATAATATTTTATTATCTGCTCTGAAGTGGGGCAACCACAACATTAAAAGCCTCACTCATTTGAGTAAAGTTAAAACCAATATATTCCATTTATTTCTCTGTAAATCTCACAATCTGAACTACAGATTAAATTTACATCTTCATTTAAATTTTATTCTTCATAATCCACTTAAAGGAAACTGTAATATTATAATGCACTTAAATTTGACCAACCTGTTGCATTATGTAGCTGATTGTATATCTTGAAACTTATTTTTGTACAGTATATAAAGAGGGTGCTTCATCCAGATGAAGCAAATTAAATTGTTTTACAGTCTCACTGTAATTTCTCTGTCCTTATGCTTTAAAGCTACAGTAATGTAGAGAATAATTTTTCTTATACCAGTAAGAAAGTTAACTAGATTTCTCTTTTTACTGTACTTCAGAAAATTAATTTGGCATTTGGAAGAGTTAGATTCCCACTTCTTTTCAAAATAAATTTGAAGAGGATTTTTTGCCTAATTTCTCCAAAGGCTCTGAAAATTTTCACCATTGTTAATATTTTATGGAACTTAGAGTGGGGTAGTTATATAGTCCAAAACTAAAAGAGCTTGTTGAGCAACTTGTGAAACACACCCTGCAGTACTTATTTAATATGGTTTCCAGAATGAAAATAAGAATTCATACATGAGAATTATGTTTCCATCTCCTCTCAAGGTGCAATCATAAATCAGTTAGGTATTTTATGTTAGACAAGATTTTTATGTAAATCCGGAGTCCTCATATATTTCTAAAAACCAAGAATTACAAGAATTATTGATGGACTCCTTTCTTATTCACAGTACCAGAAGATCGAATCCAAAATGCTATTTGTGGTTACGTAGAATGAAGGCATTAATGTCTGGTTAATATTGTAAAGTGTTTTGAGATCTACAGATGATAGAGTGCTCACACTCTGTGATTAACCCTGATTTTCAGAGGTCCCCAAAGTACAATGTTCCCATAACAGGTTAAGTCATATATCTCCACTCCTTATAGGAGTCTGCCCTGGTCTTGCAGAGTTTGCTAAACACAGAAGTATTTCTGAATTCAGTTGAGTTTTGATGTAGAATGACATGGAATGTGATGTCACCATACAGTTATTTCTGAGTCATAGAAATGAGGCATTAACACTCCATAAAGCATTTTTGTCTGCCTATTTGTTGAAAAAACTAATTTCGCTTCTTATCTCCTTCACAGGAACAAGTCATCCAACTTCAACAAGGCTTTCACTTAGCTTTATGCCAGAAGAACCAAGCCTCTGAAAGAGCCATCATAAATCTAAGCCATATGTCTTGATTAAATAGTAAATCACTGCTTGTTGCTCAGAGTACCTTCAGATGGATTCTGAATTAAGGTAGATTTTAATATTTTTATATCCTCAACTCTAAATTGTATTTTCAAGCTTCAGGGAAATATTTATGCTGTACTGATTATATTTCTTGAAAGGTTGCAAAAATTCAAAGAGCAGAGAGTAATGGTATCATCCACTTTTTTTTTTTGTGGCCTCAAAGTACCAGAAAGAGCCCTGAACTGTTTTTCTCCTCTGTCTTCCTTCCAGTAACCATTACAACTTAATAAGGAATCTCTCACGTTTTTTCCTCTTAGATGCTTTCAGTCTCCATGGCATCCAAACAATTCTCAGCCATGAATAAATCTGTATTCTACGCAGGAGGAAATATTATTATTCAATTATACATAGATGAGGCAACCAAAGTACAGACACATGAAATAAATTGCAAAAGGTATATGGCAGAATCAGTAATAAACTTACACTCGTGTTCCAAATATATCAAAAGTTATCGGGATATTTCAGAATCATTTGAAAAAAGGCAATGGGCAATGCTATGTAAGAGATTGTAAGACATCTCCGGTATAATCCTTTCCTTAAAACCTATGATCCTGACGAATCCCATTCTGTTATCTTAACAATGCATTGCTTTTTCTAGAGAAACGAGAACCATGGGCAATTTGAGACTTTCAGTAGCAATAATGATTAAAAATATTTTATTAGAAACACATGCTCTGTTTTATATATGACTAGGATGAATTAAAATCTGATTTTCTTTCATAAAAGATGTTAGAGCTGCAATAAGAAACCTGACAATTTGAAAAATAGTAAACTATCCAAGAAAAAGGATTAAGGACATACGAGTAAGAATAAGAACACTAGTTTGCTTAAAAAAAAATACCTTTGCATATTGGAAAGTTATGTGTTTGGAAAATATTATCAAATTGACAAATCTAAGATTGTTGGGTAATTTTGAGAAAAGATGAAGGAAATTTTTCTTTTAAATCCCTGCTTCCCAATGTTAACTTATCTTTTGATACTGTTCATTCAGGACTTATTTAGTTGAGGCCCAGTACCTTGCTGAAATTGTTTTACTGCTTTTTGGAGTTTCCCTGAAGGATTTGCCCACAGTACAGGGATGCCCTAAGAGAGAGAGACCCAGGTCATGTTGCAGCCAGAACTAATAGCTTTATTGTCTCCTAGCAACTATGGTGCAGATATTTCCTACCTGCAGGGGACACAGTAGCATACAGCAGCATGGAATTATGCAGAGGCTGAATGAATATTCCTAGTTTATCAACAGCTTGTTCACATGTGTATGAAATTTGGCATTACTGTAATTCTGACAGCTAACATTTTGTTAACATTGTTTTCCTGTGGTTGGAAAAATAAATTATGAAAGATTATACCTTTAAGAGACCCTGGCATGAAACCGTTTTTATCAGTTATTACCATGCAGAACCATAATCAGTTCTAGCAAAGGGGCTGGATGAGGACTGCTTAACTCTAACTGATTATATACTGTAACCTGCTTTTGTGTTTATTGCTTTCTATAACGAAATGTTATGGCCTTTTGGTCTTGTTTATGAAATGCTATGACTGCTAGATTGTAGTTATTTCTAGAATCTACTCAGTGGGAAGAAGAAGGTATGGTTGGTTTGAGAAACTCTGGTTTTAAACAAATTTATTTTCTAACTGAGATATTGTAGAATAACATGCTTTGAATAAAAGCACAAATATCACATTTTACTGAAAACTGCTTTATCCTTTCAGTAAGTTAGATAAGTAAATTAATGTTATTACCAAAATACTTCAATTAAAACTTCTTCATAAAAATCTAGCCAGGAGTGAATTGTCTAGTACCATGATCTGAAAAGCAAATAAGTTTTTTGGAAGTTGTCTGCTTTTAAAGAAAGATATATGAAGTACTCAATATACTTTGGAAAAGCTTGTTTGATGCTGTTGCTTCACAGACACACATTTTCATCAGCCTGTGCTCTTATACAGATTCTAAACAAAGGCAGAGCATCTGTTCCCTAAGAATCAGAAGAAAGTATCTGGATTAAACACATTTACTTCAACTGACAATAAGTGTTCCTTAGAAAGAAGGATTTGCTGAAGTCCTTTGGATATAGATGGTGAAAAATACTCTGGCTTGTCATGCCTGCTGACACTTTGCTGATGTCTAAAGTTGCTATACAAACATCTGTAAAACATATATAATGTAATGGAAGATAATTTCCCTACATGCACAGTAGAAGGAGTACTTAACCCATTTTAAAAACATAGAAAATGTAAAAATAAGTCATATCTTCAGCTTATAGGTCAGGATGACACCGTGTATTAAAATAAAGGAAATGCTGATAAATTTGTGGATGAATTGTCATCACTGGTATATATAAAAAATAAAGAGAAGAGATACTGGCAAAATATGCTAAATTTCTATTTTGTTTTCAAATAGAGGTATGCATCTGCAATGCAAATTGAGAATAAAAGTACAGGGATGTGTAGGTATCATTTAGCCCTGTAGTATGAGCATAATATATACATAAAAGCTACAGATTTGAAATATATGAATCTAATACACCATTGTAGTCTATAGTTTCACTGAACCAAGTTTAAATGTCGTTCCTCATGCCTCATTCCCAAAGGCACCAGGAGGCAAAAAATAAATGAATGAGTAAAAATGTCAGGAGGAGAACTGAAATATCTAAGTGCATTTCATTTCACAGAGCTGTCTGTATCTCTTATGGACAAATTGACTCTGAGTGCAAGGTCATATGTTCAGCTGATCTAAATCTGTGCAAGTCACTGAAGGCAGAGGAGGAGAATTAATTTACACCATGGAGGATCTGGATTTCAGTCATTACAATGCCCAAAGTCAAAGTTAAGCTGTGAAGTTTCATGTTCCTTATGGCTAGATGAGGTTAGTTCACACTTCCGGAATTTATACTGTTTCAGTCTGTCTGTAGTTTGGAAACAAACAAGACAGAGAGCTGATTTACTAAAATCAGACCAGAAGTGATTTAAAGCAAACACACAAACTTACCAAAAACTGTGCTCATTTGGGGGAGAAGAAACTTAAAAACACAGAAAGGAACCATATATCTTCAGGCCATGTATATTTTTCATACCTGTCAATTTATTTTGCACGCAAATATAATTGCACCTGAGAGATTTCTAAGATCAATAATATTACACAAGACATAATCTTGCCAGATTCTCATTTATTTTTGGAAATACAAAAATTTGTCCCTCCCAAGGTTAAAGCACTTTAACTAAGTTGGATTTTTTTCCTTTATGAGGCATGGTCTAATATTTTGCCTTCTTGAAGCGATTACTACAAATTTCTAATTACATTCCTTCTATTTTTGTGAAATACACCAATTCATTTTTTGGTTATGGAAATATTAGTGTGTTGATAACTCTTTACAACATCAAGTATAGCATTCTCCTTTAAGTGTTATTGCAATCAAAGCATTGTAAACCACAAGAAAAATAAAAATACTGTTTACAATATTTTAGGCAGACAAGTTTTGACTTTCTTAAAGGACCACAAGGTTTATGTGGGATATATATTATACAACAAATAATTACAAAAATCCTGCATTAGCACAGTAGCTCTCATGCTGTATTGGAGCAAAATTCCCTCCCACCCTCCAGTCCTTTAGACCATTCAGTCCAAATGTTGGCCTGAAAGATCCAGCTGTAAATTTCCTACTGTGGGTATGACACAGATATCTCTCATTCCTATAATAATGGTCTTAATCTCCTAAATGACAGAAAAGGATTGCAAGCATGCCCACAGCTATGACCCAGCAATTCATAGCTATGACCACCAGAATCTGTTTACAAATGTACTTATTGGATATATAGGAAGATTGTTCTGTCATCCCAGGCCACTTGATTTGCATTACAGGAGTCACATGGGGAAAAAGAATTCTATAATAGCTCCTTTTCTTGTTCAAAGGAAATCTTGTAGCAGGAAGTGGAGATTTCCTTGCTCAGCAACGGAAGACTTAACAGAGTTTATTTATTGGAAAGAATTTTCTTATGGTAGGCAGCACACTGAGGAAGTCACATATTTTACCTCATATCAGGGAGTCTCAGAAGAAATATAGACAGGAAAATAGCATGATAACTTTTGAATTGAGCAAATTAAAGATAGGTAAAATCATAAGAACAAAGCAGTTCAGAAATATATAGCTAATAGGTTCCAAACTCTTACTAGCACAGAATACAGTTAACTATTTTAACACTCACAGGCTAAAAAAGGTCAATATCTTACCAAAACACAAAGGATATTATCTCTGATAAATCTTTGCTAGTGAGCTATGAACAGGAAGTTTACACCTGCATATAAGCAACAATAATGATTAAAATAATTTTTTAAAATAGGTTTGTATTTAGAAAACAAAAGAAAGAAAAAGGAGAAAGGAGAAGAAACTTTTTCTTCCTTTGAAAGCTTTGAACTTTAGTTTTTTTTCTTCATTCTCCATAACTTGAGAAAATATTGGTTTGGATACCTAAAGTTTTGTCCATGATTTTAATATTAATTCAGTTCTTGATAAACTCTCTCTGGACAAAAGAGTTTGTATAGTTACATGTCACCTCTCAGAGGTCATATCTCCACTTACAATCAGCTCTTACCATAAATAGATTTTATTTTTTTTTTAACAATCCACTGGAATTCAAATTTCTGGTGGGGTGAGAAAATGTGTCACTGGAACCAAAAGAAAATAACTCATTTGTAAGAGTAACGGTCTGTAGTGGTTTAAACCCAGGTGGCAGCCTGCTATAATTCTAAAATAGTATGTGGACTTACAGAAATATATGGCAATTCTAATGCAATATTTTGTATTCCAATTTTGTAATTTGTATTGCATTTTATGATTATTATCTCTTTTCAAAGGTGGCAAGAATTAATGAAATGGGTTTGTTGATTTGGGCTCACTTGCCAACAAATAATCCTTTTGAAAAAGATTCTTTTTGATATGTAATTTTTTCTACTAACGTGGCTATCCTTAATGGACAACTGCTAGGAACACCATAGAATTATCAGGATGAAAAAAAAAATAGTCTGTTTTTTTTTGTGTTTGTCACCCAGAGTGTAGGAGCTAGCTGGGTCTTCTGGGAACTAGAAAGACTTGCTTGGGATCATATAATAGAGGTAATGAATTTTTCTGACTAAATTAGACAAAAAAAGACCATCTGATAGTGCCACAGATGTGATAGGAAAAAGACGTGCCTTCTATAAACAACTTCATGGAGCAACCATATGTTCCTACCCTCCAGTCATGTCTCATATTAAGTCTCACATTGAAAAAGAAGCCTTGGTATATGCACTTTGTGCAACGTACAGTCTGCTCTGTCACAGAGATAGCAGTGACTTCATTCTAAATCTTGTTGGCTAGAAATCAGAAATGTCAGAATCTATTACTGAAGATGCTCAGATACCGGTAACCTCTCCCAGCTCCAGTGTAAAGCATATGAAATGCCAACAAATGAATTAGTGTGAGCATTTATTTTCCCCCAGGGGCAGGGGGAGGTGCAGAAACAGTCATTCCTTGATTTTAAAATCACCAAGCAATTTTATTATTTTTAAGAATAGGATATGAACAAAAAACTCTTACAGAATAATATTATGTATATCAATTTCTATAAAATTGGGCACATGTATACACAAAATGCTTGAACGTAAAGTGACATATAAAAACCGTTATCAAATTTCTGGACTGTTAGAAGTCCTGAATTCTACCAAATTTCTTTCTTAATGTTTCTCCCAATGCCTTGACCATCAGTAATCATTCAATTTATACAAACATTCGTGCTTTTGATAGTCCTAATATATGAACCACTGGAGGCTGACTGGAGCAAAAACTATTGACAACTGAACAGCAGTAACCATTTTGTCATCCTGTGAACATTTCCCATTACACTTAAAGTTAAAATCAAAAAATTTAAATGTGCTGAAGGAAGCACACAGCATTGATCAATGTCCAATAGACTGGAAAGAGGTCCAAAAGATTTCTTTGCATCCCAGTGAGTGCCTCAATCACTTAAGTTCCTGCTAGAGCTCATCCTCTTACTGAACTTACTTTCTTACTGAGAGTGACAAATGTTCTGGCTGAAGAACCATGTCTCAATTAAGGTGCAGCTTGGTAGAGAAAACTGCAGGTGAGTGTCCTGGGTCTTAAGTGTGTTCCCTGAGCAGATCAGTTGCCTACTTTTCAGTGATAAGACAACTGGCTTTGGCTCCAATGTATTCATGACCCTTCTCATTTTTAGGAGCTGCACCTGCTTGAATTGTAAGCACAAAGTACACCCTCTGAGGGGTCAACTATTTCTCAGCATCAACAGGGTAATGTCCCTACTGTTCCCACCCTCAATGGAGAATGAGGTGACACAATATCTGCTATGATTTCAGGCATTCTTGATGATAAGGGGGAAAATTTCCACAAAAGCAAAATTTTATGTCTTTGAATAGTTTTTTTCCCTTCAGTATCAGCAAAAACTCAGTAACTAAACCTCTAGAACTATGTTTTCAAATAAAGTGAAACTTTTATGTGGTCCCTCATTGTGGGGAATGGTTTTTAGTGCAGTTGGACCAGCCACTTAAAGGAAGATGATGGCTGTGGGATAGGGGTCTTGTACACATAACCTTGAGAATATCAGGAGGTGGAGGGGTTAGAAATTAACCTTTTCCATTCTCCTGGGTTTACTCTTAAGACAGTCTAGAATTAACTTTTAGATTTCTAATTATGATATTTTTGTCTCAATAAAATCTCCATGGAAAGTAGTGTGAGATAGATAGATGATAGATAGATAGATTCAATAATATTTATTGTTTGTTTGTTTAAAAGAAACAAAAAAACAAAATTTTGGCCAGAAAGATCCCATCCCAGTCTAGTTACCTTGCAGTGTAATATCTGCATCCCCTCACTCAGATCATTTCAACTGTTGTATAGAAAATAAAAATTATGTTGAAATAGTCCTGTGGAAAAGGAAAATTAAGTTAAGCTAAGAAGCAGCTATTAAAGATGATCAAAAGAATCAACTTATCTGAGAAATTCTTTACAAGGTGTCCCTTTAAATCTTCTCTATACATCCTAGCAAAAAGATTTTATATAAGATACTAAAGATATAAAATAAATTATTGCTTTTTACACTTCTCAGTCATTTATGTGGCCTATATCTAAACATTCAGGTGTACACCTAGGAAAATCCTGTGTCTTAATGACAAGAGTTTGACCCAAAACCGCATAAAAATAAAATTGTGCCCACTGAGAGTCAACTGTCATATTCCCATAGACATTATAGTAACTTCGTGAAGCTGTATGACATGTAAGAACATAAATGTTCTTTTGCAAAGTCAAATAATGGTAAGTAGGTCAAATAAATAGACGTATTTTCTGTAACACTCTAGTCAAAATCCATGTGCCACGTTTCACTGAAGAAAAATTGTCATTCTCTAACTAGTTCTCACTGATTTATTTTTCAATAAAATATTTATTATAACAATTCCTTTCTTTTTCTCCCCTTGCCTTTTCAGCTTGAGACTTGTTGTCACCTATGACTCCTCCTTGAGACCCATTTTCCCAAGCATTAACTAAATTCCTCTATCCTACAACATCAGCAGGAAATCTTGCTACCTCCTGCCAATAGCTTTTAGCTATATAGTTGCTGCCATAACAGATCTCCACAATGACAGCTTTTCAAAACCAGACAGAGCCTAAACTAAGCCAACCACTCATTTGGACTGCCTTTTCCCTGAAGAAAAGTTAAAAATTAAGCTAGAAAAAAAACAAAACAAAATCTAGGTTTCCTCAGAAACATCAATAATAAAGCATCTATAACCACACTCAACAATTAAAATGGTAATGCAGGCACAGTTGTATCTATAATATCAGTAAACAATTAAAAAATTTATTAGGACACACTGGTGCTGTTGAACCACAAGTGAGTGGATTGCATTAGTTGAGTATATTTTGCTGATGGAAGTTGTGAGATGTACCTTTTTAAATTATTATTATCTGTTCTTGATGTCCTGCTTTTTCAAACAGGTAGTTAGGCAAGATTTTAAATAAGATAAAATCATGTCAAAGTCACAAGTATTCATGTGCATCAAGCCTTTTAACCATGAAGGCTAAAGGATTTCATTTGTTTTAGTAAAATCTCAATCTTTTGCATATATAAGAAATTGGAGAAATGTCAACAACCCAATATTATACGTTATATCCTGTGACAGTTGATTCTGAAAGTGAAACTGTAAAACTAAAATATTTTTCAAAATGGTGTAGGAAGTGTAAAAGGTTTGAAGAACCATTTGGTATTGCAAGTCACCAGATTTAGAGAACCAATAAACTTCCCATGAGACCTATAAGTAAGATTTAGTGACCAGCGCAGAGCAGGTTTAATTCAGATGTTGTTTACACTGGCGTAACAGCAATTCCAGAGTCTGTGTGTAAATTCTTATTTTTATAAAAATAAAAATGGTTAGTAATTCAAATACAAACTCACTAAGTTCATCGGCCTTTTTTATGACCTTTTCTTTTTAATCAGTAAATCTTACCATGAATCTACTTGTTTCAGGATTTGTAGGTAACAGATTATGGAAGTAAATATTTGAACAGGCTTCAGGTCATAAACTGACGTTTTTAAGAGCTATATGCCTACTCGTGTTGAGTAAAATATGCTTTTACTTTGGTTTGAAGGATAAATCTACATCTATCCACTTTCTACTGGCTGTAAATCATGAAGTCCACTGACTGCATACAGTAAATGCAAACATACTGATGATCCAAAAGCAATTGGGAGGAAAGATACAGAGCCTGTTAAATCAATATTGCCTGAATTGACCGGTTTGTGCTAGTATCCTTGCTCATCAGACAAGTATTATTGGTTGTTCTCATCTTATTTTAAGGAGTAAAGAAACTTAATATTTCTATTTGTACCCTATGTTTGTATACAATTTTGGTTTAATACTTAACAATTTTTTCTGAAGTCAAGCTATTAAGGACCTTGCATGCTCATATTGGTTTACAGCTAGGAAGCAGAAAGGCTCACCTTCATCTGCAATGTTAATGTATTTTCCAGCCTATCATTCAGGTCATAGAAAGCAATAAATTCAATACTAATATGTAATTTTTGTATCATTATATCTGAACCTGTATCCTGTCAAATGACTGAAAGAGATCCTGGAAGGTTATGTTTTGACCCTTCAATTAATTTGAATGTGTCTCTGACTGTTTTCAAGTGCTGACAGGAGACTTGTTAGAAAAGTACTGTGAATGACAGTTGTTGGTCTTTACCCATTACATTCACAAGTGTTATACAGATTGCCTGAGGATCATTCAGGTATTGTTAAATGAAATCTATGCCCCAGGGCTACGTTTGATGTCAGTGCTTTGATCAGTGGGTAGAACTGAAAATAGAGCATTTCTCTGAACAGGTGTGTTTTCAAACAGTCCTTTATGTATAAAATGTCTATAACTTTGTACTGGGTCTTTGTACATACACTTCTCCCCTTGTTTTTACAGGTGGGACCATTAAAAAGAGTTCTTTTTGTCCTTCTGTTGGTTAAGTTTGATTTTTTTAATGACCAAGAAAATTTACAATTCCAGTGACACAATACAAGCCATTTTTAAACAATATCTCACATTATTATTTCTACCTTCAAGAGTTTCAAGAAAATTAGATTTTAAACAAGTTCTTAAGAAGAATATGATGCATTTTAGTCTTAATTACTCTAGTCACCCAGTCCAGTGGTTAACTTGTGCATCAATTAAATCATTTATTTGTATTTTTGTGGTATTAAATTAATAACAGAGAAATTGATGTATACAAACCTCCTATTCCTGTACTATCATTCACTCAGATTAATTTTGTCTTGAAAATGGCCAGGACAGCAGCATCTACATAAATAAATATCAAAGGTAAGATGAACTGTTTATTTATTTAAAACCTTACTGCAATTTTTGAGTTGCTCAGGCAATACTCAGGGAAGATGTAATTTTTAAGATCCTCTGCCCATATTATGCAATAACAAATTATAATACATACATATTTAAAAAGTAACTAGTTCTGAGTTTTTTCAAATGTATTTCAGAACACTTCTTTGGACTCTGATTTTGTAACCCTACCACTTGAAAATAGCTAGTAGTTGCTGGAAACTTGTGAAACATTTTTAGTTTTACCTTTAGTATTAGATGGGATCAGGAAAAAAGCATTCTAACTTTATACACCTCTGTAATACCTTGCTCATGCACTTGTATATACATATATATATTGCTTAGGAAACATTCACAAAATATATATCTGCTACCTTTACTTTCAGTATAAAAGTTATGACAGAAACTGGAAACAGTGGAAATTATTAAAAAGCATTCTTTATTAACCTGTGTGTCATATTTTGGGTGTGCTAAAGAGCCATCTGGGAAGTCACAGATGCCAGCTGCTTCATGTGCGTAGGCTCCAGTACTTGGGAGATGCAAAATATTAATAGAGAAAACAGTATGCATTTATTTTTCTTCCTTCTCTTTTTCTTTACTGTACAAACATGGGAATAGTCACGATTCATCTCATCCAGACCAAAACTATGTCTTTTCTCACAGTTTTGACAGTCGCAGACTTAAGAATTGAATTCCATTATATTCTCACCATTAAAATCTTCAGGCTTTTTATTTCTTTTCAATGCCTCTACTTATCAGATCTGTCATATGGATTCTAATGGTTTAATAATATTTTTATCATTATTTTTGTTAAGCTTAAATGCACTGATACTACCCAGAAGAAAGAGGAATAATTTTGATGTAAAAACCTTATGTGCATACACACCTCTCTGTGTTAATGACATGAAACGTGAAAGGAGAGACTTAAGAGTAACACAGAAACAATGAACTGTTATTTCCATGTGTTGCTATAACATAGATGTGGAACCTTTAACCTATGTTAAACTCCACACTATTTTACTTTGATCATGAGAACACATATAATTAATTTAAGGAGGTTTAACAATATTTTTGGATTCTAGAACCTTAATGAAAAACAATCTCAATTTATTTTAGATGAAAAATCAAACTTTTAATCCTTGATGATCTTGATATTTTCAGTGATTTTATTGTACATTAAGTAGAATTTTATCCGAAGCTGAAAACAGGTTAGGATAGAAGCAGTTATGTGTTCTTAACTACAGTGGAATAGTATAGGAGGAAATGTCATGAGCATCAGACTATTTTCTGTACAAAGTTAAAGATCCTGGCAGACTGAGAAATCATCATTAACGTGGTTGGAGCATCTGCATACAAATCCAAATCTAGTCTAATGTCAGTAGGTGTAAGGTCTTACTCAGAAAATTCATTACATGACCTCCTGAATTTTAATGAGAAGCAATAGAAATGGTTTATCATTTATAATGTTCTATTTGCTGGCTTTTCCTTTGTGCATAAATTTTATTCTGTAGTTACAAAAAAATAAGATCCATGACCATATAGGGTAACTTTAAAAAGGATAGTTATCCTAACAGCACATACTGAGAACTAATTTCAAGTTCTCTGCAATCAGGAGAGAAGAGAACATGGTGCTTCTATGAAGGCCCAAAGGAACTGTTAAATACTAATCTATTTTAGGCACTCAGATGTTAATATAATGACACAATATTATAATCATGATAGTTAACTTTTCTTACAGAACATAAAAAAGCAATAATATGTCTACAACTTAACCATTTCCAAAGACCTCAAGGAAATCAGGAACAGAATGCTGTTTTGAAATAACCATACATCCTAAACTACATCAAATCCATGCACACATTGTATGACTATCCACACTAAATATCACTAGTGTGGCTCTTCTGAAACCCTAAGAAAATGTGGTGATGCTCAAGTCATTTACTTGTGAGCACAAAAGGTGTTTGGAAAATAGGGTGAAAATTCCTGGAATGGTGATGTTGTAAACTGCTCAAACTTCTGCCCTTTGACTGGTCTATCAGAAAAACAAACAAATCCAAACCAATTTACACAGCGAGGCCAGTGGTACTGCCCTTAACACTTTCAGGAGTTGCCACTGTTAAAAGAGGAACTAAATAATGTTGCAAATAGTACCTTCATATAGCACATAAGTTTTTTCAGAGAGGAGCAGTAAGAATGATCAGAGGTAAGAAAATAATACTAATATAAGGAAACAGTGCGATCTGTTTAGCACAATAGTTAACGGGGGATTAAAAAATGATGCAACAAAATTCAACATCTGGAACTAAAAACTAACACCATTCCATTCAGATTAGCAGTAAAACAAGAGAAATGTGTCGAGCATAATTTACCGGTAAAACAGTTAATTTATCAAGGATAAATATATTTTCCCCTCAAGATTTTAAAATAAAGATCAGAATAATGTTTATGCAAGTAGTATTTCTATCAGAGTGGCAGAGGATGTATTCTTTGTTTACAAGATTGCTCTGTTTCAATAGAGCTGGTGTATTCAAAGCAAGAATTTAATTCAGAAAAGCAGAAGTGCCTGTATTACGTAGGTCAGATTATTTAATCTCAGTAATTTTAATTCTTAATAACTATTGACCTCAGCAACCAGAGGCTATTGCATGAGCTCCTGTTTCCTTTCTCCTAGACACTGGATGGCAATCATCCTTCTGTAGTGCAGCATGGCCAAGGTGTATTTGGGCATATAATCCTACAGCTGCCTTGGTAAATCTCCCAAAACTGGCTCTGAAGTGGTTGTAAACTCTGAGATGAGATCATGCTCAGTGACACTGGGTTTATTTTCTATTTCTTTCCCAAAGCAATATTTTTAGAAAATTGCATTTAACCCAGCACTGGAAGTACTATATCCAGTAGCAGCAATGGTAATAGTGAACACCACATGTGTTTTTCACTGCATAAATATATTTAACAGGTACTCAGGGAAAGTTCCTGATGACTCCATGAAACAATATAAGTCTACAAATCTGTTTCTATGTTTACAATTCTACAATAAATACTACTTCTAAATATTGCTTCTTTTCCATTCTGCATTTTATGCTTGTTTCTGTGCTTCTGTGTGTGTGTGTCAGAACATTAATGTTGCATTTTGGAGGTTTTGAATAAACTGTGGATGAGACTAAAGTAGACAGAGGCAAAACATGGTTAACACTGGAAACTCAAAAAGGAAGTCAAAAATCTAACAGGTCCTAACTTATCTGAAGGAGCAGCATAAAATTTACATAAAATTTGCCAAACCTCAATAATTCATAACATCTACATTTTACTTAAAGCTGAAGGACTTTGAAAAAAATCTAAGCACATTTTGTCTTAGTTTTATAATTTCTTATATAAAATTCAGAAACCTACACAGTCTTCTAATACATTTTAAAAAATATTAATGAAATAGAAAAGATGGAATATATCAGATCAATTATCTTCCCAGCAGTGGAATAATCTGAAAATTATTCCAATTACTACTATGGTCAAAGAGCTATTTATTATGATTAAGAGCTACTTTAGCATCAAACATACTTTCAAACCTCTGTGTAGTATTTCTACAACTGAAACAACATTTCAAGAAAAAATGTTATTAAAAGATAAAAATGTGTCTAAATAAGTTCCCATGAACTAGACATTATTAGACTGATGGAAAACAACATGAGAAAGTGTCCTTTTGAATATTTGAGTATTTAGTTACTACCTTAATCTAGTCCTAGAATTTTTCTGTTGGGCCAGGCTATAGGTTACTCATCTCATTGATAACACATTTCTATCCCCAAAGGGTACTAAGGAAGTAGAAAAAACTAGAGAAATTACAAAGGAAATGGGGCTGACACAAAGGCTGGAGGATAAATCCTATAATGAGAGACTGAGGGAGCTGAATTTATTTAATTTAGAATAGTAAATACTAAGGGGATATTATGTGTTTTCAACAGTCTACAAATGCCCTCACAGTGACAGTTTGCATGATAAAATTCTCAGTCACAGACTCAAGAAATGACAGATGAAGAACAATATCTTCAGGCTAAGAAAAGTTTAGACAGATATTAGGAAAAAAGTTATTAACAGTGTAAGGAATTGAATAATGGTGGATCCTATAGCACAAAGGGGGATTGCGGCTACTTTACTACACATATTTGAGAACAGCTCAGATTAGAAGTTATAGGAACAATGAATGAAATAATCTTCAAAAATAGAGATGATAAACTAAATAAAACACTTTCCTTTAGGCCCTGAAATATTATTGCTTTTGGAGATAAAATACATACTCCCTAAAATACCTCTTAAGTATAAGGAAGGTAACATACGATAAAATTGAAGATATTAATGTTTAATACATTAAATAACTGTATCTTCTTCCTCCTTAGTTAAGATGCAAAATCATGATTCAAGAGCAGTACATAAATAAGAAATAGCACAGATAACAGTATCTGAGGTTCTTAGCAGTTGAGAAAAGAAAGAAAAAATACTTTAATTAAAGACTGAAATCAACCATTAGAAGAGAAAAAATTTGTTACAGAAGGTAAATTATTTTTACTCCACAGGAAAGATAAAAGTTGACAGGCTGGTAAATCCAATCATAAAACATAATTATATTAGGATTTATCTTGTACTATTTGACTGGAACTAAAAAAGTATAAGCCCAGTAAAATGACTACAGATTGAATGGACCTCAAGACTGAATCATCAATCCCTTGAGATGTTGACGTATCCTTCCTATCAGCTCTAAGATCCTTTGGCTCATGCTGAACAAAGCTTACATTTCCATTTTAATTTCCTTTATCCTTGCCCTGTACCTAAATGCTTTCATACTCCAGAGCCATCATTTTATATCAGTTGAAAGTAATTCATTTTTCATAAAAAGACAGGAAGATATTCAACTACCTCACTGACCTTAAGAATATGTTTCAAAGCTTTGGTGGGTGATTCAGGCACCTAATATTTAGAGATCAGTAGCTTAGCATAGAAGATACATCAGATGGTTAAAATCATATAATTAACAGTTTTTTCATTTAGTAACCACTTTCAGAGTGGCTACTATTCATAACAAGTATCATAGACCTATCCTAATTCACAGATATACTTCTCGTATGAGGCAGTGCTGATGACATCTAATCATATTTTACTGTAGGGCACAGTTCAGAAATATAGCAGTTTAGAGTTTTTCCTGTTCTGAGTAATACAGTTAAAGTCAAGTGAATGCTCACATGCAGACCTGACAAGGGATATTTTCTCAAACAAAGGTGATTTCACTAATGATTTTCTTTAATATGAGATAAAATCAAGGACCAAATAAGCCCTCTGAGAAAAAAAAAAAAAAAAAAAAAAAAAAAAACACAAACAAACAAATCAAACCCCAGCATTTCTGAGTTAATATAAAATTGTACATATTTCTAGTTACAGAATGGATATCTCTTGACTATCTTCTTTTACAAAAAGAAAAAAAAGAAAAAAATCCACTAGTGAATTTCAGATATCAATACCAAATATTTAGAGACCAAAAATTAAAAAAAAAAAGAAAATTAAAAAATCTCCATCTCTATCACAATACTAATTCCACAGAAAATAAATCCTGGTATGTGGAGATGTGATCTGCCTGGCTAGCAGAACACTGCAGTATTTCCTCAGTTCTGAAGATGGCTGTGAAGGAGGCAGGCATACTTACAGGGTCTTGTGAACCTTTCCCTCTACAAATAAAAATATGGACTTATTCTTTGAGGCCTGTTGCTACCAAATTTTTTCTGATTATTAGAAAGAAAAACAAATTAATTATCCTTCAGACATTTCCTTCATTAGAAACTGAAAATTCATGACAGCTATTTCCTCCTACAGACCATTGTGTATATTTTTACTGTATGCTTCATAAGAGTTTAAAGACTGTTTGTTTTTTTGTTTTTTGTTTTTTTTTTTTCATTTTTCAAAAGGATTAATCTTAACCACTTACATGTCCTACTTTACTTACAAATCAGGCATCCTCTAGTCAATTATATCTGTAAAGTGTTACCAAAGGAGTGCCTCAGTAAAATGAGAGTTTTTATGCAACAGATTTGGTCTACATATGCTATTTCACATCTAGGCATCTATTTCAACTCATAAATCTGGTTTGATATCTAGCATCCACAGTAGTTATTTCATTGCACATTATGAGAATACATCAATTTTCACAATATTAATGTAAGCAATGGAAAATAAATATTCATGAAGCTCTCCAGTAATGACCAAAAAATAATGATTCTCCTAAAAGCTTGACATCTACCCTGAAAAAATAATTTTATTAACATATGAAAGTGACCTCTAGCTTTAAATGGGCTTCTTCCAACTTTAATATTAAAATGTGTGACCTAACCTCCTTCTGCATAATACCTAATTAAAACTACTGTATAATTAATGTTACAGATACAAGGTAGAAGTCTTGTGTGGCCTACTTAGGAATAAGCTTCCTAAAATGTTACTCTTACATTTAGAAGGTCTGTAACGCATATAAATCAAAATAGCATAAGATATTGAATGCATTTCCAATGATATTTTAGAGTTGCAGAAATTGTCTTTTATACATCATTGAATTTGCTCTACAGAAAACAATTGGTAAAAGAGACACTACTCCATAACTACAACCAATATGTCACTACCAGCAACAAATAAACAATTAAGTATATGTAAATAGATAAATGTATTACATCTTTAACTAGTCTTTGCTATGTCAAATATACAATCTTTAATTGTCAAGAAAAGTTTTCTACAGACCTTGGACTATTCTATTTTTTCTTTTTTCCTCACTTGATACATCTCCTTTTTTAAACACCATTTCCATGCTAGATGATTCCAGTCTCATCCTAAAAACAGACAAAAGATAAATTTTCAAGCATACAGAAGTGATCTCAACTGTTTAATCTAATGGTGTTGCTTTTTTTCAGCTACTTGTGAAATGTGGTTGAACAACAACCCTCACGCAAAGTTTGCTGATCATTTAGATTCTGAAAGGAAATATAAGTGTCTGATATGTGGCAAAGAAGAAAGTTTTTTCTCTTGAAATTCCTGATCTCCTCCTTTTAACAAGGCAGCAGATAGCAACCTCATCATGCTTGTTGTATGAAACAGTTAGCAATGGCCTTACAGATAAGCTAAAATGGTCCAAACACCTGAGTCCTAATCACAGCTATGAAGCCAGTGCACTATATGTCTTTGGACAAGAGACTCTGTGTACCTCAACTAGCCTATCTATAAGTATGCAGATAACCATACTTAGTCTCATGTTTCTAAAGGATACTAAGCAAATTCATTCTCCAAAGTGCAACTAGACTAGTCATTAAGTAAAATCCTACTGCAAAAAAGGTGTTATCTTTCTTACCTAAACATATGAAGAAAAACATTATAAATGCTTATTGAAACAATGTCATCATTTGAGCCTGGTTGGCAGCTAAACGCCCCACAGCTGCTCACCCACCCTCCCCTCACTTGGGAATGGGGAGGGAATCAGAGGGGCAAAGGGAGACTCACGGGTTGAGATAAAAACAGTTTAATAACAGTAACAGAATAACACAGTGACAGCAGTACCAACGGGTAATGTACAATACAGATGCTCACCACGCACAGACCGACTCCCATCTGCTCCCAGCTAGCAATCCCAAACACAACAGCCCCATGGCCACACTCCCAGAAGTGAGAGCCTCCTGGCCCTCTCCTGCCTTTATATAGTGAGCATAATGTCACATGACATGGGATATCGGCCAATCCGGGCCCAGCCCTCCAGCTGTGCTCCCCCCGCCCCCTCACACAGGTGAGGGCACTGGGACCTGGGGAGCCCCTGGGGTCTCAGGGTGCTGCAGCACTCCTCCTGCTGCCAGACCAACGGGAGCTCTAGTCCAGCCCCAACCAGGACAAACAAATAAGGCATTTCAGAGAAGATTAAAGTCAAAAGACATTTTACTATTCAAAGAAAAAACCCAACACACATTTCTTAGAGAAAAACATGACTTCAAAATGAGAATGATTTATGATGAGTATTGGTTTACTTATAGTATAATTAGCTGTGACTACTTAAGATTGTTATACACCTTTATTTATTTATATTTATATAGAGAATGTATAAAAAACCCAACCATATCATTTTACAAGACATAAAATGCCAATAATGTGGTTTCTTTACTGGGGCAAATGACTGCATTCAAATTTGGGGAACCTGAGATTTATGAAGACATGATGGTGACTTCATTTCTCTCACTCTTCCAAAGTATATTTCTCACATTTTTCAAGCCTAATTTACTTGCTTTCAAATGAAAATAAGTCAATACACAACCTTGACCAAGTATAGAGAAACCTGTCAGTGCCTCGTCACTGTCAAGAAATTGTCATGGCAAGTGGTCCAAAAAAGGTATAGCAGCACAAACTAATGTAGATCAAAGAAATAGTTTTAATAGATATCATGGTTGAAAATGATAAAGATACATGCATTCAAGTCTATAATGAAAATACAAACATATCTTTACCTTATATGAACAGAGGAAATGAGATTGCACCTGTATTTCTATAATTGAACAGGTTATGCTTCATCATAAGGCTAATTCAATAATCATAACAAAAGCACATGAACTAACCCAAGTGAAAAAATACAGCACTAAATGTTGTCTAAAATTAAGATTCAAGGCAACAGAGGTTGAAAAACATACCATAAATTTTAACACAAACAAACTCCTCAGATGTGACAAGGCAGTTCCAACCTACAGTTCCAACATGTGATATAAATATCTTGAAGGATTTTTGAATCTTTTCATTTATTCATTTGAATAAATTAATTTTCTAAGCTGTGTTGAAAGTCAATCTATTGTCAATAGTTGATGAAATGTCCTGGGTTTCAGTGAATGGTGGGGTTTTGGGTAACAGGGGAGGGGCTACAGTGGTGGCCCCCTGTGAGAAGCTTCTCAAAACACCCCAGCTCCAAGTCAAACCCACCTCTACACCAAGGCTGAGCCAATTAGCTGCACCTCTGTAATAACATACTTAAGAAAGGGACTTGGGAGGAGTAGTTGGAGTTGTGAGGAAGAGTTGCAACTTCTATGTGAACACCAAGGTCAGAGGAAGAACGGAGGAGGAAAGGTGGGGAGGTGAGCTAGAGCAGACACCCCCCCGCATCCTGTGGTGAGACAGCAGGACGGCCCGCACCTGCTACCCATGGAGGTCTACGGTGGAGTAGATGCTAACATGTGGTCTGTCGGGGGCCCCATATCTAAGCAAGTGTTTGTGCCTGAGAAAGGACAGGACCCTGTGGGAAGAAATAGCCCCCGCTGTTGTAGTTCTGTACTGGGAGGATTGCAGCATGCAAGGGTGTCCCACGCTAGAGCAGCTTGGGAAGGACTGCAGACTGTGGGAGGGACTCCTGTTGGAGAAAGTTGGTGTCCCATGCTGGAGCATCTGAGGAAACTCTGTGGCCCATGGGAGAGACTCACATCAGAGAAAGTTTGTGGAGGACTGTCTCCTGTGACAGGAGACCATGCTGGAGCAAGGGGAAGAAGTTCTTCCCCTTCTGAAGATGGAAGAAGCAGCAGCACTGACTGCATCCTCACTGCCCCCTGCGCCATCTGGGGGGAGGAGGTAGAGATATCTGTCTGTTAAGTAGTGTTGGGTTTAGTGTCTGTGTTAAATTTATGTTCTTTTCTCTTCCCCTAATGAGTCTGTCTTTTGCCTATGAGTGTAATGGATTAGTCATCCCTCCCTGTCTTTATCTTGAATCCCAAGTCTTTGTTTATTTTCTCCTCAGGATAGGAGGGAAGGGGGAACTGACCAGCTGTGTGGTGTTCAGTTGTCCTCTGAGCTCAAACCATGACATGAATCAATAAAATTAATCTTCTCTGTACCTTTACAATTCAAGAGCACTTGGAGTACATGTGGGATAATACTTTTTCAGCAAGGCACTAACCTAGCTAAAGAGATGAGCAGAGTCCTGAAATCAGATAGTGTCAAGCAATATGCAACAGCTGTCTTAAACACACTCTGGTCTTCCTTTTGCTGCTATAGAGTTACACAATAGATAGTAGAAACCATGATATAACACCCAATCAAATTGTTTTTCCAGTTACCACATTGTCTTCAACTCTCATGAATAATCCGAAGTGAAAAGGGATGGAAGTATCCATATTCTTGTGCATCTACCCAGTAGTGTCTTGAAACAATCATTTTACCATCTGAAACATGAGATTTGTTTACTTTTTCCTCATCATACATTACTATAAGTGTTCATATCATGTATGAGTCTACTCAGCCCTCTGATAACGTCTCCATCGCTTTGCAATTACACTGATTTTACAGATACAACTGAAGTTAATAACGCTTCCAGATTTTTCTTACCCAACGCTGGAGTTTGCAAAATTGCCTCAGTATTATTGAGTATTCAAATAAGTAATGGAACATGAGTGTCAAACACTCTGGCAAACTTCCAGTTGCTTCCTAGAACAAATCAAATATTGCTGCCACTTGTGCAAAGCTGCTGGTTATGTAACTGTATAAGTGCACACACTGCCTGTGCTTACAGCACATGATTTTTATGCTTCAGATGAAATCCTGCAGAATTTATGGACGTCAGAAGTCTAGTAAACAAATTCCTCAACACATAATGGAAACACCAGCCTAAACTTATCTGGCAAGCTTCAGTGTTTAAGAAGCAGTGGCCTCTACCATCACATGTTAGACATGTACTTTAAACACCCAGCTGAAGTGCTCCTAAAGATGATGCAGTATGTGTCTTATATAGTACAAACCTCTTATAGAGTAATGAGGTTGAAAAACTGCTTCCATATATGGTTTGTCTAACATAGATTACCCTAATTTAATAGTTCTACAAGGTATTTTCAATATGTTCATCAAGAAGATTTGGCAAAGTTATATTACCCACCTAGTCTTAAAGGCAACTCACATTTTCTATCAGAAGACACAGAACAGGAACTGACGTTTCCTTGATACAAGACCTTGAGTTAAAAATTGGTTCTGTGGAAATCTGATTATGTAAATTACAACATAAAAGCTAGAAAATCTGTTCTCATTGTGATTTCTTTTGTTTGCTACTTCATTTTTTGTGCGTTTAGACAAGTCTAAACCTTTGAAAAAGTCAAAACATCCATGCCATTCCTACTCAGAAACATTTCAGAATTTCTGGTTAACTCAGAAGTGAAGTGAGTTTGAAAGATATACTTAGAAAGGCTAAGCCATCTCAGTAAAATGATGCAGGATAAAATGTCCACTGAAAAGACTAATGAACTTCAGTGTAAATTCAGCAGATGCTAGAAGACGTGAGATCTTCAATTGCAGATCTGAGATCAAGAATAACAGGTGATAAATTACAAAAAGGAAATAATTATTCAAAGATTCACACTGAGAGCATGAGATATGAAAGGTCTTGTTCTAATACAAAGTCTTAAATAAAAATGAAAGGATGGTTTTAGAATTAACATCAACATAATTAACAGTCTGCATTTTGTCCTGAAATTTACAACATTCCATTCTTCTTCCCAACATTTCTTTTTTCAATTCAAAAGACATTTTTAGAGTGACAGCTGGTTCAGTTGCTCATCGTTTGTATGGAAGCATTGATGGAGTTAGGTTAGCAAGGTACAGGAACTCCAGTGTTTCTCATAGCTCAGCATTCCCTAAAAGTCACATGTCATAGACTGACTGAATCAATAAAATATTTTCAACCTTAACAGCAAGATTTTTTTTTCTGGAAATGTACCCTAGCACATAACACAGAACAATTTCCAAATAATTCAATGAAACTAGCAGACAGCATGCTCTGTGGCATGCCATGCTGAGACAAACTTATAAAAGCTGTGATATGGCATTACTGTTTGTTAACATTTTCCCATGAGCCTTTCTTTCTAGTGTCATTTGAGAGTAAGTCATTTAGTGATACTGAATTTATTTGCACAGATGTTTTTTCATGTTTATTTTACCACTGAGGCTATGTAAACATAAAATATAGCTGAGCAAAAAGCAATTCTGAATATCAGTAGGTTCTGAATATTACTGACAAAGTACATATTGCTGACTCATTTAATTGTAACAAAAATCACATTTGGATCTCATATAACATTTGAATTATTCTAAGCAGCTAGTATACGGAATACATTAATTATTAAACATATATGACATAATTCAATTTTTATCTTCAGAAGCAAAATTGCCATTTCATTTCTTGGCTTAGAAAAAAGATGTTCCTAAAGTCTTAGAATATTGGCAGGAAACATTTGTTACCACAAAACTGTGTATACCAATAGAAATTCTACTCAGTCATCTATTAAACTTACCTTTTGCATAAATTGGAAAAGCAGTTTATTTTCTTCTCTGTACTGAAAAAATGTTCATTAATGCAAAATATTACTAGAAAAAATTGAAAAGTAAAAATAAATAAAATTTTTCAAGCAAAATTACAATGAATATAATTTTTATTTCTAAAATGTCAGTGTAACAGTAAATATTCTTTCAAAAAATCTGTATAGAGCACTCATTTCTCACTCCCCATACACGCACATTTGAAGGCAACATATGTGCATTTCTTCGTTACAATGATTTATATGTAAAGCATAATGCTTTACAACAACTGCTGTAGAAGAATTTTTTGGTAGGAGATAGCAGGTTATCTCTGAATGAAAAAGAGATTACTTGGTATTTTTTGAGCCATATGTGAAGGACAATGTGCAGAATGTGGGGCACATGAAAGGGGAGATTTTAAAGATTATTAAGGATATTTAGTCATTTCCACTTCACATGTAAGACTTTATAAGATTTCTCCTATTTCCCCTATTGTTGTAAACAATTCTCTTGCTTCTGTAGTATTTATGAATCCCTGAAAAGATATTTTTTAAACTGATTTTTTTTTTTCTGTATATTGTGCTCATCTAAAATACAGTGCAGTACTGGTTTTATAGCCTAGGAGAGAATTTCGTTTCACTGCATCAGAAGCTAAAGTATTTAAACAGTGAAAATTTTGCATATTGGTCACATACAGCTTTTGCAGTGTCTTCTCTGTCCTTCACTGGAGACCTCTGACATAAATCTTTCAAATATACTGAGAATAGCAGAAAGAAGTTTACAAAACCATTTTGTGCCAAAGCAACATAACATGTCCCCGAGAAAAACATGGTATCCCTTTTCCCCTCTGAGTGTGTATAGAAGCAGCATAGCCATGAATAATGGAAGCACTCAGTAGTACCTTCTCTCAGGACAATATGTGATAAATTTATAGTGACCATGGAGATAACTAAGGCAATTACAGACTTATGTCTATGGAGCACCAGCCTCAGATATGGTCTGACAACCTGTAGAAAGGAACACAAGCTTTAGTAACTGTCATAAATTTCCAAAAGAGAGAGGCTTCCTTCTGAAAATCTACATGCAGTTTTGAGAAAGGGATTGCTGTTACAGTATCTAACTCAATGGCCCTCTTATGTGCATTTAAATGAAACAAATATACTTTAAAAGTCTAATGTATTAATGTGGCCTAGCACTGTAACACTGTATAGTTTTAAATCTTGACATATGATTTGGTGATATGAAAAGAGAAACTTCTGAGTGCTGTGTTACCAGGGAAAACATATTTGGGAAATTCATGTCAAACCCCGGAAATATATTGATAGAAATATTCAGAAAGGAAAATAATCAGAACTGGATGAAATAATTTGAAATATAAATAAAAATTTTGAGGTTTTCATAATATATCTAATCAAAAATATGAGCATCTACATTTCAGAGAATGAATAGCACCTATATTTATATTCTACTAAGTAATCTTTCTCAATATAGAGGAAACTGATAGCAATTCTAATATTATAATATTGATTAAAAAAAAATTAATCAAAGTAAAAGTGAAAAAAGAGAGAAGATTATCAAGGTATAGCACCTCCTGGGGATGTTCTCAGAATACTGTCAAAGACCTGACATTTGAAACTCCTTAGCAATGTCTGACTTAGCTATATCCCTGGTCTGGGATACATTGGCCAATTTGCTCAAGTCTTTCCCCTTTTCTCACTTTTTCAGGCTGCACCATCTCAAATGGTCTTAAGCACTATAGTAAGCATAGGACCCTGGAGGGAACTGGTGGCCCCTCACACAAATCTGGGAGACGAGCTAATGAAATGTGGTCACTGCTCAGAGAGTAGGTTTATGACCAAATGGGTGCCAAAAAATGGGCTCAGAAACTGAAACCAATGATCTACCATAAACAGTTTCCAAAGTAGCAAGAAAGATGAAGCAGTCTGGAGAAATCTGTGCTACAGAGCCAGCAGAATATTGATTTTTTCGGTCAAGTTCCAAGGTCTACATCTGTTGGGGGACTTATTGAAGAGATTAGCAGTAAACAGGGAACAAATAAGCACTGTGGAATAAACAAAGTGACCTGAAAATTGGAGAGTCCCAGGCACATTTGACAACTAATGGTTTTCCTTTAGGAGCAACTTTAAGTGAAGGAAAAAAACAAGCCAAGAACATCCAAGATGATAAGGATTTACCCACTCAAACACAGTGAAGAAAGGACAAAATATTTTAAAGTTTCTCAAGTAATTTTTGAAGATGAACCTTCAGATTAATGTTGCACAGAAACTGACAGGTCATATAATCTAGAAACTCCAGGTTGTTTTCTGCTTTATGTAGGTGGCACTTACACTTTGCCTCATCTCTGGTGTCATATTTTATCTTGATACTACAGTAGAATCAAAATGCAGTTCCAGCACATATCACTTGCACACTGTGATTTGTTAAAGTGACTCTTCTGGACCAGCAGACACAGAAGGTTGCTATTTCATCCTTTTAATACTTCATGAATTTTCTCAAAATTTCTGTAGAAGGCTCACTAGTCACAAAAGCATCCACTTCTATGAAATCAGAAGTGGCCCTGACCTAAACAGGTTATTACACGGGATACCTAACAATTTTTGTAAAATGGCCTTTACTTTTCCTTCTTCAAAGTTATGGGATATGCTTTCAACTATTATGAAGCAATCTCTTTTATTGTCCTTGAGAGTTAACGGTTCAAGTGCAGACAGACAGGTCCCATCAACTTAGCATTAAATATCTAATTGCTGTTGGTCCTCTGAACATTGTCTCTGAAGAGTTCTTGAAGGCTGGGAGATGTTCAGTGGTTTTGGAGCTTTTTGGGAGAAGTATTGGTGCTTTTAGAGGATTGTTTATTTTTCTCACTATTTCCATAGTCTGAGAGAGTTCCTCTTTTGAGGTAGCTGAGAAGCAGGCTGATAAAATCCCAACCACTTACTTTATTATATATCTAGATATATATATTTATGTATATATATATATTCAGAAAAAGACTTTTACTGTTTTGGTTAGGTATAAGAGGATAAAGAAAAGGAACATTTCTTATCATATATAACTTATCCTTGTGATTAATTCCATCCCTAAGGCAAAAAAGAAAAATAAAATTGAAAGATTTAGGTAAGATTTCCTACCATGCAAGAAGGGTTAATCAATGCAAACATCAAGGGCAAAACACAGGATGTAAGAAGAAGTAGAAAAATAACTCTTCATGATTTTCTGAATAATATGTTTCTGTCTTTAGTATTTATTAAAAAGCAGGCCTTTTTTCAAAATACTGCCCCATGGAAAGAAACTCCTAGGAATCACCTCTGCAAGAGTTATGCTACTTTGAAAATGGCTTTATGTTCGCCTGTTGAGGATGTGGAGAAGTTTCTGGCAGCTCATAAAAGGCTGTCAATGATCACAGATAGATCCACCAGCAAATTTTGACCCCACAAGCAAATGTGAGCAAAACCATGGCTCCACATCAATTGAAAAGTAGAAAACTTTGATGTTACCAAAGAATCAATATTAAATGTCATTTAAATATGTCTATCAGCAAATTACCCTTGAATTACATTAGTAATGTCACCATGAGGGCATACTAATAATACTACAACTAATAATTTGTCCATTGATATTGAGTTCCAATAACATTTTGTTAAGACTGAAAAAAATCAGTTTCTATTTTATGTTATTATCATCATGACTGAATATTTAGGATGCACAGGATGCAGACATGAACAGGACTGTAGTGTTAGGGATTAGTGGACATAGAGGAGCACCCAGATCCAAGAAGCCTGTACTCTACAGAATGAAAGACAATGTGCAAAAACTGTTATCTTCTTCCCAAAGAAAACAAGATTTTATTCTTAAAAACAATGCAACTTTATTTTAGATTTTTGTTTCTTACTATAGTGTTTGATTTTGTAGAGCACTACAAATCATTAAAAAAAAAAAAAAAAAAAAAAAAGGGGAGTGGGTTCTTCTTTTAAATACTTTGGCTTTTTCCCAGTAAAATGGGGACTTACCCCACAAACCTGCAAAGCTCTCAGGCATATTCTTACTGTTAGGCACAATGATATTCCATCTTTCATTAGAGTATTCCAGTGCTTAAAATAAGAATGTGTTCAGATAATTTGCTGGAGTATTCTGCAGCTCTCCTTTTAGGCTCCACCTTTAATGCCTTGTGTGATTCATTCTCCATATGCCTTGAATGAAGTGAAAATGAAACCATACTCCTTTGTCCTTTGTTGGTGACAGAAGATTGCAGGACTGGTATCCAGATGAAATCTTTTTTCTTCTAGAACTGGTAATTGTCTTGTATTGTGTGCACACCTCATTTTCTTTTTTGCCACACGTCCATCACTTTAAGTAGATGGTAATTCCTCATCTATGAATTTTCACCTCTGTTGTCTTATCTCTGAGCATATTGAGTTCTTCATTATATTGGTTAAGAGTAATTTGGTTTTTCCAGTGGCACTGCTCAAGTAGACAGCAACTTCTTTTTTGTATTAGATTCATTAAATTTGACATCATAAGTATTTGTCTTCTCTATTCAACTTGACAACCTTCACAGTGCATGGACTTTTGGATCTGCCAATGGCAGATTTGAGTATTATTGCTTTTTCATTTCTTTAACTTTGAGTGTAAAAAAGCAAAACAACTACATTTGTCATCATATAAAGACAACTTATAATTCAGAGGAAGGTAGGGAATGGTGGACCAGAGGGGAAACTAATTATGTTAGTCACAGTGTATTAGGTATGTTGATTAGCAGCATACATTTACCTGTTTTCAGAGTTGAAAAGAAAGTTGAAAACAAAACTAAGCAATGGATAAAATCATTTTGTGATAAACTGTAATAATTTCTAAATGTCTATAGAACAACTTCATGTACAACTTCATCAGTAGGTAACAACTCCTCAGATCTTGTAATTTCAAATATGAAATGGCAAACTATTGTTCTGGGTTATAGAACAATCAGACCTAGAGCAAGCTAGGGCTATCTGGCTGCCTAACATGAAATTTCTATTACCAAACCCACATGAAATAGGGCTTTCCTTTGTCAAGCAAGATGAACTATAAGCCTACATCCATCAACAAATAAAAAGCACAGAATTTATTTGCCTTACTGGAACAACACAGAGGATATAAAGAAACATAATTTGTGACAAATTTAAGTGCATTGGTGACATGGTTTCCACTTCATCTATAAGCACCACAGGATGACATTATAACTTCTCTCTTTTTCAATTTATTTGCATGAGAATTTAGAAGCCTGTTCTTGCTAATTTAATATAGAAAGTGTCATAGTCTACTTGGATCTATAGTAAACTGCTTACTCTAGCATCTGATACAGCACCTGGAAAGTTCAGGCTAGTACAAGATCTAATCTGTATTTACATTTTATGTGGTTTGGAGGATAAATATTTAAAAAGATTCCTTATGTCTGCAATGCATGCATGATGTAGAATACATAGAATCATTAAGATAGATTAATTTAATAGCATATTTAAATACAACCCACTGAGCAAGTATAGTTGGGCATGGACTGATGAAGTCAAGCTATATTAAACAACATCGTTAGTACACTAATACAGTCATGTAACACACGTGGCAAATATGCAAGCAAAAGAAGTAACCAGTTTTAATCTTTACTGTCTTGATGCAAAACATTGGAGAGAAAAAAGATGTCAGAAGTAAGGAGGAGGACCCATTCATAACTGTTTTACACAGATATTTGATGATATTATTATTATGATAAATCAAGCACATTCAGATATACAAATAGTATTTGCTAGGATTCAAATCCAGAGAGTAATAGTTCAGGTTAAGGTTTATCTAATAAGTACATTATGATAACAATTGAAAACCTAGTTCTGAAATTATAAGAAGAAGGAAAAAGAAAAAAAAAAATCAACATTGACACATCCTTCATAATTGAAAAAATGAAGCATAAAAGTAGCAGTCTGGTTTTAGGACTCTTGCTCTCTGCTGCTTTAATCTATTCAAGAGATATGTGGAATTAAGATCATTACGTTCAAGATTGCAGATGATACAAAGATTACAAGAGAGAAGAAATAAGGTTGAATGGTACAGACTAAGTCAGATTTTGATTGTTTACATGAACAGCATAGCAGATGGTAAAGGCGTTTTGTTGTACAGAAAGATGCAAAATAATTAGGCTTGGAGCAAGAAAACAAGCTATACAATATGTGGCAAATGGCCCAATAATTTAGCACACTGATCAGGAAAACAATTTGAAGGTTATTACAAAAAATCATTTTAACCAGCAACACAAAACACAGTAGCAGTAAAAAAGGGAAAGAAAACATTGTGAATGTGTAGATGGATAGACTATAATAAAGGAAAACATAATGCTGTTAATGCATACATTCTATTAGGCTATATAGGAAATACATATGCTGTACTGGCTACCTGGTACAGGAAGAAACTAACCTTCTGAAATGAAAAAGAAGGTCAGTAAGATGATATTAAATCTCAAAAATATACACATCTAGAAAAATGTGACTTCAGCAGTAAGGTTATGAAAGGATTTGTATGACAGTCTAAGATGTAAAAACAGTTTTCTTCTAACCCTGAATTCCAAATTTCAGGTATATAAGCTCTGAGGAAAGGTCCATTTTCTGTAATATCCAGCTTATAAAAGTCATCATTTTGACACCATGATACTAGTTAAGGAATAATATCATAATAGGCATCAAGGTCCTAAAAGAGTTGCATTTACAGTCCTTGAAAAGGATAATGCATTCCAGCAGTTTCCTAAACTTGGTTGAGATAAATTTCCTCATTTTAGCATGAAGAACTGGAAGTTAATAGTAAGCTGGAGCTAAGTGTACAAAATGTTGTTATGGTCACTTTATTGACAATTAATGACCATGATTCAAAGTAAATGGTATTTAAATAAATGTGAATACAGTTATATCTCACCTTTTCCTCTCTAAATGTTTCAAGATTCTATTCCTGTGTTAAAATGTGTCATATCAAAGATATATACAAGTTACATCAGAACCATTATCAATATAGTAGTTTTTCTCTGATATTAATAAAGAGAGAATAATTTTAGTCAGAGACTACAATTAAAGGAAATTCAGTAAACCATTTTCAGTAATTCAGAAAGATAAATTCAGTAATAAAAATTCATAAAAAATCAAGTCTAAAGACAAGCATTCTTTACAAATATCATTTGTCTGCTCTGCTATCATCAATTTTTCTTTACTGTAAGTTTTGATTCACTCTACATTCTTTGGTTTCCTTGAAGACAAAAAATTCAGTTGCATTTAAAAACTAAAGTTTTCTTACGACAGTGGCATTCAGAGGTAGGTGAAATAGTTAGCATCAAGTTTTATGACAGTTTCTCAAAATTAATTTTTTTATATTCTATTAAAACATTAACCCTTTAACATCTCTTAACCTCTATTTTTAAAATCCTCTTATTCTTCTGTGTTGTAAAAGCTGTTTTTTTACACAGCGTATTTCTTGTTCTGGCAGCAAAATTACTTACAATAAAAAATTATTTATTAGCAGTACCAAAAGAAGATGTAAGACTGAATTCAGAGACAATCAATTTTATTATTTCCTAGTAAATTCTTAATTAAGAGGCTACTCAAATTATTATAATCCCCATCATCTGAAATAGTTCTGAGTGTGTTACCTTCACTAACTGTACTGAGAGTTTAGTTCTGCTGACGGTATACTTTCAGCACACAAGATATGCTCAGTCAGATAAGGAAAAGTGGTGTAGTAGCTACTCTGTATCTTGCTTGGATGGATGGTGGGCAACCCTCATTCCTTAAGGGCACAATTGTGGGACCATCTTAGTGAGACCAGTTTCACAAAAATTCTCTCCTTTTCAGTTATATGCTCTAGGAGTGCCAAAGAAAATAATGGTATAAAGTCCAGCAGTGCTCTGCTTTGCAAATGACAAAAACTTCTAGTTATCTGTGTAAACTTCTATTGTTTAATCATTTTTCAGCCCACAAAACAATAAAGCTGTACACCTCAAACTCCCCTGCTTCATATTTTAATGCTGCTAATAAATGTGTGTCCTCTGTGCACCCAAGGTTGTCAGTTACTATATTCATGTGTTCTAGAGGAAGAGCTGAAAATTCAGTTAAGTACATGGTGCAGATGAAAGCATGAAGGTTCATGTTCTTTTGCATGGAGAATAAAAACAGTATGCAAAAAAACCCGAATATATTTATGTAAAATATCTCAAACTGAAGGTATTATGACCTGGCTAGATAGAGCAATTTCTACAAGTACACCAAGTTGATAATAAGACAAATGGAGAGGCAAAAATGACATGAATCTTTATTTGGGTAAGGGAAAAAGAAATAAAAAAAATTCTGAGAAGAGAGGCCTAAAACCATAAGATGGAGATGAGTTCATTCACATAAATGATTTTTAGTCAGAAGTAACTAATAGCTGAATCTGCCCTAAGAAGCCTTTTGCTGTACATTGTGTTAGTTGCTAGACAGTGTCCTTCTGCTCAAGTGCTATGTATGAAGGGAGGGAGATTGTGGTAATGGGTAGCCAAACAACTGCAACAGGGAAACTACAAAGCGGTTTTGTTGCTTCCAAGCTTGATGTAATACCTAGGAAAGGGACTAGTGCTGTCATGATTCTGCATTAGGGAACATGGGCCACCACAGATGTAACACCTTGGGGATCTCCTAACCCATTTTGGTGCACCATGCAGCATTTCATGGTACAGTGTGAACGCCTGTATCAGCCTCCAATGCCTTCATACGCTTTGCAAATGTCAAGCTATGCTTTCGTTTGGCAGAGTAATTAAATGTGTGATTAACTTAAAAAAAAAAAATCAGTGGTGTCTCTTTCAACTAGCAAAGTGCATATTCAACAGGGTAATAAAATGTGTCTGCTCAGACTATTTAAGAACGTAAAGTAGGGTACAGAGGTGCAAATTTAACGCCTTAATCTGTTCAATAGACATGGAAATAAGAAACAAATTTGTAATAGTCAGTATCAGCTTGCAAGTGGGAAGAAAAAAGTCACAATCACAAAACAAAACAAAGCAAAACAAAACAAAGCTACCAAACAAAAAAACAAACAAACAAACAAACAAAAAAAACAAAACAAAAAAAAAAAAAAAAAAAAAAACAAACAGAAATTATTTCCTATAAATAATTCACTTTGCTGCAACAATAACCACCTTTCCAGGAAGTTTATGGACTTAGTTCATTCACTTGCCACCTGATTAGATTAATAGCAAATCCCTATTCTGAGATTCAAATTACTGGTTTTAGATGATTAATTAAATTAAAATATGCATAAATTATCTAATCACATAAAATTTTGTCAGGAGACTATTTTAATAAAAAAAGCTCTCTGAGAAAAAGGTCATCTTACAATATTAGCCTCAGTAGACAATTCTTAAATGTATTTTTACACTCAGATCTGTGCAGTTCATTTATAACAAAATAAATACCAAGGGCTTTTATTCAATCAGCCAGCCAAAAGTTATCTGCTTATTCTGTTTTCCACTGGATTTAAGTGATCAGTACAAAAGAATTACAGCAATATAAATCATTTATCTAGTTTAGACAATTCACAGTTCTTTAAATGTTTTTTCTTCAGTGGACTTTATTTAACAAATTCAAAGTATTTCAGAATCTCCACATTAAAATATATAATCAACAGTATATTTAATTCAAAAAAACGACTATAACTTATTTTTCCTCAGGAATGGCAAGCTTGTGATTAAACACTAATCTACCTCAAGCATCTCTTTTGATATTTATGACTGTATACATTTATTATGATATCAAGCATCTGTAGAATAGAAACCAAAGATGATTTTAAAATATATTTTTCATGTTATAAACAAGTATTCCACAGTATTCTCAAATACTTCAAAATAGAATTACTATACTTTCTAACTTTAGTGGTCAGAAGTAGAAAAAAAAAAGATTCTTCATTGCATATGACAGTGCTTTCATGAGTTTTGTTCAGGTGTTCAAATAAGTTATCTTTTAAGAACAGTATCTATCTATCCCACCTTAAGAGACTTTTGGCATGATTTGAAAAATGTGATCAAGCTACACTTGACGAAACTGCTCTAGTAACTCAAGTCATATATAGTCTTACCACTACAATTCTGACAACTGTATCATACAGCATGTTTGGTCTGGTGTCCTAAACCCAGAAGAAGCAATGCTTCTTCTGGTATAAGGACTGCAATTTTGAGAAATACTATTCACAAAGTTCTTCCATCCCTAAAATATAAGGTAAGTAGTCCTGCAGTACATCATAAACCCAACAAAATTCCAGACAAATTTTGCCAAACCCAGAAAGGTTTATCTTGCAGTGGAGTTCAGGTGCCTAGGCATGTGCTTTTGATAAAAGTTGTACAGTTTGAATAATAATTCAGCTCCTCAGAATAATAATTTCCACTAATTACAAAGGCATTTTACAGACTACTTCTTGAATAATTTATTTTTTCTTCCTTTATGTATCTGCATTTAAAGATGCTGATTCCATAAAACTGAAAACTGACTACATTTTCTCATCAAATTTGTGTTGTGTCACACTTTCTTAATTAGATTTGTTGATCTATTGCTAATAAAGATAAAATATCTTGCTGGAGACACAGTTACTGGTTTTTGCAATCATTTGAAACTGGCACACAAGTTTCAAAGCTGTCTTCTAGTTCACTAGCTCTCCTACTTGGCTGTTAAACTTACTCTCATCACAAAAGTGGGTAGGCAAAATATTCACATATGTTTTTCTTTCCACAGGAAAGAATTACAATAGTGATGGTAAAGATTTACTCACAGCTTTCACAAATGGATTTCAAAATCTTCTTTCACTTCACAGATCAATAAAATTTGCTATTTATTAGTGGATATGTTGTTAATGTTTAATTTCTGTAGGAGGAAAAGCAAGAAAGGAAACTTGGTTTTATATGTAAATTACTACTTAAACTATCATTGAAGACTCTATAAAATATTTCAGGTTAATACCAGTACTAATGAAGAAGGGGACTGGGAAAGATAGGGAAGGTTTACTGAGTCTTGTCTAATAAGCTTCAGTGTTCTTATAAGAAAAAATAGAATTCTCTTGTAACTTATTTTATATAAATCTTTTACAGGTCACCGCAATGATGCTTTCATTACAACTACCATCATCAAAACCAGAATACGGTTAACAAGAGAACTACTCAAAAGCTTTCAGTATTCTTTCTTACAAACTCTTGTGTTATTTCCTGAATAAATTACTCAACAAATCTATTTTTTTCATCATTTGTTCACATCCAGTTAACAATGAGGGCCCACAGCCAACGTCAGTATGTGAATAGCATTTGATTTCACCAACACCTAATTAAGATGAAAATGAGTGTTAGAGAGCACAAAGTCTGACTGACAATTTCCTGATGAGGTACTCTGAGGTGGGTCTAACAGGCTCTCTCTCACCTCTGCTCTTCTGTTGGTGGTTCTGGCCACCAACTGGGGCTGGGTGTGCAAACAAATTGCAACTCTAATAGTGACATCTGGAAGAATCACATTCTCTTTATCTCACCGTCACAGTGGGAAAAGCCTTGCTTTTTGTCCTTCACATTTCTCTCAGAGAAAAGATTTCACAGTTTGTAGACAAATGTTTTAAGTATTCAAATCAAACTGTTCCAAAATAAAAATAAAAACAAGGTAAGCTTATTCCAGAACAAATCTGATGAGCGAGGCTCTGGTCTTACATTAAACATTCCACAGGTAGATATATCTCCTTACTAAGGACAATACCTGCATCAGCCTCCATTCCATTTTCATATGTTGTCACAAATAACAGATGCTATCAAGTATTTATAGAACCATGTAAATAAACCTATAGCAATATTAGCACACTTCTCCTGATGCAAACTTATGAAACAATTATCATAATACTTAATAAAACAATAACAAAAAAAAATTGTTTTCTTTCATGAGTACTAAGTACCATGAATCTTTCAGAGACTTACGCCTGTAGTAAGAATACAGTGCTTTCTCTGGGTATTCACTCTCTGATAATTTAAAGAGAAATAAACAGTATAACAGTCATAAAAGAATATTTATATAGTTGCCTTCTCTGATTAAAACAAATCAGAATTTTTATGGCCATAAGAATTCCATCTGGCTAAAAAAAAAAAAAAAATAAAAAAGAAACTGAAAAAACATTCAAGAAAATTTGGGGTTAAGGACACATTTGTATGAATACTTTATTAATAACGATTTACATAGATACACATATGCATATTCCAAAAAAAATTTTGGAGGTCAAATTCAAAATACTCTTGAGCTATGATTAAAATAAAATACTAACAAACCAAATAGGTTATTCACCATCACATAAAAATTTTAAATTTTTAAAAATTAGTAAATAGCAATGTTTGAGAAGTCATTTCTAACTTGGGTAAAGTTACTGACTTAAACAATTTCAGTAAACTGTTTCTTCAAAATCATGCAACAGTACATTAAAGGAAGCAGTGTGAATTATCTGACAAAGTATCAGTTTTTCTGCTTTAAAATAAGCCTGAAAAAAAGATTCAGAGTGAAGTAAAAGCATTCAGTTATGAATACTACAGATAGAAAAAAAATAATTATCTGTTCATTGTTGTTAGCAGGAGATGTTTAAACCTCAAAGAGAATGGACGGCATTATATAACAATGAAGGAACAAAGTCCAAAGTTCCATTATCTGGCAGAATGAAATTAAAAGATTAAAAAAAAAAAAAAAATCACATACATTTTAATAGCTCAAGTGGATGAGTCAATCAGTACCCAATTGCTTTCTTTTCTCTCTGTACTACATTTTGATATTACGACTTGTGCTCTGTTTTATGTTAATAGCATACTGGCTGATACTGCTTTCGGTTGTATCAAACTGCATTGAAAATGTGCACATGGAAAGCAGGAGGCTAACCAGCTGCTCTTCACTCAGCATGAAAGAGAAGGAATTAACCTCTTTTTGGTATAATTGGTAGCTGGCACAACAGGTTTATCCCCTTTCTATTCTCCCTCCCTAACCCACTTCCACCAGAAAAGCCCATAGCTTGCTTTACAAACAAAAGTATTTGTAGGGCACGTGGATGTAGGTATTTCAATAGAAGACTTGTAAGAAAAAAGAACAATGAAAAAAGCTGAGGGAACATATCAAGAATATTCTAGGTACAAACACAAAAACTCTGGTGGTGTGGACCATGAGAAAAATCTCAGAGAAAGTGAGGTGAAGCAGTGAAGAATCAAACTCCAGGAAAAGATATTTTATCACAAAACAGAATAAATAAAAAACCAAAGACTTCAACATCTGAAAAGACTGGATGTGTAAGTCAGACTATTTTCTTGCTTTAAAATGAAAAATGTTATGGGTACTAAGCTCCTACATCAGCTGTATTTTCAAGACCTACAGAATATTAAATTAATTTAGTCAAAAGAGGCTGTGTTGGAACACAGGGACACCACATACATAAACAATCAAACTTACAGAGAGTAAAAAGATGAAAGAGCTGTTAAAAGAATAAAAAGAATCACACAAGAAGTTTTGTAAATTAAACAAAAACCTTAGTGTAATTAAGTGCAGTTTTCAAATTGTTCTTATATACACTGGAAATCATCAAAATAGCTTCTGCTCTGCTTAGATAGAGCCTTCATTTTCTCCAGGTCCTGATATAGGCACATGATTTGACCTGGGGATTTTTACCCTGCAGTTATTTTTGTTTATTTTGTTTGTGTTAAATGAGAGGAAAAAAAAAAAAAAATTAGCAGCAGTGCTTTTTCTAGTATTCTTTGCCCAAGAGATCAAGTGTAATGGCAAAGACTGAAGAATAATAATGTACAGATGTATCAACCTCCCTGACAAAAGAACCTACTAGACTGAAATTTATAGGACATAGGTCTTGATACTTGTGAACTAGTGATACAGGTCACTTTAAGAATAATACAGGAATAAAATGAAACCATCCAAGTTCTCCACAGGTATTTTTCTCAGTACCAAATTATATGGTGCTTCTGTCCCACAAAACTGAAAAAAAGCTGAGTAAGAACTGACAGAAAAAATCCCAAACCTCCGACTTGTTTCAGCATCAAGAGAAATAAAGCAGAAAGAAAAATTTTAAAATTTACTATCATTCCAACGTGTACTGGCATGTTCCCATTTTTTTACCTGTTTTGTTCTTATTCAGACAAATTATGTTAGGACAATACTTGATGTTATAGATGTAATGCTTGTAGATCTTGAGGAGGAATTTATTTTTTATTGGCTCTATTTAATTATGCAGTTGCCTAATAATTTGTTTATACCATACAAATGCAGCTCTTTAGTTCAATTTTGGATTTCACTTTATGTAAATTTTGAAATTCACCTCCACAGTTGGAACTTTTTCTGCTTAAAAGTGTGTAGAATACCTTCAGTACAGACTGTGTTATAAAAATAATTGAATCATATTCTCTTTGGAAAAAAGCTGTTTATTACCAAATATTACTGTATTTTAGAAATTTATAATTTCTATTAAAATGTTGTCAATATTAAAATTCTATTTTCAGGATTTTTCTGGTGAGATTTTTGGAATGACAATGACAGTGCAATGGGTGGCTTTGAGCATTTGAATGAGGGAGTTTGATCCAAGTTGTATTGACTTTCATTAATATTTTATATAAACATATGTAGCCTATTGCTCAGCAGGCATTCTGCTTCCCCTTCTCTGCCACTCCATGGAGAATATAAGATTCTGAAAGGGATCCTTGCCTGTATATTTAACTAAGCTTGATTCATTAAGATTAACTTGCACTTGGATTTACTAAAGACCTTGGGAATTTTGTCATAAATATCACACGATTTTAACTACAGACAGCATATTACTTTCAGATGTTTTGCTCTGGCAACCCAAATTCAGGACTCCAGATGGATACATTCATAAATCTAACTAAAACATTCATTTTACTAAGGAATTAATATTTTTTTCTTTATATCAGTAGGGACAAAGGAAATTATTTCAATAGGCTAGCTTATAAGCCAAATTTTTATTCTTATTATTTGAAAACAATTTGTTATCCAGACTCATTATCGAATGTTTTTCAAACTAACCTATCATTCCAGTTTGTTAGGTTTCTTTAATGCTTAAAATTCTGTTTCTTCGTTTCTGTCTGCTACAGTAAATAAACTAAAATTTCTGCTTGCTATTCCTCAGCCAGGCTCCTGAGTATCATAAAACATGATTATTGTAATGGGTCATCAGTGCTAAGTCATTGGGAGAAGATGCTCCATGCCAAAGTAAACTTGTCAACCCTAAAATAAAAAAAGAAGTAATGAAGTGCTGAAACGTAGACATTTAGTGATTAGATTTACTGTAAATGTATTGTGATGGTTAGAACAAATAACTGCCTACATAATCAATGCAAGAGGCTGTGTTTATGACAGATTGAGAAAGTGGAAAGGATTCGTTGAGGACAGACATCCTCATCATTAAATTTAGTAAAAATTGCTCACCCTTAGAAGCATACTACAGGGGTTTTACTTTTAATTAAGTTTTAACTGCTGTTTATGCAAATTCTCCTCTAAATCAGCATCAGACATGTCCTAAAGCCACTCATACATATAGCTAATTCATTCTGTGCTTGGCAATCCTGCTGCTGAAGCAATGTCAGCAAAATAGCTGATTATACTAGATTTGGTTGAGGTTCATTTGCAATTTCTGATTAAACTGCTTTTATTGTACTGGATTGTAATGTTAATCAGAATTAGCTAGGTGCTGAAACATGACCAAAACTGATCACAGAATTAGTTTTATGAAGATCAGTCAGAAAAGTGTAAATGGGACTAACCTGCAGTGTGTTTATTAAGATTAGCAATAGAGCAAAACAAACTATTATTCACAGAAATTTTAATTTTGAGATTTCATTTTATATGACTCAGAGGTAGAACTCAATAGAGGTTCAAAGGCATGACTTTGTGTTTTAATTAAAATTATACAAGGCTCCAAGGTAAACATTTGTACTTTATGCTTAAACAAAAGGACTTTATTCTGTGTTCAAATATAAAACAGGATCAGTACTCTGCATAATATTTTTCTTTTCTCCTGTACCAAAGTAATTGCATATGAAGGTCTGAACATTCACAAACTCACCATTCAGTTCAAACTCTGAGTAGTGGATAATGTTAAGCAAACCAGATGAATGTGCTTCAGGCCACTTTTTGTTATGAAAAATAATACAATACTCTTAGTCATTTTACAAATCAGGATATAAAAGAACCACCTGCTGTCAGGAATAGCATTGTTTAAGTGGATTATTACCTTATTCTTTTTTCAGTACTGATGACAGAGATGGTTGCAAAGATTTAGAAACAAAAATTCAGGCTCAGCACTGAAAATTTCCAGCTTTGTATCAGGTAATGTAGAAACACCAATGCAGAGTGAATTAAGATTGATTGTCGCAAAAGTACCTGCTACCCACTGTACACAATGAAACCCTGGGGCCCTTATAGTCAAAGTGCCCTTGACTAAACCTTACAAGAACATGGAGGCATGCACAGCAACCCCAGTCCCATCTCCAGAGAAAACACCCTTGAGTTCAGAGGAAAAACCTGACCTTCAGAAATACATGGTTCTTGTCTTGGGCTGCACTGTAATGTAAAACCCTGAGTTCCAAAAAGACCAAAAATGGTGCATTTTCCCCCTCATTTTTTTGCAGGTTTCCAGTGGTTTTGCTCATAACTGTAGGATCACAAAATAAAGAGTCATCTGTGACTCGGCAAAAAATAAGCACACAATAAGAACTATTCAATCTTTGCTGAAACTTTAATACTAATTAGGCTGTTTAATTACACTGTCTCTCATTTGAGGTAATCTCTCTGCAAACTAAAATGAAGGTGTCAATGTGCTGAATTAAAATAATTCACTGATTACACACTGAAAATTATGAAACTTTATGTTTCACTCTGTATGTTCACATAGCTCTGAAAGTAAAAAATATTTTTCAAAAACATATTTTTCAAAGCTATTGCTATTTTGATTTCAGCTGTCACAATGATTTCATGGAGTTCCCTACTATTCTTTTCCATACATAATTCCTGTAAAACACTGAATCAAGAGATTATGATTCATCAAAAAACAATTGTTTTCCCCAGTAGGTCTTGGATTCAGTCTCAAAGAAATATCTTTTCTTATTTAGTGCAAAAAAAAAAAAAAAATATATATATATATAAAACCTTAAGTTAAACAAGGTGACCTCCAGAACACCCATCATTTAGAAAGACATGTTTTGCAACCGAAGATGTTACTTTGATAGTCTCTGCCAACTCTTTTTAAAGTCCTGAATAAAATACACCTGAAAAGTTTATTTTCAGCATGAGGGAGAACTTTGATGATCTTCTAGTGGTGAAGTAGCATGCTATTTATCAGTCAAACAGAGGGTTGACATTCTTTCCAATTAGATTCTGATTAACTTGAAATATTACAGTGAAAAATCAGTAAAGAACTTCTGACAAATACTTCATCTCCTCTTGGATAAAAGAGATTAATGAAATTTACTTGAACCACATCATTTTGGCTTTCATTCCAACACCATGGTAAAGTGATCACAAACTTCTAGTCCATGAGACACACCTGCAAGTGTACTTCAGAAAAATGTTGTCTTTTATTGCTATTCCAAGCAAGCAATGGGCGTTTTGCTTGCTGCAGCATGACGCTATTTAGAGTAGTATAGATACTGTCATCACTCCATATTGTCTTTTCTCTATTCCAGAAATTTCATTCCCCCTGACTCTTTAAAATGTAAAATCTAAATAAGCAGTGACTTCTGTTACCAATTTTAGACACATACAGACACATTTGCCTATAACCTATAATCAGAAAATGTTAAGGACCCAATAGGCACCCAAGGTGGAAATCCACATCATAAGCAGAAAACCTATGCTCTGTGTTAACAGAGGCAACAAAATTATTTCCTCCAACTTTTTCTCCACTCATAACTTCTCTGTTAGATGATGATAATCAGATGTCTAATCTCAAAAATTCAACACAGTTCTGAGATTTTTTTTATATGGTAAATGTTGCAAACTTTCTGATTTCTGCAAAACTGAGGATTTACAGCAGTCTGTGCATGATGCCCTGGAGGCCCCTCAAATCATCCTAAATGGCCTTGAAGCAGAAGCAATAGGTCTTACATATCAGAAGCTTTCTAGAGAAAGCTTGAAATAAATAGAATGACACTAGGGAAAAAACTCCAATTTTATGACACAAATAACAAGCACATCGTTAGCTATGCCTCATAGTCAGTGGTTTAAAAAGAGGTGGCAGACATAAGGAATCTCCAAAGATAATGGATTTTTTTGTGATAATATACACAGGTGTGATATATATTAACACAGGAGAAGTACACCTAGAGATTGCAAAAACATTATGTGAAGGCAATTTTTGAACGATACAGCAATTCAGTGGCCAGCAACTCTATTTTCAGGATAGTTATAATAGTTCAAATCTTTATAGAAGTAGGCAATGGAAACTGTAGCAGTCTTCACTTCAAATGGGACATGAGTAGGCAGAGTTGTTCCTTGATGCTGCTGGCTGGAGATGAAAGAAAGCCAAAAAAACCTGCATAGAAATCTATAGCCACAATAGCCATCACATGTCCTAGAAGAAAATGGAAGTCAAAGAGAAAAAGAATGTCTCTAAGTACCTATCGAATATATACTGGCTTGGGAATATTTGGAAGTGAAGTCAGTGGAAAACCTTTCTTTTGTTCAGTTCTTCAGGGAAACAACTTTATTTTTTAAAATTAAAATTAGAAAACTGTCAAAGATAGAAACGTCCGTTTCTATTCCCATCCCCGAGAATCCAGTGGGACCAAATCTTAGTCAGTCAACTGGGTCTAAAGTATAAGTTCCTGAACAAAACCTTACACGATTTTATTCTTCCAAAATCTTAATCTGGAGGGAAAAAAAAAAAAAAAAAAAAAAACAAAAAAAAAGCAGTCAAGAAAAGCAAAGTAAACCTGTGGACATTTTGTATTGTTTCCTTTCACATTGTGACTGTTTGTTTGGGATTTTCCTAAAACTTCCTCATGTTATCTGAAATAAACTATTCCCTGAGTAATTTTCCTTCTACCTTTTCACTTTTCTCTGTTTTTATTGATTTATCTAGAATGTAAGTATTGCTCCATTAAGGCAGAGATTACACTTCCCAGGGTTTGCTTGAAAATATCACTAGTGGTAGAATAAAATCTACATTCAACACTTGCAGCTATGAGAAGTAGCATATAGGTGGGCTTTTTTTAAAAGCCCACAAGCTGTTGCCACAGAAGACAGTGCCTTTGCATAGAGACAAGTATGTGGGACCTGCCAGTATCACATAAAAAGCATATCCTTACATGGTGCAAAACTTGTCCTGTCATCACTAAAATAGCACAAGCCAATTTACAGCTTTAATGAAATTATTCTTCTCTTACAGTCAGTCTTTTTAGCTAGCCTTTGGAGGAGACAATCACTGTTTCAGTCCCTCTGCTAAGGACTGGTGTATATCAATGTGTGTATATTTTTCCAGCTCCCCATCTCACATATTTTCCTTCTCACTCTGCAACTCAAATAATGTCTATAATGTCTGTCAGTTGTTTAGCATCATAAGTACATTGCATTCTTTTCATCTGAATGAGAAACATCCTGTGACTAAACATATAATTTGAATTATGCAGCATTTAGTCTGCATAAGATTATTGTTGCATACCAAATACCCTCTGTACAAAATGTCTTTCCATTGTCCTTTTTGATAAACTGATTTATACAATCTAAAAAGGACAGAGATGATCTGATGGAGAAATAACATCACATGGAATAGAATCCCAGGCACTGAACAGAATTTAAGTAAACTGTTTACACACTTCACTGCAGAAAAATTAGTTGTATGAAGCATCAGACTGCACAGAAGTGTCAGGCTGCGCAGATGGCAAAAAAAATCCTTTAATGTATTATAACAGATTTTGTCTTACTTAGGATGAGAAGAAACCTTATGGTTCCTCCCATATTTTAATGACATTTCAGAAAGCATTTGTGCGACATTTGCTATAGCAGATCAGTAAAACTGGAGAAAGGTTGATTTTTCAGGAGAGACTGAAACTGATGACTAATTTGAAACTCAGTAGCAGGGTTGTTAATTTGTTTGACTATAATTGAAACCAATATTTAGATAGGAAAAAGGATCAGATATAAAAATCTCATACTGTCCTGCGTGCATATACTTGGTGTCCAGGATCCATCTTGCTCATGCAGTACCAAACCCATGGCTCCTGAAGGGAGACCACAATGTGAAATTATCCAAGGAGATGTGACGGCGATCCCCATGACAGGTGCTTGTCACAGTCAGGTGACATGTTAGTCTTTTCATTATATTCCTTCCCCTTCATCTTCTCAGATTCTTATTGAGCATGGTCCCATGTCCTGCCCTTATCATTTCCCATAATCCGAAACAAGTAGGCAGCACTTTCTTAGCACAAGTGAATGGCAGGCAACACTGCAACATGGTCTCTAAATGCATTTACTAGAGCTCCAGCTTCTACCAATTTCCCTGCTTATAGTAACAGGAAATAGAGGCCACAAACACTTTAACACACATTACATTGACAAATCTCAAAGTGATAGGATACAAACTTTAGAAGCACATTATGTCTGATGCCACAAGGCTGTCTTCTGTTCTTTGAGAATGGTGTAAATTAGCTTAGATACTGAGATGGTCTTCAGATGCTTTCAGTCCCGGAGAATTAAAAAAAAAAAAAAAAAAAAAAATCAATTAAAAGGCACTATTCTCCTTCCCCTTCCAAACTCAGATTCCTGGTAAAGCTGAGCTAGATCTTTATTCTCATGATAAGCATTTTGTGTTCTTTCTCAGGCACAGTTTCTTTTGCAGGTCTAAATGAATATTAGTATCTGAACGTTACTCTGAGGTGTTTACAACAATATTATGCTTCTGGTCTGATCATGACATAAGCATAAAATTAAAAAATAACCTAATTAATTATTATGTAAATATACATTTGAGGATCAAACACAGTTGCTTATTCCCTTAAAGCTGTCTCTGTTGGAACAAAGTCCTGACTTTATAAGCCAAGACACTTTCAGTGCCACATTCACAAATCCAATGTACGAAAATGGAGAGGCACAGAGCCAGGATTTGCATGAGCATCCCCAGTATTTCAAGGACATTCTTAATGTTCTAGAAGCTGTACAGGACCATCAGGACCATTAAGACCCTTTCTATGATCTCCTGCATTTAAATGAAGGCATCATTTGGCAGGGAACACTTACAATGATATTAATATAGAAGAACTATTATGGCAGATCAAACGAGACTTACAGTACTCTGAACATTATAGGAAAAATATTGGTGTGCTATTTTCTGGTTGGAAAGTAGCAAATGAAGCTACTCTGGATTTAGATCACACAGCCAAGAGCAGAAATTAGCTGCACAACCATCAAGTGATTAATATATTCAGTTCTAACATGTTGAACAAAACCTCTAGAAACTTGTACAATAAGAATAATTATGGAACACACAACCCATTTCCAAAATAAGCCTGGTACAATGCAATCTGATGCAATAGTGACATGATAATCAAGAGAATAGTGCAACATATTATAATGCCTGCTTTATATGTACTTCAATAGTTTTCTAACAAGATAACATATTATAATGAATGTAAGAAAAGTTATTATACTATCCTGGCTTCACAAAAATCTTTTGAGATAAAAGTAGGGGGGGCTAAAAATGTAAAATAAAACTAAACATTCCAAAGGACAGAACAAATTGTCAGCATTTCAAAATGCCTAAACATCTTATCTAAAATTTAGTGTATATACCTATTCTTCTAAACTGCAGAAAGCACAGAAATGTAGAGATTATATAAAGTAACTCTTGGACAGGCTGACTTCATTGTATTTTTCTTAAATTATTGTACATTCAATCCAATTCAAGACATAGACAAAGATATCCTACCCACTGGCCTACAATATTCTCAAGAATATTAAAGCAATCGGTTTTGGTTCTCTGGCTGGATTTCAAAAATGGTTTTTCAGACGTGTTCCAGAAATATAAAATTTAAACAGAAAAGAACATTTCTGACTCTCTGCCCCTTCAAAGTGATGAGGGACTTATTCCCATCAACAGACATATAGACCTGGGTATTGATCTAATAGTTCCCTTCTTTAAGTTTTCCAGGCCCAAGGTTATGTTGTTTTAAAACAACGGTAATTTTAGCAGTTATTTCACAAAAAAATTCCGGCAATTTCAGTAGCTATTTCACTCCATAAGTTGAGCAGAAGAGGTTTGAGGGTTTTTTGTTATTGCCAGATGATTCATGAGAAATAGGAATCTGGAAATTGACTAGAATTTGACTGAAATTAATTATTCACGTAGCTGTAGTCACAGCTGCCAATTCTTGATTCCTGCACTACTTTCAGAATTTTTCAACCTGTGATCTCTTCTGTCAGCCTCACTTTCCATAGTTCAGAAAAGGGACTTTGTTTCTGTAGTTATGTTAAGACCACTTCATACCCCAAAATATTAAAGGAATACCAATATGCTACATTTCTTCCCACGATGGTTTTTTTCTTTCCAGCTGGTAAGTTTTCAACTGGACTCTGCTGTGCACATTAACTCATCTTTGCTCCCCAGCAATTGATTTGTTTTTGAGAGCAGCCTCTGACTGCTTTCAGAGGCTCACTGCAAGATTTCTGTAATCATTTTTAACTTGATCCTGCTCTCTCTGAAGCAGAAGTCAAATCACCCATTGATTTTCATAGTTCAGTATTAGATCCTTTACCTGTAAGAGACTTACTGTGAAACAAGGGGAACACTGTATGTGAGAGTGACAAATAAAGGAATGGAAGGATGATTTTGCATGACACCTTGAACAATATCCCATATCCACTTCTGATGTCTCTCTTTCCCTATAGGAATAAAACAACAGGTCCTGATGTTTTCATTTTGCATTCCTTAAAAATGTCCAGTTTGAGTTGAACAGATGTATCTTTGTAACACTGCAAAGTTTTGTGCCTTTGTTCTTGGATCTTGCTCACAGGTGTCACTGGAGCAGAAAATCCACCTCATTTGTCCCAGCTTGGCAAAATCTGTTAGAAGAGGGCATGATTTATTTTAGCTAATAATTTTAACAGTATCACTGTAAAATATTAAAAGCTTTGTATTGACTTTCTTTGGAAGGGTGTTATGCGAAGCTGTAGTTTTACATGTTAACGATGGCATATTAGCTTTGATTGGTTATTCAAATCAGTTCATACATATTTAAAATTGAGTTTAGCATAGCAACTAAAATTACTAACAAATTAATAAGATCTTCTTAGTTTTACTGTTTATTTGATTCTGGATAAGAGATTCTATAAATTCACAACCATGTTTGCAACTCATTATCTGACAAATCTCAGCAGCAACAGAAAGGGAAACCTGTTTAGACAGATACCATGAATTGAACCAAAATCCAGGTAATCTGTGAGCCTTAAAGGAGCTGAATTGTTGCCAACTTTCAGCAGTGCGTTGCTTTGTTATTCAAATGCCCCAAGCAAGCCTATTCACTTATGATTTCTAATATGCTTTCACATCAGGGTGATTTTCCATTACTTCATTTCTCTAATAATACATGTTCATAGCTGCGGGTTAGTATTAAAGAAAGAAATTGACCTGAGGAAATCTGAGTTAAGTATTCTGCCCAGTAGTCTTGTAGAAATCACGAATGAGGGATAGTTTCATGTTCTGAATAAAGTAATTTCTTTCTAATGGATTTTATACAGAATGGTTTTCTTACTAGTTGTAAAGGTTTATATAGCCAATGTATAACTTACATCTTAAAACTCAAAGATTAGTAATAAATCTAACTAGTAAAGCTGTAGTTCAGACAATAGCACCTGATTTAGGCTGATATCAAAAAATGATTTTTTTTTTTAAATAGAAGAAATAATTGATTAGCAAAAGTAAAGATTATATTAATCTACATCTAGATTGTAGTGTTACATCGCAATACTTGAATGAAGAAAAATGTTTGCCTCACTAATTTTTCCACCTTTCTTGATTTATATTTTTGTGGCTCACTGAACTTATTCTCGTATTAAAATGGAATTCATACATGTATATATAAATCTTCACATGACTATCTTAATATATGCTTGTGGACTCAGATCTTGGCTGGCCTGTGAGCAGCTTTGACCTTGACGAGATGCAGCTCTGCCTTGAGAGAAAAATGTAAACAACTGAGAGGAACTATCTTGAAAAAAGGAAAGTAAGAAAGAAAAAAGGAGGATGTCAGTGACTCAATCAGTGCGTGTGGACAAAAGAAAGTAGCAAATCAGTGTATTAGCTTTGGCACATGAACAAGACACTAGAGCCAATAGAACAGCTGTCACCAGTGCATGCATGACAACAAAACATATAAAATAGCTGAAAGGATAGCAAGGAGGGGTCTGCCTGCATAAAGAAATAAAGAGAAAAAAAGAACTGACTCGTTATTCTGGCTGCTACATATACTGTAATATATTTAAAATTCCAGAATTTGGGAAAGGTACTAATTATTTAAAACTCTGGCAAAGTGCTGTAAATGCAGGGGTAACAAAGGAACTGAGAAAACACTCTATCACTGAAATTTTTTATGGGAAAATTTCAAGCATGTAGGTAGAATAATATGTCACTGCATGATTTTATTTTATTGCACACATCTCAAGCTTACATATCAAACTGGGCAGTTCCTAACATCTGAACATTCATTTATTGAACTAATTTTTCCTGTAATTTTAAAATAATCAGTCACTAAATACTTTTTCACTTTATTCCCTTTCATTCAATCATGCAACATGTCCTTTAATTTGACATAACTTATAGGCAGTATTTCTACTGATTTAGGTGAAATACATAAAGGGTTTGCAGTGGCTTTTTTCCCCTCCTGATTCATGGAGGTAAGAAGAAAACTGAACATTAAGTCTGTGTGTGTGATGGACTGTTAACAGTTTTTCTAACAGTATTGGACACTGGTTTTGTCAAACAAGGTATAGCTCAGCAGCAAAAAGGAAAGCAGCCTTTGCATAATTTCCTAGCTCCTGCTCTAGGGTACAAGAAAAATGGAGGCATGTTTGGAGAAGTGCGGAGACCATGTGTTGAAGAGGAAAACAGGGATATAGATGAGAAGAAAGGATCCATCCTACTAGGTTACAGTGAGCAAAGAAAGAGCGAATAGAGAAATTTGCACAACCTAACTGCAAGTCTTTTGGCTTTGGCCAAATTTTAGGAGTGTCAGAGTAAGCAAGAACCTCATGTTCATTTGCCTGCAATGAACATGATCACCTTGAAAACAACCAGTGAGGAAGGTATCTATCCAACCTCCTGAACTTCTCAATTCCAGTGTCCCACTTAACTCACATTTACAATGATTATTTTCATGCTGGCTCAAACTACATCACCATTAATATATTTATTTTTCTCTTTCTGTAAATTAATGCAAGAAATTATTGATTAACAAATAAAGAAGCATAACTACATTTGCAATGACTCAGGTCTGTAAACTGAGTGTTTTCACTCAGTAGGCTCAGTATTTCCTTCTGGTCATTTAATCCATACATGCTGCAAAAACTCTGAACCTGACCTTCATTCTTTCCTCATCTTGGCATGCTCCCACCCTGCCCAGGAATACTGCTAAGATCACAGTGGTTGTGGACTATGATCACCTTTGAATGAATGATGAATGAAGTCATAGACTGAGCTCTACTGCTGTAGGCATGGCTCCTGGTCTTGTCTCAAAAAGAGCATCTGTAAGTGGGTTCAAAGGAAGAATCAATGTGAGAGAAGAAGAAACAGATCCTTTAATACCCTTCTTGTCAACAATGTGAAGAACAGCACATAGCAGCTGAAGCAACAGCATAGGCAAGAGAAAAAGGTGAGGCCTCATAGGATACCAAAATTTCTGTGCTGTTACAGTGTTACATAGTGCTCAAAACCAGATCCTCCTTACTCCATACTAGCTTGTGTATTATATTTACCACTGTTGAGTGAGCACCAATACGAAAACCACATCATAGACTCACTGTTATATGAGAAGGCCATATAACTTAATGATTACAAAAAAACATTTATTCAAGAGCCATTTATGAACGATAATATTTCACTGTAGCATATCCTCTTTCACAGTTTAATTGCACCAAAGCCTTCTGTGCCTGTATACACTTATTTAATAATGTACTATCATTATCACTTTAACTATATGGTACCTGTTGTAATCTTTCTCCTTCTAATACAAGGTAGATGAAGTTTAAAAACAGATGGTAAGATTTAATATATCTCAATACTTAGTCCTAAACTAAACCAGTTGTTCCTCAGTGTATATAGTCATGGTAAACAAGCGGTTATCATTTTCACATATGAAATACTATTTTGTGCTGAAAATAGGAATTCTGAAAGTATTGAGTGAGCTTGGAATTTAACAAAAACTCAATTTATTATCAGATGAAGCCAAGAGCAATACAAAATACATTTTAGGATTTCCATATTCCATTTATCAGTGTTTATTACTTGTCATCTGCTTGGCAAAATGACAGTTCACACTGGAAATAAGAACTGTCACAAACTCGGGCTGAGAGTCAGCATACGCAGATGCTGTTTCAGAGTTGTTTTCATTTGTTCTGTTGTTTTCCCAGCTACCGACACACACCAATTAGTATTTTCTTACTCACATAAAATCTTTAGGAAGCCTGTATTCATTTTGCACGTTCAGATTGTGGTTGGTTGTTAGCTCATTGCCTGCCCTCGAAATGTTTGTGTACTAACATAATTTTGCTCTTATGATCTGGGTACCACACCTAGTGCCACCAGGTAAACATTTGGGGTGGAACTGGTGGCATGCTGCAAAATCAGCCTTGCACATTAGAGCATAACCACTACACATCATTCATTCTGGTTAGATATAGTGATAACTCTCACCATGACAATTTTTCTCTAATGAATAGATAAAGTTAGGTCAGTATTAAGGAATTGGTTTTCCCCATTCAGTAGTAAAAGCAAGATAATCTATTTAGGCAGCATTATTTAGTCTATGTTTCATGGTCAAAAAATATGAATAGCAAGAAGAACAAAGACGGAAAAGATTAAATGTAGATGAAAGAAGTTAGAGAAGGTTGTTGGATGTTCATTCATGAATTATTAGAAATTTCAATTTTCCTTCAAGATGAAATAGAATCCAAAATAAAACTCTGTTTCTAGTAAGAAAGGAGTGCTATGGAGTTTGACTTTTGCTTTTAAAAACATTAGAGATTTGGAAACAATTTTGGAAAAGCCAAATACAGTGCTATACTTCAAATTAGTGATTGGGAAAAAAAAATTCTGTAGAAATCATTCTTATGAACAGAAGATAAAAAAAGAGGAAAGTATATCAAAAGAAGGAGTAGGCAATAAGATAAAATATATCTGCTTCAAAATGGTTTCTGCAAATGTAATTAAAAGAGAATGCAAGTTGTTTCCCACAGTGGATTGCCTTTTTTGAACAAAGAGGATTTAATGCATTTAATGATACAAGATACTACAGCACCAACTGTCTGAAAAATACCAAGAGGAAACATGAAAAATAGGATCTGAAACTACTAAGTATGTGAACAGTGAAAAGGTGAATAATAAACCAGAAGAGTAATGCTTTGGGAATAAGAACAGATGATACAAAGGAAGGAGCTTACATTTTAAATGAGATTTTAATGTTCCTGTTGAAAAATGCTGTTCTTGATAGCAATCTTGCTTTATAGTGGTGTCATGCCAAGCTCTACACTGAAATGTAAGTATTTTATATTGATTATTAAAATAATATCATTAATTTCATTTACATCAATTATTTGTTTTGGCAATCTACTTCCAATCTTTAGAAACTGTTTTATAAATTACTCAACACCACATACTTCATGCAAATGTGTGCTGAATCTAAACTCAAGTGCTTAAAAAAATCCACAAAATATACATACAAATATGCATATAAATAAAGTAAATGGAAATATTAACTTTAGGAACAAGAAAGTGTAACAAATTATGTTTAAGTCAAACAATGTGAGCTGTTCTTAACTTTGTGAATAGTTTTCTTCCAGGCTGAAATGTTCTGTACAAAAATGTAATTATTTATGGTTCATTCCAATTTCGTTCTTCAGTTGATGAGTTTCAGAATTTTGAACATAAGGAATATGATTGTTGTTAAAAGTCAAGAGCTATTTTGTTTAGCACCATTGAAGTCAATTGAGATGAGAGTAAAACACAAAGAAATAAATAATCTGAAACATGTTACACAATGAAAAACTCTTAATGAAATATAGATTCACTATAATCTTCTTAAAAACAAGGCATATGATTCTTGTACTTTACTGTAGTAATTCAGTTTAAAAAAATCCCACTTTTGCTGTAGCCTGTGACATTTTGGCCAGGATGTAAATAAAAGATCCTTTAAGCAACTATTATTAAACATATATTAAAAACTATTTTTAAGTGACACAATTTCTTGAGAACATGTTAAGTCATCATTTCCCATAAAAATAAATGTCTCTACATTGTTATTATGTCAGACAAGGCACAGTTTTGGAGGTCAGTTCATGAAACTCCAGAATGTGAAGTGCAGATGTCAGTTATTTTGCCTTAGTGAATGAGCTCCTATTTCATTTTACACTTTTAGAAATTAACTTACCACAAGCTACTATCTGTAGCCCTTCCTTGTGGAGTTCTTAGACGTCTGCAGAGAAGCAATCTCTTGGAAGGCTTGATACAAAGGCCTGGGAAAGGTAAAGACACTTCCTGATGTCAGTATACTTTGGATCAAGAAATAGGTTTTTGAAACACCCCAGTCAAACAGATTCATGTATGAATTTTTTAATTTTATTTTTGTTTTTACAGTAACATTTTCCTCTCCCTTTCTGAAAATGCACAGTTCTATGTGAAGGAAAAAGCAGTCATGCAACACATTTCTCCAGAGTTACAAATATAAAGGTTAAGGCTGCAAGGAAAATCATAAACGTATTAAAATCCTTTTTCTTCCTGAACATGACATAAAATGCAGTCATTCTCCACCTTTATCTGAAAAATGAAGTCTTCCTTTCACCACTTTATGTTTTAAAACTGTTTTGAGAGAATAAAATAGAAACTAAAGTTCATGTGTCATGTTACATGTTTACCACTACAAATATCTTAGCCTGCCTTTCTAAATTGCATAGCCTTGCACAATTCAGATTTTTTCAAATAAAAATAAAATATTTCATCTTTCTGATTTAGGATTTAGAAGCCTCCCATGGACAGGTTCCTGTATTTTCCCTTTGAGAAAATCAATTTCAAGTTCATAACAATGTATAAGAATCTGGCTCAAATGCATTTTTATTTCAAGTAACTTGTATCAGCAGTTTTAAGTTACAGCTTCCCCTCACTCTTCCCTTGTCAGCACACAGAAGACTCAAATGAATCAAAAAAAAAAAAAATTCTTGGCGTGTCTTGAAAGCATTACACATAGCTTCAGACAATATTTTCTAATAGACAAACAGACAAATAAATAATATAGGAAATTATAATATTTTAAATAGCGATACTTGAAAGGAGGCTGCAGGGGCAAGAAAAAAGGCTATGCTTGGTGCGAAGGAGGCTGTGAGAGACAGATTTTTTATTTTACGAGCTGGGACATGGTGAGGGCTCAACTACCTCCAGTGTAATTTGAGTTGTCCACAAGGAGTCCAGCAGGCAGGCAGTGGCCAGACCTCTGTTCACTCTCCACTGCTTCCCGACACATTCTTCTACCTTGTCTAAGGCGGAGCGGAAAAGACACCTACAATCAATAACATCAGCTTTCTTTTGCCATTAGAAACCTCCATTTTGGCAAGGAAAAATTCTACTTGTCTCTTTGTGGTGGTTTTGTAGCCATAGTGTTTTTTTTAATATATCAAGTCTTTTTTTCTATAGCAAGAAGTTTCAGTAATTATAACAGAATCTGTATAATCTCTTTCCCGCAGATGAGGCAATTCAAAGGGACAATTTTAAGCTTACACTTAGCAAAGAAGCTCTACCCAAAATAGTAATTCAATGGACTAAAGTACAAGAGAGGAGAATGCACATAAGAAGTCGCTGAGTGTGCCCAGACTCCCACTGAATAAATTACAAGATAAATTAATGAAAGGATCTAGAGAAGCACAAGAGAGAGAGGGAGATTTAGAAGCTTCGGCAGGAAGACGGTAGATTAAAACAGCAGTTTACATTTGCAGGAACTCAGGACCAGTTCTGAATTTCAGAATTAAGACACACAGAAAAAAACAGACATGGAATTTCAGAAAAATTACAAAGGTAAAATATATATTCTATACAAATGTCTGAAATTCTAAGTGAAATTCCTATTTTTTTGCTTGGAAAAAATCTCTTTTTATACCTATGTTCCTATCCAAATGTGAATGTGCATCATTAATAACTTCTACTTTGGTAACAGTACTGCCAGCAGCAGGATGGCAGGTTGAAGTACAAAAAAGTATTTTTCACTGTATATCTACATTTTTTTTTTAATTAATTAGATTTTTAAAGCAAGCCTTTTGCTATTTTTTTGAGAAAAGATAAACAAATATCGGTGAACTGTTGTGTTCCTACACAAGACCCTTTCTTAAAGGGAAAGACACTACATCAAGTTTCCTCCTGAACCTGTGAGGGTCAATAAGAATCAGCAATTACCAAGTTAAAATAAACTTAGAGTAAAACTAAACTCAGAGTCACTCTTCTCTTTCCCTCTGTTGTCAAATGAAATTCGCAGTCTACCAGACTGTAGCTACAAGATAAAGACAAATTCATTTAAAATGAAACACAGCTCACTGGGGCTTTTCCTATTCTTTGGAATAGAAGTCACTTCTATTATAACTTAGGCAATAGCCTTAGATTTAAAAAAGAGTTCCTATTAAATAAAATCTTAAAAGAGCATAAAAGGTTAAATACCTTCAATGAATTGCTGTTGTTTTTTAAAGTTGATATTTTTTTTCCTCTCTTAAGAGTGTCTTTAGACTGAACTGTATAAGGGTCTTTGCAGCCCCAGAACTATGCAGTAACAGCACATTACCCAGAAGCCAGGTTTAACATTATAATTCTTTCATTTTTTTAAGATTTTGTTTGGAGTTCTGAGTGAGCCCTGTTCTAACTTCTGTAAATGGTGAACAATTTAGAGCACTTGAAAGGATCACAAACTGTGTCTAAAAAGTCATTTGGAGTTGGGTGGGTCAGGAAGTTTCAAACCCTATTTCTTTCCCCTTTCTTTCTCCTCCACCCCAACTATAAGTTCCTTTTTTCTCTCTGGAGGAAACCTCACCATCTCTTTGCTGTTACAAATGATCATTGGGATAATTAAGATTACTTTATTTCATTAGAAATGTCCATGGTCTGAAGATTCTTTCATAGATTTATTCATTAAATAATGTTTGTGGAAAATTTTCCTTCTAAAAAATCACATAAAGAAATCCTAGTTGGGAGGTTTTAATCTTTCAATGCTGCTTTGTAACTGTCAGATTTTCCAGGTGAATGAAGCAACAGAAAGGTTACAAGGCTGTGCTGCTAACGCTAAGTGCTGATGACCAGACACATCAAGGATTTTATTTATTTTCTCCTTCAAAAAGAGTTCCATGTAACTTTGACTGCTGACATGTGTGTGGTAACACTGACAGGAAAAGAAGCAGAAAATAGAGATATCTAATTATAGCCTATGAGTTCTTTTGCAGACACAACTTTTATGTATGTATTGGAAGCCATCGTAAAACCTAGCACAGAGAATACTGGTAGAAGGGATACACTTAAAATTTTTCAACAGTTTGCCTTAAAAAACTGACATGTACAAAAATATGAGTCAATCCTGCCATGAAATCAATGGGTTTATCACTGGTGTAACTCAATATGTAGCTTGGCTTCTACATTAGCTTGATGAGTTTCCAACTCCAGTTGTTTAAAGCTAAAGTTTGTTGAAGTTTGCTGAAATTTGAAATGTCATCAGAAAGGTCATTCTGAATTCAACGTTAGATAATCAGCAACCCTGACCATGTTTTATACTACAAAAGATATTGAAAAGGGCACTGCCAGACAATAGATGAAATGCAGGGTAATTTTGAAAGAGAGACTCAAGGAATGACACTGAAAGTAAACTGTTCTTTTAGAAACTGGAAGCACCTGCCTTCCAGCTCTAGTGATGCAGACTATAAAGAATGAGGATACATTGCAACTGTCTGCACTTAATTTGTACATCCTAATCAAGAAGGATAAGTGCACTTCCTTATGGTGATCAGTTCTGTCAGTCAGATGCTGGCAAGGACTTCGGACATCAAGCTGTGTTCCTCTCTATCCTACATACAGGATGAGTATTCAGCAATATATGTATAAAATTCCCCAACTATGAAAACATAGTATTTGCTTTCTGACAGAGACTTTATGAATCCTATTCTTATCATTTATTCTTGATAGGAAAATAAATTAAAAAAAAAAAAAATACAAACTTGCCAGAGGTGGTTTTGTTTCCTAAAAATACCCCACATACATTTAAGCATAGTCACTCCTATATTATATAGACATAGCTTTGAAGAAAGTCCTTGTTGGTGTGAATATGCACACACAACAGTGAATACTGTTCCACTACACATCCTCATTAGGAGAGAATTTCTCTAACTGTGACCGGTGTGATTTAGTAGACTAGAATTTCCTTTAGAAAATTTAATTGTCTACAATTGAGTAATACTGGGAGAACAGGCCAACAGAAACCATATTATTTTAATGACTGTGCTACTAAGGCATACATTACCATTATGTCCATTTAATTAGCATAGATGTTAATCACTTGGTATAAGTTGAACAGGATTTAGGGATTTCTAATGTCTTTTTAAATGTCAAAGATCTCAATATTATATACTATATCTAAGTGGATAAAACTTCTTGGCATAAGTGATATTTGGAAGTATTATTTCTTTGGCTTTATGAATTAGTTAAAATAATGTTGCAAACAAATCTTATTCATTTGATTGCTTGTGTGTAACATTTGTAACAGAAACATTGAGAGAGACATGCCTCTTCAGCAGCCTTTTGCCAAAAATAAAAGGCTTTTCCAATTACTTTTTAAAAATGACAAATTCTCTTGAAACTACCCCAGCTGCCCATTGACGACTATGAGAATGAGCAATTCTGCCAAATGGGACTGACATTTTTGAGCAGGAAGGACAGACAAAAAAAAAAAAACAAAACCAAAAACCAATCTCCCCCTCCCAACCCTATGTCCCTATGTCGTTAACTGCAATAATAACATTATAAACATTTTCATATACAAATTTAGATCCCAGGATTGTTTCTGTTGTCCTTCAAATGCAAATTCTGACAATATGTAGTATATTACCAGGACCTACATGATCTTTCCAACAAGGATTTTTATGAGACAGTAACACTATGGCAAGAAAATATGTGTTGAAATATTCACAAATCTGACCAGGTATCGTAGTTGCCAGAGGTTTGAATCATTAATTAAAACATATATTTTGATGCAATTATATACATTAATGTAATCATATAAAGCAATTAAAATAATCACATTCACAAAGTAAAAGCAAATACTTATGTTGGATTCAGTATCAATTACTGTATCTTAAATAGTCATTTATGTGTTTGTGTAGTTTTTAAGAGATAGTAATATCATATATTTTTATTAATTCACATTCACTTTAAATAAATATAAAGCAATTTAAAAAATGTAGTTGAAAAACAGTCTTTTATTTTCTGCATAAAGTATCATAGTTTCCCAAATGCAAATTGGAAAATTCTTGCTTCTTTCTGTTTTGTAGGTGCAAAATGATACTATATGGATACTCCACAGTGAGGCAGATATCCAGCAGTTATTTTTGCATAAATGGACATGATACTCAGAACAGGTAGTAGTATGCACAGATGATGTTCTTATTGTGTGTAATAATCCCTAATTTGGTGAGACACATGAGCAATCTGCATTTATGACTTAGAAAGTGTAAGCAAATAAATGTGTACATTTAAAAATAAAAATAACTGTTACTACTAAAAAATACTTTTTTGAACAGACAGAAACATCATTAAAGGTTGTGAGTTTCAAATACTTCTTACAAATGAAAAGGAGACTTAAAGGCAGCAACTATCTTCAAATTAAAAGAAGAAAAGTGGTGTAAAACCTGCTGGGACACAAAATCCCTTGCAACTTTTTCTATTACGTTACTTTGCTTTCTACTATAAATTTAAATGCATTATTTTTCTCCAATTATGCAAAAGTTTCTCATGCAAGATTGCCATGCATGGATCACCTGCTGAGGAAGGCTTTAGCATATGAAGTGGAGCAAGAAGACAAGTTGTGTGAATGGCATTCATATAACAAAAATCTGCCTTCAAGAAAATTACTGTATCATACAGTCATATGCAAAGCCTGAAATTAACCATCAGTAGAAATTCTCCTTTGTACAGAACAAAAACATTCTGTACTTCTCTGAAGCAAAGAGAGATTCGTTGAATGATCAGAGACCCAGGCCTAAATAAAATGATCAGGAAAGTAGTAGTTTCACTGCAGTGGGTATTCAGTGACAGGTAATAGGAGACAGACGGCTCTGCAACTTTCAGTCCAAAGGAGAACATCAAGAGGAGAGGTGTACAGAACCACTGGAGACAGAAGACAACTTTGAGAAATGCTCTTGCATCCACTCAAAGAAAGAGAAAACATCAAGAGGATGAAACATGCAGGTTACTGTGTCAACTATCATAATCAATGCCTACCTCATCCAGGAAAAGCGTGTATGTGCACAGATGAATGGTACAGGTTTCACACAACACTCTGAGGGAGAAGTTCAGCCCCGTGTGATTTGGAGGAACTCAGGCAGACAGAGAGGGTCAAGGAGACCCCTTCAGCCTCAGCCTGAGCAGTGTCCAGGCAGCAGAGCTGATCAGGTTCAACTGGGAGATGAAGTCCTGCTCAGGAAGGGAGGGGAGAAGTGAAGAGGTTCAGAGGAGAGTTCAGAAACATCAGAGGCTAGCTGAGGGGACACTAACACAAGGCACAGAAGTATCTGTTGGATAACATCCAGCATGGAGAATACCATACTGGAAGTAGAAAAAAGGTTGCATTGGTGGAAGACACCTTTCTCAAGCAAACAGGCATCTGAGTTTCTGAGCCCAGAGAGGAAAATATACCTAACAGGCAAGGAGAGTCCTGTAATTTTTTTTTTCCATGTACATTAATGAAATAGGCAAGAGACTAATTTTAGATACAAAATATAGAGTTCAAGAAAAGACAACTGGGGTCACTGATAGCATCTCTGAAGTGTTGCTAGTATCCACACATGTCCGGGAACAGCAATGGAAATACAGTTTCAGAACTTGTAAAAGGAGAGTTATTCAATTTTTCAGGAACTGAGGGCACTTCTGGATGTAAGGAAAGGACCTGATCTCATCTGTAAGGAACTAAGGAGCTGATGATCAAAATAAACAGGGCTGACAGTGAACTTTACACTGAGGAGTGAGGGAAAGCTGACAGGCCCAGAAGTACACAGGGTTTAAGATAACATTGTAAAAATGAAGACACAAAAATTCTGTATTCTCAAGAGAAGGATAGGTCAGGAGATAGAAATAATCAAATATGGAAATAGGAAACAAACAGACTGCCATTTTAAAAGAGTGCCAAGAAATGTAACTAATCAATAATATGTCTACCTCTTTTTAAATGCTGGAAGCCTAAGAAATAAGATGGAGAAATTGGAATGTGTGATCTAAATTAAGATATTAATATACCAGACATGTCAGAAGCTCATGGAAGTCAGGCAGTCAATGTAACAGTATGAGAGCAGAATATAAAATATACAGGAAAGACAGAGTCACCTGAACGGTAGGAACAGTAATCCTCTGTCTTAAAGAAAATTTAGTATCAAATTAACAAATTAACCAACTGCTCAATTAACACAAAATCTGTTTGTGGTTTAAAACTCCAAGCCCACCTTTGAAAAAAGTGATATGGGGTTAATATCATCAATGATATATGCTATGTACTTAGAGAAATCAGTGAGGCACTAAGGGAGGTAAATTCTGCCAAGTAATTTCCACTGTTCTATAATCTGGACAAATGTTACATCAGGACACCAACATGCAGAGGTAAAACTTGTAAATGTTATCAATGATTGTATCAAAGAAGATCTGGTTAGTGAGTCTTGACTTGGGTCTATGTGATGTGTGGGATCTAGTCGAAAACCTCACAGCACTTTCAGATCTGATTCAAAAGTGTTAGCTTTGGAACAGTGATCACAAAATCTTACACACAGCAGATTCAAAGAGCAGATAAAAAGTGTGCTAATCTTCAAAAAGGGAAACCATGGACAGTAAGGAAGCTTATAAAAGTTAGGTTAAGAGGGAGTTAGAATTAAATCCTTAGAAGCAGTGTAGACACTACTGGACACCATGCGGAAGCACAGTGTGTGTGCACTCCACTTATTAGAAAAAGGTTTCAGTAAAGGCTAAATGAAGGAGAATATCAGGATTATGAAAACTGCAGGATCAAAGTGCTGCAGTTGTATGAGAATGAAGATAACAGAAGATCATGAAATGCAGCAAAGGAAATTTAAAACCATGGTGAGGCTGATTAAAAGATAATTTAGGAAGTAACTATTCTAAAGGAATCAAAATTAATCCTTTTAATACATCACAAATAAAAAACTAGTCAGGGAACCTGTAGGGCCAGCTGGCAATCGGGATATAAAAACACACTCAGAAAACAAAACCATTGTAGGAAAACTAAATTAATTCTTTACAGTGATATTAAATGTGAAAGCTTTTAGGGAGATTCTGATACTGGTCCCTTTTGTTTTCACATGAAAGGTGGAAACTAGAGGAGAAAAACAGGAAAATAAGCAGAGATCTGCTTAAAGCTGAAATAGCTGTGGAATGTGTTACAGTTCAAATAAACAGAATGGGCATTAACAAATACCCAGAGCTGAATGTAACTCAAGGATAAATGAACTGACTTACTAATGCAACTATGTAACCTCTCACTTACAGACCCAGAAATTCCCACTCTGAAAATTGACAGACTTTGGGATAATTTAGGTATATATACTCTTTCCTGTTCATACTCCAGCTGCTTATGGCCTCTATTGGAATCAGTGTTTGCCTCTGGAGATTGTGTTTTGAACTGTGGTGGCAAGTTCTAGTGTCTACTGTTTGACCAGACTGAGGAACATTAAATCTACTGTAAGAACTGACTGTGACAGTATCCTGTCCACAAACTGTTCACCATTTCTGCTTCTGAACAACAGAGATCAAGCAGAACAGCTATTTGTTTTCCTGACTTCAACCTCAAGGATAAAACTGCACAGCTTTCAGAAGCTGTATATGATACCCTGACTATTAGCCATGCAGTCTGATTTCTTACCATTAAATACGATTTAAATAGCTCACTGGCTTGCAGATAACTGTTCCACAATATGACCTTTATGATAGCAGTACTTGCACTTGATATTTTTACATTGTCCATTAACTATCTTTCATTTTCCAGCAACTGTAACTCAGAAACACTACTAAGTTATATAGCTGAATAAATACAGCTATTATTTCAGTAAAAAATTTAGAATGCTGGAATTTAAGAGAAGAAATATCAGAAAGATATTGACATTAATGGAAATAACTGGTTGAGATAATTAAATGGCTGGAATGGATTTTGAATAAAATAGGGGACTTAACAGAATATATTTGTTCTGTTTCAAGACAATGCTATTTAGCTATTTAAAAGCAATATTGAGCTATGTAAATAGCAATATTATCTATTTAAAAGCAATAAAATATTTAAGAACAATCAGATGTTGTACCAACTGAAGTTCTGCTGGGACATAGTGTATTTTCTATTACACAGAAGTTAGTGAATGACAGAATTAAGTATATATAATTTCAAAGATACAAGGATGAAACCAAGCAGAAATGCTCTAAAATCTCATTGAGAAAGTAAAACTGTCGGTGAGTATAGTATTGGTCTGGAAGTGAATGGAAATAATACAAGATTATTTAAATACACAGAATGGAAGAGTTCAACAAGGAAAGCAGCTGAACTATAAGGAGAAGATGATAGAAATTTATACATAAGAACAAGTCTTAGAAGACAAATTAAATTAATTTAATTCTTGTACTCTATATTCACAAGGAAACTTAAAAGGAAAATACAAAATATATAAAATGATCTTCAGTGAGTGAAAAACAAAGAAAGCTGATAGTTACCACAGCAGGTATCCATTTCCTTTTCTCTCCTCACTGTTAAAAATTTGTTAAGATCTCAGAGTAGGTGGATTGCATGAGATTGTTCCAATGTCATGCTACATATTAATTCCAGCAAAGATCTAACATCTTCAGATATTAGAGACCAAGTTTAATTGGATACAATTCACATTCTCAGTTACTGAGTGAAGAGATGAGGAATACGAGTGTAGCACTATCATGCAATTAAAATAATGTTTCTAACCTGAATGAATTTAAAGCCAATTAAAAGTGATTTAGATTAAAAATGCCACTATTGTCTCACCCCTTTTCTTTCCCTCTCTTGGAGTATACAGAACACTAAAAAAGGTATCCATTCCACAGTTCATTTAATGATCCTTTTTGTATAGATCACCAGTGATTTACAGTGAGGTTTCTGGAATTGATTACTTGTGGTAAGCATCCTTAATAATACTGTCAGATGCTTGGAAAAAGAATTTCTACATTGTTTCAAATGTGATTATATTAGATTAAGAACAACTTTAGATTTCATAGAAAGAGTCTGAATTCAAACTAATTATTTCAGATATAAATCTAGAAAAAATGCCTTAAAAGCACATTAAGACTAAATATGCTGTTTCATAAATAACAGCAAACAACATTTCACAAATATGAAACAAAGTAGGAGAGTCATCATCTTAGTAAAAGTTACAAAGAGAATCTTGTTAGACCCAGAATATTGTCTTGTATAAACAGTAAACACAGAATATCTCTGTAATGTGCAAAGTAGAATGCAAATACATAGCTATTTTATCTATTTTGGTATTTCCATATACAGATTTCTATGTAATAGAGGATGTTCCAAGCACTTACTTAAATTTTACCTTGAATTCTTAATAGGTAATACTATTAGACTATGGCACACTGAATTTTAAATCCAAAATCGGTAAGTCATAAAATTTAAGCCTACCCCTTCTTATATTAACATTTCTCTTAAAAGACTACCTTTTTATTTCTAATTTGGATTCCTCATGGCAACAGAGGTCAGCAGAGGTAGGTTAGCACAGACCCAGTGGAAACAGAACACCAAAGCCTGCCAGAAAATATCTTCTTAATTGTTATTTCTGCTGATAGACTTCAGACTGAACAGTTCAGCAGTATAGAAAGAGGAAATGTCTAATTCAGGAACTTCTAAACAATTTAAGAACCTTACAGAATTCACACCCAAGCTTCTGACAGAAACTCAAAGATGGGTTCAGTAATAAGAGTCACTTCTTTCTCTCCTCTTCTTACTTTTCCTCATACACAGGTACGTTAGTTTCCTTTAGGGTTTCTTTAATTATTACTATTTTACTTTTTCAGAAACCATGATGAGATGACAGATGGTTTTAACAAATGTATGTTTTGAGTTCTTTACCCTATCATATATTTTCACTTCTTTCTCTTTAGCTGCACAACACTCTATACCCAGCTACTCATTACAGCCTTGTAATCCCATTTTCTTCTACTACCCCACCTGAATACTGATTTCCAAAAGAAGAATGTATTGTCCATTGTCTTTTAAAACTTTTCGATTCTTCTCATTTTAGTTATTGATTATAAAACAACATTGGTCAAACAGCTAATCAAGGAAAGCAAGATTATGCATATTCATACTACATCTCAGTGAAGACAATAAATGAAACATTATTACAGAATCACTCAACAGATTTGAAGTGATTACATCTCTTACAACACTATGTCTAAGGAGCAGCAATTATCCAGTTATGATTGCTGTAAGAACACAGCAGAAAGTATAAAAGATACAATATGTTCACTCTGAGGTAAGCACAGCTTTCTTGCTAGCATACAGAGCGCAGAACAAAGTATCTGAAAAAATGCAGACTGGCACAGCCCAATGCAGCAGCACATCTAAGCCAGCTCTGTGGCAAACAGAATTTAACAGAAACCTGACATGTTAAAAAAGGAGTGGATGTATGTGATCCAGTCATCATGCCAATGTAGTTTGAATAGTGTGCTTAAGTAAATTTTAAAAGCCATGGGAAGTATTATGCAGTTTATTTTTCAAGTAAAAAATAGATATGTGTGCTGGGTTTGTGTGTGTGGCAGGGTTTTTGGTAGTGGGGCAGAGGTCTATAGTGACGACTCCTGTGAGAGGCTTCTTGAAGCTCCCCGGGCTCCAAGTCAGACCCTCCTCTGGCCAAGGCTGAGCTAATTAGTGATGGTGGCTGCACCTCTGTGATAACAGATTTAAGAAGGGGAACCTGGGAGGAGCGGTTGTGAGGACGACACCTGTGCAAACACTGAGGTCCATGGAAGGAAGGAGGAACAGGGCAGATGGTGTGCTGGAGCAGAAACCCCCTTGCAGTCCATGGTGAGACAGCAGGGCCACCCCCTGCCACCCATGGAGGTCATCAGTGGAGCAGATGCCGACTTGCAGCTTGTGGTGGAGCCCACGCCTGAGCAGGTGGTTGCGACCAAAGAAGTCTTGGACTCAGAGAGAAGAAGAAGCCCTTGCTGTTGTAGTTCAGAACTGGGAGGACTGCAACAAGCAGGGGTGACGTGGCCCATGGGAAGGACTTATGTCGGAGAAAGTTCATGGAGTACTGCCACCCGTGAAAGGGACCCCATACTGGAGCAAGGGAAGAATGCATGCAGACCCCACTCCCTGAGGAGGAAGACACAGCAACACTGACTGCACCCCCAATTCCCTGCCCCTGCACCGCTTAACGAGGAAGAGGTAGAGAAATCAGGAGCAAAGCTGAGCCCTGGAAGAAGTGAGGGGTGAGGGGAAGGTATTTTTAAGATGTGGTAATGCTTCCACTGTCCTACTCAGTTTATTAAGTGTTGTTGTTAGTGTCTGAAATAAAATTATGTTCTTTTTCTTCCCCTAAAGAGTCTGTCTTTTGCCTGTGACCATAATTGGTGAGTCACCACTCCTTGTCCTTATCTGGATTCCTCAGACTAGTGCTTTATTTTCTCCTCCCATTCCTGAGGGGGAAGGGGTGAGTGAGCCGCTGCATGGTGCTCAGTTGCCCTCTGGACTCAAACCACAACAATATGAAGTAACTGTGTGCCATCTGCGTTTGCAGGCAGTTCATAAACAGTAGAATTATACATCTACTTTAATGAAGATTCATTCTTTTCTTCACAAAAACACATTGGTGGTTATATGACATCATCAAACTGAGGGAGGTTTAGATGTATTAAAACAGTATGATGCATTACAGCAGTATGTCATTAAGGAGACAGCATTTGATATTAAATACATCATCAAAGAACAATCTTTCTGATGATAAACTGCCAGCTGGCAGAAAGTGTGATCCGGTTAGGTTTCCTTTTAGAAACAGTTCAGGACTGTTTGTTTTCTACAAAAAAAATAAAAAAAAATAAAATAAAGCATAGGTGAGCAAAGAAATTAACTAAGGCTAACACATTATTCTTTCGAAGCAGCTTCTTTCCATAAATTGATGATTACTGGGATTATATCAAAGGAAGAAAGGTGAAAAAATTTCACAGCTGATTCTGGATCCAGAAGATGACTTCATTACACTGCATAACTTACGCATTATTTACACATAGTATAAATTACTGCAGAAGTAGTAACAGCTACTTCTCCAGATGTAGATTGGAGGACAACAGTAGTAGAGTTTTTGTTACCATACATAGATAATGTTCCAGTATCTATACCATAACTTTACATGTGAATCTGATCAGATCTGCACACAAATAACATGTGGGAGAATTTTCATGTTAATTTTGTTTAGTATATACAATCTATCCTTGATCTTTACACTTTTAAGATATGTGTACCCTTCACTTCCCTAATGGGTTGGGGGATTATTTTACATTTATTTCAGTAATGAAGTACATTTACTTAGGAAAATTAGTACTGTTCCATAACTCCCGCAACGATTTTAAAAAAAGTAGTAGCTAGCAGTTACACTGAATTACTTAAAACTATCATTAGCCACATCCCCATTTAATAAAAAATTAAATAATGATACTAAGTGTCATTACAACATTTATCTCCTCCAGACGTACATGTCCAAGATGGTGAGCTACACAGAATACCTGGAAGGTTCACAAATCTCATCTCTAACAGTTGATGGGAAAGAGTCACAAACTGCTTCAAAGGAGGATCAACTTTCAAAAACGCTCTGTTTCACAGAGAGCAAAGTTTGGTGTGAACATCTCTTTGGAGTCATAGCTGTGACAGTAAAGAATGCTGTAGAGGTAAGAGTGCAAAATCATTCAGCATACCAAAGCACACCAACTCAATTCACTCAATTCAAAAATAGTTCACATTATTCAGAAGCATGAAGGCAGTCTTCTTAAGGTGTCAGAGTCAGTAAGAGTGATCTATTACTGTCTCACAACAACTAACTAACAATCAAAATAAAGTCTTGAAATGCTTCTGCCATTTACAAGCTGAAAAAATTATATACTTCTGCTACTTTTGACAGGGAGAAGGTACCTCCTCCTATGTTATTAGGATTAATTAACTAGGAAAATTCAAATACAAACTAGTACCCTTGCATTCATCAGCCACCTTTCCAGTTTTGTCTTCCAACTGTGATGAACTTACCAAAAGAGAAGGCATAGACCCTTCTGACTAGCAAGAATCTCAGTCATGATTAAGGTTTGCATGTAAACAAGATTAACGTTCACAGTATCAAGCAAGAAATGTACAAGCTGAACACAGTAGTGCTATGCCTCAAAAAACACTTGCCTTTGTACTGACACTCAAAACATTTTTTCAGCTGTAGAAACTGGATGTCTGGACTAATGATACACAAAAAAAAAAAAAAAAAAAAAAAAAAAAAGAGAAAATAAGAATAATCACAAAATAATTTTAATTCATTTGTAGCTAACTTCCTAACTAGCATTTTCATTTTACCGCTCATACTTAATCCCTGAAAATTATTCTATAAAAACACAAACAGTGTTTACTATCCAGAACTGATAATTCACTCATATTTCAAGAGGAATCAAATAAATAAAACCTGGCTTGAATTGTGTACGAACAACTCTTACTCACAAAAAATATGAATCCTCTTAGTATTTGTACCTCAGTATACACACACTTTCTCAGATATTCTGGTTACCAACACACAAATAATTGTTTCTGTCTTTTAATCTAGTCAAAAGTAGCACCTACTGACCAGTCACTGATGAAAAAACAAGGCAATGAAGGAAGTGTTTTGGCATTTTTAAAGCCCCTGTTTGTAGGCAAACAACCATAGGAGAAAAAGCTGGGGAAAGCAAGATTTCATATGCAATAATGAGATGGTGTCCAGAAAGTGCTGGTTTATGAGATAAGTAATTGGAAAGTAACACTAGCAAGTTCTGGATTTGACCAAAAGAGAGCAAGGCTTACCACACCCCTTAAAGGTATCCAAGAGATAATACAAATCTAAAGGAAACATTTTATTTTCTTATAGATTTTAGATAAAGATTGACTTTATCTAAATATTGAAAATCATAGCAAATACAACAGATAACATCTAAAAGTTACTTTTGATTCCTTCAGTGCACAGTGTTTGTGAAAGAAACCAAAAAAAATGGTGAGAGAATAAGATGAAAACTGACATATATGGCTAATGCTGCAAGGTGGATAAATCTGCTTGACATGCTCCCTTCACAACACTGAAGTTATTTCTTGATGCACTGATGAACTCCTGATTTACCCAAAGACTAATAAAAAAAAAAATCTTTCTGATACTGGTTATACTATCATGTCACTTTATAGCCTCAGAATGCCCAGTGCATTTCAGATAACAAGCTCAACAACCTGCTCAGATAATTTTTTTGTTCTGGATGTCACATTTTGGCACCTTGTTAAATTTATATATAAAAATGCTGTGAACTAAAGACTTTTTACTATACAGTTTGAAAATTCAATTTGAATAATAGCAGCATACAAGTGTGTGTTTTCTTCTGTGTCACTGGCAGTTAGACAACATCATTCAACTCCTACAATTAACTAAAGTGACACTAAGATCTTTGCAACCATAACGGCAGCAATAGGATTTTATTAGAACAGAAATTTATAGATATTCAGTAACACCAGGTTTAGGATGCACTGTAATGATAATCACCTGCTACAATTTCAAAACACTGGCAACATTAAAAAAATAAAATCTAACAACACATGCCAGAAAAGGATCAAAATAAATTACATCCTCAAGGCTTATTTATTGCTGGAGTATTCTGCAGCAAGTAGGAGCTTTGGTTCATGACATAGCAGTTTCAATCCCCCAGTTAAAGAAACTTTTCCCCTGACCCTTTTAATACATAATGCTTCCTTACTAATATAATATTTAGCTCTGAAATTTGTTGAATTCACTGACATTTTTCATGGGATAAAGACTGTTCAGATAAATGAAAATTGAAAGTAGTCCCTTATTTTGTCAAACTGCAAGAGTACATTGGACTATTCTCTGAAATCCTAATTGATGAGTTTTCTTAACAGTCTGCAATTGTTTGTTTCTTAAATTCACACCAGGGACAAATGATGCATTGTTGATTAGACAATTTGTGCAGAATTGGAGAATTGAAGGAGAGCAGAACCATTTGTTCTGACATATTTTATACTGTGTGAATTTCAGATTTCTTCCAAATAAGCAATGTTAAAAAGGCTTGGGCGATATTACATCAGTAGTTACACTTAACAGTTCTTCGATAAATACCGTAGAGTCTACTGTCAACGTATTAAGTGCAAGGTCTTGTTGAGCTTGTTCCCTTCTCATGTTACTGCATGGATTTCCACACTGATCCAAAGCCTATGAATATAACACAAGCTTTTTTTTTACGTTCAGTGGGCTTGCTTAATGCCCTACAGTCGATGCTTGGTCATTTGCTTGAGCAGAACAGCAGTTCTATTAGCATCTACAACAACAATAGATACCAAATATAATCAATGTATTATTTTAAAAGGAATATTATGGCTTTGTATGTGTAATTGGATAACAGCTGTGTTAAATTAGGGACATTAATCAATCTCACAGTGCTAATACTAGGGAGGCTTGGAAAAACACATATGAATTGCACATTAAACCATTGTGCTGCCCTGTATATAAACTGCAGGACAGCCAATATGTCTAAAGAGTGTCACAGAATGTCTATCTTTTCTATGTTTTACCTATAGATGCTTGTAAAATATAATGATAACATGGTTGTACTGGAAAAAAAAAAGAACCATAAGAGAGGTGTAAGGAAATGTTTTTAAATCATCTTATAAAATATACCTGATACTGGAAAAAATACAGATATTAAATAAATACATATAAAGATTGAAAACATCAAACCAAGTATTTTTCTGTTCTTCACAGATATAGAAAAGCTATGAGAGGCAACAAACCTTGAAACTCAAGAATCTTAGATGGTTGCCTCAGCTACTGACATGAGCAATTTATGTTTAACTGAAGTATAAGTTGTCCTCAGCTGACTTATGTTCCAGGAAAAAAAATCAGTTTTGATTTGAAAACATCAAATGCAAGGTCCAATATTTTTCTTGGTAGTTTGTTCTGCTGCTTAAATGTTCTTCCATAAACAATGTCTACCATATGTTTGGGTGGCTCACCCATTAATAGCCATTCATTCTAGTGACATCTTTCTATGCTGGACTAAACAGCCCTTTAAAACTCAATATTCCCTCTACACTGGAAGAAATGCATAGTTATGACAATGTTTTTCTTACAGAGTAAAACCATATTCATCAGAATTTTGAATCATTTAGGAATAGTTTTCTGTATTTTTTCTACATATCTTTTGCCTGGAAACAGGAAGAAAAATCCATCATCCTCACATGATAAAAATATGACCACCAGAAAAGCAGAATATAATACTTGCTTGGAACTAGTATTTTTTATGCCCATTTTTACAATTTGGACATTTATTTCTGATAAGCAGCATAAACAACTATTGATGAAGTACTGAGGGTTTCATTTTTGGCATTCTTTTGGTTTGGTTTTATGTCATTCATATGCTAAGAGGTCCTCTTTTCTTTTACTTTTTTTCCCCCTTTTTATAGTCCCACCAACTTTGGTTATCCATATTAATTTCTTACAGCAAGTTTTATATAAATACATTTCCATCTAATACCTCTTTTTGCAATTTTCCTCTATTTCTTAGTTTTTATTTTTAATTTCACTGTTGGAAATTGAAACATTCAATGAATTAGCAGGGCCTCTTAGCAAAATTTTTCCTTGTTTATTATGCAGTCCTGACTTTTCAACAGTGAAATCCATCTTCTTAAAGAATTTCAAAATTCTATTGTGTCCAGATTTTCCCTTTCTGCTTCATAAATCTCTGCTTGTTGTGTCATAAACATGTTCATTACTAATTAAAAGATAATATTTCCGTAGTCTTGTTCTATATAAAGTGGCATTTGGAATTATTTTAATTCGGCAGTATTTTTTTAAAAATTCCACACAATATTGTGGAAGGTGATGCAGAAATACAAGTGAATTAGAGATATATTATTACTCTCACCATTTAATTGTTAGTGATACATCTCCAGTTCCCAGGATAGTTCAAAAGCAGCAATCACATCCATCATACTTCTTAGTCATAATGGACATCACAGGGGAAAATTCACAGTGTATTCTATTTATTCTGTAGAATCAAAAAAATTTTTGAAAATTAAAAATATCAAGTACAGAAGTTCTTCCAATTATCATCTTCAGACCAGCAAGGAAATAAAACACCTTAAATGAATTTTGAAAGACTCTTAGCTAACTGTTGACCTAGAACATCCCTGACATAATTTACAAGAGGTTTCTGCACATCTACTACATAGCTTGGAAGATATAAAAAATTTAGATGTTTCTTGAAGAATTATTATACAGGAATAGTATGTGTACCAGGTTAAATATTGATGCTTTTGAAAGAACAACACTGATAATGGGTATAAAATAATTCAACAAACCATCAGGTACAAGAATTAATCTGATAATTGCCAGATAAAAGTAAACAGCACAAAAGTTCACAACTGTGTGCCAGATATAAGGAACAGAAGAGTAATCCTGTTCAAGAAGTACATCAGAGTTTGACTGGTCTACTCCATAATGTGAAGGAGAAAGGAGGATAAATTTTCTACACTTAAAACATGAAGTTATTAAAACCAAACTCTTTTACAGAAATCTACCACAATTTCCAGTTTTTTAATCACAGCTTTGTATAGATACCTAAACAGGGTACACAGACCCTATCCTGTGCCCTGAAGGTTCTCTGCTTTAAAGAAAATGAGGTAAGATGGAACACCACTTGAGCGTCTTCTTTTAGAAGAACACTTCTAAAAGGACACATCTTCTTTAGAAGGTATTTGAGCTACACTTTAAAGAAAAAGAAAATACATTAAAATCAAGCTTTCTTTTGATGTCTTTGAAAATATTTTTATTTTTTTCATTTATTATAAATAAGAAACTGGGTTTTTAACATATATTGAAGTTAAACTAGATCTTCCAAAACCAGAATGGTTACATATATTTAACAAGTGAAGTTCACACGCTGACTCTAAAGCGATTTTCCTATTTAAGGACCCATCACATTTCTTTTATTTAGGTCATATAAATTGTGTAATTGTCCCTCTGAGTCATAGTTGGTCTTGCTTACACTGCCTATTCAACATTATTTCTTGTGAAATCAGCAAAATACTGATGGTAGATTGACTCCTGTATTCAGCTCATATGGTTTTGTAGTTTTACTACTGCTTCTAAGAAAAGCCTAATCAGTCAAAGTAGTTTCATAATGCTGAAGCTAAGTCTTGCGTAAGTTGTTAAGGTAAATATATTAACAAAACCCACTTTTTTGAATAATTTGTTCATTGCCAAAATTCCTTTGATAATTTTGCTCACAACTACAACAGTATGCTAAAGTTTCACATCATGATATGCATTTTTAAAAAGTAGTAAGACATTAGAAAGTTATAACATAATATGACATTGACATAAAGAATTAAATGACCTGAAAAGAAGGAAATTAAAAGAATGTAGCCACTTAGCCACATGATAGTCTTATCTATTCAGATACATAATCTGTATACATAGAAGAGTGATCCCCAAGTGCAAATGTACCCATGCAAGAGTGAACAATAGGATACATTTCTCACATTTCTAGAAAACAAAAGGATTCTATCAAAAGAATCAGAAGTATGACATGTCCAAAAAGATTGTGGAGATCAGGAATGAACATAGGGTTACTGCCATCTAACACAGAGATCCAATGAATCTCCTGAGGACGGAGTGTTGTCTCATCGTCCCAGCCACCTCCAGGAAGCAAAGGAGCACCTCTGCCTTCACTGAGGTGCAGCATCCTATTACATTTCCCAGTTCCCTCTACCTCGGAGTATTGCACTGGTCTTCAAATCTGTAACTTGGCCACTGCACTGGATTGTGCAAATATTTTACATTGTCGAAATATTTGAGAAAGCAAGCAGCTGATTCAAATTTTGCTGAACTTGGGAGGGAGATATTTAGACTACAGTAAATAGATGTCAGCTCATCTCTCAACTGTATACCAGACACTGAATTTTCTTTGGTTTTCCTCCTAGCTCTTTATATGCTCTCTGTGTTTACATTGACTGATATGCACAGATATGCTGTAACTATATTTCACTGTAATATGTTGTTCCCAAGATAACAACAGTATTAAATACTACCTCCTAAGAAAATCAAATGTCTGAATCACCCTTGGAAACCATGTCTTATAGGGATAATAATGTTATTCATTTATTCACATTTTCCCTAAAGAATTCCCATTCTGCACACCTAAATATCCTGCAGATATGGCTCTCTGCAATACCTCAAGACAAGTTCATGAAAAATCCTCAGCCTGACTTTATCAGCTGAAATTCACAGCTCAGTTAATAGCTTATGAACAAGAGTCCAGTTTTAATAAGAAAACAATTCTGTATCACAGAGCTTTTATTTATTCTGATTGTGATTACGGAGAAGGTAATTTCTCAAAATGTCAGACAGTTTCTTATCAAAATGAGAATGACACAAGATTCACTCTTTCTTGTGCGACTTTGAACCTTAAACTAAATCACTAAATTCAGTAAATTAAAAGTAAATTGTGGTGAACACTTTGTATGAGTCTTGTTCCTTTGTTAAAACTTGCAATGTGGGTTGTCTACCACTCTTTGAAATAGTGAACTATTAGTAGAATAATTATGTGCAGACAAAATGCACCTAAAAATTAATCTCTCTCCTCTGCTTTGTCTTTTTAGCACCAGAAATTTCACATAACCAATAAAATCATCCACACAAACTACAGGGAATATTTTGCACTGCTAAAGTTATGAAATTATTTGATCAAATGATGAGTGATTATAGAATTCAGAGCCAGTGCTGATCATGGCAGACACTTTCATTTACAATGCTATCTTCAAATCTTCCTGGGTTCTTCTTGTCCAGTTAATACACTATGCCTAAGAAAATGAATCAAGTCGGGATGCCACATGTGATAAAGTATAAATTTAAAATTTTATGTAATATAATCCACAATGTTGCAGTTAAGGGAGAAACACTAGATGTTACTCACCAGTTGTGACATTCTTATTACATTTCTGCAGGCTGTGAACATGTCAGATTCAAGAAACACTCCTGACTGTTCAAAACTACAGTAGATTGCAGTTTCATTAATCATAATGACTTGTCATAATCATTTGGCTTAAATTAGGCTACTGATGAATACAGAACAAATTTACTTTCAAAAGGTGCTGGTAAACTGAAGTAAATAATGAGTTTAAGGCTCAAAATTAAACAACTCAGTTTAACATTACAAAAGGTGATAAAAAAATTGTAATGCTTTAAAATATTAGAATAAACTAACATACACTACTGTTCTCAGGAATATGTTCACTAGGAACCATATTTTCAAGAGAAACTGTGATAATAGAATTCAAGAGGGAAATATATTGGTTATTATTTTAACTAAAAGCAGAGCTAACATACATAACTGCTACTCTGAAAATTTAGCTGCAATTCCATTACCAGCTTCAGTTCCTATGTCTACAAGATTTGGTCTGCCAAATGTAATCACACACACATGTGCATGCATACATAATGAATTTTCAAGAAGATTGTAATTCAAAACCTATTAAATCAACTAATTTCAGATTTCACACATGCATTCTCCTTGGGAGCAAGACAACACAGACGAAATACTAGATTCAAAATAAGAAGATCAAAGACAGAATTATAAAGATGATTTTCTTAAAACTTCCTGTGTGAACACAGCTGTGACTGCCATAACTAAAAAGACCTTACAGAAGTATGTTTCACCTTAACATTATTCTTCATGCATTCAGACACATACCCCACTGAGATGTTGTATTTCCATTAACCAGTCCCAGAAAATAAAACACCCACAGCAATCAAACATATACAATGCTAAGAATAATATTTTTTTTGTAAAGGGAAATATACAATAGACATTTCAACATACCATGATCAGTAAATGGAAGACATTTCCTTCCATTAGGTATCTCTTGGCTACACCGAACTGCTGTTATTGTTACCTGTATCTGCGCAAAGGTAATGGCTTTCCTAGAAAAGTGGATTCAAAATATTATCTAAACAGGCAGCAGATGTTCAAAGTTAGTTTAAGTGAATGTTAAAGTGCAAAGCAGTGAAAACCAAAACTTGTTACACTCGTGTTATCTGCTAAAGAATTCTTAATTATTCCCAGCAGAATTCCCAGAGAGGTCTCAGACAGCAGACTCCCAGTTGACCAGAAAAAAAATTAAATCACTTAACAAACACATCAGAAAATTAAATAACATAATAATCTATATCTAATTCACTGCATTAAGAATTAGGACAATTCACTTCCTGAGATTCTAAAGAAAGCCAGTTGTAATGTTAGTGGGAGATTTTCCAGACTAAAAACTGTATAAGGATTGTGGAAATGGGATCAATGGGTCAGAAATATTGTTGTTTACTACATTTACTTGTCTATAATTTTCTCTCTTTTTCATACTTCACACCAGTGTTCAGTTCTCTTCCTGGGAGACATTTATTCATAAGTATAATCTTATAAAATGGAAAAAAATTACTCAGTCTACAAAGTCCATCCCTTTTGTTTTTCTTATCTTAGCTCTCCTGCTTTCATACCATGGTCATTTATCATTTCTTTGTTTGAAATTTATCTAGCACTTAACTTTCTGCATTCACCATAACAGGTTGGTATTTTGTAAAAAATGGGGTTTGTTCTTTGCATAACATAGTTTAGATTAAACTCTCTATTCCTCCAAAAATCATGTATTTTGTATTAGAACTTACTGTGACTTACTGTCTTTGTGAAAAACCTACCTGAATTGGTTCTATGTCTTTTGTCACATAAGAAATATTTGTTTGAAAGAAGGAGAAAAGACAATTGGTTCTTCTTATGAAGAGTTAGTGGTTAATAGGGCCATCATCGTTCAAAATGATGATGCCTATGTACTTGAACACTGGACTGAAAAAACAGCTAGTCAAGGCCCTGAAAGCACAGGCAACTATGTAAATCATTTTAAATGTTGAAGGGTCAACAAACATACAACGTATAACTTTTTCACACTGACATTAAATCCATGCACTACCTCAAGGGAGCTCTCTCTTCAGTAATCTTTAATTAACAACACGTGCCAGAGAAAATGATATGGCAGGAAGACGCTGCATTGAAGTAATACTATTCATTGCCTATAAGTGGGACTAATTATATTTGAATATGTACATTGGCTTGAATTTCGTACAGGACTGGGAAAATGTGGAAACAATATAGCTCTAGGTTTCCTCACTCCCATTCTCATCTCCCTAACTCTTCATCCTGCACTATGCACAGCATGGCCAGTTATTACAGTCACTGACAGTGGGACAGGAACAAAATTAGTTCTACCATTCATAGATTCAAAAGCTAAAGTCGGAGCACCGAAGAGGAAAACTATTTTTAACATCCAATAATACCCTTCAACAGGCCTGTTAGAGAAAACTTGTGATACCACTTCGATCAAGGTCTCAGGGTGCATATGTGATTTGTGCAATCCTGAACCAAACCAAGCATTTTAGAACTTTTTAACATACCTAACATATGATTCATTAAGGATATGACACATTACTACTTGGTTCCTCGCCCAATCGGTTAAAGACTTTGTCTCTAAAAAACACACAGAATTCTTAATAAGAAGATTATTCTACATTAAACATGTTGTATGTCTGTAGTATTTTCCTCTCCACTTGATATGAGTAACTATATTCCCACTACTTCATTATCCTTGTTAAATATGAAAAACATTTCAAAGAACCAATAAATTATTCTGTACTACTGTCCTGAAAATTTCTCTTCAACTCATGTTACTGTGAATTAACATGAAATTTAATTGGACCTCTGACTTTGTGATGTATATTTGTAAAGGTATGTTTCCTTTAAAGGCATTATTTTTCTCATAGAGTGGGAACAATTATGAAAGCATAATCTCAAGCATCTCATAAAATGTATTAAAACCATTTGGAAATATTTTTTATTCCATTTTGGCCACATTACATATATGTACAGAGATAAATATTCACAGCCAAGTAGAACCTGAGCAGGGAATTGAAAACATTTAATGGAAATATACTGTGATGGAAAACCTCTCACCTATAATAATATCAAAAAAAACCATAGATATAATTAAAATTAAAAACTTGCAAGTTTTTGAAGATGTTGCCTATATAATTGTTTCAAAAAAGTCCTCTAACCATCAGAGATGGCACCCTTCATGGTAAGGGTGCCCACAAGTGATATTAAGTTTGGTCCCTGTTAATCACATTAAGTGGGGCATCTACATAGTTTCAACACATATCTGAATATTTTCTTTCAAAATACAAATTAACTCAGTTGTTCCTTTCAAGTCCATACAGTTCACGGTTCTGCAATTGTTAATAATCAAAGCCTAAATTTCATCAAAGATGCCATTGTGACTTTAAAATCTCAAAACAATGAGGCTGGTTCAGCTGCTTATCTCAGCTATATAGACATGGACACCTACACTCGAAACACCCAACTATGGCTTTCAAAACTCATTTATTTCATGAATGTTTCATGTCAGGTAGCCTTCAGAATTTTACACCTTGTTAATCTTTTATGTGTTTATCTTTCTGTAATAAAAGATATCTCTTTGCTACAGTAATTTTTGCCACAAATGGTAGCAATCACTGAAAGCAACAGAGCCATGAGTACCCTGCTGTCTTAATTTATGTTACATTCTTTAAAACACTACTTAAATTATTTTCCTGTTTTCCTCCTACTCCCATTTTGTGATGGCTACTTAGCTCAAAATCAAATAAAATAAAATGAAGAGGGAAGAGACTTTCATATGTGAACTTCATTAGATACCTCAGAAAATAAAATATTCCCTATCAACAATCAGTTTTAGAGGGTTCTTGTGTCTCAGAGCTTTGGGGGACAGAAGACTCAGCCATTCTTTCAGAAGCCAGGAAGTTAGCAACTAACAGCACCTAACAGAATGACACTTTCAAAAGAGAGAAAGAAAAAAAAAAAAAAAAACAAAAAACAAAACACATAGCTCTTGGCCATCAATGTAGAAGCACACCTACTGTTAGTGTCTACTGAGAGAAAGAATGACTTATTTCATTGGCTGTATCCATAAACCAACCCCAAGAGAAATCTAGTATTAAACCAGTATTAAACCTGATATTAGCCAAAAGGCCAAACATCCCACTTCTAACATGAAAAATTAAGACTCTGGATTGTACCTGAAGTCCAAATCATGGTGGGGTCTGAAGAGGAAGACTTATTTATCAGATATACTGAATTATTAACTTCTCTGACAGAATGCTGAGCCAGCAAAGCAAATATACACAATGGGTTCATTCTTCCACCTATGTTGTAACATGATGGCGACATCTACAGACCTAAAATTTCTACAGCAACATATCCTCCCCTCTGTCACGTACACCCCTCCATAAATAAAATATTTTAGTAAGTAATATTGGTTTTCCCAGCTTTCCATACAGAAGAACTATTAACAATAAGAACATTAAACTATACCTAAATGGATATTTGTAGCCTCTAAGAAAAACATCAAAATCAAAAATATCAGATGTGTTAGTGTAATTTTTCTCTTGGTACACGTTAACTGGAGTAAAGTAATTCTTCATACAATATCGTCTCCATACTGTAAAAAAAATTAATATTCTAGTATCTTGGTAGATTCTTTAGCTGGTGTAAATCAGAATATTTAAATACATTCCAATAATACTGCACAATTATGTTACAATACAAATTTTCACACATTCCATAATTAAAATTTAATTCTCTTGTGCTCTGACCTTCAAACACTCACTGGGACTGCTATTTGCTTTCAAGATTGGTTCGTTAAAAATATAAGAAATTTCACCATGAAAACTGCATTATTTCTTTACTTTAGGCGCATGCAACCTTTTCTTACTGAAGTTATGATTATGTCAGTGCATGTATATACTGAAAACTAATTTTGTTTCATAATTTAATTTTTTTTTTCTAATTTTGTATGGAAAGATCTGGTCACTACCTCCTTCTGCTCTCTGAACTGGAGTAAAGTCCTCTGTTCCATAATTCTTGCAAGCTATTCTGGATCTGCATTCTGGTATTCACTTAACAGATTCACCAGTTACCAATTTTATAAAGCATAGACCAGTGTACTTGCCTCTGTTTTACAATGGTAATACCTCTGCCCATGTTTATGTGGTGACATTATGCGATTAAAAATCAGAAAAAAACACAGAGTGTTTAAAAATTAGTTATCTCATTCTTGAAACTTTTTGTTCCACATCACAAAGTAGTTATTTGTGAGCAGGGAGGTTTGTTTGCCTTAATGTATTTGGGTTTGCTTTTACAATTGATCCAATCTCTACACTGAGAAACCTGGTACCGATCAGAGACAAAAACTCTCTGTATAATGTAATTAATGTTATGTACTCCCAAGTCAAGGACCCTAAGAAAAATGTGTATACATTCATTTAGATACCGCAGGAGTAAACCTAGCAATTTATCTTTCACCTAATCTCCTGAAAGCATGAGAATAAAGTCAAAAAGAAAGCTTTACACAGCAGTCAGAACACAGTAACCAGGGTCAAAGAGTTCTTGAGTTTAGTGTGAAGCAGATAGAAGAAATGGTTCCCTTTATCTCATCCATTAGAAAAATCTAATGTCTGCAAATACTCCTTCCTCCTGCACTCATACATCTGTGGATATTGTTCCCGAGGAATGCTGTTCTACAGGGCTCTCCCCAGAAAACGCCTGAACAGCCCAAAGGGGGAACCATTTGGTGGCAAAAGCAGGGCAGTCAGAGGAGCACCAGTGCAAACAGCTCACAAACCCCTGTCCTGCCAAGGAAAATGGTTGATAACTTTTCAAACCAGCAGAGAATTTATGACACGTGTAGTTTTAGTTTCAAGACAGATTTCAGTAATTAAACTTGGGTGCCTACATGTGCAGGTATCACCCCAACTACATCTAAGATCTAATATGACAAAGCACAATACAATGCATTCAGATACAGAGTATGATTTACAGTTACATTCCCACCAAAGTCTACTCAAGTTTATCTGTACAAGTTTAGATGATTCATCACAAGCTTAAGGTTTACAAAATGAGACAAGATTGGAACTGATTTAAAAAAAAACCTTAATTTCCATGGGAAAACTGAAAGAAGAATGGGAATTAAAGTGAAAAAGGTGGGAGTGAGAGGAAATTAAATAAGATTACAGAAAATAAAATACCATCCAAAATGCAGCCTCACAAGACAGGTGCATAATGTGCTGAACACTGTTCAGCTAAGTAAAGACAAAAGAGGAACTGTAAAGAAACCATAACAAAAATCCATCCTTAGCAGTTCTTTTTAGCTCTTTGGGTGAAAAATGCTAGTGTGTCCCACTTAAATAGGGAAGTGCTAAACAGGGAAGAACATGTAAGGTGCAAAATGCCTGTGAAAGATACAGATAGTAAGGATCAGAGATCAGAACTGACTGACTGTTGACCAAAAACAGAGCATCTGGTGCTACTATTATCCATGCTCATTCACAGACTGCATTTTTAATGCTTATCAATTTTTTAGCTTATCTTCTTTTTTTTTCTTCCTGCTGTTGTAAGCTTCATAAAAGATGGAGGAGCTAAAGAGGAGTAATTTTATTTGAATTACATTCAGCTGAGAAGTCACAGCAGTGTCAGTTTCTCATATCTTGCAAGGTATTTACCTTCCTGGTGTTTTGGGTTCATTTTTTCCCCTCCCTCCCTCTTAAGGATAGACTTAGAAAAACCTACTGCACTGACTATTTAAAGTAGAAAGCTTTTTTGATAACTTAACCATCATTATGCACCTTTCTGCTGTCATCTACATGATATTTGAGTTCTTTTTCTGATTTTATTGTTTTCCTAAACTTCTTGAGTGTCCTTGAAGGGAAGCCTTTCCTACTATGCACGAAGTGCCTAGATGATTGCATCAAGTATTCCAGCCCACCTTCAAATGAAAAAGCCTCAAGCTTCAGTAGTTTCACAGTGTTGTCCCCTGATAGACTGAAGGAGGAATTGGCATATCAGCCAAAATACTTTGTACAGAAAATCTTAATTCACTTCCTACTGGTATTTAGCCTAACTTCAATTAAAGTGCAAGGCCGTGGCCATCATGTTTAAGAACAGACTAGTCATTTTGAGCAATTCAGTGAGCAATATGAGGGTATGCAAGTGGATTTCACCTTCAGAGAATGCTGGACAGCCTTGTCAAACCTGGCTCTACAAGAGCTTTCAAGATGGACACCCAAAAAGTGCAAGTGTCTGGTAATCACACCACTTTCAAAAAGCCAAAGAGCAGTATTGGTTTAATAATTCTCAGGTCTTTTTGGGGGCTGGAGGAGGAGCACAAATTGACACTGTTTCTGTGACAGATAGACTTTAACTTAAGCATAGCTGATCTGCAGTGATTTTGTGTAATTTACAAGTGCATATTTCTTTCACATGTAAAAACGGATTTTTCAATATTTAAGAAATGTGATTGTGAAAAACATCTTCATAAACAGGATAAATAAAATACTTCCTGTCACTTACCTTTTTCTAGTAGTGCCTTCATTGCATACAATCACAAAACTGCATCAGATAAACCAGATTTTATTTTTATCCATGCTAAATATTTCTGCACATTGGCAAAGAAGGAAAACAAGAAAAAAAATATGTCATGTATTCTACATTTGCCACCAATTTCACTCTCAGCAGGGACAATTTCTATTGGCATTCAGAAAGTATTAACTACATTATAGAACTACAGAAAGGAGAGATCCAAAATTAACTGCATTCCAGTTCATAACAGTGATTTGTCAGCTGTATTTTTTTCTTTAAGCATACACTCAGGAATACAATAATGAGTCTGAACTATTATACCCAAGATTGAACAGGACATCTATGTAAATAAGATATACAGTTTATTGAATTATTTGCGTAAGAGTTATCCCATATTTTCTCAAGTCTCACTGAATCCTTATAGCATGAGCCAACATTTACAAGACTATAAAATCAAATTGACTGCATAGAAAATACATGTTCTCACAACCATCTACTCTTTGCACTACAACCCTATCCATCAAAAAACAATGAGAACCCACTGTACTGGGCACTGCATGCATAGTATGAAGTCTCTGAAAACAGAGCAATCCACCCCAAGGGAGTGAGTGAGTGATTGTGACACTGATTAAAGACATGAAGGACAAAATTTGGAGCCTTAAGATAGCGTTCCTCATGTAAACTAAATCTAAATACAGGAATAAAGTTTTGAATCTCTAATTTGTGGTGGGAAGAAGAGCATGTCTAGGTTCAGAAATTGCCTAAGCTTCCTGTTTGATAATTTATCTTTTGCATTACCATAGAAACAACCTTTCTGTGTACAACTACAGGGAGAAGAGAGGGCAACAGAGGTAGGGTTGAATGAGGACAAATGCATACTTTCTTATGTAGAGACACCTGAATAAATCATCTATGATTTCTGAGGCATGCTGCCATTCCGGTATCAAAATAACACTTTTCTACATTTTTTTACTAATAAAGTTTGTAAATACCAGGTCACCCATATGAATACAAATGCACACAACATTAAATACTTTTAAAAGCCTACTTGAAATGAAGTGTTGAAATGCTTAACATATCAAAGATACATGCCCACAAAAAGGTTAAAGATACTTGGTTTACTTTAAAGTTTTCAATGTCAAGTTGATAACAATTATGCAGTTGGGATAAGAAATGGAATTCCTGTCTCTTAGCCCAATGGCCACTCTGATAGACTTGTAAGACAAAGCTGATAAATAATTGATCTTTTGGGACCATACCTATACGTAAGATAGATATATAAGTCCTGTAATATCATCAGGCCTCTTCTTGCATCTCACTTCTGGTCACAGGTTTGGTCTTGTGCTTGCAGATACAGATTTTGTTATTTTGAGAATATGTCCCCTAAGTACCTTTGCTACAGACACACATTGTGGACTGTACCATGTTTACAGAGATATCTGTTCACACATAACAATACATGCATATATATTTTATCAGTTTGGTATCCAAACTGAAAAATAATAAAAATTAGCTCAGGTAAATCCAACATGAATAATTTTTAGAATTTTTTCTCCTCAAACCCAGTTATTTTTGATACTGAAAATAAAATTCTTATAAAATATGTCAAGATCCAATTTCAAATTATCCACCACTCTCCAAAAAAATATTTCGGTATAGCTCCTTTAGACTATAATGCAGTAAATAACTTTCTCAAAATCTATGAAAGCTGCAGAGATACCTATAAACACCTGGGTATCTTATCAACTGGGTGAGTGATATAATCATACTAATACAGTCATTCTCACATGTTTTTGCTCTGTTTTAAAAGTAATTTTTTGTTTCAAGTGAAATTCCATCAACAGGAGAGACAAGTACAATCTCTAGTTTTCAAGTTGAATTACCCTTTTAGACAACTCCTCTTGCCCCAGTCCAAAAAAACAAAACCCTACAGGAACCATCCTCAAAGAGCTTACCATTTCACTAAGAACACTATCGTTAAAGCAGGCTATAATCTTAAGCCAGTGCAAACAGATCAAATAGCAGTAATCATTTGATGTTCCCTGGTAGAAGTCAAACCATAATGCAAACTGTAACAGTACAAGACTGGACAACAGATTACACCTGTAAAATAAAGCCTTGGTCCTGGTAGCTAGTGAAAGAAAAATTCCCAGCTATGGAAGACTCCTGACAAAGATACAAGCCACTCTGTAACATAAATCATTCAGTACATTTCCAGTAAAGAGTTACTTGTAGTTGATGACTGTGTCCTTCACCATACCAACTTCTGCTTTACTTTTCTTTCCTGTATGGTTAAGATAGCTGTACTAGCAAACCCTGACAAAAACATTTTTGTAGTAGTTTGGATATTTTTCATAATCAGGGTCAGACTGAAAAATATAGCATGGTGATGGCTAGCACCTGAATGCTGGAAACACCTCCAAGTTGTAAAATTAATGTCTATTTTCTACTTAATATTTTCAACTTTAATGATTGTCTATGTTATATCATGGCTACTATTTTACATTATTGATTTTGATAATAGGCTTTTAAGTTATCTAACATTGAGTTGCTTTTCTTGTTAATTTGTAGCGTATACTTGAAGGACATGACAACTGACCTCTCAGAAAATACTGAATAGCCATGAGATAAATTTTATATTATTTCCAAAAAACCTTAACTAAAAACTGTAGAGGAAATTTGTCATTTTCATTGTATTACCATTCAAATGAGCATTTTTTATATGTAGCAATTTCTGCTTCTGAGTTTGACTGATCCAAAGATTTATACAGAACTCACCAGCTCAAAGAAAACACAGTAGAAGACATCTAGCTTCCCCCTGTTTTCCTGTCAGAAATATGTTTACATGAAAAATTTATCAGATTTTCAGTACAATCTATAAAATCAGTGCAGATGATTCACTTCTGAACACATTGTAAGAAAGGTTAATTTATCTCCTGGTTTGCTGTCAGACTAATGAGTTGAAACTTGAAAACAAAATATCAAGATTAGAAATAGGTATATCCACTTTCATTTTCTGACTGAAATTCCATAAACATTCATATTTCACAATAGGCCAAATCTAACACCATCCTTCAGCTTATATATCCTGGGCTACTGAAAGATATTAATCACTTTTTGTCTGTAATCAGAACATTTCTCTAACTCTGCAGGATATTATGCTTTCAATAAATATTTTACGGGTTTTTTTTTTTATTTGTACATGCCTTTATTGTGATCAGACACTACATCGCTCTCAATTTTACTTGGAAAATCAGTTAAATGACAAGAATTCACTCATGTATGCATGTTATTCCCATGGAAGAGTCATATAAATAGTAAGAATTTATTGAAAAACTATCCTTTTTCTTTGAACCCACATTCTATCAGTCAGACATCTCATTGATTAGCCTACAAAGAATCCTTAATTATCAAGTAACAAAAAATTTCAGGTCTTCAATTAGCCACCAAATGGAGTCCACATAGTCTCAAAACGCAGTAGAAGCATATGGCTATTAACCATGAAAAATGAGTAAGAATTTTGTAAAGCAGCTACAAAACACATCCTGTAAATCAAGCCAGGCTCCATATGCAAATAGACTTTCATAGGATTTAAGCTACACTCACCATATGTTTTTAACCTGCAAAAAAACAAAGTCTGTGGCTTTGTCTCTGTGATTCTCTACCAATAAAACACCTGCTGACTTTATTTTTTTTTACAGTATAAGGTTTTGTAGAAAACACATAGGAATAATAAAACTGCTGTCTCGTCAAAGTTAGAACAGATTATTTTACTCCATTTTAAACAAAGTTTTCTTCAGTAAATGACCAATGCTTTATTTTTTGGTAGGGATCTTTTTGCAAGAAAATTATTTAGATGCTTAGATGAGATCTAAGTTCCAGTGTTTCCATAAGGCATATAAAATACTTTGCACAGACCCACATCAAAATACATACAGGTAGTCAATATTGGTTTACACAATAGAGGATGGAAGGCAAACAGGAAAAATTTTCTTCCCGTATACTACAAATCTAATCAAAATTTGGGATTATAATTCAGAAAACCTCAAACTGAAACTAGCGAGACTTGTTTGCAGCCTAATCATATTACTCCAGGAATGAGAGGCTGAAACTAAGAGGAGAAGAAGAAAAGCCAAGAATTAGGATACTGGGCTTATTGCTGCCATCACTGCTAGAGAAAGATGAGGAAGGTTGGGAACAACAGCAGCCAGCACATGGCATCAAAATTTCACTGAGAAATGATCACTGATCGACCTTCCTTACCATTCTCCCAGAGGCAACAGTAGCGGGCAGCTTGATTTTCCTGGGCCTGGTGAAGAGAACAGGCGTTTGCCACCACCAAGCAGCCCATTGCCCGGCCCATTGCACACCTTGAGTCAAGACCTCTCCTGGCTCTGGACTAGCCAGCCCTGTGGCTGCTCCACTCAAGCACTCTCAGGTTAAATAGTTCCACCCATTGCCTGATTTTACATTTCCTGCTTTAAGAACTAGAGCTAAGAGTGAACACAGCAATGCCCCTCTTGACTGTAAAAGCAGCAGTAAAATGTATAACTTCTGCACAACGGTTTGAACCGCAGTTCAGTCAGTTACTGGCAGTTCAATTCCTTGTGGACAGACCTGGATAAGCACATCCTCGACAAGAACTAGCTCATGTTTCAGCACATCACATCTCCCACTTTCTAAAATGCAGAACAACTGAACACCAAAATCAGAAGGGAAAGAAAATGAAAAAAGAAAAATCTTATGGCCAGGTTCTGCCTTTTGTTTCTCATATACAAATATCTGAAAATCAAAGACATTATGCAACGTAGCAGAGTGGAACTAATTCTGAGTTTATCTGCAAAGAAGGAAGTTTTTTTTTTCCATGTAGGAGCTTCAAATGTTTCTTCTCCTACTGAGCAATCTGAAATATTATTTTTCATGGCTATGAACACAAAAAATGTTACTGATGTCCAGTTTCTGTAATCATACAGCCAAGTAGTTTAATTCAAAACACCAAATAAGGAGAAAAAGTTACTATTTTTCTTATTTTTATCAATTATGCAATTGTAATTTCATTTTATGGTTTTTCCCTGCCCCTGACTCCCACTGTGAAAGTGAATACTGCTGGGTACACTTCAAGGGTAAACTGAGACCCCATGCTGCAAAAAGCCAAATTTAAGTTTTTCCTTGAACTCTTCTCTGATGAATAGTTTATGGCTTCATTTATAGTGAATTAGAGAATTACAGCATTTCATAGGGCTTTTTTTACTCTTAGAGAGTTATATTTTAAAATCCTATGCTGTTATTTTTACTGAAACATTCATACTTTTATAATTTTTATGCTCCTGTAAAGAAATCTGTCAGAACACAAGGAAGTTGGGGAGAAAAATGTAAGTTTTCATGCCACTTGATCATAAAGACGGAAAGTATTTAAAAAAAAAAAAAAAATCATCTTATAAAAACTGTCCCCACAGTTATTTTTTATAGTTAAGGCAAAAAAAAATTCCAATATAATTTGGTTAGAAAATAATGATTTATCATCTAAATCAAGAAATCTTTTTCAGTCCAGAATAGAAGTTCTCATGAAAGACGGAACATATACACACACACTTTAAAGCCAGTAGTGCCACTTCATTGGAAGGATGCATGACCTTACCTTGGAGCAGGGAAGGAAAATGGGTTCTTCTATATCCCAGACACACTGGGCCAAGATACAGGTGTGTGTGTGTGTGTGTGTCTCTCAAACTATAGGTGAACAGCAGCCGGTGGATCCACCACATCACTGCAGTACCATCACTCATTCTCTGTTAGTCTTGTGTCATCTGTCCATTCAACTTCAGGACTATTTTGTTAGGCAATTCTTTAGAACTGCATTTCATAATTGATGGAGACTGTGGGTTAATGGAAAAGACATGAAGTACCCAACCTTGGCTTCTGACCATGTAATTCTACGTTCTATGCTCTGTTTAGACTACAGGAAGCAATTGCATGTATATTCAAAACAATATGCATATCTTTAATTTTTCTTCTTAATTCATCTCTCCAGACACTGTTAGCAAGACTGTGACTTTAAACAGATTTTACAGCCAAATAACATTGACGTGTGGCAATTAGTGCCTTTTAACACTCAGAATCTGATTTGTGAAACAGGATTTTAAATATTAGGCCATCTGTTGCTCTCAATTCTAATTGTTGCACTAATTATGTATTTTTAATGGTGATCCCAATTTAGATCACATTTTATCAACAGAGAATAAAAGGCACTATATGTTTTCATCATTTTACTGAGATACTTAGAATATTTTCATCTGTTCTAGTACGGAAACAAAGATCGGTTTCTGTTGAACTGAAAGTGTACCTTTGTACTTAGAAGGAGTCTGCACATGCAGAAGCAAAGCAAAATGATGTCAATAAATCCAATTCATCTTTGGAGTTCTATTTCTAGAAAGCACTTCTCTATCATTTGTGTCAAGCAGCCCCTGTACTTGTAAAGACACAAATAACCACTAACCCATAACAGATAGACAAAGTTATCTACCTATTACAGACTTCTTGCCATGAAAGAATCTATATTAAGCCCACAAATGTCCAGAGGACTCCTTCTAGGTTAAGAAAACCCTTTGACATAATGGAAAATGGGGAGCTGCTCTCTACAATCTTTGTTTCCAAGTAGTGAGAGTAAATCAGAAGACACAAATAGAAAGCTTCTTAAAGAAAATATTCTGCTGTCTCTCCTGTTTGGAAAGTGGCACATTTTGGCCCATTCAATAAAGACCCCTTTGTCAGGAATACAGCCCAGACTGATGTGAAATTAGACAGCCCTAAATCAAAGTCCATAAGAATCAGACGACAATAATCTCTTCACAGTTTTATTGAAAAACATCATGCCATGCTCAGAGTCAGAAAATCTAAAAGAATAGACAGTTTTAAGGGTACAATATAGCTGCAAACTTCTTCTTAGAAGTCATGAGAGTTAATGCATCTCGGAAAGAGGCTGTATTGGTTGGGAAATATACTGTGTTATAAACAGTTATGTATCTGCTACTTAAAATGTCCACTTAGTCACCTTTGCTACATCATTGCTTCTATAATGCCATGACAGAAATTGAAGGTATAAGAGCATGACACCTTATACAACCTAAAACCAGTTAACAATTTAAAACTCTATCTTAATTGAATGACAGTATCAGGGATGCGTATGTTGTGCTTAGATAAAATCTACTTTACGTGTCAACACAGAAATCTCAAGATAAACTTTATCAAATTGAAGAGGCATTTGACCTTTGCTTCAGGCTACCAAAAAAAAAAAAAAAAAAAAAGCAGCCACTAAACTGAAATGAGAATGACAGCATGTACCTTACCGCAATTTAAAACTGTCCTCACCTGAAGTCAGAGCATAGGAATATGAAGAAGGCATAAGCTTTTTCCAGATTTATATTCTTAACATCTCCCTTCATAAGCATACTATACAGACTTCCTCAATCCATTGCATGAGCAGGAAATTCAATTTTCATTAAAACAAATATTTTCCGTATGAAAAGGGGGAGATAATGAAAATACTTAAATTTATTAATAAATTAAATGTCCCCATGAGAACTGCAGCAGATAATAAAAGGAGATCATGTTCAAACAGATGACCAGATTCAAATAAATAGAGCACTGTTCTTTTTTCAAAGCTAGATAACACAGCTCAGCTAAAATACACCTCATGCCTCTGCAAAACTCTCTGAAATGTATTTCTACTGAGATTGTCCTGTTTGATCATGGGAAATAGCCCAAGCCAATCAGAAAACATAAAAATTACTAAGCAATTTCATATAAATTGCCAGCTTTATCTTTCAAGCTGAACTCTAGTTTCACCATTAAAATTTATAATTTACTCATGCTGAGACATATTTGAGATAAGCATAGGAAAACTCAAAAGGTATCCAGTGTTAACCACTGGTAAATGCTAGGTTTGAATGGCAGCTCTGCAGGCCCAAACTTAAAATACAGCCTGAACAGCAGTATTACAGGCAACGAACAGGGGGAGAGAAGAAATCAAGCTCCATGAGGATTTGGGTTGAGGATTTTTTTCCCCTTCTGTTCTTCTTAACAAGGTTAAATTCAGCCAAAGTTCAAATGCAAAGCATAAGGGATTTATAAACATTGTCTGTTTATTCGAACATATGGAACAACTAAAATAATGCTTAAATTTTTTTTTGCTTTATCCATGCATTTTGCAGACAAAATAAAGCAAGCATGGCTTTTTTTTTTCTTCTTTTTTTTCAGCCTTCTAGGGCTGAAGGGAAAGGAAGTGATAATCATTTTTAGTTCCTTGTTTGTTAAGTTCTTTTTACAGGATTTAAACAATTACGGTGGCGGACAGTGTATGTTGAAGTATAGAACAAAACACACTTGTCTCTACTTTGCCCTCAGGACCCAACTAAAATTTAGTTATTATCTAGTTTTGTGCCTCTTTTTTAGCATTACTTTTAGCTTCACCTTTTAATTTGCTTATTTGTTGCACAAGTACACAGTCCAGAAAAAAAAACCCAAGGTTCTATCATGGCTGATATTTTTTTTTTTTTTTGAAGTATGAAAACCATTGTCAGTGTATCTCCAATTTTTTGAGAAAAACACAAAACAAAATCCCCCCAAAAAAACAAACACACATAAAAAAAGAACACCACCACAACCTGGCAGTGAAATACAGCAATAAACTTAATCCAGACAAAAGAATAAAGCAAGTATTAAAATCCTCACAATCACAACTGAAGACTTCATGTCCTCACCTCTTCTTTTATAATAGTTTTCACACACACACAGACACACTAGTGTGGCCCAGCTGACAGGCTGACACATCCACTTTTTATACTGTCCAGGAGCTCCAGAGAAAGGAGACTAAGAGGCAGCAGCTATAAATTTTGCATTGCAGTGACTGAAATCACAGTTGTGAGACATTGGTTCTTCTGCAAGTACTGAAGCCACAAACATTAAAGCTACCTTAGTAGCCATACTTTGTGTAGGTGCTTGGGAGATATTCTGATGATGGAGACCAGAGAAGTAACAAGACACTTACTTGTTTTACAAAGAAATTTTGTAATGGTTTGATAAAAAAATAGTGTAGAAGCTCATTGCTTTACAGTGTAACTCTTTATTAAGGACCAAATCCTCTCTGCTTTATCCCACATGATTAAAACTACACAGTGAGCATTTTTTTTTTCTAATTATAAATCTTAAACAGACATACTCACCCCTCTGGCTGTACAGCTCTGAGAAGAAATGAGTGTTAGTGCTTTTGGCAAAACAACAAGAGCAATGCTCACAACATAAGGCTGAAAACATTCATGTAATTTCTATCTCACTTCCAACATCCTACTTCCACTGGGGTGAAGGGGGGAGGAGTAGCCACCCATCCATCACCAGTGCACTCCCATGCACCACATGTCTGCTGAAATCAACACCGGGAAGCAGTTTGAAGATTGTTGCTTGGCAGTGTCAGAGAACAAATCATTCCCTGTTTGCCCCCAAAGACAGTCAGTAAGTTGAATTTGCACTGAAGTCTCCACAGGGCTTGTGGCAAAAGTGAAGGTGCGCTGCAATGTTTTCATTACCAAGAAATTCAGGGTGAGGTCTCCATGGCAAAACTGCTGGTGGTATAGGCAAGGGTGGTTTTAACAGTTGTTACCCAAAGCTGTCACTGCTCTGGCCATTTCTGCTGCAAGCAAACATTACCTCCATGAACTCTTTTCCTCTTATATCTCTCCTTAATATTTTAAGTCTATACTCTCTGAAATGAAAGAATACTCGGTTCCAGGACTGTATGTATTTTAAAAGTCTTATCAAATAAACACTGAATTTTCTGATAGTCCTCAAAGAAAATCTATCCCTCTTGGGAGAATGTTATATTGGTTGAAGCACTGGAAAAAGTCAAGAATATATTCACTTTGATGACAGAAGAAATGTGAAAAATACTTCAGTACTAGGTGGTGTTACAATCAATACAGCTTTCAACAGTGCAGAAAACCAGCGGTACTCACACATACATCAGATTTTATCTTCTTCTCCCATTACCTTGGCTTACTTACAACAAACAGGTCATCTTTGACTAATTTTGCATTCTGAGAACACATAAAGACTAAAACTGTCCAACTTCAAGGTTCATAATTTTATGGGAATGATATAACAAATAAAGATTATGTCTTGAAGATTTCATATTGCTGAATTTTAAAGCACCAAGCTTTTTATTCACTATGCACTCCTTTTTCTGGCTAAATTTTTATGAACAGCTGGGTTTTGAAAATACTTCTGTATTTATTCCATGATAAAGTGGCTGTTGTGCTTATTAAATATATTTTATTTAACATAACAAATACATCTCAGTGGTGAAAGCATGAGCATTTATTCATATTGAAGTACACTGTATTCATAATTTCATGCTAATCACAAGTTATTGCGAATAAAGCTATATATTGTCAGCTAATTCAAAGTCACTGAATGGAATCAATACAGTTGAAAAATATATTTGAAGAAGGTCATAAAAGATATAATTTCTACATCTCTTTTTCAAAATAGATTTCTCATAGTGTTTCACAAATATTAATGGGGCTACTCAGAATTATCTGAAGCAATGCAGGCTTGGAAAATAGAAAGTACCCTCTAGTATTGGCATGCAGTGAAGAGTTAATGCTTATTGCTGAATGATTACCTGGGGAGCATCAATAGGTGAAGATTTCTAAATAACTAAACAAATGGATTCAGTGGGATCAATTAAATGCAAGAATTCATCTTTCTCAGTGAGTTTATTTTCTTATTTCATTTCCTCTCTTTCAGTTTTTTCTATGCATATAAACAAAAAACATTCTTTTGCTAGAGATATTTGTTTTTCTTCTCCGTTGCAGCCAGGTAAGCCCCAGTGGGTCTCTACTGCACTGAAGAGGTGAAGGCCAAGACACAATGCCTTCTAGTGAGACTAATAGCTTCTCCAGCTGCTCAAGTGATGCCTCATCAGGAATCCTGCACCACACAACCAGAGGATTCTGTAGTCTGAATGCAGACTAGAGAAGTACAAATCTCTGAATAAAGCTTGCTCTCGATGGTAAGAGAAGAAGTGTCACACAATATTAGCCAAAATCAGTTACAAAGGGCAAGAGACACAAAGTGTAGCAGGAAAAATATTCCACAAACATATCAGTAGCAATCAGAAAATGAAATGAGAAACAAATGTAATTGACAAACACCAAGAATGCAAACCCTTTATTTATTAATCAATATCAGCTTCAGCTTCCACCTGAATTTTTGCTAAAGATCAAATTTGCTGACAGCTAGCATCAGTAGTAGGCAGGAACCAGATTATAAAAGGGGTAGAATTCACTAGTGATTCTCAGCTGGTTACAAAGTGCTGATGAAATTTAGCCTACAGCACTAAAAATTAGAGGAGTCAATCTCAGTTTTACTTTTGAGAACTAGTAACAGGCAAGCAGGGTCCAGAAGATCAGAAAATTACTTGGGATACCCTTAAAATGCAGAAAAAGTGGGTAAGCATAAGAGAATTATAGACCAGTTTAATATTAATTCTCAAAAAAATACCGTCAAAAAGCATTCTAAAAATAATTTATAAGCACAAAGGTAAGGAAAAGAGTGATGGGCACTATCAAAGATATAATCTGTTCAATTGATCTAATTTCTTTCTGCGGGAGAGTTAGAGGATTTGGTAGAGGGGCAGATGCAGTAGGAGGAAAGTATTTTAGCTTTATCCAGATTTTTGACATTTGTTTAACATAACATGCTTGTACAACAAGATAGGGTAAAATAGTTAAAATGAAAACATTGCCCATGAAGAGTCATCTTTAGTTCACTGTCAAATGTGCAAACACACAAAGCAAGGTTTACAATAGTCTGTTCTGCTTCTGGTGCTATTCAACATGCTCTTTAATGATGTGGATGGAAGAGTACATGCATTAAATTTGCAAGCTGAAAGCAGCAGCAAGCACATCAGACAACAGGATCAATTAGGATTCAGACCAGATGACATACTAGGAGAAGGTACCTATAAAAAGTTGCAGTTTAGTAAGGACATAGGCAAAATTCCACACCACACCCTGTGGAAGCAAGGGAGATACAGTGAATCACAGCGTGATCATGAATCAAGAACATCAGGCTGCTAAAATACATACACACAAATAGAAGCATCATTTTAAAGTGTGAAATAACTCTCCTACTATCCAGCTGAAGGTTTACAAGTATAGACTAGCACAATTTCCAGTCTGGCCACAGCAACTGAAGGATATGAATCAATTGGTGGTAGGACGGATGAGTGGTGAGAATGATCAGTGAGGCAGAATACATAACTGATGAGAACAGACTGAACGAATTGGGAAATTTTAGTTACAGAAGACTAAGCTCTCTTTTAAGATAAAACCTTAATAGTGGTTTTCAGATATGCAAGCATGACAAATCAGAGCAGAGAAACTCTTCCACTAAACTGTAGGGAGGATAGTTTAGTTGGATATTTAAAGCTTTTTGGTAGTAAGAAAAAGCTTTTCAGTAACAAGGAAAATTACGTGTTGGAAGAGACTGTGGAATCTTCATCACTGGGTATTTTCAGGAGGAAGTTAGACAAATACCTATCACAAATATAGTTCATCCTGCCTTTGAGCAAGGTCTCTGTTTCAATTCCTATTTTCTGTAATAGGCTAATGTGATTTTACTGTTTTCTTTCACAAGGGCAAGAAACTAATCGACAAAACTGAGGATGAACCTCATCTCTAGCTGGTCAAAAATTTCAGTGTGCAAAATCAATTCACTTAGTGGCACATGAGACCATGCACCTTTCCCTGTCAATAAAATTGTCAAAGGGGCCTATTTTCTCTCCGTGAGAGAAGGACGGAAGCTGCAGAAACAGGTTACATTCACGTCCATTCTCTATATGCTAGACAATAAATAAGCAGCTTCTAGTTATAAGAAGCTACAAACAGAAGTTACAAAGGTTTAAAAATAAGTATACAAAGCTGCTACTAGGACAGTGATTAAAAGATAGAGCTTTACTATGATTATATTTCACATTTCTGGTAGCCAGTGGATTCTCCGAGTCATATGACCAAGATACCGTACCGTTTTCCTTATCAATACAATTGACACCATTACCTAGTACTTGTAAGGCTCATCTCCTCTAAAAAATCAATACCAGTAGACAGTTTAGACTCAATGCAATAGCCTTTGTGGTGGTTCATTGATTCTTCTAGCAATACCATGTCATTGTTTGTTCTTCAGATAAAGCACACATTTGCTCTCTCTCGATATTTTGGAAAACAAAACCAAAAAATAAGTCACTTTTTCAACTATAAGCAAAAACAATGACACTCCCATTTCAAATTGAAGACAATTTGCTTTTTAGGTGCTATCTTCTTGAGAAAATTGTGAATAAGAAAATACCTATGAAGCGACCTTCTTAAAATTACCGCTTGCAAAATATCAGCTAAAACGTGTTTCTAGTTCTTTTCTGCAACTCTTGTTTCCTCAAAATCATGACAGAAATGTTATGGAATCTGATGATTTTCCGCTATGAATATTGCTTATGGGGTTAGAAAATTTGCTTTGAAAGTGCCTAGGCTGAGAAGCTGATATATTGTTTGCTTGTCAAACAGCTTGAAGAGCTAGACAATACCATTAGACATAGTATTGAAATGATGAATGGATGGATGGATTATCCTCACCTGCTGTGTGTTGTTTGCTAAAGGCATTTTAGTAATACTTCTTGCTTTTTTCAGTTCTAACAAATTGCCTTCAAAATGTGCAGTCATCTAACATAAAAACAAGACCCCTAAAACAGAAAAATAAAAGTCACAGTAGTAAATGCAAATACAAAGGTATACTGCATATTGCTTTGCTAGAAAATGTTTCTACTTGACTTTAGTTCAAAGTCACCTCTGGAATATGAGGTATGTTCCTTTTTAAGGACCTGATGATGAACCTCTAAATACTTAGACCCTTTATGAAAGTCCATTGCTATTTCTAGCTTTATCAATTTCTTTTGCCTGCTTCTACTCTCCTGTGCATTTCTGTTCCTAGACATCATCAATTAGACATAAGTCTTGTCCTGATTTCTTAACCTTTGATATCATTTTCTGTCTCTTACAAACTGTATTTTAATATCTGAATGTCTTCACATGTGGGTTTCAACTTTTTTCAACATCTTTTCATTTCATCATATTGGATAGAGCAGAGGACAAATCCTAACACTTAAATAAAAAAAAAAAAAAAAAAAAAAAAAGATTAAATTCACTAAGGAAAATTACTCCTCTATTAATTGGGCCACAGTGAAATCTTATATAAACAGCTATGAAGAACTAGATAGGAAAAACACAAAAACCAGTGTATTCACTTACAACTCTAATTTTTCAAGAGTCCTGGACAGCTTTACAATTACTTTGAGCTTTACCACATGAACATGGACTATATTTCATAGATGTTTTTTTGAAGTTTCTCATAATAAGCCTCTGTATTTGAATCAGTTCATGCATATCCATCTTGACATCACCTTCCTAATCTTTCAGAAACTGCCCTCTGTTACAGGGTGGAAAAATCATCCAGGTGGATTAATCTTCATGACAAGGTTTAACATCATTTGTATATATGCCAGGGTGACAAAGTTTGGAAAGATGGGCAAACTAGAGAAGGCTTATACAAGGCTCATATTGCCATTTTCTCTGTTTTTACACTCCTTTGCCATCACTTTAAAGTGCACATTAATGTACTGTTAATTGTCCAAAAGCCAAATAACTCAGAGACACAAAATTTTACAGAGTATACTGTATACTGTAACAACTTTGGAAGGAAAATCCTGGATTTACCACCTTTTATTGCAGTCCTGGAAAACTATTTTTAAAATAGTCAACAGATCCAACAGTCTCAACAGATCCAACAGTCTATCAGGATGCCATGTTTCTGATTTCAGTTAAGGTTCTATGGAGATAATAGGTACCTGTTTTATCACTAGTTAATGCAGTCTTCTATGTCATCATTACAACCCAAGATCGTCAAATGTGGAAAGGATACCAAAACTAAAGGAGGCATAGATTTTAATATTCCCACCAGAGAGACATTTGGTCATTTTTAACAGTAAAGAAGGGCATTATTTGAAGTTTGATTCAAAAATGGGCTGAAAACATGAGTCAGTCTCTTTTGTCTATTTCACTCATCTCTGCCATTACCAGTGTAATGTTACCTTTAGTGAGGACTGAGTGGTCTACTGGGTTTCAGCCTAGTGATGGAATTATTCACATATACTTCATTAACCCACAGGTCTATAATGGATCTTTTGCTATCATTACAAGTATAATGAAAGTTTGCCTCCTAAGTAACATCATACATTTATTTAAAGCAGCTGGTTGCCTTTGTATAGTAGTAATATTTCTCAGTCTAATAAATCATTTTCTCTGTTATCCTTCAGTTACTAAAGGGCTGCAGTATATATTACAAAGTAGCAGCCAGTAAAATATTTTAAAATAAAAACCACTGAGTTAAAAGTACAGCAGAAGAGCCAAAACAGTTTTTCACTCTGCAGAAATAATACCAGTTGCAATTTATTCTGCCTTTTAGAACAGCACACGCTCGAAGCATAAGACCCCTTTGTTCACAAAATGAAGTTTAAGTACCAACATCTAAAAGACCACAGTCCCTCAAACACTTAACTTCAACCAGCATACTTCTCTGACATGGCATTTGTCACAGAGTTAGATATCTAACCTAGTATTTGCAGGAGTTCTGAGGCGGGTCTCTCTAGTGGAAGATTGTTCCCATGCTAAAATAAATGTTGACAAAATGCCTTCATGGATTTGTTTGAGAAGAATGGCAAAATCATTTAGGTTGAAGGGACCTCTTGAGAACATCTAGTCTACCCTCGCAGCTCAAGCAGGGTCAGCTAGAGCAGGTTACCCTGGACCACTTGAGTCCAACAAGTCTCACCTACACATTTGTTTGTATCACGTCCAGAGGCATTTTAGGACAGTTAGAGCTGAGCAGCTTCATATCAGTTTCAGACCAAATGCCTCTGGGATCCCCAAACAAGATCTACCCTATAGCCATAAGGCCTGGCCTACTCAGAGTATACTACCACACTCCTGTAGAAGTTCAAGTCTTAAACACAACACAACTAAATATCCACTCTTAACTTCCTCTGCTTTGTCCAATTCACCAAAATGTACTTTGGCTAGATGTTTAACACTTCACAAGCATCAGACAAGGGAGGTGCTGGAACTTCTGTAGAAGTTTTAAATCAAAAACCTTAATCAGATTTCAGATGGAAGCTGAACCATTTCACCTGATAGTGTGAGGTGGCTGTGGCTACAATGCAAGAGATCTATAGATCTATACTTAGTTACCCATGCATTCCCTTCAACTCAGCAGCCCTCTTACAATTGTATGCAAAACTGAACAGCTTCAGTGGAAGTAACTAAAATGCAAAAAGTTCTCCCATTCTAGAACAAACTAAACCATGGTTGTTAGGAAAGGCTGGCTTGAATGTTGTCAGACAAAAGAGCCTGTGGAGGTTAAGACAGAAAAGAATGCAAACTCCACAGCAATATAAAAATGAAAGGATGCACACACGTCACCTGGACACCCAAGGTCTGTAATGGGTCTTGGTGCACAAATTCCTGAGAAGGGTTTGTCCTGAAACATACGAGTAAAATCCCTTCATCCTCAAGCTGGATGCCCAAAAAGGCATCTTGCATCATTTTTTTGCCCCTATTATTTAACATTTTAGACATCATCCTGTTCAGCATACTGACTGCTACAGTTCACAACCTATGGCACCCAACTGACCCCCACACTCACTCACTGCCTAAGAGGACTGGCCACCTATCACAAAGCTGTAGAGTCCATTTTACAAGAAATGTACAACTTAAAGTTCACTAGAAATGTTCAACACTTTTGACAACATTTCTTGTCAGAAAAGCTTTAGTGAAAAAGAAGTACCATGTACTAATTCTGAGCATTCTATTTGGCACTTAATGTAAAAAACAGAAACCCACTTGTCAAAAATACTTACACTCTACTTGTCTTAATTTGTTACCTCTCATCGTTCCAAATCCCAGCACCAGCACCCATCAAGCTGATTGACGGCAGCTAATGAATTTCTGTTTCCTCTCTGCATGCACGTTTCTGTGCGATATAAATGTAAGTCAGCACACACTTCACATCAAGAGAGGATTTTTTACATATATATGTATTATTGCATATAGTGGTACTGACTCATATTTGATTCCACAATTTATTCTGTCTACATTTATACAGAATGGAAATCTCTAATGGAAGACTTAGCTTTCTGTCTTGATTCTACCCTTAGATCATGAGATCTCAGAGAATAAAAAATCAGAAAAGGTATAGTGAATCTCTTTTACATTACATCTTTTCCATATTATTTTCTCTAGGTCAAGACTAAACTCCGATTTGTAATAAGGGAATTAGGAGAAAATATATTCTTAAGGGTCTGATTAAATATTCAATCCATAATATTTATATGCACATATCTAATTCCCTGGATGGAGCTCAAGAGACTGTGAACTCAACAGAGAGCTCAGTACATCAGGAACAAGATCAATGGTAATTAGAGCAAGATATATAAACTTCTTCCAAAGCGTAAGACATATGATAAGGAATTCAATGCATAATTTTAAGAGACTGGTACAGATAACCTGAGCCAGAGGAATTGACTCCACTTTTGTTAGTGTTTCCATTAGTAACAGAAACATTTATTGTGAGGTACAGCAATGTCAGGCAGTAACTAAAACACGCAAGAAGAAATTAAGAAACACTTCCATCTTGTAACATGCTGCCATAAGAAACCGAGGAGCTGTTCTCCTAGTGTTGGTGATTACTATAGGACTCTATTCATTGCAGAGAAATAGTTTTTCTTCTCATACAACAAATAATGAGACAACACTACGGTATTGCATTTATCTTAAAGATCTTTAATTCAGAGATAAAAAGAGATTTTTATAGAGTAGCATTATCTTAAGACAAGCTTAATAAGAAAATATTCTGAAAAATTTATTTAGATCAAAAATCCTTTTCGATAGGAAATTGCCTGTTTTCTTAGGAAATGAACACACAGTAGTAGTAACTGTTAAAACACAGTTAAAGGTCAAAAGATCTAAAAAAATATAAACAGATAGATAGATATAGATATGCATATACAGAAATATCTTAAGTGCTTATATATCATGCGCAATTTAATCTCAATTTATTGACATAAAATCCACTACAACATTATATTACAGAAAGTCCTCAGCAATGATCAAAATTCACGCTACACATGATAGACCAGGAAAGTCACTACTCTTGTACAAGGGTTTGGAATAAAATAGGAAAAATGAGAAGAAAAACAATTTGCATACAGTTGTGAGAATTTACAAAATATGACCTGGTGGATGAGAAGCAACATTAGAATGTAGGACCTTCTCTTTTGATACCCATTTTATATACTTCATTAGCTATATGTAGTTTTGCTTTATTGTTCTGGGGCTCACGCACTCCTACGTCAACACAGGTATGTACCTACAGCCACAGCTCTGCGCTATGCTGACTTTGAATAATTGCTACATTGATCAGATACCAAGGAACTACAGAAAAATTACAGTAGTTGATGGTCACCCTTGTAACAATCTGTCTTGCCTTGTAATGTTTATATGTTAAAAAAGGATTCAGAAGGTAAGGCTCTTCTGGGAACAGTGTCTAAACAAATATGCCACTGTTGTTGGCAGCAAAAAGCAAATTAGATTGAGAGGCAGCTGATGGAAGGAACAATACCGAAGGCGATTTTTAAAAATTTCTGCATGGATTCACCACCTTTCAGTGGCATATAAAGTCATCATCTAAGCTGACATATACTATGAGCTGTTTTCTTTTGGGTTTTTTTTTTTTGGGGGGGGGGGGGGTTGACCCATCTAAGCATTAGTTCAGTTACAAGAAGGTAAGAATTTTCATTCAGAGTTTGAAAAATTATGTCAAAGAGAAGAGGTGATTAGTTGGGTTAAAACATCTTGAATGAAGTCACAACTTGAAGTACAAATTCAAGCATTTAAGCTGCAACCCTATCAGTGTGATATATTGTTAGTAGTGCTGATAACAGGATTTATAAGAGCACTGCAGATCACCTCTGTGGTATAAATAAATAGAGATTCAAAATAGATATGCAATTCATGTTCTTGGTAGTTTTAACATTATTGCCTCTGCTTCAGAGCTACATTGCTGATTTGGGGCTCTTGGATCACTTTACAAAGTGTCCTGAGAAAAAGGTATCCTTCATTTTTATCCACTGATACTTAGTGTGGTCCAGAGAACATAAGTGTTGATTACCAAAAGAAAGAATGCATTTATTTTTACTGTAAATTCCTCATAGTATTCTTTGTATATGACACTGTTGATTAAAAAAAAATTATAGAAGTTACTGAAATTTTAACTTGATATTATACACATGTATTTTTTTTGTGATTTAATAAAAATTTCTAAAGTAAATTTAAATTATTATTTATATGTAATTATATATTACATATAGTAAAAATATACCTTGCGCTTATTTATTATTACACAAATAAGAAAAATCTGAGAGTACTTTGTTAATGTTTTTATTATTTAGTAAATCTATGTATTCTTTTCCTCCATAAGAAATATCAGTTCACCAACTTTTGCTGTTGATGTAATCTAATCTCCAACAGTTTATGTTTATCATCACCAGAACTGACAAGTCAAAATAACTTCATCTAAAAGACTTATCGGAATCTTTCTGATGGTAACTTCTAGGAGAGGAGAGAGCCAAAGATTGGGACAGGAAAACTGACTTTAAATTAGAGTTGAAATATCACAAAGTCTTCATTACCTAGCAGTTGCAATCCCATTCCAAAACAGATTGCTGAAGAGATAACCAGAGAACTTCTTAATTAAAATCTTATTGATGTACTGTATCTACAGAGATAATTAAATACAACATCAAGTTTTGCATACAAAAACATATTTATCTTGCCAAGGAAATAATTGAGAAAAATTACTTAGTGGATAAGACTTGATGTAGATATTTCTGTCAACTGGCTTCTATTATCTGCATTACATGCCAAAGAGCTGCAGCGATTGAAGATATTTTTTTTTTTTTAAACTGACCAAGCAACAAAATACAGAATAGTAAAATAAATGTGCCCCTCTCAATAAATTAGTTCAAGGAAGGTAAGTTCAGCTGGACTGTGAAATGGTCTGGTTAACTGACATTTTATGCGCTACCCACATTCATCAGCAGAAGCTGTAATATGTTTCCCTATTTTAAGCAATCAATGAACTACTAAATGTACTTTTCTATTTTTAAACTCCTCAGAAATTCGATGCAGACCTGCCATTGATGGAGTGTACATAAGCTTCACAAAAGAGTGACTCACCATTTATAAACATTGAGCACTGACAATATTTGTACCATTATTTCAGATTTCATTTTCACTGCTAGCCAGCAAAACAAAAGGGAGAAAGATATGTTGTGGAATTCATCCATCTTTCAATGGTTATTTTAAAGAACTAGTCCCAGGAAAGTACAATATCAGGAAGCACTGAGAACACATTCAGTCTGCAGAGTATTCAGGGCTTAGCAGGAAATGCAAGTTTAGCAGGAAACAGAATTTAACTACTGCCTGCTGACTGCTTGAGTATCTCATTTTAATTAACACCACAATACAGCACGTAGGACCATCTTAGTTCTGTTATTACCACATTTTACTCTCATGACAGTCATACTCTAAGTTCAAATATTAGAAAATATTTCCTAACAACCCCATTACAATATTGAAGGTCCAGAAAACATAATCAAACAAATGTAGACTGGAAGTAAAATTTATTCTTTTATTTTAAATAGGTAGGGACGCAGTGGATGCTACATCAAGCAGTCTTTAAAGCACTGACATTCTGTCTCAGTACTGTGAAAAAGTATTTGGATCTGTAGATAAACTTACTGTGAATTTTACTGGATTATTTCAAATACAGTCAAAGAGAAATGAAATACATTTTTTCCTTCATGTTAAGGCTCACTGAGCCTTCATGGATTATGATTATTTTTAAGTTAATAGTTATGATTTATTAAAAATATATATATATATATAATTTATTGGTGCAAAGCAAGTCACTCATTTAAATTTACAGCTGGTAAGTTCCTTACCAAATAATTTTCAAGGCTTTAAAAATAAAAGTCACTCTTGAGAGCTGATTAGTGATGCTAGCAAAATAATTTTCTTAGAAATTTTTCTGTCTAGTAGTGTACTCTGAAAGTCCGTTATATGAGCATAAAGAAACATACAGTATGATAGATGAGATGTGTAGCCAGAGATACCTTTCCCTGCAGATGCCTGTGTGCTCAGTCTTCACAAACACAAAAACACTATATGTCATATTACCTATTTGAATGTTGAAAAAACATCCTAGCTGCAGTTTCCCAAATCCACTCATAATAGAGATGACAAAGTAGTTATATGAAATCCTTAAATATCCACTGAAGCAGTGGCTGACATTCAGAATTAGAAATTTAGAAAGGTATTTTCCAAGTTTTTTAAGTAAGCAGTCATTTTGCTGGCATACTACACATTTAAGTGCTCAATGCATAGTTAGAAATCATCAACAGAAGCAATTAAAATCCAAAAACTTTATTTTGTATTTATTAGAACTGTCACATAAATGGAAACAATGAATAAATATAATATTTTACCTCAGTGCCACCAAAAAAAAAATAGTATTCTGCTCTACCTTACAATGAAGTAAAGGTTTACTGATGGCAATAGAACAACCATTTTTCCAAATTAAGAAGATTTAAATGTTCTTCATAAATGCATTGATATGTTTATGTATAACCCTTTATCTGGGATCTGGAGATGAGCAAAACACGAACACGGACTATCACATGGAAGGGAAAGCATGAAGTGATCTGTGAAAATAAAACAAAACCATAAAAGTATCAGAGGAAAACCCCACTACATCACAGGCACAAGAAAGTAGATAATACTGTCATAATAAAAGCTACATAAAACCAGACTGACAAAATTATTCATACAAATTACCACTAGACAGAAATATTAAGAGACTCCATTTAAAATCTCCAGAACATGAAAGATGAGAAGAGGGCTGGATGAAATCACACATGATCAAGTTAATATTTTCACAAACACCCAATCACAAACTTTGGCAATGGTCATTTTAAAAGATGTACAAAGGAAAATATTGCAAAAGGTAAGCACAGAATGGATGCAGACTGCTTAACATTCATACTGTATAAGTACAAAAATACAGATGATACTCAACCCAGACCATGCCTGTTCCTGAACTGATTTGAACGGATAGTCAAAATCACAGAAGTGTCTGGGGCCATTAAACACATACTAAACTGTAATAGATCTCTGTATTTATAAAAGCTATTTCATGGGCTACAACAATAATCCTTGGTTTTCCAGGAAAAATAGACAGTACTTTCATCCTACTCTTCCTAACTTTTGGAGACTGTTGTGGTCTGAGCCTGGTCAGCAGCCAACCACCACGCAGCCACTCTCTCTCCCCCTTCTCTTCCGACAATAAGAAGGGACAGAGAGCCAGGCTTGGGGTTCAAGATAGGACTGGGATGGGGAAAAATCCCCCTTTATGGTCATGAACAAAAGGTAGACACGTTAGGGGAAGGAAAAAAAAGAACATACATTTATTACAGACACCAAACACGTAACCTAGTAGGACAGTGAGAAACATTGCCACATCTTGAGAACACCTTCCCCCCACCCCTCCCTTCTTCCCGGGCTCAGCTCTGCTCCTGATATCTCTACCTCCTCCCCCAGTGGCGCAGGGGCAGGGAATGGGGGGTGCAGTCAGTGCTGCCACTTCCTTCATCTTCAGTGAGGGGAGTGTCCAAAACTTGTTACCCCCTGCTCCATCGTGGTCCCCCTCTCACAGGAGACAGTCCTCCACAAACTTTCTCCGACTTGAATTCCTCCCATGGGCCGCAGCGTTCCCCACACTGCTCCGTCATGGGTCACTAACTTCCTCCGACTGGATTCCCTCCCACGGCTGCAGCCCTTCCCGAGCTGCTCCGGCGTGGGACACCCCCACATACTGCAATCCTCCCAGCGCTGAATTACAGCAGTGGGGCTACCTTTTCCCATGAGACCCCAGCCTTCTTCGGGCACAGCACCTTGATAAACCAGGTGAAAAACACAGGCCATAAATCAATGTTTGCTCCACCGTAGATCTCCATGGGTAGCAGGGGGTGCCGCCCTGCCGTCTCACCACAGGATACAGGGGGGTCTCTGCTCCGGCACACCTCCCCCCTCCTTTCTTCCTCCGTTCCTCCACTGACCTTGGTGTTCACGCAGCTGCAGCAACTCCTCCTCACAAGTCCCACTGCCCGTCACCACTTCCCTTCTTAAATATGTTATTGCAGAGGCGCAGCTGATGGGCTCAGTTTCCAAACAGAATTGGAGCTGACTTGGGGCTGGAGGAGCTTCGAGAAGCTTCTCACAGGGGGGTGGCCCGATAGCCCCCTCCCCTGCCACCAAAAAAACCCCACCACTCACTCAACCCAGGACAGAAACCCAACTATATTGACACATTAACTCACCTAAGGCTTTAGCTGGGACAGACTAAGAGTAAATAAGACTCCAAGAAGTTGGAGTATTCCCTGGAAAGGAAAAAAAAACATGGTTAAGGGACTTTGCTACTTCCATACATTTCTTTGACAAGATTCAATCCAAACAGCCATTAGATACCAGTACCTGAAGACACAAAAGCAAAAGAAACTGTCTCCAGTTTTTCAGAAGATCTGATGGAATTTGGTTTGCTCTAGTCTGATGAAGAAAGATAATTGTTAAGTAATCTATATACCTCTGTTTTGGGAATTGATATATTTTGTATTTTTCCAACCATTTCAAAACAAAGTTGATGTGCCATATGCTGTTCACCATAATATTGCAGCAGCATTAAATGATACACTGTTTTTTCTAATCATGTTTCTCTGTGGCAATTCTAATTCAGATTCTATGTTCTCTCAAAAAAAAATATACTGTTATGTATCTACTCAAAAATATATATTTTTTTTTTTAAATTATGTTAATCCTGATGAAATGCATTATCAGAACAACAGAATTAACTAATATTGTTTTCAGTAGAGTGGTCAGGAACTGTGTTGGGACAGATTTAGAAATTTGAGAAAAAAAACTTGAAAAGAGAGAAATAGTTTGTTCAAGGACTTTGAGACAAATTTAAGGAGGGATTATGTGGCAGGAAGACCCTACCCCTGTCCTGCAGGGACTAGGGCTTTTAACATAGTAGCCACCAGCAATTCCACACCCTTAATTTTCACACCTCTGGCAGCACACAACAGTTGCTGTCATGTACACACCCTGGTCAGGTGCAGACCAGCACACACCCCCACGTCTGTGGAGGGAAAAGGGACGTGAGACCCTTGGTTGACAGACAAGGCCCTCAGGCAACAAAATGTCTCAGTCGAAAGAAGTTTCTAGAACACTGACCATATATGATCACAGTTCAGAGCTGACCAGGCTATAAAACAGGGTGTCCATCACAGACCCACTTTGAGTGGTTCTCCTTGGAGCAGAGGGTCTGTGATCAAAAGTGCTCCCCTTGGGACTAGAATGTCACCCAAAGAAACTTTCCAGGATCTAATGCCCTCACTCACCACTTCGTGCATGAATATCTTCTGGATACCCTTGAGTGAGCCCTTGTCCCCTCTGTGTGAATGATTACATCTTCTGGGTACTCTTGAGTGAGAGGTTTCCCCTTCAGTGAGTGAGTGTGTGTGCACTGGAATCATTATTCCTGTGTATTGTCCTTCTGCATTGTTGTGTAGTAATAACTTCCCCAACTGGTACACCAAACCTATAGTTTGTCAAGTGTTATCAGAACGTTGTTTTAGTTAACCCCATTGTTGTATTGGCATTGGCTGTTTAGATTTGCTTATAAAAGAAAGTTTGTTTAAGTTTATTAGCTGTGTGAAATAGCTTTGGTATACTTCTGTAACAGATTAGTATAGTCACTTTGAAGTCAAATGGATTTATGTGAAGTTTTCTCTAAGACCATGGAATAAGTACCTAAATGCTGTTGAGAAATAGCAAATGAAACAGTGAATGACAATAAAACAAAATTTAAAAACAAAGTATAACAGAGGGTAAGGGAAAATATGGTTATGACAACAAGCAGAAAAAAAAAAAAAAACAGCAAAATAAACAGAATAAAAATCAGCAAAATAAACAAAGCATTATTTCAGCATGTCCAGCTACCCTCAAGATGTTGGGATATTTTAGTTAGCTATACGATGAAATATTAAAGGATAGTTGACAGAGTACAACACTACTCCTCTTGTGTCACTCAGTGCTTAAATGCTAAATTTAGTGAAATTTTTCAGCTGTTCTATACATACCTCTTTCTAAACACATCAACTTTAGAGTTAATGTGCTGATTCAAGCACTCATATATGTATGTGTACTAGTATAAACAGTCCAGCTCATATGTTTATTTGGAGCAAGTCAAACAATTCTGTAACATCAAATTCACTAAAGATTAGTAAGCTTTGAGCACAGAACATATGTATCCCCCAAAGAGAGACTGAATTTATTGAGTACACACTGCATGATGTTCATGCATGCATTTTTCCTAGAAAACCTTGAGAAAGTTTGATGATCTATGACACACCTGATGCTTTAAAAATCTCCCACAGGCTACAACCCTTAGAAATTTTTCTTTCCTCTGATGTGGTGATTTATGAGCTTTCTTCAAATATGTATTTGTTGCAGTGCAAAAGTCTTAAAATCTGTGGATCTAGGAAAAACTTCCTGTAAGCTGGTAAAACTTATCAGAGTATGCCTTACTTACCCTAGCTGAAAACCACCATCGCTACACACTTTAACAATGAATTAAGTCTCCTCCATACATTAACAGGCACTTTTTTTCTTGTTTACATACAAAACTGGATAAAAAAATTGAGTGGTTTCCTCAGTTTCTTTTTCCCAGGTTAGTGAAGTAAAATTTATAACATAGCTAAATATATCAAAACTATGCATGATTCATTTTTGCAGGCAATGGAAATAACATTGGATGAAAATATAGACAGATTGTCCCATAAAACTGGACATTTTGCAAAACTATTTGCACATGTAAACAAATCTAATGCAGGACAAAAGAGAAAGACAGAGTAGTTTTCATGTCTTCCATCTTAAGCCTTCTTGGTTTGTCTAACTTTGTTAAAGAACTAAAGATGAATTGTTCCTAAAAATCCATGTGAGTGATTTCCTTCTTTTCACAGAGAGCTCTTGAGTGCCTGGCAGTAATTTGTCGGTAATAGACTAGAGATGCCCATTTCTGTAAATTATTTCCTTAATGATCTTTTGTTTCACAATTTGACTAATAGTGCTTCTTTCACCTTCCAGTCTCTGCAGCAGTTTTTGTATATCCTGGCATAAGTCAGGAGACCCTAGCCTTTCTATGCATTTTGATGGTGCATGCCCTGTGAATTGATACATAGAAGTATTTGTTTTGTGAAATTACTTTCAGAAAGACTAGACTCAGTAAAACAAGGTCATCCAACACACACTGAAAATGTGGAAATCTGTTCTCAAGAAAGGCTTATCTACTGAATACTCAGTTTATTCTACTGTTGGAATTCCACTGAAAATCCCTAGAAAATAGTAAGTATTATGAAAATCTGTTGGTTTTGGGGAGTAGGAGGGCAAGGAGGCTGAGAATTCATATATTTATAAATGTAATAAGCATTAGAATTTTTTTTTATACTTATACAAGACAGATATATAGAAGTTAGTCCTTGAGAGCCCAAAAGAAAAGAATATAATAGTAATTTTGTTGAAAGAATTTATAATATTTTCTGTTATTGTCTGGAAAGAGTTGCCAGTCAAAAAACAGCTCATTGACTAACTCCTCCAGGCACCTTTTTTAATAAAAATCAATTCAGGCAATAATGTTTTGGGTCTTTTCTGTATCCCACCTTAAATTTGATTTCATATACTTGTATTAGTCATTTTCACTCAAGGTCTTAACTGAACTATTGTTCCTCCCATTAAGCTTCTCTTCTGAACCCTGTATTTTTGGAAAATATTTATTTTATGAATGAGGAAAAAAAAGTAGTCTTGGAAAGTTATTATTACACATAAACTATATATCTACTGTCTGTATTTGTTTTCACAGTTTCAACATTCATTTTTAATTCTGTCTGTTTGGAATTTCATGGAGGGTTAGGAGAGAGAGATGCAAAAAAAGGAAAATAGGGTAAGTAGAGTGCTAGAGATAATAACACGTGGTCTGTTTAAGCTTCTGTGATCTCAAGTGCTCCATGACCTCCCGGATCCAGCAGGAGCACATGCTAGATCAGAAACAGCACTTACAGCAAAAGCCTTTCGAAGCCATTTTTTCTGGCCCCAACGGTACCTCTCAGAGCACATTCCTCATTCCAAGCATCAATAATATTTAGAGACTCACCAGTAATTCACCCCAAGGAATCTCCAACTGGAACAAAGCTTATTGTTTCCTTATGAACTTTTCGTTGCTCATACTCTGTGTTAATAACTGATAAATCTCAAGACTTCACACTAAACTTCCAGATCTAGTTTCAACATATTTATCTTCTTAGTCCTCCCAGAATTTTAATTTGAGTTTCCTGACTATTTGTTTTATTACAACATGCCTTCATACCACTTCTTGGGAAATAACTTTATTCTTTTCCCACACCTTAGTAGCTAGCAACTTCTGCTGACCAGTACAAAGGGAAGGTCAAGTCAGTGGCCAATTTTCAATGTATGATCTAATAATTCTGCAGATAACCCACACCTCTAGACATATCAATATTCAAAAACTGTTCCTCACTGGCACCTTACCTTTTAGTGAAGCACATGACCAGATAGGGGCAGCTTCATGACATGTCAGTGATCTATAGAAAAATAAACTAGATGATCTTTTCAATCTCTAATTTTGCTTTGTTATTAAAACTGTGCATCTGCTGGAGGCAGGAGGGAGGTACAGGGAGTGAATATGTCCTCTGAGACCAACAAAACCTAGCTGCCAGCTTCAGCCTGGCTGTGACAACAGATAGAAAAATAACAGAAAATAAAATACCTAAATAAAGTCAAGATAGCTTCAAGTTTCTAGAGCTTAATGAAATTCACTCTGAATCCTGAGGTTATTGCCTTCAACAAACTCACAGAGTCGAGTCTAAAGAGGATTTGAAAGGTTTCATTAGCCCAGAAAAGGACAGAGATGGATTTACAGGCAAGGCTCTTTTTAGGGGAAAAATCTGCCAGTTGTGTAAACAGTTTGAAGAGAAGTTACAAGTAATAGCCACCACCATTTTGGGGGGGAACCAATGAGGAAAGGTGGTGGGTGAGGGATAGATCAGGGTATACGTAACTGAAAGTGTGAATAATGAGCCCAGGATCCTGGCAGGTTCCCCCCAGCCTCTGAAGCACTGTGTCGTGGTTTGGGCCTGGTTGGCAGCCAACCACAATGCAGCAGCTCTCTCTCCCATCCCCTCTGGCAATGAGAAGGGACAGAGAGCCAGGATTGGGGTCCGAGATAGGACTGGGATGGGGAGAAAACTCCCCTTTATGGTCACAAGCAAAAGGCAGACTCGTTAGGGGAAGAAAAAAAGAACATACATTTATTACAGACACTAACAACACATAACAGAGTAGGACAGTGAGAAGCATTGCCACATCTTGAGAACACCTTCCCCCCACCCCTCCCTTCTTCCCGGGCTCAGCTCTGCTCCTGATATCTCTACCTCCTCCCCCAGTGGCGCAGGGGCAGGGAATGGGGGGTGCAGTCAGTGCTGCCACTTCCTTCATCTTTGGTGAGGGGAGTGTCCAAAACTTGTTACCCCCTGCTCCATCGTGGTCCCCCTCTCACAGGAGACAGTCCTCCACAAACTTTCTCCAACATGAATTCCTCCCATGGGCCGCAGCGTTCCCCACACTGCTCCATCATGGGTCACTAACTTCCTCCGACTGGATTCCCTCCCACGGCTGCAGCCCTTCCCGAGCTGCTCCGGCGTGGGACTCCCCCGCACGCTGCAATCCTCCCAGCACTGAATTACAGCAGTGGGACTACCTTTTCCCATGAGACCCCAGCCTTCTTCGGGCACAGCACCTTGATCATCTGAGCAGGAGCCACAGGCCATAAATCAATGTCTGCTCCACCGCATATCTTCATGGGTGGCAGGGGGGGCCGTCCTGCCGTCTCACCACAGGATACAGGGGGGTCTCTGCTCTGGCACACCTCCCCCCTCCTTTCTTCCTCCATTCCTCCACTGACCTTGGTGTTCATGCAGCTCTTAAATCATCCCTTCTTAAATACATTATCGCAGAGGCGCAGCTGATGGGCTCAATTTCCCAAACAGAAGTGGACTTGGAGCTGGGGGAGCTTCGAGAAGCTTCTCACAGGGGGCCACCCTGATAGCCCCCCTCCCCTGCCACCAAAAAAACCCCACCACTCACTCAACCCAGGACACACTGGCTGATTCCCTGGAAGGGCCACTGATTCTTAAAAAGACCCTTACCCAGACATACGAACTAGCTGTTGAAAACCAGTCTTAATGAATAACACCACGGAGTTCAAACCAGCCTGATTTCCTGACCCAGTGGAACAGAGGCAAGGTTTTCGATGCATTCATACATGATGTTTCCAAAGGCAATGAGGGTAACTACTGCATGAATCTACTTTTAAACAGGTAATTTGTAAAAAAATTATTCTGTCATTATGCATTCAGCTATTTGCAAGGACATACACAGAGATTTGTTTACATCCATTTTTTGTCCAAACACCATTAAATATTTTTATTAATATTTAGACAATAAATTATATATTCAGATTTGATAATCTGTTATTTTGAAAAATTATCCCACATGGAAAATACTTTTTGAGTGCAAAATTAGAAATTAATAATTATGTTGATAAACCTGAAAAAGTGCTCTGGAAAATAATTCAATAGAACACCCTCTTTTGCACTTGTCACAGGAAATTGCATAAATGCAAGATATGGAAATATGGAACAATTTTGTAGACAAAGTATCCTCCTTGATGTATGGAGAGCTATATCTAAACAGGATGCTACCTCTCCTTCCTGATACAGTCCTTAATAGTGTAAGTGGTAACAGTGAGATTATATAGCAACATATGGAAATTAATACTAAAATCCAAGGAAGAGCAATTTAAAAAACACCATGTATTAAACATGGTCAGAAGTTGGCTCAGAGTATCCTCCCCAGACTTTCATGTTGCTGTCTACACTCACATTTTGATCTTACACGATGTATTTGGTTATCAACCTTGAGTCGTCTTCTTCTTTGTGGACAAACTTCATGTTTCAGAGATTTATATTACTTTTGACAAGGGGGAAAGAGTTTGCATGATGTTGATGCTAATACAAGCTGGAGATTAGATGTATAAACCATGTTTGTGAAGGTTTACTGAAAATGACAGATGGACTAAACAAAAATAAAAAACAGTCTTTTAACTATTCTGGTGGTTATATGTTGAAATCACTATTAAAATTGAGCTCCACAGTTGTAGAAAAGAGTAAATGCTGTAAATAATTAGAAACCAATGGTTTCCAGCCCTATTGCTCCAATTTGAGAAGAAAATTAATTCTGTTCAGTTTTGATGTTTCCTCTTAATCTCCGCAAAATTTTATATACTTGTTTGACAATAAATTCCAACAAGATCTAATCAAATATTAGTTGTGATAACCCCAATAAACTCTGAATTCACCCTAAAATAACAACACCTTAATATAGGAGATATAAAATATATATAAAATAAACAACTGTCCCATTGATGTTTCTTAAACCTGGAATCCCCCTCACCTTGACAACTTTGAAGGAGTATCTTTTATCAATTGCTTGGAAAAGACAAGGTAAAGTAAAACAAATCTTCAGGTTAGAAGGTCTGAGCAACTGATGAAGGATATCATAAGATATGGTTACTTCCTAGAGGTTCGCTGTTTCATATTCATTTAGGAGTAATTTTGCCAGAGTAAGTGAACATGAATCATTTTGTCTGAAGAGCAAAATATCTTTAGGAAAAAGAAAATGGCAGATTTCTGGCAGGGAAAAAAGAGAGCATCTTTTTAAATTACACTACTGGCTGCTCAAGGACTTGAATGAAGGAGTCAGGACCATTACGAGGACTGACAGAACACTGTTTATACTTAGTGCACTTATTTTTCCTTTCAAGAACCTGTCTCTTTTTGTCTTTTGTACATTTTTCTGCCACCCAGATGCATCAAAAACCACAGTTGAGTTTGATTAACTGTATTAATGTAATAATAAACAGGCAGCACCAGAATACTGAAATACAAGAGTGTTGTGAAGCATCATGAGCACAATGATGTTAAGGGGGGGGACAACCAAAACCAAAACAACACATCTGGACTGAGGTAAGATATTCAGGGATATAAAATGATATATGGCTTTCCATTATGTCTATTCCCCACCCACTCTCCCTTTTTCTTTTATTAAAATGATGAATGACAGCTACAACTGTTACATCCTGAGGAACTCAAAGGAATAAGGAAAGTCAAACTGCACTGGACTAAAAGCAGAGAAATTACAGGTACTTATGTTTCATTTAGGAAAACAAAAAGTCCTGCAGAAGCTTGGAAGTCCAGAGACTAGATGGTTATACTATTCTAGCCCATCATTTTGATGGTAAAAGTAGTTAACTACAGCAAATGACATAAATTGCAATAGACTCTAGCATTTTATACTATCTGAAGGATTAGTAGATAATTAGGAAGTCAAATAAAAACACTTCCAAAAAGAAATGGAAAGCATGGCTGCATTTTACAGATTTAAACATCTTAAGTTTTCCGAACATTTATGCAGCAAAACTATCACAAAACCAGTTTGCAACAGAAAATCAGATGCTCGGGCACTGCCACATCAGTATTATAAGTAGTTCAGAGTAGAGAGAATCTAAGTTACCTCAGTGTCTTAAGGTGGGGAACATCATAGTCCTCTGTCAAAACAGTTGTGTCAGAGCAGGGGTGCCAGACCAAAGGACAGTAGGAAGAAATGTGGGATTCAGTTTGGCTGATACTCTGTGCAACCAAAGCAAGAGAATGAGCACCTGTCTGCCTGACCAGACATTTCAGCATCAGGGCATTAAAGTACATCCATTGTTTCAGAACAAACAAAAAGCATAAGAACTCACTTCTTTACCAGGAAGAAAGAAGCAGCAATGATCACCTTGCAAGAAGGGCAGTATGCATACTCTTATGTCAGTGCAGAAAGATAGTAAACCGAAAGATTACATTAGGAGATAATATATCCTGTACACACGCATAGATAAATGAGCTTCCACAGATCAAAAATACACAATTTAGGCTGAGTGGTGTGAAATAAAAAGAGAGCTTTCCTTGAAATACAAAAAGCTTCAATTATGTGAAGCCAACATGCCAACCTGATATTAGTCTCCCTTCTTATAAAAATAAAATTAAAAAAAAAGAAAAAAATTAATTTGCATCAGAGTCAACACACACCCAATCAGCCCTCACACATAAGGATCAGGCTCATTAAAAGTGCTAACTCTGAAGCAAGTTAAATTGAACATTTATTATGCAGAAGACTTCCTGGACACTAACATTAGATGCTGCCTTTTAAATAATCTGGAGTAGGTTTCAGGAGCTTGTGCTTATTTGAGGAGAAGCATAGCACTGAAACAGCATGGAACTGGAAATTTTCTTCTCTAAACAGCCTACACGGTACCAAGATTCCATCAGGAAGTTTTACATGTTGAAAAGAGATTTTTGATATTTTCTTTTAAAAATTTACTTCTACAAAACACATGTTTCTAAGATTGAGAACAAATCCAAATTCATGCAAAGTAGAATTATCTAAAAACAAAGTATGAACATATTTACAGATTCTTTTTTTAATAAGAATTTTATGTTTATATAAAAACATAGAAATAATACCTGCTAAAATAAAATAAATATATTTACTCATATAATTTCCATTGTAATCTGAAAGCTAAAAACTTCTGCAAACAAACTGTGAAGTGAAATTATTTCTTACCAAATGGTTGCAGTGGGTGTTCTGCAACCAGGTTTACTAGTTTACATACAGTATTTTGTTTCTTACAAATTGAGATGAAGGACTTTCTCAACCCTTGAGCTTCCAGCACAGCCCTGAAAGGGGAAAAACCCTTGTGCCTCTGTAAAAACTCAGAAATGTCATCTGGATGCAAGTTAACATACAGCTCTAGTGCTGCACATTGCAGGAATTAGCATTCTATTGATATAGGGTCCAGGCTTTTATTGCCTAAACCAACAAATAACTGCAATACACCAACAGTTTCTGTCTTCAGTTACACAAAATCTCCAGAGCCCAATTTAAATTCCAAAGCATCTCAATTAAGTTGCATTCATCCTTTCTTATTTCCTGGAGTAAGAAAGGCAGGAAAAAAACATCATCTTAGATTTTCCACTGAACAACTTGTTTGGTGTGTGCTTTGAAGATTAGGGATTAGGAACTCCTGAAAAAAATAATTTTCAATATTACTATGTTTGAAACTCTGGTCAGTGTTCTTGGCCCACAGTCCACTCAGCCTATTTATATCTTCCACAATGTAAACTGTCTATCCAACATGACAAAGAGCTGCTTTATCCTGGTCCCAGAGTATTTTTCTTATAGAACTCACCTGACTGAAAATTAAATTGAAACACAGTTTCTGATTTGTCATTGTTAAGACAACTAAATTAATTTTTATGTAGCAGCCCTCTTTGATATTCCTCCTAAATTAAAGTAAGAAAAGAACTAAAAGGAAAATGCTGAAACCTATATAAATAGAACAGAAATGGTCAGTGGGGAGAGATAAGTGTCTTTCATGGTTGATTTGTATCACATTCACCCACCTAGTCATGCCACATGCAGCAGGAGAATTTTATAGGAAACAGAAACCTCTGAACGTAAAGGTGAAAAAACAGTCTCTAATGGACACAGCTTTACAGAGCACCAGGCCATCACATTACACAGTCTGGGGTGCCTGTAAGACCGAGTCTTCATACATGGCAGCACTTCTACATGCAGATAGCAGGAGGGGTTTCGCAGAGTAGTGGAGAACAAGTTATGAAGCCTTTCTTACAAAAAGTGACTGAGCCAAATAAAAGTGTCTGTTTCAATTTTTTTTTCTGTTCTTTTTCCATGTGCACGGAACAAGTACATCCAGAATAAAAAAGAAAGGTTTCTACCAATTGCTCTTCTTGTCTTTGTTTATACAGTATATCTGCACTACCTCTCCATGGAATAGAAAAGGACATACAAAAAAAAAAAAAAAAAAAAAAAAAACAAAAAAAAAAAACCAGAAAGAATTAATTAAAATGCAAGCAAGCAGAACTGTTCACTCTTTTTAAAAAAAGGAAGAATATTAAAATCTGTGGCAGAAGCTGTTGGAAGTGTATGTGCTAACATTACATTTTATGTGTGTAACACCTGAATACAAAAAAATTGCTATGAGTCTGCTCAGTAGTTCTTCTCAGACAAATATTGCTGTGGATGTAGACCTGACTTTTCCCTCTATATTGCATCTCACTAAGTTTATGACCTGCACTGTCTGCAATTAGAACCCAATCCTGCAATGTTTTATACCCAAATATTCACAGGAAGTACCTATGATTAATGAATCTGAATGAGAAGTTTTAGGTTGATAAGGTCTTATATTTACAGTGTTTCCAAGACACAAACTACTCCAGTTCAGGCATGGGTGAAAGAAAGGAGAAGGTACAGAGCTATTAAAAACAACAATGATAATAATGCCCATAGTAAAATAGGCCAGGAAAGAAATGTTAGTGCAACAAAACCAGTCAGATAAAAAACACAACGATCTTTTCCTTGTCTTCTGTTTTTCTTCATAAGGCAAATAATATCTTTATTCTTGCAAGCAGAACAATTACTGTAATCTTTCCACTTTGGAAAATTTATATTATTAGATAATTCATCTCCTAAAATTTAGTCATGATAGTTAGAAAAGTTAATCCAGATCAACCCCACCGGAAATATAAACAAATTTAACTCTTGTAAAAGTCAGTCAATACAAAATATTCCCCATAGAAGGAAAAGGCAAACAATTTTTCTAACCAGTCATATACTGAAATAATTGCAACTTAGCCATATAACAAGCAAAAGCTTTAAGTTGTTATTGAGAACTCATGAAGCACTAGCTCTTTTCCAATATTGAGACTTTTAGACAATTTCTTTAACACTACATCATATATCTATATCTCTCAACAGTGAAAGCGTCTCTATTCTGAAGCACAGGGGAATAATACCTATCCAGAAGAACTGAAGCAATTTCACCTGCATCGCATCAGCCTTTCTACACAGGTGAGCACAGCACTGTGATTACTAGAATGTTTCCTCCTCTCTCCCGTGAATGTCAGACTTGAAGTGTAGAAAGCCATAAGAATACATCCTGGAAAGAAGCTATATACAGCTGTACAGATTCAACACTTTCAGCTACAAGAGAGGAGCAGAGCACCAGCCATTTTAATTTTTTTTATTATTCTTAGACATCACACACACATATCCACCCCTGCCAAGCTTTTTTAACCAAGTCTAGGGTGATGGAACATCTGTGCAAGGAGTATGCTCACTTACTCATAGCCTGCTTCAAAGGGCTGGAGATGAATTGCATTTCTTTGGCTTCAACATTTTCTCAAAGAGCAATAAGGTTATGGAATATAAATTTGAGAATATGAATAGCAGCAGATTTTAATGTAATTTTTCTGTCCAGGCTAATTTTGGACATAAAGAAACACTAAAATTTGTGTTTGTGTGATATTTTGTATACAGGAACACATAAATACTTATGCTTCAGCCTAAAATAATCTGTTGCAGAAAGAAAAGTCAATTCTTTATCTCTTGTAGTATAAATGCAATAAATTGCTTGGTTATAGTCTGTCACTCAACTGCTTAGAAAAGCATAATAAGACTTTGTGCCAATGTTTTGTTACAGAACTATAATAACACGTATTCTTTGTCTGATGTCCCCTAACTGTTCTGAAACTTTGGTTCCTTCTTTCCTGTTTGTGTTACTATACCGTCATTTATCCAAAGCTTCAACCTCTTCAATAAACTGTATTTTAGGAACTTTTGTTAAACAAAGATTTTCTATATTCAAGTGTTTTTGTAAATTAATTCATACTGCCTGTCTTCCAGAAGTAGTTGGAAAACATGGTTTCATCACCACTTTTCCATCATATGAAATCTAGTAAGTTATTGAATTCAGGCTAAACAAAGGTCAGACAATGACTCATTGCTTTTGATCTGGGAAATGTTGCTTTTTGACATATGCTGTAATTGTTAACAGCTCTTTGACATAAGTGACCATGGTATGAAGAATTGATGGCCATGTTTCTAGTGGTTTAGGATTCATTTGTCAATTGTCCACAGAGTTTCAATGAATACATTATCCATTGTTTTTGTACTTAGTCCACAGTTCCACAAAACAATGTTGAATTGCTTTATTTCTTTGCATCTTTTATGTACTGTATAATGTCTCATTATGATTGCTTGTTCTGAGTTGGTAAGGAGAGGCTATAAATGAAAACTTAAGAGTACAGAGCTTCCAGTTCTGGGTAACTTTATTTTGAATCAGAACAGATCTTAATCTGCAGAAAATCCCCAAATGGCTCTGTAGATGGAAGTGTATGGAAATACAGCAATACAGCAGGGTTAAAGTCACTCTTAGTAGTTGTCCTAAAAAAAAGGAGAGCAGACTAAGGCAAGAGTGATCCCCCAACTTTCACAGCCTCCCCGAAAAATTAAAACTTGAGAGGCATTCCACAAAGTTATAGAATGGATTCTGTAATTGTTGCCTTTTATTTTGTAGCTTCAGCTCAAGTCAGCGTCTCTGTAGATACTGGAACAATGAATCACAAACTTGATTAGGTCTAGCATCTCACGTCTACAAAAGACAGTAGGTACAACATGCCTCGCATCTTAGATGCTTGGTAGAAATGAATCAGTAGAATGATGTCTGGGTACCCTGTAAATTAAGCTCATTTTATCTGCACTTACTCAATAGCCCTGAAATAGAAGTAGTGAAATAAAAGAAAGAAAACCCTGACTTTTAAGGTTTTACCTCAACATCACTGCCAATTTCCCAGATAATAAGTGTGCTTTGAAAAACAGCAAATCAAAGACTACTTTCATGCCCACCTGTAGTCCCTGCAAGACCCTCAACATCAAACTTTCCATGATAAAATACTTACCACTGTGATAATATCTTAGCAAAACACCAAGAGACTGAACAGTTCTTGCATTTTAAGAACTGAATTTGGCAGATTATCACAGTGTCATATTAATTTTTAAATCTTAAAGCATCTTAATATGAAGTGCTGCAGAACATCCCTTAAATCACAGGGAGGTTTACATCTACATAAGCAAGCTGTCCCCTCTGTCAGTGTACAAACTCCTTCAAGAGGGAATGGACTTTACTTTTAAAATGTGCTTAATCCTGATTATGAGGGATTAAATTTTAGAAAACTATCCACTGAGACAACAAAGAAAGAAGCATGAAGAAAAAAAAAAAATAGAGCACAAGTCTGTTACTATAAAGTGGGAAAAAAGTTCCTTAGTTAAAATCATGAGTGTACATGGATTGTGAGCTTGCTAAACAAAAGGAAGAAGCAAATTTATTACTTCTACCATATGGAGAAAAATCTCTAGTATTGGTTTTTAAACTTTATTCAACACTGCACTATATTTCTGCAGTTTTTTGTTTTCAAGTTTCAAAAATTCACTCGATTGCATCATTCTTTTAAATGTCATCATGCAAAGCTTAAGTGGCAAAACTTTCTTTCACTTTTCTCAGTGTGATCTGATCACAGCTACATTTCCAGTCTTATAGCTGTCTAAATCACTGAGTCATTAGATGTTACTGTGGAAGACTATTTAGTGAAAGAAACCTTACAGTACCATGAGTTCATGGGTTACTTTTAATTCATCCCTTTACATCCTGTTTTACACATCCTCTATTTTAATCACTATATTAAAAAAAAAAAAAAAAAAAAAAAAAAAAAAAAAAAAAAAAAGAATGAGAAAGAAGTGGAGGATTTCAGAGATTAAATGAACAATCTTGTGAAAGTAAAGGCATATTAAACTCAGGAGGTCTACACTTAATTCCAGGTTCACTGTGGTAGAGTTTTTTGTTGTCGTGATGACCTTCTAAACCTTCAGGTTGCTTCTTCTTTCTTCATTACCATACTCCTCACAAATTTACCTCCCCATCTTATTTTGAGCCACATTCCACCAGTTCCTGCTTAGATTTTCATCTACTGTTACCCCCTTGCTGTTCTTCCCTGACAGGTGCCTGACCATAGCCCTTTACCACTCATTCTTATCCTTCCTCTTTCCTGAACAACTATGATGGTTTTCCTGTCTTCATATTTTCCCCTCACACACTTCAGTCCTCCTCACTTAAGTCAGTCTGCTCTCCTTTCTGTGACTAATGTTGACTCTTTGATAAATCCTGGGAATTAAGAGACTTTAGGGAAACAGAGGTACCTAGATATTCTGGATTTTTAAAGATTTTAAAGAAATTTGCAATATTCTATAACTGATTTTTTTTTAAAGGAACACACAAAACCCCACATGTAAAATATATATATATATATATATAGTCTGAATAATTTTTTAAACTAAGCATAAAGAAAAGAGTACTGACACATTTACGTTTTAAGACTTTAGGAAAGAAATTGGTTGCCAACCTTAATTTAAAAAATTTAGAGGTTGGGTTGTGAGCAAATGAAGATCTCATGGCACTGTCAGGTAGTAACATCAGCAGAAATATGATTCAATGCAACAGGAGCACTGCTTCAGGGAAAATTCCTTTTTTATTATCTAATCACTAATATAAAGCTGCATTATTACAAATATAAGTAGATGTACTTAATTTGTCACCTGGTTTCTAGACAGAGCAGATCTAATCTTTAGCTTGAGGGCTTTTCACACTCCTTGGCTACAAATATTAATTTAAATTTTTCTGTGGACAATCCTAGCTAAGAAGATGAAAAATTAATTCCCTCTACTGTCTTCTGTCCAATCCTATTCCTATTTTTCTTCCCTTTATACACTCAGAGTCCTAATTTATGAAACCTTAACCTACAAAGCTTTCACAAAAGAAAAAATCATGTACATGCAGATGTCAAACAAATATAGATACAGACCCAAAACAACCAGGAAATATCCCATTTAATCTTGGCATCCCTGCACTGATGCACACCACACTGTTTTTGTGAAGAGGATGTGTTTATAACATCTGCTTGAAAAAAGAGCTGGGGCAACAGTTGACCCTAAATGCAAATAAAATCTTCAGAAAAATTCCCTTCTAACTCCACAAATGACTATTTACCATGTGTAACTGAAACCACTATCACCCACAAACTTTGACTAAATTGGAATAAAATTTTAACATAAACAGCAAATAGTATACATAGCACAAGGACAAACCCCTCTCCAAAAACTGTCAATCACTGTTGTAAGCCAGTTTATTTTTACTCAGTTGCTCGCTAAGATATTTTTCTATTCCCATCTGAGACTCCAGGGATTTTTGAACTAAACCTTCATTAAAAAAAAAATATATATATATATATATATATATATATATTTATATCAAAAGAACCAGGTTCTTTTCAGTGGTGTTCAGTAACAGGATCAGAGGCAGTGGGCACAAATTGAAGCACAGAAGACTCCATCTGAACAGCAGGAAACACTTTTTTACTATGAAGGAGACTAAGCACTGGCAAGGGTTAACCAAAGAGGGTTTCGAGTCTCTATCCTTGGAAATATTCAAAAGCTGGCTGGACACAATCCTGGACAATGGGCCGCCTGATCTAGGTGACACTGGCCTAAGCAGGAGGCTTGTACCAGATGACCTCCAGAGGTCCCTTCCAACATCATCTATGCTGTGATTGGTACTCTCCACAACACTATCAAAAATATTTCTGACTCATTTTGATAGTAAAAATTTAAAAGTATGTTTTCATTATAATTTTAGTTATAATTGAAATACTTTTCATCAAGACATTATCCAAAAGAATAAGAAGAGTATGGATTTTCTTCCTCCCATCCCAGGCTGTAGCAATAAAAATAATTTTTTGGGAAAAAAAATTAAATCATTCCAAAGTTCATATACCAGCTTTGAAAACTTTAGTCCTTAACACTGTCGCATGTTTAGACTAAAGACTAGATCCAAATGCTTTAGTAAAGAATTTTGCAAACAGTAAATCCATTTATATAAGCAGATAATTTGCCAAGACACAAAACCAAGCAAAAAACTGAAAGAAATACCAACAGACCACAACACTCTAATATAATAAAAGCAAATATTAGTCTCAAATTTGTGATACAACAAACCTACCAATATGTCATTCCTGTGACTGGCTTTATGCTTGTTTCAGAGCTGTTTTACTCAGTGTATTTTCTTCTACATGTATACTATGTATATGTACCCATGAATTAGATACAGAGATTAGGGATCAATTTTCTAGGCTAATCCTTATAGTTTTTTTTCATAACCTTTGTGAAGGGAAACAAAGAATTATTTATATAGGAAAATTAACACTAAAGGATATAGAAAAGACAAAAAAGGTAAAAGAAAACCAACTCTGGTTATCCAGCTGTTCTAAAACACAGTTCTTACAAAAATAATTTGGAGTTCTAAAGATAAAAAACCCACTGAAATTAAATATTGTTAGGTTAGATAAACAACTATTTCTAGTACAAACATAGAAAAAGAAAGTAGAACGGCATTCTAACTCCCTCTACTGGACTAGATACGTTGTATTAACACCATAATTGTAAAGCATTTTCCTTCATCAGATTCCTGGACAGATTGGACAATTTCTTTTAATTAATTATTTTTCTTTTCCCTAAAAGAACATCTGAAAAAAACTTTAAATTGTAGCATAACTCCTGAAAACCTTTTTTTCTGAAAGAAATCCAAAAACTGAAGGGAAGTCAAACAACATAACCAGATTTTATGCAACCGTTCAAAGCTTACAGTGAAATTTTCTTATTAACCATTCTAGAAATAGGTAACACAAGTCACTAACAGCTGTTTGTACTATTCTCCCTGTAAAACTTACACATTTTTTGCCCCTTGCATCTGCTAGATAAGCTATACCAGAGATGAAAACTGAAAAAGTAGTAGATGAAAATCACCAGTTCTTAAGGAGTAAAATCAGAGGACTGTTACATAACTGACAATTGAAAATACATATTTCTCTACACTAAAAGACCTTGAAAAAGCAACAAGAAAACTTCCACTATCTTACATTGTAAAGTCATCTTCATCAGCAACCTAGATCATAGCCTTTTCGTCTCCTTCCTCTCTCAGAAATTAAGTAATCATTTTCCCTAGTGAGTGTGTATTTTCCAACACAAATCCAGTCCGACTTCTGCTTCTTCCAGGACATTTTCTCTATGTGAAATCTTTATTCCAAAACCACCAAAAATACAGCATTGCTTTCTATAACCTTCAGTTACTGTATGTTGCTAATTTAAATAATTGTTGATAGTGACACTGCTTAGGGACAAACAGGCAATGGAGATCCATATTACCATTCTCATGAGATAGATAAAAACATTAAAGGAGGAATCATATGACGCTTAATCAACTTTAGCTCTACACTTAAATCCTACTTGTTTGGGGGTACTTCAAGACTATAGGATAATTACCAGATGGAGAGATTTCAGTGACAAAAGAGTCTGGTCCTTAGAAATTACTTGAAACTATAGAGGTTTTAGCTCTGGAATATGTGTAAAGGAAGCTTTAACTTTCAATAATAGATACAACAGCATCCGAACACAACAGACTTTATAAAACACACTCTTCTCAAGTATACCATGGTGTCTTGCAAGTTCTTTTCTCTCCTGATTTGTTTTAATGAGTTTCATTTCATAACTAAAGAAGAAAAGAATAAATTGGTTCAAAATAAATACATAATTTAACCAATATATCAGTCAGGGAAAAGACTGGTATTCCATCCTGCAGGGAAACAGAGAACACATTGATGTGAAGCAGGATTTTTTAAAACAAAATACAGAAGTTGAAAATCATTATTACAAATGACTCACTCATTACCAGCATGTGCAAGACAATGAAGCTTCCCAGCTAGCCAACTCAGACTTGAGTAGCAATATTTGCAAATACGCTACTGAAAAAATGCATATGGCCACCAAGTAAATATAAAAATTAACTCAGGAAATTTGGAAGTTATTTTGGTCCATCCACTGGCACACTGGCATTATTATTATTATATTCTTCAGCAGAGGGAGAAAAAAGAAAGTGAGAGCAAGAAAAAAATTTTGAGGCCTTACCATCCGCTTCATCACAGCTTTTCGTTATGGTTTCCTGTACACAAACACAACATATTTTTTTTCAAAAGCAGATTAGCAATGGGAGCTGATGTTTTAAAGTAAACCAGTAAGAAATGCCCTAAAAAAACCCATAAATCTTGTACCACAGTCCTGAAGATTGTAAATGTGTGGGTTTCTCATTAGGGAAATAATTTCACTGTTTTTTTCTATACACATGGCATGGGGGAAAGAGAGGAAAAAGGAAGATGGGAAGAAAAATAAGGGAGAGAACTGCCAGAAGAGGACATAAAAAATGATACAGTATTGAGATTTCTCACCTTCACTTTTTAGAATTCTTCACTGCTTCTCATCCTGGTTTCCTGCAGATAAGAACAAAATACTTTAAAAGTTTCCTGGAGAAATGTAATAGAGAGCTTGTGTGTATTTATGTACACACATACACATGGAGAGAAATGGACTATGTCTAGCTTTTTCACTAGACCTAATTACCACTAATAATCTATGAATTTAAAACAGCTAAACTCCAGTTACACTCTATTATTCATAAGAGTTTAGTAAAAACACTGCACTTTTACTAAAACGTTCACTATCCACAATGTTCCCTATGCAATCAATGGAAGCGAATGAGGATGGGGAAAAAAAAAAAAAAAAAAGTCACCCAGAACACTCTGTTGTACTTTTGGGTAAGTATCTTCAAACATTATTAAATCATCAATGTTTTTCCAAACAGAACTAGCTAAATAAGACTCAGGAAGATCTTTTATCCTGTGACTCAATTCCTCTCTGTGTCTGTGGACATATATTCATTTCTAACAAGCTTTTACACAGAATACAAAGCTGCTTTCTGAAATGATAGTGTGCAAATGTGCTGCACAGGATTCAAAACTTACAAACTCAGATGAACAGCTGGCCTGATTTTCAGAAGCACTGTAGCAATGGACACTAATTGCTATACTTTTAACAGCAACTGAGTAACCCTTACTTTGAAAAATCTGAGTAATCAATGAAAATAAAATCTTTCCTTCTCCAAGGTCTTATCTCCTACAAATATATATGTAATGAACTGCATGTCTTTATAATCAGTACATCCCTTCCAATTAAATTTCTTTTAATTAAAAAAATCAAACAAACAAACAAACAAAACCAACAAAAACGTTTGTCTCTGGTTCTCTGTCTTCCCCTGTTTTCCATTAAAATCTTTATCTATTAGAGGTTCCCAGGAGTATTCACTGAATAAGTTATAATTATTAACTTATGAAAGGCACGTCTCTAAAATGGGGTCAACAGGGAGAAGTTTCAGACAGGGCTAGCCTGGTTGCTATTGTGGCAATACATGATTTATTAAATTTGTGTAAGTTATTTCAGTTTGAAGACAGAAATTGCAATTAATTTGTTCAACATGAGACTGAGTTTGTGATGCAGTACACAGTTTTATTAAGAAAAGATAAAACTAGAACAATGTTTGAAAGGTTTGGTTTATCCAAGTGAAGTTATTTTTATAAAAAATAGCCAGTGCAACTCATTGTTGATGAGTTTCTTGTCTTTTCTTATACACAAATATGGATAATTCCAAAATGCAACAACTTGAAATCAAACAGAAGTGACCCATTTTTCTAAAGTGATATATTCTATCAGCTTGCAATCTTGTTTCAAGGTGAAGTCAGACATCTGTCACAAACAAGTAATGTAAAAAAGGAGCTCTGACATAACTACCCTCAGGAACTAATAGCACAATGTCATTTTTGTCACCAGTAGAGCCATACATGAACAGATATGGCATTCCTGTAGCTCAGAAATCATTAAAGATATTGCTTAGAAAATATCTTACAGAGTTAAACATGTATACATTACTCTGTAATTATTAAATACAGCCTGGAAGATGTGGATGATATCTAACAGGAAATTATGTCTAACAGGAAATTCTCCAAGGGCTTTGAGGCTTTTCTGTCATCTGCCTCTGTAAAATTTAAGTCAAAGAGAAGAAATGGCACACGGATTTAAATAAGTAACAGAAACATATGACAGCGAATAAGGAAAAGTTATATTATTCATGTTGAAATTCAACAAGTTAACAGGCTACAATATTCATTAAAAAAAAAATCATATATATTCTAATAAATATGGCCCATTAGCATGATGTCCAAGTGGGTTTAGTTCATGCACAAGCATACACTAACTTCTTCTGCTCCACAGCTTCCCTAAAACAACACAACATCGACTCCTTGTCTGAACAGAGTGCTCACACCACCTTGAGGCAGAAGACCTTTACCTTACTGGCAGTCTACCAAGCTAACTACTGATAACTACTCCAGAAAAGTTTTATCTGGGCAGTACTATCAGATAGAAAGTTATTTTGCACGTTTTGCAGTTTGGGGTTTTTTTATTCATTTGCTGTTTCTTTTCTTTGTGAAACAACTGGGATTAAAAAGCAAGAATTGAGGACGTGGAGTTACCATTACAAAATTAATTGCATCAAAACAGAATTACAGATTTCTGGTCTATTTTTACCTTCCAGGTTTTCCTATCAGAACCCCAGAAGTGCACAACTCCTGGAAACTCTTCCTGTCACCTCATTGCATTACATTTTGATCAAATGTATTATACTCATTTAGTAAGTAGAAGACCCTGAATCAAAGTTAACTGTTAGATCATAATAGCTGGGGTGGGGGGGCGGAAGGGGAAGGAGGAAAAAAAAAAACAAACAAACACAGGAGATAACAACCTTGAGTCTGAGGAGCTGCTCAGAACACTTTACTGACAATAAAAAGGAAATCATTTTATCATCTCTCTCTATTCATAAGAGGCTCGAAATTGTCACAGTCCATCTTCATCAATGAGTATTTCCTTTCTTCTCACTCTCCTTTACTCATAGCTTCAGTGGTGACATTCCCATCATCTGTAGGCACTGAGGAGAAAAAAAAAAAAAATCGCTTCTTTCATAAGCAACATCAATCTACTATCTGTCGATTGATACTTGTCCACGAAAGACTCATTTCTAATTGTTTTACATCCTGTTTGACACGGTTAGGAAAAAAATACTAGGAAAAAACTTATGGCAGCAGCTAAAGCCTGACATTTACAGACAGATCCACCCTGCTCTGTGAAAGCTGTCCAGACCTAGGAATATTGCTGTCCAGGCCTCACAACATCTTTAGTTTCCTGATATGATTTATTGCTATGTTGTGAAGCACAAATGGCTGCCAGCAAGCCAGAACAGGATGCAAACATCTTAAGACCTAATGAGAATGATCTTGCAGACCTGGGATAGGGAGTGACTGAACTCTTTCTGGTAATCAGTGCAGCCACAGAAAATAGAAAGAGCACCCAAAGCTGTACACTGACTGGTGGGTCTGAGTAGAACCATGTCAATAAAGAGGCTTCATTAGCTGCAAAATCTGGAGCACAAAGATTGGTGGGGAAAAAAAAAAAATAAAAACACAACATAAACCCACAACAGAACAGGTGAAGACAATTTGAGTGTAGCCAAAGAAAAGGCAGAGGGACGAGCCTCCTTGTGCACAAGATTTGCTGGGCTGGAGAATCTGGGCAAAGTAACTGAGAGATTCTGAGGAACAGGACCCCCATACTTTTTAAATAATAAAAGCAAAATTCAGTCAAACTTACTGGGTTCGTTTCACATACTGCTCATTTTACAGTAAACTTCTACTAAGCTCATAAGACTACTTCCAGCTGTAGAGGACAAGCAAAAATAAATGTTATGGTGGACTATGGAGAAGGCCCCAACTAAAACTACAGCTGACTTAGGTGTTCTGTATAAATATTATACCTGCACAGAAATGGATACAGTATGTTTCAAACATTTTGTGGTATGCTGGCGATCAAAAACCAGGCACCTAAGGCTCATTCAAGTTTTCAGAATCTGGAATTCCAAATCAGGAAGAAAATCCAAGAATGTGGAATATCTTAGTAGAACAGGATTTGTACAACACTTCAGTCTGAAAACAGGAAATACTCTGCTGCCAGAACACTTGTATTTCTAAATGAAAAATTCCTCCCTAGACAGCTGGTGACATCTCATCATCTCTTATATGATTTTTTTGTTTTGTTTTGTTTCACCAGTTTGAAGAATGGTCATGTCCTGGATGTGCAAGGACTTTACATGGCTTAGATTCCCCTGACACACAGAAATCAGAAAGTCAAACACTATGGTGTCTACAAATAAGCCACTCAAGTTCTGTTTTGTATCTAGTATCCACAATGATTTGCCAAGGTCATACAGAAAGTATGTAGAGCTGGGAATAGGACTCAGCCTATCTTTGGTTTAAACCAAAATGAAGCAGTACTCTTTCCCACATGATATCTAATTTACAAAACACATATCCATGGGACACAAGATGTGAAAACATAAAAGGGACCTGAAAGATCCATAGATTTATGGATACAAGTCTGTAGGAGGTCATTATTCACACAGTCAACCATCATCAACTCAGGGAATTCCTAATTCACCAACTGCCAGAAAGAGCAAGGATATGCAAACAGTAGCATAATTCCAAAAATACCATTTTTCTTCACAATTTCCCTAAGCATCTACTACTTGTCACTGTCCAACATAGAAATACATGAAAATATTATTTGTACTATATGGTTACCAGCTTCACAGGGAAGAGGAGGATAATGACTACACAGTGACAAGGGAAATCAAAGTCAGGCAAATTTTATAAGCATGACCATGACTATGTAAATGTAGTAACAATCTACAGGAAAGCTCTGCAAGTGTCAGCACAGTACAAAGTTAAAAGAAACTGTTTTTCTAAAACATAAACAGTTCTGTCTTGCAATGGCCTGCTCTGTTATTCATCATCTCAGCAGTAGTAACAACACAGGACCCGTATAAGAAATAAGCATCCTCATGCTAGTCTACAAGACTGCCAGAGCCAACATTTGCACTACGAGAGCATATAGTCCTATTCCTATGAAACCCTTGAAATCTGGGCTCCCTGCAGCTGAAGTGTGAGAAGTGCAGCTACAGGACTCATTGAAGAGTCTGATGTCAGTATCTTCTTTGGCCAGTGTCACGATTTAAGCCCAGAGGGTAACTGAGCACCACGCAGCCATTCACTCACCTCTTCCCCCATCAGGGATGGGAAGGAGAATATGACCATCTAAGGACAAGGAGGAGTCGCTCACCCATTATGGTCACAGGCAAAAGACAGATTCTTTTGGGGAAGAAAAAGAAAATGTCACTTTAATTTAAACACTAACAAACACAACAATTAACAGACAAGGTGGAGACAGTGAGAAGCACCACCACTTTCAAAAACATCTTCCCCCACCCTCCCTTCTTCCCGGGCTCAGCTCTGCACCCCATCTCTCTCCCTCCTCCCCCAGCGGCACAGGAGCAGGGGATGGGGGTTACAGCCAGCTCACCGCTCCTTCCTTCTCAGGAGAGAGGGTGAACACCGCACATTCCTCCCCTCTCACTGCAGACAGTCCTCCACGAACCTTCTCCAGCGTGAGTCCTCCCCACGGGATGCAGCCTTTCCCACACTGACCCAGCGTGGGTCACCCCTGTGTGTTTCAGTCCTCCCAGCGTCGAACCACAACAGCGGGGACGACTTCTCCGCCCAGGGTCCCAGCCTACTTTAACCACAGATGCCTGTCCTAGAGTTGCTTTCTCTTCAGGCTTCAGGTTGACCTCTACTCCACCGCTGACTTCCATGGGTGGCAGGGTGGGCAGCCCTGCCATCCCTCCACAGGATACAGGGGTCTGCTTGGTGCACCTACCCCACGTCCTTCCCTTTCCTTCTGCTGATCTCAGTGTTTTTACTTCTCACAAGTCCCAACTCCCTCTCACCTTCCCCTTCTTAATTATATTATCACAGGTGCACAGCTACCATCGTTAATTGGCTCAGCCTTGGCCAGAGGTGGGTTGGACTTGGAGCTGAGGAAGCTTTCAAGAAGCTCCTCACAGGGACCAGCGCTGTAGCTCCCTCCCCCATTACCAAAAAAACGTACCACAGAAACCCAACACAGCCAGTGAACAGAACCACCAAACATTTGTTACTGTGACAGCTATTTTTTTCTATAAGAGGAAGAAAGTAAAGGGCTAGATTATGAAGGTTTGTTCTGAACTTTCCATCTGAATACAAGCAGTAGAAACTAGTTGTAGGAAGCAGAGGAGAGGAGCCTTTGCCTGCACAGCAGAGATTAGAAGAGAGTAATAAGGTTTAAAATAATTTAATAATAATAATATTATTAATAATAAATGTCACTAGTTCTCAGTTCATTACTTACTGGAATTTAAATTATTTACTTGAAATTAAATCATTGCTAAAAGTGCTAACAAGCTAAAGAAATAAGATTTCCCTTTTATACTGTTATCAAATATAGTGAATTTAAATAAAGCATATTTTCCCCTATAAGTTCATTGTTTTAAGATGTTTAGGATTATTTGATATGTGAAAATGCTTTGAATTGTGTGATAAATAACAGAAGAATTTTACTTTCACTAAAAGTAATTAAACAATTACTTTTATTGAGTTAGGCTAAAGCTATTATTAGTACAATGATCCAGATTTTAAGAAAATTAAAAGAATTTACTACTGGGAAAAGAAAAGGGGGGAATTGATCTGAGGAAACACTAACCCAACAGCTCCCCCCTTGGGATGCTCACCAGATGGTCCATGTCAAAGGATGGTAACTCCTTTGCAATGGAAAGAGAAAGAACAGGATGGGCCATCCCTGGTATCTCTTGTCCTTGAGATAAGAGAGAAACTGAAACATTGAGCCATAAAGACAAAGGAGCTACAAATTAGCCCAGACTTGAAGGACAAGGTGTATGTGACTACAGGACTGAGTTTGTGCAGAAGTAAGGGTCAAATGGCCAACACAGTGAAGAAGACTATGAGCCTTCATCTGAAGACCCCTGCCCACAACTACCAGGAAGCACTGCGCAAGCGCGACGGGAGGAATCGGAGGGGGGGGAATATGTTAATGATTTCTCAGAACTAATTGTAATATTCCCTCCCTATCCTTGGAGTAGTGATGCATATGTATTAGAGTAGATGAATATGTAACATTTTGTACAATAAAAGGGAGCCCCTTTGGCTCCAGAGGGCACGCCATTGTGCCCAGCGTTGTATTCTTTGCTCCACTGACTTTGTCCCCAATAAAACCTTTTTTTTACATATACGTGGGCTTGTTTCTCACAGATTGTATTTTTCACCCCTAAATTGAAAGAGAAGAAAAATGTTTCCTTTAAAAATATAATGACTTTCAGAAAAATAATAAGTTGTCTCTAGCGATAAAGAGGAACTAGCACTTAAGGGTTAAGACACGCCGTTTGTTTGATAACATGGGAGTTGCTAGGGGAGGGCTGGTTCTGCGAGTTGGACGGGCGCCAAGGGCCCAGAGGGAATGAGACAGCGGTAAAGTTGAAAAATTCATGAAGAAGAGGGACCCTTACTTCATCCTTGAGACCCCGGCCCATGACCACCAGGAAGAACTGCGCGGGTGCGAAGATAAGAGATGAAGGCGGGGCATATGGAAATGAGGTGTCCGAAAATATATTAATATGTATAAGAGTCTCATGAATATGTATCATTTGGGGCATAAAGGGAGTAGCCCCGGGTCATATGGGTGTTCGTGTTTGTGGTGGAGCGATCTCCCACGCACCCGGTACCAAATAAACATACCTACTTTACAACCTCATAGGTTGTGGATTCTTTATTCCACAAGTCACTAGCACAGCCTAATTTTCCTGTTAATGATATTGAATCATTAACTTTTTGTTAAAAGAAGACAAAGTTATTAAGATCAAAATATTTTCTAATAACAAACTTTTTGTCTATTTCTCTCTTCAAAACATTTTGCAGTTTCAATAAAGTAAACTTTTATTTGAAAAGCAAGGTTTCCCTTTATTAAACTAATCATACATGTTCAACATAAAATGTTAATAAACAGATATGTTATGGTGGAATCTCAATAAAAGTAAGAAAGACTTATCCGTCCTGAGAAAAGATTAGCCTACAATTTAAGAAAAGATAGGTGATTATTTTATGGGTAAAGCTTTCAGTAACAAGTATTTTCAGGTTTTATTTTTCTTTTTAAAATATGATGTTATTTGGACAGATATCTGTAACAGAGGACTCATTTGCCTTGCAAAGTAAAAGTCCTCCTGGAGAGAAATGAGTGACATTTTTAAAATATTAATCTTTGTATTAATATGTATTTCTACATGGTTCGAAAATGAAATTTCAACAGCATCACCCTTGTTGCTATGACACTCCACTGATGAATGTTACAGAGGAATAGGAGCCCAACTGAAGACAAATACAATCATTATTTGTTGCAAAAACTGCTTTAAAAAACTTGTAAATATATGAGCACAAACATCAAATTATGGCAAGCACTGCTTATGTTTGAAGGTGTTATTCAAAGATGTGAATAAAACATTCACATTCAAAAAGCTAAAATTACCTGTTCAGTTAATCACTACTATGAAATGTTAGAACTAAGACTACTTCATACCTACCTAGACGACATGAGAAAAGTCTGGCATGCTGGGAAGCAACCGAGCAGAGCCACATGAAGATCTTGCTTCTTTGATATAAATAGTCATGCTAATGTCACTCCTTTCACCAGTATACAACAGAGATGTTGGCCCCAACATAAGAGAAAATTCCAAAGTCTGAGCCAATCAAGTTAATTACATTGTCCTACCTTCAACTACCAAGCTAGTTTTAGTTCCCTTATTCTCTTCACTTACTGTCCAGAATTGTCTCCCAGCATAGCTGTGTAGTGCTAAGCCAGTGTTGTCCACTCATGAAGCCAGTGCATGATCTGTACAGTGCTGTAAAGACTAATCAGTAAAGTGCTGAGCTTTCAAGGAAGGCACTCTAAAATTCTACATTTATTGGTTATTTAATCTTTGTATTTGTTCTCAGAAAGTGGCACTAATAAGCAAAAAGCATAGTGTCACTAGTAAAACCATGCACAGATGTTTGCTTTCCTCAGTTAAGTCAAACATTTTCATTGTACGTATGCGCATGATATTTAATACTGTTCTTTGTTCACCATGCTTAGCAGGTTAAACAGCAAATCAACTTTTCGCTACAACTTACTTTCACAACAACATGATTATGCTCATGTCTTAGGACAGCTCAAAACTTACAATCCACCAAACAGAAATCCGTTCCAACACTAGAAATCTTGTATTGTATATACTACCAAGCTTTTCCTAAATATTTGCTAATGGGAAACCTTGAAGGTAAGGAACAAGACTGGAGAAATACTCAAAATTTGTGGATGAAGGTATAGGAGCAGACTAGAAATAGTGGGTCTATGAGTGGCAAGGAATAGTAAAAATGTCTGAATTTTGATATTGAGAACAGATGGAGCCTGCAACCATCCACAAAATACAGAACAGAATCCTACTCAAAGATGATAAACAAAAGCTTCCAACTCTCATCATGGACCACTGGCCAGTGAAAAGAAATTAAGAAGGTCAAAATGTTACTGAGTTTGTAATATTTGGGAAGAAAAAGGTTTTCTGGCACCAACTGAAGATATTATAAACTCTAGAAAAGAAAACAAAACAAAAAGTGTATTTTAATTCCTTTTGAATGTTGCCTGTCGTATGTGGTTTTATAATTGTTTCTTACAAAAACAAACGCTGATATAAGAGGAAGAAAGAGAAAAAATAAAAATATCCCCAAGTAAATCGGATGAGGCTATTAAAACTAGGTAGATAAGGAACTGGCTACATGGTCAAACTCAGAGTTGGGGTCATTGCCTCGATGTTCAAGTGGAGAGCAGTGATGAGTGGAGTTCCTTGGGGGTCGGTATTGGGACCAGTGTTAACATCTTTGTTGGTGACATGGACAGTGCGATTGAGTGCACCTTCAGCAAGTTTGCCGACGACACCAAGACGTGTGGTGCCATCGACACGTTGGAGGGAAGGGATGCCATCCAGAGGGACCTGGACAGGCTTGAGAAGTGGGCCTGTGAAAAGCTCACAAGGCCAAGTGCAAGGTCCTGCACATGAGTTGAGGCAATCCCATGCACAAATACAGGCTGGGTGATGAATGGATTGAGAGCAGCCCTGCAGAGAAGGACACGGGGGTGTTAGCAGATGGAAAACTGACTATGAGCCAGCAATGTGCGCTTGCAGCCCAGAAAGACAACTTTATCCTGGGTTGCATCAAGAGCAGTGTGGCCAGCAGGTCAAGGGAGGTGATTCTCCACATCTACTTCACTCTCATGAGACCCCACCTGCAGTGCTGTGTCCAGCTCTGTGGCCCCCAGCATAAGAAGGACATGGACCTCCTTGAGAGGGTTCAGAGGAGGAACATGAATATGATTTGGGGCTGGAGCACCTCCCTTATGAGGACAGGCTGAGGGAAGTAAAGGTGTTCAGCATAGAGGAGGTTCTGGGGAGACCTTATAGCAGCCTTTCAGTACATAAACGGGGCCTACAGGAAAGGTGGGGAGGGACTCTTTGTCAGGAAATGTAGTGATAGGATGAGGGGTAATGATTTTAAACTGAAAGAGTTTAAAAGATTTAGATCTGAGGAAGAAATTCTTTACTGTGAGGGTGGTGAGACAGTGGCACAGTTCTCCCAGAGCAGCTGTGGCTGCCCCCTCCCTGGCAGGGTTCAAGGCCAGGTTGGACGGGGCTGGGAGCAACCTGGTCTGGTGGAAGGTGTCCCTGCCCGTGGCAGGGGGGTTGGAACTGGATGATCTTTAAGGTCCCTTCCAACACAAACCTTTCTATGATTCTATGATTAAAAAACCATGCTAACAATCCAATCAAACATGCAGCTCTCTTTGAAAGATCTTTTATTTTTTAAGATGCTGACAGAAACACATCTCACGATAGCAGTTTTTGGTTCAAATTAATTATTTTTTTTATGTTATGAAGATATGCCAAGCTGTCTATCTTGATGGGGTTTGATCCCTACTGAATCAAGCAACTTCCCCTATTAAATTCATAGATTTTCAAATAGTCTTGTAAATTAGAGATGTACTTCAATGCTTCCAACATTAAGAGAATAATATTTTGCTGCATATTCTTTCTGCAGAGATAACACATCTTCTGTAGGAAAGACAGCTTTGTTGTAATCATGGAAGATGTTGTTTGGGTAGTTAGTATCTGACCTTCCTGTCACATAGGAAATGAAATGACATTGTTCTTTTCAGAGAAATGTGGTAATCATTATAAGGTCTTTTCCAGAAACATTAAAATGAATAATGTCAAAGGTACTAAAAATTTAAATTAAATAAATAAATAAATAAAAACTTGAGCTTTGCTTTATTTACTGTATTGATATCACCCTAGAACTATAGCACTGTGATTTATATAATTATGAAATAACACCAATTTGTGAAAGTATGCCTAAATAAAAGTCTTACAAGTAGATGAGTCAGTAAAATATCCTAGAGTGTTCCAACTCATTATAATTTACTTTTATTAAAAGAATATTTTCTTGCTGCAAGCATGAATGAGGTATTAGCAATGACTGATACTTCCAGTCACAGCTCCAGAAATTAATGATCTTTAATTCTTTATTTTGACTTATCTAGAAGAGCATATGGGTCCTTTAAGATATTAAGAAAAGTGTGATTGTATTGAGGGAAGACAGCAGGTATCCATTGAAAGAAAAAGGTTAAAGATTTGAAGGAGGACTTTGAGTAGAAAAGCCTGTGAGAGAAGACCTGTTCCTCTAAAGTATTAAAGCTTTTGGTGGTGTTCTTCACCTCTGTTCTTGACCCATAACTAGCGTAAACTCTGTTTATGCCCATCCCACAGAGGTAAAAAATACTTATTTGAATTTTTCCCTCCCCTTCTTCATCAAACATGGTGCATCAGTTTACTTACCAAGATTTCGGACCAAGAGACAAGCCTATGTGATCCACAGGGAGAACATTATTCACCCAAGCTACACAGCTATTACATTTACAGACATTTGCTAAGAATAATATTCATAATTATCATCATCATAAATTCAGGTATCTATAAATACAAGTGTTGTCTTTTAAGGCAATGCTCATTAATACAATGAATTCCTGTCTGAAAGGTCTTTAATTGCTTGACTGCTGCCAATGGTAACAAGAGAGTACTTGACTGGACTTTCACCTTTCACAACTAATGTTGTCATTTTACATTTCAGAATCCTTACATAAATCTTGCATTATTACTACTGGAGACAGTAATATTTCTAAACACAGTCTTTTTTTGCAGGGATTTCAAGGCAAGCTTTTTATGTCTTTTTCAGTTTATACGATATAGATAGTTGAATTTAGAGCTTTTCCCTGCTACAAATTTAAGCAAGTTTTGCCTTTCTCTTTCGTACCACTCATTCCTGACATATTCAAAGATAAATATACAAATCCTTCCAGTGAACTAACAAGCAATTCATTAAACAACATTCTGTTACTCCAAATATTCAAACAGTTTTCTTCATGTACACAGCTTATTCTTTGCTTCCTGAAAATATATCGGACATTTAGAACAGAAGATTCTGCTTACTTCTTGGATACTTTTGAATTGATATATCTTGCTTAATTTTCTTTTGCTTTGGTAAAGCTTGGAGTTCTCAAAAAGCCTAAAACTCATCAATGGTGTTGCTAGTTCTCTTAAAGATATATTTCAGATTATGAATCATCTCCATTCTAAAAACACCATCCAAAAACATCAAAGTAAGAGTTAGGTGCAACATAACCACATTTACTTTGATCAAAAACAATCAATAAATCTTTAAATTTTATGGTGATTCATCCAACCAATATCTTATGGATCTTTACATTCTCAAGAAAGGCATATTTGACATAAGGGACAATTACAATGCATTTTAATGTGTGTGTATATTTCTAGGGATCTCTATATTTAAGATGAAAAAATGCCCATGGTCAGGCACCAAGTTCAGATCAATCAACAAGACTGTGGAATCCTGGTGGAGGATTCAGAGTCTGAACTACATCCAATAAAATCATGAGACCTCAAGAACAGAGTGAGACAAAGGGGCAGGACACAGCAGAGAAGCATACAAACTGAAGAAAATAGAGTGTGTTTCAATACCCACTTTTTAATCCCCAGAGACAACAGAAAGGAGGGGAAACAAAAAAAAAAATATAGAGAAACAAAGATTGCATAAAGAATATTAAAAAAAATAAAAGGAGAGTGGAAAGTTACAGTGAAGTACTGTGAGGAAAAGTTGAACTTTAGTGTAAGAATCATGGTTTATACAAAGTCAGGCAAGGTCCACTATGTTCATAAAATCAGGCTTTGTCCTACTCATGTAATGAATCTGGGTCTGGAGTGTTATAAACTGATATTTTAGAAGACCATTTATTATCACAATATTATTGCTATAAGCTTGCCATATTATTGACCATATTATTATTATAAGCTTGCTTTTATTTATTTTTTCCCCAATCCAGGTCAGAAAGCAGATGTACAAAACTCAGCTTACTCTTTATCCAAAAAAACAAGAGCACAAAACTTACAACCTTGTTTTTATTTAAACCTTACCCAAACATAATTCTATTGTTTTCTGATGAATATTAAATTCTGTCTCCATTATATAGTTATGCTAATGAAATTACTCAGTCCTCCAACTCCAAGTAAAATAAAGTTAGAATAAATCATAATTTTTATATATTTCAGAAACAACTAAAAGAGGCAAGCATCAAGTAAAGACTGCAACTGCTCTGGGGGAGGAAAAATTATCTGAAGGAAACAGATTTACTTTTTAATAAAGCCAAAGATGGGTTTTGGATTTTACTCTCAAACAGTAGACATTGCAAAGTGTTATGCTGTATACAGACTCCAATAAATGAGGCAGAAGATGCATCAGGCCCTAAATTGACATACTTTGTTGGTGGCACAGACAATAGTAAACTGTTTTATCACTGAGAGCAGCCAGCACTACATATGGTTGTGACATGCTCTCATGCACTTAAGCTTTTTCATATTCAGACACTATATATCTGTCCTTTGAAGTAGACTATTCAATTCATCATCTAACTTCACATTCACAATTTTAAAGATACTTCAGGCAAAGACTGTTCTCTCAGTTGATCTATTTGTTATTGCAGCACATTTTCTATGCATAATCCATTACTTAGGGCCAAAAGAATAATACAAATATTAAAAAAAAAAAAAAAAAAAAGAGAGAAGGAAAAAAGATAGTACAACATTCTCCAAGATCCTCATAAACCTATGCAGCTACACCACAAACAGCTTTTACATACATCAAAGACAACCCTAAATTTGTCCAAGTCTTAATATGGTTGCACAACTTTAACTGACTTACTCCAAAACATGAACAAGAATATTTCCTCTGACATTACTAAACAACAGTCACAGAACAGCTGCAGAGCTCACAACTATTTTATGTGGATGGGTGGTTTAGCTAATATTTTGAGCATAGTATCTTTCTTTTGGTGTCCAGGCTTAATAGTTGCATAAGATCATTATTTTAGGTTACCTAACAAGTTATCTGTATATGCCAATGTCACACACTTTCATTAAAGGAACAAAAGAAAAGTAAGCTAATGCAAATATCCAGACTTTCTCCAAATTCTAGCTTACATGAGAAAGAATACATGCATGCACATATATTTGCATGGAAACAAGCATAAAAAAAAATCATACTGGGAACCCAAAAACTTGTCTTTTGAGTTCTCAAAGTTATCACATCAGTTGGTGCTATACATCATGCTATACTTCAATCATTAAAGTGGTCCTGTAATAATGTTATCCATTATGCAATTACCCAAAGACAGAAGCAAGTATTCAAGACCTAAAGGGTCTTCCTAAACTGTCTCACCACAGGCTGCTGGGGAGTCTCTGCTCTGGCGCACCTCTCCCTGCTTCCTCCTCCTTTCCTCCACTGACCTTGGTGTTCACAGGGGTGTCCTCCTCACAACTCTTCCTTACAACTCCAACTCCTCCTCACAGGTTCCCCTTCTTAAATATGTTATTACAGAGGTGCAGCCACTGTTGCTAACTGGCTCAGCCTTGGTGCAGAGATGGGTCTGACTTGGTGCCAGGGGAGCTTCGAGAAGCTTCTCACTGAGGGCCACCACTGCAGCCCCCTCCCCTGCTACCAAAACCCCTGTCACACACACAAACCCAGCACAGTGTGTTTTTTCTCTACTTTACAAAGAAAGACTAATACATGCAACATGAAAACAGAATATTTAGTAATATTACAGTACTCAGCATTAATGATTATTTAAAAAGAAACAAACTTAGCTTGAACAGGAAAAGAAAATTTCTTTGTGATTTTTTAGATCATTCCCATCAGTCTTTAATGTCAGTTCTGAATTTATCATAGTCAGCTAATACCACCCAATTTCCTAAACCTTTATTCTTTATTCTGTCTTCAGCTTATCTGTCATATTTCCTTGTTCTCACAGGAAAACATGAGATAATAGAACAGCTACCTTTTAATTTATTTTATTATGCCATTAATGATTCTTATGTTAACTCCTAGTAATCTGCATGGAAAGAGTCTCATGAAAGGTCCAATACAGCACTTTGTTGAGTCCAGTTTGTTCTTTTTTATTAAAGCTTTTGAAGTTTCAACTTACATCATTCAAAAGGCTTTAATCTTTTATTTCTACTAATAAAGTCAAACGTGAATATAATTTCATTCTTCAAAGAATTTAAGTTTACAATTTACTTAAAACAATTATTTGAATACAATTGCAAATCATTCAACAAAATCTCATGATTTTGAGGAGATGAATAAATCACATTCCCAAGTTTAGACAGTCCCAAGCCAAGAGATTTAGAAATCTTATACAACTGATACCACAAGGAATTCATTTTCCAGTGGAGGATAATGTGCTCTTCCATGAACTATGCAGCAGTGTTGAACAGTGCATGAAATTGAAAATGAGCAGGAACATACTGATCAAAAGCAATGATAAACTTTGTTCTTCAGTAGGACAGTTCACAAAGCGGCACTGTGAAACCCTCTTGCTTAAATATAACAACCCTATAATCAGTTTTTCAGAGCTACCTTACAATCAGGTGTTCTTCCTCTTGTCAGCACTTTGTAACACTTAAAATTCATCAAGTATTTTAGTTTTATTGGCAAGAGTCAACAAAGAGTTCCACTTACTTCTGAAGCTTTGGTTCTGCACCTTTTGCCTATGCATTTCTGCCTTTCAAGATATAAACAAAACCTAAAAGGTAGACCCTACGTGAACCCAGTACTTACAGTATGAAATTCAGAACTATGAATTGATTTTTTTTTCCTTACAGCAAACACTAGTTTTTATCACTGTTGTATCAGTTTTCAAGGGCTGTTTTCCAGCAATGGAAATTAATGAGTAATTACCACTTTACAGTATATATCATCTCATTATTTCCTTTAAAATATATCTCAACAGTAATATGAGGAACACTAACAAATCACAGAAATAGAAAATCAGTATTATCTTGGATAAAGCACTGACCTTGGAAGAGCACTTATGAGGGGGTTTTTGTTTTGGTTTTGTTTCTTTTTTATATTTTATCATTTCTTAAATTTAAGGAAATTGTTCTGCCAGGAGATCTCTGCATTAGAGATATCAAAAGATCCACAGAATCACCAGATCTGGTGAATTTAGATTCAGAAGGAAGACAGTGGGAATCTTGATTTTCACATCTGACAATGTAAAAGTAAGAAACAGACAAAGGACTGAAGAATGTCAGCAGCCAGATCTCACCGAAGCCCTGAGAAGACCATGTATAGTGCTGGAGGAAAAAAAAAAAAAAAAAAAAAAAAAAGAAACAACCCAACAAATCTTTCTTTTTCACATTTTCTTACAGGGTCTTTCCCATAACCACCATTCTTTTCTGTCAAACCATGCTAATCATCAGAGACATTGCACATGGACCTTGTTTCAGTCAGATTATTACTACTTCTAACTTGTCTGAAAGCATGTAGAGTGCACAGACCTCAACACCCAGGATGAAGGGGAGCTCTCAGGAAAGTAGAAAAGTATCTTCAAGTATTTCAGGTGGACATATTTCAAGATTGAAAATTTAGTCTGAACTTTTGGCACTTGAGAGCAAACACAGTACATACCTCTACCTGCTATAAAAATCTCTCTCCTTACCCTACTTTCTTCTATCTCAAATAAAAACAAGCAGAGAAATTATTGCAACAAAAAGGGAGTCTCCCTCTCAATTAAAAAAACAACACTAAAAGAAAAGCCACATACTTTACATATGCATTGTATTGCGTATGCAATGCACATTAGCTCTCCAGGTTGTACTTGGAAGTTCTTACCAGCAGCAGCAATATTCAGTGTGCTCAAACTGAAATTAAAATAACAAGTAAATAAATAAACAAATAAATAAAGTTCATCTGACTTTAATTTCCCAAGGAAAAGAGACTAAATATATAGTATGGCCATGCAGAGACAGAGTCTGTTAAGAAAACTGTCTCAAGTGGGTACACAAGAGTTGTCTTCAGTTCAGGATTTTCCTCTTCAAAACTAGTATCAAAGAAATTATCACAAGCAAGGTTAAAAATGTTTGAAAAATACCGTCTTATACATAATCAGTTATCAAACCCTTTTGTTCTTCAGAAGAGGGAATTAGGTATATATAAGTCCAGGTTTTGAAGCCCCAGCACTTGAATAAACCTTAACCTTGCTAATCTAAAAATTAGCACTCCTCTATTAATTATTTCTATGTAAAAATATACTGCCTGTGCTGGCATGGAGGAAACCCTTGTTCAGCTGTTTCTCTCATAATGACAATGATGACAAAAAAGTCATCCATTCTTAAATAGTCTAGCTAGCACTGAATAAAGACAAACCGTTTAAGCTCTCAGCTAACACAGAACTTCCAATAGATTCCTCTTAAATCTTCAGCTTGGCACCTGACAGGAAGAAAAGAAAAGTAAGATTCAAGTTGTTGCAATTAAAGGCTCTTACTTCCCTGCTGCTCTTACTCCCCCTTGGTAGGATGGGAATGAGAAAATAAAACACAAGGCTCAGGGACTGAGACAAGGACAAGGAGAGATAATTCACCAATTATGCTCATGGGCAAAAGACAGACTCTATCTGAGAAGAAAGAACATCAATTGAATTTGAAAACTACCACCACTAATTTACCAATCAAATAGAGTAGGACAGTGAGAAATACAACCCTATCTTAAAAACACCTTCCTCCCCCCCCCCCCCCCCTTCTTCCCCCTCTCAGATTTGCTCCCAGTTTCTCTACCTCATCCCCCACAGCAGCAAAAAGGGCAGAGGATAGACGTTGCAATCAGTTCATCACTCGTTGTTTTGGCTGTTCCTTCCTCCTCAGGAGGAGGACTTCTCACGCGCTTCCCCAGCTCCAGTGTGGGGTGCCTCTCACAGGAGACAGTCCTGCATGAACTTCTCCAACATGAGTCTTTTCCACAGGCTTCAGTTCTTCACAAACTGCTCCACCTTGGGTCCCTGCTGTGGTCTTCAGTTCTCCCAGCAATAGGCTGCTCCAAGGCAGGCTTTCCTCAGAGTCCTGGCCATCTTCAGGCACAGAGCCCTGCTCCAAAGTGGGGTCCTCCATGGGCTGTAGGTGGGCATCTGCTCCACTGGTGACCCCCATGGGCTGCAGGTGGGCAGCTGCTCCAGTGCACCTCTTTCCTCCTCCTTCCTCCTTCTTCCCCCTCTGTTATTCTCCTTCCTCCTCATCCCTCCGTCCTCCTCCTCCACCAGGATCTGCATTGTGCAGGTCAGTGTGGCCAGCCCAGGCAGCTCACAGGTGAATTAAATTAATAAATCATAAAGTGGTTTGGGTTGGAATAGACCTTAAAGATCATCTAGTTCCAACCCCTTCCACTAGGCCAAGTTGCTCAAAGTCCCATCCAACCCAGCCTTGAAGACTTCCAGGAAGGTGTCATTCACAACTTCTTTCATCTACAACTTCTCACATAAAAGTGTTCTCTAATTAGGTCCATCCTTCATAGTTTTTTTTTTTTTTCTTTCTTTATGGCCAGAGACAAAAATTAGCTGTTTGTTTCCTTGACATGAAAAAGAGGTAAGGAACATACACAGTAGCTTGTGAAATTTTATAGTAAGCAGTTTACTAGCTCTGTACATGTGCTGAAATCACTTTAAACTGGTTTATCTGTACATTTTCTGGCTCACAGAAGTTACACTTGCAAAAATAGCTATTGCTCCTATCTTGTAATGGGATCTGTGTAGTGGGCTTTCCTGCAAAGCATCTTATTAAAACTTAATTTCTGTGTAAGCAGACCTTTTTTGCCTGAATAGTCTTCATGTTCATAAGCTACAGCACAGGATGTTGAATTCAACACAAGCACAGGAAGATCAAACAGACAGAAGATCTGGCATTTCACTATGATAATCTGTTCAGCCCCATATTGTTTAACAAGAACATCTGCTTTGTAGCAGTGAAATTCAGTATAGAGACATGGATTCTAAAAATCCTAATGGATAACAGTATATTCCTAATGGTTATCAGTATGTTTAAGACAAATAAAGGTCATATTTCTGGATCATAAGGACTGAATAAGGCTTGTATGCTCAACCTTGTATGTAACCGAAATGACCAACGTCACACTCATGTTGTTTGTGAATATGAAAAAAAAAATACCAAAATGATAAAATATCAAAGATAAATTTGAAAATTGTATGCAATTTCTGCTTTTGTTTTTTTTCAGTCACTTTAAATCCAGTAATTCAGTTTATGGCTTCCAAGGAAAAATAAATGCCATATACAATAGTATTAGCCAAGCTTACACAGGATTATTGAGAGAAAACTGTAGAGCACTAATAAGGGGGGAAGGGGATGGAGTCATAACATTACAGGAGCTGAGAAATAAAACTCATAAGGTGGAATGAATTGGAAACATCTGAGACTGTATCTAGAAAACCAAGCAGGAAGAAATACAGAGATAACTGCAGCTAAACAAAACAGCACATCTAAATTGAAAAAGTTGCTGTTCCTGTCACTGGAGCTAGCAGTCTAATGACATCCTAATTCATGTATTAATTTACCTTTTGTTATATTAAACTCATATCTTACTTAACTTAAAAGCTCTGAATCAAATTTCTTTAATCATCTTGGCATCTACATGATTCCAAGAGTATACAAAGAAACAGGTGAGTGTAAGGAAAAAAGTGAGCTACAAAATATTCTCAATCTGAGGATGGCAGCACAGGTCAAATTTTCCAGATATCTATCAGACAAATAAAACAAATTCAGGCAAAAGAATTCTATCTCCTTATTGAGAAAGCTGAGCTACAGGAAAGGAGGAGAAAGAAGTATTAACTATTTTTAAAATACTTGTGGCTTTATCTAGGTTTACAGTTTCATAACTATCAGCCATCAGTTTTATAGAACACTGTCTTCCTAGAAAAAAGAACTTGTGGGTTTCACATGAAAACCCAAAAGAAGATAATTCTCTTCAAAAAGATTTTTTTTTTTTTAGCAAAAAATATTAACTGCAGAACCTGTTACATATGTAAATATGAATAGAAGTTTAGATTTTATCTGAGATTGAGATAAATTTGTCTCTTCAAAGAACTGGAAAACAAATCAGTTCTAAATTGTTAGTACCAGTATTAACTAACATTGTTAGAGATATGACTGCCAAACATGTTATATCATTCATAAAATTCATATGACAATAAAGCAGACCAAAAAAATTATGCTAGATTACGGATCACAGCCAACAGTTATTTCCTTAAACATTTTTTATGAGACCTGGCCTTCAAGCACACCTTGATAACTGCAGGGTATCTACTATTTAATGGTCATGTGTCAAAAAGTATCAACTATTAAAAGATGCTTAGGAAAGCTGAAGAACATTAGTAAATTATAGGCTAGCACCTTGGAAACTGGAGTTGTCACTTGATGAAGTATTGCTTAGCAAAATTTTTGAAGATTACTATAATAATGTAAGCATAGGTGTTAAAAGAAACAAGAATACTGTGGATTCATACAAACACCAGAGAGAGAAAATAGGAAATGTACTAAAAAATAATCAGGAACTAAAATTCATGTAGCTACAAGGCATCATTTGCATTTATGTAGTCTCAAAAAACATTGTTTTTAAAGTAACTGCTCAATTCTATGAAGTTATTACTGAAGAAAAGTCAAAAATTAGAGGAGAAATATGTTCTATTGTCCAATTTCCCATAAAACAGGAAGGAAAAGTTTCAAAGCCAGAGCGGGGACCAAACAGAGCAATGAACTGAACTGAGAAAACCCAATGCATGTTATAAAACCCATGAGATATGTGTTGGCCTTGGTATTATGACCCAGAATTTAGATATTGTTCCCCTGTGCTTTCTTCAATTATGTGCATTTGTATACTGAATAGACACTGGAGAAAATAGCCTGCATAGACTTGTCCTACAACAAAGCTAAAATCTTTCCATACATTTTTTATTTTCCATACTTTTTTTATTTTATAGCTCTCCAACTATACTTCATAGGTAAACTAGAAAATCCCCATAGCACACTAGATTTTAACATGCTGGCATGTGTTGGGATCTCTTTAAGCACATCTGAAGAGTCAAATGAAATGTGTGTTCTCAGTGCAACCTCACCGAGATGCCACTTGCTCCCTAGTGTTACGCATTTTTCATAAGTAGAGGCATTTTTAAATGACCACTAGCACAGCAGTCAGAATAGTTTCTTCTCTTTTTAAGAAAAGATTGCCTTTAAAAATGAAGTAAAAAGAAATAACTTTATATTAAACCCCAAAGAGCAATTAGCATGTTCTTAAAGAAGAATAGGCAGATATATTTCTTAAACAGCTGACACACATTTCCTCTGAGGTATTTCTGCTACACAAGGGCAATAATTAGATGCCACTTTAAAAAAGCATTATGTTAAACACAAACTAATGAATGCATCTTTACGTCAAGTAGATTAACCTTAATATGCTTCATCTTTATGCAAAAATCACAATGAGTATCTGGAGGTTCATAATTTCCTGTGATGCATAAGACTGTGAAAGCAGTATGTTTCAAGTCTGATTTCATAAAGAAAAATAGCAGCTGTTACTGTGTAGGATAATGGGAAATCTCATATACAGGAGAAGTTTCTCCTAGTTATGTATTATCTACATTGCTATCTATGTGTATACTTGTGCACTTAGAAAACCTACTTTTATCCATTATTAAGTATGAACATTAGCTGCATGAAAGTCAGGACTTGTCAAATTACATACCAGTGTTATCAATCTGGATTAAACTCATCTTTAAATGGTAAACTTTGCAATTATTTCAAGTGACCTCAGATCTTCTGAAGCTTTAAGCTATAGGATAACATTTGTCGTTATAATGGAACTAGCTATTTTTTCTGCAAGTAAAATAACTAAACATGAAGATTTTTTACAATTATTTTTAGGTCTATTTAGAATTGGCTGCAAAAAGAAGAAAATTTTAAGTTTCTTTTGTTGTGAGGTAGACAGAAAACCCTACATGAAATTAAAACAAATTATGTAACAAGATTAAACCTGTTATAATACTTGCTTATCTGGTATTTGTCCACATAAGAATATTGAGATATATTCTGTAATAACAAGATTAAAGCCTGTTATAATACTTGCTTATCTGGTATTTGTTCACATAAGAATATTGAGATATCTTCTGTAATAACAGATTCTATTCTGTAAAAGTAATGGCACATTTTGGTCATCTCAAAATAATTTAATTCAAGTTCTTATGAAAGGGCATCTAGTTTTACCACAAAGATAAATTCCCAAAATATAGATTCTTACTTGTTTAAGGAACAATTGATTTATTATTTAAAGCTAACTGGTAATTCATGATGACTTGTATAATATTTACACTAAAGGTCTTCTGAGAACATCACTGACAAAGTTTCTTAGAACACTTTGATCCAGTTACAATGTCTTTTGACCATGGAAAAACAAAACCAAAACAACAAGCAAACAAACAAACAAAACAATAAAGAAAAAAAAAAAAAAAAAAAAAAAAAAAAAAAAAAAAAAAAAAAAGAACACCAGAAGCTCTAGATATAGCAAGTTCAAACAGAAATATTCAGCCTGTTGTCTGCTACGAATCATAAACTATCAGGGCAAGTTAAGCAATCAAATGTCTCCTTTTTTACACATTGTCTTCTATATAAAAGTAGGTTCAAACAATTTGCTGAATTGCCATTTCTGGTCCACTTGCCTCGTCCAATTTCACTAGAAAAATACACACAAATACAAATGCCAAGATCAGTTCAGCTACACACATAGGAAGGTGCAAGAATGCCCTGTCCTTTCTCCAGAACACAGCTAAGCAAGGTTCTGCTTCCTTCCCTGTACGGGCAACCTTAGCCACAGCTCTCCCACACCAGGGAGCACTACAGGATTCCCAGATCACAAAGGGACACTTTCTGCTTTCCACCCTTACTTCTCCCCTTTACCTTCGCTAATTATGCAAAGCGGGGAAAAAGAACAAAATAAAAAGTGTTTCTTGTGCCAAAAGGGCAGAGTAATATGAGCTTTGTAGTAGACAAAACACTGTTGTATCCACTTGGTAACAAGGCTCTCAAAAAAACAAAGTAACTGCTAGCAATAACTCAGTGTCAAACCATGTCATTATCTCCAAAGTGGAGTGGATATGCTGCTCCTTTGCAACAGGGACTTTCCTGTAAAAAATAATCAATATTTTCAAATACCTGCTATTGGGATGATGACAACAGGCATAGAATTATATAGTGAGAACGTGCTTGAATTAAAACATGCCAAAGGAAAGTAAAACATCTTCATCCACTACAAACATACAGCTTCTTCAAGCAAAATGGAAAAAAAACCTGCTTTTAAAATCTTCCAGTAAGCACAGTGTCTTTAATCTTATTCCTGCTCAAACCGTGAATATAAAATAGAGCAAATTATTCCTCCATGTTCCTCTATATGGAATTTGTTATTCATTTTTTCTCATGTTATGTTTTCTTTCTCCTTTTGATCAGAATTTTGATGAGGAAGATAAAACACAAAGGCCTTAGAGAAGGGATATAGTAAGGAGTAATAGAGGAAAGAGGTTCCAAACATGATCAGGGTTCAGTTGTGCTACTTATTTTATAAACATAAAATAAGGGGCAGCCCTGAATATCTTATAAGTCAGAGAAATAACTAGATCACAGATGACAGAAATCAAATATTACCGTAGTTTTATAGATAGGAAACAAACGCAGTCACACCAAAATTTTGTATCAGAATTAAAGTATGACCCCAAATCCCCATTGTCTATCCCAGTGGTTCTACATAAAATGGAATATTCAGATAAATGCCAGAAGAAATGCCTTTTTTGGTTCTGTAGGAAGAAATCTATTTTTAGGGTTTGATGGTTTTGTTTAAATATATTTGCATTACCATGCAGCTCACAGATAGCTACGTTCTATGAACACTTATATAAAACAGTATACTTTGCAAGGGGTGGTATAAAATTCTCTCCCCAATTACAGATGATGCAAATTTTAAGTAATATAAACCACACTGACTCTTCAGTAATACGACAATGCCGAGATCTTTCCTAGAAAACACAAAGCCATGTCTTAAAACAAATGTAACTAGTTAGATATTGATTGTGTAATCTCCATGCACAATAACCTATATCAGGTTTTATTTTAATAGTTCTGCAATAGCATTAATCATTACATTTTCCAGTAAATGTTTCTTCTTTTTTCCTCAATTATAGCATTTATTTGAGGCTATATCCACAATTTTAAAAGTAAACCATGCTAAATGTTATGGATGACATAGAAGGACTACTTTAATTCTTTTTTAAGAACTCTCCATCTTCTTTATATTTCTCCATTGTAGTAGCTTGATCATTTGTCAGCAGTAATTGAGATGACAGGATTTGCCTATAGGACAATATGAGAAATATTTTTTCCCTCAAAAATCCTGAAATATTCCCTGTAAATAATTTAGAAGAGTAAGAAACAATTTAAACTGTTGTTCCATAAAAAATATGCTAATAAGAATGCCATTAGCAATGTAACATTTCCATAGTTTGATTATTTATGTAAAATGTGGCATCACAGGTTATGTGAAACTTTCTACCACATCATCAAAGATATACTGATTAGACAATTAGCTGTGTGTGTAACTCACAGATTCCAACAGAAGTTCATAGTCAGTAACTTCAATTAACAAAGATCAGGGTGGCAGCAGCTAAGATATCTTGTAGACAAAGAAATTGAATATGCAGCCTTCTCCTGTGTTGATGACAGAGCAGAGATCATTATCTATGCAAGCTAGCATCAAAAAAATTCTACATTTCTATCATTTAGATAACAACAGAGGAATGTGATTTTTATGGAAGAAACTATAGAGAAATAAAGATAGTTATATGCTTAGATTTATCACAGGGACTTGTGTGGACTTCTGTCCTCCCTGCCCTGTGGCAAGTCTCACTAGTGTCTTCCTCCTGTCTAGTGCTGAGTTCCTTCAAAGCCAGGGAGATGCCTCACACGCAGCAGCCAGATGTGCTAGCATGCCACCTTTCCAACGTTCGGTATGTGGGCATGGCCCAACAGGAGGGAGAGGGTGCTTCTCTTCCCCATGGTCATCAGAGCTGCCTCTCTCCCAGTGACAGAATTTTTTTCCTTCAGGAAATATGTGCAGCTTCTTACTGGAAGCTTTCCAAAGGCTTTTTTTTACCCTTTCAGTTAACAGCAACGTATCACTATGTTCTGTATTCATCATCTCCACAAACACACTGAAAAAACAAAGGCTCTAAGGAAAGTAGCTCGTGGTAAAATAAAGAATATTCCATTAAACCACAATTTTCTGTGCTAGAAATTAATAAATTACTTGACAAAAAAAATCAGCTGAAAATCAGAATGTTGTTTATGAGGTTTGCAGAGAAAATACAACCTAAACAGTAATTTTTGGACTACATTTTGAAAACTGCAAATCTCTTACAGTAGTCCTGATAAGGAGAAATATCATTCTTTGTTTTGCACTTCACAAAACTTGAGTATAAATTATCATCTTATTAGGAAATTGTCTTGTATAGCATCATGTTCTCTCAAAGCTAATTCTCAGACTGTATCCCACTCTAGAAGTGCTGTATGAGGTACAACAAAGACCCTGAGTTTTCAAATTAGATTTTAAATGGCTAAGAATCAGTATGAAAATTAGAAAGTCTATTTGTCTAGCCAATCCACATTCTTTTGTCAGGAGTTTGCAAGCCGAACAATGTCTTAAATTGGATTTTGTTTAAACTGGATGTATAAAACTGGATTTTAAGGAAATCAAAAAAGACAAACCTTAATTGGTTTAAACTGGATTATTTTCTTGTCAACTGCATAAAGCTGAAATGTTATTTCTTGAAAGAGAAACCATTAGATGTATTGTTATTATATTGTGCTTTCTCTTAAAGTGTAAGCTAATTGAATAGTGTTACACATTTAACCATTGCTGTGCTCTAAGACAACAGTACTACAAACTAAACAATATTTCAAGATTTATAGCAGACAAACATATAGTTCATAGCATTTTTCCTGTGTTCTAAATCAAAAAGATTGATATAGTCCAATATAAACTGTAATTCATGAACCTAGAGTGTGCTTTCTTAAAGTCTATAGAAAAGTAAAGATATTATGACGCAAAAAAAAAAAAAAAAAGAAAGAGGTCCTCTATCAGCTTATAGCATCTTAGAAGGATCCAAGAGATCTCTAAAGACAATGACAGAAAGTGCCAGAGTGATGAATATCATTAAATTAAAATATTAAAGACAAAGCAATTATCTGGCAAACAGCAGAAAATAAAAGTCTAAAGAATATGCTGCTGCTTAAGTATTTCTTATTCAATTACACAGTTTGTGTCTTCATCTAACAGTCCTGACACTATAGGATTGACAGTTTGTTTATACCATCCTCCTGCCATAAGAATTGCAAGATAATGTTTTTACTACTTCTTACTGGATGTAACTGGTACCTGTAGACAAATTGATTTTAAAGTGATCCCTGGTTAAAATACAGTGTCTGTCCTTCCCTCACTTTTTCGCCTTAACTGAGTCACTTCAAATATCTCAGTTATTGCATATGTAAAAAAGATTTTATCAGGCTCATCGTTGTCTTTCACAGACAACACAAATCTGAAACTTAAAGTCATAATACTATACTAAATTATTATTATTATTATTATTATTATTATTTATTTTTTTTTAAATAAGCATTCGCTTTATGAGGACCTGTAGTTTGTAGCTGTTTGAGTCTTCCTACAAACTATTTATAGACTCCTCTGTTTCCATATAAGGTATCATCTTCCTACCAAATCATACTTCCAATATACAGTAAGTAGACCTATGTGTATAATACTGCATCTGAAATTAGCGTTCTGAATAAATGTTTTCCAGAAAATTATTGAAGTACTTAAGCAAAGCAGTTAAGATAGGTACACTTAGAACTGGAACTTCTCGGCTGTTCATTATGCTGTGAAAAGATGGAGGATGCTGATCAGGTAGGTATCTTACTGGTTTAGGAGTAAATCCTCTTCCTAGTTCAACAGCTGAGTAGGAATTAGCAAAATGTTCTCAGTATTGAATCCCTTCACCAATAATATTTACATGCAATTATTTAAAAAGCAGATGATCCTATATGGTTTTCTCTCACAGTCATTCTTTTATTCTTCTCCCTCCAAAGTTAAGCTTCATGAAAGTTTCTGAGATTTCACATTCAATTTTTTATTTGAACACCCTCAAACAAAACCTTTTCACCTTTCACCTGTCCAAGATTTTCTGTAATTTTTTTTCAAGATTTATATATATATATAAACCGTAGCAGGTCTAACATGACCTCTTCCTGTCAAAAATAATCAATAAACACTCACCAGAAGTAGCCAATAGTTGATGGCTGGACCATATTCCAGAAAGTTAACCTTCAAGTCCCCTCAATGAACAATATAGATGAGGGATTTTAATTTAGTTCTTCCTTCAAAATATGACCATTGTAAAATTTTATTATTTCAGAGTGCACCTTTTTTTTCCCCTTAATTCTTCTGAGACAGAACCTTTTCTCATTTTAAGATATTTTCCTTTATTACATTCTTTGTCAAAACTTATTGCTTCTTAATAAAACTCTAGGTGACAAAAGATAAATATTTCTGAAAGCTAAACAGTGTCATAAAATAGACAATTAGCTCTAATGAATATCAGTTTTCTCAAATGTCTCCTGGGTCTTTGAACTACAGGATTATTCCTCTTCTGCTCCCAGCAGATTGTCCAAAAATACTAAGAATGGCCTGAACTATCTTCACAGGCAATGTAGTTATGAGGAGTGGTTATATACAGCATAATACAAATATTGAGTTAAGTGATGTGTCTCTGACAATTATATTCAAAGGTGGCTCCAATTTTATTCAGAAGTTTAGTCACAGAAATGGTTAAATTTTCATAAAATAAAATGTCAGTATTCGGTAGACTTGTTTAGTGAGACCAGAAACACTGCTTTTCAGTATATATGCACATGGACATTATCCCAGAAATGAATCTGAAACTAACCATGTATAAGGGGAAACAATGCTAGCATACACTGCTAATATTATCCAGTTTTATCAGGGTTAATATATACAATACCTAGAAAGAATCATTATGAATCTAATACAATGGCAATGTATATAATGTTTTTCACAGTATGTGTAATTTTGCTAATGCACATTTAGAAGGTTGTTACCACAGAAAGTGCCCTGAAGGACAAAGCATACTAATTAAGGTATGAAATAGAAATGTTAATCAAGAGACTTTAATGAGGAAAGAAAGAAATGGCCTAGTCCTTACATTGCCACATGGGATCCCCACAGAAAAAAAAAGTACAGGCTAAGAGTAGGTGAGCAAGCAAGAAAGTAGTTTTCCCAGTTCTGGCCATGTGGTGCCAGAAGAGCTCTTGCAGATGCTAATTAATTAACTATAATAACTACATGAGGTGGTAGAACAGACAAAGGTAATTTTTTCAGTATGCATCCTGCTTTTCATTATTTTATCTCTTTGTATAACATTCTGTTTGATTATTGCAAATCCATGTTTTTTAAAAAACCAACAGACTCCTTAACTCTTTATCTCATTATAAAGCTACTTTTTTGAGTGATCTGACAGCCAGCAAAACATTGCCTCTTTGCAGAGCTCGTCACTCTAGTATTATTCCCCCAGGTATCCAGAGACTGGCAGGATCCTGACAACTGCATGAGCTCTTAAGAATTGGTAATACAGGTGTCTTGGAGGGCAATGCTAGCCCGGAGGGCAGGGTAGTTCAGGTTGCTGGACAGAGAGTCCAGTGGGAATACTCAGGTCAGAGAAGCCTCAGAAACCAGAGGAGATGGTAACTGCAAGCAGGGCATGTCACTCTCTCCAGAACTCATGGAAGCTTTAGTGCTTGTAGCTCTACCAGAATAAACCCATAATGTCTAAGCCCAGCAAGAATTCTACTTAATGAGCAAATGCAGTGTGTGAGGCGTTATTGGAGATGAACTTCAGCTGGTTATAGATTATTCTCTCTTAGCACTTAAAGATCAAAAAAACACCTGAGCAATTCCTTCCTCTCATCCTTTGTAGCATACAAGCTGTAGGTGAACCCTCCTGCTTTGTTCTCTCCCTGATATTCCAGGTTCAATTTACCTATCCTTAACATGTAATTTCTATTTGTGGCTAACAAGTATCATCTAGGTGAAAGTTTGACACAAAGATCTACAAGTTTTATGCCATTTACAATTTTGTAAAATGTATAAAGCAATATATATCCCAGTGAACCAACTGACTGAACAGTGTTCAGCAATGATTTCCCCATTTCAAAAAAGATTTGTCTGGATTTATGGTAATAATACATAATCCAAGATGAGCCAGTATAAATTCATAGAAATCCTGGTGCACAACTGAAGTAGTTTCCTCTCTACTTATCAAATTGATTGGATAACCTTCCCAATATGAAAAAAAAAAAAAAGTCAGGGTACGGGAGATGTGTGTGACAATTTCCCTCAGTGCTCTAGATCATTTCTGGGCAAAGTTCTTTAATGTGTCTTATAAAGTAGAAACTTGATACGACTGTGAGGATTGTGGTCCCAATGATTACAACACTATTTTACTTTCAGAACCATATTCTGCAGAAAAACAGAAATAGTTACAGGTGAAATACAGAGTAAATTAAAAGTAGAAAATTAAAAATGAAACTTGGGTACAAATCTAAAAATAAGGGGTTGTGCAACTAATGTGACAGAGGAGAGATTATGAAAAACAGTATTGTCTATACTCTAGTGACTGAAATGCATGTGAACATGAGAATGAGATCTCTTTAAAATTTTCAGAAGCCACACAACTTCTACTCATAAAGAAATTAAGTCTTAAGAAAAGAGAGATTGCAGAAACATATATTGCCTATGCTACTACTATCTGCTACCATGCTGGTAAAAGACAAATCAACTTCAACAATCAAAAGCCAAATCTGACCCACCACCTCTCTCTGACAGATAAAAAAGAGATTTATCCTTTGCAGCTAGGTCACTTTTGTATCATGTATATAATGCAAAGACATAATTTGGTTTGAAACACTTCTCACTGCATTCCTTTAGGGTCTGCAAACAGATACATAGGTTGTCTGTATGCTTCTGAATATCACTAAAGTACAAGAGGTGTGTATACATATACAGTCATATGCTGTGTGCTACTCCTATTCCATGAGCCCTCAAATGGAGAATTTGGGAGCAAATAGTCATATCATTAACAAGTTTCCTAAACACAATATAAACCAGCAAATAGATTCATGATTCAGAAGAAAAAAGAAAAAGAAAAAAAAAAAAAAAAAAAATATAGATGTCTTCATTACAGTCTGCATAATATCCCTTTCCGTAGGGCAGGTTACATTTCCAGAAACTAAACCACAGAAACACGACAAATCAGTCCAAGATACTAGATGTTAGCCCACCGGCTTTCTGAGCAGGAGGGAAAAAAGACACATTCTTCCCATAATGGAACTTATTCCGCTAGCCTCTGCTCTTAGGGCTGCCCCTAGATCATCCGTGTGATGCACAGATACATTGTGATGCTCTCGTGCTAGAACATATTCTTGGCAGTTCTTAACTCCAAAGCAAGTAGCACTGGAACTTTTCATGAAGATCTTTTACTATCTCAGCAGAAAGTGTCAAACAACTGTTGTAGCACTAGGCAATTAGAAAATCGCTAATCAGACACAGACATTTCTTCAGTTCTTGCATATACTTTATGAACTAGATTTTGCCAATACCAAAACATAAGTATATAAGCACTTTAATGATGTTTTACTAAAGAGTAGCAGCATGATCTTTAAAACCTTTTTTTAAAAAAAAAAACTTTTATAAAAAAATATATTTTATATTAATGGAATCACAGAATTATCTTTTGAATAGGTATACAGAAAGCACATACTTGTTATGCTCTTTCCAAGCCTACAACATGCAAGAAAGCCCATAATAGAGACTTTTTAGATGGGCAAATGAGGCATCTGATGATATATGTATGACATTTTATACTTACAAACCAACATATATTTTAATTTAAGACCAATTATAATTACTTCAATACTATCCAGAAACCACTACGATATTTCTTTCCTCGCTACAGAAAAGCATATTAAAGATCATAGAGATCAAAAAGGGAAGCTCCCTGCATCATATAATATATGAGCAGCTAGTTCCCTTAAGCTCAGTATATAGTCAAAGTGAAATATGTTCTTCTAACAGATGATTCAGAGCAGTTATCTTAGGTTCACCATTCTTTCACCGACAATACAAGAACCCTATGCTGACTGGACTTCTAACTTAAACTTTCAAATTTAACATCAGTTAAGACAAATATCTCATTCTCCTACTTCCAAAATGTAATAAGAATGTAGTTTTTACCACAGAATATCACATTACTTTTTTCAACACATTTCAGTTTCAAGGAGCAGCGAAGACCAAAGCAACAATAAAAGAATAAAGCATTGGGTGCACTTGAACTCAGAATAAAATAGCACTTCCAGAGGTTCAGTTGTATACATAGAGATAATTTGGAGGGGTAGTATCACATGACTAAGTCATAGAATCAGAGAATAATTTCAGTTGAACAGGACTTTTGGTCATCAGCTGATCACACTTTTATTCAGACAGAATCTACTTAAATCAGGTTGTTCAGGATCACGTCAAACCAAGTTTTGACTGCCAACGTTGAAGTCAAGCCTCTCTGGTCTACATATGCCAATGATTGATCATCCTAATGATTAAAAATATTTCTATACATCTAATCTGAATTTGTTATCCAGTAGTTATTCAGACTTGCCCCTGGGGCTTTTACTGCTTCAGAAAAGCCTCAGGACCTTTTCTGCTGACCTATTTTCTAGTCAGTTGGTCCTCTACCTGTACAAATACACGGGGATGAAGGAGGAATTTTGTTTTCTTTCAGTACTTTCTTAACAAAATTGGGCCCATTATCTACTTACATGAACTAATAAACAGCTTTCTGAATTATTTTCCCACTTGTCCACTCAGACAAAGATTTCTCTCTTCTCCTGAACAGATGGTGAGTACTTCACTAACTTCTCATTATAATCTGAAAGTAAACATTGGCTGAGGATCAAACAAGTTCTCAGCATAACCTCTGAGGCATATGGCTGATTGAACCATTATAAAGACAATTAAATACTTAGAATGTTATATTAGTAAAACATACCTAGCATAAGAAAAAGTGTATTAAGCATGAACAAATACAGCCTGCTTCTCCACCTACAGAGATAATTGTAACCTACAGAAAGATCAAGAAATCTGTGCAAACATTCTCCAAGTATTTTTCCTAATATCAGTGTTCAGGGCAGCTCTCAACCAAGAAAATTTGAAAATTATTACTGCTGTATACAACTGCAGGATTTTTAAAGCTGTGTATGACCATGAAGTCATTGACAGAGAAAGAAATATTCAAGAAAAGACCTAGATTTCTGATACTAGAGAGATATTATCAGGTAGAGACATAACATTACCTATTTCTGGTGCTGCATCAGCACTATTGAAACAGTGAATGGGAACTTGCAAAAAAAATTTATGATCCACTGTTATAAAATAGACTAAGTTTACTTAGATGAGACATGTATGCTCAAGGAGTTCTCTTATCATGTGATATAAATATCTTTGAGACCAGAAACAAAACTTTTTAGAGACTCTGTAAATGTTTGTTCAGAACGCATGAACTGCCAGGTCTATAGGTTATACAAAATGTATGCACATGATAAAAGACTCAACTGCTTCTCTTGCAGGGGGCATAGCGTGTTACAGTGGCAGGCCTGAAGAAGACATTTTCCAACAATATAACTCATTTTTTGTTGTTCTCTTTTTCTTTAAAAAGTGAAAATTGAGTTAAAGCTTAATTCAACGTACTGATGCAATTCTCGGTTCTCATAGGAAGTTTATATAAATGTTTGAGATGCAACTGATCCTTCTTTATGGTTTTGGCATGATAAGAACAGATGTTCCTAATCATTTTTATCTGAACCTGATTAGATTAAAGATTTTATCAAAACAATTAATAAAGTCAACATGTATTATTCTGATATTAAAACTGCAATGTTTATTCTGTTGTCATTGTTATACTGTACATCTGTATTATTTATTTGCCCTGTTAGAAAATATTCAAGTATTCATGAAGATTCTGCTTCATTTCCCCCCCTTATTTTGAGAACCAAAATAAATTTAAATTAAAGTGTTATTACATTAACTACTTCATATTTATTTTTAGGAAATTGGCTAATAACTGTGACCAATATTTTAATTAAAGTATGTTGCTATATGCACCTTCATATTCACACTTCAAAAGTTTCTCAGCTTTTCCATATATTTACCATGAAATTGATAAAAATTACAACCATAATAAATAACAAGAATAACATTAAATTCTTACAGAGCCATCTGGATTACTTGGTTAGTAGAAAGCAGTGAAATATTTAAAATCAGCAGAGCCAAATACCAGATCATATAGTTTGGAATTAAAAGTATACACTTATGGCCAAGATCATAAAGTTTTTCCTCTGAAAATATACCTTATGTCATAGCTGTGGATTGTCTTCATTCTAAAAATCAAGGCACTCCGTCCCCTGTTTGTTGTTCAGAGACAAACTGTGAAGTTACAGAGAATTCATCTTAATTGAGTGAAAACTTCAAAGTGTTAAGATATTTCCAAAACAGAAACACTGTGGTCTCATCTAAAAAAGGTTACTATAGTATAGTCACAGTTAATATTCTACAGAAGTAATTCCATCCTTAACACTATTTTCACTATCTTTTACCTTTGATAAGATACCTGTCAGGCTGAAATTTCTTATACGTGGTCTCAGCCCAAAGGGTTATTTTGAAGTTTAAATTAAAATGGTAAGAAAATTAACTAATTAAATGAATTTTTGTACTATGAAAAATGTTATCATTTCTAGTCTGCTAAATCTATTGCTACAACTCAGAATAATTTGTTTTACTTCCTACATTGACATGAATTTGACTGCTGAACAAAGATTTTCAGCATGGACTCTGACTTTGTACTAGTTAGTACATGATATGCCAAGAACTCTGTATGCTGTATAATAAATATTAGCCTGGGATAGAAAAACTGTCAATGTCACTTCTAGTTACTGTTGTCTGAATTATTTGCCTTAAAGTCAAACCAGGTGGCACTTGTTTGGGTGAGAAAAATTACAAAAACACGGGGCTAGAGCAACAAACAGTTCCAGACTAAAGACAGGAGGCACTTAATGTGTCCCTATGTATCTGGCACTGGCTTAAATGAGATGCTCAATAAAGACTATATAAAGGAGATGGTCGCTAGCAAAACTCATGATAAATCAAACACAGCTATGCTAAAAACTAATGACACACCTAATGGAGGCCATCCCACAATTTATGTCATCCCAAATGTACATACTTCTCATAACTAATTTTAAGAGGCTTTTACAAGAAGAAAATGTATGTTGATGTGATGTTTCAAAAGGGAACTGGGATTTTAACAAAAAGAATACTGTGTTGCTGACTTACAATTCAATCCTATGACTTTTTATTCAGCTTTGCATTTGAATTAAATACTTGTAAAGATATCCCTTAAATATTATTTCCAAAATAGAGTGAGTAATAGTAGAAATATTTTTGTTTAACCACTATGAATTCTTTTTTCTCAGGCAGCTTCAGTGTCCACCCTTCTCACAAATCTAGGTGCTAAGCCTGTTCCAAAGAACTCGACAGTTTTAGTACAGCCTGGTGAAAAGCTTCCAAGAACAGCTGCAGCCTAACCAGTGCACATTTGATTTTGTTTTAACAAAGATTTTATTCTTGTGACATAATTCTCTCATTTAAGCATAGTCTTAAGTATGTCTTTCAACCTGGTTTTAGAGCTTGAATTATCTTTATTTGGTGTAGAAATATTCTGTTGCCTTCTGGAGCACATGAGATTGTTTTCAATAATTTGTTTCAACATTTAGAGTGCCCCATAGATATAGTATATTTTTAATGGAATAAAATAATTCTGGAAAAAGCATAGAATGAGTCTTAAAGTCTGAATCATGACTTCTCTATAAAACCAACCACACTAGTATACATTTTTGCTTTGTGTGCCAAAATCACTGCTATGGCAGTAACAGAAAATTAGAGAACACTGATTTCGTACTCCCTCCAGATCAAATACTTCCTGATAACTGGAGAGAACATGGTCGCTATACACCCAGCCAGCCCTACTGTCCCAGCACAGATTAAAAACCCACTTCAAGATTAAGTATTTTATAAAACTTCCTAGCATTGTCACCCACTTCTTTTTACAGGACTGTTTGTCAGATTAATAAATATAAAGTTTCACCCCATGGTTGATCCAGACAATCATTCTTCAAACAAGTAACTACAAGTTTAAAACAACTCAGGACATCTTTCAGAAAAATGTCCAAACAAAGAGATAGACTCCACCTTACCTTCTACGAATTACTCCAACAGTTCGTTGCTCTTCCTAGAGAAAAAGACACCTTAACCTGAATTTGCATGGGTTTCATTACAAGTCATTAGGTAATGTTATGTCTCTACCTGATATTATCTCTCTAGTATTAGAAATCTGGTTCCTATGAAAGTATTTTCAGATGCTAATCAGACATTTTGAAATATCTCTTGTAAATTAAATTGATTGAACTTCCTTAGCAAGGCATACACAGACACAGAGAAACACATCATGTTTGCCACATAGGTCAAAATAAGAATTTCTTTGCATCCAAAAGGCTTGCAAATTACATTGAAAAGAATATATTAAAAAAAAAAAAAAAAAAAAAAAAACACACACAAAAAAATCTTTATTTAACTGGGTCACTTTTTAACTGAATTATCTTTTTTCAAATAAACGTTGAACTTCAAGTATAAATAGTAACCAGTGGAGATGGTTTTATTTAAAATCTGTTCTAAGTTGTCTACCTGACTTCAGAGGAGAAGTTATTGCTTCTAAACTTAGCAATGGTGTGAAAGGAGCTTATAACCAATGCTTCAATATGAAGGGGCGGGGAGAAGAGAGAGCATTAAGGATACTGTAAAGCACAGACCTCAGTGAAGAAGGAAATGGAAACAAGATTTTAAATGTAATCAAGAGCCAAAGATATGCAGATCCATCAAGATGAGCACAAGTATTATGAAATTTTCTGTCAACTATGGAATTACTCCCTATGTAGTGGAATAGCTTACCTGTTGTATGAGAAATATGCAAGCCTGACTTAAAGCAAGAACTCATATATATATAGTCAGTAACTCATATTTCTCATCCTAATACATGTTAAATATTTATTGTAGTCAAGGAGATATTAAATTCATAACATTTAGTTAGCATGATACACCATTTTTAAAAGTCTCTCATTTTATGGTGCAATGTAAAAACATTCTGCCCTGATTAAAGTAAAAGAGGGTATATTTGTACACAATCTTTTTAAAGACAGCAGACCCATCTTTGTCTAAATTACATTACATGTTTTTTACAATTCATTTCCCTGTTAGACAGCTATCAGAAAAACCTCCACCTGCATCTACTTGATTCACTGGAAATGTAACCTCATCAGTTGCTAAAAGTAATAAGAATATTTTTTGGTATTCTTTTTCACAAGGATCTTAAAGAGTAATGGAGATTGTCACTGAAGACTGTAGCATAGCTCTGGCCTTTGGCATCAAATCTGGAAGATGAGATTGTCAGATAAATTAAATACATGAACAAACCTTAAAAAAGAAGTGTTGCTTTTGTTTTTACTGGTCTGATAGTTCCCATGCCTTGGGAAATCAGCTTCACTCAACAGCTGAACAAAAAGGTTTTTGTGACCCATTGAGGTAAAGAACAAACTCTTGAAAAACATACTGGCATATCTTCCCTACAATAACGTTTGTTCATTTTAAGGTACGTAAAGTAGAACAGTCATTAAGCACAGGACTACTCTGCCTTTAATCACATCCATTACAGGGAAATTCATATATTTCTAAACCAAAGGTGGACAAGTATATTTATAAACCGCAGATTTGCATTAGTGAGGATCAGGACCTAGAGTTTTATAGAGTACAAGACAATATTTAGCTTCTGATATGAAAGAAGGGTAATGGGCTTGCTTCATTCCAAATAATATACTGACTTTGCTATTTATAAGGTCTTCCAGACTAGGAAAATGAAGTGAAACAGGGAAGCAAATCATACACATGCTATGAAGAATACTAGAGCTATGAAATGTGGGAATCTTAGCAGTCTACTGAAGAACACCATCATCAGAATATAATCATAACACTCATATAGATAGTATAGCTTTTAAGAAAGCATGAAATACTTTACCAAGAGCTATCTTTTGGATGGCTATAACAGAATAAAGCAACCTCTATTTCCTCTATTTAAATTAACATCCTCAATTTACATTAATAATGTGGCACATCACTAAGTTACAGTTATATTTGGGGAGTGAAAGCCCTGTCCCATTTCATGTTAGCATAAGATTAAAGCTTTTATTGTTTAAAGAAGCTATGAAAATACAAAGGAACCGTTATAATTGCATTGCATTATAGAAGGCATTAAAATTAGCTGAATCACAATTCAGTATGTGGATGATTTGATCACTGTAGTAGAATGATAAAAAGGGTGGTTGGGAATCTGAAGGATATGGAAAGAAAATGGGGCTTAAAATCAACAATGTTAAACCAAATAGAAGACAGTAAACCATAAAAAAAAAAAAAGGAGCAGGATACCCAGCATATGAATATGTCACTCAATTAAGATATCTGGAAGGATTCATGGTTACTACAGTATATGACATGTAAGAAAATCAAGGTGGGTCACTATGTAGGAATTCCTGATACTTTTCCCTAGAGATAGTTTGCAGCTCTAAATAATACTCAAAAAGCCCCTGAGTTATACAAGATCATCAAATACATGATATTTTATGCCAATGCAATGCCCAAATACCTACTAAGAACAAATAAACTCTGTAAATAGGTACTGAGATTAATTTTGAGGCTGTTAAGGACAAGTGTAAAGCAAAGAGGAATCATGCGTGATCTACTTCAGGAAATGCAACATAATACTGGTATCTGCAGTGACTGCTACATGCTTGATGCCTTTTGAAAGTTCCATCTCATGCTGTCCAGGTTTGTGGCCAATCAAGGGGAAAAATAAAGGTTCAATATTCAAAAATTTCTAAAAGTTTTGAATGTGAATTATAAACAAATACAAAATATACCTTCAACAGAAAAGGGGAATATGCTATATGGGCACCCAGGGATTTCTGGTAACCATATCCAAGAAATTAAGAAAGAAAATATTCAACACTCAGCAGATCAGGACCCTGAAACAATTACAGGTTATTATTTGCACATTTTTAGGAATTAAAGATATTAAATATTCCTCTTTAACAATAAAATAAGAACAACCACCTCAGTCAAAAGCTTAGGTGGTCTGAGAGGCCTCTCATCTTCCTAACTCCATGAATGCCACTGTTATATGTGCCATGTTCAGCACAGTAATGACCCAGATCTACTCAGAAAAACAAGCTGTAACTAATATCACTTATTTTCCCAAACCTGAGTTTTTCTGTTTATTTCAATATGAATTGTGTGTTTATTAAAGTTTTCTGCTAACTGTAACTTGCAGATGCTGATGCAGAAGTGATTAGCACATCACGATTTCTGGCCTTGCAAATATGCTGCAGAAATTTTGGCTTTCATTCATATAAAAAAGTGCTTATAAGCTATTTCCAATACATGGAGTCCCTAGATGTCAAAGATCAAAGACTCATTAAAATATATTAAATTACAGCTGTGGAATGAGCTATTAGAATGCTATTTGTGCATGCACAGTGCTGGAAAATGAAGAACACTTCTTTAATGTATCATCACTCTGATTCTCATTTAGTGAACTCAGCATTTATAAAGTCAAAGAATTCCACATTATAAAATATCATTAAAGTTCTACCAGGTCTGCCTTAAGGGTAAAAATACACTTGGGGTCACCTACTCCGAATCTAATTTGGGTTTTTTGTAATGAATTTTATTTAAATTTGCTACCTTGAAATAAAAAGCATTGAAAATAACAATGATTCCCAGTTCTTCTCTCAGAGAAAAGGATCTTTTCAAACTATTCTCAGGCAGCCAAATCTCATCTGATTTTCTCCTAAGACAAACCATTCATTTCTTATTTAAAATATGAGTAATTTTTGCAGAATCAAAGTCTTGCTGACCAATATTTCCAGTTCATGAAAAGTCATATTACTATAAAGGCCATAACAATATACTTAATGTCCATTTTAAAATTAAATTAAATACTATTTTTTCAATATGATGAAAACCATTGGATTCCAAAGTGCACATTTAGAAGGAGTATATCTGCCAATCTCTTAATTTCCATTGACCCTCAGGATGAACATATGTGCTGAATTTCAAAGTCCGGTACAACTTTTCTTATAAAACTAAAGTTAAAAAGTCACAGAAAAGTTTAAGTTAACTTCAGCAGTTCTACCAAGATGCAGTTAAGTTTAGGATGGCTTAATAAAATGGAATAGCTAGGACCCAAGTTTATCGACTATTATTGGATGTTCATGCTGATTTCTTTCAGTCTCACACATCATCATCATCTCTCATAAAGGTGTTGCAGGGCAAATTAGGCTCTCAGTTAAGCTTGAAAGTTTGTAATAGCCCTAGGTAAGACATTTAGACTTTAAAATAAATGGTCAACCTTGAGTAGCAGATGAAGCAAGAGATAAGAAAATTATTATGATATACCTGAATAATCCCATCTTGTGTGGTATCATTAGATGGGTTTTCTCATTTGCAGTGAGGTTAGCAAGTAAAAAGCAGCCACCTTCAGGCCAAGCCCTTAATGGAAAAATCTCAGTTTCCTTCCTATCTACTCATGGTTCCTTCATATCAGAGGCTTCTCTTTTGCCCAGTCCTCTGAGATTCAGTCACAAGAACCTCATGTCCTCCACCTGCAAGTTCTGGGCTCTGCCTTTCCACTTCGGTTCTGTCTTTCCATCCTGTCTTCTCACTGGACCTGTTCTCATGTTATCTCTGGTCCTGGTTTTATCCAATAAATACTTATGGATCTGTTTCTACTAGTTTTCAGTAACTGCATCTTATTTATGCTATTTGCTCATTTTCATGATATACCAGGGTAGTAAATTACTTTCTTCATGAAAGCTTGAATGTCTATGCTTATAGGAGACAGAGAAAATGGAAATGAAAAGTGAGTGTGACAGTATCAGTAAGTGTCAGAGGCTGCTATAGTTAGCAGAAGCTCTATTGTCCACGGTAATTTATTATCAGGACCTGCAAGGCAAGTAGCAGCAGTTCCCAGTGCTTCAGGAACATGGCAGGCCAGCACTGGCTTCCAACATAAACCAGCTTTCCAATTGGAGAAATGAACTGTATGTCGTTCAATTCACTGCACCGGCATCTTGGGGAACATTAATTAATATTTTATATCTGTTATCACAGCCTGTGCACAATACATGCATTTTCATCTCCATGTAACTATCTTTTCTTTTAAGGAGTATTTCAAAATAATGGTACACTTTGAGTTAGAAACTGCTTTTGTTATTAGTAACATAAGTCAGCAGGTCACCTGCTCAATGAATAGCATTTTGATTGTCACAAAGGAAATATCTACTGCTTAAGCCCTATAATAGCCATTTTTTTTCCCTGAGTAACTAAGCCTATATTTCTATGATAGGATAACTTGCTTTCTGATTCAAAAAAGTGCTTTGAATGATGCTGTGTCAATACAAAATGCATTCTGGCTCATTCAAAACCTTAGACCAATATTTAAGTTCTTGCTCTCCAGAAATACCAGGCCAACTCCTAAGAACAAAGCCTTAACATTTCAGATTGCAGATGTAAAAACCAGCAAGGTCTCAAGTGCTAATCATACTTTGTTCATGTTAAAATCACTCAGGAAAATAGCTGCTGTCATTCTGTTTCTCACAGACAGACATTAAACTGTTTGAAAATGACAGTCCCCCTGATCCTGTAGTCCCACTCTCCCCAACCTTCTGCTGCATGGATCAGCACAAGCAATGATTTACAATTCCTATGCATACTATTCTCTAGATCATTCTTCCCACTTGGTTCTCCAGAAACAAGCAGTTAAGTAAAATCATAGAATTGCAGAAAAGCACAACTTCACACCAGTTTCAGAGTACTTTTAAAGCTTGTTACATTCAAATACCTATATAACTGATACATTTTTAAAGTGTCTGACAGTCTTGTCAGCAATTTATGTTAGAGACAACAGAAGGAAAGAAAAGAGATTGTTAATATTAGCTTACTACTTCCTGTTGGGTTGCAATGACAAATATTATGTAAAATTCTAGTGCAGATTAACAAAACCTGATCCCAGAATTCTGATCCAGAAGCTAAAGGTGTGTCCATAAGATAAAAAGGTCTTAAAAAGCCTTTAACCTGCCCCCAGAAGTATCTGAAAGCACTGCTGGCCAACACCTGAGTAGCTATTTTTCATTTGCACTAACTACAGAAAATGTTGAGTGTGTTGGCAGACATTAGGAAGGAGCACTTTAAACTGCTTGCTGCACCCTGCTCAGGCCAACTTTTTCTTTTAAGGAAGTCTCCCAGTTAAGTTGAATAAGGAAGCTTCATATAGAAATATACGTATATGAGGTCTTGGTCCTGTGTTTAAAATGGAGTGAGAATAACTTTTATAAACGTTGTAAAACCCTTTTACAACATTGAGACAGAGGTTTTTATTTTTTATCAGCCAGAATCCATTCTTCAGTCATTCATAGCTCATATGCAATAAATGTAAGGGCCTACTAATGCCAGGGAATTGGCTGTGTAATATTTTCACTATTCACACATATGTTAGACTCAAAATCATAAAAGAGGCTTATAGAACTGCTATACCAGGTGGCTCACAGTAATCTCAAGTAACACAAGAGCAGTAAAACTCTGGGAAGCAGGCTTACCCAAATACAGACAGAGGGAACACACTGTATGTAAAATACGACGAGCAAATGACTGCCTAAGCTGGAGCCCACAACAGTTACCATTGTTTGAAACTTAGCCCATTTCTGAAGCTTGTTTCAATGGTCAAAGTGAATGTAAAGGCTAACAAAAAATCCTCGGGAGTTTTCTATAAGAATTACTCATTTTCCATTCGTTCTATAAGGACATGTTTATAGCTCAAGTATTTTAACAAGCCTTTAATGTAAGTCAGCAAAACAGAACTCCATTCATTTATTTTTTATGACTTCTATCAAGCTGGAGTTTTCAAATCAACATGCGCAGAGCTTTACCAGAAGGAATCAGAAAATGCAGTGTATCTTGTGAGAAGGCAAAAAGAAGAGTTATCTAAGGGCACCACATAGCTGGGTTTAAACCTTTGTTGTCTCCATCCATTAGAACAACATTTTTTTTCCTTCCTATATGATTTATAGTGGTCTCTTCATGGTCTTCATGGATCATTTAAAAGTGCAATAGCATTTTGTGGATGTTTTGTTTTAAAGATTGATATCTCAAATAGTCCAACCATTTTTAGGATCCATTCTTATGATCTCAAAATAAACAGTCTTAGGCAGGTGGGTTTTTCAACAGAGGTAATTTAAAAAACTATGTGAATCTTGAGTGAGACAGTAAATTAAAATTTTACATTATCTTTACTGGAGTGATATACTTTAAGAAGTAAGCTGAATACTGAAATAAAGTAGAGCCACTTATTTTATAAATTTCAAAAATCGCATACCTTCAGGTCCCTTTTACATTCCCATATTTCCAGCAATTATTCCTTTCCTTAAGCACTTAATCACTTGGGCTTAATACTGTAGAACTTGTCTAGTTATATTTAATAGTAATATGTAAGGTTTCTATCTAGCCTTTGCTTAATACAAAGGAAAAGAAAGGGCAAAATCACAGTGAATACTCTTTTTCACAGAGACAGAAAAAAAACACATATTTGGACATTTGCAAGTACAGTACCAGATTTTTTTTTGGAAAGTATATTGGAACATACTGACATATGTGAGGACAGGTGTTGGAGAAATTTAATGGATGAAAAGAAGAAAACTGAACATTATTCAGGAAAAAATAAAAGATTCTGAAGGAAAGACATGCAAATGAACAGCATCTGAGCCTCTCTGTGTTTATTGACACATGCCCAATAAGGAAGTCAAGGAAATTAGTGACTATAAAAATATAAAGCTGTGAAATATTAGTGTACTTATTGATTAATGTTTAGAAGGTATATTGATGATAGGACATGCAATATAAGTTCTAATTATTTAGTATGATGCAAAATTATTCTTCCTGAAAAATCAGATCAACCAATAGCAGTGGCTTTAAAAGCAGAAATGTTCATGGATAATATAAAAAAAAAGTAATTTGAAGAAAATTAGTTCTTTCATCAGAGCTCAGCCATTTTAGTATAAGAGATGCAACTCCAGGTCATGAATAAATCCTGTGAAAATTTGTAGTCTATGATATTGAATTCTGCACTGGTTCTAAAAAAAAAAAAAAAAAGATTCAATAAGAATAGAGTGGAAATTAACCATAGTTTATCAGTACACCTTTTAGTATTCTTAAGATAGATCCTTACTGTTATACAAAGTCTGAAAACCTGCAAATGGGCTTATGTTCCATTTAATTTGTCATCAGAGTGCCAGGCAAATATTCACTAACTTTGGACAAATACGGAAAATTCAAGATTGACTAGGAATCCAACAGAGATCCTGAATCAGAAGAAACTGCACTTTTTTAAAGTTTATCACTGTCAACCATGAAAAGATAAAAGTGTCAAACTATGCCCTCTGTATTTTTAAGTCTAAAAAAAAATAATAATTAACATTTGAAGATAAATCTGGCATATGATCCTTACAAATGTAATAAAACACACAATAAAAAAATTAAGAAGAAAGCCTGCAGGGTGTTGCACATTTCAAAGAACTCACATAGGCTTTGACTGTATGAATGGGGAGGAAAACCTTGAGGAATATACTAGGCTCTGTGAAAACTACTGCTGATGAGTCTACAGCATACCCAAAAACATAAGAAATGAGCTGGTTTTGAGCTTGTAAGAGAACAAGGAAAGTAATAAACACATCTACAGGGAAATGTGACAGGATAAATCACTGCTAATATAAGTTTTGCATTTGTAGCTCTCTAAAAACAGAACAGAGGTCACCAAGTAAGCCCATTCCTGTGCATCAGTGTTTCCTCACTCATGATTCCCTTTGGTCCTAGTGAACTAATATGAGTAAACAGGGCTTTGGCATTTGGCTTGGTGTGAATCTTGCCTGGGTTTTAGTGAAGTAAAGAAACAGAGGGAGGTTTGGGAGGTTCTTCTATTACCTGCAAACCAATAGGCTTGGAAGAGTAAAGATCATTCCTGGCACAGCTATGGCAACAGGGGAAGTGTGACCTGAGCAAAGAGATTGAGACAAAGAAGATGAACCTTGGGAAAAGAACATGCAAAAATCAGGCTGAGAATTCACTACAGGGATAACTGGAGTCAGACAGCTGCTAAAAAAAAAAAAAAATAAAATAAAAATGAGAGGAGCAAGGCTGTGGGCAAAGCATTGGGTCAGGAAAAGAAGATTAGCTGTGGAAAGAATATGGGGCTGCTTGGCAGGAGAAGAGATGAAATCAAGGATAAGGGAAAGGCAGGATTAGCTTTAAAGTTGCTAAATAGTCTTGTACTCAGGAAGCCTGGAGCATAAGAGCAATAACACAGACTGGAAGAGAAGGACTAAACAAATCTGCCCCTTCTGGATGGAAACAAATAAAGAGCCTATCCTCTCCAGAGCTCATTCCATTCCCAAGCCTGGAGACAACTCTAGATTCCTGAACTTCACTATTTCTCTGTGGATATAGTACATTTCTCAGCCTATGAAGCATGCAGTTTTGTAGCAAATTATAACCCAGTCTGAAGCACCTGTCCTAGTGCAATAGTAGTAGTTCAGTAGTAATTTAGTATTTAGTAGATTATACAGAACAAAGATACTAAATCGACACTTTGCTGCAAATTTGGAGTACACCACTAAATTTTCTCTTCCCTCCCCACTCGTGGAACAGACCACAAGAGTTATGGTACATCACTTACATGATCACATATTGTCCTACCTCACTGAATACATGAGCGAAATCAGCAGCTAATTACTACTTAGCTTCATGCCTTTAGGCTGGACATATTGTTCCATGCAATCCCTGCTCTGAAAGCAAAGTATTAATTTTTCTTTTCATTTTTTCTCTGAAATCATTATTGCACCAGAGCTTCTCACAAATACTAATCTTTAAAATACCCATGAGAGTTAACTAGGTGGCTATATTGCTATTTTACAGATTGGAAACTGAGAGTCAAAATCATCCACTCATTTTATACTTTTTAACTCACCTTTTGCACAGGATTCCAGTTCATATTTGTCACCCTCTTTGGAAGAAACACCACACACCTTTCTAATTTAGAACGAAGCAGACTTGAGAGAAAATCCCATACAATACATTTCTATCAATTCTTAGTCAGAATAGAACAAAGGTTTTCAGCCACTCTCAGTCCTTACTTTACATTACATTCAAGTGATAGACTGTGAAGATTATGTCACAGAGGCAGAAACAGAAGATATGGTAAAGCACAAGGTGCCACATTTGGCATGTCAAGATAGACTCAGAAAGCAGGATTTGATTGCTTTATGGGACAGAGTAAGGAACAAAGGAAATAGGAATACACAGCAATTCTGCTTCAGCAGTTTTTAACCTTGTCAGCAGCAAATATGTTTCAGGTGAAGATTTGTACACAACAGAACAATAATCCATTAATTCTCTTTCTCTCTTTCTCCTTTAGTAGGATTTTGAACAGAAAAGGAGTCCAACTTTGTAGGTTTTAAAAAGCATCCCAGCTTCAAGGGAATTGAAGATATACCACAAACAATTCTACTTCAAGTGAAAATCTAAACAGTAGGAACCAACAGTCCTACAGAACTTTAATTCAGAGTAAATCTAAATTGAAAAGATATATTAAAAAAATATTGAGGCAGATTTGCCTTGATTTCAACAAGCTTTGGATTTAGATCTTTAAAAACTACACAATCCAAACTGGACAAGTTAGGTAAAAATCAATGAATTATATCCTCAATTTAGAAAGCAAACTTGTGAACATTCTAAATTTGAGCTTAAGCTGAATTATTTTTCACAATGTGTGCAATTTAATTTTATCTGAGTATCTAGTAAATTTTGTCACTGTCTAGATTGACAGCATAATTATTGATTACCTTGCCAGAAAAGTCAAGTTAATGAAAATTCAAATTTTCATATATACGACCCATCCAAATTAATCTGTTCATTGAAATCCAACATCAAGATCATGGTCTGCAAAAAACAGATGGAAGTGTCATAATACAAATAGTAGCACAGTATACCTCTTGTGCTCTTTCTGAGGTAGAAGTCAAAGGCCAATACTAAAAGACAATAGACATCTCTTGAATTCACTAGAGTTAGGAATATTATCTCTAAAAGTGATGCTATATCCTTTGAGGCAAATGGGTTATTAACCAGAGAGGATGGCTTCTCTTTTTGTAGCTAAGATTAAAGAAATGTTTCTCTGCAGGGTTCCAAATAAGTTGTCAAATCATTATTTCTCTGAAAGATTGATCTTTGGTAATCAACTCAGTATAAAAAAACAAACTATCAAAGAAAAATTACTACTCATTTATTTTGGACTGCAGAGAACTACAGAGAACATGTACATCACTGTTTCGTCTCCCTACACAAATATCACTGAATCCAGCAACAGAACAGTTAGGCACCATCAGAAATATAGACCAAGGTGTTTAATTCAGAGAGGAACCAAAGAAATATTTGCAGATACACTGTGACCAAAAAAAAAAACAAAAACAAAACCGAAAACAAAACAAAAAACCAAAACAAAACAAAGCAAAAAAAAAAAAAACACAAAAAAAAAGCAACACCACAGTCATAGAGCAAAATGAAATAAAACATAAACTGTCACAGGAAGGTTGTTCGGAATCAAATCCCAAGCAACAGATTTTGTCTTATGACCAAAAGAATTGGGGCGTTGTGTGCCAAGAATGCACTCTTACCCACTTTTCTCTTTTTTTCCTCTGAGTAGAGCTACTGGTTCAAGCACGAGGTAAATGTCAACCACAGAATCTCTGTTAAGAATATCAACATTGCATAGGGACTATATTTACATCACCCTTAATTTTACTTATTAGGATGATATCCCAGCTCTTTGAATCAGTCGCATTTATGCCTCATTGAATAAAGCTTTAATTACTGCCAAGTACCAAAATGTTATTAACATGTATATAAGCTGTATCTGGTGTATAATTACAGGGATTTATTGAAATGATCTCATTCAAAATTTTGCATTTATATTTTTAGATTTCTTTTTCATCAAAGGTTGAATAGAAATTAATATCTTCTCCTATAATTTTTATTATTAATCCAAATATTCTAAACTCCTGTGTGAATTAGATCAGATCTGTAGCAGGAGAGGTTTTCAGGGGAATTCAAGTGCTGCACTGAAAATGTGTTGACAAAATAGACAATAGTCTTTTCTTCATCATAACCCAATCTGGCAAAACAAAGTGAACAAAGAAAAACAAGATATTACCAGGAAGACAATGCAGAAGATCACACTGACAGGAGCCACCAATGCTCACAATCTCTTAAAAGCATTGGGACTTCATCTTTTACAGCCATACACTTTCTGTGCATCCATCCTCACCATGTGAGCAAGTAACAAAAAGATATGAATTGGCTTAAATGGAAAAATGCCTCTTCACACTTTTCATTTAATTATTGTGCAAGTATTATGAGTAACTACTTCATAGCTATATATGCAGGCATTTGTGGTGATCAAATGCTCTTCAGTACCAGTAACTACTACTGTATGTGACCACAACACCTTAATAGATAACAGTGTAGAATGAAGACATAAAAATCTAATTAAATCTAGGTTTGGAAGCATGTCTGATGTTTGGTATTATCATTAAGGCCTTTTAGCTGTTTAATTGTTAGAGTTTAAAGTTAAAAAGCAAAAAATAAATTTCACCGGTTCCTTTCCTCAGTTGAAAAAAAATCAATAGTAGTTTGCTCACAACATTTGAGGCGTTTCTAAATATTTCAGGTCATTGGCAAATAAGACATATGAGTCAATCTAAATTTTGCATTACAGTTAGTTGTTTAATCATGGCTAGGGAAAGAGTATGGAAATTAGAATGATACATCAACATCTGTCACTATTTACAAGAAATACTGTTACTACTTGGCAACTTGAACTTATATCAAGTATTATCCAAAAAAGTCAGTTCTAAGAGATGGAGATTTTTAATTGCAATATCTGTTGTCTATATGTAAGTACATTTAATCCAACTTGTAATTAATAAATATAAACTGATAAACAATTACCCGTTCTGGTTGACGGAAATGTCATAAATAACAGTTGTAAAGGAAGGTTAATGAAGGAAATATAAATGTTTATCCATGTCATTTATGCACTACATACACTTTGCATTAAAATATACATATCTAGTGTCAGATATGAACACAATACATTTACAATGGAAGCCAAGAGCAAATATATCACCAGGTCAGAGGGATATATCCATCTGATGAATAGTACCATGCTCTACTGTTAGCAATTAATTTCTAAGCAACTATACACTTAATTAAAAGCTGTATAATAGAGCAAGAAGAAATAATTTAGAAAATAAAGCCGGAAATCAGTACTCTGCCAGTAATATGAAAACATAGGCAAGTATAGTTCTCCTCATTACGAACTTCCCCATTTTCTTGGGCTTGTATTTCATAAAAGCAGTACATACATGCTTCAAAAAGCAATGTCACCAAATCCTGAAAGCATATATTGGTTATGCCTGTATACTATTCATGAAACTGTCTACTGTGCGTTCGTAGAGGGTCACACACACACACTAATCAAGCTGTTTTCTCTAGTACTACATGTTTGGGAGTTTTCTATTTCACTGCTACCAATTAACCACAGTAATACAACAAAAGCCCTCCTATTTAAATGCAAGCAGCAGACTGAGATTCTTCCTGTATTACAAGTAAACTGATCCATTAAAAACCTGAGGAAGGCCTTCCCTGGGTTTTATACTAAAGCCATCAAAAAGTAAGGACAATCAAAGCCTCAGAGGAAGTGTTTGTTCCTTCTCTTCATATATATATTCCTGATTCTGAATATTATATTTTTATACAAGCTTTTGATTTTGAGTCACTGCATTGTCATTGATGTAATTTTGTTTGACTGCTAAGGAGATGGTCTATGCTAAATTTCATCCATCTTTAACTCCAGAAACCTCCCTTGGGATCACCACTGACTAAGCTCCTACACTTCACATGTTATTCAGCAGAATTGCTAGGCATCAGTTAAGGCAAGAATTGAGTATCTTGCCTGGCAGCTGTTTGTTTTCATAATGCCAGAACAAATATCCAGTTTGTCACTGAATCTAAAATAAAGAAAATTTGTTGTTACTCTTGAGCTTCAACAGTTCTAAAAAAAAAAAAAAAAAAAAAAAAAGTAGTAAAATCTCTAGGCAACATTATCCTTTCTGCAGAGCCTTGCATACTTAAAGGAAAGCTAATAAGAGTTCATTGCTGAACATCCTCTCCAGAAGACTGCCAACAACAGGGAGGGTGCTCAGAGTGGCAGGTCAAGTGAGTGTGAGTGGATAAATACCCAGAGAAGCTTCCTGGTTGTAGAAAAAGTCAAAGTGCATACATACATACATACCCTTACAGCTTAACAGTAAACATAAGGGTATACACCAGTTTCTAAAAAGATATTCAGAAACTGGAAAAGATGATAATGGGGAATGCAGCTGAAACTAGGGTCCATTCAAATGACTATTCAAATAAATTCCCGTAACGCTTCAGTAATCACTTCAATATATGTCTTTTTAAGACTCCACTAAATACACGGTGAGAAAACTGTGAAGTTTAATCTTAGCACTGGCTAAACATTCTTCATCTCCATTTTAAAAGTAACCAGAGAACTACACAATGAAAAAATGAAAAAGGGATTAAGTTGCTCAAAGACCTTTAGGTCCCCACTTTTGAACATTTGGGAACTCTAAAGGCACAGAAGAATGAATGACAAGTGTCCCTGAAATCGGTGAGAGGATAGGATACTGCCTATATTTCTGTTTGGAATCACAAGGATTTGTCAAATGGAACGCAAAATCTTGATTTTATACACCTCATCTGAGCTACACACAGTGCCTGTATCAGCACATTGCCTCTGTACACCTTTATTTATTATTAATTAAGTACTGACATGTGTGCCATGTCATTAACCAGAATCAGGCACCATGTCAACATACAGGGAGACTGATCCAATATTGACTCAGATGGACACATTTCCATATATCAAATCACCAAAGACCATTTGCTTGGAAAAGACTAATGACTGATAGAGAGAACTGCTAGTAAAAAGAGAATATATGAGCTGTTGACACAGTTGGTCATTCGTTCCTCTAGAAATGCTGCAGGAAAAATAAAAGAATATGAGAAGAAACAGAACAGATTAAAAAAATAAATAAATAAAATTCAATAAATGTGACTAAAATTATAATTTGTTTTGATTGAAAGTGGAAAATAATGTTATTACTTTATTCCACTAGAAGTACTATCTTACTACCATATCCATTTCAGATACATCATGGCAGTGTCATTACAATGATTGGTACAAAAGGAAGCAAATATACTACCACAACTCTCATTTTTGTACTCTAGAAAGTGTCACTCCTTAAATTATATATCTCTATACCAATTTACAAAATTAACATGGACTCCATTATATAAGCGTAAAAACTCTGAGGTCACATAACTTATAAAGCAGCCAAGATTTAGCTTATATTTCTCGAAGCATCACTATGCCACCATGTAGTCATTAAAGTTTTTGTTGTTTTCTTTTTTTTTTAAATCATGCCTGTGTTCAAATAATTTTGTTGTTACTTTATTTTTAATGGTACTGCTGTTTTCTCAGTGGGCAGGATCTCTTATTTGGAGACATAAGTATCATAAGTCCTCCAGTTGAAGCAATTGTTAATGCTCTTTCTCTTACAGCTTTTAGAGTTCACAACAGTACTATTTTCTTTACATGTAGCTTCCTGTTTCTGTTTCGAAAGAAAAGATGCCTGACTATCTGAAAAAATTAATAGTCTGTGGCTTTTTTCTTGAGCAGGGTACTTGGCCCTCACTTTTTCCTCACCTTTACTTTCTGCTATCACTTCTAATGAATTCCCCTGAACCAAGCAGGAGCTTAGTTGCCCTGGTAGGTACTCCTATAAACTCCTGTCTGTTCACCTCTGCACTGAACTCCGCTCATTATGATTACCTCTCACCTGCTGCCAGACCCTCTTCCTTCACATTTCCTTCCTGCCTCTTTCCTGCCTCTGGCCACAGCTTCTGGTGCTCAGACTCATCCTGCCCTCTTTACAATTTCCTTGTTAAAAAAATAAAAAAATCACTCAAACAATGGCAGAAGTCATGCTGAAAATGGAAGACTGAAAAGTATCTGATAGCTGGAAGCAAGATCAGCAAGAATTGTTTTTCTAATGTTTTAACTGGCTGCTCCCCCAACAGACAAAAAGTCCTGAGTCCTTATCAACACAAAAAACAACAGAACTCTATGAAAAGGTTTTCTTCTATTCATCTGGAAAATATTTTAGCTCTATGAATTACATTTCTAGATCCTGTCTACACGCTGTATCTCATACAGTAAAACATAGGACATTGAAAACACCGTTAGCTGTCAAGTCCATTTTGGGGTTAAGTCAGGGTTTTTTTCCACTGTTCCTTAGTTACAATTGTGTCCTATGTACTGCTTTTTAAAAGCTATTCCAACACATAGCATGCAAGTGCAAGCACTTCAGTAAGCTGTAAAGTAGTACAGATTCAAAAATTCCTTTAATTTCTTGTAAAGGTAACATCTGATCTAATGCAGACACTCTCTGTTCCCTCCATGGCTTCAGTGTGAGGTTTCAATGTCATCCTGTGTTGATTTCCATGCACATTTCATTTCACTTCTTTTAAGCATATTATGCAACTATGCATTGTTCTAAAATCACATAAGAAGCTATATCTTAGGTTCATTTGAGTATAAAAATTACCTTTGTCATTTAAATGATCATATAATTCCCAAAAGTATTCTGGATGGGAATTATCAATCTATCTCTCACATAAAAACAATATTTATTCTTGTGATTTTATACCCTGAACAATGGAGAGTGTGAAATCCACTGCTATAATTTGCTTTGGAATGTGTTTTCTTTAGTCTACTATATTAAACCATCACCTTCTGATGTATAAACAAAAATAAATGCAGGTATTGGAAGACAAAAATAAAATAACAGCCCAAAATGTAGATATTCTTTTGCACTTACAGTATAGAAGTTATTTAAACTACACAAGTACACAGCAGATAAAGAGCTATAAAAGAGAAGCCACTAAAGAATTTACTTCAAACTTTGGCCCATTTGTTGTCTCATCCACACATAGCCCAATTTTCCACATGAAATGGACTCAGCTAGTTAAATCCCTGTCTGGTGCAATACTACTATATTGCTATTATCTGGTGTTCTTTGAGGATAACTTGACTCCTGTAAAGGCATAGGTAGGATCAGTTCCTATTTTGTCTGAAAGTACTTGTACTCAGCAGGTAGGCTGAACAGAAGACTTTGATTTTGTTTGTCTTTTGTAGTTTTGAAAACTGATGCTGCCTAAGAAAAAAAAAAAAAAAAAAAAAAAAAAGGGCAAAAAAAGCTATGGGGCCCTGAGTGCTACTGTTGTTATCTTTAGAGAACTACCAGCTTGATAGAGCTGTTTATTCCTGAGGCTTTGTTGTTGCTGTTGTTGAATTCTACTGCTCCATCTGAACTGTTGTAATTTTGGTCTTAATGAACTTTTTAAAACTCAGAACTTAGCTGAAGATTATTTTTTATATCACATCGCTGAAGCTTTGCATCACTTTTTTGACTATTTGGGAGGTTCAGAAATCTTACTTGGCATCACTGGGTAATTCTTACTTTAGCCTTTTAGATTCAAAACCAGATTTCCTTAACAGCTCCCGCAACTATTATAGCTTCAGCAGAAATTAAATACTACAAATGGCAACATTTTGCCCTTGGATGAGCCTGTGATGAATATAATTTATGGCAGGTGGATGCTCCCTAAGTAAAAACTACATAGCTTACATCAAACCTGAAGGGGATGCTAAAGGGAAGTAGCAGGGTTTTTTGGCATTTTTCTCAGAGTACTGACAAATCCAGCATTAAGATGCCAGTTCAGTGTTTTGATTAAAGGAGAATGTGTGTTTAGGAGCTTAGCGCTTTTTTTTTATTATTTTTTTTGGTCCTTTCAGCCTCAAGTACAAGCATGGCACATGGCAGCTGTGTGGAGACACTAACTGTAACCATTACAAATAGGTATTACTATTACTTTGTTGTTTGTCTGACAGTGTTATAGCAACCATTATGGTCACCATTAATTTGTTCTGACCACATGTTCTGCCACCTGAAAAACTACCTCATTTCCTTTCACCTGAGAAATAACTGTATTCTATTTCTATTCTCCCTCCTTTTTCTGTCCTTATCTTACTTTTTTTTTTTTTTAATAGAAGCAAGTTAGTAACTTCGTACTGCTTGGTATTTGAGGAAGATGAAAGACTCTCTCCCTGAAAAACAGCACTTCCCTTTCAAAGATGTAATCACCGTCTCCACCACTGGTGTTCTCTTTCTCTTTTTGCTCACTCTCTCATAAAATCAACTGTGCTCCCCACAGACATATTTAACTCTCAAATATCTCCCAAAACTCACAAAAAAATCCCACAATGTGCACTGCAAATGTTTCCCAGTTCCCATAACACAACACTCTCAGAAGAACACAGCATGAAACAGTGAATGATCTTCTGCTGTTTGGAACAAAAAAAGAAAACCTTACAGTTATCCAAAAGTATTGACTTTGGCTCAGTTCTTTTCCATCATTTCAGATTTTTAGAAGGTGGAAAACTTTAGTCAAGGTTAAATTTTGGTATCCCTCTTAAGATTCACCACCATCACACTGATTTTGACTGGACTTTTCAGAAAATACTATATTTTTCAAACTGGCTAAGCGAATCAGCTCTGTATGAACATTGCTTTGCCTCCTAAAAATAAAAGCTTGTGAAAGAAAAAACTTTATGGTAGCTGCTACTGAATGATTCACTATGTTGACTCTCTCAAATAGTGAAAGATTGGGAAAGGAGTTTATTGAATTAGTCTTTAAACTGTTTGACATTTCTGTGCAAGGACTATGCTTTTCATGCAACAGGAAATTAGGTACAGAAGAGAACAAGAACTATATGCTCTGCATGGATCAACAGAAGTCAGTCTTCCTCTTGCACACACTGAATTGTTCAACTCAAAGCATCAGTGATCTGATCGTTATTTTAAACAGAGATTTCAGAAACAGAACTACAGACTTCAGCATTTCTTAAGGAGAAAAGTAACTTAAAACTGTTTTGAGAAAAATGAAAACCTTCAGAAGAAGGTAGAGCAATGATTCCCCCTAATGGAGAAAATGTAGACTTTCCACAGACTCCCGTTTTGTCTTTAAATTCAAGTCAGTATGATGACAGGGAACGTTAGTGATATTTTTAATGTATGATGAGTAGTTGTGGTCTTACTAGTATTGTTAAGGGCTGCTGGAAACAGGAATTACTAAACTCAAAGAGAAATGACTACAGAGAAAAATATAAAGCAGAAACAAAGTAGAATATTTTAGTTGTCACAAAGTAAGAGAGATTAAAAGACATGGTGTTTAAATTAAGAATTTATCATAGCAAAGCATTAGCCCTGCTCTCTTGGCCTCATATTACTTATTATTACAGTCGTTGGAGAACTTGGTAAAGACATACTAGAGATGACTTTAGATTTCATAAACCTGCATTGAGCAAGGTAAGGACTAGCTCATACCCACAGCACGTTCTGCTGTGCTGGTCAGTCAGTTTGTTACCATCATTCTATTGTCCCATAAGACAGATCTAACTAGCAAACTAGAATCCAGATAAGACCTCTAGAGTTTAAATTGTACATATTACCAAATGTGAGAATGTCTCAATTTTGTGCCTCATATTCTTTTCATATGTGTCTGGTTTGTAATGTCTCTTAATAACATTATTGAAAATTCATAGCTGCACCACTGATTGCTTTGGAGTAAAGAATATTTTACACTTCATGTTTACAAGCCATTTGATAAGGTACTTATATAAAATATCTTCTAGAGTTTATATGAAAGTTTTTAACTACATAGGTTTTCTTGGAAACAATTATACATACAGAATAATTCCCATCAGTTATATCAGGTTATCCTGTGTCACTGTGTAAGGTCAAGTCAGATGAAAATATTAAAAGAACTGCATCTGTCAGGGCTTTAAAAGTATGACCAGAATAAAAGTTTTTCAGACTTCCCTAAATAAAACTGCAAATTTTAGACACTGTTCATCTTGGTCTTTCACCTAAAACAATCACAGTCCATTAAGATATCACAAACATTTTTATGAAGAAAAATATAATCCCAGAGACAAAAAACTTATCACTCCAGTCAGCATGGCATCCTTTAGTTTTTGTGGAAGAAGTAGGTTTTACTAACCATAGCTATGTTTTTTCCTATCATTTGTGTCTGTATGGAAGAAAAAAAAGGGAAAAAAAGGTCTTTTAATTAAAAACAGCTACTTGAAGGGATTTTTTCACTTCCCATGAATGAGAAACTTGATTCGTTCAAGTAAAAGAGTAAGGGAAATGGGAATCCAGCTGATACAATGGCTGCATGAGACCCTGTTGGATTCACACTTTGTTCAAAAGCATGCAAAAGCAATAAAAAAAGTTAAGCTTTCCTGACCTAAACTTAAAATCTATAGCTTTAATATCCAATTACACTGCAAATAACAAGCTTACTCCTTAAAATCTGATTACTTGAGTTTATGATGTGCCATTTTTTCCCTAGCCATTATTTTTATTTTAAAATATAAGATAAATGTAAGCAAAATTTTCCAATGTTTTCATACTTTACAGGAACATGCTGCTCACGATGTGTCCTTTCCCAGAATGTTAAAGACATTTCAAAGGAGTACATATAAACCAGGGAAACTCATAAGTCTGTATAGCTACAGAAGGACCTGTTTAGTCAGAGAAGTTGAGTCTTAGCAGACACAGATTTAATCGCCTTATTCCCCAAGCACTCGTCTTTGATGCCAAACCCGGCAGGTGACAGCAGCTACTGAATCCCCCTAACAGTTCCTTATTCACTGCTTCTGAAGAAAACTGTGCTTTGACTTTACTGCTTCCCAGTTCTGTCACAGGGATTGATGTAAACTGCAAAGCCAAACAAATGAAGTTGCAGTAATGGCCACTCAGACAAATCATAGTTGCGGGATAGGCTGATGGACTCCACAGATTTATATTTCACATGTGAAATTCAAACAATACCAGCAGGCAGGTATGTGGAAGTGTATAAACACAGCTCCAAAGAAAAGATGATTTAGTATGAGATAGGCTGATTTTAAAATTTTTAATTCAAGCACACCTGTAATCTGAAGAATATTTGCATTTGGAGTCTAATTCACGACATGGGTCCAGTTATGATACTATTTTCTTCACAGATTTTTACAGAAGGAACTTCATCCTCTGCTGTTTCGCTGCAGAAAGTAAGAACCTGAGAAACTGTATGTTAAGTGCCAAATCTATAAAATCATCAGAAACAAATTTCCATAGTCCATGAAATTTCTCAATATCAGGGCAGGTGGAGGAAGATAAAAATAAATTATATCTTTGTCATCTTACAATCCTTACATTGGTTGATGGTCATAAATATTTTTCTGAAAGAATGCTAACTTACCAAAATCATAAAGAAGAAATCTTACTATATGTCTACGAAAAGAGAAAACAACATTAAAGTCATACAGGAAAAATCAGAGGGAAATCAGAACAATTATGCTATGTTGTCTTGCTCTGACATCAAAAAATATGCTTAATAAATGTAATGGTTCACTAAAGTGGAGATCATAACATTCGCATTTGTATTCTCATTTAGCCTTGTTATTTTGCAGATAAAAAAGGTTGAAAGATTAGAATATTGGAAAGTCAGCTTTCTCTGTAAACATTAATTCATCATCCAGTATTATGCTTATGGATTATTATTCAACTGAATAATTCAAGGCTAAAGTTGACATCAGTTTTCATTATTGCATCCTACATAACGTTGTCCTGGAAAACTAATTTACCTGAAATTTACTCATTTAATTTGAGGCAAAAAAAGAGATGGGAGCGTTCTATTGGACTTTGGATTCCATACTCACTGCACAGGGTTGAAGAGACACCCCACCTGACATGGCGAGGTGGCCAGGAAAATGGTATTTGCCTTTGTAGCAGTTGATGCTCAAACTCTGAGGTCCTCAGTGTTGGTTCTCTTCTGCTGGTCTCACCTCTTAGCCTTTGAGGTTCATTTTCATCCTTTCAAATCACCATGATCTGTGGCCTTTTGTACTTTCTCCTTCTGTCCAGGCTGAATGCTCAGGGTTCATGTGAGTCAGTTCCAAAACTGGCCCAGATTTAACTGCTCACTTTGTGCTTGCTCTGCAGCCATCTTAACTGCAGTGTTGTGACATTATTTACCTTATGGCCTGCTAAATGTTAAATCAGCAATTTGCTAAATATGCTTATGCTAAATCCATATAACAATAAGGCAGTAATCAAACTGCTGATTTAGCAATTCAGCTAGTCTCTGTCTTGCCACTAGAAATGCTAAATATATTTGTGCAAGGTTGGCAATTCAGGCAGTTCATCTCAGTTCAAGTATTCCTTTCCCTTATCATTGATCCACAACTCCCTGCTGCCTTCAGATTTTCCCTTACAAATGCAGAACTTTGCAGATATTGAGAACCTGAACAGAAATCTATCTGAGCATGGCCCCAGTTTGAAGTGCCTTCCTCTTTTCTGTTTTTTTTCCTAAATCATATTTCATAAAAATGTAGATATAGAAGCCAAAGCAAACTCCTGAAGATAATCGACTTTGCATTGAAAGGAGTGAACTGTTTATAACTCTCACGTCCATAATTATAGACAAGATTGCATGCTACATGTACATATAGTCATTTTAATTCTTCTGAAAATGAACACAAAAGAAATGGGCAGCTAGCAGAAAGAGCAGGAGCATTGGCAGCAAGATCTGCAGGAGGAACAACAGCAACAAAACATAACAGAGCAGGAGAAGCAAATGGAATGAGAATGGATTGCAAGTTCTGGGAGAAGAAGAGGGTAGGTATTCACAGATAAGTTCCTAAAAGGCCACTTAGGAGTGTGCCTGAGGAATATTGATGACATGTCAATCCAAGTCTTAGCCTGTAAATAACCAGAATGTCATTTTCTATAGTGCTTTCGAATAATAATAATAATGAAAAAAATTAGTCTTACATTCAGAATAGTACAGAACCATTTTGTCTGGAAGATTCTTTCAGAGAATGAAAGAGGACACAAGTGAGTGAGTCAGAAGTCAAGAAATATTTTAAATTATATTGGCCATCACCATGTTTCAAAATACTGTTTCCATAATTAAGATTATTTTATAATGTTCCCATAATTACATCAGAACCTTAGCTTTCCAGTAAGTTTTTATTTCTTTTGTTTGCAGGAAAATGGAATGCAAAGGTGCAAACTGCAAGTTCAAAATAGTCAAAATATGCTTGCCTGCTTATTATAATTATTAAAACCAAATTGTTATGCACGGCAATTTCTTAACATGTTTTAATACATCAGATAGTACTGCAGGCTACCAGAACTAAGGACAGCTACTTCTATATAAATCTAAGTGCATAAAACATATGAGTACAGTATGTTTTATTATTAGTACATGAAACCTTACTCCTTGTTTGCCATTCTGAAAATAATGTGTCTGCCCAGGAAATCTTAATTGAGGAGTGTGTTGGGCATATCTGGCAGTGCTTAGACAGCAGAGGACTGCAGGCTGCCCTGTGTGGGAGGAGGCCATGACCTGCCCAGTACTGGTCTCACCTTCTCCAGGCAGCTCTGGAACAGATGGAAACAACCCATTGTGAGCCAAAACTTTCACCAGCTGGGGAGTACATTGTGCCTCTGATCAAACTTATTTAAGAAAGTGTCAGTCACAAGGGGCAAGAGACATGTGAGAGAAGAAAGAGAGAACATACATGAAGAGATGTTTTTCGAGAACTGTGTGGAAAAAACAGAGGAGAAACAAAGGAGACACATGAAAGGAGGCATTGTGGGGAACACGCCTCAAGACATGCTGTTGGAAGGAGCTGTCCATGCCAGAGGAAGGATGTCTCTGAAGAACAACAGCCCATGGGCAACACATACCAGGGCAGAGACATTGCCCCAGGGACTGCTGCCCACAGGCAACCCATGCCAGAGCGGATGAAGTAATTAAGAAGCAAGGAGCAGTGGACAAAAACAAGAAGCAGAAAAAAATCATTATACTTCATTATACACTGACCTCAGCCTCCTACACTGCCCATCACCTCACCAAACAGATTAGGACAGACTGAGTGTTACATGATGCAAAAACAAGGAGAGTTGAAAGACTATGAAGGTGAAGGAGAGGTGTTTCACTGAAGTTGAGTCTGGGAAAGGAGGAGAAAAGGTGATTCCTTAAGTGTTCATTCAATTATTTACATCTACTTTTTTTTCTTCAATACTCGACTCAGTAATTAAAAGTTTACATTAATCAGCAATAACTAAATTAAGTTAAATTCCCCAAGTGAAGACTGGTTTTGCCTGCAACAAAGTCAAGGATTTTTTGTGAGGAACATTTGGTCTGCCAAGGAGAGCCACAATGTCAGAAATACTGAGAAATTCTGATCACTTAGTGGGCTCCCCCTCTCTGAAGTAGACCTTCCTGCCAGAATAACTGCATCAGCTGATTTTCTTGAATGATTCCATCTGTGGTTTTCCATCTGCACAAGCCTGCCATATGTTTTCCCTCCTGCTCACTTTGGCCTCACATTCCACTGTGGCACTTGAACCTAATGAACAGCTTCAGAAGGTTTAAATTGTCAATATTATCAGTTGCTCAAAGCTCCATCATTGCCTTTACTTTTGCTCTGGAGTACATTATTAATATATCAACATCAGCAACCATCCTATTAGGTTTTACTTAGCTAATGAAAAATTATTTATTATTTATCTTCTTTTATCTATTCTCTACATCTTTATTAAGATCGCCTAAAATTCTTTATGCATTTCAAGAACTGCTTTTTTTTGTAGCTCTAAAAAGACAGCCAGGCAACAAAAAGTAGTAGAGCCAAATATACATTTTAATATTCATCTTAGTATAAAGGCAGAATTGATTTGTCATATTTGTTATTCCACAAGCAAGCTTACAATTTAAATTGCAACAATAATATATCCATCATCGCCCTCTTTCGACTCCCAGTTCTAAGAATATCTGTCATACCTTCCAATGCAGTAAAAATACCTAAGACATGAAAATGGCATAATTTAAATGTAAATCCAGTTAAAGAGGTTTGGGTGTCTCACTTCAGGGCTATATTTAAAGTTCAAAGTCTTCCACACCTTCCTGCAGTAGCCCATTTTCTGGTTGTACTTTCTAAGTCATTGCACCCTTTTTACTCCACAAGGAAATCACTTGTAATGCCACTCTGTCTTCCAAGTAAAGTATTCTTTTCACTGAATTCTGTTCCTTGCTGAGTATCAGCTGAACTGGAGCTAAGCATCATCCAGTCTAGCATTCATGAACACTAAATTTTTTAAAACAAGTAAGCTTGTTTTACAGGCAGTCTTGTTTCTAAATGTTTGATAAAGGATGTCATTACATCATTTGCCTAACAGCTTTTCCTTCACTATCTGCATTCCTCAAATTTTAAATATATTAATTGAAAAAAAAAAAAAAAAAAAAAGACATTAAAGGTGAGAAAAATCTGCCCAGACTGACAAAGCAGTGACATACACACCTTACATTTTGTTCCCGTTTTGGAAACAAGCATTTTGTTTCATCTGGCAATCTGTATTTCGGTCAGTAGAGGGAGTCTTTTATTCAGTGGAGCCCCATTCAGTTCCATTCATTTACTCTCAAACTTGATGTTTGGGGATAATTGATTTAAAGGTCAAGGCGAGCAAATCAAAAAAAGATATCAAGCAGAATGTTTTCTCTTTCTTTTTATTCAGGAGGGATGGAGAACTAAGATCTTTTGCCATCTAATTGTCACTAATGTTTTCTTCCAAAAAGAAGAAAAATGTTAATCCACCCTTATCTTTCCTCATCTCAGCATTGGTTTGCAAAGGCCTTGAATGTTTTCAACAAGAGGTAGTAAAGATTTGGCTGCAGAAGACAGGATTTTTTTTTTTCAGGACATGAAACAGCAAGTCTTGCAAATAATGGCTATTTACCCCCAACTCTTTGCACTGTTGCCTCTATCTATGTACTGTTGCCATTAGTATTGAGAGAGCCATTGTTCATTGTAAGAAAATATAAAAGAACATCATTATAAGTTCAGATTTCTACAGTGGCTTTCTAGAGGGGTTTTGATCAATGCAGAAGGACTGCCTGAAAAGAGAAACATTTTCCAAGAGAATGTATTACACAGAAAGAGAATGCCCTGACACTGAAAGAAACTGGAAAAAAAACGTACCTACCAGTAGGCTAGACAAAGGGCACAGGTCGAGGCCTTTTCTTTGAAAGCACTGATTAATGTGAGGTCCTGTTACCTGCTATAATCATCGTTTTGTTCCGAGTGAAAGGTTTCTTACATTCCTAATTTGTCTTAGGGATGGTAAAAGAGAAAAAACTGTCTACCTCGGTCCAAGGGTGAGAGACAGTTTCATTTTGCGTTCAGTTCAAAGTGATGGATACAAAGGATGCAGGTTGTCGTACAAATGCTAACTGAGTGATTCCCTGGAAAAGTAGCCCCTGCAGCTCACATCGCTCAACTATTTATCTTGATAAGAAGGGACATTTAGATTGCTTCTTAAATAAAATGTTACTGTGGCAAAGTTAGCAAGAACTGTTAAATTCTAATAGAGAAAAATCTCCACTTACGTGTACCTGTGTACTCTTTTATTAAGGAGAGACTAGATGTTTGCACAGATTAAGTCTCTCTACTCCATTTTTCACTGTGAGAGGTAAAACATGCTGGCAATTCCTGCTTTCTTAAAACTAGTGATCCAGATATCTAAAGGTCTTGACAAGCTTTTCACTGAAGACCATAAGAGATGTCTGCTTGATTAAAATGGGACTTATATAGACATTTGTGGGGGGAGGGAGAGGTGGAGGGAGTTCAGCACCTTTCTCTGATGATGGAATAGCAAAAGGGAGGCTGGGACAGACAGACTTCTAGGACTCAGTTAAGTGCCTAAACTGATGTAGAATCAATACAGGTAAATAAATACAGGTCAAGAGTCACAGGATATAGAAAGTAAATTACAGCAAAAGGCTCCACTAGCTACAATTGTAGACAGAGTTAAATCAATACTTGGATTTTGCCCATTCCAACAGCAAAAAGGAACAGTTTAACTACTTTTAATACAAGGAGCCACTGACACTAGGGATGTGTCCTGTCTAGGGTGGGAAACTTTGGAGCTAACACCACCAACAACATAATGACTTTCCTCATAACCAACAGACATTTTGCTCCAAACTTTAGTTTGGTTCAATGAAAGTGTGATGTCCCATGCCATACAACTTCCTAGTTTCTGAGGACTCTGCCCAAAAACGGTAGCCCTGCTTTTTCCTTTCTGTCAGAATATTCTGTCAACCAACTAAATGCTGGAACTCAGAGACCGCATGGAGTAATTGACTTCTGTGATGTAGTGAAGCATGGAAATTATATTATACACAAAGTATGTACACCATCTGCCACCTGATGTAAGCATACAACAAAAACATTAATTTTCTAAAAAGTATTTTAGTTTAACACTACAGGAAGAGCGAAGAAGGAATACTGTCTTGGATAGAGTTCACAGGTTGTGAGACCATTCATCCCTGAAACTGGTATTGCCAGGGATGAAAAGGAAATGTGAGACTTCCTTCAAAAATCCATGGTACATGATAGTGAAAGAAAGAAACTTCCATCTCCACCCTTACTTGTCCTAGCAAAAGCCATGAACATCATTATTACTTGAAAAGGCATATTACATTTTGACTGTGAACAAGCAACCCAGGCAGAATTCAAGAGAATTAGGAGACTTGAAACAAATAAATACAGTCTAGTATATTTTATCTCTTAGAGCCAACTTTGCTGCCCTCCCTGAGCAAGTGTTTTCTAGCCATTCTGCACTTCTGATGGTGAGCAGTACTGATCAAACAAAACAAAACAAAACAAACCTCCGTAACTTATAGTAATGGTAAATACCAAAGCTTCCAGAGGCCAAACCCTCAACAAGCACCCCAGTACCAAGTACAATGCAATTTGTATGCTAAAGACAGTTCCTGTTCCTCACCCTACCTCTCAAGTTACTGATTAAGGTAAGATTACCACCCATTTATTGATCTGATAAATCAGGTAAAGTATTGCTGATGTTTCATTCAATACTTCAACTTTTCTCTATTGCCCTTTTATACTAAGCTATAAAGTGTGGACAGCCATTCTTGAGTATGAAGGGGTGTTAAGCTAAAATGGGATTCTCAAAATGTTAGGCATTGCCTTATACAACTCAATGTTTGGCCACCATTTGGTACTTCGAACATTCCCCATACAATTTATGACAAACAGGGACATGTAGTAAGGATTAAATAACATTTGCCATTTTAAGTCCCTTAAAACATTTGAGCAAATCCCACCTGTGCCTGACTCAGGATGGGTACTTCTGTAAAACTTTAGCTACATCAGTTAAAGCCATCTAACCATGATAATATAACAATGTTTTCTTTCCTTTTCTCTCTCTCCACACACATGTGTACATAAAGACATTTACACATCTTTCTTCATGCTTAAAAATATGTTTCTCACACACAACATTTTGTTCAGATATTCTATCACATCTGAACTTTGTCACAAACACTATCAACTTATATGGAAGACCCCTTTCTGTCACACAAATCTCTCATCAGCTAAATGAAAATTCACCCACACTTTGCAAACTTACAAGACCAGAGAAATCATTTTGGTCATCCATAGCACATGCTTGTTAATATTTAGCCACTACAGGCAGTACCAGAAAGCTGTGCAAGAGAGTTAAATAAACCAGCTTATATACAACAAAGTAGCATTGAATCAGCTAAGTATATCCCATTCTTGCTGACTATGAAATGGAGACAAATGAAAAATGAGACAGAGGAGGTGAAACAAAGATATCTACTTTGTACTGAACAAGGCAGAGGTCCCTGTAAGAGTTACCCCCCAACACTGATAATAGAAGATGTAGATTTTGGGTTGTTTTTTTCTGCATTTCACATTTGTGATCTCATGTCAGAATATTGCAAATCAATCACTGTTTTTAAAATTAACGGCAGGCTTAGAATGGGGATGCAGTACGTTAGGATTGACTGTGCAAACTGATATTACTGACACATAGGAAATGTGAAACTTCATTTAGTGAATCCTGCAAAATATATAATAATTCTGTTAATTTTAATTTGGTGCAGATACTTTTTATTTGGTTTATTATTTTCTAATAAGAGCAGATGCTACCTTTAGGTAAGCCAATTTAACTACTGATTTATATTAATTTGCAGTGTAGTATATCATAGGAAAACAGATATAAACCCCACAACTTACTGGGTCTGTTGTATCCTTTACTAGCCCTGATGTAAGACATTTCCTCAAGATGTGTAGACAGCTCTTGACCTTTAAGGGAAGACACCCTTCAACAAGGCAAGACTGAGTCACAAGAATGTGACTACAGCTATCTGCAAACCTAAATGCCATTTTCTATCCTTTCATTTTCACTGAAGCTTTGAAGTAAATACGAAAGGAGCCAGAACTGAGCAAATTACCTGAGGACTGAAACATTTTTGACATAAGTCTCAAATGCAGTTCAAGTCTTTTATACTTCTTCGTTGTTCTAGTTTTGTTTCATCTCAGAATGTGAGTGGTGGGAGTGATGATGGAAAGATTGGACAGCTGGCCTGATTTTGCCATGCTGGATACAGATAGAAACAGTGTGAGATGCCCTCTTTCAGGAGTCTCAGAGCCTGTACAGCAGAAACATTTAACTATTTCTTGCTGAAGGAATTGTGCAACAGGAAGGATCCATTTCACATCCACTACTTCAGCTGGTCCTGTATGCTAAAAGATTTCCTCTCTAAGTGGAAAGTCTGTAATTTCAAACCCATTTGTAACTAATGGACCAAATTTGCTGTGCCAGCATGAAAAATTCTCAAATCTCCTTACTGCCATAAGGCCCAGTAACAAACTGATGAGCGATCCATACTTTGACCCGTCCACCAAACATGGGAAGAGAGCATATGAGTTAGTAAATAAAACCAAGTCTAGGACAATAAAATCAGCATGAAATCTGACTTAGAATTCCAAGCATTATGCTCTAGAAAACAGTTTTTAACTACTTCTGGTCCTCTCTACCCAAATTATAGTTGTCCCCACTAAACTACTTTACCAGTCTCTGTTTTGCTTCAACTACCATTCATCACATGTCCCAGGGGGTAAGAGTAAGGGCTCTATCACAATGTGAAGGGATGGAACCAAGACTGGACTCTCATATTTTCTGCCTCAGTATCTTTAAAATACATAGGGAAAGGTAACTGGTGTAAGAAGCCAATTTGTGTTTCCCACTATCAACAGGTCAGTCCTCAGGCAGGTAATTGTAGACAGTTCTGGCTTAACTCTGTGACAGCTTGAAGCAAGTAGGAGCATCTATCCACACTCTTGATGGCATAGGCAAAATACTGAAAATACACAGGTTTTGAAGCACACAGGCTTCTAACTAAGGGCTTGTATGCTAAAAATTTTTCATAAAGCATTGACTCATATATTTAAATGATCACAGCTTTTAGCTTTTTTTTATATCATCTATAATATATCAACAAATATGCAACATTTGAGAGATAGGGGAGTGTTCCTACAACACTCTTACTTTTTTGTTATATATCCTTCTTTATTAATATGATATAATTATTAGATACATTATTGTATGCCATGCTAGACATAGCAAGAATGGGGCTGTTCCACAAGATCAGGTCACCAGGGGTGACCCCAGAAAAAAGCAGGACAGTGCCCTCACTGGCAGGGCACAGTCTCAAGACCCAAGCAGGGCAGGGGTGGTAATTATCAAGTACAGGCAAGGTGACAAGGCAGGTCTGAGGTCAGCCCGGAAAAATCCAGTCAGGAGCAGCAGGGGTAGGACAATATACAGGTCTGCTTACAGCTGTGCTCGGCCAAGGGCTGAGGCCCAAGCTCAGCTGGAGCCTCAAGCACCCGGGGTCCATGGGTACAGGCTGGGGCTGGGCAGTACAGTTAAGCTCTGACCCCTCAAAACATCAATGATGCCAATTAGAGCACTGTCTGCACTAATACTTAATGATTCATAGAAGACCAAAAAATTTGACAGGTGGAAATCAAACACTGATAGGTGACATACATATTAAGTTTACTTTAAAAGAAAACAGCAAAACCTAAGGAGCCTGACAAAAGGAAAAAAACAGACCATAGGACTGTCAAACCACCAGAGAGGAGATACTCTACACATACTGTCCAGTGAAGTCTCCCTTTTCTCATTCAAATAATACTGCAAAATAAGAAATCTCAAAAAAAAAAAAATACATCAACTATGATTTATTATGATTCAGACACAAATGTTAGTAAGTCAGCGTGACATCTTTTTCATCTGCCTCCCTTTTTTAACGTGGCTTCTGAAGCCAAAAGGACAGGTGCATTGTATTCAGCCTCACAGTGTGTTAGCAAACAAGATCCAGAGCATATGAACAGATACTGTAAGTCAGCACTGACAGACAGAAACTTAAAAGGAAACAGGATAAAAATCATTACTACTCACAGAGGCTTCTTGCACAGTCGGCATCTAAGAGCCAGACTCATACACTTTGATAGAGTGAGGAATGCAACCTGAATCTTTTCATTTCTGTGATGCCAACACCTGAAATGGCAGGCTTTCTGAGATTGTGATCAGCTCTTTTTTTTCTAGCAGAGTATTAATATTACTTCAAAAAAGGTGTGATTTTTTTGGAGTTGGAAAAGGGGGAAATATATGTGGAGAATGAATGCTTACACTCTATCGACAAAATATCAGTAACTATGTGGGAAGAACATATGTGCAATGTGTTCTTATTTATTTTGAATTACCATCACACCTGTGAGTTCCTAGAAACCTTTATGCTAGCAATAGTACAAAAGTAGATTATTTTTATTAAAAAAAAACAAACAAACAAACAAACAAACAAACAAAACCCTCCTGCTCCAAGAGATGTACTGTCTCTATTGTACAGTAGGGAATATGGTTGACAGCAGTTGGATAAAGTGCCAGATTAGAGGACTTCATTGCCCCAGGAAATGAGAGATTTTTATCACTTGAAGACCCAGACTAGGGAAGATATCAAAGCAGGAGATGTTATGTACTGCCATACCAGATCGCCTGTGACATCTGACTTGTACTATGGGATCTCACTTGAATTTTATTTTACTAGTGTAGTATCTGAAGCATACATGTTAAGTCATAAAATAGTTTAGGTTGGAAGGGACCTTTAAAGATCATCTAGTCCAACCTCCCTGTAATGAGCAGGGACAGCTTCAACTAGATGAGGTTGCCCAGAGCCCATCCAACCTGACCTTGAATGTTTCCTGGGAGGGGCATCTACCAGCTCTCTGGGCATCCTGCTCCAGTGTTTCACCATCATCATTGTAAAAAATGTCTTCCTTATATATAGTCTGAATCTACCTTCTTTTAGTTTAAAACCATTACCCCTTGTCCTATCACTACTAAAATCTCTGTCCCCATTTTCCTTATAAGCCCACTTTAAGTACTGTAAGGCTGCAATAAGGTCTCCCTGGAGCCTTCTCCAGGCTGAACAACCCCAACTCTTTCAGACTGTCCTTATAGGCAAGGTGTTCCATCCCTCTGATTATTTTTGTGTCTCTCCTCTGGACCCACTCCTCTTTCCTGTGCTGAGGGCTCCAGAGCTGGACACAGCACTGCAGGTAGGGTCTCACAGGAGTGGAGTAGAGGGGGAGAATCATCTCCCTTGACCTGCTGGCCACACTTCTCAGGATATGGTTGTATTTGTGTTGCGAGTGCACATTGCTGGCTCATGCCCAGCTTTTCATCCACCAGCATCCCCAAGTCCTTCTCTGCAGGGCTGCACTCAACAATGCTACACAGTGGACATTAGAAACCAGATTTCCTCATTTTTGACCCTGGACTTTCAGTTTAGAAGAACACAACTCTGAACAGGCAGGATTCGAGAAAATGAATAGGACAAATAATGTAAGGTCTCTTAGAGTTTGGACTAGGAACATTGTTCAGAAGACAATATGGGATGCTCTTTTCTCCATAGCACTCATGAAGAAACATGGCCAGATACCACACATTTTGTAGTTACTTACATGTAAAAAAAAAAAGTTCCTTCAGGTTATAATTTTTCATATTTCTTTTAGCAAATGAGGAAATATTCTGTCATATCTTCAGGATAACTATGAATGCCTCCATTTCCCAGACACTGCACCCCCTGTTTATGTTAAAATCTCAGCATAAGAAAAAAGGCAACAGAATCTTATTGAATGCAATTGACTAGAATAAAATGGACTTTCAAAAACTGCAGGGAAAAACATTACACAAAAACTCTTCTTAGGGACGTGGAAGTCTCAGCTACTGGGTGCTTATTTTATCAATAAATTCCCCCTTGAAAGCAGTTAAGTGGGATCTGATTGCAAAAAGCCATACAGGACAGAGAAAACAAAAAAAAAAATGTAAGGAAAAGAAAGGACAGAGACTCTCTGGTACCATGTTGTGGGAAGTAGAAATGCTTTGTTGATTTCAGAAAGCGTGTGGTCAGATGTTCAGATGAAAATTTGGCTAAATTTGCATTTTTAACTCAAGAACTTTGTTTCATCATTAGATACCTGGCTTGTTTTAGAGAGGCACACAAGGAGCAGAACAGAACGGGTAGTGATTCCCAAACAAGTGTTTTCTGTCACTGTTGAGGATGGAGGACAAATAACTAACTTAAAAGTGTAGAACACAGATCTCTCTCCCATCCCTTCACCTCCTCCAACAGCTTTGTGTTTTCCTGCAAATGCAGACAACACCTACCAGACAGCAGAAACCACCAGCAACAACTGATCCTTCATGGCTTTACATCTCCTCTGTGTCACTGCCTAGACCCAGAAGAAAGTCACATGAAGACCCTAACCCAGGCCCAAAGCAGAAGGAGGAGAAACAAAATACTATAGATATATGTTATAGCACACACTTAAGACTTTCATAAGAAGCCTAAAATAGAAGCCAAGCATTGTCATATGAGTCCTTTTCCATCTGGTCTATGAAATAAAGCAGTTTACCAATGCTATGAATTCTGGCTGAGTTTTGATTTATTGAATTGGCAGCACAGTATGTTCACTAATGCCAGTAAATCCACTTATTTAACGTACTTTGAGAGCAGGATAAAGAAAAGTATAGGCTTATCATGCAACTTATACAAAACCAGAGAAAAGACAGTTCCAAAACATTTCTTTATATAGAGTAGTCTTAAATTTTTATGTATAAAAATAGTAAGTTTTAAGTTCAAATGCATTTTTGAAGAGATAGTGTGTGGAATACAAAAAATTAATGAAGGAACTTGTAACTGATCTTATGAATTGTTGATCTATTCCAGACAGCTGTAACTGCTCTTAATCCAGAGACATTTTATGTGGAACAAAAGATTTGTTAGAGATGTTCTATTCTTAAAGTTTTGTATCAATAAGACAGCACTCTAATACAAAACCCAGATAATTTTCAATCCATTTTTTAATGCCACATGCACACTGAAAATAGCAGTTAGCAGTCATCTGGGGCAGATTTACATCTCTCCCAGTTTTTATATCCATTTTTTTTCAACAAAAATTTTAGCAGAGATTAAATCACTGAGAATTCTGTCCTTTCCTTCACTTCCGGTTCAAATCTATCTGGCAAAAAAACTTTTTTCCTTGTACACAATAATAAAGCAAGTCTACTTCCCATTTCTCATGCCCTCAAGCACTAAGTCATCTTAGCTGCCTGCTTTTTCTGACTTGATTTCACTTCATAACTTTATTTTCTGACATATCAGATTATCCCTATCATTCAGTTTTTCTTGTTGTGATACAATGTCTAGTAAAAAAATATTTAACTAAAACAGATTGAGAAATAAATAATGCTACATTCCTAACCTAAATGCATTTTTTTTTATTATGTATATTATCAAAGTGTTTATTGATGGCTTGCAGTAGAGGACTACAGAAAATACAGGTAGGTGTTTATTCACACACTTCTTTTGGAATTTGTACTATATAAATCATAGATTTTCATTTTATCAGCTAAGGTTCTTCTGTCCGATACTTTCCATGGCACATATTGTCAAGTGTTCAGCAAGTGCTGAAGATCACCAAAATGGCTAATCATAACTGCTAGTTCAGACAAAAAAAAGCAACAGATTATTTATTTTGTCCAGCAGGAATAGTTTTAGAGTTTTTTCCAAATTCTCAGTGCATTCTCTTTTCACTTGTCATGCCATAACACTTCTGTTTGTGTAGTCTGGCAGACCATTAAAGCTAAAAGTTGGTAGCATAATAAAGTAGAATAATTGCAGCCTGTAGTCTTTTTCTAAATTACTTGAAAAATTACAGTTGTAAAATAGATTTACTTCTGGTAAATGATACATTTTAAAGGGTGCCATGGAACAGATGGGTCTAGCTGGCACAAAGTTACAATAAGTGGCAGTGAAGTGTATGGTAAATCACTCAAACAGAAGCAACTCGAAACAGTCAGTTCAATTAAGCAAGGCCCTGTTAAACCTTTTCAGACTCAAATTAGTATTGCTGGCATTGCCATTAGCATTTGTAGCTAAATGTCAGATCTGCTGTTACTTTTTCATGCCCTTGAAAATAAAGCAGCATTAATGGCAAAAGTTCTGAATGTGAATTTAGACATGCAAGGATTTGTTCAATCAGTATCTCTAACTTAAAAATAAGCACCTGCCCTCCAAGGTCTATCCTGAACCAAGCTAGCTCCAACCTACAGGTTCCTGTTAAACTGACTCTACATGTCTGAGAATTACAAAACAGGATGGGCAATCAACTTTATTTTAATTGTATCCTTTATTTGAAACCTTATGTTTACTGAACAGGAATTTACTTAAAATAGATTAGTGTACTTATCAAGCAAAGTCATGTAAATACTTTTGCTATTACCTCCTGTTCAGCTTTAGCAGTCTCCTTTGTCTGTGACCAGAAGGTCAGAGTGCCCTGTGCAATGCCCATGGATGCACATTCCTGCTGCTATCCTTGAGACCGTACACAGCAATCAGGCAATATATGTCAGGTCATCTCATTGATTCATCTGAAAATTAACCTTGCAACAGCAATAACAAAAAAAGGTTAGGTTTCAGACATCCTCTAAGTGCAAGTAGGAGGTGACAGGCATGTGCAGCTTAAGGTAGGGAGAACAGCAGAACAATTCATTTCAATGGCAGCCTGAAATGTGCCAGCTGAAGCCATATCTCAAGATACAGATGTACATGTAGGATTTTAACACCCAGATTAAGTCACTCTTAAGTGCTGACCTCTAAAATCAAGCTACTGTTGTGGGTTGACCTCGGCTGGATGCCAGGTGCCCAGCAAAGCCACTCTATCACTCCCCTCCTCAGCTGGACAGGGGAGAGAAAAATATAACAAAAGGCTCATGTGTCAAGATGAGGACAGGGAGATCACCTACCAATTACAATCACAGGCAAAACAGGCTCTATCTGGGGAAATTAGCTTAATTTCTTGCCAGTCAAATCAGTGTAGGATAATGAGAAATAAAAACTAAATCTTAAAACACCTTCCCCTCACCTCTCCCTTCTTCCTGGTCTTAACTTTACTCCTGACTTTCTCTACCTCCTCCTCACCAGCGGCACTGGGAGGAGAGGGAATGGGGGTTGCAGTCAGTTCATCACCCGCTGTCTCTGCTGCTCCTTCCTCCTCAGGAGGAGGACTCCTCACACTCTTCCCCTGCTCCAGCATGGGGTCCCTCTCACAGGACACAGTCCTCCATGAACTTCTCCAATGTGAGTCCTTCGCACAGGCTGCAGCTCTTCACAGACTGCTGCAGCGTGGGTCCCTCCCATGGGGTGCAGTCCTTCAGGAACAGACTGCTCCAGCGTGGGTCCCCTGTGGGGTCACAAGTCCTGACAGCAAACCTGCTCCAGCGTGGGCTCCTCTCTCCATGGGGCCACAGGTCCTGCCAGGAGCCTGCTCCAGTGTGGGCTTCCTACAGGGTCACAGCCTCCTTTGGGCACCCACCTGCTCTGGTGGGGGGTCCTCCCCGGGATGCAGGTGGAGATCTGCTCTGCCATGGGCCTCCACGGGCTGCAGGGCACAGCCTGCCTCACCATGGTCTTCACCACAGGCTGCAGGGGAATCTGTTCTGGTGCCTGGAGCTCCTCTTCCTCCTCCTTCTTCACTGACCTCAGTGTCTGCAGAGCTGTTCCTCTTACACATTCTCAATCCTCTCTCCAGCTGCAATTGCTGTTGCTCAGGATTTTTTTTCTCCCCCTTTTTAAATATGTTATCCCAGAGGCACTACCACCGTCACTGCTGGGCTCGGCCTCGGCCAGCGGCAGGTCCACCTTGGAGCCGGCTGGCACGGGCTCTATTGGACATGGGGGAAGCTTCTAGCAGCTTCTCACAGAATTCTCCCCTGTAAACCCCCCCGCCACCAAAATCTTGCCACACAAACCCAGTACAGTTACATCCTATCTCTTTATATCCATGTCCTATTGCTTATTGAAACACATTTAGTAACCATAATTAAATCTTACTTGGATCATAGCTATTAAAAATTAACAAATGATTTCCTTAAAAGTACAATCTGAATTATTTGTTTCAAAAAAAATTCAAAAAATTTTATGCTTACATTTGAAATATATAGAAGTAAATCAAGATATTATCAGGCATCTAAAGATTTATAAAGAAAAAATCCTGTTGATTTCATTAACATATATCATCCTAGTTTTGTCAGAATGTCAGCTATACAACCAGAAAAGTTAATTACATTTGTTCTTCCATTTCCTTATTTCATGTAATTCTCCTGTCCTTAATGCATGCTGTCATAGCTGTTTGCTTTACATACATATGTAACAATTAGATCACCTACTAATCTAGCCGTTTTCCTTCTACACTTAACAGGAAGGTGAGGTACCAGCTCTTGTCCTCAATGCAACACCCCAACTTAACATTTAAACTACTCTAAAACTTGAATTCCCCTCTAAACCAGAGGAATTATTGTTTGTTAGGTTTTGCAGGTAGAAAAGCTGAAGTCTCTGTTTCTCTGTTGCTTTTGGCTTGCTACATAGGGTATAGCAGTTATCAATGATGCTATGATAGCATCTTGGGTTACTTGGTCAGTAAAGAGCACAACATAACAGACACAAGCCTGAAGGGTTCAAATTTTCAATAGGACATTCTAGTTAAACACATTCTAGTTAAATTCATGAGTGTCAGCAATATTCATTTTTTTTTAGCATTATTACTCCATTTGCTTCAGTATTAATTATAACAAAATCCAGGATAAGAAAGAATCCAGCCCAGAAAGCAGCTGCTACATGTGCAAGCAGAACAAAACCATCTAAAACTCAAGACCATCCAAGTCAAACCTCTTTCTCTGACGTCACACTCTCTAAAAGTGTGTAAATATCATTAAAAATATATTAAGGCAGATAGGGTATTTATTATATCTTAGAAGAGCCATTTATCACTGCAGCACTCCATAAAGTGAAAAGAACACCAGTATAATTTCACCACAAGGAGGTATAATTTTGCCACCACACTTGAGGAATCGTGGCTCAGATGAGGAATAATACATATTTGCCCATTGATTGAATAAATATTCTCATGTCAGAAGAATCCCAAATATAACCTGGAAGGTCTGTCTTTTAAAAAATTTATAGTTGTATTTATGAAGAAAAATAAGAAGTAAAAGCTTTGGAATTGTGCTAAAATGGAGTCATACTATGACGAGTACCCCATTATATCACAGGGTGAATGTTATATTGACTACTGAATTTTCTCTCTCTAAAATGAAATTAATTTAACTCTAGCTTCAAATCCACAAAAGATGCCTCATACATCTTAGAGCTGAAGTCCAAATATTGAGTTCCTTTCAGTGGCTTGTATTGCCATACCTACATTAAATTTCATTTCAGGAGTTGCCAACAGAAAAATATTATATCTTTTTGCCTCAGGTGTTTTGCCATAGTTCTTAAAAACAGAACCATATCTATCTGTAATCTATTAATTCTACTGACATGATGGGGAAGTCTGAAAATAGGTGAGTATATATCAGGCTGCAGGAAAGAGCTTTTTATTTATAGCTTCTTAATAATTCCTCTATGTGAGTAGTAACACCCTTTGATCCTGATTTGCTGACTACCACAAGGAAACCCTGCAAATAAAATAAAGTCTTTAGGAAATACATTTACTGTAAAATCTGCTTATCATTCATTTCTCTGTTGATAAGAGTTTTTTGCATTCTTATGTTCACATGCATACAAATGTATCTGATAAGGTACAAATTTTGACTTGCAAATATGGTATATGATAGACTACTTATAAAATAATTTGTAGAAGTACAGGAAACATTCTTGCAGAAGTCTAATTTACAGAAGTGAAGCTTTCAAATAATTTCTATGTGTAAATAGAGAAATTAAAACACAGAAAATCAGAAAATCCGCTGGACAGAAAATGTATCCAGTTTTGATCTATTCCAAAAGAACATGAGAATTTAAAGGCTCAGAAAAGGCAGCAAAAAGTATGAATGCAAGCAGACAAATACTTTTATAATATAATAAGGTATAATAGGGGAATTCTGGCACAAGAATATTCTAAAAATAGGAAGATGACTTTAGAAGAGTGAAATATGGACATAAACTAGTAGAAAAGAAATCAAGAAATTAGTCCAGCATCAGAAAACTAGTCACACTAGGAAAGTTGAAAACTAAGGCCCACAAAGCAAACATTCTGCAGTTCTACATCTATAAAATCTGACTTGACTAACAAAAAAAAATAATAAAATTGATCATGGTGAAGACAAATGCGCATTCACTGGAGTCTGAAAAGAGTATGAAAAAAAATTTGGAGAGGTGTGAATTGTTCCATTCATCTAATATGATAGCTCTGAAACCTATCTGTAGTAATCTAAAGATACCATCCTGAAACTGATACCTTATATAAAGCTCAATATCATTAACACTCCTTGCAAGAGAGGCGGCCTAAATAGAAAAACTATTGACTATTATTTTAACAGAATTTTAGGTTTAATTAATTTATTTTAAAATCCTAAACACTAGTCAGAAACCACTAATTTTTTTTCCCTGAGCTTTCAAAGTCTTATAACTGTTACAACTAATTTTTTGTCAAATAAAATTATTTTAATACTTGACAATTTAAAATGAGGCACACAAGGTTAAATAAACAAAAATCAAACTAAGTAGTACAAGGACTAGTCCAAAGATGTTCTTTTTCATGTTTCATTTTAAAATCTCTGTTTTCCCCTATTTTTCTGAAATTGATGTAAAATGTCCAGGTTTGTTGTAATATATAGTTGTAGTTAAATCCATGGGCCTAGTCATAGAACTAAATCCATTCACAAAGAATATGTATGCCTTTTCTTATCACTCACCAATGTTAGCTCTGCAACATTAACATCAATACTAATTTCTATTCTTTGTCTTACAATGTACAAGTCTCAAAATAATGCTGTAAAAATAGGAATAAGACTAATAATGCCGTTGGGCTTCATCATAGACAGTGAACAGTATTGCAAAAATGCAGGTTTGCAGTGAAGTTCTGCCTTTAAATATTGGAGACAACTGCTTTGCCTTTAAGAACATTGTAATAAATTGGCATTTTGTTCACTTAAAAACTAAATTTAACATTGCAGGGAACTATTAACAGTTAAGGAGGGATGGAACATATCTAATAGGTTCATTAAATTTGAAGTGTTGAGACTTGCTATTTCAAAGAATCCACAAAAGCAAAGTCCTGAGAAGGAAACTTTGCCAGTAACTGGTCAAACAACATTACCTGGCATGACAGGAAATCAGTATGTGGCAACAAGCCAACTTCTAAAGCTTTCATCAGCTGTTTTAATCACCAAAGATTATTATTCCAACTTTAAGAAGCTTATGTGATTTATCTTCATGGGTTTGACAAAAGAAAGTCAGCAGTCATTCTGAGCGAGACACTACTATTGTGCTCTGTGATATCTTAGACTGTCAGGAAGTAGTACAATGTACACGATATACTCTGTGTAATCCTTACATTCCTGATTGTATAAGCTGCAACAGAAAAGCTCTATGTGATGATGACCACGTACTTAAGTGTGAAATTGGACATAATGCAGGAGCAGTGTTCCTCTTTTCTTTCCTCCTTAATGTAATTACACATTGTGGAAATGCAGAGGAATCTATGACTGAAAGAGAAAGGTTTGTTCTTCCTCTTAGAAAGGTTACAAGAATGTCATGCTTTCTCAGTAGACCATTTATTCCTGTTTTGAAAGGGCTTATGCAAAGAAGTAATTTTTTAAGAAGCTTGTAACATAGAAATAATTGATGGACTTTTGCTACAAAATACATTAGATTATGTGAATACATGTATCATGATAGAGACCACATGCCAACCACAGAACACATACTGTGCAGATCTGAAAATACCAGATGACCACAATTCCCTAAGCAACTGGCTCCAACCCTGCCCTGACAGGCACTCCTCCTTCAATCCCCGCAGTGTTCCAAGACGGATAAGAGACCCTTCTCCTGAGATAACAAGGCTCCTCCTTGCTCCATTGAAGGAGTATTAATCACAGTGATAAAACCAAGTCACAGGACAAGGCAGTAACCTTCACTTGCTATCACTTCTGTTCTCAAGGCAAGCAGTGATCTCTCTAGTTTACTGGCTAATAAATTCCCCAGGATACTAGATTTCCCACAGCATGCATCATACATTCATGAAGTCAAAAACAAGTGAAAAACAAGTACCCCACGTAGACCCTAATCTCCTTATCAGATTTATAGTCCTACAAGATTACACTTCGACAGTACTGAACTCCATAGGGGAAAAAAAAAAAAAAAAAGTATTGACTTCATGGCAGTCAAGAATTGCCCCTGGATAATCTCTTTGAGATTGTCTTTCAGCCATTAAACCTAGCCCATTAGCTTCCAGCAATTTAGAAGCTGAAATTATTCAAATTCATATGTAAACAATACTACTGATTTAAGAGTGTAGTCTGATGGAGGTTTCAGATAAACATTCTGATCTTCAATAAGATCATTTCAAACCTTCAATTTTGGAAAGATTCTTGGGATCCTTGCTAAATTAGGCTATATCAGTGCTAAATATTAGAGCAAAACTATTTCTGAGGAGTTTTTTTAAAATGATAGAGTATTTAATACCATCTGATATCTAGTTTGACTTAAAATTTGGAATCACTGGATTCACATTCAAACTGACCCAATATCTTAAAGGATACGGAGAGTGGATAAATAAGCACTTTTATTCAAGTAGATGCCTTGGACTTCCATATTAACCATCCTTATAGCAAACGCTTACTTACCATTATATGTCATTAGAGACCAAGAATGGTTTTTTACTTTCTTCATTAAAAGGTTCACCACCTACACCATTTACTGAGTACCCATTGTTAAGAAGATGCCTTCTCATGCTATTCATTTACTATTAGTGTAGCGGCAGATATTATTGACACCTTCCCAGAACATATGTTTAGGTTACAAACATAGAACATAGGAGAAGTACTAATGAGTTTCTTGTCCTTTTTGTCCCTGTACATGAAACATCACTGGTAAGCAGCGATGTAAGATTTAAAGCTGTTTTAAGAAATAGCAGAATTAAGAAATTGATGAAACTAGCTAAAAAGGCCTTAATTTCTTCAGAATCTTTCTTACTTACATAAAATACTGTGGTTTTCTCATAGGTATTTTATGGTATCCTTTTTTGTAAAGTTACCAGTTTTATACCTACAAAAAAAAAGTTACCAGTACAGACCAGTTCTATGAAACATTAAGTTTTATGGAAGTACATTCTTCTCTCTCTCACTAGATCACAACTGTATATCTTGTCTGGGTCTGCAGGGAGAAGACATGGATAATTTTTTTTCAGGACAAGATTCTAATGAGACAGTTTGTGAACTAACAACGAAAGGTTGAAGTCTGAAGAGCCACTGTACCGCAGAGTAAAGTTGTTACAGAAACATGTCTAGAAGAAGAAAGTCTTCTGGTCTTTCTGTCATCTTTCACTCCTTCCCCTATTTTTACAGAATGCATTTTGATAAATGTGTGGAACAAAAACCATAGACACAACTTTCAAGTACTTTGTAAATGCATTAACTGAGTGACCATGCAAAGCCATCTGGCCATTCCCACATCCTTCCTACAGGCCTACCCATAAAATACAGACCTTGGTAGTAACCTCCCTTAAGGTCCAGGTCTACCAGCACTGGGAACACTTCAACATCCTTCACAACCTAGAAAACAGAAAACTCTTCCATCATGCCCTGCCAGATCAAATAGCCAACAGTATGCCAGAGCAAGAGGACCACACACAAAGAGCAGCTTGTCAACACCCTGGCCCTTTTAAACTGAAGTGTCTGCAGATAGAACTCCTCTGTCACTCATAACTGAAGAAACAACACACAATAAAAATAAAATAAAAAAAAGAAAACATGTCCGCCCACTGAGACTCAGGCTGTTTAAGAGAGTAACAGCATGAACAAGAACAGCTTAACAGGGACTATGTGGTAATCAGAGGACTATCTGCAGTTTGGACTGGACTTTTACCCAATATTTAGTGTCTCCCTCTTTAAAAATCTCTTCTTTTCAATTTTACTCCACAGCTTTTCATGTTTTCTTGCCCAACTCTGTTTCCTTCCGCTCCACACTAATTTTTTCACATTTATTTTACTTCACTACAATCCTACTTATCCTCCCTCCTTCCCCCTCAAAAAAATGGTGACTCCAGGCTGATGTGTCCTACCATCATACTGTTCCTTTTGTTCATCCATTATCACTCTTTCTACCTCAATCTTAAACTGTGTAAATCTTAATCTACGTTACCTTCTTATAAAATAGTAAAGGCAATCTCAATTTCTTTTGTTAGGTGTTGGCCAGAAAAGGTATAAAAACAATACTAGAAAAGTCATCATTAAGCACAGGGTATTATGGACTTACAATTAATAACACGTGTTATCTTTAAGAATTACAAAATTCCCAGTCTAGCCCATATGTGACAAAACAGTGAGCAAACAGAAACTCTAAAACACTAGTCCATATAATAACAAATTTTTCAGGCCAAAGTATTTTGAGAATCTTCAGTTCCACAGGTAATATAAAGGCCTGGTAGCATACAGTGTATATACTATGACTCACAGGAGGCACCTGCAAGCACAGGTGGTGTGCTTCTGACTGTCTCCCATTGTTGCTGTGGCTCTTGGCCATTTCTGGGTGATAATGTTTTGAATTCTATACATACCATCATTCAGATGGATGGTGATATTATAGATGGCATAATTCAAGGATATTTCCCACAGGCAGCAGGGACAGACAGGATTCATAAGGTAATGTAAGCAAATACATATAAAGTATAAATATTCAGAATTACTGAATGTTAAAATCATCACTAAATTTAAAAATTCATCATTCAATACAAGTTCTTCAATACATAGAGTCCTCTGCAAAGCAAGCAATGGGATATTTTATGATTATTACAATTATTTTTTACATTCAAATATGTACTAGATCTCTCACCGGAGAGGGGAAAGAAAAAAAAAAAAAAAAAAAAAAAAAAAGAATGACAGTCCCTACTCTAGGGAATTGACAACATAGGACTGTTGTAACTTAAAAGAGATGGAGGATCACAAAGGAATGCTGAAGGAAACTATAAGAGAATCACATCCACATTTACAGCACTAAATATCATCCATCAGAGACTATAGCACAGTGTAAGTAGGTGGGAACAACATGGGTTTAGATGTTTTGAAGAACACTGCTGCAATTCATCTATATTGTACAGATTTACTTTTGCCTGCCTTTGGGGCTGTTGAAATATTTTATTTCTTCTCCTCTGTCCATTCCCTCCTCCTGTTTAATCCCCTTTCATAAGGTGTTGTAACACTGCTCATACACAGGAAGCCCAGCTCCGTGACAACAGCTGCAAAACTGATAGCTCTTCCATGTTCCACCTGTTTTATAAACATGAAAACGTCTGCCTTTGCAACAGTTACTGTCTAAAGTGAAACATTGTGTATAAAAATGTGCCCACACCAAGCAGAAAGCGTGACAGTTCATCTCAACTTTTTTTCCAATTGTTTGGCAAGTATATTGTGAATATTATAGTCATTTATCTGAGAAAACATGATAAAAAGGAATACAAATTCTTGAATTTGATTTCTAAATTTCTTTGGGTTTAGTCAGTGAAAGAAAAAGCTTTTAAGGAGGGCGCATATCCTATACATAGTTAAATCTGTGCAAATCTAGCATAAAACCATTGCTTTAATAGAAATTAGAATTTACAGAATCTGTCATAATCAGTTGTTATGCATTTTCCTGATAAACTTTCCTACAGGTTCAAACTTCAGGTTCAAATTACAATTAAAAATGCCTGGAGAAAAAATGTATAACTGTGCAGGAATAGCCCTCAGTATTTCTTATACAATCATTATAGTTACCATAAAGTTTGCATAATGCATGGACATAGGGAGAGCAAAACAATGGCAAACCTGCCTACATCTGTGGTGAACGGCAGGTGCATAAGTCAAGCCTTCACCTTTGAACTCTCCTAATACTGCAATTTAGTACCTAGTGGCCATTCAGCAACCCTTTTTGTCACCTTCTTCTACTCAACTGTCAGGAATCCTGAAATACAGTTATGACCTAATAATACATTTCTGACCAAAAATAAAATAAGATTACTGGCCTCCACTTAATAATATAAGAGCATAAATTTAAACTTTGGTCAATTAACAACACTTAGCCTAAGTCTTATTTTTAAATTATATAAGGTCTAGAACTAAGGAACTGAAATATGCTAACATGCTGTTAAGGTCTTTTAATAGAATTTGCTTGAGATAGTTTGAGGTGAAAAAGCATACATTCACATACAATAAGAATTATCATTTATATTTTTAGTATATTAAAACTTGAAATGTTTTCTCATATACACCAATGCACGATACATTGTTTTCTCTACTTTTGCATCTGATCTCTCACAACCATAATCATCTAGGATTACCATTAAACATGTACATGTTTTTAAAGCAGGCTAATCTTACTTCATTTTGAAGTAGATAGGGTTAGACATTAAAGTCTGCATGAATAGTCCATTTCCTATTAGGACTCATGCAAGCTACCTGTCCTCTGAGGCTCCAATTTTGCAGCTGTCATCTTTCCCAGCATTTGGGCAATGAAGGAATCTTTTGTTCTACTGAAAAGTGGTGCATTGTTCCCTGCTCAGGTGCCCAGAACAAAACGTATAAGGCAATACAATGAGCTTCTCTCCAGACTGGCTTAAGGGTTGTGTTTTTTTCCTTTATGGAAGATTTTTCACTGAATGAAACTCTCCTTGTACAGTCTCAGAAAAAATGCAGCTTTGTATTAAAGATCTTGAGATACACAATAAAGATTTCAAAATATTTTTAAATGGCATTAAGTGTTTAAAGCAAATCTAGTCTCTTTACAAACATAGCTGTAACAGTAAATTGAATGGTTTTATTTTCTTGAGCTGCCCCCACACTTTGTTTATTTCAACAATATCCAGGTTATTTCCAGACATTTCCAAAACACTATTCAGCTGCTTTTATTTATTCAGGTCCCTAATGAGAAATCTCCACCCTGTGACTTTCCCTTGTCTTGATTCCCCCTGAATTGCTTAGAGGAAAGCTCTTCAGAGTTATTTTTGTCTATTTCATATATTTTTTTTTAATCTATCCCATCACAGAGAAGGGCTGCATCATCACCTCTAACTCATATTAAGTTCATAAAAGCAAAAATAACTACAAAGGCAAATCATTTGGCTATGGAAGAAATTCCCTATGTAACACATTGTCTGATTTTTGTATATGTTCAGCTCTCTAAGTGAAGATTTCACAAGTTAGGCAGAACCCTCTAGAAAGAGACAGAGATTTCTCTACCTGGGGAGCAAATTTCTTAATTCTCAAAGGAGAAAAAATGTCAAAGCACAGGTGTAGTAAGTGAATAAATGAGTTAGATCAAGGGGGCGAGAGCCCCTAATTCACACAAAAACTGACAGTGAGTCTGCATTAGCATTTTTGTTTGGATTAGGAATACACCTATGGTACAAATCTTCTAATAGTCCTTAGTTAACATGCTTTGATTTGCACTACAGAGCTGTCTCAGACTACACAAAATGGATCCCTTCAGGTGAAACTAAACCAGGAGATGTGCATCTGGTTAACGTCAATATAAACCTGGGTCAGGGTGCACCCACCACTAACTGGCATGCAGAGTAGGGAACCAGACTATAGCCAGTCTGAAATAAAGTCTTCAAGACATGCACAGCATGGCCATTCAATTCATGGTCCTCAGAATCAATTGGTTTTCTTTCCAGATCTGTTTATATTCTGCCTCACTGTTTGTCAATACAGACATAGTACAAGAGAAGCAGACGACAAATAGGCCTTACTCGGTCAAGGGTACTTGCTGGGCAGCAAAAGGTGTTGCACAGCATTTGATGAAACTGAAAATGACACCAAACTGGCTGAAGCAAAACCCTGACACCTATCAAAACTACAGTTATCAGGAGGAAAGCTAAGGATAATCTACCTTTATTTCTATTCTATCTGACTGTCCCATTCTACTGAAAGAATCAGCTATTCTTGTTCTCATTTTAATAAAAATTGGCTCCTGTAAAGAAAATTCAAGAGACTTTTAAAATCTGGAACACACTACAAATCAAAGACCTATGCACACTCACTTCAGAGTCCTGGTTGACCATGGATCTCCTTGCACAATCATTGCTTTCAAAAGTCTAGGGACGGCCTCCATGCTGCAGGAACACAAAGCACACAAATGAGAGGTACGCACAGTATAAATCACTGCAGATATTCTGGAAGCATTCAGGCCAATGCCATTTTGCTAGAAGCCACATGAGCTAGTAACAGCTTATGGTATGAAGGTGGCTTAAGGCTCTTTATCTCATTTACACCCCACTGAGCTCCACCCATGCAGGTGTGTATGCTCTGAATTAAAGGGCACAACATACAAAAGCACTTGGGATATAAGTTCTGGTTAAATATAAGCTATCAGTTGGGCTCCTAAATATAGTGAAATAAATCCTGTTTAGTGAATATATTCTGAATATAATATCAAGCACTTTCTTTACCGAGAGAACATGGTGAGACATTCTTAAAGGTTATTGCATGCATTTCTTAGCTGCAGGCTGATCATAAGGTCCTGCTCATCACTACTTTGCCCATTTTGTACCACAAGATGGTACAGTGCATGGTAAAGCTATCAGTTCAGAACAGCATTGTACTCATCTTGACCTCAGTCACATGAAAAACAGAATAGGTACAGGTCATCAGGTAATTAAGCCCAGATCTTACTGTTAGCAGCATTTAATATTTGATATATGTTCATCCTGACAAGATAGAGAGGCTATAAAAAGTGCTTACCATGAATGCACCTTTGAAAGATGCTTTCTGAATTTATGAAAATTAACTTTATATACCAGCAAATATAGATACAACTTATAAAACTTCCACAGTTCTGTGAAGCAATAAATGGTTCTTGAACCTGTTATATTGATAAAAATGCAGTAAAAATTTATAAAAATGTGGATAAAAAGGGCAGTAGTTAATCAAACCCTGCTAAGGAGTTCTCTGTGCTACATTCCAATAGCATACAGTCTCAGTGAAGAACCTTCTTGTGTTACCCTACTGTTATCATGTACTTACAGGCACAAGGTTTTTGCTTGAAGACTATCTTTTTTTCCATCCTATTCCAGTCCTTTTCCCAAAAATTGACGATCTGTGCAAACTACAGCATAATGTTCCTCCTTGGTTACTGTTTTGCCCCGACTTGCAAACTGCTTATTGTTGGATTTCCTCACTTTTAATATCTGGCTTACAGGTTCTCAGAAGATTAGCTACTTCAGTTAGTGGATTTATCTCTTAACTCACATAATACTAACATTAACTAACCCTTCTAATTAATTCCCACATTACATATTTCAGATCATTAATTTAGTAAGTTTTAATAAAATACTGGAAATACAGAGCTGGCAAGATCAGCCACAGTCACACATGGGAACAGTAGGTGGAAGAAAAATTCTCTTCCAGTTTCACAAAAAGCCAATCACTTTCTAATAGAATTTAGAGGAAACTTCCAGTATGCACAGGTTTTTCTGCAATCCTACCTGATAGTGTTTCTTTTGCAATCTCCCGTCTGAATGGATGAAACAGCTCCTAAGAGAAGAAGTGTCTTTCCTCTTTTTACTTGACTGTCGTATATCTGAAAGATGAAAAGCAGACTGCTTAGACTGTCACTTCTGGAGTACACTATTTTCACCATGAGTTTAGTGAATAAGATGTACAACAATAAACTTGTCTTCTGCTGATTAGGAACAGTAAACACACATCTATGCTCAAAAGACAGCTGAACAAACCAAGTCTGTGGTGTGAGGTATGTGAGAAGCAATAATTTTTCTTGTAATTTTGGCTGTCACACAGTGCAGTTTCAGAATAGGTGAAATCCAATCTAATGGCCACCAAAAGGGGCATCTCTGCTCCTCATTTCTGCCTCCACTTGTGTACTCTAGCCCATTCACTTGCATTAATGACTGTGTGGTTTCAGGGTATCCCAGCTGAACGGACTGATCTGATAGAAAACTAAACAACTGAAAAAAAAAAAAAAAAAAGATTGTCTTTCTGTCAGATCAGCAAGCTGAACTAATTCATCCCATGAATGTATGACTTCATTAAATTTATTGGTATTGATACAGACAGCAATCTTCAAAATAGTGCACTTTGAAACTGCCGTAAAGAGTGAGGCAGGAACATGTAGGTAGCAATAAGGAAAAGATAGAAACATTCTGTTTGGAAGATTAACAGAAAATACATTAACATTTGGGGATTCTTCAGTATGTTTTTAGTGAAAAGGTACCATTACAAGGGACTTATATTCTCAGTTTGCAAAGAAATACATCTAAAACCACCATTATCTTTCTATACTTGCTTAGATAATCAGTTTCAGAATAAGTAGCAAGGCAATGTAACAAAACGTTTTTAAAACTGCTTGTACTTCAATCAGTGATGGTTACAAGAATTGCTTTTGTGATTTCCTAGGTTGCTTGTAACATGTTTGAATAAGTAAGGCACTGTTGACTGTGATGCTTGAAAGAAAGCTCTGTTCATCAAACCCATTAATTATTCCAAGAAATTTAAAGACTGCTCCATACACACAAAAAAGTAGCTGATGTAAATTTCAGGAAATTACCACAGTTTTTTATTACAGAGACTGAGGGTGGGTATTTCTTTATTTTTCATTAATATTTTGCACTATTCTTGTCTTCCAACAATTGAATTCTCCAAAACAGATTCAACACTTTGCACTTGTAAAACAGAGACACATTTCAAAACAAATTTTTCATCTTGCTTTTAATCTCTTGACATATTGAAACTATTTTTTAGTGCTGTAGATTATTTTTGCTAATGTTTTGAAGGCAGGATCAAGACATTGCTTTAAATTTAACTCACAATCAGAGAAACTGCTGTTTGAACGTGTAGCCCCAAAATAGTTTAGCTCCTGTTCTGCAAAGGTTTGAATTACCAGCAAGGGACTAACTTAGTTCAGGTAGACACAAATATCAGCTTTCATTATGAAATCAAATACAAGAACAATGAGTTGAGAAATGTATAACACATACCAAATCTGTACTTGAATTATTTCTTTTGCAATCATCTGCATATATTTGCCACTAAATCATTGTTGAAAGAAAGATTTCCAAGGACAATTAGCACTCTTCAAGAACATTCTTTAGAGAAAGGACCAGAATTAGGGCATGTACTGGACTAATTTTCTAATTTTATCAAAATATTTTTTAATCTTACCAATTTCCCCCAGAAATTTATTCTTGTCCACTAACTGCTGCCAGTCCTCACAGTTCTGGCACTCAGTAGCCATTAAAGGACACTGACGTCTGTGCAAACATCCAGTTATTTAGCTATTTCTCTGCAGTAGTCAAATACACTGAGAAAGTTACTCCTGTGACAGTCTAGGCAACTGCATGACACGGGTTTGTATTTCTTTTAAAAAGCAAATAGATAACAAAATATGCAAACACATTAAATGGATTCTCTTTATAGTGTACATTATGCCCGGAATCAGGCAGCAAGTCAGCCATAAAGTTTGCTCCATTACACACACCACCTAAATACATTTCTATTATGGCCTGTGATTTTTTTTTTACCTTTCACACTAAAACTCAATTTGAGGTGATGAAGATTTTAAGTGTAAAAATAAACTGTGTTTATGTTATCAGTCATTTCAATATAGAATTTATACAATCAAAATTTTAATAGCCTTACTGTTACCGCTATTCTCCATGATTTTTAACTCACATCTTTTGTTCTTTGCAAACACTTCTAGTAACATCCTTCTGTGGCTCATCCTTATAGCCTAACATGGCATTCAATGACATTTGACAAGATCATTATCAAATACTTAAAAGTCAAGGCTAGGTGATTCAGAATATTAACTTCTACTGGAAAATATGCATATTTTTAAAATAAAAGTACAGATTTTTTCAACTTGTTTCTCTCTACTGAGGGAGAATATTTTTAAAACTATGTATTTATATTTATTAAGAACCATAAACCCTAATTTATATAGAAGTTAAAACATCTGTCATAGTAGGAATACAATTCTACAAATAAACCCCTTGGAGAGATGGTGACAACTTTAGCCTACAATATTTGTGATTTTTGTATATAAAGTTAAAACCAGAGAAAATAGGGACACTGAAACTTGATTATGTATGCTCTGCAGGAATACCACTTCCATTAGACTGTTCTTACATCCTTAGAAGCTTTCAGTTATAAAAAATAAAGGAAAGATAAATATTAGTATGACTACAGGTTACAAAACAAAACTACCACATTTCAGCCCAAGAAAGAAGTAAAAAGGAGAGAAAGGTTAGCTTCTGGCTATCCGTATCCTCACCACATCTTCTAGCTTTATCTTTGATCATTTGTGCTAAATCTGTAATTTGAGCATATTTCAGATTAGACCTCTGGGCAAAAGCACGTTCCATTCATCTCTGGCAGGGCCACATGAACATCATTCTGTATTTTGCAATCTTCAGGTGACACACTTTGGCCTTCTAGGTTAAAAAGCTCAGGAGCATTCAGAGTTGTATACATCAGTCTCTGTACATTGAACTATAGGAGAAAATCTTCACAGGAAAAGCTACATTCACATAATCAATACAGAAAGGACACAACATATGCTGACCACTTACTTTCTTTTATTCATTTTACTAACAAACCAGGCTTTTAAATCATGTATAATCTTCTGGACTAACCATTCATCTTATTTACGTCTTCAACTTGCATGAGCAATCACTTTTCTGTGAGAAGCGGCTTACAAGAAAGGGAAATACTACTGAAATGCTTATCATTTGGCTAAGCTTTAGTATTTCAGACCACCTTGCAGGCTGCCTTCCTTTGAAGACAAATATATGCAAATCTATTGAAGATTTACAATTGTCAGTGGAAGAGTTTTGAGGTTAACAAGTTTTTCTGTAACCCTATCAACTTGTAATTTGCTTCCATTTCAAATGTTGGCAGGTAAATTTAGAGCATCTCAACAGTTTTGCACCACCAGAGCTTTAGCTTAAGCTGCTGTATTTTCTAACTGGCTAACCATCTTTCTTTGATCTCTGTGAGGCCCTGTCAGGTGGAAGCTCTCTCAAATCCTTGAGTTTCTTTGGTCTCTATTTGGCTTCACAATAACATCCCCAGTAACTGTGCACACCCATCCCCTACTGTTTTTTTTTTGTTTTCAGAGAAATACCTGGAGAGTTAAAGGTCAAATGGGTGTAGGTAAAAGGTAGCCAAACGGACAGCATACCTCTACGATGTAATTTAACACTTGCCATAAAGAAAATTTTAAGCCTTCAAAAAAAAAAAGCATCACTTTTATTACTGTAGTAATAATATAAAGAAAAATCTTTGTTTTATTTTTCTAAGCTCAGGAAAGTCTACCAGAGGAAACAACTAGAGTAACCCACTATACTGATTTGGGGATTTTTCAACTTAAGATCTCTTACTGCATTTTTTGTGCAGTAAGTTTGCAGATGCCAGACAGCATTAGAGTTTATTCATTAACTTTAAGATTACAGTTTACAAATCTATAATACAATGTATTATTGCTATTGGAAGCTAACTTTACCCCCAAGCTGTAGGAGGGTTTCTCATTCTCTCTGGGCTTTGGTGATGTTTTTACACACACTATTGCCACATGGAGATGTATTTTCAGCCAGGATTCTACAGTGTGTTTCTGCTTACCTGGAGATCTTTGCATCATGTTTCATTTTATAGTATCAACACGCTTTAATGTTTTCTCACTTTTCCATTAACTTCTCCAAGTTTGCGCAACCCATTGAACAACAATAAATACTGTTTCATATAGGACAGAAAAGAGATAGCTATGTCATCTCCAATTCATTTGAAGATGTTTCTCTGCTTTTCTGCTTTCAAAAGATATGGATACACTAGATCAAACCAGAGGAACTATCTAATCCAGTTTCCTCTCTGAAAGTGACCAGTAACAGCTGTTTAAAAATACAATAGAGTAGATGCATATAGAATAGCTTGTGCAGGGAAAATTTCCTTATCATGCCCATGAATATGTGTTGAAATCTACCTGGAGCATTCTCTGGTTTACAAATTACTAAATACTTCAGATTTAGAATAACAGACAATTCTTTTTCCAGCATCTCAGAGAATAACCTTAATTCAAATCAATGGTTCTGACAATAAACTCAAAAATAAAATAAAATTAATGTCTGGTACATAATTTTTGATCTCTCTATATACAAGAATATCCAATTAAGTGAAGATTACATGTTACTTCAAATGCCACCTTTCATTTTCGATTCCCACATTACAAATACAAAAGCAGCCATGGATTTGAAATAATTTTTCAGAGATACATGAACAATCCAATTATTTTTCATTTCTTTCCAAAGAACATGCTCGTGAAAAGTATTTAGTGATGTCTGAGTACATTTTTAATTACACAAGACAATATTTATGTAGAAAATTGAGTCCCTCTTTGACTGAATTTTCCCATGAGACTTGGCTGAAGAGTGTACTGGGTCTGGCTAGGTTTAAGTTCATTTTCCTCATAGTAGCTCATATGATGTTTATTCATATTGATTATTGCCTACCACACAGGATGTATTCTGATCACTCTGAATTCTATCAGTTTCAGTTTGCAGGCTGAGGTTTATAAAGAAATATTTACAACAAAGACATCATCATGGCAGTAGCTACAAAAATACTGCTTCACAAGCACTATTCGTGACTGAGCACAGTTTAATTAACTTATTCTGACCTCTGATGAAGATGCTGTATAAAAGGCAGTGGAAGGTAGTTCTGTTATCCTTGTGACCCCAAGCTTTCACGTCTTGGGAATGGATGTTGGCATATGGTCGAAAGCACCAAAAAAAAAAATGGCAACGTTAATGCTTCAATAAAAAGAAAAGCTGCTTTTTTATCATCAGCTAATGGTATTTCCACAGAATTCACATTACAACTTTGTTTTCCCATCCCAGAGAATCTTTCATGAACATAAACATACAAGAAGAGGCTCCAAAGCTAATTATCTACATTCAGAGCTGAAATCTTTCAAATTTATTCTGCAATTTCCCTGTTTGTAAACCTCATGGATATTTTCACTAATGTTCCCTGCCCAGTTCTGTTCAAAGTACTGATTTTTATGTGCAACATTTAGCTTCCCCTTCATTTTCTTTGGTTTGCAAATTTGTACATATAATTTTTTAAAAATCTGCCTCCATATTTCACTTACCAAAATCCATGGGAGCTTTCACAGAAAAAGGTGAAGGTGAATTCTGATGATTCCATTTCCTGGGTTGCTCTTTCATTTCACTATGAGATGACTAGTGTTTATACGACCTAACAAAAGACAGGTAATAACTTTTTCCTGTTCAAAAGGAATGCTGTTGGTACATCGTAAGCCAAGTCACAAGGCTTCCATTAATTTCCTTTGTCAGTAAAATGATTCATGCTCCTCTGTTATTCTACTGGTATTTTCATATAATCTTCACACATTTAAATAACCATAGTCCCTCTAATGCTAATAATTGCAAATTGGAGACTGTTTTGTAAGCTAAGGCTTTGACTGCTGATGCAGTGGACATGCTCCCTGCCATTGCCTGGCCACAGAGGCAGCTGGGGGCCACACCGCCGCCAGTATCACAGAAGAAAGGCAAGTGAGCTTCATACCGGCGCACAGCTCTCCTTCAGGTTATGGAGAAGCTGGATCCAGCTGTGTTACCGCAGGCGCTGCTACGGCACAGCGCCGGCCGGCTGCTGCCTCCGGGACAGGGAGCTGGGGCCCAGCACGGAACCCGGCCGGCTGGGCAGAGCCTCGCCGATCAGGCCCATCCTGCTGGCCCAGGCAGGAGCAGGGTGGCCAGGGTAGCCCCGGCCCCAGGCATCGGACACCTCAGATGGGGACGGGACAAGGCTGGGCTGGGATGTTGTCCCACCGGTGGGCCCGACTCGACGGGGTCCATGGCTGGGCAGGGCAGGGCAAGAGCTGTGGGGAGCTGGAGAGGGGCCTGACAAAACAGAGAGGCTGCAGGTGTGTTCCTTCACCCAATCTAAAAGGCAGAGAAATCTTCATGCTACAAAATTGCATATCATAGGATGAAATCCTCAGGAGACAAGCAGGACAGCCCAAGACAGCGGATACATGCACATTGCCACTCGGTTCTCAATGTGGAGATTGCTTCTACTGCCAAACCTTCCTTGTGTGTCATCCAGCTAGGACCTCTTCCTGCATATTGAAGTCGGTTGTTACAGTATTAATAGAAGAATTTTTTCACTTCATGTGGACTTTTTACTCTGTAAATCATAGGTATTTCTATTCATTTATCTTACTGATTCATCTTACCCAACCTGACACAAAGGCAGTCCTCAAGAAATTTTCATTCTGGTGAGAGAACCAACTTAGTGCTTCGTTTGGGCAGATATGAATATTTATATAGACATGAATTATTTTTTTTCTAATTTTACAGTGTGATATGATGTCATTACATCTCTCTATGTGTGTTATTTAGTTTGGGAAATTTTATACTGAAGGTATGTCAAAGATACTTCATTTTATTCCATAGTTTCTGAAGGACAGCAAGCGACATTAAATCAGTGGCATGCAATTCAGTTTTAAAATGAGTATGGACACGGTGTAAACTTAGTAAATGGTGTGTTTAACAGAACAATAAAATAGAACTATACTTTGTCTATCTTCAGACAAGCATAATTTGTACTTTCTCCATCTCACACTGTATATTCGACCCAGTTTCCTTTTACCAGAGACTGAGCAGTTTCCCGAAAGGTTCTATTTCTTTTGGAGAAGAGTTTCATGGGTACAGTTAATATTTTTTGTTAAAGGAATAGTTTAAACAATATATCAGTACAGGGCTCAATTATTACAAATATATCACTAACTTAACAGAAGTTCTAGAAGTTGCTTAGATATTTTTCATAAGCTGTCAGTTGTTATAAAAAAGTGCTGCAATTTTCTTTATGTCCTCCAGGTGTAGCATTTTCACAGCTCATAAGCACTATCTGACTGTCATCACTGATAACCCTATGCACAAAACTGCATATAGTTCAAGCTTCGTGCTAGCTTACATCCAAACAGACTCAGTGACTTCAAAAGATTTGTATGGCATTTGTATCAACACAGAATCTGGCCCTGCATCTATAGACAAACTACTGATTTCAGGGCAATTATGCTAGAGGGAAATTTAACCAAAGCCTTTTAACTTCAGGAAAATTAATCTACCAAAACAGCCCCATCAAAGTACCTTCATACAATTTATACTATTCTTGTGAATATATTACTGGTTCTTAATTTTTAAAGGTAATACTATAGTGGCTTTCCTAATAATTTATTTAATACTGGTTTGCAAATATACAGAATATCCTACCTGAGAACCTAAAAACTTTTCCTGACATTTGGGATCTTCATTATACAATATCTTAGGAGCCTAATGAACAGAATAAACTAGTTTTACAGAGAGAGGCAATGAATCATGTAGGTAAAGGTAAATATATATGTTTCAGGAGTCCTCTAATTCCATGTGACTGGGTGTTTGGATATCCTAATGAGACCCCTGCAAACTCTTCTGTTCCAGTAATTTGATACATATACGCAGAGCACTTTGCTAAATCAGACCTAATAGTACTAACATACACCTTTTAAGATGCATTGTTTCTACTTTGTGGTAGTGGGAAGGAAGAAGTGTAACCCTCTATTTTTTCCATTGAGATCCTAGATGGAAAATATAAGCCCTCTGGCGGGTGTAAACTTATTTTTCTTAATTAATTTAATGGTTCCCCATGGTGTAGAAACAACATCTTAAAAACTGTGTAGTAACAAAAACTCAATCAATATGGTACGTACATTTCTGAGGGCTAACAATGGCTTCAGTTTTTTGACAGTTATTAGTGATGGCAACCATTAAGAAGAGAGGTGGAGTTTTTTTTATTGGTCCGTGAAATTAATTAGAACAATTTATAAAATCCTCCAATATACTGGACTTCCATTGAAAGATCTTGAGGAATACATTACTCTTAACCCATGCATACTATGTAACAGATCTTGAGAGAGAGAATATTTCTGTGATATTTTATGTTAAAATATAATTTCACAGGAGAGGTGACTTCTTGCCCACTTTCCTGGGTTGAGTGAGTGGTGGGGTTTTTTTGATGGCAGGGGAGGGGGCTATAGGGTCGCTCCCCTGTGAGAAGCTTCTCGAAGCTCCTCCAGCCCCAAGTCAGCTCCACTTCTGTTTGGAAACTGAGCCCATCAGCTGCGCCTCTGCAATAACGTATTTAAGAAGGGAAGTCAGATGGGCAGTGGGACTTGTGAGGAGTAGTTGCTGCAGCTGCATGAACACCAAGGTCAGTGGGGGAACGGAGGAAGAAAGGAGGGGGGAGACGTGCCGGAGCAGAGACCCCCCTGTATCCTGTGGTGAGACAGCAGGGCGGCCCCCCCCTGCCACCCATGAAGATCTACAGTGGAGCAGACATTGATTTATGGCCTGTGGTTTCCACCTGGTTTATCAAGGTGCTGTGCCCAAAGAAGGCCAGGGTCTTGTGGGAAAAGGTAGCCCCGCTGCTGTAATTCAGAACTGGGAGGATTGCAGCATGCGGGGGAGTCCCACGCCGGAGCAGCTCGGGAAGGGCTGCAGCTGTGGGAGAGAATCCAGTCGGAGAAAGTTAGTGACCCACGACGGAGCAGTGTGGGGAATGCTGAGGCCTGTGGGAGAAACTCACATCAGAGGAAGTTTGTGGAGGACTGTCTCCTGTGAGAGGGGGACCACGATGGAGCAGGGGGAAGAAGTTCCAGAAGCTCCCCCCACTGAAGATGGAAGAAGCGGCAGCACTGACTGCACCCCCCCAATCCCTGCCCCTGTGCCACTGGGGGAGGAGGTAGAGATATCAGGAGCAGAGCTGAGCTCAGGAAGAAGGGAGGGGTGGGGGGAAGGTGTTCTCAAGATGTGGCAATGTTTCTCACTGTCCTACTCTGTTAAGTGTTGTTAGTGTCTATAATAAACGTATGTTCTTTTTTTTCCTTCCCCTAACGAGTCTGCCTTTTGCTTGTGACCATAAAGGGGGATTTTTCCCCATCCCAGTTCTATCTTGAACCCCAAGCCTGGCTCTCTGTCCCTTCTTATTGTCAGAAGAGAAGAGAGAGAGAGAGAGTGGCTGCATAGTGGTTGGCTGCCAACCAGGCTCAAACCACAACACCCACATAGTAGCATTCAGATTTCTCAGTTTCCTTGTTGAGTTGGATTCTTTTTCAAACCAAACCAACATTAATTGTTTCTACAGTCAGAATGATCCTTTTATCCCAGGAAATGTCATGTCTGATTTTTATATTTTTTCCATTCATATAACAAAGGTCCAATAATCCTAATACAATCACTGACACAGATGGAACAAAACTGGATCATAACTGAACTGCTGAAATATCCTTGGTGAAATTCTCTTTAAGTGACATTCAGATTCATATAACGGAGATTAAGCAGAGCTTGTCTATGGATTACCCCATGTGGCTCTGGAGAGTGCTATGTAAGCATATATATTCACCTTCCCACACATCTTTGACTAATCACATCAAAGAGCAAACATAATTTAATCCATAAGAAAGAAACACAGACTTAAAAAATTATAATGGAGTAACTACTTTTCCATTGTAATATTATAGTTCTGTTATAGTTGTAATACTGTAGCACAATACCAGATACTGTTCTGGGAGAGTCCAGTTAGAGCTTGTGATTTACTCTGGATAAACATAAGGTGCAGAAATTTTTGTGCTTTGGATAAGTCTGTTTTAGTTTGTTTTCTTAAGTAGGGTGAAATCTAAGAAGATTGACAAAGTTACTTTGGTCTAGATATTATTACATCTTCTAAGAGACCCTTTAAAACCGAAGTTCTTGATTTTGTACTACCTAATATATGCACTCATCAGTACGTTTCCTTTGAATTCTTTCTATGTTCATAGAAAATGCTGATTTGGCTACAAAAGACAAATTACTGGAAAAGTGACCTCATGTAATAGAAATGAAATGTGATGTGTGTATATCAGTAAAGTCATGGTGGTGTTAATGAAGGAGAATCACAATCACAGTTTCTAACTGTAATAAAAAAAAAAAAAAAAATTCAACTCATACAGCCAGAAGTGACATATTTCTCTAGAACAGAACATGTACCATAATCTGATTCAGACAAATGACATCACTGAGAATAATTCATCCCAGTAGTTTCCCAAGAATCACATTTTTATTAACCTTGTGATTAAGAGATTTGGTTTTACCTACTTCAGCAGATATGTTAATTCCCATCAGTGAGGGAAGTTTACTCCAATTTCAAGGATGTAATTGGCAGGATGAGGAATGGGAATAGAGGAGGGAAGGGGGAAAGAGAGAGATGTGACATTTTAATGACCAAGTATACGGTAGTTTTTCCTAAGCATAAAACTGGCTTTCCTGGATCATTTCCTGCAACCTCTGAGAAAAGGGTATAAATAATAAATATTAACTAAGAGACCTTTCATCTTTTTATTCACACACTTTTGAATTAGGATTTTTTTGTGTGTCATTTTTACATTAATTTTGTAGATGTTTTACCTCCTTTCCCCTTGGGTCTCTTCTGTAAATGGTTATGAAGGAAAAGTCAGCCAAAGTTTCTATTCTTTTAACATGAAAAATGGCCCTGTGTTGTGCAGAAACTCTTGAGAGTACAAAGTAGAGACATCTGTGAAAAGGACTGTGTTTCAGACCAGTTTATCTGATTAAGGAAAGAGAGGGCAGCTAATAGTTAGAAATCCATTCCCTATCAAGGAACAGCAGGTTCCTTGAACAAGATACAGGCAGCTCTGCAGCTTAACCTTAAAATAGTTGGGAACCAAAGGGGGTGTTTCAAAGGTCCTGATAGTATTATTGATTCTTGATGGTTGTTATTTTGTGCTTTCTTGACAGCAGTTCCTGTGATATATAATAAACAAGCAATCAGCTTAAGCCAGATGAAGCTGACAGTCACTGTATAAAATAGAGTTCAAATAACTCAGCAAAATAGAAAAGCCAGCTTTGTAAAACAGCAAAGAGTCTTTGTTAGCCAAAACACGTGATATCTGGAGTATAGATCTGTCTGGGTTGGGGAAGTATTGAGCATGGAGGTAAGCTAAGCTTCAGAATAAATGTACAGATCCACATTCCTCTTCCAGGCTGAATCTCTACTTATATGCTGGGGCATGCTGCCATTTATCCTGGAGCTACAATTCCCCAAATGTCCAGGCCAGGCATTGTTTAGAGAATACTGCAACTCCCGTTTGGGAGCATACTTGCGTTTTCTCTCATGAAATTCAGAAAGCAGGTAGTGTATCTATCTCACCTGAAGTTAAGGTGTGACCATTTTTCACATTTTAAAAATGTTCTAAATCCCCAGAACTTACAACAGATTAGTTTCTAGTAGAAGACAATTCACAACTGTAGCTGTTATATATAACAAATTAATTTATTGCCAGTTGTTCATATCTAAGCCTGAAAACAAAACCAAAAATCAACAATTTTCTCCAATTTTCAATTCCCTTTATAGCACTGTATGCAAATAATTTTACTGAAGAAGGGTGTGCCAAAAATATTAATTGAATTAATATATTTTCAGTTTTTAAAATAGTTTTGGTTTTCAAGAGCATTTATACTAGACCGTACAACATAAATAGAAGTTCTAGTCAACCAATCACACTTTAATTTTAGTGACCATTTGTTCTCATCATAATGTAAATATTTCTGCTTTTAATCAATTAATTTCATACATCAGAAGTATCACTGGCTTGAATGTAGAATGCTAATGAATGTATCAAGTGAAATATAAGAGATATACAAAATACCAGTGACTGAGTCAAGAAAGTAGTTAAATGCTGTCTCTGAACCATACCAGTGTCTCAACACGTTTGTTACACTATAACTAGAAAAGTATCAAAACCAATTTTACTTATACTGACTCAACCTCTGTTTAGAGACAGGGTCTAATGATTTTTCCTCAGTGATTTCAGGCTTTATAAGCTGTCTTTTTCTTAATGACCTTAGGAAACTTGACCAAGAACCAGCAGTTCCACATTATAACATCTCTGGTTTACTTAAAGCCTAAACACTGTGCAGATAGCTGCAGTAATGGCTATCTCAGCTGACCTACCAGTAACCTCTGTTTTGACCTGTAGGAATCACCCTTTCTCGAGAGGGCAAAAAGTTATTTCAATTATGGGGCTTGCCAATTCTTCCGTTGCAAAGGTAATGTTTTAGGTAGAAAACATTTCCAAGTCTTGCCTGGGTTTTTACAAGCTGAGTTTCTCTGAAGGTTTCTTTATGACACTAGAAACAGCCTTGACTACCCTTCCCTCAGGAAAAATAAAATAAAAATAAAAAAAAAAAAAAAAAAAAAAGAAAGAAAAAAAGAAAGATGGCAAAATTAACATAATAATCCAAACCATTTAACTTGAAAAAAAAGTAGAGGGGAATACAACTGTGATGTTTGTCATACTTGCCCACAGAGCCCTTCTACTTGACCAGCTCAGGAAATCCCACATTCTGCCATTTGCAATGCTATTTTCAGTATTCATTGTTACTGTATTATTAAAGACCATATAAATATCTTTTTACAAAAGCAGATTCCTTATTGTGTCAAGAACATTTACAGCACTACATTTTCAATCAAAACAAATCCATATCCAATCAAGATCAATAATCTCATTAAGGTAGATATAACATACAAATGTATCTTACCAGGTAAAGTTACCAAAGGTACTAAAAGTTATTACAGCATTTAGTTCCTACTGTTTACAAAAGCAGTTATATTCCTAAGTACATTTATGGATCTGGCACCATTCATTTTTTAGCAAGATGGCAAAGTCTGCCCTAAAATTGATGCACACGCTGATACCGGATAGACCATCATGGGCCAAGAATGAGGAGAGGACTTTTTTCAGAGATAAATTTGGAGCACGGTGCATTTGGCCCCTAAGAATTTGGCTTCTGTGGCTTAATGGGGCAATATATTTATTAAACACCTTTAAGAAAGTAGTGCTCTTTCAGAGCATACAGTAGAATGCTGTTTGTATAAACCTGAATAGTCTATATCAAAAACAGTAAATGAAACACTAGTGAAATTGAGATAAGAAGAGAATTTGACCCATCATTACAGACAATTATCAATTTTTATATTGGAATACTTTGGAGAGGAGAGCACAGTATAACCCTAGCTGAGACTAAGTTCTATTGCAGTATAACAAACACATAGTACTATCATGTCTTGTTAGTACAAAATATATCTTTATCAATCATTTCTTACTCATTTAACCAAAATCTTGTAAAATACATATTTAAAAATCAGTTATCATAGGAAACAATGCCAAAGTAAATTTTGCATTATATCTCTTTATATCTAACAATGTAATCCTTTTGTAAAATGTGTTTTGCAAGCAATAAATTAGTATATTAATCCCCTATTTTTGGTGTAAATATTCCCACTATCGGGATTGTTAAAAAAGAAGTAGGTGTTCTTTAAAAAGGTACATTTTTAAGAAATAAATTAAAGTTCATCAATAGTTACTTAATAAGTGTTATGATGGTATCTTGGCAAAATGTGATTCCTCTGTGGTTTTCCTTTTATGGCATTATTCATTTGGGCAATAGGAAGGAAAAAGAAGTTGAACATTAGACATGTCAGCAGTTAGTGCACAAACACCTCTTTGCACTTACCTGGTATTTTCTACTTCTCAGTTCTTGAAGCTATGACTTCACCTTAAATTTATTTCATTTTTACATATTAAAAAACATCAGAATCTAGTCCTATTAGTAGTTCTAAATTAAGTCTGATATTATGGAAGGAAACAATGTATAGTTTTGATTACTTGGCTATTGAATGTGTTTAAAGAATGCGACATTAAACAGGGGACATAGCTCAAAGGATTAAATATATATATACAAGTATATATGTATATATATATTCTTTTCTGGTCAGAGTCTCTTTCTCCTGTATGAACACTGACTGTCAATAACGCTGCTGTATGAGGAGATGGGAAGTAAGTACCAGATGAAAACTGGAAATGATTACATAGGTATAAGAAGAAATAATTGGGGAAGCTATTTGTGCTTATCCAACTCAATCAGAGAGTAGAGCACAAATACAATTTTTTTCTGTGTTTTTTCTAAACATTAAGTAACTATACACAGTACTGTGTTTTATAATATTTAATTTAAGCTATTTTATACTGAGGAGCATATTCTGCATATCAAGGTTAAGGCTTTTTTAATATGTTTAATCATCTACATACAATATTGAAATACATCCTACTGTTTAACAGCTCTGAGTGTCTACCTGCTCACACTAAGAGTAGTATCAGAGATTATCTCTGACATCCATTGAATTATCCTCATGCTATAACTGATAAAAACAAAACGTCAAGCACTTGGCTGTGTGTGGTGCCTGTGCTACCTGCTCCCTTCAGTCTATATAGAGGACGTGGGAGGAGGCAGAAATAAGGGTGCTGCACCAGAGGGAAGGTGTGGCAGTGGTTGTGAAAGGCTGGTTTCTTGCAGCGGTTCTGTGCCTCTACCACAACACCTGCATTTCAGAGTACCCTTGGACCCTGTTGAGTTTCAGTACCAAGTCCAAGCCGAGCATTCTTCTTTGCTTCAAGGCCCCGTATACTATGCATCGTTCAAACTAAATACTTCATTTACTATCAATTAAAAAGTGGCATTTCCTACTCATGTAGTGCACACTTTTAGCATGTGATGAAGACTTCTCATTCCTTTATATTCCTAGTTCTACGAAGGATTACTGTATGCAGGACTATTACCTAACATGTACTTTCAAAGGGAGTTAATTCCTTTTGCACCAGAAACATGCTGGGTGACAAAAAGTAGAACAATTAACTGACCTCTTCCTTACCCTAGAAATAAAAAACTAACACAGTGCCAAATTAACCGTTTGTCTTTTCTGTAGCAAACTGAGCACATATTCTTGCTTTTATTAATAGAATATTACATGGCAGCACTTTCTTCTCTCGATTTCTTCAGCACTGTTATTATTAAGATAATTGATTATCCTAATACAGGATAGGATTTGTACATGAATACAACACACTTAACTTTTAGTTATGTCAAGTCTGAGATTCTGTTTTTATCCTTTTCTAGAATTCAAAGGGATTTAGGGGACCATTTTTATTGCTTCAGAAGCAGTAGACCATCACTAAAGTGACCATGACTTGCCTTGCCTTGCCCTTACCTTGACTCATTATTTATGTAATGAAATTTCCTATATTTCCCACTGTGGCATCAATTTTTTTTATATATATATATATACCTTACACAATATGTGTAATAAAAAGTCTTTGGACAACATTTAACAGAAAATACATTTCAGGACAATTAAATCTTTAAATCTGTCTGGTTTTCCCAATGTTTCTGCAGACCCTAGGAAAAGGAGGATCCTCAGCAATTTCATATACTCTTTAGTCAGTATCTTTTTATGTTCATTTGTTTTTGAGTCAGCAATGAAAGCATTCTTCTCTCTCCAGAGAGTCTTTTTGGAAATTTTATTCCTTTGGTAACTATGCTTCTGGTCCGGTGTCCAGCTGGGACCCAAGCACAGTCCATACTTAAACAGGTTCTGTTTTGTGAGGAATGGTTGTCTACCGCTATCACATTGGTCCATCAAACTAACAAGAAATTCGTTCCAGTTTATTACCACACTATAGAGTCTCTGTATCACACTGACCAAATCACATCAATATTCATAAAATTCTTAGACAACAGTTTAATTAATTAATTGAAGATGGGGGACTCTCAATGTGCTGACCTGATGTATCACAAAGCCTGTGAAATCTTTTAGGTGCCTTGTTACATGTGTGGTCTACAGAAACAAAATTTAGAAAGTAGCTTGCCTAGCAAAACAAATGATTACTCTGATTACAAAAAATACCATAGTATATGTGGTTTAATTTTTTCTCATATAAAAATTTGGAGCTTAATCTCTCTTCTAATGGTTCAGCAACAGCAGCTTATGTGGCCTTACTTGGATAAGAATTCTTTGGCTAACAGAACAATACCATACCATTTGTGGTTGAATAGAAAATCAATACCAATACATGTGGTATTTCAACCAGTAAACATGACATTCCAGAATGTGAATGTGAACAATACGGGTAAATTCCTGCTTTGAAGTCAGTGGTAATCTCCAACAGACCTAAGCAGAAGCTACATTTCACTTGATGAGTTCTACAATCTGTCTCTAAATATGGCTGTAAAATCTGAAAGTAAATAATTGACAAGCCAGGTTAGCATGGAATGACTTGACAAGTGTGAAAGGCATGAGAAATTCATATATCTCCCTAATAATTGACATTTAAACTGAATTAAAATAAATGTGAGGTCAACCATTATGAGAAAGCAGAGAAGCCACATGGAGAGAGCATATATAATTTCATGATCTAAAAAAAAATATTCATATCGTTTCAAACAGTGAAGAACCCAGTCCTCAGTCAATGTTTCTCCCTCCCAAACAGATTTTTTGTTGTCTAATAAGCTAATACACCGTAACTCATAAATTCTCAGGAAAGCAAGATGTTCAGTCTCTCACTTTCTCATTCTCTTCCTACTGCTGTCCCTCCCTCCCCAATTCTGCCCCTCCCTCCCCCTTCCAGTATAATTTCTTTAATGTCTATGAACAATATAGATCATAGTTTCTTTGTTTTCTATAGGAGGGGAATTAATGTAGCCTCTCCCTCTTCTGCCTGGCAACATGTTTTCATGAAAATTCACAGATCATTTATACCTCCATCCCCGTGTCAAATTTGTTCTGCAAATTTATTTTTCTGTTTGAAAGATATTAGTCTTCTGATACACTCAATCATATTTACCCACAAATGCATACCTATATTATGCTTGCAGTCATTTATGTAGCAAAGCAGGCTGACAGACAAATTGGACGGTATTTTAATTTTTTGATGTTATCATTTTATGTGGATATGTAAATCTCATTGAAGTGCCACAAAGAAATCCCAAGGTTTTTTTTTTTTTGGATGTACAACAAAATGACTGCCAAGAATAATCTGAAGTGATCAACCACAAAAACCACTAGTTAGAAATTAACAATGTAAAGTTAAATAACTTAGGCCTCTGCCTTCAGAATTGACAATACAATAAGATGAATGCTTACTCTATGTGGGCTGAAAAACTAGAACTGAAAACTTACCGTATTGGTCTTATATGTATCCCACAGAATCATAATCCAAATTACTCTATTTTCCCCTTCTCATAGCTTTTTCTGCTATATTTTCCTTCAGATGTTTGAGTGATTACACTCTACCATTAGAAATTCTTCAGAAAAATCACTGAGCTTCATAATAATACTGATGATATAAATTAAGGTGATAACAATAACAAGATGGTATTTAGGCACTTTGTATCATTTGAACCCAGAACAATTGAACAGTTTATCCTTGAAAAACAAGTTTGAAAGTATGATTATGAGCTTTGAAATTCACGACTGATTCTGTGTTTATAGTGAGAGTTTTCTGTGCGTGTTCACCAGACTCTTTTAGCTGTGCATACCTAGCAAATGCTACAATTAAAAGTTAAATACACAAGTTCAGTTTTGCAAAAGGACTTTAGGTGGATGGTTTCCACTCTTGAAAACTGTTGTGCCTCTCTGAGGAAACAAAAATATGTCACTGAATTACAGAAATGGGGCTGATGTTAGTAGCATAAATTATACCTACACAAATTACTTCTCATATATACCTACCAGATATCTCACAGATACAGTATGTGTGTGTGTGTATGTGTGTGCATATGAGTATGTTACAGTGTAAAGGTAAATATCTGTTTTGAGAAATTAGATGTTATGCAATTTCAAAGTATTTGGTAAATAAATCAACATGTGTTTCGTAATTGCAAGTACATTGACTATATTTAATATCTAGCTGTAGGAAATTTATAAGCAGAAACTGATTATTGATTGAAAGTTATTTGCTTAGCTTTGAGGATTACTATAAAAACTTAAAACTGGAGGCAGAGGCCTGTACCACAGAAATAAACAGAAAAATATCAGTTACATTTGGGTCAAAACTTCAACCTGCTTTAGAAAACCTTGCATACTTAAGGACATAAAGAATATCTATGTGACTGAAATATATGAAAATATTTAAAAGATATAAGAACCCTAAACTTTTATTATACACATTAATCATATATGCACAAATAAAAATATTTTATTTCAAAGTACCTTTCAAAGTTCACTGAATTCTGCCATCTTAGGTATTTTGGAAGTTTATTTAAAAGCTTAGGACAAAGTCAAAAGCAAATTCTAGAGATCTGGGGTCTATTTAGTTGCTTGCTGGAGACTCATTGCAGGGCAAATATGCTCCAGGTGCTTCTGCTCTGCTCTCTGTCTACTCTCTGTTTCCAGAATGTGACTGAAGTGAGTAGTAGTGTTTAAAGTCTTTAACCTTTAGACAGTCCTAAAAGCATTCCACATCCTCCTGAACATCACATAAGCCAATGTGGTGTTATATGCACTGGACCCGTAGCCACATCTGATTTCCAACATGCAAACCCCTACTTGAAGGCTTTGATAGACTGTTAGAAATGACAAGGAAAACAATATAAATGCTGCACATAGATTAGCAGATCATTATTAGCCCTTTGCACACTAAAAGCTGAAACCTCCTTGATCCTAGACTATAAAAAGCCTTCTGAAGCATTTTGAGCTTCTCTTTGATTCCTGTCCCAAGCTTTAATTTTCTCACAGTGCTGCAGCTCTGGGTTTCATTAGGGATATCATCTCAAATTCCTTTGTGCCTCTACTTGTTTGGGAGTGTTACTTCCACCCTCATCTATGCATACTTCTCCACCTTTGTCAAAAGTTAACTGATAATATCAAAATGCTTAAAACAATGCCTGTTAATGAGCATTGTTTAATTTCTGCATCTAATACAATTTGGTTTTATCATTCCCCTGTAATATAAATAATTATCATCTATCTCAGAACAATGAATTTGTTATGATGTTCTCAATTTCTTTCCAAGTACTTCTATTTTGCTGCATTTTCAGCTAGTTCATTTCTTGCTGGCAGGTTATCTTCAACTAAATATTATTTTTTATTTATGTTGAATCTGAACTCCTTTTGTGCAACCAAAACCAGGAAGAATACTAGAAAGTACATTACAAATGTGTACCTATTACTCAAAAATATAATGCCTTATACTCTTAGCACCTTTAAATCAGCGTTAATAAATAATTTCAGAGAAAGTCTGATTTGTGAAATATTATTTGGCAATTTCTTATAGCCATATGATAAGCATATAACACTACTGTATATTGAGGGAAGTTCAAAAGTGGACAAATACCAGAGGTTTGAATTTTTAAAGCTACTAGATATTACTAGTAAAATGATTGTGCAAATCCTTTGATTTTGTTTGGCTTCTGTTCATCAGTACATCTATATGTCTATTAATTGATAGATTTCTTGAAGTTCCATTTCTGACTCATTCTACTACTTATCACCTCACCTGATCCTAGATATTAATTAAAATATAAATCACTTTTAGTGGTGGAAAGTACTAAGAACCTTTCCAAGATCTAGAAAGAGTCAGGAGTGGAGGGAAAGAAAAAGACAAGAACACCAGAGTCGAAAGCAATAGCACAGAGAGGAAAAGGCCATTTTGATGACAGATTTAATTTTGAATGACAAATCCAGACAAAAAAGACAAATTTATAATAATCAGAACAACAGGGTAAGAAAATTAAAAGTTGTTTACTGATATTGTTTATTCATTATTGTTATTGTTGTTGTTGTTTTTATTATTGTTGTTGTTGCTGTTTATTATTATTATTATTATTATTATTATTATTATTATTATTATTATTATTATTATTATTATTATTATTATTATTGCCTTTTTTGGATGACTGTATTATGGATCTAATAAATTATTTCAATGAAATTTAGCCATAGAAACATTTTTCACTTTATACTAAAAAAGTTTCTTGAATTCTTTGACTGCAAAGCTCCATGACTGGTTAAAATGTACTGGTTGTTATGATCAGGACTGAGAATATGTAACAGAAAAAAAAAAATATTATTTTTGTAGTCTACTGGTGTCATAAAACTGTCATTGCTTACTATTAGGTTTGGATTTTAAGCTACTTTGTATCTCTTGTCAGATTTTCATTTGTCTTTCTCAGGATGAACTGTTTGAGGAAAATTTCAGCTACAACAGCACAGCCCTTCCTGAGAAAGATTTTGGCAGGTATCAGTCTAAAAATTCTTGCACTGAGAAGCTTTGTGTTTGTATCTTCAAGAGCAAAAATCTAAAAATTGATTAGGCAGTGGTCCTGATGTGAGATGCACTGTTTTCTGTCTCTGAAAAATTCACTTTATAACAGTTGAATCATAAGCCTTTCAAAGACTTCTGTTTGCACATGCTCAGTCAAGGTCTCCATGATTCCACCTGTACTGAGCATACTGTTGCCCAAAGATGCAAGGATGAAACAGGACTTCTTTATGATTGTTCCATCTAATTGCTAAATTATGTGACACAGGACCTTGGAGCTGAAAGCAAAATGTTGGTTTCTCCTATTCTCATGTACCTTTCAGCTGGCTTCCACAAAGTGCAAAAGAAGAGGAAACTACCTGTCTTGAATGCAGAAGAGTGACAAGTGTGGAGAGGCAGGTTGCAAGTTTCAGAGTATTTATAGAAAGAGAAAATTGAGGAGGGAGTTGCAGAGTTGGGGAAATGCAGAGGCTATAGAAAACACAAATATCTGGTGTTCAGAAAGATGCAGAGGAGCCAGTGTTCTGGGAAAGACACATAAAGAGGAGGAAGATGGGGAAAAAAACTAATTTTTTTTTATACGTTATTAGAAAGTGCGAACTAAAAGAGGTGGGATTTCAGGAAAAGAAAGAGCATTGATGAAGTTGAATCCACTCAGTTTTTATGATCCAGTTACATACCCAATGAGACATCTAATATTTGTGAGAGATTGCAAATAAAGTTAGTGAGCACTGCAATTGTGTACAAATTACTTTCAAAAAATTAGGTATTCTTTAAAAAATCATTCGTCGTGTCTCAGCTTTGGCATCCAAAAAAGGACACAGTAAATTTGGCCTTAATCTCTTTGCATTTGAGTTCCATAGCTGCAAAAATGGGACACTGATACACTGATAATACACTTTCAAAGGGATAATAAAGATAGGTTTAGGAGCAGCTATGAAGCAATTAGCTGGTGTTATAAGAGAACCAGAGAAATTCCCAGGAAAAGAAATTAATAATTCTGCAGTCAGTCAAGATTTTGGATGATGTAACATAAATAAGGCCTAAGGCTAAACCACATAGTGAACAGGATAAAAAGAAATGTTGGATAACTATTATTCACACTATAAGCCAGAGGTCTCCTGGGAGAAAAAATGTATGTGATTGTGTAATTAAAGATTCTATCGTAATACATATGCACAAGAGGATGAAATGAGGTTGAGCGGGAAATGTTCATTCCTGTCTGCCCTTCTTTTCTGACTTCTAAAATTTCAGGCCTACTATTTCAAATGTAGTGTTAGAATAGAGAAGCAATTATGAGTTATGAATAGGGATAGAAAATTAAAATTTTTTTTTTTAAATTATTAGAATTATTGTTAGCGCTGTAAGCAAAACATGTTTAGTTCTGCAGTTAAAAAGACTAAATAATATTATTCCACAAAAACATAGGTTCAGAAGACTCATGTATAGCTGAAATCACCTGTCACTGCTTCATTCACACTGTAATCACATGCTGCATGTGTTTCTCCTCTCCATGATGTTTGATGAAGGAATTGCAAAACACAGCAGATCATAAGTCTCTGGGAAACCTGCTGCTTACCAGCATTCTTAAATGGCAGAAATTCTATCAGATCCTCATTACCCTCCATGTTTTCTTACCATTTTCTCTTTGATCTTCTCAGTCCAATGGAATCCATAGAAACTTCCCAAGCTTTTTCTTAGCTTTGAAATACTTTGCCAGCATCATCTTTATCATGAATATCACAATATACACAAAGAAGTCTGGAGTAAACTTTTTTTTTTTTTCAATCCATATGCATCACTTGATTACTGGCACTGAAGTAGCTCTTGGGCCAAGACAGATACAATATAAACACATACTGAAAATCCAACCACAGTTATTTGACTGATGTCAAGAAAACATAGGTGTTACACCTCATTGTGCAAAAATTTAATTAAAACATTATTTCACTACATTCTTCATAATTAACTGTTGGAGAATGGCTCAGAGACAAGGGTCCTGAGCCCACCGAGCAGCTGTACAATCAGAGCCTGTTCTAGGGGTTGATGCTGCCTTGCTGATGCTGGGCCTCACTAGGGTTTGCCTGCAGCTGCTCGCAGCTGCTGATACATGAGGAATGTCAAGGATGCTTCGGCCTTGTGTACCGTGGTGTGTCGAAAACAGGTTAAGGGGAATTAGGAATAGTGGTCTGAGAAACCTAGTGTTATAGTAACGGTGGTCTGAGAAACTTTGTGTTATGGCACCATTGTGTATTGAAAACAAGTTAAGAGGAATTAGAAATAGTGGCATGAGAAACTTAGTGTTATGAGAAGCTTGTGCTGTTAGCTAACTGAAAGTAGGTGGACTGTGCGAATACGACCTTTAGAGCTTAAGCCAATCAGCTAGTGACTAGTAGGCATAATAATTAGCGTTGTCTGTATAAACATATGTACCCTGGACTAATAAAGAGATACGATATATGATGCTCTATCACCCACATTGAACCCGTCTCGGCGTGTCGTTCCTCCGCGGCTCCGTAATTAACCAAAACTGGATTTCTTCCGAATGTAAAGTTTAGCTTTATTCATGTCGGAAATTAGAAAAAAGACAATATGCATTCTCTAATCAAGTCTAAAACTAACCATCATTTTCATCACCTCTGCTAGTTTTTTTGTTTCATGATTCATGCACTACTACATCTATACACAGGGGATAAACTCTACATCCTAAAAATAAGCCAGTTAGCTTCCTTTCTTACCGAGGCACCTATTGATCTAGACAGCCCAGCAGCTGTTTTAAACCCAGGGTTCAATGCAAATATGAATCCAGGTTTAGGACTCCCATCAGCTGAATCAGGAATGTTGTTGCCTCGTGACACAGAAGGCAGAAGCATTTAAGATCGTTCTCTCAGGCTGATTCCTTTGAAGTGTGAATGGTTATATTTCTCCTGAGAGATACTATGATGGAACAGGTATCGCCTGTGTGCTTCTAACTATAAGCCAAATCAGATATGTTAGGTACATAAAGCCAACTGTATTAGATGCTCTGGCTAATTTGACAAAATTGAATATTTCTACACCTGAACCAAGTACCAGATCACAAGAAATTAAAGATGTGGGGATGTACAAATGTATATACAAAGGTTTTTATGACAGGAGGGATGGGTAGAGGGTGAGAGGGTCTCATCAGCAGGTATTCGGAGCTGATTTATACATCATCCTGAGTACTTGCACAAACCATATTATATTCCTTGTTTTTGAAAAGGTATGTTTTACTGACATCCTGAGAACAAACTACAACAGCCACCTTAATTTTTAGGCACAGTAACTAAAAGCATTAATCAGCTTTTTTTTTTTTTTTATCTCATAACTAATGAGATAAATTCAGATGGATCATGAACAAAGATATTTAAGAGCTTATGACTGATTTCAGGATGTTTCTGGGGGAAGTGGGAAGGAAGAAAGTAGAATCTGAGCATTATGGCATGATAACCATGCATTTGAATACCTCTGAGAGCCTTTCTAATAGAACATTTCCTATTCTTTGAGATTTGCTTTTCATTTAATATATACATTTGATAATATTTCTGTTTGAAGAAATGTTTAAAAGTTATTATTGTTGTACTTTAATATATTTATTTATTGGTTTCCTACATGGATAAGTTGTGGGTTGTATTAGTAGCCCTCAGACCACTTTAGGAACTGCACAGGTTTTACTTTCTGTTATTTTCCAATACAGAATTTCCTATTATTTCCAAATACTGAATTTTTACCAGTCTTTAAATCTGGAATATCTTTCTTCCTAGTTGTTTTTCAACTTCAGCAATTCATAAAATATTCCTAAATGATCATGATCAAAAGTACTTAAATGAATATTTTTAGAAGTTTTTTGACCAAAATAATCTTGAAAATAATTAATTAATATTCTAATAGAAATAAAAATGTCGATGTCTATCAGCACAGAAACCAGGGCCACTCTAACAATAAGGTAAAACAGTACTCCCCTTTTGGCACCTGAGATCAGTCTTAAATTTTTTCAAATGCACTTTACTGAAAGTTAATGAAGTCATGCTGTGTCAGTCATGTTCAGACATGAAAGTGATTCAAAGCACAACATTTGCAACTTTCAGTTTAGGTTTCACAGGGCAATAAAACAGTTTGCTAATATAGAACAATTGTTGCCTGATTATCTAAGGAGAAGGAGGATTCCCAAATGGACTCCAATGGCAGACATTAAACTGGCAGCTGGTTAGCATTACCAAAATGAATAATGAAGTACCAGTGACATCTGGATGGGTTCTAGGCAGGCTCTGATGTATCAAGGTAATCTCTCTGTTTTAAAAGGTGATCTTTTCAGTGTCATTGACCTGATGATAAAATGCATCTTCACTTAAGTAGTGTGTTATGAAAACACAGAATTACAGTAACTGCTAAAAAGATTTAAACAGGGAAATTAATCATAAATAAAATTCCCTCTCTTTCCACGTCCAAGATAGGTATTGTCATGATGAGATAATGCAGTAAACATCACAATAAAATGACAGAAAGCCAAGTTTGACCCCTCTAAGTGCTTTGAGCTTATGACACAGATGATAAAATCTTCTATACCCACAGTAACTTTCGGTGTGATGATTTGTCAAGACCATAGAATTGGTTTCAAGTAGCAAATGCATTGCTTTATATTTTATTTCCAGTAACATATACGACATAGTTTTTAATTCAGCTCAGTGACACAGAAAGGAACTTATACAACATGACCTTGCATAAGAATATCTTCCTGTATTTTGCAGTAACAGCTTAAAAATACACTGACACCACATATTTCTGGTCTATTTTTGTCAAACGCAGCAGTACTTTTGGAGCATTATTTTTGAATGCATCTGAAACAACATTTGATGAGTTAAAAAGAAGTAAAAACCAGTTGTGTGGAATAGTTCCAAAACCTTGCGCTATATTATTACAAGCATTACTTGAGTTTTCAAGAAGGGGAATGTACCCGGGTTCTTAAGACCAGCATACCTGGCAGCAAAATATCACTATTCTTTTCTTGCTGATAAAATATAGGACAGTGTAACTACTGCTTAACACTTTGAAATACTGTTTGTGTATGTCTAAGGTCAAAGTTAATCAACTATCTGGAAATCACTCCGAAAAAGTGGATTCCCTAGTTATCACAGAGGCAAAATGACATATTTACTCAAAGTATCTGAGACAAAGTGAATCAGTACCTCACTTTTCATACTGCTATGTCACCCAGGAACACCAGGATGCTCCCCCAAAAACCCATTCCACCATGAAGCCAATAATTGCAATACAAATAAGAAAATTTTCACAGAAATGTGTTTGGGAACAAACAGAAAGGATTGTATTTTCTTTTTAACAATTCTAATTATCAGACTAGTTCAAGCAATTTCAGGCAAGTCCCTGAGGGAACTTAAACATGTCTTAAACTTACTCTAAGTTTCTACCCTGCATGGTCTCCATGCAAAATAAATCATGAATAACCATATGAGAGACCCGCTGTTCAAAATTAGTTTCACACTCTTAATAGGAAAGGACTAAACCAGTGGCTGCATAAGTTTTATAATTCTTCAGAAGGCCTTCATTATACTTTGTTCATCACTTTATAGAAGACAGAGCAAAAAGAGGCAGTGGCAGGCTTTCGTATGTCTTAAGAGTTACTTAGATGGGAAAAGAAATTACCATGTAGATTCTATTGACATTGAAGGCATAAAAACTCTGCTGGTCTAAAGCAACAAGATCATTTAAATCTGCATATTTGCATATAAAATGTCTTTTGTACATGTAAAGGATTTTAAAGTTCCATGAGCTTTTTATATCTTTCATTGTTTATTCTTTAATACCACACACATAACTCAATTAAAAAATAATCGTTATCATAAAGCAGAAATGTTCTCCATTTTGCCAGCACGTCTATCAGATATTTGAGCCAATTTTATAATTTTTTATATGTTCATACATGTACTATAGGCATTAAATGCATACATTTAGTTTGTCACATTTTTCTGATTATTTATCAGTAATTACAGGTTTCATTAATTGTAAGCTTGTTGATCTTTACCTTTTATTGGCTGTTGTTTTGTAGGGGAAGCTCTGCAGTAATATAAACTAACAAGTTAAAAAAACCCTCCATCTCTTAGATTGACAGACATAGCTGTGCTAGTCTTTTTAAACTTAAGACCGGCAAGAAATAAATTCTGTTTTATCCTATTCAGCCAAAACAACAAAGCAAGGGGGGTTTTCCTACAGATTTAGTGTAAAAGTCCCCAGATGACAAACACAAAAGCCTAGATATCAAACAGGATGAAAATGCTGATGTTCAACACCTGCACTGCGTGAGGGCCAAGAAGTAAGCTAAAGCCTTTGCTAACCGACACACCTGCTTGACAGTGCAGTTTTTAACCCTTTCCTCTTCCTTCTTGAATTCCTTAAAATAGGAGAGGAATCTAGTAGAATGATGCAATCAAAAGAGAAAAGAGATGTTAAAGCACAGTTCTAAAATAGAGACTACATTCTGCCTTCCTATCAAAATGTATCAAATTACTATTTTATTTGTATTAAAAGGCTATTTAGCTTGACAGAGTTTTAATAATACTGGAAAGGATTACTTATGGCTACAAAAATCATGGAAAAAAAATTACACGGGCTGTGTGGAACTGTTGCTGTGCCTACCATACTGTTCTTGCCAGCACAGATTGTTATATCTGACCAGGCATATGCTGCTAAAAAAACATGTGTGGTCTAATCTTTCTCCTTCTTTTCAGAGGCCGCAGTGATATGGTTAAAGGCCATCCAGCCAAAGCTGAGCCCAGGTATCTACTAGGTCTGATTTTGCTGTCCATAAGCACTGAGTAATCATGCTGAAATGCAGAGGACTTATGTGTAATGTCACAAACACATGAAGAGGGAACCATGTTGCAGCAGTTCTTACACTCTATCATTCTTCGGTCCTTCAAAAAGAAGAATATTTGACAGTCTTTATTTTTTCATAATTAATGCTAAAAATGAGGGTCACATTATTATCTCCTCAGACACTTTTAACATAATCCACACAGGCTATTGCCATTGTAGAGAAAAGCAGTTTATCTGTGAAAACTTGTGCAACTAGAAGCTAATACATAATTTTAAATTGATGTTGCTTTCTGTTTCATTCACCATTCCATGTAGTTAGCAACTTCTAGTGTCTTCCACTATTGCTTGGAAAGTTCTAAATAAATTCAAACCCCATAACTGTATACTGGAATAACATGAGATATTGCATATGGGAGATAGCTCTGCTTCCTACAACAGAAAGTAGGACCAAGGTGGAAAGGGCGGACTTAATTCAGTACAGCTATAACAGTGCAAACTATGCATTTTCCCCATATCTCAGCTATACCATGGTATGGTCACACCGATGAAGCAGCAGCAGGAGCTGTGATTTTGTTGGAAGGATTAGTAGAAATTGTTCATGTTTAAAAATAAGTGATCCCATCTAATACCAGGAACTCCATTTGGTTTGAATGTGAGGCTTATTTGCATTTTTTTCATTTTTGCCTCCATATGAGAAAAAAAATCTACAGAACTACTCAGCAAGAGCTCTTAAACTTTTATTCATTCATATGACACTTCAGTTAGGTGAAGAGCTGGCTATCATTTAAGGTAACCTCTTTTTCAAGCCTGAACCCCGGAGGGGAATAACTTAAGCAATGAATAGCCTGACGATCAATTGTTATCACTTGATATGGCTCAGCAAGCAAGTCACACAAAGTCCTAAATACAGAGGTTTCTTCATCGAAATTTGACAAAGAAAAGGCTGACTGTTCCAGAAAAGAAGCCATATGAATGAAGAACAGAGGATGATGGGTTTCATTAGGATCTCTAAATAGAGAGTTAAGAGTGTTCAAAACTGAAAGGAAACTGAGGCTTAACATGCATGTGGTTGTTATTACATGATCTAGATTTGTATATTCTTGTGCTAGCTACAATAAAATGGAGGATTTTTAGGCATTTTGCAAAATCATTCTTAGCCAATTTCAACTTTGTACCTCGTCTCCATAAAATCAGAGTGTGCACAATGTTAGGGATCTGGAAAAGGGTCCCCTTAGTCTGTAATACCTAAAGGAGCTATAATACAAGAACTTACTCCTTTGAAAGGGTAGCAGAGCAAAACCATCTACTTATAAGACCTGCCAGTGTGGTGAAGGAACAAAATGTTCAGAATTAAAACTCACTCAAGGCTAACTCCAGAGCAGAGAGTCTGGCACATTGGGATTCAAAGCAGGAATCCTAGTTAGAGTCCCCACAAAAGGGACAAGTTTACTAAGGTGCTAGAAGACAAACTATTATCATGTAAAACATGGGCAAATGTGGGAGCTTAAGAAATCTGGGGAGACTGTTGTTAAGTTGGTGAGTTCACCCCTCCTTTCTTCCTGAGTGTATTCAGCTTATTTGACATAAACTCCTGAAATGTTTTCAACAGTGATAAAGCAAAAAGTGGTTTTCATGCTCCAAGATCTCAGAGGCAAGGACATGCGCAATTTTCATATTTATTACTTGACCAAAGATGCTTCAGGTTTTGGTATGCTTCACAAGAATATTAATTTCTCCCTTGCAAAACAAAATCATGTCCAAAAGTTCAACAATATCTGTGTAGAAACAAAGAAATGACAATTAAAATTTCTTTTGATTTGCCACCTCCTTTAGCCCATCCTTTTAACCTCCATTTGAACTTTTGCAGTACTTAAATTGTAGATTGACGCTTTAAACAGAGCTAGAAAGTGCTGACAGTGTTGGAATAAAGGTTTGAACACACTAATAGGTTTTAGGGTCTGAAACTTTTGATAATCTGGCCCTGCGTGTCATGGGTCTCTCTGAGTGGATTCCACCTGTCCCATAAAGTTATGTACTGAAATGTAACACAGCCCTTTGATCTTCCCTGTGTGAAGATCCTCATGTTCCATAAAATCAACAAGATGCTCTCATTCACTGAAAAGCCAGATCTTGGACTTGGTGATTGGTGAGACTATGCTACTTATTAGTGTATGTGCCTTTTCCCCTTTTGTTTATGTCGAGTTTCTTTTGCAAGATGACCCCAACAACACTGGTGAAAAATCAAAGTCTTTATTATTACAACATAGCCAACTAGCATTTGGCCATGTTAGCATAATATCAACAGAGACTGTAAAATAATTATTAAAATCATTGCACTCTGCAGTAAAAAACACTGTAGTGAATCGATAGACAGATCAACAGTGTTGCTTGTTTGTCCTTAGTAAAGTGTTTTAATATCTATAGGTATTCTTCATGATGGAGTTTGTTACACAAACATGGCAACTAATGGGGTTACTTCGGATTAGCATTGCCATAGTAGGAAGTTGACTGAGAGGAGGGTTTGGTTTTGTTTTTTTTTTCACTTGAGTACATGATTAGAAATAAAACCCAGACTGGAAGCCCACTTGCCACTTGTGTGGTTACAAAAATATCTGTGCTCAAACCTGCAGCTACTGTTGATAGACCTGAAAAGCAGCCCAGAGGCATGGGCTCTCTTCATGCCAAGCACACATCCACAGTAAGTCCATAGCACAGTGTGGAGCAGGCTCATGCACCATCTTTCCTTGCTGAGACACTCGGACCTGCCAGACACCCAGAGCTGCCACCAAGCTACTTGGCAGCTCTGTAAGAACTCCAGAATCACCAGTACAGGGGAAATCCAAACAGGGCTGAATCCCAGCTGGCCGCCAACAGTCCCAGAAAATGAAGCACTATGAGCCCTCAGGGGATCCCCTCATCCTGCCTCAGCATCCACATAGCAGCACTGCTGTCTGAATACATTTATGCAGACAGATGTAGGGCAGGATTTTCCCTTATTGACTTATCAAGTTCATTCAAGAACTACACTGCATATCTGCAAACAGAGCCCAGGTGCTCCTACTCCCTATACCTTCACCCCAAAACTCATTTAGGTCCTTATGTGCACTAGCTGGTGAAAACAATGTCTGGCACTGTAAACACCGTGTTTAAAATTGTCTGACATCCAGAAAAAAAATCTATTATGATAGGTGAAATTAAATTTCATTTATTTTTTATTTCATGTCTTCAGAGAAAGCCTTATTCACTGTATTCATTTAGCTCACAATTTTATTTAAATAACATCTGTAAGATGAGCTTTTTCCAGCCGCTTGCCATAACATGTTAATTATATTATTAGTATAATTCTATTAATTAAGGTCCTATTTGTCTGTTATCATAAATGCTATTGAAGTTGTATGCTGTATTATACCATCTACTACTAAAAACAGATGACAAAATCATTAAATGTTTTCATGTAATTTACAGTTATCTCATTAGATGGCAGTGTAACATTCAAAACAAATATTTTATTCTTCTAGACATATGTATTTCATATTCACCAAGACAAGCAGTTGATTTTATGTTAGGTGATAAATCTAATCTTTTTCTAAAGACAAATTTACTTTTACATTTTGGAATGTTCAGATCTAACATCTGTAAGTGTATCTTAAAATTAAATGTTAAGTGTTGATAACTGAATTAACATATTATTCTTCTTGCCAAAAAGTTATACCTTTTAATAAATAATATATTATTTACTGTCATCTTTAACTCATAGGGTCTAGACAAGGAATTTGTGTTGCAGAAATCAGTGTGTTGAGAGTAATGATTGTTTTCAACAATCCTTATTGATCCTTAGGCCAGATGAGAATCTAGTGAGCTCCAGATAAAAGTTTGGAACTACTTTAACATGTTGTCCCCCATAGAAAGAGCCTTTACAATGTCAAGAATCATTAGAGAATTATTCCTTTTGTATCATAGATACCTATACTGCCCACTTCTTACAATAAAATCTGATTTCTGCTGCTTTGTAGTACAAAGATTTGCTATCTTGCTTTTTAGAAAACCTAATTCTTCTAGAACTGAAAGCATATATGAGGACTTTTTTTTTTTCATTCCTAATTTCTTTATACTCCTTTCCTCCCTTGATATATCTTTTAAGGAGGAAGAAGAAATATTAAAACAGAAAAAAAGAACTGCATTAAGGGAAGCTAAATCTAAGAAAGATTACATAAAAGCAGTTGGTATGACTGGTAGTGAGGTAAGTCAAATATGTTCAAAATATTTAGCTAAGCTGCATATTCTTCTGTATACAATTTTAAGTTTACAAGAATATTGTCTTGAAGTTCAATCACTTAATAGTTATCACACTAATAAAAAGCACAGGACCTCTGTCCTAGACTACAACTTATTTTTTACAGCTTACTCCCAGCATGCTAGGACGCATTCCTTGGACCTTGAAAGCTTCATACATGACAATTCATAGTACTGAAGAAGACCCAAACAGCTTCCCTTGAACACATTGGTTTATTTTGAATTGGTGAAAAAAAAAGTATTATCCTGATATGATGAAAGCCAGTCCTCTGTTATAGTCAACTGAGTAACATTGTTTTGCATGGCAAGATGTTATTAAATATAAAAGCCATTTGCAAAGAGGTGCAGAAGTATATTATTTTTTACCTAGTGACCAGGTAGTTGAAATTACATATGAAATTCAATCAAAAAAAAAAAAACCACATGGAAAAACTATTTAACACAGTAGTAGACTCTGAGCTAGCTACTAAGACTCAGAAAAAAGACCTGAGTGTAAGAACAGATAGTTCTGTGAAAACAGAAATCAGCACAGTCATCAGAGGCAGTCCTGAAAAAACAGCCAAGGAAAATGATAGGGTTTATTTTCCATTAATTCCTTCCTAGAACACAAAACAAAAAAACCCTTCATACTACTGCATAACCATGATATATGTGTATCTTGAATTTAGTAGACAATTCCATCATCAGTGACAAAAAGAACAAAAATAAATTAGAAACTGGCAGTAAGGATGTTCAAATGTATCCATATGAGTCAAATAGAGAGAAAAAGAAATAGAGAGTAAAAGAAATAAAAGAGAGAAAGAAAGAAAGAGGGAATGAAAGAGAGGATAGATTTCCTCACTGAATGGGTAATTACATTGTATAACTCATTGAGACAGGCAGTTAATGTTTACATGAGCTCAGAGAAGTTTAGGCAAGCTTGTAAGAGACAAAGAGCATGCAAACACAACCAGTTGAATACAAAGGCCTTGCCTCTGTTTCAGGAAATCCCTGAGCTGCAAGGAGTTGGAAGATGAAATAATTGTGCTGGGGAAATATCCCTATATGCTTGTTCTGGTCCTATCTTCTGCCCTTCACATCTGGCCACTAGGTAGGACACTGAGATGGACTGACAGACTCTCTGGTCTGACCTGGTACACTGTTCATAGGGAAAACAACTAATAAAAATTATTCATGCTATGTATATGCTTCTATTTGTTCTCAAGTGCCACATGCTCCAGATGACATCTTTTTTTTTGATTTTTTTTGATTTTTTCTGGGAATGAATTCTGCCACTGAAACTTACAAACCCGATTTCGACCTACAAAATGTTGTCAGCATTTTGAGCCATTCCGTCCGTGCAGATCTACACTTTCACTCTTCTAGTGAATCGATAGTGTTTCAGTCTTGCTGGAGGAAAATGATACTAAAGAACTACACTAGTTTTTCTTCAGCGTTTCTTTATCATCAGTTGTTATGGTAGCAGCAGAATATTTACTGGCAAAAAATCATTCCCAGTTAAAAAACTGGGTTTACATCTCTCCCTCCTTACAATATACATGCTGCCAACAAGGTTACTGATGTACTGTTCTTTTGATTGTACTTTTCAAGGTTACAGAACTAGTACTGCAGATGCCTGATAAGAGACAGAACCCTCCTTAATGTTGTCCTGTCCTTCAATGTACGGAGGTCTCAGGCCGTGTGCTAAAGAGGACTGCTTTTGTCTCACAGTATTCCTTGAGGGATTTCTATTTTTCAAACAATGTCTGATGAGACAAGCATTTTAAGAATCTCAGGTTCTTTAAAATTCCACCTATTTTTCTGGAAGGGCATACTATCAAAATACCATGTCCTTTACTGGCATTTACCCTGAAGGCTAGGAAAGCATTTCTGTGAAAGGTGTTCTGAGGGTACAGAATAACAGCAGATGTGTTACAAAGCCCTACTTTAGAGTAGTTGTTATTTTTGCACCCTATCAGAGCTGAATGGGTTTTCCCATCTGTGTGAAATTAACATGTTTTCCTTTTTTTTTTTTTTTTTTTAATTCCCAATGTTGTACACCAGTATAAGCATATCACAGATTTGGCCACAACTTTTTGTCTCTGATAGAAATGTCTCTTTGGTGCTCTGTCTTTGTTTTTACTGTATTTAAGATGGCCTGATTATTTGCCCCCTCCTTTTCTTTTCAAACTTCATTAAGAATATAGGATTCTCTTAATTTAATTTTCTGCATGACTTTTTATCAGCAAGTTACTCAGTTCCAGGAAACTGGAAGGCAGAAAATTGACATTATCATTGGGCCCTTGGGAGCAGGAGGACTACACATGGTGTAATGAGATAAGTCTACTAAAAATAGAAGGAAAGAACACAGGCAAAAGAAGAAAATAGTTATCTTAGCATTGACAATATATGAGAAAAATACTGTTTTCCAAGCTTTTCCTGTTTTTTCTCTTCTACATGGCTAGGAACAGGGGTTTTTTTCCTTGATAGCTTTAACTTAGCAAGCAGAAATGTAACTTCTAAACTGAGGTCTTTAAAAATGAAAACCAGGAGGAGGATGATGATGATGATGATGATTGTTGTTGTTGTTATTGTTATTATTATAGCAAAAAGATATTGTAGATCATGTTTTATGAGTTTGTTAAGATGCATCATAGGTGGCTAGACTTCCCAGTGAAGTTGAAGCACTTGCTAATGGCTCTGTAGTACATGTCCTGTCATGCCTTTATGTTGAAATACCTTCTGGCAAAATTTGTCTTCTCATTAGACACAATCAGATATTAACTCAGATTTGAAATATAACATTCTCACATTCATGTTTACTAATATATTAATGCTTTAAATTTTTAAAATAATTTCTTGGAACATAATATTTTTATTAAATACTAGAAAAGCATTAAAGTGTTACAGAGCCATCAAAGAGATTTAGGAAATTTTAAGTGTAAATTGTAGACATGAAAAACTACATAGGTGAATATGAGCAGGTAACTCTAATAGTGTGTTTTGTCTGTGAGTGAATGTGTCAGACTAGGACAGAATAGATAATCCAAAACCTTTAGATTTTTGTATCATCAGTCACTGGTGACAAAAAAAATGTTACTATAAAATTAAAGTTTGATCAGCATTCCCTATCAAATAAATTCATGCTCCCCACACAGTTTTTAAAAGTGAGAAAAACACCACTATATTTGCCAGTAATTACCCTTGTTTGACTACTTAGCTGGCAAATAAAATACAAAATGCTTAGGGCTATGAAAACCTGTACCACAAGAAGCCTCAGGTGCCGTAGTTCAGAGAAAATGGAAAGTGGTGTGTAATTCTGCTGAATGTATTTAAAAGAAAAAAGTTCATCTGCCTTTCAAGGAGAGACAGCCAATGAGATGTGTGTCAGACCAGACAGTTTCTGATCCTGCTTCCCAGCTATATAACCAAGGGCTAAATGCGAGCAGAGCAGTTTGATCTCAGGCTGCTGCTGCCTCCCCTCCCTGCACCCACACCTTTGCTGCTACTCACATCCCTCAGTGCACTGCTTGTACTCAGGTGCTCATCTCCGCTTCCCAGCCTTGCTCCTTCATCAGTCTCAGCTGCATCTCTCCGCACAGAAACACACGGGTCTTAGTGCTGCAGGCTAAGGTAGCCATGCTTGCTGAGGGATTTGGCATGTCTCAGGAGGCAAGGCAATGCTTTCCTTGGGAGCAGTAAGAGATACCTCTTCATAAAAGCAGGGGCAGCTGTTCAAAATCCGGAGTTGCCTCTGACAGTAAATACTAAACAATGCAGGCGTCTGTGTAGTAGCCTTCATCAGAAAAGTCCAGCTCTCTCCAATGAAACAGGAGATACTGGTTGATCAAGGGGTTCAGTCTATAGTTTCTAAAAATGTGAGGGTAATTAGGAAGACAATTTCCTCATGAACCTGAATGTGCCTTGTGAAGGGAAAATAGGAGTCTATGTATATAAAAGAAGAATTGATGACTGACAGATCAACTTCTGGCAGGAATCAACTGCATGGAGAGCACAGTTTGTGCAAATAGTCAGGGATGTGGGACTGGGAATTGTTCATACTATGTTAATCCCATTCTCTCATTTTCAGTGCTTCGGACCACTGTCTAATTCTGCCTTAGCAAAAGAGAAGCAGAAATGTTAGCCAATTATGATTTGATTAGCTGAGTAATCCCATATATTTCCAACAGATTTAAAAGACATTAATTTCCTGCTAAACTGTATATATCTACTTTCTGGTAGCATGAAAAATAAATGTTATACCTCATAAGTCAGTAGCAAAATGCATTAATTTTAGTATCATTACACAGTTGTGAATTTTATATAGAAAAGCAGGACACCAGCCAACTTCCTTCTTTTTTTTTTTTAGCTATGTGAAAGAAAACCTGAACAAAATAATGAAGTTCAAATGAACCCAAAGATCAAAAATATGTATCTTTTGATTATTTTTCCTTCACTATCAGATCTCTTCTGCTGATTTGAATAGGTTACCTAGGAGAAACAATGTATAAAAGTCTGTCTTCAGATCTCTGATAGGAAATCCCCACTGCAGCAATAAATATTATATCCATGGCAGGCAATTGGCAAGCTACCTTGATCATGATAGTCCCTGGCTGACAATCACACAAAAGCGAGACCAGAAAGTATATCTTAAGTGTTTCAGCACTTGGATTTTCCTAACTACTTCTTTCAAGTTCTTTATGAACAACTTGTATATAGATCAAAACATGCTAATTTCATCATTGCTGGCCAGTATCATAAAAGAATCATATGAAAACATATGGGCACACTCACCAACCTTTTAAGCAACCAAATCTTTCATAGAACTATTGAAGTTTCTTCATGAGATAAAAGAGTTTTGCTGTTTTGAAACAATAGCACCTCTTTTTTTAATATGAAAACATATGAGAGTGCTATGTGTCATTCATCATCTGTCACCTTTCATTTAAAACACTGTCAAGGGTCTGCCTAAATATGTAAAGGTAGCAAGGTCTAGTACACTGCACAGCCAAGACAGATTTGGGTTTTGACCCTGAACACGCTGCCTAATTTCCCAAAGCAACATGAACAAAACATTAAAAAAACATATGCAATACCCAGCTGTGAAATGTACCTTATTTTTGCTCTCTCACAACAGTCTTTGAAGGACCATTGATGACCTGTAACTAATCTGTTCTCAGAGATGCTCAGGGATAGGAAATGCACCCTAAATAGTGACCTAAAGAAGGTGAGAGGAGGTAAAAGCATGAAGAAAATACAGAATCACTGTATGAAAAATTGTCAACAAAGCAAATAGAATGGCTTAAAACAAACTCGTCTAATAACCTAGGATCAGACGAATCGAGGTTTTCAACACGTATATGCCATGAAGAAGAGCTACAGAAACATCTACATATTCCTTATTGCAGTTGTTTGCCAGGCACCATCATCAGAATGGAGAACACTTTACATGGTTAAGATTAGCAGACACATTCCTAGATAAAAGAATTTACCTCCTCATTATGGTAAACCTGAGCAGTTAACTGAGGTTATAAGCCACAAAACCACAACCACTACACAAATGCAGGTATCTTGGACCCAATTTTTAGTAATAAATCAAATGCAATGTGATACTTGCAATGGTACTTGAATTTAGCCATGAGACATTCCTAGTCACAAGACAATTTCATACTGCACCTTACGGTGCTCAGCAATCACAAAGCACAAAACTCACCTCGGGGGACATTATGATTTTGAAATAGCTATCTATGGCACCATGACCTAAAAGAGAAAGCGTGACTGACAAAGTACTGTGCCACACAGGGTTTAGGGTTTAGTGTTCAGCAGTTTCTAGTTTATATATAAAGATAATAGCACAGAATTGAGAGCATTTGCTGACCATTTGGTGACTGTTAAGTACTGGATTCCTACTCACTAAGGATTATTTGGGCAAAGCAATCTTCTTGCAGCAAAAACCTACTGTCTGTTTTTTCGAAGAGGAATAAGGCTGTAGCAGGAGTATGCAACTCTTTTGGATTGGCTGGAAAAAGATCAATAAGAAAAAAGCAGGTATCCAGATCCCTATACTAAATCATAGAGGGTAGCTAAAATGTCTTTTGGTAAAAAAAAAAAAAAAAAAAAAAAAAAGAGAGAGAGAGAGAAGCCTCTGATCTATCTGTTAACAACTATAGTTCTGAAAGTTTGACTGGAGGGCCAGCAACACAGCACAGCTTTGTAGAACCATGACAAGGGATTTCCTGAACAGGAAAAGCTACCATCTGACATTTTAAAAATCAAAACCCACTCTAAATCATATCTGGAATACAGTAGACTACAAGCATGCATCCATATTTTCATGTTAAAAGTTACCAAGGATATAGACCATTTTAATAGGCCCATTCTGCAGCAGGTTAAGTTTATGGACAATCTTACACAGTTATATGCATTATAAGACTTTTCTGCATTTGTTTAGCTTAATGATTAATTAGAGATATTGTTCCCTTATAAGTGGTGAAACTGAGATATAAATACTTTAATAGATAGTCCCTAGGTTGAACAGATAGAGGAAAAGGAAGAACAAAGAGCAGAATGCAGTTCTGACTTTTCATACTGTCATTGGATTATGCTACTTTTCAGAAAGAGTAAGTGGACAAAGTGGTGCTAAATGTAAGAGGTGAAGACACAATCTTTGTCCATCTGAAAAGAAAAATAGTTTCTGGATGGAGTTCAAAACCTGATAAACCTCCTGATTAGTAGGCTCTCTAGTAAGTGAAAACCATCTTGGAGTTTGCAAAATGTCCTGAGAATATTCCCCTTCCTATCATTTCACCTCCATCATGTTCATGCCAAGCTCGAGCCAGCTGGCTTCCATTCATACCTCTACTAGAAGAAAAGGAAATTACATTTTCTTGCTCCAGCAAAATAGGAGACAGAATTAGCTTTAGCAGGATGTTGGTGACTTGGAAGCTAATATTACTTCATGTTCCTACCCAGAAGCTTCAGCACAACAGGGGTCAACTGCTAAAAACTTAAGTCTAAGCATAGTTGCCTATCAGCACCTTCTGGTATCTCAGCCACGTACAGATGAAACCACTCTAAGGCAAATCTATCCACCTTGAGACCTGTGTTCATGTCTATGGCACCTTATAGCCACCGTAATTAGAGATGGGTGGAGGATCTTGCATGAATAATAAAGAGGCAAACATGTTCCCTGAAGCAGTCAACCACTGAGACTGTTATTGCCAGGAACAAAGGAAACACTTGTAACTAATTTGAAAACCATCTTTCAGAAATATATGGTGGTGTAGATATGTATATATAAAAGATGACATTTGGGAGACAAATGTGACTTAACTTGGGCTCTATTCATCAATAAAGTAACACACATAACTTGAAGATATTCATGAAAATAATTATGTGGTTTGTTATACTTTAAGTGTGAATAAAGCATGATTCAATTTTTCTATAATTAGACAAAATATTTAAACCAGAACTGCACCACATAAATATTTTTATTAAGCTCACTTTCAAAAGAATGCCTTTCTAACACCCTTATTCCTTTTCCAATGAATTGCGTTTACTAGAGATTTGCTACAATAAGAGAACAATACCAATAATATTTTGGGTATGTTTGAAATATAGAGAGCCACAGTCACCACTGCTTTAAATCAGTATTTTCTCTTTTTCCTGAACTTCCAGAATGGTTCTAGTGTCCGATCATGTTGCAGATGAAATAGTTGTTTTGGCAAGCTGCCAAACAATTTCAGTTTGAAACTGAATATCTCTCTAACTGGCAATAGAAGTAACTGTTTGACCTCTTCCCTGTTTGCTTGTTTGGTTTTTTTCTTCCTATTTGCACACAACTTATTCCTAAAGATGTCACAGCTAAGTATGTTCCACCTGAGAAGCTTTTACACCTTTCTGGTTTTCTGACCATGAATCTCTGACTGTTAAGAACCCATGCAGCATCGTCAAAAGCGCTGCAAAACTTTGTATCAAAATCTTAGTTAAAACTAATGCCATAAACCAAACTTTCCTGATTAACATTTTGATAGTATATAACAACTTCAGCATGTTCTCTTTCCCTCTCTAGCAATATTTTTATTGTCCTGTACTGAGACAAGCACGTGTACACCCAGATGTACACCGACACCACGTACAGTAACAGCAAGGATTTCACCACAACAGATGAATATACTAATGCAAAGGAAATTGTTTTAAGAGAAATGTCTGATAATGCGTGTGTTGATGCAGACATCCAGGAAGTGTAGAATTCCACCATCACGCTCTTCAGTGTTGTGAAATGTTTACTTCACTTTTCTGCCTCATAAAAGGAAATGACCCAGAGGACAGTTGACTTCAGGTCCTGATACTACTCGGGCTTCTATATGTCTATCTTATTCTTTCTCTCTTCCCCATGCAATGCAGATGGAGTACTGCCTGATTTCATGCAGCCATTGTTACATTCATAGAACTTGAGTTTTCAAACAGTTGCACTACTAAAAAACCCCAACAAATAATTGCAGAGAATTTAACAGCAGTGGAGTCATTAGTTTTTCTCACATGAAAAGCAAAAGGAACAAGCACAGAGAAGATTTACAAAAGGCCTCCTTACTGATAGCATCTCAATGCAATATGGAGCAAGATGAGCAAATCTTAAGCATCTTACCACAGTGTTCTCAGTATTCATGACACAGGCTTGGTCCAGTACACTAAAGCAATAGTGAAGGTGCATTTATGATGTATAAAACTGCCTTACCTCTATTTAGTTCTTTGCTCCACGGAAGGAGTAAGGCAAACCTAATGGTTTGCAGTGGTATAACTAGAGCGATGGTATGGTTGTACTAGTATATATATACATAAACAAAAACCCAAACAAACGGAAAAATCACACCTGTACTTCATATAGCTGCTCATAAAGACCTATGTTTAAGTAAAACTTCACAAAGTTACTGAAGAAAGATTAGATGGCTATGAAAAAAAAAAAAAAAAAAGTTAACAAAGCACATCAAGAAATGGAAGTAGCTGGAAATGAAAGCTATTATGAAAATGTACTTGTTAAATGACTCTCACATGTCAGAAAGTAAATTCTGCACAACCCTGGAGTGCTACCAAAGTGCATGGCCGTACCAATGATTTGAACTTTCAGATGGAATCAGTGAAGCTGGCTGTCACAGCTGAGCATGAAAGATAACATCAATAAGCTTATGACAGAAAACAGGAAGATACAGATGGGACCAAACTACTCCATACAAACACAAATGGTTCAGACCAGTGAAAGGACTGTGTGCCTTTTAGACTAGCTGTCCACTCTTTCTGATTATATCAACTCGTCTAATAAAAAATCCCATTTCCAGAGGCAATTGGGTTGTCCTATACCCTGTAACTACTACAGCTGGAAGACTTTCACAGAAGACTGTTAAAAATTCTACCTTCTGCATTCTGACCAAGAGCACAAAGATTAATAAAAGTAATAATTTCACTTCAACTATGCTCAGAAGTCAAGGTTACTCCTGGATTTCAGAAAATCTCCTGTATAGCTAGTATATTATTTCTGCCACAACTTGGAAAAGAGAGCAGCAGAAAACAAAATCTGTGAAGAAATACAGAACTGGCACGGAGCACTCAATTTCCAGCCAGCTCTGAGACCAAAGGGCCAAGTTTTAGAGCTACCAGGAGAATCAGTGGGAAGTGGAAAGTGAAGCTGCACCTGCTATACACGCTGCATAACTACGTTGAATGGTTCTCCTTCCCTGGAAAAGAGGAAAGGCAGAAACAGGGCAGCCAGTCACGCAGGGATTTATTTCAAGATGTGACATTTCCTCCACGTTCAGAGATTTCCTCTGAACTTTGAACAACGTTGCCTCCTTCAGATCACTCTCTTCATATCAGAGCAGCCCATAGCTTTCAGACTGATAGGGTTATGCAAAACGTAATGAGTGGTAAACCAGATCATTAATTCTCCTGGTTAAACAGAACCAACTTCTCCCTCTCTATCCAGTTAGGCTTTCTGAAGTGGGAGGAAAATCCACACACAGAAAAAAAAAAAAAAAAAAGAGCAACTACTGACAACTACAGATATCAGTCTAATGACATATGAAAATAGCTCTTCTGAGGTGTTGCTTTTGCATCCACCATTTTCGAACTAGAAAAACATTAACTGCCTCTGAAGATCATGATGGACAAAATGTAAGAGAGAACAAATAAATGCTGCAAACAAAATGAAATGAGGAAATGCAGTATCTTTCTTCAATGGCAGTACAGCAGAACTTAAAAAAAAAAAAAAAAAAAAAAAAAGAGGCTGTGACAGCTTTTCAATGCTCTGGAGGTTTTGTACAGTCATTCATCACCACCATACCTGCTCCATTACATTTTGTACACGGATTATTGGCATATATCTAAAAGGGGAGTGGGGCAAGAAAACTACAAGCACACATCACTCTTCTTCATCTTCATGTCGGCTCGGTGTCTGGATCCAGAAGTTTCAGCTGATTATTCACCACCTAAAGCTATCCTGTTACTGTTCTGAACTGTACTGTATCTGTGAAAAAAATGCACAACAATAATAAGGATGATTACAGCCCTTGACATCTTCAAAGTACTTCTGAGGTAGTTGGATTAACAGTAAACAGCTAAAAGAGATAACTCCTTTATTAGTATAATTTAAACACTGAGCATGTTTGCCAGACCTGCATGAGAACTATGTCCTGAGCAGCAGTCGCTGTTTTTTTACGCAACTTACACAGAATAAACTAATTTTTCACATGCAGAGGAGAAATTTTTCTATATAAAGCTTGCTCTTTTTTTTTGTCAGTTATTGATTTATTACTAGTAGGACTCAGTATCACCCATAAAATCATTACTTTATGGTAAATTGAAGTGCATTACACCATTATTTTACTGAACTGTATTCAGTGCACTGTAGATCTTCCACTGCCTGTTTTTCAGAAAATTTTAATGAAGCCTTTAACCTCGAGAAGTTACATATTTCCAGCTACAAAGTGCAGAAACACCTTTTTGTGTATCTGCATTCAATTTCTATTTGGCAGAAAGTAAAATGATTTTATCCGTAATCCATCGGTAAACTATGCTCATCCACTTGTCATTATAGATTGGAAGAAGTTCTGGTACAGCGATGGCTCTAACAAGTGTTATAACTACTGGAAAATGCTTTTCATTAATACCTTGATTTGACATAAATGATGCACGTGCAGTACTTGCACCGTATATGCTTTCACAAAACTGAACTCAAATGAGCTATCTTGAGCTGGAGCCCACTGGGAGCTTTGGCACCTGAAATGTGAGACCACCTCTGGTACAGTATGAGTATTGCTGCCCTCTCCTGGACTGCCTTTCCTGCACTCCTTTTCCTGGACTGACCTTTCTTCTTTCCCATGGAGGTGGCAATCATCTGACAGCAAGCTTCAGCAGGTTTAGGTATAGGTCATATAGGGTCTGTCAGTAACCCTTACTATTCTTACAGAGGGTGGAGACTTCCACCTTTGTTAATATGCAGATGAGTTTGTGCTTTGGAACTGGCAGTCCTGAATTAAATTAGTGTAAATGAGTGCAATCTACCCGTTGTATAGCTGTAACTAGCATGCAGACATAGCTCATCTTTGTTCTGACAGTTTTCACACAAAAACTTATGCCGAGATTATTCCCTAAAGGAGGAATTTTAAGATAAGAGTACTCAGACTCCTCTGCACTCAGTGGAGAAACAACCTACTCCCAGAAGATTTTCATTCAGTGCTATCAGAAGCTTCTTACTCTAATACTGTTTCCCCTTAAACGTGTTGAATATAATTAAAATATCTTATATAGTGATGACAATCCTACATGAAAATTTTAAGTAATACAGAGAATAGTTATTTCTATGTTAGCAAAGACAGTAGGCACCATTTGGCAAAAAAACATCAAGCATGTTGCAATTTGAATCGAGATTCCAAGAACTAATAGTTCTTCTTCTTTCAAGGTAAGTGCAATACGCTCTTCGTAACTGCAATAAAACCAAAATTGTTGCAGGTTTGAAACATTACCCATAGTGTGCTAAGAGACTCTCAATTTAAAAATGACAGAAAACCAAATATAGTGAAATAATTTTTAATTCCCTTTTTAAATGTGCATTTGAATTCAATACAGATCTGTAAGGCACTCTCATAGGTAAAAAAAAAATAATTAAACATTCTTTCTGAAATAAAGATAGTCATAAGGCAATGGTATGTGCATAAAATATAACCTTATCTGTAACTGATAAACAATGAAATATGAATGTTCAGGTTTTGGATGCGTTGCAATGTAATGCCATTTCTGTATCATGACACTACTCAGAGTAAATATTGGCACTGTAAATGATTTCTCATTGGGGTTAGGGGCTTGTATTCTCTTCATATCCCAGTAAAAAATAAACTCTTTAATAAATAAATATATAAAATAAATATATGCTATCTGGAGATGTATAAATAGGTCCATCCTGAAGAAAAGTTCCAGCTCTGACTATGATGCATCGGCATCTGAAGTCCATCACTAAACTGGAGTCACTAAAACTTCATATACAGTTCTCAGGATTTATTACTATTTTACAGTCCCTTTCTTTCTGTTTCTTCCAGCTCCTGTCTCATCCACATGATGCAGGTAGTTCTTTGCTAATTTACGGACCATAGGTAATCCAGACAAAATTCCCAGGAGTCTGTTATTTTTAAAGAAGTCACACTCTAACTTCTCTCTGGTTACTGGCTACCAAACAGTTCAGCAAGTTTGAAGGAGGCCGGTCCGTTCTCAGCTTTAAGGCTTCCTCTCCTAAACCCAGAGGTTAGAAAACAGAGGCTTGCCTATCAAAGTAGCTTCTTCCAACGCAGCATCCTAGACCTCTGCAGGTTCCTCACGCTAGTACTGCCATGAATGCAGGGCAGCAGCTCCAGTATGGGTTTTTTCCAGAGTTGCCTCCTTCCTCAGCTGTATCCAAGCACGTCTTTGTACAGTTCTGGAACTCTTTCGGGATCCACGGGCCGGGGCAAGAAATGTGTGAATTTCTGGTGTCTTTTGGACCTTGCCCCATCTCTGGGAGTACCATCTTTGTTAAGCGCTACAAAATATCGCCGCCCTGAGTCTCCATGTTTGTACACATTGGACGAGTAAGTGTTGTACCAGTTTTCTTCAAACTGTTCCCTGAAGATGCATTCCGAAGTTAGTTTCTCCTGCAGAAAGAAACGGTGAAGAAAAGTAAGTCAAGCTGTCGCTAGATATCTGAACACACACAAAAAGATATGATAAAAATAAACAAAATGTTTTAGGCTTTGTGCGACCTTACTGTTCATTTAACCATCAACAAATCAAACCCAAGAAGAGTATGTAGACCTGATATTGAGTTTGGAAGCCTGCTTTAATCTTTATTCTTTTGAAAACTGGACCTATATGTATACAATTTTGGATGTAAACACAAATTAGACAGCTCTCTCTCTAAGAAGGCGTTATTTATGATTTAACTAAAATTCACCTGACCTACAGGAACTATATCATGTAGAGCTCTGTCTTCAGCAATCTACCATTCTAGAAATGAGATTTGGTGGAGGGACTCAGGTGCATTGTAACAGATCAGGAAGGTACTCCCGTGTGTTCTTTGTGGTGTGCATCACTTCTCACATTTTAAACAGGACTAACAATGGCAAAAAATAACTGGAGAAACAGAATATTTTATCTCAAGTTGCTTTAAGACTTGAAAGAAGAGGAGTCTAAGGCTGTTATCACCCTAATAGTACTGGAAAAATCAAAGATTACATTTTTATGGTCATATGCTCAAGTTATTCAGCGGATGCAAATCAACGGTAATGAGTACAGGCTTCTTTTCATTCTTAAATGCAAATATTCCAGTCAAGATCTACTGATACTGTCAGTACTCTTGCACCATTCAGATTTTTCATGTAACAGTGGTACGTAACTGTGACATATGGTATTAATCCTTTTTTCCCAGCATTTGAAAGAATTCTTTTATGTTAAAAAGCTGATACCTGGAAGTACCATCTGCTGATTTTTAAAGGAGCATTAGGCTATACATAAAGTAAGTCAGGTTACTATATTAATTGTTGCTTATTTGTTCCATAACTATCCTTTTAACTTTTTCCAGTTGCATTCAATGCTTTTGAAGATAGAGTATGGACTATGATACATTTGCGGTGCTGATGAAAAGAAAATTAGATATCAGGCAACTTAAATGCTGTTTGAATAGCTGGTTTAATTCAGCTAAATTTATGATAATTTAAGAGGAATATTTCTTTCTGGTTCTCTTCATCTAGGACAGGGAAACTTTTCCCATCGAATCTTTAGTATCCAAGGCTATACCGTATAGATTAAAAATATATTATACATTTCAACAGGAAAAGATGCTAGTGTTTTTAAAGCTAAGATGACCTCAGCTAGCTACTTGAGGGGTTTTCATAGTGCTAAGAAGTGAATCAAAACCTCAGCATGTATGAGCTGGCATGAAAGTGGTACTTACAGAGCCATAGAGTTCTCCCTTCTCATTCATTCCAAGGTAAAGGCCACTGTCCACGCCTCTAATACTGACCAGTCCCACTGCCACACTGATGAATTCAAGAATACCTGGGGAAAAAAAAAAAAAAAAAAAAAAAAATTCTTTAATTTAACTTGTAAGCATACAATACGTAGGATACAAAATGTAGTTGAACACAAGTAGAAAATGTACATATTATAATAAATGTGGCCTACTTTCTCTGAAATTACAAATACTATATGGAAACGTATACCACATTCACAGGAATGTGCAGCCTGACAAGCCTCATCTAGAAACAAGAATCCTAAACCATTTAAGAAACTTTTTTTTTTTTTAATGATGAATATGAAAGGATTTTATTCAGGACTGAGGCTAAAGCCTTCAGTACTATGCAGTTATAAAGATTATACACTATTTGCTAAACTGCCTACTCAAACACTGGAAGATAGGTCTGAATTACCTGAAAATATACTTTACTTTAGCATTATCTTAAAAAAACACAACCATTATTAGATCATTTGAATGGAAATCAAAGTACAGATGGGAATTTTATATAACAGAATCTACCCACAGGAAAATAAAAAGCATTTGCCAGACATCTTATCTAGCATATGGGCCCACACCTCTTGACACAACTTGCTGACTTCAGTGCAGGCTTTTTATGTGCATGAAATATGCTGCTTATTTGCTAATGTTTGGATTATAGCATTATTTATATTACATTTGCCCAAAATGTAATATGTATTAATAATATAAAGTATTCGGGAGTTGAGGCACTATTTGAAGCCTGAATTTGGCAAGGGCATGCCAACACATTTAACCAATTGATATGCAGAGATTACAGTACATACAAAACATGAAAGAAAGGGAATGTGTGAACTGGCTTTTTGGAAGTTGTTAACAATGTAAACAGAGCCTCAAAAAGAAGTCGTTCTAGAGTCATACCTAAGATTTTGCTGTGCAGCAACAAAGCCACAAAACATTTTTTTAAAATCTCAATCTAAGATAAGCGGTTTTAAATAGTGCATTTGATTCTGATAATGACTTTTTGCCCATTTGCTGTATTTACGATTACTCTTTTTCATTCAGGACCATTTTTCACTCTCAGACAGATGGACTGTCTGGACTATACAATAATTTAAATTGTTTTGAATTTTAATTGAGCTTTGGCAGGTTTCTTATTTCTATTACCAAGCAGCAAAGAAAATAAATCCTTTACAAATAGTAGGCATTAAAAACTCTACTGCATGTAAATCATCCTAGTTTTCCAATTCCTAAAGCACAAAGTCCCATAGAAAGTGGTAGAGGTATTTTGTCTTTCTGGTATCATTTTCAAAGCCACCCTTTTTCAAAGCTATAATAAGCAGGTGATTCAACCCACAAAGCAACCACATCAGACAAACCTGCCGAGAATGGTGGTAGAATAAAGGAAGAACATTTCTAAAAAGCCCAGTAAATGTTTGATCTGGGGCTAACTTTTTTTTTCTTTTAAAGCAAAGATTTATTTCATGTTTACATGCTGTAGGAAATCTTCCTTCTGAGAAGGACTGTCTGTTTGACTACTGCTCTTTTCCTTCTGAAAACATCCATGTGTTATAAAAGCAATTAAGAGCCATTCCAGCAGATTGTTTTGACTATGGGGAGGATGATAGGAAACTCTTTAATCGCCTTTTTACGGCTGCTACTTCAATACACACAGAAACATGCAGTTGACACCGGCAGGTTTGTTCAGATGTCCAGTTCCTACACCTACTATTTAGGATTTACTCTTGTATCACGGGAAACGTTTACATTTTGGGGTTGTCTCCACCTGCTTTTGGCTTATTGACAGAGCAAGTTGTTTGGGAAGCATTTTAGGTATTTTAGCAGAGAGGCATTTTAGGTCCCTCTGCTTCAACTTCCTGCAAAACAAAGCGGTCCAACACAGACCCCGGGGTCTGTAACATTCTACGAAGACGCAAGAAGCTCCGATAGAGACAGGGAGGCCAGAAAGGATGGGTCCGACTTTTGGCCTTCCCCACTCAGCCCGCAGGCGTGTGCTTGTGCTTCCAGACCCTCAGCGCAGGCTGAGTGGAGCGGGACACACACGCTCACCCACGCACACAACCCCCCGGACTGGCGTGGGGTGCGCGGCACCCCCCGCCCCGTCCCGCTTTTAACGCCGAAGGGCAAAGTCAGTAGTGAGCTCATCCACCTGCCCCGGCCCCACGGGCATCACGCCTCCCTCCTTCCCTCCCCACAGCACGACCGCCCCACGCCCAGGTACGCGAGACACGCCAACGCGCCCACGCGTGGGAGGGGGGAAGGGGGGGGGGGGAGGCACACGCGGGGCCGCCTACCGAAGAGGCTGTGGTCCTGGCGGGTGCCGCGCACGCTGCCGTCGGGCAGGATCTGCAGGTGGAAGCCGGTGCGGCAGTAGAGCTGCCGCCGCCGCAGGATGCCCTGCAAGTGCGCCAGGTCCGCCGCCGCCGCCGCCGCCGCCGCCGCCCCTCCGCCGCCGCGGGCCGCCCGCTCCGCCGCCGCCGCCGCCGCCGCCCGCCCGTCCCCCAGCAGCGCCGGGCGCTCCCCGGCGGGCGGCAGAAGGAAATGGGCGCCCACCGGCTGCCCCAGGCCGTCCAGGCCGCCCAGGAAGCCGCCCCCCACCTCGGCCAGCGGAGCCATGGGGGAGCGGGGCGAGCGGGCTAAAGGCGCGGCGGCGGAGAGCGGCTGCCGGCCTCTCCCCGCGGGCATGTGGGGGTGCGCGGCGGGGCCCCGAGCATGGGGAGCCGGCAGCGCCGAGCCGTGCCGGGGAGAGCCAGGCGGCGCGGTGGTGTTTATACGCCCCGCGTGTGTATATATATATACGCCGGTCCCCCTGACATATGCTAATGAAGCCCTCCGCGGGGAGGCTGCGTTTGAAATTGTAAACCGGCTCACACACACCCCCACCCCCCCCCCGCCCCGCTCTCCTCGCACCTTCCTCTGATCTGCGCTGACGGCGGGGAGGGAGCTCTGGCGCGCCTCCCGCGCCCCGCCACGCACCCACGGACGCGGGGGGAGGATTGAGGAGGCGGGGGGGGGGGGGGTGGCGGGGGTAGCCCCGGAGCGGGGCGGGCAGCGGGGCAGCGGGGGGGCGGCGGGGCCCCGGCCCCGGCCCCGGCCCGGGCGGGAGCTGCCGGAGCGTTACGTGGACAGGTGCAAGGAGAGGCAGGAGGGAAGAAGGAGAAAGGGCGTTACCTGAGGGTTAGACCTGCCCAGACACACATGAAAGGGAAAAAACAAAGATCTGACAGTTTTACTCCCTGTTTCTAAAACGCTAATAAAATGTACATGCATTACCCTTTCCTTTTATCGCTTCAGCTACAAGGAGGGGAATTTCTAAAGAAATTGGCATAGTCAGGGAGGTGTTTTCCCCTCTGCAAATTCTCCCTCGCATTTAATTTATCATTAACGTGACACGAAACTGATCTATAGCGTTTGGATATCGGCACAACGTCTTGAAGACACAAATGGGCAGGCCCGTGGTTTGGGATAAACATCTCCAAAAACCTGCAGAGGTGAAGAAAGGAGGATTGAGAGATGGGTCGCCTCGTCCATCTTCTTTGGGGTTTTGCACTGGGCCCGTAACCAAAGTCTGTGAGCATCACAGATTAGCAACGATACCATCTAGTGAAAGATCTCTCTTGTCTTTTGACGGTGTTTCTAATCAATTTAAGACTTTTCTGTCCTCTTCTCGACAAGGATATGTATTTTTTTCATCCCCAAAGTAGAACGGTTCATGCATGCAAATGTAGTGGTGGAACAAGTGTTCATTATTAGCAATGGCAAACCAATGATGTATTAAAGCTAAGAGCTTGGCTTTTGCATTCTTTGCTGCTTTTTCTGTCGTGTCTAATGAATTTTAGGGCTCAAACTATATGACCCATCTTAGCGTTCAAGATACACAGTGCAGCTCCTTGCCAATGTTAAAACACAGTATTAGAGTATAAAACGCAAAGATCTTTCATAGTCAGTTCTTTCAAAAGTTTGAGAGAATTGCTTGGCGGTTTAAGGTTTCATTTAAACAAAAAAGTTGCAGAGAATCATGAAAGATTAGTTCCCCTGTCTTGCTCCACGGTCTTTTCAGTCACAGTCTAAATCTGAGAGATCAAATGGATTTGACTGCTTAGCTTTATTTGGTATGGAGAGTATAGGGCTAATTAATTGGCAGGTGCTTTAAAGCAGGTAATGCTACACCTTTTCATCATTGCAGTCCTAAGTACTGCCCCTGTATGCACCTGAATTATAAAAAGGCTGCTTTAAAGCAAGTGATTTACTGTGGAGGGATTTAAAACTGAAAAAACTAACGCTAAATACAATGATCAGATAAATCACCTCAGACGAGAGCACAGGCGGACCTGCTCTGAAGGCAGTTACAGATAGATGTTATATTATTTTACCTTTCAGATAACAGGAGCCTGTCATGTGGTGGGACCCAAAAATCCACAATAATTGAGATTTCAAAGCACATCTGTGTAAACATTATCACATCAGTGTAAAACATCAACCAATGAGCTTTCTCTTTGAACCAAATCTACTTAATTGCAGTGCTAAATCAAAGAAATAGATCAAAGTTGAATAATCTATATGGCACCTATTTCTCAACTAGCCTGTACACTGATTACTCAAATATACCTAAAACGTTTGAAACACGCATCAAGTACTTTTATTGACATGACTGGCAGGTCAAGATCAAACTGTTCATCACAGCTGCTAAATTGCAGGCCAGGCACTAGGATGGTACAGCTAAACGGAGGAGGTATATTATTCCAAGCCTAAAGATGCTCCAGGACAGATAATGTTGCCGGGTCCAAGCAGTGCTCTCCAAGTCCTACAAACACGAGAGGGCTCTTCTGGTCAGATGGCACCACTGTCCCCAGTACAGAAGGGATTTTTAAAAAAAAAAAAAAAAAAAAATCCTCAGCCATCACACACTGGAAGCCCCTTATGGCTAAATCTTTCCTGTTATATAATGGAAACATTTAGAGTAGAGTGGAATATGTAACGTCGATCTTTTCCGAGTGGAGTCTTTAATGTCTGGGCACTAAACCGGTTATGCTGTTCTATAAAGTACCAGAAAAGAAACAAAAAGATAAGAATTTTTTGGTGTTTGCACTAGTCACATGACAGGAAAAGATAACGCTGAAGATTTTTTTTTGCACCTTCTGAGACTATACCATGGGAAGTTAAATAATTTTGAAGAGCGTTTTTACAAGAGTACATAATTCAACTTAAAGTATACAGTACAATCTAATCGACTCTACATATACTTCCTAGAGACTGCACTTTCAGTGTCGTTGAACAAATAAATACGTGGTCGAGTTTTTATTTCCATAGCAAGTAGTTAGTGCTTCTATAGACAATATAATTTCTGTTTATTTCCTAAGAATAGCATAGTGCTTTAGGCAAAACCCAGTGGCTACAAAGGGAGTGGAGAAAGCAATGGACTGAAATCTTTGATAGATAGTCTATATACATATATATACATATATATGTATGTATATATAGAGAGCGATAGATCTATATATCTATCAGGTTGGTTAAAAAAAAGCTGTTAGCTGTAAAACTTTATGTCCTGAAATTTATGCACCTTTATTAATTTTAGAACTCCCGTACAACAGTGCTGTGCCATCCATAAAATTTTAATGATATAATGAAATATTGGTTAGGAGAATGAAGGGGGGGCTCATGAATAAATGAGAAAAAACACAGGGTAGAACAAAAGCCACCAAGTAGAACATAAAGCGGTATGTCCAGCTGGAGATAGCTGTGTATCAGGGTCAGTTCTGGATTCTTCCCAGAATTGGACATGAAAATGTAGCTGGCCACTTTCAACAAGACAAGCAGAAGTTACAGTGACAGCCTTTCAGAGCACTGAGTAAAATAAGGTGTATTCTTGCGCAGGATTTACTAGGAATAAAATAATGGGATAATTTTCAAGGTTCCCTGTACAGATCAAGTCATAATCCGATGATCTAAAGCCTTTTAATTGCCATACATGCAGATTTTAAAAGCATTCAGAACTTTTTCTTCTGAATTGATAGTTACATGCATGTATGCATGTATATATACACGTATGTATAAATATACCTATTTACAAAACTCAGATGAGGGAAATCTAATGCTGAAAAAATTTCTTTTCCTATGGAAAAGAAGTTCTCCATTTCTTGTACATTCATTGTTGTTTTATTTCTTCAAATAAAGACAGAAATTCATAGGGCTTTGTAAGATTCATTGTTTTGTTGTCCATAATTTTGTGGATATACATGAATAACTTGTGTATGAACAGAATGGGACAGAGAAGATAAGTAGTAAGCACACGTTTACATCCAGTTATATCCAGTGAGAATGGACCTTTTCCACATATATTAACATTCAAATGCCTCACTTGGCAGCTTTTATATTAGTTTTGTAAGTAGAACATTGGATAAAAAAACACCTTGATTTACTTAAATTACATTGTTTCTGAATCTGTTCACATAAGATGTGCAGACAGCTTATGGTTTTTGACTTGCTGCACAAATAAATTGCACTCTTGTTCCTAAGTAAACACCTCACCAGGGAAGTTCTGACTAACATACCCAGGTGTAAGTAGTTACAGATGTGTATTGGATTTTTTGAAGTAAAAAAAAAAAAAAAGAAATAGCCTAAAGGTGTTATTGAAAAATCATTAAAATGTGGCTAACCGATTTCAAGGAAACAGTGTGAACAGGGAGATAGCTCATGGTTCATGTCTACAGTTTCAGTGACTGATGAATGATCCAGCAAACAGGTTTACTTTGGGACACTACATTGACAAAAATGGTTTCTTTTCCAATCAAATGGAAAAACTAAACTATTTTTAAAAGATAATTGTATTGGTGAATGACGTCTCCTAATGAGGCTGCTAGAACTGAAAAAATCCAAGAGCCACATTCTACAAAATTTTCCAGACCGGATGCTCAGTCATGTAACTACAGGAGAAATACTTGAGTTTCAGTCATGCTATGCATCTGAAACTGCTGTTGTCTTGACATCTAGATATTGGACTTTATATTGGCCTTTTATCATTTACTACAGATATATAGCTCAGATTCGGAGATGATTTTTGCTTAGAGAACACACATATAACATAGTTACACATAAAGCAGTAGACATTAAACTGAAAAAATGTTAGTTTTTATCAGATGGGAATAATGAAGTCAAGGGAATTACTTGAGGGATGAATTGGCTTACAGTATTCTAAAATATTGAAAGAAATGCAGTAACTCTCTCATTCACCCCAGATACTTGTCTTTCCAGACATAGCTCTGAGGTCATTCAACCCAGGCCATGCTTACAGCTGTAGGATCTGTCAGATTGTTGGTTGTCAAACATAGCCACAGTTCTCCCTTGACACAATATCATAACCACTGAATGTTTTTTAGAAATTGAAAATGCATGAGAGTGTCTTAAACCTATTAAAATTTCTGTATTTTCTGAAATCTTGTTTGTAATAACATGCAAAGCCATTAAAGATTTGAGAAAAGAAAAAAAAAAAAAAACTGGCAGAGACTTGGGGAGAACGTATTTGTATAAAGAAGAAAAAGACTGAGGCTGCACCTGACCATTGCAAAAAATGCCAGAAGCTGTGCTGTAACTTGTGCAGTTTATAAAGTTTCAAGGTAACGTAGGTGGCAACACAGGTAATACCACAGAGAATGCCCTAACATGAAATTCCTGACAAGGCCTATCACCCATCAGCACCAGGTAAGGACAAAAGCACGTGCTCATCGTTAGCAACTGGTCTTTAATTAGTGCTTGGTTATGCTGAGGAGGCTGCCTGCAGCCAAGAATATTTATCAGAGAGGCTGCTGACATGGCAAATGTCTGTGGCTTCCTCATGAGAAGGCTTCATAACACAAGAGTGTAAAAGAGTAGGAGATACTAGGCTGGGGTCACTTTGAAATGAGCAGCAAATATGCTTGAAATAGTTTGGAGAACCTGAGGTGCAGAGAGAGGTATCGGAGGGAGAGGTCAGATGGACCTGGGGAAGGCAGAAGTTTCCAGCCTACTGGTATTTAGGGAATTAAGTATTTAAATTGGGTCCCAACACAATAATGCAGAACAGGAGCGTTACCTAGGTCAGCCTAAAAATGGTCAAGGACAGCGTTACCCTCTACTGGCAAGTCATTTAGCTCCGTTTCACATTTAACTTTTAAAGACTTTTCCTCAAGGGACTAAGTGCCACCTGTGCACACTTTGCTGCACCGTTCAAAAAATTATGGAATTGTCTGCCAGACTACTTGTCACCTTTCAGTAAATTTTAAAATCAAAGACTTAATATGCCAAATGTTAGTATCACAGGCAACACTGTGTAGCTTCCTTTTATCTGAGACGATCTTCATCAACAACCTGATCTAGTGGAAGGTGCCCCTGCCCGTGGCAGAATCTTTAATGTCCCTTCCGACCCAAACCGTTCTCTTGATTCTATGGTTTTAGTTTCAGCTGTATCCTGGGCATGCACCAAGAGTTTTCAAGGCTTTGGAAGCAGGTTGGGCTAACCAGTAGGTTTAACAGGACGAAGGGAGTCGCAGCAATCTTCAGTCTCGTGAGGGTGGCTCGGACCACCCGATGCTCCGAGTAAAGCAGAACAACGGCGAACAACCTTCCCGCTTCAGCCGCCTCCGGCCTTGAGGGTCACGAGGCGCGCGGGGCGGCGGGCCGGGCCGGGCCGGGCCGCGGGGCGGGGACTGGCGGGGGCCTCCCGCTTCCCCCACCCCTTCCCCGCTTCTCGCGAGGCTTCTGCCGGCAGCGCGGGGGGCTCCGTCCGCCTGTCGCCGGGGCGGAGCGGCGGCCATGGCCGCCCTGCGCGCCCTGCTACGCTGGCGCCGCCGCTTGGGCCCCGCGCCCGGCGCGCAGCCGGCGCGGAGGCTGTGGGGCGGCGGCGGCGGGGCCGGGGCGGCGGGGCTGAGGCGGTGGCGGCGGGAGCTGTGCTGGGCGGCGGTGGGGGGGGCTCTCGCCGGCTACGCGGGGTACCGGCTGTCCGAGCGGCGGCGGGAGCCCTCCCGGGAGCCGGCGGCCGCCGAGCCGGGCGGGGCCCGGGCGCTGCTCCCCATCCCAGTGGCGGCCGCTGCCAAGGAGACGGTAGGTGTGTGGGCGCCGGCCCTTCCCGCCCTCACGGCCCGGCGGCCGCTCGCCTCCTCGCCGCGGCCTCGCTCGGCGGGGCGGCTCGGCGTGCCGGGGGCCCGACCGGGCGCTGCCGGCGGGGAAAGAAGGGTCGCTCCTCGCCCTTTCGCTGTGGAAACGTCTCAGCGAGGCGGCGGCGCTCCCGGGGCTGTGGCGCGGAGCCGGCCCCTGGCCGGGAGGCGGGGCGGGCGGCGCGGGCGGGTGCCCCGGGAGGCGAGGAGGGCAGAGGCCGGAGTTCCTCGCTCGGTCCCCGCCGGCGGAGGGGGACTGTCACCGGCGCGTCGCGGCGGGCGCCGGCCCGCCTCGGCTGCCCCCCAACATGCGAACCGCCTCCGTCCTGCTCCGCTCTCCGTCTCTGCGCCTGTCCCAGCCAAAACTTCCTTTGGTGGAAAATACCGTTTGACAAATGGGACCGCTGCTGACGGTGCACAACCTGCGTTCGTCCCCTTTATGTGTAGGACCGTTATCTTTCTCACGCACGTTTTTCTGAAGAGTGGAAGGTTTACGCGGAGCTTCGTGAGAGGTGGTAGTGTGGCACTTGGTGGGAATAGTTGCGTTTCAGATGGGCTAATTCAGCGCAAACATTGGTTGCCTAGCCGTGGGTAACAAAAAATAGTTGATGTGAACCTGGAAAATGAGGTTTCCTGTCACAGAGAGAAACTCCTGCTCCGTGCCATATGTAACATAGGGCGATGATAGTTTTTTTCCCTTAAAAAAGTAGATATTTTTACAGATGTCAAGAGCTGTGACTAGGCGGTCTGTCAGTATGGTACCTGTTAAGGCTGGAAATCAACGGTGCAAACGGCCTGCTTTCTGTAGCTTGAGTTTGTTACATGTTTGGGAAGAGATTCTGCGTGTTTGCACTGGAGGCCTTGAGCTTAAGTGTGAATGTTGTTTGCTCTTTTCCCCTGAGTTGTTAGTTGAAAAGCAGATTCTGTTGGCAGTATCCTTTGTGGAGGGAAGTTGAGATAGGTATTATTGATTTTCATGTGCATGTTGTCTTGAGTGTGTTACTGTGGCACAGAGGACCAAAGACAAACTCTTTCAACCTTTCATACTGTATTGATGTGCCAGGACTTTACAGTGTTGTACTTAGCTGGTCTTAATGCTGAGTCGTCTTTCAAGGGATATATGGCTGCTGCACCCTTGAAAAGTCAATAAATTTAGTATGATCTGTAATTACGAATTTTTACATACATCACTGTAAAAGCATTGAGATTGCAAAGTCAGAATTAAGGTTATATTAGAATCAATATAAAATAAAAATATGTATAAAATGTATATTCTACGTATACACAGACTATTTTCCGAAGACAAACACCATGCTCCTGTGTGGAAAAGGGCATTCATTAATTTGATTTTCCCATTTGCATAGCAGAACATTTGAAAGATTAACTTGAAGTATGTCCAGTCAGTTTGTGTGGCCAGACTAAATGTGCACACTGACATCTCGGAATACTAGCTTTATGTTGCAATTTTTTATTTTTGAAATTTTATCGTTGATTTCAAAGCATTCAGCATTCCTGAAAAAATATCCTTTCAACTGAAACCCCCTCAGAATTAGGATCGAGTAGCTGTGGAATTTTTGGTTGGAACTACTGGCTTCCTGGGCTATTTTTTATTGTTGACTAGTGTGCTGCAAAAGGGCTTGTATGGCAATGGGGAAAGACCATACTTTGATAGTGGATCTAGACGGTGAACTACCAAGAGTAGTTTGACCATGAGCTCCATCTACAATCTGTACTCCATTTATGACTGCCCTCTAGACCTGTGATGAGCACCAACTTCTTCATTACAAGTTTCTGAAACACCTCCACAGGTGTCTTTTAGGGGAAGAAAAGGATGCAAATACTGTGTTCAAATTGCATTGAATGGTATTCATGGTATTCTGCAATGATATCGCATTGTAGCATCCTTTATTAGAAGGCACAATTAATTTTGCCTGAGTAACAGTAACTTTTTTAGTTTCTAATTTTAAGTGCTGAGCTTACAATCTTAAGTGTTTAACAAACATAGTAACATTTGAAGTAGAAAATTCTGTCATGAAAAGTCATATAAGTGTCAGTGTTATTAGGATCAAGGTTGGAACTCTTGGATCTATTGCAGAGTGTGTTTAGGTAACGGCTGGGAATGATAACCTGCAGTTTCTGTATAGATGAGTTTGATGGAAATGTGATGCACATTTTGCTAGAAGGCTTTTATGATTCTATCACGAACTGACCAACAAAGAATGATGAGGCTCAAGTATCTTGGGATCCTCTCCAGCTGCTTTTGGAAGGTCAAGGAGCAGTCAAAGATGTTTCTCCTTTATTCCTGATGCATTAAGTCTGACACCGTTTGGGGGGCTTTCTAGGTTTGTCCTTCCCTCGCTTCCCTAATTTACTAGCTCCCCATTTCATTTCTGGTCCCAGTCTGCTTTTCATTCCACCAAGGCAAATCATCCAGCATCTTTTTTTTTTCTCCTTCCATCTAATCCAGACTCTTTTTCTTCATCCTAGTATTTCCATTTGCATGCTTCTTCCTTAATCTCCCCTCCTCCAGCAGGGTGCTTTTCCCATTTGCTATTTACTTGGATCATTGGAAGCAAGAAGCAGGTGGTGGTTTTGTTCTCAGTGTCCTGCTGTAGAGACTGGCAGCAGCTGGTAGAAGCAGTTACACCTAATGTTCCTTGCATCATTCCTGGGGCTCTGACCTGGAGTGACCATATAACAGGGTGAAATTTTGGGAGACCTAGCTAAGAAAATGAGTATTTTTGGGCGAGGGTTTGCATATGCTCATAACTTCTTAACAGAGCAACCACTTAAAAAAACAAACAAACAAAAAAAAAAAACCACAAAAAAACCAAACAAACAAACAAAAACCCCCAAAAAACCAACAACAACAACAAAAAAAAAACAAAAAACAAACAAACAAACAAAAAAAAAAACCAAACAGTCGCAACACTGAAGTGAACAGCCTTTGCAAAACCTGAAAACCTCTCCTTTAAAATGTGGAATTGCTAGAGATTCTTCAAAAACTTTAAAACATTCTAATGTGGACAAAACAAAATTACCTCCTCCCATAGTTTTTGATTCCATTCAAAAAATCCTGAAACATTGACAATAGATTATATCGTTTACAGTTAACATGTAGTTTGTAATTGAAAACAGTATCATAATGTAAAGTATTCAGGTATTCAAATCATTCAAGAGTATTCAAGACAGCTATGGCTGTCTCATCCATATTGTTAGAGTTTATGCCTGGCCAGCAGCCCCCACACAGCTGCTCACTCACCCCCCAGCAGTGGGATGGGGGAGAGAATTGGAAGGGTAAAAGTGAGAAAACTTGTGGGTCAAGGTAAAGACAGTTTAACAGGTAAAACAAAAGCCGCATGTGCAAGCAAAGCAAGATAAGGAATTCATTCACCACTTCCCACTGGCAGGCAGGTGCTCAGCCATTGCCAGGACAGCCGGGCTCCATCACACGTAACGGTGACTTTGGAAGACAAACAGCTTAACTCTGAATGTCCCCTCCTCCCCCTTCCTCCTTCTTCCCCAAAGCTCTTATTGCTGAGCACGATACCGTATGGTATGGGATATCCCTTTGGCCAGCTGGAGTCAGATGTCCCAGCTGTGTCTCCCCCCAACTTGTACACCCCCAGCTGACTTGCTGGTGGGACAGTGTGAGAAGCAGAGCAAACCTTGACACTGCCAGCACTGCTCAGGAACAGCTGAAACATCTCTGTGTCGTCAACACTGTTTTGATCACAAATCTAAAACTTAGCACCATGCCAGCTACTGTTAGCTATCCCAGCCAAAACCAGTACACATATCTGGCCTTGAATTCCCACATGTCTGTCATATTTCTTGAGGTGAATTTTTGTAAAAAGGTAGTAAGTGGAATGGCCATGTTACATCTAGGCAGCTCCAGCAGACAGCAGAATAGGTTTCTGATCCCCCTAACTACTAAAAAAGGGCGGTTAACCTAGTTTACATCTTGAGTTTCAAAGAACAACTTCCTTATTGCAGGTCACCTGCTTCCAGATAATGTTCATATGGCCTGTGAAAGTATCTGGAGAGTTGTGCTGGATCCGGTTAGTATCCCTACAGGTTACATTTCTTCAGATTCTATCACGGATTCCAAATAATGCTTGGTAGTAGTGATGGAATATTTAATATAAGCTTATCATATATACCTTGATAACTAGCTGCTTTGTCCTACTGCTATCATCTAGTATTTACTGATGCTCTAGTGTTTATGGAACCAGTACATTTTAAAAGGGCTTTTAGATTCCAGGACTAATGCTGATGATTGCGCAGATGTTGATGGGACACTTTCTCGTTCTTGGTCAGTTCAGAAATGAGGTACGTCATTTCAGGGTAACTGAAAAAAGCTGTGTATGAGTCTCCTAGAGAAACAGAGTGCCAGAATGGTTTGCAGATCTTTCTCCTTGTTCTGTGAAACTCTTGCAGTATGAAACCTGATGAGCTACAGATTTATGAATTTATGTACAAATGAGTTAAGAAGATGCTGTTTGCTAGAAGTCAAACAAGCTATGATATGTGTCACCAGCATGGGGACAGTGGTGTGGCAAACTTTGAACAGGCAAATCTCATGTGGTCAGTACAAAAAAAGTACTTGCTTGACCAAACATATCATTGGAGGTGTTCTGGTAGAGAATAAGATTTGTTACAGAAGCAGCATGAAGCTAAGCTCCCTACCAGATTCCCTTTTCCCAGATGCTTTCTGAGAATAATTCCAGTCCTGATGACCAGGGGTTTATAGTGATTACCTGGAGCGAAATCTTGGATGCTATAATAAAGCAACAGTTTTAATTCCAGGGTTGCTGCCACATAACATTTCAGAACCAAAGTAAAATGCACTAAGAGCTGCTGGTTTTGTGTCTGAAGGTTTTGGTGAGGACTGGGAGAGCCCTACTAACAGACAGCTCCTTTAGAATCTATGAGATGCTTAAGCAGAGCAGGGAACTCTTTGAAAGAACTGTTACTTTGATAGAGATTCTCTGTACTGACAACTGAGAACAGTATTGACCCAGGAAGAGCCCTGATCCAGCATACTGCTTTTGAAGTATTTACTTTGTCAGAACAGCTGTATATCATGTTTTTTTTCAGAGAAATATAACAATTCTAGAAAAACATAATCCAGTGTCAGAATTCATAAGAGGAATTAATATTTGTTTTCTAGTTCCTTGCTTCAATGTTCCTTACTTTCAAAACTCCAGTGTAATTTGTAAAGCTTATTAAAATGGTCTTGGAAATACCAGTGATGCCTCTTTGCACTCCAAAGAGATCTTTTCTGTAATCATGTTGTCATTGTCTAAAGGTAGTGAACTCCAGGTCTCTATTTATCTTCACAAAATATTCTCTGAGAATCACTTCCTTCAGAGGTGATTTAGGAATTAAAAGAGAGGCAGGAAGAGGCAGACACAGAATATGTCCTTTATCCCATTTCTTGAAGGCACACTCTTTTCCAGGAGAAGGAAGCTGCAGGCTTTGGATGTTTCCAGAGTTTTTTTCTCCTAGTACCTCAACAGTACTGTCAAACTCTCTCTTTGTGAGAATACTCCAAGGGTCAAGTTTATATGTAGTAGCACATTTCTAAGTGGATTACATCATGTATTTCCATTTCTGTGAAATGAAGAACAAGACTTTAACTCCAAAAAGTAGGGCAAACTCCCCTAGGGAGGAGACTCTCCTGCCTGCTCGGAGAGGATGCCATTCTAAGAGATGCATAAAGCATGGTTTTACAATAACCACGTGTACCTAACCTTTTTCATAAGCGTTGTGCATTTCATAGGTCGATTGCCACATGTAGGAAGATGATTTTGCTCTTTGGCTGATGACACCTGAAGCTCCTCACTGTCATCATCCTGAGAAGGATACTGCTTGCCAGGCAGCTGTAGTGAGAGCCATGCTGGAGGAAAAGGAAGGTTTACCTTTCAGCATTAATTCCGTGTTCCTCAAGATGTTAAAAAAGGATGATATGTGTTTGAGACAGACAGATCCAGATAATAGTATGTTTTAGTCTTGCATGCGGTAAAGCATTTGAATGTGTATAGCTGGATATATGCACTGACTAAATCTTCTTGAAGAACTGCTAGAGATTAAGTAACTTCCATGTGGAGCTCATGTAAGGACTGTTAGGAAATATTTTAGTGTAATACTTTGGAGGATTTCTGGAATACCCATGCTTATAGATAAATAAGATAAATATTGTTACCCCAAGGATTTCCTGTAACACAATTGTATTTGAACAGGGCCCTTTTTACAGCATTTGAAACACATTCTAGCTTCCTATGCTTGTAAATATTTTAATATAATAATGTCCTTATCTCAGTGAAAAGGGATCAACAAACAGAATTGTCGGCTGTACTACATCTAAGTAGTCTGCTAGAAATGTAACTTCAGCAAGCATCAAAACAGCTTTGTCTACTTTGGGATTTTCCCACACTGGGAACTTGACGTTTAACCTTTTGGCCACCCAGCATGAAAACAAAATTGTGCTACTTTTATCTACATGGGAGCATATTAAATAAGCCTGAAGTCAAATATAAACTAAGGAAGTAGGGAACAGCATTGCTTTGAAAACCTTTTTATTTTAATAATTTGCACAGATTCTCATTGATGGAAGACAGATTACTTTGCAAGCAAAAATTCAAAGAAACTCACTCACTTGAAATAAATTAGATAAAGATTAAACTACTGTAACAGAATGTATTTTGGACTGCAAGCAAAAGGTACTTTTAGTCGTAAATGTTGGCTGCTTTAGCTAAAATAGTCTCACCTTTATCTCAGTTGGAAAAAGCAAGAGAACACTGATTTGACTTGGAACACAGCAGAGTTGTGGTTTTTTATGTGATATTGCTAGAGCTTTTTATCTCATGCATACACACATGGTATGTATATTTTTACCTCTGTTTTGTAACATTTAGCATTATTTGTAGATATTATTAGAATCTGGGAGTTGGAGTATTGTTCTGGGTTTTGATAGTGGATTATTGCAGATTACTTCTGCAGAGCTTTATGAGCTTGTAGGCATCAGTTTTTCTAATTTTCAAGTGAAAACTCTTGTATCTGTCATTTAAGCTTGTCTCTATTGGAGAACTAGATCTCTTGCCATAGAATAAAACTTCTGAATTACTAACTTAATGTAATACTAGACTAACACTTGGCTGGGAACATTTGTGTTTTTAGTAGAAAGGGTAATGATGCAATGTTTTATCTTCTGCACTTCTACTGAACCCGAGTCATATTATTCCCATTTATTGATATTTTCAGATAGTTTGAGGTCGTAACTACTGCAATATTTTAGTCACTTCAGTGTCACTCAGTGAGCTTTTGTCTCTTGTTAGGCCATGTTACAGCAGTGTAGACTTACTGAATGGATTTCAATGGAAGGCCATACAGGTTAATTCATGTTATACCGAATTCAGCCAGATCATATCTCTGAGGTAAGAGAGCCAATAAAACAAACATGGGATCAGAAATTGAGATTATCCCATGCTTCAAGGAAGTTTAAGTAGTATGTGGAAAACTTTGGTGAGAGTACCAAACTTTCATGGCATTTTACTTGTCTCCATCAATAGACACAGTGCATGAAAGATGAACCCTAAATGGGAATGAGTTTTGGACAAGTAATGTTGCTTGATGGAAAGCCTAGATTTTCTTCACTCAAGCTTTTGCCACAAATAGAAGAGAAAATACAGAGCAGTATCGCTCTAAAAGAGGTTCTGCAAGGAATGCAAGGAACACTTAACCTAAATGGTGAGTGTCCATAACAGAGCTCTTCATCTAAAGGACTACTACTACTACACTGAGACATGTGGTGGTGGTGTTGTAGGGTTAGATGGCCTTCTCTAAATACAGTAGTTCTTGAAAATAGTTTTTTAGGAATTTTATTGAGTCCTCAAAATATGTTAGTGAGAGAATATTATCACCATATTTTCATTTGCATAATAAATTTGAAACTTTCGAGGCCTTTTCCAGATATTTTAGTCTGGTTTTAATACGTTTGTAGCTTAGATTTACAATGGAAGCATACGTAATTGAGGAGTAATACTCTCAGTTCAGAGAAGTGCCCTGCCAATTTACTATTTGGTCTTCAATTTAATTTTTACTTACCTTGTTTTGATAAGCTGATGTTTAAAGGGGGTTTCTTATGGGTAATGTTTCCTTGTGCTTCGTTTGCCTGGTAGTGGTTTGCATGTAAGTGCTGAATCCATCTAACCCATTTTAGAAAGTGCTTTGAAATGTCTCTTCTTTGTGAGAATTAGGTATGTGTATATACATTTCTGTGTTAGGGATCAGCAAGAAAATAGGCCAAGATAATTTTTTTACCTTCAACTGATTTAAACTGAGTTTAGAGGAGCCACGCAGTTGCTGTTCTTGGTTTTGCAGAATGCAGATGGAAACCATGACCGATTGTAGTGGCACTGCAAAAGGGTTCTGTGTTCCCTCTGCAGTCCTTCTGCAAGGGTGTGGTGCAGGACAGGGGGTGGCAGGTGGAATATGGAGCAACAAGGTACCAGAGTTTGAGGGAAGAAGGGCAGAAGGATGATAACCATGAGGTGTTTGGTTACAACTATTAATGCTTAGATTTTTTTGAGAATAGGGAAAAGATAATATGTTGTTCATGAGGCTGATGAGCTTCAGTCTTGCCTCTTTTTATTTACCTCGTGAGTTGTGAAGTTGGAAGGATGGAAATTCTGACTACCAGCTAGATCCTTGGTTTCAGCTGTGGGGCATTTTTTTCTCCTAAGAGTTCTAATAACAAAGTAGGTTGGTGTAGGAAGGTAAACCAGAGCTAACCTACTGTGCCTAAAATTAAGATAATACTGATATTGAGAGATTTGTGACATTCTGCTTGAATGAAATGGCTGTGTCCAGTTTTTAAAAAGCAGAGAATCATAACATGATACCAGATCATAGTAATTAGTAGGCAGGATTGCCAAGAGGATTAGTAAACAGAAGCATAAAAAAATCTTCCCTCTTTCATTTGTCAGAGATGTACTTTCATGAAAGTTTTTGAAGATTGTTGATAATTACAGAGAGATTTAGTCTGGATAAGCTCTTGAAACTTCAAATAGAAATTGGAATCTTACTGAATTCTGTTCACTCCTTCACCAACAGTACCTTCCCTGAGGTATTCAACATCTGCTTTCTATCTTGTTTATGTGGCCACTGGATTTGATACTAATGCTGCTACAATAAGATTGCCTAACCTGGGCATAAATATGAAATATATCAACTGAGAGTAATTGGTGTCACTGAGATTCTCATACGTGCCTCACTGGATTATGATCTGCTAATGTTTGTGAAAACAGGAGACATCATCATTGCGTGTTGAGATGAATTTCTTAAATGAGTGACTGAAGAGGTGGGAATTGAGGTCATTGGTTAGAATGGATTGGCTTTTAATTAGCATATTGATTAGTTCCTAATAATTACAGCTTTTATGCAAGAGACTTAACGTTGCTGTATGTTACATGAATTGATAAGCAGTAATAGAAGAAGGAAATCTCTGAACAACAAATTTAGACAAAAAATAGTATTATTCCCAAAGTTGGTTTTGTTTGTCAGTTTGTGAAGATGTGTGCCTGGAGTCTTCTGCAGCCAAACTTTGCTTTTATTGGGATAGTTAGTGTATGGACTGGTGATTTATACATGTTAAACCCTGTGTACATTTGTTTGAATTCATGTTGAATCGATAGCAGAAACAAATTGTTTTGATTCTTTCAGATAAAACCACAAAGTTCAAAATAAAGTGATATTTTTATTCCTTAGAAAAAAAATAAGCTTGAAGTTTTCCCCTCCCTTTAACTTGAAATAGGTGGAGCTTGTTGCTGGAACAGGTGATATTTCCTTTTCTATAAGCTACAAGTTCTTGTGGCCTAGGTTTTTGTTCTTTTGGGTTAGATCCAAGCATTTTTCAGGCTAAAATATAACACCACCAAAACAAAAGTTCTCAGTCAGACAAGCTCCCTTATCCAGTTTGACTCTTGAAAATATGAACATGAAGTGCCAGAGCAAGGGCACACAGGGTATTGAGTTTTTAGGGAGGTACTGGTCTTTTGTGGCAAGCTGTATTAGTATCAGGTTACAATGACTTTGAGCCAGGGCATGAAATATTGGCATTGCTATATAGTCAGAGGGAAACTGTAGATTGGCTAAAATGAGGCAGAAATTAAGGTTTTGCAGACCAGAGTACTCACATGAGTTAAGTTTAAGCGTGTCTTGAAAATTCCTTGTTTGCAGTATGCTACTTTATACTTACAGTAGCATAGAGTACTTAAGGTAATGTTGTACTATGTGTCTGAGAATTTAGCAAATGCTTTTCTAAGTGTCTCAAGCAAAATATTAATCAGTAGTATCTGAGTGTGAATTTCTTGAGAGCAAAGAATCTGAACATGCTGTCCAAATACTGAGTGATCAAAACTAGGAGGATATTTCTTGAGTGATCCATTATCTACAGAGTCTCTTGATTATGTATGATTATGACTGATTACAATTGATTATGCATACTGTATGCGTATTATGACTGCAAATCAGATTCTTTACTGAAAATTGACTTTGTAGAAATATCGCTTTATTACTAATACTTACAACCTGCATGTATTCAAAAGCATGTTTTTTAATAGTGATAAAATAACATGTATCATAAATAAGATACATTATTAAACTTCAAATACAGGGATAATCAATTATATTACTACAAGTTCTGCGAAAACAATTGAGTCATGTAAATCCCACATGAAGGCATAGCTTGAATGCCACTTTACTGCTGAAGGATCAGGAAGATCAAAATATTCAAATAGTAAAATAGGATAGAAATGGTTTGGCTTGCATGTGAGTATGTCAGAAGATAATTTAGCTTTTTTTCTGTCATTCTAAGGTGAGTTTGTAGGTCTGGGTGTCAGGTTTATTTTTTTTTTCCTCCCTATATTTAATTTGATAATCATTTGAAAATTATAAAAAAACACAGAGACCAGGTTTAAAGCTGATTCTTGGGCAGAAGAGCAGAATATTTGTATGTAGAGCAGTCTAATGAAAATTAAATTAAAATATAATAATTTCTGTTACTCTTACTTTCTATGACAGTTTTTTCCATTGAAGTGAAACGTTTTCACACACACAATAGAAGCAGTAATTTCAAAAAGGCTAGAGACTGTCCAGTAAGAGAACTACATGGTCAATAGTCTTTTTTCCTTCTAGAAGGCTGGTTAAAATGTCCTAAAGTATCGAAATACTAAGACTCCCATATGCTAAGTCAAGAGATTGTAAGTCTTCTGTTACACTGTGATTATAAATGTGATTTTTTTTTTTTTTTTTCCAGATAGAAAGTGTTTGACCTCTCCTAGAAACATTCATTTTTGATGTGTATATTTAACAAATGTAATTTAATCTCCTAGTTACAACTGGGGTCATAAAATTTTGTTTCACTGCAGTAATCTTACTGTTTTATTTTTTTAAGGACATTATTTGGAAAGCAGAAGGAAAGTGGGCCCAGATGCCTCTCAAAACCAAAATTTATTTGGCTCTTTTCTTAGTTGTTAAATGACAACATAAACATTGGTTAAACCCTGTGCTAGTTGTTGCCTTTCCTTAGTTTGACACCTGGAGAATTTTGGGGATACTGTATGGAATGATCAGAATAGCAAGGACAATGGCAGCTTGGGATATTTCATTGAGAAGATGCTGCATTCCTATTTTAACTTACTGGGAAAAGTTAGCTATATCATTGCACTTCCTTTTATGAAACAGTTTGGGTTTGTTTTTCTCATCTCTGAAAATAAGTTAAATATACTTACATTTTCTTCAGGATACTGATTCTACAGAGGAGCTGACCTTGTTATGGGCTAACGAGTTTTCAGATAGTGGTAGCGTATTTTCTGTTAAAAGCCTTGACAGTGTAACACAAAGATGTAATAATTTAGAACACTTACAGTTCTGCACTACTAGGTTCACATGTAAATCAGCTGGATTGTAAATATACCAGAAACTCCTGGTATCTGTGAGCTCTCATGAGGTGTGAACTTAATGCCATGTAGTAGTACTTCTGTAACTCTGGACGAATAATTATGCTCTTTTCTTCTGTTCCCCCAAGTATAGCAGCTTTAATTGGATTGGATACTTGAAATAGCAGTATCTGTAGAAGATTTACACTGGAGTATATTACGGAGTTGTCTTGCCTATTGCTGTCAACAGCTGCACTCTACACTAAGAAGCAATATAAAGAAAGTTTTACTGCATTCTCTTCTGAAAATGTCAGACAACTGAAATAATTTTAGCAGAATTGTTTAAAGTCTGACTGCGGAAATTATGTGGACTTCCTTGAGTTAAAGTTGCCCCTTTTTCTATGATTCAAGAGCCTACATTTGGGGGTTTTTCCTCCCCCCCTCTTTTTTTTTTTGTCCCGTCTGTGTCATGTCTCCCGCTCTTTCTCGTCTCCCCCTCCCTTTTTTTGGTCTTCCCTTCCTCCCCCCCCCCCCTTTTTTTTTTTCTTTTTTTCCTGTGCTTGGATAGTGTCAACAATTTCAGTGCCTAAAGATTTATTTCTAAAATTGTAGAAGACTTAAAATGATAGCAGTGAAATCCTGATTGTAGTTTCAGCTCTTACCATACAAAAAGCTTTGGATGCATATGACTTTACGAATTATCACCTTTATGTTTACAGTTTCTGTATGATGAATTGCAGTGGCAGTTGTAAACCAAAAATTTTTTAATACATTAAAATTGTTTCCTTCTGTCTTTGAAGGTTACAGAAAACAGATCAGACCTTGAAGATTTACACCTTTATGCAACTCCTCGAGAGCAACGGTTTCGTAGGTTTGCCAGTTTAGAATTTGAAGGACAGCTATATATGACTCCATATGACTTCATTCAGGCTGTCACAAATGATGAACCCAAATGTAAGCAGGAGTTTGATATTGATAAAATTGCTAGGGAGAATGCCAGTGGTGTATGTTGTTTTTCCATTTGCTTTTGATTACTACTTCTGTTAGATTGTTGTAAAAAGGTACTGCATCTTCCAGAATTTTATTTTCAATGGTATCCAAGTGTAACCAATCAATATCCTGATTGTTATTAGATTGTAAACATCTGTGTATTAGTCACTAGTTAAAAGCTCTTGTGTTAGAGGTCATAGACAGCTCAACAGGCATGAAAGACAAGAAGTTCCTGTGTACTGTTTGCATTGATGCTGTGTCCTGGGTTTGAGTGGGGGGTAGCGGTTTTTTTTTGGTAGCAGGGGAGGAGGATACAGGGCTGGCTCCCTGTGAGAAACTTCTCGAAGCTCTGCCGGCTCCAAGTCAGCCCCACCTCTGCACCAAGGCCAAGCTAATCAGCTGCACCTCTGTGATAATGTCTTTAAGAAGGGGCCTGGTAAGGAGGAGTTGGACTTGGGAGGAGTTGTGGCAGCTGCATGAACACCAAGGTTAGTGGAGAACAGAGGAAGAAAGGAGGAGGGAGGTGTGCTGGAGCAGAGACCCCCCTGTATCCTGTGGTGAGACAGCAGGGTGGCCCCTCCCTGCCACCCATTGAGATCTGTGGTGTAGTGGACACTGATTTATGGCCTTTGAGGGGCTTCGCATGGCCGACTAAGGTGATTGTGCCTGAAGAAGGCCGGGGTCTTGTGGGAAAAGGTAGCCCTGCTGTTGTAGTTTGGCGCTGGGAGGATTGCAGCGTGAGGGGGTGTCCCGTGCTGGAGCAGCTCGGGAAGGGCCTGCAGCCTGTGGGAGGGACTCAAGTTGGAGAGGGTTTATGGAGGACTATTTGCTATGAGAGGGGGACCACAATGGAGCAGGGAGAAGAAGTTCCAGAAGCTCTCCACACCGAAGAGGGAAGAAGTGGCAGCACTGACTGCACCCCCCATTCCCTGCTCCTGTGCCACTGCGGGGGGAGGTGGAGATATCAGGAGCAGAGCTGAGCCTGGGAAGAAGGGAGGGGTGGGGGGAAGGTGTTCTCAAGATGTGGCAATGCTTCTCACTGTCCTACTCTAAGTGCTGATGTTAGTGTCTGTAATAAATCTATGTTCTTTTTTTTTTCTTCCCCTAATGAGTCTGCCTTTTGCCCATGACCATAATGGGTGATTTGCCCCTCTCGATCCTATCTCGAATCCCAAGCGAGGCTCATTTTTCTCTTCTCATCGCTGGGAGGGAAGGGAGGAGTGAGCAGCCGTGTGGTTCTCAGTTACCCTCTGAGCTTGAACGATGACACATAGTTACAGTTATGGTTTTCTTTCTGAGCAGGCCAGTATGACTGAAACTCTTGCCTCCTCTATGTAGTTTCTGTGTAAATAGGCAGGCAAGATAGGAGTTCTCCAAATAATTTACGATAACATTGTTTTGCAGTTTTTGCCATCTTAAATTGTCATCTGAAATCATGTTGGGGTTTTTTTGCCCTACAGAGATATTATAACCGTATCACGACTTTCTAAATGATATGCTTTGAGTAAGAGTTCAGTCCCCCAGGGGATCCACTTTCTATACTTAAAAGTTGCCAGACTTAGTGCTATGTGTTAATTAAATTAATGAAAAATAAACTATCAGCTTTAGTTCACTTATTGTAAAATTTTTGCTTTAAGTATCAAAGAGTAACTAAATAGTAAGGTGATCCATTTCTGATCTAGTTTGATTTCCTGGCCCTCAGGCTTGCAGTGCATTGGTAGCAGCACACAACTCCTGGGGAAAGTGAGTATCTTTGCTCAGGTGTGACATGTGTAATAACTCCTTAGGTCTTTCTTCCTAAAGTCTACACCACAAAGCTAGTATAGGGAGCAGTCAAAAGCAACTAAAACAGTCAGAGGAGAGCTGTGTGCAGATGTTAGATTTTTCCCCTTTGTTCTCTTAACAGTAATGAAACAAGAGGAAAGAATTCAGCCATGGCACATCAGTGATCAAAACTTCTATAACTTTTGAATAAAGATACAATCTCATTGTAACAGTAAAGACAAGAGATAGAGCTTAGATGGTGAAAACTTGCAAAACTTTTAAACTCTTACCAGAAAGCAAATCTTCATTCTCTTTTTTTGCTCTGCAGTTAAAAGAGAGGAAGCAGATTCCTTATCACAGAAGTTAATACAAATATACATTAGCACTTTATGTCTGCTTCCTCTGCCCAGATCTCCAAGTCTTCCTTCTTTTGATTCTATGGACTTGGATTTCACCATGTATAATCATGAAGCATTTGTGCTTATATACTGGACATTAGTTAAACATTTTGTTTTAACTCTATTTTATGACACTTTGGCTTGTTTGACCACACTGTATATGTGGTTTGCTATTAAGATTTTTCCATGCTAATGAAATCTCTGCTTCCTTCTCTCTCACAGCAAGTATGCAGATTTCAAAAACAAAACTAAACCAAAAAGCCTTAAACTCACAAGGACATTCTGTTTATCTTATGACAAAGGAGGAGAAATCTGGAGTTGAACAGTCAGGAACTCTTCCGAGTTCAGTGTATCAAACGTTGTTTGCATCAAAATCCTTCATGTGCATCCAGTTCATCTCTGAGACTGAAAGCAAAACTAACCTGGATGTCATTTAGTTTTGTAGACTAGTATCAGAGATCACATGACTGAGATAATTATTTTAAGGGATAATGTAAAAGGCTGAATGTAAAAGGCTGTAACTAGCAGTGGATGACTTCCTTACAGTGGAAGTCATGGTGTCTGGGACATTTGGACAGAACTCTGACTAGTAGGAAGCAATAGATGGAGTAGGTGACCTGCAGATTACCACTTCCAGCTTCTGATCTCTGCCTATGTTAATTTTAACCTTTGTACTGCAGCTTTGTCAAAGTACTGCTTTGCTTGTTTGGGCAAGTCTTCATGTTCTGTCTTCTCTATTGAAAGTAGTAAGTTTAAGGAAGGTATTTTTCTGAATAAAATAATACATTTTAAACGTTTTGGGTTCTTTGGATCATTTTGTAAATAAATTGCAAGTTGTAAATAATTGGGTCTACTTAGGCTGACATACTAGAGCATCTATATTTTGCAGAAAAAAAAAAAAAACAAACACCTATTTTTTTAATGGATGAAGACTAGAAAGGTCTTGAGTTTTGTCAAAAAGCAAAAATGCCCTTTGAAGAGTAATAATAGTAGCTCTTTATGTCTGCTTTATGGAAAAGCTAATAATACTAGACCTGAATGAGATTTGTGATGGAGTGAATGTGTCTATTGTAATTGATTTACTTTGGAAATCTTGTAAACCCTACAAAAGTTCAAGAGGGTGGTCACTTCCTTTTTTGATTAAACACTAACTAATATGGTAAGAGTATATTTTCTTTTATAAAATGTAACTTTTTACTCCAGGCAGTTGTTATAAAAAATATTAAATAAATGCTATAATTAACTTGTTGCTGCTGCCTTTGGTGCAGGCTTTCATTTAGGAAAATATTTTTAACAGTCTTGCTTGATACATTTTTATCATCTGAATATTTGTTTATATATTTAGAAAGCCAATTAAGAGAAGAGGAAAGCTATTTTGTTCCCGTCAGCCCTCACTATAGTAATTTTAGCCTAATACTGAGCTGTAAGAAGTTTGTATATACACATGAATCTACACTTGCTTGTCTAGAAAGAAGGTCTATATATAATGTATGAGACTGGGAAATTATCTGATTGGAAAGTTTGATATATTTATTCCCCAAGCTTTTTATGGTAGGCATAAACATGTATCAATTTGTATGGCAAATTAGGTTGTTTTGTTGGGTTTTATAGTATTTTGAGACAAGACTTTAATTGGCATTTAAAAATTAAACTGAAATGTATATGAAAATCTGTTAGCTGATGTTAGCGATCATGTTTGATATAACTCCATCATAGAGTGGGATTTGTGGACAGTCTTGCTGCCAACCTTTACCAAGATGTAAAACTAAAATTTCAGTGAGTTTCTAAACATGAACCAATGAAAGACCATAGCAAGTAGCTTCTGTATTCTGATCATTACTTAGTAGAGCAAGGAGTTCATCACAAGGAAAGAATTTCTAACACCACAAACTGTTTTGCCCTGTGAAAAGCAACCATTACTAACCAAAAAGTTACGGATTTGACCACATACTATGCTACCTTTTATACCTTTGTGAATTCTGATATTTGTAGTGCTTTATTTTAATACTGAATCTGCGTAAATGTTTGTCTTGAGAGGGTGGCAGTGAACTTCAAGTTTTGAATTCTTGGATGATTGTGGACAACTGTTGTTGAATGCTAGTATCTTTATGTGCTCCTGGAGTCTGTCATGTAAGGCATTAGGAAGAAGGCATCTGCTCAGTCTTAATCATCAGTTTTCAGTGTTAATGAGCAGTTCCAGCTCTGAACTGGAGGCCCTCTTCAGCTCCTCTGTTAAAACTGCTTACAAAAAATTGAGCCTGACAGAGGCTGTAAGAGAGTATGAATCTGAGTTATGAGGAATGGCTGAAGGGAGTCTTAGCACCTGGTATAGATTCAAGGATTTTTTTCTGTTTTTGCTTTAAAATGTATGAGTATTCTCTGAAGCAAGGGCCAGAATCCAGGTTTCCCTACAATCTGCATTGTAATACTACCGCTACTAAATAATCATTTCAGAATATTGATACCACAGGTTAACATGAATGCTCTCTATTTCCTCTTTAATGTTGTAATGGTGTATTTTAGAGGTAGAAAGTCTTTTCTCTCACTGAAGCGGAGTTGGTTTAAAAGCTATACATCTGAATTGGTTCTTTAAAGTTAGGATTTTAGGTATGTATTAAGCTGATTATTTTTTTAATAACATAAGAATTTTTTGCAACCACAAACATTAGCCTCATGAAGTAGGGAAAATATCTCTTCTTTGGCTAGAAAACACGGTATAGATGCAGTCTAATTTTTATGATACCACATAGGCATAACTAAATTCTTTGCATTCATAACTTTGTCTTTTGTTGCAGGTGCTAAAAAGTGGCGATCCCTTTCAAAGCAGGTGGGCAATAATTCCTGTGCTGTCTTATAGCCATAGATTTTGATACAGTTACTTTCTTCCATGATGTAAACTTAAAGTCAGAGAAGAAATAAGGGAGTTCTTAAATGTTATGGGGTTTTTGTTTTGTTTTTGTTTTTGTTTTTTTTTCATAAAGAGACTTTAATATCTTCCATTTTGCCACTTCAGACTCAGCTGAATCCAGAATCTCAAAGATAACATGATCATCTGTGCCTGTGATGTTGCATTTACTGATTTTCTCAAGGCTCTGTCAGTTCCTTCCTCAGCCCATATCCGACTAAGTTTCTTTATTGTTTAAGTGTAACAGGTGTATCCAAAGCTGTGTGAAGTACTTAAGCCACTCTTTACCTTTTGTGATGCTTAAGAGCCTCTTTCATTTTATTTTTTTTGCATTTGTACAACTGCAAAAAGACTTTCTCTGGATCCCTCTAAAGTACATTCATATTCATGGGTGAAGTTTGCTTTAGTTCAGATTGAGCATTTTAAAAGAACAGTTGATTGGAGCTTATATGAAATCCAGCGGGATTTATCCCTGGCTTCAGTGAATATGAGTAGTTGTGAGTATTTTCAGCAACAGATATGTTACATTTCTCTCTCAAACTCTGCAAACACTTAGTATTCATTCAGATGAGCAATTCTTGGAATAATGTGTGCAAAATTTGGATATGTGCTTGAGAACTTACAAAGTCATTGTGATAAAATGAAGGTAAGTTAACTGGTAGATTTGTGTGCAGTTCCTTGTCTTTTTTTATTGATTTCCTAGCATTTACTTATAATCTTTTAACTACTTTATTAAATATTTAAATATATTTGTTTATTTTAATCTTATTTTTTAGGAACTGAATCAGATTCTTATGGAGACACCACCAGTTTGGAAAGGATCATCCAAACTTTTCCGTAATCTTAATGAAAAAGGTGAGGGTTAAGAATTCATTTTCCTGAATCAGATTATCACTTGTATTAATTTACAGTGGCTAAAGTGACTTTGTTTGAGTCACATAGTCAAAAAGATAAAAAGTGTTTGTTGCTGTCTACATTTCACAGCATAATAAAGTTCCCTTTAGTCTCGACAGTGTTTTAATTATGCCATCTTATAGCTAGCCTCTTCAACTGAATTCGTATCTTAGTTTGATAAACTTATATTTGAGTCTTTCAAATTCAGTTTGTTTTAATGAAGAATGATCTGTAGACCATAGATAGAATATCCTAATACAGACACAGTATCTCTTTACTTTTTTTAATAGGTTCAATGATGTGATTATTATTAAAGACAGTAATGGTATCCTATATCGCTGAAAAAGCAATTTTCTTAACAACATAAAGAGACAGTTTCAGAAATGCTATATATCTCTTTAAATTCTGCAGATGAGGGCTTTGATAACTTTTAAAACTTGCACTATAAGGAAAGAGCCAAGAGCCACTCCTGGTCTCATATTTTAGTTGTTGTTTGTTTTTTTTTTGTTTTTTTTTTTTTTTTTTTTTTTGTTTTTTTTTGTTTCTTAACAAGCTCTATCACTTCAAAAATAAAAAACACTGAAAAAAAAGAAACCTATGATGGCTTGCATACAGATATTTAAAAGCTGTTTGTGATAAATAATCCAAGTACTTCTTTGCTTGTATTCAGAATGGCAAAGGTCCGGTGGAGTGCTTTAAGTATTTTTAAAAGCAGCCACAAGTACTTGCTATAAAATAACGACATTTTATGAATGTTTCAAATAAGCATACCAGCAACAAAATTCCAATCAAATGTGTGCAAGTAATTGATGAATGTAATTCATATGCAGCTCAAATTTATTAAAGGAGTAAGTATGAACCTAATGTCAGAGGAGGGTCGCAGGCTCGTATCTCTAGTGCTTGGAGGCATGTTCATTTTTTTCCCTAAGTCTGCAGCCAGAATTCTGAAGAGGCAGAAACTGGCACATCTTTGCCTGATATTTTCTTGTTCTAGACTGCTCTCTATATAGTCAGAACAGCTGACTTTTGAAATACTAATTACATAAAAATGCAGCTTCAGAATGTGTTAGATAAGTACATTATCAGTTTAAAAACCATGGATCTGGAAGCTGGTTATTAAGTCTGTAAAAAAATGTCTGCAATGTGCAGTCTTGATTCAACAATATCTTGCTCCAGTTTTCTGCCAGTGAAATTCTACAGAAGTTGATGGAATTAAGAGAACTCAAAACTGGCGTAATAAGTTGGTAAAATTAGCAATAAAGTTTATCACTTACATAGGTTTTCAGCGTGCTTTATGAAAAAAATAGTTTCATTATCCCATTTTATAGATAATATAGGAAAATATAATGGGTCTTAAAGACTGGTAAGGTCATTCAGTAAGCCAGTGAAAGGAATGGGAATAGAATTCAGGTTTCCTTAATGCTAATTTAGTGTTTATTTAGTACATGGCTTGAAAACTCTGAGATTAATTTACTAATTTTCTTTAAAACATGCACATTTTAGTATGAAGCAAGTAGAACAATCCATTTATTTTGTCACAGAGTCATTTAAATCAGATGAGCCACATAGATTTATGCCACTTGCCCTTAAGTTTTAAGTTTTACCCGTGAATGACCTCCCTCTCTTCTTTCTGATCTTAGCATAAGCTTTTCTTTCCATTCAGTCATCAGTTAGGAGCCTCTATCCCATAACACTCAGAGCAATCAACCGGAACTGTCTGTCTACAGCTGCAATATACCAGTACAAATAAAAGGAGAGAACGCTTTCAAGGCCTTTTATATTGTTCTCTTCATACCTGTGATGGACTACTTGACAATTGCACTTTCTCCATCTGTTTTACAACAAAGAATGTGTCGTCAAACAAACAAAAACACATATTTACGTTTATTGACTGGCTATTAGAGAAGGTTTTTCATCACTGAATGAGAACCTTTGAGGTATCTGATTTTGTAATAGCTGCTTGTCCAAACAGATTCAAGCAGGCCTTTGAAAACTAATTTCTGCAAGCTGCTGTATAAAATCAAGGAGATAAAGCATAGAGCATGTGTTACTTAAATGCCTGCATTTAGTCTTTGCAAGTCTTCAGTGTGGAGCTGTGTGTAAATGGAGGAAAAGAGTAGGTGTTATTAAAAACACTTAGTAGCCTTTGTAACTAGATCTACTAGCAGTAGTAGATTCTTGGTTCTGAAGACTTAAATGTGCTCTTGGTTCAAAAGGTGGAAAAATACTTTTTTTTTTTTTTTTTCCCATGAATGGATTGAAAGTCATGAGGGCAGCACTTCATCTTGTAAAGGTTGAGGGTTTTAGTGATTCTTTCTAGTATGCGATTTGGTTCCATAGACAATTTATTTAACTGTCTTTCTTCTGTATTGCCTTTATATTCCAGTCTTTGCGATATCCGTGGAGATCTTTGTGGTTGGTTATTTTTTCTTTTCTGTTTGAGGATAGGAAACTTGATTCTCTTGAAGGTGCTTCTTTTTCAGTACAGCTGGCTTTTAGGGAGGAATTTTGTATGACTGAAGGTTTCGGGAGGCATTTGGACATATCCAAGAGAAATACAGCTGAGATTTTTGTATCTCATCTATTCAAGAGAACAGAAAGTCCCTCCTGAGTGTTTTTTCAGGACAGAACTAATTTAGAACTTTTTGTACTTTAAATATTAGTAGAAGATGCCAGTTTCTTACTTTGGCTGTGTTGGAAGTGCTAATGTTAAATGTGTTCAATAACTCGAAAATCCACATGAATGATGCAGTTTTGAGTTTTAATTGTACAGGTTTTTCAGTAAAAAAAAAAAAATCAGATTACTATTTACATAGTTTGTCACATACTCAGTTAAGTCAGATTTTAAAAGATATTTAAACATCCAAAGATGTGACTGTTTTTAGAAAAACCTTTGCACCTGACTTGGACTGAAATCAAGGAGACAGCCAGCAACTTCTGAAAATCCCAGCTGATAGACATCTTTACTCTCAGGCATCTAAATACTTTTTTTTTTTACTCTTTTGAAATAATCTAATATTGTGGACTGACTTAACACTTCTGGGTTTGGAGGACAGACAAAATCAGTTGGTTAGAAATCAGGAACCAGTTTTGCTAGTTCTCCCTCAAAGATCATTAGAGCTGAGGGCTTTTGGGAGAGCTGCAAGTCAGTTTTCAGTTCTCACTGAACTGTAAGACACTTCTCGCCATTGGTACTAGGGTCATTCTGCAAGGCCGTTTCTTTACTCAAAAGCTAGAAAAGCAGAAGTACAGTTTATAGTTCCAGACATACTGTTTGGACATTGAATTCAGCTCTAATTTAAACCTTGTCTTAATCACTTCTGAAGAGAAAAGGAAGTGCCATTCCACACTGTGATTGCCTTTTGACATCTAACAAAAGATGAAAAGCTTGCAATGTATTCCTTACAGATCTTCTGAATATAGAAGAAGAGATAGTACAAATGTCTCTAACAGGCCTTAAAAATATTAACAAAATTTACACATTCCTTTAATAAGAGTTTTAATATAAATTCCAAGTGATGATTATGAAAACATGCATGTGAAGACAACTCAAAAGCCCAAATCTATGGTTCTTAAGTAACATGAGGCCAAGTTTTCAGTTAATATAGGACATGCACTTACAAAATGCATATTAAAGTCAAGAACTGTATTCAAATGGTATGTATTAGTAGGGAGTACTATTAATGTTTTCAGAGTAAATGTTCTCATACTGTTAGAGCGCGTTGTCATGAATTATTGGTGGGGGTTTGGGAAAGAAAATAAAATAAATAATTTATATTAGCTTCTCAGAATCTAGCCAGCTTCTGTTTAATGAGCTATTCTCCACTGACTGTAGTTATTTGCCATATTTAATGTATTCCTCTCCTAAAATACTCAAAACCAAACCCAAACAAAAAACTCCACACTTACAGAGCAGTATTTTAGGCAAGTGACTCATTGACTGAGTTGAATAGTCACATGTACCCAGGTATGAATGCATACGCACATGTACAAAAATTCTTCTTACACATAGATTTAATATTTTCAAGTTTAGGACGTGAAGACAAGGTGAAACTAATATGACATAACTTTTTTTTTGTCTTCAGGTGTGATATCTTACACAGAATATTTATTCCTCTTATGTATTTTAACAAGTAAGTATTTTTGGAGGAAAAAACCCCCCAAAACTTAGAAATTTCTATGTTCTGAATATATTGCTGTACGTCACAATAATCTCTTTTTTTTTCTTCCACCCCACTGCATATCCCAGTATGGAAAAAATTGTATCATGCATCACTATGTCCATTTGAAACTCTCCTATCCTACTTGAATCTTTATATCTCTGAAATTCCTACAAAATTTCTAGATGAACTTACTGATGAATACTTTTTCTTCTACCACCCATAAAAACAAAGTGGAATAACTTAAGAGTGAACTAAGCCTGATACAGACTTTGTTTTGGTAATTGAAGAGGTTTTTTTTGGGAAGGAGTGAAGTGTTTTACTCATGTTTCATTTGTATGTTAATAAAACATTTCTTTTGGATTCATTATGGGTTTAGACATCATCTGGATTCTTACTATGAATCAGAGCAGAAACTTGACCCACAACTCTTACAACCCCTAACTACTAGATCAATGGATATTCTTCCATTATTTCTTTGTTATCTGGAGTAACTTTTGGCCATAATTCATCCATGTTGCAAATCACTAAATATCACCAAATGTTCCTCAAAGGCTTCACTTAGTTACCTTCAAAGTCCCCATGTTTCAGAAATAATTTAAAATTCTAACTTGATTTGAGATTTCAATGACTAAGCACATAAACAAGAAAATTCTGTGTCTCCTTCAATACATCATTTGTTTTGACCAGAAGTTGCATCCTGTACCTTTTTTGCAAAAGTTTTTGAAGTGTCTTTTAGAACATTGTTTTCATAGAAAATTTACTTTCTACAAATTTGTATTTTGTAACATAAAATGGACTCTACCTATGAAGTAACACTCTTAACTACCCAACCAGCCATTATTGTGAGATACTTCATGGTCTATTTCTACTGTCTGTTTCCCCTAATCTGTGAATTTGTGAGCATGCCTTTTATTTTCATAACATGGATAATACTGTTTTACAGATGTTATGATTTGCATTTACTGTGTACACAAATGTACTTATTTAATTTAGTTGAGGATGTGCCTTTATACACAGACACCAAATAATTTCTTGGAGTTTTATATTTGCTTTCTTTCCAAGCAAATAACTGGGTGGTTTTTTTTGGCAGAGCCACATGCAGGTTTCAGAATCGCTTTCAACATGTTTGATACTGATGGCAATGAGATGGTGGACAAAAAGGAATTCTTAGTGGTACGTGTATTTTCAGTCTTTGAATATTTTGATGTAATCCTGGAAGTAATTTTTTTGCCTGGGCTGAGACTCATGATGATGTCAGTAATCATGAGAAGATAAGCTGTTCTTCACTGAATGTGGTTGTTTGCCTTATTTAATGTAAATAATAAATGTAATGTAAATTGTAAATAGTAGCTCCCCATTAGAGTGTATGGATGTGTTGTATATATTGATTTTTTGAAGCTTAATTCCAGTTTTTAGTCTGGATCTTTTTAATTGCTACCTACATTCACAGATAATTATGCTATTAAAGTAATGTTGCTGTATCAAAGGTCAGCAATATTATTTAATTGCCATAATGGTGGAATGACTTGCAAAATAATCTTTTCCTGGGAGACCACTTCACTTTGTCATTCATTCTGTTTATAATCCCAGGTGACCTGAAAATATGGACTGACGTAATATGACACTCGTCTGTTTTGGACAAGATTTGTCATGAAGTAAAACTTACTGGACATATATCTGGTTCAGCCCCTGAAATCCATACGCTGAAGCAGTTTGCTGAGATGGGGTTCTGTGATTTCTTTTTAGGGAGAATATTCATGACACCAAAATTGACTTTGAGCTGAATAATTTTCATCTGCTTTGAAACAGTTGGCAGGATATCTAGAATTTGGCAGTAGTTTTGTTGCATCTGGGATTTTGTTACATTACAAATCTGAATTACAATATTTTTTCAGACCAGAGCTTTGCTCAGTTCATTGCTTGAAAATGCAGTTCTGTAAATTATTCTTACAAATTATTTAAGCAGAGAGTTGATTTTTCTTCTGGTTAGAAATTTAAACAGACCTTGAAAGAAAAATTAGCTTATTCCACATGTCATTGAGATTTGTGCATTAAAGAGAGTTTGACACTTGAAAGAAAATCTTAAAAAAAATCTGAATCGTCCACTGTATTTTGATTTTTATCATGATAAATCTGATAATTGCATCCTAAAATTCAAATACTTCATAAATTTTCCTGTGATGGGATCCGCTAAGTACAGGAGAATAATGCTTGCACTGACAAGTGTAAAATTAAAAAGCCTTGGAAAGAGAGTGCTATTTCAGATTTATGTTCATTTGTTTATTTTCTGATTTTAGAAGAAATGGGAGGAATAACTAATGCTATTCTAAATGAATGTCAGTGATGAAGTAAAAAGATTTATCATTTAAAAAAAAAATATCTTGAAATGCAGAATATTGCCCACTGATCATTAGGGCTTCTGATTTTACAATGACTACATGGCTTTAGATTAACAACCTGCACAACATAGTATAAATCAGAATTTTTTAAACTGGGAATGTTCATATGCAGCAGATGTCTGGGATTACACTGAAACCGTTATGGCAAACATAGTTTTTGGCATTTCTTTAGAAATTAATATCTAAAATTTTGTGGTTAGTGGTTTAGACAAGCTTTCCAAAGAAAAGCCTGAACTGGACCAAGCAAGTAGAGGCGATTAATAAAATAAAAAGTATTTATAAGGATTGAATCAGATGTTTGTAAAAATACAGACATTTGCAGGAGTCATCAGTTCTTATCTTCATACATTTTGCGTGTAGTTGAATCTATGAATAAATACAGTAAATGCATGTGAGAAAAAAACCACTTCCTTACTGAAGAAGAAGATGGAACAAAATGTAGAGAATGAAACAGACACATGGAATGGATTTAACTCTAAAACCACAATATATTTAAAACGAACACACCCTAAGTTCCTTTGTGCTGTATCTTAATTGTTTTCAAGCCAAGTTATAAGGCTCAATTAACCTAAAGAAAATGGAAACATGAAAGAAACTGTCCTCAGCTCACTGAACTTCCTTCAGTTCTTCTTCTCAAGGAAGTGAGATCTGAGATCTGGGGGCTTGTTTTCTGGTGGCATATCTTAAGCAGAACTTTATTTTGGAAGCTGTTGCCACTTGCAAATTGTGGCATGCTGATAATTTTTTGTACTCTAATATTAAACGAACAGATCCTTGTATTTGCTAATTCTTAATAACGATCTCATCCAGTCAGAGGAAAACACACACACACACACACACACACACACACACACACACACACACACACACACACAGCTTTCATAGTCCTCTTCTTATCCTGGTTTTCATTTGTTATGTCATGATCCTTGATACAAATTTTTCCTCCTTATTCTTTTTCTGTTACCAGACATGGTGAATAGAAGAAAGAAAGGAGAATTTTCAAATATTAGATATGCTCTTCTTCACCTATTATGACCCTAATGCTACTTGATCAGTGTGTCAGTGACCCTTCAGAAATGAGATCAAAACCCACAAGTCAATGTTAGATCTGAATTCAGAAAGACTAAAATGGATAGGTAGGTAGATAGATAATGTCTATGTAAATATGAAAGTAAAAGTTGATTCAGTGGTGCTGCAGTTGTGGTAGACCTGGTCCCAAAACATATATTTTGCACCTGTACTCGCCGTGCTTGGGTATGCATTATCTGTGTGCCTGGAAGCAGGAGACTGTAAGCATTGCCATTTGAACTATATTCAGCGTTTGCAAAATACTTCTCCATTGATTACAGTCAGCTGTTGTAAAATTGGGTTTATAGTTTGCAAATAAAGAGACTGAAGAGATGGTGTAGGGATTACATGTTATGTGATTCTTGAAGAGAAGAGTAGGTATAGTGAAGAGTTGAAAAATACTTAATTTTTCTGGTAACAGCTTTAGTGTTTTTGTAAAATAATTCTATGGTGTTTGTGCTTTCCTCTTTGCTTATGTCATAGGGGTGAGGTCAAGGAACAGAAGGATTGTGTTTCCTTGTCATAGGAGATCTTGGTTTTGCTGCTTTCAGCAGCCAATCTCATTATCCTGTTTCAAATAATGTTCCTATGAAAGTACTCCTAGATCCTTTTTGCATTCACTTTTCTGCTCACTGGTATCCTATGGCACTCCTTCTGAACAAAAGATCCATTTCCACAAGTTTAGCAAGTGCTTTAATGATGAATGCAACAGAATCCCCTCCCTTTGCCTCTGTGGCAGGGGAAACGCATCCAAGGATGCATTGCTTTTTACCAGTCTTTTCTGGTTTTTCAATTAGTGCCGGTCTTCTCTCTAACTTCATGGCTTGTCACTTCACTTTTCACAAGGTATTTTCTTTCTACTTCTCTCTTGGAATTTACCTTTCTTCTTTCCACAGTTTTGGGTTGCAGACGGTATAATACTCTTGACCGTCTAGCTGAATGTCCTATCATGACTCTTTCCTTGTCAGCATATGTTACAGTAATTTGTGCCTATAAGTTTGCAAAAAATTAGGAAAAACATACCAAGATCTGTAAATTGATCCCATAGTCAAAAATAGATAAAGTGACACACACAATATTCTGCTCAGTATTTGCCTTAAAGGCAATTCCAGAAGATAGTAGTCAATTTTGGAAATTCATAGAATATTATTTATAAATGCATTTTCTATTTAATCGCTGAACACTGTATTAATTTATCTCAATGTTGCCCCTGCTGCAGAGCTTGCTGATCCCTTTGTCTTAGTCATCTGCCTTCTCTGAAATACGGTGTTCTGAAATTAAGTTTAGAAAATTTGTGTGCAAAATTTATCACACACACTTGATCTTTCACATTCCGAGCCCTGGGGAACTCTGTGCGCATGTCATTAGAATATCAGGTTTTTATCAGACTTCAGATAGGTAAAATCGGGTCTTTGAAATGACTGCCACAATTGTCTGTATGACATGATGTTTGGTTCTGCAAATACTATATTCTAGATAGGACAAATTCATCAGCCACAGTGTTTATTCTTTTTCCAGCCCACCTTGAGATTAGCAAATGCTGCAAGTGGCAGTACAGTATTTTCACATGCAGTTTTTGAAAGGCTGAAGTTTACAGGTAGAGATATAGATGGCATCATAGTTAACACTGCTCTTACTTGATGTGAAGATTAAACAGTGACACTTTTTTTCGTAATGGTTTGATAATATTAATAAGTATTACTATAAAAAAAATAAATAGAACAGATACTTACAAAGAAAGATAAGTACAGACTAGTTCTTACTGTGAGGACTTTATAATTTCAAAAAATAAATATGCTCAAGAATCTGTGTGTCTTAAATCTTGTATTTGAGGTTTTCTCAGAAGTCATGTTTAAAGCTCTTAACGTATAGAAAGTTGTGAAAGGGGTATTTTACAAGACCTGAAGGTATTCTTTGAACAGACTTGAAAAAAAAGGGTACTTGATAAATTACTCTTGAGTAGTAGTTTGCTGCTGCTGAAGGGGAATGTTTCACCCCCACCAGGTGTTTCCACCCCTCCCTTGTGCCAGCAGGAGTAAGAACTGATCTGTTTGGAAACTAACAATATGAAAAAAAGATTGATCCAGCTGAGTGCATAGCCATGCAGATACTAATTAGTACCCAACAAGAAAGGATGTGCCTAGAGGTGGTGAAAAAAGCTGGAACTCCCCCTTTTTGTATAGGCTGGATTGGCTAAAATGTGAAGCCAAATAGGATGTTCTTAGTATTGTGCTCCCAAATACAATTACTGGTCTTTGTGGAAAAAATGTTTTACTTTTTCCTTTCTGTGTAATGATTAAGGTCACAGAAGGAACATGAAAGCATGAATATGATCAATAAAGCATCATTGAAACAGTGATATTTCAATAAAGAAGTACATTTTAATACTGTTTGCAGCGTTCCTGATGATGAATGATTGTTATGCATGTGAATTGTCTGAAAACTAAGTAAAAACAAAATGTTTGTATTTTAGCTACAAGAGATTTTCAGGAAAAAAAATGAGAAGAGAGAAAGAAAAGGAGATGAAGAAAAACGTGCAATGCTGGTAAGTTAAAATTAGAATTGTTGCAGGTGGTAGTTTGTTTTCTTCATTATAGGACAAAATCATGTGTGTATATATTTCACAAATCACTTTCAGGGTTTTATTTAAACAATAATTTCATATAATTAGAAGAATATGCATAAGTTTCATATATAGAAAAAAAAAAGCAATATTTAGCCTAAACTGCAGGTATTGGGGAAAAAAAGTATATTTAAGTGGTCTATAGAAAGGAAAAAATAGTGTTTAATACTGTATTACATATTATGACAGTAACACTGATTCCATTTGGAGTCTATAAATCTAGGAAAAAGTGAATAGTAATGACCCAGTGTTATTGTCTATGAGTGAGAGATCTCAGTGGCAAGACCAAACTATACTCCTGCTCTCATAACTAACTGCAGCTGTTCATGTAGACATACAGCTCCTGATGCTTATTATTAACATAGTAGTTTTAAAATAGCTTATGAAATGTTACAAGTAAACTTAGCTTTTATATTAAAATTTAATGTTTTTATCAAATACTGCTTATGGCCACTGCAAAATGTTTTTAGTTTATATTATGTGAATAGATTTTTGTGGAATATTGAATACTCATTCTTGTATAATGTCAAATTTGTATTTCTTATGTGCATAAGAAAGGTAAGTCAGACAAGTCTTTGGTTTATCTGGAGGATGGCAGCAGTAGCAGAAACTTATTTTACTGTTGGACAAGTAAAAATCAGGGACAGGTCTCTGTTAAGGCCACATCAGAAAAAATACGTTCATTTGCTATTTGCATATTCATGGAAAAAATTCCTTATTATAAAAAATAAACTTTGACATATATGCAAAGCTTCTCATTGTGCCCATTATCCTTTTGGGACTATAGATACTTGATCTCAGATCTTTCACCCTGAAACTGTAGGAAGTTTGAGTTTCAAGAATTAATATGTTTTAATCCTTCCCTGAGCATAAAAAGGTATCTTTTCTTCCCATCCAGAGAGACCTATCCTTCTCAGCTTTTCAAAACTGTAGGTCAGTTGTTGAATCTCTCACACACTGTTTATTCTGAACAAAGGAAACTTACACCCAAAGGAAGATCTTTTGAAAAAAGTAGATTGCAAAATGGAATGTTTCTTCTGAGAATAATCTATGCAACTCTGTACTTCTCTTGAAAATTTGAAAAATGAGATTGAAGATAAACCATTTTTTCTTCATTGTCATTTTAAAACAAACGAACAAAATCTAATAATATATAAAATAAAGATTTGCTTGTCTTAACCTATTCTGTTGTCTTTTTTCCCCTTCTTTTGGCTTCATTCTGACATGTGATACTTGGCTTGGCCCGTTTTTGCTGTATGTCAGCGTCTTCAACTTTATGGATATCATACTTCTACTAACAGTGTATGTACTCTAATTATTTTCAGTATATGCAGTCTTCACCAGTGAGGTGAAATAGTATGCTATAAGAAAATTTACTATGTTTATCTTTTTCATCAAGCACACTACTGATAATCAGTAAAAATATGATGGATCTTTACTTGCATAAAAGATTGTGCATGCTTGTTGCACGCGTTCTGAAACAGGCAAGCCTACAGGAGGAAATGTTGTACTATTTATATAAAATGAAGGAAACTGTATTTTTAAGGGAAAGGACAAAATATATCTTAAGAAATTATAGGATTGTTTTTAATGTGTGTAAATTAAGTCATCCTGCATGAGTCATTTCATGCAGGTCTGTCTTGTCTATCTGTTTATAGTGTGAAGTAATAATATGTCGAAAGAATCCTTCACCTCTTTGTTCCCCCCTTCAACTCACCCCAGAAAGCAAACAAACAAAAAACTGAAGAGAGCTTTTATAATTTTGTGCTTCACTTACAGAACAAATAAATAAGAACTTTCAGTGTTGAACTAGAATAGGGTTTTACAGAAAATAGTCCCTGTATTATGTAGGTGACAGTAAAATTATTTTCAGTCATTTTTGAGGAGTGTGAGAGAGAATCACCAAGAGAGAGATCTGAGTGTTTTAATGTCTTCATCATGACCTGATTAGGTTTTGGATCACAGCAGAAGTAAAACTGTTGTAAAAAATGATGTTAAAATAGAAGAATTAACCTTGTTTTGGAATGATTATTGTGATATTCAAAGTTAGGGGAGAGAACCTAAAGATCAGATAACTAATGAAATTCCAGATATAATATTTCACAAGAATGCTGTTTTATTTCCTGTGAAGTTAGCACATAGAATTTGGGCAATATGCAGGAAGGAAGTCTGTTGAATGAAAAGGTGCAGTGACACGATATAAATGCTGCAATGTTGTCAGAATAATGTTGCAGAAAATATGAGGGCTTGTGATTTAATGGATTTTAGATCAGGTTTTAGTGCAGTGAAAGAGGCTGTTACAGTGGTTGCCATATTCCTGTGCTGCCTCCTATTTTAAGTTGAAATCAAACTAGTTAGGCTTTCCTACTCATACAGTAATTTTCAGCTTTAGTAAAAAATATCCTTCTAGACTCCAGCCACGTCCAAACTCTTTAAGATGATGCCCAAGTGTGCACCATCTTTTTCTGCCCGCCTGCTACCTGAATGGAGATCTCCATGCAAAGGAGTCTCAGATGTATAGGAATTCACAGTATCCGACAAATCCCCCACCCCAGAAAATTGATACTTTGGGTTTCTATTTCTCCTACTGAAATAAGAAGTGTAACAACCTTTTCAGTTTCACTTGATGTCCTGGGGAGTTGAAGATACTCAAGACCAAGGAGGTGCAGTCCTAAAATATCTGGGATAGTCCAGAGTGCTATGTTGGGACCTTCTCACTTCATCCTTCAAAACAGTTCTAATTTTTTGAGAAGTGTCAAGGTCTATAAGCAGCAGAGTGCATACAGTGATGTTTTGAATGGCTTAAATATTTCTGTATTGTCATTTTCATAGGTTAATTCTTTCAAGTCATGTTCTCGTGCATGCTGTGTTGTGTGTTAAGACTATTTGAGCATGTATTGCATGAGTTCTTTCACTAGCCAAATACCAACCAGAATGTGATAACTATGATGAGATGAATGTAAGGAAAATAAAATGTTCATGCCCAGAAGTACTAATTCCATTGATTAAAGTAAATCTCCAGTAAGACAACAAATTCTGTGAATGCTTAAAATAGGTAATTACAGAATTGTATGCATAAAAGAATGAGGTGTTATTCATTCCCATGACCCAGTAAACATCAAAGGCATAAATAAGTGTAAGAGAGAAACTTTAAGGACCTGATCCTGTGCACAGTGAAGTAAACAAATTTATTTTAATTGAGCAATTTAGGACCAAATGCAGTTATATATGAGAATACTGTGGCCATGACATAGGAACTGTTACTCCATAGTAATTGAAGGATAAACCCAGGTTTTTTCAAAAAGGAAACATAAGTATAATACACATTAAGCATAGGTATAATTCCTGATAGTTTTTCATGTTTCTTTGATGTCAATTAACAGAAAGAGCTGAGTTGAATTGGTTAGTGGAGGAAGTCCATAATACAACTGGTAGAAGCAGTACATATAATGTGTTGACATAATGTAGAATACATAGAGACATTAAACCTTCAACTCTGTACAGTATTCTGTATGATAACAATGTGGTTTTACACATCGCACAGCAGCATAAATCTTCTAAGAGAACAGTATGCACTGAGTCAGAAAAAATGGTTTTCGTTTGGAGTTAGAAGATTAAACTTATTCTGTCTTTGTCTTGACTGCCCAGATGGATGTGAGTGGGGTGCTGTGAAAGTAGGAGACCTAGTTTAGATTAACTTGTGGAGAGAAAGGGGAAAATTCATTCAGTTGTAATAACCCTAACCAAATTCAAATAGCCTTCTGCTGTCTTTAGGATCACCTCCCCTAGATTCTTCGGCAGGAAAAAAAAAAATAAAAAAAAAAAAAATAAAACAAACCAAACAAATATATATATTACCTAGATCTTCCAAGACTAATTGCAAGATAAAGGAAGGCCTGTTTTAATAAGGGAGGTTTTTTCAGGCTTCCAAAAATGAAACATTTCAGAGCAAAAAGATAAGCTTATTTTCCTTGGAGAGATTAAATACTTATTTTCTGTTTAAAGAAGGTAAGATTGGTCATCAGATGTGCATAGTGTTTTCTTGATAAGTATATTACAGTTGAAGTCGGGTTTACTGGGCTTGGTTTTTGCATTTCTTTATTGGTGCAAGGATGTCATCCTGATTACTGGATGAAATTAATTTTATATAACTAGTTGTATGATGTTATGTATGTTTTGACTAATGAGAAAAAAATCATAAATACATGAATTAATATTTTTTTGGCAAAACAGAATTGTTAGAAAAACATTCAGAAAAATACTGGTTTAGATCAACATTTTCACATGTACTTGTAATAAATAATTCCACTTTACACTTTCTCTAATTTATTTTGTTTGGAAAGGTGGAGTCTGGTGGTACTTTTGGAACAGCCACATTATGAGTAATAAGCAAATAGCTGTAATAGACCAGCATTGCTTTCATTTACTAAGTGTCATGTAACGGGGTAGAAATTTCTCTGTGTAGAAGCAAGAGTCAAGCCATGCTTTTGAAGATCAGTTGGAAAAGAATTTAAAGTCTGTAAGTGGTTGTTTTGTTGTTCTTTGGTTTTCAAACAATTGTGCTTCTCAAAACTTCTGCAGGTGCTTAAAACAGAAGGAGAGGACCTTGTCCCCAGAAGCTATTGGGATACTTTGAGACGTAGCACAAGCCAAGCACTCTTTTCGGACCTTGCGGAGGTATAGGACAACCTCTGTCTCTGGTCCATAAACAGACTGCTACTTTATTTACTTCTGTTCTCATTATTTTCCTATTTTATACACTGTGTTTCTCCTCTTCCTTTTAATTACTTTTTTTTTTAAAAAAACCTGAAAGTTCACAGATGAAATGGATTTGGTTCTGTGCAGTGAGATAGTTAGAAGTTGTCATTTCCACATAAAAGCAAAGTTACTTTGCTTTGAAGGAGTGGGAAGATCAAGTCCGCTTCAGTCCTTACTATAAGAAGCATTTTCTAACACTAATAGCAACAGTATTTCACAGTTAGAGAAGCAATTCAGGAAACCTTTGTCATTTAGGCTTGGTCCAGTGATATGACAACTTTAATGAGAGTTGCATCCCCTTAAGCTCTTAACCTTTATGTCTTTAATGTACTTTTTATGTATATTATCAGAGCTTATCCTCACAAAAACAGTATCACACAAAGATTGTTTTAATTGTTGCATCAAACCAGGAATGTTTTAAGGCTACCAAAACATTAGTCAATCTTTTTTAATATTACATGATCATTATGGAGGACTAGCAATATCACAGAGCTGTCAAATTAATTTTCATATTGCTTTAAATTCTAATAAGTTTATTGTTTAATGATCTGCCTTCAGATAATTGAGTAAGACATTTGTTTGTATTGATCATTCAAGAGGGTCAGAAAACTAGATCATTTAGGCTTTTCTGTGCCCCATAGAGTGAGGGTGATTGCTCTGCTGGTTGTGGCATTAAAGGAAATGGAGCAACTCCCTACTGACTCTGGTCTCAAGTCCCGTGCTTCATAAGCAGGCTCATAATGAGAAAAGAACTGAAACAGACCTCCAGGGTAAAACAATCTTTTTTTTTTTGTTGCTTCATAAGCAATGCGCGCTCCACATTAAAAGTAATTAGTGTGTTGTCCCTGCTGTTCCTCTGCAGAAGCTATTGAGTAACCTGAGGACTTGGATGGACTTTTTCTAATCTCCAAGCTAAATTTCCTCATAGTTCCTTTATACCAGTCTGTTGTCCCTTAATTTTCATAGGGCTTTTTCTTCTTTAGTGGTAATCTTCTTACTCATAGTTGTGTTTATAAATGCAGTCATAGCCCTCAGTTTTCATTATCATGGACTAAACACAACAAGGTCTTTGATTTTTCTCTGAAGGGAGAACCTACATTTCCCAGGCCAAATAGGCCTTCTCTGTACCTCGCTCAGCTTGAGTTCATTTGCCTTTGAACAAAACAAAATCTAGTGTTACAGAACTGAGTTTTATACCAATATTTATAGCAATATTCATACTAATAATACATTTGTAGTAAACTTGCAGTGAAGCAGTAGACCCAGTTTCGGATTTAAATTGATGAGCTCCTGAACTATTAGTCCTTATTTATTCCAACAAATTTTAAAACCCAGAACATCAGTGTTCTTATCCAGTCAGCTAAAGCAGAGACATAGAGCGGGGAGAGAGGACCACTCTTTTTGTTGACTATTTAAGGAGCTTGGGGCACAGAGTTTTCTGAATTAACTGTCACCTTAATCTACAGTTAGCTGGCATTAATTCAGTCCCAAGTATAGATGGACTTAAATTTGCTAATCTCTACATACCTTTAATTTTAAGGGAGATAGTTCTTTTACATCTGATGCCCCAGACTAATATCTGTACAATGTAATTGAAGCTTAACAGCAGCTATACTAAACATTGATTTGAATTGTCTTTAAAATGTATAAAAAGTCTCTCTGCTCACTTGTAAATCATTTTATGAAGAAAAATTACATCCTGCATTTGTTCCACTGGCAATTTCCCACTTCTCACCATAATCATCTTTATCTTGCTTGGGTTAATTTTGAGCCATCGGGCTTTCATCCATTCTTATCTCTCCCAGCTACTCTCACATCTGATTAGTATTATAGCCATCTGTACTAAAAGTGGCATAAAGCTAGGTGACACTGGAGTCTGTTGTTTCATAGCCTTTTGAGAAGGCCTTGTGTAAGTTGAAAATGAGAGTAAATAAGGTTCATTGTTGTGGGAATCAACTTACAAGGTCTCTATCAGGGGAAAAGAAGTTATTCATCACATGCAGTTTCTTCCTAGGACAGTTTATGGTACAGTTTCTGCTATTCCTAATTTAGCAACTACACCATCCTGTTGGAATATGCTGGTTATCTCTGAATTCAGTTTGTGGGTTTATTCTTAAATTACTGGAAATCGGTGGACTTCCTATCACTATTGAAAAATCAAGGACTTGCAGTAAGAAACCTCCTATTAATTCAAAGCATGATATGCATACTTCATTCTCAGAATATGTGGCTGCAAGTGGATGATTGCTCATGAGTGTAACTTACTTTCAGTCAACTCTCTTTTTAATTAAAAGCTTGAACTTAATTTTGCAGAATACAAAAAAAAAAAAAAATAATTTACTCCGCTTCAAGTTAGGAAATTGAGAGGAAAAGATGTTGCCATTATGCAGCAAGCCAATAATGTGACTGAAACAGTTTTCTCACCTGTTTGTCCCTGTCTCTGTATTTGTATTACAGTTAGTGTAAAGGTAAAGAGAAATGAGGCAAGGTTTTATTCTCATTTAAATGACCGCAATATATATTAGATCAAAGTAGAGATATATGGAAATATATAGAAACAGATGTGGTCACGTTCACTGATCTAAAATACAAAATTAATTTTATTATGAACAATAAATAATTAAGGCTTTTGGGTTTATTCTTAGCCCTTGAGAGAGAGAATTTATTTAATGTTATCAATGCAGAAGGAGCACAGGAATAGTTTTCAGTTGCCTGCAATTCTGCAGAGAAGCATATTGGCTTGAGTTTCTGGGGTGAGTTTTTTGTTTGGGGTTTTTTCATTTAGTGAGGCTGACCAAATGGGAATTGTGAAAAGACTTACAGATTGTATTTTTTTTTAAATGGTTCTTTAGATATGGGTGAATGCAACCTAAGTCTAAGGTTTTGAAATGTTTTTGCAAGATGAAAGGCTGTAATTTAACATTTGATATCTTTTCAGTGTACTTGAGGGAAATTGTTTGAATGTGCTTAGGGATTTAATTGCTTAAAAGACATAAGAAATCAGGGTATCTGCATTTCAGTATATTGTGTCCTGTAGTGGAGGATAACAATATTAAAAGACAAATAGTGATTACTTCTCTGAATTACTTTGCTCACTTGAAGAGCAGAGCTGTCTTAATTGAAGGACATGGAATATCTCTCTACCTATATATACACCATGTCATCTTATTTCTCCCTGGAGAAGAATATGAGAATAAAGAGGAAGCTGGAGTACATGAAATACAATCTTGAGAATCCTAAACTGATTATACTTAAGTACGGAAAAGTCCCTCTCATTTCTTTACTTCTTGGATGTTGAAAGGAAAGGATTTGTTTTGTTACTGCCTCATGTTTTTCCTTGTTGATACATAAATACTCTTAATGGATATTGCATTTTACATTTTTTACAAATCTGTATTTAAATTTGAAATTAATATAGTATATTTCAGAGAATGTAGATGTGAAATGGTTTTTCATGGTACATGATGTTGAACTACTGTGTACTATTAAAAATTTCTTCTTAGTTTCTTCATTTAGAGTTTCTCCATCTGTTATGAATTTATAGCCTCTTCAGTTATGAAATAAAGTCAGACTTAAAGGACTCTGCGTGCAACTTGCAGGTTTGCATATACAGATTTTTATAGATCTGTATGAACAGTTTTCTATACTTCTAGGTTTATAATCTATCATTACAGTGATAAATTAGTACAGTTACATCTCCCAAACACTTACTAGGTTTCTGTACTGTGTATTCTGTTTTGTACTACTTGTGGTATGGTCCACCCCCATTCCTATACGGAGCATGATGTTACATGATATGGAATATCCCACTGGCCAGTTTGGGTCCGGTGCTCTGACTCTGCTCGCTCCCAGCTCCTTGTGCGCCTGTGCACGGGCAAGACACGGGGAGTTGGAGAGTCCTTGATTTCTTAGCAACGACTAAAGACATAGGTGTATTATCAACATTCTTCTCATACCAGATCCCATACTGAATCCAAAACACAGCACTATTCTAGCTGCTAAGAAGAAAAAATTCTCTATCCCGGCCAAAACCAGGACAGTACTTTAACAGTAAAGTCAGCAGGCACGCTTCCACAAAAATGTGGTACTGCTGATGAGTGGTAGCTTGCCTAGGAAGAGCAGAAACTACTGACTCCCATTCTTTGCTTTTCGTAAGGTCTTGTCTTTGTAAGAAAAATGAGAGCTTGGACAGAAGGGTCTCCCTAGGCAGGTGCAGCACAGAAACTAAATACATTACTCTCTGAATTTCAGATGTTGGTAGATGCACATTAATGCCAGAAGGACATTGCCATGGTGGAATACTGTGGCTTATTTAAGAGCCTTATATTACTGAATTATTTTTATAGCTCTTCAGTATATCAACAGTTTCTTTGTAAAAGAGGTGAAATCAATGCACATACATGATAGTTAAGGGTAATGAGTATGTAGTAAAAATGTGGAATGTTGCACAATCACTGTACAAAGATAATCATTACTTCTGTTTATACACTGATGATAGTTACCTCTGTTTATATGCATGTCTTCCTATTTACAACTCTTGCTATTACAAGTGGTCAAAATTAGTTGATTTTACTGTTCTAACTCTGTGCATTCAAAGTTGATCATTATTTATTAAAGAAAAAGCATTAGTACCTGTTCAGAGATATCTGTCTTGATGCAGAGACCACATACTCAGTAAATGAGGAACATTCTTAAGAGAATGAGTCAAAATATTACTTCATGATTTAAAAATTTCTTACAATTCTGTTGTTTTAAATATATTTGGCAATAAAACTTAAACTGTAGTCATCTGCTACTTACAGAACATAATCATATAAAGTACTCCTGACTGATGCGAATGGTTTTGGAACACAGTCTCATAGTTAATAATTTTGAAATATAAAATCAGAATATATGAAGTAATGTTCTTTAAAGTAACCTCTTTGTAGTTGCATTGTAGAAGAGAAAGGAGATTGTGTACAAAGGGAGGTATTTTTATGGTTTACCTCAACTGACTAGAACATTTTTTTAATCAAGAGTTTCTGGTTTTATTTTTCATGCTTTTTCCCCCTTCATTGCAGCTTCCATTATATTATATTGTTGTTTTAAGTGTTTTCTACTAAGTGCAGTTAACAGCCTAATGCTATTTTGTGTGAAAATTGCATGACTAAATTAATTTAATGGATTTTAACAGTGAAGTATTTTTTAAGACTGTGAACGTAAAACACAGACTATCTTAATAGAGAAGTTTATTGTGATGATAAGCATTCTCATATTATACTTCTGTAACTGATCCAGTCATGGCCTTTAATTTTTTTTTATTCTGATATTTAAGCGTGCTGATGATATTTCAAGTTCACTGTCAGATACTACACTGCTTGTACACTTTTTTGGCAAGAAAGGAAAAGCTGAACTGAACTTTGAAGATTTTTATAGGTGAGTCTCAACTTTACTAATTCCTTGTAAAAAAATACTTGCATATGTGTTCTAATTAGTGTGTATTATATTACTATACACAGTTTATGCATACATGTATATAAAGTTCATGTTCCCTTTGTGTATATTTTGTATAAAAAGAGCAAAATAAACAACTGGACCAACAATAAAAAGTTCTGTGCTAATGCTGCTGCATTTGCAAATTTTGTTAGCATTTGTGTGTGTAGTTGGTTTGGGATGGAGAGGCTATACCCCAGCCCTGTCCTTATTAGTATATAAGAACTCTTCATTTTTAATTATTTTCATTTTTTTCCCCCCCATTTGTCAGCACTTAAAAAAAAACCTGCATGTGCATCTCTGCTCTTAGGAACATATTTAAATGTAAAGATTCTTAAGCACCTTAGAACAAGATTCTTCAGGGAAAAATGTGGAAGCACAGTGAAATCTATTTGCTGAATTATTATGCCAATTAAAATAGAATTTAAAAATATAGGGAGAGTACCATAAAAACAGAACCATAAAACTGTATGTTCTGTGTGATTGAAAGAGATCCTCTGGTTATTGTTTTCCTCAATAAAGACTCACAATACCTACTGTCTTTATAGTTATCACATAACTGTGTGTTCTAATGAATCAGATGTTTGCAAAATATTTTGCCTTAAAATTATGTATGTTGTGAGAAGTAATCAATATTTCACATAATATAAAAACTGTGTCATCAAGTGAAATCATGATATGATTTCAAAACAAGAACCAGAAAAGAAGGTACTTTTTCAAAAGGCATCTAGTTAAAATGTCTCATCTATTGCTGTAAGAGGTTGTAAATTCTAAAGAGGTCAAAACCTAGTAGGCATATTCATGAAAGAGGAGGGATCCATCAAGTTTTAGTCAACACTACCATCTCAAAAAATCATTGAAGTATGGACTGGTGAGGGAAATACTATTGTATGTTTACCTTGCACTTATACTTTTGCCGAAACATCCTTTTGATTTGAGCTCCTCATAGTTCTAACTTAGAAGTCAGGTTATGTATTAGGACAGAGTGCTGCAGACAATGTCTGCAGGATGGGAACTCTTGAGAACCTGTAACAAGGAGGTATTACAGGTTGTGGTTGACCATCAGATGAACATGAGCTCCCAGTGCAGTGCTGTGACCAGAGAGCTGATTTCATCCTTGGTTGTATAGGACATCAGTCAGAACTAGGGAGGTTATATGTCCTTTTTATATGCAGCTGGTTTTATACTTTAGCCAGTTTTGGTGTCCAGAATATACTAAATACGTTGTTAAGTTGGGAAGAGTTTATAGAAATACGAATAGTGAAGTGTTAAAAAAAAGAAAGTTTAGATTGAAAGGCTTCAAGAGCTCCATCATACTTAGCTTCTTAAAAAGATAAAGGTAAGGTTTAATCGCCATCTGTAATTAACTATATGGGGAATAAATTTGGGGAATTCATTCAGTAGCATGACAGAATTTTCAGTCTAGCATATAAAAATAAAGATCAGTCACCCACTGAGGAAGAAAATTAAGCAAATGCAAACTAGAAGTAAATTAGAAATGTAAGTATTAAATCATTGTAATCCTTAGTAAAACACTTAATTTTTGAGTTAAGATTGTCGTATTGATTAGAAAATATGTCAACATAGATTGGGGTTTACCAAATTTGTTATCAGTGCTATGAAAAGGGAACTAATTTGTGTAATACTATTTCGCATTATATTCTACAAGTCTTTTAAGGACATGAATAGTAGAAATACACAGTATAACTATTCATATTTATGTTTATTCATATTTACGTTTGTGTTTTAGATTTATGGATAACCTACAAACTGAGGTTCTAGAGATAGAATTCCTTTCCTACTCTAACGGGATGAACACCATCAGTGAGGAGGACTTTGCTCATATTCTTTTGAGGTATACAAATGTGGAAAACACATCAAGTTACCTGGAAAACATGCGCTGCAGAATTCCTGAAGAAAAGGTAATTGTTTAGCTGGGACAGCAGTGGTCGACAGCATCCAGTCCCAGTGTCATCAAGACGAAAACATAACCTTGGTGGACTGAATGAGATGCTGTCACTGAATGAATTAGAACCAGGATTTTATTCTGGTCACAAGCTGTGTGTCTCATGTTTTTCAAATTACTTGGTGAATGAAAAGTAGAAGAGTAACTAGCATAGAATTATATTCCATAGGATTTAGCTAGTAGTATTTTGAAGCTTAGATAACAAAGCTTTATATTATATGAAAATTTAGTTTAAACAGCAAAAACTATAAGACTTGAAAAAGAGCAATTTTCTAGAAATGAGGCATTAAAAAACCTTTGTTTTTAATTCTCTTTTGTACTGCCACTGGAATATCACCTCTTTGGAAATAACATTGACACTCTTTATCTAGTTGTTTTATAGTCTTAATAATGGATCACTTGTATATAATTTTTGATGGGTATGTGGTTCTTATTAATGGCTGAAGAAATAGAAAAGATAATAAAAACAGTAAAGGTCATAAGGTAGATAGTCTTTCAGTTGCTTAACAACAAATGTGTTGTCAGAAGTATATCTGAGAGAAATACAGTGGCATCAAGATTCCCATATATATGGAAATATGAAAAAAAAAACCAAAACACTTTGGGGCTTGTATAACAGCAATTATACAAGTATCACTTGGGTAACTGAAAACCACTGATAGTCATAGGTATAGAGAGATACTTCTCTGAATGACAAAGGTGAAGTTGATTAAGTGAATATGAATACACTTCTTTTAAACGCACGGAAGTATTCTCTGAAAGTCATTTCTGAGTCTTCCAGTGCCACTGTTCGGATAGCAAGCCTTCCACAGTAATTTCCTCTTCTTGATTTTTGGTGGGACCATCAGCCAAGGAAAACTTCCATGCAAAAAGCTGTGTCACTTACTTATGGGTTTGCTTATGCTGCGTTCTGGAAATATCCTGGCATTTGACCAGTGCCATGTATCTCTGTCATATGCTATACCTCCATGAAGTAAAACAAGACGCTGCCATTTTCCACAGCTCCATATCACTGGCTTGTTAAATGTGCTGTCAGAAGAGTAGAAAAAGTGACATCTCTTGTGCTAACCACAGGCTTTTGAGAATGGGACTTTGACTCTTATTGTCATGGAAGTGTTGTTCTTATGTTTGCACTTTTTTACACCTATAATAATATTATAATTCTAAAATTATAAATGTTCTCTCAATTTTATTACAGTGATATGCTGCAATACTAATACAAACCAGAGGATTCTATTTAGAAGAAAAATTAGTCTAGCCTGTAAAGTAATAGGCAGCTACTCTCACAGTTGGCAATGTTAATCTTTCATGGAGCTGTATGTAGAAGCCTCTAAAGCAACATGATCATCATTTGGCATACTGCAGTCACGTTAAAATGTTCAGCTGGCATGCTGCCTGCCCACAGGATGTTTTCCTCCTTTTACTAACTAGATGCCAAGCAGTGATTCATTTAAGCTGGCATCTTGAATTACTACAAATATCAGTTCCTAAAGAAAGTCTATGCATTTCTAACAGCGTTGGTGCATTAATATAACAGTTTTCTTTGCTGTAGTAAAATATAATCTGTCTAAATAAATAAAAAAAGTTAAGTTTCCTTTTATATAGAAATAGTTTCCAGCAGGAGACTTCTGGGATATCTACATGTGGATAACTACCTATGTCAAAATGCAAAACATATGGTGAATACAAAATGTTATTACAGTTACCAGTTGAACAAAATATGGTTCTAGGAAAAGAGAGAAACAGTAGAATGCTGTATGCCAACTCTGAGTGTCATTTCACTGGTCCTTTTGCTTCTTTTGTGTTCTTTGCTGTTTTTCCCTGAAAGGAAGTAAACAGGTATGATTGCAGGTGATTTCAGCAGAAATTGTAGAACTCTTAAATGAAGCCAGATATTTTTCTCATTGCTAAAATGTTGTGGCATGTGGACAGTTTAGCCATGGACTGCATGTGTGGCTCCTTTATCTCCGTGCTTCATCTCCAGTGTCAACTCATGGCAACAGTTTCCATCACTACTGGAAACACAGAAGCTGCAAAAAGCGTGTTTGTAGACCAGTGGTTTTCAGGTTTACCTGTGCAAGGGCTACTTTACATCTAGACTGATCATCTGCCCTCTGGTTACATGGAAAGAGCCAGGACTATTGCAGTAGCCTGACCTCTTACTCTTACAGCATCTCCCACATTCAGAGTCTTTACAGACAAATCAGTGCAAATTACAGGTTTTAAAAAATCATTGTGAACCGAAAAATGTCAGCTCAAGACTTTGATGGCTATTTTCTATTATTACCATTTTGTCATAATACCTGAGGGTCCTATCTGGGGACTGGAATTTCACCAATCTAGGTATTTGACATGTAAAAACTATTCTAGTCCCAGAGAGTTTTCAGTCTAAACAGAGTACAAAAAAACAGAACTTGGAGATAAACTATTAGATGTCAAATGCAATGAAACAAGAACCACCATATTGGTTAGTATTAGTAAATTAAGCTTTTAAGATAAAACTTTAAGGAAGAATAAGGAGGTGGTTCTGCTTGTGTCTCTGAGAGTTTCCTCCCAATTGTAAAGGGTGAAAAAGAGAACAAATACGCTTGTTTAGACAAGCAATTCATGATGGATAATGGGTCAAGCTCTCCAATCAGTTTATAAATCTTAGCTAGAGCTTAGACAGGACCACTTAAACAGTGGTTTACATCTCGGGTGGGTGCAGGCCTATTAGTCTTTTATTCTAACAATATTATGTTGCTCTCCACATTTAACACAGTACTTGCTGCCTCATACAGATTTACACCCAAACTCTGCCATTTTATCCTCTACCACAAACCTACTTCAGTATGTTTTCTGTGTTCCACCGTACCATAATGGTTATGTATACCTTTGAGGAGAGACATAGATCAAGATCTTAGTTTGAACAGAAAGGCTTGCAGGTCTTTATATAGTCTTTCAGAGAGAGGTAGTTAAATAGGCTAAAAGGATGAAAGCAGACAGAAGAATAGCCAGGAATGATAGAGGAGGCCAAGGAGATGAAGGTTTGCTGAAGAATGTCATCCCATGTTCAGAGTGGCTGACAGACCATGGAGAATGAGATATAGGCAATGGTCCTGGCATAATTCAAAGTCTCTGTTTAAGGTCTCTCTCAAAACTGATTTAGAGATAGTTTATCAGGTCTTTGGATTTGTAGCTGAGAGAAGAGCAAAACAAATACTATAAGGAGAGAAAAAAAAAATCTCTTTTAAAAACAGCACTTTCAGAGAAGCTTCCACAGAAAATATTCTGAAGTCTGATTCAAAATACTTTTTTAAAAAGCTGGACAAACCCTGCAGTGCTTGATACTTGGAGAATCAGCTGAAGAGACTAGGTGTCTAAATCTGTATATGTAAAAACTTCACCATAAAATACAGAGCTTAAGTTAGATCATAAGATGTATTAATTAATTCACTCAATGTATTTATGTGAGCACACACATACATATCATGAATATTAGTTTTCAGATTTTCAGTATTAAACATATTCCAATATTCATACAAACCTAGGCTCTTATTCTCAACATTAACTGTCGTATTGTAATAATCCTGGAATTCTTAAAGATTGCCTTTAGCAATGGAACAATACTTTTGACTACTTTATGGGTAAGAATTGCTATCCGTTGCAGTGACAAAGAGGAAAGACATCTTAGATTCCTCAGGAAACTCCAGTTCTTTATTGACTTTCAGTACAAAACTCTGGGTTTTTTTTTTTTTTTTTCAATGGGTGTAGTATCCTTAAATGAATTAGAGGTATGTAACTTGCAAGGTTTATTTACTCAGTTGTCATCACTACTGATAATTCTTATGGTGCATATTGTTCTTCTGTTTTTTTAGGGTATCACATTTGATGAGTTTAGATCATTTTTCCAATTCTTGAACAACCTGGAAGACTTCACAATTGCAATGCAAATGTATAATTTTGCAAGTCGTTCCATAGGTCAAGGTAAGTATATTTTTATAAAAGTCAGTTGATAAATACACAGAACTATTGACAAAAATACAAAAATGTTTTGTAATTCCTAATTCGTAGTTTTAATGTCTCAGGTAAAAGGCTAGGACTTCAGCTTTGAGAGGAGAAAGCTTAATGATATCATAAGAGATATAATAAAGCTTTACAAAGTCAGAAGCGGTGGATAAACTGAATGCAGAATAGTTGGTAACCAAATCCTACAATACAGGAGTTAAGAGGCACTTGATGACACCGATGAGAGATCAATTTAAAGCAAACAAAAGCATTTCTTTACACAGTGGGCGTCTGGAATCTGGCCTTCTGTGAAGGTTGTAGAAGGAAACAGTGTCAGAAGATCCAAAGAGGGATTAGACAGATTTTTGAACAAATCAGTAAATGGGTGCTGAGAGAGCTAGGCACAGTTGAGATGCTTGGGGAGTGCAAGATAAAGAGTATGTGAAGTGGTCAGACTTGTGTGCTCTCCTCAGGTAGCATCTTCATGGGTCTGACACAGTAACACCAGCATAGTCCTACCTCATGTGGCCTTACCAAAGGAGTACATTGTTCTCTCTGTGCTCTATTCCTTAGGTTCTGTTTCAGGTCGATTAAGTAGATGCCATCAATATATATGTAACATAGGTTTAATTATAATACAATTTCCTATTTTTATTATTACACTTAGTATAGTATGTGGATTGTCATCTTTTGTGTAAAATAATTGATACCAACCAATTAAGCAGTATCATTTTATATCAGTTGAGAACTACTTGGCTTCAAATTGTTAAATTCAATCCTAATTTTCACATTTTCTTATTTTTTGAGTGTTTAAATGTGAAAACAAGTTAAAAGTTTACTTGTATTTCATAATATCTTGTCCACAAAGTAGGATTAATGTATTTTATTTTTTCTTCTGATGTTCTTTTTATGCAGATGAATTCAAACGTGCTGTGTATGTAGCCACAGGTGTGAAGCTTTCACCACATTTGGTAAACACAGTATTCAAGATTTTTGATGTTGACAGAGATGACCAGTTGAGTTATAAAGAATTTATCGGCATTATGAAAGACAGACTCAATCGAGGGTTTAGGGTAAGGATTCTAATTTTGATAGTTATCTTAGTTGACTTTACTACTTACCACTACTTACTTTAGCACCTGTAGCAGCAGTAGGTTGCAAACCAGCAGTGCATATGTTTAAAGACATATGTTTTATAGAAATCCTGAAGCAGCCTGTAAGATAAATTCCTTCTTAAATTCTTGATTTTTTTTTTTTTATTAGAAAGCAATACATAGAGGACATAATATACCTTTTATAGTACACAAATCAAACTGAAGATGAGAAATGCTCTGCGTACTGATATTTCTTCTCTATTGTGTGATTGATAGTTGGGCATTAATAATTTTAACAAGGGTAGCAATTATGTCTGGGTTGTTTGCAGGGAAGAAAGAGTTTGTCTCTCTCAAACTTGGGCAGTTTAGTTAAAGATCAACCATTGGCTCTTCTAAAACGTTATTCAAAATACAAAGTGTTGATAATGACTGTTGGAAAGAGTTGTAGCAGAAAATAATTTTAATTTTCAAATAAAGATTTAGTGAAGTGGTGCTGAACAGTGCTGTATTCTAGTTCAAAGTTGCGTTTGATAATTTAACTCTGTATCTATTATATTAAATTACAAGAAGCTAGAGGGCAAGAAAATACTTGCAGAAGATTTTCATAGGGAGCAAGCTTGTAAATCATGCTTTGCCCTTTAGATGAATGTGTAGGCCTTGCTGCCCTCTTCAGGTTCTGTGTAGTATAGGGGAATTTTATAGCAGCAGAAAAATTTTTATTCCGGGTTTGATCAATAGAAGTCACATTTTTTTTCTTCATATGAAAGGTGTTAACATTTTTAACTAAATATAGAATGGTTTTCTTACTGACAACCTAATCCCTTAGACATAAACTTTATTATAGTTCCTAAATTCATATTTCAGTATGTTATTTCTGTAATGTAATTTTAGTCATTTTTGGTTAGCTTCCTAAATATAATTTTAGAAATTTCTGTGAGGTGGTGTTGAGTCTAATAGTGTACTTGTTATTTTTGTAATATTATGATCAAGTGTAAAATGTGGATAACCACCACTGCATTTGTAAAAAACTTATTACCTTGTTGGTCCTCAATTCCTTTTATTATGATGTGGGAATGATGATTGTTTCATAACTGTTTCAAGATGTTCAGTTACATGTTTTAATTGTTTACTAATTGTAAGTGTGCAGTCTATGTTAATTTAACCAGAAGACAGTCTGCTTACTAAGTAATTCTTGTAAATGTATTACATGTTTCTATTTCACAAAATGCATGACAGAAGTCACATATAATCCTTAAGAATTTATATCATCCAGCACTATCCAGTCTTATACATGTATGTTTCTTTTGCCTAAGCCCCTATAAAATATTCCAATGGACTGTAAAAGAACTATAAAGAATAGCCAGGGATGTTCAGAAGAATATCACCATCTTTCATAAGTTATATATCTAATTTTAATTAGATATATTTTCCTGGATTGCATAGGAGATGATCATGATTTGGTCCTATAATTCAGTTATATTCAGACATGTCTGCATGCAGACTTGTTAGATGATTCAGAAAAATGCATTCTGTTTACTAACCTGTAGTATTCCAAGACAATTACAGTACCAAATTTAGAAATTACAATTTCCAGTAAGTTTCCGTAAGTGTCACACAAAGCTGATTTTTTTCAAGAGTGGGTAATAGTAAAAACTTTGCAAAAATTTGCCTTTTTAGTTTAATAAACACTCCTCACACACCCCAATCTTGGTTGAGAATGAAGGGAAGAAGACACATAAGAACCTTTTGCCCAGAACGAATTGGTCGAAAGTGTCATTAATTGCTTCCTATTGTTTGTGCATTAAACATTATGCAGTATTTACTGTGGCCAGAAGAAGTAAAAGTTTACATTCTTGCTCCTACAGTGGAGGGCTCAAATGTTGTCTTGTGCTAAGTCAAAACTAACAAATCACTAACCTTTTCTTTGTTAGTAACTGTGTTTTGAATCCATATTAAGATTTGGCAAGTTCCAGATAAAAGAACATTATAGCTTCTGCGGTATTTTGTAGCAACATGGAAATTTTTGCCATGAGAAATTGGAATCTCTTTCTAAAGTGTAAATGCCTGATTTTAATATTAAGTAACCTGCAATTAATGTCTGCCCAAATCAACGTAATCTCTGATTATCACTCTAAAAGCACCTAAAAATAACAGTTTAAAATTGGCCTATGATTTGAAGCATGACTTTACAATTAATGTCTTATACTTAGTAAATTAACTTTTTTAAAAGTTGTATTACTAAGATGTTTGCTCAGAAGAATCTTGAGGGCATCACAGAGCTTGGTACTAGGACCCTATATTTTAGAAAAGGGAATTTTGTAGTTATATAGTCTGACTAAAACAAATTTAAGGGCAAAGAGTTACACAAGTCCAGTGAAACTGGAGTTCTGAAAGATCAGTCAATACCTACTGGCTTTGACCTATTTAAAAGCTTAGCCATAAATTTGAGAAAGGTCAGGTACTGCCCCTTACAGGAACACAATAAGTATTAATTTTAACATACATTTTAAATATGTTTTTGGAAAAGTAAATGTCTCAAAAGAGTTCATAAAATGAAATTTCTCTCTTTCTGGAATATAGTATTGTAATCTGAAACCTTTATTGGTTTTAGTAGTTTGAAACATAGTAGTATATTAAGCTGCCATCAAGTGGTCGGTCAGAGTATTGCCATAAACTCATTAAAATGTGCAAACATTAAAAGCTTTAATTTTGCTTGCTGTTTGGTTTTAAATAATTATTTCCTTTATATATATATAAAAATTCAAAATTATATAATAATATTCACTATCCTTTATAAATTCCATTATTAAACTGAAAGATTTGGAACTTAATGACTAAATGATAAAAATTTTACCTAGCACATATTGTACTGTATCTTCTAGCTATTTGTCACTTAAAGCCATTTTTTGTATTTTCACGATACCGTTGTCTTATGCTTACTTCTGGCTGCCTTCACATGTTGTCTGCATCTGTGCACTTCTCCATCTTCTGCTCCACAGGGCTACAAACCTATACAGAGGTATACTACTTTCAAATCCTGCGTGAGGAAGGAACTCTATAGCAGATAAATGACGGTATGTGTTAGCCGCCCAGTCTGAGTGTGCTGGCATGCTTGCAGGAATGGCTGAATGTTAAACTGTCACTGCTGTGTGTCCTGTTCCAAAATTCAGGAATAGGTTATCCGGCTGTAAGGAATGTAGTAGTTCAAAGTGTCACATTGTGTTTTTGACTTAAGCGATAAATAGAATTTTGTTCTGGAGTTGGCAATGACTGACTCACGCTGTCACTGCTTTGTAAGCCAGCTGCAGTTTTGTACTGTGTTTGGAACAGTGAAAAGGATTCTTTCATAGTTTCTGTTGCTGTTTTCTGTCTGTCCTGTGACCACGTTTTAGTAATTTTTCAGATACCTATAGCTAATAAGTATTTACCAATGAAGATTGTAAAGGCAGATTTCTCTTTCTGAGAGACTCTTAGTAACTTGATTCTACTTTGATTTATGGTTATGCTTTTGAAAACAATAATGTGGTTTTGGCACTATTAATGCTGTACCAGCAATTTTCAAAAATAAGCCCTGCACCCACACATGACCACCATGCCTGTTTCTGCGTATCCACCACATGAATATTCATTCTTACAATCTGTGGGTTTCAGTGTGGTGTAGATATTCTGAAGCCACAGTGTGAAACTTTGTCACACGGTGGACATGGCAGCACTGTGTTAGCAGACATTTCTTTTCTTACATAAAGCAAGAGTTTGCTTCTTTGCAATTTAAGGTTTTGGTGCCCGCACTTTTTTCCTGTTTATACTTACAGACTTTGCAGTAGTTGCTCTGAAGACTGTTAACGTCTAATGTAGGTCCCACATGTACTGTTTTGCAGTGGGGAGGAGCAAATCGACGCACACCATGACAAACAAGGCCTTGCAGCCAGTGGTCTGGTATGAGTGCTCCTGAGCCAGGAGGGTTTGACTGTCGTTCCCCCACTGTTTTTAATTCTGAGGCAGAATATTAAGCTGAGATTTCTTGTCAAATAGGCATCTTCAGACGCCTCCATACATCAGCATATTGGCATCTGACCTTTCCTATTATATGCCTCTCTGAGCACTTGTATGCCACCAAGTGTGCTGGGTCTCTGGTTGAAATCTTTCTTCCCTATCTCTGAAACAGCATGGCCAGAAAGTGAGGAGTGTAGCTACTCAAAGCAGGAAGTTCCTTGGATCCTGTTTATCTGGGGTGATGGCTGGCTTCCAGCATAGTGGAAAAGCCAAGTCTGTAAGGATGGGAGATGGGCTCCATTTTCCCAGACTGGTAGCTCACCAATCCCACTGATGTTTTCCTTTTGTTAGACCCATGTGCAAGATAGGTAAGGGAGAGGGAATATATCTAAACTATTGACCTATTCCTGCATGTCATGTACCCCAAACTGTATTCTCTGGGACTCTTCATGCCTTTTTTTTTTTTTTTTTTTTTTTTTTTTTCCTCCAGTTAAGTGTCACATCTTTTGAACGGGTTGGTTCTTTGAAATTCAGCAGTAAAGATGGCTTGGGGCACATCCAGGCTTACATAGATGATTTGTCCTCCTAGAAAGTAATGAGTTCCATTTGATCTGCATACACTTTTCTCATGTATATAACATTTAGCATCCATAAGATTATTATTTTTATTAACTATTCACATTTTTTAAATTATACTTCCTCTTTATGAGTATAAACCAAATACTGAAGCGTTGTACTAATATGTGAGGAACAGAAAAGGAAATTTGATCTCTACACACAAAGTGTCTGATTTCGGGAAGTGGGAATGTGTACTGGGAAGTATAAATGACTAATGAAAGAGTTAAACCAACATTTTAGTAATCCAACTCACCAGTCACATGAGGGAATTCATGGCTTTGAATTAATTTTATGTAATTTCATCTCTTTGAAACTTTTGCCTCTCAAAACTTCCTTTCTTTTTTTTCCCATGTCTTTTTAAAAATAATTTTTAGGAGTACTTTGTCTTTTTGTTCCCACTAATTCTGCCACAATCTACATTGTAGTTGCCTATCAAGTATTGTTTAAATGGTGAACTTTTCAAGATATGGAACAGCTCTCACAGGAAAGTGGCAAAATGCTATAGAGTCATGATGCTTTCCTGATAATTTTAGTGAAGAATATGTGACCAAGTGGAACAAAGTGCAGTGACACAAAAGAATCCAATATCTATTCAAGCCTCATAAAATTAGTTTTGTGACTAAAAGAGAGACTGTGGTAAAAGCATCAACTTTACATACATCAACACCTTGACAGAGGTCTGAATTCAGGCAATAAATTAATTTATTCATCTTTTGAGATGGAGTAAACTGGGAGAAAAATATACAGTGGAGATTTATAAAGGGAGATTTTGTTCACTCTGTATAAAGTCATTCTCATGAAAAAAAAATTAAAGTTGAATAATAGTATGTCTGCACTATGCACTGGGAGACAGGCAGAGAAACCAGGTTAGTTCTCAGTGCGCTGACTCGGCCCCAGGCAGCCTCACTGATGCAGTGTGGAGGTTGCTGGTTATTTACCCTGCTCTTCCCACCTGGAGCTCTTGGATGCTCTAACAAGGATGCTTCTGGTACCTAAGCTTGCCTGTGTAGGTCAGTATCAGGTATCTGTTCCCTGTGTACTCAAGAATGCAAGTGTAAACCTCAAAGATAAAAAATTCTTCCTTCCCTGCAGACACATTAGTGAGATACTGCCCTTCACTTGAGCAGCTGTTCCTTGTCTCTTGTGATGAACTACAGTAATGTATCCAGTTGTTGGCTATTCCGAGTTCCTTTTTGTGCAAAGTGTTACTTAACTTACAGTATTTCTTCAGATTTGTTGTAAATATTTATTAAAGTTTGTTGCAAGTGTCAGTTAATGGAAATGGAAACTTTAGCTGAAACACGTGAAGTGATTTGGAGTTAGTTACTGTGGAGAACGGAAATAATTCTGTATTTGCCATACAGTGTGGAGTGAAAGTGAATTTACATAATTTTAAAAATAATTATTTTGTAGTTAGTTTATAAATCAAAAAGATAATAAAGATGGAATCATTGGAGATTTGAAATTGAACATTTTCAATCGAGTAATTACATTTCAGTCTGATATGCAAAAAACCCACATGAATATATGTGAAATACAAAAACCTGCTGCAATTACATCCCAAAGTTAGGTGCAATACAATACTCTTAATTTTACTGTGTCCCAAATATAAACACACAGGTCACTTTCTGTGCTTTGATACACTTTCTGTGGCAAAGGTAGAACTTTGATGAAAGGGATTAAGATACTTGGCATACGTACCATAGATTATACCATACTTTGAATCTGCACCCTGAAAAGGGATAAAAGATCGTTGTGTTGTACATTACGTATCTCTGAATTGCACTAGTGCAATTTACTTAACAGCATAAAGAATGTTATACCCTTAAATAATGAAAATCTGTCCTTGAGGAACAGCTTTCCAAGCTCTGTGTGGTCCAAACAGCTGGCAGTGTTCTTGGAGAGCTTGTCTCTCTGCTTGCTCTCCCTGCAGGGCACACAGCCTGGCTCGGCATCGGCAGGTATGCCTTGGCATATACTGTAGGGAAAACAGAAAAAGCATGTTAGCAGGGAACTGCCAAACAGAGCTGAGAGGAGAGCCCTACTTCGAATGCCTTACGGAAGGGTGATCTAGGAAATTTCAGACAAAACCCTTTCAGAGTTCGTTTCCAAAGAAGGATGCTAAAGGCCGCCCTGAAGGAGGGATTCAAGTCCATTTGAAAGTGCTGTTTGTTAAACCATTTGTGTGCTCGGTGACTGCAAGAGATATTTAAGATATAATTCCAATTTTGTTCACTTCTAAAGTATTGGAAGGAAATACTACATGTCACAATTGTAATTAAGTAATCTTAAGTCATCTAGTAATGAAGTTGTGTGTCGCAGTAATTTATTAAGAATCTTAAGATTTTTCATTAAAAGAACTGTTTCCTAGATGTTCTGAATTCTGTGGGGTTTCTAAATTTCTGATTCAGTGTTTTTAGGAAGTAATAGTTAATAGCTAAAGCCAGTGTCTTGGGACCGATTGAGGAAGCAAGCTTCATTTTGAGAGACATGAAAGACCAAAGTATGGATTCAGAACATCATTTCCAGTGATGTTTCAACAATAACTTGCTGTCTTCTGCAAATACTTCATTCAGTCAAGTGAGATTAAGATTTGTCATGTAGTTAATATTTTGAAAGCTTTTAATTTCCATAGTTTCCTGATATACAGCGGTTGAATACATCTATCATAAGAGATGGCTTTCAGAAGAAAAACCCTGAAGCGGCTGTTGCTTACTAGTTGAGACTGCTGCTTACCTCTTCTCTAAAGCAGATAAAGTCAGAGGTGTGTGATAGGCACGCCTGCCTTACTCATCTTACAAAAGTAACTGGAAGTTACAAAACCCAAACTTTTGATCCTAAACCTGACTAGAACCTTAAAAACACATCTGGATAGAGTGGGAGGAAAATGTTCCAGTGAAATGTGAAACCATTGCACAGTATGTGGACAAAATGTTCTTTCTATGGATTTGGTACACTGAGAGTAGACACAACAACAATGCATACTTTACAAATAAGTAGAAGAACAGTTAATGTACTTCAGTGTTTCTTTTACTGATTTTCATGAACATTTCTCTGAACCGGTTTCATAAAAAAAAATAAATGTGTGTCTTAAAGCACTGGTAGATCAACTGAATGTGCTTTTGTTAAATGCAATGCATTTTGCAAGTAATGCATTTTTTTTCATAAGATTGACTGTAAATCTCAACTAAATTATGTGTTCATGTAAGTATTTTTTCTAATATTTCATTTAAATTCTGGATTATATACTGCTGTGGATTAGATTGTTTTCAGAATACTTACAACTTCTGCATAATATTCTATGCTTTTTAATTATACAAGATGAGTAACAAAAACAAATGGAAAATAGGCTTTACTCTCTAATGGTTGGGTTTAATATACTGCAGTGTCACAATATTTTTAACTTCTTCACTTGGTTCAGCGAAAACCAGCTGTCAGATAATCTCTCACCTTGACACTGTAACCATTCACCTCCAGATTCTGGACTTAATTTCTAAGATGGGCTACAATTCAAAATTACTTATAAATGCTTCTGTCTTATCTACAGTTACAATTCCTGTTCCTTACTTAGTCTCTTTCTGCAGCTGATGTAATATTTAGCCCCTCTCTGTCCTTCTGTACTTACTATCAAAATAGGCTTGTGAAGTTAGGAATAGTGGAAGAAATAATGAGGTCCAGCAGTAACTACAGACAGCATAGAGTCTAGTGACTCTCCCAGGCCAGCCTTTGGCCAATATTCCTCTCCATTCAGTGGGCACTTACTAATGTCAATGAACTACATTGCAGTTTAGGATTAAGGTAACCTAGTATAAAGAAGCTTTCATATCATCTGCCTGTTTTGTATTTGGCTTTTGCTAATGCCTCAGTTTCATGAACATCAGTAGTTTTCTATACTTTTTATTTGGTGTTAGAGGTGAACTTTCTAGTACAGTGTTGACATGAAGAGGCCAGAAACAAAACTAGAGAGCAGGACTTACCTGAATAAAGAGGAAGTCCTTTCTTACAGCTTTTAATATACACAGGCTATTTGTTGAAAGCTAACTCTGTGCTGTGAGGTGAGGATGCATTCTGAACACTTAATCTGTGTACGGATTTATAACCCTCATTTTACAGAAGTAGTTCAGAGCCACAGAAGTATTTGATCTTTCCTGATTTTTGTATTAAAACATATATCTAGTTTATATGAGTCTGAGTCAAATTTAATGTAATATTAAGAAATTTGGTGAACAATATCTTTTTCCAATTGTATGTTTTTTCACTTTTCACAGGAGACTCCAAAGTATGGTTGGAAAGAATATTACTCTTGTGTGATGACGGTAACCAGTGAACATCTCAGAGATCTATGGAAGCAATTTCGGAGACGAGATATGCTGAGATAAAGGAAGAAAGAAGGAATACCTGCACTGGTTAGAAGTATTTATTCCTATTAATTTTTAATGAAGAACAAACTAACCCAGGTGAATCATGAATCTTCCAGCTGCAGTAGGAAACACAGGACTTCTTTTCCACTTAATGTAGTGTTCATCATCTCTTACAACTGCTTTTCAGAATGTATTTTATTTAAACGATGAACTATCACCTGATTGGCAGAAGTGGTTTTTTTAAGAACACATTTTGAATACTACTTTTTATTATTTTGAGGTATGCTTTTCATTTAAAAGAAAACAAAAATAAGTTTTACACCTGGGTAGGAAAATGTTTTGGCAATGAAGAGAAACTGCCCATATCAGCTTAGACTGTGAATTTGCTTCCAGAAGAGCACTATTAAACGTTTGTGCTAAATTGATAATGAGAATACATTCAGTAACATAACAATTATATGAGTTGAATGTACAAATTAAACTCTTAGAAGCTAACAATGCTGTTACTTTAAAAAGAGTAAAGCTGTTTTGATTATAATGTGAATGATAGGTATTTACCTAGAAACAGTACTGTATGGACTATAATGGTCAGATTTTCCAAGTCTTACTATTATGTTTATTAATTTATCCTTTAAAAAAATAGTACAGATTTTAAGGTGTCTTACAAGCAGTGTGTTGAAGAAAAGTCAAAATGTTCAAATTTACATTAAGTAACACACACTTTGTAATATTTATTATAAATTCTATAGCCGTATGTATAAATTCACTGGTATATTTCTGGTAGAGTAAAACTTCATGTGTTTCTTGTGAATAATGCACTTTATATAAAAGTAAGACATAGCACTGAATAGAAATTATAGTTGTTTAATTTACTACTCTGGAATGCAGTATCTGAAAAATAGATAAATAACTCGTGTTTGTGTCAAACCAAAACATGAATGCATGCAGCAGTACAGAGAAACACTCACTAAGTAATATTATTTGAATATTATACATCAAATATTAGACATAACCTTTTTAAGGCTTAATTTATGGACACTACAGGCGATCAGTAGCCACCATGACCTTTCATGCCCTGTAGGTTTAGATGCTACTGAAACAGTGGTAAGGACACTGTTACATTTGGTTTTCATATTCTCTAATTTTCTTCTTTGCTATTCAGCAGCAGCGTTTTTCCTTAGTCACTTTCAAGGTGATTGTTTGGCAGTGTGAATTAAACCCAAACACACACACATTTCCTTATATCCTTCTTGAAAAGGTTCACTGGACATTAAATATTAGGAGCAATCTGTGCCTTGAAATATTTCTGGCTGAACACACACACACTAAAACTAATGTCAATAAATTATCATCAGAAAGGAAAACATTTGGTGGAGTCTGACAATTAAAACAGAACCAAAATAATGGTATTAAGTCTTTTATTACTCCAAATACCTGTAAGCAAACTTTCCAAAATTGTATTTAGAGCGCATGTTGCTCAAATACCATCTCGTATCACATGTGAATAGAAAAGATGTATAGCATCTGTGTAAGTACACCTACGTTCAGAAATGTTTAATTTATAATAAGATTATCTCTACTAAAAAAAAAAAAAAAAATGAAAAGGAAGATTTTTTTTTTTTAAGAAATTCCACACTGAGAATCTTAGGAAAAAGAAAAAAAAAAAAACAAAACAACGCTAGCTGTGGCTTTTATCTGAGAAAAAGCCTGTTTAGAAAGCTTTTGGAGGATGCTACTTTAGTTAATATTTCATGACAAATACTTACCAAATTTCCACCTTGGCATCCTTAAACTACCGACAACAAGAAAAATCAAGTAAATCGGGATAAAGACACAACAGAACATGGATAAGCTGCAATCCCTGTGTGATCATTTAGGGAAATAATTGTATTCAAAGTATCGTCTTGGTACGTGGAACTGTCTCACTGCTTCTTGTCAGCATATGCAAAACCCAGTTTGCTACTTCAGTGATGAAGGATGAAAAATGGGAAGAAAGGATAGGGAATTGTTGAAGGGGGTTCCCCTCCTTCCTCTTTATTCCCAGCTGCCCACTCAGTGATCCTCCCCCTTGAAGGAGGCAGCAGGGCCATCATCATTGTGCTCCTCCACTGCCCTAGGCAATAGTGCACTTTTGCTTTTATGGCTGGCTTGAGACAATTTTATCATTTTTCTATATCTTTCCTAACTGTAGTCAATATAAAATAGAATGTGAAAGTGTCAGGTTAGTTTTTAAGAGTATTTTTTTCTCATGTTTAATAATAACTTATTTAATATAAATATGAATATATGCGTATAATATTCTTGTTTATTTCAAAATAAATGCACTTGAAACTCATTTTCTTTGCAGTGTATATCATTCAAATTCTTTTGTCAGAAAAACAGGAATCTTTTTTTTGCATAACATGAATGAATGTACAAGCGCTTTGAATTTGAGCAGCACACCATTACAAAAAAATTGAGTTTTTTGCTTCTTTCAGTCATTTCTTTAGATAGCTTTGCTTTTCTGCCACAGAATTCTCTATAGAAGAGCTGGAAGTGCAAGGACAGACAGGTGAAAACAAGGCAGGGTAGTGGGACATGCCATCTGCTATAGAGGCACCCCTCGGCTAGGCTGCAGTCAGTGTGCTCAATAAAACCTTGTTCAAAATCCGCAAAATTCCTGGCAGCAGAGAAGAAGTGTATGCTGCAGCTAAATTATGTGGTAGTTGCGTACGTGAAGGATTTTTGTAAAGCCAGCTCTTGTTCTCTTCTGTAAGTTAAGAAAACAATATAAGAAGATACTCAGTGGATGCTTAGGAACTGCCCACTGGTGCCCAGACCAGCTGTAAATTGTGGTAAAATGGTAACTATTAAACCTGGAGCTTTGGGTAGCTTTGTGGTACTAACTCTTGTCTGAGCTCTGAATTCCTGGCTGCCAGCAGAATATCCCATGCTGTGAGCTGCTCCCTGCTAATCTTCTGTTGTTTAAAGTCACACTGGCAATTTCCTTCCTTGCACATTTTGACAGTAAGTCGATACAAATTACTTGCACTGCAAGTGCATGTATTATATGCCATAGAAGAAAGTTAACAGCCTGAAGAAAAAGAAATACTACTTAACAGTGACTTGCAGCATATTGTAGAAAACCAGGCAGTACAACCAACAGCTGTTTCATCCTCCCTTTTCCACATAAATATCAGGATAAAGGGTGCTTTGAAACAAAATGAGAAAAAAAAATTACAGAGGAATTTTGTTTTTTCACTTTGCTTTGATTCAACATTGCATATATTCTTTACATAGTGATGCATTTTGCTGTCTTGTCCCACTGAGGACACTTTCAAGACAGTTGTTTACAAAAGAACTGCAGACTAATACTTGCAGAAGGAAAAGAATCAGACCAAAAGCTCATTATTCAGAAAATGAATCTCAAACAAAGCTAATTTGTAGCAATACCAACTCTGAACTCTCCTTAAAACCAAGCCAAAACTAAAATGAATGTTTTCTAATATATATGAGGTCTGAACGTGCAGTGTTTTTCCATATATCTGAAAATCCATTAAAACATTTGGCACCCTGAACCTGTCAGTAGATGGTGCCCTTGCATATATTATGTTGTTCTTACACAGATGATTAAATACACGGGGTTGTATTTAATCTTGAATGTGTAATCTTAATTTTCACCAGTTTCACTTATAAATTCCTCTAACAGGGGAACATTATTATTGGTTAGGAGCATTCCATAAAAACACCACTACCCACTTGAAAATTTTAATATAAAATACCTAATTTTATATTTATATATACACATATAAAAATATATATAAAAAGTACACAGGCCTGAGTTACCTATTTATATGTTCACCTTAATTTAAAAATAAATGAAATTAAATTAATATCATTGCATGGGAACTTTTCCAGTTCCTGTTTCATAGCTATCTGTTGCAAGTAACTGTTCAATTCGTTTTCTTCTGACAATAAATTTATAACCCTTCTCTTTTTTAAGCAGTCATACCTATATGCCATTTTTTTAGTAAGTGGTTTTACTGTTAAGTGGGTTTAGCTGATTTGCATGAGGTTTGAAGTTCTGGTTTGAAACAATGAACTTTAACCCTGATTCAGAAGCTGCAACCTAGATTCAAACAAGGGTAGTGCTGTAAAAATAAACTTCCAGAGATTCAAATCTCTGCAGTAAAATGCCGAGTCTGAAGTTAGCCTCCTAGGCCCTCCAAAAAACGTGTGCAGGGAATTGCACGAGATCCAGAAATACCACAAACTGTTTTAAACTGGCAAACCAGCTAAACTAGTTTACCAGGCAGTACTCGGTATAGGGACATCACAAGATGTTGCTCCTGGGAGCTGTGCGTTCTCCTGGGCTTTCTTTCATGGCCGGTAGCATGTGTGTGACGGGGGGGGGGTGAGGTGGCTCAGTCAGAAATTAACACAGCCAAAAAAATCCACACATGTATGTACAGATGTCATTCAATGAAAACAGCTCCCTGTTACAAAAGTGCCGGGGGCAGCATGTGAGAGGGGGTGGAAATAAATACATTGCCTGAAGCAGAGATGAAGAGCAGGATAATGGCAGTCTGGATTCAGAGAGACCCGAGCTGCTGTGGTAGCTGCTATCAAATTATGCTTCTTGCCAGAGACAACGTAGCTTGTAAAAAGACTATGTCCTTACGCTTGGAAACTGCTTGAAAAAACCCAGTACGAGGGGCAGGGACTGGAATCCAGAAGTCCCTGTTTTGGGCTGATGACCCGCGAGGCTGCCAAAGCATTCACTTTCTCTGGTCCCATGAATCTTGCATCCTTTTCTGTATCATTTTATAAAGACAGTGGACAAATTGCTGAAACTGGCCTACATGCTGGCAATTAAAACACTTCCATGGGAAGTGGAAAGAAAGAAATTGTGGCTGTCACTGCATTTTGTGCAGAGATACGTTCTCAGGATCCCCAGCAATGGAAAGCACAAACATGGGAAGGTATCTCATCCCTGGACAATGATCGCACCTGGATGAGTGACCAGCTGAGTTGCTCAGCCTTGTCAGGGCATATCAGGGCATTAGCTGTGCAAAAGTGGGTTTAAATTGCCTGATCTCAAAAAAAAAAAAAAAAAAAAAAAAAAAAGAGGCTGTTAGACTGGTAGTTTTACAGTTAGATGCCTACTTTTGGAGTCAACTGTTAAGCCACATAACTTCTACTCCAAAGAGCAGAAACCGCTGGATCGATGCACGCAGCATGGGATGTCACTAGGTGAGATAAGGTTTCTTACATACAGCTCTTTAGGGACTTTCTACTCCAGGGGTCGTGATTTTTTTGTCCAAGGAGAGTCGTGCACAGTAGAACTGGTTTAAATTTTTCACATTTTTCCCAACTTGAGTGGCAAAAGGGGAAGCAGCAGGGGAGTGAAAAGGTAAGTTAGTAAGTTTGGGGGAAAACAATGCAATGAAAAAATTACTGCTGAAAGTGACAGAAGAGTGGGTGGATAATAAGCCCAAATACGACTTTAAACAATTTCCCTGAAAGCAGACTCTGACGAACAGAGTATTGTATCAATCCAGGGGCAGCAATCAAGACATTCCAAGAAAGCCTTCATTACTTGAGAAGGAGCTAAATGAGCCTCTCCTGTGGAGAACCAGCCAAATCTCCACATTGCGGAAAAGTAACAAAAAAGAAAATTAAATCATATGACAACAGTTAGGTTTGGGCATCCGAACAGTTGCAAATAATAAAGTACCTAGCTAGGATGAAGGGAGAGCAAGAGGATGAATACACGTGGACCAACCCTTCAATTAAAATACATTTGACAGCTAGACTGAAACTGGAGAGGCTACTCAGCTGCTTGTTTTCACGTAGCTGGGAGCCATGACTATACACAGATGGTACTTGACTCCAGCTGGGATGCAACACACATTTTCTAAGTGATACCTTAGGTCAGAACTGCTGCAGAGAGATTTCTTTTTCTGTATGGGGTAAGTGTGGTCCAACACCCAAACATTCTGGAGAGAAGCAAGTGGCACAGTCGGTGCCCTGAAGGTCAGAGAGCATCCCTGTAGGGCCCCTGGTTCGCCGACTTGGTGCCGTGTGCCCGTATGTCTCTGTGTCTGTCTGTATTCCTGCTTCTATCTGCTGGTCTGTGTATTGCACTGGTGCGAAGGCAAATATTTATACTCCTGTCCTGTTGTCCCTCCTCCTCTCGCTGCGTCACTGAATATGTGGGACATGGGGCAGGAGAGAATCAGATTGCTTACACAGAGGACAAGATGTTCAGTCTGTAAGTTACCAGTCAGATTCACTGAAAAATACTTATTAAATTAAGAGCATTTTGCTTGTGTGTTTATTTACCATTCACTGTATTCAGTATATACTTAGTTTGGGATATTTTAATTGACCAAATAATGAAAGAAATACTGTGCTTAATCAGAAAATTATGGGATTATAAAATGAATCATGCTTTATCATTTTCAAACTTCTAGCACAGTAAATCTGTGACATCTTAAAATGATCTAATCACATGGAGTTTCATTTTTCCATACTTGGTTGTTGTAATGGTAGTCTTAAGAGGTCAATGTAATTTTATGTGGTGTTACTAGCTACTCATCATAAACTATGAATGGACCATAAATGTGAATGTCTATGACCAGCGTTGGATATTAAATCCACAGGAGCATATGTGAATTCTGAAGCAATTCCTTGACAAATGCTCTCTAACTACAGTACTGTGGTATTCAAATCACGTATACATTAAGAACACTGTTAATTTGCATAATCACTTGTCTTTTGTTTCTTTTATGGATCATTTTATGACCTTTCAAACTAGTTCAAAACTGAGCTCTGAAGACACTCTACACTAAACCATCAATAACAATTTTTCTCTGCCGTATACTAAACATCCTCCCTTGCTTGAGATTTCCTTCTATCATGCTGCCATTACTTTTAAGATTGATTATGAGGAACTGCTTATCACATATTAATAAAATACATTCAAGCCACCTGTGTAGATTCATTAGATGTGTACAAACCTTCTACTACCGTTTGCTCTAGATGGACGACTTGGTACGATCAGAATTTCCAGTGCAGTTTCTTCTTAAATGCACCGAAATGCCCTTAACAGCTATCCATGTACAGTGAGCACTGCAGACACGCAGCATGATCTGACTGTAATTTAAGTGTCAAAGAACTTTAATGTCGGCAATTAGAACCACAGTGTAATTACTTGTCTAAAGTTGGTTCAACGAAGCAGAGCCCCTTAGACTTGTACAGGAGTAGTTTTTAAGTAGGACTCATTGGTAGGGTACCAAGATGACCTCCTTTGGAAAGAGGCACTGTTTGCACTCCCCACTTCTGTATCTGACCCCAGCTGGAATGTGCCTGTCAGTGCATGTGGAAGGAGAGAGCGCCTGCTTCGTTAACGTCATCCAACCAAGGACTCGGTCAAGTGGGATGACAAGGAGAAGGGGGGAAGCCAAGCATACAGGGGTCCAAACTCCACCACACAACGCTCGCAGAGATGACGTCAGGGAACAGCCCTGGTCAGCCAGACTGGTAAGGGTGTGTGGAGCAGGAGGATGTTTGTTTCAGCAAGATGAGCTGGATGAGGACCTTGTCAAAATGCAGCGAGCACCAAGCTGGACCAGTTGGCAAGCCAGGGACCATGGAGCAGGTAAGAGGGCCTGGGATCCGGGCAGGGGTGTCAGACAGCCGGGGAGGCCGTGCCTGTACGCGGGGATCTGCAGCTGTGCATGTGCTTGTGAGTGTGGCGGGGGTGGTGTGTGTGTGTGGGGGGGGGGGGGGTGTGCTTTCTCTGGCGAGCCTCAGCCCTGGCAGCTGAAGGGGAGAAGGCAACTTGGCTGTTGGTACGGGTGTGAGTCCTATACAGAGGTGCTGCTGAAGTGCAGCCATGTGCACTGGCCTGGGATGGAGATGCTGGGTCCCCGGGCTGTGGCTGGGCAGGAGGATGGGCAGCCCCAAAGCTGCAGAGCGGTTCTGGTAACATCCATTCATGCTACCTGAGTTGCACAGCCTGACACAGAGATTAGTCAGACATGGTGATGTTAGAAATGTATGCCAGAAGAGACACTTTTTTAAAATATCCACCAGCAATACCTTGCATATATCTTACCAGAGGGGAAAAGCTGAGTGGTATCACCTATGACAAGAACACTGTGTTTCAATTTGCCAAACACTCAAGCCTCCTCCTCAAACCCTAGCTCCTGACAAGAAGAAAAGCCACTAAATTACCTTTGTTTCCTGTATTTTTTTTTTGAACGTCACACAAGCATCAATAAACTGTGCCCCAAGCAACCTCTCTCTTTGTAGAGAGATGCTGCCCGAGTACAGTCATTTGGGAAATCTGTCCATGAATACCCAATGGTTTAGATTATCCCAGGAGTTACTTTTACCATAATGCCATTGCTCCCTTGAATATGCTCTCTCTTGAGTTGTCCTGCTGCTACCTAAAATTTCTGCAGGTTGTACCACAGAAGGAGAGGAGGAGGAAAGGCACAGAAGGAAGGGTCTCTCATGACCCACCTGGAGAGTGGTGAGAGCCGTGGAGGGAATAGAAAGGAGCCGTGGGCATGGAGGGGAGCAAGAGAGCCCACGCCCATGCAGAGAAGCCACGAGTGCAAGGGCAAGTGCAAGGGATTCATTACAGCTTTCTGACCAAAGAATGCTCCAAGGTAATTGGGAATATCAGTCAAGGCAGGCTTTTTTGTCCCAGCTACAGTAAAGTGAGGTTTGCCTGTTCATTTTACTAGACAGCCTAGTTTTGAACCAGAATGACCATGTTTCTGCAGCTCTAATAAAGAGTATGCTATAGTAATTATTATTAATACAATTATCATACTAAATAACAAAATTCTGATTATTGTGGAATCTGAGGAGGTTGGCACCGGCCATGGAGAAATGGTCATGGAAAAGTACTCCATTACAGAAGCCCATTTCCATGAAGGAGTAATAAAAAGCCTCTGACGAGAAACTGTATGATATAATTTGAGGTCTTTGTAACACATCAGCTTCTTATTCCCACATCTCTGGCAAACTGCCACCTCTCTATATACATAATTTTGTATAATAACTATTATTTCAAAGAATGAATTACTACGTCAAGAAGTCTTCTCTACTCTTTACTATGATTCCCTGGCATGTTTTGTTGTTAGTAAGTCCCATATCACACGCAGCATTTTAAAACGGTTTGTAGGAGAAAGCTTTTCATAGCCCCCAAGTACGATGCAAAAACTAATTTGCCCTTACACATACAGTTTCCAGCTGCTAACTTCTCATTGCACAGCCGCGTGTCCCTGGAAACAGACATCACATTAGATGTGTTCTCCTCTGTACCCAAGAGAGCTCACTGCCAGCTATTTCCATCAAATTAATTAAATTGCCTTCATTTCTTTTAACTTTTGCCAGTAAAGCATGGGGTATGCCTTCAAGCAGGGGCGATTTTGTTTCTTATACTTCTAAAATCTGTTTTGAATAACCATGTATGTTTTCATTAAACATACCAAAGTCAAATCCTTTAAATGGTCTATTAAGATGTTGGTCTCAGTGATGATTTGCATAATTAACTACAGGTAAAATAGAATGGCTTTATTGTCTATGTCACATTGGGCTTGGTCCCCTTCCTCTTTTTTTGTGAAATACAGTATGCAGGAATATCAAATCTAGTTTTTTCATACCATTCACTGTATCTCTACCTTTTTTATGTATAACACATAATTCCTCATCATGCAGAATTAAGCTATTATATTCCAATCTTCGATGGCATCATAGTTTGTTAATTTCTGTTCTAGAATGACTATACTTTGCGGAGATGGTTTCACTGAGCCATTCACAACAATATACGAGTCTTTTTCTTGAATAGCTAAAGAAAATTTGCTGCCATGGGATACGTAATATTCCTCTTGATACCTCATTCTGTATTGCTCATTCACCAGGTTCACCATGGCTAACTGAAATTCTTCAGCCTATTCTTACAATAATGAGGGGTGCATGATTTCACATTACATAAAACCACTGGAGCCACACGGTCAACTTCTTTTACTGTCTCTCCAATGAACATGCTAACAACTGTGCTGGAACCTGGCAGCACACCTACTATTGTTTTTGTTTTATTTTCTCTATTCTTTTCCTCTCTCGCAGCCTGTTTTTAATCAATGGCAGCCATATGCCTTCCAGGTTGCGATTACTTGGCTTCACGCGTAGTCTCCTGTGTGTGACATTATGCAAGTCTTTCTTCCAAGTCCAAATACATTTTAATCGACCAGCTCTTCCCTACCCACCATGCCGATGCCCTGAGAGACTCCGAGAGCAGATTGTGGAAATACTACGGGCCGCACTGGGCATTTCCAGTTCTGGAACTCAGCAACAATTGGGGCGGACGTCCTGCAGCACAGCCTGGGTTTACGATGACACTTCTCAAGCGTTTCATTGTTACTGGAAAGCAGTAATTAATTCACTCTCCAAGATTCAATTTTGGAGTTTTAGAAAGCAGGCATTCTTTACTACAGCGCCAGACACACAGAGGATGGCTCCTCCTAATGTGTGTGTGTGAAAACAAAATTAACAAGCATTTATACCACCTTAATCATACATATTCATTGCATTTTTATAAGATCTTTATCATATTCCTAACTCTTCCAGGAACTCATTAGCATGTGTTAATGTCTCTTGCACAAGACTGGTGGAGTCTTTAGGTGGTTGTCGAGGGTCTTTCGATGAAGGCTCGTAGTCTTCACTGCGTTTACCAGTTGACCCTTACTTCTGCGCAAACTCAATCCTGTGGTCACGTACATTTTGTCCTCCAAGGCTGGCCTGGTCCGGTTTTGTTGCTAATTTGCAGCTTCCTTATGTTTCTTTGCACCTGCTATTACGAGGCCGAACCGTCTCAAGTAAGATTATTTATGAGTTCCTCATCCTACAGGTATTCTAACTACTCCTCAAAAGATCCGTATTCATTCAGCAGCACAACAGTTGAAACAACTTAAACTGATCTTCATCATCCCATTCCACAAATACCTACTTTCTAATAATCTTAGCTCACGGGTATCATCATCACGATGGCCGTAGCGTCAAGCCCTTTTGGGAAACAGCGACTCAGCCCCAACCCTCCGCCCCCTTTCCCTCGGCCGAACCTCTGCCGAGCGCCGGCCCGGCCACCGCGGCCTCCCACGGGCCCTCGCCCGCGGCCGTGGCGCGCCCGCCTGCGACGCTGCTACCTCATTCCGTGCAAACGCTACCGCCGGGCGAGTCAGCGCCCCGCGTGAACCTTAAACGCTTTAACAGTCATCTCCGAGGGCGGGCCGGGATCACTGGTTCGGAGGCGGAAAAGCCGGAGGAAGCGGCGCCGGGCGTTGCACGGGGGCAGACGTCATCGGCGCCTCCAGCCACGTAACGCCCAAACGCTCCTGCACGTGCCGGCAGCCCGAGGCGCGTAACTCATCCTGTCACCAGCTAAGCCGCGCCGTGGCCCGGCCCCAAACTTTAAGGGAGCGCATCCCGTTCCCCCCCCCACACACACACACCGGGTGCGTCCCCTCCGCTGCCAGGCCCGCAGCGGCCGGACCCCGCGGGGACGCGGTGGCCTCTCGGGCGGCCCTTCCCCGCCCCCCCCCCCACCAAACCGCCCTGCCCGGGGGGGGAGCGGCGGGCGGTGGGAGGAGCGGCCCTGCCCCAGAGCCCTGTCAGCGCGGGAGGGAGGGGCCGGGGCGGGCGCCGGCGGGGTGCGCGGCCGGGGCCCGGGCCCCCGGAGCGAGCGGCCGGCCGGGATGAGGTGCGGGAAGATGGCGGCAGCGCCGCCGCCGCCAGCCGGAGCGGCGGGCGCTTGGGGCGGCGTGCGGCGGCGCTGCCAGCGGCTGCTCTACTGGGTGCCGGTGCTCTTCATCTCCAGCATCCTCTGCTGGTCCTACTACGCCTATGTCACCCAGCTCTGCCTCCGTGAGTGCCGCCGCGGCGGGGCCGGGGGGGGCGCCGACGGGCTCCCGCGGGACGGGGGTGGGCGCCGCCGCCCCTGCCCGGGCCGGGGGAGCGCGGCCGCCCGCGACCACCGGGACGGCGGGGGCCGAGGCGGAGGCGTTATCTGGCGTTTGCCGGGGCCGCCCCTGGCCGCCGCCGCCACGCCCGCGGGCCGGGGCCGGGGCCGGGGCCGGGGCCGGGGCCGCGCCGCAGCGTGCGCTGGGATGCGCTGGAGGCGCGACCCACCCCGCAGCCCGGTGTCCGTCCGTCCGTCCGTCCGCCCCCCCCCCCCCCACGATCCGGCCGTGGTCCGGCCGTCCCTCCCCCCGGGCTTCTCATGGGCGTGAGTTTTCCTCCCGTGGCGTGCACAGCGTGTGGCACCCCGGCCCTGAAGCGCGGGACCTGGAGAGTCCCTGGGCCGGCAGCAAGAGCAAAGTTAGCGGTCCCTTTGCTTTCCCTCTGCGTGACAGCACGCGTACATACATATTTGTAAAGCCAGTGTTTTCTGTCAGCTAACATGGAAGAGGGAACAGAAAATCCCCGAGTCTGCCCGCGCCACTCTTCAGTCATCTAGAAAATGCCCGGCTGTCACAACTTCTTGGCCCGCCTTAGGCATCCGCAGCCTGCGATGCATTCGGAAGTCATCCTGGCCATGCACCTTGGCTCTTCCCTAGTGTTAGGCAAATAATTAATCATATACTGGAGGCTGAGTGTGATCTGAGTGTGCGAATTTGAATAGTCGAGTCAGAAGGATTCATTAAACGACCACCTCGCTAGGCTTACTTGAATTAATTTAAGTTTGTGTTGCAGTATATCTTGTAGAAAATAATTTAATGTACGGTGTACTGATGTTTCATGAACAGTATTATAATAATGGCACAAAGGAGTACAAATTAGCAGTTGTATCCTCTTTCCCCTTTGCTGTAGGTGAGATTCATAGTGGCCGTTGGTCATTTAGCGTCTGTTTAAGGAACAGCAGCTCAAGGAAAATACCCAACTCAAGCTGAGTGCGTTTATATACCTATATAACTTTGCCAGACTTCAGCTGTTCGTGTTGAAAATCTCAGCAGTCTGGTACCTAATTATGGAATCTTCTTAAAAAAATTTTTCTAACTGTAGACTGTGATAAAATCTTTGCCTGCAGCTACTTGGTTGAGCAGTTGAGACATAAAGCAAAAAATGATTGCCAGGCCTAGCACCTCTGTTTTGGAGGGTGGTATCAAGACTTGGTGTGAGTCCTGTAGTGGAGGTGGGCTTTTTGCATCTTTTTCTCACTAATAGCATTCAAATCTGTTACTTTTAATTGCTGCCCTTCAATTAGAAATTGGGACTTGAGTTGCTGTGCCCTCACGAGAGGAAGACTGAAGTGTCTACCTCCAGCGCAAGAAAGCAAATTGTCTGGAAGGTTGTGGGAGAAGGTGACTAAGGGAGCCTGGAAAGTGGAGCTGTAAGCTGACACGAGGAGGGCAAGTGTGTTTCAGGGGAAAGAGACCCTATAGTTAACATCTGTCCTGATCTACACAGCTCCATGATGCTTACACAGTACAGTAGGCTTGATTCAGGCACTACTGTTTGATCTACTGTATTTTTTCTTCTGTGTAATTCTGTATAACAGAGAAAGATTGAGTTTTAACTTACCTGAAAACAGGTACCTCTTAAGGAAATGGCATGCTTGAAACTTGCTTCAAACTATGAGCTATGGTACCATAATTCCTTGAGAACTGCTCAGAGGAAGAGGTCAGCAATACAAGGGGAGGAAGAGGGAATCCTGGGGCTCTGCTAAAACATCTTTTACTGAATTCCTCTCTATGGACAAAGGTGATTTTTTTTTTTTTTTTTTTTTTTTTTTTGTTTACCCCACCACCATCCTCCCTTCCCCATTCTGCCTGGCTTCATAGTTTTGAATTCAGCATAATAGTTGTCTGCGACTTCTGCTAATTCCATCTTTTATCTATATCTGGATGTTTTCCCTTGTTTTTGGCATATTAAGATAAAATAAACTTATGTCTTGTCTTACTAATGAATATTTAGTGTAAACAACAGAAGGAATAGCTAACAACTCAGAACGAAAGCCAACAGCAGGAAAAGACTGTAAGCATTTCAGCGCTTTGAAGCCAGCCTGTCTACTCAGTGCATCTTTTAATCCTGCAGCACTGACTGCTAAAGGGCGTATTTAGCTGCTTATTTTACTGCCTTTACTGTCATTGATGATGACAACAATGTACAGGGAACAGCATTAACCATTGTGCAGTAGGACTTTGCAAGGACTTTGCACAGTTTTAAGTGGTTTATTTGAGCTTTCAGTAATGAGAAACTGTCTCAAATGTATTTTGAATGTTTTTTGTGATTTCACCAGAATGTTGTAGGAGGGACATTATTTTAATTTTTTTTTTTTTTTAAGAAAAAGTCTACTGGGATGATCCCTTTCATGGGTAAAGCTGAGTAGTTACATTATTGAGTAACATTTTGGAAACAAGGTTTTAAAAACAGAGAAAGGAATCCACAACTTTTAACTGTAGTATTACCATGTCTAGAGTTCTGTCTCTTTTATTGGTGGATTCACTTAAGTGCTCACCCTGCTTTAACCTTTAAGAAGGAGAAAAGGTATTGAACACTAGCAAATGGTTATCTTCTTCATGCTGGTTATAGAATACTGGAATTGAATGTGTAGATGAATTGGGTTTAAAGCACCTTAACTAAAAATTGCTTCTCTCTAAACCAGTTCCATTGTCTTGATTTTGCTAGCACTGTCATCTCACAACCCCTGTCTGGCAGTAGTAGTTTTTTTTTTTTCCCCCAGATAACTTCCTTTGTGTTTAAAATTAATGAGCCTTTAAGTATTCCTTCCCTTAAAAAAGTTTGAGTGTGTTTATGAAAATCTGAGGGTTACAGAATTATTGTTCCTCCTCTAAAAAAGATGAGGCAATGTACAATGAGTACACTGGACTTCGATAGCTGAAGCTACTGAAATTTCAACTTAGGACATATGGAACAACAGTAACATGAAGTGCAAACAGAAATATTTCTCCCAGCTCCTGCATCCATGTGTCTGTACTCAGAAAGTATGTATTGAATTCAGTAAACTGTATGCGAAGAAAATAATTATTCTTATGTCTTCCTTCTTAAGTGTATCTAACTTGGGTTAGTAGAAGTATAAGGGACTTAGAGTAGTTATCCACGCCATGCTTTGGGTAAGGCAGAACCAGTAGTTATTTGCAGTTTCTGATAGCTATTTGTCAGAAATGCTCTTGACAAACTCAGATGTTGAGATCCCTTCCGTCCCCTCCCCTCTTTTTTTTTTTTTTCCCTTTTTTTTTGTTTTGTTTTCTTGCCAGTTTGTAATTTGGAGTTCCATATAAGAAGGAAAGTGTGAAGCTTTGACAGTTCTGTGACAGATATTTTTAGTGAAAATATCAGCTGTGTTGATGAAAGGGTTATCCAATAAATAGAAATCCATTCTGTATGTTCAGTTTTGACTGATTTTTACGTGTCACTGATTTTAATTCTAAAGATAATGCTCTGGCTCAGGGAATCCTGTCAGAAAATGTGGCTTGAACTTGTAACTTTGAAGAAGGAAAATAGATTTGCCGTGGAACATAGAAATGATCAATAAGCATTTCCTGACATCTTCGGTGAAGGGAAAGGGAGGCATTACTCCAACCACCTGGTGAGTGGTTTGCCTGATTTGGAAAAGAACAAGGGACTTCAGCACAGTTGAAGAGGGGGACAGCAAGACATCAGTAGTAGAGTCAGGAGAGCTCATAAACTCTATCTTTGTTTTTGGAGTAGGATCTGTCCACAACTACCTTCAGTATGGAACAGAAAAACATGGAATGACATCCAGCTGCTAAAGATGTTAATGGTCATGAAAGATTTCTGCTGGAGGATCAGATTGATTAGTGCTGAATTGAGGTTTTTCACTCTGTGTAACATCAGTGGAATGGAATTATAGCAGGGTAAAAATCTGCTTAATTCATCACAGTTTAGAGGCAGAATTAATGCGTGCCCTGTAGGCATGGCACAGTGTCATCAGGGGATCAGAAGCGGCAGAAAATACAAAGATAGAAGCTGAATGCATAAAAAAAAAAAAAAAAAAGAAAGAAAGAAAAATAAGTGAGGCCCAAGATTTGGTCAGCTGGATTTGAGCCCTTTGCTCAGTATGTTCTCCGGATAGATCAAAGCATTTATGGTACTCACTGCTTATGTCTTGTAATCATCTACAGCTTACATTTGGCTATAGAAATACAAGTACATTGTAACATTGCATTTGGCTGTTGTCAAATACAAGTTAAATACCCTGTCTATACATTGGCTACTAAGGTAGCAAAGGACTTCCGTCAAAGCAGATTTATATTTTTATACCGTATTTTGCAAACACCACATTTTTTCCTCATCTGAGATCCCTGGTTACTTTCAGAGAAGTTTCAAAACTGTCAGCTGAAGTAAAATTTGTTTCTGAATTTCAGCCAGCAGTACTCCTGTGCGTTTTTTAAATTTGATTTGATTTCTTTCTCAGACTTTCAGAGGCAGCTGCCATTTTCCATTTCTGAAATGGAATTGAAGTATGTGTTAAGTATGACTGGTTATCTCTCTGTGTAGTGCCTAGTGTGCTACCTGTATGTTTTGTGCCTTGAAATTTAAGTCACAGCTTTTAAGTTGAAAACATAAGGTCTGTGGTGAAGATAGAATTATTAGATAAGATTGTGTTTTCAGTTAAAGATTTAACACTGCTTGTTATATAATAGCTTGAATAGATGTATTTGTCAAGGTATACTCTTTGTTTGCTAAACAGGATCTGATCATATCACTTCTGTAGAAATAATCTTCACTCTTCAGATAGTCCTTGTGACTTGGAAAGTAAATGGGAAGTTTGTAAAGATGAAAGTTAGATCAATTCTTGGGCATACTCAAATCAAAATCAATGGGTTTGTGACCTTACCTAAAACGATATCAGATAGCACCTTGCTGCTGGGTAGGTGGACAGTGATGTAGTTCGATGGGCACAGGGTTCAGATCAATTTACCAAAACATTCACAAATACTGTCAAATTCAAATGTATGGGTTACTGATGACTATTTGTGACAACTTTAAATTTTCCAGAATTATTTCTATTACTTTTGTCCTAAAGCAAAGCACTGGTGGCAAAGTTTCCACCTTGTCACTTTGAATCAAGGCAAATCACTGCTCTCTCTGGCAAAGAGGTAGTTTTTATTGTAAGCGCTGATTTTTTTTCTAAAGGATTACTGCAGACAAGGATAGAACACTTGTCACAACTATAAAACACTTTTATGAGTACAGAGAGCTGAGTTAAACTACATCTATAGATCACTGTTTTGCAGCTTCAAATATGCTATAAAGATAAAATATGTACTTAGTTTTGTGAATCAGATCCAAGATGTTAAACTGTATAAAAGTTTGAGAGAAACAGCTATTTATAGACGTGGCTGCAGAGTCTCTGAATCAGATGTATCTTATTTTCCCATTTCAAAGTTTTAAATATTTTAAAAATGTACATAAAATATGGAAGCAAGATTTTGTATATCCGCTTCCATAAAAGCTTTAAAATTTAATTGCTTTCTCCAATAATTTTTTTTTTTTTTTTTAATCTAACCATTACATTTACCGTTCAAAAACTTTGATTTTTGGTTTAGAAGTCAAGCAAAATTTAATGTTAGAAAACCAATGCAATTTTTTACACTAATTTTATCTTCCAAAATCTTTCGGGTTTTGTGGTAGCAATGTGTCTTGCCATGTCTCTAGCTACATGGAGATGGATGGCTGCTTAATTTCTTCATGGGTGAGTGAGAAGAAAGATTTCTAGAGAAAATGAGCCGTAATACAAGAAATGGGAAATCCATTTCTATCACTGAATTAAGGTCTGACCCAGTGCAAAGTGCCTAGCAATGTGGCTTCTCAGTAAACTAATTCAGTGATGGAGTTGTAGCAGGCAGTTTTGAGATACCGTGATGCCCCTTTGCTTGCCAAGGCAGCGTTCCCAGCGCTGCACGGCTTCCTCCCAGCGAGGAAGGCTACCAGCAAGTGTGGGATAAATTCCCCAGGCTTCTCTGGGTGTCCTTTCCATCCTGGACTTTTTCCTACCATTTGTAACACAACTTTCTGTCCTCAGTGACTGTTGTTTTTTGCAAGCACAGGCTGTTTAGCAGCATTGACTTCTGAATGAGCTGTTTCTGTTTCTGGCTGCCTGTGGCTCAGGGTAAGCAGGGAATGATGTTTCTGGCTCAGAAAATTGGCATCTACATTGGCCAAAGTCCTGCATATGTCCCAACCTGATCCCTAATTCTGATGAGCACTGTCTGCAAGCTGTGTAATGAAACAGAGAGTTTCTAATTATGTGATAGTCTGCTCGTACTAAACTGTAAATGGCATCCTGACACTTTAGCAGTGGAAGGCTGATCCTTAATGAAATTGGCCCCTGCGGTATCTCAGGAGGGCAGAGCTGTAACTTTTTAATGACTTCTGGGAGGCAGGTCATGGTTTTATAATTACTTCTGTCTCTGAATATACGGGAGTATCATTCCATTCCTTTCTCAAAGGTTTTTACCCTGTTTTCTCCCACACTGTAGAAATTGCTTAATGGTTGGGACTGATGCGTCCTTGGTATTTATTTTAGTCATTGTAAGCATAAATGCTTCTTAACCTTTTTTTTTGTGTGCTGTTTGACTACCAGGAAGTGAATTTGCCGCATTTAAGCTGATATTTATTAATGACAGGATGCACAGTCTGACCTACTTTTCTGTGCATTACCAGCAATGAACCCTTGGAAGAGAAATGAGAAAACTGCTAGAAAGACTGGTATAAACGAAACACAGAAGACTATATGATCAAATACTACTGAATAAGATAGCAAACTTGTATCACTGAATCTACTGAAAAAAATATAAAATTTGGTTTAAATAAGTATATCATGTGTGCTGTTCAGAAGGTAGAGAAAACAGCCAACGTTTCTTTGATAAAAATCCAAAATTAGAGGGTTTTTTCATGTTAGAAAAGATTTTCCATGCACTTACATAGTATGATTTTAGAATTATAAGCATCTTATGGTTACCTTAAGAAGTCTTTGTATTGTGGTCATTCTACAAGAGAAAATTTAATTTTTATGAGAAGTTTGAGAGAGAGTTTGATTTGTAAGAGTGGGTTGTTTGGTTTGTGGTTTGTTTGCCTTTTTTTTTTTTTTTTTTTTGTTTACACCCCTGCTGGTCAAATCTGTCACATTTGTGCAAAAAAACCCCAAAAACGACCAAAGCAAAAAAAAACCCAAACCCTTATTTCCTCCCTTGTCCTGTGGTATTGCAGATGCCTGTCCATTACTTTCCCACACATTATACTTCCATTCAAAGGTAATTTAAAAAGACATAAGCATAAGGAGCAGTGCTTTACTTTGTGAAAAGCTTCAGGTTATTGGATATCTTGTGTATTCTTCTGTGTCAGCATCTGAGGGGATGTTTGTTGAGCAGCACAGCCAGTCTCCTCGTAAACACCAGTTGCAGTAAGTGTGGAGAAAAAGCATGGTAAGATTGAAGATACTGTCATCTCTCTTCAGCCTTGACTCTTCTACTTCAGTCTCTTACAATGGCTGCAACTCAGGAGTGTATGAAATAACACTGAGTTATACTCAGGTGGTAACAGAGATTAAAATGACAAGATGTATCCAAAAAACCTGGTTCTCACTCTGCTTGGATTAACTGGACATCTTTGGGCACTTACGTTTTAGCCTTTGTGGTCTGCAGCTCCTGACTGTCAGGATCACTGGCTTCAAAGCTAGATATCACAAAGGCTGAAAAGCAGTCCAGCAAGCACATGCAGACTCTGAGGAGTGCATTTTGTCACGGAGGTGGGCAGAAATTTTAAAAAGCTGTAGGTTTGCCATCGGGTAGAAATTACTAAATTTGGATTTATTAGTTGTGTTGGTCCTTTACTTACAAACATGTGGAGAAGTTAAAAGTCTCAAACATGCTAATTAATACAGTTTATTCAAGGTTAAGGGGAAAAAAAAGATGACAGCTGCTTTCACAGCAATGTTCTATGCCATTCCCTTGTTAGGAGAGAAAAATACAACAAATCATTGTGAAGGGTTGGTTAAGGAGATTTTAGTTTGAAACTGGTGATTCTGCAATATACACTTGGCTATGGCTTTTTAATTATCAGAGAGTAGTTATTCTAAGAAGACTGGCAAAATTTCTGCACACCTTGCTGACCATACCAAGTGAAAAAAGAAAATCAGAATTTGAATAGTGGCTAGTTTATCCTAATCTGAGAGCTCCAGCACTTCTAAATTACACATCAGCTCTAAAGATGTCTTTTATTTTTTTACTGGTGGATGGCTGTTTACTACCGTTTTACGGTTCTTGTACTGCCACATCTCTGCTCCTCAGACTCAAGTGTGTATGTGTGTCTGCTCAGCTTCAATCTAGCAGTTGTCTAAATGGATATTTAGCTTATTAAGATATAAAGATTTCTCTTAGCTGAATTTGAACACTGAGGGCAGAATAGAGTCTTCTTTATAGTCGTTTATGCAAGTTCTGTGGTGTCCTTCAGTTTTTTGTGAAGAACTCCGTAAACATGGTTATTTACTGTTTTCCCTCAGATAAGGTAGACACTCATTTTAGTAGAGCCATAGTCAAATTTCCATACTAATAGACCTATTGTATAATTATGAAATTGTGGAATATTTCATGTTTGAGAGGACCTAAGCTTATCTAGTCCAAGCTCCTAGTTAGTGCAGGGTTAGGTGTGAGGTCAGACCATGTTGTTCAGGGTTTTATCTGGTTGTCTTCAGAAGCTATGGAGGTGGAGACTGTACAACATGTCTGGACAACTTGCTCCACTGGTGGACTGTTCCCATGGTAGAAATGGTTTTTTCCTTGTATCAAATCCGATCCTCTCATTTCAATTTATACTTACTGGCCTGTGTCTTCCCACTCTGCACCATTATGAAGAGCTCAACTCTACCTCCTCAGTGCTTCCCTGGAGGTCCTGTGAGGTCCTCCCAAAGCCATGTTTTTTCCAGGCTGAACAAGCCCTGGCTGTGCAGCCTTGTTACAACCCGGACTGGGAGCCCAGGGAGTTGTAAAGGTTCTGTGATCCCCTTGGGCTAAATTAAGATTAAACAACACCAAACGACTGGTTAAAATGTTTTACCTGTGGTAGAAACAACTTAAACTTATAAAAGGATAGTAAGCAGTATGGTATCTTATTGATAAATCTATAAGAAAGGAAAGAAAAGGAGAGGAAAGGACAGAAGGAGAGAGAGGAAAAGAGTCTGGTTCATCACCCAGGTTTCAGCATTGACTCAGGTCCAGTTATCTTGGGTGGTGGGTGTACACAGAGCAAAGTTCTCTGTTGCCTTTTAAGTTCATAGTTATCACTGATTAGCATACTAGACAATGAGAGGCAGGTATTCCATGAACTCATTTCAATGAGAGGTGAGGAAAGGCTGGAATTGAGGGGGAATGGGCTACACCCTTTGTCCAATTCAGTTGGTGGTTATGCTCACTGCCCTCCTGCCATATTTTTTCCTTAGTTTTTGCTTAGGTCATTCTGGTGCTGGTTATTTATTTCTTTTGCCAGTCTTTTAACCTGAAGATATGGTTTCACTCAGCCCATGTTTCCCTCCTTTGAGGCTTATCTAAGGAATTTGGCAGTGTAACTGCAAGGTAGTGAAGCCATGCATCCTTCAATACACTCGGCGCTTCCCAGCGCAGTATTCCTTAGACTGATCACAAAGGCCACAGCTTGTTCTTCAGGCTTTCTGGGTCGAGGAGTGCTTGAGGCATCAATTCCTTCAGTTCCTTACAAGCCTCTGCTCATAGGATGAGTGATCCTGTCCCTACCAGCTTGGTTACCCTCCCCTAAACTTGCATCTTTGTTGTATTGGGGAGCCAGAGCTGGGGGCAATGTTCTGGATATGATCCAAGTGCTGTGTAGAGGGGGATAATCCCTTCCCTTGACTGACTGCCCGCGTCCCTGCTGCTGCAGCCCCAGAGGCTGGTGGCCCTCTCTGCTTGCCCAGGTGCTACCAGCTCAATGTCAGGTCGCTGCCCACCAGCACCCCCACGGCCTCTTCCACAGAGCTGCTCCAGCCCCACAGTCCCCAGGCTGTGTCAATGCAGGGGGTTGTTCCCTTACAGGTGCAGGACTTTGCCTTTGCCCTTGCTGAATTACGTAAGGGTCGTGTTGGATGGCAGTCCTGCACACGAGCGTACCAGCTGGTGTCCCCAGGATGGTGTCATCTGTAAACTTGATGAGTGTTCACTCTTCCAGAGCATTAGTTATGTTGTTGAGCAGCACTGGTCCCATGGTACATCCGTGCTTTGTGCAAGTTCTATTTAAATAGCAACTTTCACTCTATCAACAAGCCAAATTTTAATACATCAGAGTAGGATGGCATGGCTGCTTGGCCTTTTGGTAGGAGTAGCCGTGTGCCTGCTGTTTGAAGACCATCCTTGTGCAGCCATTTTTATTGGGAAAACAAGAGCAGATGAGAGATCTGTGTAGCTACTGTCCTCTTGCTTACAGTCATAGGTGCCAGTATATTACAGTTTGTAGACTGCTTAATTGGGATGGATAAATGTGCAGTGGAGTGGTTTGGGTGGAAAGGGAAGAGCACCATGAGGTTTTGATCACCTGGGAGTTTCTGATCTATCTGTTGTTGGGTGGCTATTTTTGTTAAATAATGTGACCAAGAGTGGAATATATAATACATAATACCTGTGTACTTCTCTCCATGCCTGACACACTTGGGCCTTTTTTACTCTTACTATCCCCAAATCCTGTAATCTGTGGGCAGTTCCTTAAAGGAAATACAACTTTTGTCTGTCTGATTTTTATGCCTTGGAGATCAAAGTTATCACTGAGTATTGCTGGCAAAACCAGTTCTGGAGTCTTGACACCTCTGCCTGAAGAACAGAAAATACATAAACAATAAAACCCGTATAACCACAGTTAAAGAAATAACTGTTCTTTAGTTTTCTCAGGTTAAACTTGGGCAACTTGAGGTATATGGAGGTGATAGTTCCCAGGAACTGAACCTAGGAGCGGGAGTTGAAAAACCTTATAAGTGATTGGCACTGTCTACCTATTCTTATGATGAATGGACACAGCATAAGTGCTTGATATTATGTGACTTGATGATTACTCTTCCCTCTTTGTTTGAAAAACAGAAGTTTAAAATACTCAGTTACATCGTTTAAACATCATTTTTATTCTTTCCTTTTTTCTCATTTTTCAGTGACAATGACAAATATTGGAGAAAAAGGTAAGATTTTTATTATCTGTTTATAAGTAGAATTCATATGGCAGGGTATTATAGTAGTTTTCTAGTAGAATTGAGTTACAGATCTAGCCTGTTTTAAATAACTGTATTTTTTTGTGTTCCTCAGCTCATTTTATTATCCTGCTGTTCCTAAATACTGCTTCGGCCGTTCCAAATAGAGATGAGAAAAATTAGAACTCTTTACTCTTCTTACTGGCTTTCTTGAAGTATCAACTAAAATCATCCTTGTATTCTGGTTTTAAAGATTTTTATTCATAAAAGATAAAGCTCTTGTGAAACCAGGACTTCTAAAGATGAGCAAGGTGTTTGTGCAGAGTGCAGCATACTTAAATAGGAGGTGAATTTTTTCTGCATTTTCTTTTTAGCCAGTGTCTTTGAAGAAACAGAATCTTTCAGATACGTAACCTTTTCAGAAGATAATAAAACTGCCTGATTAGCTGTCATTAGACTTCCTACCCTGAGGCCATAGCATGTTTAGATTGCTTTTCCAGATGCTATTTTAATACTACAGCACAACATAGAAGTGTAAAGTATGGGGCTGCAGAGCTTTTGCAGGAAGGGCTTGGGGCTTAGGAGATGAACTGTATGTTTATTATGTTTGTGTAGTTCCAGCAGGTTTTATTAGGCTGTTGACAACTCACTCACTTAAAAAGAGTGTTTGCCAATTAAGAAACATTTGCTTGAGAAACTTTTTTCAGCTTAGTGATCTTTCCTCCCATAATGCATAAGCATATCTGCAGATTTAAGTGCCTGCAGACTTTGAAATAATTGCGGTTTCTTGCTGCTCCATAGTGTGTGGGGGGGAAACAAGTGTATTGTTAGCCATTCCTCACAAAGCACATCAGAATTCTCAGCAAAATGCACTGGGGAACATTAAATTTCCATATTTTTAGCAGCTGAAAGCCTTGGTAAGCTTCAGCCAGTCAGGAGGAATTTACCCTGGCTGTACTTCTGCCCTGAGTGTTTTCAGGGGTGAAAACTGGGCAAATGAGGCTCAACCCTACTACAGGCAGCTCTAGCTATGCTAGTTATTTGTAAACAGGTTGCCTTCAAGCAAGGGATATGCCATTTGTTTTGGGGTTTGTTTTTTTTTTTTTTTAATTATTATTATTTTAGTTTATTTTATTTTTATGAAAAGGTGTAAAATAGAAGGATTTCTGCCTGGGGAGCTGGGGAGAGCTCTTCTTTTTCTGTCTCAAGGGAGCTGAGGTTCTTGTGTCGGACTCTTAACACCCACAGACCCAGTATTGCAGCTGGATAGCCCAGGGTCCCCACCGCGGTACAGGGAACCTGGGAGGAATGACCAGTCAGGATCTGGGCCAGGTTGGAGAACTGAGGTGCAAGAGCAAGCAAGAAGAGCTGAAGTCTTGTGCAGATTTTAAAGGGGAAATATGGGATAATGTCTTTAGGCTAAAAGTAATCCCTTTTTCATACATTAAAAAAAAAAAAAAAAGACTTTTTTATCAATCACAGTTGTTATTCTCACACCAGTAAATTATAGATGCAGATTAGTAAATGCATAGTGTTTACAGAACTGATGTAACTTGCCCTACCTTGTCCTTATTTTATGCCATGAATATACAGTTGTTTAAAAAAACACTGATTTTGTTTGAGTAAATCAGGATTTTTTAGACTTGATAGAAATGCTCTGATGGAAATGTGGACATGTTCCCACTAGATGCTTGTGCAGTAACAAGATGGTCATTTAGTGTGTTGTGCTTGATGTAGAGTCCAGTTCTATATACTTATACTGATGAGACTTTTTTTAGTTTATAGACGGCATATGGCTCTTTTCCCCTGTCATCCCAAAAGCTTTGTACAGTGTTGCTTCTCAGATTTTCTTAGCTTTTGGTTATTATGTTTTAACTGCCTAGTGAATAAGAGTAAATATTTACTGAATTTGCTGCTTTTTTGAGCAAGCAAGCTTTAACAGTTATTCAGTGTTACTTTTGAGGCAAAATTACAAAAAACAAGAACATGCTAGGCTACAGTTCCTGAACTTATGCACACTATTATGCATGTGTGATGGAAAATTCTCTAGCACTGCATAGCATTACATATATAAAAACATGGGCTAACTATATGAGGGCAGTATTTCAGATTGTGTAGTGAAAGCACACAAGTTTCCCTTTATGATGTTTTCTGATGATCTTACGGATTTATAGAAGTTCCTTGAAGTCTACTTGATTGTGTAGCTTCCATATAACCTTGATCTTCTATGATCTGAGTTCATCTGTACAGCAGGGAAAGAATATTTTTTCACCATTGCTGTCCTAGTTGTCCTTTTTTTGCTGCTTCTCTGCCCGAGGAAGAAAAATCCAGGGAAATACTTTCTTGTGCGTTAGAGCAAGTTAATCAGGGGATACAAGTTTTGGTTTTACAATTTACTGTAGTGAATTACTTAGTACGTGGAAACCCCTATCCATCCATCCATGTCAGGCTCTGTGGAAAAGTTAATGTTACCTTCTATATTCTAGTAAAACAACTCAGCATGGTAAATGTTGACTGGTATATATTAAAGAAATCTAAGAATAAATCACTGGCTGTGAGGTATATAAAGTAGTGAATGAACATATGAATTTAAAGAACCTGTAGGTTTTTAAAAACCACCCTACTGTCCTCCCTCCTCAAAATCTAGCAGAACAAATGAACTGGTTATGGTTACTGCTTAGGTATCATATGCATATCCACTCAAAGACTCTCCTCGTTTTAGTCACTGTTTAGGTAGCTATAGTTCCTTTTGGGTGGTGTTGGTGTTTTTATGTTTGTTTTTTTTTTTTTTTTGCATGGCTAGCAACATGGTTTATAAAGCTAAAAAGCAGAGATGCATCAGTTAAATAGGATTTAACAAATGCATAAAGGGAGAGTGCTTGCTAAATAATTATGGGGGTCTAATAGGCTGTTAACTGTTCCCCTCAAACTTTTGTAATATATGTAGCCAGCCTGTATCATGACTTTCCCCACACAGTCTGTATTTGTTTCATGTAAAGTTGCAGTGCAGTATTTTTTTTGCAAAGCTTTTGCAGAGCCCTTTGTATTTACATCTGTTAGAGTAACTATCTGTGATACGTACAGCATCTGTTTGTAAGTACTATAATATCACTGGTCTGTATGTATTAATTCTGTTCCTTTTTGATTTTAGTTGTGTGCCTGGTTGCTTACCACATATTTTTCATGCTGTTCGTCTGGTCATATTGGAAAACAATCTTTACGCTACCAATGAATCCTTCAAAAGAAGTAAGATAAACTTAACTTTTGTTTCTGAAATAGCCTAGTCAAATGCCTGATTTTGTAGTATTTGAATAATTTAGATTCTGATCTCATGTAGTTTTACACTGTGTAGAAAAATACAAATGGTAGTTACAGCTTCTTAATAGGAGTAAGTCAGATTGCAAACTCATAATGACCAAGACAAAAAAAAAAAAAACAATTACACTTTCTCTAAGTTTTAAAGGTATTTTCCACATATTTTTAAAATTATATAATATTTATTATATTCAGAAGAAAAAAACCCTCTCCACTTGACAAATGAGAGTTATCTGAACTAGCAGCTTAAATCTTTGCATGGGAATATAATACTTTTATGTGGGAAAAAAAAAATATTTCCTGCTGTTCAAGAGTTATATTGCCTGTCAGCATCTGTCTGTTGTCCTCCGAATTAAATCTTCTTCCCCATCTGTTTTGGTTTGAAGGAACTTGGGGGTTGTGGCTTGAGCGCACAACAAGTAAGCTGACGCTGGGAAGCCACGTCTGGCTAAGCAGGAAGGGACCTGGTATAGAACAGCTGCATGGAAAAGAGATCTGAGTAAATATATTCCCCAAGTCTAAGTCCCCCTAATATAGAAGTGTTAAAGAAGAAGGATCCGGTTGTCTTGGAGGATATTAAGATGCAAAACCATGTCCGACATGATGTAGCCTCAAGATAATTGCTTTTAGTACAGTATTAGGGTTTTTTATTACTCCACATTCTCTCTATCATTGAAAAAAAAAGAGAAAGCTATCAATAACCTTGATGAAAATCCTCCCCATGCAGCTTGGTACAACCAGCACAACTTTTTGGCCTTTTCTATCCTGTCGTTGTACGGAAACCCCACAGTCTTCAGTAAGTGCTACCTCTAAGGTCAAGAGGTAGCTGTGGCTGCTCTGGAGTTTGAAATATTCACAAAACCAATACTTATTTCGGCGTGGACTCATAACTCTAGCTCATATAACTACCATGCCAACACAAAATAAGTAGCTTGTGATTTCTACTGTCTGTTGTGCAGAGGTTCTTTTCTGAACAGTTTTCAGTCACTAATAAGATAGGTAATGTGGAAAGAAGTAGATAATTCAGAGTAATTGGCATCTTCCCTGAATTTCACACTGCAGTCTTTACTTACAGCTTAGGGCAGAGAGGAGCAAAATAAATTAAGAACTTATTTCATTTGGTAATTACATAGCAAAATATATGCATATATATGGTGACTGTAGCGATAATTAGAAGGATTTTCAAATCACTGGGCTGATGCCAATAAAAGACTTCCAAAACATTTTGACAAGACCTTAGTAATTATAGTGGGATTCCAAAGCCATCATACAATGCTACTGAAGAACTTCAAATGGGAAATTAAGAGTATTGCAAGTTGAGTAATAGAAAGCAATGTGTGGTGTTTCTGTGTTCTTTGAAGTTACACAATGTTGCTGGCAGTGACATCTTCGTTGTTCCATGTCTTTTTTCCTAATCTACTAGACCAATATTTTTTTAAATTTGATTAGAGTATTTTGTAATGTTAAGTTACTGCTTGGCTTCCAGTTTCTAGGATGAAGTCTGTAAATGTACAAAGATGTATTTTCAATTTAACAGAACTGACTTATCAAATATAGCAAATACTCATTTGAAGACCGAGAAACAGATAAAGCTTTTGCATTTTGTTTTCATTAATACTGCAGCTGGTGCAAACCACAGAGCCTATATATTTCTTTTTAAGCTGATTTCAACTTTTTACATGTATGAAAAGCACTAAAGTTCTGGCTGCAGTTTCTGAGAGACTTTTAGGGACTTCACTTTAGTGTGTGCCATTCTGTACCTGTGTGTACCAGCTATATATATATGTGTTGCATGAAGGTGGGAGAGAAGATAATTTCCCAGGCAGGAAGGTTTTGTGGACTTAGAACCAATGCAAAATGGTGGAGCAATAGCTCTGTGTACATCAAACAGGAAGCATTAAAAAAAGATAAAAGTATTCTGAAACAAGTTTCTTCACTTAGAAAACACTGTATATCCTGATATAAATCCATTCAGGTGTTGGAAAGAGTATATTCTTGCTAGGGAAGAAAATAAAGGTAACCTGAGAAACTCATGATGAGCAGTGAACCTCCAGCCTCTGCTGGAAGACTGTGAGCTTTGTTGGGAAGGTAGAGTGGTGCCTTCTCTATGGAGGTGAGAATAGGCTCCTAACTGTATGTTTCTGTCTGCTTTATTGCATGCATCGCTTCCATTTAGGAAAAAAATTAATATTGCTGTAATGACTAGCCTTTCTGTAGACATAAATGCTATGCAGTGGGCTTATGTTTCTAGTATAGGTTAGAAACAGCCTCTCTTTCTGCCAAATACAGTTTTCCTTTCAGAGGTGATTTTGTATCCTCTTTCTCTGATAGAGATACCAAAGACTTCAGCATCTGCCTGCTTCTGGAAGCTATAGCGACAAATCTGACTGTGTCACTGTGTCGCAAAGGACTTTATAAGAGATTTGGACTACTTTATGTATACCATGTGTCTCTTTCAGTAATTTTTAACCTCTTTGCTCTTACTAGAGCAATGTTTGTTATTACCATTTTGGGCAGTGGCAGAAGTTGTGTTTTCAGATAGGAATGTTAAGACGTGGTTATTCTGCCATACAGGGCACCCATCTCTTCCTTCTCTCAGCCAATCTCTGAAGTAAAAACACATCCTAACACCTACATGAAGAGAACAACTCTCCAGTGGCAAAGAAAAGGGAAAATGCCAGACACCGGAAGAGAAATAAAGCTATCTCTTCTGCTGTTACTAGTAGTATATTTTCTTGTAGTTAAAAACTGATATCCCTAGCTTATATTCACTAGATAATATTTAATATTACAGAAGTAAATTAACTGACCTTTCAAGGGAATGGTAAGTTCTTGATCCCTCTCTTGAAGAGTGTCACTTATTACTTCTGGAAGCATTCAGCGTTGCATCAATACCAAATCAGAAATAATTTAAATTTTGTCTTTAGTTGTCATGAACTAAATCAGTCATCCTAGCAACACTGGGTTACTTGCTGTAATACCTTGTACCAACTAATCCATCTTTATATAATGAATATATGTTTCTCTTTACATCTCTACAGATACTTACTTAACTTGAAATTTGATAACATATCTTTGATTTTAAAAATTATTCCAGTTTCATCTATCATATTCAGACAAGGAATCCCTAGAGAGGGAGCCTAGAGGTGAATCCCAGCAAGAAGTCTTAAGACGGGCAGCCAAGGATCTTCCTATCTATACACGGACAATGTCTGGAGGTAAATAGGTGTTCAGGAGACCACTGAAGGCAGGTGTCTTGATGTACTACCTAAACTAATTGTAAGGAAGAAGTGGTTTTCATACTTCATAAAATAAGTGACCCAAGAGCTTAACTTTAATGTAGCTTTATGCAACTATGTTTATTCAGTGGAAAAATTGTTGGAAAATAGATTGCAGCATACAATTTAGGATTTTAAAGTGGATTCACAATGCTTTGCTAAATGTTTGCACACTGACATTAAGAAGAGAAACTGTTACTCTTTTACTTGGTGGTTGTTCAGTTGCAAGAACAAAAGTTCTTCCAAACTAAGAGTTAATCTTAACCCACTGATACTGTAAGTTTGTGAAAGCCCGCTAGCTAAGCAAATCCAAGAGATAATCTCATGTAGTAAATTAAAGCTGTTACAATAATAGTTTAAAATAGCTATATTGTTGAACAGTCTTTAAAGGTTTTCCAGTCTAGTGAGGGTTTTGTGGGTTTTGTTGGTTCATTGGTTGTTTTGCAGAGCTGAGGGGTTTCGGAGAAAAAAAACATGATTAGCATGATCAGCAGAGATTGCAAAAACTGAGCTTTTTGGGTTCACTCTGCTAGATTCAGCATTGCAAGTACTTAAAGAATGTTTCAGTATTTGCAACTGCTTCTGATCATACCGAAATGCTTTCCTGGGGTTTCTGCTGGGCTAAGCTGCTAGTATTTACTTTTGCGCAGACTTCAGGAATCAGAATGTGTAACTGTACATTGAGATCTAACCTTGGAACTTTTTTCTTTAGCAATCAGATACTGTGACAGATGCCATCTTGTAAAACCAGATCGTTGCCATCACTGTTCTGTATGCGACAAGTAAGAAAATATTTCAAATAAGTGGTTTTCTGAATTAATGGATTTTTTTCTTGACACAGAAGCTTTTTTTTTTTTTTTTGTTCATAAATTTTTCACAATTCATGTTTTGGCAGATAAGCATATTTTTTTTCCTTAGATTTTTTCCAGATTTAGCTTTTATCTACATATTTCTAATGAAGTCTATAACTTACTCTAATTCATTTGATGGCTTCTTGATGCCAACATGGATAATGTGGTCTTATACGTTCTTTACATAATGGTTAAAAAATACAAATATTAAGAAAGAACTTTCCTTAACAATGTAACCAAAAATAGCTGATAAACAAAAATTTGCTTCTTTTGTTAGAATCTGAATAAAGATCACTACCCATCTCAATCTAATCATGATGTCACTTACATCTTATCCGAGGTAATAAACTTAATATCCTATTTTTCATTGGATAACTTGCAGGTTATTTTTGTTTAAGGAAAGAAACAACCAAGTATCCCCTGTTTCTAACTGAAGCCGTAAAACAAAGGGGTTTTTTTTGTCTAAGTTTAATTGCTTTCTAATTTAATTTTTCTTTCAGCTGTTCTTCTCTCTGGCCTTTCTCCAGTTAGCTTGGATGTCTGTGTGTTTCTCTACTCTTGCCCCCAGTGATTTAAACTTCTAACTTTAAGAGAAGGGTCTTCCTCGAAGGTTGATTGATTCTTAGCTTTAAGGCTGTTCCAAATACTCTTCAGCTGATAATGCATCAAACTTTCCAGCATGATTGTGGGGCAGAGAAGACTTTCCATTTTGTCCAGCAAAACAGCAGAGGCACTGAGAGAGTAACTGAATTGAGTCAGAAAGAGGATCTTGGTTGTGTTGTATGGGATGGTGGTTGCAATGTAAGATAGGAACGTTCTCATGTCTGAGCAGAGTGGAGAAAAAGGGTGACCTGTGTTACCCGATGAAATGTGAGTGAAATTTGCAGAATGCCATTAGTTAATACATTTTGCAGAATACCTTAATTTTGTCCTTACCTTTTCAAAATTCATTTACTTCGATTATATCTGATTTTCTTGTGCATGTTTTATTAATGGGGAGTGATTGATTTCAAAAATGTTTGGGATTTTTCATACAAGTTAAGTTCTTAAAAACTTCACATGCATCTGTATATATTTCTATAAAAGCAAAACATATACTTGGAAATATATTTAGTTGTATTACTAAGTGTATAGTAATTGAATTAACCCAGTTTCTGAGTCTCTGTCAGATAATAAATAATAGTTGAAAAAATTACTCAGAATGAGGACCAAATCCTAAACTTGAAGTTATAGATTGCATTTTCTTAAATCCCTAAGCTCTTGACAGAACAAGTGTTATGAGTTTGGGTTACCTACAGTTTACTTGTAGGTAAACTGTATTATGTGAATTTAAATAGACATCTTTAATAAAGAGATTAGTTAACCAATAGTACGTATGGCTAATTTTTAATCTGTATGTGAATAATTTGAATCTGACACATAACTGTGCTTCTGACTTTTTTTTTCTTTTGCCTTTTGCGGTGCTTGGAATTCTGTTGGGGTTTTTTTAAGATGCATTTTGAAAATGGATCATCATTGCCCTTGGTGAGTGTACTGCTGGCTTTCTTTTCTTACTTTCTGATTTGGTAAAATAAACTTGAGGGACCTGTTATGAAGGTGATGCTTCACTATTTGTAGAGTTAGATGCTTATGTGAAGTTACTGGTCTTGCAGGACCACTGGAGTTATTTCCTGTATGTCCTCTTTTCATAGTTGTGAGATGTGGAAAGAAGTTCATACATCATTTTTCTTAGACCTTTGAGTTAGGTAACTCCATGTTTTTACAGTTATGATGAGGCAGGCTTATGGTCAGTAAGAAAACTTCTTTTAAGAATTGCATCTTCATGAAATTTGAGATTGAGTATTACCGGGGCTTAACTGCATTGAATTATGAAATACTACACTAAGTTAAAAATCAACAGGAAGGGCTGTGCCTTGTTCCCCTTAATGAAGCTCCCAGAACAGCTTGAGTGGGCTTGCTGGAAACAGCAAGTTAGCTCTTTTAGTTTTATGGGTTCTTTTTTTCATTTTTTCTCCCCTCTCCCTCTCACCCTTCCTCCTTTTGCTGTTGTGCCAGCCTGCATAGTGGGTTTGTTTTCCTGTCTTTTCTCAGCAGCCCTTGCAACCAGTGAGTAGATAGATGCTTAATGTTAGTAGTGTGCTTCTTAATAAACAATTATTATAAAAAAAACCACAAAACACGGGTAAAACCACTGAATGCAGAACAAATTTCTTTTTTTTTTAAAAAAAAGAAAGAGGCTGTTTCCTATCATTTCCTTTCAGTCTTCTTATAGCTGTCTTGTAGAAAGGTGTAAGAAAAATAGCTGTCAGGCTATTCCTGACAAAATACCAGTGAGAAGTTTCAATATTACTATTATTATTCAGTATTATACACACTTCGCATAAGCTTTGTGGTCTGTTTGGGATTTGTTGAGTTGTCCTGCCTTAGGATAGTACATGAAGATGTCCTTCATGTAAACTTCAATTTCAGAATAAAAATCCGTTGCATCAAATAACAAATCATAAGCTGAGCACTTCAGTGTTGTGTAAAGGGGCAGTGAAGTGGTATTTTACTACAGCGTAGACTTCTAGAAAAATAAACTCCATTTTCCTCTCAGCAATATTTGCATATTGTACCTGTTTGCAGACTCTTCATATCCGAACAACATGCACATACCCAGTTTGAGAGAGTATTTACATTGCTCATTGTTTTTAATCTAATAAGCAATGGGTGCAAAAAGAAATAATAGAAATGGAGAAGGTACTTGAAAGATGTGTAACACTTCTTGATGGAGAATTGTTCCTTTTGTGCTCCAAGTAACAGAAACTAATAGAAAAAGTGGTATTGCCTTGCTTTGTTTTTCCTAATTTGAGTGAACATCCACAGTTAATTTCTCACCCTGAAAAAGGTAACTATGTGGAAGTGACAAGAGAGTTCTGAAATACTGCACACATGCTGATCAAATTTTATAGTTTCCTTTAAAGACCCATTTTTAAGGGTTCTTTGGGAAATATCATATGGCTATTTTGCCAACAAAAGTAAGGGTGCAAATCAGTATAATGGGTGGGGTTTAGCCCCCCCTGAGAATATCATTACATCCTGCTTTGCTTTTTGTGTTGGGATTTTTTGGTGGAAGTAAGTTTGGTGAGTAAAAAGGGGAAAAGAACCCAAATGATACTTAAGGAGAGCAGGGAGTCAGTAATGGGAATTACTGTTATTTTAACATTTGGCTAGGAGAAGGATTTCTGCAGAGAACAGGTAAAAATAACCTAGGGAAGGTAAGATGAAACATTTGGAAGGCAGAGGTAGTAAGTTGGTAGTCATGTCCTAGCCCCAGGTCAGCTGTCTTCTGCTTTTTGGGAGGCTTTATTTCATATGGGAGGCTATCACTCCTGTGCTAATGGAAGCACTGCGATAAATGGAAATATTTAATGCCAGGTGCCCTCTAAAATGTTTAAGTGAAGCAGAAACAAAAGCGAGCTGATGCAGAAATAAAAGCACTAGTGATTTCTATACTAGTGCTGCTGCTACTCATTCTATACAGAGATGGAGCTTCAGGCAGGAATGCAATGGCTTGAGGCATCACCAAAAATATAATTTGTGTATAACAACTCTAATACTAACAAGGTGCATTAGGAACACCTTAGGAAACATTTGAAACATCTTTCCTTTGTCTTTTGAGCATCTCATTTAGCATCTCTTTAATCCTGTGATACCTTTTCTTAACTCATTTGCATCACCTTCAGTGCCTTTTAAGTTATTTCTTTGCCTGGCATTTTCAGTAAACTAACTCTTGAAACAGAAGGGATATCTCTTCTTTTTGTACTTCAAAATTAAATGTTTTAAGTGTTAACCTGGACTGTTATTCAGTATGAATCTTTCACTGCAGTAGCACATTTTTTAGCCAGTTGTCGGTACATTTATCAGTTTTACTCTTCCTCAGAAATGTTAGACTTCAAATCTAACCACCATTTTTGGGTCTTATGATTTGATACTACATGTTCAAATAGTACAATTACAAAACATTGGTGTTTACTTTCTCTTCAATCTTCTGATGAACTATTTATTACCTTACAGTAAGAACTCTTCAGTCTGAGGCTTTGTCAAAATTGAAGCGGAATAATTTATGAAAGTTTATTTTAATGTGTGTACCATATACAGTAATGCAAAAGAACAGCGAGAAAGATATCTGTCTTTGATTCAGGAAATTTCATCTTTGGGGAATAACATTTCACTTGATATTTATTTTCTCACACTAAAGATTGTCATAAAGTAAAAACTGTCCTAAAATAAATACCATGAAATGAAAATAGGGTTATCATAGAAACCATGAATCTGAATTGCTTGCAGTCTAGCCTGGAATTGTCTAATTTGACATATTTAATGAAAAATAACACTCTGCTGTGGAGAATTGTAGATTTACTTCCCAGTAAGAATCATGATGAGCTTAGAAACGTACCTTCTGGGGTTTTTAATTAGAACAATCTGTTCTGGGTTCTTCTTAACTGTACTTAATACAGATGCTTAGCTATTGCTGCATGTTTAAATGGTGATGCTAAATTTAAGGTTAGCCAAGGTGGCATGTTGTGTAAAAACAAAACCAATAACAGAGCAGATAACCCCCCTATCCACCCTGAGGATGGATAACAGTAATGTGCAGTGAAAGTTTATTTAGTATTTGAAGATTTTACCCTATTCTGATTACAATGTATCCTGCCATTACCATCACTGTTTCCCTAAAGAAGATAATAGTTGCAGTAACTTGTCCTGTACTTGTAGAAGCTAAAGTTGAGACTCCCCGTGTGTTATTTTTTGAAAATTATTTTTCAACACACAAGTGCTTTCATGGATGTAGTCTTCTTTTAATTAGCTGATCTCTCTGACAGCAATATCATTTAGTTAAGGTATATGGAATTATTGTTTTTAACTCATATAGAGTTAAAGTTAGCAGTGCAGTGATAACTTTCATTAGCTGCTTAATGCAACCAAATAAAACAAAGAGGAGGCTGTTTACCAATAAACCATCCAGCAGTTTGGCAGCCCTCCAATGTTTTTCGTGTGGTGGATGTAATAGCATTACATGTTTAAGACTGCTCTAAGATTCACAATACTCAATATATTGCCTCTAATGGGAAGCTGCTGTGGTACTAAATAGACCCTCATCATGTCTCTCTGATGATAGTGTATACTGGTTGCTCATGTATAAATTCATTAGAAGTGGGAAACAGGTGAACTTGAAACACATAAGTAGTAATGATAAAATGAGATTTATTTCAGTATTTGGATGTGTATTTACATGTTCCTAATCTCTCTCTTATTTGCTGTTGTCACTGATAGGGAACACTTTATTTAACAGCAGTATTTCTCTCATTACTTTATATAAATGTAAATATATTTAGGAGTCTCCTATTAATACTCTTAAGTTTGAGACTCTTACTAAGAAGTTTTAGTATGTAGTATGATTAATGAAGAAGGATGTGGATTAAATGAGACTGTTTTTATTCTCACAAAATTCAGCCGACATTTGGATTCTTGGTTTAGAACTGTCCCAGTTGTTATTTGCAGTATGCCCGATAGTAAAGCATGAATGCATACAAACTGAAAAAGTAACTGTCACTGTAGTCACATTTACATCAGATCTGCTGGGAACAGATTTCATACCATAAGTGAAAATTCAATTTCAGTAAGCTGTTGAAAGTAGTATTACCTGGTAAAGTTCTTTGTTTTTCTGTGGTAGTGGTATTTTGGTTTTGGTTAGAATTACTATGCTACTTCAGAAGTTTAAGCTAAATACACCTCAGTAGCTTGAGGCACCAGAGATAGGAAGCAAAAGTTGGCTTACATGTTGATACTAACTTTTTTAGAGTAAATAAGTTTAATTTTAAATTGGATGAAAGTGAAGAAAATGCCGTTCATTATATTCTAGTTTTACCTTTTTTTTCTTATCAGGGTGAACAACTGTGTAGGATTCTCCAATTACAAATTTTTTCTTCTCTTCTTGGCTTACTCGCTACTGTATTGCCTTTTCATTGCTGCAACGGATTTACAGTATTTTATCAAGTTTTGGACAGTAAGTATCCTAATCTACATAATGTCTTTGAGTGTGTGAAGCTACCACTGTGAGAGAAGTCTAAGACTCCAAGGCATTACACTGTAATCTGGTGTCTCCTGATATGAGGTACAAAAGTTTATCTAATAATTATAGCCCTCTATTTTTTTCTGTTTATCGTAGTTTATGAAATTTCACTTATTTCTTCATTATTTGGAAGCTATGTAGAACAAGTATGCAATTATTTAGAAAACATTTTACAAGGGAATTTGTATTATAGATAGGCTTTGTTAACTTCCTTTAATGCTATGCTATGCAACATCTTCAATGAAATTTTCTAGTGTTTTATTATCACAACTTAGGATATTACCTTCTTAGATTTGCAATATTTATGCTATAAGTATTCTGAAAAGGCTGATTAAACAAGACAAGTTTTGTAAAGGTGAGTTATTCTTCAATAGAAGACACTTCAAAGTTCAAATCCAAATTTCAGATTCTTGTTGTCAATATTTATACTTTCTCAAGAAAGGGCCTGGTTCTTTCATGTGGATGCTGTCAGCCACCAAATTGCATGGCTGTCTGTACATAGAAGGTGTATAATTTATTTATTCAGACCCTTGTTATGTGGTACATTTTGTGTCTGCATGGAATTTGATTTGGCCAAATAGAGGATTATTAATAATCAAATTAAACAGCTATTTCCCCAATTTTAACAGCGTATTTTTTTTTTTTTTTATTTTCAGAATGGCCTTCCTGATACTCAGGCCAAGTTCCACATCATGTTTTTATTCTTTGCTGCAGCAATGTTTTCTGTCAGTCTGTCTTCTCTCTTTGGGTATCACTGTTGGCTTGTCAGCAAGAATAAGTCTACATTAGGTAAGTAGATTTAATGCTTCCGTGTTTGGCAGCAAAAAATAAATAATATATGTATATTATATGTGTGGGGGGTAATGGAAAAAGCGGGCAATCCTATACAGGTTCCTTGGATCCTGGTTGGAAGTGCCCAGATCTGACAATGTCCAGTACTAACTCCCCAGTACTGCTGTTCCCCAGAAATTCTGACTCTTTTCATCATGCCCCAAGGGGCCAAGTTATTAATGAGCATATCCTCTTCCTCCCATCCACAGCTTGTTAACAGAAACTGATCAAACTCAAAAAAAAAAAAAAAAAAAAAAATTGACATCACTTTGTAATAAATGTGAGATGCACTAATGCATACTCACCCATGCGCTTCTTGTTTGGCATTCCCAGCCCCCAGGTCAGATGTAGCATCTCAGTCAGGGCTCCAGCACTTCATTCCCCCCTTAACCCATGCAGAACCAAAGATCCTCTGTTCAGTTCAGCTACATTTTTGTTTAAAAGCTCTACAAGGCACAGCTATTAATTCCAAAACTTTGCCTGTACTGGATGCAAGGAGAGAGAAAAATAATTCTGGAAGGCAGGCTGATTGTGGCCATTAGTGTTGTTAGTTTTGATTGACATGAATGAGCACGAAGAGCCAATGTCAGAGAATGATCTGATACAGAAGAACAGACTTTAAGGCAGTGCTTCTATAATTAGTAGCAAATGAGCAGAGAGATCTGAAAGGTAGTTGCACAGTTGAGTCCTGTCTACCACATAATAATAGATGCATGGAAAGGCCTCGGTGTTACGAGTTAATTTTAAAAACCTCAGAGGAGGAGGCCTGTGCTTCTACTACGGGGCAGTATATATAACTTGAATATCAGCATTGAATATCAGCACTATGCCAAGATTTCCCACCACTTAGATGCATATTTGTCTGATTATAAATATTAATAAATAAATACATAAACAAATAAATAAATGGAGATTTGACTGCCTGTTCTATACTTTTTCCTGGCCCGTAATAATACCAGTTTGTAATATGTTCATGAAAGTTCCTAAATCTCTAAATGCTTTTCTGTTGAAATAAGCTGAATTCAAAGTAAGCTGATGAATTGATCTGTTTTTTCCAGTTCTCTTGGGATTTACTAATATGTAGATGATTAATGGAAAACTTTGGATATATATCAATGGAAGAAAGCTTGTTTACTTCAAGATTTCTCTAGGGTTTGTGGGTTTTTTCAGTATTATGAAAAATCATCTACTTAGAAATTAGTACTGAAAAAAAGTTCACCCAATCTAGTTGTAAGTGGATAAAAGTTTTATTAATGATGGTTAAATGAATGGAAATAAGTACATATTCTATATATAAACTGTTCCTATCATTTTAGTAAAAAAAAAAAAAAAAAAAAAAAATCAAAGGTAGCCATAATGCAGTACACATCTAATTCATCACTTGATGTTTTTATAACAGTTGAATTCCATGCAGGTAATATACCACATATTGTGTACACTCAAGGTACTCAAAAAGATCCGTTTGTCTCTTCTTCCCATTTTACTTTGGGAAACTGTTCGATATGTGAAACCCTGAACATGCAGTAGTTTGGCAATGAAGCCATGACAGCTTTAATTGTGACCGTGCTTAAATCATCCTTGGAGCAGTTTTCCTAGCCTAACATGGGCATCTAAAAGGGTATCTCTATTTTCCCTTCCCCCTTCTTCAAAACACCTTGTAACTAATGCATACTACATGTTGAAGGTCATTTCCAGCAGTTCATAGCCAAGGATTTACTGCAGAAGAACAATTTCTGCATGGTTCCAGCATAGTTTGTGTGAGCTGTGCTGTCAGGACATGGCTTGCCTACCCTACTATATATAGTCAATTAACGGAATTAAATGGCTATCAGTCAATTGGTGGAAAGTGAATTGAGTTTTCTGCTTCAGGCACTTTGCAACACTTGAAGCTGTGTTTAGCTCTCTTCTCCAGAAATTTAGGTTGGACGTCCATGGGGAATAACCTGGGTCTATGAGTAAAGTGCATTCTTTATGAAGCTGTAAAAACACACAATATTTTCATACCCCAGGGTGTGAAAGCTAATCTTGCTACCGAAGTAGGTTAAGCTCATCTTCTTTTCCATTACACTTTCTGTAGTAAACCCTTTGTTTAGGTTTTTCTTTCTTGAACACTCTGTAATATAGTCACATGCTGAAATCTTCATATAACATATCACACCTTCTTAAAAAGTGAGTTCCTCACTCTTCCTTGCCTTGAGTAGGGAGGGGTGTGAAGGAGACTTCCACCCTTCCTCAGCCATTGCACTTTCTCTGCACGCACAGTGCCTGTGTAGCACTGACTTTGACTTTCATGACTGGAGTAGCTTTCTCAGTCAGTTGGGCAGTATAGCCTTTCCTCTTGGGTGATGGTATCATCAGTGTGATTCCCTAAATAGTGTGAAACTTAAATGTGGTATCTTGCAAAGAAATCTAATTAATTTTTTTCCTTTAAGAGGTATTCAGAGCTCCCATATTTCGTCATAGAACAGACAAGAATGGCTTTAGCTTGGGCTTCAGCAAAAACCTGAGGCAGGTATTTGGTGATGAGAAGAAATACTGGTTGCTGCCTGTGTTTTCAAGGTATGCTCAGTTTTTAATGCTCCATTTGTTGACACTGTTCACTATTCAGGATCCACAGGGTTTGGGGGTGGTTAGTTTTTTGAAATAAGATACAGTAATACTTCAGAAAAAAACAGTTCTTCAAAGTGTTTTTTTATGTATGTATGACACTAATTCTGAATTTTTCAGTCTAGGGGATGGTTGCTCCTTCCCAACTTGCCTTGTTAATCAGGATCCTGAGCAAGCTTCCACACCTGGTGGTCTTAATTCAACATCCAAAAAGTAATCTGCTTTTTGTTACTCATTTCAGATAGTTGATACTCTTATTTTTTTGTGTGCACATGTAAATAGAACCACGTATAAGATACTTAAAAGGAGTAAGCAAATGAAGAATATCCTATTAATAAATACAAGTCAGTTTTTAAACAGGTGAGCTGTAATTCAGCTAATCCTCAGACTAATATTTAGATTTATGGAAATAAGGTGGGGGTTTCTTTCCCCTGGTGTGCTTTGTCTCAGTTCATTGGCATCCCAGGTCCTGAATTTTCCACCCCTGCCTAACATTCAGTACCAGCAACATTCTGTTCTGCATACCTATGAGACCGTTTGTCTGCCTGCCTGTGGTACGGAGGTATTACCTTGCAAGGCTTTTGGGGGAGGCCTGCTTCTTTGTATCCGGTGAAAGATGCTTCACGTAAGGGAATCATAGGCCTCAGCACTTGTGCCAAAGCACAGGAAGCTGCATATTAAATGCACGTTTTGCTTCTGCTGATAATAGGACATATTTTCTTAACCCTTATCCTCCATGAACATGACATCTTTAAAGTGTGAAAAGTATGCAGATGCTTCTTAAACTAAATAAACATAACTTAGTATTTCATATTGTAACTTTTCTGCAACATTTATGTAATGAAAAGTGTAATAAGTATAGTAGACTTGAATATGTGACTAAGAAATTATAAAAGAAACGTACTGACAGTCTTTTACTGGTAAAAGAAATACATTATGCTTCAGCTAGCTGTTTATCAACATTTTAAATCTTACCCCAGTGATCCATAGCTTATATTAGACAAGAGGTTTTGCAGATGATCTCTCCACTGTTTATCATGTCAGGTTTGTCGTAGTGGGAGAGAATATGGATAGAGTGCATTTAGAACTGAAGTAAATGTATTAATATATAGTAGCTGTCAAAGAAAAAATCAGCATGTTTCCCTGTTCTGTGCTAGGGAGTTCCTTTTTAGATTGCACTTGCATCTGACAACTGCACTGTAATACATGTAATGATAAAATCGTAGTGATTCACCAGAAAAGCAGCAAGATAAGGTAGGGAAAATACTGTGTATGACAAACTGTAATGTGTGGTAAGATAATGAAAAATTACTGCAGTTTACTAATGGTTTTTTTTGAATCGTCATTACAGTGAGAGCCACCTGTTTCCTGCAAAGCCATTGCGCGATTCCCAGAGCCACCTTCTTACGGATACACCGTCTTGGTCAGAAACTGGTGCAAAGGCTGAAAAGGGCAAAGTTGGTAAGGAATTAATTTATGCTGCAATGGTTTGTTTTGTAATAAACTAGTTTGGGAGGATGTAGTATAAAAATTACCAAGATCACTTGGTTTGTATTCATGAACCAAAATTCATGAAGCTTGTTTTACGTGCATGTTTGTAGGAAGTTCCATGTATCAAGCTGCTGTGCCCTTCCCAGTTAAACCTGACTGAGAAATACTGAGAACACTAACACCAGGAGATGCTAATTATCTTTTGAGATGAGTCTGATAAGCAATTTGTTGCCAAAAGAATTATACCAGAATGTGATGACACCTTGTTGCAACTAGTGAAAAGCCATGTAATGGACAGAGGACAGAAATAGACTTGGTAATAGTGGAATGACATTAAGATGGATTGTTAATTAAAGGTTATATTATTTGCTGAAATAGACATGAGAGCTTTTCCTGTGGAATTACAATTTTTTGTCTTTAAAGGTATGAGCAATCCTGCATTAACCATGGAAAATGAAACCTAATTTCCCTTAAAAGAAACATCTGAATATGTAAGGAAAGGTATGTTAATATTCTCTGTACTTAATGTGTTATTCCATGATGCCTTACCTCTTGAAGAATGCAGAAAAGAAAATTACTAAAGCAATTCCTATCTGTTTTATTTTCTTCAATTTATTTTTTTGTACCGTGCATAGCAGCACATGAATTCATAGCTTTAAACTAAACCTCCTATTTCTTGATGTGTCATGTCTGCAAAATAGTTTATACCCATTGCTTTTAGGTAATATTCCAAAATACTATTAGTATTCTCTTTCTTTAGTAAGATAATAAAATTATGACTATTCAAGCTGTCCAGCAAATATTTGTAAAGCTAAGTTTGAAAATGAAGTTAGTTCTTAACAGTGAAAACAAAGGTCATGGCTTGGACTGCTAAAGCAGTGTTGTGGTTTAACCCCAGCTGGCAACTGGGCCCCACACAGCCACTCACTTGCTGCCCTCCCAAGGGATGGGGAGGAGAATCAGAAGGGTAGAAGTGAGAAAACTGGTGAGTTGAGATAAAGACAGTTTAATAGGTAAAGCCAAAGCTGTGCACACAAGCAAAGCAAAACAAGGAATTAATTCCCCACTTCCCATGGTGCAGGCAGGTGCTCAGCCATCCCCAGGACAGCTGGGCTCCGTCATGTGTTAACAGTCACTTGGGAAGACAAACATCATCACTCCAAATGTCCCCTGCCTTCTTCTTCCCCCAGCTTTACATGCCGAGCATGACATCATATGGTATGGGATATCCCTTTGGTCAGCTGGGGTCAGCTGTCCCAGCCGTGTCCCCTCCCAGCTCCTTGTGCTCCCCCAGCCCACTCGCTGGTGGGGCGGGGTGAGGAGCAGCAAAGGCCTTGGCTCTGAGTGAGCACTGCTCAGCAGTAACAAAAACATCCCTGTATTATCAGCACTGTTTCCAGCACAAATCCAAAACATAGCTCCATACTAGCTACTGTGAAGAAAAGTAACTGTCCCAGCCACAACCAGCACTGGCATGTAAACGTCTATCAGGTGATGAAGGGAAAAAGATTTGTTTTAATATCTAAGCTGCTGGAAGCTTGTTCTTCAATGCCAGGTACTGAGCTGCATCCTATTTAATAATAAAAAAGTGCTGCCTACTGAAGACAGATGTCCATATGAATTTCTGAGCATTTAGTCACCTATTGTCAAAAATAGCTGAGATTTTTTTCTTTTTGATTTCTAGCATTGATATCTTGCAACATAGAGTTCTCAGAAGGCAGGTTTGAGAAGCAGCTAGTAAATTCTGTTATGCACATAAAAGGAGGAGACCTTAATAATTGCATTGCAGAGAATGAACATAATCAATCATCATATTCACTCTAGTATTTGAAGATTTCTAAGTCCACCAAAGCTTATGGAAATCTACTAGTTCATATTTAAAACTGGATAAATAATTTTTCTCCAACCCTAAGAATTTCAGCATACCAAATAATTTATTGTTTTCCAACAACATTGGAGTTGTTGTTCCAGCAAGGTCATTTCCATCTCTGCTATTGGAAGCACCCCTTCAGTCATCCTGAAAAACTGTCTCAAGTGGATGTCCTTCATTTGTGTGTGACGTGATTGCTAGACATGCTGTCACAGCTGTCAGGTTGCTCTCGGTCACTCCTGGAGAAAGTGGAAGGCATGGAAAGCCATCGGAGAACTGCAGTGATTGTTACTAGACCCATCAGGCATGGTACTGCACTGTCTTGGCAGATGATAAAAATGATAGGTGTGCAGATACCAACAGGTGGCCTTCAGCCTATACCAAAAAGGTCCCAACAGTTCAGTTGGATTCATCAGCGAAACTAAAAATTTCTTGACCCGACATTCTGGTTTTGTGTGAAGTGTGAACAAAGACACAGACAGTTCCACATATAGGTACATCTACAAACTCGATGATGGTGTGAAGTGTTAAAGTGTTGAAAATGTGGGTGTCAAATGAACAGAGTTAGAGAGCAGAGCGAATGAAACTCAGCCAGTGTCTACAATTTTGACTGCTCTGTGTAGATTTGGGGTTTTTTTTTTTAATAGAATCTAAAAATCTCATTTCTAACATTGTGTTCAAAATGTAAAATGCCATGCTTCTGCCCTATTTAATCCATAAATTGTTTCATCAAAAGAACAGCTTCTGGAAAAGAAGAAATTATTCAACTTCAGTTAGTTTAGTGTCTTACATGTCATCACTACTCGAGAGTAAAGCATTGGAGACAGGCTATAAAGAAACAGATTTTTGGATTATGATACAGAAATATTAATTGCAACTAGTTTTGTCAGGTTTGACTTCCACTTTCTGAAGTCCTAATATTTAAGTAGTAAATTTTAAACTTTAATCTTTCTTTGAAGAGTATGTACGTTTTATTGGAACTTTGTCATTCAGATTATTCTGAATATCAGACGTGATCTGTGATTGTTCTCAAAATGCTGAAAGTGTGTTTTTTCAAGCTGTTTAGCTGTTCATGCTCTTTTTTGGTTGTGTTTTTTCAACCCAGACTGAGAAAGTAACAATTAGATTTGTGTTTGCAGTCTGATTACCCCAACCCCTGGGGTTTGGGGTGTTCATTTCTTTGGTTTGGGATTTTTTTTGTTGCTTTCTTTCACGAGCATCCGTTTTGAAGCGCAGCTTTTTAAAGAGAGACCACCTTCAGAGGAGGTTACGTTGAAAAGAATATGTGTAAAGCCACATAAAGGGGCACCTGGAAATTAGTTTTGCCTCAGACTGATGCATACACATCTCAGAAGGGCAGCAGCTAAGGTCTGATAATTTCTCTGGCATGAATGTAGGTGCCAGTTTGGTTGTACCCTTAGCTCTGTCTGAGAACTTTCTATGTGGCACTTAAAAGACGTTCTGGAGATGTAACATCTGCATATCTATCTGACATACAGTTGCTGGAATAAGAGCCCTTATATAAAAAAATCTTTACTTTTTTTAAAACTACTTTGCATTTCACTTCATTACTTTATTGTCAGTATTTGAGTTATAGGGAGTGAATAGAATATTTTATTAAAGATGCTTAAGTCAAAACAACAAAAGCAAGTAATTTAATCTTTGACATGAAAAATACAGGCCATGGCCCCTGCCAGTGTGTTAGTAATTTGAATTTCTGTCTCGACTAAGGATATGTTCAGCGTCTTGCATCCTGTAATCCTTTATAGTTAATCAGAAGACTAATTACTGAGAGTGCCAGATGTGGTTTATACTAAGGTAATAGAGAATTGTTTTTTAATGATGCTGGTACCTGGAAGTACTGTAAAAATAGCTCACTTCATGTTATAAACTGGTGCCCTGCTTGCTATGTAGTCAGTTTTTAATCACTGTCATCCTGAAGTGGATTAATAACTGTGAACAGTCTTACTGTATTCCTCTTTAGGGTGGGCTTTTCATTCAGCTATTGTTCACTTTCCCCTTTGAGTTGATGAGACTTCTTGCAATAACTTAATTTTAAAGTATTCTTCAGTTCTAATAATGTCTTTTGTGATTAATGCTCTGTTCCAGTTCAAGAGAAAGCTGTCTTTGGAAGGAATATGCATTCTTCCAAGTATCAGCCTTGTTGGCCAGCTGCTCCTGTCTGCTCCTGTGTGGATGTGCTCAGAAAACAAACTGGCAGATGATTAGCTGTCTCCATGTCACTGCTTGAAACATGAAACTAAACATACTACTTCTGAACCATATAGAGAATGTTTCAAAATTACTGGTTTTGAATGGTGAAGGAAGATTCTGAGTCTTAGGAAATGAAAAAAAAAAAAAAAAAAAGAAAAAAGAGGAGTCTGAGTTTACAATTGTAAAAATTCAATGCCTGGTTTTACTTTAATATTCAGCACAAGAAAAATGTGGCCTCCTTACGTACCAGTCCATGTTCTTGCCTTGGTTTTGAAAATTCAGCTCTTAATTCAAATTGCTGCAAGTAGTTGACTTTAAAATCAAATTTTCACACTACTGGCTTTACAAATGGGAGAACAGCCAGTGTTGATTACAAATAATTTAGTGGCTCGGTGGACTGTATTTTCTTTTGAGTGCTTGATAAGCAATTTTTGAAAAGAAGGAGATCCAAGTGAAGTGTCTGCCTATTTTTGGAAAACATTATTGCAAAAGCTCTGTTTTCCCTCAGATCTGTGCTACCAGTAGTTTGAAAAGTTGTGGAGGGGAAAAGAACTCCTTTGTTAATTGAATGCTACAGTGGGTCACTGGTGAGTGGAGCGATAAAAACCTGCGTTCAGATGGGTGATACATAAATGAAGCTGGCCAGCTGGGGATTTTGCTGGGAGCTGCAGTGGACAGTCCTATGAAACGGGGATTTTATTGTCCCATTTGGAGCCGTTAACCCCTTCAGGAAACAAATGTTGGCACATAACTTTGATCCAAAATGCTTTTTACCAACCTGTGTTCCCAAGGGCCACTGTCTTTCAAAATCCTAGGTTCTTATTAATCAATGGGTGTCTCAGATTTCTTTTTTCACTTGTTCTTTAAGACACTGCCTTTCTTACTGCATTACCTAACAAATATCATGTACAATCAACAAGACTTACTGTTATAACTTGTGATATTTGCATTTACAGGACAACAGATGTTTGATTGCAATACCAAAAAGCCAAGCTGCTGCACGTAGGAAACCCCCTTCAGTTAAGTTAGGAGCTAGCAGCTTTCTGAGGATCAGAGTTTACCAGACAGATAATAAAAGATGCATTATCAGCTTTCAAAGTCAAGGAAGTTTCACCAACACAAACCTAATTGTCTTGTGCCTTTTGTATACACTACATTTCTGGTATCAGTGTTTACATTTAAATGCAAATTGTTATTCTGAAAACAACTTTAGGAGGAACTTACTTAGTTTAGATAAAAAGACTAGTCCAAAAAAAAAAAAAAATTAAAACCTCTCAGACTAAGTTAGTTCAGTTATCAAACCTGAGTCACTTAGCAGGTTGGTTCACAGTGTAAAGATGCCAGTTGCTTGTTTAGAAAACTGGCAGCAGAACTAAGTGACAGATTTCTGAAAGCAAAAATCTTATCATTAACTCTTCTACAGGCAGGTAACTTTGAAATTTGTCTTTCCTGGGTTTACAACTTAAAAGTGATAGCTGTTGGAGCACTTTTTTCTAGTGAGGGAAAATGTATTTCTTTTACTACTTTTTTTTTTTATCTCAAAATTTTACCAGCCTGAAAACATCTGTTTCTTGCCAGAAGTGCCAGAGTGTGGATCCCTTGATGTAGAACACCTTTTTTAAACTAGCATGAAGGTAGCATACGGTTTACATGATGCCTGCAGACATCTAGCAACCAAAAGTTTTTTGCAGCTGTTTATTCAGTGTTGTTATGTCAGCTTACCTCCTAGTAGTGTTTGTTTAAATGCTGACTTGTCGAGGGAGAAGGGGGAGAGGGAAAATATATTTTTTAACATTTCAGGTTCTCTATCTGTATAGTCTTGTTTTTTACGCAGTTAGTCACAGGGTGGTGTGTCACGGAGCATGCATTTGAAAGCAGTGAAAAATTGAAATTCAGCTTTGGTGTAAATTGCTCCATATTTTTACATAAAGTACAGATTTCTTCCCCAGCAAAACTCATAACGGAAATGGATCTCTCGAATACAAATGTCAGCCTCCCTGATCGTGTCCAGGGCTCTGAGAGCTCTTAGTAAGGCTGGGGAGTGAGGTAGAGAAAGGACAGGGATAAGGGATCAAGAAACGCCTGGCTTCTCCATGTCTCAGAAGTAACACTTAGAAAGCACAATAGCACTAAATAATCTGCAGATTTAAGGGAGCCAGAGGCTGTCCCTCTAGCAGAAAACTGGTGGAGGTGTGGGAAACATATGCTGAGGAAGGGAGAAGGGGAAAGAGAAGTGCCAGTAGCTCCGAGGTAAACATTCAGTAGATCTGAGCCGGAGAGCTGGAGCTACACCTGCTCCCAGGGTGGGTAGGAGCTGTGCCGCCGGGCACGGCCCGGGCAGCGGGCTTGTCAGCGTTCCTGGCAGCTCTCACTGCACAGAGCGTGGACAAAAGTGAGCTAATCTTGCTCCAAAGTCTACTTTCTGATAGGACTGTATTATTGGCTTTAAGCTTTCTAATACTTTATATAGCAAAGTGAAAATTGTCTTTTTAACATTGTCATTGAGCATTGATGCTGTTACAATGCACGTGGGAGAATTTGTGAAGAGGTGAGGGGAGCAATGATGTATTGTTGTTTGTCTGCTTACACTGATTCTCCTGTTTATATTCTTGCTAGGCACTTTACTACAGCCTTTTGTGTAATTTCAGTATTTTTTTTAAAGACTGCTTTTTACCTACTGTACAGTTACTAATCTACTTTTTTGCTAAAAAGAAAATGGTAGCCCTGATATTTGTCTGGCAGTATGACTGCGTTTCAAGCTTCAGCAGAAGTCAGACAAGTTCTACAGACTCCTCAAACGGGCCTGAGTCCCTAATGACAAGAGAGTTAAAATTTGTTTTGTATATATGTAGACAGTCATATGAATCATAGCCCCCAACACAGCTAAGAAGCTTCCTTAACTTGTAGGTTAGAACAAATCCAATACATGTCTGCACCAGAAGTGGGCCACGTATTCCATGTCAGTTGATTACTGGTGATGGAGTGTTCAAAGTCTTCGCAGAGAACTGTATTAATTAAAAAAATGAAACAACTAGAAGTTGGTGAGCTCCTCCCACTGAGCAATTAGACACAGCTGCTGCTATGCACTTTAATTCTTTAACTTGAAAGAAAAAACATTGTAAAATTTAACTTCCAGATTGACATTTCTTTAGTAGCCTACAACTACCGGCAGGTAATTAATGACACTGCTAATTATTTGTAACTGTTTGTGTACCTCAAATCAGTGTCTTCAAGACTTCAGAAAGGTTGGAGGAAGCAAGTTTGTTTAGTGCATGGTAGGCTGTAGCTGTTGTTAATAATTATTTGGACTGAGAGTTCTTGCCCTGATTAAGTTGACTGGTGTGCTGGAGTGAGGGGGAACGTATTTCTACATAAATTTATTGTATAACTTTGCCACTTGTTAATGTATTGCTCACATAAATAAATGCTTCATGTCCAGCAAGTCAAGTCCATAGTAGTCACTGACCCCTTACCTTTGGCTTTACTGACAGTGTACCTGAACAGCAGAACATCATCTCTGCTACAGCTTCATTAACAACATGCTGTAAGTATCCCCCCGCCCTCACCCCTTCCCCGGCAATCTTAAACTTTCATAGGCAAGTTCACCCTCCCAGGTTAATTGCTAGATCCCTTGCACCTCATGAAACACCTACACTCTGAAACAGGTTAAAAGGGAACCAAACCCTTTTTGGTCTTTCATGGGTGAACACTCCCTGGCTCCACGCTGCTACAGACACAGCTGCACTCCTTTGGATGCTGTCCCAAAGAAGAGGCAGTTCCTAAACCCACCGTACTTTATGGACTGAGGAGGTGCAATAAGTGTGTTACTGACCAGGGTTGTCACCCACAGCAGTTTTGCTTCGTGAGGGCTCTCCACTCCTTCCCATGCCAGATTATTCTGATCTGACTTTCCCCTCCTTGCACTTTGCCCAGTCTCCCCTTGGGAAGCGCTGAATCCACCTCTGGTGCAGAGAGGTATGAGACTCTCTACTCCCGGGCCTCTGAAAATGCAGAAACAGTTACGTAAAGATGAAAGCAGCTTTCACCTGTTCCCGTTCAGATGTAACATGCAGTATACACTGCAAGCTTTTCCCATTTTTTTTAATTTAAATCTTTCCATAAATATTTGTATTGAGCCACATACAAACATTCTCATCCAAAACAAGAAGATTAAAAAGAGACTCTGCTGCTGTACTGTGTTGGTGGTGGGGTATCTTTGTTGCCGCTTCACTTGCGGTTATCACTTGTTCATCAGCAACCCCGTAAGAGGAGAGGAAAAGCAGCAGACTTCTGGGGTGAAATTCTGAGCAAGTAGCATCTGACATAGCCTGAGGAAAGCCTTGCCTACTTTTCCTTTGCAGTTTTTCAACTGTTCCCTTTTTAATTTTTTTTATCACCATTCTTCCCTCTCTCTTCCCCTTCCCTTCCACAGAAGTCCAGATTGAAAAGGGTTTCATTTTAAATGTACACTCACTATCTACATCCCCTTTACTCTTCCTTTATTCTAGATAAATTCTTTCTTTAGTCTAGGCAGATAATTCCTTCGTTTCTCTAAGTTTTTCTAATGGCGCCCATCACTGAAATACAATAACTACCTCAGCCCAGTAACCCAATCTGGCGGTGTCGTTCCCTCTATCTGGGGCAATGATTACACACTTCATCCTAGATCACCATAATCTTCTCAGGCAGATGGGCCCAACAGTTTGACTGCAGCAGTTGGAAGAGCGTGCTGTGAGCCACGTCCCCTTTCCCACCTCCTGCACGCTCACAGTTTAACTGATTGGCATAACTGGAACGGTCCCAACACTTCCTGAGAGTCATCAGCTTATGAAGTCATTTTCCTTTTTTTCTTCTGAAAACAGTAATTCTCAGTTCACCTAAGAAGGAGCCACAGATATAAAGACAAAATACACAACATACACAAACTGTGTGTTACAGCCTGAACAACAGGAACCTACTGCCCGTTATTTTCTCTATCGTATTAGAGATTAAACTAGCCAGTAGTTCAAACAGATACAACAGAGAAAATCAGTAGCTTAGTGATGATGTAAGCACACTAGCAATTAACCTTCATATAAAACTCTACTGTAGATACTACAGATACACTCCGGAGCATGGAGAGGGACAAGAACAAAGGAAAACAGGGAGCTTGCAAAGCTCGGCTGTTAAATGATGAACGGTAAATAAAAGATAGTGCCAACGCCAAACATAGCTCTGATCTGCTAACTCTATAAAAGGTTTAGCATGTTCTCTGTAATGCAGCTCAAAAAGTTCAGCTGTTGCCAATTTCCACCTGATGCACAGGCATCTGTGAGGATCTCCTTCCCTCACATGGTCCACCACATTTAACTGGGGCAAGTGGCTCATGAGCACAGGAAAGAGGACACTCGGGTAAGACAATTCTCCCACTTCAGCAGAGGCAGAAAAAGCCTCATCTGTGCTGGCAGAAAAAGGACAAGACAAGCCTCTGCAGAAATCAGATCTTCACAGTTGGCATCAATGAGCACATTTCATTCCCAACCCAAGACTGCTAAAATAATGCAGGAGAATTCTCCTCATTTCTCTACCATACCTAGTCAGGCAAGAGGGAAGAAAACACCCAAATGATCTCCTATAAACCAACAGAGGTACACTGAAGTTTAGATATACCAGAAAAAGAACTTCATGGTATAAATAGGAAAGTATGCTGAGACAACTAGTGTGTTTTACTCTATGCAAAAATCAGGTTTTATTATTTGTGAGATTCTGTTCGAACTCTACAATTTGTGATAGTCAAACAAATACCAACAGTTTTACTGGAGGCTTTTGGCTTACTTTGTCATCACTGACCCGGTGTTGTTAAATACAAATCTTAAGAAGTCTATTTTATTTAAAAATTCACTTCTTAGAATAATTATTCCACAAGTTAATAAATTGCAATGAACCCACACCATCCTAAAGCCATTAACATCATGTGAATATTAAACTTCCAGGGAAGTTCTAAAAGCTGACTGACTACAGAATTGATTTCTTCCTTTCAGTGCACTCATCTAGTTTAGGTGAGTTATCAGTTAATTCAAGGTTGAGAAACCAATTGGGAGCTTAAAACAGAGGACAACACCCACATGTTCTCAAGTAACAATGACACTTGAGATAATGGGAAAAAAGCAGCCAAAAAAAAATGTCGGCAAAGCAAAAACATATACCCTTGTGAAGGCTAAGTGAAGATGCAGGAGCTTAGGTTTGTGGGCTTTTTCTTTTCTTTGAATGGCATATTTGTTAATATGTAGCACACTTGAAATAAATAAAACCTGCAACATTTGGCCTTTTAAAGCCACACTTTCATTCTGTGACTGGTCAGTGAATCCCTTCAACGGAAGAAGCTCAGAGAAGCTAGGCAAGGATGGTGTGCTCATGAAGCTCAGCAAATAATGTAGGAAGTGACCACAGCTGTCACCAAAGAAGCTGAACTGATCTCAACACCAAGGGGACCAGAGAAGGCCTTTGCTGTAAACAAACTGTGTTAGTCGAGTGGGTCAACTGGTCATGTAAATGGCCTTCCCTAAAAGAATCAATAGAAAATATCATCTTCCTGAGCCCGTCACACCAACATGGGGATGGATATGTGTGTGTGTAAAAGATATAAAAATTAAACTTGATTTTGCTGGGTGTTCAAGGAGAGCAAGAGGCTTGAGCTGTCTTCAACCCATGTGTTCCTTCCAGGCAACTGGGATCACCCAGCACGGTGACGATGAGCATGCTGTAGAGATCAGTACAGGCAACGGTGTTCGTACTGTCACCCAACTGTATGTACAATTGCTATATTGTGCTGGTGTTGTGATTTCAGCATATTGCTGTATCACTTTTCTAAATCATAATCCCACATAACAACAAATACCTTCAACAAAGTAGGTTTGGTACTAAAGCATGAAGGCCTCCTCATGTGAAATATCTAGAACCACCTGGTCAGAGTATTGGACCAACACGCTCACTCTGCCAGCTGATTTAGTTAGCCCTTCACCTATTTTTCTAAGCAACTGCAAAATCAGAATTACACAAAAGAGTTTTATAGAGCTGAACAACTACTACTGCTCAAGAACATCCAGCCAACATGGTTAAATGAAAGATTTCTTAAGCACTAATACTTACAAGCTAGGAAATTTTACTTGGAACTATTGAATGAAAGTACTATCAAATTATATGATCTGCCACGTGAGTTTCTATGAGAAGGATGGCTCAGAAGACAGGTATGATTCTGTGACTTTGGTTCTGAAGTACACTCTGTTACTTAAGGCAGTGTTTAAGGTTACTCTCAGCATGAAAATTAAGTCAGTGCTGTGCAATTAACAGAAACATAACTTGTAACCCAGCAGAAATAATTCTCCACTGGATTTATCTACAGCTAAACGTACTTGTTACCAACCAGCTTCTACCACTGTGACTAATCATCATCTTAGGGCATTTCTCAGACCCACCATTTGCTCTCTGCAATTGTTTAGGCTCCCACATTTCAAGCACTACTAGTGGAATTACCTTTGATACTCTAATTTTAAACTAAAGAAAACCAGATGAACAATAATGAATTCCCCAAGGCACACTGTCTCCTTTTGCTTCAAGAGCTTAACATGCCCCATTACCTGAAAGTAGAACCAACCACATCTCTGTTCTTTCAGCAAAACTCAACATTGCAAGAGCAAAAGCCTACATGAGGAGGCAAGCATGGACTTCACACAAAGCAGGCCATCTGCACGAGTTATGTCTTCCAGTCCATGCTATACAACACGAAGTAACCTCTCGGTCTCCACTGTGTGGACTGTCCTCTGAGTGACCAAGAAGCATATGCACCTCGTGGATGCAGAACACCCAGACTCCTGCCTCATCTATTTCAGACACAAGGATCCAGTGCAGTCTGTGTAAGTGTGTCCTAGTATCATACAAGAGTTAGCACTGGAAGGGATCCGTCGTGACCATCTAGTCCAATATACCTGCTCAAAGGGAGGTAGAATACAGCAAGATGGTGAGAAATTGTGTCTCCTTCATAAATCCAGGCTGACTACTTCCAATCACCTTCTTATCCATTCTGTGTTTGGAAATGGTTTCTAGGATTATCTGCTCCATCACCTTTCCAAGGACTGATGTGAGGTTGACCAGCCTGCAGCTCTCTGCATCCTCCTTGCCCTTGAGTGACGTTTTTTCTTCCACTCCTCAGGAAGCTACCCTTATCACCATGACCTTTCAAAGATTACAAGAGTAGCCTCACAATGACATCAGTCAGCTCCCTCAGCACATGAGGGCCTCCTAGCAAGTCCTCTGAACTCATGTCCAATTTGTTTATGTGTTCCTAACCGGTTCCTCCTCCACCAGGGACAAGTCTGCCTTGTGCCACACTTTCCTAAGCATCTGAGGGACCTCAGATTCCCGAAGGCAAGTCTTAAGAGTAAAAAACAAAGCAAAGAAGGCGCTGAGTACCTTGGCCTTTTCCATGATCTTTGTCACTAGTTCTCCCACCCCCAGTCCATCAGAGGTCTCACATTTTCTCTAGTCTTTGCTCCTGATGTCCCTGTAGAAGCTTTTCTTGTCCCTCACCAGATTCAACTCCTGATAGACTTTGGCTTTCTTAATCCAACCCCCACACACTTAAGAGAGCATCACCTGTCCCTGCTTCTACCTTTCATACACCTCCTTTCTATGTTTGAGTTTAGTCAGGAGCTCCTTTGTTCATCGAGGCAGGCTTCCTGCTACTTTCATTTGATTTCTTGCGTGAGGGAATTAACTATTCTTGAGCTTGGAGTAACCATTCAGATATGATTAGACAAAGTTCTTGGATGTCAGAGGTTATAGGTCATCCCCAATTTCATACAGGAAAAAGCCCTAAATACTCTGAATATGTTCCAGACCTATTTTATTCCATCTCAAAGATCCTTCTTGCCTAGTTTCAATAAGCAAAGGGACTAAATGCTTAAATTAAAAAAAAAAAAAAAAAAAAGGTAGTGAAAGAGAACATAATGTTCCTGGAACACTCATCTGACTCCAAAAGCCAAAAATACAAGTGAACAAAAAAAAGAAAGATCAAACGTAACAGGTTTTGATACTGCATTTCTTCTGACAAACCCACTCAAACAACAATATATTTTAAATGGATTGGGAGGAGCAGAGGCCTGGAAGAAGAATTCTTGTCTCTGAACAAAAAGGTGCATGTCTAGACAGCTGGAACTGTGCCTACACATTTATTTTTGTAAAAGCAATCCAAGCTGTCCACTTTGGAAACAGATTCAGATTTCAGGCTCTGCAGTTTACAAGTAACAGTCCTACACATAAAAAGAAATTAATTTTTCCATAATCTCTACAATTGACCATTTAAATCACTACTTAGTGGAAATGAAATCTAATTTTGCCACAGAAACTGAATGATGCACAGATGTCTCCCCAGCTGTAATCAACTCTCAACAGACAGATCACACTGATGACCAAGAGTTCCCACACAGAAAAAAGCATAATCCTAGTTTCACCCTGACCAGTGGCTTTTGAGAAAAGCTTTTCTTACAGAAGAAAACTAAAGAGTACAGTTGCTTAAAATCAAGTGCCCCATGAGAATTTTAGGCTAGGGTTTAAGCAAACTCAGCCTGGTCCTGCAGACTGCATGCTCATTAGCAGCTGGGACACAAGATGCACATCTATCATGCGTCTTTGGGTTTAGTTTCTTCCAGTTGTCGTCCAAGCTCTGACAGGTTCATGACTGGAAGTCAAGCAAAGCACAGCACAACATGTGGGATGCTCATCAGTCACTTCAAGAGCGCATCCCAATCTGAACTAAAATTTTTACTGAAGGCACATATTCAGAAGGCTCTAAAAACTTCCAACAACTAAAAAGTTACTTCAACCAAAAACCCAAAGTTCTCCAAAGTCATTCCCTTCAAAAGTTACCCACAGATAGCTGTATCAGTATGCTTTAGGCAAAGCTACTGAACTTTAAGGCAAACGCATCAAACTTCAGGGGTTCTTCATTCCATGTGTATGCCAATATTCCATGTAAGCTTACTGCTCAAGTGTGGAAAGACAGAGATTGATGCCCCAGTAAGAATCCACCCTACCTTCCCACTAGAGAGTCCCTATCTTATTAAAGCCAAAGACAACCAAAAGTTAAAACCAGTCATGATCATCTAATGCATAATGGTATTAAAATACTAACGGGATTTGGATGCCTCAGTAGTAAATTGTAATCAACACTCTTGCAACTCCCATCAGTAGGAATGAAGTGATTGGAAACACATGAACAGAATTCTGCTCTGAAAGCAGAACTGGTCAGGGAGCAGTGAGTTAGATCGTTTTATAAGCACATGGAAGAGAACGATCATGCCCAAACAAAACAGAATACAGAACTGGACTGACTAAATACACACATTTCAGGAAAAGTTTTGCAACAAAACCACCACTCCATTCTTATGTAAGAAAACATTTCTTAGGCCTTTATTTACAAAAGCTTTAAAAACAAATACCCTCTGTTATGCAAATTATTTGTTGTTTAAAAAGGACCACCCAGGTACATCATTGTAATTCAATGAAAAAAGATGTTTGATTTTTTGTTTTTAGGTACAAGGTAAAACAGAGTAATTTGGCAGACATCTGGAGATTTTTCTACTATTGATTTCCGTGTCAAACACACACACACACACAGGTGCGCCCGCACGCACACACAGGCACACAATGTTGCACATTCCATCATTTCAGGCTAGTATTTAGCTATTCAATACCAAAAATCCTTCCTGCACAACTGCTCTGTACACATGCTATGCAGACTTAAGAACGTACTTTAGGGTCCTTTAAAACAATATATCTAAAATATATTGCTAAGATATACCCAAAAATAAACTAGCATTACACTCCTCAGGTAACTTTATTAGCTATAAGTTATTTATATTTTGTTGTTTCACAACAAATATCTGCAACATCTGTCTTTGTAGCAACTACAAAAAAAGCATGATTTCATTGTCCTTCTAATTCAATAATTCAATTAAATAGTATTTTTTCAGATCTTTGGGTTTTATCTTCAACTAAACTGACTTTCAAGAATCATCAAATCAAGTACATAATAAATATGACTTCATAAAAAATATTTGAGGTGTACATTACTAGAATAAAATCTAGGAAGTTAATCAAGGGAAGTGTGCCATTACAAAACTCCTACTATGCCAATATCCTTCAACTCTCAGCTTAATGGCAAAAATGCTAAATTCATAGCTGTTCTTTTCCTGAAGGGTGTAAAGCTGTTTTTTCAAGCTTCTTTCCCCCATCACAGAGCGGTTTGAAAGTAGCAGGTCAACCAGCAGTTGACACGTGCAGGATGTGTTTGAAGATGACTGAACACTAATAAAATAACAGCAGTTACTATGATTTCAGTAGTTTGTTTTGCTTGAACAAAGAGAGGTTATGCAGCAAATAAGCCTCACTTTCTGTGGGTTGAGATACCAAGGAAATACAGCGTGAAACTGCTAAACCTGGCAGATGATTGTTTTCTAGCTGAGGGCAAAAGAAAAAATAAAACTTCAAATAAAACAGAGGATCTGAGTCAGAGTCGCTCTCTAAAGTGCAAATTTGATGGTCCACAATCTTGAATAGCTAAAACGCCTGCATACTGGAAGGAATAGACATGAATGGGGGAGTTAGTTACAACCAGTGCCAGTTAACTTGGAGAAGGGAGGGGAAAGAGACAAAAAACTCTAAGATCAATGTAGGTAGGTTCACCAGACTATTCATTATGATTTAACTTTCCCCCTTCTCTCTGCCACACTGGTCCTATATATGCTTCTTCAAACGGGCTAGTCATGAGGCCAAAATGTAACCCAGAAAATTTTACGTGTCAATAGTAAGGTCAAAATCTGTGATAGGAACAGTCGAGTTTAGTACATAGAAAGGCAGGAAAGAAAGTGTGCTGAGAAAGGGGGAAAAAAAGCCTTATTGTCCAAGGGGTTCAACCAGAGATAAAACCTATATACAACCATGTGGAGGTCAAAAAGATGGCCTTTCACTTCATGTCATGACTGTTTGTTGGCTTCTTCTTCATATGCATTTCCTGTGCCATTTTGTACATAAGATGACCCCGAACCAAGGCCATATAAGTGGCCACAGTATTTGGCATCGTCAATGTGATCTTCAAAGAACATCTAAAGAGTTAAAAGAGAGACACAAATTATTGCCAAAGAAAAGGCTCAGCTTAAATAGAACTATAGAAAGGCTTTAAAATGTTCCTTTCTTTTTTTGCTTAAAATATCTAACCCCAAGGCGCAAAAGATGATATAATTAACGTAGCACAATCTCAACACATTATCAAAATGTGCTATATGACATGATTCTTCAAAGTAACTCTGTCAAGGAATACACTCAGTCTTCCTGTGAACCTTTTCTGACAAAATGGCCAAATGCAATTTTTTGATAATTTTGTATGATCAGTTATCACTCACTCTTCTGAAAGTGTAACGAAAATATTTCTCTAACTGATTTCTGTGGAGTTTCTCACAACAGGCATGTGCTTAGTATCCATCAGAAGTGCCTGTACTCTAACTACTCCTCAATGTGGGGGTTTTCATCATACTCTGTGTTGAAATGGAGGTATGTCCTAATTTATGTTATAAATCATTTCATAAGGAACAGCAAATTTTGTACCAAGTTAATTTTGTACTAAGCCTGCATTTACACCTTACAAGTCTTAATTGCAAACAGAACCTTTCAGTAGAAAACATATGAAACCCCATGATATTCTACTTTTCAGACCCAGGTTTTCAAGCAAAATCACAAACTACCCCAGAAAAATACAAACATAAACAACATTTTTTCACCTAAAATCATCCCGGCAACCCTGGACATCCCAGTGGTTGACACTGAGTCATCATCAACATCAGAAATCTAAGACAGCCAGAATCATGTAGAAGCAGACTAAATGCAGTACACAGTCTAAGTGCTGAGAAGTGCATACACCACACAAGCTGAAAACTTCTCCCTTCAAGTTTTGCTCTTGGCAGCACAGTCTGGATGAAAAGTTCTGGACTGCAAGAATTGGAGACCTCAGTTAAAAGTTTTAAAACTTCCAGCAGTTCTTAAAGAAACAAACAAGTAGGAAAACCCCAAAACAACAGCTCTACTGCTGTAGTATCAGTATTTAAGTATTTCTGATAGGAAGAAACAGATCAGTAACTTTTTTGGCTGGCACTCCAAAACCCAGCAAGCAAGTTGCAATTCCTTCATGGCAATCAGTAACAAAATTTTGGACCTCTAAAAGCATTGTAAAGTGAAGTTTCCTCACTCAACAATACATTGTTAAACAATGAACTCTACAGAAAAGGCTTTAAAAATGCACATTAAATATAATTCTTCCTGCTGATTATTGTGTCCTTATTTAGAGATACTGTATTGGCAAAGAATATCTGAAAGTACTGAAAAAACCATTGTAAACAATCCATCTTCGTTGGCTTAATTAAGTGAGTGTTTTGCACTAAAAAAAACTCAAAGATTTCTGCTTCACCCAATAAGAGGTTTTGGTAAGCAAATTCAAGAAGCCAAGTTGCCATGTAATACAAACTGCATCTCATTACAGAAACAATCATGGGTTTGAACCTTTCCCTCTAGAAAGCTAACATGAAAAGCAGTACCTTAGGCATGATTATCATATACTTTCCCCTTCCCTTTATCTGCTTTGGATTTTGTTTCAAATTCAAGAGCAAAAGATTAACAATACCAGGCAGACGGCAGTTAGCCACTCTGGGCTTGGATCATACCAGAAACACAATCCTCTCTGTTGCATCTGCAGCCCATGACCCACTTGACAACTGCAACAGTCCCAGCAGAGGCAGAACAGTGTTAGGATGAGCAAACCAGCTTAAGTCACAGCGGTTATTTTTCACCTGCTGTCCCACCAGTACTTGTCAGAAACTCCTGGTCATTTTCTCCTTTATACAAAAAGCTGGATTACAGAAGGTAAACACCTCAGCATACAATAATAAACCTTATTAAAAGATAAGGTTTGCTATTGCCGTCCATTTTGACATGGTAAATGACACTGAATTGCTGGCAGAATGCCACATTCAGATGCACCAGCATTTGTCCAGTGCAAGTGCTTTCCAGAAGAGACCCTTCAATGTTAGTTCTGATAATGCAAAATATCCTAGTATCTTCCTGTTGTATGCAGACAAGTAGGAAGGAAATGTGAAGCTTGTAAAACCTGATTTTCCCTTGCTGCAAACCTTGAAATAATTGACCAATGTATAAACTTTTAGCATCTGAGTTAATCTATGCTTTACTAAATGGTAAGGAATAAATGCATGGACATTCCCCACCGCAGCCTGAAGGTCATTATTTAATATATCTATAGCCTGCAAGTATAGCTATAAGTGTCTAGCCAACACTCTTTCCCTCCTCTAGGCCTGTCACGAGCAGCAGTGCACACCAGCTGGGTATTGCACTGAGCAGAAACCCCGAAAAAATTGGCTTGAGTATGGTCACCCAGAAAGGAGTCTGACTCCAGCAGTTCATAACTCACTGCAGCAGCCACTTAAAAAAAAAGGTACTCTGCAAAACAGGGAAAAAAAAAAAAAATTAAAAATCCAAAGCCAGGCACAGGCTGGAAACAGGAAGCAATACAGCAGCTAAGCAATGAATCAGTAAAGCTGGTTCCCACTTACTCTGAGGAAAATACAGGTGGGGCTTATTTATGTTAAGAAAGCAGTGACACCTGGAGCCCTTTAGAGACCTCCTTAAAATACAGCAGAATTATCAGAATCAGGAATTCCATCTGACTATCACAACATGCTACTATCAGAGAAAACCAATATATCCACCTACTTCTCTCATTTTGAAAAAGGCCATTCCTGTGAGTAAAGAATCAGATCCTGCCTGATGCTGTGGTCCTATCCTTTCCAGCTCTAACTGCTCAGCCACTTCTTGTAATCCACCCTGAAAAATAAAACATTTCTGTTAACTGCTGACAAAAATTACATCAGAAAACTGAACAGCTATATTTGGGAAAATCTGTTACACAAGTCATACAACCTAGGGTATATTTTAACAGCACAGTAGCTGAAACCATCACCATATTAGTCACTATACTAGATACACACCTGAATAATCAAACTTTCAGTAGCAATAGCAGCATTAGAATTCTGTGTCAGTACTGATTAAATAAAGCAGTATCTGTGACCAACAAAACTACTACTCCTTCATGTTCCAAGCTTCTCCAGTAACCAGATGTCATTATTTAACAAAACAGTTCCTTCAAGATGTTGAAAGGACTGGCAATGCTGAAGAACAAAACCAGGTGTTCCCGTACTCCTCCTGTTTGAATGAAAGTTGTTCTACAAACACAAGAATTCAAGTGTTTACAATTAAAGTGCCCATATGCTTCCTTGTGTTAAAGTATCTAGACTTCCTCTCAAATGGATCTTTTTCATTCCACTTACCTTTCAGCAATTGAGAGTTCTTCCACTTCCCTTCACAAAAACTGAGAATATCTTTAAGTATCTAGAACACTACCGGAGTCCAGGAAAGTTACACAGCAGGCACTTAGAAATCAGGTGGTAAAGTCAAAAAAGGAAGAAAGTGCCCACTCCATCTCTACAAGACATTCTACCCCTCTTTAAAGTTTGTTTCATTAGCTGCTGTACGAGAGGGGAAAAAAACATGAAAAAAAAAAATCCATCATCTTGCTCCTAGTTTTCTAAGATACTAAAAGCCAATGGTATAGCCAGCTTTTCTGTTAGAGATGTATATTTAATAGTCACATGCGCAATGAAACCTACTTCTTAAAAAAGTATATAAGCATCTCGTATACAGAAAGGGAACAATTTAAAAAAGTAATTGTCTGCTTTGAATGCTGATACATGGTATAAAAGGACAGACTGTGAAGCTGTAGACATCACTCCAAAGCTGCAAATCTATCTGCTCTTAAAGGTAAAACTTCTCCAGGTTTGAAGCAAATTTTCTCCCCAATAAGCTTTTGTGAAAAACTATTCCCTTAACTGCAAGGTGACTAAATAAACCTCTTTTTAGTGTCCCTCAAAATAGTAATAACCAGTACTTGTGGAAGCAAACCTGTCAGAAGTCAGTTTCATTTTACATAGCTATCACAGATCAGTTGAAGGATAGACACGTTATACTGTAACTGCAATCTTTTAATGCTGTAAGCTACACTGTGAGCACATAATTTTGTATATATTTTTTTTTCCCACCGTTAAGCCATAAAGCTACTAGAAACAGACTAAAGCACATGCACATGCTTTAATGTCTAGAAAGATAAAAAAAAAAGTCAAAATCCTTAGTGCTGCCATAAGCTTTGCAAGGCAAAAATGTTGCAGAGAGGCAATGCTTTTAAAGAAAGACTGCCTAGTATCTGAGTTCACCTTTCCTCACACTCTTAACCTGCTTCAAGTACAGGAAAGAAAGCAGTAAGAGGCAAAGGCGTAACAGTCAAAGTTAAAACTCAAAAAACAATAAAGTCTGACCTGAAAAATCAGATTAAACATTATGAAAATTCCTGTGAATCTTACAGCAACAGGTTTGTGTCTGGGTTTGTTTTGTTTAGAAAGATGGAAGGTTCAGCAGTAACATTCCCAAGTAACACCTACAAACCAAGATGAAAACCTAGTACTGGTTGTACTAGCTTGAGTAGCAGGAATATGTTTACAGAAGTTTAAGATAACAGTAAGTCTATACACTGCACAGTTAAGCACTGAAGCCAGCTTGTTTTCTTTAGGTGCTTGGATACAACATTTGAACACTGCAAACATGCTCAGTTACTTAATTTACACTCTCAAAAACGTGCTGAGGGTTGGTGGGCAGGGGAAAAAAGTGCATCTCGGGTACAAGCACGTTCTCTGCTTTCTAACTCCAATAATGAGCAGTTAGAGTTAGCAACAGCAGTTGGATCCACCCCCTTTTCAAAGCACAATTTCCTGCTCCTAAACCCTCTGCTTCCTCAGGCTGTGAATTAGCAGTGCACCATAATCAGGTTCTGCTACCTGTAAGACTATCTACCCTAGCTTCAAATAACTGATGAAAAAACACTCAAGAATAAAAATCACTAATATTTACACAGCAGCTGCAAGGTCTGGAATGCAGAGTTAGTAATTCAAAATTTACAGTAAAAGCAGCCTACAGAAGAACACTTTGAAAACAGTGGTTTTAACAGTATATATTTATTTGTAAATATATCACCCACCACTTGTGTGGAACTTCTTGTTCTATAACTCCAATAACTACAGAATAAAATTTGGCTGTCTCTGAAAATTAATAAACTATTGAGATTCTCTTTTAGGCAAGACTTTTGCACTCCAGATAAGAACATTTTACTCCCGGAGAAAGAGATTCTTCCTAAGTTTTCAGAGGATTGGTCTTTCAATGAAAAGATCACAGAATGATTTACATAATCACACTGTCATAGTCAACAGAAAATCCAGTTCAAACTCTTGTTTCACAGCACTTGAACCAAAGTTCATTGTTCTGTACAAACCCCCCATATAAAAAGCAAGTTTCTAACAAGGTCTGTAAATCTATATTAGAGTTGCCATTACTATCAAAAGGTTTGGAATTGTCTACATAGAAAAATTTTTAGAGAACAAGCAAGAGTTTAACCTATACCACATTAGTACCTCAAGTTAACTCCCAACCTGCATGCCAGTAAATTACATTCATGTCCATTCAGGTTAGAGTAGCATACTGTAAATTCACACACTACTTAATTCCACAAAAAGCGCATCAGCCAGCTTCCCCAATCCTGAAGCATATTTCTCTTCTCCATGACAAGAATTCTTTTTTGGGTGTGTGAGGGCAGGGAGTGGGGGATCTACAGCAAGTCAGTGACAGTGACTTTCATATGAAAAGTAACTTAGACAAGTCAATAAAGGACAACTGCACAGCAGTTCAATTCACTGCAATTTAATAAGAGATTGAAAGTGACACATGTTAGGAGACAGAGCATGCAATTTTAGAGTCACAACACTGAACGTTTAGCAATTTGTTTCAGACAGCTGCTCTCAGTACAGTACAAGTGCACCATGTCGTCACTGGTAAATTTGGAGGGGTAAGGTAGTCCACACCCCTTCCCCTGCTGTCACTACCAGTCTGCAGGTTAGCTGACAGGATCAAGATTTACCGCAGGAAAGCTGACATCCATATTCAGCTCTGAAAAAAAAAATAAATCACCCTTGTTCTGAAGGTTTGCTGAAATAAAACCTGTGAAGGTGGTTCTTGTATTCCAAAAACCATTAGTGTCTCTAAACAATGTAGGTTACACAAAATTATGTCCTAATGAAATGACAGTAAATACAATTCCCTTCTCCCCAAACCCAGTGGGAATGCCACCTCCGGCATGGTGACACGGAACCTTATTCTGTCACCTTTCCTACGTCACTGAAGTTGGATTATAAATTCTGGTTTTGGTCAGTGTGTTGTCACCACTGAGACAACAGATGCTTTACTTTACTTTCTCACTCATGGTGAAGTAAGGATGTTTTTTGTTTGGGATTCCTCTCCATCCCTCCTTTAAGACTCCTGAAGTTTATGAGCATTTCATATTTTCTTCTGGCTCTGTGGAGAAAAACTGTTTCTAAGATGTTCTCTAATACTCAGCTATTTCTCCAGCTGGTTCTACCAGTAACAACTCTAAATGAACAGAGGTAGGTATACTTTTCTTACTAACTGGGAGATCGCCGTTTTCAACATTAATTTGATTAACAAAAGGATTTACACAATTCACTTCCCACACAAGCAGGCTACTACTTAATTACACACCATTAGTTTATCTCAGAAAGAAACAGAGGACTATAAACACCACACAGATCACTAGTTCAGCACAACAGAGTGGCAAGACATCCCTTAGGATATACTACAGTGTTCTTTTTCCTGCAGGTTCTCATTAAGAAAGCCTAGAGAATTGAGTTACTTTCCACAAAAGCAGTGAGTCATTAATTGCCTCAGACGAGCGATGCACCTCACTCCAGCAGCAGTCCGGACTCTTACAGTTCTTTGGCAAGTAAATCTGTTAATCCCTGTAGCATCTTTCTTTCACTTGCTGTCTTCCCCTTCACATACTTATTATCAGTTTCCATTCATTCTCCAGTCCAATAAATATCCAAATTTTATGCCTGATAGAGTAAGCCAATTAGTAGCCCCGCTGGCCTGACACGAGAAATTAGTTTCTAGTACTGTATTGTTTTTCCTAGAAGTCACATGTTGTCCCTCAACATACGCTGTTGTATATCTTTCCTTATAGGGCCATCTGAAACATTCTTCGCTCCATTCCTCTTCAAGACACTTCCACAGCATCACCGTTGCAATTATCTTTGCCAAGACGACTGCAGTCCTTTAGTGGACTGCACAATGAGGAAATAAGAGTATATGAAACCCATCAATTCTTATGGCTCAAAAAGTAAAGGATTAATTCCAAACATGGGTTTATCATCTGTCAAACATCGGGCACTATACATACAGTATCAACATGCTATTTTTAACTGGTAAGCAGTTATAAAAATTAGTGTGATCCTACCTGCTTCTACTAATAGCCTTTAATATTACATACACAAAGCTCAAGACAACAATGTTTAATAAGTATTATCAAAGAAAAAACAGAAAATAAAAATATAGAAAATAAGTATTTTTAAGCAGAAAGTACTGTGTCTCCAAACCCAAAACTTGTTCTGAGTCATTAACAGATTACTTACCTTCAGATTTTTGCAACTCTTCATGAGATACTTTACATCATAGATGACAGGGAAAAACAATCGCAGTATCTCAAAGAAGTCCAGCTCTTCTTCAGGTAAATTAGAGTTTGTCAGGATTTTGATTAGATAGCCAAAGTCATATCCACTGCAAATTAATAACAAAAACAATATAAGTAAATAACTTAGAAGCATCCTTCTCTCTTCCAGCATCAAGACTTTACTACAGAACATTTTGCTTAAATTCAGTCAAGACTGACTTACAAAAGACTAAGCCTCAGTGTAAATGACCCCATTCCAGAGAAAATATTTTAATTTAGTCTGAATAAGGCCAAGTGAGTAAGCAAAAAGATCTATCTAGAGGAGTTTCTCTAAGTCCTGAAACAAGGTACTGATGCTGGGGCTTCACCTGGTAAGAACTTACACCAGAAAGACTCCTAGCTGGTTCCTTTCACACGGACTGGAGTTTCTCACTACAGAGGGACTTCTACAGTTCTTGAAACCCAAAAGATTCATGAGTTTCCAGAGCCAACACGTTTGTGCCTGGAGGCAAGCTTCACCCTCAGCAACAAAGAGTGGATTGACTTTCAACTTTCACAATTAAATCAGCACACAGACAACTGAAAAATTTAATGGTTTGTAGACTATTACTCTATCCTTGCCTCCAAAAAGAGTAAGTTGGAAAAATTGTGTTTACATGTAAGTCAGCAGGAGGCAGCAAGATAACTGAGCGGCACAGGTTTGGTAGAAGAAACTGAAGTACAGTGTGTGTGCGTGGTTGAGAGAAGAGTTTGGGAAGACTTCCTTCTCAATAGCTTGATTGAAAAAAGAGGACACAGGAATGAGGTGTGGCAGCAAAAGGGGAAACCATGTACTTCTACAAAGGGTTATGAGAGGAAACAGAGGTTTTAAAGCATAGAAAAGATGTATGTTGGGTATTAAGCAGGACTGAACACCAGAGCAAAAAGCAGTGATAACTAGTTATCCTTCTCTCGAGGAAGGCAGAGATTACAAACCAGATTATTCATGATATTATTCACGAATCTGATCTGTTATGATCCCTTGTACTTGGAGGACTGCTCATGTACATATGCACTGACTAGATGGTTCTCATCTTTCCTACTAGGCTTGCATTGAACCAAATCATTTCCTAGATTTTATTGACATGCAATTTTTAAAATGCCTGTACTAACAAATATGATGAAAACACACAGTAGGGCTGCCTCTAGTGAAGGCTGCATCAGCTTTGCTGCTTAAAGAACCTTAACATATAGTTGAAACACAATTCAGGTGAATAGGTGGCCATCACAGACTTCAAATTCCCAGTTTAAGACTTCGTATTTGTTCTTGGTTACATAAGGATCATATTCAAACCCAAGATTTTTGCAACTTGGTAAACACCAGCTGAGATCTTTAACTGCGAGATGAGCAATACAGAAGACAAATCAGTGAAGAGTACCGTACCACTGATCCTGTGGACATTTAGCACCCACGAAGACTGGTGACTTCTGATGTAGGCTCAAGGCTTTAGCTTGCATGCTTAATGTAGACAGGAGTGCTTTTTGTACCTTTTGTATATGATGGGCTTCTCTACATCATCTTTATCTTATGAATTTCTAGACAGAGGGTAGAAAATCTTGAACATACTCTGAATGAATGGACTGGCTGCTAAAAGTCCATTAATACAAGATATACAAAAGGTACACACTATTGCAGCTCTCCCATGGGGGTTTCCAGTGCTCTGAACAGGAATTTCATGTTGAATCAATCCTGCACTGCATCTGGTGCTTGCAAGCTGTGCTGGCAGCACTCCAATCTCCACAGCGGCAGCCACTGGCCAGGGAGCAAAGGAGCCAGAGATAAAGAAGGATTTCAACAGTCTTACAAAGTAAAAACCTGTAGTATGTTTAGAAAAACAGTAGCTTGAAAGCCTAATTTTATTAGATCACCTATGAGGCCATGGGGGGGGGAGGGTGGGAAGAAGTGGTGGGGAAGCCTGTATCAGCATAAAGCCCTCTATAGACAAAGAAAAGAAAAAGTCCACATTAGCAAAAAGGGCTGCTCAGAAAGATGTAAGAACACTGTACAGGATTAAGGAGACTTACTCCTCTAGAGATTAGAGATCTTATTAACTCACTGAATTCCTGATAACTTGAGTCACAAGGATGACCGATAACAGCTGTATTAAAACTTTTAAAGTGAAGAAAACCGTATTTATGCTCCTCTTTCAAAAAAAAAAAAAAGTTTTTGACTCCCCTCCTCTTCCAGTAAAAATTATGTACATAACTGAATGACTAGAAAACACATGCTCTCAAACATTTCCAATTTCTATTAAGAAGGATGTACTGTAAGAAAAGTCAAGATTCATTTACTATTTGTACTGAGAGGGAGCAGGCTATCATAAAACTGCAATTTGGATGAAGAATATTTTTTTTTTCCCCCCTTGGAGATTGTAGCAGATTCTTTCATTTTGGGATCCTCATACAGAAAAAGGAAACAGGCTAACTGAACAGAGGATTTAATAGGCACGATTATTCTCCCATTGCATGATAGCATTCAGTCAGATATCTGTTCTTGGATCCTAAGAACAGATTAGGTTTAGTTAGCTCAGCAAAATGATGTCTCACATTCTTTCAGTTCCAGCTGTTTACACTTAGTCCCACTGTGCTCATAACAATCATCACAAACCACACTTTACTAATCACAATGCAGTACCAAGGCATTTACATAATCTTTTTAGTATACTTTTGGGGGGATAATGTGCTCCAGTCATCCAAGCTTATGTAGACATAACAACTGTCACTCCAATTCAAGACCAAGATATAACTAGTTCAAAAAATTTTGAGTGGCCACTGCTGAATGCTAACAGAAGGGTAAGAAAGTCCACAGTGAGCAATTATGTAATTACCTGCGCATTAAAAAGTTTTCTTCTAATCCTCTAACAGGCAATTAGCGGTTGGTTTATACCCTGAAGCACACAGGCTTCCTTTCCTTAAGAAGCTTTCACCATTTCTAATATATTCACCTAAAGTTACTTAGTGCAGCTAGCCACAATCCCTGGAGCTATACAGCAATATAAGCACTCTTATAATCACCTCTTTTTTTTTTCCTCCCACTGAGCATGGACATCAGCAGGCAACAAGACCATGGAAAAGATCAAACATCAAACATGTCTATTTTTTCCCTTACTATCCAGAAAGAATTCAGATAGGCAATTAATAACAAATTCTATTCAAGGACCAACAGTCTGAAATAAATCAAAACCTGACAGAGCTGAGAAAACTTTACTTCATTTTATAACTGGGTAATAGAAATCAGCCAACAGATTACATTTTTGTAAAATCAGACACAAATTATTATTGAAATATAATAGCTTGGAACTTTCCAGCTTCCCAAAAACATCTGGGTTAAGAGGCATGTTTGCACAGAGCCTCCAAAGGTAGATTGAGGAGGTTGCACACAGGTGGACACTCAATGCTTCAGTGTGCTTTAACACACACAAAAGATTTGATGGAGTTCCTTATGAAGTTGCAGTATACAAGAATTGGTGACAGTGAAAAGGTTTCTTTGCTCGTGACTGGGAGAACTGCAGGTCCACACAGATCTGCCTATAGGTCAGGATGCCAACACAGCTGTATCAAATGCAGAGATAAAAAGCACACAAAGAAAACTATTTGATAAGCTAAGATATTTGAAATAAACTACGTAAGAGTTCAAGGAAATCAAAGACTAGGAACTGAAACAAAATGAGAACATAACCTCACATTCTGAGAAAGGAGTAATTCCCCTCTGTCCGCTTCCTAAGAGACTCATGAATTTTGAGGGTTAGTAGTAATTAAAGCATTTTAAGGAAACAGAAGCAATAGCAGAGTCAGCAACTATCAAGCACAGCTTTTTTAGTCAAGGAACTCCTCCACGGAGAGGTGACATGAAACACATTTTCAACCGAGCAAGTTTCCACTGATAGAACATCATCACAATCAACTTAAGATATATTTAGAAACAGCTGTTTACTATTATTTGTGGTACATTTTATGTGACCCATGATCATTTATAGCTTTGTGCAATTTTAGCTTCCTCAGAACTTAATCTACTACTCTAGGGTTTTGTGCTCAAGGTAATATCAACATGCTCTCTCAAGCACAAAAGCCTTTACTCTCCGACTTCAAGCAGAGTTGTGGATAATCAGTGTTTGACAAACATTTGCTAGAATACCTGTCTTAAGAGGATTTCTAAAGCTATTTTCAATGAAGACCACAACAGAAATTCGTTTTAGCACAGGTGAAACTGGACTTTATTAAAGCCATTCCAAAATCTTTCAGAAGCTGCACTAGTAAAACCAGCATTACTGCACATAGTTTGCACTATACTTTGACCAGCATATTAGTCAGCAATCACACACAATCAATATATTTAAGCTTTTAAAAAAATCCCTAGTGTAGAAATGGCTCAGGTATACTTTTGCTAGGATAGCTTACACTTGGCCCTTAAAGTTATTAGGCAATATTGGAAAAACATAATATTGTAGCTGTAGCTGCTTCTACATAGCAGCATCTCTTGATGTACCATACACGCATAACATGCCTCACCCTCCCCTTCTCCTGAACCATCCAAGTTATTTTACTGTAGTCAAGTGTAAATCACAAATACGCATATAATAATGGGTTTGAGAAGCCAAAAGAAACTTAATTCACTAATTCAGCCTTTGTAATGATTTTGACACAGTTCACTGCATCCTTGTTCCAGTATTTTTCCCCAAAGTGCTACCCTAGCAGCAAGATAGAAAGATTATTTTGGAATCATACTGAGAGTCAAGACAGCTGCAAGCAGAAGATGTAGGCAGATTAGGTAATAAGCATACTCAAAGAGGACCCTCCTGGGGTTTTTTAACTGTCTCTTATTTTTCCTGCTCTTCATATTGGAGAGTCAGTCTAAGACTTGCTTTCTACAAAGCAAGTCAAAATGATGAATTCTGCAACAGGCTGTTACATGCACCTTTCTACTACTGTTACATACTCCTTGCTGAAGCAATCTTTATTTTTCAGTTGGTCAATAACATAAACACTCCTCTAATTCCATGATACTTTCTCTCCTCCAACCTCCCCTCCAAGATTTAATACTTAAGGATGAAGAATTTGGGTTTTCTTATAATTGCATCATCTACTTATTACCACATACCAACTTAGCATGCATGATAAATAATAAGGCTGTAAGGAAACTACTAGTCTCAGCTAAAACATTTGTTCTACCTTTGTTGACTTACTTAGCAGCCAGCATTTAAGATGTCAACCTGTGGGCATCACATATCAATAAGCCTTTAAAACCACTGTTGCTTGCAAAAACTGCAAATGTTCTCTGGCACAGTTAACCATACAACAACTATTCCGTAAGTTTTAAAGTGTTAAATCTTATTAACAGCCAAAGATCTTTTGTATCTTGACAGATTCATAGAGATTTAGCATTTGCATTTCTATTTCTACTTGGAAGATGAGTTCCTGTGATGGAATAAATAGTAAAATATTCATTACTGAAGCCTCAAATTGAGGCTTATCAGCACTCTCCTCCCAAACACAGTAATTTTCAGCTGCTCAGATTACCAAGAGATTTAAAACAAATTTTAAAATGCTTTATAAAACTCTTCACTGGTAATTCTGTGGTCTCTCCCTTGAGGCAAACAGTATTTGCTCAAGAATTGCTTAGGAATAGTTTGCTTTTAGCATTGTTACTATTGTTACTCACCTATGTGATATTAAAAGGTACAATGCCACCTGCTGGTTTAGGAGTTTCACTTTTTTCTGGTTTACAGTTTCCTGGCTACAGTGTAAACACCATAAATAAGACACCAGCACCACCTCATACACTCTATTCTTCTAATACAGAATGGTGCTATAGATACCACAGCAGTAATATTTTCCAAGTCTTAGAAACCAATATATGTGCTATACACACTATCAGATGTATGCCACTTAACACGAAATGTAAAATCCAAGCTCTAGAATTCAACAATCAATATTGAAAACTCAAATACTTAACATGCAGAATTTACCTATGAAAGGAAAGCCACTTGACTCCTTCACACAGTACAACTCCTGATGTCATAAGCAGTTCTGCAAAGTACTGCGTCTCAATTCCTTCTTCTTCATGCTTTTTAAACTGGATACCAGATGTCGTCAAAAGTTCAATAGAATCCTGGGCATACATATCTTCTCTACAAAGAGAGGAAAAGTAAGTTTTAAAAATCTACAAGACTCAGTGATTACAAATCTGGTAACATTTAATTATGCTATTCATTCCACAGACTTCACTAGCATAGAGCAGAGCAACTTCACTTTGTTCTGTTAGTTACAGAAACAACCATTTTTCATAGGTTTTGTTAACCTTCAGCAACATTTCACCATTCCTGGCACCTCCATTTAACCTCCTTCATAAAAACCTAGTTCCTGCTCCTCTTCCTGTTACCTAGAACTCCCCTTTTGCAAATCTGCAGAGGAAAGTGAATGTATGAATACCGGTATTTTACCAAATGAGATCCATTACTTTAACTGGGACAAATTAAATTTAACAGAACAGTAACATGTTACATTATAGACATAGGAACAGTACTCTCCAGATCCCAATGCTGCATTAGTTCTGTGGATAATATTTCCCACACATTTCTTGCAATTTAAGCTAATATAAATGTTTAGACACATGTTCATCAAAACCTCCTTCTCACTACAACTGGAAATTGAGTACTTGCTCCATCTAGTCAATCCTTAAAATTCAAGTAACCTAACATTTTCTTTCTAAACAACCAAATCCAAGAGCGATATATTGGACATAAAATTTAGCAGGATGGAAAAAAATTCCTCTGTGCCTTGTCTGATCCCCTCTTATCCTTCTATTTATTCCCTTTACCCCTAACATTTCTATAAAGTCTTAAGGATTCTGTGATGAAATAGACAGGGTTCTTTTTTTCCTAAAGTTTAATCTATATCATCATAACAAAGACACAGAATTGTTAACTGAAAAAAATTTAAAAAGCATACATGGCTTACTTAGAAGATTATATTCATATTACTGTCAGCAACATACTATTCTACAAAGTCTCCTCAGTGTATAGTCTTCAACTTTAATAAAAAACAGCCAAAACAAAACACAAAAAATAAAAGACAACCAATATATCAAACTTTACTATTAGATTCAGCCATAGACTCTGATTCCTTATTCCTAATAGCAAGTTATCATTCATCAGAACATCGAGATACATTCTCAAGATGTACTGTATCTTTTCTTCCTCCCTCCCACACAGCTGCTCATTAGTTCTCCAGCTTTAAGGCATCAGCTTCCCAACACCTGTCCATCTCCATAACACATTAAAGAACCCATCCAAAACAAACATGCCTATTTTTACAAAAAGAAGTTTTAGTTCTAGTTTGTTGTTCTGCACTAGTCGGGTGGATAGTTAGTCTCGGGAAATATTTACGTTCTTTAAAAGCACACTATAACAAGACCTGGCTGGAACCACACACAAAAGAATTACCTTCTAGGAACAGCCAACAGCTGTTTTGCTTTAGGAACAGAACACTTGGCACAGTGCCACTTCCCAAAAGGAAGTTTAGAAACAGACAAAAATAAGTCATTTCTCCACCCACGTAAAAGAAATATTCATGTTTCAAGCAGCACTTAACTATCTCACCTTTTTGTACAAGATCCCCTCTGAACTAGTCACCTAACTTGTTACTAACTATATCTTGCCTTACTAAGCTGTCTTATCTATGCAGCATCTGGCACAAATTAATGGAAAACTACTTTTCTTTTTAGCTGCTTGACATTAAGTAGTCCTTTGAAGCTCAGCAAATAATCAGCACAGGCTCCTCTTCCCAGATCAGTTTGGAGGTTATTAGTTCCTTCCTCCTCTTTCTCCAATACTTAGCAGGATTAGTATTTTTCTGTTAAGACAATGGATAACTTCCATTCAGCATTTATAAGGCCAAGTAAGGCCTGAGATACCAAAATATCAAACCTGCACTTCCTTCTTTCAAGAGGTGCTTCAAACAAAACTAGAAAGAGCATGTCATTCCTCAGACCAAACTGATTTGTGACAAGCCACAGCACTGCTTGTTTAGAAAAGCAGAAAGATCAGGAGAGACAGCAGCAGTTTCCTTCTTTGTAAGAACCCCGATTACTTTGAAAGCCAAGTCTTTATCTGCAGAAAAAAAGGTTCTCTGAGCCTCCTTTGTAGGCTGCAGTTTTAACTTGCGTATATCAAGCTGTTCAGTGACCAGCTTGTAACACAACTGCCAAAAAACTCCAAGCCTTCAACACATTTACATTCAAGAAGTTCTTGCTCAATTCAGGCCACATAAAAACCTATCAGATCAATTTCGCTTACTTCAGGAAAAATTCAAGATACTAGTAACCTAGTCAACTACCTGCTAAAGATATAACGAGAACTCCACAGAAGTGTCTCATCCCACTGGAAAAGTTAGGTTTATACTTAAAGGTTTATCGCTGATAAAAATCACATTGTGAAACAAAGTTCAAATTACTAATCCAACAGGTAGTGAAAATGAGCTCGCTTTTTAACCAAAAATTTACACAAAATAATCCAGAACAAAAATCTCCACAGGAGTTATACTATAGAAGCAATAACCCCTTTCAACCTATTATCGAAGATAATTAAAATACAGTAGCTTAATACAGTAAGTTACTCTGAAAGCACAAGAAAAGCTGCTGCAGTATTAAAAGGTTGACCGTATATTACCTAGAACCTTATCTAGAACTTGTTTTCTAACAAGAATAACATTATTTTAAAGACGACAGAGCACACTTGCTTTAGAACTTGCTGGTAACATCATGCTTCTTTTTTAGTCACTTCGGCAACATAATATTTTTTTCTTCACATGTATTTTCCATTTAAAAATATGTAAAGAAATAACATGTGACTTCTATAACAACTAGTAAGAGTTAAACTAAGTCAAGGTAGAAGCACTCTATAGTGATAGATATGAAAATGCAGAGCTAACTCTTGGATAAAGCAAAAATGCCTCTTTTCAGAACTTGTTGAAATTGCTCAGTATTTTTTACCAAATTATCAACAGTAAGACAGACTGCACAGAAATTAGGGAAGAAAGCATGTGTTTGGCTGACAAAAGTTTCCCTCACACAAAGTATCTATAGTATTCCAGTCATATAGACAAAAACGGTTGCTATAGCTTTCACAATCTGCAAGACATTTTCAGTAAGTCAGAAACATACATTCAACAGCACAGACACTCAACACTTACGTTAAATTAAATTTAAAATTGAATTGCCAAGTTGAAGTTCCTGGAGGGTATTCTCCTTGCTCATTCATAAATGTCAGTCCTAGCTGAATTATTTTTAACAAGTCTACATTGCAGCGTAATAATTGGTACTGATAGTCTGCATTGCTTCTGAATTCTCCAATAGGCCTTGCAACTACTCCTGGAAATTCTGTATCCTGTAAGAACAGAATGAGAACTTAAAAATTCATCAAGACACCCATAAAAACGTATGTTGTTCATTTTTAATAAAACACATTTCAAGCATCGAACAGCTTCATAGCTGAAGAGTACTGTGTGTAAATTTACCTTTTAAAAACATAATAGATTAGGATCATAATGTTTATCCAATGTTAATTCAAAATTAAGAATCCATTATTCTTTCAATTAAAACGGATGAACAAGTTTACAGCTTTAATTTACTCATATCAAATTAAGTCATCATGCTTTCTGTGGCAATTTGCTACATAAACATCAAGCGCACACTTACCATAGCTACGTAGTTATACTTCCGTATAACTTGACGAATTTTTTTCATCTCTTCATCCAAGTTACAAGCCCAAACTTCACAGATTCTTTGGCTATGGTCTACGGTAGCTGCTGGCATAGTGCGGGGCTTTAGAGACCATACATCAAAAGTTACACTTGACCAAAGCTCAGTTACATAAAGAGAACTTCAGTTATTTGGGTTTCTAACCTATGAGACAAAGAAAGTAAAGTATCAAAGCGTAAGTTTTTATTCTTCATTTATCTGAAACAACACTCAAACACCAGGAACAAGCCTTACTCTGCAGAATAAAGAACCGAAGATAACCACCAAAGTCCTGTGAATTTCAGCTACATGAGTTCAGACTACTATCCAAAACTAAAACTTTACATTTTGTTAGCAACTTCATTTCTTGCACAAAGCCAGGCAAACCGGCAAGGCGCGCTATAGTTCAAGAGATAAGATAGCTGAACCCACAAGCGTTATTCCCCCACGGGTTAGCAGAGCGCATTCCTGTGGGTCCCGCGGCTGCGTGCAACACGAAACGAAGCAGCAAAGTGACAATTAACGTAACGCCGAACTCGGGGACGCCGTGGACGAGAGCCACCCAGGCAGGAGAAGCTCTTTGGGCTCGTACGGGCCGCGCTAAGCCCCGACAGCGACTCCAGAGGACCCAAACGCTCACCGACAGACCCGGGCTCACGCCCCGACCGCCTCCTTCTACCTACACGGCCTTACGAGCGCCCCGAGGAGCCCGACCAGCGCGGCACCCCTCGACGGGGCGCAACTGGGAAGGGGCCGCCCCGGCTTAACACCCCCCCCCCCCCCCCTCCCCGGCCCAGCCGCGCGTCCCACGGAGACGCCACCCGGCCCCAGCGGGCCGGCGCGGTTACCGGTAAGGCCCCGGGGCCTCCGCGGGCCCGAGCGGGGCACGGCTACACCGAGGAGAGGGGGGTACGGGGCCGCTCTCCGCTCCCTCCCTCCCCCCGCCCGGCTCCCCGCCCCTCGCTCGCTCACACTCTGGGCCGGGCCGGGCCGGGCCGCGGCGGGTCTGGCGAGGCCCCGCGGCGGCCCCCGACGCCCCAGAGCCGCCAGTCGCCGCGCGCAGCCGCCAGAAGCGCTGCCCCCACCAGCCCCGCCGCACAAAGCCATTACATCATCGCGCCGCGCCGCCGCCTTTCCTTCCTCCCTTCCTTCCTGCCTTCCTTCCCTTCCCCTCCTCACCGCTGACCGACAGCGGGGGCGCCAATCACCGGCCGCTCCGCCCTTCCCCGCCCCGCCTCCTCCCCCGTGCCCGGGCCTGCGCCGCTCCTTCCTCCTCCTCGGCTGCGGGTGGCGGGCGCGCGGCGGTGACGTCGCCTGCGTCACCGCCGTGGTGGGCGGGGCGCTGCCGGTCGGCACCGGGGCGGGGGGGGGGGAAGGGAAGGGAAAGGGAGGGGAGGCGGGGCTGGCGCCAGGGAGCGAGGCCGGGCCGCGGAGCCGCCGGTGCCCCCCCCCCGCCCCGCCCCGCCCCGCGCCCCCCGGGGAGGATGAACTGGCTGTTCCCCCTCGCTAAAGGCGGCGGCGGTTCCTCCGCGCCCGCCCTCACCAGCCTCCAGCAGCAGAAGCAGCGGCAGATCGAGTCCCTGCGCGGCGCCCATGCCTCGTGAGTGGCCGCAGCCGGGCGGGGCGGCGGAGGGGGGGGGGTGTCCTGTGTCGCCCGACGCGGGCCCGTTGCCGCTCGGGGCCGCTGTGGGCCCGCGCCTCGGGAGGGTGCCGTGTGTCCCCGCACGCACGCCCGCCCGTGGACGTGACTTCGCCCCGGGGTGGGTCCCAAACACCGCGGTGGTTTTGGAGCGGGGGGGCGGGGGGGGGGGGGGGGAGAGGGGCGGGTGCATGGCTGGAGGAGAGTGGGCAGCAGGCCCACGGCGGGGAGAAGCCCGTGTGGACGGCGGGGTGGGAGGTTGCGCTTGGAAACCGAAAGCAAGATTCGCCGTTCTGGGTGGGGAGGGGGAGGGGGTGTGTTCGTCCCTGCCGGCCGCGGGTGTGTCGGGGGGGCTCGGCCGGGGAATCGGGCGCAGATTGACGTGCCCGGTTACACCCGTGGCTTGGCCGGAAAGTCAGCTGAAGTATTTAATGGGTTTGAAAGTCGACGAAGAGGTGCAGATTGCGTGTGTTGGAATAAAACCCTCTTTCTGGAAGCTGGCTGTAGGAGCGTAGTTCTTTAAAAGCTAGGAACGAAACACCACGGTATAAAGGAGCTGTGCGTCTTATCAACAGGGGCATAGGAGCCCTCCGGGCTCTACAAACTTTTCCTGCTATACAGTGCTAACTTGCTAATAAACTGACTGCTTCTGAGTCATTTGTTTTATCTGGGCGCTCACCAGAGGCAGGTGTCTTTTTCCTGTTCAACAGCCACGCTTTTTACAGCAAAACACTATCCTTTATCAGGTGATACTCTTAGCTTGTCAATATGCTGATCGGTTTTGCCTAAACCTTAGGCTTTTAAAAGTGTTTATTTTTTAAAAGGATATCCACGTTCCATATATTTCAAATTATATTTTCAGTGAACACATTAGTGTTCATTCATGCTTCCAAGGATGTCTGTTGAAGGGGAATGGTAGATGCCTCCAAAACGATCCAGAAAAAGGAAGGAGAATGTTTTCTGCTATGTCAGACTGAGACTAGGAGTGGAAGAGATACTTACCGTATTTCCCAGTTTAGTAATTGCAGATGGCTCACCATCCTAACATTTTAAATTATCACATAGGAAACGTGACAGTATTTGTTAACTATTGTTGCTTGCTTAAATCTGTTCAGAGCCAATTTTGCAAATATTTTTGAAAGACAGTTCACTTTTCTAAGGATCTGTGTCTTTGGGTATGAAGCAGTTTATGTAACTAGTTTTTGTTGGACTGGCCTTCCTTAGCCTTTTATTCCTACCTTTTTTTCTCTACCAGGGAGATGAGCTCACCCCAAGTTAAGTCCTCAAAAAAGGTGATCAGTTTTTGTCAAAGTCAGCTTACTGAACAGGTTTACTACCTGTTTGTGCAGGCACGGGTTCAAGCCTAGTCAGACAGGGAATGGACCCTGCAGCCAGGGATGGAGATGAGGGGTAGGGAGATGATGGCTACTCAGATGTAACTTCACAGCCATGTAAGCTAGCCTACCTGATCTCTCTTGACTGTTGGTGTAAAGAAACAAAAATTAGTCAAGCAAAGCAGTAAATTCTGGCAGAGTGTACAGTTTTCATAAGAGATACTTATTACTGAGTAAATTTGAATAACAGTGCATCAAATTCCATGTTTTTTAAAAAGGTATATGCACTTTTGCAAGAACTTGAAAGTGGAAAGGTTTTTTGTGTGGGACTGATGTGTTTGCTTATGGACTCGATAGCAGCACAGATCTGTAGGATAGGAATATGTATTAAGCAGTGCAACAGCATTGTTTCCTAAGTAATGATTAAATAAATGAGAAAATAAATAAATAAATAAAATAAATAAATAAATAAATAAAAGAAATAAATAAAAAAAAAATAGAGTTTATTTTGTCTGAGAAGTATAATTTGTCTTCTCATTAATTGATGTGTATCCCAGCTGTTCCTCACTGAAATGCTTAAAATAAAAGTCTCAGCACAGTGTAGTTACCTGAGTTAGCTTTGTCTTAGGTCATAAAAGCCCAGGTATATGTGATCTTAATTTCATTAAAGTAGCTAGTCTTCCTTTTCAGGATCCTTCACAGGGTAGGAGCTAGAAATCAAGTTTTTGCGTTTAAAAGACAGTTTTCTTACATTTCCTGTTGTTCTAACCAAAGTTAAGAATGTGTCATTTTTCCAGTGTACCCATTCTCACTTGGGGAAGGGACAGCTAAGTTTACCGATTCGAGGTTTTGCTTGAAGGAGGTTATAACTGTTTGAACTGCTCATTGAGATTCTGGATTTCTCATTTCTTTCTCCCTGTTCTCTTCTTCCTCAGTTCCTATAGGTTGTGCACGTGAGTGGAGCATAATTATATACTGTTCTCAGAAGGATTTTGTAGCAGGCTATTAAAAGGTGTGACACACGATCACAGGGCAGGAAGGCACGTGAGAGATTCCATCCTTTGGTTAAGAATAAGGAGATTCTGATTTTGGTGTGTGGTGTATCACGGTAGGGCCCTAAACTCTTAATTTGAGTTCTCCTCTGCTGAAGGTATCTGATACTTTCTTCAAACAGCATGTGATTTCACAGGGAGAAAGCAGATACTGAGTTGTTTGTGACAGGAATAAGGTTGAGCTCAAAAAGCAAGGTGCACAGCTAGGTTTGTATCATACTCCATTTATTCCTGAAGCTCTGGAAACTATGAGGTTTAAGTTCTATGTGCAAATACTGCTTTGGAGGGATAGAAAAACACCCCTTGCACTACACATAGCATACATTTGCAGGTAATGCGTTTTGGGTCTTTTGAGGAAGTAACTGTATGGAGTGTAGCTGGAGGTGGATGCGGGGGCATTTCTGAAGTTGGGTGCAAAGAGGCTTTCTGGGAACACCCAGCTGCCATTACTCCCAGTTACAGCTGTGTTCCCCTCCCTTTATAAGGGAGCCTTAGAGAGGTGAGGGAGAAGAATATTATTAACCAGGTGCAGGCAGGAAAAATACAGGGAAGAGGAATCGGTCCGCTTTTTAAGTTTGTTTTGATTGAGGCATTATAAAATGAAGCTAATTTTCTGACCCCCTTTCTCTCCCAATCCCAGTTTAGGTATGTTAATATTGTGCAGAAATTCTGCCTCTGAGCTGTCTTCCTCCTCATCCACATTCTTTGGGATGCCATCTTTCAAAACCGTCTTGTTGTGCATAAACATTGTAGAGTGCTTTGAGTATTGAAAACAACTTCCTATTAATGCAGCTGATTTAAAGATTTTTCTCAGTAACTTACCTGTTACAAGAAAAGCAAATTTGGATTCAGTCTTACCAGATTTCATAAGATACGTATTTCTTCACTCGGTGCTTTCAGAGGGGGACTGTGTCCTGAGCTGGATTACAGAGCTTTACATTATTGCAAGTAGCTCTTCTGCACATACTTCTTGAAAATATCTGTGCAAGTGTATAGAACTTGGTGCATGTGGGAAAAAAACCTACTATTAAATAGTAAGCTAATCTATTAAGGAAGAAGGCCTAGTGTAATATATGTTCTAAATATTGATCTGTAGGCGGTGTTGCAGAGCAATACTTAGTTGTGAATCAACTGTAATGCCTTGGCAAAATAAATATCAGATAAAATCCAGTACATCAAAAAATCACTGATGTCTTAAATGAAGTCACTAAGTACAGAAAAATCACTTGAGATTGTTGTCAGATCAGTGAGTAGCACAATTTCTCCTATTGTATTTCCATTGCTTGTGATCACATAATGAGGTTTAAAAGTTGAATCTAATATTTTTTTGTTTAATCATAACGTTCAATGTAGCATTCTGAAGCATATTAACTTCCTCCAGCGTTTTCAATTTTATTCTTACAAAGCTTTTCAAAACTAAGTTAAATACGCAGGTCTGAGGTCATGCCTTTTTTAATACTTTAAGATGTTATATTGACCATGAATTGGATGCTAACAATTTCTTCTTTAACAGCATTGCAGAAATTCAGAAAGATGTGGAATATCGACTGCCATTCACTGTAAACAACTTGACAATTAATATTAACATGTAAGTAGAGTGAGATATCTCTATGCACATCTTGAATATTAAAATTGTTCTCAAAAAAAAGTAGTAATAGAACATAAGTGGCTCCCATCTCATGACTAATTTCAGGAACTATAACCTGGATTTCCATTAGTAATTGTAGAGATATGAGCAAAACTAGTTCTATACAAGATGCAGGTGCTCACCTGAAAGCAAAACTAAATTTTGCTATGCTCAGCTCCTAAGATACCTGGATGGTTTTAGTTGAAGGTAAGTAGGAGAAAATGCTTGAGGGTTTCTGATGACTTTGAATCCCCTGCAACTGAAAATAAACTCAAATTAGTAATTTTCTAATCTGGTGTAATTCATAACTCTTACCCCAGTCAAGATTCTGGATCATGATTTAAGTGATTTGTTGTAATGTTTCCTGTGAGTTTGCTCTGGAGGGTGATTTTTGCTCTGGCAAATATTGATGGTATTCTATTCACAAGTTTTTTATTACTTCAGCCTGATAACTTGCCTTGTATTCTTGCAAGTTACACTGCATTGTCTTTGTAGTGATAAGATTTGTATTAGTAAATTTTCTCATTATGATAAAGCTTTTTTTTTGTCCATGTATCATGTTTTTTTGGCCCTGTATCAGATGTAATTGCTTCATTGTTTTTTCTACAATTTTGCTCAGTAAATGCTTTCTTCAGTTCCGTGGAAGTCTGGTATTCTAATCTGTCTGACTTCCAATTTTGTACCTGAATAATCCTTTTGTGTGCTTCATTTACTCTGTATTTTGCCATAACTCTTCGCATAGAAAAGTAAGTTTGTGTAATTAATAGTACTTTTTCTTTGCATAAGAAGCTTTCTTATGCAAACTTTATGGGATGTAGCTGTAATAATGATTATGCTTGTGTTTGCAGCTTGCTTCCACCTCAGTTTCCTCAGGAAAAACCAGTCATCAGTGTTTTCCCACCTGTGAGACATCATTTAATGGACAAGCAGGGAGTATATGTGACCAGTCCATTAATAAGTAATGTATGTATAATTTGTAGCTTCACATATATCTACTGTTACTAGCAATTTTAATACATGTCACACTAGATTATTGATAATACTTCTGGTAAAAAAGGCTGGTACACACCCTAATCCCTCTCAAACTGTATTTTGAGGGTTCTGAAAAGAAAAATTCCATAGTATTCAATATTATTCTGTATTATCAGTATTACTCTTTTACTGCTACCATTACTGAGTTGAATATTCCATATATCTAAAACTATTTTAAGTTATGATGGCTTAGAAAGTTCCGACCACTTTTATTGTTAGTACCAATAGCACAATTTTTGTTTCTCTACAGTGTATTCCAAATAAGGGTGAAGGATGTTTTAAGACTGTTTTATAACATAGTTCTTTCTACTCTAATCCTATTGGAAAGATGTCAAGATTTTAGCTCTAATATTCAGGATTTTAATATGCTGTTCTTTGTTTGGTTCCCCACCCCCCTTTTCTCTGCCAACAAGGATATGGTAGTTTTAGGGGGGGGGCGGGGCGGGTGGGACACGGACATACACGTTACAACTTTTTCAGAGTGTAATTAATGCTTTTTGTCTCAAATCTTGATTATTACTTTCTTCCTTTGTTTTCCCAAATGTTACTTGGTAACTAAGGTGGGTTTTTTTGTTGTTAATCAGGAACATTGTACTTGATTGATTCTCCATTGATAGTGGAATACACAAAAGACTTTTAGTTTTTCTTCAGTTCTGGGTGGCTTTATCACTTTATTTGGAGCTTATGTATACACAGTTTACATTAGCTGATACGTCTCTGAAATGCCCACACAGCAGTGCTGTAAGCTATAATAAACGTCAAGTTCAGTACATGTTGGAATTGTTGGATTCCAGGCATAATTTTTCTTCTGCGTTGAGTTTGGGTTTTTGTTTTTACCAGTTTACAATGCACTCGGATCTTGGAAAAATTATTCAAAGTTTACTGGATGAGTTTTGGAAGAATCCTCCAGTTCTGGCTCCTAGCTCAACGTCATTTCCATAGTAAGTATCTATAAACATGATGAATGGAACTATGTGTATTCACTTACATTTTTAAAAAAGAAATTAAACCAAATATTATTAAGGCAGGAAAAGGAATATTGTAGTGGATATATCAGGATACATAGATTCTTTGCCCTTGCACAATTTCATTTGCTCGCTTGATGTCATGATTGTTTTGAGAAGGAACACTAGATTTCGTTGGAGTTACTGTATCAACATGCTGATGTAACTTTATGTGCTTCTGTTTTCTTGAAAAAGAGTGTTTACATTATCAGATAAAATCTTGAACTTGCTGCAGATCATGATCTAAGCAGTTGTGTTCACATTCTGTTCATAATCTCACAGGCTTAAAGGCAGCTTCTGCGCAACAGTGCAGCAGAAATTGTGCAATTTAAATAATTTTATTAAATATGCAGACTGGTCTGAGACATTACAAGTTTATTGGTACAACTGTTATGCTCATGGCTGACAATCATACTGGGTTTAGATGCAGCTGCAGTTGTGAATTTTTAAAAAATCATTCATGGTATTTGGAACTAATTATGTGTGTGTTGCCCAAGCCATTAAAAGCTATACCATAAATAAGGACTAATGTACAACACAGATGAATTTCTCAGGACTTTTAGGTGGAAACAGTTTAAATCTATGCTCTCAAATTTTTGAGAAGTAGTTTTCTTACCATTAAGAGTATGAATATGTATTTGGCTACTCTGCAAGAATATAGTTTAATGGAGTTGTATATTATGTTGCAGTACAAGACAAAGTAGACTTACTATGTTGGAAGTAACTGAGAACAGAAAATGCAGAGTTTATGGTCATTTACAAATTCAGTATTATGTCCTGTATGTGATCTAGTAATTATCATTCAAATGATAATGAAGCCGAGAATTGTGCTATAAGCAGCTGGTTACACCTGGTTGTGGATTTTTGTTTGTTTTCAGCCTTTTCAACAAACCAGCTGGAATGCCTCCGTATGCTCCTCAGGGGTTTCCATTTCTTCCTCCATTCCCACCTCAAGAAACAAATCGAACAATAGCAGCTGTGCCCGTTGCTGAATCAGTTTCTTCAAGCTACACTACAGACAAGCCCGCTGCTCCCTCTTACGGCTTGATTGCTGATCTGCCACTACCTGTTCCAACAGCAGAAGCAGTGCTTCAGGTCTGTGTGCTGAGTTTTGCTGCTTAAGCTGTCAGACACTGGCTATAAATTCCCTCAAGGGCACACAGGGCATTGCTGCAAAGCTCAAGGGAACAGTCTGAGTGACTGTACTTCACTGTTTTGCTGGTGCTAGGAAGATGAAACTGTCATTCTGGCTTTGATGAGAAGTTTTCTAGAACAAACTTGAAGTCAGAGCAACAAGTTTGTCTTTCTGAGTTTCAGATAACTAATGATATGCTTAATATCTTTGAAAATGCTATTTTTTTGGAGCTGTGCTCCTCCATAGTGCAGCTTGTGACTGTTTCTTCAGCCACAGAAAATGAGATCCTTTATATGGGATTTCTTGCCCGGAACCTATCCAGTGACAACAACGTGCAGTCTCAAGCCTTTATGGGTAGAGTATTTCTCGTTTTCACACTTAAAATAGCTTCTCTTCACAGATCTTTTATATGTATACTCACAAACTCCCTCTCACTGATGCACTCAGGAAGCATTAATTTGAACGTCCTCCAAAAACTTTATATCTAAATGTTTAGTCTTTCGTCAAATCTTGTCTTTAGAAATGAAAGCTTTCTTAATCTTGGAGGATACTTCTGGCTTTGTAGAGTTTAAAAATTACACATTTTTATGAAGATGAACTTTTTTCCTTTTCTAAAAACTTTTTTCCCCAAGGGATTATAGCTTTTAAAACCTCATGAAAGAGATCAAAATGTGAATCTCTTTCTCTGTTCTCACTTCCCTGAGTTGTACTCCTGTGTGTTTCCTGGGTCATCCAACAGTTGTCAAATGGAGGACATAGCAAGACAGAATTACTTTCCTCCAAAATTGACTCATCTTTATGCCATGCCACCCCAAATATCCCCAAGTATTTTGTTGCCCTGATGGAGTAGAGATGTCTTCTGTTTGGAGACTGGTGCTACTGCTTCTTATTGCTTTTCCTACTTTTCTTGTTGCTGGCAGATACTCCTCTCCAGTTTCGGATAAATCAGGTTAAATATGAAGAAATTTTCAAAAATCTATTAAGCATTTCTAAATTTCCATTTAGGCTGGCCAGAATGGATTTACTTACAAGATGCCTGATGTTCCTGATACATTTCCAGAACTCTCAGAACTAAGGTAAATTTTCAGAAGGTAGCAAGGCTTTCCATAGCGATTCAAAGGCAATTACTGCTGGTCTGTATCTGATTTTGGTCAAATGTCTATATACATCACTGAAAGGATTTTGTAGAAATTGTAAATAGGAGAAATACCACTTACCAAAATTGTAGAGTCAGAAAGTAAGCAACTTTGTATTCAAATGTGCTGCTTGTTTAGGGTTTTCTCAGCAGGAACAATACTTTAGGATCCAACACCAAGAAAAAGAGCATTTACTTTTACTTTTCCTAGCTATCAGTGTTCTGCTGTCTTCAGGGGCCTCGCCAGGGACTTGATTTCTACTAATACAACAAGCATAACTTCCGAAGGAGGAGAGGGAAATGGACTTGAGACTGGTTCACAAATTACATTCTCTTAACTTTGAAAGGACTGTAGCGCAGGGTAAACAGTGGCCTACTTTGTGAACAGCTCAGCTTGTGTAGGGGGTTTGCGTTAGATAAATCCAGATGGTAAATGTGCCGGCTGTCCCAGTGCAAATCAATTCCACATCTCCATACTTCACAGACATATTACACAAATATTTTAATCAAAAGCATATCTTGTCACAATTAAAAAAAAAATTGTATTAGTTATTGTTCCTATCAGCTTGCTCAGATCTAATGAGACAACCTCCTTGATTCAACCTGGGATTGAATAGATTAAAAATTAGCTATTAATTCTGAAAAGGTCTTAGGAGATCAGTTTCTTTCTGATCTCACATCATTATGGTGATGTCATTGTTTAGTGATTGAAAACTGTCCTTTCAAAAATGAAAAGACCTTTTGTGAGAAGGACTTCTGGGTTTTTTGTTTTGTTTTTTTTTTTTTCATTTCCCTTGACACCTGCATAGAGCATGTTTAATTTAGCTAAATCAGCTATAAATTGTAGCAGAAAGTTGGGGGATTTGGGAGGAAGTGTAATTTGCTTGTTTAAACAAAACATTCTAATCAAGTTTGGTCTTTCCAGGAAGATCAGAATAAAATTCCATTATTCTGGTGGTAGTTGAATTAAATCACAAATGGTATTACAGATGTTCAGGGTAGTTCTGTTGTGTGTAGGTGGCAAGATTTTTGGTAGCTGGGGGGCTGCATTGGTGGCCTTTATGAGAAGGGGCAGTAAGCTGCTCCTATACCAGGTGCAGCCAGCTGGGCAGCAGACCCACTGCAGGACAGCTGAGTCAATCGGTGAAGTGTGTGGTGCCTCTAATCAAAGCACATTTTAGAAAGGGCAAATGCTGTAGAGGCAGTGAGGATTGAGGGGAGAGGTGGAAGAGTGTGAGAATCCCACAAACACCAAGATCAGAGAAGAAGCGGGGGGAGGAGGTGCTTGAAGTGTCAGAGCAGATATTCATCTGCAGCGTATGGAAGTTTTGGAAAAGACCACAGCAGAACAGGTATTTCCCTGTAGCCCATGGAGAAGACTGTGCTGGAGCAGATATCCACACTGCAGTCCGTGGAGGACGGACCCCACATTGGAGCAGGCAGATGTGCTCTGAGGGAAACTGCAGCCCACGGAGAGGGACCCATGCTGGAACAGGGGGAAAGTGTGAGGAGGAAGGAGCAGCAGGGATAACTGTTACAGACTGGCTTCAATGCCTGGAATTCCCCCTGCTCCCCACGTTGCTTGGGGCAGGGGGAGGTAGAGGAGTTGGGAATGAAAAAGTGGAGCCTAGGGAGAAAGGGGGTGAGGTGTTTTGGGTTTTTATCTTTCTCACCATCTGACTCTTACTATAATTGGCAATAAATTATTTTTTCCCAAGTTGAGTGTGTTTTGCCTGTGATGGTAATTGGTACCTGATCTCCCTGTCTTGATCTCAACCCACAAACTTTTCCTCTGTATCCTGTTGACAAGGGGGACTGAGAGAACAGCTGGGTGGGCACCTGGTAGCTGGCCAAGTCAACCCACTATAGTAACAAAAAACACTTTTTAGGAAGTAAGACTTGAAATGAGAGATACTTTTTAAACACACTGCTTTTTAAGATCACTGCTGCAAATAGTAGAGCCCACAGTTCAGGAGAAAGGGGAAAATTAAATTGTGGTCAAGTGTTGTATATCTGTACAGTCCCAAAAAGTGCCTCAACCTTCTTACTTTTTACAGAAATTAGTAAATCTACACATAATGTTTGCTGATAGATTTAAATCTGCTTTCTTTCTGTTTGAATATAGTATAGCGCAGCTGACCAATATGAACGAGCAAGAGGAAGTGTTACTGGAACAGTTCATGACTCTACCACAGCTGAAGCAAGTCATTACTGATAGAGATGAGCTGGTGAAGAGCGTTGAAGAGCTGGCAAGTAAGATGTCAAAACATTAACATCTGTGGCTGTGTTCTGCGAACTGAATCCTTTAAAAAAAAAAGTAGTAATAGTGACTTTATTTCACAGAAAAAAACTTGTTGCTGGAGCCTAGTCTCGAGGCAAAAAGACAGATGGTGTTGGATAAAGTAAGTGAACAAAACAATCTTTTTCAGAAATATTAGTTGTAATATTCTGTTTTCTTCGGGGGGAAAACATTCTTTTTCTTCTTCCTTCCAGTATGAGCAACTCACACAGATGAAAGCAGCATTTGAAAAAAAGATGCAAAGACAGCATGAACTTAATGAGGTATAATTTCTATATCATATTATCCTTTAAGAATACTTCTGAACAAACTGAATGTTTTATTTCTATCTCCATGAAGAGTATTATTCTGGTTAAATTCTACTGTATATGAAATAGATTCACATCAAGTATGAAATAAAATGGGATGAAGTGCCAAACAGTTTGAAAGCAAAACAGTGTTATGATTGCACTACTGTTTTTTTGAATGGGTGTTGTTTTTTTTTTTGTTTTTAACCCTGCAATAAAAGTAAAGTTGGAAGAAGGGAGCATGGCAATCGTTTAGACCTGTTCTTAAGTACAATCCTGGGTCAAACCAGTTGTAAGAACAATGATTTTTAAAGAAATTGTTTAAGTAATGGTACCAATTTAACAGAATGAGCTTGGAAAACTGTATCAGATGAAAATGATTAAACCCATTGCTTTAGAAACTTGAATTCTGTGATTTACTGGGTATGCTTACTTTAGGCAACATGTTATATGCGCTGTCAAACTGCACATTCTACAGCGCAAATAGGCTAAAGTCATCATTTCAGAAAGCAGTTTGGGGAAGAATATTTTAGTATATTTACCAGGATATGCATTGAAGATGTAAGTTGTCATAAACCAATTTCTGCACTGAAATCTTCATTATTTGCAAGACTTTTCACCTGAGAATACAACAGTCCATCAAAATAACATGCATAGTACCCGAATTTCAAAATGCCCAAAAAGTAACAAAATGCAAAATAACAAGGAAAAAGTTACATGACAGCAAACTGAATGGTTTCACAGGTGTTCTAAATGAATTAAATGTTTCCTCACCTAAAAATCAGAATAGTCTGACTCCTAATGCTTCCTTTGTGTGATGTAAATTGGCTTTAAAGTGGGCAGAGGTAGTTGGCATTGAGAAACACTATTTCTATAAGAAACCACTTAAGAACAGGAGATACTACCCCTCTGCTATATTACCTTTTCTTTTTTCTAAGTTAGATTTGCTGGTTCAATTTAGTGATGGTTAGGAGGCTGAGGGTTGGGGAGTAGCAGATGGATTTTTGTGCTGGTTTTCCACATATGCTGTATCTTCATGTATTGAAGTTCATTGTGCACTACCTGGTATCTCGTGTTATCACTCCTTTAGATTTCAATACAAGTCTTTCTATTTATACTGTGGGTGAATTTTAGTAATCTTTTATTAGAGAAAACTCTCCTTATGTTACACAAGATTAATTTAACAGGAAATTTCTGGTTACATTACAGTTTTACAGTACATAAGTAAAATATTCTTCATGGAGTAGATGAAGTGTAGTCCAAGCATCTAAAATCTATAAATACCTTAATTTTGCAGTTCTGGCTCTGTACAAACTTCTACTGAAGATGTGAATCACATTCTGATGAACTGCCCAAACATATTAGAGGAAAAATAAATTATGTGCAATAAACAGAAATAAGGTTCAAGGTTTAGAAGAACAGAAGAATGAGTATACTGGTTTAGATTAGCAGCCCATCTACTTCTTGAGTAGGTGCTTTTTCCTTTCCTGTCTTCCCCTCCACGGTTATTTCAGAGATATTTAATAGCTGAACAGCAAGTGCTTTTTTACCTTTTTATACTTCTCAGGTTCACTACTGAGTGTCAAAAGTAGATTCTATTGAAGACACCTGAAACGCTAGTTCTACTCGGAAATCAGGTGTTTGAGCACCTATCAGATTTCCAAGTGGGATGCTTTCTACAGTGTAGGGTAGAAGTTGAAAAGCTTTACACATTTGTGAGAGTGATTGTGAACCAAGGCCTAAACCAGCATCACTTCTCGCATCGAATCCTTTCTAGTTTAACAAGCTATGCTGTTTCTTGGAGATGAAGCTTCATCTGTTTGCTTAGGCATTTATGTAATAATAATAATAATGCTCTATTCACATATTCTGTATTTATATAGTCATTTATCTTTCTTCTTGGAAATATAGGTTTTGATCGACAGTTTAATATTACATGGGAGTTTTTATTTTCTTAGAGTTGCAGTCCAAGTGCTCTGCAAGCCAGACTTAAAGTAGCTGCTCATGAAGCTGAAGAGGAATCTGACACTATTGCAGAAGACTTCTTGGAAGGCAAAACAGAAATAGATGACTTTCTTAGTAGTTTCATGGAAAAGAGAACGGTGTGTAATACACAAATCATTCTAATCTGAGAGATACACAACACAAAATGAATATATTTAAGACTTAGAGTTTGAGCGGTCCTGTGATACAGAACAGTGCTTTAGTAAGCTCCCACGGAAGAAAATACATCCCTAAGTGGCTTTAGTCTGTTTAGGATGTAACTTGCATTCTGAAGGCATGTATTTTTAAGGTGGGAGTGCAAAGGACTCCTGCATTAGACCCAAGCTGTGTTGCTGCAGATATTTTTGTGTCACTTTCTTCTGTATAGATATAGGGAAGATAACCACATGGAAAATTTTAAATTTGGTAAGTCAGCATAGAGTGATGTGTTATATTAACCTTAATGTTTAATTTATTAAATTTCTTTAATTGTTCCGTTGATGGCTATCACCGAACAAGTAACTGAGGTTCAAAAACTACCGTTCTTGCTCATGCTGTGACAAGAACAATTTACTGGGTAGTGCACCTTCCTTTAAAGATGCCTGATAAATGCATTTTGTAACATAGGAAACAATTATCTTGTAAGCAGTTGTGGATGCAATAATGTTAGAATATAGATAGTTGTCTAGCCTGAAGCTTGGAAGGGAAGTGGTTCACATGGGTTTTCCTTTTTTAAAGATCCTGCAAAGTAGCTAAATTGTTAGAGAAACTATAGCATGAGTTATAAAAAAATTCCTTTCAGAATTTACCTTTCCTGTGTCTTGTTTTGTAGCTCTGCCATTGTAGACGAGCCAAAGAGGAAAAACTTCAACAGGCAATAGCAGTGCACAGCCAATTTCATGCTCCGCTATAGGTAAACTGCTATTTTAATATTTGTGGTGACATATATATATATTTTTTTTTTATTTTTTATTTTTTTTTACAATTTATCTCATCGTGACACAGAAATTGCTAACTGGAAATGGATATGCTACAGTACTTAGTGTTCTAATAATGCTTTTGTGGAAATCAAGTATGTACTGTATCTGTTAGTTGTATTTAAAGCATAACTTCTGGAGGAGTTAAAATATCTAATTATGGAAATTTGTCTTTACAGACTTCCTGCAAACTACACCTGCCAAGAGAACGAGTGAAAAACCCAATAAAGCACACTTTTTAATAACTATTATTTGCAAATAAGCATTTCATCTTATATGGTTGTATTTATAGAAGAGATTGTATACAGAGTTGGGATGGTTTTTGTATAAATTAGAATGTCTCTTTATATTCTCATTGTACTCAAGAATCCTTCTATTGCAATCTTTGCACTAATTTCTTGTATTTATTGTTGATAGTTCCTATTATATTTAAGTTCCTGCTGCTATACTCCATTCTTCAGAGTTTAAATACCTAAACATGTAATTTTGACTAGCTTTTTACATTTTTATAAAAACATAATTCATATCTTTTGTATTTTGAACTTTAAACATAGATTTGGCTTGATCTGTGGAGAGTTTGAGGTAAGTGGTGACAGGACTTTGGAAACTGAAGAAGTTAATAACTTGAGTTTGTCAGTGGATTCACAAGCTGTCTTTTCTTGAAGCCAAAATGTTTAAGAACAAGTTTTTTACTTTTAAGTAATAATACAAAACTAAGTATAGCCTGTATTGTGTTTTGGATAAATTGATTTGGATTAAGCAAAGGATGTGTTGGAACAAATTATACTGGAATCAAAGTAGAATAAATGATCTCTGCATAGATTTGGTATGTTGCTCAGTAGCACTGATGCACTTGGTTTCAGGAGTGGCTTGGTACGCAGCACTGTAATTAAACACAATTTTCATCTAACAATTTGATTTTCATATTTGTTTTTACTTAAAGGAAAAATAATCAGGTCACCTCCCAGTTCCTGTTTTTGTGCGGTATGAATATGTTCATCATGTGAGGACCTCAAAAGCACTTTACAAAAACTAGTAGCAGTTATTTTTTCCTAATTTTAAGGAAAGAAGAAACCAATTTGGCCGAAGTTGCATAGTGTGATATGTTAAGGGCAGTGATAGAATTTGGAAGTGAGTGTTAATTCTGCTCTTTAATCACTGAATCTTGCCTCTGGTGAGCTGACATTTTTTTAGGGTGGGGGGTATTTCTGGTGAGAAAGGATAGGACCAAGTGCAGTATTCTATAGGAGAAAAATACAGTCCCTAAATACATGCATGTGTTCTTTCTTGCTCTTGCAAAAAACCACATTCTTTTCTTAACCTTGTCAGTGCATTAGGTTTTCATGCAGACAGTCAAGTTACAGAAGAACAAAAGGTGTTGTACAGTTCTGAGAGATGAATAAGATAAAGCACTGATTGAGTAATGTATCAGGGACCCTGCTTCTTTCTTGGCAGGAAGCAATCTGGAGATAAACCTCTTAGCCAAGACACTACCTCCATGTTTACCTAGGTAGGGTCACATAACATCACAGATTCAAGTTTCAAACTAAAGCTCATCAGTCCAAGTGAGTACTTTTCTGTATCGCTAATCTTCAGTCAGTCCTAAACTTGATGCTCTACTGCCAAAATGTCATATCACATAAGTGCAAGAAGTCTGTTGCACAGTCTGGTGAATCTTCAAATGGGGCTTTAGCCTGAGCCCTGTCATACTCTACAATACTGTAGTTGTCTGTCTTACGCTACTGCCTTTCAGAGCGAGTAAATTATTCACTGGTATTTGATGGGATTTTTCTTTGTAAAGCTGGTCCAAATTCTGAGATTAGTTGTCCCAAGAAAATAGAACTGTGGTCCAAATCAAAGAAGATACTTAGGTGCCTGAAAAAAATAAACAGATTGTAAGTGCCATGATTAAGCAATAATTTTAGAATATCTTCTTCTAAAAAACATTTCTATTGACTCTGTATAATACTGTGTGTATATTGATAGCACTTCTGCTAATATGCTAACTAAAGCCCTAATTAAAAATGAGATTGTGTAGGTTTCCAAGTGGTTCTGGACTTGGATCTCTGAGTAGTGTGACTTCTGCAGCTCTGGAAAAGAGTTAGATTTAAGTCAACAGTGTTACCTTCTTGGCAAACCCCATCTATTTTTGTGCAGAGTGTACAAGTTGTTTTTAATGTTTTTATGAGTGTCTAGCTAACAGTCTTAAAGGCTAGACGCGCAATTCTGTACAGGGCTCACTTTTTGTTGTTTCTTCCTTGTAAGCAGAGAAAGGAACAGATAACCAAACATCTGGTGCTCTTCCTGATGTGGGCTAGTATCTTTATACGTTTTATAATGTCATGGAATGGCAGACTTCTGTCCTCATCTGCCACCTCCTGTTGAATTTTGTGGTGTATTACGGTGCTCTACTGTGACTGAACTCTAGCCAGGTCACCTTCAGGGGATTTACATCCCAAACCCGTACAAGTTCTTTTCCTCTTAAGTTATTTTATGAGCAAATTTACTAATTCAGGACTTCTCCATGGAGTCCTTCTGATGGTAGTAGAGGAGAGTCTAGGAGAAAATGTCACTGTTCAATGTAAGTTCTTAGAACAGTGTTTCTTTTTCAACGATATGAAAGTTTAAGGTCTTCTCTTTTCTCTCCTTTTTTTCTCATAGTGTTGTTCCTATTCTTAGATTTTTTTTTCCCCTATTTCTTAGCCCTTTCTGCAGTCACAAACCCATCCTCTAGAAAAGAACCACAGAAGTATCTTCAGCACTGGTGTACGGGTGTCCTGTCACTTGCAGGAATGACCGTGTTTCTGGCCTTTAAAGGACAAGCCGACCAGCAGCCAGTTTGTGGGGGTCTTTTCATTTTTTCTTTTTAGTCCTACACTGGTTGTACCAATGGGAACATTTTTCCTTAGATACTATCTTCATACTTTCACCAGAAGAGTTAGTAGAACACTGATAACACTGTCAGAGTTGGTTTTGGCCTCCAGCACACTGGTAGCATTGTTAAGTGCTTTCCTTATATTATTTTGCCAAAATGTGGTGTGTAATCCAGCTTTAAACAATTCCCTATGAAGTGTATGAGAATGGCAGCCGCTGCTAGATGCATATTCTAAAATACTTTGAAATGGGTCAGGTGAACTCAAGCAATCTGGAATAAAAGGCTACACAGAGTAACTTGTTTCTGGAGAGCCTTGCACCATGTCATGCTCATGGAAGCGTTCTGCCAAGTGGAAAAGTAAAATAAATGAGTAAGAAATACAAGAGTCAGGAGGTGGCTTGTACTTGGTGTTGTAGTAGTTTGGGGTGGGGGTACAGTCTGCATCGTAACTGATAACTGAGTCTGGATTTTGCCTAATTTTAATACCTGATCTTACTGCTAATTGTTTTCTATAGCTGAGTTTAGGCCTCTTGTTCTTCCCCGAGTCAAGTGACTACTTAAATCCAGAACTGAGTTCTCCATATAGCAGTTGTAACTGATGCTATTGCAAACCAGAAAAATTTTAAGCATGAAATCAAGTAGGTTTCATTTTAGGGTGATCTTGTATACAACTGATGTTAATGGTACATTCAGCTGGGGCTTATAGAATAAAGTTTTCCTAGATTTCATGGTGTATTTGATATGCCAGCTTTTCTGAAAGACAGATATTATCAGGTTTGTACAGCTGTGCTGGCCATCACTACAAGTAAGAGACTATAATAAAGTTAATTCTAAGCAGTATCTAATAATCTACTATAGTTCTGATATTTCTGCTGTACATACTGCTGCAGCTTTGCCGCTTTGGACCTTGACCAAATGTGGAAGTTAGAAATCTTTTAGTCTTGTTTCTGTCCCAGTTCTTCCTACTCCCTTTAAAGATTAGGATAAATCTTTCTAAAAGAGAGATTTAGGAGACATGCAGATAAAACTGAATTAAAACTCTGGCAACAAAGTTAAGTCAATTATCACAGCCTTATTGTATACATTATTCTGAACAGTAAGTACTGTAATGTGTTAAACTTACAAATAAAAGCTTTCAGATTTTTAATGTACCTTGTAATTGTCTAACTTACGGATAGAGTTGAGCATTGCAAGACAATTCCAACAGAATTGTGTTGGAAATAGATGCAGTAAGATACTCAAGGACGAACTTTTAGTCTTTGTATGTAGTGATTTGAGCTTTTCCTGTTTGACCTTTTCAACAGCCATAATTCTTGGAGCCACCTTTACTAAAAATGGGCTTTGAAAACCCATGTTCCATCTCTGGCTACTGCTTTTGTAAATGCCTTGTTTTGGTCAGATGCCTGTAGTGGTCAAATTTCTATGTAATAATAAACTACAAAGAAAGCTTTGTATATCAATAATGAGGAAATACCTTAACATAAAGAACTTCTTCATTCTTTCCAAAATGATTTATATAAAAAGACCACTACATTTTATTTTAAGATTTAACATGACTTGATTTGTTGGCTCCAGGTGCTTTACTGGAAATTTAAATATAAGTAAAGTTGAATGTTTATTTTGCCATTCCTTCTCATCGCCCCACTCTCTGGCAGTGGCTGGCCCCTCTGAATTCAGGGTTTGCTGTACCCCTGGCCCTAGACCTTTGGCACATTTTTAACTAGTCTTAGTACTGTGATGTTGACTTTTAACTTACCCCACCGCATGTTCCTCCCTTCCCAAATAAATTGTCAGTGGCTTACCTGTCCTTGGAGGATTTTTCAGTCACTGTGGTGTTTGCCTGTCTCTGCCCTACAGAGTATAAGGATGACCAGCCAACCTAAAAGTTACACTCAGCCTTCAGCCTATGTGCACCAGCAGCCCTTTGCCTCAGCTGTAACCTTTGTGATAACGTCTGTGTGCAGATCAGGGCAGTGTCCACATAAAAGCATCAAGTTAGCTGGTCAGCAGTAATGTAATATTCCTCTTCATTGCAAAGGGTACCTCCTTGTTGTTGATGGGTTGTAATTGTTAGTAGTTTGTGTCATCAAACATCTCTCATGCTATGTAAACTGCCGCTCTGGCTTGTTCCTTTCTTCAAAGAATGTGGTTCCCTGCCTTAGTGCTAATGTTACAAAGTTTTCCTTCCCTGCCTCCCTCCTTTTACTTATTTTGTTCTTTTTCTCTACTTTCTTTTAATGATATACTATGGTCTGAGTTGTGCCTGCCAACTTTTTAATTTTATTTCTCGGCTTTCTAAAATCCATTACCAGTTTACCACCTTTGTCTATGTCATGTATAGAGCTACCAGTTAAAGCATCTAGTGAATACATTTTCTTTCTGTTCTTTAAATGGTGATCTTTTGTAGAGAAAACTTCAGTTGTTTGATCCCATTGCCTTTGGTGTCCTGAGATGCCCATTTTCATACTAAAGACAGCATGAACCTTGTGAGGCTAAAATTATACCACAGAAATCTATAATGCTCTTCTAATCCTTTCTTTCCACCAGTTTAGTTATGTTCATTTGTGTCTTATTTCAAATTACAGTGGGCTTATGCCAGATTTGCAAGGATCTGCAGCAGAGGGGAGATCCCCACAAGGCTACAAGAAATCAGTATAGTTCATAGTGCTGTTTTCTCATCCTTTTTGTTTTTCATTCCCTAAAAAAAAAAAAAGAAGTGATACAGGAGTGTAACACACTCCCATATAATTAATTCAATTGACAGGAGCCTCAGTTTTCTTAGTTATCAGTTGTAGGTTCTTCCACAGTTTAAACTACTGGATTCAAGTATCGAAGTGTGGAAGATAGAAAAATCCCTTGATGTCAGTGACAGTGTCTCTTGAGTAAAGGAAAAAACGTATTACAAAAATCAGGAAAGCAAACCTTTGTTTTGTTTAGTGGTGCGAAATAACACTAAATAACCTAAGTGTTTATTTAAAAGTTTCTTAGCAGGATAATAATGCCACAAATACATACATTACAATGAAAACAGTAGCTAAGGCAAAATTCCAAGGACTGAAAGACACATTACAGAGGGCTGCTAAGTAAAGGCTTAATATGAAATGTTAATATATTAATATTTTAGTTGTAAAGCTAGTTACAAAGAGTTGCATAAGCGACACGAAGACAGTGCTTTGAATTTGCATATATTGTTCTGCATTTATTTCTAGACATGTCCAGTAGGACACACTACCGTCATAAACAATGTTACATTTTAATGATATACAACAATATCGCCCATTTTCCAACTCATTTTTAGGCAGAATATTTGTGTGTTTTGTTTTTCTTGCTGACGTTGCAGCATGTTTCTTTAGTTTGAGAAAACCCACTCAAAATCTCCTTTAATACCATCAATTTTACAGGCTACGTTTAAAACATGAAACATTTTTAAAAGTGCAATTAAAATGAGGGCTTTCATTTATTAAAAATTCATAAAGATTAAAACCTAGAAGGCTAGATTCTCAACAGAGTATAAATCATAGCTGTATTTATTTCAGTTGAGCTACAGTGATTTATCAAATTGAGGATCTGGCCTTTCCAGTATAACATTAAGATAAATCTGGCTGTTAGGAATTGAATTATTTGTTCAAAGACAGCAGGTCCCCTAAGAGGATATTAACAACACTGAAGTTTACCTACTCGTTTTTAATAACATAACTTTGTAGAACAGAATGAAAAGCCATTCCATAAAAGCAGACTGAATAATAAAATCTAAAGCTGCTAAATTGAGGTATATTTATATAATTTAATTCTGCCTGTAATTCTGCATTTAAAGGAGTAGTATGAAGTGCAATGAAAGTAAACTTATATTACTACAGCTTTGCTTTACTAGAGTGCAATACCACATTGTCTCCAAGCAGGTAAGAGCAGCCATATGAATTATATTTTTAACTGCTTGCTTTAATTGAATACAAAAAAAAAAAAAAAAAAAACAAACCTTGGAAGAATTACATCCTGACATGAAAGCCTGTTTAGCAAGTTTCAAAACATTCTAAATTTTTTTAAACACTTTTCAGTAGTTTACTTCTGTATCTATGGTTATGAGAGCTATTACTTCTACTCTTAAAAGTATGAAAATGCTTGAACAAATGAGATTAAGCTTTCTGTTGTGGTGAATCAGCCTTTTTCTTAAATTAACATTGCCATGGTCTGTTCAGGTTGGCAAATACTAAAAGGGAAATTTAGTGTGAGGATAAAAAAAAAAAAAACACCCTTGGTTGTGGTTAGGTTTATTTTGAACAATAAAATTTGGAAGAAATATTGTTTATAACAGTTCCTTTAAGGGCATAACCTTCCTTTAATTCTGAATTTGTAGTGATGCTTTCACAAGTGATTGCTATAAGTGATTTTGGATTCCCTATTCTCTCCACTGTGTATGTACCTTACTCCCACTCAAATATTTTCAAGTAAGAATCAAAATAGGCTGGAAAATTTGGGGTTTTATTACCTTTAAAATTTACACCTTTATATCATGTAGAGTAAGATACAAACAGTTGAACTTGAGAACAAAACAAAGAGGCTAGAGTGTACTGTCTAACGTACCTTTCATTATAAAGGGGTGCTTTACCACGAAGGCTGTGTAGTATACTCTGTTATATTCCATGATGTTCTGCTCACAGAAACTACTGAACTTTCAAGACTGGTTGAGAGCTGAGTACAAATGGAATGCATTCATGTGCAGCAGCAGCAGCAGCTGCTTGCTAAAGGGTATTTTCACATGATCAAAGCTTCATTTGTCCCCTAAGCAAGCATGTCCTTTTGTTAGTTTTCCGTAAAGGATTCTAGTAGGAGAATATGCAAAATAATTGTTGGAAATCAAACTTTAACACCTCCCGTGAAAAAAAGGTGAAGAATATACATAATATGTCTGAAGGCAAAAGAGCTCTACAAAAATAAGTTTTGACTGATTCACCAGTAAGGCTAAAACTAATGAATCTCCAGCCTTGTCCCTGTGTGTAAGCGAGTACTTTGGAATTTCACGTCTTTGGAGATGAACTATTATTTTGTACAATAAATAATTATGGAAATGTACAAAGTAAGGAGAAATTACACGCGGCATTGGTAATACAAATACCACACTGGGTTAACTAAACATAACAGCAGATAGTAGCTTTCTTTAGCATTATGTCTTAAAATTAATAATGGCTTGTTCTGCTTAGATCTTTACTTACACAATTGCACAGTTCCCTTTCTTTGGATTGTTTCTTTAGGCCACAGACCACTCCCTTTCTTCATCTGATGAAAAGCTGCCGTTCCAGACTGTGAAAGAGTCAACGTCACCCGGATCCTTGCTGTTTGTGAAGGTATTTCAGACTGCCAGAAACACAGCCTCGTCTGAATCCTTGCCACTGTCTTCACTAGGCAAGCAGCCACCCCCACTTGGGGACCTACAGCTTAAGTCCTCCACACCAGACTCCTGATCACTGTTCGCCGAGAGGTCAGGATCAGAGCTTTTCAGGTTGTCCTGTGTCAGAATCAGGGCTGAATCTTCTTCGTCCCCTTGTGAAGGACTCCGGGATGGGAATGATTTAAGATCATTGCTGTACTCCTGGGGAGTGTTAGCTAAGCTGTTGTTAGAAGTAGAAAGCCCTAACTGTTTGCTTCGGTCCTGTTGCTTACTCTTGACTTTATTATCATTTAATTGTGATTTCTGAAGATTTGCCAATCTCTGAAATAAAGGAAACAGTATCTATTACATGGACACATTTAGGGCCAAGTAATCCTTTTATGTGTCTTTATCTTTTTTTTAATAAAAAAACCCAAACCTAAGTTCTGCGCTCAACCCAATTGGAACCCTTTAAAACTGCCCATTTGTGTTTATGGAGTATGAGAAGTGCACAATTTATCACAAACTCGGCCTGAATTACAGCACCCTCCTGAGGTACACTTCCTGAGTTACAGAAGGATATAAAATTTCTTTCAGGAGTAGTATTTGTGCACCAACACAGGTGAAATTTTATCCCTAAAGAAAAAAAGTCCACTGTTGTGTCCTAAATGCAAAACATTCATAGTAATTTATGTGAGAATAAAGATGACAGCTGAACATCCTCAGGCTGGAAAAGGATGTAGCGTGTAGGGGACTCCGCAGCGTGCGGAGCTGGGTTTCATTTACCATCAGTTAAGTTTGGGACATCGAGATCAAGTGTTGATTACCTCTCCTAAGACCTCCAGCTCTTCTTCCAGCTGCTGAGTTTCTTCCTTCACTGCCATCAGGTAATCAGTAACTGACTGTCGAGGATGCAGCCCCTTTTCAAACCGGTTGTACATACCACTCCAGAACCTGGAATTGACAGGAAGGTCAGCAGTGTTTCTCATTTGCTGAGGTGGCCTCAGAAGACTTAAATACACTGGGTTTTTTTTCAGACACATGTTGTCCTAAATGATCCACCCATGGATTATTCATCATTAGAGTGCATACACAAAAATTCATTGATTATTTGGTAAGATTTGTGGTTCATTTGCCTTGGCTCCGTCCTGAAGATGCAACTCTGTGGACACGCACAGATTATGATACACAAGAGAAGGAGAGGTGAATGTACCTTTGTCCTAGATCACATGGCTGAGGGTGGTTCACTGAATGCAAACTTTTGCTGTATTATTTTCTTGGTCTACACTATAGGCTTTGGAGCAAAGGTACATACAAAACAGCCAAGGTTAAAGACAGTTTTTTCATAATCCCAGTTCTCAACCGTTGTTTAACTTCCCATGAAGTCAACTTTGAAATTGTGTGTTCTTGTTTTTGGCTGGGGCTGGGGCCAGTGGTGAGGTGCAGCTAGTTAACAGGTTTTTTGACCCCGTAAAGGAAAGTTAAAAAATCAGGAGTAAAAACCAGTATGGCATCCTGTTCTTTTAAACTGGCCTGTGGAAGTTGCATGAAGCATATATGGTGGCAAGTTCTCTTCCTGCTCTATGGAATTATTTGACAAACTGTTAGTTAAACAGCTGAGATGGTTTTTTCATTTTCGGGAGGAAAAGACTCAAACTGTAAGTCTGTAGCTTACTCCAGCACTCCTCCTGTCTTCTGTCTTCCTAGCAACAGATGGCCATAGCCAGACTTGGAGTCTGTAACTAGTTCACCAGGCAGGTTAAATAACAGATAGACCTGCCTTCAGCTGCAGCTGTCCAGCCAAATAGCTGATAGATATTTTCAGAGCATGTGCATGCTCCTTGGTGGTTTATTATTCCTACTCCAATAGTATACTATTTAAGTCACATTCCCCCTTAAGTTTATCATCCGATAGCTCATGCTTGGAAACCTTTATGCACCCAAGTAATTCCATTAAAAACAACAGGATTAGTCATCCGATGGAGGATCTGCAGTATCCATACTTCTTTTATATATCCCACTGTCCTAAAGAATATGATTAATGACTATTTTTAAATTGTTTTAAAGTGGATGTGACCTGGAATAGTAGATGTGAAAGAATTCAATTTCTGTCATTTAGGATATTTATTGAGTTTTTAACAGGTGCTTTTTCTTTCAAATGGAAAACAAACTGATCAGTTTTCCTGAAATCACAATTTTTATGAAATTCTATTCAAGTTCTCCTTAAGTTTGTTAAGATTAACAGCACAATTAATTACTCAGGTCAGAATGTCAATATTAACTTTTCAAAAATCATTATATTGTTACATTTTGAAAAAAACTTTAAATATCAAGTAAAACTTACTGTGTATACTTTGAGGTATAACAACAACATGGGGAAAGTCTGCTTTTTGTTTTACTAAACATTTGTTTTAGCAATGAAATCATAGGATTTCCTGAAGTGCCCCTTTTTATTTTGGACACCAGTTGATCCAAGTAAACCACACAATCTTGGAATGGAAGAATTTGAAGCAACTTTAAATTTAGAAATGACAGATGAGAACAGAACTGAAAGAGACATTCCTCAATGGAAGAAGTGAGTAACCATGAAATTAGGACACACAACTATCAATATAGCTTTAATCTTAAGCTCCTTTTCAGACTAATACTCTGTTGTGGAGTGGTGCAGAGGTATTGGCTGACTATGAGCACACATGGAATGAACACATTGCATCTTGAGATTGAATTTACTCTCTGTAAGCTACCTTATGGAAAGAGAAAGACTTAAATATAAAGGCACTCTGTTCTGTTCTAACACGCCCTACCATTTTCAGTAGCAAGTGATACTACCTACTTGTACAAGAAGTTGCATGGAGCCATCTGTGGGCACAAGGTCCCTTGGGTTTGACTGTGGTCTGATCTGTACAAAGGATTCAGGTAATCAGCACGATTTTTCCACAAATGAGCCCACAATGAATATGTTCGTTCTTGAATTCTGAAAAAAAAGATACGTTAAATAAAAATATATTACAGCCTCTACTACAATTTAGGTATAGCTAAAGCTTAGATGTGACATTCTGGTGCTCTGTACTACTGATATACAACCAGATTTATACTTCCTTAACAGAATTAGACATATAAATGTAGAAAGGGACCCATATTCCTTTGTTGGTCACTAAAGGCAAAATCCCATCCATTTCCTGTAAAGCCAGAGCAGCTGGAGAGAGACAGTGGAGAGATGGGATCCTTTGTGAGATGGAGACAATCACTTCCATAAAATTATCTTTCAGACTCATCTGTACACCAAAGGGATACCCACATTTAAAAGCACACCTACACCACCGAGTTACAATTTCTCATAAAGTTAGGTCTTGGGATATGATGACCTGCGAAGGTTTTGATTTCAAATGGACAGTGGCACTGAGGCCGCTCTGCATTTGGGAAGTGAGAGGGACCAAATGCCAGCAGCAAGCAGTAACCCTCACCTTCCTCTCATGGCTACTGCTGGCACGACTAGGATGCATGAGAAAAGCAGTGGGCATCTGATTTTGATGTACCAGAGGACCCAGCACCCCAAGCAGCTGATGGGAACATCAGCACTGCCAGGAATGGTATCATTGTCTCTGTTTGGGCCTGAGGGCAGGTAGATTAATTCATAATTGCTTTGGGGCCAGATGGTAGAAGGATAATTTGCTGACTCGGTCCTAGGGAGGGCTACCAGACAAAAAGGTTATCTGTAAGAAAGTATCCAGGAGATCAGGACTAAAGCATCCTGACAGGAGATCCGAAGACAGGTTAAAACACAGAAGAGCAGTGACTCATAAACTGAGAACTTAACTAGAGTTAATATCATCTTGTATGAGAGCCACAGTGACAGCTTGCCTTGTATGCTGTTAATGCTGCAATAAAGGTAGGGCCACATGGCTGAAGGGCTAATGCTCTTGTCAGTTTTCACTAATCCCTGTCACGCACACCGTGGATTAAACTCCCAGCAGAGCCATGTTGCAGAGGATCAACTTTTTTTGGTATTAATCTGTTACCAGAAGACGACAGCCAAGAAGTCTACGCTGCGCCCCACGCCTTACAGAAGCACTTAAATGTAGACTGGCACATGTCTGACTCCTCAATACACCACCACCCGCAGACCCCCCATGTAAACATGCTACTAAAGAAAAGACTTTCATACTTCAGCTCTCGCCTCTCCTTCTGGCTGTTGCACAGGAAATTCCCAAACTGGCAAGAATAGATATGATGCTGTATGTGGATGAGGAATCTCTCATTGAATTCAAAGGCACAAGGAAACTGTTCCATTAATTGCCAAACACACTCAATGAACTGGTCAATAACAGGGGATATCTCCTTTGGATCACCATCTAAATTGCCATACCTAAAACAAGACAACATACATTCAATTATAACCCTAAATCTTCTAGGAAAACTGAATTAACACTGATGAAAACAAACACCTCGCTTTTAAGTGTGCATTGGTATACATTTCTAAAATCTCAACTACTAGTATATTTTTTTTACTTACAAAAATGATGCAAAACTCATGGAGTAGAATGAAAGCAGAATTGATCCAATACAAACAAAAAAACTTTTATGGGTGTCTTATTGACTAACAGCTGGCTGCTGCATAGCCATGTTTTAATGCTATTAAGTTATAGCACAGTAACATAAGTCATAATAAGAATGACTGCAATGACTTAATAACAAAAATGCATCTGAGACAGTCACTTAAAGACAGACCATTCCCAAAACCAGAAAACTGAGCAGGAGAGGAACAGAATAATATTGGCAGAAAACAGTTTAAAGCTGCCCTCTCTTGGTGAAGTTTTTAGAAAGTGGGACATATTTATATGGTACTGTAACTGTCAAGTGAACATCAAATTTTGTGTCTATAAAAATGTCTTTTGGAACCACTTGCAATAAAGAAAAGGATCCTGAAAATATAAAACACATAGAAGTAAAAAATACTTTGTAAGTCTACATAATAGGAAGAAGCATTTTCAATCAGTTACTCTGCTTGTCTAGTGTGTGTGTGTATATATATGTGCATGTGTGTGTATATATATATGTAAACAGAGTAGATTTCCATAAATATCTAAAATGGAAACTTCTACTATTATTAGGCATCAAAGAAAATATAGAAATATTGTACAGCAAATCAAAGCTATCAGTGGTGATTACATTTCATAATATCTTTCACCACTGATAATAATAGACCTCTGACAGTATCGTATTAAACATAGTAATTCTTGCTGTAATTTCACAGGTGATGTGGAGCTGCACAGATTTCCTGGAAGATTTGGTGTGTTTTTTGAAACTAGAACAAATTTATATTCAAATCATTCAATATAATTAAACTCCAATATAAAAATTGCAATTTTTATTTTTACAGAAACTAAAAGGCAATATAAGAAAGAAAGAAAGGAAATCTGAATATTTATCTGTGTTTAAATACGTAAAGTCTTCAAGCATTTTCATTACATTACAACATTTGCATAAGGGACATAGAAAATAACTTGCCCAAATATACGACTTTCTGCTTCACTTTACCTGACGTTTCTAAACAAATCCTACTGTTTTCATTAGAACAGAGTGTAATAGGAAGAGCATATTTTCACGCAATAAATAACTTGCAGACATGCCTAAGATTAAGTACTGTCCTGGAAGATGTAGACTTTGTTGAACAGGGACTTACATGGGGAGTCTTGGCACTACTGAAAGATCTGCTGGAGTCCAAAGGGATTTTGCAAGGCACATACGTTTTACTTTTCTCTCACATAGATCTCTCAGTGCTCATAGCAACTGCAAAACCAGCACTCAGGATTCCCAATGGCAGTCTTGGAATGCATATATAAGAAAAAACTGATTTGAAAATACTTCACTTTGATTTTTCCACGCAGCTAAATTATATAGTAGGAGAAAAGGGTACGGCGGTTTCCTGAGGGGATTCTGTTGATACGCTTTGTAAGGCAACAAGGAAGTAAAATTGGAATGGCAGCAGATACCAACTACGTAAAAATATATGAAGAAAAACATTAGCACTGCCTTACCTGTGGTTAAATTTGTGACCAAAGGAAACCCAGTCTTTTTCAATTAACACCTAAAATGAGAATATTGCATTCAGTGTTGTGGAGCAGAGCTGACACATGTTGAAGCAGGCAGAAGAGTGGTGTAAACAAGCAGTATTGTAATCCCAGTCAATTCTTAGAATAAGCAGAAAAGTGACCAGCAAGAATGATGTAAGCAATCAGTATTAGAATCCCAGATAAGTTATAGAATAAGCAGAAAATTAATGAGTGATGAGCACTGCTGCCTGCTCAAGAGAAATTAACACTCTTCATGGGTGCGGATAGGATGCCAGTATTTCAGCACAACTTCAGTTAGCTTGATTCATCATTTTCTAAAATAGAATCTAAAAACATCTCAAACATATTTTTAATGTGTAACCAGTAACTTGATAAGCATTCCTACGTGCTTTACCAGTGCTGATTTGCTTGGGAAAGGAACAGATTTTCCAACATAGCTGCTCATTGCAATCTAATATCTAGGGAGCACACACTTCTGACAATCAAAACTTCACTGATCCCTGAAAATAAATAGAAATTCTTGCTTTCATGGAAGTTTCTTGGGCTGTGAGAAAGTTTCTTGGTCAAGGTTAGGAAAGAAAAAAATTAAATGAGAGCCCAGCTGATTCCCACCTTTGATAACATTTCATACAGAAACTGGGAGACTGTAACTTGGACAGCTAAAAACCTTCCTACTTAAAAAAAAAAAAAAAAAAAAAAAAAAAAAAGTATATTTAAGGAAAGATTGTTTTCCACTAAAACCAAATATATTTATCTTAAATGATGCCAAAATACCTTATTTACTCTGTGAAAGAGAACCTGCTTACCATGAATCCCTTCATAGTTCTGTAATACGGATCCAATAGAAGGCTCGCTACAGAGCAAACCTGGGCTGTCCTATCCCAGCCATCAGAGCAGTGAACAAGCACACTCACACCTTCCTCAGCCACAGCCTAAGGACACAGAAAGAGTCAGAAATTTCACAAGCAGGGAGAAAGGCAATGGTAAGAGAGGAACAGTGAGACAGCTCAATATACAGAAAATTAATTTGGAAACTGGGAAATCTTGTTCACTTTTTATTCTGCCACACAGTTCATAGACTCATAGAATGGTTTGGGTTGGAAGGGACCTTAAGGATCATCAGGTTCCAGCCCCCCTGCCACGGGCAGGGACACCTTCCACCAGACCAGGTTGCTCAAAGCCCCGTCCAGCCTGGCCTTGAACTCTGCCAGGGAGGGGGCAGTTCTTGAGTTCTGTTGGGTGTTATTCCTCTCATTTGAAAAGTCTTAAATCTCATCTCATTCCATGCAATATGGTGGTTGCAGCATCACCTGTTTATGTACAACTACAGGAGGATGTGGAATCCATTTCAATTAAAATACATCAATCTGTCAGAGCAGACAACTACCTAAAGCAGATTCAGATGCAGTTAATGCTCCAACTCACATACCAGTAACAGAACAACCATACTTCCAATGTGGTTCTTAATGTCTCATCTTGTTGGTAATATCAATGACAGCAATGTCTGCCTCCAGTGCCAGTGCTAGCATGGATATTATTACACCACGCTGCATTGCACATTGATGACATATTTCTAAAGACTTGTGGGGAAGCCTGTGGTAGTGGTAAACTTCCACATCTACTAAGCAAGATTGTATCAGTATCTTTAATGTAAATAACTGGGGAGAGAGGATCCCATTTTATACATAAGCATATAAAGAAGAGATCATACTAAGTTCTCCAAAGTCTGGTGTTGCATTATTTTTGGAACTTGAGGGAGTTTTTTTAAAATTCTAAGGGTTTTGACCTTTGTAAATTCTAAAGAGAACTAAATTTAGAAAGTAGAGAAATAAAATAGGTTAGGAAAGATACTGCTCAGAAAAACAAACATTTAAGTTAAGTTTGAGCTTAATAGGGAACAAGGAATAATAATAAATTATCTATGTTTATCTCAAGAGACAAGTAAATTCTACCAAAATAGAACCCCTGTGGGCAGGAAACCAACAACTGAGAACTGGGAACCATACAAATAAGAAGAGATCAAAATGCATGTCCAAGGAGGCACAAGGCTAGCAAGCATACGAACAGAGGATACAAATTTTTTGACAGTATTTTAAGACTAGCCAGTGGGGAAAAGTCGGCAAGAGCTAATGGAAATGACCTGATTTCTATAAGCTAATGGAAGCTAGTAGGGCTGGGAGAAAGAATAACATGTGCATTTGTCCCACAGCTACTGTTCAGGTAAGACACTACAGTTGCCTGCTGAGCAGGAAGAAGGAAAGGAAGAGAAACAAGCAGTTACTGAGGAGGGAAACCCAGGAATTTTTATCCATATAGTTGTAGGTAGCAGGTCATGTGAATAAAATGGCCTATAAGAAATTGTAATAGTAATCCCAAAATTAAGAATTGAAACAGTAAAAGGGAGAGCACAACGAAGAGGGTAATAAAATTAAAACTTCTGTTGGTAAATGACAATTATTTGCATTACTTTGGGTGGGATTAGGAGAAATAACTTATTGTCAAAGCCAACATCTCTTTTCTGAAACTGTTCATCCGTATGTAAGAACAGAAGCTGCTAGAAAGTTTGGCCATGGTAACACACAGGAGTTGGTTTAGGAGGTAAATTTAGTTGTTCAGTAAATAATTCAGAGGGAACAACTCAGTAGCTATTATTCTTATATTACAACTACCATGTGAAGAAATAGTCCTCAAAAAGTAACCTTCAACAAAGAAAATGTCCAGAAATCACTGGAGGAGGCAGGGGAAAGGGAAAGAAACAGTGACAATCACTGCTGGGGCGTACAGTAAGGACATTCAAATACCTGGCATAACAAGATATAGGCTAGTAAGTGCTTTAGTATATCTGAATTCTTCAGTGAAAAAAACACAAACTTTTTTTACCATATTAACAAAATGTCCACGTGACAGCACCTCAGAATTGTCTCTCCTCATATATGAAGCATTGCAAGATGTTTTTTTTTCAGATACAACATCACTGAAGATAACAAAAGTTAACCACAAGCAGAGAATTTGGTCCTCACTTTCTGTATCTGGTTAGTCCGAGTTTTGTTCTCATTTTACACACTTTACCTTTGCAATAAAAATGCCAGCATCCATAATGGCTTTGATATGCTTCAGCCAGCCAGAATTTTCTAGGCCCCACAGAAAGTCACTCATTGAAGGCGATTTCAGCTCACAAACTGCAAAATAAGCTACATCTTAAACGTACAGTAATTTAAGTCTCTTAAGCTTTCGCTGACTGTTATTTCTTCAGATACCTCGCATGTAAAACATTAATCTTTTGAAAAGAATGGCTACTTCACAGTCAGAATTAACCATTGGAAAAAATAGCATGTGTTTAAGAAAGGGGGCTGGGTCAAACTTCACCCCATATGTCGATTTAAGTAAAGAAGAGAAGCTGTTACAAAGCCTGTTGCAAACAGTTTACCAAATACATCCTTCTGTGCAGCCCGGGTTTTCCAAACTTGTGTTGGGAGTAAAGTTTTCAACCCCCTGAGAGGGGATCGTGTATTTAATAGTGTGGGCTTGGAAACAGAAAGCATACCATTTCTGCTGTGGGACAGGCAGGCAGCCACCTAAACGGTGCCGCAGCCTCCTGTTCCCAGCCACGCTTGCTGATGAGGCTCCGTAAGATGAGGCTCACCAACCCCAGCCTTCAGCATCACCACAGATGGCCGTGTTTGAGTCAAAGTGATTCGCTCAGCAGGTCCCCGTCCCTGAATGAAACCTTATTAAAACTTCACTTGTAGTCAGAAAGTGTTCTTATGGTGAGGAAAGGCCACCATTCATCGAGGAAAATATTTTCCTGAAAACTTTCCAAGCTCTATGCCATGTTTAAAGAAAAAAGAAAAGAAAAAAAAAAAGTCCTAGTTTTTACAATACTAATTTTCTATCCTGTTATATCCAAGTGTCTAATTTTGAATACTATAGAGTTTGTGACATCAGAAGAAAAATGGACAATCGGAATCTAATTCAGGTACCTCAATCCAGCAGCAAACAAATACTCAACAATATTTGGTGAAATATATTTTCAACGGTGAGATATTAAATGCACCCCATGAATAGACTACACGCTTATTTTGATCCATGTGAAATTAGACTGTCTTTTAAGGGAAAAGATATTAACTGGTGAAACTCATTTAAGGAATACAGTGAAAAATGTCATGGTTTTTACTGAGTTAATATATGATCTCTGAATTAATAAAGTCTTAGTAGGTGTTTTGTCCTCTGGAAATCTTCTAAAAGACTCAGTTAATTATAGCCATTATGACCAGTGGCATAACTGGAGTTCCCTTCAATGTAATTGGAATTTAATTAAGTCAGAGTTTATGCCACATCTTAATTGAGTGTCTTAACTCCATTTAATTCAGAGACAAAATAGCCTAATGTGTCCATACAAAGTCTTGCAATCTTTGTACGTAGCTCCTCTTCCAGATGGTTATTTTAAAAGTAATTTTTGAAGGATATTTATAAAAATGCACAGATAGAAGCACTGAAAGCAAACAGCTTTTCTCATGATTAATGTTCCTGCACAGATGGAAGCATGACCAATTAGTAGGTGAATTCTGGCTGAAGCTGCTGTCTCTGTTTACAAAAGCCCAAGGTAAGGCTGAAATAGTGCTTTGCTCATTCCCAAATCAGAGTCAATATTTACCAACCACTTCACTGAGCAAAGTTCAGACTGTCCTAAAGCCATACACTGTATATTTCACATGATTTTGGCTACTGATATGGACCTTAATGCCGAGTTCCATTTTTAATTCAGTTATGAGGTTTATCATAAGGGGAAAAGGTGTTTCCATCCAACAAAAGAAGCAGGACACGTGTTGGAAACTGCCTCTTCCACCTGCAAAAGCACCAGAGAGGATGCTGGACCAGTTCCCCCATTTCTGGCAGTCTGGCCATAGGTAGAGGAAGGAGTAAATGCTATGGGCCAAACCCTCAGGCTCTCTTTCTGGCTGATCTGTCCCTGAAGTCCAAGGATCAGAGGGCTGCTCTTACATCAGCAACTACTGCTTCTGGTATGAGGGGAGGAGAAGCTCATATCTGCTGTTTAAATAGAGGCAGGGGGCATGTGGGGTCATCATCTCAATGCACAGAAAAGGGGGGTCAAGCCTTGGCCCCTGGATGTACAGCAAAGCTCACCCCATCGCAAATGCCAAACAGCAGACTCAGTCAGCCCTTGAATCTGTACTGAGAAAAGTCCTTGCGCAACATTTCCTTCTAATATTAAAAAAATATTTCAAGGAGGTTGTGTGCAGGATCAAAGTTATCACAAGTATCTTCACATACACCTCTCTTTTAATAAAAAATTGAAAAATCGATACTATACTAAAGCAATATGAGTCAGCAGAGACAAAAATAAAACTTTTTTTTTTTTTTTCTGGAAGGAAATTCCAGCATGTTGAAATGCATTTTACTTTCAGAGTACAGTCAAATCTCAACATTTTTTGCATATTCTGAAAAAATTCTCATTACCCTACAAATTTAATAATTTTATAATGCTTATATATTTTGCCAAAAATTAACATTATACAAGAGTAAAAACATGTTAAAGTTGAGATAAATAAAATTGCTAGCATTAAAGTCAGTAAAATCACAAAGCTGAAATCAACATTTTTACCTACTTATATAAATTATTGACATCATTACAAGTATAAATTAATTTCTTCAGCTTTTTCCTAAAGAAACATCACTGAAATGAACACATTTCTAATATATGTGCATTTTCCAATGGAAACCTGAATAATCAATTTTTGTTCACATTTTCTCAGCATTAGAATTTATTTGAAATTATATATTGAAAGTAATCTTCAGTCTCTCATATGAAAAAGATCCTCCAACCTTCACTCCTGCTTAATTCCAGTAAGTTGAATAAAATTGACCTTGCACCCATGCAACACATCAGACCCATTATGGTTTTCATGTACTTTACAACATCTCACAACAGATCATGAGCAGCGAATGTATTTTTTAACATTTGTAATGTAATGTGATGTTTTACCTTAGCAATTCACCTAGGTATGTTTAAGTACTCCTTGATAAAAATGTAAGGCTATATCAAATGTATGTTATCATCGCCCTTTACAGTCTTTTTGGTTCTGGTTCCCTTTGTATGTCCAAGTCAGGTAATAAACAGCCTTTTAAAGGCCACCAGAGAAACAGATGAAGAGACACTGATGTAAATGGAAAAAGAAGAAAACTATGCAGCACCTTACATCAGAAAAACCCTGCTCATACACTGAAAGTCATTAAAAAAAAAAAAAAAAAAAAGTACTTGGAAACTTCAAGTACTTGAAATCACAGATTTAACTTCTCTAATTTCTAACCTTATCAGCCAGGTCACTAAATATGAGATTTCAACATAGTAAATATAAAACCTAAGAAAGAAGCAGATGTTTTGAGTAAATGGCTCATTTAAAAGTAGGTGCTAGGAAGTTACGCCCTCCAAGCAGACTGAAGTGTTAAATGCAGTAGCATTTACCTTGTTACATGTGAGTTTGGGCCATGGACCTGTCTCAAAAACTTTTGGCTCAAAAACAATACACAGCACTGTCCGATGCAGCCAGACCGGTTGTTTATTATTTTAACTTTGGTGCTCTTCATGATGAACAAATAAAAGGACAGGTTTATTCACCTGGCCTCTCTTCTAGCCAAACAAGACTTTGTAGTGAACTAAAAACCTTTCAATTTTCCTTCCTGAGACTTTTACACCAAGGAATTAAGTAAAAAAAAGTCATGAAGAAAGAGAGTGACTGTTTTACCTGCATCACACTTTACTGCTGGTTTTCATAAACTGCTCTTATCTGAAAACAGAGTATGGCTTTCCTGTCGCGGAAAATGTAAGCCCTTCTTACATCTAAAATTCACATTTGTATACAGCTGATGGGAGACAGATGAAGAATAAAAGAGCATGAGCAGAGCATCAAGTCAGGAATAGCTAGATCAAGCTGATCCAGGAGGTGACAGAAAGTGTTGATGATATACATGAAGTATATACAGATGCTCTGTGGAGTGAACTGAACACTATTTCCTATTTGCTTGTTAAAAATCAACAAGCAGTTGAGGGTCAAGGATGGCTTATTTATTCTTACCCTTTTCCCAGAAGGCTTCTAAACAGTAATGTAATCCAAATATTAAACAGCAGTACAGATGCAGTCATTTATACACTGATAAGTATTTATAAAGCAATTATTATTAATTTCCATGAGATTATGAAGGTGCTGAATTATTACACCCATTGACTATGAGTTTCATAAATAAACCTGATGTGACGTGCTCTATACAGGGCATGAGTAAGTTTCTTTTAAAATTCACAGTCTAAAATGCTTGACTATCTTATTGACCACATACAAAAATCAAACCATAGGTTTTCTGTGTTTAAAAAAAAAAATTCCTGTATTTTCCACTAGCATCAAAGTCAGGTATAAGTGATTTTTTTTTTTCATTATACCATCAAACTGTAAACCGCAAAAGAAGATATGGTAGAAGTAAGGTGTATTGAAGTCAAATTAATTTTGTCATTAAATTAAATGATATCTGGATTTCACCCATGGAACAAGGTGTTTGCACAATTAGGAAATCACCACTGGCCGTGATGATGCTCCATTGCACAAGCCCCATTAGCCATCAGGCAGCTGCACGCAGCTGCAACAGGCAAAGCTCTCTTTACATACCCATTTTCACTGCTGCTGATTTCAGAGCAGGTATCCTGGGTTGTGTGACAGAAGGATCAAATCTTTCCTCTAGTTTTCAATAAAGAAGAGTATTACCTTCAAGCATTTTCTGCAGACTATTTCTCATGACATGGATGTTCTCAATGCCTATGAATTGAAACTTGATGTTGGAGTAGTTATCTTCATTTTCATATCCCTTCCCTGCGGCTCTGTTTGCCATTGCGTTGAGCTGAAAAAGAGGGAAAACTGGATGAAAACCAGTAGCAAACAGATTCTTTTCAAAACAAAGCTTGTGGTCTGCTGCAATAAATCAGAGTGATTTAAGTCGGGGATAAATAGGAAGCATTTATTACAGTGTCAACACAAGGGGTTAGGAATCGGGGAGCTGTTTACAGACTACTGCAGGGTGCTGGGTTGCTGAGGCTCTGACCTCTATTTCACAAAATTTGGGTGAATCTTCATTAATTAGAGTAGACACAAAAAACCCCACAGCTTATGTAGGGGTCTTCGGCACGTGTGTAAAGGTATCCATTTGTTTTTAAAAGGCTATTTTGATTTTATTTTTGATCGACATTATGTTTACTACCAGAATAAACCAGGAGGTGGCAGTGTCTTATCTTCCATGCCACTGTTTCATACCATATGTACACTGTAATGTTGCTGTGTTTCAGGGCTCAAATCATCCAAAAGTCGATACAGCTTGCTTCTTTGAAGCCTGGAATAACGAAGAGAGAGTTGGACCAGTTTTTCCTAAGTTTAGAGTATCTTGGTTCTAGTTGTGCAAGACCACAAAAGATTTGAATTGACAAAATTACCACAGATATTTTCATCTGCAATGCAGCACTCTTGAATATTTTGCTGTGCTTTGTCAAAAAATACATTCACATGGAAGCTGGAGTTTTGTCTTTGAATCTGTTACTTGCTTCCTGGCATGGGAAAGCCACTAAACACTTTCTTAGTTCAGTTTTTCCAACTGTAAAACTAAGGAGTTTTTTTAATGTTTATTTTCCCCCCTTTTGAGATTCTTTGGGGAAAACTATCTGCCAAGACCTCTATGTCAAATTTTGATCTCTGGGCTGAAAACTAGAGCTGATGGAAATGAATTAAGTACTTTTACTTTATTACTCTATCTATTTTCTTTTATTTCCTACAGCAAAATCTCACTGTTCAATAGAAAGAAATTGTCTTTTTGCATAAAGTCCCTGGTCTTCTATGAAATGCATGCTGTAAGGCTGGGGAGCCTTTGAACTTCCCAAGAAATATGAAAGCTTCAGGAGTAACAAAGCGCCCCATATTGCAGAACCTCCATGCTTCCAAGCACAACTAACAGCTTCTGCTCAGGAAAGGTTTAAGAATTAAATAACAATAGATATTGCACATCCAGGCTGGAGGGCACTAACAAAGCTTTTGGAGAGACCTTCTGAGGTATCAGCTGGATAAAAAGTGACTCCTGTTCACTGCAGTGAGATCCAATGCTCAAGAAATACCGAAACAAAGAATCTCTTAGGCATTGCCTAGGGGACAAGAGGCTATGCAGATAGCTCTATTTCCAGTTTATTTCCCAATATTGCAGGCCATACTATTGATTTGCTGCTTCTGTGGTCACTTCTGAAAGTCACAATAATGTATTTCAGTGCTCAGCTAATGGTATCATGGGATATATAAGAATGTGTCCCTTCCTGATCTCTTCCACACCAAACATTCATACTCCCAATATCCAAATTTAATTTGGAGCCAAATGCATGTAATTGAGTAGGATTGACTGTCTGCTGCCAACTTACCTCCAACTAAGATGAACAAGTCTAGCTTTTTTATGTCATATATCAAAACGGGTTTCCATGGACCAAATTTGACCTCTTAACTTTCAAAGGAAACAGCTACAGACTAAAAGCTTTTTTATGCCATTACAGTCTCATTTTAGTTGCATAAGAGAACAGATGGGTGAGACCACTTTTCAATTCTTTCATTCTGTCCAAGTTAATATGTGAACATAGGGGACTTTTTCCCATCTTCACAGTTTCCAGAGCACACATTCCCATGAGCAGAACTTGGCAATAAGAATACATCATTGTATTTGTGGACCACCGTTAGGAACTGAAACAGTGCATGAACTTCATGATACCACAGAAGGAGCCATACTCTGAGATAGGAACCTACACAAAAACCCCAGCATTTTTCATTTACTCAGGTCTTGTGTAAAACTTTTAACTTGTAGCATGCAATTCATGAAAAAGCGCAGGCGAAAAAAGAATTCTTGCCTATCAACCAGCAGTCTGCCAATGTTTTGACTATCAATGAACAATAAAAAAAAAGATACAGTCTGTGAACAGCATGTCCTTTAAGGACAGAGTCCTCAGTGTGATTTGCTATAAAGATACAAATTATCTGCTGAATCCTAATCTTTCTCTTTTGAAGTAGACACCAGTGTTTTAGTATAAACAAAATGAAGCAGTCTCTCTCTGCAATAGCATATAACTTCAGGAAGAAAGACCTGTATGCATGACTCTAAGCCACCACAAACACCTGAAACCCCAAATGAAAAACATCTAGCCCCTAACTGACCTAATCCTCAGTACAATAAACTCTATGAACCGTCTCTGCATCAGAGCAATTTTATCACAGAAATCCTTTCTTAAAAGACAATCTGAAATAGCCCTCTTTAAAAGTAAATAAAGGTTAACTTTGCAAGACTTTCTGACATTCATTTATTTTAAATATTGTCAGTTGCCAAACTTTACAGCTGCCACAATATTTACTAACAAGTTTTCCACATCACCTACCAAAATTCCATCTGTTGTAAAGCTCTCTCAATTATGCTTGTCCTCACTTAATCTCAGTGAATATGAGAATATAACCTCCAAAGGGAGCAGACCTCACTTGCCAGATTCCCTGGCGTCTCCTTTAATGTGGACAATAACTGAGTCCTGTCTTCTTATAAAAAGTTATAGAACTAACTTGTTTTACTCATAATCAGTAAGTTTATATTAGCTTCTTCTGTAAACACATAGAGGAAGGAGAAAATTTAAAAATACAGTAGCCTAAATAAAGCTCTGCATATGGTCATCCTGGTATATTTAAATGAAGTGGAAACAAAGCTTTCTTACACAGCCAAATCTTTTGTTTTAAAGGTTATCAAAAGCAACAAAAAACATCATATGAAGAGCACTTGGGAATGCTGAATTGAAGGGCCCATTGATATTCACAATCTTTGCAAGGAACCAGATCTGATGAGGGAAGAGGCAGGTAGTTTTTTATCTTCCTAGAGCAATGGGAAACCTTGCACCAGACTCGATATCTTACCTTTACATTTGTTAAAGGTTCCCTGAGGAATGCCAGGAACAGCTTGCACTGATACCTATCACTTCCTACATGCTCTCTCTATATATATGCATTAGGAGGTGCAGAATTGTAGGAAGGCTGTATTTGGCATCTGGGATCACAGGAGCTTTAGTAAATCAGTCCATTCTTGCAGCGCAGAGAGAGTAGGAATCTGTGTATACAAAATTCTTTACATCAAAACCATTCTTTCCAGAGAAGTTCAATGAAAACAAAGTCTTCATCTCCTGATGGGCTCCTGAAGAAGCTGGCATTGTTGGAAATAAGCCGTCATTCATGACCAAGTGAGCCAATTTCACTCTCTCCACTTAAAGTACAGACTTTTTTCACTGCACACAGCAGATGTCTCACCAAAGTCATTTACCAGAAAAGTTTACAGGATAGGACCTTCCTGTTAACACCTTGTAAAACATTATTAATAGCGAAGTCAGTAGGTTGTTAGTTGTTAATTAGTCCCATCAGTGAGCAACGTCCTTAATTAGGGAAGAGTACCAGTATCATCAGCCAGGAACCATTATGCTGTAACTATTGTTACATACAGAAAACTGTTAAACAAACATTATTTAGGCAGGTAGGTCTGTACTTCTTATCTAAAGCCTGTTCTGAACACAGTGGTACTAATTCTTTCCTAGTGCTCATCACGATTCACTTGCTTCAGGACCACAAGTAAGGCAGTATCATCCTCATCTTCCCAATAAAAAAGAGGGTACTGAAGGTCAAAGTAGTCACCAACATAGAAAGTGCAATGAGACATGTCAGGGCCCTGATTTTCTGGCTGCTGCCTCCCATTACAGCTGTGAGCACTCAGCACTTTCCCGCCAGCTCCCAGGTCTCCAGTCAATCACCAACCAGCCAGGTTCCTCATTTCTGCTCCAACTCTGCCAGCTTTGCCCTTCCTCGCTCTATTCCTCATGTTTCTCAGCTTTACCCACCTTTCCCTTTCAGGCTCTGTCTCCTGATCTCAGGATACTGAAACAGCTTCCTTCTTCCTTTTCCTCAAGCCTTTGCTCTCGTTTTTCCTTCTCCCACACTATAGCTCATCCTATATCTACTTGAGATTTGCCCCTCTGGTTTCTTTCCATCAGGTGCTCTGATAACTTCAACATAGAAGCTATTGGTAGTGCAAGAAAGAACATATCCCTTCTCCCACCTCCATACACTGAAGCCTATCTAGTCCTCCTCACCTCGAGCTGTTTGCTAGCATGCCAATTTGGACACAAGGGTTTTTTAGCTTCCACACAAGGGTTTTTTAGCTTCCAACCTCTTCTAGATCATTACTGAGTTTCTGTGTTTTTAATAAAGCTTTTATCTTGGACAAAAATTTAGTCAATTATAGAAATATGGCATCTGAGATCACTGTTTATCATATTTCAGGTTCTCTCTCAAAAACACAAAAGTGCTAGAGATATTCAAAGAAGGTCTCCTCAATTCTTGTAACCTCAGTAAATAGTCTTTCCTTAGTCTTCTGCAGAGGTCATTGAAATTTTCTCACTTTCAGGAGAAATCTTGCATGGAAAATTGCAGTATAAGCAGGCAGAAATTTGCCACATTACAAACAATTATAAATACAATTTTATAATGGGAATTACTTTTTACTACTCTTATCACTAATATAGTTAATGATTGCTCCTCTGTGCATGGAAATGGTTAATACTACAAGTTATTCACTTTTCTGTATCTTAACATTTTGTTAAGATCAAAAAAGATAAAAGCTCAGTGTAAAGAAAAAAAATCTTTAAGAGAGAAAAATGCGGGGAAGGTTCCTAGTTATGATTCTCCTGATAAATTCTGATTTACCTGTGGAGTTACAGATATGCAACTAAGATCAGCAGTATGATCAGTTACCTAGGCTGTGCATCTTCCCTGATGTATTCAGCCCAGATTCAGTCTTGCTATATGCAAGAAATTTAATGTACTTACTTTGGGCCGAGTGTCAACAACGTATATGAAATCACTTCCTGGATTTGCTTTTCTAATGGCCTGGAGCATCTGTTCATCCTCAAGGCATCGAGCACTAAAGCCAGATAAAGGCTGGCTGCTTCTACATATAGAGGCCTATGGAAAAACAGAAAACCAAATCAACATAGTTATTAAGCAGAAATTATTTATCATCCAGAAGCATTTACAAAAGCAGCTCATTAGATGTTTGTATAGGTGTACAGTTACGTGGGAAGGGCAGAATGGTAACATGAATTACATGTTAATAAATGCCTTATTTTTAGAAAGACAAGGAAATATCAAAACAGCACAACCTCATTAGCCCAAGCCTAGTCTCGACTGCGAGTTTTAGAACTATTTTAAATATATAATTTCCCTAAAGTGGAATAACTCCTGAAAGGTGGTGTCTAGAGGGTATGATGAGTACAACATTGCTATCACAAGAACACTAATATAACATAAAGAATGGGTCCTTTTGCACTATCACTCACACTTACCAGTTATGATACAGATTACACCCAACACTAATGCATGCTTTACTAAACAGCCTGACACCACAAGTCCAGGAAACAAAAATGCATAACATGCAGCTAGCTCACTGATGGTGGTGTATTTTTAGCCCTGACTCTGGAGAAAGACCTTGCTGCATGGGAAGTGGGTCTGGCAGCCTGACTCCTGGAACACATTTATTAATCAGTGTCATTGAAGAAGGGAATAGAGCTTCTCCACAGACCCATCAGGATCAGACCTCCAGATGAAACTGGGAAAGAAGGAACAGAATGTGAAATGAGTGAGCATGAGGGGTGTTATTTCTGCCAGGCAGAGGGCAACTAGATCGGTAGAGGGCAAGGGGCTAATACATGCACTTTCTAAGCACTGAACATAATCATGAAGAGAATCTGCCTGCTGTGAGAAAGGACATGCTCTTTTTCAGCCAAGTCTTTTAACTATCAGTAGTTAGTCAGTAAAATATGGATCTTTAATACAGAAATCCTGAACTGTGTAAGGGCCTGTTCATACTTTATTAACAGTTTTAGCAAACAGATTCTTAGTTAACTAGAGTCTTGTCTGATGATCAGTGCACATTCCAGTGATTTAATATATGCTTATAATAAGGATCTATGAATTTGACAACAAAACAAGACTGTAGGAAGATTTAAATAGTAAATACCTTCTCTGCATAAATTGCATATTATCTTTAATATTACATTAGGGACAACATTTTCAAAGTTAATCACTCTGCATAATCAGCTAAGTCCAAATTTAGGTATCTAGGATTCAAAACACTAGGACATTTCCAAATTTCAGTGAAAGAAAAGATCTCAGGCATCAGCTAGATTCCAATACATAGTGATCCTGTTTGGATGAGTTTCATGGACTCAGCCTGAATGCTTTCCCTGTTGTGCTTGGAGTTCAGGTTAAGGTTCAGACCACTTACAGATTCTGAAGTATTGCATTTACTCCTGGATCCTTCATGGTTCAAAGGTCTAGAAAAAGTGTTGGGAATGTTGGAGGAAATGCCTCCTTGTGAATTTGGAGGTTGGCATCAGTTGCCAGCTAATGGAGTAATGGAGAGGAGTAGGGTAAGATTTGATGGTAGATATTGAACAGCTGTGGTAACAGCAGGTTCGGAAGAGGTCTGCTGCGTGCAGGGGGGACAGGATCCACTCATTCAGTCTTTCATATTCATAGCTTTCCCATAGCTCTTTGCTACTGACAAATACTTATCATAATCACTGATTTCTTCTCGTGAAAGCTTAGAAAAATTATAAAAGAGAGGCCAAAATAAACAAACATTTCAAAGCTACAGACTCACACTTACGTTGTTATCCTTGCAGTAGTAGGAAAGAGCTGGGAAACGCCTTCGGCTCCGAAATTTAGAGCTTCCCACTATGATGTGTGCAGTCGCAGACTTTGGCACATACACTTCTGTAGGATAGGAGTCGCAAACCTGTGAAAGGAAGCTCTGCTTATTTGCTCCATAAAATACAAGTAACATTAGCCATCTCCACAACAAAATCAAAATACCAAGGAACTCAATCTCAGAATATTCCATAATTACTGTACACACATAACTGACATTTCTCAAAAAAGTCTTTTGAAGATTGAAAATATTAATTCTAACTCACAGATTGCAAAACTGAAGCAGAATGGTTTAAGGGTTGTATTTCCAAGTGTTAATTCATAATTCATTGAGAATAAACAGGTATAAAATACATTCATACCAGAAAAGAGTCATCATTATGTACAGCAAGGTAACATTTACAACTGTGGTTTCCTCTGTAACAGGATTTGGAAGTAAGGATGGGAGTGGGTGAAAATCTCAAACATCCCTCTGTTATAATGGGAGGGGACCACAGAGTCAAATTCTCCAGAAAATCTGATAATAAAATAAATTACAAAAAAAGGGACTTGGAGAAAATAAATTAATCCATATGAAATGAGGATACTAAAAGGCAAGCAGACCTGATAATGCCTACCATGTCTGAAAGGAACCCAATGAGCCTGCAAAAAAAGCCCTGAAGTTCCTCGGGAGACAAGTGGGACCACAAACAGTGTCCTGGTCTAACTTCCTTTTCCTGACACTGCCTGTGGCATTCTGGCTGGGGTCAAAAGGATATCCAGTACCTCTCTGGGCCTTTCTGAGATACCTAAAGGAATTAGGATGCCCGGGAAGAAATTAGGTTCTGAGCGAGTCAAAGATATGTAATGAAGGATAAAGAGAAGGAAGGGCTTGTGGTTACAGATGTAGCTGTGGTAAAGTGGGTTTTGTTCATCACGCCATTTTTCCTACTCTTTATCTTAAAAGAAGTCAAATATTTTTTCCAACTGTTTTAACAAAAAAAAACCAACAAACCCAGACAGCACATTTAGTCTTCTCTTAGAACTTCATAAGCCTTCCTTAACATGGATATGCTCCAGCAGCAGAGCCAATGGAGTACATGGACAAACTTCCTTCAGAAATAGTTTTATTATTATTTCTCACAATTAATTAACATTCAAGGGACTTCAATTGTACAAGACTGAACAAAGCAGGACAGCGGGCAGGTAGGAAGATATATGACTTGTCAGATGACTGTGAGAAACACTAACAGTCCATCACAGAGGCTTCAAAAGGATTGTGAGGATAACCAGTGTGGAAAAAATATTGCCAAATTCACTACTTATAGGTTTGTTTGGTTTGTTTTGTTTTTTTAAAAATGACTGTATAGTAATTTAAAATAAGCCTACATGACAGAAAAATGTTCTTTCAGTCATGTAACATTAGGTACAATTTAAACTTCTCCCCAGACAGCCAAGCACTAGCGCTTAAAACATTGTGTACCTGTTTTCTGTGCTTCATATCTACGTGTGTTAAATGAAGACATATCCTTTCTCTCACTTTCTACGTGCCTTTTTATGTGAAAGAGTGGAAGAACTGTACTTTACTACATGTGTGTACAGCACTGAGCACAAAGGAATCCTGCATCTAAGCACTACAGCATTCCACAATCAAACGGCTGATTTGCTTTACAAACAGCCCCTGCAACAGAAAAATCACAACTCACTCCATAGTCTCTGTTTACATCACTAATCTGCCAGTAGTTGTTTGGAATACCCATCCGATTATATTCTTCATTAAGGTCCATGAGCTTCCAGCCTTGCTCTCGCTCTTCTTTATCTAATTTTGGATTGAATGAGAAACAATACAACTCTTCGTATTTCACTGGAAAAAAAGAAAAAAAAAAAAAGCAAACAAAACCAGTAAACCACTTCAGATTTCTCATCCTGAAATTACACTTCAAAAACAGAACTTGATATTTTCCTTTATGTGGTTTCTTTCAAAATATATGCTTTGCTATACAAAGCACATATCCTGGTTTATAACTATTTTGAAGTATACTTTGGAAGTACTGTGCTCATTTGTTATTTGTACATGTTGCAATATATGTGCATTATTAGTAGTGCTACTTAAAAGATACTGTTCTGCTGGACCTCTTCTCCACTGAATTGTAAAAGCCTCCTCCAGAACAAAGGCAAAATGTCAGTGATCATATGCCTTCATCCAAAGAAAACTGAAGTCAGTGCCAGAATAAGCACTTGTTCTGCAAAATAATTTTCTGGCCAGAAGTAGCCTAGAAATCCTTTTATTAACGTAACATCTGTTCTGTGGCAAAGATCTGAACAATGGACTATGCAGCACAATCTTCCAAAAATGAAGAAACTCAGAAGTCTTTGTCCCTAAACAGGGAAGTTCCCAATACATTCAATGAAATCTTAGTTTTGTGAACTGCAAAATTCTGGTCTTGAATTATTAGCAAATGCATTTGAGATACAGACCTTGTAATAGCATAAAAATAGCATATGTTACATCAGTCATTTTATCACGACCATCAAATCACTTAGGTAGCTATGTCACCTGTCACCTTTGGTCAAGAACCATATAAGAAACTTGGCTGGTGCTGGAGTTTTTAACTTTTTTTAGGAGTATATCTGTATTTGTGCCAATGAGTGTCTTAACCCTGGTGACCAGTGGCAGCCAGACACCATTGCCATTAAATGTCAACTGTCACTGATATGAATAACTATTCAGCATATAGCTTGAAATTAACATTCACTGATACTTAAGATATTATTATGTCATGAGGGTGTGTTTCATCCTGTTGCCCTAAATTCCTTAACACTTTCTGACCAACAGGTTTTTAAGTTTAGAATTGAAGTAAAGCAAATCATAAGCTGAGTCCTCTCTGATTTCATAGTTCTCCACTGACACACAGGCTCCACAATATAATTTTAACAAGATCGGTAAATTTAAATACTGCACTTTATTTTCTAATAATATATACCTAATAAGCAGAGTCTTCGAATACTACAGTAAGGAATTTATAACTATACAAATAATAACCACAAAAACAACACAATAATAATAATAATAATAATTAGGATCCCACTTTATTCCAATGAAAGTCTTTACTTTTATTTTTATTATGTCTTCTAAAGGTTTAATTTAAGTTATATTTTCCCCTTTTAAAATTTAATTAAATTGATTGTATACACACAGACACAAAAGTATGAAGATAAGGAAAGAAAACATGTTAACTCTGTCAGGAAAGTACTAGTAGTCAACAAAGACATGAGTAAGGATAAAAAATTATTTGCACATTGTCTGATAGTTTAAACTCTTTTCGTTTTCTCTGATTTCAAACTTCTGTCATGGAAGTTTAGATTAGGAAAGGAGTCTGGTTTATTTCTTATCTGCTAATATAAAGATTAAGCATAATCCACAAATCTAATCTGAGCTCTTTTTAAGAAAGTGCTTTTGGTAGCAACTTGTTTCCACTGCTTGGTTGTCATAAGCATCTGGATTTTCTCTCCAGCTGGACCTGCTGTTCACAGGCACATGGGAAGCCTTTAAAAATCCACCTATTAAAATATATGCAGGTTATTTATGACTGAAGTCTGCTTCAACATTACAAGTATTATTACATGATGGTATCGATAGGTGGTAACAGAAATGTTGAAGTATTAGTAGTTAGTGCCTTAAAGCTCAGTTGTCACCTCTTTGCCAGTACTTACAGGACTTTCCCTAAGCTTTCACAGTTATTGTGCCATTAGCATTTGCAATGATTATTACACCTGTAATAACTGTTATGGTCAGTTTGTTTCACAAAATGGCTTAATTAAGCAAAGAGGCCAAACTCAGCTGACAGCTTGACCTTATTAAAATGCTATTAACAACTAACAGGAATAAAATCAAACACAAATTTGCTCCTTTAGTGTAACTATGACATCAGATAACATAGAATATATTAAGCCAGTACACAACATAGGCTTCACTCAGGTTTCCCTATGGTGGAATGCATGAAAATAACAGTCAGAAGGTGGAAAACAGAGCCTGAATGAGTCAAATTTTCTCCTCATGGAGTAAAGCATAACTTCTAATGCTGAGTAACTGTATAATTACCTAAAGCGGACTTGTGCTCAGAGAAATGACACGGCAGAGCACTGTCAGGGTACATTTGGTTCAACTTGCAATCGGAGCCTCCTAATTTTAAGTAAGCAAGATTTTATCCTGCCTCACATGAAGATTGAATGGTTTGTTGGAGAAGCAAAACTACTGTGAAGCTGAACTATGCAAAAAAGCTAATTCTACAGTGCTCTTGTTGCATTTTCCTCATTCGAACCTTCTTGTCCCTTGCAGTCTGCCACTGAACTCTTATTCACAGTCCACAGCTACTCTTCTCTTCATCATTCTGTACACCTATATCAAAGTGTCCTGTTGTGGTGAGCAGCAGTAAGCAGTCCTCCTCCTGCCTCCAGGGAAAGAGCATTACAGAACTGCATTCTTTCCAGCATGCACAAACACATATGTGCGGCTAAGGTCTGTGGAATTAATCCAGATTTACATCAGCAGAACCACTGACTGAATTTGTCTCATTGGTTTTAAATTTCTCTGATGATTTTCATCTTGCAACACCTAGCATATCAAGTTACATCTGCTGCAGTTGCATATTACTACTGATACTATCCTAACTATAGAAGGCATGTAAGTATAGAAGTTCAGTAGCTGTGCTGGTTTACTGTGCAATTCTTTCCCCCTCTACAAAGTAGACAAAATTGGTGTTCTCCTAGAAAGATGATAATTAAAGTCAATGCTGTCAGTTTTGTACAGGCTGTGATAGACATTTTCTTTGCATGCTGTTAAAATAATAGTAAAGGACAGAGGTTGGTGTTGTATTTCTACAGTTATTTAAAATAAACAAATCAGAAGCCTTGTCAGCTGGTTCTTAGTAGAGCAGCTATAATACAGAGGATCAGAAGTTGGACTTTGATGCAATATTTGGATTTTCCTTGAAAAGAGGAAAGGTTGCAAAAGGATCTTGATCCGAATTCAGAAATTCAAAAAGGGCACTTTCAAAACATAGATAATAATAGCCTGAAATACAGGCAGTCCAGTGGAATAAATCAACTACTTGCTGCAAAATCTTTCACTGATTTTAAGAAATTTATGCACAACACAGAAAGGGAAAATTCAAGTCTTGACATAACCACTAAATATATTGTAAGATTTTTGTCACAGCAGAAATGTAAAAGTTCCCTGGATTTATAGACTTGTCGGTATTTTCCAATATTCACACTTACACAAGTCATCCAGTAAATGAGTTACACATAAAATAGCATTATAATATATTTTATGGCCTGTGATACTCTAGAGTATTATTTTAAACAAAAGCACACGTCATACTTTATGGAACAAACTACTTGTTATAATGTGCTTTCTTCATTGCTCCAAAAGTGATTATTTTAATATGCTTGTCTGCTCAGAGACCTTTCCTCTCATAGCACTTCTCTAATGAAGCATTTTTTCTTGACCTGCAAAGGACAAGGATGCACAACTACATTTCTTCCATTATACTCTGCTTCTTCAGGATGAGGATTGACTTTTGCGCCGGTTTCCTTCCCATACCTGGTCGTGCCAGACGAATCAGAGATATGTAAACATCATGGCAGTCTCGTTCCTGAGGGATGACCAGCTGGATGACCTGGAAGTTCTTGCAGCGGATCAGCAATGGACAACCAGTGGCAGTGGTGGCCTGCTTCTCAATAGAGGAAATTTGGCTGTGAAGAACCTGTAAGGGAATTGAAAAAGGTTCTTCTAAGTGATTCAGATTTTTAGGAAGAAAAATAGTTATTTATAATGATGTGCCAGGGCAGGCACAGTAGCTTCTGCTGCTGTTTTAGAAAATCCCCACACTCCTCCTCTTGTAGTTTTGTTCCTATCTCCAGCTTCAGGGTCAAGAAGCACCTGATATATCACCTACAAAGAAGGGCTTCTGGAGTGTTTCAGCTGCTCAAACATTAGCCTAGTCACGCTATCTAAAGCTTTTTGTTTGTTTGCTTTAGTGTAAGCTAGCGGTTGTCAGAAAAAGAGCTCTTTTCATTTACCTGCACAGTGAAAAGATCAACCACCATCAGTTAGATAAGGCTAAAATGTTAGGCCTCCTCACTGGCAGAATGGTAGTCCTGATATAATTTTAAATACTGCATCAGATGGGGTGAAACATTACAAAAAAAATCAGGAGGCAAATAGTGAGACCAACAGAGGATGAAGTTAATAATTAGTACAAAAATGGGCAAAGGATTTATAATTAACCTACATTAAAAAATCTTAAACGGTATGACACCGGAGGTATATCTGTGCCTATATACGCACATGCAACATATATTATTGATCCATCAAAATAGATAATTTAAAATACTACATTATAAAAAAAAAAAAAAAAAAATCACTGATCCAGAACAAGCAGTCAGGGAGAGAGGCAAGAGTTATTTGAGGCAGGGTAGTAATTCACATTCACAGCATTTCTCTTCAGCTCTTCTTGAATGGTAGGAGCAATGCTGTAGTTTATAGCAGCTGTTCCTCAGTCAATCACAACTGGTTTTCGTATGGTGAAGGTCCTTCTCTTACTGTGTTGTAATATCCAGAAACCATTGAAAATTTTCAAAAATTACGAGGCTGAAATTTCACATGCTCTGAAGTTATAAAAGCATTCATATGAACTAATTTATTATGTTTAAACTGTTTTGCAAGTTATTTTCAAATTGCCATCAATCAAGTGCCACACACTTACAGCTAACTGAAAAAACAAAAATTCATACCCAGGTTTCTTTACGAGTTTCAGAACCATTCTCCACAAATATGACATGGGTAGCTGTTAAATACAGGGTTCCCAGTGCAGCTTTTCTTGAAGATAAACGATCAAGTAACCGAACATTTTCCACCTATATAGAGAAAAAAAAAAAAAAAGAAATAATTAGGCTATGACATAGCCTGCCATAGTGAGATCTCAACATCCACATTTTGTCCATTACAACTTTGGACAATGTTCTTTTCAGTACCATATGAAATGACTATCAGAAGAGTGTAACTATATGAGCAAACATGATTATATTATGTGATCTATTCCCAGATCTACCTTAGTGTTCATTTTTCCCCTTCTTGTGGTACTTCTGTATCCAAAAATCTGTTAGCAAAGACTTCCAAAGATAATTTCTCACTTGAGCTCTTTCCTGTTATCTCACCTTACCAAAACCCTGTGACAGCAAGGCAGGGCCTGGCCTCCAGCTAAACTCTAGGTTCATGTTGTCCATTTAAGCCATTCCAGAATTATCGGTGATACATAGAAAACTAAATTAAAAATAATAATAATAAGCAGGAGGTGATAGTGGTAGAGCGTTTTGCTCCAGCAGGCCTCACTCAGGCTCCCAGGCAAGTCTCTACTGATAGTTAAAAAAAATGTTTCAGTGTTTGACCCTGCACTCCTATCAGGGCTGACAGCAGCGGACACACTAGAAATTTTTGCCCTCGGTCGCTTTTCAATGGGAATCGAGGACCTCAGACCCACTGCTCTGCCTCATTGCACACAGAATGGATGACCTCTTTGCTACACTCCTGACAACAGTCTAGTCCGTAACACTTTATTAACTCACAGATCACCAGCTTGTGGCTTATGCACCATTAATATTTTGTGCATGGCACATGTCACAGGCATTTATCTAATGTTATATGGCATTTCTGAGAAACTAGAACAATTAAAAAATCAACAAGGTGGATATTAAATGAGATAAAAACTATCTAAAACAGTTAACAATTTGCTACCATGGGTTTCCTACTACAAAAAAATTTAAAACTAAAATTAGTCAGTTTTCCTAAAAAACGTACTGAGTTCAATCAAGTGAAACCAAGGAATGATGATGGTTGGTATCACATAACTTGTAGTAAATTCAAAATGGTCTCTTCTGGTTTTATAACATTGGAATTGTACAAGAGCGCATGCTTTTCATGCAAGCAGCAGCACAGATCTATGCCACAGCTGCAAAAGATACACTGGCAAATCTTCTCTACATCCTCTCTTCAACTCTTCACTCAAGACTTACAATTTTTTTGATACAACCAGTTATATTCAGGACTTAGAGCTGATAACTGCTGAAGAGATACGCCCCCTATTAAAATCAAAAGGGACTATTCTTGTATTGGAAGTACAGAAACTGACTTAAATGTTGCTCTGAGAAAATGGAAGAGAGGGGGAAAAAAAAAAAAAAAGAACAAAGTTAAAGAAGACCTTATCACTTTTGCATTGAAATAAATGTAATTTTGCACCAATTTTCTGAAAATCAGAATTGGGTGCAACAAATGCAAAGAAAAAAGAATAAGAGGATCAGCAAAATCAATTTGATTTTAAATAATGCAGAGATTACAGATTAGATTGACAGAAACTTCCTAAAATACTCTCAAAGATGGGATGTAGCCATGTTTTCTCAAGATTTTGCAGAAATAATTCCACTGAAATCACACCAGAAACAGAATGATGCTAGCACTTAAGAATTGCATGTTTATAATGTGTATCCCAAATGCATTGCACTATTTTAAGAATAGGAATAAAGAAATCCTCAAAACCAAAATATGCCAGTTTGGTAGCAAAATGCTTAAAATCAAACAATTTGTAAAACCAAGTCTTCTCCCTCACAGCCAGTTATAATATGCTTTAAACAAAAATAAAACCGCTAGAAAGCATGGATAAAGTCTTTTCCCAGGACCATCTACTTCAGAGGTCACGTATTGGGGTGAGGAGGAATGGAAGAAACACAGCATTAACCCAGTAAACATTCAGTAATAAGCAAAAAAGGAGATATAAAAGAGCAGGGATGATACAAAGAAAGATGCAGGCAGTGCCCCTCTAAAAGGAACCCACAAATAACAACCATAAAAGTGAGGTTTGGCAACAAGGACTCTGCTGTACAGGCACTGATCTTGCACAAAGTGGTCATCACACCCACCCTACAAACTGAGGTAGTTTAGGCCATGAAACACATGCAAAGCAGCATCCACACAGCAGGGCAGGGGCTGAGGAATGAATTTCCAGGCCTCCTAATCACATCTTCTCCCCATTCATCAACCAGAGCCCCATGACTGAATAACGCTAACAAAGTTCTTGTTTGGTTGTTTTTTTGTTTTTGTTTTTGTTTTTTTTTTTTTTTTTTAATACAGAACTTTTTAAAATAGAGAGCTACAAATAAAATAAAGGTTGGATCTGAACAAACAGGAACAGCTGCAATAAGAACTGTGCAGTAAGTCATATTCCATTAAAGCAAATACAACAGCTGCACCAGGTGAGATCAGAGATCCACCTCGCCCTGCAGTTTCTCTGAGCAGACAATTGCAGTTGCTGAGGGAAGAGTGTAAAAGGTGAGCGTGTACTGAAGCTCTCTCAGGATGTTATCTCAGCTTCTAAAAAGCAGCAGCTCTGGGGGATTCCTAAACTGAGGTCATAGCTTTCAATAGCCATTGCTTTTAACTGCAATTTAATTCCATGAATTTTGTTAAATAACATTTTGAATCCCTGTAACCTATTGGCACCCATAACACCCTATGAGAATGATCTTCACATTTCATCTATGCCTTGTACAAAAAAAATCCCTTCCTCTTGCTTGTTTTGAACCTGCCACTAATAGCAGGTGCACCATGCATTTGGTGAACAATTTGGTAAACAGGGAATGTCATTCCTCATTTACTTCCTCTGTGCCGCACATGCTGTTACAGATTCCTCCCTCCATCCTTGCATTCCCAGACTGAAGAGCTCAAATTTATGTAGTTGTGATCTTTATGAAAGCTATTCCAGACAAGCTCTTCCACACTTCTGATTATCCTCTGAAAGATCTGTTTCTTTAGAAGAGGCCAAAAGTGCAAACAGAATTCAAGATTTGGGTGTACGATGAGTTTGTATAGCGAAATGGTGATGTTTGCCTGTTTTGTCCTCTATTCAATTTTTAAAAGTTTTCAAAAGTTGATTGCTTTTTGGTCTGCTGCTGAACACAGTGGCGTTTTTGTTTGTTTTGGTTTTTTTTCCTTAGAAGTAACAATTGTAACTTCAAGTCATGCCTGCATACATAAGTTAAGACCTACCCCCCATGTGTATTATCTTACATTTATTAATGATTATTTGTTCCCATTGGTAACATGAGACACAGCTGCAAGCCCCTACAGCAATGTTTCATTTCTCCTACCTTAAACAATGCCAATATTATCAGTGAACTTTGCCACCTCTGGCATCTCCTCCCCTCCCTGTGTCTTTTAAAACATCTGTAAGTTGAACATCACAAGCTCTTACAGATTTGTTGGATCTCTACTGATGAGTTCCCTCCATCACAAAACGACAATATATTCTTGTCATTTCTTTCTTATTTTTTAATTAGTTATTACTGAGAGGCCGGTAAGTCTTATCCTATGATACTTAAGTTTCTTCAAAAGACTTTGATGAAAGATATGCTCAAATGAGTTTTGGAAGACCAACTGGCTTCTATCAAATGGATCACTCTTGTCCATATGTTCAGTTACTTTTTCAAATAAATTTTAGAGATTCTGGCTTCCTCTATAAAAGCTATGCCAATTCTTCCCCTTTTTATCATACTTACCTATAAATCTTATGATTTAGAAGAGAGTCTAGGGGGCATTGCAGCTTCTAACAATTTCTCAGATTAGATGTCATATTTATCAACTCCATTTTTTTCAGACCAGGAAACTTTTAGGCATTACACCGTCATTACTGGCTTGACAGTTTTGTACTTCAGTTCTTTTAACTTGCATGGATACCATCTGGTGCTGGTAATTTTTTACTGTTCATTGTTGCCAGTTTCTTCTGAAATCTCTTCCTACAGTGCTTTTACTGGTGACAATTCTTCTGATATGTTCTTGACAGAGAAATATGCCAGAATGGGCGTGTCCCTAAATACTTGCCCTACTTTGATCATTTACTAGTCCTGCAGATTTTCTGCCAGGACTTTACCTGCTTAAAGACAGCTTGAAAGTGGCTTTACTAGTAGTTTTTTTGCCAAGTTATTCTTCAAAATCTCTTTTGGCCTGCCTTATTTTGTCCATATATTTAACTTGCTTATGCTTTATTTTCCTCATTTAGGCACACCTTCAATTTGAAGAAAGCCCTTTAACTTCTAATAAAAGAAGTCCTTTTAATAAGAGACATCCTCTTACTCCTTCACCCTGTTGTTCAGCTCTGTAAACCTTTTTTTTGTCTTTTAAAACCTTCTTCTGGAAGTCAGCTTTCAGTGAGCTCCCATATTTAAACAATCTTCATGACTCTGATAAACATTTTAAATTTTGGCTCTCTTTCTTTTTAAACAGTTTTCACATTTTTATGTAGTTTCCTCTTTGAAGTTAAATATTGCCATGGGATTTTTTTCCCCTTTTTTTGCTATTTCAATAATACTGCATCTAAGTACGTTAGTTGCTGTCACGCAGAGCTTATAGCTGGATTTTGAACCAGGTCTTTCTGTCACTCTCTAAGACCCTAAAACCACGTCCTAGGATTATTTAGAATTACTTAGAATTATTTTTCTTTTTTTTTTTTTTTCCAAGACAAACAATTAGCCTCCATATAAGCAAACATTTATAAAACCTAAAATGTTACTCAGAATCACCCCCCACTCCCAACCCATTTACCCAATCTCAATTTGGTAAATGATGTCTCCCACTGTTATTGCATTTCCCACCTTCATGGCCCACTTGATCTTGTTTAGATTGTCACAGGCAATGCCACTATTTAGGTAGGACAGTCAGTACTACAGTCCTAATACTGTCCTGCAGTCCTGTGGTGCTACAGTTCTACTTTTCCTATTTAATCTTGTTGTTCAATTTGTAGGGATTCTTTGCTTTTGTGATTTAATCTATGAGATTTGACTGTGTTTACCTCAATACAAAAAGTCTAGTCTTTGACAGGCATGACTTTACTTGTTTGTCCCATGTAATTTGTCACTGATGTAACTGTCACGTTGATTATTTTTCTTCCACTAAGTTTCTAATGTGCCTATTACATCAACATTCTCATTTATAACCAGTAGCTTTAGTTTCAACATTTTTTTCCAGGCTTTTAATATTTGTACAGAAACACACACGTATCTGTTCCAATTGTCTATGTTTCTTTGCTCTCGTTAAGTGGAACTCTTGGCAATTTCTATTTATTTGAGAATATAGAATTTTTTTACACTGACAACTTTTTTGTGACACAGCACAGCACCCACAGTAGCATACTTCTGCATTCGAACATGAGCTTCTCAGTTTTTCAGTATTTCAGTTTAAGTACAACTCAGAATGAGCTCTCCTACCAGGCTCAACAAGGAAAAAGTACTGTTTATGAGATAATGCAGTGGACTGAATTTTTAGCTATCCCTTATTTCTGCTGATCTCAAAGAATACAGTAGGAGTCATTAAATTACATTAAAATTAGTGAGAACCTCAAAATTTGGGTCAATAAACATTAGCATGATTTGTTGAATAACCTTGCCTACAACACGATATCTGTCACTCTGTGATTGTAGTATGAGAAAAATAAAGCAGGTTTACTAATAACTTGCCTCATGAACCACCTTATCATATCTAACATAATTTCCAAAGGGAAAAGGAACTGCTTAAATCTAAACTCTACCTGGATTCAAATCCACAGTTCTGATTTACAGTGAGTGACACGAAGTGCCTTCAGGAGCAGTAAGGGTCTCTAAACTCTCAGCAGCTTGTTCTAAAAGCTCTCTGCATAACCTTCTGCATGGATTTACATGGTTTTAATCTGAACCCCATCTGTGTTTCTTCTGCCTAATTTCCAGTTACTCAAACTTTCTGAAAAAGCACTGTATTTCACCCATGGATACTGAAAAAAAAAAAAAAAAAAAAAAAAAAGTAAAATAGAGCTAGCCCCAATCTTAAATTTCATTCTTCTGATCAAAGGATTCAGAGAAGGAGCCTTCTTTCTTCTTCTCCACCCTCCCAATCAGAAAAAGAAAGCCAAGTCAAACAGTGTCTTTAAACGGTCCAGAGGGAATGCAAATATGTTCATTGCCACAAGAGAGGAACACACATAGCAATAGTGCTTTGGAAGAATTTAAGCTTTTCTATCTAAAAAAGTAGCAGCATGCTGAGAAATCAGTAATAGCTAAAAAAAAATTAAATTTAATATCAGAAAAAGACATTGTAGTAATTCATCCCCTACTTTTCTCCAAAAAGTGCTCCATTTTTTCACCAAAACTACTGTATACTTTATTAGAGAACCTAAGAAATCATGTATGTGGTAAGACACGTCAGGAAAAAGCATACACACCATGCATACATGCTTTGCCTCAAATGAACAGCTGGTGGGAGAGAGCAGACCAGAAAATACTAGGTAAAGAATAAAAAAGAGCAAAAACAGCCTGTAAAGCTGAGAGCTGGAGAATCTCGAGGAGAAAAAAAGAGAGCATTAACCAAGCCAGTCTGGAGAGTGGCATCTAAGTAAAAACTTCAATAATTTATTTGAAGCTGTTGCCCCCGTCATTTGTTTTTGCCTGATGACTGTGGTTGTCTAGGCTTAAAGAAAAGACTGCCAAGAGATTTATTTCAATGATTACAACCCCTTACATGGGGATAAATAAAGTTGGCCAGAAATTCTATTTCAATGCAACACAGATGACAGAAAAAAGAAGGCAAAAATAGAAGGTAAAGAGAACGCAGATTAGGAACAGATGGAAGGCACTTTTTACTCAGAGAATAAGCATGACAAATGACTTACAAACAAGGTTGCCAGAAGGTCATTCAAGAAAAAAAATGTCGTATTAGGAGAAAGCATGGGTCAAATCTTTATTCATGCACAACTCCCACCACTTTCAGTGGGACTCCCACCAAAGGAAGAATGTCAAAGATATGACCGTGGAAGTGTTCAGAAAAGTTGGCATGCCAAAATGTTATTCCTAAAAATATCCATGTACCCTAATTTGTTCTCATTTTTAGTATAGATTAATTCTTGAATAAGGTCTGACCGCATGGCCTATTTTTAAATGCTTCCTGAATATGCTACTTTCATTCTCACTTCTTTAAGATGTTTTGGTATCTCCAAACACTTAGCAACATTGTAAAAAAACACAGGTTACTGCTGCTTTTTCAAGCTGTTCCTAACTCCACATGGGAAAGTTCTTTCAGATAAACGTAGGATCAGTTCTGACTGTGGACTCAGACTCCAGTAGGGAAAGGATAGAGAAGCAAAGCTGTACAGCAGATTCGTCAGACTGGAAAAAAACATGCCTTGGAGCAAAACCTCAGTCCCATGCCTCTCCACATCACTTTGCTTCCTGACACAACACTCATGTACAGCAGGGAGATGCTATCAAACACAAAACAGTTTCTACTGTAGGATTTTTAAATAAAATGAAATTTTGAATTAGGAAAAAACATCTCAAAGAGTTTTATTCTTGCCACATAGGTTTTCGGTTTGTGTTTTTGCTTCCCATGTGTTAGCTAACTTGAAGACACTTGAACTGACAGTTCAAGTGACATGGTAGTCACGAAGCTGCCCATTACAATTATCACTGTGCACCTGGAAGAAGAACACAACTGGAAAAACCCATCTGGTAGCCAAGAACAAAATAGCTCTGATCCCATGTATCACTAAGTGCTCCCTACTCCTTTTGGGGGAACTAATTCCTCTAATTCCTTATTGCAAAAAGTGAAGAAAGGCCAGAAAAACCTCCCAGACAGGAGAAAGCTTCTAATCAAAGGTAAGAAGGGAATGTCCTAGCTCAGGCCACATCCTCAGGAGCTTCTCCATTGTTCAACCAGTTGAAATTCATTGCGCTACAACAAAAGCCTGTCCAAGCAAGTTCCGGATAAAAGCTGATCGGGTACCTTGACATTTGACTGTAAAAAGGAGTTTCAGTGATTCTTCAAGGACAAAGAAAGACTGCTTTCACAACAGTCTGTGCTGCTGAGAAGGTTGACCCAAAGCCGTGGAACAAGGCCAGGCCCCTATTAGGTTAGTGGCATGCACTCAGGCCTAGAAAGGCTGCTTCTTGTCCATCCAGGATTTCATCTTCCCTTGGGCTCCTAGACAGCCCAGGGATTTCAGCTGCCTTCCCTACTCACCCTGTGTTGTTATACATGCAAGTAAAAGCAAGAAGAAACCAAATCCTGTGAAATGGTGACAGGAGTCTGACTGGCTTGAGCACTGCAGGCACGCAAAAGCTCAGGGAAGAGTTTGTGCAAGCCAAAAGCCTGAGCCTAATGAGAAAAAAGGAGAACAGCTGGTATGGTTTGAGGCCAAATGGAATATTTGAGCTTTCTTCACCCTGGTTGACCCCAGCTATCCATGTGTTCAGCATAATTCCTGAGGGTGAAAAAATACAACAGGCAAAAGACCAAATGCTATTACATTTTTTTTCACACAAAAATAGTATAGTGTTGTACTCATTAAACAAAATATACAGCAAGTGATCTTTTTGCATAATCTTGGAACAAGAATAAAGGAAAACTGAATTGCCAATCGATGCTGTCATTTAATGTGGTTTCTATTCTATTTCATAAGAATAATGAAAACTGTAGTTGATCCATGTAACTTTTTTATATTTCCATCTCTGAAAAGATTTCCCGAGTGCAGTTAAATAATGCACAGTCAATCTGTAACACAGAGTCGGATGGCTGCATGTCTCAAAAGAATCAATCAAAACCAAAAATATCAAAATCATTAAATTTAAGTAAAGACATCTTAGGCTCTGTATTGTAAAAAGTTTCCTCGGGGCAAACCTGACAGGATGGGGGGAAATATTAAAGAAAAATCTAAGCAAGTCTGATTTACTAAAGGACTAAAGTGAAACAGGAATACTGGAAAAGAGCTGAAAAAAAAAAAAAAAAAAAAAAAAAAAAAAGAGTGACTCATAATGTTAACAAGACAATGAACAAATTACCTAACAATTTGGCTTAAAAAAATCCTATTGTCTGCTAAGATCTATAAAAAGTGGGAGGTCAGTACCATATTATCAGATATAGCTGAGTAGCAGTTGTATAATGGATGCAGTGAACAGTAACCTATTACAAGTGCGTATAGCACTGCAATATGGTCTGAACATAGTAACACGAAGCTCACCCATAAATGGGTGAGCTTATAGAAAGACTCTCAGTCTATATTAGATGTCAATTATCTAGAAAAAGAGAAGAGAACAACTGAGGAATCTTAATTTTTCTGTGTGTTCTATTAAAAAACTTATCTATCAGCTTTAATTTAGGAAAAAATGTGCTTCAAGTCAGTAAATCTTACTACATTTGCCAAAATTGTTTATATTTAGTTCTGAAAAAATATATGGAAAATTATCGTATTCCTCACAGCAGTAAGCTATATTGGGGAGAATGAATTCTGTATGCAGCCAAGGGTCACTGAAAAGAAATCTATGTTTAAATTCCTCCATTTGATACAGACTTTTCTGTTGCATGTTTAAAATTACATCCTGTTCTGCAGCCTATTTTAGAGCAGCAGTACCAAGCCATTTCAGCTGTGCGGCCCACAAAAGATCTGCATTAAAGATGAAATTGTAGGACTCCCTTTTCTCGTGGTAGGGATCTGTCTTTCTCAGCAGAGTACACCTGCACATCAGAAAATGTCAATGTGTATTTTCTGTTGCAAATAGATAATTCCTTTAGCTTACAGATACTAATCGATGAAATGCCACCGTCGCGTTCATTAACAGCAGGCTTAGGGATTCCAGCCTTGACCAGTCCAAAGCCAAACTTCTCAAATCCTCTACTCCAACCTCAGTCTCCTACTATGCATAAAGAGAAATCAAAGAGTACCCTGCAGACATGCTGTCTAAGTGATTTTCAGTACCATTTTTTAAGTGCAGTAAGTTTTAGAGTGACTGGTTTAGACATGGATACCAAGACAGAAAATTAAAGCGTGTGGTTTTCCATGTTTTTTAGATCTTGTTTTATGACTTTATCCAGCTGCCTCTTTATTGAGGGTCACATTATTGAAAATATGAAGGCCTGACATAGAAAATCCAAAGGAGGTCTGCCGATTCCAGGATTAGGAAAATATTTATATTATTATGGACTTAACAGAGCATTCTAGATCTAAATGAAATAGATATAAAACTAGAAATATAAAGAAAAACTACCTTTCCAATTAGTACAATGAGTCAGGATACGGATCCCACAAGGGAGAAAGTGCCTTCCCACTCATAGAATGTGAGAAAAACAAGGTATGTAAAGAAAGACTTGGTTGGGCTTTTTTTAAACAACACTACAAGCAAAATAGAAATAAAGTACATATTGGGAACAGGCATATGTATGAAAACTAAGTTTCAAAAGAGAAAAAGCATTTAGAATAGATGCTTTAGAATAGAGGCCCTAATGCTAAGGTTAATGTAAAATAAAGAAAACCAAGTGAAAATAGAACCAAAAACATAAAAGCCAAAATGTTAGATCCTGAGTCTTTTCAAGCCAGAGGAGATCTTTTACTGCCTTAAATGACCTTTGGATTAGGACCACTGGATCTATCAGTGTTCATGCCTCAGGACATAAATTTGGAAGCATCTTCCCAGATGGATCATGCTTTCCCTCACTTCCCTTAGTTAATTAGTTAGCTATTTAGTATTCTGAATCAGATGTTTTGGTTACAAAATTAGAAGCACCCTAGTCTGATCCAGTACAGAAAACAAACAAACAAAAAAATACAACAAAACAAAGCAAAAACAAAAACAAAAGCAAAACCAAAAACAACCAAGCAAAAAAAAAAAGGCTTCAGCTCTACCACATGAAGACCAAGTTAGTATCCTAACAGTGAACAAGCCTGAGTTACCCGAATTTCCAGGTTCGTTGTTCCACAGGGTGAACCAAAGTTCTCAAATCCACAGTCAAATGCAAGTCTCCTAGATCTTAGAGATGCACTGGCTCAGTGTGGGGTGTCAGAGCTGCAGGATGTTGACTGTGGACCCGGGAACCAAGAGCTAGCTATGGTTAGGTCTCCAGATTGCAGACTTGACATAGGACTGTGGAGCTCAGAAACCCCAAAGTCTCCAGTTTCACTGCTGACTTGAGGAAAGGACAGCTCTCAGATCCCCAGTAATCTGCTGAATAGATAGCCAGGAAAACAGGCAAATTTTCATCAGAATCTTGCTGATGTTTTCACAGAACTTCAGCGACAATAGCCTTCTGTGACTCATTTTGGTCTGGTAAATAAGAACATGTCAATTTAAAATTTTTAATTGAAAAGTTCCTGCTAAGGAAAAATAAAATTATAAGACCTTAAGAATGGAAAGAAGGTGGAGTCCAAAAGAAACACTCCAAAATAAGGAAAATATCGAAACTACAACCTGAGAAGCCTGGGAGAAAGAAAAAAAAAAAATCCATATCACTGAACAAGAAAAAGGAAATACTGATTGGGGAATAAAACCGCAGCCAAAATCTTCCAATATACCATGACACAGTCTCGTATTCACAATGGGAATGAGCCAAACTAAATCCATGATGTGGAGGAGGAGGAAATCCAAGACCCAAAGAGCAAGTCTGGCTATGTGATTCACTAAAATTACACCATAATATTTTTATTTTTTTTTTAGCAGGAGTTAGTTTAATTTCACTAATAATGAAATTATCTTGAAACCCACTCAAATCAAAGACAGCTCTGGATCTCCTCCAGTTCTTACAAGACATATTAAGTGACTTAAATGATAAAGATAATGAGAAAACTGAGGCTGAGATGGTTAATTCCCAGCTGGATTGTAGGCCAGTCAAGTTACAAAATAGTCAAGTTACAAAAATATGATCTATGAGTGAGGTAAACTGTAAATATAATTTTCACCAAGTTTGTGGTCCATACTGTAATCAGTCCGTGGTTCTGACATCCAGTCAAATAGAGCTAAAGTTTAAAAGTCCACAATTCTCTGAAGTGGGTTAGGAAAATAAAAATACCCTTCAGTTGGAATTTAATTAAACTGGTATCATGAATGCACAATAACCATGATTTGCATGACCTTTTGGCCATTTTCTGACTAAATCTTTTGAGAATAATGGCTGTTACAAGATTTTGTTTAAAACTAAACTGACATTAATAAGCAGGTCCCTTGATGACTCTAATTCAAAACAAATATTTTAGGAGCAAATTCCAAACTGAGATTTTAAATCCAATCCCACATCATCTAGATATCCTCTGCAGTTCCTATTTTAATTTTATCCACCTCCAGTCTTGAATGCCAAACCACAGAATGCTTTTCAGTATAGTATATTGCAAGGTTATTTGCATTAAATTTATCATTTGTGCTTAAAGTTCCACAGCACAAAGATGAAATAAATGGAACCCCCAAAAAAACCTAAATTGCATTTTAAATAGGGAAAAATTATTAGCAAGAAAAAATCTATAATGCACAAAATCAGAGTCAAAAGTGTCTAGAACTAGTATAGATGTTTTACTGCATCACTTTGAGTATAAACAGTGAAGAAGAATGACGTCTGAAGTTTTTAAATATATCTGGCCTCATAATAGGTTAAACATTTCCTAACCATGATGTAAAGTTAGAAAACAGTTATGGAATCAGAAAGCACCAGCTGAGCTGTAAGGTACACTGCTCTAAGCTGTATACTTAGAATAGAAAAGTGAATACTGTCCACCTTGACACAACACTTGAAAAGCAGAAAATCAAGCTGGCACCCAAAAGAGGTTGCAGTAAAGTGTCTACTGAAAGCTGATGACCCAAAACACCAATAAAAGGCAAGGGCCATGCCAGCCTTACCTCCTCTGTCTTTTCTAAATAGCAAACGAAAGAAAAGTTGAGCCAAGAGCTAGGATGGCTATGGCGAAGTGTCTGTGGTACGCCACTCTCTGGCTTGCCGGGGAAACAACCAGCCCACATCCCCAGGTGGTTCCTGATATTGCCTCAGCACTGCTGCCACTTTCCTATATCACTGAAGTGAAAGCGAACCTTTCCCAAAAGAACGGTAGCCTGAATATGGAGAACTTAACTATAACGTCACCTCTTATCTCAACAGAAGTCACACAGAGAACTTAGCTTAAAAATAGGTGGAGATCCAGCAACCCAACAGATGTAGTTGGAGAGCAGAGATTAGGCTTGCTGGTTTCCATTTTACCACTGACCTAGATAAGCACCTGGACAATTTTTTTGCCATTTATGCATGTCATATATAAAGTGGATATAAACGATAAGGGTTTCTTGATGGAGACATTGGGAAAATTGACTTGTGTTATAAAGTTTTCTGAATGAAAAGGAAGAACTATGGAAAGGAAAATAGACTGAAAACAAAAGGAAACAACACTCATTTACACATGCTGGAAATTTGTTTTGGAAAGTAATACATCTGGTAGGAAGATTTGTCATTATCATGAGAAATGGCAGCATACCTTAAATTCTGCCTGAGAAAGGGATTATTTATCCCTTAACTTCATAAAAATTAAAGCACTTGAGCAACTGAAGTCATCCCAAGTATTGCGTTAACAAGAGATACTGAGCCAAATTAATTTCTGGGCTAACTCTGCTGAAGACAGCTGTTACACCAGGGGTAAATCTGATGTATTCTTTATTACAAGAAGGGCATTCAGGAGGACTGCTGACAATAGACAAAGACAAATGATAGGGAACAGTGGTTGTCCTGGTTCGTGGCTCAAACCACAACAGTGGTAAATAAAATAAAGTAACTGGTTAGCAACAGTGTATGAAGTTCCCCTATGAAGTAAACATACCTTCAGAGCTCTTTATCTGTCAACCTCTCCATGGCCAGACATACTCTACAGTTGTTAACTAGATGTGCTTCTAGTCCATGCAGAAGTATTCCTTATTCATTTTTTATGACTGGTATGAGCAGTTTGTCGTATTTGGGGTTTTGGAAGTTATCCTAAGCTGTTCTGCTGCTCGATCCATACTCATGGCAGACAGTGGTTTTACTAATTTTTAATTTTTAAAAAATAGAATATATAATTATATAATGTATAATTCTATTTAACAATGAGTGACTGTTAGAAACACTTAAGTGTATTCCAATCACAGCCTGCATACATAGGATGACATTAACTTTGTGAAAACATCATTACTGCACATGTATGTATAAGCCTACATCACATATGCACTCAGTGTTCTAGCGATAATATAATGATAGGACAATAGCGTTCAGTACATAAAATAGTGTGTTTGGGACTTGGCTATTTAGAAGGTCCAGGGAAGGTCCAGAAGGTCTAGGGAATACCATTTCAAAAATAATGAAGAAAAGTAGCTTTGTCTGACAACTGTCAAGAGACCTGGTTTCTATTTCTGCTATTGTCTTGCTACTTTAACTTGGTAAAGAGAGACAGCAGTGAAATTCTTCAGAAGTAGACTTAAAGGTGTCATGTCTTTTGGTGAAAGATTAGACAATGTATCATTAGCAAAATGAGGTAGTTATGTCAACACCATGTGAAAGAACAGGATTGTTGAGCAGGTGGATACACACAGTCTGCTGCGAAAGAACCTGAATGGCTTTTGCAGCGGGAAATTTTGCTGAAGTCCTGTGATGCTGCGACAAAGCACGTGGGTAAAGGTGACCCAGAAGACACATAGAGTTCTAAAAAAGCTTTTGACAGTCGGAGGCGATTAGAGAAACTAAGTTGCCATGGAGGAAAGGTCTATTTACAGACAAAGCTGGTTAAAGGACAGGAAGCAAAGACTAGGGCTTAACGGTCTCTTTTCAGGATGAAGGTCTACAGTGAAGTCCTACAAAGTCTGCTGCTGGGACTGGTTTTATTCAACTTTCTTGGTGACCTGAAGAAAAGAATAAACAGTGATATGTTCAAGTATGTGGATGATCATAAGCTGTAGATAGCCAAATGCTTGATCTGTGGCACAGAAACTCCAGAGGAGCCTCACAAAACAGTGTGTGGGCAAAAGAGACACCGAAAACCTTCAACAGAGATAGACAAAGTAATGTACCTATAGGAAAAACAACCTAAACCATATCTACACAACCACAGACTCAGAATTGATAGTTACCACAGAGGAAAGGGGTCATGGGGTCATTGTTAACATTTCTCTGAAATGATCAGAATCAGCTGGGTTGTGATCAAGATTTACAGTGAAGGCGTGGATAAGGAGAACATGGAACTATTATTCACCAAATCTTCAAAGCTAGAAGCAGGGAGTATTGAATGAAACTACTAAGAACTTTTTAACAGGTAGAAGAAAGTAATTTTTTTGTACAGCCATGCTCTTCTGGAACTTGCTTCCATGCAGACTGTGGAGGCAGAGGGTGTCAGCATGTCTAGAAGGAGCTTTGGCAAACTCACACAGAGAGGCCCATAAAGGGACACTAATCGACCTAGGAAGGGTTGGACACTAATACAACTGTGGGTGCTGAGAGGGTGCAGAATGTGGCCAGGTTTGTATGTTCTCCTGTTACTGTCAGACACAGAGTAGTGGCTTAAATGAACTTCTGGTCGAACTTCTACGGAATTTCTTTCTGCCTTTTTAATGACAGTTATGATGTATCAGATTTATTTTAATATTTATGAACCATCACTCATTACAGTTATATTTCAATTAAAATAAAAAACAATTGCCAAGTCCTGATGGATGTCATGTGATACAGACCTTTTTTTACTGCCTCTTGAAGGAAAAGTGTTTACTTGGGGCAGGAATTTTGTTTTCAGATATTATTAAGTTTTTTCTTTTTCTGAGTATGAGATTTATCTTGATTTTCCATTTTGCTGGGTTTGCAAATCAAGGAAAGTTCCATTATTCTGAGATTAATACCTTTAAAGAGTAGGGTAGTGCTTGTCAAATTTCTCTCAGGTGAAAATCAGATGGAGTCAGGAAATGTGATACCAGAGACTTACATGATACAGTGTGACTATCCCTATATCCACATAGCTCTCCCTTACCTATTTTTACATTGCTGGCGTTGGAAATCATTTAACATTAAATTCCAAATTATCAAAAACAAATTCAGTAAAAACAAAACTGAAAAAGCCCAACACTGTTCGGTGGTTGATTTTAAGCTGAGGTTTTTTGAGCAAACAGATCAAAGATACTAAGTCTGCTAGGTGACTGTAGATACACTGACTTGTCAGTGAATTTAGGAGTAACTGGAGAGATTAAGTATTTCAATACTGACTCATGTTGAATCTCCTGGATTTTCTACATCTATGTAAGAAATATTAAAGAATTTGTGTATTACTGGTACCTTTAAATCATGCCTTCTAAACTGCTTTATTATATTAGAAGTTTTAGCGTAGCTACAATGCAAGGAAACGCCAGGAACCAAGACTGCAGAATCACCTCACACTGAGTAAGATTTTCAGTGTTTTGAGTCATCAATACAGTGCCTTCTCACAGCTGTTGGATACAGAAATGGGTTTTACATATATATGGTAGCATTTTAAGGACTTGCTTGTAGAAAAACTAACAGATTCAATTGTCTACAACAAGGACTTGCCTTGGCCTTCCATTCACAGCAAATATAACCATTTATTTTTAGGATTTTTTCTACCCTTACTTATGTTTTCACTATTTTCCTCATTCACACTTTCAGTGTTCTTCAGCTAATGATCAGAAACATCTGTCCAGACAACTTTCCCTAATGGTTTCCTACCTGCAGTAGGATACATTCTTACTATTCTGATATTCAGCCTTCCCACAAAGGCAGATAATAGATCATGAAATGAGAGGAAAGGTAGTTGTTATAAATGCCTATTTTCTTAATATATTTGCAGCTCAACACCTAAATGCCCAAAAATCTAGATGAACTAAGAAGAGGCCCTCATCTCAAATCCATGTCATCGTACTAAGTACTGATAAACAGATAGGCACAAAGCAACATAAATTCTGAATCACATGAGTTTGGGTAAATAAATAAATGTGAAAATATATCCCACCCTCACTTCAAATCAACATATAGGTCCAGTTCATTTCTTATTAATTCTAACCTAAAATGTTTATGTGTCAAAACTGTATCTTCTTTTTTTCAGAGCAAGATGGCAATTTTGTTAACAAATACAGGCCTCACGCTTAGGAAGACATATGAAAAGAATGATTACACCGGCCAAATGTCGGTATACAAACACTAAACACATTCATTCATCACCAGGTCTGAAACACTCGGGTGAACTAAAGGCATCTGAAGAGCGGATAACGCACCTCTCATTTTGGATACCGGCACCGCCCGCCTTAGTAGGGGGGACTGAGTAAAAAGCCGTTAAAATGCCCGACAAATCCCCTGCCCACATCGCAAAGCAACGCGTCCACCTCCCGGCGCATTTGGGCGGATTTCGTAGCAAACTAGCCGGAAAAAAAAAAAAAAAAAAAAAAAAAAAAAAAAATCCAAACCCCAAGAACCCGCCGGCAGCAGCCCGGGGTGGCCGCGCACATCCTCCCGCCCGCCGGGCCGCGGCTCAAACCCCCGCTCCGCCAACGCCGGGCCGGGGCCGGGGGTGCGGGGGTGCTGCCGGGGCCGGGGGTGCGGGGCTGCTGCCGGGGCCGGGGGTGCTGCCGGGGCCGGGGGTGCGGGGGTGCTGCCGGGGCCGGGGGTGCTGCCGGGGCCGGGGGTGCGGGGGGTGTTGCTGCCGGGGCCGGGGGTGCTGCCGGGGCCGGGGGTGCGGGGGGTGCTGCCGGGGCCCGGTCGGCCGCTCCCCGCCGGCCCCGGCCCCGCTGCCCGCCCGCCGGGACCCACCTTGGGCATCCGGATGTGCTCCATGGCGGCGGCGGCCCGCCGGGCTCCTCATGCGCCTCCCGCAGCCGGCGGAGAGGCAGCCCTACCCACCTGGCCGCCCTCCTCTCTGCTCCTCACAGACCTGCTTTTGAATACATATATATATATATATATATAAAATCTATTTTTATTTTATCTTTCCTCGCGTTTTCCGGCGCAGGTAGGAAGGGAAAAGGGAGGATTTATTCAAAGCAGATAATGTGCCGGTGTTTCGATGCTGGCAGGTCAGCGGCTGGCTCCACCTCCCCGGCAGCTGCCATGCTGCCCCGGCGGCGGCGGGGATGCTCCGCGCCTGCCCGGCCCCGGCCCCGGCCCCGGCCGCGGGGACCCCGGTCCTCGGCGGCGGCGGCGGCGTCTTGCTCCCCCCGGGCACCGAGAGGCACAGCCCGGCTCTCCAGCGGTTTGCTGTCGTAGCTAAAACCACATCGCTCTGTCCTTTCTTTCAGGAAAGACAAGATCAGACGCACAAAAGGGAGCTCTGTCTGACATCGCCTCCCCCCATTTTATTTTTTTTTTTTTCTGTTGTTCCCTGGCCCAGCATGTACAATATCTCCAAGACAAAAGCTGCACTTAATGACATTGAAGCGCTGAATTCTGTTTTTTCTCAAGCTCTGCATGTCTGTTTTTTTTTTTTATAATTCACGATTTTGTTGCATCCTCAGATTTGCACAAGGGGTGATCTTTTGTGACACACAGTCTTCAGTCTTATGCTTCCTCAAATTCCTTGTCCCATCTTTTGCATTGACTGTTCCAAGCGATGTGTTTATCTCTTGGAGCAAAAACAAATGCTACAGAGATGGTTTCCCCAGCTCACGTGTGCAAAGATGAAGAACAGGTATCTCCAACCTGATTCATCTCCAATATGAATTGCTATCACATCTTGAGCAAAAAGAGAAATTTTTCAGTGGTTATGCCAATGTGCAAATGACTAGAGGTGCTAATATATTGTTTCAGATAAACCATAGCTTTTGAGGGTTATAAAATGACCAGGTATTCTATATTGATCAATGTATTCCAGAAATTCTTCACAAATAGGGACTAACCTCATCTAGAGATAGAAACAAATCATAGAATCGTAGAATCATAGAATGGTTTGGGTTGGAAGGGACCTTAAAAATCATCAGGTTCCAGCCCCCCTGCCATGGGCAGGGACACCTTCCACCAGACCAGGTTACTCAAAGCCCTGTCCAACCTGGCCTTGAACCTTGCCAGGGAGGGGGCAGCCACAGCTTCTCTGGGAGACCTGTGTCAGTGTCTCACCACCCTCACAGTAAAGAATTTCTTCCTTATATCTAATATACATCTGCCTGCTTTCAGTTTAAAACCATTACCCCTTGTCCTATCACTGCATTCCCTGACAAAGAGTCCCTCCCCATCTTTCCTGTAGGAACCCTTTAGGGACTGGAAGACCACTATAAGGTCTCCCTGGAGACTTCTCCAGGCTGAACAACCTCAAGTCTCTCAGCCTGTCCTCACAGGGGAGGTGCTCCAGCCCCCTGATCATCTTCATGGTCTCCTCTGGACCCGCTCGAGCAGGTCCATGTCCTCCTTGTGTTGAGGGCCCCAGAGCTGGACACAGCACTGCAGGTGGGGTCTCACGAGAGCAGAGTAGAGGACGAGGATCACCTCCCTCAACCTGCTGGCCACACTGCTCTTGATGCAGCCCAGGGCACGGCTGGCTTTCTGGACTGTGAGTACACATTGCTGGCTCATAGTCAGTTTTCCATCCACTAACAGTCCAAGTCCTTCTTTGCAGAGCTGCTTTCAATCCATTCATCACCCAGCCTGTATTTGTTCTTGGGATTTCCCCAACCCATGTACAGGACGTTGCACTTGGCCTCTTTGAACTTCCTGAGCTTTTCACAGGGCCACCTCTCAAGCCTGTCCAGGTCCCTCCGGATGGCATCCCTTCACTCCAGCGTGTTGACCACAGCACACAGCTTGGTGTCATCGGCAAATTTGCTGAGGGTGCACTCAGTCCCACTGTCCATGTCACCAACAAAGATGTTAAACAGCACTGGTTGCAATGCCAGCCCCTGAGGAGCACCACTCGTTACTGCTCTCCACCCATAGAAAATGAACAACGGGTATAGCTGTACTGGCCTTAGTCTTGCCAATGTTTCTCCAATCCTGCTACTTGCTAACTCTTTAGTTAGAGGAGACAGAAGATGTACTATCATAAATGGAATATAAGTCATCCCCAGGTTTGACCATTCTGCTTCCTTCCTCCCTTGTTTTGGCCCATTTCTGCCTTCCTTTCTCTTATAGTTCAACTGTTACTGAGCAGGAGTGGCTGGTATGATCATAATCTGAGACACCATCAACTGGATGAAAACTCTTCTCAGAGGTTTTAATAATTTCACTCTGTTCATGCAGATCTGAAATGAGGGTTGGAAATACCATTTTCTGTTTGAAAATTCCCTGGATATCATCCATAAAAGTGCATGAATTGCTCAGTGTGGACTTCACAAGGCTCTTGATCAGTGGCATATTTTGCAGTCTATTTTAGGCCAGAGCTATCAGAATCATTTAAGAATTAACCAACCATGAAATACGTTTCCGTTGTATTTATGGCCGATGTGATTCACTGCATACATTATCATCTTTTGGCATTTGCTATTGCCAGTGAGTAAGTAAAGTTGGAAGAAAGCACAGTTATGTTTTCAGTCCCCTGAGATAGTTCCTTTTTCTCTGGTACATCTTGTGATTCATTACAGCCAAGTTCAAGTCCTACTCTTGACAGCAAGAAGACCTTCAGACTTAAGCAAGAATGCATTTTATCTCTGCTTCACATTCATCAATAGCTGCAAAAATAAGACATTGCTCAGGGGAGACTGTTTATGTAGCAATCAGTTGCTCAACATCTTGCCAGAGTTTTTGACCTGTCAGGCTTGGGCTGGTAAAATAACGGGTGAGTGCAGTTATAAAAAGAACTTGAGTTTAGATAAAAGTTATGCCTACTGCAATTGTCATGGAAAGCTGCAGTAAGCACAACCTCCTAAAAATTCTCTAACATTTTTCACACTTGTGGAAACTGTTGTCTTAACAATCTTGGAAATTAAATCTTCTGTCCAGAGTAGAGGTACAGTGAGGGTAACAACAAAAAAATAACACTCCATAGGCTACTGCTCTGACTCAACTAAGAAGTAGGGGCAGGAAAATTAACTTGCCGTGCCTACCTAAGTTTTGACCTATCTGCGGCAGCTGCCGAGAAAGTTCTTGATTATTGTCACATGAAGAAGACCAGTCACTGAGGGCTAGAATTATACCAGTGTATTTATTTTCTATATCCGTAAGCAGTAATTGTCAGCTTTCAGCCTCGTCCAGTAAAACCTGAAAGCACACATGTCACTTCCAATATGTAAAAATTTACATTATAGTCAATGGAGTCACTGAATGCTCAGACATTTTACATCTGTTACTATCTACCTGGTCTGGATTTGAATCATCATGTTAGATCTGGAAGGCTTTATAGATTCATTTGTGGTTTACATTTATATTTTACTAGTTTAAAGGTTGTTTCCTGTAAGCTGTATTTTACTATAATATAAATCCAAATAATAAATTTATGTACTTGTATTAATACTTGTTTTAAGGTGTAGTCTATGGATGGTCATTCAGCTTTACAGACATATACTAAATACTATTATGTAGGGAAGAAATTGGTGGTATAACAGTTTTGTTGCTGGGACAGCTATAGCCAATGTGACAAAATCCTCCACCCAAAGAGTCTGGCGTGCAAGATGAAGACATGGAGGTTGGGGTCAGCCCACATTACTGGGAGCTAAAGGCAGACAGTACTGGTTTGAGTGCAGCCCTGGGTCTTTGGATAAGGAATGGAGCAAAAAAAAATCTACTTGGCATCTCACCGAGGAAATGCTTCGAGAGACAGTTCTGGCAAGAAGTAGTTTGTGGACAGCAACATTTTTTCTTGTAATTCAGTGTACAGCTCTTCATACATTATTTGTTGAAAACAACATACAAACCAAACAGGATTACATTAAAGTTAACTGACTTTTTATCAGTCTTCTCCTAATGGTAATATTCAGTAAGATCCACAGCAAAATAGACTTAGAAAAAAAGGGAAACAATACTGTTTTTTACCATAAAGTACAATACATTGATACATTTTTGAAAATAATATATCTAAACCAGTAATAAACTCAAGAACCATGTGATTTGTCAATTGGTAATTACAGATTAACAATGCCAGCACATCGTAATAATACCCATTTTTGGCACATCTACTTTGTAGTTTGAAAATTCTTTTCTTCCACCATTTTCACAGTGCTGCTTTACTGTTTTAACCCCTTCATAAGGTAACAAAAGTATAATTTCTTATTTCTTTTTGTCAGGGATTTTCATGACACTGGTCAAATGATAGAGATTCTAGTGGAGGATACTATCACAGACTTTTGAAATGCAAATGCCAAAACCCCATAAATTCATGTTTGTTTATTTAGGGACTTTGGACACTGATGTCAGTGGCAGTGGCAGAACCTCCTAGCAGAAGTCTGTTAAAGGAGCTGTATGACCTAATACAAACCAGCTCCTCACCTTTTTTCAATATCTCAATGCACAAGGTTCCTAGGAAGACCCACAGTACAAGGATGTTGCTGAAGAAACAAGAAGCTTTTTGAAGAAGATTTTTAGCCATCCTCTTTCCAACACAAAACCACGTTAAGATCACGTGCCCTTAGCAGGCACCGTAGAATTGCAATGCTACAGCTTCTTTCCAGATTCGCCTTCTTTGATGCCACGATCCCAGAGAGGAACTGCCCCAGCCCCACACTGCTGTATGGATCTGTAAGAGGCTCACAGTATGGCTGAGCTGAACTGACTGTTGCCAGTGCAGCAAGGCAGAGCACCAGCTTGTTTTCCCTTCTTCTTGCCTCAGCTTCCAGCCCTGCAGCTCCCTCTGCCTATGCTCTGGCTTGGTGTTTGTCTGGCTTTGGTGTCTGTAAGCGAACTTCCCACACCGTTTGCTTTATTTTGGCTGTCTAGTTTTCAGTTATTTCTGTGTGATGAACTGTCTTCCCATGTGATACAGGGGCAAGGGGGCCAGCTGAAAGTGAGCAGTGAGAGCGAAGCAGGTGCGTTAAAAATGAAAAACATGAGAAAACAAGCCCAGAAGTATTGGGCTGAGAGCTGGTGAGGTGGGGTAATTTCAGTCACTCAGGAAGCATGGCAGGCATTCGTATGCTATAGCATCAAAACTCCTGTTTGCCTGTTACCTATTGCCCATTGCCACTACCGATAGCAGCCGAAGGTGTAAATGCACACGTGCAGTTTGTAGCTGTCTCGACAGTGTTTACGCCCGGGATAATCAGTACCATGGATTCAGAAACATTGTGTCTGTTTATATTTGTTTCATAACTTTTGAACTTTTTCAGGGAACATGCAAGTTTTTCGTGGCAAATGCACTTGGACACACAAAGTTCTCCCCAGGTTAATGCATGTGACAAGGTAAAGGATGCAGGAAGCAGCTTTCACTTTATTGTTTAACTCGGTTGTTACTAGGTTTGACCTTTTAATGTTTCCTTCAAGTATTACTCAAAGCAATGTTTGATTTTGCCTTCTTATAAAACATTGTTGCACTGTTACAAAAACAAATTTATGCAGGAAAAAATTTCATCAGACCTCTGGATATCATAACGGTTTTGGTCCTAGTCTGCAGACATATGATAGCTGCTATATGATATATATGATACATGATATATGATATATGATACGTGATATATGATATATGATACATGATACATGATATATGATATACGATACATGATATCTGGCCAAATATATGATAACTGGCCTGAAATGCATAGTAGAGAAATAAAATAGATAAAATTCTACAGTGACTCAGTATATGTGTACAGCTGCTCACTTGAGGATTTCCCCAGTTGAGGAAACTGGTAAGATTTTGTCAAAGTGGTAATTGTCTGTTACATGAGAACATTTCAACAAGATTAGAATAGTTAATCCAGCTACTCTGAAAATGCTGGATTTTTCATAGCCAAGCATGTTAGGACAACCAGCTGGAGAGTACACTGTTGGGAGGTCAGCTGTGATATACTTGAGCTGGTATGTGTCATACCACATATAGAGGTTAAAGAAAAATATAGCAATTAAAGGAAGGGGTCAGTTATTACAACAGGTATTGTAGGGGAAAATGGAAAGAAGTGCTTCTCAATATAGCCAGCAGAGAAACAGACTCTTCCACAAGATGTTTCAAAGCTCCTAAACTCTTGAAGTAGTGTAAATACTGCTTAGAGATTTACTGCAATCTGCAAATCCATATATATACATATATATATATTTCTACCTACAGCCTTTTGCCAGTTAGATAGTCCAGAGAAAAGCAATTGCTTCATCTTGCCCTTTACTGCTTCTCAGCAGGCCACTGCTGTAATGCATGACTATACTGGGAGCTGGGAACCTGTAAGAAAGGCCCCCACCTCCCACATACATTAGCAATGCTTGAATATATCTGAGCAGGTCTGCTCCTAAAATAAATCTCCAGCTATGTAGAGAAACTTAGAAGAAAAGCCGATTTATTAATTTTTAAATAACTAATTCCTCATTAAAATGTAGCAGAAAAAAATGTAATGTGTTTCTTACACTTAAAAATGGAAATTGGACATTTTGCAATTGTCTTACTACAGTCAGATATCAGCCATGAGTGACAGTGAGTAATTGAATTCTCTTTGAGCAGTGTCAGGAAGCTACCCTAGCTCCTAGAGAGTCCTGTAGGGATTCTCCAAATTGTAGCATCTGTGATACTCTGACTACCTTTACAGTAACTCATCCAGAATCTTAGGCAGGAAATATTCCCTTAACTGGTATTAAAAAAAAAAAAAAAAAAAAAAAAAAAAGCATTTTTATCTTCTCAGACCATTTCCACTGAAACATTCAGTCACAGGCTCAGCAATAACTTAGAAGAAAATAAGACTACTGAGTTCAAAGCAGACCACAACTGTGTATAATCTGAAGCAGTATTGTTCAGTGAAAAATAAAATCATGATAGCAAGGCAGCTTCCAATATTTTCACAAAGAAAATTTTCTGAACTTATGGGACTGTATTAATGGTCTGCCTAGAGCATTTTTCCCAACATGAAGAAAAAGAAATAGACATGGTATATTTGGGTTTAGGGAAAAAAGAACAGAGAAGAAAGAAAAAGTGGATAACAGAGGAAATGTATGTCATGGTCTTTGTATAAGAATTACCTAAAACTACGTTTAAAACACTGAAGAGTTAGATTATCTTGAAACTCCCCTTTGACCTATGATGATTATAATTCAGTGGAGTAAATGTGGCCTTTTCAGATATGAGATTTATGCATGAGTTTGTGATGACAGTAAATTATTTTTGATTACTCTCCAAATTTTACAGAACCTCCAATGCCAAATGTAGGGAAATAAAAAAATTGATTTTTTTTCCCAAAAATACATAATAAAAACTTCACTGAAATGCTACTTTATATCCCAAGTTCGCACCATATGAAAGCATATTTTTGAGATAAATAATTTGTTTCTCTCTGTGCTTTAAAAATAAACTTTAAAATTAGGCTTTTGGGGTTTTTGTTTAAATAAGGTGCTAAAGTGAAACACAATTCTTCCAATGTCTATGCAGAACAACAGATACTGATGTGATTCCTATCATCTTACTGACAAGCAGCCATCACAGTAAGTGGCCAGAATCAGTTTTGGCTGACTCGTGGCCCTTGAAATACTTCTGTATTTCAATTGATTGGCACAGCCCTTATCTACCCTGGTGTTAAGGAGATAAGCTGACACTGTGAAAGCTGTCAGTGAATTCTTGCTTACTAACCTTCTGTGAAAAGGAGGTTCAGATTACAAAATAATCCTTAAACTACTGACAAGCAATTTAGTTCTTGAGAAATCACTGATTAAGCAAGGGTCATAGAAACCTCAGTGGTCAGATTGAAAGAGTGTTATGATTGAATTCACATGTACTTTTCCAAAATTTGTCCAGTTTTACACTTGAATTCACTTTACTTCACTCCCACCCCATCAGTATTTTTCAGGTTTCATTACTGCTTCTGGGGTTTGGGGAAAAAATTAAATTCTGGGGTGTGTTCCGATGAAAGTTTGAACTGTTTCTGGTGTTCCTGTATTGAAAGCTCTGAGACTCAGAAAATGTGTTTCCTCTAACTCCCGAAAGTTTCTCACCTTGTGTAGTATTAGATTTGTGTTCTTGATCTCTGTCAATTATTTTCATCGGTTATGCATGAGAAGACAGTGTTTGACGTGATCTGTTCCCAGAGTGGAATGTCCAGGGTATTGTTCCAACATAGTTTTGCTCACTGCTCACAGGCAGGGTGCATGATTTGTCATGGATGAAAGGTCCTCATCTGAGTGGAAAGGATGCAATCTTTAGAAAAAAATACCTGTGAGATGAGAACTGCAGATAGCTACAGATATGGTCCTACATAACTGTCCACTCTGAGGCTAACGGTCAACTAAACTAATGATTATAGTCAACGCATAAAGCATATGTCCACACTGTATTTTTGCTGCATGCCACAACAGAATCACTGAACTGAGAGACTGTTACTTCCCCGTTTATATCTCTAATGATTGTCTACGTCTGTACAAGTCCAAGAGAAGCATTCACATCCTGCTGGTTCAAGAGCTATTCCATGGCCACAGGGCAGACCTCTCTGTGTCTATGCTTGCCAGACATCTGCCTCGTGCACATTATACATCACTAAGTTAGGTAAGAGTAATGCTCCAGAGTCTCATCCTTTCTAGTCCTTTCCTCTGCCTCAGAGAAGCTACTGCCCACTACTGCTGTTTTGCAATCCAGGTGATAGCAACTGGCCTGATGCTGTTGGACCATGCTAAAGGAGACCCCAACACATAGCCAGATTTGGTCATCATGCAGAAACTGCTGCTACTGCAGCTGGAAGAATCTGCTGAGGAAATACTCCTTGAAGAGCAGAGTGTTGGGTCCTGGTCCAGGCTTTGGTTGGAGTCCACTGTGGTCTCCTCAGAGTCAGTAAAGATTTTGCCTCTGTAAAGCTAGGAATGGGGCTGTATCATTGTAGCCCAATCTGACTATTGGGGAGCCAGCATAACTTGCAGGTATGATGCTTCACATCTGAAAGCTTCTATTTCTAGTTACTGCCTGCCCTTCAGCATCAATATACTCCCTGCTCATCATTTATCTCTGCGGAAAAGAGGGTGAACATCAGTCTGTAGACCTTCACTACTGCTCAGTCATGCTTGTCGCTGGCCAGACAGTTTCCACAATAGTGTGCAGTCATTGTCAGTGTGATCATCATGGAGAGCTCCTACTATCGTTTGGTCAGCACTGGCAGCATCCTCAAGAACATGTCAACTTTCAGTCACTGCCAAAATTCACAGTAAGAACATGAGCAGCATTTACATTCTCACCCATGTTGTCCCCACCTAACTGACGTGATTGCAAGTCTTCTGAAATTTTAATTTTTCACAGACAAAGAAGCTGACACCCTCTTCCCTCTGGGGAATATCATCATCCAATGAGCTAGCCACTCTTGCACCACAGGTCTCCCTGCTGCAGCAGTGGTATTTAGACAGCCTGCAAGCTTATGGCCAACTTCATCTAAATCCAAAAGGGGCCATTTATCCCACCACTTTACTTTATGCTGGAGGACTCTGAAGTATTAGGTGCTGGTAGTTCAACGCCAGCAAAATTATACCTGGCTGCTGTGCTTTATCTATTGTTGTTTATCAGCCTCAGACATCCCTTCCCGAGGGGGGTGCCCACAGCTGAATCTTAGAGTAGGAGCAGTCCTAAGCAGAGTAAATGTCCTTATACCTTCCATAGTATAAGATGGTACTTCAGAATTTAGTCACAAAATAAAACTTCACTAGGTTTGGTACTTGCATAGATTGGTACCTTGGCCAACATGGCCAGTAAACACTGTCAGGAATGTAATGCCATATTAAATATTAGTGTAGTCAGCAGAACTAAAGAAAGATGGAACCAAACTGGCCAGATAAAATAAGCAAATACCTATGTGTCCAATGAACAGAAAAAGGAAACCAGAAACTTTCTTCTTGAAAAGATTTAACTAAGTGTTACGTCCTAGGTGACTTCCAAACAGCTGTTTTTCTCTCTGTTTGGGCTGTGGAGTGCATGCTCTGGCACTGTCTTCTCACCAGCTGGTGTGGGGTTAGGAGCTTGTAACAAAGCTGTTTCTGGATTCTTGAGGGCCTGAGGGATCTGGTGGCTGCCCCAAGAAGACTAACACAAGACCAGATTAAGAAACTGAAGCTGATGTGCCTTAACCTGCCAAGTCATGAAACTCACGTGTCTCCTTCACAATAGCCTTGATCTCTTACCTTGTCTCCTCTTTGGCTTCTTTGTGAATCTTTGCCATGATTCACCACACTTAAATTTTCATCCCATCAGTGTACACACACTGGTAGACATGGACCATTTCCCTAAGGAAGATGGTCTGCTTCCGTAGGGCCTGCTCTTTCTTTCATTCAAGGTCCTTCCTTCTTTAAATCTACACAGGGTAGCTGTCTGGATGCTGCCATCCCTGCCACGCCAAACAGCAACTCAACAGCAGTCATGCAGCTGCCAGAAGCTACACAAAGCACTCAACCTTTTGTTCTGCTGAACTGCCAATCATACAAGGACTCTGACAATCTTTGAGTGACCCAGTTTTGGATGGAGGAGCTTGCCAGTGTGACTGAACTGCAGGCAGATGTTTCCTTTGCTTGTAGGACTATGGGGAAAGATATCCCTGATTTAAGCCCCCAGTGTGATCAGGAAATGTTAGTGAAAAGAGAGCTGAAAAGAAGGAGAGGTGTTGCAAATGGTACTTTACCATGTTTTTACTCATAAGCAGAACACATCTCATTCCTTCCAGTGTAACTGGTGTGGGTTTTTTTCCATTTATGCAAAACTGTTTTCCGTAATCCCAAGGTGCAGTGTCACTTTGGCAGAGGGAAGCACAGGATAGGGGCAGGGGAGATACATGTGTACCTATATGGACCATTTTTCATTAAGAAATTACCAGTGTGACTGTAAATTTCATCCATAGTTGCCACAAAGCTAAGCTGGCAGTGCTCTATAAAGTACGGGAAATGGCCATTAAAGACTCCTGTTCTTCTGTGTCAACATGATAAATAAAGAGTTAGTCTTGGAAGCTGCTTGGGGTATTCATGCCCTGCCCAGCAAAGGGTGCCTATCCTTCCTGATGTCGCAGGAACAGTGGCTGGGGATGATTCAGCTGCTCTGATAGCCTCTCAATGTTGAATACAACCCAGATGGGCCAGAATTTTCAGCCTGGACCCTCAACCCCTCTGATGTAGCGTCTTCCTTATTGCAGATATGGAATCACAGCTTCTTGTGCTGTGAACATGTTTGACAAGCTGCCCCAGGACACCTGCTGTGATTCCTGACCTGCCTTTGTCTTCTTCAGTGTGAATCAGAACCCTTTGGTGAGCCTGACATACCCAAAAAATAGAAGGCTATTTGTCTGTCTCCTGTCAACAACTTCAGTCCTTTCCTAACACAACTGAGTATGTGATTTTTTGTCTAGTCCCCAGGTCATTCTTCTGTGTCCCATAGGCACCTTCTTTCTTGCTGAGAATGAACAGAACAGTAAGGATAAGAGCCAAATCCTGAACTGGCTGCTCTCTGGCATGCAGAACTTAAGTTTTTTAGCATACTGTTTGGTGGTTCTCACGAGGAATGAGGGCATCTTAGGGGTTTCCTGAGAACAGAATGCTCTGGGAAAATGTTGGGATTGTTTCAGAGGGGAAGAGAATAGCACTTGGCAATACATGTTTCTCCATTGTCAAGGAGGGCTCCACTATAGAAATTTCCTCTCAGCAGTCTCACAGTAAGTCTGAGGTGAATCTAGCTCCCCTGTCTCTGACTACATCTGATGGGCAGGGGAAGAGGGAGATAGAAAGAGCAAAACAAATTGACAGATTGACAAGGTGGAAGTACTTTCACGGACTGGTACTCAGGGAACAGATTCCCTGCCTTGTTGTTTCACATATGTTGAATTTCAGAAATGTCTGTCTGTATTTTTCATTACGTATTGTTACATGGAAAATAAATTTCAGAGAACAATTTCTCTAAATCTTCAAGTGTACAAGCATAGCTGCTGTATTTCAATCTCTATGATCTGAGAAAATATATTTAATTGAATTGTTTGAAGTCTTAATCTTACTGTTGTATTTTGCAAGAGGAAAAGTTAAGCAAGTGTTTGTAGAATCATGTAAGAAAATACTGAGATTCAAGATAATTTTGTCTCTCTGAGGTGTTTTGGCTTTTGGTGTTCTCTTTTCTTGTCAAGGTATTTACTTTTTGTTGGACAAGAACTTTATTAGTATATTTCCCAAAGCAAAGGAGCTAATTCGTTTATTTTATATTCCAATGACTTATATTTTTCATCCTTAATTCTGTATTTGTGGAAAAGTATATTTGTTTTGTTTGTTTGGCTTTTGCTTCTTTTCTCAGTGTAATGCAGAAATAGACAAAAGAAAGGTGAACTAGGTAAGAGAAACACAGAAACACTAAGAAATATTCCTGATACATGGGATTTAAAAGAGCTACAAACCTCAGAAAATATAATTTTTTAGATAAAAGCTCCAGATATCCTACAGTTAAACTTCTATTTGAAATTAAACTTGAGAGATCCCAAAGATCTCTCTTCAGAAGTGAAGTATTTTAGCATGACAGCAAAAGAATTGTTAAGTTCAGAAAGTTAAGGGGGCCCTTCACTGATTTGTCCAAGACTTAATTGGGTCGATTAAACAGTGCAGAAATGCACCTTTAGAGAAGATATTATGGTTTTATTAGGTTGTCACTTATTAACATCAAAGTATATTTTTACTGTGAAGAATAATATGTCATTGTGACTTTTCTGTGACCACTCTAATGTGACCATCAAAACACAAGTTTTGGTAACTGATAGCAAAGGTAAGCGGAAAATAAGATCAGCAGATGCTTAAATGAAACTACATAAAGTCTTCATTTATATTGTCTGAATCTCTTTCCATATTTTATATTAGTAAATATATTACAACAGTATGCTTCACAGTTAAAAACCAGTCAGTTAAACAAAGCCCTTGAGGGCTTATTTAAATAGAAATATGTGATGTAGATTTGGTAGAGTAGAAATCCAAGGTTGTGTAATTTAGAACCTCGTGTAATTTTCCAGTTGTTAAATCACATGTGGTTCTCCCTCACAACAGTGACCTTGGTTAGATTTTGATATGGCAGTAACTGTAGGCATAAAACCTAATAAACTCAGTGCCCCATCATTTCTATAAAATATTCACAATCTAGGCTGACTTCCATCATAAACTTATTTTTACAGCATTCATTTCATTAATAATTCATCAATTAATTCCATTTGCCATATGATCCATTACTATTAGCATGAGAAAGTAAATTACAAAGTAAAATACAGAGTAGAGGGTTGGATTTTTTTCAGGTCTTTGAGAAGTCCACTTGTGAGTGCCAAATTCTTCTCTGTTTCATGCTCTTTGTTGATAAATATTGAAGGAATTAGGAATTCTGTCTGTCATCTGGACAGTTTAACAGGTACTCAGAAGTTGTGCAGTCAGATTCTTCTTTTCCTAAATGGCTTTTGTATTATTAACTAGAAAAAAATTTCAGGATTAACTGATTTCTGAGCCAATAACCCTCTGCACTTGAAAAGTGTGATAGCTCCCTGTTCACCAAATGAATACAGGAGTCACGTTGCAAAAACTAGCAAGATGCATGGCTATCATGGCAGCAAAGGCACAAGTGCTAGAAGGCTTCAGAAAAAAGGTACACTGGAGTATCATTGTCCAGCTATAAAATTTCCACATAGATATATGCAAACTATTCTGCCTGAGACCAAGCCCTGCTCCAAAAATTACTATAGAAAGTCAACCTACCAAACCTTGTTATTCCACAGGCTTGAGCAAAAGCGAGCAAGGAGAAGTACAGCTTTTCTGCTCCAGAGTATAACAAAGTTGTAACAGAGTGCTTCTCATAATCTCATCCACAGTTCTTTTCTTACAAGCATACTAAGGTTTTATATCACCTTGGTAACTGTAGATCTCGGAGCAGGTATTTTAAATATTATAAAGACGATGGAAGTATGTCCTCCCCTTGTGAAACTCCTGCCAAGTTGAACAGGTCCAGGATTCCACCCAAGAAGTTGATTTCACAACACTGAATTAAATCCAGATCTTTACTGACAGGTTTTTCTACAGATTTCAGTGCTAGATATATGTTGGAGCCTGGTACACATTATGACTTTTTTTTTCCCTGAGAATTTACAGCTGTCATATCACTCAAAGGATGGAGAATGCAGTAGTCAGAGACAACCAGTTAACATATCGAAAGAATAACAAAAGTATATTTTGTTTCCCTGTTTTGTGAAATGTATTATCTAGTACTCTAAATGCTATGAGTTGTTTTTTGGGTTTTTTTTTCTTGGTTGGTTGTTGGGTTTTTTTGTTTGTTTGTTTTTAACTTGCATTTAACAAGGCAGTTTAAGGCACAGGGGTTTCCACATGCTTGCTCCTACTGGCAGTGGTGTGTGAAGTAGCTGCTTTTTCTCTATGTTTCTGATACGGAAAACTTGAGACATTCCTAGTTTTTAAAAAGAGAAAACTGGTTAAAAAATAGCTATTTTTCAGATGTTTTCTGCCACCCTTTCTTCACTTGAATGTAACTTCTGGCATAGAACTAAATAGTGGCAAGTCTGAGACCTCTTTTTAAAAACATCTTGCTAAAATTAGCCTTATTTGGAGGGTGCGAATAAGAACAGGATGAAAGCTCCTATTCAGCAGAAGGAGTCATAACAAATGCATCAGAGTATTGTTGGGAGGGAGTACACTAAAGTCCCTTCCAAGCTGTATTTAAAACAACAACAAAAAAAGACTTATGTTAAGTGGTGCTAAGAATAGAAAATATGTTTCTGTTATTGTTGTTGGATGATACACTGTATAAGGCAGCTGCAAGTCTTCACTTCTCTGAACAATCCCACACCCTCCTTCATCCTAAACTACTCTTTCCTTTTTAATGGAAGATATTATTTCTTGATTAAGAATCTAATTGTGCAATACACTGAACTTCCACTGACTCAAGGGGCTTTAAATGGGAGATTCAGCACTTTCTAGGGGGTGTGCAGCACCGCACAGAATTGAAACCTGAATAAAAGGGACTTTTTTCTCTTTGAATGACAATTTCCAAGTTGACAGCTTCAGTGTTATAATATGTACAATCTTTGACACCTTTTTACTAGCAGGCTTTGCCTAACACCTCTTATAGCAAGTGCTCAGTGACTGAACCTCATTCTTTAGTCTTTGCATGTTATGAGTCAGAACAACATGAACTTCTCTTTGTATCCTTATGACGTGGGGATGGAGGGGTCATCAGTCAAAACTCTTGCTTCTGTTGTCACTCCAACACTCTCCTTTTCAAAAAGGAGCGAAAAAGCAACTAACTAGCAGCAAATCATTCCACACTGCACTTCACACAACCCCAACTTAGGCCCAGGATTTAAGGGGCCGACTTGAAAAGCTCCACAAATACTCAGTGCAGGCTGGAGGGATCCGTTCGGTGCATCTAAATTACACTGCTGCTCTGACTGATGCTCTGGAGGAGCTTGGAGGGAAAGGCTAGCTAAATCAGAAGCCTGTAGTTCTAGAGTGTGAATGTACCATATACTGTCCCCTGGAGCTTAACAGAGGAATAACCTAATCTAGTCACCTCTTGTGACGTTAAATCACACTTCTATGCAAGTATTCTGGTAACAAGCTAGACAAGACTCAGCATCAAATTCAGTGGGAAGCTACTCTTGAAAGCTGGAGGGACAGTAACAGTCTGAGCCACTTTTGGATGACCTTCACCACTTTCAGATTTCTCCGAGAGGAGCTGGCTCCCACATTGCACTGCCAGATCCACCCCCACCCCCATATGTGAGCATCAGTCCCTGCGGACAAGAAGACTGACACAGCCTGTAGAGGCTAACTATTAATGTGCAGTAACACTTCTGGCTTCCATACCGGGCATGGGAAAGTCCACACTGAATAGTCTGATGTGTTGGAAGAGTGCCTAGCAATACAGAAAGTCTTAATTTTTTGTTAGCTTTTTTCTTCTACTCTATTTTTTAGCATTCTTGATTTTTTGGCAAATTTCTATGTACTCTGATGGCAGCTCTTTCCCACAAAACTGGAGAGTTATAAAAAGTATAATGGGCAGGAACTGTACCTGGTCTGGTTTTTCAAAGGCAGTCAGTTTTCCTCACTAACATCTCAAGACAGTGAATGGGGTAATGGAATTGGGGGTGGGGGGTGGGTGTTGGGGTGTGGAGGGAGTGGTGGTGAGTAAAACAAAACGGTAGAGCTCTGAGAGACCATTTGGTTCCCAGAAGCTTTGGCTGCTGTAATGTGAGCACAAATTCTACTAGACACCAGAGAATCTGCACACAGGAGATGCTATAAATGTTTTCAAAGCAGAAAAGGCCACAGTCCATATTCACAGAGCAGGAACTTGTTACAGAAGTGCAGTGATAGTTCACCAGCTACTGTGAACTTAAAGGCTTACTGCAAATTTACACCCAGATCGTTGGCTGCTATCCAGGTCTCACAAGAGAATAAAGCACTGATCTAGTGATGTGAGTAAAAAGCTGGCACTTGGCAAGGAAATTTTGTCAAATTCTTTGATGCAAATGTTTTTGGTGCTGACATAATGCCTGCTTTTTACTGACAGAGAATAGTCAAATTCAAATTTATGCATTTCAGTGTTAGAAGTTATTGATAATTTGGTATGGAAGAGGTTGTTGACTACCTCTAAGAGTAAGTGTTTAGAATTTAGCTGTTCAGTACTTTAGTGGACCTGAGAGAGTTCAAAATCTAGCTTCATGCTATTTGGCCAGAGGTTACTAGAAGAAATATGACCACAAAAATTCTCCTCTACCACTGAACCTCCTGAAATCCTATCACTGTGGAATGACAGCAGTAGTACAGAAGCATTGCACTGGATGGCCAAGGCTATAAATGTACAATGTGAAGCAGAATTATTCTTTGTGCTCTGAGAGGACCATGAAGATATCACAGTTTATGGCTTTTAAATATATGGCTATCAATGTTGCTCTCCTGCAAAACAGCATGTTTGTGGCAATTTCTGTGAATGTTAATAAACCTTAATAACATCTTGACTTATTTTTTAAACACTACTGATTGTCATAAAACCCTGAGGGCATTTGTCTGTGTGCTCATCATATTGCTGCATCTGAGTCCCGTTGACATTCGCAGATTCCACTGGCTCAGTCAGATACCATCTTATTTTCATTTTTTTCATTTGTTCCCTCTTCTCTCACACACGTCCTGGGTGTGGGCTCTTTTTATTATAATCCATTTCTGAGACTATTAGTCCTCACAGGACCAGCAACTTTTCAGATTCTCCAATACCTGAGGTACACCTTTTCTCAGAGCTACAATCCTGAAGGATTCAGGATTTACACTTCAACTACTTAGTGGTACTTAACAGGTAAAGTAGATAAACACAACCTTAAGGTTTCTGAAAGTAACCAGTCCTTACTTCAAGCAACGTCAGGGATGTGTAGCTACAGATCACATCTCTCTATTTCCTGCCTCTCCTTCCTCACCACAGCTGAACACTCTCAACTCCAATCCAAGATCTCTCTTCCTGAACATAGTTACTTTTCTAAACCAAATTATATACTTTCTCTTAATTTCTCTCTCTACTGCAGCTAGTTCCCCTTTCCGTTGGATGGTGCCAGTGCTAAAACTTAATGGCTCCACTACAGAAATCCTGTTTCTTTTCCACTTGCCACTACTCAGCCTTTCTGTAATGTTTTCCTACCAAAGTGCTGAAGTTCTGTGGTATTGAAGGGTTAGTATCAATGGTTTGAACTCTTCTTCCATTATTTTAGAATAGACTCACAATTTATCCCTTTAAGTAATCTTGTCTGATTCTAAGCTTCCATTATCCCCTTGTCTTAAGGTTCTCCTGCTTGAATAAAAGACAAAGAATTAATCACCCTCAATTTTTCATAATTCCATGAGCCAGCAGTTTATAATATATGAGAAATTTTCTGCAAATCTGAGATTGCATGTAAAATGATTAACTCAACTTCCTGAAAGAGTGATTCAGACACAAAAAAAAGTCAACACAATCCTGGTTTGAATATTATGTAAAATATATGAAGTATTAGTGCCTTGTACTAGGTCCCAGTGACTTCCTATATGAAACAGTCTACAAGTTTTTTCACCCATATTCAAGAAATAGGAACTAACCTTGAATGGGTGTAAGAAAAGACTACTAGGTTGGTCAGGGATACAAAGAAATTACCACTCAGAAGAAGACAGCTCTTCACTTATTGAGCGTGGCAAAATTAAAGTGGAGAGAGAATATGATTATTTCCTGCAAACATAATTGAGGAGGAAAGGGAGGGAAAAAGTTATTCAAACTAGAGAATAGCATTGGCACTCAAAAAAAAAAAAAAAAAGTATAAATTATCTGTGGGTTTACCTGAGCACCTGAGGATGAAACAGGTATATCTTCAAACATCAGAGCAGTGAGGTTCTGAAATACCCTTCCAGAGGGATAACTCAGAGCTTTTGTCCTCCGGTGACCAAAAAGCCGCTTATATGAATCTGGCTGGGGGGAGTTGTTGTGTTCTCTTGAACACAGTTTTTCAGTTTCATGAAAGCTGAGTAAGTTCAGGTTTTCTTAGGAAAATAATAAGTTATAAGTTACAGGGAGAGAGTTGTACCTTTTCTGGCCTGTACAACTTGCAGACATTTACTAAGGGTACCACAATAGCTGCATGACTACAACCTGCATCTTAGTCATTGCCACTAGCTTGAGCTCTAGAAATCTGCTATTTTTAAGCAAACTGGATACCACAACGCTTGGGACTGGAAGGCTTTCAATACCAGGATTAACAGGTCATGCTTTGTATTAGTTCTGACAGTGAGCAGTGATGAATCAAATTACACTTTAAGGAACCACTTTTAGACCAGTACAGCCAGTGTCTAACAGTCACTTGCAAGGGTGCTAAATTCTATGTCTTAAATAGCGTTTAGAGCCAAGTTGCTAATCCCAATATTTATAGTGTTATAACTAGTTTAGTTCTGTTCTGTGTTGGATGTCTTGCTTCTTTGGATAGCACTAACACAATCCAATTCTCCTGCGCTCTTTCTGTTGGGAAATAAATCCAATCCATGTGTGCTCATTCTTATAAAAAGCATATATGAAAAATAAAAATACAAATTGTCTCTAAATCCTTGTGTTCAGGCCTAATGTTTCCCAGGCAATGTTACAAACATAGGCAGTGCTGTCCAAAACTATTTTAGTAATTAAAAATATATTCACCATTTCAGAAAGACAAAGGACTGAGGGGGACCTTCTGGATCATCATGTTTAGTCCCCAACTATTGTGAACTATTCCATTATATAATCTTCTTCATAAATTTAGCTAGCCCCAATTTAAGACCAGTTACTTTATTTTCCCTCTCCACACCACTCCTACAAAGTAGATACTGACTCATATGTCCCAGATAAAATATATTCATGGGTTCTTGTGCTAACATTTTCCTTTGCCAATCTAAACAGTTCCTCTTTCTCCAAGAAACTTACCCTTTGAAATATATGCTGCAATCATATCTCACATCAGCCTTCAATTTGTCAGGACAAAACTCTCTTTTGGGACTATTTACACTGCAGATTGCAGCACAGTGTATATACATAACAGGGCAGCATTTGTTGAGGGCAATCTTCCTGTGACAGCTGGCAGCTCTCTGCAGTCTCTTTGACTAGGTTTCTCTTTGCAATTTTGACATATTTAGTATTCTTACTATGTTGTGTCTTGTGCATCAGCATTTTAACAAGTGGAAAGATCAGCCAAAAAATTAAAAAATTATAACACAAAGTTAGTTATACACAAATGTATAATGCAAATAAACATATACTTTTGCATTTCTGTGCAAGTACAATCCACTAACCAATTAAGGGGGCTAAAATATTGAGTTGATTACTACGTGCAAGAAGATTCATATAAAATATTGCAACTTATTTATGTACTAAACCACACAAACTTAATCTGGAAGATTAGAAAATTAGTGTTAAGAAAATTAACAACCTCAGCTTTTGTTACCGCAACACTGAGGCGGCTTTTCCATATTCTTATTGAAAGCCAAGATCCAATGCTTTCTCCCCTGCAGAGTTCTTATTCCTCCTGCATGAGTGGCTACAGTTGTGAATCAGCTCTGAGAGACACATTCTTCCCCTGAGTTCTACAGAGGTCCTTATGAATGTGAAAACATATCATTAAAGAATGTGCATCTGTTTGTACTGCTGTAGATAGGAAATGTTCCATAGTAAGCCTTTCCCTCTGCTATTTGAGTCACTGGACACATTACCTTTAACATTAGTACAACATAAGTGAGAAAACAAATCTTGTAACATTACCAGAATCATGTCGTCCACCTTTTCAGCATCTGCAACTCTGAACTCAAATGAGCTTTTTCCACTCCCAATCACAGTTTGCATCCAGCATAACATTTTACTCACGTAAGCTTATTTGGTTAAAACAAGCAATCCAAGTTCTCCCTAGAGTCTCTGGTTTTGTATTTATTTCGGATGCCAGTAGAAACTTAGGAGTTCACCAGTTACCAGATTTAAGTCTAGGAGAAGATACAGCTCCTCCAGTTTCTCAGTAGTCTATCTTATTGATTAATTAATTTAATAAGTATTGATTAAAGACAGATTTCCCTCAGCATAAAGAATGACATTAGCTCCCCTCACCCTTAAGGACAGTAATTACACATGTGGGTGGTTAAAGGGGTAAAATATAAGTATTGATGCAGTGAGAAAAATTAAGTGTTCCATCACTTGTTGCTCAGTTAAGCTCACCACGTTTTAGGTATCAAACAAAGAAAATAATAATAGTGTATGAATCGCACTTGTTATTCAAGAAAATAAATAGCACTATATACCCTAGATTTACTACCAGCTTTCCTCTGATGGGTTCAGAGAATTTTGCAGATACATTTTCAACTATCATGTCATCTCTTACTGACAAACAGTAATGGCAGGAGTGGAACAATTCAACCATTTTGTTGGTGCCTGCTATTACACCATTCAGAAGAGGAAGTGAACAAAACAGTCAAAAGCAAAACCCAGTGGCAGTTGTAGGAAGTTATCTAGGTGATATTTTATTTTGAAGAAAGAACTTCAAAAGAGCAAATGGTATAAAATATGAAGGGAAATTATGTGTAATATCCAAAACATGTTGCATTCTTCCTTACCATTTAAAAATGTAGCTTTTTCTCATCAAAAAGTAGCTGCGAACATGTTGTCCCTTTCATCAGCTTCAGAGAACATATATGTATAAAGTATACTTATATATGAAGTATACACAGGCAAACACAGATGAGCAAAGACATACTCAATGTACCTAGTCACATAATCTGTGGCATCTCTGTAGTCAATTACAAGCCCAAGCTGTAAACATTATTTTCCTCGGGGAATATTTCAGTAATTAATGAATGCTGTTGTTGTGCAGAGATGGAGCAGAGTGTGCTGACATTATGGTTTCCCCAGTGGTATAACCGGGACTGAATGATTCAGACAACTTCCTTCCCACCAAGCTAGGCAGAGCTGAACTTGAAAATGTGTCAGTATATATTTATAATCCTTCTTTTCCAAGGGCAGAAGGGATGTTTAAGTCTTCCACATCTGGCTGCTCTCTCCCACCCTTTTCCTGTGGGAAGTTCTTCTCTCACATCTTCGGCCACAGAGAAGGGGAAGAATAGCTGTGTGGGGGACTACACAGCAACCCAAAGGTCAGTGGAATCTTCCTGGGAAAACTGATTTAAAATATTGCTTTAGTCTGAAAAGTGATTTTGTAAAAATTGCTGTCAGTCCTCTGAATGACCAAATCATGCTGAATCACAGGAACTGATTTAGGAAAGCTGGAGGTTCTGGTAGGTAAGAGCTCTAGAATACAGTGTAAAACTGTGCAGAACTAAAACTAATATGTACGGTGAAAGTCAAAGTAATAGTCTGTTAATTAATTAAGACCAATGCTTTTGATGTAGAATTTCCTTTGGCATTAAAGTAACTATCTGACTGAAACATATGGAGAGCTCATGTTTCTCACAATGTGTCTACACTGCACAATTGGCATGTAGTGCAGAAGAACCAGACCAAACTTTAAGAGTCTGCATGTCAGGAAAAATCTGACAGAAGTGACACTAAGCTCTATATGAATAGTTACCGGAATCCAGAATCAAAGACTTGCTTGTTAAAAGATAACCTGAGTATCTTTAGATAGAGGTTTGTTCTCAAGTGTGAACTTTTTTTTCAGGAGTCCCAGAAGTTCAGTGAGACAGCATCTGTATCTGGTTATCTGAGCTTTTTTTATGAATCACAGGCAAGATACTTTCTCACCCTCCAAACTGAAAGTTTGGACTCTTCAAGACAACTAAGTGTCTGAGGACATTCAGTCATACACTCCATGGGCTCTGTTGATGCTGGGAAACAAGAAAAGTTTATGGTTCAGAAACTATTCTGAGCTTGCAGAACTGATAACAGTAACGGTACCCCACAACATCACATTTTCAGGACCATATTTAGAAAGAAGTTCCAGTTTAAGTCTTAGCATTTCACTTCTGCTGGAACACGTTATTGTTCTCTTTTGCTGCTCCCCATACCAGACAAACCTCCATTGGCAGATGTTACTTTTGTGTAAAAATCCATCAAGTAATGCATATAATACATATATGCATAAATAGTACATACAATTTCTGAACTCAACAAGCTCCTCTACACAGATCAGACTGCAAAACTTGCACCTATTTCAAGTCTTAGAAAGACTCAAAATCACAATCCCATCCTAATTTAAGAGATTACCTGCTCCATTTCTTTCAGACAAATTAAGATGTCAATTTGATGCACAGCTCATGTGGAAAAGTAGAAGAGATGAAAAGAAGCCAACCCTCACAATCTCATAAGGCACATTTCATTCTTTAAATGTGCCGAAACTCATGTTGTCTGGTTTGGCTTCAGCAAGTCACCTAATGTATCTTACTGAGGCAACTCATGTGATTCATTATGGCTAATAAACCTTAAGTATTTAGGCAAATTCTGACCCCAGAAAAGAGTATGTTGAGCCTGTGAACAGCGCCTGTGTACAGGAAGCTGTAAAGCAGTGGTTAATATGTAAGCAACCTTCTGATAACTGTAACAAAAGGTGTGTTTTCTTTGCTAATGAGGCTGGGCAAGTTTCTTGGCATGTGTGCCTTCTACTTTTAGAAGTTTCATTGACGTGGCTTCTGTTGCTCAACAGCTGAGACTTGCCATAGGTTGCTGGAGGTACTTGTTGGTTACCTCAGTGTTGTTCACTGGAAAACAGAAGATGATTGCAGCTCTCCTGCCACTCCTCTTTACACGCCCCTTGGTACACCCCCTTGAAGTCTCGAATGGCAGGCCTGCTTTATGCAGCTGAAGATCAAGTCCTGCCAGAACATTTTTCCTACTGTTATGGAAAAGCAATAATTCATTTCTGACTCTACATAGACAAGATCTCTAAATAAAATAAACCCCCAAACTGTTGGAAGGAATAAAATTTGTCATCCAGTGATCACATAGATATACTTTTAAACCTTCGTGCCTTTTTTATTTTCTGAAAATGGGTAATGAATTATTTACAGAGATACACTACTTTTCTGTGATTTATTTAAATGTTCTTTTGTTGTTGTTCAGTCTAATAAAATACAGTGTTTTTTATTTATTAACACAGATTTGAAATACTTCTTGGCTTTTTTTTTTCTTTGCAAACCTTTTTCCCCTCTGTGTTTGTATTTGAAAAGTTTAAAGGACAATCTGTCCTGCATACTAAAAGCTCTTACTTATCTAGTGACTAAACATTTTCCAGGCAACCAAAATGTGAAACTTCTGTTCTGCCAAGTAATTCTGTCATGACCTGATGGGTATTAACCTGTTTGCAAGGAAGAATGACATTTTTATGACATTTGTGTTCCTCACAGAATCACTGACTAGGAAAAACATTCCCATGAACTAGGTGGACAAATGGGAGGAAGCTAAAGCCTAACCTCCTCCCCCAAAATCACCAGCCAGCACAGTTCACAAGGGCATTTAATGCACCACTAAGTACCTTCCTTCAGATGAAATTTCCCTGAACACATTATTATATAGAATTAATGTACTTACCCCCATAGCAAAGTACCAATAAGTGAACCTTATTTTATAAGGTGTGATACCTTTGTTAGGAGCATTGGCTTGGTTAGAGAAATGTACTCTTTCCTGTCTTTTTCCTCTTTGTCACCTTGCCTCCCTGATTTTTGAGCCTTTTTGTATAATGTATTAATGACCTATAAGTCTGGGCTTATGTCCTATATTCTGCTATACACATTAGTTACAAGCAGTATCATGAACTGGATATAAAAGCATGGCACACTCCAAAAATTGCAATAGATGTTTAAAAGTCATGAGGTTCCTCAGTGTTAAATTTTATGTTATTTATGCTCATAGCCTTGTTTTCTGAGCCTCACTTGGATCAATATACAGGTTTTCAAGGTTTTTCTTTAAAATGCAAGAGATTTTCTCCCAAACTTAGACTCAAGGTGTTGAAGAAAGCGTTTTAAGACTTACAGTGAAATGGTAGAAATTGGTAGTACTAACGCCTGTTAATATGGCACAGCTCTCAAAATTGCACAAAAATCTACAGAGCAGTAGGAACTTCAGAGGAAAAGAGGTGGATATTTCTATACATACTGCCTCCACTATATGATGGATTTCTTTTCCAGGTTCATTTCCTGTACCACCACAGACATAGGCAACCACCCTATTAATTCTCACTGACTGGTCATTATTTTTTTATATCTCTATGTAGTCATCTGATTTGGTGAAAACCATTTAATTGCTGACTGATCCACTAAGACTGAAAACTGGGAAAATAAGGCTACTTTAAGTGTTTAAATGGAAAATTACATGTTTGAACTTCAAGACTTTCAGCTTAATACATGTGTTCTTTTAGTATACTAATATTTATCTCTTCAACATTTCCTCCTTTCAATACATCCCACAGGACAATCAATACTCAGAATAGAAACAATTAAAAAAGAAACCAAACAACATAGTGAAATCAGAGAGATGAAAGGAATACATTAACAATGGAAAAGACTATAATTTACAGAATGAAAACACAGTCCTAAATTTCTACTGCATCACTCAAGTAGAAGGCTGAAGAGTGTGGAAAAAAAAGAGGTTGAGCCATCATTCTTTTTTTTACCTTTGTTTTGTATGTGTGACAAAAATCTCATTGCTATTATCAGCTAAAGAATGGGTTGGAGAATGGTCATTTTGTATCCATGCAGTAACAGCACAACCAGTGCATCAATAATAAGCAGAACAACTGGAAATTTCACAAAAGTAATATTCTATCACAGATTTGGCAATACTAACTTATTCTTTTGTGCTTAATTATTTTAGCATCTGACTTCTGACATGTCATGTAGTATAATCCCATAGAAGACTCAGTACAACTTTCATATTTACAAGTCCAATTACTGTAAAAGTACCCTTCAATAGTATTCAGAAGATTTTATGCATCACACACATAATTTATTGATATGGATTAGAATATTTAGCCAAAACTGTTGTCCTGCACACGTGGCAAGGGCAAGGGCAAATAACTTTCTGATTGCCAATGTTTTGGCCAAATAAACTTCCCATTAGTAACATAATTTCTCTGAATAATTGATGCGCATAGTGAAAAAAAATCTTCACTGTACTGCTTACATTAATGATGTAGCTATTTCTTAGTAGGCTGATGACACTCCTTACTATACCTGAATTGTCCAGGAAAGAGAAATTCTACTGAGAATTTAAAAGTAGTCCAACCACATGGGAACGCAACGTGAGCATTTAAGAGAATAGTCCATAATTTATTCTTCTGTAGATAAACAGAAAACTGTTGGTTCTTCTGAGCCATAAGTTCACTTATGTAGTGCTAAGTCATTAAACAGCCACTCACCGAATATGTTTCTTCTCTTTTTATTTCATCAGATTGTCCCTCTGCATGATCATATGAAGTAAGAGACTCACAGTCTGAGAGCTGAATCAGAGGTACAGATGCCTGGCTTCTTTCAGATTTGCAGTTCTGAAAGAGTTTCCCTGTAGAAGGAGAAAGGCAAAACCTAGCCAGGTTAAAGATGGAATCTGATCTACTTCTGAAAGGAGCTATACAATGTCCTAGTCTCAACAAGGACAACAAATGTACTTTTGAGTATTTCCATATGGCATTTCAGGCAGTATCTAACAGCATAGTGATGGCAGCAGAGATCTCATTCACCTGGAATAATTCTTGTCTGTTTAGCCGTAGTCATGGAGATATGGAGCACTTTGATGACCCCCAAACATGCCCAGGAAGCTTTGGTAAATAAACAAAAAATTATTTGGCATGTTTGTTGTCAACACTGAACTCAATGACTCTATTAATTTCTGATCTAGATGGTTTAAAGTTGGACTGTGAGTACATTTGTGAGCTGCAGTTGCACATTTGATGGTAGGATACATGCATTCCCTGTGAGGCTGGAAAACCGGCAAACTGGAATAGCTGCTATTTGCTTTAATTACGTTATCCATTAGTACATACTAAACATTTGAATCAGAACTGTTGCATTTACAAGTGACTAGCAGTGAATTGAAGGCTGACAATCTGAGTTTGAGCCCCTCAAAATGGGAACTGTCACAAAAGCAGGCACTTTACCTTGGCTGCACAGACAGTGGGAAAGGACTTTCAACTGAAGAAAAGGAAAGCTGTGTCTGTGCAGGACTACCAGACCTCCCAGAAACATGCTTGCTGAGGTTTGTGACACTCTGCTGCTCTTTCTAAAAGCAGTTATGGATCCGTCAAAATTTCAAAGCCACCACAGTGACTGAGAGAGCAAGGAAACACATTTCAGTTGTTAACAGACCAACGTAGTGAAATTAGGTCTGAGATAGTATCTGGCTATTTCTCCTGCTTTAGGTGGTGGCACTTCAAAAATCTGTTAATACTGGATGTAAATATTTAATTTCACACTTTCCAGGCAGTATTGACAGAGAAAGACACACACACATACACATGACCACTTCAGGTGGAATCTTCACAGAGGAAAAGTCCTTTGGTCTACTAGCTGAAACCTACACTATTAAGTATTAATTTTTTAACTGTATGGAATATTGTTATTCATTGTGGAAAGAACTACATTTAAGAGAGACAACTTCTTGCCCAAAGAGCAAATGATGTTTAGATCAAAAAAAAAAAAAAAAAAAAATGTAAAACAGAAGGAAATATATTTAACCTGTAAATCCACTACCAAAAATTAAAAAAAAAAAAAAGAGAGAGAGAGAGAGAGATCTAGGGGTGCTGAATAGTCCAGACCTTCATGGGCTTTGCCTGCATCCTTGGCAGAACATGGCATTAGTCTCTTCAGGAAATCATATGTATGTGGAGTGGGTAGAAGCACTGTAGGGCTGGTATAAAATCTTTACGGTATGTGATCACTGGTCTTTTTCAAATATTATCTGAAGCAAATTTGAAGGCCTGTTCATAGAAATTTACATAAGAGTTTGCCCCAGAAGTGAAATGTTAGTTACGTGTGATCCACTGATAGCACAAGGTTTGAGTATCATGCAAAAAAAAATGTTGGAAAGTTGCGATCTAAGCAAGAGTTAGGTTTAAATATGTCACATAAAAACTCAAAGAGAAGACTTTTTTTCACAAGTCAGCTGTATCATTAGTTTTGGTGTTCATGGAACAACTTCTGTTTTCTTAAAGCCTACAGTAGGGATATCTGTATGTGTGTCTATGTATATATAATGTCTGTATGCACGTACATATGCATACACACACAATATATGGTGATGGGACATCACAGAAAAGAGATGAGCAGATCCACAGCCAAAATTTTGTATTCCAAATCATTTAATATATTCAGATTATAGTGCTGAAAGGAGAGGATTTATGTAAGTAGAATATATGCAGGGAGAAAGAGATGATGATTGTAAGATTTATTCTGGCTATTCTTAATATTAGTTATTCTTAGCATTAGCTATTCTTAGCCTAAAACTATTCTTAGCCTTAAAATGAGTTTTGAAAGATATCTGGCCCAGGGGAATGATTTGAATTATTTAGGCTGAAGAAGAGAGAGGTACAAAAACTCTCCAACCTGTGGACAGATAGAGCTGCCAAGTCCCAGGCATCTCAAACCAATGTGACAAGGCTCGTAGGAACAGGCAGTTTATTAAGCTGATTGACAACACCGGGATGAAAAGATGATGCACCGCACATGTGACAGGCTGGTGCTGTGTCCCATCCTGTGGCACATTTTTGCTGCCCTCAGCCCAATTTTTGCCAACGGGGCATCCCAAAAGCAACTTTCAAAGCGTCATCTGGTAGGACAGCTGCAGCAGCTCCTTCCCCTTCATTCCCACCAGTCCCCGGAGCTTTGCCACGAAATCCCACGTGGAGCCACCCCACGGTCCTGAAAGCTGCCCTGCAAAACACATCTGGCGAGCGGTAAAGGTCAGTTCGAAGGTGGCCGACTCCGGAGCAGCCATCCCTCTCGCCTTGTACCACAAGGCCAGCGGAGGCATCCGTCCACACGCTCACCCACGCAAAACTCTGCGGAAACACTGTTTCTGAGGGAGGGTCATTGAACCCCACACGCAGGTGCTGTTCACCCGCAGAACTTCAAAGCACTCGGGGCGAAAGCAGGTTGGAAAAGCCCGGTGACTGTTGGTCCCGAGAAACGGGAGAGAAGTCGCGGGTGGGACTTTAACGGTGGCTCCTCGGCCGTTGGGAAGTGCGGGAAGGGGTCTGCAACGGCTCTGAGGCGGGCACCGGCCCCAGCCGCGGGTCGGGGCCGCCCGGCCTCCCTTCCCCGAGGGACGCGGCGGGAAACACGGCCCGACCCCTCAGGGGAGACCCCCACCTCCCCGCCGCGCCGCTCGGCTGAGGGGGTGGCGCGGCCGCTGAGGGGCGGGGGGGGGTCGGCGGGCGGGGCGGGGTTTGCCGGCCCCGCACGTGTGGGAAGGCCGGGCATGGGGGCTTCCTGAGGGGAGGAGCGCCCCGGCCTTCGCCGCCGAGAGGGACCAGCCGCCGCCGCCGCCGCCGCCGCCGGGAGCCGTGCCCGCGCCCGCGCCCCGTAAGTGGGTTCCTTCTCCCGCCTTTCCTTTCCTCCAGACCGGGCGGGCGAGGGGGAAGCGCCGCTGCCGGGGCCTCTCGCCCGGCTCGGACGCGGGGGTGAAGCGGGGGGGCGAGCCGGGCGAGAGGCCCCGGTGTGCGGCTGGCAGGGGGCTCCGAGGAGTTCCTCTCGGTGCCGGGCGACTTGTGCGGGGAGAGAGGCCAAGGGCTTCTCTGCTGCCTTTTAAAGTGCCCCGTGGGGGAAACGGCAGGGGCTTTTCCCCGCTGACCCTGCTCGCCGTCCCCGCCAGTGCTTGGCAGGGGGTGTGGGGGGGGGTCTGGCGCCCGCGGGCAGAAGCACGAGTGGGTGCCGGGCTCAAGGGGAAAGGCGCACCTGAAGGCTGCTGGGCGAGAGGTGTGGGAGCATATTTGCTGGTCCTGGGGCAGCATCTGCTGCTACTGCAAAAGTTTGGAGGCGTGGATGGGTGAAAGTGCCCTCCCTGGGTTTCCGACAAGCTCGCTCAAGTGCTGACTTTGCCTGGAGGTGCTGTCCCTGCAGGTTTTGACTGAATCAAAGGATGCAGTCGCAAAGCAGCCTCAGTTCTTCAGTACATTTTGAGAACCTGAGGAAATTACACTTCAGTGGAGAGCACGGAGTGTGTGCAGGTCCCTAACTGTTGTAAAGCAAGTTTGGGAAATGTAAGAGTCTTCCCTTCTGCCAACTTTGTGTGTTTAAATATAGAACTGTGTTTGAAGTATATGTCATCCAATGTATAATGCTACTGGCAGCTGGAGAAAGCTAGTCCAATAAAACAATATTTAAAATTTAACATATCTGAAGCGGCAGAACAAAACCTTTCATTTAAAAATATTGGTTATCACTTAAGATTTATAATACCATTTGGATGGTAGAGTGTTGTGGATCTTATGTAAGTCTTGCATCTGGTTGAGCTCCGTTAATTCAGCTGAACTAAATTAGTTTTGGGGGAGTGAGGGATATCACACCCTTTGGTTCTAATGATGAATGTAGCTTCTGCTGATTGTTATGCCAGTGCTTAACACATCATTCCAGCAAAAGTAATTTACCTGTGAAAGGGATAGAAGTTTCCTGAAGTTTGGCCCAAGCTGTGAAAAGATCTCCTCCAAGGCCACCCTCTGCTTCAAGTATATTAATACCTAAGATGTATTTATTTTTAAAGCCTTCAAACACAATTCTCTTTGTATTCTTCCTAATTAAAACCAAAGCAAATACATCAAGAGGCATTCAGATGTTTCAGATATGGGGAACGTAAGACAAGGGATCATGGCATATAGAACTTGTATATATTGAAACAAGTTGATGGCAGTTTGTTTATGCTAGAAAGACAAAACAAATTCTATGAAAAGTTCATGTGGACACTGTGCAGATTCAGTACACTGTGGTTCTTGGATTAGAACTTGGATTACACAGTGTGGAAGATGTTTTGAGTTCTGGTTTGTGCTACCTAATGGCATTAAAACATTGACAGTTAAAAGAGGCATAAGACCTATACAGAAGACCTAAACTTATTTTCACTGATATCTATAATGTCTTTTTCTGACTATATAGTACACGGTGCCTGCCCTACTCCTGTAAGCAGGTGTCCATTGATGCAACTGATTTCAATTTGAAACTACCCCTGTCCACACAATTCTTCTAAATGCCACTGGGCTCTGATACAAATTGGGACAGGAATAAAACAACCCGATAGAAACATAAGTAGCTGTAATGATATCTTTTGAAAGGTGCAGTGACTTTTTGTATGAATGACGTACATTTTTAGTCTTTTGCCACATGTTGCGACGAAGATTATCCATGCCTGGAGTAATCTTCTGTCTAGCTGATGTTACTCAAATACAACTTTAGATTCTTCAGACTTGGATGAAAACTGGCATTTTGTGAAGTTTTAATGCAAACGAAGATTTCATCCTGAAGCTCAGTATGATGGCTAGTGTGTGCATCCATAAATGGTCTGATCAAGGTTCTTGACCTCTGTAAAATAGTACTTGATAAGATGCATTAATATATAGCTGTTTCTAGCTTTGTACATACTTATGGATTAAATAAATATCAGTTTCAACTGTATTAATAAACTCATATACTCAGCATATTTTCAACCTGTCTGTATATAATTCTAACTTTTTTTAAGCTTAAAGGTCTAGTTAACAAGGTAGTTACGGATGAAAATTAATTTGGAGTCAACGTGTTAAATTATTGATGCCATTTATTAGTTGTTTTATGGGGATATTTGCTATATGAATATGTTGGCATAATAAGTGGCAGTGAGTACAAAAAGACAGGTAAGATAAAAAGGAGAATAATACTTTAAAACTTTATAAAAAAAATTACTGTTTCACTTTCTAAGTGTTTTGGCAACAATGTATTTGGAAAGAGGAGGCTTCTCTTTGAAAATCAGTGGTTTCAGATGGCTGTTACAGTTGACACTCTTGGGTAAGTATGTTGGATACAGGGGTCCAGCAGCTTAGAATTCCTCTAGGTGGAGATAATTGCAAAAACCCCATGTATTTTAAATGAAGAGATGTGAAACTTAATTTTACACATATAGGGACCAGAAATGGGACAGAGATTAACTCTGCAACAGTGGGGAAAAAAAAACACTCATCAGTTTAAGTCAATGTGATCTTCAGCTTGCTTGAAAATGCACATTGCTTCTACCTTTCATCTTGCACGCACCGCAGAGTAACTGAGAAAAGTTGTGACGTGTTCACTGAAAAATTAGATGTATTGAAAGGTACTATGAAGATTTAGTTCCTCCTTTTGTGCCTTGGCAGGTTTTAATTCATTTTGCAGTGGACTTTAAGACAGAGGCGAACTAAGGGAAAAGATTGCAAATGATCAGTAAAGAGCTTGAGCTAAATCTAATTCCCTAAGTTGTCACAGAGGTTATAAGATCATAAAGTTATCTCAGTTCTACTCCTATACCTTTTGATCATTTTCACCTGTGTTGATTCTAGAAATATTTTGGCATCTGTCCATCACGATACAGGTATCATATGACACAAACACACCGCAGCAAAACATGGCATGCTTTCCTGGTTTGCCTGCTGTCCTGTTTTTAATCAGAATTCTCCCCATCTCATAGGATAACATACTTCAGGGTAGAACCTTTTAGGGAATTTTTCTTTTACATAGGGGTTATTAGGTAGGGCATTAACATAAAACATAGCATGCATTGTAGACTACCAGTCCTGTCTTTGACTTATTGTTCATTTTTCTTATACTAGAATGAACAATTTTCTGCCATTTCTTTTTCTTTCTTCCTTCAGATACTTCCCAGGCAGTTAGTGATCTATTAATGCCATATAGCCAAAGATGTAGAAAACAGTTTGCAATGCCATTTGTATGCATATTTGTGACTTTAAAGCAGAACTTATTCACATTAGCTTTTTACATGCTCAGATATTAGCATATTTGATATGCTGCTGAAATTATTAAAAAGTATATAAAAATACTTGGAGTCATGTTTCTGTGTCTAAAAGTTTTCATGTATCTGAAAGTGCCCACCCTCATGACACCTTTGCTGTTTATCACATCACCTTTGATCCCTCAGTGCCACAATACAATTCTAATACTCAGTCTTGTCGATTCTTCAGCCTTCAGTTCATTGTCCAATTGGAGTAAGAATCATCCTCATTCTACTGGTTTAGTAGCTAAAGAATTCAGTATTGGTAAGTCAAGTGACAGGACTGTTGGAAGCAAATGGTTGAGCTTTCAGAAAATGACAAATGTGTCCTCCTCTCTGCTGGGAAAAGCATTTGTATAAGTGATTTGCCACTACAGTTCCAGTGGGAGTTATAATGGTTACTAGTAAGAGTGGCTTCTGGGATTCCTAATTTCAGTCATTGCTGACAGTCATCCAAGATCCACAATATTATCTTGCCTGATCTCAAAATTGTCATTTATCTGAGTGGACGTACTCCAAGGCGAAGAACATTTAGAAATGCACTGAATGATGAATGTTGTCATGGCCTTCATGATTCCTGCACAGGAACGTGTATGTGTGGAATGAGAGATTTCTGAATGTATACAGGCTACTGATAAAGTAATGTACTGCATGTGCTTGACCATAGGATGAGCAGTTAGCTCAGGACGTCTTGTTCTACACAGCCAGAGAAGAAATGCTTTATTCATTACCTTGAATAAAGCATTTTGTTTGCAAGATGATTGTTGCAGATCTCTGAATGTTGAGATGTGATCTACAGCAACTTTGTAGATGGATATCCTTTAGATCCATCAGTCTCACTTGACCATGAACCCCCATAGAAATAGGGGTGGACAGGTTGTGACAGTCTAAAAGGTTGATAGTCTAATGGCTGATGTTGGGTCTGTGTTTACTGAATGTAACTAGGGGAGAGGTGCTACTCAAACAGCATATGTAGACAATTGTCATATCTATGCTTTCTTTACTGTGGCTGTTACAATTCTGTCCTAGACTGCATGGACTCCCATGCACATGTGATGCTTGTGTATATATGTACATGCACCACCAACTTATGTTACAAATAACTAAGCTTTAAACTAGAGTAGAATATTAGTATGGTTAAACGTAATAACAGAGGGCCTCACAAATAAAGTATGCATCCATTCACATACCGTAAATTGCATAGAATCTTGAAGAAAGATCTAGCCTCTCAAAGTGTAGCCCAGACAGCAATGAACTTCTGAATGGTATGGAATAACAATGGGAAGGACCCCACAGCTCTGATAACAGCTAGCTACTCTAGTTTGGGTCATTGCTTCTAGAAACAGCGTGACATTGTCTAAAACTAGTTTGTATAAGAATCCAGACCTATAGGATGACTTCTCCAAAACTTTTTCGGAAGGGCAGAATCTCTTACTTGTGTCTGAATGGCTGCACACATCTGACAAGTAGAAGCAAATCAGCCACATGGGAAACAAATGGAGGAAATTATCATATATAAACCATCACATTATTGTCATGCTTGTTCACAGAGTCTGGTTCTTCTTCCAACTCACTTTTTCAATTACCTTTTCCTACCACCCCCATTAGTTAATGTAGGTGGCCTGTAAATACCTCCATGCAGTTGCTAGAGAAAGGTGATGTTTGGTCCCCTCAGTTCCTTGTGACAACTCATCAGAAATGCAGCGCAGTGCACACAACAGCTGCTGTTTCTGATAAGTAATTGGAAGGGGCAGAGTCACTGTGGGTGATTTAGTGTTACACCATAGTCCCCTGTATCACTAATGGCAGGAAGGTTTTGCCTCTTTGGGATGGTAACATCAGTTTTTAGAAGTCTTGCATGGCTGTTCTCACTAAATTACCTAATCTCTGAAAAATATTTTGTCAGATGTACTACCAGAAAGGGATGATACTTTATTAGATTCATCCCATTGTACTGGTTACTGGAGTTTTGGTAAGCAGCAGTTTATCTGCTGTAGAAAGGTAACAAAATGTAGAAAGGTGTCAACTGACAAAATCCAAATAATTTTTCTTTATACATCTTCTGCAGGGAACTTAACTAGGAATCATTTGTCGGTTGAGATTAGACTGAAGGAAAAACAAACAGTACCGAGTGATTTTACCAGACTTTACTGTCATCTTCAGTGTTTAATATACAGTTTCACTTCACCTGTGCTTTTTGCTTTCCAGAATAAAGTGATTTTTTTGAGAAATGTATGGAGTAAATTTATTTTTACTTTAAAGAACATTCTTCTTTATGTGACTCTTTTTGGGGGGACGGAGTTGGATTCAACAAAATTTAATGTTTGTTTCCTTTGCTGTGAAAACAGTTAATGATATGGATAACCTGTTCTGTAGCTGTATGAATTCATGTAGCTAATTCCTGGTCCTTGCCAATTTTGTTTGAGGTTAGTTCTTTGTCTGGAGTTTGATTGCAAGCTGTTTGACAAGATGGGAAAGCGATTGTGTTTATTTTATTTTGTTTGTGCAGCACCATGCGCATTGTGGTTATGGAATAAATAATAATTAAAATGGGATTTGGAAAGGATTATTTATTGTCCTCGTGTCAGTTTCCCTAGGCTGAGAAACATCTCCATATTAGTTAAGGAAAATGTAACATTTGGATATCGTGAAGATATCTGATTATTCTCATGAGGACTTAAATTGATTCATCTGAATTCACTGTTTATAAGTGATTTGGTGTAATATGGATTTTATTCTGCCTTTGAATGTTTTTGGACCATCACGCAGTTGAGAGAAAACTATAGGATGTGACTTGCCATGAAATACTTTCAGCACTTTGAATTAGATGAAAAAGCTTGTGGATATATAGAATTAGCATGAATGTGTGATTCTTTTCAAAGGTAAAGTGCTTCAGGGTGCTTTTTAGAAGCAGGAGTTTAGATGACTAGGCAATATTTTTGATCCTTGTAATGATAGTCTAACTTGCTATAAGGTTTAAAGCTAACAGTAAGTATTTGAGTGCAGCCCGTTACAAAATGTAATTGTTCTGTTGTGAGGATTCAAAAAGAGGGAGAACTTTCAAGGGTGGTACTGAAGAAATAAGTATCATGAAACGTCAGGTTTGTTGTGTGGAAACCGTAGGCCAGCAAAAATTCTGATGTTTTTGCAATAATAGGTACATGGTAATTTGTATTTTCTGCTGCTGTTGTTTTTCCTCAGCAATACATTTTGAGAAAATCTGGGTGCACCTATGCACTGCTTACCAAACTGTGTCCACTCTCTTTCTTTAGAGAGACTCAGGGAGGGGCCCTGTGAGGTTACTGCTAAGGAGCAGCCCTTCTGCAGGTGTAACAAGGTCTCCTCCTCTGTGAAGAGGGAAGTCCTGAGCTGGGGGCTTCCTACAGGCTTGTTTGTAGAAGGCACCTCTTACATCTATGATTTTGTTTTTTTAAAAAAAATATTTTTCAATAAGGCATGGATATGCACTAATTAAATTGCTATGCTGACAAACTAATAAGAGAAAAATTGCCATTGTCTAGAACTAAATCAATAAAAAGATCCAATATAAAATTCAGTGATATTAATTACAAAGAACTAGAGAGTGGTTGGTTAGAAATATTATAGAATTTGTAATTAGAATATTTACTGTCAGATGGAAAAGTCCAGAGAAGTTGAAATTAGTACTTCTTAATATACCACCTATGAGGAGACTTCATTATTGTAACTAACAAGCCTTCTTTGGGGTTTTCACTGCTTTAAGGTGACCTATGTACTTGTCCTTGCCATTCTTTGAAGTGTATCTTATTCTTTCTGTTAGTTTAATTCTGTGCTCCATTCTGAATTGGTCCACATCGTTATTATGAACAAAAATTAAAATATATTTTCAAGTTATTTCATAAAGCACTTTGACTCCTAATGAAACCTCAAAGGCGAGTTGCTGTTCCTCATATACACACTGTGCTGTCTTTCCCATTTCCTAACTTATTTTTCAGTGCAGCAGAGACTGCTGCACTTCATGTTTACATCAGTTCGTGTGGAATAACTTGATGGTCTGTAGACCTTGTGCTGGTGTGAACAAACAAACCATGCCTCCAGCTCCATTCCCTGACCATGCTGGAGCTAAAAACATGTTTGGAAATAGATATTTTTTCTAAGGTCCATAACTGCCTTCTCCCAGTATTTGTGGTTTTCTGCCTTCTTGTCCAGAGCCAAATGGATTATTGTCATTTGCTCATTTATTTGAAAGGTCTAAGTACCTGACAGAAAGCAAAGTCGACATCCTTATTGTTTTTCAGTATCCAAATGCCTGAAAACAAATCTAGCACATCTAGTCAGATTCTTCTTGGAGTCTAAACAACTGAGTGGAATTTAAGCACATTAATCATATTTAGCTGAGACAATATGCAGAGCTCCCCATATTGCCAAGCTGTTTTCTGCTCAGGGAAATACATGGTTAGTGCAATACCACATCTAGGGAAAAACTGAGAGATATCATTGCATGTGAAAGACCTTTTGGGGCATATGGAGGCTGAACAGTGGCAAACTTATGCCACTTATGTGGCAAAAAATAATATTATGGTGTTCTCTATGGTAGTTTGTTTTTGGTAGCAGTGGTGGCTGAGGATGAGGTGCTGCATAGGGAAGCAAGGGTGATTCACGTGGTGTTTGTTCCTGAGAGTTTGAACATGTTTGTTTAAGCATGTGGTAGACCCAGGTCACCTGAGAGATTCAGTTTTTCAGTCACATTTTGCATAAATTCTTGTGCTGCATAGAATTTAGGTTATGAACTGTATCAGTTCTTCATCATTCTCTGGCTTTCAAGAAAACTAAACATGCAATGTAAGTAAAACATTCAGTGCTGGCTTGTTTACATATTCTCAGAACATTAGGAAGAAGAGCATACTTTGTGGTCGTTGGTTTTACTCTTGCTGACTTGCTAGCAGAAATTTCCTCGACAATAAAATAAATAGGTTAGAACAAACCCATAGTGAACACCAAAATTATTTAAATGCATACTTCTGCAGGAATGAGTTGTTCATAAATATGTTTTCCCATATGGAAAGTGTTGTGACTTCACAATTAATGTGTTCTCTGCATCTTTCTTTGTCAAGCATATTTTATTATATTTTTAAACTAAAAGCAACACAGTGTTAGAGTTAGATATTACTTTCCTGTTTAGCAACAACAACAATGATGATAATGATAATTAGATGATGATAATAATAATTATTATTGTTAATTATTTTTATTATTTTTTATTATTTTATTATTATTTTATTTTGCTGAAGTGCATGACAGTCACATCAGAGCTTGAGTTCATGGATGCTTTAGGCCAAGATCATCATGAAGACTAGCCTGCAATCTTCCACTGACCTCTGCAACACGCACATGCTCCCAGAAATCACATACTTGGATTTGAGAGCTTAGTTTTATTGTAGCTCTGCCAATTACAATATGATTTTCATATACGACTTTGCTATGAGTCTTGCCTTTTGTTCATTTCTCTACCTCTGCTTAGTTTTCCTTGTTCTCTTCTGAATGTCCAGCCTCTGAAGTTGTATAGTCATTTTGTGGGAATTACATCAACTAACTATTGCTGAGACTCCTTTAGATTTTTAAGACAATTATGAGAAATTTGGATGCGGTAAAAAGTAGATGTTCCTATGTCATCTGGAGAAATCTCATTTATCCCATGGAAATGCAACTTTCATCATGGTCACAGAGCCTGATACTGAAAAATACCATGTGGTACCAAATTATCGCTTGCTATGAGGTGTTCTGGTAGAATGACTATTTTACAGAAGCAAGGTATTCACTGATTTTTGCATGGTAGAGAGAGAAGAAACTGTCTGAGAGGGAAAAACCAGCCCGGTAACGTATTTTCCCTAAATGAAGGAAATCCTTTCTTATTGTTTCAACATTTATTCCTTAGTGGGATACTGCTGCTGGGTATCCAGCCTAGAATTGTTTGCAGTCTCCCATGCAATGTCCAACTATTAGAAATATTTTATTAGACCATTTTAGTTTACTACATGCATATGCCTTATTCTGAGGCAATTAGTTTCAACATTAGACTTAATAACCCCATTTTGTATTTCTAATTGTCTTGGATATAAACTTTTATAAACCTCCTGCAATTTTGTAGTACTCTGTAAAGCCTTCTATGGTGCTTAATTGCCTATATACTCCACTTCATTAGTTGTCTAAGCAAATAATTTTGGATTTGTATTAAATAACAGGGTTTTTTTTCTATTTGACTGTTTTTCTGTCCTATGTGATAACAGATGGGTTGCACTTAGTTCAATGAACCAGATGCAAAAAGAGCAGAATTTGCAGTTAAATACTGTTGATGTTGCATTTTTATCCACACACAATAAATTAAGTCAGCCTTCTGACTATATTAAGTGAATGTTTACACTAATTAAAATGTATCCACTACGCTCTGTGAAACAAGTATCTTTCCCAGTCTGAATGGGCTCATAGAGTTTGTGCCTTTCTTACTGAAGCCATGTCAGCATAAGCAGCTCTTGTGTTCTGCTCCAGGCTGCTATCTCTTTTTCCTGCTTCAGTAACCATCCCTCTGTGCCTGCACAGCTGTTTGTGGTACTGTGCAATGAACTGAATTAGGAAACTAATTCATTTTTGTCCTTGGGATACTTTTGATTAAGGATCAGTACTCTGTTTCGGTTTATCACACGGCCACACACATGGCTACAGCTGTGGGATGGACACAGAGGAGAGAATAGACTGAGCTTAAATTGCACCACCATTGGGAGAAACTATCAAATATGCTCCACGTAGCTATAAAACATACAGTAATTTCTCTTATCCTCTCTGTTTTTTGTCTTTCTTTCCATTTAGACTATCATGTTTGGTTGGGTTTTTTGTTTTTTGGTTTTTTTGTTTGTTTGTTTGTTTGTTTTACTGGAGAAAGCATTAGTTGCAAAGCTTTGGTTATTGGAGTGTGTTATCTCTCAAACTTTTGAAGTAAGTTTGGGCATTTAGAATCATGCTTTTCCTGCAATATAGGAACTCCTGTAGAGTTCAGTTCCATAGTTTCATTCGTTTGGACAGAAGCTAAAGAAAGTAATAAATTTTTAATCAAGAAGGTGTCACTTACCAAGTGCATTTTTGCCAATGCTCTTTTCGACTTGTTTGGTAAATGACTCATATGTGAAACTATTTTTCTATGAAGGATTTTGGATAGTTCCTACTTTGCATCTGTTACATCTTTAGTGTAGCTGTAGTCTCATTACAGCATATTTGACCCAATTCTGATCTCTGTTTGGCATTATAAATAGGGAATATTTCCATGGGAACCAGTGAAAATACCGAAGTTGCAAAACATCCCTCTTCTTCCCTCCCCCTCAAACATTCTCTCAACTCTCATTTGCATTTATTAGTAGGCTATTATAATAGATCAGAGTCCTTTAAAATTATTTTCTTGTGCCTGTCTATGAAAACATGCAATATTATAGTATACTTGTCCAATGATGATTGGTACAAACGACTCCTGTAGAAGATGGTGAGAGAGATAAGTGTCTTCATTTAGTCTACATCAGGGAACAGTGAAATCCGCTATTTTAGCATAGCTGAAACCTAGCTAATAAAAGTGTGGGGTTTAATGTTCCATATGGTTCCTAAGGATATGGTAACAAACCTTGCTGATAGCACACAGTCAAACAGTGTGTTGGTTTAATTGAAACTGTTTGCAAATGGCAGGAAGGCGGCAGAAACACAGAATGATGTGAATGGTGCTGATAGTGTTCCCTGGAGGGACAGCTTTGAGGTTGGACTTGGTGGCTGGAAAGAAGCCTGGATCTGTAAGCAAAGAAACTTGCTCTTTGCACTTTGACTCCCGCTATGTTTGGGGAAACAGGACTATGGAAACACACAGCAGGGCATGTGAGATATGTAACATTGAATTTCTGCACCTCACTGGAGGAGATTTCAAGCCCTTGAAAGCAGATCATCTGAGTCAAAAGGGAAAATTGTAGTAGTTGTTGGAGCATCTGCTTTCTAGGGAGACAAGCTCACAAGTGCTCTACTTAGAATCTCCCGTGATGGTAAGCAAACCCCTTGAAAATTTCACCCAAAAACTGGATGAAGACCTGAAACAGTGGTATATAGCAATTTTATTCACAGTGCTACCTCTGTGAAGTGTCATTCTCATAAACAACTAGCATGGCTGCTGGCTTGAAAATGGAGAAATTCTGCATTTCTCTTAGCAAATTTAACAAACAGGATTTCAGGAACAACAACAAAAAAACTCAACTTGGGAAATAAATCTGTGAATTGGACAGGCTATAGAAATTGTCTGCCTGGATGTGGAACTGGATCAGCCAGGGACTTGCATAAGGCTGAATATATTTTATCACAAATTTCTACTCCAGAGGCCCAGGAGGGGAAAGGTTGGATTGCCCCATCAGAAATACTGCAGTCCTTGACGTTAGTATTTTTTTTAACTGATACAGTTCTGCTGAAATTTATTTGTCTTGGTTCAGTATTGCTGGTAAATTGGGTAAATTACTGGGTCGAACAGATAACTTTTTGAGCATGGCCTCTGAGGTAGGAGCCATTATAAGAAATATGTTTTCTTGCTTGAAGAGGCAAAGCTTGCTACTGTATCAATCTTCAAGAAATGGAGAACTGGGATATGCTACAGACCAAGAAGAGCAAAACTCTAGTGTTAAAATCCCACTTGAGGTTGAAAAATGTGGAGCAGTATATACCATGTGTTCAAACTGATGTTTCAGAATGTGATCCTACACCAGGCTGCATAGTGAGGAGCAGCTGACCATTCTAAGCAGTGAAGAATAGAAATGAAAAAAATGTTGCTTCGATCCTGTGTGTGTTTTGTTTTTTTGGTTTTTTTTTTGTTTTTTTTTTTTTTTTTTTGTTGGCTTTTGGTATTGATTTGACTATTTAGAGAGGTTCTCTTCATTCCTTGTGTGCATCACTGAAGACCTGTATCAAGAAAGTGTGTCTGAACCTTCATCCACTTCTGGGATATTGCTCACTAGTTAAGATAATATGGGAGCATTGCCTTGTGTTATAGACTACAGGCATTTAAAAATGTAATGTTGGAGAATTTTACAAATAAAAGAGATCCTGGCTGATACAGAATGTTTTTTTTTTTTGTTGTTTTCTGTAGTGAATCTTAAGTTGGCAAGAAAGTCAGCATCCAAAGACCAAACGATCCAAAAAATAACCAAAAGACTGTTTTTATATGAGGATGAGTGTGTGACTGTTTTATGTGTGACTTCAGGCTTGTACAGTATATCAGTTTGCTTTTGGATGGTAGGAAGAAGATACTGCCTGGATGACTGCCACAGCATATTTGCTATACTGAGACATACACTGGGTACTAAGAGGCATATACTAAGCCCTTTGAACCATGTGAACAGTTACCAGTATAAAATTTGTATCAAAAGGGAAGTGGGAGAGGTCTACTTAGCACTGATTTAGATAAATGAGCCCTAGAATTCAACAGTACCTCCTGCCTGAGTTACAAGTTCATATATGAAGACCATCTCAGCACATGGAAGGGATGAGCTTTCATAATGGTCTCCTCCAGAAACTGAGAACTCAATTATGGAAACTGAAGATTGAAATGAACAAGTAAATAACCCCCTCCTATGCAAATTCAGCCTCTTTAGGTTGCTGTTCTTGTCTTTCTCAGCTGCTTTTTCCTACCATTTGCACTGAAATAAGAGTATTCACACTGAAATAAAGGCATGCTGAAGTAGAACTTGAGAAGTATTTTCTTAGAAGTAAAGCAGAACTAATAGTGTCTAAATTATTTCTGTAGAAGCCTCGTTATACTTTTTGAATTTCAGATCAAGTAACTTGGAGTCAGAGGCTCATTTGTCATTCCCACCAGACAGTGGATGCCACACCAGGGTGCAGGGTGTGGTGTCAGTATTCAGTTCATTACACAGAACTTGGAGTAAGACTTAAAGTAACTTTTATAACCAGTATTCTCTAAATATTTCTATTTCCCTAACATGTACCAGTAATGCTCCAGACGGAACGACTGATCTGTCCAAGTTTACTCAAAATGGATTTGTCTTTTGCAGGTGTTTCTGCCAGCAAAGGGATCAGATTTGACGCATTATTATGAGTCATCCACCATCAATACTGCTGCAGTGTTACATTCTAGACTTTAACCTTGCCATTCAGACTGTTGTGGCATTTACAGGTCCTTAGCTTGTCCTACAGCTCTGCATTTCTTGAGAATAAACTTGTCCCTACTCAGAGTTATGGTTGCACCAAAAATGACTTATAAGTCTGTCATTTCACAAATGTTGTAGCTGGCATGGCTACCAAAAGAAGCAATGGCACTTGCCTATACCAGTTTATCCCTCTCCATATGTACCCTGTTATGCTGGTACAGGAGCTTGGGCAGCACTGTAGTGAATTGTATCAGGAAACTAATCTGGGTCAAAACGGACTGTTTCTTTGTACCTACTCAGTATTACTGTGGCTCCATTCCCCAGTTTAATTCACTTTTCAGCCACAGAAATGTTTATGTTGGCCCAAATGAAGAAAGCAGGAGCAAGCATCCAGTCAGGGTACACCATTTATTTTGTCAGAAATGCCAGCTTGAGGTGTTTGTTCAAATTATGCTGTAACTGCTGAAGAAGCCGTGACAGCACAGAGTTTAGCTGTCTGGTAAGCACCTTTGCATTCAGGTGGGTTGGCAGACCAGCCTGCAGCCTTCCCAGTTGAGGACTCGCTGTTATCTGTGTTCAGTGGCAGTGTCTACTTCAGCAATTGGTGCAGCTCTGCCGGAATGAAGCTGTAGAGGAAAACTTCTGATGCTGTGGATTAACTGACTGCATCGTTTATGTTTCAGTATGTGTGGGAGAATGGGGAGAACTTAATCTTAGCTTTTGTCTGTTCCCACAGACTGAATTTTCATTACTAGTTAGAGCATGTTAGTTGCTGTCTGGAGCACATACTCAAATTTCCTTTCATCCAAAAGAATGGTTCAGGATTGCTCCATGGAGTGAACCAAAGCACAGTGAATGGTCAGGATGATTGGGAGAATATCTTTGAAAATGTGCATCTGATCTGAACAGGAATGCCAATGTAAACATACCAAGAGTGACTCGGCTCTGCCTATACATGCTGCAGTCAGATCATTGCACTGACTGTGCCATCGATGGGGTTTCACTTGTCATACGTGACCCTCTCATTCTTTCAGATTCCATTTCAAAACTTGTTTTGAACTTTGACAGTTCTGCAGCTAGTCCTGAACCCAGCACGTTCCACTGTTGCTCTCCAAGCTCTGAGACTGATACATTCACTCTGTGTTAGTGGTAAAGGTCAGAAAAAGAGGTAAGATTCTAGCACCATTTCATTACTTATCTTTACCTTGGCAGTAGTCAGTGAAAATTAAGCTAACTATGACACCACGAAGTCTAAGTCAAATGAAAACTCTTTTACTGGACTATTCTTGGTGTGCATATGTGCCCTCATGAAATTAATACCCAAAGAGGGGATTTTCTCATTCTGAACTGACTGGATCTTCAGCTGATAGAACTTTGCCAAAAAGAGTGAAGTGTAAAGGCAGTGCTTGAAAAAGTTGTGTTTGCTGTGTAATGGAAAATACTGAATCCGCATAACCTAAGAAGCACCGAAGAAAGAAACCGGGATGTAAGAATTTAGGCAGGAAATAATCCTATTGGATTCCACTTGGGCAAACAGTTGACTACTGAAAAAGTAATTCTGCAGGAAGCAGCCAGCCAAGCTTGAAGTGTGAGGTGAAAAAATCCAATTTCTGGTCTGAATCAACTGAACTGTGTTTGAAAGATGAACTTTACAAACTGTTTCCATTCTTGTTTAAAGGTATTAGCAGCAATAGCTACACTAGAGCTTCTTGTTTTGACAAAGTCAGGAAAGTTGATTGCACATCGGTAGGAAGACAGATGAACCCACCATCCCACACACTTTACTTGTATTTGGTTGTTTCACCTCTAATTTTCTCATACTATTGATTATTCTTAGATTAAGCTCTTGGACAGGCCTTGATTCTGAGCTGGGTGTTACTGCAGTATGAATAATTGCAGAGATATTTTTTATCTTAGCATGGCTGAAAAGTTTTTTGTTTCACTAACTAGGACTCAGAGTGTATTTATGGAAAGAATTCTGCCATGTGGCTACAATCTGTAGTAAATTCAAGTGCTTTTATAACAAAGCCCTTAATTTTGAAGGGATTTCAGTCTTTTTGATTATACATAACTGTTTGAATTTCTGGATCAAGGATAAAGAATTAAGTATTTTCTTTTTCTTTTTTAAAGAAATAAATGCTGACTCTTCCTTCCCCTCCTGTTCTGGAGCTAAAACAGCTTGGCAGCAGTGTTTGAACGCAGTTCCAGTTAAACCAGTTTTGGAACATAGTTTGGCAAGCCAGAATGGAGTAAGGCCAAAGTATGTTAGAGCTAAGTTTTAAAACCTAATTCTAAGCTAAATTTGTAGCTGTAGTGAGAGGGAGTGATGTAAAATACAAATACAATGTTTGTCTCTTCCCTCGCCTCCTTTTTCCTTCTTTCTCCAGTTAGTCAAACTGTGCTAGGCTGCTAGAAACTCTGCTCAGATTTCTCGATCCTACAGCTCTTCTGCCTGAGCCTCTGTCAGTATGGATACAAAATTACATAGTTAGCTAGTTCTTTGAGAAATAGCTTACTTTTTACTCATACTATCATTTAGGTAAAATTTCACTTACCTTAAAAATTAAGTTGTGTGGAGCCTGTAGCACTGCAGATAACCAATCTTATGTTTTGCCCTGTCATTTCTTGCAAAATAGTTGAATCAAAGGCTGTTTCCATCTCCCTTGATACCATCAAGTGTTGTACAAACACAGCTACTTTCAACTGCTTTAGTTTATCTGGTGTTGACTTTAGAAGTACAATTTGCAATATGAAAGGATGACTGCAGGATATTATTTTTAAAGTTTGTATAAAAGTGATTGTGCATCTTTTTTTCCCACAGTGAAAATGTCTAGACTTTTCTGAACCTTTGTAAAGCTGTTATCCAGACAAATTAGTTCCATGAATTTGAGCCACATCAACCTCAAGAATTATCCAAATAAATGGGTTCACCAAGTCATTTTACTCTTAGCTATCATACAAAACACTGCTTGTAATTTGAAAAGCTGACAGACACGAGAAGAAAATTGCTCATCAGCTACAACACAACCTCTTTTTTTTTTTTTTTTTTTTTTTTTTTTTTTGTAACAGGAAGGTTTTCAGTTCATCTGAGTGTTAAAAATATTTCCCAGTGGAGTGGACATTCTGTTGCATATTAACTTGGTCTGTCTCTGGGCATTGATAGGTTGTATTAAGCATAGCTGTCATGAGGAATAGTTTGTGGCTAACATCTAATGCCAAGTCTAAGAGTAAGAGTCCCTGTAATACCCAGTTATATTTTTAGGGAGATGTTCAATTCCTTTGGGGGGGAGGAAGGTATCATACTCCAAACTGTCAGTAGCTTCTCTTTGATCTTTTATACAATTTCAGAATTCATACCAATGCCAACAATTAACTCCATCATTTCCACGGCTTCTCATCTGGCTTTGACTGTGCTTTCCAAATAGCCTTTTATCCAGCATGTGCTTGTTCCTTGTGTTTTCTTTCCGTGCCATATCTTGGTTTGATAAACTTTGAATAAAACAATCCTCTGAACACTACTCGCGTTTTCTTAGGGTCCATCTACTCTCTTTTACAAAAGCTTCTCCAAATGTGCTTTGTTTTAGTTCCAGGCAGTTAAGACTGTGATTATTATTTTGTTTGGTCTTTTGTTCTTTGTGGAAGAAAGAGGAGGAAAAAAAAAAAAAAAAAAAAACAAGTAGTATGAATAAACTGAATTAAGTTTAGGAAGAGCCAGGCTCATAGTTTTAACAATTTCCCCATTTGAATGATACTTTCATGCTCCGTGTATTTTCTTTGAAGAGAACCTGTTAGCAGAACACAGCTTTAATCACATGAAATAGTTTTCTGAGGGGGCTGTTTTTTTCAGAGTCTGTATTACAGAGTTTTAAGAACAGGTGAAATGAAAGACAATTTGAAATTACTTTAACTCTTGAAGGAGTCATGCTGTTGTCAACACATCACTGCTCTCAGTATGTATTTTGTGGTGATAGGCATGAAATGGTAGATTAGCTGTCTCTGCTTTCTCAGAGGCATTTTCTGCCTGTTTGGATAATTTATATCGAGGTCATGACAGAATTTCTAATGTCACACACTCACAGAGCTATCACAGCAGAGAGTGAAGTTATACCTAAAAAAATAAATAATGTGGTCTTTATTCTGAAGGAGTAGCTGTCTTTGATCTGTTTGATCTCTGGGCTCAGCAGCTCTGCTGCATTTTTCTCCTTTTCTCATGTTTGGCTTAATAACACCAGTCTCGTAAGAAACATTGCAGTCCAGTGCTGAACCCACTGATGTCCTTCAGGAGTAAACCCATTTTTCTGCCCTGGACAATTCATCTATTTGATGTTGCCAGCCCTAAACATCCTTTTAGAAGTATTCCTAGCTTTTGCAGAGTTGTCTGCAGTTTGTGGTGGGTTTTGTAATTGCCACCAGAAAACTCCTCTTTTTAAGGTCAGTTTTGAAGATAATGAATGAGTTCTAGTGCTTTGGAGGTGTTTTTTTTTATGTTGTTGTTGTTTTGGTTGGTTTTTCTCTTTACGGTTGTAGGGAATTTCAGAGTAAGTGAAATATGTTCAACGTATTTCTGTTATGTTCAACATAACATTCTGTAAGCCTAGTGAGGTCTTAGCCTTCCTGCTTAGAACGTTACCTAGCTATATTTCACATGTAGAATAAGTTGCCTTGAAAATTTCACAAGAAATATCTATTTATGTTGTATGGCTAGAAGAACATCACTTTTCTTCTTCAGACTTTTACTCTCAGGGTTTTCAAAGATTTCTCTCAACATCATGTCAACAAGAGACTGTAGTCTGTCACCATCCAGTTCATCTATAAGGATAATGAGTGAGCTAGGATCACTATTAGTGCTACTGGAGAGTTACACACGAGGAGGTAGAACCTCTACCATAATTTGGAGGTAAAGTAAATGCAAATGTTTTTGTACACAACTAGTAAGGAATGGTTTGTGGCCAGGTCCTGCCTCTGCACAGACAGGCAGTTGGAACTCAAGTTGCTGTCATTGCCTCCAGAGCTCATGAGAAAGGGAGGGAGCAGGACAGTTTTATTCCAAAATTGTGATCCAGCCATAATAACAATGAAGGCTGGGCCACCCAGAAATAAGCAATCCTTTTGCATAGTAGGCACTGAGAAGCAATCCAAGAAATGCTGTAGTTTGCACTCATGCACATACACAAACCCACAAACACACACAATATGTGGAAGGATATCTCTTTGGTGATAACTAGTCTAGTTATTTGCAGTGTCTAGACTTTTGGGGGCCTGGCTTGTGCATTTGGGGTGGGTTTTTTTAAGCAAATAGAATTTGCTGTGTTATGATTTAGTGTTTTATGGGATTTTCCCCACAACATATTCACAGCATGGCTGGATTTCCCCCACAACATATTCACAGCATGGCTGGAGATTAGGCTAATTTTTGTATAGATTTAGAAAAAGCAGTTCATTTAGTAACAAATAAGGAGAAAGGTATCTTTTTTTTTACTTAAATAAGTGGATGATAGAAAAGAAGAAAAATGTGAACATGCAGTTAAAGAACAAATATGAGATAATCTGGTAACTAAATGTGCTTGACGTTCTGTGTTGCTAATGCTCAATACATATCAGTTAGAGGAGGATGTTTGAGGGAATTTGTAATTACCTGTGTGACACCCCCTGATCTTCTCAGTCAGAAGCTGATCATGCTATTCAGGGTCACTGAGTGTAGCAAAAGAGAAAGTGACTGAGGGGAGGAGGTGGTATAAAATGTTTATCGAGATGTTTTGTGTTCAGTGAAGGTAGAATAAAAAGTTATAAATTTATGGGGCTTTCTGTTGCCACAACAGAATGAAATTAGAAAACTGGATTTCACCCAGTCTTCATGTGGGGTAAGTGATGGGCTGTCCCAACCACTCTCCAGTTTCTGTGTGATCCCAATTATCCTGAAAACACATTTGTGAGTAATTTATTAGAACTAGTACATCAGCTGGTACTGCAAGTATTTTACTGCAAGCAATATTTATGTGGTTTGTTCCTCTGTGCCATTTGGTAGCCAGTGAAGTAGCTTCATAGATACAATAAATGTAATTTAACGCTCAAATTACTTTTGATTTTTATGAGCAGAACAGCCTCCTGGAAAAACTGCAGAACTGCTAAGTTGCTAGCTTTTCCAATACCCTCCAGACAGTTTATGTTGAAGATGAATTTGCAAGTAAAGAACCATCACATTGTCTGGTTGGAAGTACAGATACACACGTGCACAGGCACAAGTTGGTCTTTGTTTGGGATGATTGTGTTATTCCATATGTCATTTATTATTTTCAGAATATTCATCCCTTTATGAACCTATGCTTGTGCTATCTTACATGTTCTTTTATGCTCTCCTGAAATGACTCTCCAGCTATTACTAAACTTGCTCTGGATTTATACCAAGAGCAGATCTGGTTTCTTCAGACAGGTGACAATGTTTCAAGCTCTATGCATGAAGTCAGACCTGCATAGATCTGCAAAGCAGCATCCTTCATCATGGTTATGCAACTATCACTCATAGCTGTTATTTGAATAAGATACAAAAGAATACTTTTTTCTTAAGGGAAGTTCACAAAGGCTTTTCTATCTATCTTCAGAAGATGCTGAACAGAGCCTTGCTGTCTGCAGTGCTCTGTTATGTGGCAAAATGGAGCACTTCAGCCTGTGCAAGTGTAAGATCTCTGGAAAGCTGCAGTGCATGGTTAGGCTAACACAGGGTCGCTTCCCCTAGCTGCTGCTTGGCCACCTGGAAATCTGTGGTCAGGATCCCAGTGTGTAACTGTCAGTCAGTGTTGGCTTCTGCTGTGTTTTGAAGTCTTGGTTGTATGTTACCTGTGAGATGTTATATGCAGTCAAGCTGTTTATGGACTTGCTTAAAATTTACCAAGAAATTTGAAAACTTTTTCAGAATACTACCCCGCTGAAGGTTATAATGTTCTTCAAGCTCTGTTCCTGATGCATTAAATGTAGTTTTGCTATTTAAAGCCACAAATAAAAAAGGAACACTCTGGCGTTAGTTGCCTCAGTTATAGATAATGTTAGATGTTAGGATTTATGTGATCTTGACATGGGCAGTATATATTCAGCATGTCTGGCTGGAGCGTCTGCATTTAATGTCAAAGGATAATGCTCTGAAACAGAGTTGCTATAGTGACTTTGCAGTGACTTATTATTTTGGGGATTTCATATTTGAAAGAAGTGGTGGTTGATTTTTTCAGGGTGCAGAAAGTACCCCCAAGGAATGCAGGGTGGTCTTAACACCACTAACTTTAGAACATATAATGTTGTTTAACAATTCTGGGGTTAAGACTTGCAGATGGAGCTTATTTATATTGTGTGAACTACTATTGCTGTTTATGTTGGCTTTTATTGTTCTGATATATAAGCCTAAAATAAATCACAGCAGTGCATTTAGCACGTTGGTTCTATCTGGTGTGAGCGATGTCTGCCAGTTGTGTCGGGCGTGTCACAGAACAGTTTTCACACAGAATGGAAGCAAAATACTTCTCTTATTTAATATTTAAAGTCCAGTACAGATGCGGCGATAGGTCCTACTTTAAATACTTTGCCATTACTTCAGATCAATATTTGTTTGCAAAAGACATTTGTTGAAAACTTTATGTAAGAATTTCTTAATTCTTACCACCTTCGTAAATTACATATGGATTATAAACAATATGTGAATCTAATTCTTGGATTTCTGTAAGCAAGAGAAAACAAACTTGGCTTTTAAAAACTATTATAATTGGAAGATAATTAATATGTACTTCATTTTAGATGTTCCATCCTGAGAAAGTTGTGACACCTTGATTAAGTGACCTAGTTATTTTTCTTTATAATCCCTTTAAGATGTCAACTTTTCCATGCACCATAAAAAGTCAAATAGAAACAAGTAAGATGTGTAATAGGAATTCCTTCCCTTTCCTTGCTCTGTGATATTTTTGTAAGTGAAGCTATTTGCAGTATCATCCATGATTTCTTTTAGTCTTAAATCAGATACATTAATCCTTTCTCTCTCCTCCATTTTCTATTCTTCTTTCCTTGGCCCCCCGTAGAAAACTGAAAAAATCCACTTTTTTTATATAAAATGGAGTTATTTTTTAAAAATGTCAATAAGTCAATACAGAAAATTAATTGCACTGTTTTTTTCAAACAAAAAGACCCACTGGACCCTATCAGTGTATGATGCACTGGTCAAATGTGCTGAGAGGTGCTGTGACCTACGGATGGGACTGGGCCATCTCAGTGGAGCAGGAATCCCTGAAGCTGATACCACTTCTGCCATCAAACCAGCCAGCTGAGGCCGGGAAGGGAGGAAATTAGATGAATCATTAGTTCTTTGCTTAATTTCCATTCTTGCACCATGAAATTAGTTTTACCTTTCGGACTGTTGAGATGTTCCCTTTGTGGCTCCCCTGTGGAAGTATGCAGGAACACACAGCCAAAGCCATTCAAAAAATATGTAGACTTTATTGAAATTTTAGAAGTCACCTCAGGAGTCTAGGCATGTGAAAGGGCTATCATGATTTCTACTGTAAAATCAGTTGCTAAATTCCTTTTATGGAATCACCAGCTTTTGTGCCAATCAATAGAATTTTCAGCAGTGAAAGTGTTGGGATCTATTTTTGGTCCTGAAGCCATTGCTCATATCTTCCTATTAGCACAGAAAAAAATTACTCCAGCATTGTATTTGTAAATACTTCTCTACTAGTTTGTCAGGGTTTTATTTTTTTATTTTGTCTGGTTTTGAAGAGGACAGAATAGGTGGAACTGATCTGATGTTAGCTCCTAGGAGGCTTTTGCTTATGTCTTACACAAGAGGCTGTCATGGAAACTTAGTAACCATGGGGTGAAAGGTAAAGCCCTGTTACTGATTAAAGACAGCTTAAAAAAAGAGTAAATAAAAACAACAACCTTCATATCATTTTTGCAGGCATTTTCCAGGATGGAAAAATATTGTTAATGACATACCTCAGGAATGAAGTAGAAATGGAGTTAAGAGAAATTTTCTGGACAAAACCATTATTTACAGGAAAACTGAATGTTCATTAAAGATGGTAACTGGAAAGATTTCCCTTTTTTGATACAGCAAAAAAAAAAAAAAAAACCAAAACCAACGACTTTTAGCCTTTCTCATTGAAAGATTTTAAAAGAAAAACAAAACAAAACATCAAAAGCCCCTCACAAACATTCCTGCAACAATAAAAAAATCCAGGTAAACTGAGAAGAGATTATTTGGCTGGGGGGAAAAAGAGTAAGTGGAAGGATGATAGTCTTATATTATAGGACTGGGAAACAAATTTTCAGTTGGTTAATTCAGGTAATGAAGAAAGTGCTAACTAGAACAAAGCAACCTTAAATAACTATAAATTCATTCAAAAGAACTAAAAATACTATCTTTGTAAATAATGATACAACTTTTAGTAGTAAATAACTCAGAAGCCCATTATTTGGGTAAAAAGCTTGGTGATGTTTTTTTTTAGTTTTAAGATTTAAGTACTATTTTAAAATGTCAGTTGCATTTACATAGGCTAGGATAATTACCATGAAATGCACCTAATTACCTACCTAAGTTGCCATTAGAAGAAAATATACATGGTCAGTAGTATGTTACCACACATTTGGCTCAAACGTGGACTGTTGTCAGAAATTGAATACTTCTGTTTTTAAAGTTTGCTTCAGTTTGAGATGTTGCGAGTTCCATCAGCCTTATGGAAAAGCAGAATAAGATGTTAACCAACAGCTTACATCTCAAAAAACGCATGTCTTAATAATTTGTTTTGTGGTAGATCTTTCTCCTTGCTTTTATTGAAAGACCATTTGTAACTTCATGTCTCTGATGAAGAAGTGTGCTTACGCCTCCGTTGGCCTGTGGTGCCTTCCTCATGCTCTGTCCGAAGCTGCAGTGCGGGGCCACATTCGATGCTCCTTTCCCAGGTCTCGGGGGGGAGTCAAGGCCACTTCATTTCAGTCTTGGCAAGACATGGTATCACACTTTATTTTGAATTACAGATCAAGTGTTAATTCTAACTTTTATTTTCTTGGCTTTTCTTAGTATACGTTACAAACTTTTCTTATCTAAATTTCCTATTTGTATTTATCCTGTATTCAAGGTGTGGCTTTGCACAATAAAAGTATGTGTGAATTTTTTTCTTCTAGAGAGTATAGCTTTAAATATTTCCTTTCCTTCTCCAAGGCTTCTTCAATATTCTGACTTTAGATTTGGGGACAGCACTGTGAGTCAGCACTACAAACATTTTCTTTAGACCCTTGGGAGTATTTGGAATTCAACAAATGATAGTTAGTAGCTGCCTGGGACATGCTTAATACTAGGTTGAATGACTCATTCCTGGGTCAAAATGACTAGTAGGAATTTGTGCCAGTGTAGCCCTTCTTCTTGTTACATATGAAATGCAGATTTGCAGATTTAGTCTTCATGCTTGTATTAGTCTAATAGTATATGATTATTTTTAACAGAATATATTGCATTTCTCTTAGACAAGGTCAGGATTTGAGGTATTTTTCTTTCTAAGTACCAAGTAAAAGAGAATAATAAAGAAAAGTTGAGAGAATTGGTAAGTGATAATTTTATAATTTATGATCTATACAACATTCTGTAGGAACTAGTTTCAGTAATCTGCTTAAACCATGAAAAGCAATATAAAATAAATACATTTATATTTTAATAAATAGGAAGCCCTTTATAAAGTGTTGCATTATTTATTCTCTTCAGAAATGATCTGGTTGTAACATTATAGAGATAGCCTACATTACTGTTGAACTTTATAAAGATTTTCTTTCTCTCTTACAGGTTTATGATCATCTTATGTAGATCAGCACATAGATTGCACTATTTTTATTTTTTTCTGGTAAATTGGATTTTTATTTTCAGAATGACATCTCAGAACCACTAAAATGCTAATTACTTTATTTAGTTTGACTTAGAAAAGATTCTTGCTGGCACTTGATGAACCCTTTTATGATTACTAGTATATCTTCTCAAATCTCATCAGAGCTGCACAAACTGTACGAACCATGTTGTGCTTTTTTTCCTGTGCATGTCAAAAGTTATGTTTGTTACAGTTGGCTGCAAAGTCCTGACTTCCAAGGCAAAGCAGCACGTGCTGTGCAGAACACCGTCAACAGATTGCAATGGGTCACTAAGGCCCTGGTCCTGCAAGCACTTTTGTTCATGTTTAACTTCTGTGGGGCATGAGTAGTTATATGGGCAAGCACATGGATATGCTTTTGCAAAGTTAACACCTCTAGTTATTTAAAACTCCACAGCTTTTTGGCCTGTAGCTGTGAGGCTGTATCTATGAGACAAATCACAGTCAACAGCAGAGCAGCTTTTAATCATTTTGTTATGTGGGCTTCTGCAGTATTGTGTTTTAGTCTGTGCAGGAGTTTCACAAATTAATGAGGATTTTTTTTGTTGTTTTTGTTTTTTGTTTAATTTCAAATTTCCTGAGCATGAATTTCTGGATAACTCTATGAAAATATGTTCATATTCTTTTGACACTATAAGAGGAAGTCTTAAAGGAGCCTTCCATAGGAAAATAAAATAAATAAAATTGTTTTTTCTTTTAGTATTTGGTTAGGTGTTTCATGGCAAGAAGAGAATTTCTGATCAACTTCTTTATGGAAAGAATGTGTTGCAAAAATCCTTGGGGTGTGCAAGTCAGAGAACTATTGATGAGGCACCTTAGATTAATCCAAGTGTGATATAGTTGCTGAGGAGCAGAAAACAAGTCTCTGAAGCCAGAACCTAAGCTGTAAAGTAATGCTGTTGATCAAAACCAGTTGGATTTGTAACTGGAAAGCTTAGTGGATGTACCATAGCTATTTTCTGTAGAGAAACAAGAATGCCCTCCGAGAGAGAAGCTGGGTATGCTATTTCAGGTAGCTGCCTCCAGACAGCACTCTGTATACTCATTCTTGTCTAAAGTGCCTCAGAACTGCTGTCCTTCACTGGTACCCCACCAGCCCCCTTACCTTCATGAACACCTCTGTGACTCTGAGGCACCTAAACACACCTTTCAGCTGTATCGATGAAAACGCCACTCCTCTGGGTGGCAACACAGTCTTCTTGTATTTTTGAGTATGCATGACTGAAAACACACACAAAACTATGTCTGAGTGTCCACAGGACCTCTGAACTAAACGCTACATAGTAGGGACATACTGATCTACCCCACAGTGCTCTAGAACTAGGAAGGCCAGATGCAGGCTCTTTTATTTCACCAGCCAGTGTACTGAGGCAGGGACAGTTAGCTGCTATGCGCTCCTGTTCCCAGGATTAAGTTTTAAAAAGTCAAATGAACCGCAGCAGCACAGCTCCTATCTGTCTTTGTAATGATCCATAAATTTACCAGTGTTACCAGGGATGAATTGTTATCACAGCCATGCGATAACTACGAAGGAACCAGAAAGTGCACGTGTGAGTGACTTTCCAGCCCCGTGGATGTCAGTAGAGTTTCTACTGTTAAATTAATGAACAAGGATGAAAATTTGAACTGATTTATACAGCCTCTGAAGGATTTGAACTTTTAGTGTCTTTAACAAATCTGTACCATAATAAGGTCAAGAATAAAAATGAAGAGAGACAGAAAGCAGAGAGGGATCTGGTTCATACTAAATCTGGCTTACTATAATCTTGTTTCTGGCATTTTCCGTAAAAGGAAGATCCACTTCTGAAGAGGCAATCCCAGAGGAGCTGGTGCCTCAGAGTCAGAAATGGAACCAAAGAAAGTTTTGAAGATGCTGCGGTTCCATGGATGAATAGATAAGTGCTCATTTTCCAGTTTTCAGTGAGATGTACTAGAAGTGGAATTTTGCAAACTTTAGAAGCCTCATGGTATATTCACTGGATTGTTTTATGCTGTATATTAGATAAAGTAAATATGTTGGTTGTGATGTATGTTATTGCACTTGCAGACAAACAAGCTGGAGAAATGATTTGCATGGTTACATTTCTATTCTGTTTGGGGAGTAAATCCATGTAAGATGTAGTGATGGTGCTCTACTGTGAAATAATGACTGGTGGGGTTATTTCTTCTTAATTGTATAGTGAATAAATTGAGACAGTGCTAGATATTGCAGTGGGTAGTGACAAAAATCCAGAAAAAAAGGTGACGCTCCTAAAATATATATATTGTAGAAAAGTGTGAACAATCTTTGTGCTGTTGTGGTTGTGCATTGTTGGAAGAGGAAAGGTTAGTCCATTCTGTCATTACTGCCTACTTTTTTCTGTTTTCTAACTCAAATACCTTATTTTGAATCAAATCCTGATCCAAATGATATAATTTGGAACTTTGCTGTTGGCTTCAGTCTGACCAGGTTAGTGTATTTAATACCAAGAATTGTTTGTCTTGCTCTGTGAGTATAACAACCTGTCCTGGATGACTCTGTTAATTCTGCACACTGCAAAAGGTTTTGAAATGTGTGTACATACAAATGCAAACAATGCATATATGCAAAATATCCATAAAATATTTTAAAGCTGTTTTATAGAAGCTATAGGAAGAACTATGATTATAGGGAATTAGTACATTTACATGAATGCAAATTTGAAATTAAACTACTTTCTTAAGCTTGTTTTACCTTCTTGGAAGTATTCCAATTCCCCTGTTTAAATGTGGGCCCATGCCCCTCTTAAGACCACATCTATATGGCCTGCTTAGTCTTCAGTTCTACGGCCAGATTTAGAAAGTAGTTGACAATAGTTGTCAAGGTTTGCTTTTTTTGTTTCTCTCTTTTTTTTTTTTTTTTTTTTTTTTTTTGTGGTTGGGGGTGTGGCAGGGTGATGTGTGTGGTTGATTTTTGTTTGTTGCTTTGGGGTTTGTTTATTTTGCTCTGACCTGCTAAACTATCTTTTATTAATAATTAATTAAAACCACCTGGGAATTATTTACATATGATGATACCCCAGCCAATGGTTCCAGCGAGTGATATAAATTCATAGATCAGACCAGTGCAGTGCATCATCATTAATCTGACAGGAGTCTACCAGAAAGAGATTGAAGAAGAGCACCAACGTCAGGCTAGCCTCACACCCAGCTTTTCTGTGGGGGTATCGTGCCCTGATACTGTGGGGAAGGTATGACTGAGGAAGGCTAACTTTTAGAAGTCAAGTAGAAATGGAGTCTCTGTATTCAGCAGATTATGAAGCAATTACAGCTTCTACTTTTTTTTTTTTTTTTTTTTTTTAATTGGAAAGGACTTTCATGACTAAGCAATACATCACTTAATTTATGCATTAATAACAATTCCTAGTGGATCTACGTGGTTGGAAATGATTCAGAACTGGTCTTGAGGATGTTAACTAAAATCCACATGAGTAATTCTCAACTCATTCATGGACTTGCTAGAGAGTGATGGTTTGCTAAAAAAATGCCTAGATATTGTCATGGTTGGGAGTGATGCTCCTTAGAAGTAATTAACGTGTATTTCCACACAAGAAACTTAACCTGTTTAGCAGCTTGCACCTCTAGCATAACTTCTTGTTTCTGTCTCCTGACCAAGTATTAATTGTGAAAGAGATAAATTTCTTATTTAACAAGAATGAGGTCAGCACGAGGGGAAGAATGAGTACTGTTACCATTAGAGCTTCAGCAAACAAGACCTTTTCTCTTCACACCTTGTTGCACTTTAAGAAAAGAATAGCCTTGGATAATGCAAGAAATGACATCTGGACTCCTGGTCTTGAAATGCAGCCCACCATAATGGAGCACGCAGTTCTTGAAGGCATTTCTCCTTGGATCTGGGAGAGCTAAGGAAAGGTTGTCTTTGTCCCTTGCGTGTGGACACAGGAAGCAGGACTTTTAACAAGGGAAAGAAGAGGAACCTTTTGTGCTTCTGCAGCACCAGCAGACTTTACACTCAGGAAAAACTAAGAGCTGAGAGCAAGTTGCAGAGGGCTGCTACACTAGATGTGGTTTGCTCTGTATTTTCGTAGGAAAGACTTTTTAATGATGAGAAGCATAAGGCTTTTCTCCACAAGGCTCATGTTTTCAGTGTTCTCTGAACAAAAAGAGAGATACTGAAATAAAAGTGTTTTAAGGAAAACAATATTCCGTGGATAATGTTGACTAGAAATGCTACTACATGTTTTGGGTGGTCACTGGAAGTAATAAAAATACAGCTGTATATTATCCATTGGGGTTTTGTTAATTCTGGAAGCTAATTTTTAAGAAACTCAGGGTTATTTATTGATTGTGTCACAGGAATATTTGGACTGTTCTAATTCCAGTCTTCAGCATTATTACATTTCAAGCCATATAAAGGAGAACAAGATATATAGTGCATCTACCCCAGTGCAACAGAATGGGCTCTAACCAGACTCTGTAAATATATTGTCTTCTGTGTTGTTTCTAGCCACAGAAATACTTTTCGAATTATTTATATTCTTCTAAAATTTGCTCAGCAAAAGCAGTTTTCATGCTATACTATTGCATTCAGGTCTCAAAGTGTTGCAAAGTATCCTTCAGTATGCTCCAAAGCCAGTTTATTTTTTAGAAGGGCAGTAGGAAGACTTTGCTTTCGCAGTGGGAGACCAAGTTTGAAATCCACATTTTTGCCTTTCCTTCAGGATGTGTAAAAGGAGTCCCTGGAGGAGGTGTGGTGGGTACCCTCACTACAGTGCACATTTTGTATGCAAGGACATAGGTGTGTTTCAGGGTAGAAAACAGCATTCCAGTTGGATTTTGTGTCGTGAAAACAGTGAATATGGTTTATCTGAACAGCAGCAAGACTATCTCGCTCCCTGCCTTAGCTGGGCAAATAGCTGGCCAGCTCGCAGCCCTCCAATCACCCGGGCTGCCAAGCCTCCACCCCTTTAGCATCAACAGCAGCTCTCACACCGCCTACAGCTGGCTTTTAAAGCAAATATTTTAATAAAAAACACTTTCAGTCATTACTCTTCCATTTAAGACTGCAGAAGTTCGGGACTGGGTAAGAGGAGCAGAAGTTTGCCCAGCAGAAGTTGCTCTGAATCAGGTTTGTAATGTAGTTTACTGCTTGAAAGAAGTAACCTGAAACCAGCGTAGCTTATCAGAGGAAACTTTGCCTTTAACATATGTGCTATTTGAGTAGCAAGAGCTGTGGTATGCAGTATCACATCTAGTTTACATTACATATTATTGTATCTCTGACAAACTGCAAATGACAGTGTTAATGTATAGAGGATGCAATTTATGTTTTCCTTCCCAGTCTGACTGGAAGGTGTTTCTGCTTTTGGATGATAAAGCTTTCCTTTTCCATTTTATACATATCAGACTTCTGTTACAGGTGCTGCTTTCCAATTTTAGGGCTTTAAGTATTATTTAAATGCACCACTTAAAATATTCCAAGGCATTGAAGTTTTGTGAAAGTCTTGGGCACAACATCAGCTTTTAGGACACTTGCAGTAAATCATGTATTGTCTGTGCATGTGTGTACCTAGTTTTGCACCATCTCTGAATTCTTTTGCTTTCATATATTATTGCACAAGATCTAATTAATGCCATACAGCAATTCTGAATAAGGCTAATGTACTTAAGAGCAAACAAAAATTTTCTTATAAATTCTACAGATGGAAAATATAAAATATAAACTTTTACAGATTTTTTCAGGAAAATGAGGCTGAAGGAAGACTCTAAATTAATCTATATACAGTCAGTATACTTTTATATTTTCCCATTTTCAATGTTACAAACTTACTGGAGTATTTTCTTCCTAATTGGTATGTTGTTTAAAATGTTCAACTACTGCACCTAAATTTTATAGTATATTATAGTAAATAATATTAGCTCAACAAAATATTTTGTAAGTAAAATATCTTTAAGTTACTTTTGCTTCGTGAATCTTTAAACATACATCTCAATAACAATATTAAAACTTTCAGAGCTTTTATATTGCTTTATAACAGTTTCTTTCCATATGAGATTTTTATCTTTTATATTAGAGCTTATAATGGAAAATTTTGTAGGAAAAGTTGAACAGTAACTGCAGCAAAACTTTGGGTTTTCTCACCTGTAGCTTGGGTTTGATGTGTACTAACTTAAGCCACTTATTACATGTAATAAGATTAAAATGTTATTTTAATGGAAGACTGTGATGATACATGATAAAAGTTACTTTTTTTCCCCAGTATCCACCTATCATCTGCATTTTGTTTTGGGATAGGAGGCTGTTACCTTATTTTTGCATGGAAAATACTATTCAAAAATGACAGAGTTTACATGACTGTGAAGCAGTCAACACAATTTTAAAGATGAGTACAAACTTTGCAGATGGAGACTTTGTCCCTTGCATTGTGTTTGTAGTTACAAATTTTTTGACACTAAACTTTTCCTGTTAGAAAAAGGCTAATGCTAGACAACCATTAAATGTTCCTGATCATCCATTTGAATGGAAAAGCTGGTATGAATTGTAAGGCTGAACTCATCTTCTTGGGTTAGCATTGAGATGTGTGGTAGTCAAGCAGTAAATTATCTGGTTTACAAGTGACCAGAAAAGACTGAAATTAAGTGTCTATCAGTGGCTGCTGTAAAGAAATTAAAAAAAAAAAAAAAAAAAAAAAACAACAAAAAAACAAAACCCCCATGAATTCCATTGGACATGAGGAAGCTCTCAGAGCTTTTTTGACCCTATGTTCAATAATCTGTCCAATTCCTTTCCTGTCTAAATTAAGTCATCCTGTTCTGCCTGTCTCTTTGTTGCATGTGGTTGGAGGGGTAAAACTGTAAACTGCCGTGTGGATGGCATTACAATTCTTTCTAGGAATGCGTTCAAGGAAAGAGGAGGCTTGAATATGGGCTGAACATTGGTCCTCAAGTCTAAAGCAGCTGAACTGGGGCCTCCTTTTTTTTCAAGGGACTCTTGGAGACATATTCTGTGTTATAGAGTAATCTAGCTAAAGAAAAACTTAGTCCAAAAGGGACTTCAGAAGTGCATTGACCCAGTGCATGCAGAGCCAGAGAGCTGCCACCACAGTTGTACACAGCAAAAGGAACATGCCAAGGTCAGTGACAAATGGATTTCACAGGTGTTTGCTTGTGATAAATGTCTCTGCAAAAGTAGACTTCACTGAACTGGAGCGTAGCACAGGTTTGAACGCATGGGAAAAGCAACAGGTTAGGTCTCCTCCTCACCTTAATCAGAAATAACTGCACACTGTTAATGAGTGCAAGGGCATTTTCCTTTTTGGTTTCTTATCACTAATTTCCTAAGCTTAAACACTGTATAAGCTCAGGATTCAATCTTTACTCTGTTTAAACTGCATGAACTCAGCCCACCCTGTATGATCGCACTTTCAGGCTACATGCCTAATGCTGCTGAAAGGTAGGCAGGTAGCCAAGTCTGCTCTAGAAAAAGTAGGACAGGTGTCATGGAGATTCCTCAGGAGCTCTGTGAGCTCTGGCAGCAGCAGAGCATTAAGAGAGCTCACTTCCTTCTTGATTGATTACTCGATACATTACTATTTTCTCAGCTGTCAAGTGTGGCTCCCCAGGAAAGCCCAGAGAACAGCCAGTGCTCATCAGCTGTGCAGGACATTCTGCAGGGGCTGGTGGAGCTCACAGCAGCAGAGGTGAAGAGGAAACTGAGGCCACAGTGGTCTGCTAGGACAAGGCAGGCTTAGACTGCAGATAGGAAAGGAGAAGTATAAAGGAGTGATTAGGAAAATACTGAGACCTGCTGGTCAAAAGCAAGAGAGAGCATTTTTTTCCATGTTCACTTACTTTGCTCCATGTTTCTGTCTGGCCTAAAGATCAACAGAAAACGGTGGGATTTGCCCAATCATGCCGACACAGGAATAAGACCCTTTTTAAGAGTGTGTGGTTGCAGTCGGTGTAAGCTTATCTAGGACAATGCTGCCACCAAAAGGCACACCCAGCTGTTACCTTCCTTGCTTCTGTAGGTTAGTATTTGAGCGTGAGAGTGTAATGGTAAATTGTGCTTGTGAGTCAGCACACATCAGCACCGAGTCAGAGCCCAGGTTATTCCTTTGCAGCCAGCAATGCATTACAGGATCTGTCTTACAAGGGACACCTCAGAAAAAGGTTATAATTGTCAATGATTTCTGAAGAGACTTTGTCACCATTTACCTACATCATTTGATTGTGTGTGGGGGGGCAAATATCCTCATAAACTCATCAGTTCTTCCTGCTGCACCTTCCTATCATCTATGAAGTGATCAGTACCAGAGCCTTGGGATGTCTCAGCCAAATCCGAAAGGGACCCATGTCTGGAGCACAACACTGCACTTGGTACACAGCAACAGCAGTTGTGAAACACTGTTCAGACATTGTTTATTATACATATGTGCATAGTAAGGATAGGAAATAGCGTAAGATGTTCTGGATTGCAATGGTTGTTATAAAAGGATGCATGTTCAACAAGTTCATGTGAGGATGGATATACCAAATAAGATATGTTTTCATGTGTATGATATTTTTTTTTCTCCTACAGACACGAAGTTTGCATCTTGAACTTTGTCTTTGGTTGTGCTCCAGTTTTTAAATGCTAAAGAAGAAAGGGTGTGTTTGAGTCAGAACAGGTGTTTCACTTTCCTGGCTTGTGGCTAGCAAGAATCATCTTCTTGTCCTCTCCACAAGAATTGGGAGAAAACACGAGCAGAAAAAAAACTATTTTGTCACAAGGATTCCTTCTCAGCAGAGAAAATCATAATATCACCCACCTGGCCACCACAATAGATAACTTTACAACCTTTCAGAGTTCTTTTCCCAAATTGCAAAAGAGCAATCTGAGATCCCATTTGAATAACAAAGTCTTGGAAACTGTTTAGTGTTCTGAGAACAATGTCTGCCAGAGTAGTTTTTCCTGTTAATGAAATACAAAATGAACTGTCATTTGGGGGGTAGGAGAAATAATTCCTTTAAAAAATGCCATGTTTCTGCAACGTTGAATTTGCTAAGGTGAAGGGCATGGAGTCACAAGAGACTTGCTGCCTGTCGCTGTGGGCTACAGCCTAGTGAGTATATTAATAGTGAAGATATATATTCTCAGTGAATGAAGCCAAATACCACAGGCAGATACTTCTCTCTGGGAGTCCAGTGGGCTGAAAGGACTGTCTAATTGTAATAGAGCTTTGGAAACTTGCCCGTCTTGCCTCCTTCCACTGTCCTAGGGCAGCTATAACCTTTCTAATGGGCATTAAGCATCACTGCCCAGAGCTATTCAATTCCATTCATTAGCCCTTATCAACTTCCCGTTCCTTGAAAGGGAATGGAGAGCCATTTTTTTAAGAATGCTTTTTGAAGACAGAAGTAGAACTTCCGAATGAACTTGAGGAGCTATTACAGGAATAGGGAGAAAGTGTTTCTGCACAGAGAGCTCTCTTTTATTTTTCATACTCAAGGGGATTTTTTTTTTCAAGCAATTCCACACAAGGATGGTAGTTCTCTTGCTTCTGAGTCTTTGTTCTAGGATCAAACACTGTTAAGTGAGCTACCCATCTTAATGTGAAGTCATTTCGTTCAGTGGATTGAACTATTGTGAGTAGAAATGCCCTTTACCGGTCTAAGAAACTGATACAGACCAGGGAGGCATCTACCAGCATAATATCTTTGACTAAATGAAAAATAGCCTCAATTCCCAGGTGGGTTTCACTTAACAAATCATGAGCAGAGTATAGATATTTATGGTAAAAGTTGCAAAGAGAAACATCAATTTGGGGAGATGGCAGATGGTATCGCTTGATTCTTACCAAGCTCTGAGTCATCAATACAACTCGAACAAACACTTAAAGAAAGACAGAACTTGTACATTAATGCTGCCTCTTCAAGATACTATTTTCTACAGGGTGTCCATGGATCCTCAGCTATCATTTTTTTGATCTGGGAAGCAGGGTCACTGCTGTTCCTCCTGGCAGTCACACGTATCACAGGCCAGAGATGCACTGCCCACCCGCTGGCCTTCAGGCCCTACCAGGTCACAAAATCCACGTTTGTGTGCAAGAGCTGATCACACCCCACACTGCGATGAGGTGCACCCTGAATATTGAAGAACTGCAGTTGGCACAGGATGAGCAGTTATCCCACCAGGTTTTATTAGATGGTTGTCAGGGAGAGTTGTGTGAGATTTCCTGTAAAGATAATTAGATCTAGGAAACTTCATTGGTATGGGAGGGAGTAGAAACACTGTTTCAATCTGCTTTCAAGCAGTTTTTACTGAAGCAAATTTTAAAGTCAAAAGCCATGTATTTGAAGGCAAAAGGAGATTGCATTGGCTTTGTAAAATGCTGTATTTTAAAGCTTTTGCTGTTTATAGCCTTAGTATTGGAGTTTAAGATCTTATGAATCCTATGTTATGTTGGTATTTGTCCTTATCTTGAAAGTTCTTATGATATATGAGGTAATAGAGGTCTGTTTTGGTTCTGTTTTAGAAATGGTTAAGTAGTGACCATTAGCAGATAAATAATTTCTTTTTTACAGTAGTGTAGTAAACTTAAAGATAACATATATCTTTCCCTGGGGAAATAAGTGCTAAATATAAAATTAGGAATACTGAACCTCTAATTTTTTTCCTGGGGAAAAAGCACACAGCATCATATTTAATGTCACAGAGTATTAATATATTACATTATATATTATTATATTAAATATATTAGTTAGTAGGAGTGATTTAAGTTCTTTATGCAAACACATTTTTTTCATTGTTGGTCACCAGTCCCTATGCTACTTTTCATGTACCGTAATGATTTCTTTTATTTCAGAGCTCTACACCCACCATGTTGCCCTGTGGACCAGCTTTGTCCTTTGTTCGGTGTCTGGTGAGGAAGAAGAATGTCAGCAGTGAAAGTTCTGAGGACTCCAAGCTGTGCCGATGCTTATCGACGTTGGACCTTATAGCCCTGGGAGTAGGAAGTACCCTTGGTGCTGGTGTTTATGTCCTTGCTGGAGAAGTAGCCAAATCCGATTCTGGACCTAGCATCGTTGTTTCTTTCCTCATTGCTGCACTGGCATCTGTGATGGCAGGTCTCTGCTACGCCGAGTTTGGTGCTCGTGTTCCCAAGACTGGTTCTGCATATTTGTATACTTATGTAACTGTTGGTGAACTGTGGGCTTTTATCACTGGTTGGAACCTCATTTTATCCTATATTATAGGTAAGCTTAAGAACAAACACATGTCTCAAGGGCTTCTGAGATGGCAGATATTAGATATAGATTTGGGTCTGTCTTTCTTCTCTGTCTACACTTAGCTGCTATTGCTTTTTACTCCTGCTGAGATGAAATAACCAAAGTCATTCGATTAGGTTATTTCCTTCTGTGCACCACCATTGCAGACAGTTTCTTTGCAAGATACTTTTGTAAACAGTGTGTCTTCAGCAGCATTAACTGCATACCTTGTATGAAAATTGTGTCAGACAGTTCAGTGATGATGCTCAAGATCAAACACAATTTAATTGATGTCTTTGGTCAGCAACAATAATTTCATTAAAACCAATAAACATTATCTTTTTTGAATTATACACAGCAAGGACATTTACAGGAACCCCATCACTACAGTATCTCACTTCAAGAAAGGATGTTTAAGTACTGACTTGTTACTATAGCCTCATGATAATTAAATGGTGTCCTATCAGGTAATCCCATAAAATACAAAAATGACCAGATCTGAATAAAATCAATGCTTATACGGCAGATATTCAAATAACTAATTCAGTGCTCTAGCAGAGACATTTTTTGATTCAAAAATGTTTTCTTCCAGAGGTACCTGCTCCAAGCATCCATTATATTATATTTAAGTACATCTACCCCTATGTGTATATCTTACTACAAGACTGTTGCCCAAGTCACTACAAAATTAATATGCCTGAGTATTGTACTGAAGTGTCTTCCATGATAGGAGGGTTATAAAAATAAGGTTGTATTTAGCCGTGGCCATGTGAACTCTTTACCAGTATTACTGGTATTACTTTTAAATACTAACTCTAGCAATATTGCTAGTGATTTTTTGCTTTACTTCCAGGTGGACAAACTTTCCTTCATGTTCTTAAACTGCTTTCTTACAATGCTTTATATAGTTTCACATATTGTAACTTTAGAAATAAGTGTTTTCCAGAATGATATCATATATTAATGATACAGAAATAATGTCTGCAGTATTTTGGGAATACGTCAGGTACAAATTTGTATATTTTAGTTGTAGAATAATATCTTACCATGTAACTATGTAGAAAAATTTTAAAACATTAAAATTCCCCAGCAAAACAAAATCATTGTTTTAACACAATCTCTGATCTTTTAAATGCAAGTAGCAACATGCTTAGTTTTATTTTTTTTTTCAGTAGAAGTAACTATCCTGTTGTACGTATGCAAAACTCTAAACATGCATGTATTTTATGAAGGTACATCAAGTGTAGCAAGAGCCTGGAGTGGCACCTTTGATGAACTTCTTGGAAAACAGATTGGTCATTTCTTCAGAACCTACTTCAAAATGAATTACTCTGGGCTAGCAGAGTATCCTGACTTCTTTGCTGTATTCCTTATATTACTTTTATCAGGTAAGACAACATATGGCTTCATTTATGGTGGTTGTCACGTCAGAGTGTTTCTTTACAGACAAAAATGCTAAATTGTAGTTTGTGTTTTACCAGAAATACCTTAATAAAGTTTAAGAAGTTCAGATGCACATTTGTATATTGACACAATGGCTCTGGGAATTAAATGTATATGATCAAATTTTCATGTGTACCGGTCTTCTTTTGTTGAAGCTGAGGCGTGAATTAATAACTTGTACTTTTTTTATAAAACCCATGATATGGATTGATGATAACAGGAAAATTACACAGTTCTGTGTGTCTTTTATGGCTTTATCACTGGTAAATGCCTTCAGAGGGTCCTTGAGGTTAAGCTCTGTAGTATGTGATGTGCTCTCCTTAAATCACAGATTGTGCACATAGCGCATATTTGTAAGGGTTTGTTTCCCTTTCAATTCTTAGCTTATTTGGTATAAAATAACTTTCTCCTTTTTAAGTCTTCAAAAGTTCTTTAGCCTAGAACTTGTTTGAGCTAAAGAGCACTCCAGGGTATTGGCAGACCAATCTGTAACCTGAGTAAACCTTTTACATCTACTCCACTCAGTTCTGCTTCTTTTTTGTCTTTACTCATGTATCATGTTTTTAAATGACAAAAATTGACACCAACTATATGCTTTTGGAGGGATCAGAAAGCTCAAAAATACTGCAACTTATTTGTATTTAATTTTTTGCTTTCCACAAGGAAACGTTCTTATTGCCACCAGGAGTGAAAGAAGCAGTATGTGTATTCTAAATGTGTAGGTTTTTTTCAGCCAATACTACAAACATTCCAGTATTCATAAGAGGTCTTACCCATATCTCAAATATTTGTCATATTCAGTCTCTCTTTAGACCAAACAACAGCAGAAGCTTTTCTTCTCTGGAAAGTGAAACTAAGTTATATGGATATAACCTCTTATTCTGTTCTAAGTGGCTTTTTTGGACTCAGGAAAATATTTCTGTTTAACTTCTAATGCCAGAATGAGTGACCAGTGCATTTGAAGCTTTTATTAGGTCTCTGTATATCAAAAGATGAGTTCCCACACTTAGGAAGATCAGGGAGTTTACTAGACAAGGTTTAGTCCAGCATCCTGCCATACTTGTGGCTCCCAGTTGCCTGTAGGACCAGTTCAGACCCTTACGTCTTCAGGAGGGATGGGAATGCATTTGGTATATAACTGGAACAGACCTTTCAGTTTCACCTCTTCCAAAGGAGGAAAAAAATAACATTTTGAAAAGCAGAGCGCTGAAGCTCCACAAACCAAAAGATAAAATGCTAGTGCAGATGCTGCCACCTTTCATATTTTCTGCACTGCCATTGCTGCTTCCTAAAATAAGTAGAGATTCTTGGTAGAAGATCTCCTGTGACTTGCCACTGCTCCTGAGTTTTCATTTGTGTCCTGTCTTTTCAGCCCCACCATCATTCCTTCTTCACTTCTCTTGCACTCACGCCACAAATAACCTCTCCAGGTCTCTGTGGTAAGCAGCCAAATCACCAGTGAATGAACTGGATGGAATTCACCACTGCTGAGGGGAGGGGCAGCAGGGATGGCTCAGGGCTGATACAGTAATTGGATTCTGAGCTGCACAAAGCTGAATCACAGGAGTAGCAGATGATGTATTACAGAAAACATTATGTGCTAAGCACAAGGGAAAGCACACAGAAATCTGGTTTAGGGTTTTTTTTTGTTTTTTTTTTTTTTTTCCTACACAAAGGACTTTGAAAAAAATGTACATACTATGTTTCATACTGCATTAGGCTGATTGAGACACTGCCTTCTTGGGAAAAACTGAGCTAAAGAAAGTGTACACCTATTTCCAATAAAAATGCCATTGGTAAAGAAAACTTGAGCAGCTTATATAACTTATGTGTCATGGTAAGATAGCAAGTGTCTCATTAGCAGAGTCAGAAATTTTTTAGACATTATCTTGAGAGGCTTAAAATTTTCAGACTTAATCTCTAAATAATGAGAGAAAGGATGTATGTGATATTAGTGGAAACGCTTAGAGTGAAAAGAACCTGTGGAGGCTTTCCCACTGTATTTAATTTTTCCTGATCTGCTCACTGCTTGCCCTTCATTACAAATCTAATGACAGTAGGATCCTGATGGAATAAATTCCAGATTGTTTAAATGCACTACTCTCAACCTAAGGCATCTGTTTTTTGTATCAGACTGTTTTCTAGAATCTCTATGATAATCAGAGTTTATGAACAGGAGGAATGCATTTCTTTTAAAGGTTTTACTAATCAGCTAGGAAATGGGACTCTTACGCTATGATGGGTGTGCCCTGAAAAATTTAGTGTGAACAGATTATGTTATTAATCTAATACTTTTGCTTATTTTATTAATCTAATAAGTAGCTGTTCTATAAGGAATAGATTCTACTAATCTGTTTTTACTAAGCACAGAATTCTTGTACCTATTTTTGCTCCATCACATAAAATAGGGATATGAATTGGAATCTCAGAAAAGCAGTAACAATTGCTCAAAATATTTTTGAATAGTTTATGAATACAATTAAAGAATCCTTCTGTCTTGTGGTTTCCAATACCTTTGCCCACTGACATGCTGTCAGTGAGTCTAATAGATTTGTTTTTTAAAAGTACAAAATCTAGTGCTGTTTTTTAGTATTATTCACAGTACTTGCATGTATACCTACTTTAAAATGCCATTTGATTAGTATAAGGGACCACTGACATCTATAAAATATTTTTATTTTATAGGTCTTTTATCTTTTGGAGTAAAAGAATCTGCATGGGTGAATAAAATTTTCACTGCTATTAACATCTTGGTCCTACTCTTCGTTATGATTTCTGGTTTTGTGAAAGGAGATACTGACAACTGGAAAATAAGCGAAGAACATCTCATAAACCTTACTGCATTAACAGAGTAATTTTTTTAAAAAATCAATTTACTTGCTCAAATTCCAAGCAATTTTCTGTTTTAGTGGTATTGCAGGTAACATATTAACTAATAGCTGTGTTGCTGGGAATGAAAAAATTTTTATTCCCTTAAAAATAACTTTTTATTTTCTTGTTTGTAGTTTCCTTTAAAGAATCATCTTATTTCAATACTGTTGTCTGTAACTGCTCGCGAGGTTACTGGCTTCTTGCCCTTAAGGCATGTAGTAACTGCAGTATGTGAGTATGACAACAAGAGTTGCCTACACCATTAGTATTTTGCCAAAAACTGCAAAATGAGTAAGATGACAGTTACTTGATTTGGGTATTTCATCTACTGTTATGTTTGTCTTTCTTACAAGCTTTGACATACAAAATGTCTTCTTGTGCCATTTTGTAAAGCAGAACTCTGTCTTGACGAGAGCATTTTAACATGTTTTTACAGAGTGGTAGGGGAAGAGGATGCATGTGTTTGTCCTACCAATAATTAAAATAGTTTTGTTCTGCTGTATTTTTGTTCTTTATAGGAATTGGTCATCCTGGGAGAACGTGACAAGTATATATGGGAGTGGAGGCTTTATGCCATATGGCTTCACAGGAACATTGGCTGGTGCTGCAACCTGTTTTTATGCTTTTGTAGGATTTGACTGCATTGCAACAACTGGTATAGTATTTATATGTGTGTGTGTATATATGTATAAGTAGGTATAAAATGATTTTTTTGTAAAAAAAAAAAACACAAACAACAATCTGCCTACTCTTTTTCCTTTGTTTTCTCAGAAACCTCCTTCAGTCCATGTAGAATGAGTCTGAATTCATTCGTGAATGTGGTTATTGTTCTGGGAAGGAAGGAGGAAATTTTATTTGATTTATTCCTGTTCTAAACAAATGAATTGCTGCTTTCTAAGTCTGGGAAGTGTTTAGTATAAATTTTTTTTCTGATCAAGTCATGTTAATCACCTGCTCATTTTACAATTCTCTGATGTGAGGTATCTCTTCTAAAGGCTGGCTTGTATATGGCTGATAGGGAATGAGTACATTGAACTTGTACATTATAGGTAAATAACTAGGAATTATGGGCTTTGAGTACTCTAAATATAGAATGTAGTTTATGTCCTTTAGTTTACTTCTATTTTTTAATGCTATTTCTGTCAACAAAATACTGAGTTTTGTTCGTGCCACTGAGATTATTTTATACAGATTTTTAAAACTTCTATTACAAATATGATTCCCATGGCTTAGATTTAAAAATCACTTGTCTTTGATGTTATCTTTTAAAGCTGAAGGTGGAAATGAGTAAGAATATTTGTTGGGCATTTTTGTTTTCCTTTTTTCAGGAGAAGAGGTCAAGAATCCTCAGAAAGCCATACCCATAGGAATTGTGGTATCCTTGCTTGTCTGCTTCATGGCCTATTTTGGGGTTTCAGCTGCACTGACACTTATGATGCCATACTATCTACTAGATGAGAAAAGTCCTCTGCCAGTAGCATTTGAATTTGTTGGATGGGGTCCTGCAAAATATGTTGTAGCAGTAGGATCCCTCTGTGCTTTGTCTACAAGGTAAAGAAATTGAAATACTAATTTTATTGGGAAAAGCTGATGGATAATATACAACATTTAAATATATGTGCATGAGCTCATTTTGAAGGCTCAGCTCATGCAAAGGATTAGCGATAAGAATTATAAGCATGTTTTAGATTTAAGCAGGTCTTTATCACAGTAGGTGCATTAATTTAAGTTCCTTTTTTAAACTGTACTGTTATTCAACTCTACCTCTGGTTCATTACTCAAAAGTTTTTTTTTTAAATATGTATTTTCAGACATATGACCTGCAAGTTATCTTTATTAACTGATAGAATAAACCTCATCCTTTTTGTCCTGTCTTGCTCTTCACTCCCAGTGACTCAGCAGCTTTATGGGCTCTGTGTATTTTCAGGCAAAATTGAAGAGGTGATTAACTAGCTCCACTCCTCATCTTCGTTTCCTGTCTCTGTTTTCCTCCAGTAGCCAGTCTATCTTCTGACATCATCCCTTCCTGTGGTTTCTGTGTGGGTATTTGAGATGTAGATTATAGCTGTGAAAATATTATGATTTATTCCGCTTTGTGAAACTGTGGATGTAACCTTAACTTGTTATTTTGATTAAAAAGATCAGGGAGGGCATGAGATATATTAGTATGTGTTCATAGCGATTACACCCCAACTGTAATGTGGTATAAACTTTTACATAGAATAGAAAATTGCTTGATACTAGAATTTAGGGATAGAAAAATGCTGATGCCAGACTTCTGCCTGAGGTTATGTAGGTAAGGAATCATTTGTGTGAGCTTCCAGTGGTAAGAATACTGGCTGCCTTTCCACAAAGGAAGATGACATGCCTGTGGAAGCCCTAACGCTAACAGCACTTAGAGATAACCCTGTAAGCATTAGCCTGGAGAAGATGAGCACGATGACTGTGGGCAATAGTTTAAAGGAAAGGAATGTTTTGATGTAGGAGGGGATAGAAAAGGGAATTAGTTCATTAAAAGAATTGTAGGGCTGACTGAAGAATGTCACAGTTACACAGTTCATTCTAGGATTATAATTATTTTCTAATTGTCATGGTCCCCTCAGTTTGGAGGGTTTTACTGAGTTTTTCCTGTATACTAATAAATAGTGAAAGTGATACATAAGCAGAAACTAGATTAAAGAAAATATACTGGAAAACAAAATGAACTGAAATGGTAAAGCAATTTTTCAGAAATTTGAACTGTTGGTCTCTTTTCCCAGTGTATTCTGAATAATTATATTTACTCATATGGAGAGTTTAATATTTCGATCTGTTGACTGATGTCAGTTTAGAACAAAACAAAGGGAATTGTATTTCATATTCCTCAGTTTAGAATTTATTTATAAAGTAATATATATAAATTAAGTGTGTGTATATATATAAAGTATAAATATATATATATAAAGTATGAAGTTATAAATATATATATATATTACTCAGTATAAGTAAGAAAAAAAGTTGGAAACATTGCTTTTGGTCCATATAGTTACCTCTTATTGTGTTATGTCATGAACTTGTTTCCTTAGGGTAAAGATGTTTGTTAGCATTTCTGCTATTTATGTGAATGTACTTAAAGAGGGGTAGGATAAATAAATTTTACAAAGCCACAACAGCAAAAAAAATTGGCACTGGATTTTAACAATTTCTTTGTCTGAAAAATCAATTGTCACCCTGATTCAGGAAACATTATTTTTTGGAAGGGACATTCATACATCAAAATCAGTTCACGTGCAATGAAACTTCTCTTGTGTGTCTGACCTTAATGCTGTTAATGTTTCACGAGCATTACTGCAGGTACTTAACATCTGTGGTATGTAAAAGCTGTGCCTTCTGTAAGTGATACAGTTGATTCCCTAAAGTAAGAAAGGCAACCATTCACCTGGTTCAAAACTAGCGTGCTTGCTGCAGAGGTTATACTGGCTATGATTTTGCCTTTTGTCCTTTCAATGGTTTTGGTTTTTTTAATTACAATTATTTTGCTCTGAGGGAAATAAATCACCTAATTTAAGAAGTATGTTTAAAAAGAGCTTTGAGTTATCATCAGTTTAAAAGCTTTTTGTGTCCTGCTAATAAATCTAAATTAGTTAGCTTTATTTTTTGCAAAAATAAAAAACAAAACAAAACAAAACAAAAAAAAAGCAAAGAACTATCTTAATGAAGCTTGGCTAGAGGTGCTTTAATTGAAAGAAATAATGTGCCCAAGTATAACTGTATGGTGCTTACTTTGAATTACTGTTAATCAGCAGCCTCACATGGAAATGTAGAGTCTAAGAGATGCTGCTAATGCTTATTGATTTGCTGCTGCTGACTGACAGACTTTCTCCAGGAATACTAAAGCTTAATTGCATAGTTAGTGTGACCTGGAACATGTTCCTGGTCCACTAATACCCAAGAACTACAGTGATGGCAAGAGTTATTTTTCTAATCTGAATTCTCTCTGATGAAGCAATTCTATTACTTAAATTAATTAAAAAAAAAAAAAAAAAAAGGCAATCAACTTTACAGGGAAAAATAATTTTCTATTTACGTCAGATCTGTAGTATCTTGGGCTATGGGTCTTTCAGGTTTTGTCTTACAATCATCAATTTTGTTTCTACACATGCCATTAATTAACATTGTTTATCTTGTCCATTATACAACTCTGCATGAACTGTGTTTGCCATGTTGCATGTGTTTGCTTTTTACTCAGTCTTCTTGGATCCATTTTCCCAATGCCACGTGTAATCTATGCTATGGCGAAGGATGGGTTGCTTTTCAAATGTCTAGCTCAAATCAGTTCCAAAACGAAGACCCCACTAGTTGCTACTCTATCGTCTGGTGCAGTAGCAGGTGAGACTAAGAGTTGATCCTTGTAAAGAAAGGTGCACTGCTAAACACATTGCATATATGGAAATAAACTACTGTTGTGCAGCTTTGATTTGCTTTGGACTGAAATGATCAAATCTGACTGTCACCAGGTGAAGTAGGCTACTGGTAAAACTTTTCTCTACCACAGATTCTGTATTCGTTGGTTAATCTCAAGTGCTTTCAAAGCCTAGGTTCAAAATAAACAACAACCCAAACCCAAGAACATCAGTCAACCAAACAAAAAAACAAGAGCAGCAACACAGAGCCTACACCAAAACTATACCTAAACCCGTTAACTCTTCCAAGCTTTCTTTTTGTGTAGTTGGGTTTACCAGTAAAGCATTGTGCTTTTAATAACCTATATTTGAACTATACATTTTTCTGTTCTAGTCTTCTCGGCTCTATGTTCCCTTTGCCCCGAATTCTGTTTGCCATGGCACGCGATGGTTTACTCTTTAGTTTTCTTGCCAAAGTGAGTAAGAGGCAGGCACCAGTTTCTGCCACCTTGACAGCAGGGGTCATCTCTGGTAAGCTCTCAAAGCCCGTGTTACTTAAAACTGGGATTTAAACACTCTATGCACGTGCATGGTACTTTATATTTTTGAAAAGGGCTGCTTGTTAACTTCCCTTGCATGTACAATGGGAATAAAATTACTGAGTAATCAAAGGGTATAAGAATTCCAGATCATGCCAATCATGGTGGTGGTGATGTCCTTAATGTCACAGAATTCAAAATTTTTTTTTTTTCTTTTTTTTTTTAAATATTGGCCTCTTATGTGGTGAATTAGCTTGTTACTTAATCTGGGTCCTTTACACTGATGCTTTGCTTACAAGGTCTCCTCACCCGATGTACATATGTATGTTTATCACATCTATAAGGGGGTAAAATAACTGTCATGGTTTTTATTACGAGACATGAGGGAAAAAAAATTCTACATTTGCAGCAGGATCAGCTTTTGTGCAAAATACAAAGATTTTAAAATTTTCTTCTAAAGAAAATTATTCTGGTTTTGTATAGGCTTACCAAATTGTGGTTGAGGGGTATGTGTGTGTGTGTGTGTGTGTTGGGGGGTTATGTGCATATGCACATATATGCCCACATATATTTTAGCAAAACAGCATTTTGGGAGCTGTTGCCAACTCTTAATGTTTCACAAAGAGAAATTCTTAACATACAACTGTTTCGCTTTTGTCCATACTTCTCGCAGAGATATATGTAGCTGTGCCAAAATTTCATTGTCATTTCAGTGGGATGTCTAATTACCTAGGAAAACTGGAAGCTCTATAGGTATTTAACTCAAAGGCAAATAAATAAGTCTTAAAAGTAATTAAAATATGAAATACATGCCTTATAACATTTAGCAACCCTTGATAAAATTGATACGAAACAAGAAGCTTAGAACAGATATTAAAATACTATTATTTGTAGTCTGGGTCATCCTCAGATGTTACAAGATTGGAATGGCTCACACTGTGTATTTGGCAATAATGTGGGAAGGCACAGTCATTGTCTGGATAGTTCCCACATTAAGCATTATTATCAGTTCCCTTTTCTTTAGTTAGAGTACAAATAAATTGCTTAGAATGACTTTTATTGTTTTGAGTTTATCTTTTTGACTTCATTATTTGAATTTATAATATTGACATATTCCTCTATAATAATTTGGAAGTGCAGTTATGTGGGATGAAATTAACATCTTTATCTGAAATCACAGTAATGGCGAGGAGAAGGAAAACCATATTACCCAGCTGGTAAACCGACTGATATAGTTATGCAGCCCTGACTATAGCTACGCAGCAGCCGTCACTTGGACTGCCTTTAGGCAGTCTGGGGAATTTGGTGTGTCAACAACTCACCTGAAGACAGCTTTATTTACTACTGGAGAAAGTGTAATTTCTTCTGCTATTTTTATAAAGATGCATATTTGGTAACTTCTGGTCATAAATAATTTTGCCAGAATAGTTACAACACCTGCAACACCTTATATGTATAGACGCAACACCTTATATTATCTGACTCTTCTATTCATTTGTAGCACAGATAGTTCCATAGCTTTAAGAGATTTTGAGGAGATCAGATGTTTGGCATCTTAATTAAAGTTATCAGGCCAAGACAACAGCTGAGGCTATTGTCACATGTTGTTACTGTGACTTACCTTTTCACAGGTGATAATCACAATTGCAAAACTCTTCACATAGGGAAGAGTTTTGGTGTCAGTCCAAGGTTTCACCATAAATTGATCTACCATTGTTTCTTGGAGTAGAATTAGGAGAGGTGGAAAAATGTGTCTTTTTGTTCTCTTAGTCAGAAACTTACAGGCATTTGTCAGTTTGGTTCCAATGTAGGATTCTGGGCTATAAAGTAGCCCTTTGAAGCTAGGACTAAAAATTAAATATAGCTATTGTACGTGAGGTTATAGTAGGTTCTGTTCTTCCTCAGCTTTTCTTGCCTGTGATCTTTTGAGCATGCAAAGCAGTGAGGTATTCAGAAGCCTACCCTGTAAAGGACACCTTGGATTTAGGAACATCCTCCATCATTAAAGAAAACAGGATGGTATTTCTTCCTTCATTGAAAAAGGAGACTAACAGATGAAGTAATAAAACTTCTGTAACACAGCAGTCTTATTTTCAGCAAATCACATTTTGCTTTCTCCCTCAGGATCAAATACCAAGGGAATGTGTGTTTGTGGGTTTATACACTTATACACCTGTCTACAAATATATTAACAAACATGTAACGTAAATATTATATATAAGTATTTCTGAATATAGAACAATTTTTGTGTGCCTATACATACAGTGTATAAAGGCTACGTTTAATAGGGTTTTTTGATGTTGAGATTACCAATGATTCAAAAGATTAAGCATTTTTACATTAATTCTGCATCTCAGTAATGTTAATAAAATACAAATAGTTTAAGAGGTACTTTGACCACATGTATTTCCAAAATATTAGCATTAGCCTTTCATTTACTGGTGGCTTGTGCTAATTTCTTTGAGCTATCTGTGTTTGTGTGCAAACAGCAGACAAAAAAAAAAGGCATTCCAGAATCTCCAAAAGAATGTGGCATTAGCTTTTATAAACACAAAGACTGCTATAATTACTCTCAGTATCATGAAAGTTTCTACCTCTTATTTCAGTGATCTTAAGAATATTCATTCTTGTGAGATTTCACTGGCCTTTCCTGAAAGCCACTTTTTTTTTTTTTTTTTATTGTAATAATCAATTTAAAAAACTATTTTATTTGAGACAACTCCTGAAAGTCCTCTTCACATAGAGCTCTTTCTCAATTCAGCAGAAATTTTACATACCGGTGACTTCATGGGTCGGATCATTTTTTCCTCAGTTTTGCAGTGGGATCCATCTTCTCAGCTTTGGTGAGATTCTGTTGAAGGATCTGAACCTCATTCTATAAAAAATGTATTTTTAATGCGTCCCCAATTCAACAAGCCATGTGTGCAAATACTAGTGTCCAAATAAGTCCAATATGAATTGCTTGATTATGCAGCATGACTGTACATCTCATTAGTGAATATCTATACGAATGAGATTCCCAACTGTAGAGAATTAGGTTTGAGAATGTTGGCGATGACTTCAAAAATGTGTTTTTAAGGATTCCTATGATTTCACTCATATTGCTGTCAGTAAAACAATGTAAAGTTACCCTGTGGACAGATTTTTTAATTTTAGCTCTTAATATTTCTTAATCTTATCATTTACGGTTGGGCTTGATGATCTTAGAGGTCTTTCCCAACCTAAATGATTCTATGATTCTGTGTCAGCCTCATACAAATTTTGTGTTTTCATTTCTTTTCTTTTTTAGCTATCATGGCATTTCTGTTTGACCTAAAGGCTTTAGTGGATATGATGTCTATTGGTACACTTCTTGCTTATTCACTTGTGGCAACCTGTGTCCTCATTCTTAGGCAAGTCAAAAAAATCCTTTGTATTCTACTGTTTCATTTTGTGTTGGTCAGTATATAAACAGAAGTGACATTTAAAGTGTATGTTTTTTGCTAGATAGCTAAGTGTTTAAAAATTAGCTGTATGCATATAAATAATTACTAAAAAGTAGTGACCCATCAAAGAAAACAATGTCATATCAATATAGCAGTTAGTCAAAACAAAGCTTCATGTAGAATCTAGACACCTTTTATTTTCCAGAAGGTGTGTTGGTCCAAGTGTTAGTCCCAAAGGTACCAGATGTAAGCTTGTGTATAAAATTCAATGAATTATATTTTTATATGAATACAATCTATGCTGTACACCAGGACTATTATATTGTGGGGACTGTATGTGAAAGGTTTAGATGTTCTAGGTGGTTCACAAGATCAACAAGTTCAAATAATAGCTTTGGATTACCCTAGTCAGAAATGTAAGACCAGACAAGTGTTTCAATATGTGGTAGCCCTAGAAGAGAGTGCAAATATTGTCTCTCAATGACAGAGATCATAAATACTTGTCAATAAAACTCTAGTATCTGTTCTGTTTGTAAAGCTATGGGATAATATTGATATATTGGTAGATACTGCTCACTTTATAATGTATTGCTCTTTTTGACTTAAAAATTCAGTCTTTATTACTTAAGGCTAAGTAATTCACTTTGAAAAGTATAACAGCTTAAATTCAACTCAAATTCATTGTTGCAATAATTTACACTATAAAATAGAAGACTATGTTATCCCATTGTGACTTATTTAACATAAGTATGTTTAAGAATACACTTAAATTCTAACAAAGCAGATGTAAAAATTCAGCTTATGCCAGTTAGTAGGTCTCTTACAGTACGAGAAGCAGGTACCAGAAAGAAGCTTCCCTACCCTTTCCCTGGCACTGACCACCAGACCCTGTCGCCTCTTTTTGTACGAGACTGGTCATCCATCTGACCCATTAGTGTATTCCCACAGCTTAAAAAACTGCCCAAAAAATCCCCAAGCAAACCCAGCAAAAAAGTGAGTTGCCATAGTTTGAGTTTTATATATGCCATGAGTTTTAGATATGATAGTGACTAATAACATATGCCGTTGCAGTACAGTTATAAATTGGGAAATTCTAAATCTCTGCTGCAAAGAATTTAGTATTTAAATACATTCCTAGAGTCATATTGCTTCAAATCTCAAAGTAAGCTTATTTTTTTTATTATCCTGTTTGTTTTATGCATAGGTACCAACCCAGTTTAACCTATGAGCCACCAAAATATTCTCCAGAAAAAGCAGCTTTGGCTGCATCTGAAAGGGAATCTGCAGTAAGTGAATCACAGATAAATATGATACAAGAGAATCACTTCAGTCTTCAGGCCCTGATGAATCCATCCAGTTTACCTACTAAGCAGACTGCAACTATTGTTAACTTTTTAGTGGGACTCTTAGGTAAGTATTCAGTTGTCCAAACTCATAAAAGGCATTAACATATACAGTGGAATTATATTAAAGACAAAATTAAAATTCCAGTGATAACATGTGGTCTTTTAGCCATAATTAATGTGTCATTCTGCAGAACACTTTTTTACTTCTTGATGGATCTAATCTGTAGTGTAGTATGTTTTCCTTTAATTAAATATTTTCATTATAACATTTCATACCAAAGACCTGCTGTCATTCTTCTTAAAAGTCACTTCCTCTTCAATGCAGAGATTAAGTGAACTCTTTCCTATTTCCACCATTTTGTTTTTCACACAGCTTGCTTGGTTTGTGGCTTGAGTGTCCTCGCTACCTACGGGATTCATTGCATTGCTAACTTGGAGCTCTGGAGTATTGTCATTCTTGTTGTGTTGGTGGTGTCCTTCATAGTTACCATTCTCCTCATCCAAAGGCAGCCTCAGAGCCAGCAGAAAGTGGCCTTTATGGTGAATAACATACTCTCTCTGTTATTCTCTAATGAGAGGTTTGGGTGGATTCTGACAAGTGGGAGAGGGGCAGAGAGCGAGAGCGAGAGCGTCTGTTTTCAGTCAGTCTTTCATTGCTGTTCTTGCAGTATTGAAGGCTTTTTAGTGACTGTAAGGGTAGCGGATGGTCATGACTGAATCATTGGCATGTGTAGTCCAGTCCAGACCTTCTCAGGACTAGAGAAAGGATTTTATTGCCCACTGATTGAATGTGTGACATGCGCAGGAGCATGGCTGCAGAAAACGGCTGTACTGCTGGTGCTGGTGCGAAGAGCTGCTACTACAGCTCGTGGATCTGACGGCACTGAACTTCTAGATATTCCTTTCGGAGCATTGTCAGAGTGCCCATTGCTGAGACCCAAGTAATTTTAGACCTCAGTTTAAGCACTTAGAAGCTGGAAAATTATTCCAAAACCGATTAGTGTGCAATTGCTTGTCTGTACTGTGTGCAAGGCTTTGGACCACAATACAGTTCGTACCTCCCAGAGTATAATCCTTTCATTTTGAGCTTTCATATATGTTCTAGTATCTGTTATTTAATGGAGTAGTTAATGGAAATAATGAAGTATAGTGATAAAGGTCAAGGAATCTGGTGGACTGGGGAGGGCATTTCAGAAAGAAGGGATATAAAAAAACATACAATATTTTTCAGCTGTAGATACAGGAATTCATTAGCATATATTCAGCACAAATTGGAGAGCTTTTCTACACAGCCTTAGAGAATTTATATTAAACATAATGTATTTTAAAAGTTTAATATATATAGAAACTGGTGGTTAAATCCAGTGAAAAAGAAAATTATCCAGTGAAAAAGAAAAACTATATTCCAGTTAAAAAAAAAAACGTTTCAATCCTTTTTTAGTGATTAGATATGTCACATCTAGTTTGTGTTGTTTAACTGAAGCATGACATGCAAGAAATTATATTTAATGCAAGCGTATTAAATATTTCCTTTTAGGTTCCACTATTGCCATTTTTGCCATCATTCAGTATCCTTGTAAATATTTACTTGATGGTACAATTAAGTGGAGACACTTGGATCAGATTTAGCTTCTGGATGGCACTTGGTAGGTACTTATGTTCATTTCAGTCACCTCTTATGTTAGGACTCATGAATACCATCTTAGAACATATGATTATCTTCCTTTAAATATTTGAAAAAAAAGTCTGTGTTTTATTAAAAGTCAGCTGGTATTTCTGATCAAAACAAAAGCATGCTTCAGAAGCAGTATTTATATGCAGTCAGAACTGTAAATACAGCCTTGATGTTACAGGAAGAATCAAAGTTATAGGACTAATTCAAATAAATCACAATTCTTTTTCCTAATAAGTATAGCTAGAATAGTGCAGAAACCTGTTTGTAACAGGTTTCTTCCCAGTCTATCAGTCACTCTTTAAGATATGGAAAATTGTACTAATTCCATCTAGACATAAGTTAGAGATAGTAATTTCCATGACCTATTGGAGCATTTAATTATGCAAAAATGATGCACTGGAATTTCCATAGAAACAGGGAAGACCTGAAGCATGAGCTCTGATTCAGATATCTGAAGAAAAAACTTCTTTGGAAAATATGTTCATCCAGAGAGTAATAACTAACTACTTTTTCATGCACTACTTGCCTGAAACCCTATTAACTTCTTTTTTTTTTTTTTCCTTTTGAAAGGCTTCCTCATTTACTTTGCTTATGGCATCAGGCACAGTCTCGAAGGTCATCGTAGCGACGGAGATAACGACTCTTGTTCAGAGAATAGTGGGTTGCAAGAAAAGAACCCTGTGGAAGAAGCAGATGAACCTGAAAATTCAAATGAACATGATCAATTTCTTGCACATGAGAGGACAAGTGAATGTTAATCTGTTAATCTGTGCAAACATACAAGTATTTTAAACCTTTAACTGACATTTTACTTGCAGACTGAAATTTCAAATCTTTCTGCCAACATTGTCCCTCTTGAAAGTGTTTACTACAAGGCCTGGATGATATTTTGGACAAGCTGCTAATCCATCTTCATCATTTCAGAACTGACAGTATGGAGATTAATATTTAAATTGAAAAAACAAACAAGAGAAGTACCCTTTGGCAAGCAAAAATTTGGGTGCATTGTTTGAACTGTCATCCCAAATCACTGGTAATCACAAAATATGAAGAATTTTAGAGCTGCCTGCAAGAAGTTCTGAATATTTGACACTGCATTGTGAACACAAGTGCCTCCCGTAGCTTCTCCTTATCTCTGTGACATGTTTTGGTCTCAATCTAATAGCTCTCTTCTTTCTACAGAAGTAAATGCCATGGGAGATAAATTGCAGACAGACCTGGAAAGTATTTCCAGAATGAATGGTAAATGTACAGATCTGATACTTTGCAAAAAGTAGAGGAACATGTATTTATGTAAAAAGAAAAAATTGTTTACCTTTGTTAATCAGTAGTCATGGCGACCTCAAACAGTAAAGATACTTCAGAGGGTTTTAGTCCTTCTAAATAGTATTCAAGATTTCTATTTATGTGAATTCCTTTATTTTCAGAGCTGCTGTGTGTAGAAAATGTTCCCAAGAGCAGCTATGTTGTTTTCTGCAAAAGCATCTGGGAAATAATCTGTTCACGGTAATGACAGTGACATTCATACGCAATTTAGCATGTATTTTGCTTTTGATTTCAGAAGGTACAGGATTTTATTCCTGACTACATAATTTGGTACCTACATACAGCAGTCATCAAGTTTTCCTCCTTACTACTCACTTATTCCCCCTATATGTTCTTCTCCTTTATCATGTGCCAAAGCTGATATTTCTGAGATTAGTTGTTACACATTGCTTCTCCTCAGAAAAATTAATGCATAAAATCTCAGCTTCCTTTTAAGATGGATAGGGAAGTTAAAAAAAAAAAAAAAAAAAAAAAAAAAAAAGAGGCCCAGGCTTTGGAAAAAATATTAATCAAAACAGTATTTCAGTGCTTCACTAAGCCTTAAGCATGTGAGCACAGCAGTTTTGCAGTTTTTTGTGAGCCAAGCCTCCACCCACAAATCCATTCACACGGGTAGGATGTCCAAATACTAATTTATGTAAAGAACCAAATTATTGTAGCAATGCTGGGTGAACAATTATTTTAAGGCTGGTGAAAACGGAAACTGTTATTTCAGCATAAAACTCATGTTACCTAGTCACCCAGATATTTTAGCACTTTTTCTCATCAAGTAGTAGGCTCAAGTCCTGTGAAGTATTCCACAATATGAAGTTATGTTGCAAGAATGTATTTATAAAAATAACTTGCCTAAAGTAAGAACTGTCTTGGACTTTGTCACGGAGAGTTGCAATCTGTTGCCAGTACAAATCATTGGTATTGATCTCTGTTGTTAGGTATAAAAACTTTAGATCCTGTAAGAGCTATGTTCGTTGACAGTGAAAAGCACCTTACTTTTTATAATAGCTGGAATTTCACGCACACAGAGAAAAAAAAAAAAAAAGAGAGAGAAAAAAAAAAGAAAAATAAACTAGTTAAGCTGTTTCTGTCTCCTGTTCTTTTTAACAGCATTAGATTCATGCTTTTTAGTTGTAAAATGACTTCCAGTGTTTTAAGGGAGTAGCATGTCTAAATGTTGAAGGGCAGAAGTGCTTGATAGAGGACCCTGCAATGGGCTGGTATCCCACCGCGGGGCAGATCTGAGGTTCTCAGCCTGACTCCTTTCTTCTCAGCTTGAACTGGGAGGAGAGGGTCCTGCAGCGCAGGCAGCAGCGAGCGGACAGATGTGTGCTGTTGAGCAGTGGCCTCTACTGGCTGCTCAGAATTAGGAGTAGCAATCTGATAATGTAAGAGTCATGCAATGGGTAGAACACCTACCTCTCAACTGAGGTTCCAGCATATACATCCTCTAACTGCAACTGCTGTTGTCCTAAGGACTGTTGTTCTAGCAACTCATGGTCCTTCAGAATGGATGGGACACAGAGGATGAGGAGAAACTATAAGGACAGTGGCAACGGGATACTGTCTTTTAATGAATCCTAATCCATCCAGAATTGATCACAAATTATAGCCGCTTCTTTCCACAATTCATCATTGTTTTACAAGTGCCATTAAAGAAAGACTCAAATCTCGTATTAGACTAATAGAAGTAGATGATATGCTAAGTAAATATTGGGTTGATAGGAACAGGTAGGAATTCTCAGGGCAGTTCTTAGAGCTATTGATAATTTTCAACACCTCAACTCAGTGAACAAAAGAGCTGTCTGCGTCAGTTGGACCTGCTGTTTTAATTGTAATTCTCAACTGGGGCCCATTTTTATGCCAAAAAATGACAAAAGGACTATACGTTCTTGTTTGAAATAGAAATTTAAGACTTTCCAGGCTCTTGAAAGGAATCCAATGTAGTAATACTTTGATATGTCAAAACAAAGGTTTTATTTATATGTAACCAAAAAATTGAGTAAATGAATGTATGTTCTGTTGGTTTTAATCCCCCAAGTGTTTGAAATAGAGAAGCTGATGATGCTTTTCCTCACCAGCTACAACTCTGTCAAGAGCATGGCTTCTTCAGTGGTTATACTTTCAGTGGACATTCTTAACCTGTCTTGCCCAGTACTCTTAAACCCTCAGCTGCAAAAAACGCCATTGCTGTGGCAGCAAGTCAGCAGTTCTGAGGTAAAGCTTTTCCATGACGCCTTTTTAAGCCTACAGCTCTTTTAAAATTCCTTACACATCTCAGTGTGTGGGAAGCAGAGACTTACTTTTTCCTATGGTTGCTGATGCTGCAGAGCAGGTGAGCCAGGCTCCTAAGATGCAAACTGCTGCTGTTCTGTGATGTGCAAGGAAGACCCCATTCCCTCCCAAGGCCATCATATAGAATGTATGTGTGCACGCCTGTCTGTATGTTTGCATCTGCCTGACATTAGCCCATAGTCATTTTGATGTACTGGTTAAAGTAATTTCTATACTGCACTGGAATTTTCCTTTGAAGTGATACTGTCAATATAATAAACTTCTGACTAAAGCAAGTCCTAGCTAAGGCTTCTGGAGATAATTAAATAAAATAAATTTTCTAGCTTATTTGCCTAATGGCTGTGTCAGCACTTTGTGTATTGACAGTTTCCCCTTTCATTTGTATGAATATTTCTCCCCCCTTGTTAGAGAAATTAATTATATAAAAATAAAAGAATGTGCCTGTACAAATGTTGCTAAGGAGATGGGAGCAGCTGCAGCACAGGAACTATCCACTTAACTAATGAGATATAAAATGAAATTAAAGGAAAGTCACTGAGTATTCTCGGTTGCTTCAACTGCGCAAAGCTTCTTTATATGTGTGTATATTTAAAGTCATTATTAGTCAGTGGCTGAGTAAGAACACAACCCAGAAGTAAGATATTTATGCTAATTTTGGTATGCATTTGTATATGCAGTCTTGAAATTCCAAATGCTTTAGTGGGACTTTGCAGGAAAAAAGGACATGCCATACTAGTCCTTACACAGGAGCTATGCATGAAACAAATCCTGATTCTGTTCTCGCATTTGCTGTATATCTGTATTTGCTGAGAGAGCAGCTGAAAGCACAAGTCCTGTGGAATTAAATCGTTATTTTTTAACATAGTTGTTGATATTGTAAATTGTTCTGTGCAAAAAATGGTATGTGTTAAGACAAAATACCTATTATTAAAAGTATCTTACTGTTTTTTTCTTCCTTTGTAGAATAACTTTATTTGCATTGGTACATTCTGGATACCCCTTTAGATAGAGGAATTATTCTTACCTAAGTGGATTTAAGAAACTAAGCCAAATCATATTTAAGGGAGAACAAATAAATATTTTTGTTCTGAGGGATAAGAGTTATAAAACATTTCTGTACAATTCATGTTAACTGAGGTGATCCTCTCGTGGTATTCCAGTCCTAAATCTGCAATATGAAATATTATGAGGTATCTTAGATTTCATTGTCTGTTGTCCTGGATAAAACTATTCTGTTCATAACAGTACACTTTTTCCTGCACAACAAATGCTGGCTAGATTCCTGAAATCTGTCCTATTATGTTTATGTCACCATGTATTAGAGCCATTTATATTATCTGCTGTTAGGGAATAATCAGTAATAAATGTCAACAGTAACGACAGAGGGTTACTTATGTACTTACTTATCAACTTAACTATGCCATCCAGAAACTTCAAATGATATAATGAATTTAGAGGCAAAACTTGGTAAAGCTTAATTATATATTCTATATTTTATTAATGATAAATGTACCAGTCTAGCGACCTTTCCCATAAAATTTATGCAAAGACAAATATATATTTTTAAGAAATAAAAGGCATACTGTTTTCTTGGACGTTTTAATAAGTGCCAATATCAGATGTGCCATAAGCATCCTGAGATACTGAAATCTGAACAACCTGGATAAAATCAGTGACAGTGCAGGAAATCTGTGTGGGACTGTGCAATTGTTTTAATCAGGTATGATGCCTTTGACATTGAGGTTCATTTTGTACAGTAGGAATTTAATTCACATGATGGCTGGCATGTGTTACTTGACTACATAAAAAAGAAAATTAAAGCACCTTTTGATGCTCTTAGGCCCTAATTCTTCCTGGACTTGCCAGGAAGTTTGTACAAATTGCAGTATGTTGATTGAAAGCACTGAGATTACTCAGTGTTTGGCAAATAAATATTTTACAGAAAGAGCAGGCGGTATTTCATATAGTATGGGATCTCTGTAATTGTTTTTCATTTCCTGTACCTTTAGTATTTCTTTCTGGTATATGTTTTGAGGACCTCTGCATTTCTAATAGTTGGACATTTCCAAAGATATATATAATGCCTTTACCATCTCCTGATCGGTTTTCCATTCAATTTTAGAAATCAAACTCCTTAACATTAGCTAAGTTGAAGGATTTCTGTGCACAGATATGCATTACAAAGAACTATGTGTATATATCATTCTTTTTCTTGTCAGTTGGACAAATTCTGTTTTCTTCATATGTTTTCATTGAGTCTTGTGCCAGCTAAACTCCAGCTTCACCGAGTTTAGTTGGAGTCAGGACAAAGGATAAGAGGATTTGAATGTTGAGGAGGGATTTTTTTCTTTTGTGTTACCAGAAAGTAAAGCATGAAACATGTATTACATATTTTTAAAAATAGTTATGTGTGCATCATTTAAAAAAAACATTAGTGTTCATAGCCATTTTAATGTTTTTGTTCATATGTACATTGTAGTGATTATTTCTGTATTATATGCTGCTGAGCATTTAAAATGTAGATAGAATGATTATGATGCAACTTAAACTACAAATTGCTCTACCAATATGAAAAGTCTTGAATTTTTATGAATGTAAAAATGCTTATATTTAAGAATATGGTGCTTGTTTTTTCACTTTTACAATAGAATTGTAATCAGTGATATTTTTAATTATCTTAGTTATTAATTCTGATGGAATCACATTGCTCTTCATTTACTGTAAAATGTGCTTCACGGGAAAGCAATTGTGCATTTGTTCCATATTTTTTAAATAAAGCTGAATATCACTTGTATGTACTTTATACAACAGCTCTAACTTTAACCACAACTATAATTTTAGTAAACACTAAAATAATATAGTGATTTAATAACCATTAGTGTGTCTGATATCTGATGTCATGACATTATACAAATCATAACTCAAAATAAATAACATGATAGCTCGGATGGATTTTATAGAGGGGAAAAAAGCAACCATGTTTTATGTTTAAATCTTTTACATTTCCAGTGGTCTGGAGATAAGGATAGTAGCAGTGTTTTTTTCATACTTGTTTCCAAGCACTCAAGAAGTCACTGAAATAGACAATAACACCCTTCGATTTGGGCATTTTGTCTTACAGTGCCAAGCCAGAGATGATGTTAGGGTTTGATTTCCAGAAGGAGTAAGTAGCCCTCGGTACTCATGGTGCTCAGCTTTCTGAAGCACCATGCCTTGCCCTGGAAGTATCCAACCTCACTGTTGTCTCCTTTTTCCCTTTTTGGGAAAAAAAAAAAAAAAAAAAAAAAAAAAAAAGAACTTGCTCAACTTTAAATAGCACTGTGGGTCTATCAGGAGAATATAAGCATGAGTCTGGGCAATGGATAACAAGTCTTGACACTGAGAACCATGCTCGCAGGGCAAGCTTATCATCTGGCACTTTTTAAAGACATTTGGGTTGTCATCTTTGTTCACAGACTTAAGAGTAGCTTTGACTTTGGGGTTTTTTTCTGAGTTATACTGCAACTCTTTATATATTTCCTTATAAAGTTTTCAAGTGATTAATAGTCACCTTACCATACATACAGGTTTACTAAGACTGATCTGGAAAATCTTGGTCCCAGGAAGCAGTGGGAATATGCCCACTGCTTTAAATGAGGACGAGTCACTCTGCAAGTACCACATTTAAAGCATTGACCTGAAAAGATGTATTTAAGCTATTACTTTACTTGTGTGAGAACTGGGGTCATTACATGTAGGTTTACATTAGTCTTTCTGATGACTATAAATGAAAATATAACTAGTTTTTCATGCATACCCATTTAAAACTAGGAAATTTAAAATTCATAAAATCACTTTCTTTCTTCATTGTATATTTATATAGGAAAAAAGTATATGTCTGCTTAAATGTGTCTTAAATTAATGAAATCTGAGTGTTATTTCCAAGTGCTATTTACCATATTTTCCAAAATATACTAATATTTGGAGCTAAATCACCATTAGATCATTGACCTACCCTGTGCATGGAAGGAAAAGGGAAATTTGACCTTGGGAGGCACATAACGATTGCAACTAGCAGTTTTGCAGATGATAGAAGAAAACCCACTCTTGATCAAAAGCAGGAGCTGTGAATATTTCCAATGCTTATTTGCAGTTTATATTACACATCTTTTCTGAGTTAACTCCAAGATTAATTTCCTTTAACACAAAGACCAATAACCTTTTCAGAATACAATACTTGGTGCTATTCTAATTGCTTAAAGGGGGAAAGACTTTTAAAATGCCCTGTAGCAACAAAAATACCATTTTTCTTCATTTGTTACAGGTAACGGATGACATGATGTATACTCAGGTAACTGCATAAAACCCCTAAGAAGTTCTAGGCAGAATTGTAATGGGTCTGTACTGAATAATAAAAAAGAGATCGTGAAATTTCATCATCTTACTCCACTCCTGGCTGCTTTACCGCTAACCAGAAACCCTGGGGTGAAGCCTCAGACCAGGCTTAGGCAAGGTCTCTGAAGTCTGCATGTGTATTTATGAGGGCAGGGGAGCGTAGTGTATATCCCTTCTAATATTTTTTAATGGATGCAGACCGAGGCTAGACTTCCTTTAAGATTTATAAATGCTCCACTCTCGCATCTAGTCCAGCCCTGGAGCTGTGTCCCCATTTACTTTGTCCTGATTCACACTGAACTGTGGTCTTGCCTACTACGGGGTCTGCCTGTGACTTCTGACAGCCATTACTTTACCTCCTCCCAATCCCGTGTCTTCACCTTGCCCTGCATCTGCCTTTCTGACCCCTCTAGTCACATTTTCCCCACCCTTCTCCTCCAACCAACCCTCAGAATTCAAGAAACAGCTTTTGACAGCTCAGGGCATAAACATACATGCAGCAAAGGTCAAATTTACCATGGTAATTTCTCAGCAGTGAGGATACCTGCACCTTCTCGATGTGCTTCGCACGGGCATCGATCACACATGAAGACCGTGTCACGGACTACAGAGCCCCAGGCAGCAGCACATAGATACGTCCTCTACTTCTGGGCTGTAAGGCGGCTTTTCCTGAGCAGGCTTTTGGGAATCTCTTTGCTGTGGCCGGGCTGGAAAGAGTGCAACAGTTTGACTTAAAAACGTACTTTTCATGTCTTAGGCCAACGCCGATCTGCACCCGACGTCCATCCGTAGGGCCCCCTGTGACAGATAACCTGCGATATATAACCTGTAGGGCTCTCACACTCTGCTCCCCTCCCTGCTCTCCCCCCTGCATGCCCAAAGGCAACCAACAGCTTGCACCTGCACGAAGCCACCCGTGGCAAAGCGCACCTGCCACCAACGAGCTCGATCGAGCAATAAACTCCCACAGGTGTCTCCCCCGGGGTTGAGATTATTTAGAACGCAGCTCCGTTCCTGCCCTGAACGGGGAGTCCTGCGGGAGTGCGCCGGGCCTCTGCTAGCGACGGCCGGGGGGAGCGAGGCGTTCGGGGGAGCCCCGCGGAGCCTTCCTCGCGTGGGCGCCGCAGCGGGTGCCCCAGCCCGCGGAGGACACCCCTCCGGCCCGGCCCGCCCGTGGGGGCTGGCGGCTCGTCCCGCCCTGAGGCGGCGGGAGCGGCCCCCGGGGCAGCGCGGCCGCGACGGGAGCCGCGGGCAGGCGGCCCCGCCGGCTCCTCCCCGCCGCGGGGCCGCCTGCCCGGCGCCGCGCCCGCCCCGCCTCAGCCCGGCGCCCTCCGCCGCTCCCGCCATGCGGCTCTGGGTGCTCCTCAGCCTGCTGCTGCTGCAGGAGACGCTGCCACACGGTGAGCCGCCGCCTCCCCGCCGCGTTCCCCCCCGCTTTGCCGGCCGCCTCGGGCTTTCCCCGCTGCCGGGCCGCCTCACTCCCTCTCGGCGCGGCCGCCCCTGCCCCGCGGAGCTGGCGGCCGGTGCCCTCGGCAGGCCCCCCGCCATGACAGCCCCCGCCGCGGGGCCGGGAGCCATCTCGGGGGCGGTGGGGGCTCCCGGCCCGCTGGGCAGAGGCGGAGCGGAGGGACGGCGGGTTGGTCTGCGGCCAGCAGGCCGCCGAGGCTTTCCGCCCCGGGACCGAAAATGGGGTTTCGCTCCGTGCTGGGGCTTTGGGGAGAGGCGTTTGCGGCCACACCAGCTGCACCCCCCCCCCCGCCGCCGCTTCTCCCGGGTCGACGTTTCAGTCCGCGCCTCAGTCGCCGTGCCGCGGCTGGGCGAGGTGCTCGGGTTTAAAAAAAGAAAAAAAGAAAAAAGTTTTGTGCACGGTTGGTCGTTTGTAGTGAAGACCGAACGTTACTCGTAACTCAGTTTCAGGTTGTGGTGGAGTCTTGATGGGTGAAGAGGCAAGTTTTTTGACCAATAAGGGATGGTCATAACTTATCCTTGACTTTAATGCGGACTTTAGCTAGGCAAAGGCGAGGCAGTTTCCCTGTTGCAAAGTGTGAATAAACTTCCTAAAACTTATTCAGAAGAAACAGCAGAAAAAATTCCTTTGTTTTTCACCATGGAAGGGCTTGGTGAACAAGGCCTGTATAGCCTGTGGAAGGGTTTGTAGAGCAATTGGAGGCAGGATCCACCGAGGTGTGTGGTGAAAGGTAAAAAAAAAAAAAAAAAAAAGCAGCTACCACAAATGGCCCAGGAGGTTGTAAGTTAAAAATTCTTACAAGTTAAAAATTCTTCAAAGAACATAAAGAAATCCTTCACTCTCAGAGCTGTTAAGCACTGAAATAAGTTTTCAGGGGAGGCGGCTGAGCCTTCAGCCTTTGGGGTAGACGGAGCTCAACAAGACAAGGCTGTGAATAACTGAACAGGGGTGGGAAGAGACTTCCAGAAGTCCTTTCCAGCCCAATTTTTCTTATGACTGCGTGCAAAGAAATTGCACTGTTGGACTAGTGTGGTGTGGAAGAGGATTTTTGCTGAGATCTGGCCTGTGGGTGTGCCCTACCACATCGAGATAAGTGTTTGCTATTTGAGAAGTAGACAATAAAAATACAGAACGAGAAAGGAGTTGAAACTTGGGCAAAAGATTTCCCAGGCCTATGTTTCTCTTAGTTTGTCTAGTTTATACTGAAGTTTGACTGGGTGCTTCATGCTGTCATCCAAAAGCTTAGCTACAGGAGAAAGCGATGTGACATATTTAATGACAGTTCCTTGTCTAAAGCTAGAGTTATAATTCCTAATGTGGACACTGTGATTTCAAAATAGCCTTCCTAATTTAGCATATATTAGTTTATGAACAGTGAAGTATGTCCTTCCTGATTATCCATATGAGTGTTGATTTGTCACACTGTGTCTGTGTATGAGTGTTTGGATGATTAAATTTTTGTTTGAAGTACCACAAATAGAGATGTGTCCAACCTGTTTTGTTACATTAGTTGTGATCACAAAGACTCTACCCTCTCATCTTAGTCCTGGTGGTTAAAAATTATTCTTTATGGTAACCTTATGCTTATTTTTTTTTTTTTTTTTGTCCAAGGAAGACTTCATCAGTATTAACGAGAGTTGAAAAGTCTCTGATGTTGCCAAGATCTAGCATGAGGCCTGCCTCATGCAGTGGCTACATCTGGTGGACAGTGAACACTGTTCCTCTGTCTTTGTGGGAGACCTTGCTCATTCTCTGCTTCTGAAGTTTTCTAGGTGGACACTTGAAGATCAGGGGCCGCCTTGAGTTATAACCTGTGCATCTATGAAACCAGTGGAATGTGCATGTGGATATAGGTGGTGTCTCAAGTCAAAACTGGATGCTTTCTAACGTTATGTGACTAACGCTCGTTTGGGGATTGTTGTGTGTAACATCTATGAGAACAAGTGGCAGACAAGCATTAAAGGATAGGATGAGACAAATACTGTGAATCAGGAGCAAAAGTGCTGTGTGGTGTATTTCTGTGACGTAGAGATACATAGTCTACTTCAGTATGATGAGTTAGTAGGGACCCTGAATGTACTGTTGTAGAGGAAATCAGTACAGTGCATCTTAGAACTGACATTAGGAGCTGATCAGAGGTAGAAAGGAGAAGTTTTCTCAGTGAATATTTTTCTAAGTTTTAATTTCTTTATTTTTAATAGGAAGTGCTATTGGAGGATTAAAACGATGAAGGCTCTGCATAAATCTAGTGAGACAGTAAAGTATCCCAAACATGGCATATTCATGCACTTGCATAAATGGGCTATTTGAGTTTGTCTCCTTCCCTGAGAAAGTCTTGCAGTTTGGGTAAGGAAATGGAGGAATCTGATGGGTTCTGTGTTCCTGGATTTGATTGTGTATCTTCTCTGTCTTAGGTGATAGACTACTATACCAGTTAATTTAGTTATTGGGCATACAGATACTTGATTTAGCGATGAGATAAGGCAGGACTGTGAGGTGCAGAAGTGGTGGTGTCAGTAGATACTTGGGCAGACTTAGGAGTGCTGGGGAAGAGCGTGATCGTGGCTTGCTTGGAAACTCAGCTCTTGTGGAGGTGCAGCAGAGAGACAGAACTAGGTTTAACATGTAGGAGCATAAAAGCTGCTATGATGGTGTTTCCTAAAATGCCCCTGCTGTTACCTGCAGGGGAATACAAGGTCAAACAGACAAGAGTCTCACTGTAGCTGGGAGCGTGGTATAGGAGGAAAGTGTTCAGACTCGTTGGGAACTACGGAAACGTGGAACAGATGGAGACTGTGCAGGGAGGAAAAACTTAATCTAGATAAAATCAAAACCAGGCTTCTGGCACTTAAAACTGAAAAGCTTTCATAGGGGAGTCCTTAACAGTGTCTTGAAGACAGTGTGTCAGATGTGGAAGAGACCACAGTTTGGGATGATGCATTTCCTTAGGGCGAGGTTGTAAGATCTGTGTGCCTTTGTACAAGTGTCAGGACTGAGGTTGGCAGGATGTAGTGGAAATGGCAGAGTGGTTTGAACAAATGGTCCCAATTCAATAGGGCGAAAGGGCGGCTGGACTATAGGGTATGTGCTTCTACAGACAAATCTGGAAAGTACAACTGGGAACAGGAACGGCTGGTTTGAAATGGGAATGCTTGTTCAAAAGGCTTATCATGCCGGTTAGTGATGATACTTCTAATACTAGGGCACAAATTACACAGGAAGGATGGAGTAGCTTAACCCAAAGGAGAAGCTACAGCATGTGTTAAAGCAAGCTTTCGTGTTAAATCTGTTCCTGGTGGATTTTGTCAGTAAAAGTCATCTAGACTAAAATACTAGCCCTGTGGAGAACAAATAACCTGGTTACTGACCACCCAGTGTGATGGAGGGAATGATTGCTCTGTTAAGGGAAATCAGAGGTGCAGCAAGGGGCTAACTAGATGGAAAAGCAAAAGGAAGAATTACTTGACCTCACATAGGTTGGATCACACATGTCAGGGTGTGAGGCCAAGTGCAATTTTTTAGATGCTACAAATGATGACTTCTTAGATCCACTACTCAGAGAACCCCTGAGAAAAGCAGCAGTTCTTGACTTGATTTGAAGCAGTACTCAGCTAATTGGATTCAGATGTTGCTTTAGAACAGCCAGACTGTAGTTTTAATATTCTTGCAGCAATAATAAAAGCCAAAGAAAGGACTGATGCATTTAATTTTGGAAGGGGGAATTACAGAAGATGAGGAGACTCATTAACTCACATAGGTGTTAAATATAAAAACCAGAATCAGGCAGACAAAAGGAGTTTGAGTAACAGCTTGCAAAAGGGATAAAACCAGCCATAAATCCTTTTCTTCTGATGAATAAACAAAAGGAGCTAGAGATGTGCACGTGCCTGCAGGGCTGTGATCTTATTGGCATCACAGAGATGTGGTGGGATGGCTCCTATGACTGGAGCATTGGAATGGAATGATACAGGCTCTTTAGGAAGGACAGGCAGGGGAGACCAGGCGTGGGTGTCACCCTCTATGTCAGTGACCAGCTGGAGTGCATGGAGCTCTGCCTGGGGATGGATGAGGAGCCAACTGAGAGTTTATGGGTCAGGCTTAAAGGAAGCATAGGGACAGGAGATGTTATATTTGGGGGTCTGCTGCAGGCCACCTGACCAGGAAAACTGAGTGGATGAGGCTGTCTGTAGACAGATAGGAGCAGCCTTATGTTCACAAGTGATAGAAGAGCTGATGAGGAGAGGTGCTATGCTGGACCTTGTTCTCACCAACGAGGAGGGGCTGGTGGGGGGTGTGAAGCTCAAGGACAGCCTTGGCTGCAGTGACCATGAAATGGTGGAGTTCAGGATCCTTAGGGCAGCAAGGAGGGCACACAACAAACTTACTCCCCTGAACTTCAGGAGAGCAGACTTTGGCCTCTTCAGGGATCTGCTTGGCAGAGTAGCATGGGATAAAGCCCTGGAGGGAAGAGGGGCCCGAGAAAGCAGGTTGCTATTTAGGGATCACCTCCAAGCTCAGCAGCGATGCATCCCAACAGAGGAACTCAGGCAGAAATGCCAGGAGGCCTGCGTGGATGAACAGGGAGCTTCTGGATGTACTCAGACTCAAAAAGGGATCCTACAGTGAGTAGAAGCAAGGACAGGTACCCTGGCAGGAATACAGAAATTGTTTGAGCAGCCAGGGCTCAAGTTAGGAAAGCTAAAGTCCTGATAGAATTACATCCGGCCAGGGACATTAAGGGCTACAAGAAAAGCTTCTTTAGGTATGTCAGTGATAAAAGGAAGACTAGAGAAAGTGTGGGCCCTCTCCAAAAGGAATCAGGGGACCTGGTTACCCAGGATATGGAGAAAACTGAGGTACTCGGTGACTTTTGCTTTTATCTTCACTGGCAAGTGCTCCAGCCTCATACCCCAAGACACAGAAGGCAAAGGCAGGAGCTGGAACAAAGAAGAACCTCTGACTGTAGGAGAAGATCATGTCTGAGACAATCTAAGGAACAAGTCCACGGGACCAGATGAGATGCATCTGTGGGTCCTGAGGGAACTAGTGGATGAAGTGGCTAAACCACTATCCATCGTATTTGAGAAGTCGCAGTCTAGTAAAGTTCCCACTGACTGGAAAAAGAGAAACATAACCCCCATTTTTATAAAGGGGAGAAAGGAAGACCTGAGGAACTACAGGCCAGTCAGTCTCGCCTCTGCCCAGTAATATCATGGAGCAGATCCTCCTGGAAACTATGCTAAGGCACATGGAAAATGAGGTGATTGGTGACAGCCAACGTGGCATCACTAAGGGCAAATTGTGCCTGACTCTGACAGAGTTACAGCATTGGTGGATAAGGGAAGAGCAACTGATGTCGTTTACCTGGACTTGTGCAAAGCATTTAACACTGTCCCACATGACATCCTTGTCTCTAAATTTGAAAGACGTGGCTTTGCCAGCTGGACCACATAGCGGATAAGGAATTGGCTGGATGATTGCTCTGAGAGCTGCAGTCAGTGGTTCAATGCCTGCATGGAAAGCAGTGATGAGTGGCATTCCTCAAGGTTTGGTGTTGGGGACAGTGCTGCTTAACATCTTCGTTGGTGGCATAGACAGTGGGATTGAGTGCACCCTCAGCAAGTTTGATGGCAATAATCTGTGCGGTGTGATTGACATGCTGGAGGGAAGGGATGCCATCCAGAGGGACCCTGAAAGATGGGCTCGTGTGAACCTCATTAAGTTTAGCAAGGTCCTGGACATGGGTTGGGGCAACCCCAAGCACTAATACAGACTGGGTGATGAGTGATTGAAAGCAGCCCTGTGGAGAAGGACTTGGGGGTGTTTGAGAAGCTCAGCATGACCTGGCAATGTGCATTTGCAGCCCAGAAAGCCAACTGGGCTGCATCAAAAGAAGTGGAACCTATTATATAGAAGACAGAATATATTACAAGGCTCAGTAGGATAGTGCATTCAAAGTTTGATACACTTATGTCACCATTTTTCATTAAAACTCCCCAAAGCACCTCTAGAGTAAACATGGATCACTCAAATAATTGAGGTTTTTCATTTAAGTTTTACTTTTTGTAGGTGTTCTTTCTCATCCCCTATTCCTACCAGCCTTAGAAATTTTGTAGCTGTCTCTGGCTGTCCTACCCCAGCACATGGAATCATAGAAAAGTTTGGGTTGGAAAGGACCTTAAAGACCATCAAGTTCCAGCCCCCCTGCCACGGGCAGGGCTCCCTTCCCCCAGCCCAGGGTGCTCCCAGCCCCGTCCAACCTGGCCTTGAACCCTGCCAAGGAGGGGGCAGCCACAGCTGCTCTGGGCAACCTGTGTCAGTGTCTCACCACCATCACAGTAAAGAATTTCTTCCTTATAGCTAACCTGAATATACCCTCTTTCAATTTAAAACCGTTACCCCTCATCCTTTCCCTACACTCCCTGATAAAGAGTCCCTCCCCACCTTTCCTGTAGCCCCCTTTAGGTACTGAAAGGCTGCTATAAGGTCTCCCTGGATCCTTCACTTTTTGAGGCTGAACACCCCCAACTCAGCCTGGCCTCATAAGGGAGGTGCTCCAGCCCCCTGGTCATCTTCGTGGCCTCCTCTGGACCCGCTCGAGCAGGTCCATGTCCTCCTTGTGTTGGGGGCCCCAGAGCTGGACACAGCACTGCAGGTGGGGCCTCACGAGAGCAGAGTAGAGGGGGAGAATCCCCTCCCTTGACCTGCTGGCCACACTGCTCTTGATGCAGCCCAGGTTACTGCTGGCTTTCTGGGCTGCGTGTGCCTATTGCTGGCTCATAGTCAGTTTTCTACCCACTAACAGCCCCAAGTTGTTCTCGGCAGTGTTTAAGTGCCATGGTTTGATATACACCTGAGGCTTAAAAGAAATTTGAATCTGAAATTGCTGAAGTCTTAACTTGGGTGCATAACCTATCATATAACTATTCCTTTCCAGGGAAATGGAAATAAGCCGGTATTTTAAGATTTTTTTTTGAGGGAGGTACAGGCACAAAGCCAAATGTCTGTATTCTGTAAATTGAACTCTGGTGTAGTTTGAGCCCAGAGGGCAACTGAACACACTGCACTAATACATGCACTGTGTCACTTGCTAGGGTAATGTGCTCTGAGTAACAAGAAAAGCCCTACTTCACCTACTTCACGGTCTTCTATGGGAGACAGCGACCACTTCTCTGAAATTCTCCTTTGCTACCATTGTTCCCCCAAGTTTGTCACTTTTGCATGGCCGGTGGCATCACAGATGTGAAGAAAAAAATGGAAGAAGCCCATATATTTGTTTCACTCTCCCTTCCAGAACTGATAAAATGTTACTCTGTATCTTAAAATGTCCTGATCTTTGGAAGGCGTTTCTGTTTGATCTCTCTACTCTGTGGTGAGGCATCTTTGCAATCAGCTTCATAAATGCTCATAATGTAGAACTGGGAAAAATGTTTTTGTGGCAGGGAAAGGGTATACCTTAGCAACTGGAAGTGTGCCTCTCAAAAAAATTATTGCATAGAGTCCAAAAGAGTTCAAAATGCATTGAGCAAACTAAGAGGATGACAGCATTGCTGTCTTCCAGTTTATTTTCCAGTTGGTGTGAGACCAGAAGACAAATGCACAGAAGATAAATACACAGGCAGCCTTACTGTGCACACTGAGATCATGGAGTCACAGAATGGCTAAGGTTGGAAGAGACCTCTTGGGATCATCCAGTCCAGCCCCACGCTCAAGCAGGTTGCCCAGGACTGTTTCCAGTGGGTGTTGAATATCTCCATGGGTGGATACTCCACAGCCTCTCTGGGCAACCTGTGCCGGTGCTTGACCAGCATCACAGTAAAAAGCATTTTCTTATGTTCAGATTGAATTTTCTGGTTTTTAAATTTGTGCTTACAAAGCTCTGTCCATTTAAGAGAGACGTGGTGTACGTCAGGCTGGACTTAGAGAAGTGGAAGGTTGAAGCAGTGCAAGGTGTCCAGCCAGGGTATGAGGAATTGTCACAGGAGCCATCAGTGGCAGGAGTCTGGAAGTGCTGCTGTTCATATTGCAGCCAGTAACAGTTTTAATTCATGCTAACTCAGGATAGAGAGGGAACTTGCTGATTTATTTGTATAATAAAGTGCTGCAAACATTTTCATGTGGAAAACCCATGTTCAATGTGAATTAGTTGTCAAGCACAGTTAGTGGAGTTTTTGGTGTCTGGGAACAGCAGTTTTAGGCTCATCTTGCAAAAGATCTGTGCTTCTTGCTGTCTGTTAAAGTTAAATCTTGATTTTATATATATATATTTTTATTTAAATTTGAGACATCTCACTTTTTAATTTCCTTTCCATTTTATTTGCTTTATTTTTAGACGTCTGGGTATCCCTGTTGTCTCTAGCAAGTAATGAAATCTCTTACTGTTTGCCTCTAAATAAAGTTCTGTTTTCATCTGGATTGTCAAAATAAATGGCAGTTACAGAGAAGTGATGAATTAAATACTGCCTTCAAGTGACTTATGTGCCATTTGTATTTTCACAGTACATACTGTAAAAGAAGAAAACTGCATCGCTATCAGTATTTTGTAAAACATTGTGAAGTTCCACACTTGCCAGTTTTTCTTCATCACGGGTCTCTTCTGGTAACATGTGAAAAGGTTATGCAGAACTGATGGGTGCGTGACATTCTTACAAAGACGGAAAACTTCTGTAGCATTGCATACTAAATGGCGATGACATGAGGTAGAAATTACAGAAGTAACTGGAGATAGAAATGCTGTATTTCTTTCCCTTCCCACTTGTGAAGTTCTCATACCTTACATATTTGTCTGTTTATGTGAACTGTAAGTATAGGTTTTCCACATGTTGTTGAAAGCTCTCTTTTCTTCCTTTTTCCCCTGGAAAATGGGTCATGCCAGAGACTTCAAAAACGTACAGAAATTAACTCTTACTCATTTTTATGAATCCTTTATAGGAAGAACAAAACTTTAGTTATTCTCTGTGAAAATAAGGAAGATTTGTTTTGCAAAAGGTCTATATAACCTTTTTCTAATCAGTAACATTGCTGCCTTTTCTTTATTTTACTAGTTATTGGACAGCCTTTGAAGAGTAAGCGTCCAAAAGAACCTGGTGAAAACAAAATAAAGCCTGTTAACAAAAAAGTAAAACCCAAAACCCCCAAAATGAAGGAGAGAGAATCTGCTGACTCCTCTTTGAAGTCCCAGTCCATACTGACACAGGTGATGGATAAAGGTCGTTTCCAGAAGGTAGCTGCCACTTTAAGCCTGTCTGCAGGACAAAGCATAGAACTGCGATGTAAGGGGAATAATGTTACTTGGACCTATCCTTCATACTTAGACACCTTTAAAGACTCCAGACTCAGGTAAGCCATTTTTCATTTTCGGGGGGGAAAATAAATCCAGAACTTGTTTTTACTACTACTTTCAACACCACTGGGTTTTTTGTTTGTTTGCTTATATTTTTACAATCAAGATGGCCCACCTAGCGGTTTCTAATGTCAACAAAAAAAGGATGAACATCTTTCAGTTGTCACCAGTTACTACCCTGTGATTTGCTCTGTGGAATAGTCTTGTAGCATGTGAACTGGAATTCCTTCAGATGAATCTAAAATAGAAGATGCGGTCCAGCAGGACGCCAGTGTGCTCCAACCACTAACAGAGAACCACATTAGAGCTAGTCCAAAGTAAAACTCTCAAAATGTGCGAATGTGGATGTCACCACCAACTCTGTTGCTCTACAGAGACCTGCTCCTGGTGGGCTGTACTGGTCGCTAATGTAGCGACCCCCTGAGACACTAAGATTAATTTCCTGAAGAGGCTCAAAGCCACATCTTGCAACTAGCAAAAAAATACACTGATCGCCATGCTAAGGAGCAAGTAAGAGTGGTCTTTACTTTTTCAGTCAAAGTTACTTTTCTGTGTAAAAGGGACTTGCAGGGTTTGTGATGTAGCAGAGTTTAGTGCTGAGGATAGTTACCTTGCGTTTAGGAAGGCTTTTTCTTTCACCTAGTGACATCCTAATGGAAACTGCATTAATAGTTGTTAGAGGAGGAAGGAGGGACTGAGGACTCTCTCCCTTTCTCTGCCCCACCCACCAGGTGAGTGCCCTGTGGCTCTGAACATCTCCATAAAAAACATATTTGTTTGCCTTCTTAGTTTTTGAGGATAGTACAGATAGCCAAATGTAGATTGTGTTGTAATTTAGTTCTGCATTTGAAAGAGGAGGCATATAAGGAGCTTAAGGATGACTTCCACAGGCATTTTTTGCCATGAGTAGTGTTTGTTTTCACTGGCTGTTTTATGGAGATTTTTATGTCCATGAAAGACAAGTAGTGAGGAGACTGTGGAGTACTGAATGATGCCCTAAGAAAGAGCTGTAAGGAGCTTCTCTTGGATTATTAGGTGAGGGAGGCACAGAGGTATGGGCAAAGGTATCAACTCCTATTGCCCTTTTGTTCCTAAACTAAGTACAAGTGTATATGCTCTCTGTAAATAACTGAGGTTATCTGAATCTCTGTGATCCATTTCACTTATTTACAGGTATGATGCTACCTTAAAATCACTCCCAGTTAATTAATTTTTCACATACATTCTTATCCTTTCCACTTCTCTTTTCAGAGAGGAATGTTGAAGATTGGCAGTTATAGATTGATCTCTAATATATCCTGAAATTTGTGTGCCAGTTCTTTTCAGAGTGTTAATTTGCTTGTCCCCTGATGACTAAGGAATTCAAGAACTACGCTGGCTGAATAAACCTTTGTAGCTAGTGCAAGGCTTCTGTTATAAGAAGTTACAGCAGTAAGCCTGTTTCTGCTGAGGGCTTATCGCAGCAATATCTCTCAAAAGATTTTGTGGCTGATTTAAATTGATGCTTTTTCTTTTGCAAGACATAGTTTTGTCTGGATTTATTCCGGTAGGTGGCGTCTGTCGGCTGCAGTACCGGCCTGGCGTCCAGCAAGCGGATGCTGAATGCACAAAATAAAAGCAGCAGGGAGCATGGGTGTGTGTCGTGGTGGTGGTTGTCGTTTTCAAGTGTATCTTCATGTTTTGTGCATTTGAAAACAGGTTGCTGGCATGATTTGGTCCTGTAGACCTCCAGGTCATGTTTTCTGAGTATTAGCATCTGGCACTGAAGAAGGCAAGGCAAGTATTCACAGATTTTGGAGAGGAATCTGAATGCTGCTTCATTATTTGTTTGACTGTCTTGTCCTCCCTTGCAAAATCAGGTACTTTTCTGGTGATGCACATGAAACAAAATACAAGAATTTAAGGTAGTTTTTTGGGGAAAAAAGATAAGCATTTCCTAATTGTGTAGTTTGGCGTTTTGTAGTTTGAAGTAGTTTGAGATTCTGTTGCCTCAGAAATTTACCTTTCTGTTCTTGCTCAAGTTCACAGTATTTGTAATATTTTAACCATATAACAAAAGTTAATAATGCCACACAAAATAAATGCTATAAAACATTTTGGCTGCGTGGATATAACTTGCCTAAGTATTTATTTTCTTTTAGAAGTATCTTAGGCTTATATTTAAAGGTCTATACTGAAATAAGATGATATTTACTTTAGAAAAATGATCTTAAAATAAGTTATTGAAGCAGCTAGACCGAGTCAGCAATTTTAAATGTAAGCAGAAGGTCCCATAATTATCTAGAGAAATTTAAAGCATAGGTTAGTAGCACACTTCAGAGTCACAGAATAGTAATAATTTATGGAGACACTGACCACAGAATGTTGTGCAGTTATATTTTCATCACATTTTTAGTGTTTTGGTAATTATCTCAAGATCTTTGCTGCAGTGCTAATAGATGCATATGAAACAAAGTCTGCTTTATAGAATGTGAAGTATGAAATTTATATTCTGTGGTTTTAGAAAACTTTGAATTTAACTGGAAATATCATAAAGTTAACATATTTAGTTAACTCAGCTGGTAGTGTTTGTAAGTGAACTGGCGGCAGAGAAGGTTCTTAACAACGTTATTGTCTTTTAAGAGGAGCTTAGATCTTCCTCATGGCATACAAAAGACCATGCACCAAGCACCAATTACAATAGGTAAATTTTAAAATTTTATGAATCTATTGCACTCATTCTTTTTTAAAAAAATGCTGAATACGGGGCGAAGGGGGGAAAACCAGAGACATTATCAGCAAATAACCCTACAGCAAAAATTGTTTAATCATCTAGATAGATATATGTCCAGTATCTTCTAACATTTTTTAAGTGCTTAAAAACCAAGTTGAAGGTAATCCCTTAATTACCAATTAGTGAGGTGTGGAGTGAAACCCAAGTTAATTAACTAGGCTAGTCTTTTTTACCTTGGATTTCCATGCTGGTCTTGCTGGAGTTGGGGCACTGGTGCAAACCAGAGTTGGCATCGGCAGCGGAAGGGAAGTGGTTGGGGTCTGAGGAGGTAATGGGAAGTGCAGGAGGGGAGTGGGTTGCCAGAGCATAAGTGAGGAGGATGGGCAGTGGAGCTGAGGTCTGTGCAATTGCTGGGGACTAGTGACTACCGTTCTTTTGTTCATCTCTATGAACCTACAGCAGCAGATGCTTGGGCATCCAATTCCTGGATTTTCTTTGAATAATTCGAGGGATGTACAAATTCAGCTGGTCTGGTGGGAATTCTAGCAATAAGCAAGGTGTTTTACATCTCCTGGGAACTGCTAACATCCTGCAACTCTAGCTGCTACAAGAAGAGCCTTTAAGGACCCTGGTGCCTAACAGAATTGTAATTACAGGAGGCAGAAGAGAACTTAATGTTCTGGGTGGTGAGGGCATTTGTAGCTCGGTTGGTCAGAGGTTTGTTAACAGCAGAGGTCCAGGGCAGGAGCTGACAATGAATATGCCCACTCTGTTCTGTTTCCCATCTGTAGTTCTGGGAGAAGAGGATGTTGTGGTTTGCAGCTAGTTAAATTTAGCATCCACATAATGTATTTCCTATAGGTGGTTGCAAAAAGAAGTGGGGATAAAAGTCAGATGTTTTGCCTCCATGCCATGCTTATCACATTTTTAACTCCCCTATATGGTAAGGAGGATACAGCAGCCTGGAAGACAATATGATTTTTCTAAGAAGGAAGAGATTATAATTAGAAAAGCCATTTCTGTAGCATTAGCGGCTGTGCTTTCTTTGAGTTTATCTTTGTAGGTATACTTTATTTCCTGGGAAATAAAATATTTTTCTTGTACTAGAGAGTCTGTTTTTAATAGCAAATGTTAACAGCTGCAAACCTAGAATTATCATATGGGGGAGGGAAAGACACTGATTAAGAGGAGGATGGCGACTTTGGCTGTTTCTTGTTGAGCCAGAGGAAAAATCCTCTCTTTCCACTAAGACTGTAATTACTTACTTGGCTTTAGAGTCTGTAGCATGCAATGCAACTCTGGGGAAAAAGCTAGAATCAAGCAAACTTGGCTTCTGAGTTAAGGACACACAGCAGCTTGCTTTGGGACTAGCTTCTTATCTGTAATGCTCTTGCCTTGTGCAGCATAAATACACCCTGCAGATAACTTCTTGTCTGAAAAGTTTATGTATTGGCTGAACTGGCCAAAAATCGTGGCAGTGTTAATGGTCAAAGGTAGCTTGTGGATCTGCAGAACAGAAGGGCTGGAATGCTATTTTTTAAGTCTGTGCATAACAGATTACTAGCTGTAGGCTCTCCCAGAAACTGGATCTACAGTGTATGAAAAGGATCAAAAAACTGAAAGAGGTGAAAGAAAAATAAGGTCAAGCACATTTTCCCTTTCTTATGCTTTATAGCAAAAAGCTGCTCTAGATGAAGGCAGTCTACCTGCGCATAATCTCTGCTCTGCCTGACTTGGAGTAGGAGTCTCGCACTTGCTGAAGTCTGGCTGTATTTATCACAGAAATTCATCTGATAAATAAACTCACATGAAATGGAACTGCTCCAGTGGAAGAAGCTGGGGCAAAGAGCTGGAGATGTACCATGTGAACATTTGTGTGTGTGTGGGGGGTGTATGGACAGGAGCACTCTCACAAGTACTGAGGAAACTGTATGTTGTAGAGGGCAAAATCAGACTGTGTTCAATGAATGCAGGCTCGGGCTGGCTCAGTGGGATGTTGGTTCTGCTTATGTGTGTAACTGAATTTCATTTTGTTCCATGTGCTCTGAAGTCTGAAAGCTAGGGATTTTTTTCTTGTGTTAAACAGTAAGATGTTATGTTCCTCTTCTAGTGAGCTTGTACTTGAGATAAGTTCTCTTTTGTCAGTATGAATGCAGCTGCTTGAGAGGAGTTTCCTAGATGTTCTTTGAGCGATGCTATGTACGCTGTCTTTTTATATCTTTTTTTTTTTTAGCTTCTAAACTTGGCATAATTTTTCTGGCAAAGATCTTTTGATCTTCAAGTAACTAAAGCTTCATAAAATGAGCATATGGAATACGATTTTGGAGTAGTTCTCTAGTTTCTTTAAACAGTCTTGAAATGTTTGTATATACAACATTTTTACTTTGAGATATGTAGAGCGCAGCAAAGTTTCGGCTTTGAGTCAGATTTCCCAGCATCTAAAATACTCATGAAATAAAAGTTATCCTGGAAATATTGGTCAGCTGCAGGGTTTGCCATTTATGATTTAGTTTATATGGCCTGTTTTGTCTCCTTAGTGTATGGTCATGTCACAAGTTTCAACACTTCCACTCTCGGTTGCCAGGTTTTGTTAGTGCATGTTTGTGTATGACTACCTTGCTAGGCTATTTCCATTGATTATTGGATAGATTGTTCTCAGTTAAGTAGAACACACTGTACAATAATTAATTAACTCTGACCTTATTTTTCTGTCTGTTGGGATTTTGAGCTATAGTTCAGTGTCTGCATTAACGGTTGAAAGCAAAAATGTTCTGGCATAATGGTTTCTCTGTAATGTTGACATTTAGTACTGGATGCTTGCAAAACATTTTATGCTGATGTAGTCATGTAGCCTATGAAATGTGAACTGCGAAACTAAGTAGTAATAATAGAGATGAGGACATGTTTTGGATTTCTCTTTTCTTTGTGTTGGGTATGATACACAACAGGATCTCTTGCAAGAATAGGAATCTTTCAAAGCCCATCCAAAAACTGAAGATAATTTATAATGTAAGGCAGTGTATATATTAAACATGAAAATGATACTGTTTCATAGTTACATGGTTCCAAAAAGTGGAATCAGATGAGGTCGTGTAGGACAAGTGCATTAGCGGGTAGGAAACATGATTTGCCTGTTTCCTCAGGCAGGCCTCAAAACTGCCCCGTGGTGGGTGAGTGTACTAATGGTGTCTGAGGGCTTTAATGGAAAAGATTATTCTCAGTTAGCCCTCTTCGAGTTGTGTGTTTGGTGTGGTTTTAATTCCGAGACTACCGGCTTTGGCTGGGGGCTGAATTGGGATCAGGTTACATGAACCGATGCTCCTGATGGCTGGTGGTAGTGCAGACTGCCAGCAGAGTGCCTAGGGAGCCAGAAACTTTGGGAAGGGTGTGGAGCTGAAAGCAGCGGCCTCTCCATTTAAGCAGGCAGTGGGGGTCTGCCTGCAATGGAGATGTGAGCAAAACAGCATTTAGAGCACACAGCGCAGTCAGGCATGTCTGTAGTACCACTGCTACACAGTGACAAGGTGTTTCAGAGATTAAGAATTTCTTCAAAGCATGCTAATCCCTGAAATAAATAATTCAGTCAGGCACCTGCTTTACAGAATAACTGCCACATCAGGAAGATGAAATAGGAGGATAATAAATACTCAGAGAACCCCCAGTTGAATAAGAGCACGGGAGCTGTTCAGAGTTGATGCACGCTGCATATTTGCCCAGACCCCATTTGAAACACTGAAAAGGAGTTTGCTATTAAATGCCTAAAACTGGAAAAACCTCTCCTGACTTGATTGCAACAGAAATGACCTTGTAACTTGATGTCTTGCAAAGTAAAGCAGGAAACTTTTGTGTCCTGGATGTGCTACCATGTAAAGGCAGGTGGTTGAAAATAACTGTTTTAAGGGTCAGAGCAGCAGTGTGTACTGCCACACACGCTGTCCTGAGAGGGCTCCCCAGGAATTGGGTCTGTTGGGCCATTGCTTTTGCAATCCATCCAACAGCAACACAGTCAACGCTGCCAAATACAACACCATCTGTCTGCAGGAAAGAGCCAGGAAAGCAAACCTTGAAATGAAAAAGAGCAAGACGAGATTGTGGTTGCTGAATTTCAGAGATAAGACCTTTGACCCTTAGAAGCATTGTCAGTATCTACACGTGTATCTACACACACATATTTACACATTTACAAATTTCGGTCCACTGAGAGATGTATGTGGGAAATCTGGGAGAAGGCACAAAAAGCAAATTAAGTCTCTGAAATAATCACACAGGCTGAATTTTGTGTAGTTATGTGATGACACTGCCAGTACACCTCCGGCAGTTCTCAGGGTTGTCTTCTGAAATAGCCGAGGGGTGATGAGGAAACTCCAGTGAGAGGATGCCAGTGAGGTGGCTTAGGGCAGAGGAGTAGGCAGCGTGTGAGGATTTACTTGCAGAACAAACCCAAGTTGAGATAGAAGCTCTTTATGATGGTGTTTGCAAGTGGAAACCTGGACCAGTATATTGAAAATGGGAAAGCACTCAGTGAAAGCAGGCATAAATCGTTGAACAAACTCTTACTCAAGTAGCTGCTACTTACTACTCCTGAAGTATCTTTGTTACATACTACTTAAGCAGTGCTACAGTTGCAGTCAGTGGTATCAAAAAAGGACCGAGGTGCATGCAGGTTGACTTGGAGCATGAGAATGTGGGATATACATGGACAAACTGAGACAAAGCATAGATGAAAATATTGTCTATAGCAGTTACAGCTCAGTTTCAAAATGGGGACCAAAAAGAATCCAAGAATGAACTGTAAAAGACAAAAGCTTGCAAGCGCTTGTGTGTAGTTGAAATCGACAAACCTACTGGTGTTAGCAGGTCTTTGCTGGAGCAAAAGGGGAAGTTGCAGCATGGCTCTGAAAGTGAAAGGGAGGTCAGCTGCAGAGTAGGAATAAAAAAATCCGAAGTAGAAGTGAGCTGAAAGAAATGTACAGGGAAATACATCGGTGCTTGTCTATGCCTTTTGTTTTTCTTCTCCCCAGTATAAAGCAGCTTGACAAGTACAGTCAGCTGATCCTCACGAACTCCACTGCCGCAGACACGGGCGAATATAGCTGCTGGCTTCAGCTGTGCAATGGTAACAAGTGCAGGAAGGATGAGACTAAAACAGGCTCAACATACATCTTTTTCACAGGTAATTAACTCACTGGGGGGATTATTATTGGAAATATATTTGCTAGTGAGACAGGAATAAAGCTACATCAGCAATTTCCCTGTCAGGAATTTCCTTCCACCATTTTCATCTTTTTTTAATAGATGTGAAGGAAGACAGTGCTGGTGAGCAGAAAATTACTTGCTTAGTGTGATTTGTGAGTCCATTTTCCCTACGGATCATGCTAAATGTGTGCCCAAAATAATGCATAATCCAATGGAAAGCAAATACCTTTGAAAATACTAACACAGATTCTGAAGGATCTTCTACAAAATGAATTTAAAAAAAAAGTTTAATTTTTGAAACTATGTCTGGATAAAGAAAATAAATCTCTGCAGAAGATTCATTTTGTCATGGCATTCAGATGACCATGTGGACTTTCCACCCCAACCCCCCTCTTCCAGTTATCTGCACTAGCTTAAAAACCTTGACCTCATTATCTCGGTAAGGTCACAGTTTCTCCCAAGAGTGTATATAGCTTGTTGAGAGTCAAAACACTCTTAAGTGTGTGTGTTGTCCCACAGAGCTTGAGGTTGACTGTAGCCCTGACACTGCACGGATAGGGTCATAGTAGGTAGCTGTGCACAGTTTACTGCTGCTTGGTAAAACAGCGGGAATCAAATGGTTAATTTGTTCTTGTGGAAAATATTCTGAATGCTAAAACAACCTTCACTGCCTGACTAGAGCTAAAACATTCTTGGCTAGAAAATATTTTGGTACAAAATGCTAGGATAGGATTGTTTGTGGTATTGGAGCTAAATTAGGCCATGAGATTGTGCAGAAGCCATTTATCAGAAGTGCTTCATGTTCTGAAGATACATTCCTTTAGGAAGGCTGGAATGAAATTCTGTCGAGTTATTATGTAAATGCTCGTGCTAGAAAGAGGAATTTCAGCTTTATATTTCTAAGCAGCATGCCAAATATGGAAATATTCTTTAACTGTCATTCTAAAAGCACCAAATATTTCAGCTACTTAATGTAAATCAAGCATTTTGACTAAAATCATACGTATAAAAAGGCTATAGGTCCAAAGAATATCTCTTTCTAATAGTGTTTCTCTTACCAGTGGTGTTGGGGTTTTTTATGTGTGTTACCCTTTAAAAGCGGGTGAGTGAGGAGAATTAAATCCAGATGGGTGTTTGGAAACTTACTAAAAAGGCATTCCAAAGATTTTCTTAAGATTAAAAAAAATCTGATTACAGTGAAGAATACTTTATTGTTCTTTTTGATTTTGTTTTTAACACAAGCTTTGTAAACATATAGTCACAGATTAGAAAAGTTTTTTTTCTTTTGGGTGTGTGTATTTAAAGCAAAAAGCTTTGGGTTAATTTTTAATGTTGCTCTTAGCTATTTTCTCTTGTTGTATGTACTTTCTCTTCTTTCTGTTAAACTAAGTTGTAAATATTATTCTAACTGTATCAACTCTTCTTCACAGATAAAGAAGAACTTTTTGTACCTACTCCCAGTTATTTTGAGATTGTCTACCTGAACCCAGATAAACCTGCAGTCATCCCATGCCGTGTTACTACTCCTTCAGCAAAAGTAACTCTACACAGGGAATTTCCAGCAGAAGAAATTGAAACAGATGGAACTGATATTATTTATGATGTGAAGAAAGGTTTTGTCTACCAGCACCCTATTTCTGATCATAAAGGTATCGTCTACTGCAAAGCAGAGTCGCAGGGAGCACCTCAGATTTCCATCAAGTATCACCTACTGTATGTGGAAGGTAAGGTGCAGTTTTCTCTATGCTTACACTGATTCTTGTTTCTTCTGCTGACATTGTTTAGGAAACAATTTTTTAAAAATAATAATTGTACAATAAGTAATGTAATCACCATAAAAACTTGATCAGAAGTGTATGTGATAAAGCTTTGTAAGTTTAAATTCCAACAGTTTCCTAGTGTAGAGGGGGAAGTTGCAGGTGGGCATCACTCACCTGTTGTGTTAAGCAAACTGGGGCAAAAATTGACTCTTACATTTTATCAGTGTGTTTAACTTTAGAAACTAATTTTCTGCTTCCAAACACTGTCTTTCTATCAGTTCCCAAGGGTCCCCCTTCAACCACAATTGCAGCATCATCCAGTAGAGCAGAAGTCGGTGACAGCGTTCATGTCACCTGCACAGCCCTGGGGGAGCCAGATGTAGATGTGAGCTTCAGGTGGCAGTACCCGGGGCAAGAGGTAAGAGATGCTTCCCCCGGCTGAAATGGCTTGTTCTCCATAAAGGCACTGCTTCGAATGCCCGTCAGGATCTAGATTTGGAGTAAAGATTCTTCCAGACTGTGGTGTCTGCCTCTTGCTAGCTCAGGCATGCCGGCAGGAGGAGGCAGCACATTCTTTTTGAACTTCAGCCCATCTTTCTGTGAGAGCCTAGGAGAAGCACGGGAGTGAAGCTGGAGAGCTCTACCCGTCTAGTGAAAGTCAGGCTCAGCAAAGCTCACTCCTCCCTCAGGTTTCCATCCCAGAGGCACTTGGCCTCTGGCAGCATTTACAAAGAAAAGCTTCAGACAGGGTCAAAGCCAGCCAGCGTCAGGAAGCCATTCAAGGGCAAGCCACAAAGCCTCACTGATGCCTCTGCATTTGATATCCCTTCCATCTCCGTGGCTCAGGCACATGAATCATCACAGCACAGAATCTTTAAGCTGAATTGTTGCCCTCATCCAGAAGCAGAGAGATCTGGTTCTGCCCAGCCTCGTCTCTACTGCTGTTTATCCGAAGCAGGCTAGGTGCAAAGGAAGGACTGCTGGAAGATGGAACCCTTCACCAGAGGAAAGGAGTCCTCTTGGACCCTGAGAGTTTGCATTGTATTCCATTTGCCAGCCCGCCTGGTGCTGCTTTGTCAGAGACTGATGCAGAGCTTGCTAATAAGGTACTTGTATCAGCACTGGTCTCCTGAACCGGCATAGAATTAAGTAATTTAATGGCAGAGGTAATTGCTTAAGTGAGTGAGTGGAGTTCAGTGCTTACTACGCTTGAGAAAATTAAAATCTAAAGCTCCAGAAGTTTGCTGTAGTCATTAAGATAGAGACTAGCACTCTGCAGTCATGGAAGGTGCATGCATTTTCAGGGGGAAAAACAGTGGGAGAGCAAGTGAGCACAGAAGGGATTTGAACTGTTGGTGAGGGCACTGGCCACTTAGAACGAGGTTTCTAATTTTTGCTTAGATGTTAGTTGATTCTTTCACTTCCCCCTGCCTTCTGTCCACCTCACTTTTTTTTTTTGTTTGTTTGTTTTGGGTTTTTTTTCCACTGCTGCTGCTTGTCATAAGTGTCCCTGCTGAGACTATCAAAGTCTAAGGTTTTGTGAGCAATTACCAGCTTCCCCTCCCTGCCCTGTCCTGGTTGTTAAATGAGGGCAGCCTCGGCTGCATCTGGAGAGGGGCTTGGTACTGATAGCATGAATTAGGTGATCTGAAGTGTAACTACTGAATGAAACACCCCAAGACGTTGGCAGAAGAGTTCCTGTTTCTGGAGTCCATTTGAAGTTAGGAAGGAAAGGAGCAGCTGCCTAAATGAGCAGAGAAACTTGCAGCTGTTGGTGGAGTAAAAAGTCAAATGCAAGGGAAAACAGAAGTGCCTCCAGGTTTGGAGAGCTGCAGAGCAATAGTGGGTTTTGAGTTAAATGCCCAATGTCTTCATCTGAATTCAGCTCTTAGCATTACTCTGAGTGAGATGCTTCAAGAAATGGCAGTGTCTGTCCTTCAAGGAGGGGGACTTTAACTCTGACAGTCTTTATAACAATTCACTCTCTTGGGTGGAGAAGAGAAGTGCCTGTGTCCTGCTGATCACATTAGTTTTGTTGATTGATACATTTTTCTGGTGTTTTGGGTTTTTTTTTTAGCTTCCCTTGATGTCTCTTTATTGGACTGTAGTAACTGGCTGTACAAATCACTATTACAATTCTTTTGTAACTCATGGTAATTACTGAGTACAAACAAGTGAAGAAATTCTAGACTCAGCCTGGCCTTCCAAAACTCTGTATCTCACTAGCGCTACATCTTTCAGAGCCGAGTGGCTGCCCAGGCCTTGGTGCTGGTCGTCCTTGGCCCAGTTACTTCCCGTGGTCTTGGAGCACCCCGTGCAGCACCAGCACACGCACTAGTTGCACCTCTAGTGCTGACGGAATACAGACAGCTAAACACGGGCAAATTATCTCCCTTGTTTGCTGTGGGTACTGTGGCTGCAGTGCAGGGCCCACGTGCTATCCGCAGAGGACTGCACCCTCTCACTGCACCCACCCGTGGGGGCTGAGAGACTGTGGCCTGGGGCCTGCATCTGCACCTGCCCTGGAGAGGCCTGATGGGCTTATCCAGTGCAGTAAACAGTCTCAGCTCCAGCTGTGCCTGGGGATAGGGTGGGAAGAGTTGTGTTTGGGTTTCTGCCCCACCAAAATGATTAAGTAAATGCCAGAGCAGAAGCACTGTATGCTTGTTGGAGACTTAACATTTATTAAGGAAGTATTCACGTACTGCAAAGGAAAAAGAGGACCATCAGTGATGCTGGTCAGATACACCTTCATTTGTGCAAGAGAAAGGACTGCCAAAGTTCCAAAATTAACTGGATGTTTCCACTCATGGTTGCTGCTTTCAGTGCAGGGAGATCAGAGATAGTTTTCATTCCCCACCACCACCCCACCCAGCTCCTGGGCTGTCACCTACCACTTGATCCCCGAGCAAAAGCAGCACTTTAATCTCTGCTTGCTCCAAGGTACCTTGCATTGGAGAGACACTCCTTAATGTGATTCCCTGAGACCAGCTTCAAAGCAGAAGGCAATTAGTTTGAGAAAAACTGGGCTAGCAGGAGCCCAACCGGGCAAATAGCATCTGCCTTAAATGGCTTTTACCTTCACTTTCAGTAGGGTCAGGGAAGTTTCACTTGCTGTATTTAAGAGCTAATTTAGGCTTTAAGTGTGCGGTAGTATTTGATTGTAGGTAGCACTCGATTTTCAGGCTGGGAACAGGAGGCAGCACTCTGCTAGGTAGAGCTCTGCTAAGTGGTTTGATTCTTTCTCACAGGTTAAGAATTCCTAGATGAGATTTACCGTTTTTTCAAAAAAGTTCTTGCTAGCTGTAAATGCCTGCCACTTCCTAGGCATTCCCTGACTGCAGTGTGACTCATCTCTAAGCTGCAAGACTGGCAGCATCTTCAGTACTGGTCATTTGCAAATGTGAGATTATAGCTTTAGCTCTAGATAAGTGTATAATTTATAATTTTGCTACTATTAGCTTAAGCCTTGTAGCATTTATGTTGGTAAATGGCTAATCCATCTATTTCATGAAGCAAGAGGAGATGGTTTCCAAGTAGAAACCTCTCTCTCTCCTACCAGTTTTATCCCGGTTATTGGTATAGCACAAGCCAACATGGTTAAAGCTGCTGACTAGCATGATGGATTTTGGAAGGAGAGACTGCCTTAGTCTGTCTTTGAGCCAGTTTCTCTTATCCAGTCCTTTGCAAACTTCTGAGGTGCCAGGGAGTGTGACCTGATACACAGTCCACCAGAGAATTCTCTTACAGAACAGAAAAAAGAGCGCCTTTTATAAAAGCACCACCACCACCGATCTAGAAAACATTGTTCTAAGCATCTGTGTTTGTATTTTTGGCCTTGAAGTCACATACAGAGTTTGGAAAGCATAATGTGAGGATTAATTTAGAAGCATTTGTGAATTGCTACTGTTTGATTGTGTGTTATCTAATAGAGGGTTTCTGAAAGTAGAGGAGGAGGAATTGGTTTGCAACACATGATTTAAACGTATTCTCTGTGCTAAAAGAGAACTAGGTAAAGCTTGCTCAACTCACTCAGGCCGCTGCTGCCTCCCTTTTTGAGATGTGCTGAAAATCAGCTCACACATCTATCCTGACATCTCCCCGAGATGCTGCACCTCAAGTACCCCAAGGCCACCTTAGTAAGTACGCGGCCCACACCTGCCACTGAGCGCATTCGCACACTCCAAGCAGAGCTTTGGCAGCCCATCACTGATCTGAAGATACGCAGTCCCTGCGCTTACGGTGGAAGAGCCATTGTACTGTCCTTATTTGGCATAACTTAGTGGTATGTAATATTTAATGCAGGAATGTTGCTGCAAGTGCCAGACACCTTCAGTTTCCTCACTTACGGTGGACTTTTGGATATAGGCTCCTACTGCATGACCTCGTTTCAGGGCTTGATAGGGTAGTGTCACTAAGGACACTTTGCAGAATCACTCATTTTCTTATGTGGGTGGCTTGTATTTTTTTTCTTTTAAACAGTCTGAGAGACCTGTGATTATCCAAAACTTCTGGAGATTGATAAACAGAGGAACAGGACATACCACAAGAATCTCAAAGAGCATTCTTCTTGTTGAGGATTTTGAAGCCAGAGATGTTGGAAATTACATTTGTATAGCTCAGAACCTACAAGGAGAAACGACGGTAGCTACTAAAGTGGAACTAAATAGACAGGAAAGACTTCTGGAAGTACAATGAACTGTATGTTATTTGACATTATAGCCATTTATTTTCTCTATTATGTTTAAATGAAGTTCTCTCTATCAGTGTCTCTTTCATATGTCAACGCATTCCATATTTACTAGCTCAGCAGGCCACAACAGAGTTCCCTATGCCCAGCAGTAGTCAGCTGTGAGCTAATAGAACTATGAAGCATTAATTCTTATGCCTGAACATGCATAGGGTTTATTATATTTAGGAATAGGTGCTCTTGGTCTTTTTCCTCTAACTGTTTCCTAAGGTTAACCCACTGTATGGTTTCTGCCTTTTTTGGGTATGTGATATCAAATATCCTCAAAAATCTACCAAACAGGTGGATTTCTTCTGGTGCTGAAGGATTTTGAAGTTTTAGAGTACTGTACATGTTTAAAATAACAACAAAACAAACCCCAAAAAAAAGTAGTTTCAGTCTTAGCCAATAGCAGATGTTTATTTTGCAAGAATAATTAAATTTCTGAACATTACGTAAATGTGTGTGTACGTGTATGTGTGTGTGTTCATTTCATGTATGTATAAAAACTTAAACAAATTATATTCTCACTCCTGGGGAAGATTAATACTAAATATATATTATGGTGCTAGAAGGGTATCTCCAGAGACTTGTAAGTGGTTGGATTTTCCTTATAATATGTAGCTGAGAGTTCACTCCTCAACAGATGTATGGTGTTAGTTTTACTAAAATATGTAGCAAATCATGTTTGCTAAAGGTAAAACTTGCATTTATTTACACAGTATCATTTACAGGAGAAAAAACCCACAAATGTAACATTAGAATAATATTCGATTATACAGCAGAATCTCTTTTCAGGTTAAGAGCAAGTCCAACTCCATTGTATTAATTTACCTAGGAGAAAATAAAAGATACTTCATTTACACAAAACTGTATCTGGATAAATATGCAAGTGCTTCTCTCACCCTGGGTTTAGTTATCAATACAAGGGAAGAGACTTTGCAGAGAAAAAGTAAGAACTTAATAACAATGTTGTTGGATGTTCTGGCAATGTTCTGTTTTTTCTTCCTAGCCTCAAGCGCAGAGTCTGTGTATGCTAGAACTTCCAATACATGTCTACTCAGTAGTGTAGTTGTGTGACAAAAAAAAGTCTTCATGCAAGCCATTTTAGTTACAAGGCATGTGAAAACCAGCATATTCTGAGCATACAAGGAACCAAAGCAGGAACTGGTCCATTGCTTGCACACTTCAGTGTGCCCGGAATTCCTGAAGCGTTCTTCTGGTGAAGGCTTGAAGCAAGCCCTTTGCTCCGGGTAATTCAAACCTCTGAGCAGATGTGTACAGTACTGTTTGGAGTAGTGATATCTAGCAAGTACTAGTGTAAAAATGGCAGCTTTCTCAATAATGTCATTAACCTGGTTAGTAGCGTAGCAAAGGAAGCACTGAACAACTTTGCTGGAAGTTTTTTCTTCAGCATGCGGGAACCTAAACCAATATAACCGATGATAAATACCCATGGTATAGACTGAAATGGCTCTGTGCATGTCTCATGAAACAGGCTTCATGGAGAACCTCTGGAAACAAGAGAGCTACAAAAACCAAAAAATTAAGTATAGCAAACAATGGGACCGATGGTAGAGGCGTAAGAGGCAGTCCCTTGTTAAATCTCTTTTTTCATTGCTATTAAAAGGTATCAAGAATGTTATGCTGTTACCCAAAGGACTAGGTAGTTGTTACACAATTTGATAGTAATACCTACAAGAGGTATTTGTACCAGTATTTTTTTTTTTTTAGGTAACACTTCAGTCTGACCAAAGCAACTTTAACAATCCCTGAGCTTCAGGATGAGGCTGTGCAATGTATTCATTCTTTTTTAGCATTTTAATTTATTGGAACACTCTATTTCCCTTTGAACTATGGGATCTGTGCCAGCTTCTTACATTTCAAAGTGCTTTTGAGCGTTCAATTCAACAACTGATTTCCTTTAAAATTCCTAGCAAGTGGGGGATGGTGCCACCTGTTCAGACTTGTGCAACAGCACAGTAATTTAGGTGGTTGCATCACTTCCTTGACTGACAGTTTGGCAGGAGAGGAAAAGACCAGGTAAAGCCATGGCTGCATTGTTGCTTGAGTAGTCTCCCTCAGGTTTAATGGTCGTGTGTACTGAGCACATGCAGCTCTCAAGATTGATCCTAACTACCGAAGCAGTGCCTTTAAAGAAGAATTTTTGGTGGTGTGTCATGTTTCCTGCCCCTCCCCCCCCCCCCCATTGCAAACATCAAAATAATTCTCACCATTGTAAGCTATGAGAAATATTTTACTATATATTTTAAATAGTTCTTATTTTACCAAAAGCCTTCTGGGCAGGCCTGATTCTTTTTACATTAATGCAGTTACACATTTCCACCTAAATGAACAGTGACACAGGGCAAGAGAATGAAGCCTGGGAAATGAAATTCCAGGGACTTGTCAAAGTCACATGCCTAAACGTGCCAGTATTGCTATTTCTATTTCCATACTTCAGTCGCTGCTCTGCTAAGGCAAGGCCTCAGCAATGGACAGAAGGTCCTTGTTTAAGGGTTCAAGGATTATTCCAATTTTCTGAGAACCTTTTTAACTCCAGCTCAGCCCTAACTGATTTACTGGCTGTTAGGCAACTACAGTTTTAAAGATCAGTGGCTACTTACTGTCAAGAAAGAATTTCCTGCATGAATTGCACGATACCAGTTTACATGCAAGTGTCTTAGGTGTTTGTAATGTGAAACTTGAAGTCTTCAATTAGCATAAGGAAATGATTCATCCTAAATTTTACAGCAAGTAGTGCAACTCATACAAAGACCTTTAGAGAAGAGCATTGAAGGGAGGTGAACCATGTTATGAATAGTCTGAATGGCAACAAACTCTATGGTACAGATATCTCACTATAACTTCCTTTGAAACTTGTCATTAGAGTTGGAACTACTAGTTAAGGGTGAGTATCCGAAAAAAAATCACTTCATGGCTTGATTTTAATTGATTGGTTAGCACTAGACCTTTGGCATATAACTGTGGTGAGCAGGTTTCTGGCTTTTCCTGAAGGAAACTTTATGCTAAAGAAATTACCAAAAAATACACAGAAGTTACTGCATCAAACAAAACCTTTACTAACATATGGTATTTTAAGTTAAAGCTTGAAACATTAATACTCAAACACTGAAACAGTGCTTGTAGATGAAGGGAATTATTTAGTTGTTTTGGACCAACAGGACAAACACTGAACAGTTATTTCTGTAGTCTGATTTCTATATAGAAGGATTCTTCAGTTCTTTGTAAGAGCATTAAAGATTCTACTTGCAAGAATTTTAGAGGTGAGGAGTCTCCTTTACTTGGGAGGGAGACTCAACAAATTAACAGTCTTTGTATTATTTACTATACCGTACTCTTCTGTACTGCTAGCCTGGAGAAGCCTTCCCCTTCTCTCTGTTACACGAAGAGGTATGCATTATTTGATCTTCAGCCATCCATACATACTCTTCTTGCATGTTTTATTTGAGGCACTAAACATTTCAACTAAGCTAATAAAGTTCTTCACAGTGGCTAGACAACTGTTCTTGTGACGTGACCTGTTAGATTGCTGAGCTCTAGGTGGCTTTTCTCACACACAAAGTTTCCTGAATCAGGTGAGCATTTTAATAAGATGAGTCCTGTAGGATGCTGTTACCAGGCATATATGCACATTGTATCCCTATATTAAGCCAACTATACTCAAGTATTTTTTTATTGCTTAATTCTGTAATGTTACCTCTTTTTTTTTTTAAACAGCCAACTCAAACTGAATTGCTAATCACCACAAGCAAGCTCTGTGTAACTTCTACCTACGTTAGAGTAGCAAAGGTAGAGTTAAAATTTTCTGAGGGTTAGCTGAACATTAATAATTTGTGCAGTGAAGCTTCACTATTGCTGTTCTGCTGTGCTGAGCAGGTACTAATTGGTTTTCGCATTTGGAGGAATGTTCCTCCTTAGATTAAAGATCATTTGCTAATACAAGCAGGAGAAAAACCCTTCCATCAGTACAAAAAAAATTTATTTTTTAAGCATTCAGCTCAAATACATCTGATCAAATCTCTTTGACCATAGAAGATAAGAATGTTCCAAGATATACTTTAAGCCAAGTTTTAGCCCACAGAGTATTTTCTTAGTTAAATTTGAAGCCCCTAGAAAGCATTAAGTACTGACACCACTAACAAGTGGTATGTTCAGTGCCCTAAAGAGAATTAAAAGCGACCATAATGTTCCATAGAAATGGCACCCTTAACTTGTACATTATGGAAAATTAAGTAAATTTAATGATTAAATCATCTTTTATTACAAGTTTACTTACTGTATGAGCACTGTTAACAGTCTTGTTTATATGTCTGTGTTCCTCATTATTAGCCAGGATTTTTCAAGTCTTGGGTAAAATGGTTTGAAGTGGTTCTCCAGTTGAGCTCCCTAAACACTTTCCAGCCCCTTGACTCCTGTCCCCAAGCTACTGAAAAACACAGGGAAATGCAGCAGGTAAGATACAATTTGCCATAACAGTTCCCAGTACAGCCAGCTAACAGCATCAGCTAAACAGCAGTATAGCAATGGTCCTGGCAGTGGTGCCGTAAAACCCAAGCTATTGGGAGCAGAGATAGTGTTTTGCAATACTAATTTTAACTTGTGTTTAGTAGGGACATCTTAAACAGGTCTGACCAAGGGTGGAGCGAGGCTACGCAATTACCTTGTTGAAGCTCAAGCTCAGTGTGTGACACTTCCAGAAACGCTGACACCCTCAGACTGCAGTTCCATTTTTTTCCCCTACTCTACAGAATCTCTTGTACAGGTTCTTTTGCCAGACGAACTGGCAGAACAGTGATATCCTGCAGTCTAAGAGGGAAGGTATGGCAGAATTAAATACACAGCTACCACCTTCCCCTTCAAGTGAATTTAGTCAACCCTGAAGAATGTTAATACAAATGCTAATGCTTAAAAAGACAGTGTGTCACCAGATACACTGGAATTCACAAATTAAGGTTTCTCTTGAGAACTGAGTTAAGAAAGCACCTAATGACAATTATTGCATTTTTCTCTTTGGCTTTCAAATCTGTATCTAGTTTATCCTCAGCTGTCAGCCTCCGCAATGTACAGTCTGTTCTGGAAAAATAAGCGATTCCATTTCAGCAGGTAAGATAAGCCTAGGTTTCTAAACCTGCAATTCAACTAGTAACTTCTGACCTTGAGAGCTCCCGTGGTTTTGTCTATGACCCTGTTGACTTGAAAACCAAAGTCCACTGTATCCTGCAAAAGGAGCCTCCTTGTAAATGGCAGAGCTGTGCATGAACGTTAAACCAAGAATCCATGCAAAATATGGCTGCAATTCAGCTTGTTTTTAAAATTAATTCAAAGTTGCATACTCAGGTCAGCCAAGACACTAATGAGTCAGTTGACAAAGCTTTTCATGCCATTTTTTTTTTACCAAACCGAAGCACAGAAAGATGGAAGAAACTAACCTATAGTACTAGTGGCAGTTTCTCCTCATTGCCGGGTGTGGGGACTCTTTGCTAAAAGCATGCATGCTGACAGCGTTATTAAGGAAGTACATGTCAATGTATAGTCTTCAGCTTTTATCCTTTATTCCGTACACAGCAAAGAAGGCAGCATTAGACACACGCACAGTGTGTTACATCCATTCCATCCACAGCACACGCACGCACACACGCACACACACGGCCTTAAAAAAAAGTCTCCGTGGTAAGGAACATCTTATAAAGGTTGTGATCTTTATCTCTAAGCCCCTGAGCTTTATCTTATAGTTAGGTGAAAAGGCAATGAACAAGTCTTTCCTTGCTCTGTAAGTGCTTTGTGCAACAATGTCCATAGAGGTCACAAGTCTTTTGGGGAGGATCAACATGAATGTCTTACTCCCGTATTCTCAGTCTCTTATCACCATTTTTGCACCAAAAATAGTTTCCAGTTACATTTAGTTGTCATACTTGGCTAATATAGCTTTTGCTCCTGTGATTAAAGTTAGGATCGGTTCTGCAGATCACAAATGAAATGCAATCCCCTCTTTCTCTCAAGAAATGTCATCTCGGTGATACTGTAGGACTAGAGAAGTTTCCAGAATTTCGTGGGGACTGAAGAGGCACAGATGGAGAACTGGGAGACAGTTTTCTTGGGCTGCATAGGTCACCATTGTGCAACTTCCACAGAAGTTCTTCATTTTCCATGGACAGGCGTTTGTTTACTTTTGATTCTTTCTCTAGTGACTCCTGTAAAACAGCTTGCTCCGTAGAAAGTTGCCTGCAAACATAAGCTTTACATCAGGACACGGAACCCAAGGCAGAGGCTACAGTATTGAACTTAATTGTTAAAGAAGGGTTTGAAAGTGCATAAACCCCTGCCTGGCTTACAACTAAATTACTTCCTGAAAAGGAGGATTTAGCATGTTCTCATCCTTTCAGGATTTAAACTGGTAGCTTGCAGAAAGCAGGAGAAAGTCCCAATAAGAAACATCCCTAAAGGCCAGAAAAAGCATCTGAAAAGTGAGACTTGTCCTATATAGTGGCAGATGCTTTTAAATGGCCACGCTGGAGCCTCTGGATCTTGTTGCAGGCTCAGCTCTATATAGAGGCTGTATTTCTGTAGTCTCCTTCCAACTGGAAGAGTTTGCCCATACATTTCAGCAATAGTTGAAGTTAGGAGAACATCAGACCCATTTTATTCATGTTAAATACTGGTATTATTGCTAAATAAAACACATTGGTCTTTTCACTGATCTAAATTGGGGACAAGTCACTCAACAGAAGTGGTTAAAAGTAAAACTAGGTTTAGCTCACAAGCCAGTAATACTTAAAGAGCCAATTTATCCTTAAGATGGTATTTCCAGGTTGTTTTTTCTTCCCTGAAATATTTTTTCTGGAGCACTGAAGAACATCCTGAGCCTTTACCCCCTTACAATCTGCACATAGGAATGTACATTTGTAGAGGTACAAGGGGGGAAGAGGGACATGTTCTTTTACAGAGTACTACAAAATCCCAGCCACCAACATTTACACAGGATTTTCTTTCTTGTCACAGGAACACCTTCCCCTTGTTCATAAGAACACCTAAAAGTCCACACATTTTTCACCTGGAAAGCTCCATGTGTTTGTCCATCCGAGCTTTTAATTCCTCATTTTCTTGCTGAACCTTCTTTAGTTTATCCATTAAGATCGTGTTGTTCTCCAGCTTCAAAAAAGGGCACAGTTTAAAACAAAACCCACATATGCACTCATCGAAATACTGGCTGAGCTATCGCAGACGTTCATAACCTGGAGTTTGCAGACCTTGTTATGGTAAGTGCAAAAAACTGGAGTAACGTGAGACCAACCTGCTAGCACGGCTTAATAACCTGTAACAGTCAAATCGACCCCACTTACCCTACCCTCACTGGCACCTTGCCACTTGTGCTGATTAGATGCCAACAAAGGAGAACCAGGTAAGGGATCTACTGTAGTTAACCAGCACGTTCTAGTAACTTCTGCCAGTGATGGGCAACAGTTTTAGAAGCTGTTGCAGACAGGAGACTGTCTAAAAAAACCCCGTGCTAGTGTGATAAACTCAACGGGGGTAAACGGCTCTCCCTGTTGCTCTCCAGATTCCACTTCACTGCTGCAGGATGTTTTCAAAAGTTAAGGAAAAAAGTGATTCAAATGGTTGGATGGACCAAGGGCTTCTATACTGTGGCCAACATCTTGTAAAAAAAGATGAAGGTTTACTAGTAATTTATGAGTAATTGTAGACCAGGGCAATGTGATGCTGTACAATACTGAACAACTGACATGAACGTATTCCTTTGTATCCAAACCTCTTTCTATACTTCCTCATTAAAATCTTGCTTAAGCAAGTATTACAACAGCCTTCAAAGGCCCCACCCAGGATAAGGACCCTGCCCTGCCACAAATAAAAGCATGCCAAGTAATTACAAGTTCTGCCCCCAAAATTGCCTGTTCATGGGGAATTACGCACAGATCAGGAGTAAATCCACACAGCTGAGGAAGTAGCTTAAAGATAACAGCTAAAATGATGGACCTAAGCTCATCAACTCTAGAAATATGTACTCCATTTTGTATTTGATTCCTTCTTGTTTAAGCTGGATCATTTCCACGTTAATGTTTTCCTGACAGTGCAATCTGTCTTCCATAACGCCCAAGCAAACATAGCAGGTAAGGTTCTTTTCCTTCAGGAGATGGGGGAGAAGAGAGGGAAGAGGAAAAGGAAACGTGGAAGAGTCTCCCAGATAACCCTGTTCTAATTTAGCAATAGTTTTTTGCAAGCCAGTAGTTGTCTTAAGAGGTTAAAAGGTGATTTACAGCATCTGGTGATTCCTTCCCCCGCTTTACATTACAGCCCAATGCAGATATAATTGTACCTGCAATGGGAGCACTTCCCATCATCATTTTCTGTTTCCTTTTCAACAACCAAGAAAAATTAATCCTTGCATGTAAATCTGACCAGCCCGACTTCATTATCAGAACATAACTCAGACAGACGGTCCAAACCCGCCAGCCCCCAAGGAATACTCACCAGTTTTTCCATCTTCATTAGCTTTATATCCTGCTGACGGAGTTTCTCATTCTTTATCTCCAGCACTGCTTTCAAACTTTCCAGCTCCTGTTCCAGATACATAATCTGTGGGTTTTTCTGAAAAATTTCCACAGAGTTTGCTTAGTACCCTGAATTTCAGGAAAAATTTAAGTATTTCTCTGCTATTTAGAAAGAGCAAGAAAGTAAGTATGGTAATGACAGTTACTTGTTCTAAGTGAAATCAAGTTGAGAAAAAAAAAAAAAAAAAAAAATCAATCTGATATCACTTTCTCTTCTGATTTTGTTTGTCCTTCAGCGTGGGTGGACAGTTGCAGTTTTCCTTAGCAGTTGTTCAGAAAACACTTTATGCTTAAACATGAAAAACCCTTGTGAGTCAAAGGAAGGCACTAAAGCTGTCACAGCAAAACTTGTTTTGCAGGAGTGCCCAAAGGCTCCCTTTAAGGCTAGGAGTTCCAAAAGGTATTTCATATTACTCATAACCTATCCCCAAAGGTAATTAGAGTAAGCATCTGAAGAGTTTTCAGGTGCTGGAATAATTGAAAAGGCACCAGAAATTTAAAGCAATGAACTTGACTGTAACTGATTTTCCCTGGCTTGAGTCTGAGGGTACCTGGTTCATAAGCAGAAGTTGAAAATTTTCTGGTTTACATTCTTCTTAAAGCCTAGCAATGCAATTGCACATAAAAATCTTGCACTGCTGTACATCCGTGACTTATCTACAATACAGCAAGTTAGGGCTTTTATTTTTCCTTTTTTTGTTGTTGTTTCCTAGGAGGTAGAGGGGAGAGCAGGAAGGGAACAGGGCAGAGTCAGATCTGGTTTCCTCAAGGGACCTCTTTTCCAGAGCCAGGAACCATTCAAACACTAGAGTGAAACATATGCTCCACATTTCAGAGGCAAGGTCACAGGCAACATTAAGGACAAATAAAGGAAATCTCAGTCCGTTTGCAGGTAGTCTGAGTGGAACACAAACAGAAATCAATCAATGATTAAGTGTGTTGTGTAACCAAGTTTATCCTTAAAAACAAATAGAACCTGTTTTAGCATATTTGGGTAAGAATACTGGTGCACTGCGTTGAGCAACAGCTTCAGTGCTGCACCAGAAGCCCCAGACAGAGGGCAATGCCTGCCGTTCCGTGGGGCGCAGTCCCACAAGGACAGAGCCAGCACATCTCACGGGCAAGGGCCTTACCACCTACACGTTTAATTCTCCTGCCTGTTTTTAAGGAATGTGGCATTGGTGATTCTTGTTTGGATCTTTACTTTTGAACAGAAGTCCACGTGAGGGTGGGGTGTGCTGTGCTGCCTCAGAGGAGGCAGCGGACAATTCCAACTTCATTCCTCCCTTTTGTGGCTTTAACACAGAATCTAGGAGCTAGCAAGAAAAGTTTAAATGCAGCTTACAGTAGGTTCAAAATTTAATCCGTTTTTTTTTCCCTCTCCCTCCTCTGACCCCATGGTCTTAAAATGTCTTTTTAAAGTTAAATCTGAGCCACCGCATTAACTACTCATAGAAGAACACAGAGCCAGATAAAAAGACTGAAAGGCCTACGTGAGATATTAGCCGAAAAGCTGAGAAGATCAAGTGCCACTATCTAAATAATACTGGAGCGTTGGAAATACACCTCTGTCTTCAAAGGGCTAATGGGATTTCTGATAGTGCAAAATAATACACTGGGTTAAATCTGTATCTTCCCATAGAGAAGCCTCAAGTTTATGAGGGTCTTATGCTGTCAGGACGTAAGGGTCATTTGCATCTACGTAAAGGCACTTGACTATTGCTCCTTTAAATCAAACAACATCTGAGCATGCCTAGGGAATAAGGTTCAAAGCTCCCAACTGCAGCGTACAACATGTTCTCTTTGGTATCATCTCTCTCTCCCATCCACAACAACATACTGTGGTTGCAGATTCTCCTTGTGGCAGCTCTGTCCTACCACTAGAATAAGCAGTAATAGAGAAAAAAGTAAGTTAAATTCCAGTGAAAACTAGGGCAGCTTCTATTAGAAGCATCCTAAGCGAGTTTTTTAGTGTGTTACTTCTCTTTGTGGGATAAGCAGTAGTACTGGTATTCCAGTTATTTCCAGGTAACCAGGAAGATAAGCACACTTGTGTCCAAGCCTTGCAGAGCTCTCTCAGAGCACGTTTCTAACCCAGGAGCATCACAGATAACAGCAGGCTTGGGAGGAAAGGCAGGACAAAATAAAAGTTTATCTGAAGGATAAATCAGCAACAAGTACGAATCAACGTTTGCATAAATCTGTTAAAGACTCAAGCACAAGAAGTGAGTTTTGTAGTAGGGATGTAAGCCCACACTGATCATCGCGCCCTGAGAGCATTTACCGACTGGCCAGAAGCAAGCTGTGGTACAACTTCTGCATACACACAGGTCATCTTCAGTTTAACTTAGGCCACAACTTACACTGCTGACTTGGATACTCAACAGCTTTATAAATTTATAATGGTAAGGTTAACGCACAACGTTGTGGTGCTTGAGAAAAACTTAGGGCGAGTCATTTACATAAAATGTTAATAAATACAGAAGCCCTATCAGGCTTGATTGCAAACCTTTCATATTATGCAATAAAATAAACCCAGGCTTACAAGATCTGCTCATCTACATTACTTTTGAAGATCAAGACTTACAAGACTGGCTTTTTCTTTGGCTATTTGTTTTTGCTCTTCTAATTTCAACTTCTCGCTCAGAGAGTCGTTTTCACATTTTAATTCATCTATTTTTTTCTGAAATGAAAGAGACAGTAGAGTTAGGCCAAGACTTCAGTGCACATCTCCAAACTGCCTTTCAAGTTTTAGACTGTTGCAACGACCCCAACCCTTAACAAACCTCTAGCAATTCCTGCTTCTCTTTAAAGGAATCTTCGAGTGACTTCTTTTCAGATTCGTGGGCACTCTTGAGCTCTGCAACAAAATATTTTTGCAGATTTTTAATACTGCGTAAGGCATGAAAATTTTGTTTGGAAAACAGCAGCACGAAAAGCCAGCCAATACACATATGCACAGATGCAGAGGCAATGACGACACGGAAAGAACATTTATCACCAATGATCCAAAGCATGTACTAAGTATCAGATTTATTGCTGCTTCAGATTTGCTGCTTGTCCCCTCGCGTATCCATTTCATTAGCTGACAGCGTGTCACTTTTGAAAGCATTCATCTACATACAACAAATGGATGAACTGAGCACGAGCCACACCTGACAAAAGCTGAGTTTCTGAAGGAAAACACAGCCAAAGCTCAAACTGTGTCTCCCACAAGCTTCTGGAAAAACATTTCCTTCCCTACTTTGGAGATGCCACGCAGAGGAGTTTGCTCTGATTGCAGTGGAAGCATCACCAGTTTTAATGACACGAAAGTATCACTGGAAACTCGGCTATCAAGTGACTTTGGAGGGAGGATGGAAATCATCATCACTTGACTCAATTAGCTGCAATGCCATTTTAAACTCAGCACTCTCACCACCCCCTCCCTCAAAAAACCACCTTTGCCCCAGCATACTGTAAGCAGTGTATAATGTTTCTCAACATTCACATGTCAGTCTGGAAAGCACACAAGCCTACTTATCCTCAATTCTGAGGTGCTCCTTATAGAACTAGGAGGGTGGGAGCAATTACTCATTAACTTGAGATTGAGGGGAGACTACAATTCAGAGATCTTTTACTGAAACAAAGAGTCATCTCCACTCTTAAACTGTTTTAGAAGTTTCATTCACCTACAATGGGATCATGATTATTTCTGCACATAAAATGAGACTTCTTCAGTTCCCAAAGAAGAAATTCAGCCAAAGTTTTTAAAGATAGCTGACGGCCAAGAACAATGAAGTGGACATATTGATGAAAAAGCTTGAATATATTTGTTTGTGACTAGCAGTACTATAGCATAGGTACTTGAATACAAAATACTTGCCTGAAAAAGAGGATTCATACTCTTTTTTCAGCTCCTCTACTTTTTCTGAGTGGCTGTTTTCAAGTTCCAGCTTAAAGTTTTCATGTGTGGTATTTAAGTTGTCCACCTGCAATATGACAACATGATTTTTTTCCCCCCCCTTATATATGTCAACTCAACCCTTGTCTCAGTATTGTTCCAGTGGCTTTATGTGGTAAGTTGAATACATTTTAAACGGTCTAGGTAGCAGTTAGATGGTCACAGGAGAAGCTGAGCCACGTGCAACACTTAATAGATGAGAAGGATGCCTTACGCTTTCCCACTACCAATGGGGTGATGCGTGCATCTGTTATACACAGGGAGTTGTTGCAAAGCAAGGTCACAGGGCAGGTGTGCTTATAAATCTTAAAACTCAAGCTGCCTCAAGTATCCAGTGGAGCTCTAGAAGTCCCTGAAGTTTGCAGAACACAAGGAATCTCCACCACATTTAAACACAAGCTTAAGATCTGGACAGCTTAGTGCAATAATATTGTTATCGTTGCAATGAAGTGGAGCTTCACGTTAGCTAAAATAACTCTATTATTAGCAAAACCCAGGGTTCTCTAGAGGCTCATCTAGCAGAAAGCAATTGCTAGAGAACATTTCTACTTCGAATGTTACAAACCTGCTCCTGGAGTTGTGCTTTGTACTTTTCAGCTTCTTCAATGCAGATACTTTGGAGTTTCTCACATTCTGCAGTGTAGAACTGTTTAAGCCTCTCCTCCAGCTCAGCTAAATCATTGTGATGTTGCTGGTTTAATTTCTGCAAAAACCCTTCATAAGCAACTTGCAGTTCATTCCTGTCTCTCTCCAATTTCTCACAAGCTGCAGAAGTGGTTACTGAAGATGTCAAAAGAAAACAGAAAAAAGTAATTAAATCAAGTTCAATACTAATTTCACCATTTTTGTTACAAGTATTAAAGACAGGGAACACTCTACAAAGGAACGTGGGTATACAAAGACAAATATAATCTATTCATTAAATGAACAATGAACGCCACCTCCAAGACACATGAAAATGTCTTTGAAAAAAGATCAAATTCAGTGTTTCTTATGCTGAGGATTAATTGAATCTAGTTAAGCCAGGAACCCATATAAAAGGCAGAAGTGTGACAGTTTGTCATGACATAGAAGAATGAATGTCTCGCAAGAGACACTGGAGTGCTCCAATAAAAAAATTAATTGGATTTGCTACTTCACCTAATTTGATCCCATTTTAGTAGCATATTTGTCAGAGTACTTCACTTTTTAATATATACACCACTTAGCTAAATTTGAAAGTCTTAATATCCTGAAGACCATCCATTCAACATGTCACTCAGATACGCAGCAGAGAGGCAAATCTAGCCTGACACGGACTGCCCAATACAGAACTGCCAGTCTGAAATGTCCTGCTTACATGCATATGGCCAAGATATTTAAATATGCAAGATACAGAACAGTTGTGGGCAGAAAGTGCAGAGTATTAAGAAAACAAAGAGAAATGCTGCTTAATTCTCTTTGCATTTATATTAACGCAGGCCAGCTAGGAAGACCGCCTGGGTTTGTCTCCCCATATTTACAGGTGATTAAAAGGCACAACAGAAGTTAGTAACTTGTACTTTTGAGCTTGAAATTTAACATTCCCAGCTCCAGCCAGCCAGGCCTGAGCGGGAGGAGACATCTTCCTACTGCTAATATGACCGGAGCAAGCGCCTTACGCGGTTCCAGCTGCACCTGAAGCCTGGAAGCAAGGTGAAACGGGACCTCTCACACAAGCGTGTGGTCACTGACCTTAAGCAAAACTGCTTCTACACAGACTCTTGGGTTTCGGTTTAAAACAAGTTAGTCAGATGAGCGTCTGCTTAAGAGAAAAAAAATCAACTAGAGCATTAATTTGATCTTCAGTCAAATACAGGCGAAGTCATGACTTTATAGCAGCTTGGCACACTGCCCAAACAGTATAAACTCTATGTAAGAGCATGGGAAGATTGAAGGATTTTTGTAGAGGCAGTAAATTCTCATCCCAGCTGCATTTGAGCCTTAAGATATGTAAGTTACAGTATCTTCAAGGGCCAATTCCCTAAGCAGGACTGGGCTCGGCTCTAGGGAAAGCAGCCTGCCTCACGTTACGCTCGTGTTGGATTCCCTCTTTGCTACGGCTCATCATCAGCAAGTGACTCAATGAATGATACTTGCACTCTCTTTTAAGGAAACGGTAAAGAAGTCTTGGCCCTGCTGCCATCACTTGAAACCTGGAGTTGAACTAGAAAGTGTAAGGGTGAGCTGTACTGCATGGAAACCGACCTGCATGTGTGTCTACATGAATTAGTTTTAACAGCAGGCTTAGCTCTGTGCTAGGTCTGTGTGAAAGATCTGCTGATCAGGACAGATTTAAGCCAAGCTGTTCATCCCGTGACTGGCAACAATGCAAGAAAGGCTCAACTGGAACATACCACAACATTCTCTGCAACCCCAGCAGATTTCAGTTTTCTATACTTTCCGTACCACCACCAAGAAAGATTTTTATTTCCCTATCTTTATTCCTTCCACAAACTTCTATTATAACTGCTTCCTTTGGGAAAAAAAAAAAAAAAAAAAAAACGGAAAATTAGCATTCACACTTCTATCACAGCACATTGGCGTAACATTATTGAGTATATATGCTCATATGGTCACGTTTTTGGGGAAGAGGAAACATCATAGGTAAGGGACAGTATTTTATAGTGCAGAGAACCAGGCAGCGAGCCATATGGAGACGTACAGAGCCAACCGCGTGCAGAACAGATCTGACTGTCTATGGCAGAGTACGAGGGGTATAGCTGAGAGGCAGGAAACTCACATGCCTCATTTGAGGTAACTGTAGAAAAGTGCTTCAAAATGATCCACTTCCTTTAAACACAAGAGTTAGAAGCAAACATCCAGTTCTTTACTTGCAAGGCCATAGCTGCTCGTTTGCCTCCACTTAGCTAAAAGAATACGCTGCCTGTCATTGGCTTATCTTTCAGTGTCAGCATACAGAACTCCAGATGATGCAAAACACTTCAGAAAAAAAAAAAAAGCAAACAGTAAACCACACCTTTGTCAGGGAAAACGGACACGTCAGTTCTCGTTTGGCCAGTTTGCAACTCAGATTGATGAGAAGACTAATGTTACAAAGGTAAACAAAATCTTTTAAAACTTGCATTGGCAGTTGAACGTTGTGTCACCTTGAAGGTAACATCTGGCCTCTGCAAAGCTGGAGGCTGCAATGCTTCCTTGCAGATCGCAAGCCTGGCTTGAATCCCTGCCACACGAACAAGGAACAGAACCACTACACAACCAGGGAGCTCCCAGTATCGTGCTGGTGCAAGAAACTGTGTGTGAAGCTTCAGCTGAAGCACCAACTGAAGAACTGTCAATTTGAAATTATGGTGTGTCCTGTAAAAATGTAGTTTGTCCCCATACTCGAGATTCAAGTGTCTGCAGCAAATATTTTGCCATCCATCTCCAGACTGAATCAGGTATTTTATGACTGTACACTGCCTTGCTTTGAGAAAGGGACAAGCCATGAAAAAGGCAACTAATTCCTTAGTTTGACCATTCGTCCACTGCAACGAGATGCTGCAAAACTGGTGACTAACCAAAACTGACAGCTACTCAATTTAAGAGCTTCCTCACTGAACTGCTGCTTAATTTTGAAGAAAAAATTGTAACTGGCACATGTGCTCTTCCAGTAGCACCCCCAAAATGTCTATTTCAACTTCTCATCCACCTCAGAGACATCTGAAGGGCATGCCTCAGTTTCTGTACATAACTACTGTGCTTCCTTTCCCTTAAACCGCTTCCCGCCGCAGTTCTGCATCTTCCTTACATCACGCATTCTAACAGACCACAGACCTTGAGCAAAAAACCCAGTGGGAGACAAATGGTCCGACTACTCGAGAGAAAAAACAAGCCATGTAGATGAAAAGATGCGCTATCCATTTGTCCATTAAGTTTGTTCAATCTGTAACACTAAACAGTTTTATGCTTTAAGGGCAGAGCGCATGGCATGGTGTACTTGACAGCCAGAGGTCAGATTTACTTTGTTATTCAAATAGCAAAGCCATTAATATTTTTCTGCCACTTGATTACCACAGCCTCTCCTCCCAATCATACAACACTGTCTCTCCCTGTATTATTACAACAAGGAGCAAGAGTAATCTGTATTTTTAGGCTTCTTAACACCTGATTATTATAAACAAAGAGTCTGGTGATTCTGGACAGAACCACCACCTCTGGCAATCACGGGAAGTTTCTGAGATTTGGTAGCAGTGTATCTTCAGATCAGAAATGTTGACTTTTGACATGTAAAATTAACATTCATCTGTAGTAGTTAACAATGGCCACTTGCATCACGGGTATTCCATGGCAAAGCTTTTGTGTGCCAGAACTATAAAACAAATGCCTGCAAAACAGAAGTCCAGAGAACCAGGCACGTGGCAACTCTGCAAGCAGCAGCAGATCCAACCCACGCAAACAGTAGCACCAGCTGAAGGAGAGGATGACCAAAGTTGCTTTATTTCGTAGGATCCCCAAGAAATCTCTTCTGTATTTTCAGTAAAAGTAGCCAAGAGATAAGACCTTAAACTGTGCAATATCGCATTCTCACAAAATTTATTTTTTCTAATTCTAAACCAATTTCTCATCCAATTCAGTCCTTACGGCCACAACGCTTCCATAAAAACATTCTTTGGTTTACATTCCCCTAAAAGTCACCATAACCGTAGCTCTAAGATGATAAAATATAATGGGTCTTTTTTTTTAATCTGAAGTGAAATTGTTCTGAAACAAAAGTTAACTCCATAAAATTGTCTAAGTCACTCGCTGGTCTAGTTATGATTTATGAAAAGCCATTAGACCGTCTGACTATTTGAAACAGAGGTTGCTAAGAGAGGAAACTAGCCGCATTTTAGTAACGTGGAGGATGTGAAAAGGGGATAATTACCAGAAAGCATCAAACATTTAGCATGGTGTCATGTCATGGTACGTAACACTTTATTGCTCTAACTTTATATTTCACGTTGCAAGATCTACAGTATATGTTTCACTGATCAGTAAGTCTACTGTAGACACAAAGGCTCATTTCCTTCTCCATATAATATATTTTTTTAAATTGTTACCTAATAATTAATTCATTTCTCAATGTTGGAAATTCTTCTACCCAAACATGCTTTAAGGTTTATGACCAAGTTTTGCTTGGAACAGTACAGGATGTTAAGCCACTTTTCATATTTTGTTCTCAAGCAAGTTGAAATGAGGCAGGTAGACCAAAAAAGTGTGCTTTAAGCTACATTTAATTGGGTATGGTTGAATGCATAACTGAAGCATTCAGATATCTGCTGAGAATAAGTTCCTATCCTCTAATGCTGCAGGCCCTACAGCGTCAGCAGGCAGGCAAGCGTACAGCCTGCAGCAAGTTAGGCCCTGCTCCAAATAATTGATAGAAATGTCTACCTACTGTGAAGTATTTTTAAGGATCACCAAAATCTGAAAACCGCATCACATTCATTCCACCTGTCCGTAAAACAGAATTGTCTTTTTTTGTTTTTGGCCAAACCTCCAAAATATGTTCGAGGTCCTTTATTAATTAAAAATAGAACAAAAGTATTTTGAAGAAAATACTGTTTTATCAATTGCAATGGAGGCGAGAGGGCCGAGTGAGGCATTTGGCCTCATGGGATATGTGCAAGCCCCTCCAGCCCACTGAAAAAAGGCTCACAAATGGCAATTTTCAAAGGGCCGAGGCAGGCACGGGCTGAGTCAGCTTCACACCCCGCTGTTTTGTAGCAGGACCGAGCTGGGCCACGGCCAGCACGCTTGCAAAGAGGCTCCGAAACAATGTGGAGCGCAATTAGTTTACAAGAGTAGTTTCATACCTCTCAAAAAAATACACAGCTCTTGCAATTTCTACTTACGAAATCAAGCAGGTAACTAGAAATAAATTTACACACTAGCTTGCAGCTTAGTAAGAATGGAAACAGGTGACAGATCAGACACCTGTACCTGCTCCAGGCTCCCAGAACCGAGGTGTTCACATTCAAACCACAAAGTTTAGTCTTTGTGGCTGGAGACTGGAAGGAAACCCAAGTTCAGAACCCGGCTGTTAATGAATGTTAAGTCCTTTGGGAAAGCCCATCCCCAAACACACCATCTTTGCAAACCCTCCCACGCGTTTCCAGCTACTGGGAGCAGAAATCGGTGTCCAGCAACCATCCACCCCATGCTCCGCACAGCCACACGGTCACTGCCAAAGGCTGCTTCTGGGGGCGTAATGTACATTCAAACCATTAAACAAAAAGGTATTTTGGTAGAAAGGGTCCTACAGAATAACCCAGCAAAATGGACAATTCGACAGCAAGCCAATCTGGTTTTGCAATGTCAATCGAGGAGTTTGGGAGTGCACACAATTGAACTTCAAAGCAAGAAACCGAGGAGTCCAAACCGTGCAGGGTGCAAGCTGCAGGAGGCTTCACATTCCCCTCAAACTCGGCAACATGCAGGGCAGAGACTACACAGAGCTAGGCACTCCTGGTCCCTCTTCCTAGGCTGCCTCTTCCCAAACTGCAAACCTTCAGGCATTAAAAACATTGCAGCAGGGTCTCCATGAAACATGTACACACATCCACACATCCAAAATAAGATTCAGACTGTACTTAACTTTCTGAGCCGATCTGTGTCCAGATCATACTGTGAATCAAAATTCACAGTACTTAATGTCAAAATAGCCTGCGGAAAACTCAACTTCATCTGTATCTATTTAACAGTGGCAGTAGAAAGCTGATCAGCAGGTGTCTATTTAAACGGATTATTTTCAGCTAAAGCTACTGTTACAAGAATGCTTTTCTTACACCTTGTCAACAAGTGAGGTCTGGCTGGCTTATTTATTTTTCTAAATTTTTATTTTTGAAACAAATCTTTTTAAAGCCAGATGGAATTGAAGACCTGTGTAGCGTTTCATTTCTGTGATTAAATCCACCCTCTAAGTACTGTGGAGAGAAGTATAGACAAGCTAGATGTGTTGACGTAGTTGAGACAAAGAGGCTGCATGAAGATAAACGCTTCAATGAAACCACGGTCTGGAAACCTTACAAAGGGAAGGAGCCCGAGGCTGCCATGCGGATGCTCCCGCAGAGCTGACCCAGTAAGACGGGCTCCGTACAGGGAAGGGCAGCACACCGGTCAGAATCCCCAGCTGACACCTCTGTGCACTTGGGCATCACCAATCCATCAAGCTCAGTTGCATCTGAAGGTTTTTCTCTAGTTATCAACCTACTGAATGGCATATTCTTGCAATGGGAGTCCCACATATGAGCTCAGCAGGTTGTTAATCAAAACATGAAGGTAATGAGTTTATGGGAAGCTCATTTAAAAGTGAGGCACCCTTAGAAAGAACTAAGCTTTCAAAAACAAATACACACACACACACCCCCCAAAAAACCCAACAGCAGTAACGGGAAAAAGTGCTGGTTGGCTTTTGGTCTGCCAGGTTTTTTTTTATCCCCCTTCTGAATAAGTGACAAACATAGTACCTAGGCTGATAAAGGAAAAAAATAATATTGAAGATGAAAGCACATGGAAGAATAGAGACTTTCTTGCTCTGATAGCCGTCCTTCTGAAGTCATTTTCATGATAAGGTAAACAAATGGGTTTGTCCAGAAAGTCACGCACATATATTTAAAAGCATTAATAAATCTAGTCTATAATGTTTTCAACACAACTTCATAGGAAGGCAAGAAGCCCATTTCTACACTAAGACTCCAGTTCTGTTGTTGTCACCGTGGGGTGACAGAAGTGCTGGATGCCGCCGGCGGTGGACACAACCCTCTGCCCCGCGGCTCCTTCCCCTCCTGCTGCTCCGGCACCGCGTGCCCCGGCAGCCACACGCTGAGCCAGGCTGGGAAGCTTTGGCAAGACACCCCTTCGAGCCCCTGGTTCTCAGCTGGCTGAGGTCCCCAGGCAGGTCACTGCACGGCTCGGCACACGGGTGCCCGGGCAGCAGGGCTGGCCCAAGGCAGGACAGAGGGACACGAAGCCAGAGGAAGGCCAGGCTCTGTCAAAGCCAGCCCCTACCGAGAGCTGCCTGAAACAACTGCAAAACTGTGAGCCAGGTGCTTCTGCAGTAGTAAGGTTAAAAGCTGCAGCTTGGCAGATGCCAGACTGCACCAAGCTCTAGAAAAGCCTCAGCTTTTTAGCACCAAGCTTCCAAGAGAGAAAATGCTACACATTTCTGCAGTGTCTTTGGTTGCTCTCGTCTATTTAGGCTGCGAGGCTTTCTCTGCTTGTGATACTCCCCTTTCACACATTTGCAATTTTATGGAGCATCAAATAAAGCTCCCAGAAAGCTGCATTTTAACATAACCCTCAAAACTGGACAACAGTAATAGTGACAAGTGGAGAAGCTGTGCTCTGCTGCTTCAGCTGGGGAGGGCAGGGAGACCCCTCCCTCCCCACCACACTTGCAACTCTGAGTAGCTGCCAGGGAATGCCCGCCTTATTAATCAGCGCTGGAAAACAAATCTGAACATTAAAATGCACCACCTGCATGTAACAGGACCTGCATGCACACTCAAGTATGGCTGAGACAAAACTCAACTTCCAAAGCATGTGAAAATAAACACTTCCAACTTTTCAATAATAAGTGATGTATCTGAAACTGCTCCAGACATATCACTTCTGCTTTCAAAGCTTTTATTTTCTTTTTTTAAAGGGGCTTCATCATAGCAGAGGTGTGCTGTTATAAAATGCTTTGCTTTCAAGTCCTATCATTTTCAATCCAATGACCTTCTGCACTCCACAAGATGATTCTGCTCTGAGTTCCAACAAGCTGTATGAAGTTACCGTTAAATGCAGTTAAATCAAGCTTCAAAGTTGGCAAAACCAGCCCCTGCACATTATAGCTCAATTTCACATTATAGCTGTCCCACTAGGATGAGTTCAAAGATTTAATTTCATTAGCCTGATAGCATTTCCTTCTGTTAATTTTACACTCATTCACCTACAAGCCACTATGGCAAAATGCAGATTTTGCACAGTATGTTACAGGTTTATGGATTTTTGCCAGCAATCTCTAGAAGACAGCGTACAAACAAGTTAGGAATCAAACAGAAGTATATATACTGTCAGCCATCCTCCCATTTTCCAGAAAGTGAGTGGCTTTGGTCATCAGACACATGTTTTGTGAGGAGGCCCCGCCAGGCGCAGTCAGATCAGCGCCAGGAATTCGGTGAACCTGGGGTCACACTGTCAGGGCTCCAGAGAAATGCAGCGCTTAAAGCATCTGAGCAGAATTCAGTCAGGGAATTAGATGACTGCCATTACAATAGCAGGGCATCCGTCTTTCCGCTGATCTGTTTTGCTGCATTTCTGTTCTCCTGAAGACAACAAAAATAAATTCTTACCTAGTTCTCCTCGAAGGTTAACTAGTTCTTGAGACAACTCTTTACGCTGTTTCAGTGCTTCCTCCCTCTGCAGAGGAAAAAAAAAAAAAAAAAAACAAACACAAACAGTTGGTTACTAGAGATCTGAGCAGGGCACCTTCCAATAATTAACTTACATGTGTTCTGTAGGAAAACAAGAGGCAGGAGCAAGAAGCCAAGATATGAATCATTTAGGATAACAGTTCTGCTGTTACAAAATACACAGATGTTCTTCTGTTGTTAAGGAAGTTACACTTTAAAACAAAGAACAGCTTTTTCCGGGATAACACTGCAATTAAAAGCCTACTTTGCAGCAATTAATGATTTTTTTTTAATTTTATTTTATTTTTTTTTTTTAATGATGGGTGTAGCTACATAAACCTCCAGGACAAATCAACCAATAGCTGTCAAGGGCACGAAAGTACGGTATATACTACGTGAAAGAGGCATGCATTAAATATTTATCTTAAGCTTACTCAAACACAAAACCAAAAACTTTGCTAAATGCTCAGTCTTCCCTGAAGGCAAGGCACAGCCCTGTTCCAAGTTGAATACCCCCCCACCCCACCGCTCGCAGTTCTTAATTTTAAGGTAGATGACGTTTCTTATCCTGAGAGAACCGTACCGGCTCTGTGCTCAGAGCGAGCAGAAGCACCCACCTCCCTGCTTTGCCTCGGAGCGGCGCCTCAGCCGGGGGAAGGCGGGCAGCCAGGTCCCCCTGCCCCCAGACCCGCACCCCAGGGAGACGCGAGGCACGGCCACGGGGACCTGCTCCGCGACCGCCGCCTCGCACCCACGGCCACGGCCCGGCGGGGACAAGGTCCAGGGCTTCCCACCGCCGGGGCACCTTCACCTTGCCCCCGGCCAAGCTCCCCGCCGCCAGAGAAGCTCCGCGAAACAAACGCTCGTTACCCTTGCTGCGGCACACTGAGGGTAGAGGCAGAGTTTGCTGCTAGAGCAGCCCATCTTCCAGCTCCGGCGGCCCCCCCGGCACTCATGGGCGAGGCGCAGGTGGTGGCACCGCCGGCCTGGCTGCTCCGCAACGCGGGACCTCGCCTCGGCGGGTTATCCCCCCTTCCGCGCCGATCGCTCCCCGACAGCGGCAGATACTGCGGCTCCTGCAATTGGCACGAGCAGCCAGCGACCGCTTAAAGCCACAGCCCTTCTTTTGTGAAAGGCGAGTCCCGAGACGGGAGAGCGATCGATCTCTTGCTCGAACGGCAGCCGGGATCGCGAAGGGAATGCTGCCCTTCCCGGCGGAGAGCTGAGCTTCTTTTTAGCCGTCTCGAGCTTGCTGTACGCCGCTTTCACACTTGATTTGTTGATGCAAAAATAAACCGCGGGAGGCCTGAGCTGAATGGGAGAGGCACCGATACGGCAGCTCTGCTGCTGTCAATGCTCAGGCTTGCCATCACAGTCCCTGCGCACGCAAAGAGCTTGCAGCTCACTTTGCATGCTTTTCCTCCGGCTAGGGTACATCAGAAAAATTAAAAATAATGCCCCGGCCCAAAAATCACTTAGACTTTTGCATTAGCTGCTGCACAATTAACTATGGCAGATGAGGCTGCACGCTGGCAGGGCCACACCAGCACCTTAGAGCTCAGCCTTAGAGCAGGCTCTGTTTGCCCCCGGTCACTCTGGCCACAGCCTGCCCCAGGCTAACGGTGCACTTGCTCACCACCTCTCCCTCTTCAAAGCACCCTGACCTGGAGGTGGGGATGCCCACTCTACGCCTGCGGAACAAATAAAGCAGTAAAGTACACCGATTTTAAGGCAAAATAGAGGGAATGAGCACCCAGAAGCCGGTCACGTACTAAGGTCTGACACAAGACTAATCAAACTGAGTGACTCTTATGCTATCAGCTCTCATCTGCTGCAAGTTATAGGAAATTATTCTGCAGCTGAAAAGGCTGGTTAGAAGAAAGGGCCAGCCCTTTACTATAAATATTTGTATTTTTGACCTTGTATGGGAAAGATCTCCTTTGAATCACTACAGTTTAAGCAGTCTTAACAGTTATTTGGACAGTGACACACTAGTAGGGGTATTAAGCAGCTGTGTTGCAGTTTTACATTAAACACTTAGAAGCTTTTTACAGTGGCAGTGGGCTAAGATTGAAAACCACGCCTCACCCTCCACCGTAAATTCTCAGGAGAGCAGAGCACTCAGTTATTGAAAGGACTCGCCCTGCTCTTCCCTGCTCAGGAAGGAGAGATGAGTCATCTTGCTTCTGTTCAACACCAGTTCCCGCTACACACACGCAGCATCCGATGATGAAAATGTGGATGCTGCAGTGAGGTATTTGAGCTGCACCCTAGCACACCAGGACACAACCACGTAGTGGATTTGCAAGCAAGTGAAGCACTGAAGCACTTCCATTTGCAGGCTGCGGGCTCCTGATGGGATTTTTCCAAAGCATTTATAATAACCTCATCCATTACCAAACCAGTGTACAAACACATTTAGGAGATTTATTTTGTTTTTAACGCACACCCCGTCCCCCTTGGTTTGCATATTCATTCTTTATTCTAATTCTCAAAAACATCATCCTTGAACCTGATTTCTTCCAGTCCACTCTGTCAGTAAAACATCCCAGATTTTTCCCCCTCAGCCTAGTCTCTAGGCCAGCTTTTTCTGAACATATTCTTTAATGGGTAGTGATGCTACAAGCCTGTCTGTCTGTATTTCTTGATTTGCAAAACCACAACTGGACAAGCTGGAGGTTGAGGCACCAGGTTTCCAAAGGGCCTACTTCATGGTATACTCACTTTGTTTTTAGCTAAAGCAATTTGATGAGAAAAGGGCATATGAGATCAGGATATACTAAGGACAGACAGAGGCTGAGACTAAAAACACAAAATAAAATTGAAAAACCCACTGCCTTTTTTTTTTTTTACTGTTTCTTGATTTCTGCAGCTCTTAAACCCTCTTGGTCTTTATTGGTGCTGTTTAATCTTGTGCCTCAACTTCCAGCTTGTCCATTCATAATTTTGCAAATCAAGAAATACAGACAGACACACTTGTAGCATCACTACCTGTTAAAGAATACATTCAGAAAAAGCTAGCCCTAGAGACTGACAGCCTAAAATAAGTATAATAAGTTGGTCATATGGTTAAGCAGCCACATGAAGTAGTCAGACTGACCAGCAGTTAATTCAACACACTTCTAAATTCCGAGAGAACTGAAGCTCCAGGTACAGCAGCCTCCCCCAGAAAACATGAAAATTTCCAAGACTTGAAATCTACGTGCAGTGAAATACCAAAGATCACTTGAATAATCCAATAAGGGCCACCTTCAGTATTTAAAGACAGGCATGCACGTGCTTTGGGCTGGAATATCGAGCAACCTGATAGTATATGCTTTACAAGATTCTAGTTGAAAAAACAATTCCAGGAATTGAAAGACCTGGATCAAGTAGGAGTATACCGGATGGAGCAATCTGGCAATAGGGATCATCCTCGCTTAGTTATCACAGACTCAAGAAGGGTCTTCGTGCCAATTTAAAGCTGTTTCTGGCACAATCTAGGAATTTTTGTCAAGATCACGTAAGATGACTGGGTACCTATTTTTCTTATTTTAAAACAATCTATTGTAGTTGCACAAGAAACCCAGTCAAGCTTTAGTCAAAATATTCCTCCTACCATAAACACGGAAGGTGTAAGGAAGGAACAAGAACAGAATTTGGGGCTAAAAGCTTTGCCACAGGCAATAAATCAGGGAGGTGCACCTCTATCATCGGACGCTACAAAAAAGAAATCTCACCATAAAGAAGGAGACTTGCACATTTCTTGTTATGTGAAAGATTATGCAGTTAAAAATCCTTTATGTTCTGAACATTTGATTAGCGAGTTCAGGAGGACGTGTACCCCATAGCAAGGACACTTGGAAAGGTGAGGTATGCCCCACTACAACTGGATAGCAAAAGAAGAGGTCCAAGGTAAGGGGTTGGAAAACATGCCACTTTCAAGACTACAAAAATGACCAAGTCAGAAATGGAATCAATTATGAAATTTCTCATTCACGTTTGCGTTACTGGCAGTTACACAGCCCAGTTACAGGCTTAAGAGTAATTGTCCTGGCAACCAGCTATTTTTGCTCCATCTCGAGTTTCAATCGGACCAGCCTAGGGTCATCTTAGATACAAACAAGGGTGAAAACACATTAACATCCGAACAATTTCCACTGCTTTGCTTCAAAAGCAGGAAGCTCTACAAAAGGCCACATCCCAGAGTGAACAAAAAAAGTATTTATACCAAGCATGCAAGCAGTCAACCTTCTGGCTACGTACCTACAACAAATCTTCACATGAGAGAGACACAAGATACCTCCAATAGCTCAGGCTACGAGCAGTTTTCAAGCTGGAATGAGTAAGTATTTCTCAAGCTTCCCACAGCTCCTTTGCAGAACCCAAATCCAGGAGCACGGAGTTTTATGGCAAACTGGCAACTCTGATTTCCTTGAGAAGACATGCAACAAGCCAGACTAACCATTTCAGGCTTCCCAGCAGAGTCCTGCCGCTGGCCAGGTGAGGTGGCCCTGCCCTGCTGTGGGAGCCCCACACTCTGCCTACAAGCCAAGGCTTTGAGAGCCGCAGATAGGCTGTGCCTGGCCAAAAAGCCCTATCCACCTTTTTAAAGTTTCTTCTCCATGTTAAAAGCTACAAGCTCTTCTAACAGCTACTCAATGTAAAAAGAGCAAACCATGGCAGAAACTGGGTTTCGAGTGTGTGTGTCCAAATAAGATAATGCCTCCCATCTGGTAGTAATTACCCACACAGCACAGTTCACATTTTAAGCAACTACACTCCTTCTGGAAACAAAGTGTGTACTATTTTGGAGTTGCACTAAATAAAGAAGAATTCACAAGAACCAATACAGAAAAGTTTGCACTTACATGCCAAAAATTGGAGGGTTGGTTGGTTTTTTTTTTTTTTGTTTTTTGTTTTTTTTTTTTTAAATTCAAGCAGCTATGTCACACCAATACCTATGTGATAAGCTACCTACCACAGTTGCCTAGTCTACCCCATGCAACGTACTACCTCCTCCAGGAGCTCTGTGCCATTTCAAACTTCTTAGCAAGCTTCTGTAATTTAATAAAACCCTCTCACTCAGTTTTCCATGCTCAGATTAATGTTTCCAGATCTTCCTCAAAACTGTACTTGCGTGAAGCCTTTTATCTTCCACACATTAACAGGTTTAGAACAAACATCACGCCTTGCCGCAACCGAAAACCGCAAAGCACCAGTACTTTGCAAAGGAACAGGCACAACCCACTTCAAGGTCCTGCAATACCCCATGCTGGAGCTCTCCCCACTTGCGGCTGGGATGCGACGCGGTCCCTGTCCGGGGAAGGTGGCGGAAGGCCCCGGCGGTGCTGGCACCAAGCGCCGCGCAGCATCTGGGCAGGCAGCTCCCAGTCACGGGCAACGGGCAGCAGCTGTGCCCGTCCCAGGCAGCGCTGGCCGGGGGGAAACGGCTCCGAGCTGGAAGGCTGTAGATCAACCTTCTAGCTTTATCAGCGTTACCTGTTGTGAACAGGTCATTTCAAGAGTAAAGACTTATGGGAGGAGAACATTAAGTGTCAAATATAAAAAAAATTACAATATTTTTTTTAAAAAACATTTTGTTAGACCGGACTAAATAAAATTTGTTCAGAGCGCATAAAACTGAAAGGAAGCACTTACACTTGGTTTACTGTTACACACAGGGTCAAACTAGTTTTATTCTGGAAAAGGAAAAGTCTCATTTTTAATAGTCATTTGCTCAAACTACAAGCACATATTCCTAAAAAATCAAGCTTAGAGAGAAATACTGAGCATCTTAAAAAACAAAAATAATAAACTGTGGTTATTTGCAAGCAGTTCTGTAATATGAGTGCTTAGACCTTGCAGGAGATGGACTTAGTTTGTATGGAAGAACAGATTCTCATTTAACTATTTAATATTGGTGCGGTCTCAGTTGCCAACAGTTCTTAATGCAGGATGTGTCTTTTTCATCTGAGCAGATGAGAGCAAGCATTAGAAATTGGAGTCTCCTCCATCCTTGTGCCACACCAGTCATGAAAAGATGAGCATGATCATTGGCCATACTGTAGTAATTGAGTCACATCTTTGCACAAACTCCAGTCACTCATATGTCATCAGCTATAGCCTGGAGGTAATCATGAAGAGGTAACAAAAGGGGCATTCATATCCGCTTTGCAGTGTGACATTTGCTTTGGTTATTTTGGTCCTTATACTACAGTATTGCTACCAGTTCCTGTTCCTTTTTTGCTAGCAAAACCCAATCCTCTGAAATAAATCTTCTAATTAGAAGTCAATAATTTTAGAAGTGATTCAAAAAAGAAAACAACAAAAACCACCAAAACCACCTCACCTGCACACCACCCTGCTTAAAAAACCACTAACCTTAAAATGTCATTTCATTCACATCACTCAGGGGTAAAAGCAAGGGGCACGGCAAACATGCTTTGCCCCCTCTGCTCCCCTGTACATTCTTGAATGGAGGAGTAAGCTATTACTGCAGTAAAGTAAAAATGTCATTAGCATCTCAAAAAAAAAAATCTACAGTGAAGCAACTATTTCCAAATTACTATTGGCATTTGTTAGTGTTATGTGCTGCCTTCTTACCAAATTAAATAAGCAATCGATTTTCACCTTGACTTACTACTTCAAACAGCATTCAACTAAGCCTCAGACTACAACATTTAGGAGATTAGCTATTAAGAGATGCACTATAATTTCTAATATTTGACTTCTCATTTGCTAGGTACATTCATAGAGAATCAGATGCTTATTCCCTGATGTTTAGTGTGAAACACTAAAGCAGAGAACCAGCCAAACAGGATTCCTGTGAGTCACTTAATATTTAACAGGGATTTTACACTTGAGGGCTCTTTATGCCTTACAAGCTTCACATGGGATTTTGAGATCATAGGGGATCTTTGCTTTCCCATTTTGAAGATGTGATGTCTACCTTCATGCAATAACTTCACAAAGTCAGGTCCAGGTGTAGCAATATGGGTTACTTAACTTCTCTATTGCAGCCTCTTTTCTACTTTACCATGTTCCTGAATTCTAATATTAGTTTTCACTTGCCACATAGAATGACTCCCTTCTTCCCAATAAAAATTCTGATCTCAAAAAAAAAAGTTTACCCTACCTGAGCAATTACTTATTTCTCAATATTTAAAGTTTTTTTGTCTCCATTAGTGTCATCTGAGACAAAGTATCCATCAGATACCACGGAGCTTTAACAAGTTACAATGTCACAACTTAGGTTCTCACATGTAGAAAATTATAATTATCTTTATAAACTTCTTGGAAATGTTAGGATACAAGATCCTAGGCACAGCATTACAGTATTTGTTTTCTATCATTCTGTCGTTAAGGCTGTTTAGAATTTCCTTTGAAAAAGCAGTACAAAACAGAAGGGGGAAAGAAGAAGAAAAGATGTTATTTATTTTCTTCTACTAACCCCTCCTTATCTATGTATCTATGTAATAATTAGCTTCCTACTGTCATTAATTCTGCATCTTCTTGAAAAAAGTAAATTAGGAGAAAATAACAAGCTGTAGGAAAGGACTCCCAGTTGTCTCCAGCTGTAGCCCATTCTGAACACCCAGATGCACCCAATAAACTGCTTAACTGAGGCGTCTTCTAAAAAGCTATTTTCACCAGAGCCTAGTTTCACAGTAATTATTGGATTAAAATCTTTTTTTGGATGTTAGAGCTCACAAACCTTCAACCTGTTGCCAAAAACATTCCTGTTCATCAGCAGCCATGTGTTACAGGGACCTCGAGAATAATTTGAAACTTCCTTGCTTTCCAGCAGATACCTGTCAGCTGCAAAGTGCCAGAGCCTAGCTTTGATTTACAGGGGGAAGCTACTGTCTTATTTCTCACATACTCTCCTTTACTGAACAGAAAATACTTGAATTCCTCAAATTCAAGATATTATCTTTCGACTGAGGTTCTCAGTGACTTTTTTTTTTTTTTTTTTAAATCTGATGAAACACGACAATTATGTAAATTAAATAACCTTTTGCATGAGAGAATAAGGATATATCAATACTTTGGGATGCCAGATTTAAAGATCAGAAGTACACTTTGGATGAAAATCCTAATGAGAACCAGTCAAGTTTGATGTTAGGTTCTAGAAAATCAAAACTATAAATTTAACGCAAAGACAGCTGCTTTAAACAACAGGCCTACCAATATAATTTGGATCTATAGGCCAAAAATTATGACTGTTCCAAAGTTCTTCCTTTTACTATAAATGGTTTTGGATTTAGTGAGGCAATGTTTACTCCCGCATCTTCAGCTGAATATGTATTTCTCATTTGATAACTAATAAAATCTTCTGTTGAACTTCCACAAAGGCCAAATATTTCTGATACATGTGTGTCTGTATTCCAAAATGGAAAAAAAAACCCTCTCCGTAGTGCTAAGAAGTTCCCCAAAAAACTAGTATCTCGACCCTTAGTCATCCACATGTCAGGAAATGCCAGTTACAGTAACTCATATACCAATAGTTGATTTCTATTTCCACCTATAAATACTGAAGCCTGTTTCAGCCACACAATTTCTAGCATATGACTTACGTTGCTTCCTGTGTCACATCCACAATTAGTGGTATCCACATATTATTGCCAAGGCTCCATAGCCTCTCAAATAGCATTTCCCTTTATGAAGGAAACTTCTTGAAGATGTCACCACAGTCATTTCCAAGTAAAGTTTGAACTGTAAATACCAGTCTTCCCATAACCATACCAGGAGAAACACAACAGTGAAATTTAGTTTCTATTCATCCCTGTAGAACAGACACAAATTTGTAGCTCATTTCTACAGCAGAATCTGCTGCGAGCTCTTGAAACAGATTCATTTATTAAAGCTGAAAACTAGAAATGGGCGTTTATTATAAACATTTTACCATCTAAAGTTTATTTTAAACAGTCTGAGTAGTTCTGAATGTGGCAATTTATGCATTAAAATGAGAGGATACAAAGTGAAAAGCTGTCAATTCACACTTTGAACAGTCACAAAGCCCTTCAAGTCACTCTAACAATAGAGTTAGCTTTCCACTCGAAAGCTAAACCTCCCTTAAGCAGCTTTAGAAGCTACAAAAACCATATTTAAACCCAAGCTAGTACTGTGCTGCTAAAACAATCACCCTCCACCCCTGAACATGTAAGAGTTTATACATGGCAGTGAGTTAGAGGTTGGAACTCCCCAGCTGGGGGTTTGCCCCCCAAGGACCTTGAGGCCTTGTGGGGAGCAGCCCCGCGGCAGAGGAAGGGGCTGAGCACCCCTGGGGAGCTGAGAAGCAGAGGCTTGTGCAGGAGTTGCCACAGCCTCGGCCTCATCAGCTGGCGAGGTACCTTGGCAGGACATCACAAAAATAATCAAGAGTCCGGGATTTTCCTTCCCAAGGGAGCATCTGGCCCCCACCCACAGCTGTGGACCTTCCAGGCACACCTTCCCACCCCACCCCTGGGGTTTCTTCACTCCCACTCCTTCCTGCAGTGAACCACTGCGTGGGGGCATACCCGTAACATTTTGGGTATGGACAGACCTATAAAACTAGACCTATAATAATTTTTTTTTCTCCCTGAGTGCCTGAACTGGCTCCTCAAGGCCAGGCAAGCAGCAGTCCGTGCAGCCACGAGGGCAAGGGAAGAGAGGGCAGAGCTGCAGGAGTGGCAGCCACAGCCTGACCGACCGCAGATGTGCTAAACCATTTATTTAAAGCCTCTGTGAACACATCTGTTACCGAAGGGACAAGAAAAATTCAATATTAATATGCAAAATTAATACCAGGGGAAGTTAAAAGATCAACCCAAAAGCAGCAGTGCAAATTAGAGCCTAATGCAGTTAAAGGTAAACAAAAGATGGCTTTCCTTAGCACTTCGTGCACTTATTGTAAGTGGCTGATTTCACCATTTCCTCTGTATTGCCACTTTTCCTTTCTCGTTTGAACTCAAAAAACAGGAAAACAGTTATGAAGCCACAGGAGTTACCAGGGGATCAGAGGGAGTGTAGCAGTCTAGAAAGACTAAGTTTGCTTTTGTGATTAGCCCACAGTTTGACATGTGTCTCTAACACTGCTAGCACACATGCAGTTCTAATAATGGAAAAATTCAATATAGCGTGGCGTTCTTGCCGGCCACAATGTTCATTGCCATCAAGTATTCTGGATGCCAAGACAGTTTCCATCTGGTATTAACCCAGTGCAACAGTAGCTCCTGTGATATAGAAATTGGGTTTTTAAGATTTTTAAATTCAGAAGAGTCATGGTAAAGGTAGTTAAGCATAGAAATTCCCTTGACAAACTCTGACAGCTCAAATGTAAAGGTATTATCAGAGCCAGCTGTTAATATCGACAGTTCCAAGATAATGCTTGCAACAAACAGGTTTGAGCTAAAACAGAGTTTTGTGAGAGATTCCTGCTGGGCTAGAAACAGCACAGCAGCATTGCTCAATCTCGTTTAACCCTTCAACAGCAGCCTCAGCAACTTCCCTCCAGATGGGCTGGCTGCATTTTCAACAGAAGTCATTGCCAGCAAGTCCTGATTTTGTTCGCAGCTATCCCATTTCAAGCGAGCTCATGAGAAGCAACTTGAAAATTCTGTGCAGAAACGCACTGGGACCTTGCGGGGGGGGGTGGGTGGGGTGGGGTAAGGAAAGCAAACCCCAACCAACCCAACAGCTGAATCACATCCCAGTAACTTCAGCTTTGCAGGGACAGTGGGAGAGGCTGGGGCTGGGCTGCACAGCCTCAAAGTGACCTAACAGCTCAATCTCTCTTCTCCATTTGGCCAGGCAGCCTGTCCTCGACCCTGTCTCACCCTCGCACTGGCTCTGGCCACATATTAGGACAGTCCATGTCACTGATGTGGCAAAGAAATGCTCTCTCTTTGGCTGGGTTGGCTTTTTGGTAGTTGCAAGGGGAATGAGCCTCTGCTGGGACAGACCAGCACCAGGAACCCAGAGTAGGACCTTCCTCTGGTTATAGCAAGTTGTTTCTTCAGCTTACACTACATCGTGTCACTTCACACTTGCTCTACTGTGAGGAATGGAAGCACAGCTTTGCTTGTCATATAATCAGCTAAGCATGATTTATTTTTTTTAAACCTGAAAAGTTGAAGCTACTTTCAGTTGGCTCAGCAGTAGTTAAGATATGAGCCCCTGCCTTGCAAGCTAAAAGCTAACTTCAAGTTTCACCCTGAGTTTACACAAAGAGTTTGAAACCTACATCAGAGGGGTCCCCCAAGAGATAATTTAGAAAAATAAATGTATAGCCAGTTGAAATTATGTTAGCCATACCAGACACACACCTCACCAGAAAGGGGAAAAACAAAACAAAACAAAACAACAATCAAAACCAAAACAAACCACAAAATCAAGATGACCCTTCACAGTGTTCCCTAAAACACAGAACTCTGAAGGATATTTCCCCCAGCTAACTACCAGATCCTGAATATTCCTTACACTGCCATGGCAGAAGAGTCCTTATCACCCCTATGGTAAGTACAAGAGAGTAAAACAGTGACTCTTTAGCAAGCACTGTCTTATCCTGGGAAAGGAGAGAACCAACTCAATACCAATAACTGGTATGAAAGTACATCAGTATGTCATATTTAGCCCAGTTTCATGTGCTTAGCCTTAAGTCTCCAAAATTAATAATTTTATACAGTTTGATAGAAATAAAGTTTCTTATTTCTTTCCATCTGCAAAAGAATAATGAAGAGGCAGAAGGAGCAAAATTACTAGTTTCCTCCATGGAGTTCTCTCTTCCCTCCATCTTCAACAACATGTTTGTTTTTGTTTTGTTTTAGGTTTTTGTTTGTTTTTAAAAATAACCATTCCAGTATCTTAAAAGAAAAAAAAAAATCCTGCTTAGACTAAGTAACCTGTAAAATAGCCTGGAAGAAGCAAATATGTATGACAGGCTTCTTATTAAATATGATGGTGATACAGTATTCCTGAATTTTAAGAAGTTGCAATATAAAATATTTGCGAGAATAATCTAGGCCAAGACATTTAAATATAAGTTATCGAAAATCAAGGTCCTTATACAGTAATTAGAAGACTGCACAGAAGTTTAGCAGTGAGAATTTCACAAATAAATTTCAAATTTCACAATTTCCTATTAGATAACAGGCATACAAAAATCCTGTATCAAATTGCTTTGAAGATCTTAAACTAGTTCCTCAGCAGACAAAGGTGTTCCAATCAAGAGTTTAAAAACCCCAACCAAACCAAACCCACAAAAATGGCTAAAAGCCACAGCTCTTACTGAGTTGAATCAGACTTGGACCTAAATGCAGTGTTTTTGGATTAAATGAGAGCAAGCAGATAATATCCCACAAGAAGAGAACGTTATGTTTCTGGCAGCATAGTACAACTCAGTACTTCTTTGTATATTAGACTATAAAATTACCACGTTCCAGAACAGCTGAAATAAAACTGATACCAATCTTGGAACTTTAGTTATAAGTACAAAAGAAACTGATATTAAAGCCTGCATCAACTGTTGCTGCGTAAATCCGTAACTGATTTCCTTAACTTCAGTTTTTTCTTCTCTCAAAAGTTTTCAAAGCAGGGCAAAAGTTTCTAGGGTAATATCAAACTGATTAGTTCATTATATATGTCAAACAGACTAGAACAAATAAACAGTAAACCACATGATATGCATTCTACTCTAAACTCCAGGTACTTCTTTTTTTTTTTTAATTAAATGTTGCTAATTTAAAAATGCCACCAGTGATGCAGGATTCAATAAATACAACCATTATAACTCACACTTTTTTCTAAAGAGCTCAAAAACATATCTACACCTTATATACCCTTCTATCCAATGTCAGATAACAAAGCAAGGTCATGCAGATTATCTGTTGAAACTAGTCTTTCCTACAAAGGCAGAACTTGAAGTATACACTTGGAAAGGTACTCAACCCAGGAGGACGCACAGACTACAAACATTTCAAAGCTTCCCTTATAAAAAGGATATGAAGCTGCAAAGACACCATAAAACCCAGTGTCAGAGTTTTCAGGTTTTTTTATCTGACTGATGCCAGGAGCAGGTTTACTGCTACTTCCACAGGAAAACAGAAATCATTGGAATGGAAACACAGATGTTATGTACCACTATATTAATATTTTAAGAAACCTTTGTTAAAAAGAGTTCAAAAAATTAAATCCTAAATTGATTAGTTTTTACCTCAGACTGCAGGTGCTGGATCACAACAGTTAACGCTTCAAACTTCTGGTTACTGCTTGTCAGGAATTTTTTCAGCTGCAGGATGATTCCACTTTGGGTCTCGCATTTTGTTTTGTACTGTGTCAACTCGGCTGTTTTTGTGCCAGGCGAATGCACATCTGTGGAGGCTTGAGTCTGTATGCAGGAGCTCCTGGGACTCCACTGCTTGCCCTTGTCAACTGAAACGACAACAATAACTAATTAATATGCACTTTATGTTGAAGTCTCACCAAACCTTAAAAAGACAGTGCAAAACAAAGTAGTTACAAACTCTTGTAAACACTTCCTGAAATACTAACTAGGAGAAAGGGTGATTTCAGTAGCACTGCAGAGCAGACGCTGTCAACTACCAGGTTAATTTCTAGCACCATAGGTATACAAGGTTTTGTGCTTCATTCTCACCTTCATGTATTCTGTATTCTCTGTCTTGCTTTTCAACATACTCTTCACACTGTGCTTGCAATAAATATTTTCATAAAATGCAAGATCTTAGTCATCCTACCTATCCAGTACCTTATTTCTAATGTAAGAGTTGACCACTTCTGTTCGCAACATGGATTTCATATTTCCTGCACTCTAAATTATTGTTGAATACAAACCCATTTTCCCTATGTCTACCTGACCTTTTTCTTTCTTTCAAAATTTTCATTGCAAGAACTCCCCTCTCTGAAGCTCAGGTTTGAGCTTTATGAACTAGAGGTCCTGCAGCATTTCTTAGTGTCAGCACTTTCAGTCACAAGGATGAGACTTTTAAAAAATGATCCAAAACATAATATATTTCAGGTTTGCCCTGCCACTATTCACAGTCCAAGAATTACATTGTAGATTTAATATTTCTAGTTATGTTGCAACCTCAGTCCCTCCACTGCACACAATCATCTCGTGTCAGAGGAAATCACATTACATAACCCAGCACAGGACTTGTAAACACCACGGAGGCTACAGGTTTCTTTGCTGCCTTCAGACTGGGAGTACAGTACTGCTGTGCAGAGAGGGCCAGTCTTCCCCGTTTGATCGCAGTGGGAACGAGCAAACACTTTTGCAATACAAGGCTGTTGCAATACATAAATATCCCTTGGCAATTTCATGAAGACATCTGAGTAGATTACTTTGTGCAGTTTCAACTTAACAAGATTTCTTCAAGATAAAGTGAAAAAACCTGAGAGGCGAGATTTGGAGAAAAGAAAAATAGGAACATGTGGAAAAAATGGGGGACAAACTAACCAACTAGAAGCAGTTGCTCATGAAACCCTTGCTTGAAGGTCATCAAGTGATTCTGGAATAGTGCCAGTGGCGTAAGGTTCAAATCACACAACTGGAGACAGTGTTAATAACAAAAGCTTTGATTATCAGTTAATGTTAGATCAGACTGACACACCAACTACTGTATTAATACAACAGTCTTGTACAGCCTTCACTTGTTTTCAAAGCATGTGAAACCAAGTTTCCTCTTCAAAACAAACACTGATGTGATCTGTGCCTCTCTTACTGAGCTGGTATAAAGTGCCTCCTGAGCCTATTAGTTTTCCAAATAAACCCTCTCTAGGCAAGATTTTCTGTCATCCCTCACAGTTAGAAAATCGTCAGCATATTGCTTTATCATGTTCAGATGCTCTTGTATTTTTGGAAAATTCACTACCCTTCTGCTCATAGATGCTGACTGTTAAAGGGTGTATTTTCAATTAGAAACATACTGCCTTGCAGTCTAATAGGGGGGCTATCAAAAGGTATATCAACATGATAACCCAAATCAAAAAACACTTCTGTAGGGAAAAGAAGGATCAACCTTGGCTGCCAGTTCCAGTCAGCTTATTTTTACCACCATTTTAACTAATGTGACCACATCTTTTCTCGCAGTGAAGACATAATGATGTTCTTTGAGTAGACCTCTAAGTGAATGACAGTTCACATTCGAGAGCAACCATTTCAGATTTCTGTAAATTTTATGGGGAATACTGTGTTTAGGAAAATCCTGGTTACCTTCTGAAGCTCCTTCAAAAAAAAAAAAAAAAATCACAAGACAATAATCAAGGAGAAAAAAAAAAAAAGAGCAGGGACTAGAGACTAAACATGCACAGGCAGTCCTTCCCTGTCCTACTGGCTCAAGTATTCCTGCTCCCTCATATATTCTACCTCCCTTCCCAAATACTCCACTTACAATAAACAGAGAACTAGAGCACTCTTCTTGATTTAAGGGTACTGGGTAAATTCACTGATACAGATGCTATCACCATCATCTAATTAACTATATGAAGTGACACTTGCATCCATTTGTAGGACCCTGACAGAGCAGCATTAAACCGGAAAAAATATTTGCAGACAATTTTGATTCTGGGAAAAAATTACATCATGAACCTCACAAAGTTATTTCATTTAAATATAGTGATACAACAGTTAACCACAAATGACACAAGACTCCAGATATCCAATGTTCCCAGAGTTCAACCAGCCTTTATCAGGGTGCCAGTTTCACACCATTGCTTTTATTGTGGCACCCAGACTACCAAATCTTTTCCTAGAAGCTCATTCAAACATCCAACCAAGCCAACCCTGGATACCATACTAAAAAAAGCCGAACAAAACGCATGCACTAGAGAAATTCAGTGACATTCCTGTTGGCAATTTTATCATAGGCATGTGCTATACACAGCCACTTCAAATGTTGAAAAGCATTCTCTGCTAGCATGAGCTCTCTGTAGCATGAACTGTCCCTACAGATTAACGCCAGCAACACTTCAATGCTTATTTATGGCCTCTGTACCTCTGGGCAATGACAGATTGTTTCCAGATTTGTATAGAAGGCATGCTGTGATGTCAAAACAGAAGCCATGCTTTCATTAAAACAAAAGCATCGTGAGCCTAATTATCAATACAACACATCAGTGATGGACTCTTATTTAAAGTCAGTATTGGTTACCAGTCCAAGTCCTCCTCACTTCAGCCTTTTTATTTGCCATCTTTACACAGTCAGACCTGTAAAGCAGAACAATTTCTAGTCTTACGTTAGGTTCTGGACTCCTCTCCAAAAGGCTCTAAAACACTGTACCCAATCCAGTTAAAATGCTTGATTGCAGAAGATTAGAAATCAGTACCACATGTAGCACAGTAATTGGAAAAAATCACTACCTAAGGTCCTACCCTTCTCTATACCAGTAAGGAAAAAAAAAATAGCAGTGATTTTGCAAAGGTTGAGCCTTGTGATATGGAATCATTCACAGAAGATTCGATGTATCACTGGCAAAAAGAATACCCCATGACCTCGGAGAAGGTCCAGAAATCCTCCCATTCCCTCTGCGGTCACTACAGGAATGTCAGCTGTGGGCTCCAGTCCTTTGGGGAGAATATCAGACCCACCCCAAGCTTTTTCATAAAGCAAACTGTTTCCCATACATAGCTTCTCTAGTTAATAGACGTTCAGAAGCAAGTAATACACAACTGTGTGTACATGAGGCTGTGTTCCATAAAGTTATGATCAAGTGCTGGGGTACTGCCCAGTACCTGAGATTGTATTGACTGGCTGGCTATCTCAGAGCTTGCCTAGTACCGCGGGTTTCCCGAGTTCCTCTGTCATATGCACTGCTGCCGGATTATCAGATGAAACATCTATCACCCGCTTTTTGGTTTGGAGAGCCAAATCAAAGACTTCCTTTCCTTATCATGTACTAGGAAGATCTGTGTAGTAATGTCTATGCTAGCTAGAAATTATTTTAAACAAGAAATTCAATTTCCAAAAAGAACTACATTTCTTGAAAGCATTCCAAAGAGCCCAAACAAACTACTTGCCAAGCACAAATAGGAACATCCTCACTTTTGCAGTCACCATTGTCTTACCCCCAAGCACCTTCTTTTCGCATTCCTCATCCAAACTGTTAGCTTCCACAGGTTTTTCAAAACTGCGTGCCTTGTGTATGCATTTTTCGAAGAGAAATCCTTGCTCAACATTTTCTCTTGTAGGAAGATGCAGGCTGGTAAAAACTTTCTGCCTTTCCTCCATTCTCTGGAAAGCCTTGTCTACGCATGTTAAATTGGTGCTCACTTCTTTGATTAGTAAGACCAGATCAGCCTGAGTATTTAAACGAGCTTCCATTTCTTCTCTTACTCGCTGGATTTCCTCAAGCACGGTTCTTATATCCAAGTGACTGGACTTCACCTCCGCTTTGAGATCTTCTTTCACCTGTTGTTGGCTTCTCTGCAGTGCTAACACTGTTCTGATTTCCTTCTGAGATGCTTCCACGTGATGCTTTAGTTCCTTCTGTCCAGCCTGCATCGCCTCCTGGCTAGCTTTCACTTCTGCCAACAGAGCAGCGAGGCACTCCATCCTGATCCCACGGGCTTTGCAGGACCTCTTCCAGCGTCACAGTTTCCAAGCAGTCAGGGACATTTGTGATCTGGTCGCAGAGTTCCCTGGATACCAAGAGAGCTAGCACATAGCCCTTGTTATGGTATCCTACCTCAGTATACAGTGTGCTGCAGTGAAGGTGCTCGGTAGAAGTCTAGTACAAGGTGAAACAAAGGCACTAAATAAAATACTTCAGTAAGCAGTGCTCTAGAGCCGGAGCTCCTTCTCAGTACTCAGCCAGAGCACTAATCAGTTTAATTGGCAGATTATGCCACACCTGAATTTTTTAAAATCTTTTGCTGACATCACTGTATGTGGGACGTCACCCCAAAAGCCACTCCCAACAGTCATTTGATCTGTGCATCAATCAAAGTATGCCTGGGCATCAGTAACCAGGTTTCTTGCAACACAGCCAAACACTCGGCAAGAACACAGTAGCTCTTCCTTTCCAACACAAAGGCTCAAAAAGAGCCCAAATTGCCTGCAGGAGCTGAAAGCTGAACAGTTCAACAGCGCTTAGTTATTTCAACTGTATATTCAACAAGGTGATTATACACCTGTCCTTCTGCTAATGCGTGCAGTGAGGGTTCAGAAGTACAGCTATGAGCATGCTGGACATTGCCCCAATCCCACTGAATGCCCCCCTCATTCCCACAGCCAGCAATGCTCTTTTAGCAGTCTTTGGAAGAACCCAGATCCTGAGGAAGCCCTCTAGTCCACAAACAATAAACAGTTACCAGAGCAATACAGGAAAACTGACTAATAAAGTATTTTTGGCAGACTAAGAAGACTAAGCCTTTTAGCTACCAGGTCTGAGTGTTAACTTTTCTCTGTAAAAGCTAAGCCTTCTTACTTTTAAGTACAAAACTCATAATAGGTCTAGGCTCCATGTAAAAACAGGTAGATTAATGACATCAGGATGTTAGCTGTTTTGTTACACGGCAATTTAATTACCCAGTCACTGGATTCAGTTTGGAAAAAATGACCAATACAACACAGATCTTGGTTTACAGGAGGCGTCAGTCTCTGCCTTCAAAGAGGTTAGCTGGTATTCAGCGCAACACCCAGCATTCAGAACAGGACTCGGAGCAGCACACAAGTTGGAGTTCAGGAAAGCTTTTACACCACACCTTTGGCCCTGTCATGGCTCCAGGATGCTTGTGGAGATAGTGATGATCCCACAGACACCCCAGAGCACAGGACCTATGCTGTTCCATCCTAAACCACAGTAATCCCCATCAGCACCATTTTGGGCTAGGAAGTGTTATGAAGCACGCAGATAGTCTGTGCACATACAGATGCAGGGTTTCCAACTCACCACAGTGCTGCTGGCCAAAGAGCCAGTCTGAGGAACCCTGCTTGCAATGAAAATTTACTGTTCACTTTCCAGTTTGCCTCCTACACTAGTCCAAGCATACTTATGGGACCAGGAAGGTGTCAGAGATACCTCCTCCACACAGAGCACCTCACAGCTTGCAGGTATCTTCCAAATGTCCTGCTATCACAGCAGTTACCACAGGCCCCGGCAGACACAGGGCCGATGGTGGAGCTTTTTTCTGAGTCTATCACCAGCCACAAGGCTGGACATGGGCTTTCTGATGGGATTTCTCTGGTACAGATACAGGCCACAGGCATAGTTTCTCCCCCCCCCCCCCTCAGCCCCTTGCCCCATTTCTAGCTGGACAGCTATCCTGAGAGCTCCTAGGCATTACTGTTCAGATACAGTCACCACTGAAGGCCGGTATACAAAAAAAGACTGAGAAGCACAAAGTGAACATCTTTGACAAAAGTCTTAGTTAAGTGAAGGGAGTAAGGTATGAGCACTAGCAATACTTTTGCATCCCTTGACCAACACCTGCAGTAATTCAGCTCAGCAGTAAAACTCTTCATTCCAACCTTCACCATACATTAGTGGTTCCTAAAAATCTCATGAACAGAAATGAAGTACTTGCAGAAACTTTGTCAGACACTGGAAGCAAATGAGAATCCAGCTGAACTGATTTCGATACAGGTGGAGAACAGGGGTGTGTCTCTGTAAGAGGGAGGGTATTCACCAGCCTTATAGATGTAACCATCCAAGATCTAACGCTTCTGACAGCTTTTGGTAGTATAAACCCAGAATCTGTGTTGGCTAAGAACAGATCGAAGTGCCATCTGCATTATTCTGGGGATTTTAAAGGTATAATTCCATGAAGAGGGCATGCAGTGATTTCAGCTGGGTTAAAAAAAACAAATGGGTATGCGGTAAAAGGGAGTATCCAACTGATACCCCCTTGGTCCCTCTGCAGAGGAATAGGCCCCTCCAGACACTGACTCAGAGCAAAATCCTAACTGGGACATCACGAAGGGCTTGGGGGGGAGCCCTTCTCTATTAGTTACATCGAAAGCCCACCTGACAAAGCTTGGGTGACTAATCTGGGTTCTCCAATTGTCATTCCTGTCCAATGACACTAGCTCCAAAGGCTGTAGTCTCCTTTCTGTGTGTGTGCACACCCCCCCCAAATGACAACTTCTCTCTGCTATAATGTAATATACTGTGAAGAAAAGCTCTCCTTGGAAACTGGTCTCTTGCCCTATATGAAAACATACATTCCATCCAGAATGTAATCACTGTGTTTGGTACGTTGCTCACTCAAACTAAGAGGTCTGATCACTAAGGATCCTCATGATTTGTACAGATCATGCTCTTCATGTAGCTTCTAGGCAGGTTTCATTTACTTTCTTCCACTCTGGAAGACACTCTTCAAAAACTTACCTGAAATGAAATTTGTAGGTAGATACTGCAAAGCAAACAAAGTCTACAGAGGTAGCTGGTACTTTGAATTTTATAACCTGTCTCTCAACAGGAATACTTGGTAGCTAATAACACACAAACAGTAGCTTTCAGCAATGCACAAGCTTCCCAACAGGGAATTCATTGTCTCAGAATTACCAGCTTCTGCTGCTGTACATCAGCTTCTGCTCCAGCCAAGCTGTCTCTACCCTTGATGAGTCTCAAATATCTTAATGTTTTCTCATGTCTAGGAAAAAACCTTCTTGATTTCATAGGCTAAAAGAAATCAAACACTGATGAGAATTTCCTCTCAAGAGTAAATTAATTATTAAAGCACAACAAAAAAAGCCTTATTTAAATAAAATCTGGTCTATTTGGGTAGGACACGTGTGTGTGGGATGGTTGGGTAGGGTGCTGTTTTTTAAAGTACTTCTTTTGCTTTATGGAAACACAGAAATCTTTTATGCAATTATCTACCAGCAAACACAAAACACCCCTACTTCTGTAGCTCTAATAGAAGAACAAAATACATGAAGTTAAAACATCTGAGAAGCACCATGCATAGTTCTGAGGTCAACACAAATTCACTAAACCACAGTAATATTTTACAGTGTTAAGTAATATAGCACAATTGAAATATTAAACAAGAAAGTTTAGTCAGAGCTTACAGTGAATCTTACAAAAATTCCATTGCTTCAACCTTCAGGGTGGTTTCACATTCTGCAAGGCTGACCAGTTTGTACAGCTAAGACTGGGGTCAGACTTAGAACAGCAACCAGATATTTTCACTTCCCAAACATGAAGGAGGAAGCATCTAGTTACACCTACATATTGACCTTTCTCTTTTTAAAAAAATCTTTTACACCTAAGTATAATTAGTAAGTGAATACACTCACCCACCGCAAAACAAAACAAAGCCAAATCACAAACAAAAATGCCCCCACCCTTGGACGACTTGACATTAGGCTGGCAAAGGGTCTGAGAACTAAGGAGAAAAAATAAACTGAAAATTAAAAAAAAAAAAACAGAGCAAGGACCAGAAAGGGTTACAGAACAGAGTACTTGATACGTATAATAGTAAAGAACACTTGGACAAGAATATATCCTTGCAAACTAGATATATACTCATCTTTATGAAATCTGTCAAGTCACAGCTAAAATACTGAAATAAAGGTAGGGAAATGCTGCCAACACATCTCAACACACACCGAACCAAGTTATGGGAAGCATTACAAAACATGTATCCTGTATGATATTACCAGTCACGAAACACTTATAGCTAATTATGTTCAGTGGAGTTGTGAGCTGGATCAAATTTCTCCAAGTACACTGATAAAAACTAAAGTAAACTTGAAGGTCTACCTGTTTTTATTGGGGCCTGAAGAACACACACCTACACTGCTGACCTCTACTCTAGATGCTTTATCTCCTCCTCCTGTAAGCAAGCTAGTCCCATTGATGCAGTACTGTGTGACCCATGGGTCTGATTCTAGGGTTTTTCCTTCAGCAGTTACCAAATCACAGTCTTGCATCTGAGCCAACCCATCAGCAAATACATAACTTTGCCTTGCATGTTGATCTTTACACAGCTAGTTCTGAAGCCTCAAAAGAACCTCTACAATTCTCCCACCACCCTCCCCAGCCACCTTCTCCCCTGCTGCAATGCGTACAAGCTATTTGAGCAATGCAACAGAAACACTGATCAACCATTTGATCTCATGGCTTTGATTTGAAAGTTTGCCTCATTACGAGTTATGGCACTTCAGAGAGAGAGACTTAAGAACATCCATACAAATAAGGAAGCTGTTGGGTTTAATCTGCAGCAGTATATACATCATCTTTGAGAGGACCTGGAAATTTGGCTACCTGTAAATTACCACCCTAAATTCTTTCAAAACTCCTGCTCTGGGCTATAAACCCAGGAAGCAGTTTCAGACAAATACACAGGGAAAACAGTCACAAAACTAAATTAACGGTGTCTGCAGAGGGCCCGACAGGCTAGACTTGGGATAGAAGTCTTCCAACCCCCGCAGCCACTCCACAGCTTGGTCAACTGTATTTTTTGCCTGCATCCAGCTTGGCAAGTGGCGAACACATAGCTCCCTCATGTACCTCATAATCCAGAGTAGTAACTGTACAAACACAGACTCCCGAAGAAGTGGTGTTTTGTTTCTAAGCTCTGCCTCAGGCCTGTCTGTGTAAGCCAGTACAGACAGCCCTGACTTGCTCTGTTCACACTTCAAGCACACCAGTCATGAGCCAGTTCTAGTCTGCAGCATAGTGACTTCATTTTTCAGAGTTGTGCCTGGATAATTTGCCCAACTGAAATGCTTAAGAAGATGCTGTAGCTCAGGAACTTTTCCAGCTACTTATTTAGCTAGTCTTGTCTGAAAGCAGCTGGTGGAAGAGAAATAGAACTTCTCATCTTGCATCTCCCTCCGCATCAACATAGTCTGAAGCTCAAGACGACAACTAAATGCCTCCTGAAGCAGCACAGCAGCTCTCCCTTTCCTTTACTCTTACTGTAACCTCTTGAGTTTCCCTTCTTCAAAGTCAGGGATTAGCCTGCATCCAGGAACATCGGCTTATTTTAGCTGTCATCAAATCCTTTTCACGTTTTTCTGAACAAAACAACCAACCACCACACCAAAGAGGCTTTTAAAAAGGTTGCAGGAACTGAACAGAATTTAACTGCAGGCAGGTAAAAACCTGACTGGGATGCTTACACTGACTCAGCACAATTAAAACATACACAGCAGAAATCTGTCTGCCTTCCTTTGCAGGGGTACAAAGGTTTTTCAGCAGATTTTTCCCTAAAATGTGGGTACAGCCTGGAGGGGGAGTGCAGAATCATCACATATTATTCCAGGTACCCAGTTTGAAGTACTGTTTCTGAAGTCTGTGTCCGTCCTCTCGTGCCAACTCATCCATTGCCTTACAGTATTATAGCATTGACTTCTAGCCTCAGTACAGCATTTTAAATCCATCCCTTTTCGCTCCTCACTTCTCACCACACAAATGGATATTCTCTTTATATACACGATAAAGAAAAGGAAAGGGAAATCTCAGATGTATTTACACACTTCAAAGAGCTCTATGCCTGTGTAATTATTTAATCTCATGCTTAACGAAGATGTATCTTGCAGCACTGGCCACACGGGGTTTCACACTGGTAGGAGCAAGTCTCTTCTGAAGCAAAACCTATTTAGCATGTCAAACGCTTCCCTGTCCGTTACAATGCTGATTATTAGGTAAGAAACCAAATGTTTACAGACCATGCTGAGTCCTGCAGCCTAAAACTGTTACCTAGAAACTGCAATACATCACATGCAGCTCTTTGTTGTGTCAACAAGCAGGAAGATAATAAACAGAGCATGAACCAAGGGCACTGTTTTGTTACAGTGTACTTTACACAGAAACAGGGGTGCAAGAGGAAACCTGCAAATAGAGGAGACTGGGAAGAAACCGAGAGATAGCAAGCAAAACCAGTTTTCCAACTGCACACCTTTCTAAGCGAGCTTTTGCATGATCTCTGTAAAAGGCTCAGCAACACCAAGCAGTCCTTTACTTCTGCACAAGGGTTTTTCTTGAAGACAGATGTGAGCCTATTCCTTGCCAGTTAATCTAACACCTACTTCATACTCTTTCGGGCTCTGAAGTGATAACCCACAGTGTGTAGCAAGCCCTCTGCCCTGCAGTGTGATGGTCTAGACTTTTTCTGTTGGGTTATGAGCATGACCCTGCTGTCTTCCTGCAACCAGGAGGCACTGGAGGCAGCCGTGAATCCAAGGCAAGCAAAGCACCAACAGTGCAAGTGTGACATTGCACTAAAGCTCCTAGATAAGCCTCAGTACATCACTTTTCCACCTCCTATCCCACTAGGCTCTCACGCACATGACAGCCTTTGAACTGGGTTCCCTGTGTGCATATGCTTATCAAAATTAACCACCTGTTAAAGCCTCAGTATTTCTCAAATAAAAGCACACCTTTATCCAAGTGATTAACACTGATGTGCCTTTGTTTCCCTAATTTGTCACCTGTCCTACAGAACATGGCTCTTGAGCTTGTACAACCGTTTTAGGACATTGTCAGATGCACTACTGATTGCCCGGAACAGTGTTTCCCCCTCTTTAGGAAGCATGTTAATGACACATATTTTCATTTAGCAGTAATTTGGTATTATTTGTTACTATACTGATTAAGCATACAGACTCCCCATATGTTGCATTAGCCTTCCATTTCTCAAGATTATAATTTATGTTTTAAAACCTACACTAACATTATACAGGAGCTTTGCAAGGAGCTACATTATGATGTTTGTGAAAATACTTAACTACACCCAAGAAAATGCATTACCTTTCCGATTGCTGGTGGCTTCCAAAACAAAAACACAAAACCAAGTATTGCCTCAGCTCATGTCATGGCTGCAATTGCCTGATCAACCAGCCTGTACATTTTTTAAAAAGCAAGTTTTGAAGGCAAGTCCAGTGATCAAAATTATTGAACTGTACCCTACGCGGTCTTAGTATTACATGTTTCTTTGTCATTTCACCAGTAGCTGTTTCTTTTCCAGTCTTGATGATGACAAAGTTTGTATCAGGTGAGATGATGTCAGATGGCCACACATCTGGTCACCCCCAGTAACACTGCACTGATGAAGTCAGTGAAGATGGCAGGAAAGAATTTAAAAACACTTCAAAATAGCAATGTCCAAACTTTCTAGCAGATTAGAAGATTAGAAAAGATAATTTTTACAAAGGACTTAAAGGAGTCTTAGACTTGAACATTAAATATGTAATTAATGTACCAGACAGATGTCTGCTTGTTAAATGAATAGCACACTTGCAAATCTGACTAGTACTCTGAAATCTCAGCATTGTGACCATCACACTTTTACCTTATGTACCACAGGCCTGTCTTATACAGAAGCACTAGATGAGTTTTGAACATTTAATATAAAAAATCTGTATGTCTCAATACTGCATTTACAATATATTTAGTCAACTTTACTGTAACATCTAGAATTGAATTAGGTTTTCATCTAGCCAGTAGATACCAAGCACGAATATGAACCACATATCAACTACAAACATAAAAATATTAATAAACCCACCATACATTCAGAGCTGACTGTAAACTAAATAAACAAATTTGAAATGCTACACAATTTCCAGAAGACAACTCTTAGCATGCACCACCTAGGCTACCAGAGGATCAGGTTTGTTCTGGCTTTTTTCTAAATAACCAAGAGCAATAATGATGCTTGATTTCTTAGCTTGTTCTGAAGTAGGACAGAGCTTGACCGATGCTAGTTAACCACACAGTGCTACATACCACTGTGAGCAAAAAGAAAGCAGGGGGGGTCGGGGGGAGGGAATGGCAGGAAGATGGTAGAACTAGTTTACTTATACTAACAATGCAAAACCTAGAGTATTAGCATTTTGACATGAGAAGGACTGCACGTATGTATACTGATGAATCAGCTCTTCATGCATCTTAAAAATAATACTGCAGTGTGATCCATTTTTAAGCACTAAGACAAGAGGATGCAAAGCAATTGCATGAAGATGCATTACGGTGTGCTGCAGCTTTGGCCAATAAGGACCGAGTTAAAGTTTGTAATCTCAATGTATTATCCTTGCTTTAGATATTTGCATTTTGCTAAATCAGTTAATCATATACTGCACAGGCAATCTGAAATTATTCAATTCTCCAACTTCTGAAAGAAAGAAGTAGTGCTATATTCAGAAGCTAGCAATTTACATAAGGGGTTTACGATTAAGCAAGTTTCTAGTTCAGGTGTTGCTCTGGTTATGCAGACATCTGAAGCAGTCCTCTCTTTCTGCATACCTTCTCACAAATATAGCTGTGCCTTGTCACCCTTGAAACACACAGCTGCCCAAAGAGCCAAACACAGGGAAGACAACTGACATGCCTCACTCCTTTCATTTCCTATTTCCTCTCAGACTTCTCTCCATTTCCACCTCCCATAAAAGAAGTTGCTCCTTGTTGTATGGTGCCCTCTACTGCTTCATCACAAGTACAGGACATGGCATATTTCTGCCCTTCATTCTGCAGCTTCCATCTACAAAGTCATGCCCCAGAGTCAATTGGGACAGGGGATCCCACAATGACTTGCCAGACCCCATTAATTGCCTCCCCAGTGCAAATCTTGATCCTTTTTTTCTTATATCCACATCCTTCTTGGATACATTGAGAGCTACCAATTTCCTTGCTGGCAGATATTTAGATGTGAGGTATCTTTACATCTGCGAAAAGACTCAGTGGGGAAAGTGTGTATGTGGGGGGGTGGTACCACAGAAAGAAGCCTGCTATCTAAATACACATGTGCGTGCACGTAAGGATCCCTCACACACCACCAGAGAGCAGAACAACGCATCAAGACCACCCTTCTTTTCCAGCCTTTCTGCAGAACTCAGCTCTCAACATGTGATCAGGGGTGAAAGGGCTGAAGCACAGCCAGAAAGGAAGGAGCCATCTGAGTTGCAGTGGTTGAACTCATTCCTTCCTTAATATTTCAGTCCATTCTTGTTGACTGCCATGCTCAGCATCAGAAACATAGGGCTGGAAGAAGCCTTCAGAAGACATCTACATCACTCCTTGTCAGGGCAAGGTAAACACCATATATAGATGTAAAAGGCATTTCATCAGATTGTTCAACTGCTTCAAGTCTCACCTCAAAACACTCCCATGCTTTTTTTCATGATACCTTTTCTTCCAACTCAAGCCTGATCTGACTTCACATAATTAAATCACTGGCTATAATCTCTATGTGCCACTTGTTTCATGCAGATACTAACAAGCTAACAAAGAAGTTTTCTCTTCTCACCTATGCACAGTAGTCTCCTATGTTCTGGGAAGCCAGACATGTAGACAGCTTAACTATTTTTTCAACTGCCTTTTAACATGTTTCCTTCCCAAAGGGCTGGCAAGAACCATAAGTATGCTTGGGATAAATAAAGTAAGTGGGAGAGACACTGTTACTTACAAATCCAAGTAAGAGAAGTTAACAGACTTCATTTTTGGTATCACAAATTTGTTACAGATCTATCTGTCAAACTTGGTTCCAATGACCCTAGATTTTAACAGCTAATTGTAGGAAGGACTCAAATGAAATCCAGATCAGATCCTTGTAGCATATAGAATTAAGCCCTTAAGTTTGAAAGCCACTTTTTGCTTACAACCTATGGAGGCCTACTTTTTTGCAATAAAGGAAAACAAAACAAAAACAAAACCACCACCACCAACAACAAACACACACCAAAACCCAAAACACTGATTTGGAACTTTAACTGAACCACTGAACTTTATTTCATCAATTGTGCCGGTCTCTAACATAACAATTCTTCCTTCTCAACCAACACATATTAACTGCCAGAACATTTATTAGCTCAGCTTAATGTTAGATTCAAGAATTTGATACTTCTTTCTAGTTTTTCTGAACTGCTCAAAGTCTTTCAGAGTAAGAGTCTATGTAAGGCTCCATAACTTGCAAGAAACCACAACCTTCCCTTCAAAACAACTGTACAAGAGACCTGTAAAATACTTTTTGACCACAAGACTAGCACATGAATATGCAACATCATTTCTTGCCCAGTATCTCCAGCTGTCTTGGATGAAGAGGACAGCATGGCTTTTAGTTTGAACTCAGAAGCTATTTATTCAATCACAGTAGTATGAGCTGATGTTATATGACTGTAACAAATGTCACTGGACTTAAGTGTGGCACTGAAGTGCTGCCCAAAGCATATTATGAAAGAAAAGTAGGACAAGCAGTGGAAATTTGAAGAGCCTCGGTTATCTTTTGTATTATTGCCTTTGTGCCAAAACTTTCTGAATGTATCCAGCAACAGCTTCCTGTGTTTATGAACCTCTACATCCATTTAAAGACAAGTAAATCCAGATTACACTCAAATTCACTGGTGGTGTTCTTTAAAAAGCTAGGTGATAATATGTAGGAAGCACTATAATCAGTGCTGTTATCCATGACAGTCATACTTCATCTACCAAAAGATCACTAAAAATTCTAATTATAACATTTTCCTCTAAATAGATGACCACAGATTGCAATTTCAAGTTACAAAATAAATAGCTAACATCCAAATTCACCTTTTGGTACATACAGATCCACCTTTTAGCGAAGTCATGAATTTCTGAGTATAAAATAGGGCATAAACAAATTCAGAGACCAAGCTAGGACATCAATTAAAGGACCACAGATTAAAAGCAACAACATGTTCACTGTGGTATCACCAAATGCCCTTGTTTCAATCACTATCTTGGCTGGTTTTATTCATAGCCCAAAAGGGTAACTCAGCAGACTGCTCCTCCCCAGCTATGCTGACTTAATTTGCCGAGTTCAAGTTCAGTCCCGAATTAGTGTTTTCCCATAACAAAAAAAATAACCAAGCAGTTACTTTGCAAAGTGTGTGGAAATGATGGTACAGATCAACAACAGAGCAGAGGCATACCTTTAGCTTATTTGCAGAGGACTACACCCTGGCATGTCTAGAAAACCATGTAAAGGAAGTTGCATTAAACTTCTTCTGTGTGTAACTAGAGGATTATCTATTTCTACAACTCTTCTATAGCTCGGTTAAGAAATTGGATTACTCTAGATCAGTGCCGTTTTTCTAAGGCACTAGAAATGGTATTTGCATGTATCCACCTCCACTGGGTTGGTTATTATTAAAAAAAAAAAAAATATTCTCACAGTGAAAGCTATTTTTACTTTTACATATATTACTATTCCAGTTTACATTTTAAGCACCTGTAGTATTCATCCTGTTGACTACACATATCAACACACTTAACATGAAATAAAATCTCTGTGGAATGAAGGAAAATTTATGCAGCCACCAAATTAGAGATAAGATCATAGCTTTTGGAATATGTATTATAGGAGACAGCAGCACAGCATGTTTTAAGGAATAGCTGAACATGTGTCTAAAATTAACCCTGAAATGGTACCATAAAGCTACCTTAGTGGCGAAACACAATTTGCTGGTCACTGGAATAAAATAGCATCTTAACAGAACCATTTCAGTTACTGCTGGTTAACTGTGAACTCAATCTCCCATGCTGCAGTGAAAATGCAAGACTGAAAATATGGCATCTCAAGTGCCCTTTTCAGAAGACGCAAAATATGCACTTATCATACAATTCTTGGCAGCCACTATGTCATAGTTAAGGGCCTATTTGTGTATTTCCTGTTATGTTAAAGAGTTTTCCAGCTATTAAGGAGCAAAGATGTCTCCCCAGGGACGTGCCTAGAACACTGCATTCCATTGTTTCAGGAACAGCCTGAGCACAACCCAATGGAGCCCATGTGGAAAAGTCTTGCCAAGCTGAGAACAAAACAGCACAGGGCAGCACCCAGTGCCTTTGTTAGCCACAAGATATAAATACACCCCCACCCTTTCAGAGGTGCACAGTCCTTCTGCTTGCTTGCTGACCTCCCCTGGAAGTTAAGAGACTTCTCTTCCCAGTGACCCCTAACCAAACTGTGCAATTCAAGATCGCTTTGGCAGAGGCTGCCTGACAGATACCACTGCTCCCCTCAATTGCTTGCTGTGCCTGCTGTGGAGTCTAAGCAGTTCCTGGGGAGGAAGTTTAAAACATGCATCGTGTAATTCCTTGCATTTAATGTTTCCAAGTCTCTTCTGCTTAAGCTAACCAATAACTATGAAGATGGCAGACTTACATTTTTGCTTAATTGAGTGGTGGGCAGGGAGGGCGGGAAAGATGACAACAGAAACTTTTTTGAGGAGATGATACCTCAGGTAACTCCAGTGTTCATCAGGGGATATCAGTAACTTACTGCAAAGACCAAAACCCCTATGTGAGGATAACCCCTATGCAAGATCTCTACTAACACCTGTCCTCATGCCACCAAACACAGCAAGAAAAATTTTTGCTATATGTTACACAGGCAACTCCTCTTCCTTGTCCCTAACTCCTAGCTGAGGCCCCTTCCAAGACAGGGGGACACAGGTTTAATAGTATTACATTACTCAGTTCGCATTAGGACTTCTTTTTTTTAAAGGGCAAAATATCTCAGTTTGATAAGCAGGTGGCAGTTTGCACAGCAGTCCTTGTGGAAAGAAATGTCTCTATTTCACATTGGTTATACAGTAAGTGGCCCATGTTTATGGCTAAGAAAAGCAAAGTTTTCTAGCCTTCTGTTTTATTTACAGTATAATAATTTGCATCTAGCTATGTAAATAAGCTCCTCATTCTGCTAGAAGCATTTCCAATATTCTTGTTTTACTACTTCAAAACTCTGAAAAAGCTTAGTACAAAGCCTATTGTTGTAATAAGTATAAACATAACAGTATTAATAATTTAAGTACTTCTGATATTAGCAATATTCACACACAGGTAAAAATGAAGGCCACTGAGATATATAAGAGTCTAAAAATAGTATTAAAGAAGTCATTAATGAGTATTATTTGTAAGACTTTCCAAACTTTTCTACTGAACAATTGCTGTTCCTCTTTAAGAAAAGGATGAGCTTTCATTAAAAGAATTTCGCCACAGATGTTCCCAGCTGTTCTATTTCCTGCCTAAACAGAAATATTTCCATAACATCACATACAAACTGTTTACATGAGCATCTTGAGCAAGAAGCCTACTACTATGACAAGAAGGAGCAAAGTTAAACTTAGCCAGGAGTTGAACACAGGACCCAGGGCTAACAGTGCCCTTGCTACAACCACCAGACATCAGTATAGATGATGCCAATGGAAGGTTCATAAATAGCAAATGTAAAGAAACATCTCAGCCAGATACAAACCAGGTTATTTCAGATGGGTTACTTCTACATTTGAGTATATGCACGGCTAAATTGAGCAGGATGTTTTTTTAAAAAAAAGAAAAATTAAAGATATAAGGTATACTGCTGATGCATTAATTTTTCAAAAGATCAAATGCTATTTTCTTCTCCCTGTAGGATGGAGAACAGAAACAATACTCCATGAGCAGAAAAGTTAATGGGGAAGAGAGCACTGTTGGTCCACATGACTAGAAAGGTGCTGGTGATACCACCAACTGTCATCTAAATCGTTAATTAATAACCCTACAGAACTAGTAATGGTAAAAATAATTGCTTAACTTCCTCTTAAAAGTAAGATTTAATTCAATGAAATCTTTCTGACAGTAACACTACTCCATTGGACCACAGACAGCAGATATAGCTAGAGAAGAAGAAATAGAGGTACAGATGAAGTCAGCAAGCTAGCCAGCTTGACCAATGCATCCTTCACTCAGTTTTGTTCTGGGGGAAGACAAGCCAAGAGAAATGGGGTCTCCTTGCAAATAATTTTCCAAATATGTCAGTTTTTTGTACAGTATTTGGTGAAACAGTCAAGAGCTGTTTAGAACACCAGCACTTTTCCTAAAGGCATTAAATCTATGAACTCTGGACCTAGATTCCTCCTATGCATCATACCACTAAGGGATTAAAATTTTTTAAATAATAAAAACAGTGGAGACACTGCTTCATCACATGACACTAAATTAACAGCCAATCTATAAACAGAAATTGCCATCTCTTGCCACAGACTGCAATAGGAGTGGTAAGTATGGTCTCAATCTATTCAGTACTGCCTCCACAGTACTTAACATATAACTATTTCCTTAAATGAAACTGCAAGAAACGTTTTTTGCCTTCCATCCCCTTCCCATATCAGAGTGTTCTGTGCCAACAAAGAAAGAAGAGTAACAGAGAACAGTGAGCCAAGTGGTACAAATACTCAAAACACTGCACTATAGCACTGAAATTTCACGGTATTGTTTTCCTCAAAAAAGCTATTACTTTATGCCTTAGAAAGTTCAAAATAAAAGAACTAAATAGGTAGTAATGCAAGCTACTTCTGTTATGGTAACATTCAATTGCACAAGCTGCAAAACTGATAGAGGCAGCTTTTAAGTCCAGTTTTACCACACTGGAAATCTCTGAAGTAATTTAATAGCTATTTAGGTTAAGTGTAATTGTAGCTGCCTGTCACTTTCAAATCAACCTATGTAATAGCAACAGAAGTTGCAGCGAGACCCTTTTCACCTACTAGATATATGAAGTAGGAACAAATGCACACTTAGAATATGCAATATTAGAAGAGATAATTTGCTAGATGTTTTATATTTACTCTCCAATTAACTATTCTGCTATGAAGTTGAGCTTGAAGCAGCAATTCTACTTACTTCACGTTGACAAATACTTGAGGCATCCTTCACGCTATAATTAATGTGTTTAAGTGAAGGAATAACAAAATCCAACGTCACTGACTACGGTGGAGACAGAATGCAAGAGCTGTCATGCATCTGCTTTTCACAGCACTCTAGTTGTTCTTTCTCCAAAGATTTTTTTGAGCAAAGCTCCTCATTTACATTCATTACCCTGCTTTATTAAATATATGCACAGTTTAAGTGTTAACATCACATATAAGTTTTTGTTTTGACTTTGGTGTGGTTTTGTTGGTTTGTGGGATTTTTGGTGGGGTTTTTTTTGGTTGTGTTTGGGAGGTGTTTTTGTTTGGTTTTTTTTTTTTTTTTGGTTTGTTTGGTTGGTTGGTTGTTTTTTTGTTTGTTTGTTTTGGGTTTGGTGTTTTTTTGTTTGGTTGGTTGTTTTTTTTCTTTTTGTGTGTGGTACATTCTTTTTTAGCAGCTCATGTCTGCTATCCAGGCTTCCTATGAAAAGAACTAGCATCATCTTCAATTTATACCTACTGTAAATGCATCAACAGGATGAGACTTGTATAGAATACAAACTACACTTACAAACTCCAAAACACAGAGCCCTTCTACCTGAAGATACAAACCTCCACTTAGCTATCACCTACATGTCTACTGAAGCTATAACCTATTAAGACAGAAACCAAGCTCATCAGACAGGTTATTTAGTACCCAGTCTTGAATAGATGAAGGCAGGAGCAAAGAGTCTCACTGACTTCAACAGGAACATGATTAAATACAAAATCCCCCATGACGAATGGTTTCTAGCTATTCAACTTCTTTTGCTCAGAATTGGTAAGCTGGCTTTACTTATGAACTATATTTTTCCATGGTAGATGACACATATTTAACATACTCATCCTGTACCAAATCTCTCCAGCAGACATGTAGATTTAGGAAACTTAGCAGGATTGAGTGTGTTGGGTATCTTTCTACAGTTTTATATTAAACTACACATTTATATTAATCAGTAGTTCAGTTATTCTGTGGGGGAGGAAAAAAAAATGCACATGAACAGTTAAACAACTTGTGACATCTGAGGCTTTCACAATCCTTCTTTAAGAGCAGTGCTTTGCTATAAGCAGAAGTAATTTGATAGTTCTCAGTGTGACCTGAAGCAGGATTTAGGGAAGAAATCATATTGGAAAATGAGGGTGTCTGCTCAAATAAACAGGTCTGTGCTATTTGCTTGTTGCCAGCAAGGCAAAAAGGAAATTTTTAAAATTGGTATTGCTGTAATGGCATCAGCTAGTGTTTGTCCTCTGATACACCTCTTATTCCCAAGGTATTAAGTGTAACTAGGTTTAGTAAGCAACAGAAGTCATCAGAGAGATAAGAGTATTAAGTAGAGTTTGCTTAGAGGAAGAACAGAAAGAGGAAGAGCAGTAAGAAGGGATGGATGAAAACATTTTGAGACAGTTTACCACAAAAGCAACAGTACAGGTCAGTATACAAACCTTGAAAAACTCTGAACAAAAGGCACAAGAGCTCTGACCTCCATTTGAAAACTAGACTCTTGTCTAAAATTTTATCTTTATGTAAGAGAAAATATACATAATTCAAAATTATTATTTTGAATCCTTCATAAAAGAATTTATCTTTTTCAGACAGTTTGTACAGAATCATACAGAGATGATGATTCACTCTGTCACACCACCGATGTATGAAAAGCATAAGAGCACTTTAGTCACTCCGGTAAAAATCCTTAATGGCTCGATGAAGAAAGCAAATGACGTATTTCATCACTGACACAGTGGTTCATGCTTCACTCATCTATCATGTTTACACAGTTCTGAAGTGTTGCCATTTTTGTTGCAGTTACTTGCTACAAATAAGTTTTACAGGTAACAAAGTATTCCCTGAAGCACTTCAGTATTTTTGTTTTGCTGAAGAGGACACTCATTATCTACAGCTAACAACGCAGGTGCACTATACTTCCAGTAGCTGAAAAAACCAACAGTTTGATGTCTGCCTGCATTTAAAGGGAGAAGAAACTTCTGGATATGATGACCTTGAATCAGTGTAGAGCACACAGCAATGAAAGTTAGACACAAGGCAACAAGCTGAATGACCTTAAAATGCACTAAGTTCTACAGCAATTTTCCTTTGGATTTATTCCATTGCTAGAAAAAAATTGAAGTTTTAATTGGTTTCTCCAGGACAGGCTGTATACTTATGCTGCAAGGTACCTGAACTACTTCTGTTACTTTGACACCTCCACACAGACAAGATGTAAGCAATGCAAATGCACTCCAGCCCAAGGATCCATTTCACTATAAACCCAAATACTAATCTAGACTAACTTAACACCACTATACCACTGCAAACACCTGGATGTCCAGCCATGCTACATGTGGCAGGTTGCTGCAAAATATCCTCAAGCCAGAATGAAAACCCTAGAGCAAGTTCCATCCTCTTCCTCCCAATAGTGCTTACATCCTAATTTCACCAAGTTACTGCACCACAAACTGTCGGCCAGGATGTGCTAACAGAAGAATCCAACTTGAGCTGTGCTCCAGACTACTTTGAAACTCTACATTCCAATAACTGTCACTGAGTATCTCAATGATGCTCTTCAGCCACATAAGGTGGTTGGTCTATGCTATTATGAAAGGGAGCAAAGGATGAAATCCATGATATTGATAATGAAAGGTGCAAATTGACACCAAAACTGGAATTGAATGTTGCTTACCTAACACTCACACATACTCATTCCTGCATGGACCTCAAAATTCCATTTTTCAATCACTCCCTCCTTTATTTGTTGATACAGTGCCTAGTATATTCTATTTCTCATTGCGTATGTGACCTTGGAAAGAAGCCACATCATTTTAATCCAAGTAAACCACTACAGAAAAAAAATACTCATACTGGCATTACAAAACCAAATACGGCTCCTCCTGGCATTCAACAAAAAAATAATCTTTTATGCTTGTGATACACATTGTCATTGCCTGATGTACTGTTGCTGAGTTTTATGAACCTGAAATAATCACTTTCAAGCTTTGATGCATTCCACCATTTCTAAAACCACAGCATATACATACTTGCACTCTCCACTACAGAATATGACCTGGTTTTCAGATGCCCTACTTTTCTGCTATATTCAGCTCTAGCTAACCACTGGTCAGCTTTCTGCTAAGACACCGACTTCCTGCAAGACACAGGGACAGCAAAGCAGCAGGAGGAGATAGAGTAAAAACCTCTCTAAGCTTTCAATGCTATACCACTAGCCTGTACATACTACACAGAAAACACAGAGAAGGTCTATTCAGCACTTCACTAAATAAGAAGTGCTGCTTAACTGGAACATAGGGCTAGAAATCTATTTGACAAGCTGTATTTAACACAGGCATCCTGCAGACAGGTTTTGCTTTTACATCCATTCAAAGGAAATAAAACCACAAATGGATTCTTACAATTGTAAAATTCCCATGATACACACACTGACATAAATTTTTATTTTTCAAAGTTATACAAGTTTCCGCAGCAGTTAATGAACATTTGGAAGATTGAACGTTATCTCCCCCCCTTCTCTTTTAGTGTTTTTGTCCTTGGTGTATGTACTATGTGGAAATTTCACACTGTTAGCAACATCAAGGATGTAGGTATACGCACAAAGACTCCCTTACGTAAGAATTTTTAGCATCAAGGTATTTTAATCCTAGTTTAAAGCCACGCAAGCAAGCTGTAAACAGGAGCCTATATTACATTTGGCTAGTCAGCCTGTATTATGTTCATAAATGAATTTATCATCCAGGAAGAACTCAGAAACCAGATTTACCTTCCCAGGGATAAGTAATGACAAGGCGAATGGTTTAAGCTCCTATGGGAAATGCCAGGACAGGAAGGAAATCTGACTGGTAGAACTGAACTCCAAAAAATAAAAGCAGAGGGTGGTGTTAAAGAGAGAAAGGAAATGCCTGGGAGGAAGAGCTTCTGCAAAACTAGTTTATGTAGCTGCTTGCTCCTCTCTAAGTAAAATGCAAGAAAATTACAAATAGTGCAGTGGAGAAAAAGACTTCTGTAATATGCAGTCTGCCACCAGTTTCTCTAGATGTCATGTATCTTAGCTAAAACAAATAACTGCCACCCTCCACCAAAACAACACATCTATGTCCTGGAACAAGGCTCAGCTTGTATAATCTTGTTCCCATTCCAGATTATTGATTCATTTGCTTTACCTACCACTGAAGATGAAAATCAAGTCAGCTGCAGCTAAGAATTTTATGATGTTTTTTTTTGGTTGGTTTTGGGGGTTTCTTTGGAGGGGGGGGGGATGGAGGCAGTGTGTTATGGGTTAAAAACACACACACACACACACACTTGTCTTGAATGTCTCAAACTTCATACTTTTTAGGTCTTTATCAATATAAGTGAGCATTGAAGTTTGCTTGTCCTACTTGCAAATAACATATATTTAACACGACATGTATGATAACAGATATCTACATGTAAGTATTCAGAAATTTCTCATAGAAAGAAAGCCACATCGTGATAGCCTGTATTCATTCCACTTCCCTCCCTGTTTCCCACCCGCACCAAATCAAGGTATAGAAGAGACAGTGCTCCCAGCAGATAATCACTGAAGTGATTAAATAAATATTTAATAGCACAGACTTCCTGATGCTATTTTTGGTCTTGTGGTAGGAAAGAGCAAATTTCAATTTGCATTTCATAAACAGAACAACCATCTTCTAAATGAGCAGCTCAGCGTGGGTGCATGCACATAGACTCAGAATACGAAACTACTTTGCTCAAAAGTCAGACTTCTGTATGAAATTCAGAAACTTTCATGCCCAGTATGGTTTTTATTTGCTAAAAATAAGTTGCTGTTCAAGTACACAGGAGATTCCTTCAATGCATGCTCTAATTGTCATATTTAAAAAAAAAAAAAAACAAAAAACAAAAAACAAAAAACAACCAAACAACCCACAAACCTGTATGAAATATAACAGTGCTTTTCTTGTAGCCAGAAGGTAGACGAATGTTTCGGAGCAACCCCTTTGCTGTCAGCCGCACACGCATGTTGGATAAGGAAAATTTCGGGGACCATAACATGTCTTCAGTGCAATTGGAACAAGATAAACAAAAAAGAAACAGCCTCCATGTACTGTTCACATACTATGTTTTTAAATCACTACTGGCAGAAAGAAGTAAGCAATTCTTGCTAAAGAAAACAGGCTCGATGAAATAAACAAGTCTCCATTCCTTCGCTCTTATTCCTTATGCACAGAGAGCAGAGAAAAAAAAAAAAAAAAAAAAAAAAAATCAGTAGAAGCAGATATCCACAGATTAAATGCTGCTGGCAGCTTCTCTTCACCAGATGTTGTGGAAACAAAGCTTGTCCTCAGAATAAAACCGACTTAGTGATTTAGAAAACCAACAGTCTCTGAATTGCATCACAGTGTTGATGCTCAATCTGCTATGGGACTCTGTGGGCTGGGAGCTAGAAAAGGGAGGAGGAGGATGAGGAGGGAAGAGGAGGAGGAGGAAAGTGGGTGGTCTCCTCAGCTGAATATATCATCCAACAATGTCACAGACCATGTAATTGTTCTTTGGAGACTGTTAGGGAGATTATTTGAGTATTTCTGGAGGCATATTTCAGCTCTCCTCTTCGAGAATCCTTTCACGGTGCATTTTTTTTTTTTGTTGTTTTTTTAAGAACAGTTTCTTTCAATTGACATGAATTTATCAAATAAGATTTATCAGCTAACACATTCTACCAGTTTCTTTTGGCATTAAGTATTATGTCAACATTTAAAGTCTTAACACATCCACAAACATGTCTGTTCTCTAAGAACAATTCAGTATTTGAGATCTGTTTCAAGGAAATACTATTTATCTTGGCATCTCAACACTGCAGATGCTTCCATTTATCAGAAGAGGAGCAAGGAAGCAAGCATCAATTTCATATTAAAAGAGATCTCTGCCAGCTGGCTTTTGAAGGCACCCAAACATTGTAGCAAACAAGGAATGTTACAGGAGTTCCTCCAAAATAGATGCTGCCTCCATTTTAATTAGCGCTTCTAAAAAAAAAGTATTTCTTCTTACTATTTAATGAGCTCAGAAGTTTTGCATATACCTTGGTCCCTTTCAGCTGCCACTAGCAAAACCAAAATTAGTTAGAACCTAGAAAACAGAGGAGTAACTCTTTTAAAGAGATTACAAAATGTCACATTTTCACCCACAACCATGACTATGAATACATCCACTGGCCACTTTCCTGTTTAAAAAGAAACATTTCACTACTTTGCCAGACAGCCACAGGATCAGGGACCACCCAAGTATCTCACAGACAATGCAAGAGAAGACGTACCTTCTTTTGCATTGCCTGAAGTGCCACCCTCCACAGCCTTTGTATCTTTTCAGAGACAACAAAATTAGGTACTTCTCCACTGATTCTGCACTTCTGCCATTTCACCAAATCACAGATAATGCTCTCTAGCACCAATCCCTCTGACAGTTTTTCCAGATCCAGTAACAATTAACCCAACTTGCTCTGAAGCAGGTATAACCCAAAGCAAATGTAATCACACTAACAGGTCTCATCCCAGTGGTACCTTAACTGTCCTCTCCTTACTGCAAATCTATTATATTTTAATAACATGTCTGTCTTGCTTAACACATGTAACTTTTTAAATTCTCTAGTGCTTATTTACCACATCAGCTAGAACTAAGAATAGCATTTTGCCGCTTTATCCTGGTCTCCGGGTGTCTCCAACATCACAGAGGCCAGTGTAGTGACAATAAAGCAGCTCATTGTAATTAGAGCAAAAGAGCTGCAGCCCAGCATCAAGACCATCAGACCTGTCAAGCCAATTTCCACAGCCTACTGCAGGAGAATCCTGCTGAACGTTTTATGATCATGTACCAAAATATTTATTTCCCAGCACCATGATGTACCATCAACTCTGAAGTGCTATAATACATCTTTAGTCTGCACAAAACCGTTCAAACTAAGTCCAAGACAGTAAATTAGCTTTATTTTTTTGGTTCCCAGGGCAGCCTCGGCACACATCAAGGCATGCATGTCATTACTGCTGTAAAATCCTCATCTATTCCTTCTAGTCTGAAGAGCTTCGTCACTAGCAATGTGTATTCATCTATCTTCCCAACATGCTACAGATCCATTTCCTCTCCTAATCCAACACCACTATCAAAGACACAGCCTCCTTTCTGTGCTGGAAGATTATTACGCTTGAAAACCACTCTCGGCAGTAAACCAAAAGACTTGCTGCAGCACATTAGACTAGCCTTGTATATTCAGTGTAGGTTCATTAGCACATCTCTTCAAATATTAGATCAGTATCGTCAAATCCTCTCCTAATGAAAGCATCTTGAGCTTTTGACCGTGCCTACAGACAGTCTTCAAACACCATTTAACACTCAGACATATCAGGTTTTACCCTTCTGCCAAGGCACCCACAGGAACTCCCTTTTGTTTTCCTCCTGCCTCCCATGGCTCCCCAAGGGAAGACCTGTTCTATGTAATAAATGTTCTCTCACCATCCCAAATTGATGCTCTCAGAAGGTGAAAACAGTTCAACTGGTTTCAAAAAAAAGAAAAATAAAACATACCCTGCCCCCCTCAAAAAAAAAAACCAAAAAACCAAAAACACCCCACTACCAAAAAACCCCCACAACCAAAAATCAACCCAACACCTCTCCCCACCCTTGTAATAGTGCCTGGGAGAAAGGTAAAGAACTCACTAGCCTATAAAACTAGAGAAGCTCAAGTACCCCACTGAAACCCTAATTTACTTCCTAAGAATAGGAGTTACAACAAAGAATCTCTAGAGGGCAAGCGTGATGTAATGAATCAGTCTGGAGACGGGGGAAGGAATGAATCACCAGGCAAAATATAAGCAGATAAAAGCTCTATATGGATATCAAAATCATCATAGCAGAGATCAAAACTCCTCTTTGAAACACACAAATAATGCTTTCACTGCCTCCTCTTTTCCATCCTTAGTTTGGGTGGAAATAGGCCATGAAGAAACAAATACATAATAATATCTGTTTTTTTTAAAAAAAAAACCTTCTAATTTGAAGAAAAGCCTTTCTAGCCTCTAGAGTTTGAATCCTGTTAAATCCCAGAAAGCTTAAAAAAAATCTGCTTTATGCAGAAACAAACCTTACAGCACTAATAAAAAGCAAGAGGCGCATGTCAGTCTCATTTAGGACCCAACGCTCAGAGAGCTCCAACAGCAGCCAGCAAGAAGACTGCCCATCCCTACCAGAATAGCTCCCAGGAGAGATTTAACTCAGAGAGTTTCCTCCAAATGTAGCCTTTCCAGAGCTCTGCATTACACCACAGAACACTCCACTGTGGCGGCTGTGCATCTGCTAGCGCTGATTCCTTGGCGCAGGGAAAGGGCACCTCCAGGTCTGTGTCTGTGCTCCTGCGATGGCCACCTAGTGCCTGCTGCCAGCAGGGTACAAAGCCAGGACATAATCCATGGGATCATAACACAGCATGCCAGGAACAGGCACTGTCTACATTTTATGCATAACATGAGGATCACAGAGAGGTCATTTTCTATCTTGACATTGGATAAGGGCAATGGAAAATAGCACCAGAAAACAGCAGAATAAAATAGGAAGTGATGGACAGCACTGACAGGAAAAAAAAGAACTGTCAGGTTTTATTTACTAGAACCTTACTCCTGGCTTCCCTCCAACTCCAAGGGCAAAATTGGTGATCAACATGGACAAAGGGGCTCTATCTTGTTATGACTATGTAATTCAGGCTGGGTTGATAAATGCATCAATACCTGATGACACCATCAGATCGATGGTGGGACTAGGTCTATTTTAACCCCACCAGATTTAGCCTATCTGCCACTCCCTGGGAACATTAATAATGTGACAAGAAAGGAGCAACGGGCACTGGCATCTGTAGGCTCTTCAATTCAACCTCATGAGGCCAAGTTCACAGTACCTGTATGTGTTTCTGCTGTCTCTGTCCTTCCTTCCAATTCCAGTAATCACTAAGAAAGCCACCAGAGCAGCGTTAAGGGTCCCATTGCAAAGTCGTCCAAATCAGAGGCTAGATCTTTATACCTGAGAAGCCTAAGTAGAAGACACCTGACTTTGTGTCATAAGACAGCATGGCCAGTGCGAAGCAGATGGATTTTACTGGCACGCTTTACTTCAGAAGAAACTAACAGATGATTGCTTATGCAAAGGGATGTAAGAAGCAGAAGCCTACTATGAGCCAAAGGGTCATCTGTGTCCTCATTTTTATTTCTGGAAAATGACTGCCCGCTCTCCACCTTTGTGGCCACCTTGCTGTAGCCAGTGCTCCAGTTTGAAAAGCTAACCTTCCTGCAGGCAACAATACCCGCTGCCGTGCCTAATGCAGCCTGCAGCCTCGGGACTTATTTTAAGCTCCAATCCTCACAAAAAGCAAGCCTCTTCTTGCCTCAGAGCAGGAACTAAAATCCTAAATAATTTAGGTTTCTTCTAGTACACAGAAGCTTTAAATCATTATAAATTCAGCAGCCTGTTAAACAAAGTGATGCTGCAGTGGATTCCCAAGCAAAAAGCTACAGGAATCAGGCTGATCTGTGTATGTCTCAGTGATGGCATTTATGCTGTCTGCACTCTTTCAGAATTGAGAATGGCCATAAAACACTGCAAGAATCATTACATTTTTAACTTCTGACTTAAGGAAGCAGCAAGTTATTTTTCATGGGCAGGATGTCCCTTCCAAAATGGCCTTTTTGTTAGACTGCCTCAGTCAAAATCCTACAGTGATTTGAAAAAAAAACTGCTACTCTACAACAGTGAATAATTTCACTAACATTAGGACAACATGCCTTAAAATATGAAGCTTCAATGATCTAGCCAGACATGTCAAAAAAACCCAGTTACCTCTCTGATAGACTTCTACTGTTCAACAACAGGCTAGGTATATACATAAATCCTTGTGAGCTCAGGCCTCAAGGAACAGAGAAAAACAAAAGTCTTACATAGGGCCACAGCTTATAGATCTATTCATTATTTATGCACACAGTACTGATTTATAAGCACTGTGCAACTGTTCTTCATCAATGGCCTCACAACAACAATACTCAGACAGCCTCTACTGAAAAGAAACACTGCAAATAAGGACAGTTTAGGCAAGTATGTGTCATAAGACATGCTAGTGATTTATCAGGAGATCACAGGAAATTAAAGACAACTCACAACAGATGTGTTTCACTTAACTCCATAGGCTTTCTGTGTTCTTCATAGCCCTAAGTGTACAGGCAAAAATACAGATGTATGTTCAGTATACAAGCCTTTTAACCATCTTTGACACAAGATCCGTGAGTTTCACGTCTCTGGGACAGTTCCATGGTCTTTCAAGTATTATCTCAACTTACCTCCCTAACAGGTGTCAGTGACAACAATAGGGGCAGCTATCTGAAAAATCTCATAAGAAATATGGGGAAGGAAATGAAAGCTAGGAAGAGTAAGTCAGAGGACTTCAAAACAACTAAGGAAAATATATATATATTGTAAGAGGACATAAAGAGTTTGGGATACCTCATACACCTCACCTCAAAGTTAAGGAAGAGCTCCAGTACAATGACACCCAATTACTCACTGTTCACTGCAAACACATAAAACAACGTTTACAACCTAAGGAACTCCACAGAGTCAAAGAAAAAAAAACAATACTGAGAACATCAGAAGAGATCCATATCTAGGTTTAACTGGAAAAGGAAGAGACAAGGAAAAAAAACCAAACCAAAACATAAAAACAAAGAAGTACTAGGATGGCATTTTCAAGACAACGTAATTCAGCACTGCCTACAGCATCTCAGTGGGCAATAACAAAATGGAAACAGTTTGCTACTGGTACATGACCCTGATGATCAGTCAAAGCTCTAAAGTCTCTTAAAATAAAAACTTACTGTCCTCTTAATTTCTGAAAAAATAGTAAGAATTTAGATATTTTTAAATTCATTCAGACAGAACAGTAACAAAAGCACCAGCTCTGGCTAATCTTAACAATGCAGTCTATAATTGAAAGTCATTCGGACATACTTCCACACTAGAAAAACCTTGAACTCCAGCTCCCAATGCTGGGAAATTTTCTTTAAGCATCCCTTGTACTAAGCTGACACAACCTGTGGATATCCATTTCAGCTGGGCCCTCTACTCATGCAGAAGCTGGCCTGTTCAATATTTAGACAACTGTGGGAAAACCACAGCTCTGTGTTCTTCTCCTGTGTGGCTTGTTATTGTGAAACATCAAAATAAATAGCACAGAAGAGAACTACAGACGTTCCTCCCAACATCAGAATAAACACCACAGAAGTGAAGTACAGACATTCCCTCCATCAAAAGTCTGCATACTTCTGTGTCATCAAAAGTTTGCAGTATGGCTGTGTGGAGCTGGAGAACAAGTTTCTCACAGAAGTTTAGAATTAAATAATAATAAACATCTCTGAAATACTAATTTACAATCCAGAAAACAGGTCCTTCCTTAAAAGCTTTAATAGAAGAAACAGATCTTGTAGTGTGAAAATCATTTGGGTTATGCCACAAAAGGCCTTAATGAATGATGTTCTGTCACTACAGGAAAACTGATGGGACCCACATCAAGTCCTCATTGCTGGGGTTGTAAAAATAATACCAACATTCTCAGTCCACTGATTTGAGAAATTGCCAGCAGAATATCACAATTTGAACAGAGCTGGCCAATACATTACTCCATAGCAAGCCCTGAGGTTTCCAAATTGCTTGGTTTTTGTAAAGGTATCTGTTGAAGGCACATGGAACAGTGCTGATTTTCAGCATGCAACAAGAAACAACCTTCTCAAAGTGTTAATTTTTGGATCAAGTTTGGAAAAAAACAGTCGGAACAAGCATGCAAATACACTGATACCCTTACTTGACAGCTGAAGGGACCACTCTGGAATACATTAAGACTGTGTTGTCATGTGTCTCAGTATGTTTGTCAGAGTAGAGACTAAGATGAAGAAAGCTATCTCAGGAAAACACCACTTATTTTAAAAAAAACAAAGCACTCAAAACAGATGACTTCAGGGGTGTCATTGTCTGAACATCAGCACCAGCCATTTCACTTTGAAGACTTCTGGAGCATAGTAGTTCTCACCCACGGAAAGAAATCCTGACATCCAGCTGTTATACTATGTTTTATTTGGTAACGCTGGAAAAATCTGACCAAGAAATTACCAGCGATTGTGTTTCAAAGGTTATTTCAGGTTTACAGATATTCACTTAACTCTTCAAAATAAAAATCATTGTAAAATCCCTAATGCATGCATTTAACAAGAAACTCAAGTTTACACAAATTTAGATTAATTCTGCATTTATTTATATAGAAACAGCAAAATGAAGATCTGCTTTTATAGATGGTTCACATGGAATAGCTACATCACTTAAGCAGCTTTGGTGTCTGTTTATAAGAACATTCCTTATTAGCCTGAAGGTATTCTAAAACAAGGTCACATGAGAAAATTAAGTCATTCAGATAGTCCTCATAGTTTACATGGATGAAAAAATGTCTGAAAAAAGACTATAGCTGGCTTTTTACTGCAGATAGAAAGGCAACAAAACAGTCCAATGCACAGTACAGTATCTGCAAAAAGAAGTTTAAGCCTGATCTTTATGTTGCTTTTCACGAGATAAAGGAAAAAAAGACTAATTCACACTATTCAACTTGTAGAATTTCCAAGGTATAAAATATTAACTACATTGAATTCATACTGAATCTATTCTTGTTCCTGCTTCACCCCATAGAGTCTACAACACTGTTCAAGTTTTTCTGCAGTTTCCAGGCTTTTCTTTTGGAGAAAGGGGTAGACAAAGAAAAACTCAAAAATTCAACTTACTTACAAAAGCTGAAGCTTTTAACATGAGAGGTTGAGAATTTAGTCTCAACACATCTACACTGAAATTACCTGGTTAGAACTAGTCAGAGATGCTAATTCTGCAATGTGGAAGACACTGGGACCAAAATCCCTGCTGCTTGGTCCAGTTTTAACAAGCACTTAAACACTGCTTTTCTACACCTGAAGATCTTTAAGCACTGGACAAACTATTAGCTGTGAAGAAGCAAAATCTTCCTCTTCGTTTTAATTCCACTGCAAAAAGTACTTAGTTTATTCCAGTGCAGAACAGGAAAAAAACTTTGAAATATTTAAGATATTTACTCATCAAACTGTTTCCTGTATGATTCTTAGGAGAATATATTTCCCATGACCTGCTGAGTACAGTATTAGAAGATGCTGAAAGAACAGCAGAGTTGGTTCAACAACAGAAGTTTTAGTTCACTGAAAAATTCCAGACTACCATAGAATGCCTTTTTTGTTGTTTCGGTTTTTTAAAACAAACACGTGAAATTTAAAATTAATGTTTAAATGATATTGAAATGCTGTTTGTTTGAAAACTGGCACACAGAGCTTTGCAACATATATTCTTTATCAGAATTACCGGGGTTTTGGGGTGGGTTTTTTGTTTCTTTTTTAAAAAGCAGTTTAAGACCTGATTTTTTTTTTATATGAAAGGACGTTCTTCTAAACCGGAAAAAAAAAAATTTACATTTAATAACCTTGCACCTGCAAAGTTGGGCACTCAAGAAAAACAAGCAAGATCTGTCTATATTCTCTAGCAACAATCCTATTAACATTTATGTTATACAGCAAGAAAATTGTATTAAAAGTGAATAGTAAGATAAAGCCAAAGAAGAATGCTCAAAAGTGCTGAGACAGAAGCAGTTTGCTCTGTTTTCTGCATGTTGCTAGCATCAGTTTTGTGATCTATGCTAGAATTGCCACCAAAAGCACTATTCTTCCTGACATGTTTTTAACTCAGCTGAGCTCCCCAGTCCTACCTGTTGGGACAATCATATGAGCACTTGTGTTAGACTATTTCAGTTGGAAGGGACCTACAACAATCACCGAGTCCAACTGCCTATACTTGAGAGCTGACCAAAAATTGAAGCATGTTAAGGACATTGTCCAAAAGCCTCAAACACTGACAGGGTTGGGGCATCGACCACCTCTCTGAGAAGTCTGTTCCAGTGTTTGACCACCCTCCTCTCAATACAGAAACACTTCTGAACGTCCAGCCTAAACCTCCCTGTTGTAGCTCTGAACCATTCCCACAGGTCCTGTCACTGGATCCCAGGGAGAAGAGCTCAGCACCTCCCTCTCCACGTTCCCTCCTCAGGGAGCTGTAGAGAGCAATAAGGTCACCCCTCAGCCTCCTCTTCTCCAAACAAGACAAGCCCAAAGTCCTCAGCCACTCCTCGCAGGACATTCCTTCCAGCCCTGTCACCAGCTTTGTTGCCCTCCTCTGTAAACATTCACGGTCACATTCAGTTGCAGGGCCCAGCACTGCACACAGCACTCAAGGTGAGGCCACACCAACACTGAATACAGCGGGATAATCACCTCTTTTGACCAGCTGGTTATACTGTATTTGATGCACCCCAGTATGTGGTTTGCTCTCTTGGCTGCCAGGGGACATATGTTCACATACGCATCAAGATCTTTTCAAGTCTCCAAGCAACAGGAACACTGCTTGCATAGGTGGCTCTATAACTTGCAAAAAACTTTTGCAAGCAAACAGCCCCTATCCCTTCAAACAAAAACAAATCCAAAAAGATCTTCTGATCAGATATGAAAGGAGAAACAGCATGCTAATAAGCCACTTGACCAAATATCCCTGGTAAGTAGGATAATTCGCCGTACCATATTAATGATTACTGACGGTCAACTGTATGAAAGAATTCACTGAAGACCTAAGTACTTGACATTCCTAACGATATTCATCAGCTCTCAGAATTAGTCTTCCCAATTTTTCAAGAAAGCTTACACATTTTCACACAGTATCATGTATCACTGTAAAACATTAAAACTTTTTTGTTGTTAAAAAAGTACAAGCAGTGTGATATACATTAATCCCCTGTTTTTCAGACAGCTGCAAATACTTAAGTCCCTCCAGTTTTACAGGCATACTAACAGTATGTTGTGCATTTCTGTGTCAAGCAGATTCCGGCTTTGCATCACTGTTGTAAATTAATGGAAAACATATGAAGAGCACAGTCAGAGAACAGAGACCATATCCCAGAAACACCTGCTATTTTTCCATCCTTGAAGTAATGCAAAAAGCAACAGTAACAACTGAGCTAGACACTTAAGTAATGCTTTAATATTGTAATCTAATACCAGAGTCCTGCCTCAATAAGTTAGTTCTGACGCTTCAGACAGAGAACTTGGGCAAGAAATAAAAGTGGGGTTGGACCTCCTCACTGAATGAGGATAAAAACTGTAGAGTTAACTATGGCGCTGAAATAAAAGAACAAAAGCTTTAAACAAGCTAAAACCACTAGGAACAAAGCTTCACTATAGTATCAGGCCACTAAAAAAAAAAAAAAAAAAAAAAAAAAAAAGATAGTGGGCCCCATTCTACATGGCACCAGCTGGCATTATTTCAGTTTATTTCAAAAAAGATCATTTGTCTTTTCTTAAAATGTAAGACATTGTACTGCAGAACATCCAAGCAGCCACACAATATTTTTATTGTGTAAGAACTATTTGCAACAGTAAAGATAGAAAAAAAAAAAAAAAATCTTTCTTAAAAAAGCAAAATACTCCATCCGAAAGCTTTTCACTCATCAATGGGAAATTATACTAATACTCCGCACAAGTTAAAAATGTATTAACTTGGAAGTCTAACATATCAACCAATTTTGGAAGCTGACTCAGAAACAGTTCAGGTTTATTAAAGATGAACACAGATACAGCTATTCAACTGTCAAAAGTATAATGCTAAAGGAGAATCGGATAAAGAATCACTAAATATTACAGCCATTTAGGAGTTTATAGTTGTGTTTTTACTGCATCAAATAGAATAGTTCAAGTCTAGGTAGGTACATTCTTTATTAGGTTGGAAAAGGTAAATCACAAGAAAAATTATTTTAAACTAATAAAAATGGGAGGGAGCACTAATTACTTTTCTGCATGGAAAATAGAGAGAAAGTGACATGCTAAATTTAGGGGAAAATAAATTACATTTTAAGACTATCATAAGCAACTGGAAGAGGAATTTCGTTTTCTGTTTCTAGTCCAAAAAACAGACTTCGTTGCTTACTGTGAGTTTTCTAATTTCAGCTAATCGAGACATTATGTTGCTACCTGTATCATCCGCTACACTCTCATAGACTACATATGAGCACATGAAACTTAGTGTCAGGCTATACCTAAACTATCATTACTTCAGCCAAGTATCAATCAAAGCAACAAACAGAATAAGCACTTTGTGTGAAGTCTTATGTTTGCTGTATGACAGAAACCCTGACTCTTAAACAGAAGATATCAAGCAAAGTACTCCGTAACAATCAACATGTAGGCATTTGACACCCAAGAGAGTGAACAGCAGAGACATTTGACTCACGTTATGACTACAGGAAATTAAAAACATACTGTGACAGTACCAGAGTTTCAGGTCAGAACCCATTTACCCAGTAATTCCAGACTCAAATCCATGACATCTGCTTGGCTACAGCACCTCTTTCATAAAGACATCTGCTATTCACTCAGGGGACACAGGGCTTTCCAGTGATCTTCAGTATCTTTCAAAAAGGGCTTTTCAATGACTAATTAATTACAAGCAGCTTTTAAGTTTGGCAAATACTCCCTGATGCTCGGGAAACCAATTTAGACTGCCAACTCTCTTGAAAAGACCTGGAAATTGCTGCAAGTAGAAACATCATCTGAAGACTTTTCTGTCTCCTGGCAGATAGAAACTAGCACCAGGTGTCTCAGCTGGCATAAACACCAAAAACAAACCCAATATGAAGTCCTTAAAACTCTGCCAGATTTTGGAATGCCATCTGCCACTTAATCAGCTGCAATTCCTCCCGCTGCCATACAAGCAGACACACACATCAACAGGGTCAGATAATTTCAACTTCTTATTCAAGCGTAGTCTGCAGTGATACAGAGACAGCTCACACCAAAAGATTATCTACCATGAACCTTCCAGAAAAACTTGCTATTCTGCATGATTCTTCTATTTATTTTTTTTAGAGCCACAACACATGAGCTTCAATAATTACTTACCTCACTGTGGCTAAACAACAATGACATACAAGTCTCACTGACACACTTTGTTTGGTTACAGTTAAAACCTCCTTATGCTTCACTGGAAACAGAGAGTGACAGCACAGACTGTGTATTTTAAGAGCTGGGTAGCCAGAAGACGGTAAATAGAAGAAAAAACCAAGACTTTTCTCCATATGCCTTGAAAACGGAATCAGTGATGGTTTGTGGAATGATCCACTGCAAAACCAGTCTTCCAAGAAAAGAACCAATTTACTAATACAATGTATAAACCTAATTTAAGTTGCAACACAGAAAATGTAAAAATCTGTTCAGAAAACTCACCAGGGCCCAAATGAGACAGGCTTTGGTGTACATTTCTTCCAGGAGTACCTATGATGTTCAGCGCCAAAAAAAAAAAAAAAAAAAAAAGGAAAAAAGAAAAATAAAAAGGAGAATTATACTTCAAGCCAGTAAAGGGCAGTAGGGGGGCCTTTTTTAAGGTTCTTTCCACACAAGCTCCTCAAACTTCACAATTTCAGTTTCTTTCTTGCAATCGTTGATAGCATGTTCAACAATAAGATTTAGAATTATAAGGTTAAACTATTTGAAAAATGCACAATTAATTCCCAATATGACAAACTTTCTCCCCCCCTTTACAATTATCATACTTCATTTAAGCCACATAGTATCATTTTATTTTACTCATTCATAGAAGACCACAAATAATCAAAATCAATTGTCTGTACCAGAATCACAGTTACCTTTTTTCCCCACTTACATGCTCCAGTTATTTTCTTTGTATAAAGGAGGTTTAAACAAACAGTACCCTCAAATGTGCTACCAATGAAGTTAGATATAAATGAAAGCACTGAGAAGGTAAATCTACCTTTACTGTATTGTTTTAGAGTCTTGAGAAAACTGACCTAAGAGCCTAATTATTTTGAAGGACATGAATTAAATAAAAGCACTCTTTTGGACTGCTAGGTGTAAGTGCAAAAGTCATGTGCCAAAGTTTATAAAAGGTTTGTTGAAAACACCTATCAGCTTTTTTCAGGCTTTACTAATAGTGTGTAATCTTACAGCAGGTGTTTCAATAGGAAACAGTCTGCATTGTACCAATACTATCCATGTTTCCCCTCATCTCAGCCATGCAAATGGAACTTAACTCCCAAAGTGAAAATTTCATCTTACAAAGCTTGCCTGAGGATACATATCTATTCTTTTGATTCACTCTGGTGAAAATTACTCATTTCGATTCAAAGTTCAAGATAAAATAAGCATCTGATACATAAACATAGAGTGGAATAAACATTATCCTCAACAGCACACTCTCACAAGTATCTTGCTTAAATTAAACCAAAACTTAGAAAAATCTAGTCTGTGAATACTTGCAAGACACAACAATCTTATAAGCAAGTGACAGAATATAATTGAACAGACATTAGCAAGTATTCCAAGTCCTCATGGGATGCAAGTTTCAAGCAGATAGTGGACAGTGAATCCCCTGGGTTTCATAAGGGAACACTCTGCACAGCCAACCTTCAATACTTTGAACTACAAGGAGAAAGAGCAGACTGACTATTGCAATTATGCTGAAGTCATACAGCATAGCTGCTCTTTCTCAAGACAAGGATTAGAGAACGTGTAACACCGACTTTACCCAACAACTGATTACCTCTAGTCTCGCTGACCTTCCTTGCTGAGTACAGTGGCCCAGACGATTTTGGTATGCACTGGTTCAATGAAGCAGACCTGGTCTTGGCTCCTAGAAGTAGAAACTTAGATCAGGTTTAAAAGTAGAACTATGTCAGCAATTAAAGACATGCCTAATGTTACATATTTAGTTAAGTAAAAGATGCACAAATCTACTCAAACACAAGAAGAGACACCTTCTAGAAAATTTAAGCTATATTTAAACTTATCTTTGCTTTGCCACATTGCTTTTCTTACATTGGAATAAATAAAAATATAGTTTTAATAAAGTTTCTAAGCAAAAGAAATTGGTAGTAAAGATTTCACTTTAGCACTAAAATCGAATTATTTAAGTCTCAAAACATCAGCAAACACAACACAGTTACAGAAACACTGTCTGAGAGGGACATCTAGAGGCCAGCTATCCAGCCTCCCACTCAGAGCAGGGCCACCACCAAGACGAGATCAGTTGACCATGCTTTTGTCTAGTCAAGTCTTTCAAACCTCCGGGACTAGAGGCTCTAGGGTCCCACTGGGCAATGCTGTATCTCCCACTTCACGATTTCAGTAATTTCCCATTGCCACTTCATCTTGTACTGTTGAGAAAAGTTTGGCACCATCACCTTTGTAGCTGTCCTTTTCAAGTTACTGCAGACTGTCCCCTTACTCTCCCTGTTTTGCCTGACTATACAAGCCCAACACTCTCAACCTCTCCTCACAGGTCATATGGTCAGAGACTCTAATTATCTTCCTAAGTCTCCAGTTGACCTTTACAGTTTCAAAACAATGCCCTTGAACTGGGAAGGCCCCAAAACACAATAGAGTAGTCAAGTAACACTGAGCCAAGAACACCAGCTTCTTCTGGCCACACTGCTCCTGCAGTGGCCTGGGTCACTGAAGGTGCTGAGCAATGCATATTTGTGTCATATACGTTGGACCCTAACAGAAAGCATCAGCTTATCAGACAGCCATACAATTTATGTTTGTTTCAAAGTGATTTACAGTTTGTGGCAAATTCTGTTTCTTTTTCCTCTTTACCATTTTAGAGCATGTCATTTTAGGGTGACATTTGGCAGGCTTTTTATTCTCAATTATGTCAGATACCAGCTTAAAACTTAAGCCTAAAACAGGAGCATAGTATTTAATTAGGTTTATCCAATTACAATAACCAGTTCACCACAAAGATGGTAAGAAGCAAGCTGATTATAACTAGGATTTAGGAGAGAGAGACAGTGAGCTTATTTATCTGCTCCCATCCTGCCTTCAATTTTGACCAGAAAATGAATTGCCAACTCCTCTTTGTGGTTTGAATGGAGAAGCACTCTTGCTTGATCAAGGGGTCCTGGCTCGAATAAGAACCAAAACCAGAATAGTGTTTGATACAAATAAATAAAGTATATTTAAATTATTGTTTCCTTTAGCATCAGATGATGTCTTATCTCTCTTAAAAATTAGAGCAAACCTCTGCTTCCAATTCAGCCACTAAGAAGATCATGAAAAGTAGCATGAAGAGGTAAGCTGTTTCTGGGACTCTTCCCTTGGAAAGATGAGACAGTGTCATTCATCTATGCAAGAAGATACTTCACCCAATAATACCTTATTCAAAAAAAATAACCCTATCCCCCAAGATCCTTTCTGTCCTGAAAGGAGTGGAGGTAAGGCAAAGTCTGCATGAGGATGAGGACAACCATACATTCAGGATAGATCTGCCCTGCAGATCACCAGCAGCCACAATCTATGCCTGAACTTTATGACAGAAAAGAATTCTTATTAAGACAACATAAACCCCATGCAATGACACCTGCCAAGTAGGAAAGAGCATTAAGTCCCTGTGCCATGCAAACCTTAGCCATACCACAGTGCACACCTCCTCCTCATATGCTTGAGATACCCCAGTGAATTACGGCAATACAAAGGATATTTTAGCCTTCTTATGAAATATTGCAAAACTTGAAGAACCACTCATGTGATTTTACTTCCTCACACTGTTTTCTGAGACCACTGTTTAATAAACACTGCTTCAGGAGGCAGCCACCTGCAAAAGGTAACACACCATAACAGTAGCATCTGTAGTTTCATTCTATCTACAGACCCATATACCTTTTGGAGTTGACTTCAGCAAGTGTGACCTAGGTCTTGGTACTGCTTTCAAAGGGACAGATCCTGGAGTGCCATTCTGGCAGGCTGGTTTTGAAGGCCATTCTCCATTCTTGATGATGACTGTGGCACTTGCAGCTGCAACACAGAATGACAAAGAATTTGCTCTAGGCAGTATCTAGTTTGAAGAAAATTATATCCTAAAACAAGCCTGTTTTATCTGAGGCTAAAGTTAGGTGAAACACAAGTTGGAATAAAAATACTATGACCACCTCTGATATCTCCAGCACAGACTGATGAACTGTAACAGATCAATCAAACTATGACTGTTACGAACACTCTTCAGAACTAGACATACAGCTTTGAACTATGCATAAGAGGTGTGTGTATAAGTATATTGATCGAGATACATAACTAGAAGTCTGATCTTGCTGTACAATAGAAACGCAGAACACATTTCAGTTGAAGCCAAGAAAAAGCATCATCAGTACACGAAGACGTTCTAGCTACAGGATTGTTAAAGAAAATACACAGAGTTTAGACGACTTCTTTGCACAATGCTTCCCCCGTTCTCTCCCATTTGAGCTGAGCGTGCTGTTTCAATAACCTGGTGCACACACCACCAGTAGACTCTGCACCCCTTCTGTCCTCTTTGTGGGGCCAACTGCATTTGCCAGATACCAAACAAGTTTCAAGAAGTGTTCCTGTAGTCTCTGTTCAGAACAGCAACCTCCTCAGTGACAGCAGACCTCAGAAGACTCCTTGCACCACCACCACACCCCCACACACCACCACATCCTCCCTGGGAAAGCTGAAGTCATATAGCAAAATACTCCCTGCAAAAAGGCAGACAGACCCAAATGGGTAAAGGCTGGACAATTAACACTTGCTACCTCACATCAAAATCAGGTTTCCAACAGATGCTACAGATGACATCTTGTTCCATTGCAAAAAAAAGTGAAAGAGGTTTGGACTTCTTGTCACAAATAAAATTTTTCCTTGAAAAAAAAACCCCTGAAATAAAGGTATTATTTTATTCTTTCAGAAAAACAAAATATGAAAAGACTTCTAAAGTAAGTATAGATCGAGTACACTTTGGTTCACGTACTATAAAAGTAATATATATACTAATGAGTAAGAAACTGACACCCCAGCAGAGTAAGACATTTTCCCCAGCACTGGACACTTAAGTTGAGACCGTGCTTTTGCCAAGAAAGGTTGGATCAGATGATCCTTGAGGCCCTTTTCAACCTGGTATTCTATGATAATGCATTTACCAGAAATAAGCAAAAACTAAGTCACATTGGAATAGAATAGTTTGTCACACTGTTGCTTTTTTTCACTAGTCATTTAAAGAAAAGAAAAAAAAAAAGGGGGGGGGAGGTTAGGGTGGGGTGGAAGAGTCATATAATATCAGGTTTGTCTCAGACTACCCTTAAAAAAAAAATCAGCCTCATTAAAACAACAATGTGAACTACATATCTAATATTGTTCATCAGAAGATGGAACATACAGTTTTGATATTATTTTAGTGTCTTTAAACACACTAGCATATACCACATAAGTTAACTGCTTAAAAAAGATGTTTATGCTTTTTGGCCACTAATCAATACATTTTCAACAACACTAAGAGGGACAGAAGCGTTTATCCTGTTAGAAACATGCAACTGAAGTCCTCTTTTTTTTTTTTTTTTTTTCAATAAACAAATTGGAGCTTCTCTAAAGGCACAAAACCAAAATATTTGCAAAAAATCTATACATGAGGAACAATTTGCATAACACATGATTAACACTGTTATTCTATGAGAATCTGAACCTGAACATCAGATTATTTAAACCAATTGGTTTCAGTAAAGCATGAGGCCTGAAGCAGTCCTTAACTTTTTCTGTAAATCATTAAATGAAGGATTTTTGCTCAGAGTTCACTGCAAGCAGATAGTAAGTGCCTACAAACTGCTGTGCTGCTTTCTCCTAAATCAGAAGCATGCCATGGAAGTAACACTTTGGGTAAGTGAGCACACTGCTGGTGCAGGACTAGTCAGGGCATTGCTTTGTCCTACATTAAGCCTGGAGTCCGATAACCAGACTGTGTGCAGGGAAAAAAAAAAAAAAAGGCAGATTTGCAAAGTTTGGTCACTATACAATTCAAAGATGGTTATTCATAGAATTAAGAGCAGCTACTGAAATCGTGAACAAAGTCAGGTATGAAGTGATCTCACCCCATCTACTATCTAAAGGGCTTAAAAAATCAACTCATTAAAAGAATTTTAGTGAAATATTGACTGTACTGAAATGCAGCTCCAGGTCAATTGCTAGGATCAGCTTTTTAACTTCTAAAACACTGCTTCTTTTATATGCAACTATTCTAATGCAATTCAAATTTGGATTCTTGTTCTTAACCCCACAGTTTAAACATTTCAGTAAATTCAAATCATGGTACTTTCAGCTCAGCACTGAAATTGAAAAGATTTCTCTACAGCTAAAAATGCAAATTTTCAATGCTCAAACTGACAGCTTGCATGGAAAATACACTTTTATGAACAGCAGCACTTCAAATTTCATGATTTCCAAACTTCTCAAATAATGTATCTTTTTAGAGAAAAGAATCATAAAACTCAAGTGCTTATTAGACAAAAAGAAATCCCTCATGTCACCACAGGAAATTATCCATCCAAGGACATACCATAACAAAGGGCTGAGCTGACACAGCAGGAGAAGCACTCTCTCTAGTAAATTTTTTTCTCCACTAACAAAAGGCAAACTCCTTAAGCAAAACAAGCCAAGTAACTTTGTCAATTTAATACTGTTGAGAGGACAACAATAGGTTGTCGTAAATTTCATGACATTCACAGCATAAGCCTCCCATCTTGATCTCTGTGTCCCACCAATCTAATAAAAACATTTTAGATTAACAAATACAGATTATTTTCTTCCTGACATTATTGCATATTAGACTAAGTGAAAGAATAAAGAACAAGAACAGCACTGTACTTACTATTAGAGTACAAAGTAAATTCATTAGTTCCAATTTGATTCGGTCATAAAAACTTCACTTTGTTAACATATGAATTATATGTAATCTAGACTCATTAGTCACAAAATCTGACCATCAGACATAAATCATTCTCAAGTGTAAGAAATTAACTAAAGAAAATTAATCTTACAAAAAATCAGCAAGTCAAAATATTGCATACATTTACCAACCTCCGCAAAATACATGCTTTACAATAGAAATAAACAGGAATACAACCTACTTCTTTTCCCAGTAAACGTGGCTAACAAAGAAATAATACAAAAGCTGTAAGTTCCCACTACCAGCAATGTCAGTAAGGTAATATCACAGTGGCTTCCTGAGTCTGTCGGTGGTGTTAGTGTTGAATTGATGAAAATAATAGGAGAAAAATTAGTTTCTGTGCAACTGCGAAGTCCTCCTGGTATAGTCATTTAAAAAAAAAAAAAAAATCAAAGCAAGATTAAAGCCAAAGAGACTGCAGCCATGTTCAACCTCTCCTATTGCTCTTGCTTGCTCTTCTTGAATCAGAATGGAAAAAATTGTAAGCTTGAAGGCAGTGGACAAAACAGATTAAACCAGCTAGCAAATCAGGCTAAATAAGGAGTCATCTGTTTGTATACTTAATCTGAATACAATTCTTTGTTATGAAGCGATGACCCTTTTCTTTGTCACATGAGGGAGTAAAATGAGGAGAGGACAAAGCTGCTTAGGAATTCCACATACAGCCCTAAACCTGAACAGCAAAAGTCAACATGGCTGTCAGAGCAACCAAACCGACCTGATTACACAGGAACACGCACTGCATATTTCATTACACATACTCTTATTCTTTTGAGAATTATGTTAGGTTTTAGTTTTTTAATGAAGGTACTACAGGGGAAAAAAAAAAAAAAAGGGCAATACAAAATTTAGTTATATATGTATGTATGTGTGCATATGCGCATACATAAGCTACAGATGTATGTTAAATAACAGTTCTCTCTTTCAGTTCATTGAAGACAGATTTAAATTACATCTGGTACAAAGGAAAGGCCTCTGACCAGTCTCCAAGATACAATAGATGATGTGATAGTAACAGAATATTTGAATGTACTCATTTGAATATGTATAGCTGGGAACACTAATATGTCTGACAGCCAGTTGTATGTTATTTCCTTCATATTTTTGCCCCTAGAACTCGTACAACTTCTGGTACAGACACTTCAGAGAGCTTCAAATCAAAGCAAGATCTGTTATTTTTCTCCCCTAGTTTTAATCAAGATGGATTTGATACAGGTTATACACCAATCCTTACATTTACCTTAGAAATTACAGAAGTCTACCCATGCAAAGTTCTGCCTTCTAAAAGCAGTTTCACTTACCTGCTTTTAATCTCATCTACACATTTTGTCTTAAAACTCTGAAAGCAGATATAATCTAGTTCAAAAAGAGCATTTAGTATCAAAAACCTGTAATGTGCTGTTCCAAATATTATGATAGGTAACCCATTAACACTACACAGACTTATTTCTTGTTCCTCTGTATGTAAACACAAGGAAACTTTTGCTCAAGACGACCTGCTGGTTTTGTAATGTTTCAGGACATAAGAGGAGCTGTACTGAAACCTCTACTCAGACCAAAATCCAAGGCTCAAAGCTCCTTCAGGTGGCATGTCTCAAGAAGAAAAGTTGTAAATTAAGAGGCAAAACGAGCAAGACCTAAAACTAATAGTAAGTAGTAAAATGAGAATTAACACAGACCTATGACAGACAGGATTCCCTTCAAGTGGATTTTTTTTTCAACAAGCTGTTGATGCTGGCTCTCAGCTAAAACCTGTAACCTGATGGATACTTACAATTCCTGCTTAAAAGACTGCGCTCACTCTGAGTGCTGCTGACTGATGAGATGCTAGGTGTTCTCTCAAGCACTGATCTTTTGACAGACACTTTGGATTTGGTAAGCGGTTTAACGGAGCTAGCCCTGGAGGCTGGAGAATTTTTCACAGAGGCATGCTTCTCTCTTGGCGAAGATCCTATACTTGTCAATTGAGGGAAAGGGGGAAGGGAGAGAAAAGAACAAAAGGAGTTGGGAAGAAGCTTAAACAATTGCTTCTCCTATATATATGCCCACAAGTAAAAAGAATTATACATTAAAAATACGTCTAAAAAGGCTTAATCTACCTCATATTGACATAGTAAAAAATGCTGTAAATGCAAGAAAAGCAGTTGCAAGGATTTAAAGAGTTCTGGTTTACCTGCATATTGACTTCAGGAACACGTCGAGAGCTTTACAGACTGGCCTTCAAGGCAGATATCTGTACGCACAAAGTCTTTCTTGCATTCTCCTACTTCTGTGTATTATGATTAGCTGTACTGATGATCCCATAAAAATACAACCTCCAGCTCAAAAACAATCCAAGAAAGATTCTTTTGTTTGTTCCCGCCCCTAAAACAGAGATCCTGACACCCCCTGCCCCTCCCCACTCCCCCACCCCCCTTGGCCAGAGCACTCTAAAAGAGAATGCCCTTTCAGGGACAGAGTATCAAATTGTGTTGTACTCACATAACATAATAAAAACTGACTCGTTTTGCAGAACTAGTTAAACAGCACTCCCTAGAACCAAGTTTTTAATGGCCAACTGGTGGAGACACATTTTCGCATTAACTGCTGGTTACATTTGAGCTTGCTGAATACAAATGCCCCACGGCTAAGTGAATCAAATAAGAAGAGTATCTATATAGGAGACAGGAGTGCCATCTTCAGCTGGAAGCTTACTCCTGTACTACTACCAAAGCAATTACACTTTCTGCAAGAAAATTTTTTAGTTATTAAGCTTTTATTTATTTCTGAAAAGTGTCCACTGAGATTAAAACTACGATGGCTCAAAGGGAGTTATGTATACACAGGGTTGTCTCTGCAGCACCAAGTTGAATCCTATCAGCTTTGACATCAAGATCTTTATACAGTCTTCTGAATAACAATGGAAAAGAGGTTTTCATTTTTGTACAAAACAGAGGTGGAGATATGAAAGACAGACATATATTGTTTAAAAAATATGTTCTAATTTATTATCACACAAAATACTTTACAAAATCTTAACTTTTGATGTCATTGCCATTTTCAAGTCTGTCAGGCACAGTTTAGCTTACTCGAAAAGAGACTACTACTGTGTTTCAGATTTGACTTAGAACAATCAAGTTGCTATTTAAAGGGAAAACTCTTACCTTTATTCTTGTCACTAGAAACCACATTTAAATTTTGCTTAAGCTATATAAGAGACTGTTGAAATATGAGAAAATTCTTCATTAATGCCACTTTATTCAACATCAGTTTTGTTGCAGAGTCTCCACTCTTAAATACCAATGACCGAAGAAATCATCAATTTGCACTAAAACCATGAAAGCATGACATTAAGGGGTTTACATTAAGATTTAGGCACGCAAAACACTTACACCTCGTGTCTGCTTTTCAACAGTAGGTGGTGTGACTGGATTAGAGAACTTGTCTCAAAATATGCTACAGAGTATGCAAAAACAGGGACAGCACTAGTAAAGGAATATATAACCAAGCTATTTCCCTCAGTTCAGATCAACTCAGTAACAAAACAGAAGCCCTACGTACAACATATACTAAACATGCATTGGGATATTATATGATGGTCACTGAATATAACACATCATTAAACATGCTTTACGTCAGACCTCTCTTCAGAGATGCACTTTTACTACTTGTTTGGCACTGATATGCAAAACTGTGATTCTGTATACAGCTTTACTGTAGCTTGGTATTAAATCTCCAAGACAAAATTATCAGCCATATTTTGAAATTTTTTGTTAAGTTACTGCAACAGACACTTGAATATATCCAACTCATAAAGAACATCCAACTGTTGTCATGCTATGAGAATACCACAAACTCACACTTATTGAAAACACCTCTGAAACACAGCACTCTAGATAACATACCTGAAGTAATTTGTGTTTGACAAAAAAACAACCAAACAAACAAAAAAATTCTGTGGCATCTGAACTTCATACAACTAATCCGACAGCTTTATAAAAACTTTCCACATTGTTTTCTAAAATTGTTTCATTAATGAATCAACATACCAGAAAAGTAATTAATCCAGACCAGTCAGAAATTCCTTTTCTAAATAGCCTCTCACCAAAATAAGGTAGAAAAACCAAACAAATCCCACACCCCAAAAACAAACCAAAAAAAAGAGGAAAAAAAAAAAAAGAAAAAAAAGGGCTGCTGTACAAACACTACATGTTAAGTTTGTATGACTTAATAAATTAAAGCTTTACATTTCAAAAGGCAACTAGAAGAACAAATGCAGCTGATAAGCTGATCTTTACTGTCTGAAGATGAGGGCAGCATGCTTGATTGCTGTTGTGCTGGACTCGTTCATTCAGTTCAAAAGATACAAGAACAAAATCCCGTTTTCTTTGCAGTGATTTTCACTCAAGAGAGGTCGAGGCAAGCATGTGGAAATGCTTGGTCTCTCCTTGTACAGCATGTTCCCTATATGTGATCTGCAGCCAGCCCAGCTTCTCTGCAGATGCTGGAATGTGGCAAAGCTCCAAACCAGCTGTGAGCCCAAACCCATTTAGCAAGCCCAGCAGGCTCTAGGATGTCCACTTTCAGATGCACATCAAACACATTACCTCTGCTCTTTTCTTAGTTCTTCTACTGCTCAGTGTTTTTCTATAAGGCTTCTATAAAAGTAATTACTCAAGCACTCAAATACATTTTTTCAAAAGCTCAGATCAAGTGAGAATTTATTTTAATTCCTGACACAAGATCATTAAGCAATGACTCTAGGTGTTACTTCAACTAACAACAATGGTTTTACAAAGTATTTTTGTAAGTACCTTTCCCTAAGAAAGGAGTCACACGGAATTAAATGCAAAGGTTTTGAAGACAGAAGCAGGAAGATATCATACATAAACAAAAGTACTGGCAACAAGCACAAAAGCAGGATATTTAGTGAGCCATTATTATAAAGGCAACAAGCAATAGCATCAAAGTAGCAGGCTTTCATCAGTTATTTAATCTAGTCACTGAAGTGGAATACTAGAAATATCACATTCCTCCACAGTGAAGTAATGAGTTGGCAATTCTTTAGAAAAAAGTCTTTATGCAACAACCATGTTACTTCAAGTATGTTACAGTATCTCTTGTACCGAAATAAGCAAAGAACAAAGCTCATTTTTCAAAAAGTGCTCAAGTCAGATTTCATATCCTTAATCAAATAATCATCCTCTCATATGAATCCCTCATAGGTGGTTACTGTCAAGAATAAATTAATGCTTCCTTTAAATAGCACTGGAGCCTAAAAAATTCTAATTGAGAGAATAAACATATGCTAGTAGTGGTGACCTTGGGACTCTGTTGACACCAGGCAGATTGTAAAACTGAATATATATTCACTAGTTCTAAGATTCAATGTCCACCGTTTCAAACCATAGTGACACATTTCACATCTAGAACTGAGCACAGAGCAACTGGCATTCACAGAGCTATACAACACCTGGAAATGAACAGCTGGAAGCCTTTCCCAAACAGAAACTCAGGGCAGACTAAGTGCAAAAGGAGTCTGCAGGAGGAGGATGCTTTTTGTTGTTGCTGTTTTTGTTTAAACCTAAAGATAACAGTAATAGTTGGTTTGGCCTTTCATTGCCTTCTCACTTGAATATGTTGAGTTCTGGATTTTTGTCTTAGGCTTTTTTTTTCCTGCAAATAAAAATCCACATGGTGCTATTTTAGAAGTACTAAACTTCTTAGCATTTAAAAAAAAAAAAAACAAAAAAAACAAACTTTAAGTATGATGAAAAAGCTCAGTCTAAGCCTACCATACGAGTATTGAGAAAATGAGGAAAGTAAACCTTCAAGAAAACATGCTATTTTGGCACCTTTTGAAAGCAGTAAATAATGGAAAGACAAACTGGACTTTGGTATTGTTTCCAGCAGACCAATCTTAACATGGTGGTAAGAGCATTTATGATTGCTATTTTAAGCACCGTAAAGCAGCAGCAATACTAACAGATTTCTGATGGCTGCAAGCTCCCCAGGTTGCCCAATTGGCCATTCAGCAATATTAGTTAATACTGTATTATGCTATTGTCCTGGGTTTCAGTGAGTGGCGCAGTTTTTGGTAGCATGGGAGAGGGCTACAGCAGTGGCCCCATGAGAAGCTTCTTGAAGCTCACCTGGCTCCAAGTTGGACCCACCTCTGCACCTAGGCCAAGCCAATTAGCTGTGCCGCTGTGGAAGGAGGAGTTAGAGTTCTGAGGAGGAGTTGTGACATCTATGTGAATACCAAGGTCAGAGGATGGGTGAGGGGGAAGGGATATAAGAGGGGGAGGTGTGCCAAAGCAGAGACCCCCCTCTATCCTGTGGTGAGATGGCAGGGCTGCCCATTCCACCACCTATGGAGGTCTACCATGGAGCAGATGCCAACATACAGTCTGTGGGGCTCTCCCAGCTATTTAAGGTGCTTGCACCCAAAGGAGGCCAGGATCCTGTGGGAAGAAGCAACCCCCACTGTTGTAGTCTGGCACTGGGAAGACTGCAATGTGTAGGGGTGTCCCACACCAGAGCAGCTTGGGTAGGGCTGCATTTCATAGGAGGGACTCGAGTCAGAGAAAAGTTGTAAAAGACTGTCTCCTGGGAAAAGCGGACCATGCTGGAGCAGGGGGAAGAAGTACCCCTGCCCTGAGATGGAAGAAGTGGCAGTAATGACTGCAACCCCCATTCTCTGCCCCCTGAGCTGCTGGGGGGAGGAGGCAGAGATATCAGGAGCAAAGCTGAGCCCTGGAAGAAGGGAGGAGTGGGGGAAAGGTGTTTTCAAGATGTGGTAACACTTCTCACTGTCCTAATCTGTCTGTTAAGTGCTGTTTTTGTTAGTGTCTGTATTAAATTTATGGGTTTTTTTTTCCCCTAACAAGTCTGTCTTTTGCCCATGACCCTAATGGGTGATTTATCCCTCCCTGTCCTATCTCAAATCCCAAGCCTTTCATTATTTTCTCCTTCTCAGCACTGGGGGAAAGGGAGGAATGAGCAGCTACATGGTGGTCAGTGGCCCTTTGAGCTGAAACCATAACAGCTATACACATATCCGTGTTTCTTTGAGGAATAAAGAGTAGTTACAGCATATTTCATAATTCTATTGAAGATCAAAAGATAATCTCTTTCTAGTTACCTTTCCCTTTTAAAGTCTCAAATTACTAAGAAAATTACCAAAGAAAAGGCAGGACACAGTTATGTTATGGTGCTAGTAATACCTGATTTGCTAAACACAGGCATGGACAAAGACAGGGATTGTTAAATTACTGCTGGGTCTTGAAATATTTACATGAGAGAGATTTATTTGATTAGAAGATATCAGCTGATCTGAGAACAGTTTACCTAATAAGGCAAGACCCAATTCCCCATCTGATGCAGACTTTGACAGTAATGTTCCTATTTACCCACAATCCTTAGGAACGTGCTCCTCTTTGGCACAGGTATCAAGGACCAAGCAGCAAGCTAGTGCCAAAAACATAACCAGGCTGCCTGCAGCCAGGCAGGTAGGTATTCATGTGTTCCTTCTCATGCTGCTCAGTATTCTCAGACTGAAACTGAAAAACTGATCATCAGTGCTACAGAGCGTTGTATTAGCAGTCAACAACTACCAAACCAACCCTTTTCATTCCCTTAAATTCTCCCACTGTCAGAAGAGTGATTGGGGTGTTTTCAATTAAGGGGAGAGAGAGGGAGAGGACAACATTCATGTATGGCTACTGTTAAATTTCACTTTTCCCCCTCCCTATTTGGCCCAGTTTTGAAGTGTGGCAGATTTCCTGCTAGTTAAATCCTTCCACGATCAGAGAGACCACTCTCTTCCCCGTCTTCCCTCAAGCTCAACTCCTTCCATGTGATCTCTCCAGCACCTAGAAATAGCCCTTCTCCTCCCAAGCCTCAAGTTCAAACTCATGCCTGCTCTACCACCTCCAGTACTGTATACTACCATGCTGGATTTACTCAATTTTACGTTTTTCCTTCTGTAGGTTGAACCAGAGCAGCCCCATGAGAGACCATGTCCACACAGTCATGCTGTCATCTTCTATGACCCCAGGCACAGCCAGTCTCCGGACAACAGGTAGTCTTACACCAGCTTCCCAGGGCAGCTGCACAGTGGTGGCAAACCTTGCCCATTCCAGCTTTGCCAGGATGCTCTCATAAGCTCTTTGCATCCTCACTTAAGAAACCAACCCCAACTGCCAGCTTTAACACAGCCATTGGAAAGTCCTGTCCATTTAGCATTAGGCAGATGGAGAAGTCAAATCAACGTACTCCAAGCTGAGCCAAAAGAACACTACCAACCACATCCAATTATGCTTCTCATTATTGTCCAGCTCTTCATACCATACATGCCTTCATGTTATGCACTGAGAATTTTTTGATAGTTTGCCACTTTTATACCCACGCTATCTATAAAAATTTTAAGTTTCCTGTTGCAGGACTTCATGCATTCCTTGCATGAAGAAGGAACCTCACTGTAACAAAACACAGACTATTTTCTTCAGGAAGACAAGGATTCCGATTTCTCTCCTCCTTCACTTCTACCCTGAGAGAATTCAAAACTAACCACTACAGGTGAAGACTTATTTGAAGACACACCAGCATGTCCTTGCAAGTAAATGACTATGTACCAAGAAATTCCCCTGCAGGGAAGTGGTGCACACCTCACTCCTGAAGGAAAATATTCTTATAGCTGCATCCACATTTCTGACAGCATTGATTTGTCGACTGTTAGTATCAGCCTCTGCAAGTATGATCATGCTTCTTGCCACAGGTATAACACATTAAAATCCTGATGGGGCTAGTCACAAATCACTTGTAAAGAGTCTGGGAACACATGTGAAAACTTTAATTCCCTAAGTATCACCACTGATGGCACCACAAACAAAGCTGACAGGATGAAATGCTCCTTTCTAGAAACTGGAATCCATAGAATACTGGAAATACCACAGACTTTGGAATAAAAATCATTTATGTTCATCTTCGAACTCTTCCAACCCCCCAGCCCTTCTCCCCCATCCCCCAAAAACTCACAAGGATCAAGAATACCAAACCAGAGATCAATCAATCAACTTGCTTTGAAATAATTTGTTGTAACAGATCCTACAAACAAACCCCCTTCTGCTTTTACTCATTTCTCATGCTCAATTTGACTTATAAAAGTAAATAGGAAATAGGTTTAAGGCTGTGTAAGGCTTGTAAAACATGAGAGTATCTATCCCATGGTGAGAGCTCCTTCTTCATGAGAAAAAGGAAAAGAAAATAGGTGTCAAAGTTATAGCAAGTTTTTCTACTAGTGTACGTAGCCAAAGCTAAAGGCAAATTGACTAAGCTGAATTCGAATTACATAATTTTATGGCTCCTTTCTGGCTTCAAATTGTGAATTAAAAGAGAACTGGTTATGAGATACACAGTTACTATGCAGTTACTCTGGGTGAAGATGACCAAAGAGGGATGATAGACAAGCTTTATGTCATACTAGACATACACTCTATGGAGACCCATACATTGGTTTCCTCCTTTCTACCCCGCTGAAGGGGAATATGGGAGTTTTAAGTTTACTTTTAACACAGGCTTTAATTACTGTAATGAAGCCCTACATATCTATTAAAGGGAAAAGGGGATCAAGTAATCTAGACTCTTAAGGTCAAATAGTCATCTTGGATAAGGTAGCGTATGAGGAACCTGCTTTTAGGATCCATCAAAAGCTGGCTGTTCTGCAAAAGAAAGCATAAAAAGACTGGTTGAAACTAGATTTTAAGCCTTATTTGTCTGCATTTCAGATTTTTTCATGAGAAAGTATATGGATACCCTTACAAGTGACTCTCCATTTCTGAATTCTGAGATAAATCCTGACTGTTTCAGGCCAGAAAACCTGAAAGTTATGTTTGCCTTTTAAAATATTTTGTTTCTTCCTGGCAGCATGTCAATCTGACTAAAGAGTCACATGGTAGAAAGCAGGTATGATACAAGCCAAAAAGTGATTTGCAGTAACCATGTTTGGTTTAGCTTCTGGTTCCGTATCGGAACAGAGACTCAAGGACTGTGGGAATGCTTGCTGGAACTAAATTGTTTTGGTTCTGCTTCACTACTGTTGTGAAAGGCTATACCAAAAAGTCCTGAATTACCAACTTTATATATGTTTCCAGCTGTACGAAAACCCATTGAAACCATTTGGTTTTAATTTTCCATCTGAAAAGCCTTTCTTAGTGTTCATTATTGAGTGTTGTTGCTGTTTATTACACAGTCTTAATCGGACACAGCCTGCTGTGGTTTTAACTTTCGAAGCTTCTCTGAATTACACATTTAAGTCTAAGATCAAGTCAAAATTCAACTGAAGGAATTTAGCAATTATGAACTAACAAGCAAATCAGTACTTCAAAGTATCACTAAACCTACTATGGTCTAATGCAACTTAAACATATTTCCTATAGCATATGAGAAATCATTTCTCCTGTGCTTCAGTTAGTTGCAGAACACCAGAAGCATCATTAAGCATGATCAACTTTTCATAAGGAAAAGGTCTCACTTGTCCGAAATAGTCTTCAAGGAAACACACAGTGCAGACTGTCAAACTTCTTTCTACCAAAGCTTTCATTACTCTAGTTAAATGCTATGAAAATATTGGCAGGAGAAAGATGGGGTACCACTGGATTCATGGAACTGGACTCATGGAAAATGTAAGTAAAGCAAAGGGCCATAACTTGGCTAAATGCATATCACTGACCTAAATCAGAGACAAAATAGTACCCAAAATATCTGAAATAACCGTCAGATAGTGAAAGACATTTTGGTTACAAATATGATTTACATGGCTTTCATTAATTTCTGGAAGTCTTCAACAATATGTAGAGGTATAATATTTTTGATGCTTTCATATCCCCAAACAGATTCAGTTACACATAAGAGGCTTGACAGAGCCCTTCACATAGCTAAAATATCAACAACAACATGAAGTTTCATACAGTGGGAAATAATTTAAAGCAATGGTATAATTTTAAGGTAGAAATGTAGGTGAAGTATTAGCATATCAGAAATCTTACTTGCAGGTAAAGCTCCTTTCCTTTACGTACTTACAGGTAGGTTGTAGTCAGCAACAGGAAAAAAAGAAAGGCAGTGGTGGACATTTACAGTTTTAGATCTAAAGTAAATCAGTTATATCCATATTTTACGTTGTTCAAACACAAACCAAACCACTTCCTGTGGCTCAAACTATCACAGTGCTTCTGCCCAACCACATGGGTGGTAACACGCAGTTGCTGGCGTAGGCTGACAGTAGAAGAACTCAATGATGTTCATGGGACCACCAAAGCTCCCCAGCCCCTTCCACCCGTCCCTTCAAGTAAGAGAAAAACATGACTCTTCCCAAACCATAATAACCTCAACTATTAGCAGGCTATTACTCCTCCACAGTGGTTATGTACATCCAATTAGAAGGTTGTGTGCCGTTTGCTGGGAACAAAAACAATAGCTGCTTTCATTATTTCAGGACTGGTTCAAAGTCATGAACCAGGGCTCCAAAATTACACACGCCTTCCAGTAAAAACCATGTAACTCGAACAACTCATTCTGTGTCTTGCACTCTAATGTATGTTTTCACTGATAGAAAACTCACATAGCAAAAGGCATGCTGCCTGCCATCCAGTACTACAGAAATCTATGCACACCACCACGGAAAAATGAGCTGTAGAGAATTAAGAATCTTGCTTAAGTATGTGATTGCAGATCATTCTATTATGGAGAAATGGAGACAAATAGTTACAGAAACCAGTTTGAGGCATCTAGCCTGCAACTGTGACCTGATTTCTAGATTTGCTGAAGAAACCGGGCTTTCCTATTTCACAAACCACTTCAGTACACTGAATCAAGGTGGGCTCACCTTTTAGAGAACCAATTTCTAATTCAGCAAAAGCTTCAAGTTCCATTCCAAGATACACTAATGCTGGTGAACAGCAGGCAGCAACCATTTGAAATATTTTTAGCTTAACGTGCTCTGCAAATAACCTCACAAAAATTTCATGCTTGAGGTATGAGTTTCACTCTCCTCCTGCTGTCTCCTGTTCAGGAAAGGATCAGGGAATTTCCTTAGAAGACATGCTTCCTATTGGGTTAGTGCATAACCACTGAAAACTTAAGTCTTACATTTATAAGTGAAAAATAAAATTACCAAAATCTCAACTCCTACCAGGTTGCAAGGATCTTATAATTGGTGTTTTATACAAGGTATTTTTTCTTGTAGGGGAGTTTCCTGCTTCACACTCAAAATGACCCTGTATGATACAATCCACTGCTCACAAACTCTTGATTATTCTGTGAGTAACACATATACCAACGCATTTTGGAAGACAGACTGCTTCTTTCCCTCAACATACACGTGAGAGATGACACAGAAATATACCATCACTTCTCTTGTTCTGAGTGTTTAATGGACTCACTACACTGATTTGTCTTCCTGTCCCACAATCCAGATACAGCCAGCAACTAGTTAAGAATTAGCTGCATTTATGCTAGCACCTCAGGAAGCAATGAGGTTGTTAGGATCTGGACATTTTTAAGACTCAGCTTGACTAATGTCTGCACAATCTAGTTTGAATTCAGTGCTGACCCACTTACAGGCAGAGAGGGCTGGACTAGGTGACCTTCAGACATCCTTTCCATCCTGGATTTAGCTAGTCTGTCTGTAGTCTGAAGAAATCCTGACAGCAAACAACTGTACAGCTACTGAGTTATCTATCTGTGCTGCTGCAATTATATCAAGGCACAAGTTTAATACCAACATGTTCAAATGACTTAACTGGAGGAAATAGTTATTCCCTACAGAAAGGCTTTAGCTAAAACGGATAACTGGGTTTGGTTTAGAAGCTGCCACTTGGCCAAAGTGCACGTTCAGTTTTACTTCAAAATCTTTAAAAACAAAGGGTGTAAGCAGCAGTAAAGATGGTTTTATTTGAAAGGTATGGTCGCATTATCCAGTGGGGCTTTGGTAGCAATACCAAGTAACTCTAACCTTTCCCCATCCTTGCTTCGCCCACCGTGTATTCCCATTGTCCCATCTGCATCAGCACTATGTTCACCAGGGAGCAAGGAACCATGTTTAAGAATTCCCTTCGCAGGGGATGGGGAAGTTAACCTGATACAGTTTAATGCATAGAATTCTACTTTGTACCACCAAAACACTGTATAAGCAATATGAAAGATTAATATGTGCTAGGACACAGTGGGCATTGGCAGGGGGGCTAGGGAGAAGGCACTGAGAAGAAAATTATTGTTATGTGCAGCATTAAAGTTCCAGTCTTGTCAGATCATAGCACGAGTTTGAAATGGGGAGGTGTTACTTCATGTTTTTACCTTAAGCAGCCTTTATCCAATAGGAAGTGTTTGGAAGGTATTTTGCTGACTACCATTATTTCAACATACAATGAGTTAAAGTGTGACAGGTTTAGCTAAAGAAACTTGGGGAGTAAAGGTTTTTGTTTTCAACAGCAAACGACTTCTGCTTCTTCTGAAAGTGCATCTGATTTTCTTTTTTTTTTTTTTTTTTTTTTTTTTTTTAATAAAGGGAAGAAGTTAGTCCTGTAACCCATTCATGCTTACATTTATCTCTAGTGATGGCATCATAAATCTACTCTGGATTAATAATCTAAAGGACAAATATAGATCTATATCTCAGTTCTAAAATTGTAAGTACAGATAGGTAAGCTCTAAATTGGTATTTAGAGAGGTGATGAGTCTTCCAAGAAACCGGTGGCTTAAAGGTACATACCTAGTTAACTGAGCAAGTCCTTCACATAGCAAGACTCAAGTCAAAGAATAGCCCATATCCACTTTCTTAGAGGGACTCAGCCCATAAGGGACTACAGATACAGATTTTATCATGCTTCACCACCTGTATATAATTAAGGAGTATTTTGGACTGTTTTATAATCTTAGATTGAGCAGGCTAAAAAAAAAGAACAGGTTTTACTGGGTACAGCTGGGTGTGCACACTTTCCAAATTACAGCGTATTGTTGTGTAGTCATTTATAGCCAGCCTACCTTTGCAATTAGCTGTATTACCACACTTGGTTAAAAAAAAACATATAACCTACAAGACCATTTTTGACTCTACAATACAATTTCAGTCACTAGATTTGAACAGTAGCCTACAGACTAGATGCGAGATTCCATCCCCTGCCCCTAGTATTAATCAGTCTGAGCTTAATTAGCAGCTCAGGCAGTAGTCTCTCCTTCAATTACATTCTCCCCTTTCTATAAAGTATAGACCTGTACTGAAAAATTAGGTTGAACAAAGTATGTTATATCCTGAAATAAGGGCTCACTCCCATTGGGATAGCATACAGTTGCTTATGTTAAATGCTTTGTACCCGAATTCTGTATTTTCTCAGCTTCACATTTACATCTTTTGAGTAATTTTAGTTGTAATTCTGCAAAATACTGTTATATTACCAAACTATAAATATTAATATTTAAATATTGTTTCTTCTAATAGCACCACACCCTTCTAAACACATTCCTTACAAGATGAGACTTTACAATTATGAGGTGTAACCTGCCTTCTTCCCCCACCAAGCAGTTTGCTATTTAGATAGCATCATATTTAGCACCAAAAATATAGCTCTGTACCATCCTACAAGTTCTGTCAGAAAGTACATTAAATATATCTTAAGAAACTGGTTAAGTGGTAGTATTCCAGTGAAAAATTCTCTTACCAGAGCTTGATGACAGAACAGGTCCTTTGTGAGAAGGTGCTTTAACTGTGCTGATAGTTTTATTTTCACATCCCCTCTTCAAGGGCAACACAGACGGCACCATTTTAACCTTGGGAGTTGATACACTTCGTAGTGTGATTGGGCCTTTCTTCAGCGTGTTTTTCCTTTGTGTTGTCCCATCTTTCACAGAAGGCATCTGTTTTTTTTTAAAAAAAAAAAAAAAAAACAAAACCAAAACAAAAACAAAACAACAAAAAACCCCACACACCAACACTTTGACAAGCTGAAGATCTCCCTTTTCAGCATCTGTAATGAAATACCGACCACACAGACAAGGGATGTGCTTTGAGCTGACCACTGTCACACTGTCCACATCTGCAGTTCAGAACCTCAAGGATCATCTCCTGAATGGCCTTCAGCAAAACAAAACTATTAGTTTGAAGCTAACCACTGGTAATGACAAATACACTGAAGAGATTAGGGAAGTCACTTTACACCAGAATTTCTTCCTCCCCGAACTCTCATTAAGCCATTCAATTACATGACTGCACCTAATCTCAAAATTAATTCTTTATCAAGCAACTAGGCAAGTTAATATACCGAAAAGTTAGTTGTCCACTACTACCTGAAACACCACAGCCCTTACAATTGGTTTCCTGGTCTAGATCTTATGCTGCAACACAGAAACAGGTTAAAATCTTTCATGTTCAACATCAGTTCATGAGTAGACACAGAACTGGTTTAAAATAACTGGTTTATATGTAGCACATGTCAACCTTTCATACAGAATTCTTGCTCCAGTTTATAGAGACATTAATTCATGGCAACTCATGCTGTAAAGTTAAGCCTATAAAGGTAAACACGTAATAATGTGCAGCTCTCCATATGCTTTTCTGTGACTCAAAGCGATACGCAGCTATTTTGGCATATTAATGGCACTTTCCAATTTTGATTCCAATCCTCATCTTCATTTTCAGAAGTTAATCTGTACTTTTCAGAAGACCACTTATTAAATTTAGTCCAGCTGATTGATCTACTGCACATTTTACAGATTTTGCTCTGTTGATTTCCCAGGTACCAGCATAACAATAAATATCACTGAGGTTTTCATCTTATCAATGGGGTAAATTGAAAGCATTCTCTTGAACCCCGGCACCAAAAGGAAGGAGTGAAACAGAATTAAAGCTCTGAAAAACTTCAGAATTAAAACAGACCATCCTTGCTTTCATGTTCATTTAAGTTTTCAAGTTAAATTATTTATTATAATAAATATTATTTATTAATTCCTTCTGTAACATTTCAAAAATGGATAGCCGCTTCTGTTTTACCTGAAATAGCCTCCTCCGTATACTAAGCTTTACTGGAGTTTTTCTGGCAAATCCATAAAGCCTGACAAAAATTCAGACAACACCAGTTTTACTGGTAACAGCTGCTGCCTCCACTTCACCAATTTAACATAAACTGTTGAACCCACAAGCGAACAACAGAAGGGACTACATACAGCATCAAGACTCCAACTCAGTGCCCCTACCATGCCTCCAGAGATCTCGGTTGATCCAACTCCAAAGATCCTCCTTTCTTTCACACTGTTCCTTTTCTTTTAACCTTCTTTCAGAGTATTTGAAAGCAGCATGTTTCTCCTGACAGGCAGCTGACTCATCTGAAAATATTTCCCAACCAACCAGTGCACGCATACCTCCCGGCCAGGAAGTTTGCACCTTCCAGCTGGCCAACTGCCCAAAACCAGGTATATGCCCTCTGCATGAGAAATATTTCCTGGCTCCTCTTAGCAATTCTAATGAGCCCTGGTTCTACTTCAAATAAACAAACTCCCAAATCGTTCAAAACAGACAGTTAATTTAAGATGTTCAAAATAAAACACCTGACCAGCTTGTTGGTCTTTGGATTTTATATGACTTAGTACATGCACAACATTTCTGTTAGTAAATAGAACTAAACTGAAGGTTTTAAAAAGCACGTTTTGAAAGAAAATACTGAAAACAACAATTTACATCTAATGTCTATTTCAAGTTACAGCACCATTAGAATTATTTTGATAAAAGCATGTATTAAAAGCTATATTTAGAAAAACCTCACCAAGTTATGCTATGCAATTTTACCAGTTTGACTAAATTAAAAGTTGTTTGCTTTTACTAGAAATTTTACCAACTGCATTGTCTTAAAGAGACTTGACCAAAAACAATTTTATACCATGGAATAAGATCAAGGCTGAAGACACTAAATCACATGTGAGGCCAAGTGCAACCAGTTTATAAAATGGTATTTCTTCACTCCCTTTATTAGGGAGACACTTCACCTCAGAAATCAACAGTAGTCGCATTTGTAGACAAAAAACCCATTCCACAATTGCCATTCAGCACCGTGCAATGCAGAATTCCCTCTTTCCAAATGTATGAAACATGTAATTAAGTATGTAAAGAAAAAAAGCTTACCAAAGGAACAGAGTGCAGGTCAAACGTTTCATTTGCCACATCTTTTAATAGGGCTGTTTCCAGAAGAATTCCCATGTTGCTGCTTTGCTCTTTTTCACCTCCCGTCGGGTGACCAGAGGGCTGCATTGAAGAGTCTGAAATTTCTATTTTATCCTTCAGCATCTCTTTTGAGTTCTCTACACACATTGGAAGTGCCTTAGAAACTGAGAAGCATGCTGAATGGGTAGAGCTTGCTTTGCCAATGTCTTCCGGATTCTGCTCTAACACAGGTGTCTTTGAAGCCTTGTGGGAAGCATTTCTAGGATGTGTTGTGGCATGTACGACTTGGCTAGTGAAGAGGTGTTTGTTGAGATGTAGCTTATGTGGCTTACTCACAGGCAATTCCACTTTAGTATCTTTAGCTAGATCTATTTTCTTTTTCAGCACTTTTATAGAGGGGGACAACTGCCTTGGGGAAGCAACCAGTGAAGATGAGGAGACACATGATAGCTGGGGGGACTGGGGAGACTGTTTTAATGCTGCACTGTCTCTTGACTGTAGCACAGGTCTAGACATAACCTTTGGCTTAACATTTTTGAAATTAGGTTTGGGAAAACTAACAATCTCCGATTTCTTCGCTTTGGTTATTGTTGACACAATAGGAGACCTGCCCACTGTTTTTCCTGCAGTTTGACCTGAACTAGCTTTAAGCAAAGGCCTTCTATTATGCCCTCCTACAAACATCTCATTTGGTCTTAGTTTCGGTGACTCGTCTTCAATTTCTGCCAAAGCTGAAGCAGAAAAAGTTCTATTTTTCAATTGTTCTTTAGGTGTTGAAGTATGTAGAGCAGAATCGCTCTCACCAGCCATAGGACTGAAGACCACAAAAGTTGCTTCACATTTAAGGTCAGGCATAACAGCCCTCTCTAATTTTGGTACACTGCAAGATACGTAAGATACATTGTGCATATCCTGAAGAGCAGCATTTCCAGGGATACTTTTTTCTTTGGTTAAGGGTTCACTGGTTTTCTTTGATACTTGTTCTCCACCCATTTTATCTACTGAGAGAAGATGCACATTATTTACAGGACTATCCATGCATGTTTTGGCACTGGAATTCCCAGTTTCGTCATAGTTAAGGGTATCCTGCAAGGATTTTACTTGGTCATCTTCATTAATATTAATGCACAGTGATAATGCATCTTGCCTACAAGCATCTATACATCCAGCAGCTAGTTTTGTAGATTGTGCTTCTGTTTCCTGTGATTCTGTATCAGTCCTGTTAGTGTTTTTTAGATAGTGTTGCACATGTGGGGAGTCAGGACAATATACTTTGAGTTCTGAATGGGCATCTGGGCTTTCTGAAGCCACTATCATAGAGGAGAGATTAGGTAATCTCTCTGAGCTGGTTCTATCAAATTTTTCTCTTGCACGTATTTCAGAAGAGATCAGCATTTCCCTCAGATGCATACCATCATTTTGATCAGCTCCCAGAGTTTCACCCGTAACATTAGCAACATCCAATGTGTTCAGGTGGCAGCACGCCCTATCACTCATCAGGGACGGCATGTTCCGCTCCGAAGCAGAAAGAAGTAATACACACTTAGAGTCAGTCTGACTGTAAGGCACCGATTGTTTGATACTCTGATTTTGCATTTTTGCCATAGCAACGTTACTTTCCAGTAAGTTTGTTGTTTCTTTCAAGTCACAGTCCAAAGGATACACACAAGTCTGTCCAGTCACCGAAGACTTGCATGCAGCATCCACATCTCCCAACAGAGCTCCCGTGCAGCTGTATTTACCAGGTGTCTTCTGCAGATGAAGTGTTTCAGTACACTGTTGTTTTAAAAGGATACTTCCAAAGTCACTCTTCTTTTCGAGAATGGTATCTTCTTCATGCTCACTCACTGTATTTTGGTCAGTTGAATTACCATGTTCCTTGGCAGCACAATTCTTTGAGGAAGGTGTAGCCCTGTCGCATGCATAGTTATTTCCATTTTCATCCCTTATAAGTAAGGAAGACTTGAGGCCATTCTCTGCTTTGTCATCTGACTTGTCAACATCCATTTTGAAGGATAAATGTTAAACTACTTTCATTTTATACTTATTTAAAATCCCAGAGAAGGCAGATTCTTCTGAATTTTGCAGAAAAATCCCACAGCTTTTCCCTGGAATGTGTCAACTGTCCTGAAAGATATTTTAAAAATGGTTCTTTATTTTCATGTTTCCCAAGAGGATTCAAAAGTTCTAGAATTAAAAAGAAATGAAAAATGATTAACCAAACTAGGATTTTAAGTCAGTAAGCATTCTTAAGCTACTATTAATCAAGTACAGCCATTTTGACCAGCTTCCTTAAGCAAACTAGCCTTTTACAACGATGCCGTCCATGCATGCCTACCTTCACAAGCCATTTTTGTTTCCCTGACTGCCAAGCAACCTTTGAACCCTTTGGCCAGGTGCAATTAAGTGTAACTTCAGGGTTGCATTCTCAGATACTTGGCTTGCTTGGCTTCCAAGCAAGCAAAGGCACAACCCAAAAGATTTGGTTCCTCAAGAAGAAAAAGCTATCAGGGACTACATGATAAAATGAACCATCATTTTTCTCTCTTCCAATAGCAGGTAGCCAACAAAAGGGCATGGTTACTCACACAGTATGTACTCAAGCTATGAAGCTTCTTACTACACAGTGCTTGAAAGCCAAAAGCTTACATAGGCTCAAAGACAAGTGGGTAAGAGCCATATAAGAAAAAGCCTGTCCAAAACCGAATACCAAACTGACTCAAAATGCTCTCAGTCACAAGCTGCAAGCAGTTAGGACAACTCTAGGGAACAATCATTACATGCTCATCCTGCTCTTGCACTCTTCACTCAGCATTTAGCCTTGGTTACTGCTGCAGACAGGACACAGCATTAGGTGGATCTTCAGTCTGACTTTGTCCAGTACACGTGTTCTTGTGTACAAGTTCGCACAAATACAGGAAATTAAGAGAGCTCTAAATTGTAATAATGATGAAACGCTGATGTATAAGCTCAGGTATAGAACAGACACCAGAGCAGCAACACAGGAATAACACTAAGAATCTCAGTGAAGAAAACTTCAGCGCTCATCCCTTGATGCACATAGCAGTAACAACTCCAGCCAGCAGCTTCTCTGCACTGAAGGCCACCTTCCTGCCTTCCAAAGCAGCAACGCAGAGCAGAGGCAGCTCAAGACCTTCAAAGCGTAGTCTTAAGGCACCTGAACCGAGATCAAGAGAAAATGGGGAGGTTCATAATTAGTTCTAGGGTTACACCAGTACACTACTCCTGTGCTCCCAGGGTAGCCAACAGGTAGTTGTACATGGGATCCCTTCAGAGTCACTGGAGAGCAGCTCCCTGCATAGCAACAGCCTTCATCTTCTATAAAGATGACACAAAATTAGCCAAGTGGGGAAACAATTCCAGTGTCCTCTCCAGCAGAGCAGAGCCACATATCGTCACCCAAAATCCTACAGAAGCAGAAAGGGGAAAAGAGGGGAGAAGATGGGGAACAAACCAAAAAACTAAGAGGCCTTGCAACATAAAAGGACAAGTTCCTAGCAAGCACTAAGACTGCACCGAGGTACCAAAACCACAAGGACAAGAGAGAGAAGATCCAAACTCTCCAAAGCAACTAAAGTCTACCTACATAGCACAACTCCATATGAACGGCTCCTAGTACCAGAAACGAGACCAGAGGCAGGAAGAACTTCAGATTTCTAAGATATGGTTGCAGCAGGGCGGGGGATCTGGCAGGAAGAAGGATCACTTTGGGTGGTAAAGTCTAAATGGGAGGGACAGAGTTCACTGGGTCCAACAAGGGAATTGGGATGAAAATGCATCCCTTGACAAAAGCCTGCTTCCTAACTGAAGAACAGGGAAGTTGGGCAGATGTTGAATGCCATTACATGTCTGGAGCCGCAGACTGCACTCTCCCATCAAAGAACAGGAAGGAGGAGGACACTTGCCATCAAAAACGATGAGCAAACAGGCCAGTGATGTTTAACTAAAACAGACACCAGAGTGTGGTGTCCTCAAATGAGGATACTGATATAAGGACATATTTGGAATTTGGTGCGAAGAAAGCAGCAGGACATGACCATCAGGATTAAGTATATAGGATGGACAGAATAATGCACACTAATATGATAATTATACTGAAGTCTGAAATTATTTGACTGTAACTTAACAAATGAGTAGAGTTCCTACAGACTGAAAATCCAGACCTAACAGAAAAACAGTTGATAGTGCAGGTCAGATATTCTCTGTCTCAACTAGGGTGACAATACTGGTTGCAATACACTTAGACAGGTCAAGAAGACTACAAGATCCCATAATAATGGGAGATTTCCACTATCTTGATGTTGTTTAGGTACATTGAAGAATAATTCCCTGATCCTATTTTGTACAGGATTCAATGACTGCTTTGGCAAACAAGTTTGCCATGACAAGAGAAGCTACTCTTGATTTGTTCTCTGATGAAGAAACTTAGCTCCTCACAGAAACCACAAACCATTTTGGAAACTACAGCAGGGGAAAGAAAACAAACTCTTATCAACAAATACTTTGGAAAGTGTAAAATAAAGCCAGGACAATAAGTAGTAAAAGGTAAGTTACTAAAAGCAAGAATGCATCATTCAGAAAGATTACATTTGTCCTTAAACCTTATTTTCTTCAGCTGGAAACACAGCTTAAATAACTACATTCAAAATAAATGCTTTTTCATACCAATGAAAAGTCTAAAGCTTTCCAAACAGGCTCTAGAACCTGTAAACAGTTTTGAGTACAAAAGCAGCACTCAAAACCATTCTAGAACTGCACGAATTTGCATGCTCACCATAGATCAAACACAGAGCGGTTTCTGGCCCACAACCTTGTCTTTACATGGGACTTTAAACATCTGTCTCAGGCTGAGGGTAAAAAGACCATGGAACAAGGAAACAACAAGCTACCGAGATCAGACAGCACCCTCCTCTGCCCCTCCTTTTTCCCCCAAGATGAAATACCTTGACTAGCTTAAAACATCCCAGATCCTTGAGGCTGATCTAGATCCCTTGCATACCCACTATTATTCAATCCCTACAGAACCATAAACAGCTTTAGTACCCTCATCTTCACCTTCCATTAGGAAACTTAAGGCAGATTCAAGAGTTCCTCCAAAAAAGTCTTCCCTGAAGGTAGGGCAAGAACCTGTCCTGAATATTTTTCCATTGATTTAAGTCAATCACAGAATCAACTGCTGAAAAATATTTGCAAAATTTGCTTTCATTGTTGTTTTGACACATTAAAACTAGTTTCTACTTGTACGGAGACTAGTCCATAACAGTTTGCTCACTTCGTCATGCAACAAAAAGTTAAGATTCCATTTTGATTCATCATTAGCTCAGATCCAACCAGCAGTCTTACCTCTTTCAAGAGCTTTCTCACTACAGAAAGGAGGGAACTTCAATATGCCAAGACTTAGCAAGACTGAGATCCCAAGAATTTAAAGAATGATATGTTAGCTTATGGTATGAATAGTTAATAATGCCAAAATTTGAAACAACACAGGCGGCTAAGTAAGCCTTGATCCAATCAATGCTGAAGAAGCTCCAAGAAATATACAAGTAGTTTTGAGACTGAGAAATGAGAAAATGCATTAAAAGTTACATATATGAATGCACATATGTACGTATAGAAGCCTGCTCACTCAGTACTCTAGACTTTCACATAACCAGAGACTGCACAGTAATAAATCACCAATTCAACTATTTTAAAAGCAAATTTTCATGTCAGTAATCAATACTTTCACGAGCAACTAGACCAGCTTCACAGAGAGTACTAAAGGTGTCCTGCATACAAGGATTCCTAAGGATTAACTATAGCGTATAAAAATCTGTAACCTAGATGAACATCAGTCCTCAAAAAACTGACATACTGTAACTCAGCAGGTACTAATATGTTCATCAGGCTTATGAGAATGCTTCCCGGTGATGAGAAATTCTTTAGATTTAAGATCAGCCATAGGAGGCTGAATGAAAAAATCCAGCTCAGCCACCATCTCCTCCATGTGAGTGGTCAGTAGCAGATGCACAAACACAACGGTTGCCCCTCCTGAGAACATTCCTTCCCAAGAATACACTGTTCCTGGCAACTAATGACTCAGGGAATTCTTTAAACTAAATAGTACTAATAAACTTACTTTGAGTTTGTCTTAGATGTATAAGCATTATGCACGCCTGGCCTGTACAACACCTTACAGTGCAGTGCAAAAGAGTTCAGCTGTTTTGTGCCTTCACTGAGGCTCAGCTTGCCAAATTTCAGATGTGTATTTTAAGTGCTTCCACATTGCCAAAAAAAAAAAAGTCGTAGTTATCAGAGCTCAAAACTTTCCCCCTACTCAACAGATATGAGTTTAAGGTAACATGACTTCAGAAAAAAAAGAAAAGGGAGCTTGGCATGCAGAAAAAGAGATCAGCTGCCAGCAGCACCAGAGTAATACACTACAGAACACAGAAATAGGCTCAGAGCAAGACCTTGTCACTTCTGCTAATCTATGAGGGGTATCCGAGGATGTGCCGTAAAAGTGCAGAGGGAGAGTGACTCTTCCAGTGCTGGACAAACAAGAATCAAAACCATATCAATTACAGTAGATAATACATGCTACAAGTTTACAAATTACTACAAGAATGCCAGTCAGTTTATGTTAGTGCCAAAACACAGATAGTAATAATTTACACTTTTCGTGGTACTCCATCTGGAACTTGGTTCTTTTACCAACACCATCACACAGCATTTACTCAAACCCATGCACAATGTTTGTGCAGCCTGTATGACAGGGAGGAGGAGGGGGAATAAATTTGAAAGGAGACAGTGTGCCTAAACATGCAGGCAGGCAGTCCCGAAGTGTTCTGATCAACTGAACATGCCTTGATAACAGACAAAATGCACCATCAGCATCTGTATTGCAGCAGAAAACCATATTACATAGTCACCACAGTCACTGAAATCAGAAACCATTTAAGGCATTCCATATGTCAATGCATTACAACTACAACCAGTTTATCTGACCGTGTTCTGGAATGTAATACCATCACACAAGTCTGACTTTTTCAGCATGTACACCTGAAGACAAAGAGAGGAGCATCCAGAAGGGAGTCTGCAGTGACTAGAAACCCCCCTCCCAAGATGGTCTGGTCCAGTGTTGCTCACACATGTTCTATCAGAAAGCACTGAGAAAACACACAAGTTCAGGTAAAGCCGCATTTGCACAGAATTACCATTTCAGAGCTCCCTGTGCAGCCTCAGTAATGTCACATCCTGATGTGAACTAGCCTGTGGCCAAACTAATTCAAACAGTTAGAAGAGAGGATGAGTTAAGCTCCTAAAACAACTTCACCCAAGCATTTATAACATGACAAGAACAACATACTCCTAGAAGTGAATTGTGTGAAATGCTCATATGCTAATAACATTGCTCGCTTAAGAACACATAGTACCATCAGTGCTGGCACTGTGAAGGTGCTGTGTTTATAAGAAAGAAAAAAAACCACCCGTAGGGTAGCTAAGTAACATCTATATGCTTTACTCAAAGCCATTTTAAAAAAACAAAATTTATCTGAGACACTTGCTATGGTAAGCAGAAATAATGCACAAGTTACATTTGCAGGCAATCACGCAGGCATGCTTGACTGAAGGAATATCACTGTCACAGGCACGAACCACCAGGGTTCGCCTCCTACTTGGCTATCTACCAGCCCGCTTCAAGACTGAAGCACCAACATAACATACAAGCGAGAGTAACCAAGGAGCATGAATTTGAAGCAGTTAAATCTTGGCACTAAGCTATGGAAGAAGTGGAAAGGCAACTGAGCATACAGTTGCAGAAATCAGGCACCCTAAAGTTGTGTGAGAGGTGGTGACTTCCCATAAGACGTTCAAACCATGACACCATCAGACTAACCCAAAACGTGACTGCTCGTGCTAACAGGTACATCTGCCCTAGTAGCTTGCTCATACTAGTGACTAAATGGTTGCTTAACAGAGACAGCAATGCTAGTGCTTTCTCCAAACTCACAGCCTCCAGTGATTCAGTCCTCAGAACATTGGTTCAATGGAAAGCTTTGACTGCTTTTGGACCCTTCTTTTCCTTGCCCATAGTCACTGGTTTCCTACGATGAAGAGTATCTATTTAATTATTCATAAACTCAGGCCATCCTTGTTTGCCTGTCTTTAAGGATATTAGGCTGTTGTCTCCATCTTCAAGTTCAGACTATTATTCGTAAGCACATAATACACTCAGACATTCTAATGGATTTATCCAATGTCTTTGTAACACAATTTTTCTTCCTTTAATAATTGCCAGCTTATGATTTTTATTGTAAGGCAAGTTCTGGGAGACCAGTGGAAGACTGGTCCAGTCACTTTTTTTAAAAGTAAACTAAGCCCATCCTTTACTTAGGTAACCGAGATACTTGAAAACAGTATCTAAAAATAGCATTTAGTATTTAAAGGATTTGGAGGTGCAATCCCCTAGACCAGGAAGTTCTATAAACGCACACGCCTTTCCCCCACTCTGTTTTACAGCAACCGACAACATGAAACTCACGGAAGTTACAGAGATAAGCATACACAAGCCAGTGACAAATGCCAGCTATTAAGACAGCACAAGTAAGCAAGTGTACTTTATTACCTGAGATTAAGTGCATGATCAAACAAAACCAAAGCCACCTATTTGAATGCGCAGATGAGAATAGAGACAAGCCTCTCACTTGGATATTCCAGCACTCTCTTACAACTTACTCAGGCTCTCATTCATAGCTCCATTAAGACACCATTCACTGCTCAAAGTGGCCCTGACTACTCATGGGGTTTTCAAAGTATGATGCAGCACACAACTGCACATGTGGTCAGTTATAAACTTAGTTATCATTTGTTTATCCATTGCCATCATAAACAAAGGCCATGCCATGGTTTTCCATGGGATCAATACTCAGTCTGTTACTCTCTAGGAACTTGTAAGAATGACATTAAGTTATTATTTCCTGGTTAAATTAGTCAACAACTTTTCAGAAAGATGCTTTAGGGGTTTTTTAAAATTATTTTATCACAACTAAATTGTTTAGCAGAAGCATATCTTCTTGTACAAGGATAAACTTTCAGGTCAAAATTAAAGTAAGGAGCTGGAACTTGTGAAAAACAATAGCACATTCATTACGGCACTTCCTTGGAAGGTCAAGGTTCAAGTCCTTCTTTTTGATAGACGTGATTGGATAGCTAAGCACAAACAAGACTGAGACTGTCAGAGGCTATGTGCAGCAATCCTAATCAGTGTTCAAGTTCTTTGACTATGTAGGGGTTACAAATATTGCTTACTTTCTCTGTTTCCTGGAATTCAGCTAAACTGATTTTCTCCATTGCTACCATTTAAAGGGTACATTTATACACTTTGGTATCTTCAAGTTACAGAACAGTGAGACATAATTACTCAAAGGAATTTTCCCCTCTAAGATTGAAATATTATCAGTGTAGGAAGAGAGGTGGTAATAGATTATGAAGAACAAAAATGCTTTGTGAATTCATGCTAGATCTGCCCAGCCACTTGCATACAGCAAATAAGTGAAACTTTAAAGGTGAGCAAATAAGGTTTGTGCTCTTCAAGAATGTCCTCAAGTTTCAACATTGTCTTCAGGTATCTATCAGTTTTCCTGAAGTCTTTCATTATACATTCTTCATCACCGTTTCTCATTCTTTAAAGAAATTTTAGCCATCAGTACCACTGCTGCCCATCTTCCTCTGAACAAACTTGAGACATTCAAAGTTGGGCTGACCTGTTCTGAACTAACCAGTCAGTCCTCCCAGCAACATTTCTACTCTGTTACATGTTTCTGCTCTTTTAGAGAGCTGTCAGTCCTCTTAATTTGTTACATTTTCCTCACTTCATCCTAGATGAAGTCAAATCTAGTGCAGGAGCAAGTGCACAAGGAAGCAACACAGAATAGCCATTACACCTTGGGTTCTCAAGACAAACTGAAGAGTGTAGGGTGGGGGTGTTTGCTGTGGTGTCTTGGTGGGTTTGGTTTTCTTTTGATTTGTTTTTGGTTTTTGTTTGGTTTTTTTTTTTGGTTGTTGTTTTTGTTTGTTGGGGGGTTTTTTGAATTTTGTTTTAAAATATCCCTTCTGAATATTAGGTCTACAAATATTTAAGTAAATGAATATTTCTTGTCTGCTGCTAATCCCCTCTTTACTGACAAGTACAAGGATTTCACAAAACAGCAAGTACAGAAATGGCAGAAATACCCTGCAGAGGCAGCACCATGCTGCAATGGCAGTGGCAAAAATGCCTTGGAAAAAAAAAAGTACTTCTTGTTTCTTAACAATGAGCCACAACTTAGTCATTTGTTTGGCAAGTCAGAGCAGAGATGGCTTTAACCATTACCACTGAAATAACTCCTGCATTAAATGTTTGCCTTTAGGATCAAGTTTCAATGCCAAGTAAATATACCACAATGTGCTATACAGCACACATCAAGACTACTTAAGGTTATGTGCTGACTTGAAACTTTCCATGTTCCTGAACTACTTCATGAAACATCTGTGGCCCCAGCACTAGCATGACCAGTATACAACATGTAGCTGACATTATCAATATTATAGCTAGTACAGTGACTGTGTCAATGGGATTGGATAGCTAAGGCCACAGAAAGACTCATCAGTTCCTGTGCATTGCGCATCCTTTCAGATCTTCACCTAAAACTGAGAAGCTGTTCAGCAACTGGCTATATTTAACACCAACATATAACATGAACTAATTTACAGAGCATTTGGAGTACTCTCAACATAGCCTGTAGTAAGTACAGCAGCATTATTTAGCTCTAGTGGATTATTCTGTGTATATATAATCGGATTAATTTATTTGAAAAAGCAGATCAATAAGGTCTCCAATGACTGAAAAAGCAACATCTTTGTCATATCCTTTTGCAGTACAAATTGAGGACTTAATCAAGATGCTTAGGATTTCTCATGTTAACCAAGTCAGAAGTTTAATCAGCTCACAGTTTTTGCAAACTCAAAGATGCTTGCTATGCAGAAGTGGTCATTCTTTCAGAAAAGACTACAACCAGCCAAGAACAGTTTCCACTTACTCTACAAGAAATTCTGCCACCAAGGACTGCACTTTTGTACAGCAACACAGCAGATTTTAATTCTGAAGATGCTGTACTTGCCAATTAGAGAACAGCCGTTACTACACTTTAAAAAATATTCAATGCTACTGATTATATATAGTGAACTAAATCTAATAAAACTGCAATAAACTGGTTACAGGAAGTATCTATTTGGCTACAAAAATATTAGCAGCTCCAGCCCAATTATGAGAAGTACTAAAGGTCCAGTGGTTGTTGAGAATTTTCAGTGAGTATTGCTGAATAGTTGTTTAAAGCCTATCAGTCATAACAGTTTCACCAATATTTTAACTGCAGTGCTGCACAACTGGCATCTGGAGCAACTGGTAATTCACAACCATTGTTTCAAATCTTGTAATCTCAAGAGAAAAAACAACACATTGTTTATATATTTGAAAAAATGTTGTGTTTCCTACAAAAGGAAACTGTTTTTCACAATGATATCAGTCCTGATACAAGAGTTTATTTTTACATCTTATTCTTTTTACATTTTTTGTTTGTTTGCCTTTCTGTCCCAGAAGACACGAGCCTCCAAATCCAAAAGGGACTAACTCCACAAAGCTGAACACAGCACTGCACCTCTGCAACAGACAAATGACAAGACAGAGGCCGTGGCAGTTTTGCAGAGCTGTTCGGAGAAAATAGCTTGCTTTATGCAACACTATTAGGTGACAGGCTGAGGTTGGTGCTCTCCAGAAAGCACAAGCTCCCCGTGCCACTTGACACAGCTGCCGACAGGCTGACTGCAGCCCTGCGAGGGCTGAAATTCCACCAAGACCTGGTAAACGAAGGACTGAAGAGAAGGGGCAGCTGGGCACACGTTGGTTGAAGGGCTGCCAGAGCAAGGTTAATCTGGAAGGGATCCAGATACGCAGGCTGCCGCCTGGCCGCCTGCAGATCCCTCTCGGCTCTAGGGAAGGGGTTCCACTTGAGCCCTGAGCAGCAGCACTCCTGCAGAGGGTTCTGCATCTGTGGGGCAACAGCAGGACTCTAAGCTCCCATACAGAAATCACCCTGTCAGTCCCTCTGAGACCCCGCAGGAATGCTGTAGTCTAGCAAAGAATTATACATTTCTTCCTTAAGATTCAAGCAGTGCAAACACAGTATTTTCAAATTTTTCCTTGAATCAAGTTGCTTAAAGTTAGGCACCATATCCAAATGCTGGTTATGATAGACTATGCTTTGTTTTACAGTATAGCCAAACCTCTACACCAAAGCTTTGATGAGAGAGCTGGAAAGTGTTTTAACAGTCAAACAGTTCTCCCCATTCAACTATTCAGCTGACTTGACAGCTTCCCACAGGAGTAAAGCATGTATACATCACCAGATCACTGCAGACATCCTGGAACTACAGTTATATGGAACATTAGCTTTGATCTCAACTCAGGACTGACCAAAATCAATGCCACGGGCAGTGACAGAAGCGTTACGCACCTCGTGCCACATCCACACTTGATGTTCCTAAGTGAATTTCAGATTCTGCTACAGCCTCCCCTTGAGATGAGAAACGCGTACAACTAGAAGATGTTGCACACACAAAGTACTGTCTCTAAGCTACAAAGCGAAAAAGCAGCACTCTGGTTATATAATAAACTAGATCATAACCCTTGAATAACCAACAACCTAACAGGAGCTACATGATTAACAGGCAACAACTGCCTTTCTCTTCCTTTGACTGGTTTTTGAGAGAGTGAGCTCAACCTTTTACAGCGACTAATGACATTAACTTTTACCATACAGGCCCCTCAGACAGATGATTCACTCATACACATGGATTGGTTCTCTGGAGTCTCTAGGACTTGGCGCCACGTGTAAACTACCCAGTCTGCAATACAGTCCATCTCATATTTAACCCTTTAGGCTTGGACTTCACCAGCTTTACAAACATGAATTGCATACAAACAGTGACAGCAGCATGATGATTTAAAGGACATTACTCTGATCTGGCACACTTTAAGCAGTCATTCTACCACCAGACACCCAGTTTGTTAGCAGCAACCTATAAAATACTATTTCTCGTGCTAAAGCACATTTAAGACGTGAATCTGCAGCAGAAAGTAATTGGGAGAACACACAGATAAAGGGGCTCTTCATTAATACCATCTAAAAAAAGTGTTAGCAGAAAAAAATGACTGCCACTACTATAGATTCTGCACAGGGATAGGCAATACAAAGATTCAAGTTACATGATGCCTTTATATTCTTAAAGTTAAAACTCAAAGCTTCCCCTGATCAAAACTGTAGAGAGCAACGGGATATACAGCATCACTATGCACGCGCTTCTCCAAATCTGTTCTTTCTGGGTTGTTCCTCCAAGGACATAATACACATTCATCACAGAGGGCAAGAGACCCCAAATATTATTTCTGGATTTATGTTGGTCACAGACCTTCATTATTTAATTCTGCTAAGTACCAACACCAAATGACAGCTGCTGGGTCAAACTTAACACTGCATCACTTAACAGTACAGAAAGCCATGAAACTATCATCCATATCAAAAGCACTAGCATTTAATACAGCAAGTATTTCACCACTCTGCAATGCTGGTGGAAAACTCCTACTCAGGGATAACACAAATAAGTATACTTGAGTAACTTCATACAGTTAATGTTAGTCTGGGACATGGATAAGCAACTCTGCCTCCTGTTTCAGCTTAAAGCAGCAAGAAAACAATTCTCACATTGGGACAGGTATTTGAGCTGCACACAGAGCAAGTGAGGTTTTTGTAGGAATGAAGAAGGAACACTGTTGGAAAAACAAACAAACAAAAAAACCCCACACAAAACCAGAATTTGCTTAGGTACATAATAAAAGTTACTTGAACTGAATACTGTCCTGTGAAGGGTGAGCAACTTTTTTTTCCGAAAGCAATCTCAGTAAGATTAAGTTTGCATAACAGCATTATTTCATCTGCCAGCATCAAGCTCCCCACAGCACGTTAACAATGCTGCAGTTTCTAGATTTCCATCTAGAAATCTACCAATTCACAGAGCACAAACAAGGATCCTCATGTCCCGCTCAATCAAGTCTCCGAATGCAGTTTGTTGATATAAATTCTCTGGTAAATGAAATCCCAGAATGCTGGAGCAGCCTGAACTGAGAAAGGTTGCCTAGGCAGGAGGAGGGGAAAAAAAAAACACCAACAAAATAGAAAAACCCCAAACCACAGACACACACCCAGTGCTGAGTAATCCGAGAAAATAAATAGGGGGAAAAGTCATGAAGCTTCTCCTGCTAGGAAAATACATTGCCCTGAATGCTGAGAAAAAAAAGTTGAGCTGAGCAGACCATCCAGGAAGAATCCACTGGAGATCTCCATCCCCCAGATCTCTCGTTTCCATTTCTCTAATTTTAGAGAGTATTTATCAGTTAATGTGCTCTCTCCCTCCTTCAACAGGTACAGGGGGATGTTCCTGGAGGAAGAAACTGTTTCTACCTTGATGCTTTCCCTTCAAATCCACCACTGGGGTTCTGTTTTCTGTGTGCCAAGTTAAACATACCAAAGGTGATTTCACAAATCATTTGCGTAGTATACTGCTCACAAACATCAACTGCAAGCAATTAATGCTACATTAGGAACTTTCTCCAGAGGAAATTGCCTCACAAAATGCAGGGGTGGAAGGGATTGGCACCTGGAAGCCACTTGCTTCAGTTCTCTGGAAAGTCCATCTGTGGCTAAGCCATAGTTGTTGCAAAGCAGTATTCAGTGGTTAGACTTTAAATTGTTCAAATGTTTCCTGAAAAAAATATAGAGGAACAGCATTCCATCAAAACTAGTTATACAGTGGGTGTAATAAACTTTACTGGGCCAGATTTCTTGCATCTACAAAGCAGTTCCTAGTCAAAACTAGGTATGCCAGAAGTCACGAGGGGACAGTCCCCAGCAACTGGGACAACTGCCATGCAGGAGGCTAACGTTCAGTTTGCCTACAAGGACCAAGTGCTCAAGTTAGTTCTGCACTTCTGATATTCCACATGATAGACCAACTGGTACTTTGGGTAATTTATTTCTGACCTCTGATAAGGGTCTTTAAAAAAAGCCAACAGCCTAGGAACAGGAACCACTGCAGCCATCACTGCCTTCTCCTGTCCAGCTCTAACCTCGGTGCACCAGCTTAGTAGCCAATTTTTACATCTCCATCCTATCACATTAAAGTGTGGTTCAGTTACTTTGCACAGAATGGACTGGACACAAGATACAGCACTATCCCACTGTGCTTACTTCAACAAGCCTGCTAGGAGTTAACTTCCACATGCAGAAATAAAATGGAATAAACATCAATATTCAGGCTTATTTATATGTCAGGTACCTATATGTTTGCTCACAAGACCACACAATGGAAAAACAAGTTTTAAAAGCTATTTGACAAAGCAATCACAAGTCTTATCACAGCCACAGATTTAGTGCAATAACACATCGGAGCTTACTGCTAGGGTAAGTTGATGAATCAGATGCCTATCTCTGTCTTACTCTTTGATATAAATAACTCATATTTATATAAGCATTCAACACGAAATATGTATGCAAATCAACAGATCAGTGAATAATTTGGTTCCCAAACCAACTCCAGGAGAATTGGTTCTGTTCTGAATCAAACAATGTAATAACAGTCAAAGTCAGGCTGTGCTAACTGAAATCAGAGCACCAGCAACCATGAGCATCAACATCTCACTGAGCAAGACTCCACATTTGCATAGACTCACCCCATGGCCTAGACATATTCATCTTGCACATAACCCAGAAGATCAGTACATTCCAAATATTCAGAATGGACAGGGAAACCAAATACCAACTCAGAAAACATTCCTGTGGTCTCACCACCAGACCTCTCTCAAATTGAGGCTGCCAAGTTTCATATATCTCATGTTACATGAGCCACGAGATTTGACAGCCCTGTCATGCCATCCCACCTCTCTGCTGCATTGCAGAGCTAGCTGAGGTCCAGGAAAGCTGACAGCTCCTCCAGCACAAGGGGAACCACCTCAGCAGCTTAAAACAGCTAGAGAGATGCAACTGATGCAACTGCAGCAGAGCTGCATACTCACTTAAACAGTAACAACTACAAGGACTATAATATCATCAGGATGGGGGGAGAAACCCCGAAACCAGACTCTCCTGACTGCAGGCTGCTACACATTTTCTCCAGAACAAGAATAAACCTCAGCAAGTTCACACACTCCTTTGGAAACCTAGGGATGTCTGAAGAAAAAAAAAAGTTCTAGTCAACATAGGAATAAAAATTAAGATCCCTCCTGAAAAAGAGTGACTGAATAAGAGTCCGCACCCAGAGCAGAACAGCAGAGATGACTTTTAGATTACTGACTAGGAAAACAAAAAAAAAACAAAACAAAACAAAAGAGAAATGAGTAAGAGGTGAATGAGAGTCACAAGACAATTTTCTGTTTAATACTTACCGTATTCAGAAAGAAATAAGATCTTAGTACTGCCATGCTTATTTGGAAAGAGAAATACCAGTCACTAGCTCCTCTTAACAGAAGGTGAGACTTTCAGCTCTCCGTTAAGTGCTTGTGTGGCAACAGTAACTTCCTACACAGAACCAAACACAGCCACTGTACTGATGTAAATATAAATCACCTGCTTTCACCAAATAAAGCCTAATTGGTAAAGCAGAAAGCCAGCTGAAAGTCAGGAAGCCTCAACTGCAAGACACAGGTGAGCACATTTGCTCTTCAAGCACCTGAGTACTTCGCCACAGCCAGCCTCATTTAAGGTAGGGTGACCAGGAACAAGACAAGATGGGCAAGGATCACACAACTGCTCCTTTTTCCCCCCCACAGATGAAAGCCCATTCCTGGGCAGCGACCCTGGGAGTTATGTGACCACTTCAGATCCCATGCTCCCTCAGATCACAGTAGGGGAAATTAAGTTTGTGGTCCCCATTGCTGTCTCCACAGCCTGCACTCATTCACTCCATCTGCTGAGGAAAGGATTAGTTTCAGAGATAATGAAAAGCAGCACATTAGTCAGCTGTGACAACAGTTTCCCCTTTTCAGTCTGAAAAACGTATCTGTGCTCACACACAGACAGGGGTCTAGGTCAGAGCCCACAGCAGTTTCACTGTTCCCGCTTCATTAAATGTTTAAGCAGATTCAGCTTAATGCACTTTTCCAGACCTGCTGGTTGGAGACATTAGCCCACTGTGCTATGGGCTAACCCTGTCTGGGTGTGCAGGACACCTGACACCAGCCACAGTTTCCACACTATTCCTCACATGCACACACTTCCTTGCATGCACTCTTCACCTTTCAATGGCAGTAAGATAAAGACATTTTATCAAGAAAAATTTTAAACTTTTTGGGAAAGCATTGTTAGTAGTCCTACTCTATGGTAACAGAAAACCACAGGTGAAGACAATATAGAAACACAGGCATGAAAGTAAAACTAATTTCTCCCTCCCTCCTCTGCCATTTCAAGGTTAGAATGGGAGACACTGAAAATAGCTATTATTCTTAAGGGTTGTTAGATAACTTAAGAAATGGTAATGTAAATTTAAGATACTACCATCGCACAACAGTCCTTCGAGAGCTATTTCAGGGATTTCTTTAGCAATGATTACTACCCTTACCTAATAGAGACCCATATGCAAGTCTGACTGCTGCATTCTCCTGCATATGTGTTTCAGGAAGAAAGGTAAAAATCAGAGCAGAGCTAAAAGCTAAGGTAAAGCTGTGGCTACCTGCTTGCTTGACCCAAACCCCTTGAATCACCAAGGGAGAACAGTAGCAAGACGGACGCAGCCCAGTTATCCCCTGAACTGCAGCTTTTTAAACAGTCACTAATTTGCTCGTCCCTGCTGTTGAGCTCTATCCTTGAGCACTGAATGCTTGTTTGTAGGTTAGTTAGTCCTGCTGACAAGTTTAGCTCTATGAAGACAGAGCATTCATTACAATTTAATAATGCATTCAAGTCAACAGCTGTTAGTTTAAATACATTTTCTAATATTACATTAATTTCTTATTTTTTCCCATTCTAGGTATAGGTCTTCCCCCCTCCCATAAGGAGAAATACATTACATTTCTTTTACCACCTTTATAAGTTTGATTGATCTTTCCTTCTAATTAAAAATCAAATACTGGTAGCTCCCATTTTAGTATCTTAGCGTAGATGAAGACAGTAACAGATGGAAAAGAAATGCCTTAGCATGCAAAGATCAGTGATCAAAGATCACCTCAAATACTGAGAATACCAAAAAAGCCACTAAGTAGAGGTCTTTTATCATCCCTGACTCTCCATTTTAAGAACTGCAACTTGATTGTTCTTCCCAAACTTTAATAGAAAATGGCATATTATGCTAGTTTTGCCAACACATCAACCAGCCTTCCAGGAAATTATGTGTCAGCAACATATGGAAACTACTTGCAAGGGGTTTTTTTTGGCATTTCTCTCCCAGCCTGACATGTTTTTAGCATTAATTGTGGAAGCCACTAATGCTTCTGTTTTAGCTGTTAAATTTAAAACACCAGGGAACATTAAATCAATGACAGTACACAGTTATCATTTGATAAAAGTCACCAAGCCTCTCCTCATAAAGATTACCAGCTTCTATGTAATTTTTGCAACTAAGAGGTTTACTTTGGACTACATTTAGGCAAACCATTTCAGAAAGTACAAGTAATCTTATTATCCTTTAAGTAGCAAAGAATAAACTGTAAGAGCCACAGATAAGAGCATGCTTCTGTATTTATGTAATAAACAACTTCAAGTAATATATTTGGAAAGTTATTTTGAATACAGTAGCATCTCACACTAGGGCACAGGGGAAAGACAGACACACCACAAGCTACTTGGCATAGTCAAAGCACAAGCCTTTTAAAAGAGATGAGTTGAAGCTGAGTTAGACTAGTCATCAAAAGCTCTCCTCGGTGGCATACATCAGAGCACAAGCAATCAGTAAGATTAAGAGGGAAAGAGAAACAACACAAAACAAAAACACAGAAGCCAGACTATATACAGTCCTCTCACGAGATTTCAACTTTTAAAGATCAGTTCAGTCACGCAGCAATAAAAGGCTCAGGCTGAAGAATTTCCCTTAGACTCTTTGCCAGCACTGCATCAAAAGCTCTCTGTGCGCTAGCAACACGTCCTAAGAGCAGGTTTGACAAGGACTTCACAGATCTGACATGATATTTGCGAAGAGGTATTTTCTTTAACACTTCAGACCTTACAGTGAGGGACAAGACCTCTGTTCAACAAAGTATCTAACTGGTTTGCCAGGCCAAGTCTGGAGCAAGAGGAGGATGGACTCGTCCAACTCCCCCTTCTGTAACTGTGGGACTCCTAAAACTGAAAAAACACAAACTGCTATTTCCATAAAGCTGTGGGCTACCGCAACTCAAATATAGAGCCAGGCTACAAACTGACTGCACAGCAGTTACTGTGCCCCGGAGATTTTGCACAGTGCCACCCGTGCTGTCTGCACAGGGCTTCAGGAGCTAGATGTTCAGAGCTCACAGCAAACTGGCCCCGGGGTGGCAAAACACTGTCACTGTGCTCCGAGTCACAGAGAAACACACAGCCCCCTCCTCACCTCGCAGCACTCCCCCCCCGCATCACAAATTACAACAAACAGCCACCCTAGAAGACAACTTCATATTAAAATCTCTGCAGAGCACCTTGGACAAATTTAATCTTAGCCTACCTTCAGACACCCCGAGGAAAGCACATTTTTTTAGAAAAGTCATATTGCAACATGTCAAATAATTATTCCCTTTTGCCCTACAGGACTAACAGTTCTCCTTCACCTTTTTAAAGTGACATAAACCACAGTCACTTACTCCTGTATGCTACAGGCAAGGAAAGATGAATATGGCGCTTCCAAAATGCTGAACTAGACTTTACTCAGTTAATTTAAACACAGAAGTGTTTAAACCCTAGAAGTGTATAATTTGCTGTTACACCTACTTACTGTTGCCTTCTCAATTAATTCAGCTTTGCAGGAAAGGTAAAAGGCAGGGGTGGGAGTCAGAAGGAAAGCTAGGATACACTAGCTATGTAAAACAGTGTTAGGGTTGTATTTCTTTCCTCAGGGTATAAAAGAATTGCAATAAATATAAACAAATACATTTTTTAAAAGGCTATTTAAATGCGAAATTATGACAGCTATTTTGAACTCCACTGTAACATATTCATCATTCAAATTAAGACATTTGAGTGGCATGTGCTCACTGACTCTTTTAAACAGACAAAATACTGGCTTTGGGTACACAAACTTAGAGTTGAGGAGTTAAATGTTACAGAGTAATTTCTCTTTCTGAACAAGAAAGAGAACTTTCTCTCCATTCATTTCATTTATGCAGTACAATGACTGGGTTTGCAAACTGTAAGGAATGAAACCAACTTGACGTCTCTTAAAAGGTCACAAAACTAATGACTTTAAAAAAAAACAACCAATCTCTAGTACTTCTGAAAAAAAGAAATTAAGAATCTAAGGTACAAAATGCATAATATGCATCCTGTTGGTGATACATAAGTATTGTAAGAAATGATGCAGTTAGATTGTAAGTGAGGATTGATAATGCACCATCTTTAAAAGAAGGCATAGAATATCAACTAACTTTTTCCTACAGGGAAATACACAAGACATCCTTTAGCAACAGATGCTAAATGAATAAAATGCTTGCACTCAGGACAGAAAACAACACTTTAAGCTATCCCATGTTCCTAGATGACAACCTCTACCAACGAGCTTTGTACCATTAAAGTGCTTCAAAAGTGTCAAACAAACTGATTTGGCAAATTCAAGTCTCTTTCTCTCCTTGAAAGAACCTTGTAAAAGTTATCTGGATGGCAATAGGCTTCAAACTCCACCTAACACACTGCATACTACAGATCCACTGAGCTGCTAGTGGAAGATGACAATACTGGAAGAGCCAAGACTTTGGTACTACACAGCTTGTCACTGAGATCCCATCTCAATGCCCCAAATATTGGCTTCGAGTTCAGTGTGTTTACTCATCAGAAAAATACACTGCAGCAGAACGTAACAAAAAAGCAGAAAGCTGATCACCTGCAGAACAGGAATAGCTGTCTGCAGGCTACAATCATCCTCAAAGAAAAAAAAAAATAGAAAAAAAAAAAAAAAAAACACCCACAGCAAAATCAGAAAGAACTAAAGCACTAAGTATATATCCATTGACTAGAAAGATACTCAGTTCTAAAAAGCTCCCCCTTAGCACCACAGGCATTCTCCATTCAGAGTTTCACTGGGTGGTAAGTCCTGCTGCCGCTCAGCTGGTGCACAGGACAGAGAGCACGCTATGTTAAACACAGCAATCTAACAACCATGTGCTGCCACCACGCCCAATATAAAAACATCACCAGCTGCAGCTTGCACATCCAGGCCATCCCTCCTCTGCCGCGCCAAGCCTGCCACCACTTCACCATTACCTGACCTTCCTGGGTCATTACTTGAAGTTGTTACAGCTTGGTTGTGACCTTAAGGATTTCTGAAAATCTGTTCTTTAAAGTCATTCAACGGTGAGCTGATGTTTCTGATTTATTACTCCCCACTTTGCTCATGACAATCTCCCTCATGGAGATTAACATGCTTTAACTCTATTTAAATATAGCCCAAACACCTCCCCTCAAAAAAGTGATCACCAACCACCCTCCTTCCTTCTCCTCTCCCCTTCAGAAAAACACAGACCCAAATTTATCTTCTGTTTGACCCATCCATTCATACTGCATCAACTGATCAAACCTGTGTGCTTTCTTGGACAGGTTTCTCAAATTGTCTGCCTACCACTTCAAAAGCTATAGTCTTTTCCCTTGACTAAGGACACTAAGGAGCACTGCTGAGCAAGCCGACTACACACAGCAGCAGCACCAGGCAGAGATGACCAGAAGCTTCTGAGAGTGGAGCTGACAGTGTGAATAGATTGTTTTCCTTCATCCAACTTAACGTGCCAGTAGGTTAGAAAAGAGCGTTTTTCTTCAGAAGAAGGATTTTAAAGTTTTATCTTAAAGGGAAGGTGTAGTAAAGCTCCTACTAAAAGTTTTCTAGCCGAGGTATTTACTTGTCTTAATTCTTGGATAAAACACAGAATATCATTTTATTATCCACCTGTAAAGCACTCAAAAGTAAATTGATTTCATTAGCTTGATCTCCCCTTTTCCTCTGAACCACACCACCAGTAGATGACATGAAGAGGCCAGTCAGCCAAAAGCATGTCTGTCTTCCCTACCTAGGATGGCAAGTGAACAGCTATTTAAGTAGAAATTTACTTCATTTATAATGAAATCCCCCAATACATTATCATAAAATTTTGTCTCCAAAAATATGACATGTTGATATGTATGACAGAAATTATTGTCGTTCATACTAGTTCTAGAGTTGTAGCACTCATGCTGCTAACAGGAGGATGCTTTTTGGCACTGCGCACATTTCATAACCATTTATTTCAGCACCACCCCTTTAGGTCACATAAATCACATGATAGTACGTGAGGTATTAATTCTGTGCTGGCCATTTGCACTATCATTCTTTTCTTTAGGATACGCAAACATGAGCTCAAGAAATGAACGCTAACACTGGCGCAGAGTACTTCTGTGCTGAAATACAAACACTACACAACTCAGCATTAAGCAAAACACTAGTTTGTCTGGGAAGTTGTTGCAACCTCAAATATTTCTTTCATAGGCTTGAAGTTATGGGATTTATAACTATTTTCATTAAGAGTTCTTAAGTGTAAGGTTTCATATCTACATGTTAAAAAATTCACACACTTGTTTAACTTCAACATGGGATTTCTGCAATAAAGCAAAATGAAGAAAGAAAATTGTCTCCCTCTGCCCAGTCAGGCTTATCTCAGCATGCCTTGTATGCTGCTTCATTCCCTCAACTACAGAGTTGAGCTCCAGTCACCAACGCAGCATGGCTGTGGCCTGGCCACTAACAGAAAATACTTGGGATACTTGGCAGATAACCTGGGTTTGCATCATCTGGCAGAAGAGGTGGGACACGCTCCCAAGAGGGATGCTTTTAACAGAGTTCTTAGTAAACTTAAGGTCAGAATAAAACCAGATTAGAGATGTAGTCCCAGGGTCAAAACTCCCACCTCTCTTCCAGACACAGGCAACAGTCCTCTGGATTAAGGTAAAGAGCAGTAGACATCTGAACAACGCCAGTGCAATTGCTCTTGGCTTTCTTCTTTAATTTTTTCCATTTCAAGTCATAAGTAACAAGACTCCCAAATTACGTTTGAGCTTTATGTTCATCAAACCTTCGCTTAACCCTTGCATTCCAACCCAAAGAGAACTAAAACCAAAAAGTTACCTGAATTTAACAAATTACCCAGTTTTCAAAAAGTTTCAAATTCCTTCATGAAGATCGGCATCTTTTAGAATTAATTTTACCGGAGTCTAAACTAGCTTGTTTATACTGGACTTTGACCCACAGATGAGTGCTCCTATTTAACCTAAAAAGTTCTGTGCAAAATTCTGATACTACTGGCAAAAAAATCCCTTCCTCTCAGCTAAATATGACAATTGGGTCCATAGTCATCCTTTAGGATACCTCGTTCAGGATTAGCCTTAAATTATAATCTTTGAAGTTACCAGATAACTACACTACTGAGTAATTTTTGGCTGTTTTTTTTTTTGGCCACCCAGGGAACTGTTTGAGTCTCCCCGTTAAGCACATGCTGTTCTACTCAAATGGCAACATGCCAAATCCATTTAAATATTTAAACATTAACCTCAAAGTCACTGGTTTGTAGAAAGGCAGCCATTAGTCCAGAAATTAAATTTGTTCTCCAGGCAGTACTGCTCAGCACACAAAGGCCATTTTGCCACTTTCTGAAAGTGATTTCTAGAAGAGTGGAAGAGCACGGAAAAGTTACTGGAGTACTCATAATTGCTTCAACAACAGACTTCTTTTTGCAAGTATGCACAGACGCACATTATGTGACATTTTCCCCTTCTGGCACTAGAGATACATCTTCTGTGTTTAAAAATGCTACTATTTTGCAGTATGAAAGTCAAAGAGCTTCAAAGATTCCACTGGCAACTTTTCCTTTGGTTATTCTACATCAAAACCCAGCTACCAAACAGCAGTAACCAGTATTCTACATTGACAGCTAGAAGTCAAAAGAAGGCAAACTTTAAAAATTTCTCTGTGACAATTTAAAAAACAAAGTGCAAGGGCTTAAAAGAAAAAACAAAAACAAAAAAAAAAAAAAAACAACAAACCACCAAAAAACAAAAACCACAACACTGAGCTCATATCTACATTTACAGAACAAATATTAGACAACTAAAAGCTGACTGAACAAGCACAGGGTTGCTACACTTACTCTTCTTAACAGGTTGTATGATTACCCAGTTCTTCAATGTTATTTTGAGGCAGAAAAGAAGTTCAATTTGCCATTAAAGATTCCTCTGAAATTATGCTTCTCAAACAAAACCAGAAAACAAACCACACACACTGAAAGACTATCAACATTTAAAAGATTCAAGGATCTGCACCTTTGTGCAACATTAAAATCGTTCACTCACAACTAAGTGGGATGAACATGAACATTGCATTTTTAAATTAATAGTGGGGGGTGGGGGGTGGAGAAGGGAGAAGATCAGCCACTGAAGTTCAGGGAAGGAGCCAGCACGCTACTTTTGCAACTGTTTTGTAAATGACCTTCTGCTACCTGGAGACTGAGAAACTTACTTCTCTGCAGCATCTGGCTATATTTACATTTGACAAGCATAAAACTAGTTTTACATGAAGCCATTGGTTAGCAAAACAGAACAGCCATCAAGAACATACCGCAACTTTTTTTTTTTCCCCCATAGAAACCCTTTTCCCCACAATTTCTTAAGGAACAAAGTTCTAGGCTGCCCCTCTACAGGAAGCTGGCATTCACTGTGTGTTTATAAATAAATAAGCAGTTTGTAATAGTAGCTTTACTCTGACAACAATCAGATACAAACAAGCTCTAAATATAATTTATGTAGATACTATGGAATGACATCTACAGTACCAGACTTATCAATGGCATGCATCTGTTACAGATTAGATAACAGAAAGATTGATCTCAAAGTCCCTCACCCAGCTTCCACATAGTTTTCAATAAGAAAGCTAAACAACTGGAAGTATCTGAAAGCCTATGATGGCGTGACCTTGTAGAAGACAAAAACTTTCCCACTTACTTTGCACTGAAGATAGCCCATTGCAGGGGGGTAACCCCCACCACACAGACTTACTGTATTTACATGACAACTTACCTACAGGGTACCCCACACAATAGTAAAAGCTGGAAGCATGCCCACATGCCAAGCTACACCACTGAAATGGCAAGCATTCTGCTAAAAGGGCTGCTCTAGCCACTTTAGTTCATTACCTTCACTCTTCAGTTTTGGGTACGTTTCAGTCACACCTCTCAAGGCTTCACATCGCTTATTTGTCTAAAAAGTGCATTTTTACAAGTGTATGTTTGTGACTACAAACCACTATAGATTAAGGCTTACACACCATCACAACAATGCAGTGACCTGTAGGATGTCAACAGTTCAGCTTACAGGAGACACTGCTATAAAGATAGTTGCTCACAGAGGAAAAGAATTACAATACTGATCACCACTAGGCTAGAATAGGTGGAAAAAGCCATACACTGAAAAAAAAACAGACAACCCCAACAAATACGGCCTAGTGCTTGAAACACGCAGCCAACACACTACAAGGCAAGATGGGAAGCTATTAGTCCAATGCAACAACAAAAAAAGCACATGCAATATTTTTCTTGCTCAAGTAATGGCTAAAGCTGCAATACCTCTTTCAGTAGAGACAGCTTCTAGCAAGACTTCAGAAGGTCTAATGATACAGCCTCCTCATCTAGGAAACTGAAGACAGCTGCTATTCAATTAGCACTCTGCAATTAAGCTATTAAATGAACCACAAGCTGAAGCTGGCTGAAATTTGGAACCAGATTTACTAACATCTGAAGTGTTGAGATGCAGCTCTATTAGAGCAGAGAAGCACAAATAAATACTAGTTACACTCAATACAACCATTATGAAACTTATGAGAAATTTGTGACACAAAAGACTTGCTTTATGGTATTTGACTTTGAAGCCCATTTGCTGAGCAGCATGACATTTTATTACATGAAATCCACAGCAGACAAACCCAAATAAGTTCAGGCAAGGAAAGAAAGGTAATGATGAGTCCTAACCACATACAGAAACTGCTCAGGTATCTCGATCTGTGTCTTTGTGTAATAATGCAGAAGCAAACTTTTACCACGAGCAGCATACATAATGAAGTGGATGACCAAAAACCATGATAATCTCCTGAGAAAACTGTCAAGCTCACAAGGTTTGTACTACTTGGTATTAGAACATCGAGGAGCTACAAAGGATTAAGAAACCTTAGGTGAAGCAGTGCTCTGCACTTCAAGTGAGTTTCAGAAGAAGTTATTCATTAGATGAGTTGGTGCAGAGCAAGAATATTTATTCTGTCACTACAGATGCAAGCATGCTAAAATAAGCAAGCTTCCTAACTACTTGGCAAGCCTGTGCCATCCTTCTAGGCAGATACTGAGAGTGCAAACACCTAAAGGCATCCAGCTGCCCAAGGCCACCAACCCATACTGACTGCAGAACCAGCCACTATTATCTCCTGGCATCAAGGCTCTGGCTGATTATATTATTGTAGTAGTAGACAACACCCAGACAGTTCAGTTTCATAATACTCCGCTGTAACAATTCCTGAACAGGTCCAAGGAACTGTTTAGAAGCATGAAACAAAGCAGAAGAAACACAGACACACTAACAGTGGGCATCTGTAGCATGAGACACTTTTATACTGAAACACAAGTAAGGACACAACCAGATCAAAATATCTGTGAGGAATTCCTTTCATTTAGGGAAAGCTTCCAAAGGAAGAACTCCAGCAATCCACCTGTACATACAAACTTGACAAAAATCTGATTACCTGCAACTAAGCATCAAATAAGATGACCCTCACTGCATCCAGAAAAAGTGCATGGTAAGTATTCTGTGAGGGAAAAGTACTTCTCAGAGACAATGCTGGCAACAAATTCATTGAGTCACATGTTACATGATAACACACGCTGCTCTATGGACTTTGAATCATAGCAGCAGCTTTTCTTCCAGTACTTTCACGTTGTTGATGGCAGCTGCTCATAACAGAGACCTGAAAAGGATGAGATTTCACAGGCAGTAAAAACAATCTGTGCTCCACACTGCTTAAAAGCTAAAAGAATTAAGTGCCATAAGTCTGGCTTGTATCACTAAATAAGGAGCAAATCAAATATACAAAATAGCATTCTCTTTAGTGGAAATCTGCAGTAGAGTATAGCTCCTGCAAACCCATACCTCAAGTACAACTGAGGTGATATGGGCACCATGTAGGCTGCCCAGTTACAAATATCTGGTGGAGAACATACCTGAAACCGGGAGTTGTCCAGATAGTACTAGAATCAAGAAACACCAAATTTCTACAGACATCTCCTAGATATCTACAATGCAATAAAACAGCCGAGTCAGCTTTAAGGGTGTCTTGCAGAGGCGAAACTGGCAGACAAGCCATGCAATTAGGTAGCATTGCAACAGTGGAATATTGCCATCAATAAGCTTCCCAAGATTAGATAATAGTCAAACATGGAGCAATGGTTTTAAGATCCATCACTACTGATGGGAGGAAAGCAATAACCACTGCACAAATCAGATGAGAGTGTGCTGCAACAGACAGAGCCTGCTTACGGTGCCAAGAACCGCTAGGCCAGTACATCCAGAAGTGGCCTGCATCAAACAGCCATAAACAAGTAGTATCAAAGGCGAGGTTTACACTGTCATGCAACACTGTTGAGATGGACTCAGTGGAGACAGCATCAGTGGGAAACTCTTCACATGCTTTGACAGCATCTACAAAGAATCCACAGGACTGTCAAGAGCTTCAGCTGTGAGTCAGAAATAATCATGTACACACAGGACTGAATGACTGATGTCCAAGAGGTGGAAAGGAGCAGTTGAATACAAACATTCCTTTGCCTCTTTTTCTCCTCCTCAAAGCAATAACCAGGGGGGGGAAAAAAAAAAAAAAAAAAAAAACAACTCAACATGAGGCATACAGTAATGCAGTAATGGTTTGAACACCAACACATTTGCAAAACTGAAAAGCTGCCAAGCCTCTTGGAGGTAATCACAAAGTCCACATTCAACAATGGACAAAGCACCACCCAGTTTCAACCAGCATCTACAAAAAAAAAAAAAAAAAACCAAAACCAAAAAACAACCACAGGATAGGGACACCTGTAGCAAATTGCAATATGCCTTACACCAAGAACACATGGCTTTAAAGACAGCAGGGGAGACTTTCTCAAGCATGCTAAAAGCAGTTGTCCAATCTCTACAAAGATTTTCTAACAAGTCAGATCAGATCCGTGTGCTAAATAACAGTATGAGAGGTACCAAGTGCTAATTTCTTAGACCAGCTGGCCAAGCTCACTATTTCAGTCCAATGCTGTATGCAATTCATACTCGCAGGATCAAAGATAGAAGATCATTAACAAGAGTTTGCTTTTACATTCCAAAGTGGAAACCCTAATACTACATACATCTTGCTGCAAGAATTAGTTGTTCAAACAACCTGTCCTTTCACCCTAGTGGGTCTGGGGTTTATTTGAGCTTCAGTGTGTTTAATGGTCACCAACATGAGTCCACTTTCAAACAAATATGGGCCAACAAATCAGATGGAACAGTTAATTTTTGGTCATACTTAATTACTCCAGTTTCTGGGAAAATTATGAACTGATTTAACTGATAGAAGAGGACTCACACAGAAGCGGTGTTTTCTGAAAACCATGACTTTTGGGTTTACTAATCCCAAAAAGCCCTATTCAAGTATGAACAGAACCAGTGCAAATCAGTGGAAGGTTTATCTAGTGTTTAAATAAAGCTTAGTAATGAAGATGTCAGGAAAGTTCATGCTTTGTGACACAGGTAAAACTCCATCAAAAGAGGAGTTTAATCTCCAAGTGACATCACTGCACATAATATTATACCCCAAACAGCACTGCCTGTGGAACAGAGGAGTATTATAAGTCTTAAAATTTGGCTTGAAAGTTATTCTTCAATTTTTCTCAGAAGAACATCATAGAAATTCAAGAACAGGACAGCATCCCGATGCTGTTAAAGCAAGTTTTATGTTGATTCATAATTTAAATAGTGAGTTAATGTTTCAATGTTTATATAAATAATCCTAACGCTGGGATGCATACTGCATATTGGTTTTGTTTATGGATCAACATCTCCCAAACAGTATACCTACCCCATTTACTTTCAAGTGTTCATGGTGAAGGAGTTTGCCATAAGCTGTCTTTTTAATTGAGCAACTTAAAGGTCAAGACAGACACAAGAAAACTACCGGTATGGAATACTGCAGCTACAGACAAGTGACACTACATAACACAGAATTCCAGACACCAAAACTAATAAAATCGGGAGAAGAAAAAAACAACAATGAACAAGCAAAACAAACAAAAAAGAAACCAAAGTGAAAAGCTTGTCCAATTTTGACAATTTCTAATCAAACAATCCTTTACGGTTCCCTAAAACTTCACACCTAGTTTACAAGTATCAACCAGCTGTGTATGTAGCTTTTGCTCCACAGACTGGAAGCCATACTGCCACCTAGCACAGGTAACCAGAACTCCAGAAACTTTAGATGAAGCTTGCACAGACTACCAAGTTTAGACATTGTATATATGCCACTTTTCTGCAGGACAATTATTTATCAAGCTATTCATACTTATATCCACAAAGCAGTCTTCCAATTTCTCACCATTTACCCACACAGCACTAAAAGAAGTCAGGTTTCCTGCTGATTTCTCCCAGAAAACTTGGAGCTTTCTTCACCCAAGCTAAAGTCAATTCTAAGGACATCTGACACTTCACAGCTTCAACTGGAAGAAAGGACAGGCAGGCGCTCAAGGGAACATATCAGAATTTCTCACAGCAGCAGCCAGCACCCAAAGAACTGCACAGCACCTACAGGCAGAACTGTGATCTTCTTGCAACTCAGAGCTGCAATAAAAAGGTAGGGCCCTGCACAGCGACAGGGTGAAACATCTAATCAGTGCCATTTTAGATGCAAGGGGCACCAACAGCTTATTTTAGATCAATTTCCTTGAAGGTATCTTTGCGTTTCATCTGAAAGAGTGCAGTACCAAAACTCAAAGCTGGGTACAAGTACCAACTGACTTCTGTGACATCCCTTGCCTACAACCCTGTAAATGGTTCATCAGCCATCCCACCTGAACTTAGTTCTTTGAGCAAAGTTATTTGCTAGAATATCCAAAACAGGTCACGTAACGTCCATCCACAGAGATCTCCAAGACTCAGTCAGACCCTACCATGGCTGACCTGATCTAGCATGGGCAGTAGTCCTACTTTGGTCTGGGGGCTGGAAAAAGTGACCTCCAAAGGTACCTCTCAGTCAATTTGTAATTCTGTAAATTAAAGCATTTTTTAAAGAAATGCAAACTTGGGGCAAGTATTCTGCAATCACTTCCTGGCTTCCCTTTTAAAGTCACATCACTGGTATTTCAAGTATCTCTAGCAATCACAGTAAATAAAATATTTCACTGCCACTAAAACATCTGAATCAGATATTAAGAGTAAGCACCTCAAACATTGTCCAAGAACTGGTGACTCTTGTAGACCAGGCATTAACAGGTTGTATGCTACGCAAAAGTCAGTGGCAGCAGCATCTCCTATTTATACCTCCAGTTTAAAAGTGGCCTCACATCCTGGTCTTGGAATACTACAACTATCTTACCTTTAGCTTTCTCAAGTAAAAGTAATCACATTTGACTCACTAGCAGCATAGAAGTAAAGCACCAAGTAAAATAAAAAAAGATAGATCATGTTTATTGTGAGAATGGGCGCACAAACCATAGGTGATGGACATGTTTGTAGCCTCTGTTGTTTCACAACAGTTTATTTACCAGCCCATACTCTTTACCAGCACACTATCAGGCTGACCGTTGTCATACACAGCCTTAGTTCCCAATGACGGTGCAGCAATAACCTCCTATTTTATAAATTCTTCAGACAAGATTATTCAGTTTGCTGCAGTTCAAAACTAGAGACATGACCAGTCAGCATCTCTCTCCAGTAGCCTCAGCTACAACTCCAACAGGAGATGAACGGAGGCAAAACAGAAGCCTATAATACTTCCAGCACCAAATAAATTCATCCAGGAGCACAATCACTGTCATTCCAGAGCACAATGACTAGAAGCATTTCTTTTTTGTCCAGTTGCATAGATTTACAGCTGATCTCACAAAGGAAAAAGGAGCACCGTTTCACCCGTCACCCCACCCAGACCTCACAGGTGTTTAGTTTGATGGCACCAGCTCAAGTCCAGGACAAGCTATATGGACCTCACACATTGCCAGAAGATCAGGGGGAAAACAGAGTTACTTAACGTAAACATATTCTTCATAGTAATGAGAATTCCTTCTTCAGTAGCCCTGGTTTTGCTCAAAAAAGGCCTGTCCACCTTCTTCACGGACATGTATGGGGCAAACACATCAGGGAAAATGGTTCTAGAAGCAAGGTTTTTTTGTTTCTTCCTGTTACAGACAGTATACGGAGTATACAGTAAAAGCTATTAGAGATACTAGGAATACCAGCCATTAGAAAAAAGTGCTACACCACATACATTCAGATGTACCTCAAGAACTCTGCTGTACAGCTGGTGACTGTCACCCTGATCAGAGGGGTCTGCAGTTGGCACCAGTTCGTCGAAACTCAATGTGAGTTACAACATCTCTACTCCCAGTGCTTTGAGTGCACTAGTTTCATTTCCCTCCAGTATTCCCATATTGCATAGTAACATGTATCCACATTTATATTAAATGCAAAAAATGAGCTAGTGTCCATTTTTTAACAGATATTTAAGATTGCAAAAAGAAAAATAACTGTGAAATGTCTAAGTATTTGAAGACTGCTTAGAGCACAATGGCAACTGAGCATTTAGATTTCCATACACTGGATGAGCTAAGATAAATTTTATGATAAAGTCAAACAAAATGACAGACATAGGGCAACCATCTAAAAAGAAATGACAAGAGAGATTGGAGAGCTGATACAAGTGGGCAATGCAAATATTGCATCACAGTCATCCACTAACAACAGCTTTGGTTCTTCCTGACACAAAAACTAAACAGAATACTAACTGAAGCAGTTTGAGGTAAGTAACTTAAGTGGAAAAGTTTTAGAATCATTAAGGATTAATACGATTCATCCAAGAGAAGGAAAAGTCAATGAAATAAAACTGAAATTAATGTAAGTGCTAGGAATGGGAAAAAAAGAGGAAGGTCATACTTTTCAGCGGAAAGTTAAGTTCTGACATAACATTATGGTACTGGAAAAAGCCCCCGAATGTAGAAAACTAAGACTTATAATTAATATTATTTTGTCACTTAGACAAAGAAAATTATCAAATAGCACTCATCTTTTTTCAAGTAATAAGGTATACCTATGCATAGCCAATGTACTCAGTGGAATAATCTCCATAACAGAGAAAATAAAACAGAAAACAACTCTTCCCATGCCTTTACCAGTCTAAAAACATAGACTGATACATGAATTAGGAAAAGGAAAAAAACTCCACAGTGCAAGTACTCCCTCAAAAAGAACCATGCTACTATCATTCTCACTTTTATGTTTGCTTAAATGACACTCTACACAGCCAATTACACTTCACAAACACTGAAGAAGCACTAACTCTTGTTTCCCTTTCCAAAAGAAATCAAGCAAAGCAGAATAAAGAGCATTAACCTTGTCCAGCTTTAACTCCAAACTACTCTATAGACTGATTATGCCACAAACTCACCAGGTAATCCTCTCAATTAATGAGATAAAGGCACCTTTAAAAGGGCTTATTTACCCAATTAAACAGCACATCAGGATATACTATGAAATTGAATGAAGAGAACAAAATGACCTGAACAGAGATAGGGACTTTGGGGCGGGCGGGCAGGCAGTCACTTCAGCAGCTTCTGCTGGATCACACCACACGTGGCACTTTCGCTCACACACGTATCTCTCAACATCAAGCATTCATAATACAGCAGTGGCATACTTCAGCATCTTATATGAGTATGTAACATACATGCAATGTATACATTTATACCTGTATGAAATGCATATATATGTATAAAAACATGTGTATGTTTTTATTTTTATATATGTATAAAATCAGTCCCACACTATCAGTTGACTAATCTGCATCCTGCGGTTCCTATTACAAGTCTAAGTAATTATTTTGCTAGATTGTTGAGATCATTAGCTACTTGACATGTTAGATCTCAGCTCAATGCTAAGTCCTACAAGTTTTTTTTTAAAAAAAAAAAAAAGGCAAAAGCCTCCTTAATAGTTGACACTTTTCATAACAATCCACCTCTGTGCAAGAATCTTGGTTCTTCCTAAAGAAACAACGGCTTCATTCATACATGATTGCAGACAATCATGTATCAAAGTTTGAAACCACAAAATGGAAGAGTTAGAAACAGGAGTCCCAAACGCCTTTATAATGTCATTACTCTGTCAAATCCTGACTTTGTCAAGGCCTTTACATTGCATTTTTGCAGACTTAGTCTTACAGCTGAAATCAATACCTGAGAAGTGACTAAGTAAAACACATGAGAACCAGGAACAGTTATGCATCCAACAGTAAGGCTTGCTATCTACTGAATCTGAATTGCTCAAAAAGATACTATAAACCACATTTTAAGGTGACAGCTACTACAAGTTTAACATTTGATCAAATATTTTCAAGTTATGGAATCTTTACACAAAGAATCATGCTTACCCCTGAATGGAAAATTATGCTAGGTAAAGTTTTAGCATCAGTTATCAGATTATTGTCACTATTTTAGCCACTGTTCTGAAGCACACTGATCTCAGCCAGAAATCAGAACTCTGCAATAGTTTAAAAGTGACTGTATGGTATTTAAATACAGCCTTGTTACCACATGTACAATTACACTCCATAAAAACAGAGCTCAAAAAGCAACCTATTGCTCACCCACGATAATTAGCTTTAGGAGAACTAAATTAGCCCCAGTGGCTGGTATGGAGTCACGCGAGCCAGCCGCTACAACACATTGCTGTAGTTCCACAGGAACATAGTGCATGTCACGAGAAATAAACAATTTTCAATACCTGTCCTATTTAGTAATCCAGACAGCAAACTCCATCATACTGGTCACCACCATCCGCTCTAACAATCTCAGTGATATAAATCAAGGAGGTTAAAGCTTTTCTGCTCCCAAGAAAGTAAGTTTCATTATATGAAAAGCTCACCTCTCCTCACTTTAGAGGAAGAAGTATTAACGTGTATTGAGTTCATTTAAAAAAATGAGAAGGAATAAAACCATTAGCCATGAATACATCTATTCAATAGTGTAGGTATCACCTGATTTGTTAGACTTAGTATTAAAACTATTTTACATTACAGCTATTTCTAGACTGTTACCAATGTCACGATGTACAGAAAATGTCCAAGAGCAATTTATTTTACCCACCTAAGTGGAAGTCATTGTATCTGCCACAGTGTGATACTTCCCTTCTTTTAGATGACCCCCCAGTGTGGGGTTTAACCAGCTGTACTGTCCATTACATCACTGGCATGAAACACACAGACAAAAAACCCCACCAATGCACAGCCTTAGTTCTGGTGGTAGCTCATCAGAGCTGCGTCTGAAGCAAGAACCTACGTATCTCTGAAGAGAAGGGGATGCTCGGTTCTCTGCTTTGATCATAAAATAGAGAAACACAGGGGGTCGGGGGGCCGCTTGGATTGTTTTGAGGGGGGTGTTTGCTGGGGCTTTTTCTGTTTTATTTTAAACATCCGCACTTTCACCTTGGCCTTGGAACAATAGTATCAAGTTCAAGCTCAATGTCCTTTTCAAACACTGGCTCTCCTCCCCGTGCCAACCTTGCGTGGTATAAATAGCAGCAAGCGGAGGAGCGAGCATTAGAGATACTCTTAAAACAGAGCTCGTGCTCTTACCGCAGGACCAAAGCGGTCCGGGTGCATGAGAACAAGCTCTATCAGATTTTAAATATTTCAAACACCAAATCAGCATTCAACTAGCTAAAAAGCTATGCTAGCAGTATACACTTACCATACCTTTAAATACGTATTAAAAAAACCAACCAACCAACCAAACAAACAAAAAACGCAACACAGAACCAACCCAAATAGGAGGAAAAAAAAAAAAAAATCAACCACAGAAACACAAAACTAACAGAGAACTAACGCCCCCCCGAAGTTTCGACTCCTCAGCGCTGGGGAAAGGCCCCTCGCTGCAGCTGCACCTGCGGCCCCGCCGGGGCTGCGCCCCGCAGTCACTGCCCGCCGGCGCACACGGGAGCGCGGCGAGCGGTTAATCGCCGAAAAGAAGGAAATATAAATATATATATAAATAAATTAAAAAAAAAAAAAAAAAAAAAAAAGAGAGAGAGAGAAAGTAAGAGCAGCAGAGAGCAGCGGCCGTCCCCGGACCCCGCGGCAGTGACCCACTTCCCCGGCCACGCACCGCGGCTCCCGGGCAGCCCCGGCCCCGTTATCCGGCCGCCCCCCGCGCAGCGCCCCGGGATCCCCGCGCTGGGGTCCCGATTTGGGGCGGCGACAGCGGCGAACGCTCCTTTAGAAAGCGGCAGGCAGTACTTACGCCGGCGCTCCCACGCCGCCCCCTCGCTTTCGGCGGGGCTACGCCGGCGAAAACTGCCCCCGAACCGCCGCGCCGCGCTCGCCGCCGGCCCCGCGGCCCCCGCCGCCCCCGCGGAGGCCCCGGCGGCGCCGCCCCCGCGCTCCGCCCGCTCCTCCCCGGGGCCGGGGCGGCCGGGCTGCCCCCCCCGCCGCCTCAGCAGCGGCTCCGCGGCCGCGCCGGGCCGTCCCGAGCGAAGCGCCCGACACCCGCGTTCCGGCCGCACCTGCCCCGCAGCGGGCCCCGCGCTCCGCTCCGCTCCGCTCCCCTCACCTGGCGCCGGGCCGCGGGGCCGCGCTGCCCCTGGGCGGCGCTTTTGGCGGCGGGGGCGCGGGTGCTGCCGCCCGCCCCGGGGCGGGGGTGGAGTGGGGGGGGTGGGGGGGGCCCGGCCGCGCTGCGGCGGGCGGTGAGGGAGGGGCAGGTAGTCGAGCGTGGGGGGGGGGGGGGGGGAGGAACTGGGTCAGCGTCTAAAAATACGGTGCGGGAGGGGAGAGAAGGGTCCCGCCGCGGCGCCCCGGGAGGCCGCCGCCCCTCGCGGGGGTTGCTGGCGGCGCCGGCGCCTTCCCGGGCGGAGCGGGGCCCGTAGCCGGGCCCGGGCAGGTGGTCCCGGGCGGGCGGTGGCTTTGCCCCAGCCAGGCAAGGTGCGTTAGTTCACAAGCACGACCCGCGACGGCAAAACCTTCCCTTGTTTTATTATATATATATATATATATATATATTTTTTTTTTTTTTAAACGGCGTGTGGCTTCACGGGCGGCGGGGGGGGGTGAGGAGGGCTGAGATCTGCGGTTGCCGGAGGGCCGGGCCCGGGGTGATCCCCAGGCCCCGGGGGGCGGCAGGTCGGGACGGGCCGCGCTCCCCCACTCCCCCCCACGCCGCGGGGCTCCGCGGGAGGCGGCTGCCCGGCCCCGCCTGCCCACTGCTGCCGTCCCGAAGGAGGGAGCGTGGAACAGGCAGGCTGCTCCGGCGAGAGCTGTCACGGGTCCGAGGGGAGCGTGATGGTGCGCTGCAGCACCGAGGCAATGCCCGGGTTACAACAGCAAAAAATCCCAGGAGGCTGTGGCTTAATTTTCCTCCCGGCCTAAGATGCGCAATGCTGGACTCGTGCTAAATCTTTGTGTTTATGCAAAATGGTTTACAAATGCAAACCACGGACAAAGTGTTTGAGTTTAGTGGTGACTAGCCACAACTTCGACTCTGCCTTTTATCGCCCTGTCGGCTGTGTTACTTGCTGCCACTTCGGTGTGCTGGGCGTCCTGGATTTGAGCGGTAGTGGAGCCAGTGCTTTCCTCCAGGATCTGGCCCGTTGGGGGTTTCTGTGGGGACGGCAGATCTCACGGCAGTCTCCCTGACCCCGTGGCGTAGCTGCTGGGGACTCAGCACTAAAACACTGTCTTCAGCTGCTGGCGCTGCCCGGAACAGGGGGCGGAGAAGGAAAATCTTTTATTCCTCTTTCCCAAGCCCCCCCAAAGTAAGTTTTGCCGATGCAATGTCCAAGGAGAAGGTTTTGAATGCCAGCAAGGTTGGAGATACTCACCCAGTGTGTCTGGTGCACGAGGGCACAGCAGCCTCCAGGCTCCCGGTGTGCCAATGTAGGAGTCTGTATCCAGGACAGATTGGGTATCTCCATAGGAAATGCTTTCTTGACATCAAACTAATTCCCTGACCTTGCCCTCCGCCCTCCACTACTATATACAGTTGCTGGCTATTTATATATGTGATTAATATGATTCAGAATTAAACATGCCAGGAAGACACTGAATCTTTCAACCTAATAATTAAAAAAGGAATATAGCATGACTGCTTTGTTTCACCACCACATGAAAGAGAGCTATTTATTTTTATTGTGGTTAGCTTAGTAGTAACAAACAAAATATTTTATTCCCATCCATGAAAGCAATCTTGCCCATCTTTATGGGCCTCATGCAGAGTGTGCCGGAGTCAGTAGTATTATGCATGGGCTTTCAGTTAGCGCGTGACTGCAAATCTAGTGAGCCAGATTAGAGCAAGAGCGCTTTTGGGCTGCCAGACTGAGCATCGTACAAGACTGGGACACCCCAAGAGGAAATAATGCCGATCTGTAGTGAGGGTCTGTACAGTGCTCCAGACCTTGGGAGGCAAACCCTTTGGCAGCACAGCTGAAGCACCCTGGCATGCGCCCGCTGCTGTGGCTGGACGTGTGGAGCGAGGGACACCGTGAGACTTTTGTGGTGTCATTAGATTACTGCTCGTGTGGAACTGGGTGATAGATAGTTTACATAGCCAGCCTTTTAGCAAAGCTCACAGGCATGGCTCCAACTGTATGTACTGAGGCTAATCTCAGTTACAACTTAAAAATGCCTCTGTCTTTGTCACTGTGGGGATGATCTGGAAAGTATCGACCGATCGCTACAGCTGAAAGCTTGTCGTGTTGATCTTTACCCCACCAAAGATCACAGTTCATTCAGCATTCGCTGCAACCGTTCCACTCTGATGGCTCTTTCATTTTTCCTGGTTTTGTTGTTTGTCTAGGCCTTCCATGCAGCAGTAATCAAGGGAAGAAAAAAAATCTATTTAAAAACCAGAGATTTGGATTCTTTTAAAATAAGATAATAACGAGGGAATTCAGGAACAGATGCATTGGCACTCCTTTAATATCTTCCCACCTGGGAAGATGGCATTCAGGTTGATGGTGATAGTTGAAATCACTACAATTTTGTCAAAAGTCATCAAGGAGGATTTCAGAGTGGCCAAGGACTCAATGCAAGGAAATAGAAGGAATTAGAGGCCACTGATGTCTGTGTAATTTACATTTTTTGCTTCATTTGCTCTTGGGAGTCCTTTTCCTGGGATTCTAATCAAAAGCTGTTGGGAAACAGTTGTTCTGATCAAAACCAAAACCTTGCCACAGCCTTTTCTTCTCTTGCTAAGTAGCCATGAAATGACTTTTGCTTCTTTGACTTTTTTTTCTTCCTCAACTCTTCTGGTCCATGAATTTTGAGTTTCATAAATGTAGGAGGAAGACTGCAGTATTATGTCACTTAATGTTGGAAAAGGAGGGAAGGAAAAGAGAAAGAAGAGGGAAGAAAGGCAAAAAAACTTGCATGAGGAAGAGAAATGGAAGAGAAAGGATGTTGAGGGGGAAGGTAACCAAGACCACAAAGAGGAATAAAGCATGGGTAAGAATTGGAGAGACCAGAGCAAGGGGTGAATATCACAATAGGTGGGAAAGGGAAGAAATGGAGTAACAGGTGGCTTTTTATATTTCCTTATTTCTTGTCAAGAGGAATTAGTCAGGACTAGGCTCCACAAATGCCTCTGAAGGAGCTGAAAAGAGAAACTATGCTGAGATGGGTGTATGTCTGTCTTTAATAATAGATATGATTGCAGCAGGTGTAAATAATTTGAAATAGTACCAGGTAACTTGAGTATCAATAGCAGTAAAAATGCAGCAGCACAGGACTGCCAAGTCTGTGTCCTGTCAGTATCCAGGGTAATGGATGGTTTTGAATAGGTTATTAGGGAACTCAGCTTGTGTACTTTAATATTATATGGTAATCAGCTAGAATAGCAGTCTTGTAACAGGGATTGAAATTCAAATTTCCCGCTCCCAGCTAGATACCTTAATTGTTGCATTGCAAAGTGATGCCTTGCTTCCCTGGCCCAATGAATGTGGATTAGTTTGTTCAGAATAACAGCCTTTCAGCAGGCACAATGAAAGGCATTCCTCCCAGCTAGCCTCTGGCCTGGTGACTAAGGAAATTTCCTGAGAAGTGCCAGATAGGGATTCAGTCTTGTCCTCAGGACTCTCCAGGTCTAAGATCTACCTGTTTAGCTGCTGAGAGGACCTCTCCTTCCTCCAGTCATGACTGTGAAAGATGCCAAAGTCTAAGTGCAGACCCTGCTCCAGCATAACTCAAGAATTAAATGCTTTAGATGCCAAGAAGGTTGTAGTGCAGTGTCAGTAATTGGCAATTCGGGTGCTTCTCACACTGGGTGTTAAGAGATTCTAGTCCACTGTACCAATGCTTCTGGTGTGGTGGGGAGTGGGGGCACCTGGCCCAGAGCTGGGGGCTCCTGGCTAGGAAACTAGCACCAGAACTTGGGGGTTGCAGCCCATAACACTGCAACAGCTTGGCCTGTGGTAGATTTAGAGTCTGTGATAAGTCTTGTCTTGGCTGTATTTGGGAAAACACCATGTTGTGGATTTGTTCATGCTACGCAGCATCACGAGGCTGACTTCTGTCAGATACAGTTCCAGCAGGCTGAAGGTTAATGTACTCTGTTGTGATTTTTTTTTTTTTTTTTTTTTTTTTTTTGAGGTGGGGAGAGGGCCAGTGGAGACATGTAATGAATGTTGATAACTGCCTTTAATTTCTTTGGCAGGTGGTAAGTACTCTTCCTCTTTGTTTGCTTATGCAGACTACATTTAAAGTACTGCATAACATAGAGCAAACCTTTCTGGAGGCCAGTGCCAATTTTGGTACAAGAAAAGTATAGCACAACAGTTGAAAGTCTTAATTATCTTCTGAGGCTTAATTACTAATGAATATTCTTTAATTTTTGTTACCACACACTTCACATTCATATGACTTCTTTTCTGCCCAAGGCCTATTTTAATAAAATTGTATACTTCCTGCTTTGACAACATACTGATGATGTACGCTAAAGAAAATCATTAGTAGTCCTGCTGAAAATGTTGAAAATGTGTTTGGATGGTAATTTAGGCTCGATCTTGTAATTTTACTGGTGATTCTACCTGTAATGGCTACAAGTAAAATTATTCTAAGAATTCTTGGTATTTCTCCACAGTTCAGAAAAGAATCAGACTGTGGGTATCCCCACAGAAAGTATTGGTGAACAGATTACAGATCGCTGGGATAAATTAATCCCCTGAGTAATTTTCTTTTTCATATGCTTTTCACTAAAACAAGGTTCACTTCTCTACTTACAAGCAGCACTGGTGGAGAACTACAAAATACTCGTAACGCTTTAACCATTAGACTAATTGTAGTCCACTTGATTCCCTAATGTAATAAAACTCTTCCTTTCGTGGGCCGTTATCTGTTAGATAAACCCCAACATTGTATGTGCTATTAATTATTTATTCCTTCCATTATTCTTAAATGCACATTAAAGAATTGGCTCATGATTTCTAGTGCAATTCATAAGAATAAGTCTGTTCAATAATTTTTGGAAGCATTTTCTTTTGGCAAATAAATAAGGAAAACAATAGGTTTCATCTTCTGTGGAGTTAAGATATCAACTTAACCATTTTATTCCCATTAATATTTTGAGAAATCTAGACAGGTATTTTTTCCTTCGTGATATTAGCGATTGAGAATTTGTATATTCTTCTTCTAGACTATTTTAATTACTTTTCTATTTTTTTCAGTTAGAAATAAAAATGACTAATTTTTCTCTATTACTTCTTTAGTGTCATTTCAGTAAGCTTACCTAGCCATATGCAAAATGACAACTTTGCTGTTCTGTACCCACAATTGTTACTCCTTGGTGTTTTCCACATGATGCTGTTTCCTAAGCAAACATACTTTCACATAAGCGGCTGTATGCAAAAATACCAAATTTGGCTATTTGTCTATTCTGAGAGGATAATAAAGAAGATTGTATGGTGAACATGACAGCCTAACAGAGTTATCTTTAAAACACTATTTTCAATCCACGTGAGTACAACTGAGAATTTAATTGCTTTTTTCTAGGCAATGGGGTAAGCGATATTACAGCAAGGGAAATGGCTAAACCTTGAAAAAGTTTACTGGCCAGGAGGGTGGCTGCTAGGAAAGGTTAAATCACAGATCATGTGCAGAAGAGGTTCGTATACTGCCACAATGTGAAGACTTCCAGTCAAACCTGCCCACTCCCTAAGAGGATGGTGGTATTCTTTGTAGATGTCAAGAGATGACTGAACAGAAAGAAAATCCTGGTTTTCAGTCATGCTGAACTGGAGCTGATGTCTAAATAACCACAAGAGCACGAACTTGACAAATGACTTGATCAGAGGAAAGAGAGAGACCTGTGAAGAAAGCGCCTGGACATGCTAGCTGGATCTCTTTGCAGGTGATTTCTGTGATTAAGGAATAAATAAATCATATTGCTATTGCAGCATCTCCCCAGTGTGAGGCCTGGATGTGAGATAAAGTTAGCAGGGTTTAGCAAGTATCATTTGCACCGTGGTAAATGTGGACATGGGGCTGAATAGGCTCTTAGCCAGCAGCAAATACATGGTGATATGACTTGTTCTGACAGGAGAGAAGGCTAAGCTAACTTCCATGGAGTTTGCCTATAGCAAATGCAAAGTAATACGTGCTGACAATTTCTGCAGAGCAACTGATGCATAGTAAGTTGTTAATAGGTGCTAACTCGATGGGGCTTCTGAGCACATAATGTAATGTAGTGTCCCACATTGCTCTTTGCTTAGACCCTGTTCTATCAGTAATGGGATTTTTCTGGTCTTTCAACAAGCTTCTGTGGGTTTCAGATCTCTAAGTATGTGAATGTGTATTGCATTAGACACACAGCACCTTAACATTGCAAGTTATGCCAGTGTTCATACTGGCTGGAACAGTCCCATTTAGAAGTAGGCACGGTGTATGTAATGGGACAGAAACAACGGAGAAATGGGTGTAATTGTGCTAAGGGTAGTGAGTACCAAACAGAAACTTGCACCAACAAAACAGAGAGGGAAAGCTCAAAACTGGTTCTGTGTGTCAACAAAATGTCCCCATCTGAGCCTTACTGAGACAGGATGGAACGCAACAATGCTGTGAGGAAGCTGTGTTGCAGCAGCAGCCTGTGACAGGATTTAGCACTGATTGCTCAAAGGGAACTGCTAAAGTTGAAAAGCCAGGTAACTAGAAAATGAAAACTTTTCCTCTTCTCTGTCCCCATCCTCTCCAACATGGACAGATGAATTCCAACATTAAGGAAGGGACAGCACATGCTTTTGATTTGGTGATTAAAACTGAATGCTGTACTGTATGCATGAAAGGTTACTGAATGGACAGTAAGAGTCTGGGGAAAACAAAGAAAGAAAACACAAACCAAGCCTTTTCTGCATGTCATTTTTAAGAAATGGTATCCATCCAATGGGAGCAAGAAAATTAATGTAAATTTAAGAATTTTTTCCTCCTGAGTGGTAAAACAAGCCATAGGCAAGAAGATGAGAAAACACATATGAAATTTAGAGTGAAAATAATCTAAGGGGGGGAAAAAACTGCATGTTTTCTTATTTGTACTTAATGTGTTTTAGTCCATGTTTTCCATTGTGGCATAGGTCACTTACAGGTCTTGGACTCATGTCTGAAGCAATACTTATTTTCCTTAGAACAGTTCTGATGTATTCTTTTTGCTCCCCCAACATTTGTTCTAACTGACCAAAGAACCCTTGCTAGGGAAAAAACCCATAACTTATGTGAAACAGCTTGGAAGACTGTTGTTCTTGGCATAGTTTTAATGATTGGACAGACCTTATATAAGAAAATTTAGTACTGTCTAGGGTTCAAGCCACTTGACTTTACAAATTTGAGAAGATTGCTGTTGTATCAGATGCATTTGAAATAAGAACAACATTTTTTTGTTGGAAAATGCCAAGTAAATGAGAAGGGCCACGTGTGTCTACAGCACTCTTCACCTCCAATGCATTAGGATTTGTCCATGAAATTATGAACTTTTGATGTTTCATACTGAAAAGGTATTGTAAATGAAGTTATTAATAAACCAGATACATTTTGAATTATTATTTAGATGTGTTATTTTGGCTATTGTGCAGTCTAAAGATTAATTTGAAGTATAATGAACTGTAACAAAAAAGAAAAAGCCAAACATACAAGGTTACAAAATCATTAACACTAACATTGTCTGGGCAATCTATTTTGTTCTTTGTTTTCACGTCAGTTCCTTTTTCTGATAGGTCAGTAGTCCTGGATAGTAGGAGGAAAAGTTAAACTGAAGTAGGAATGAACATGTTAGTTTCTTCATTGCTAGCTACTTGCTTTCTCTTAGCTGAACGTAAGGCTAACATGTAGATAAGCCACCAAGATGCAACATTGGAATCTTTTGAAGGCTGAAGTCAGTTTATGTGCACATGGGATTATAAAAACATGTATGTTTTCTATTGTGATGAGCTTCTGAGTCAGAGCTGGAATGTGCAGCGGAAGAGTAGTCATCCCTGCTGTCCCACATGGCGTCCTCCTTAACCACAATCTCTTGCTCAGCCTCCTGTTAGTGGGCATTTGTTAGTTTTTATGATTTTCCACAGTCTGAAATGCAAACTGTATTAACAAATAGCATTTTCTAAGCCCCTGAGTATTACTGGAATTCTCAAAGGAATCCTTGTATGCCTGACTTTTTTCCTCTACTTTGCATGTATCACAGAAAACTGACTGAAATATCATACAATGCACACTGACTTGTACTTCTGGATTTCATTTGCCATTTACGATGAGCAGCTTGCAATGTGTTTAAGATGGCTATAACAGGCAGTGCTTTTATTAAGAGTTACTGATCCTGCCTCTCTCTGTGAATATTAATGTAATGGATGGTGGTGCCAACTAGAGCTGATTACTTCCTGCTCTTCAGCACTGCTGTCTCTGTGGAAGTTGAAGCTGCATGCTTCCTTAATTAATCATGCCAGTCTAGAAACTGAAGACAGTAAAGGCTAAGTATAGTGGAGCCTTCTGCTATAGTCAGCATTTCTTTCCTTTAAATATACAGCTTGGATGTAAGTTAGCAAAGGTAATCTTTCAGGGAGAACTATACCCTGAAATACTTGTGCAGTACACCTAGTACACCTCTCCCAGAGACTGAATTCATCTGCACTGTGGAAAATGCTTCTGAAATGGAGCCTTTCTGCTACCTTAAACCAGTATGCAGACAGTGCACAGAAGCCTTAACATCTCTTCCTATGTTGTATATAGTTTAGGAACTGCTGCCAGTAAGGTTTTATCCAAGTGAAAAACCTGAAGATTCCTGATTATAGACAGGGATCAGACAGAAGTAGTAGCCTAGGCTAGTAATAGAATTAAATGTAGTCCTTGAATTACATGTTTCCCGAGGAAGATTCAAAGTGCTCTGTAAAATGGTTAAATCATATTTCTCTCATACATAAGGAGAGTATCAAAAACATTAATTCTCACTCTTACATCTATGAATTCTAGGTTCCACTTCTTAAACTGAAAATGCATACATTTGGGTTTTATTCGTCTTTATATTAAGAAAATTAGATCCATGAGTGAGAAGGGTTCCAGATTTTTCCTGCCTTTCAAAATCTGTATGTCCCAGAGAAGGGATTTTAATTTTAGTCACTACTTCTCTTCCCACTATGATTGGATACCTTGATGGTAAAATAGGCAGTTAAATAAACAGTACTGCAGTACATTTTTCTTTCAGAGAATAATATAGGCTTTGCTTAAAATATTTATTTTTATCATATAATCAAAGAAACGCATTTGTAGCTGAAGATTTATGTCACAACACTTCCAAGAAGCAGTCTGATGAAACTTCTTTGTTTTTAATGTGTAAGCATAAATACACCCCAATGAAGGCTTTCTCTGGTATCACATCAGAGTTGCTTGCATTTAAATGAGTGGATCAGCAAGAAAGGACAGTGGAACCTTTTATTAGCAGCTGACTTCTATTGAGTCTCATTTTACATTTTTGGTTCCAGCACTATTTAACTGAAAGGAGATACTGTAGGTAAAAAAAAAAAAAAAGGAAAAAAAAAAAAAAAAAAGGTGAGTAACAGGGACAAGGCAGCTGCCAGACAGCAGCTTCCACTGTGTTCTTCAAAAATATCTATTTCCTCACTGATATTTTAAATAACCATAATGCAGCATGTTTCCTTGTGAAACAGGTAATCTTTTGTATTCTCTGGGAAGAGGTTCTCATGAGCAAAGTCTATGATACAGAGTTCAGTATTTTTTTAAGCTGTTTTAGATGAAAAGGCTGACCATCAAGTAAAAAACCAAAGGTCAGTATCCATAAAAATTATATTTCACCTGCTGAAATCACTATGATAGTGCTGTTCTCTAAGGAAGTCCATGTTTCCCCTACAGACACTTTGCGATGTGCCAGAAGACTTCAAAAGTGAATTTGATAATACCATGATTATTTCTGTCAAGAACAATTCCTATGTTGAACAGCCTAATGCTCATTCCTCATCTGTAGTGATGGTATTCTTTGAAAAGCTCCAGGATGTCTTAATTTCCTTTGAATCTTGGTTTTGAGGGTTAATTAGTTTACAAATGACAGAGACATTGTGAGACCTATGTAGAGAACGTATAGCCTGTTACCATATGCAACATCAAGGAAGTCTGAGATGTCACAGGCAATCTCTTCTTTCCTTTCTAGCTCAAGCTCTTTTCAGCTCTAGCTGGACATAAGCACAGATATTTTTGTTGTTCTGGTAACACAGGAGAAGGTTGTTGATCATTAGTATATGATGAATTATAGAGCACATACAGACTTACAGCGCTACAATCCCTATAGAATGCTATATAATGAATATGGCTGATACCTATTTAACGATAAAGTAGTAGAAAGAGAAAGGCTTTGTTGCTAAAACTGTGCTTTCTTTGGGATACAGTGTAAATGTTCTGCTTTAGGAGCAGATGATAGGCCCAATTCATCCCCAGTGTAACTTTACTGGACTGAATTGATTTGCATGAGATCAGTTTTGTTAATTCTTTTGGGGAGAGAAAAAAAAAAAAAAAAGAAGTGGAGAATAACATAGCTGGGAAGGTGTCCAGTTAGTATCATGTATATGAAACTTTTATGCCACATTTAGAGGCTCAAGTGCTTTACTTTAATGTTGAGAAGTTAAAGAGAAATATAAAGTAGAATTTAAAGCTATTGTCATGGATTGCAAATATTAATGACTTTTTTTTTCAAGTTGTGTTATTAATGACTTTTTTTTTGAAGTTGTATAAACATAAACAGGAAGCCCTTCCTTTCCTTCAATACGCAGAACTTTTTGCTCAGAAATTTTAGGTTAAGAGTAACTTGTGTTCTTCCTGAGGAGTGTGATGTTTCTGTCTTCTTTTTTTCTCTACTGAGTTAGAGGGATAGTGAAACCAACTCAGAAGCTGTTAAGCCCCTTGTTATGAGGAGTCAATAAGAGGAATAGATGAGAACTGTGCTGATATCTTTAATTAAGCACGCTGCATAACAGAGGTAGAGAGGATTCAGTGACAGAGGACTGGAACAATCTGAATTAGCATTATTTCAAAAACTTCTGTGGGATATTTAAAATGAGTCATTCAAATTGACTAGAAAATAAGGAAAAGGAGATGCAGTACAAAATCCCCTTCATCACAAGATAAAATGTTTGCACATCTTGCCAGTGTTAATAATTCAAACTTAGATACCAGCCTATAGAGTGACTTTCTAGCAATTACATGCAGCATGAATTTTACATTTGCTGAGTACCACATGAATAACCCACTGATTCCAGGGAAGGTGCTTTTCCCAGATGGGTGTATGGCATCTTGGCAGGAGATGGATTTCATGCTCTCCCTGCAGAGAATTCACTATGGCACAAGCACATCCTCTGGTGCCACAAGTGTTCACAAAATCTCAGTTTCCTGATCAGAAGAGACATTAAAATGCTTTATTATTTGTGTTATATGAACATGGGCCTCACTCCAGTAAAGTTCCCTTGAATTTCAGGGTAGCTGAGATATGAAAAATAGAGATCCCATCAGGGAAGAGCAGTAGAGGAATCATAGCAGGAATACAGTATGTTAGTTCAGGTGGTGTTTGGAATTTGCACAGTTTTGTTTCTGTTTGCTGATCAGCAGAAGATATGAACTACTGTTGTAATGCAAGGTGTTTTAAATTAAAGAGACCACAATTTAACTGCCTAAATGTGCCATGCCTCAAGATAATTAGACACTGTGAATTTCCATAGGGCTTAGGTAACCTTAAGAACCCGTGTATGATTTCAAATGTGAGTTAAGCATTAACTTAAACATTTTTTACTTGTTTTCTATTGTTTAATAATTAACTTAATCAGGAGAAATGTTTGTACTATTTTACAAATGTGGTATTGCGTAAGAAAATACATGTACAGAGCACCATCTAGTGCAGGATATCACTAATATAAAAGCCTTTCTGCTCATATGTCACTTGTCTGTATTTAGCTAATTTAATATGAACTATTATGTTGCAGAAAGTGCCAGCCCAGTGCCTCCAGTGGCAATATAATTTTGCAATGACATGGGAGACTATGGATTGAAAATTACTTGGCAGCTTTTGCAAGGACAACAACACTGGATGCACTGAAATTCAGGTAATCATTTGTGAGAACCATATACTTTTAAGAGGAATCTGCTTATCTTCCTGCCCACAGTGCTGGGTGATACATTCATTACAATAATTCAATCCAATCTGTTTATACATTTGATTGGATACTGATTCGATTCTCACAATAAATTTAGAGATCCAACTGCTATTTCAGGTGCCTTAGGTATACCATTTAGTTCCTGTGAGCCGTTACTCGGCTTTGGCAGAACCTCAGACCTACCCAGGTTCCTTAGGCCAGGCATGCACAGGTATGCAAACCATGACTAACTAACAGGCAAGATTAAAGATCTGACTGTCATTAAAAAGGGAAGAAAAGGAGAAAGGAAGGAAGCTTAGATTCTATAGGAGGCAGGTAAAACAATCTTATACACAGGTATTTACAAGTTGCTGGGGAAGGATGGAAAAAAGTGAGCTACAGGTTTGGGGTTTTTTTTTGCAAAGGCCATATTTTAGTTCTTCTGCAAGCAGACAAACATACAAATGTGGCCCCAGGGTTGTTTAATCAATATTTGGATATCAACATCATGGTTTTGATGCAACCTTTTTAGCGCTAGGGGAGGATTAAAAGGAACTGTCTTAGTTAACTGAAGAGGTAGCAATTACAAGCTGGACTTTATCCGGCACTAAACAAAGGTTAAGATGACCCTCAGGTACTTTGAAAGGATGATTTTTGGATGAACACTGTGTATTCAACAAAAAAATAATTAAGCATCAAAAAACAACTGTCACTGTAAAGTTCTACATTCTCTTTGAATAAGTACTTTAACAGAAAATTATAACTTTTCTCTCTCTGAGCATATACTGCATATCAATTTTGGCTGAATGCTTGAAACCTGGCCGATTTCCCAATTCTCAGACCTACTGTGAGAAAACAGCAAGCAGACGCTTATATAAATTTCAGAGTACCTCCTGGTTCTGAAAAGCTCATTTTTTTGCTTTCTAAGTTGACCTCTTAATAGAGAATTTAAAAAAAAAACTAAGACAGAAAAAAAGTGGAAATTTTTGAAAATTTAGATACAGAATGCTTCCCTGGATACTTTTTCAGCTCTCTCTACCTCCTTCACAACTGCCAAAGAGAACTTACTAGTGAAGAAAAGGAAAAGGAGGGTATAAAAAGCTGCATTTTCATTCTTTTTTAGCTAATGAGGAGAAAACTAAAGGAACATGATAGGAATGTTCACAGACCTGTCAAGCCGTAGTTCAGTTCCCCTTTCTGGGTACACCATTTTGCTAACAGCAAGCAGAAGTAGCTTTGACAGAACAGAATGTTTTACTTTAAAAAGAGGTTCAGGAATTGGTGTCAAGAGTAACAGTTTTGGGAATGGTGGGGAGAGGTAGGCTCTAGTTAGGCAGTAGTGCTGAAGAGAAGAGTCTCCATTGGAAAGCAGTAGGCCAGACTGCATTCCCTCAGCTCTGTCAATGCATACTAGACATTCTAGGGAAAACAAATGTTGTAGTATGTAAGGCTCTTTTACTGATAATTTAATTCACCCAGGCTTGTGGTTTCCATTCTTTTAATCTCCAAAATGTTTAGCAAATGGAAGAAAACAGAAATAGAAAACTCAAAATATAAAGGTGTTTCCCTTGAAGAAATATTACAAAAACAGGCATTTTTGATTACATGTTGCTGGTAGCTATCATTATGTTCTTTATTAAATCATGACTGACAAAACATTTCCCTTGTTATTTCTTTGATTCTTATTCTTCTTCTGTTGGGTTATATGATTTGTATCAAATTATATGTATTCATTTTAATCTGTTTGGGAGTTATTACACTGTTCTGTCTAATGCCTGAACAAATAAACTGGCCTTTGTTCTGCTATCTTGTAAGAATAAAGAATACCTTATAACATGTTCATACCTGTTGAGGAAATAGATTAATACAAACAGGCCAGGCCAGGCAGAGAAAAGAATTCTCTTCTAAGCTGTACTCTCTTTTCTAGTGGCTATTTAAATTTGCCTTTTGAAAATAAAGGGTTTGTTTATTTGAGAACAATTATATGACCATTTTGAATTACAACACTTCCACATGTTTTTCATGTGGCCAAAAAAACTTCTGATACAAGGAAAGGCCACAGAAAGATGATCAGAATGAAATACTGTATTAGCATATTTCTAGCAGTATGCTAGATGCTTTTCAGGCAGCTGGGATATCAAAGTCCTTGTTCTGAAGAGTATTCAGTCCAAATAAACATATAAATGCATTGTAAGATGTATAAAAAAAAATTTGCTCCTCTTTCATTTTATGATTTCCAATAGAGAAGGGGAGTAAAATTTTACATCAGAACATGACAAAAGCACCCTAACTCAGCTGAAAGATTTCATTAGCATTCTCATAAGTAAAGAGGATGGATTTATGCTGCAGCAAACAAAAAAAAAAAAAATGCTGCAGATTTTATGAGCACAATCTGTACATGTTAAGAGTCCTTTTTACGTGTTAGAGATCGACCTTTTCTGTACTTAAATCCTCCATGTCTTTTATTTAAATTATACGGAATATGATCTGTCCTGATACTCTCCAAATACATGAGCTAATCTTTCCCTTTTCCTGTGAAAAACTAAGGGTGTTTTTACAATTTCTACATAATGTCATCCATGCTTTTGCAAAGAATTAAATCTTTCTCCTCTTCGACTAGTGAAAGATTTTGAAAATCATGATGAGAAATACTATACTTACAACATCATTTTGAACTACTCCAAAACTGCCATCATATTATTAATGACCCATACCTGCTCATAGAGTTACACAGGAACCCATTTTAAATTGTGAAATAACATTGGATAAAAAATACATATCAGATGTTCTGTTTTAATGTTGAATGCTGAATATATATATATAACTGTATGTAAGTATATACTTATATACATACACACACATACATAGGCTGCATCTGTCTTCCTGTTAGATATAGAATTTAATTGGGTTTAACTGATTAAACAAGGTTCCAAATAAGCAGTTGTAGAGCTATCCACTGGTCCTCTTATGCAGGGCCACAGGGATGTGCTCAAGGCTAGAAATCTCTAGCACTATATCTATTGATACATCAAAAAGATCGGAATATCTAGAATATCTGCTATTACCACAGAAAGCACAGACCTCAAAACCTCTGTACTGCAGATTTTCATCAGCACCATGTTTACATGATAGCATTCTTTTTAGCTGCCTGAACCCCATTTTTTCTCTGCTTAATTCCCTTTTTTTGTCTAGCTGTAACCTGGTTTATCTCATTGAGTGAGGTTGTTTCATATGAACGTCTCTTTTTTCCCCGTTATTCTACACATCCTCCCTCCGTTATTCCATGCAATCCTTTCAAGGATTCTTGCTAAACTTTGGTTTTGGAGGTTGGAAACAGAAGGGAAAATGGCCATGCAGGGAGTTACCATGCAGCTGACCTTTGGCACCTTTACTTAGTGATTGCTGCCATTCATATCAATCATATCAATGTTATTATAAATTGACTGATAGAATGCCAAAAGTTAGTTTAAATTATGTTAAGATTGACTGAAACTGGCTACTAGGTTCAAGAACTGTATTTGGACAGAGGGAGAGAGGCTGGCAGTCCAACTACAGAAGCAAAATTATTTTAGGAAAGGAGGAAAATATAAGCGCCCAAGTTTGGCTCAGATCCATGTGCTTTTTGAAATCTTCATTTGCATCTGCTCAACAGAAATGGATTACTTTTCATCAGATAGCTTTCTAGAGAGTTTTCCTATCTTCTTGATGGCAGCAATCACTAATCAGTGATTCTTGTTATTACTGGCTATTGGAGTCTATTGTGGCGCTAGGCGCAAAAGCCAGCAGTATGCAGAGTCTCTCTTATGATTTTTCTTGTACAAGAAAAATGTGGATCTGCAGCTTGAGAAGGGAAAAAGCGCAGAGAGCCAAGACAAGGACACAGGAAAAGGAGAAGTTAACAGGCTTAGAAACAGAACTGATTTGAAGTGACTGAACAGGGCATTTGAATGTGGAGACTTGTAGAGACTAACAGATACATAGAGAAAGTAAAGATTTACAGAGTCAAGCACTAAGAACCTCTAAAATGCCAGATTTTAGCTGTACATGAAACACACTTCCCTCTAGAGATGCATTATGATAGTCTGTGTTCAAAGCAGAGCTCACCTTAAAATTAGTTGCAGCTTTTGTTATTTAGCCTTTTGGTAAACTCCAAATGTCAATACATTAAATTCCAGGTTTTGTTACCAAATGTTACCAACAAAAGAAAGGCATAATGGTTACCATGAAGAAGAAATGTGTAAATACTGATCATCTGAAAATGTTAGATAGAAATGATGTGACCAGCCCTAGAACTGCTTCAGCAACAATGGACAATTCACTTCTGTATGCTGGATTAAACTGATTCTAGCCTTCACCCCTTCTCTTCCTTCAGTTCCTTGCCTCATTCTTTATACTTTTTATGTATGCTATGTGTGCACAACAAATAAATCAGGAATTTACTGGCAACTCAATTCTAAAGCCTTGAATCATTCCAAAGAAAGTATGTTTCATCCACTGACTAAACCAGCCTTACACTTGTATTTAAATAGTTTTTTTGGTCGTAATACGTATAATTAATTTTCATTTTTGAGACAACACAGTGACAATACTGTTTTTTTAAAGGGTGAAAGGATCTGCAGTTACTACAGAAGCCAAAAATTCTCCACGTTGATGAAGATGTCCTTATACCTAGGTGAATGTCTGCCTCTTTAAAAAAGTCCTGTACACATACTAGCACTAGTATTTGTATCTACAGATTCAAAGGCAATATTGTCTTCCTGTTTACATCTCATAAAACTACTGGTTGCAGAGGAGTTATTCTGGATTTAGATATGCATAGATGAGAAGCAAAAATCTGCCCATCTGTTTTAATTTGGATTGATGTGCTAAAAGATTAATGAGATAAATGGTCTTATTAAAATGCTTAAACTGTATTAGGTTCAAAGTCTGCTGGTCTGACCTTCATGACAACGGATTTCAGAGAATACCACCACCCATGCCAAGTGTACCAAACGATCCCGTTGTCTGTCTTCGCGGTATAGGGGCCTTTGTAGTACAAACCGTTCAAATTGGCAGAGTGACACCTGGTGGGAAAGAAAAGGAAAACAGAAATAAGGCCTTTCCAAAAGTTGCAAGCATTTGTAGTTTCTGTGTGAATCAAAAATTTTGCCATACTGATAAAGGCCCAGCTTGACAGCTGCAAAAATTTGCATTTGTGGACTTCAATGTGCCTAAACAATAACAACTTAATTAAGACACAACTGCAAGTGCTCTTAGCTTCTTTGAAACAAAAGTTCTTTCTGTTCTTCCCACAAGTTTTCTGATGTTACTAGCCCTCTGAGTTTTACCTGCTAATCTGTTTCAGTGGAGAATTATTCCAGTGTTGTCCAGGTCACGTGTGGCAGCAGGCCATACACCAAGCAAAACTCTGGGAAATAAATACTGTTCTGCTTTTTGCTCTGCCAGAGTTGCCCCTCTTAGCTTTTGCAGTTACCCCACACAATGTTTCGTATGACAAAACCTGAATGTCACCATCAGTTTGTCTATTCAGCTGTGGACTTCTATCTGCAAATAGATGAAATCTGACAGCAAATTAAACATATGTGTACCAAATTCATTGGATCATCGTAGCTGTCATTTTATTTGACTGCACAAAGTACTTTTTTTGTTGTTGTTTTTTAACACACTGAAGCAGAACTGCTGTAACAGTTTATTAAATACAGTGGTTAAAACAAACAAACAAACAAACAAAACCCTAGCAAAACCTGAAATGCTTGAATAGGTACCAGCACAACCTTGATACTCATTTGGTTTCTACAAGAAAGATGTTTAGATCCTTATGTGACCATATGGAGAGCAAAATGGTTGTTTCTTCTGCAGCACATTGTAATGAATTGGCTTGATGTATCTGCCAATGCAGTACTTTGTTTTAAGTGCTGTTAATATCTAGCTGTTGAACACCATGATGATTTCAAAAGCAAGCTTCAGAAGATAGGCAAACAGAAAACAGTCCAAATGAACTCTATGGATATTATTACTGGCAAATCTCAGTCTCTTTGGCTTTGCTTACCCTTCATTAACAACAGTTTTTGAGAACTGAAATAAAAACTGTGATAAAATCCTCACAGGAAAATTCTCATGTATATATATATACATACTTATTTATTGCTTACAATTTTTAAGCGCAATTTTGGTAATGTGTTGGTTGAAAGTTTATAAACTGCACATGTCAAAAGTGACTTTGTTTTTGAGAATGGCAAACTTGCGTCAGAGCTTGGGTACTTTTGTAATTACTTGTGTAATCTCTCTCGCCATACAAATGCTGTGTTGAGTAAGTACTCTGTCTACTTTGAATGAAAATACAGATTTCATTAGAAGAATCATAATTGCTAAGAGGTAGCTAGATCAACCGAATCCCTTCTTTCATTTCCTTTGATGGAAAAGGCAAAACATGATTTTGTCAACAGCAACAACCAGCCAGTGACAACTCTTAATCAGTGCTCAAGGCACTAATAGCAAAAATACACAGTATTCTGTAACTGACTGGATGCTGTCTGAAGTAACTGGACATACTAAAGAAAAAACTGGCATGTGATTATTGGCATGATATTCTGAAGCAACATTCATTGTCCACAAGTCAATAAACACCTCAAAGTTAGCTTATGTTCCTCCTTTCTTTCCAATAGGCTAATTTTTAAAGTAAAAAAACGCACTGCAGTAGTTTCAAAAGTACAGTCAACTTTCAGTTATCTGTGGACATTTTATCTGAATTATATATTAACTGTATGACAGATGCAGAGAAATGGAGTTGGTTCCCTGAAGAACTGTTTGAATTCTGCCTGGACTTCCTCACTGCAGTACGGCCCCACATGGGTGTAGCTATGCTGTCTCCAGGATGATTGGTGGGGCAGGAGGCCCGAGTTAGTGAGCTCTGTGGCTCCAGACTGATGCCTGGCAGATCCACTGTGATCATCCATGCATGGTGTAACAAGAACTGGGAGTGCTGGGAGAGAATAAGTTCATGTCCAACTAGGCTTGTTAGCTCTTCTTTTACCAGTTATAAACCTACTGACCTTTGCAACGCGCTGGATGCAGGAAAGCTTATGACCTGGGTGTAGTACCAGAGTGAACCCAGCTCTGTGGATTTGCATCCAAGCTTAAAACCTCTTCTAGAGCTTTGCTTACAAAAGAATGCAGAGGCCAGTTTTCTACAGAAGTCAAGGATAACAAGTGCTCAGCTGAAACAAGAACAGTGGCTTTAAACGAGATCTGAGTTACTTCCATGTGGCCTCACTTGTGTCACATCCCTTGGTATTCATATTATCTGGGCGTTTCTGTATTTCATTAGTCCAGATAGCATAGAGCTGGCTATAAAAAATTCCTTCATAGCTGGGAGCTCCTATACAAACCAGCCAAGAACATTAATTCCTTCTATGTTTGCTAATCTGTACACGAGAAATACGTGTTCTGAGTGCTTTTCTTTCTCTGCCAGTACTGTTCTTTTGGGTAGGATTTAAGGATACTGAAATCTTTTAGTATTTTGCAGTATTCAGTTTTATGTTAGGCTTAACATAACAAAGTCACTAGCAAGGCAATGGAATAACTATAAATTCTTAGTAACTCATTTTCATTATTCAGATAGCCTGTCACTTTAAGAGCAATTGCTACACAGCCATAATAGGAACCAGCCTGGTAGGAGTCAGCTATCTTTAGTAGTTATGTAGCACCAACTACAAGGTATTAATAACTGGCAAGTTCTGCTGTACAGCTACTTTTGCAAAGGGGTCATTCTTTTGTCCAGACCAATCCAACACTAAAAAAAAAAAAAAGTTTTTAAAAGACAAAAAATGTATGCAGTTGACTAAAAGTGATTGGTGATGCACTGTTAATGAGCTCCATGGCATGTATCAGAGATTTATGCTACTTGAGGTCTAGATATTCCTCTAAGTCCACAAAAATTCTGATTTCATGGGAAAAGGATCTCCAACACAGTTGCCTTTCCCTTTTATATCTTAGCTTTCGTGAGAACTGAAAAAAAACTTTGTCTACATGTGATATTTTTCCATATGTCTCAAACATTCTGCTGACCTATTATCCATGCAAATATATTAAAATGTATTAAAATAAATAATTAATTGTGAAACACTGAGTTAATAGCTATATCATGTCAGCTAGAGTGGTCACAGGTTACTTGTGGAAGCAGAATTTGGAAAATGAGGAGTTAAAAAACAGAAACAAAGGATGACACAACAGAGGGAAACAATGGAGTTGATCCAGCCTGGCAGATCTTGCCAAGTGAACTGAGATCACAGTGAGAGTAGTATGCTTCCCCAAGTTGTATTTTAAACCTCTCTATTACACAGCTAGATTGCATAGTTTATCTTAATGGCTATATTTATCTAATTAGTTAAGAGAAAGAACATAGTTGTCTATGCAGGCAGTGCTAAGGCTACCAGTTTTACCCTTTTTTTTAAAATTGGTATTTTGTATATAAGTAGGATTTAAAAATTCTTTTACTGAAAACCCTATTAAAAAAAATCTTCCTCTCAGTCCAGCCACGCTCAGTGACAGAAACTGAATGGATGCATTCCCATCTTGATACAGAGGAAATAACAAGAGTGAGACACTGTGAACTGAGGTGAAAAAAAATGAGGTTTAATAATCCAGCATGAGTTTAACTTGTCATCTCTTCTGCAGTACTGCCACATCTGGTCTAGTGCAATGCAGGAGAAATGCAAGAATGAAATACAACAGGGATACATCTGCAAACTCTACATGACCTACTTGTGTAAAAACTGGTTACCTTGAAGGGGCAGGATTATTTTATCCTTACTCTCTGATAACAAAGATGAGCAAAGACTATGGCAAATACAATTATCACAGACCATCTTGAGCTGTGCGATAGGTGCTGTCCCTTCTAAGGTGAGTTGCAGTCTCACCAGCACTGAGATCTCTGGTAAGGATCAAGGGCAGATTGCATATATCATAAACAATGCTAATCCTATCTTCTACCATATGTTATTATTTTATGAGCATGCATGAAGCAGAATAGTTGACAATACTGATATAAAATCAAAATACCTGTTAAACCACCATCCAGCCTTTTCCTCTTCAGCACAGTTCCCTTCATAGTTGTCATTATCCCTGTCTCTAGTACTGAATTTCATTCCTCGATGATCAGCCCACCATTTTACGTCAGGATGAAATCCACCTGTGAGGGAATCACCGGCAGTGCCAGAGTATTCACCACAACTCATCTCATAAGAATGCTAATGAAAAATGTGAAGAAAGGAAAAAAAAAAATAAATTCCCATATGTCTTTAGCCTTTAGCATGTCAGTGAGTGAAACCACAAAGAGGGAACTGTTTAATTTCCTACTATTTTTATGCTCAGAAATGTCATACCACTTAAACACTGTGTACTAGACAATGAAGGGGTCTAAATGCTTACCAGGGGTAAAATTTATCAATAACCTTATGTATAAATGACATAATAGAAACAATATTAGAGTTCATTTGCAGTACATATTAACAAATCAGAACATCACGTACCATTATTGTTGCTAATATCAGCAAAAATAGAAAAATGCTTTTATCCATGGCTGCTAAACCAAATGATTCATATATCTTACAGAAAGTGTAAAATTGATGTATCAATGTATGCCACTATTATTACATATTTGAAAATTCCAAGCATTCATAAGAAAATATGATATTAAGAAAATATGATAATAAGGTTCTAAACAAACCTTTATGAAAATTAGGGAATCTGTACATTCATTGTCTGTCTACAGAATCCACATTTTCATTAAGAACTCTAGTCATTATTTAATACTTTATTACCTCTTCTCCTGCAACTCTGAATCTTGTATATTGTGCAAAACGCCGTTCTCCTTCAAAATCGGTTAGATCAATTCTTAAAGTATAGTTCCCTTAAGAAATAACAACACAAATTATCTTTGTTAAATTAGTCTATCTCACTACTTTTCAGAACAGAGTATTATAGTAGAAGATTAAAATACTATGTTTTTATCATGAATTTTATATCTATCATCACATCATATTTTATGGGGTTTTATCTTCTTTCTTCATGCATATTAAAGCATATCTTGCTATTCTTTGTCTTTATTCATTTGATTCTTATTATAAAATTTTAGAATTATTCCAATACAGTTTTTCAAGTGTAGACAAAAAATATCTTTAAAATATTGGCCCTATGGACTTTATATTTTAGTAAGGTATTTGAATTGGTAATTAAAGGATAGTGAGAATCAATCAATTAGTGTTAATCCAAGAAAATTAGATTTTTATCCTCTGAAAAGAGTTAAACTAGAACCACATCCTGGTGGCATTGATATCCATATGAATTATCTGGCTAAGTCAATGGGTAAGTTTTGTATATGCAGCATTCTACAGCAAAACAGAAGTTATCTTACACTGAGTGATTATTAGAAAGATGGAAATAGCTTTCTAAGACTAGCCTAATCAACAGGACAGGCCTAGATTTACCTTCACGTAAGAGCCTGTGCAGCCATGTAAAGCCACGACTAAATGAATTGGTACAACATGCTACCTGACTCTGGACTGTTAGTGATACTGACTGAAATGGGTAGAGACAATTCTTTTAAGGTATAATCCTGGCTAGTGTTGCCTGTTTTTCAGTAGCTCCCTGCATGCCATTGGTCCAATGAGAGTTTTGAACCTTTTGTTAGAAAACATATTAAAATGTGTTTTGTACTGAAACTTGGAGAAGTCCATGCAGACTAAAACAGGACTCAGGATTTATGCTAACGAAAAGGCTAACAAAAAATGGCCATGAAAGAGTAAAGAAACAGAAACAATAGAAGACTCTTTTTACAATATGAATCTTACCCTGATTAGTCAAATAATGAAGATTTCTATTTCCAAGCCAGTATTCACCATTTGTCAAAACAAAATTTCCAAAGCCTTCTTCATAGTCAGTCCAGACTCTGAAAAAAATAATAAATTACTAATTTATGAAAAAAGTAAGTTTTCTTGGATGTTTATTTTATCATACAATCATAGATCACAGAATAATTCAGACTGGAAAGAACCTCAGGACATAATCTAGTACAATGTCCTGCCCAATGCAGGGTCAGCCGTGAGACCAGACCAGGTTGCTCAGGGCTTGTCCAGTCAGATCTTGAAAACCTCCAGGTATGGAAGCTGCACATCCTCTTTGGGCAACCTGCTACCTGTTCTCATGGTGAAAATGTTTTTCCTTATATCCAGTCTGAACATCTCTTGTTTCAACTTATGTACTTTGTCTCTCATCCTCCCACCAGATAACACTGTGAAGAGCCCGCTTACTCAATAAGCTCTCAAATTGCTCTTAGTGACCTCCTTGTAGGTACATACAGGCTACTATTAGGTTCTGCTGAAGCCATCTCTTCTTCAAGCTGAACAAGCCTTAGCCAGTCCTCATAGGGCTCAAGCCCTTGATCATCTTGATAGTCTTCTGCTGAACTCTTTGTAAGTTCATTATATTTTGGAACAATAATAAACAAATATTTTAGACTTTTAATACCTTATTTACATTGTTGATCTTCACAGAATTATTTCTATTTCTCAAACGTGAAAGTCTGAATCCCACACTACACTGATCACTGAATCCCAGTCCAAAGAATAGTCCTAAGAGGTACATTCAACATTAACAGATTTTTAAAACCAGAAGAAAACACATGAGTTCAGTCCAATCTCTGGTATGGTACAATTTACCCAAATTATGACAAAATTCACCATTTTCCCTACTGAAATCCAAGGCATCTAAGTGAATGTGTAGGTGTATCACAAGAATTGTTTCTTTATTTTCTGTGATTTGATTAAGCTGTGAAATTCCTGCAGCTGGCTATATAATTTTGTAAATTGAGGTATTAGCTTGCTGTTTCCAGCTTTGACTTATTGACTGATTCTAGCAATTTTTTAACTCATACTGGTGCACGGTTTCAATAATGAATGTGTATACTGAAAGCATTGAATCTTCTCCCTGTCTACAGTGGCTTTGAAACACTTCCTCAGTGGTTTTGGTTTCATGATGTGTTCTGACGGGGACAAAAATATGATCTCTTTCCTTGATGAGAAGCAACCATACTTCAACCAATGGGTGAAAGTATTAGGCTGTGAACAGGCAGTCGTAAGAGAAAGCACCTTCTGTGACTTAAATACCTGGTAGTCTCTGGCAAAGAAGAAGGATGGGTGATGTGTGGTGGTAACAATTGTAAACTGCTACAGATTGCTTCTGTATCTTGTCTGACCATATTTTGTAAAACAGGAATAGAAATTTTTCATGACTAGATTGCAGTTTTTCATCCTCTCTGCAGATCACTTATCTAGTTCATAAGGGTCTAGTAAAGTTAGTTACAACAATTATAAACACAGGTAAGACACCAATCCACAGGAGGATGCAGATATGTGAAAAGAAAATTGGGAGAAGTGGAGGTTCTAAAAACCTTCTTGTTGCTTCTAATATCTGTAAACATTTGTGGGGTTTTATGTTCAAGTCTCAAAGCACCAAAAATTTCACTTCTGGACATTTCCCCAAAATGCCTGAGTCTTGGCAAAGGCAAGGAGGTTAGGTGTCCACGAATCAAATTCTCACCCATCTTATCTTTCCTGGAGGCATTTTACCATAAGCTGCAAATTACTGTGTGGTGGGTATCTCTCATACTTGTTTGCTGATGACATTTCAGTTCAAGCAGATTGTTTACATTTTTATTTTTTAGATTTTTAATATTTGCAAAAGACAAGGTAGTCCTTGTCATTAAGAGTTCTTGCTCCAGCAATTGGTAATGCATTTGACATTGAAGTGTCCTCATGTAAAATGCAGAAGCTGTCAGAAAAGGACTAGAACAGATGTCTCCCAGAAGGGAGACAGAGTCAGAAGTAGTATCTCATCCGGAGGCTTCCCCACAGAATAACCATTTCTCCCTTTTATCTGAGATAACAACTTATTCATATAATTATAAAGTTAAGATTTAACTTAGCTCCATTTGGTTTAATGTTTCTCCAGTTCGTTTCCAATTTTAATGACTAAGTCTAGTACCTACCTATCAAAATTTTGGCTGCCATCAGAACGTCTCTGAAAAACAGTCCAACCACCCCCTTCAGACATGTCACAGAAGGCCATGAATTCAGCAGGACTCTGGATAGGTTTCATCTTATAAAATCCACTTTGCTTATGGCCGTCATTGTAGATTTCTGCACAGTCTGTTCACAAAACATTAGTTGGACAGTTTTTAGTCCTATACTTACTGGCAAAACCAGAAATCAAGTCACATCATACAAGCATCACATACCAATCAAGCTGATGCAAATGAAATACCTCTGCAAACACATTTTTATGAGTTTTGCACATTTACTTGTATTTATGTTGCTTTAAAACTTTATTGAGCTGTAATTATTTTCTTTAGAATAATCTTTTTTCTTCCATAAAATACTATAATTTTTGTTTTCATGTGACTGACAAAATAATTCCTCCGGTTTAAGTGGCGTTACTTTTAATTTCCAGTGGTATAACCCACATTAGAATTCTGTTACGGTCATGTAAGTTCTCGACATATAAAACACACAATAAAACACATAGTAACCTCTAAAACCAAATGTGTACTTCTGTGTCCAGAAAGTCCACAGGAGAACTGACAAAGACAAGAGTAAGGAATCACCTGTGCTAGAAGAAAGAAACAATGGTTGGACCTGATATTCTTGTCCCCTGTACCAAAGAGGTGCAAAAATATATAGAAGGCTATCCCCAAAAAGTGCAATGTATGTGTAAAATGATGCCAGTTCAGCTTGATACCATTTACTGTCTGCTCTCCGTTGGTGTTAATGACTAATCAGCATTCACACCAATGACAAAATTCAGAGCTCGTGAAAATATAACAACAATGTAATTGTATAATCTTATCTTTTTTCCTTTAGGAGTTAAGAAATGAATGGATTTCTTCGTTTATATATCATCTACCGTCAAGCAGTCATACAGGAAAGATGTATCATTTTCAACATTTCTGTTTTTCCTGGCAGAGGTAGGGCTGATTAACTGTAAGATTTTCCCTGAAACATTTATGAATATGTTGGCTGAACTTCCAGGCCAGTTTGGAACTTTCTGAACTATTCTATTTCTTCTCAGGGAATGTGTCAGTGAAGATTAGACATAGAAAATAAACACTTTATGCTGAAAACAAATAGCTATGCCAGGATGGTTTTAAATAAAATCTAATAGAAAATATGATTTAAATAACAGCTAAGTTGTTTTTCTAGAGAATGTTTGACTGGCTTATAGCTTTTCTAGTCCCTTATATTCTTAGTAGGTTAGCTAAACACTTCATCATATTTTAATTTTTAGCAGGTGTATATGGTGTGGAATTTCTCCCTCACTATCTAACCCCAAATTATCCAGCCCTGTTGGCATTAAAGTCCTACAGCAGTTTGAATGAAATAATGCAGTATCAACAGGGAAAAGCATTTTTCAAGCTATAAGTAAAGTTGAAAAAATAATGGAAAAAAAAGCTCATCAGAAACTGGAACAACGTAGATCTGTTATTTAGAATCACATTTTAAGAAAATAAACTGAGGTATATGATCAGCAAAGACAAATACCTTTCAACTAAATATGGTTTTAATAATATTTTCCAGTAAGAAATGTCAGCCATACTAATAAAAAAAGTATTCCACGATGCTGAATACATAAATAAATATACAACTAAAATTTAAAGTATGATTTCCAACTGCTTTTAATTTCATTTTAATGGTACTTTATTATATTTGATGCCTTGTTATATGTTGTGATTTCTTCTAGAAGCATAAACTCTACAAGTATATTCAAAAAAGGCTATTAACAATTATAGAGGTTTAGAATCTCTAGCACTGGACAGCTAGAAACAAACACCATCCAAGAATGAGACCCTCAAATTGTATTTTCAGTCCAACTATTGGTTTGGATGGTGCTTTATTATTTTAACAGTTTGGGCCTCACTCCAGATACTACGATCTAACACACTTAGCATTTCTCCACTGCAGGGGGACCTGATCACCACCAGAATGCTGGTGAGATTACAAAAACAATTTAAACCCAGTATTTTAGAAACTGTGATGTCCTGAGCTGAACTTAACTCAAAGTGGTGCGACATACATGGTGCAACATGTCTATTATTGGCTTTTATCTGTTATATTGTTCATGTTTACTGTGAATTTATTGTTCATTGATTGTCTTTTAATTATATCCTATTAATAAATCAATAAAACGCTTCAATCCTGATTTGATTTATACCATGTAACATTAACAATTTTTCCCTGTGGCAACAAGCCTAGGTAAAAAGCTGAACACTGTGTTTTAAACAAACAATTTTCTATGAGCTTTTAAAACAATAAATCAATGGGCCCAATTGTGCTAAAGCTTCTGGGTATCACTGCAATGAATGGAAATGAGAAGAATAGTTTCATTTCTAACCTGAATACTGTCTTTTTCCTCCCAAGTCAATGACACTGTTTTCATCTCCTCTGCCACTGTACTGAATGTCTTTCTTCTCTAAAAGCTGTATAATTTTTAACTGCTGCTGTTTCACACGATGTTCCAGAAGCCTCACCTGACCCTGAAGTTGTATCTGCTCTTGAAAACAGTTCTGTAGATCCTAGAGAGGAAAAGATATCTTATTGTAAAATCAACAGCTTTTTGCCACATTTAACACATGACACAAAAAAAAAAAACAAACAAACCATAAATAAAATATAACTTGAATAAAACATTTTGGTCAGTTTCCTACAAACACTATGTTGACTTCCACCTCAACTGCTACTTCTATTTAGAATTATTTCATATATTACAGCGTGACCAAACATATATCTGTTTTTCAAAGAGACTTTCTCTTTAGTGGCTATAACTACCAGCTCTCACTGCAAACATGCAGAGAGGACTTTAGGGAAAAACACTATAGTACAGACCCTATCATAAACATTGCTTATTCTCTGTCATCTGCCATGTACAGAGATTTACTATCCAGTGAGGCCTGCTACTAACATTGTGAATGTTCTAAAATTCGATTTTTAAAGAAATACAGTCCACACTGATATATTTCATTGTGCATTTTTCAAATGCTTTTACATTACACACTTTTTATGATAAGAATCTTAACATTGCCAGCATAAATATTGTAAAGTTTCAAGCTCATTTTTGGCATGCTAAAATAAATAGTCCCTAAGAAGCTGCAAATATGCATGAAAAATAAAATTTAAAAACTTAAAGTCAATATTGTACTGTAACTTGTACTCTTAATTTTGCCATGCAGAATGGGTGAGAAATGTGGTGATTCTGATATGGCAATACCTAGTACTCTTTTCACCCTGGTGCAAACAGGGATACATGACAAGAGAACTGGAATAACTGTTCAAGATTCTGACATGATGTATGTACGCAGAGAAGTAATTGTTTTTAGATTAATGACTATTGTTAAATAGCCAAAGTGAACAGAACCCAATCTAGAGAGCTTAAATTAGAACAGCCTGTACAGTTCCAAATACATATTAAATAAATTTTATTTCAACATGGAGAAAAAAGCCTTTGGGGTTTTATCATACATTTTACAAATGTGACATGAGGTTTCCCATCAGTAACATTGAGTCTGACATTTTATATGAGCAGAGTTTAGTAGCTATAGTGCTTGCATGAGAGTACAACTAGTACTGTAAAAGTAAAATCAGAGGGCAACCTTTCGGACATCTGATATGCAATATTAAATATGCAGCAGTTCTAAATTGGTGCAACCTTATTCACAGGGCAACATTATTTACATGAGGTAAGAATGTAGACCTGTAACATTTGCCATCCATATGGAAGAGCTGGTATCTTGGAACATTGCCCTATCACACTGAACTACAGAGAGATCTGAAGTAGCATACTGATATGCATCCACATACTTTCATTTGTATCAGGCTCAGGCTTCACCTATTTTCCATGAATACTCCCACCAAAATGTTCATTGTCATTTTCTTCCTGCAGTCATTTTTTTTTTCTCCTATCTGAAAAGCTGACACCATCCAAGTAAGTTTCTATGCAGTACAAACACAGCTCTGGTTAGACTGACCTCCTTGCAGTACCACTCACCACAACTCCAAGAATAATCTTTGTGAATTAAACTAACAGTATTAATTAGAATCTTCATTTTATGACTCTACCACATCCAGATTTTTTTCATAATTAATTTGTGGTACTAGGTAAAAAGCAGAGGAACTTCTGCTACTGTCAAGGAACATCCATATAAACCATGTCATGACTATGACCTGTTATTTTTGACAGAAGTGTTGCAGGCCCCTTTGCTTTTTCACTAGAGAGGATGCAATTCACTTTCAACACATAGACAAATAAACTAGAGACATTTCAAGAGAGTATTTGAAGATAAAAGAAACTGTGTCCATGAGTTCAGTAAAATGGCTCCTAGCCACCGTGTTCCATTTGCCTACAATATTTAATCATATTGGAAAATTTGATGATCAGACTTTGCAGAACAATCCTGAATACAGGCCTCTGATGTAAGTATTTCTGAAGTGTATCAGATGCTTGCTTTAACTCATACTTAACTGCAGTCTAATATACATGGTGGAATAAAAGAATGGGGAATATCCACGTGGCAGGACTAGGCAGTTTGTCAGTGACCTGTTTGAGAGGAGAAGATTCAGCTGCCTCTCTGGGTTTGGGCTGCCTGTGTCAGGCTATGTCTGCAGATGCCAACCGACTGCTCGCTGCTACGTCTTGAGAAGTCATTAAGATACTTGACCACAAGGAGGGGCTGTCAAGTAAGAGGCACGTTTACCAAACACTAGCATTTTTAGAAGAATAAACAGAGCAGAGAATGACCTAATATCCCTAGAGACCTATCTAATTTAAGAACACTCGCTTGAAAATCTTTTTCAGTTGTTGATAGCTATAGGAGATCCCTAGCATAAATTCCTTTTCTTCTAGCAGGAAATGAGAGAGGAAAATACTGAAAATATATGCACATAGAGAGATAAACTTGCTACAGTGGCTTAAAAGGATGTTATTTGACCATAAGCACTGGTTAATGTGTGACATGTTGCATATTACAAAGAAAGGATGCACTATTACACAGTCTCTCCAGGGTGGTTCTCTCAACTTGTATCTGCAGCTTCATATAAACCCTTCACAAAAGCTGAGTTGAATTAGAAAATGCAGAAGAAGCTTCCTTGACAGGTCTCTGCAAATTCTCAGACTAATCCCAAGTACCTACAGAAAATTATGGAGAACTGGAGAGCTGCATGGGTGGGTTGAAAAAGACTGAATAAATAGTAAAAAAATATATTTTTCCAGGCTCACCTTGACAAACTAATGCTAACTATAGAAGTAAAGCTAACAATCAGACCAAATATTAATCCTAATCATATGAAGAGTGATAAAGGAGCCACCATTCCACACTTACCAGTTTTACTGCAGTGTTTGTTTATTGAGAAAGTTAGCCTGTATCAGTCTTGACTCAGTACTTGCCACCTTGGAGAACACGGTAAAACACAATAGGAAAGACCTGGGTGACCCTGGAAATGGTGGCCCCTGTCTCCAGGCCCTTGCAATTTAATAGGCAAGACTTCAGGTGAACGGTTTCTTTAGCACATGCCAAGGTCTGAGCCACGAAAAGCTACTTTCAGTTGTGGAGAGAGCACGAGTCTGTGCATTTGAGGAGAGGCAGCCACAGGCAGCTAAGTGTGTTTCTTTCAGGTGTACTGAAAATGCATCTATCACTTCACATATTCATAATGCTAAAAGCCATTCTCCTACTGTGATTAAATTATATAGTAAAAGTACAGAACTTCTCAAAAAATATTATCATACCTTAGATAAACTTGGTATCTAAATTCTGTATGACACTACTTAATATACCACCATAAAATTTCCTTCCCGTTGAATCAAATTAAACACAAATCGGCAGCAGACTATGTCTCTAAATATTATCCTTATCTTTGCATTTTAAATTTAAATTTTCTTTTTGTTTACTTAAAAATTGTGAATTAATAAAAATTAAAAACTAACACTGAACCAATTCTCATCTGCTTTACAGACAATACACTCATTATGGGGTGAACAGTAACACACATTACATGTAATAGTTTCCTGATGAAAAGGATTTAAGCTCACAGTGCTGGTAAATAGTAACAATCAAGAAATTACCAGCCATACTGAATAACTACACCATAAGAAAGAAATGACTGAGCAGACATAAAGTTTTGAAAGTGACACACATATGAAAAGTAGTGGTATCTGATACATTGCTTTCTCTCCCTGGCTCCAGCCTCCTCATTGACATCTCCTTCTGTCAACTCCAGACAAATCCCATTACATTTTGCTGCTGCACCGCAAAACCACAGTTCTCCTATTTGGAATTCCACGCTTATTTTTCCATGGGACAATCACAAGTTAGCTGTGTAACTTCAAGATGGATCAATGTGGCTTTTAGATCTCCAGGTTACCAGACTGTTCTTTTAATGTACCACTACACTTTTTCACAGGATAACTCTTTTAAAATCATTGGAGTTAAACTAGTGCACAGTTAGAGTAATATCAAAGCAAAATGTAACCTAAGGTTATAAAAGTCAGCAGCTATAACATATTGTTATTACTTTTGTTAGTGATGGACCAAACTTAAACTAGTACAGTGTTAAAATACTCAAAAAAATGTGAATTTGATTGTGCCTGTCTCCAGTGGATAGCAGTGCCCACTGATTGAAACCAGACTGAACATAACCTGTTCTGTCTGTTTCAGTGAAGCAACTGTTTGTACTACACACTGAAAGGCAATTTTCTAACAAATGCTGACAGCTCTGCTCTGGGACATGTGGTCCCATATTTAACCAGCTGCTGCAATTAATGTGCATTCACAATCTTTATTTCATTATTGTGTGAATTATTTAGCAGCTAGTGACCTTCCATTAGAATTGATGCTATAAATTAGACTCAGAATACTTTATGAAAAATATAAAAATACAAAATTTTTACTTGAGGTGTTAATTCCTATATTCTAAGAATTTTAATGAGCTCCAAAAAATCTCTAATGAGATTAGTGTTTTAATGAGATTAAAATGCAAAAATTTAAGAGATAAATTTCAGAAAGTTCCCAGTTTTTATTCACAGGATCAGCCAAAGGCCATAGTATTCCATATTAAAAGTCAGAAGAAATCAAATGCATTTCATTGTAATGTCTTTTTCTCAGTAGGCTTCTATAAAAATTAGTAATATTTTTCTCCACTGAGCAGAAGAGATTACAGAGGCAGGTGCTTCCTATTCTGTCCCTATAGAGCTACTTATCTGAACAAAAGTCTTCCATAAGATAACATATGCCACAAACAATGATGCTCACCTAATTGTAAATTCAGCAACCGCTTCCACATAGGCAATTATGAATCAACAATTCAATCTCCCAGGTCCGTGCTAGTTAGGACCTGAATATCAAACTGGGAAGGACAGCCAAGACAGGAAGTACAGGGCTGGTGAGGATAGAAGTATTTTAAGCAGGGAGTAAGAGAGAGAGTGTGTGTGTGTGTGTGTGTGTGTGTGTGTGTGTGTGTGTGTGTGTGTGTGTGTGTTTGTGAGGGGTTTTGCTAGAGAGGCAGAATACATAGCAGAAGGTTTTGGCAGCTAGAAGTGAAGGAGATTTGATCATTGTTTCTGAGTGTGAATTATAACATAGTACCATGGGAACACATAAGAATATGAAGCCGTGGATCTTATTTGAGAAAAAGTTGTATGGCAAGTGGACAAGGTAGAAAAGGATAGAAACATTCTTCGTCCTTTGTGTCAATGACCAGAAAATACTACTTCTGCAGCCACTGCTTTAGGAGTTCCTGGGGTTTGCCTTTCTGTAAGTATGCTGCTCAAAACCAAAGGTGTTATTCTGAGTTAGCATTACCCCTGAATGGTAGTATAACTGTCTTGTGTGCCTTCTGTACAATGTGTCTGCTAATGCATTATATGATATCTTTTTTAGCAAAGATATTCTATCTCCTCCTATTTCATGATGGATCCAGTAACAAACTGACTTTCTTCAGTGCTATTGCCCAGTCATTTATCTTCCATTGTATATTTATGCATTTGATACTTCTTTCCTTATTGGAAACTTGTCCCCACTGAATATCATTTGAAGTTATTTCCCCAGTCTTTCAGTTTTGTTCTGAATTCTAATCTTTTCCATCAAAGGTTCTGCCATCCTGTGTAGCTGAGATACACTGTAAGCACTATGGAGGACAAGGTATGAATATTTACAAGAAGCTCTATAGGCAAATTTAATTACTAGAACTTACAGAGCTGCCAATGGCATCCATCAAGCTAGCTGCAAGGACAAAATCAATCATTATCAAAATCTTCATTCTTTGGAAGCTGTGAAGTAGAAGAAAAAATGAAACACTAGTTAACTTTGTTAACATTAAACTAAATTGTTAACATTAAACTTTGTAAACATTAAAACTAAATATTTGAAAGTATTTATTTGAATTAAATATTCGTTATTAGAAATAATCTATATAACCGATAATTATTTTCTTACATATTGTAAATATAATGCATATTTTGGCTTCATTACAAATGTCTAAAACAATCTGATCAAGTACAACTCCAAAACCCAGTAAAAACAGAACTTATCCTCTTAGGCCACTTTGTATCAGAGCTCTCCATGTATTTTAAGACAGCTATTCAAGATTCAAACGCATGCATTTTATTGTGAAACAAGACAAAAGCAAAATAGCATTTTAAAATGCTCTGAAAAGCAGGACAATGTTCCTTGTTGGTCCTCTAAAGCTGGGAGAAAGCTCTCTGTTACATTCAAGTAATTAAAATCTGAATTGGGCTAGTTGTCCTTGAACTAAAGAAGATCTGCTCAACTTCTGTGTGCCAGGAAAGGCTGGACATAATTTTACTGTTATAGAGTAATTTGGGGGAAAATGTGTAATAGTTATCAGCTTTTATTCTAACAGCGACAAGGATGACATTGTTCAACAGACAGCTATGCATATTTTGTTCTGTATAACCCACAGCATTTTAAATCCCACTCTTTCATATGAAAATTATTTTATATGCCAGACAATCACCACTGTATCTCACTATCTTGTAAACATTAGCTGATACAACTCCACAACTTTCTGTGAGGCAGATGTGTGCTTTTCAGCTCACAGATGAGAAACCGAGGCCTCCAATTACTAAAATATTTACATAGATTATACATGAACCAATTCTAAAGTGATTAGTTAAACTGCTGCAAGCTATCAACTGAGGAATGTTTATTAAAAAAAAAAAAACACTTAAATATTTTCATTTAACGTATGCTAATGCCTGTTTAAACAAAAATATGTGTCCACTCTGCTTTTTCCATTTATTAAATAACTACATGTTAAAACATTTTAGTTAGACAAAGCATAAAACCTATAATAGAGGTTAATAATTCAACGACAGCACGTGTTATAGAAACACCAACTTTGTGGAAATTTCCACTCGTGCTTCTACAGGAATTAATATAAAGCACCAGTGGAACTCTGGCAGACTGTGCTTTTTTACTGTACAAAGATAAGAAAAGCGCTTACGTGAAGTATGTTTTTAGGTTCTTGTAAAGTTGAACAGGTCCAACTTATTATTTGCACCAATCTCTGAAAACCTCATGCAAGAGTACAAATTATAGCCCAGACAAATTTCAGGTTTTCAGTACCTACCTATAAAATATTTAGGAAGCTTTTTTAAATTACAGTTATCTTATTTAAGTAAGCAACATTTTTCTTTTTAATTTTTAGTTCTGAGTTTTGCTGGTTTGAAAGCATCATATTTGAAAGCATAGAGTTGTGACACCCAAATGTATCTGTATAAAGCTCATTATACCACTTTTTGCACTGGACTGATGCAGACACAAGGTGTTGAGGGTACTCTGTACCCACTGACTCACGTTACAAACAGCTCAGAATTTTTTTTAAGCATTTTGGACATATGTAACATCGACCATTAAGCTGCAAAGAACTATACTAAACCGATGTCTATCTCTAAGGATTCCAAAGGACTCCATTAAAAATTACCTATAAAATGTTTCTTGAGTAGAAAGTGTGAACTGAAAATCTCAGGCTAAGATATTTCTATGCCATAAAGTTTCTGCATTTTAAGTTGTAAGCTGTTCTTCATGCTAAGCAAATAAATGTTATATCATTTGAATTAGAAACGTTACCATAATTCAATGCCACAAGTTCTGCTACTATTTGAAGGGGTGAATCCTATGAATTTTGGGCTTAAAAAAGGACGGTGGTGGAAATCGGCAAGACTTGCCTGGCATTGAATTCTGTTACTAATTTAGATTTCAGAGGTTTCTGCCATGATAAAACATGCACTTTCACATTATGACAGTAGTAATTATGGCTATTGCAGCCACCACCGTTTCGAAAGCAGCTGTTGCCATCTGTTGCAATGACACTGTCTGTGAGAGGAGTGACCAAAGAGTACGTTAGCTATCTGGACAACCCACAAATGACCCATCTCTGATAACTGTGCTGTCCCGACTCCATGCCTATCTTAAATATGTTATCGAGGAGAGAAGGGACTATATTTTTTTCACTGGAAGATTCATATTTAACTGTTCTGCTTCATTCTCTGTTATTTTCATTATAAAAGCACACTGTTCTCTTTCACATTAGTCTTAACATTCAAACTGTTCTAGCATGATTTCACTGACTATGAATGTCTGAATACCACAATCAATTTTAAATGGCTTGTACAGCTTTACAACTACAGTATTCTTATTTTTTAAAAAAAGACTATCGAGTCAATCTTGCATACTATTCGGAGAAATTCATGTTGGTAAAAAAAAGCAACAACAACAACAAAAAAAAATACTATCAGGCACAATCAAGGTAGATTACGTCCCTTACAGCATGTGTGAGCTACTACAAGGAAACTGCACGAAATGAGTGAAGAGTTGAGGAGTGTAGAGCGTGCGCAGTTGGTTTGGTTTGTCATCTTCAGGTGAAGTCACCTTTCTATTTAAAGGGTGCCTTTTTCTAAAGTATGTTCCTGTTGTGGGGAACTTCATAAGGGCTGCATTTGGAAGACAATTTTGTGTGTATCAGCTTTAGCACCGAACTAAGATATGCTCAAAAGACATACCACAATATAGGAATAGTCTCATAAATAAAATTCCGAATGCGAGGATTTAAATACATTGCTCATAATATTTTAATCCTGCAGTTTAATTTTTAAGGAAGAAAGTTGGACAGTAAACCCAAGATGGATTATTGATCCTGTAGTCAATAACAATATGAGCTCACTATGATCATAAGAGAATCAAGAGGCATATAAAAAGGGAGAAACAGAGAGCTCCATTTGGCAGACCTGTCAGTCAGAAATAGGAAGACATTGAAACAGAGAGGACACAGGAAAAAAAAAAAACACAGAGTGGGCCTGAAGTACGAAAAAGGATTGGGAGGACCAAAATCTTTCTGCTCTTATCCTCCCAAAAAAGGAGAAAGGTCAAGAAGACTAGGAAGAGACATGAAAACTCAAGCTCTGAAAGGAAATGGCTGACCTAACGGTGTTTCTCTGCTTCTGTCGCTGCCCAGCAGGGAGACCCAGACAAGGTAGAGGACAGTGAGCAGTGCTGACCCTGGAAGGAGCAGTACCTTGTACCTTTGCGCCAGTTTCTCAGCAGGTTTTAAACTCCCATAGTTTATCTGATCCCACAGATCTGCACTGACATGAGATTCACTGAGTGGTCAACCCTTCAGTGATAAGGAAATTAGTAAATAGGGTCAAGCCCCATATATGTTCAAAAAGCTTCGCATACACTAACTGAATCAACAGGTTCTGTCTTGGAATTACTGTGGGAAACTGTTTACTCAGTTTTAGGTATTTCTACAAAAAGTTTCAGAAAAGGTTATATGAGTAACAGTTCTCTGAAAGTGTACATCCATGCTCTTTGGTAATATGTAAAGCCAAAGTTCTGTTCAAGAGAAGCTTAAAATCTTGCTTGAAGAAGACTGCTTTGAAAGTCAGTTTCTTAAACTAATTTCTCCACTCATTTAAATATTTACCCTGGTTGTTATATAGCTATTTAAAATGCATTATCCAGAAATGTATGTGGAGGATAAAATAATTAAAAATGTAGAAATAATTAAAAATGTAAAATCTACAACCACTGATAAACATTCACACATACTGCAATAAAAATATTCCCTGCAAAAAACTGCAAACAAATTACAAACCTTAATCCATGTCACAGATGAAAACAATTGCATAATTTAACAAATATTTTTATGTTGCTGATGCTAGTGAATCCAAAGAGTTAATAAGGTCCAAGGAGTTAATAAGGTCCAAAGAGTTAATAAGGTCCAAGACTTTTATTATAACACCTGTGTTGGTTTAACAAAAACAAAAAAACAGATCTGTGCAAAACAGATTCCTTTACAAGAAAATCTTAATCTCAGACAGTAGATATGTACCACATATCATGGCAGAGTGAGAAAAACTTAGTGTAATATTTTCAAGTTGAAAACACAAGCCCTTAACAGTCAGCTGAAAAAAAAAAAAAAAAAATGAATCACTTTCTGTTTTAATAAAATTGAAGTTTAAGGGCAACTCTTGTGAAACCTTGAAATTTTATCCATATGAGATTACTCATTTACTATTCAAAGATTACACCTGGAATGTGTACTTGCACAGCTGTGCAGAAAGATTTCTCCAAAGCTACAGAATAAAAAGTCTATAAAGTTATCTTTTTCCTTCTCTGTGCCTGGACTTTCTTTCATGTCTACTTAGACAAGCAATCCTACATTCAAATTTCCTATAAATTTGATGTTTTTTTAATGTCTTTCAATAACAAGTTAATAAATAGATTTGATGGCATTAGAGAAACTCTGTGCTATGAAAATTTTGAACTGTCAGTCTGTTTTCTTGTTCTTGAAATCTGGAGACAGTAAACTAGATGGAATTCAGATGCCTATTTCTGCTTGTACAGCATCAATAAGAATTGCATTACTAATAAATACAATAATAATGAAAGAATTTGCTAACAACTTGAAAGATTTTTGTTTGCTTTCTTAAAATTCAAACTGGTTTTAATGATTAAACTCAGGCACAAATGAACAATAATTCATGATTTTATCTACCTTTAGGCTTAAAAAGCAGCTTTGTTCACACAGTCACACATTATTATAAATTTTAAAACTACAGGTTTGATTATGCTAGTTTTATTAGCTATCAAGATATCATAGCAAAATAGCTAGTTCCTGCTAAAATATGAATACATCATTAGCAACATTGCACCAGTCATATGGCCTTCAAAACCACATTACTTTTAAACCATAACTATAGCAATTACCCCAAATTCTTCCTTCTTCCCTCACAGATACCTAAAATGTTTACCTTTACCCTCTGGATTGAACTCAAAGTTGTTAAATCTTCTTAAGCTGATGCAAAGAATTCCAGAGCCCTTCCCAGGCTACAATTGTTTTTGCTATTAAATTCTGTGGAGTTGAGGCTTACATCTGCTATGAGTCACTGGGCAGGAATGCAGGAATGTTACAGAGAAGTTGCAGTTATCAAGACCAAATTGCAACATAACAAGGAGAAGATGGTAACTTTGTGCCTAACACAGTTCTGAAATAAAAATAGACCAAAAATAACAAAGGATCATCCACTCCCTTTCAGTGCTCTAATCCAGGAAATTGCTCTCAGCATCATATTCAGCTATATACTCCAGCGCTTTCCTGAATCAGACCCTAAAACTCTAAGACTTCAGAGGTATAGAGAGCATAACCATCTCAACTGATTTAAAAAAATAAAACATAATCATTCAGACTAGAAGTTACAAGTTAGAGGTGATAAAATAAAAAGAAATCTGCTAAAAAGACCCCCACATAATAACAAAGATAGTACAGAGAAAGCCAAAGGGAACAGGAAAAAAAGGACAAGGAAACTTGTTTGATGCAAGTCAATATTTTTTAGCTAAATCGGAAGGCACTGAGAAGCACATGATCTGTGACTTGGTTAGACAAAAACACTTTCTCTATAAGCTTTTTGGAGCTAGAAGTTTCAAATGCAATTTGTTTTGAGCGTTTACCATCCTTCTATGCTGGCTCTTCCCCAAAAGTTCAATAAATGAATATGCTTAAAGGAATGCTTCTGGGAAAAGTGAACTCTTATGAAATATTGAACAAAAGCAGTAAAAGGAGTTTTACATTTCATATATTCACACCATCAACTTCCTTTTGAAGACTAATGCTTGTTGTGCACTTCCTCTGAGTAATTTCTGGTGTATTATTTGGAATCTCTTTACCTGGCAGTATTTCTTCTTACTAATTACATTACATCAACTAATTAGCTTCCTGTTCTGAATTTCAAATATTTAATAATTGCAATAAATTTTGCATGAGTAGCCTACACTAACAATCATTCAAATTTCAAAATCATTCAGCAAGTCATTTTCACTGGGAATCTTACTATGGCTAATGACTTTTGCAAGGAGGGAGATCTGTGTTCATAGTGTGACTCTTAACTCTCAGCTGATCGTTACTCAGTGGGTGGGCTTTGAATTTAGAAAGTGGAAAAAAGACATGGTATTTTAAACTTGGATTTATTAACCATTTAAACAATTTATTGAGGTTTACAAGTAGACTCTGCATCACTTGAAGTCTTTAAACAAAGACTAGATGGCTGAAATGTATGGCTGTGGTTCAGTTAAACAAGAATTACACACAGCGCCAAATCAGAGATTTCTGTTATTCAAGAAGTCTATGGCTACCCATCATCAGAATGATTTTGCAAGAACAAACATACTAAATAGAAGAATCTCAAAGTATACAAATGGAAGTGATATAAGCACAAAAGGAAGAAAGAAAGGTCTGTCTTAAACCTGTTGGATATATCCAATACTGAAAACTGCTAAATGTCACAGACATTAATGTGGCCAGAAAAGACCAGGCTGTTCACATAAATCTTATTCAGATTTGCTGCTCTTGGGACAGTTTGCACAGAAGTGAAGCAAAATATGGCAAGGATCATGAATTACTCTTTTATCAGTTTTTTGACAAAAGTATGTATACATGCTGTTCCTCTCTTCTGCACTAAATCAAGATGTTTATTACTTCCCATAAGCAAGGTAAAAACAGTCAGTTGAATTAAATCCATTTTATATCTTCTGTGGATGTTTAAAAGAAATAGCTAGCAAAAGAAATCAGTGGTCTTTGTTCCCCTTATATCAGCACTTTCAGTTGAGTCCCTCCCCGGCTACTTTATCTGACAGAAGTCTAACAGATTTGAGCAATCCCAAACACACATAAAGTCTGGGCAATGAGTGGATTGAGAGCAGTCCTGAGGAAAAGGACTTAGTGGATGAAAAACTAAATATCAGCTGGAAATGTGTGCTTGCAGCCCAGAAGACCAAGTGTATCCTGGGCTGCATCAAAAGCAAGTCAAGGGAGATGATTCTCCCCCTCTACTCTGCTCTTGTGAGACCCCACCTCCAGTGCTGTGCCAACACAAGGAGGACATGGACCTGCTCGAGCAGGTCCAGAGGAGGCCACAAAGATGATCAGGGGGCTGAAGCACCTCCCCTGTGAGGCCAGGCTGAGACAGTTGGGGTTGTTCAGCCTGGAGAAGGCTCTGGGGAGACCTTATAGAGGCCTTCCAGTACTTAAAGGGGGTTACAGGAAAGGTGGGGAGGGACTCTATCAGGGCGTGTAGGGATAGGATGAGGGGTAACAGTTTTAAACAGAAGGAAAGGAGATTTAGATTAGATGTAAGGAAGGAATTCATTGCTGTGAGGGTGGTGAGACACTGGCACAGGGTGCCCAGAGCAGCTGTGGCTGCCCCCTCCCTGGCAGGGCTCAAGGCCAGGCTGGACGGGGCTTTGAGCAACCTGGTCTGGTGGAAGGTGTCCCTGCCCATGGCAGGGGGGCTGGAACTAGATGGTCTTTAAGGTCCCTTCCAAGCCAAACCATTCTGTGATTCTAAAATTAGCAAGCACAAGATAATGCATTCATAATATCATCCTGTTATCACTCAGACTCAAAAGAAGTTGCAAGCACAGAAGAAGCTTTCATAGGACAAGGAACCACCATCTTTTCCCTGATAAGCTGTAATGCAGGTGTTAAGCACCATTTATAAAATACAAAGCTTTACTTTTTCTCATGTGAATGAGTTTTGTTTAGGAAGGTTTCAAATCACCTTCAGATATCATGCAAAAATATGGAAGGGTCAAAGATTGTACAGCCACAACATGGTAACTGTGTTTGTCAAAACATACTTTCATTCTGTCTGTTACAAGTTAATTTGTTTATGCCCTTCTCTGCATTGTTTTAATCTGTGTCACGCTAAGGATAAAATAGAAAACATGGAATGTACTCCATTCTAGAATTGGCTGAAATCACATATTTGAAAATGTGCATACAGCACTGTATATCCAACAAGATAATTAATGCTCTTTCACATATGTTAAACAGTAACAATAATAAATCTAAAATACTTTTAAATGGAATATACTGCTTGGCTTCATTATGCTTTTTTCTGAGGGGGAAAAAAAAAAAGCCATCCAAATAAAAAACCCCATAAACCCAACCTTACTCTCTCCATAAAAATTATGATGTCTGAGTAAATTTAACTTTCTGGGGTTTTATTTTTTTAATGTATAAAGTAGTAGCAATGTGTTACTTCCATAATAATATTTTGTTACTGAAACCGAACAAAGCTGAAATCAAAGATAGGCCAAACTCAGCTTTATGATGAAAAATCTTTGTATGTCTATGTATTTAAAGGTAGCGTCCTTTCTAAAAGTAAGTGTATATTTTTTTATAGACTGACTTAAGAACTGCATGGTATGTTTACAAGAAAACCTGGTTAAGTAGTTTTCATAACTGAAAATATGCCAGTTACCAGAATACTGTTGCATCTTTCCATTGTAAGTGTATTCCACAAATAAAAACATTGCATAAGAGGTTCACACACATAACGCTGCGGGCGTTTCCATAGCTGGCTGACATGTTAAATGGCTTCTGATGTTCTAAGGCAGACTACTGATGAAAGTGAGTACAACTCTATCTGCTTGAGTGGAGTTACTTCAGATTGTTCAACAGTTCACTTTAACTATATTTGCATAAGAAGTGGCCCACATATTCAAGACAATTAAATGATCAAAAAGCTACACTGGATTTAATCAACAGTTTGGACTGCTATAGAAAAATTATATCCACCAAGCTTTTGAAAGTTAAATATAGTTACTAGCTGTTACTAATTTATGTTTATTTGGAGACGTATCAAAAACCAGAGTATGTTGTACTTACTCCTGCATGAATAGATTTTCAAGGTTCCTTCTTACTAAGGATATTTGGCATTTCAGGACTCCTTTGGAATAATCTATAGCAGTTTAACATGAGTCCTACTTAGTCAAATATCAGCAACTCTCTTCCGTGGACTGTCTCATTTATACACAAGTAGCTTGCACCAAAATATTAAAATAGCTACAGACCAAGATCAAATTAAAGTGACACACTCTTGGCAATACAAATCCTTGAAGTTCATGAGATGTTGACAATGGACCTCCTTGATGCAATTCTGGTTATTCACAGGAAAGCATACAAAGAAGTCATGTTGTACTGAACACAGCAGAAATCAACAAAAAGAAGCAGCATCATGGTTCACTATTCCAGTTCTCCACTCAGTACTACCTTTTACTGAGGGCTACTGATATTTTTTTGTCCCTCTCTAGGATATTGTTACCTTCTTCCCGTATTTCAGTTTTCTGCTTCTTTCCTTCCACTGACATGCAAAATTCCGTGAGCTGACACCCAGTGTCACTGCAGCAGCCTTCAGGCTTCAGGCATGCTACCTTAGTGTTCCACCACAGGCTTCAGTCTTTGAAGCAGACAGTGGCCATTATTATTTCACTTACCTATTCCTTTAAGGAATATTGTGCACTTGCTTATGCGTGACAGTTAGCCATCTCTCTCATACAATTTATTAGTAATATTTTACTTTTTTGGTGTTGGATGAGTTAGACTGGTACAAGCCTATGCTTTGCTTACTTTTGGACAAATAAGAAACTTCAGATATTCTAAAGCTCTTGATTCTTTTAACATGCTGTCTTCAAAATGTTTGCTACAATCCTAAAGAAAGCAGTGGTAGAAACAAATTACACCAAAAATACAGAAGTCCATCTATAAACTTTTGAAGATTTCACCTACTATATAAATATTTCACAGACCAACCAGGGCCTATGACTGCAACCTGAAGCATATGAATAACAGATCTCTAGAACTTGCATAATTGCATGATGTATTTGAAATATTAGGGCAATAAATGTAATTCCCTGATAAGGCTATGAGATAAGCAGAAAAGAACTTCCTACTTATTTTGAAATGACAGAATGAATGCACTTTCTTTTTTGGTGTATGGATATAATATGCAACAATAAAATCCAGTTTTTAAATGATTCACCTCATGTTTGTATCATATTCTAAGAAACAGGTGTGCAATTTAGTCACTTCAGTCATTTCATAATCTTTCATTTCAGATACACAATACAGAAATCAGCAACACACTCTACTACACCTCTTATCATCAGAGAAAAATAAAAAGGAACCATAAAAGCAATTTTATGAGAAATGTGACAGAAAGATTTAGATTACAAAGTCATTTAAAACCAGTTCAAAGTTACTCTTATTTAAGCCCTTGCATATATATATATATATTTATAAAATCATTGGATATGACAGATCATCATACTCAGTACTTTGATATTTCCAAAAACTGTATCAGAAAAGCAAGTATCTATTTCAAAAGCATTATTGCCAGAGGATGAAATGCAGTATGTCATAAAATTAATCAACCCTGTGTAGCTACAGTAGAAGTCCTTATGATAACTTTTTTATAAAAAGTCAACACATACTAGATTATGAATGTAAACCCACATAATTATTAGGAAATTTTTAATTTTTTGATTGAATGTTCACTATCAAACTGCATAGTGGCTATAAAATGACCTACAACTTTGGCAAGTTTTTTTCCAGATAAAGAAATGTGAACACAAATGAAAATAAAAAATAGGTGGATTTGAAAATTTCACTGTAGCTTTTTTATGCTAACTAATTTAATGGTGGTATAATTTCAACATAACTGAAGCCATGCAGTGGGGAGACTGACAACACGGACTCCGATGTTAAGATCAAAGACCCTTTATTATTCAGAAAGCTGCGTTTTTATGCCCCTACAAAGTTGTCAATCCCCCAAACATAAGTGCTTATTGGTTAACATACATTACTCACACACCTATTCTAATATTTGATTGGCTAGCTTAACTACGCATGTCTTTTTTCCCTTGTCACAGTAACTTTTTTGCTCCGGGTATTCTTCCAAAGTCCTCTGTTGTTCACTGATAACTTTCTTATTTTTCTGTTATTCCAAAACTTTCAAGGTCTGTTGTTACCTTATTTTTCTGTTATTCAAAGCCCTTATTTTTCTGTTATTCAAAAGCCTTCAAGGGCATCATGGCCTTCGTTGATGTAAAATGTCTCCACAATGCAGCGTAGAGAAAGCACTTAGTTATGAACATACAGGAAAGACTGCTATCAGATACATTTTAGTAGAAAGCATCTACAACATTTTTCTCTTAGAATGAACTCCCAGTTGTACAGTATCTTTAATTCTGTACACTCAGAACCAAAGAAATAAAAAATAATTTAATTGTAAGATAGAAAAAAGAATGGGCTAGGCAGAGAGACATGAGAATTCTTGGTTCTGAATTTTTCCTTATAACGTCTGGTAAGGTTACTTATTTCTTTCATATTCTTGTCTTTTGATTCAATTTAGAGGGAGAAATCTATGTGGCATTTCTAAGCTATGCAATCATTTTGTCTTTCTCCTGCTCACTTTTTAATTTTTTTTTTGTTTCAATGTAGCACATACTCATTTATGACTTCAAAAATCTAAATAATGTGGAAGTGGGTAGACAATATAATGATAAACAATGACCATCCAAGATATTATGAATTAAAGGTTGTTCCTACTCACTTTCCTGAGGAATCTGCAGATAATGCCTGTTTAACTCAAATCTGTCATTTCAGAACAACCGAAGTATTATGTTTCTTCTTGGATTGATTTTGATATCCAAGGAATAAACTGAAGATGTTGTTACTGGACTGGAAATAGAAAAAAATGAAATAGATGAGACTACATAACTAAGAGTACAGTATATCAAATATAATATTGAACTAAACAACAAACAAAGAGGGACATCCAGATTAAGCACCGTATTTGTAGGTTGGTTGTGAAACTGGATCTTAATTTCTTAAGAGTGAAATAGTACTTACGATGTTGTTAACTTCTGTGATATAGAGACCTTTTAAAATGGTTATTAAAATCAGCTTTAACGAAGCCTGACTTCAGTGGGGACAAGTGAGAAAAATGTAGTCCTAGGGTTTCTAGGCAGGGCAACAGTGGTGCTCTTGATGTGTTTTTGTTGTATGAAATAAGCATGCTTAAAAGAAAACTGGTTATGCTTCCTGGTTCCATCCTATCACTTTTAGGACTAGGTTTGATACTAGTCACTAGTATTTTACCAGAAGGTAATACCTCGAGTGTGTATAGCAGCAAATATTACAGACTGATGAGATAGTAGCAGTATCAAAAGGATTACTTCCCCCACCCCTACAGATGTGGGGAAGGTTTACAACAGGGATCCTGTCCATTCTTCCGCTGAGATTCAGGCACTTTTCCGGGGTCTGACCAGATTAGCTAATACCCAAATCCCAATTACTCTTCTTTCCTTTATTTGCTTCTGATGGCTATTATGCTTGAGTGGATCATCACAAATTGCTTTATGCTTCAGTGGTAGTGAATTGGCTAATCCTTGACCAGACTGACACTTGGCTTTGGGGTCTTAAATGCTTGTGCCTCTGCCCTACACCTGCTTATTATCAGACCTCATAAGTGTAAGTGGGCACTTCATCTTTCTGTATAAAACAACTCAGACCTCTTTGTTAATACCTTAAGAGATCTTCCGATCTACCTTTAGTATAGTAGCCTGAAAATCACTGTGTAGCCATATTATAGTAGACCAATCATTTTTGCTCAGTTTCATTTTTACAGCAAAAACCCCTTTGTCACAAAAAAAGTGACAGCAAAAAAGTGGACAATTACTATTTGAACTGCATACCCTATTAATTACTGACTTTGTTTCAGGGCCTTTAAAAATCTCTCCCCCCCAACTACTCCTCATATCTCCTCTGTCTCAATAAAACTTTAATCTTTCACTTCTTGTCTCTAGTTCTTACATGCCTGTGTTTTGTTTGCTTTCTTTTCTTTCACCCCAGAATAATAAATTGAAATTAAGAAGATACATCCAGCAGATGCGCAACGAAAAAATCATCACGTCTCTGACATAGCTTTCAATCCTAATTAAATTGAGCTATCTCAAACATAATCCATTCAGTTTCTGTGGGGGTGCATTCATGAGCATGTCTGCTGATGGAAGCACTTACAACAGAGATCTTTGTGGGAGGAATTAGTTACTGTCAATCTAGAGACTCATTAGTGTTGACATAGGACTTCCCCCCATTTTTTTTTTTTTTTTAATTAATAAGACATTCTTTAAGCAATATTAGTTTTGGCTCACAGTCATCCCCAAATCCCGAGATGCTATTTTATAGCAGTAGTGGAGAACCACCTACTGGAAAGAATGCTTGTTGCAGTGCAATCCATGATTCCTTATCGCTTGTATCTTTTTTCAGTCCCCATCCCCAATGAAAAATGTCTCTGAGGACCTGGTACTGTTTAATTTCTTCGGAGCATTTTCTTTTTTTTTTTTTTAAAAAAAAAAAAAAAAGAAAAAAAGAAAAGAATGAGTTGGCAGTCAATTCCAGAAGAAAAATCATTCTGCAAATGTCAAGTAGAAATCAGAGTAATGATACTGTAAGCTCCTATGAGAGACATACTACCGATATACAACTCCTGGGGTAAGGTAAATATGCAGTTATGACATACAGGTGACTACAGTGAAGACACTGTTACTAAAACAATCTAAAATCTATTTAATTTATTATTTTTCCTTAACAGTGTATTATATTTTTACATAGGATTTTTTTTTCCCCTTCAGGAAACGATAGGAATGAGATAGCTGTATTTTAAGAATAAACTACAACAACAAAAAAAAAATGTTAGCCATTGTATTAAGGCACTATTTTCTCTTAAATTCTGCCTCCACCTGCTGGGCAGTGGGAAGTATGCCACAGTGACAATATAAAGCATCTTGCCAGCAGCAACATTGCCAATATTGTGCTGAATATCCAGACATGGTACCTGAAGGCAAGAGAAAGGCAGAGAACTTGAAAGCATAATTTAAAAAAACTGATAAATTAAATTCTTTATTAGCTGCAGAATTGCAATACAGATGAATAATATATATTCATTACGTAGAGAGCTTTCATCAAGTTGTTGCTGCTTCTTTTTAAAGTGATTTCAGTTATGGATATACAGTCATGTAGCCCATGACAGAAATGGGAGAAAAATGCTATTATAATGGGCAGTCTCATGCTTACCTCTTTCCAGAACTATTTCTCTGATATGGGGGCATCTGCTGAAAAAAGTAATATTTTTACTGAAACATTTTTATTTCACAGGTTTCAATTAGTTCCTTTTCTAAATTACAGATAATGTGTCTTTGAAAAGGATTCATGGTTGGTTGGTTTTTTTTTTTTTTGGTGGAGCACTATACACTGGTAAAAGCATTAATGTGGGAGAGATGAGGGGTCAGCTACATTGCCATGTAGTACCAGTAGAATGCTTCTCACCCAGGATGAACTGTGAGGCCCATGTAAGTATTGAGTGCTTCTGTTTTAGAAACTGAGTGTAATGGAAATGCTGAAAATGGTAACTCATGTTTCCCATTCTGATGGGGGACAATCACCTCAAATAAATGAAATATCAATTATATCAGCTTTACTGAAACAGAAATCAAAAATCCTTAGTATATTGTGCAAGTCCAGCCCCCTGAGGGCCAACAACAATAACTTCCGCTAAGTATATCCCTCTGGGTGATAGGAGTATAACAGTAAAACACAGCACCACTATTACTCACAACTCTTTCCAAAATGCCTAATCCTCTGGTTTTTTCTGTGTTTTTTTTTTTTTTTCCAGATGAAAGTTTAAAGAACTGCAAACTCTAAGCCCTAAATCAAGTAGCAAAACACGAATAATGGCATTGCAGAAAAAGGAGAAAAAGTAGAAGAGACTACAATGATTTCCACCTCTTCGCCGCCGCATTTTCAGCTGTGATTTCTTTTAGGAGACCAAAAGCAGAGAGAAACGGGCTCTGCGAGTCGACACTGCTCCAGACGAAGGCAGACCCCGATTCCCGCCCACGCTCAGGCTTTTGACGGAATTTTACTGGTCTTCCAGTCAGGTAAAGCCATTTACAGAGCTCACCACCGCTGCCGCGTTTCACCTCACGAACGCAAACGCGCCCGCCGCTCCGCCCCTCAGGCAGCCCGCGGCCGTCCCGACGGCAACACCCCCCCCCCCCCCCCCCCCCCTCCACGCCCCCAACCGCGCGCTGCACGCTGGGGTTCGGTGTTTCGGCCCCGCGGGTGAGGCGGGAGCGGGGCGGGTGCGGGAAGGGTCCCGCCGCCAGGGGGCGCCGGGAAGCGCGGGAGGGGCCGCCCTGGCGTCACGTGTCGCGGAAGGGCAGGGCTGGGCGGGGGTTACCAAGTAACGGAGTGTATCCGTCCGCTGCGGCCCGCCTCCCGCACCGAGTGGTGGCCAAGATGGCGGCAGCGGCCGTTGAGGCAGGGCTGTGACCGACACCCCCCCCCCCCCCACTGCCCGGTTCCGTGGCGCTAAGCCAAGCGAGGCCGCCGTTCCTCGCCGCCGCCGCCGGAAGGCGGAACGCTCGACCGCGCAGCCCGGGCCCCGCGGGCAGCCAGCAGCGGTGGAAGAGAAGCCGGGCCTGGTTGACCTCCCCTCCGCCGCGGGGTGAGCCGCCCTCTCCCCGCGCGGCGCGGCGCGGCGGGCTGCTCCCCGTCTCTCTCTGGTGGCGGGGCGCGGGCAGAGGCCGCGGGAGGGGCAGGGCCGCCCGGCCCGGCCTTCGCGGAGAGGGGGTTGAGGCTCGCCGCCCGGGCGGCGGGGAACCGGGAGCGGCAGGCCTCGGGAAGCCTCGCGGTGCCGGCGGCTCGGCCGGGTCGCTCCCCTCCGCCCCAGGGGCAGGGCGCCTCCCTCGCTCTCCGAGGAGGCGCCGGCGAGGCAGCGGCAACGGCCGCGCTTTTGCCTGAGGCGCCTTCAGCAGATCCCGCCCCATCATCTCCCTCCCCTCTCCCCTCGGGCCCCGCGGTTTCCCGCCGCGAAGGAGCGGGCTTTCCGCGGGCCGCCTGGCAGCGCTTCGCCCGCCTCAGGCGGCGACGTGGCCGGCAGAGCTGCCGCCGGGGATCGCTCTGTCTGCCGGCCCCGGGGGCGCCGACGAGAGCGGGCGGGCCTGGGCTGGGCGCCCCGCCGTGAGGGTGCGCCGGGGCAGGGGATGCAGCTGGGGGGGTTTGAGGGGACGGGGGGGGGACGGGGTGCTGCTGAGGTGCGGCGCTCGGCCCCGGGCCCGCAAGCGGGGAGTGCGGGGCAGGTACTGCGGGGGGTTGGGTTCGCAGTTCCTTTTCTGCGCGCTGCTGTGCGGGGGCTGCCCGGCGCAACGGGAGAGGGCTTGCTCCCTTGTCTGCTCCTGTTTGGTGGGACTGCATGGTTGGCAATACTCTGCAGGCGTTTAACGAGTTAATGCTGAATTAATGCTCAGTGAGGACTGTGAGCCTTAAAAAGTTGAACCTGAAGAAATGTTTGATCGCGTTTTCAATCTTTGTGGCTCTGTGATGGCTTTTTACAACTTTCTGTTTTCAGTTTTCAAATGTTTCTATGTGCAGGATTAAGTGCGCTTTAGAGCTCTTGGAGTTCATGGGAAAAACTGTCCAAAACAACGCTGTAGACACAAAAAGACTTAAAATATGTATCTTAGGTTTGTTAGTATGTTTGGTAGTGATACCTCTGAGTAATTTGCATATTGTGGTTTCAGGTACAAAATATGTTTTGACTGCAATCTTACGTGTTTTGACTATGGTCGTGCATGTTACCTTAAGTTACTATTTCTGTAGGAAATACACTTCATAGTCTGTTTTTTGTTTGTTTTTTTCAAGTCCCTAGTAAATGTTGTAAGACAGTATGCACATGCTCAAATAGAGCTTTTATACGAGATTCTGTAATGTGCAAGAATCTGAGGCTGGTAGTGGGTTGCTGGATGCAGACATAGCATAATGGGAAGATGTGAAAGCTTTTATAAGAGGATTTCTTCTGGAAATAGCTGGTATGAAGAAAAGTAAGAAAAAATACAAATTAGTGAAGGGTGTGTGTGGAGGTGAAAACCACAGCTTCATATGGGAGAGTTTAATCTCTGAGAAGAAATTTGGCTTAACCTCTTTGTGTTTTTTAACTGAGTTGAAGGGATAAAACATTACCATAGCTTTGTAATCTTAAACTCACTTTAATATAACTCACTTGGGAATATGAAGACTATAATATGAATGTTTAGAAGCTTGCTGGCTGGGAAGAGCACAGTTCCTTTAGAGTACTTCAAAATTCTCTTGCTGAAGTAATCAGGATATTGTTATTTTTGAGCTGTATTATTTAGAGTGCGTTGGTGTATGCCTAGTGTCCTTTGAGAATATTATTCAGAATATTCCATCTGTGGCAGTGAATTACTTGAGAGGTAATCTGAGACTCCTACAACAAAGATAGTTGAAGATAGCTTTTGTGAAAGTTTTAAATACATGTGAACAGTTATTTGTATTATGTAATGGCAGATACTGCCACTTCTTGTTTTTACAGTGGAAGGTAGAGAAGAACTTCTTTTGACATGGTTTTAGCAGAATTATATAGCATGATGAGGAGGAAATGGCTTGCTGAACTGGACTGTAAACCCAGATGGCCTCTAATATTGTCAAGATGTACTCCTTATGCTTAGTGACATAGGTCTGAACAGAGAGCCAGTTGAAATGTTGTCTTGCACATCTACAAAGCCGAACAGTTTACCTGTAACTGAAGAAAGTTCTTATAAGTCATAGCTGTTCCTAAATTAAGCTAACTGATAACTAAACATTAATTTTGAATGCTTGTCAAATTTACCCTGAGCTGACAGAACTTCCCTGTGAACTTTTAATAGAGTGTTTGTGCTTCTACATGAAAACAATGAAAATGTGAAAGGGCACTGTCATTTTCTAAATAAATCTGACAGTTCACCTGGGTGGCAGTTGCACAGAAGGTGTGGTTTTACAGTTGATGTGTCTTGGGCTTCACTGCTGATATGACATGGTTTTTATTTGCCTTCCTTGAACCTAGAGATGGTTCTTAAATAGTCATAAGGTTAGCCAGATCAGGGAGCTTGTCTAATTGAGAACTCATCTGTGTGGTTTTTTTTCTTTTTTTAGTTTTGGTTTTGTTTGTTGGCTAGTTAGTTTATAGATTGTACCCTCTGATTGCATGGCCTAGCGGACACTTCTGTTGGGACGAAGAAGGGGGTACGAATGTGCAAGGGCAGTAGGGCACAGATCTGCCAGTTCCCAAAGTAGCAGGCACTTAATTATACCTGCGTTATGATTCCGATTGTGACACGGAAAAGCTGAATTACTCCTAACTGTGTTCATGTGATTTAGGTTGGTAGACTGCTGAGTGGAGGTATGGTTATGGTACAGTGAGCATACCTGGTAGATCGCATTTCCTTAATGGTGTAGTCACAGGCAGCGTTTACATAAAAATATACTGCTTTGTGCCAGTGCACCTACTGAGAGGGCTGTACTCTGATTTTGATTGGGTACTATACATAAGCAAAATAGGTGTACTAGTACAGCTTTTAAACTTAGTTCTGGATTAATCGTTCTTTTTCTGGAACTGATTATAAGAAAACCCAACTTCTTAGATACTTCTTGAGTTTTAGGCGTTTTCTTCATCTGTGCTGTGTGAAATCTTGGTACGGAAAATTAATAGTCGGTATGTTGCAGTAAAATGTGTAGAAATAAATGGCCCTTTTTAATTATTTTCAGTTAAAGATAAAGCTAGGATCATGTCCTAACATAGCAGTTATAACTACCTGGAGAAAGTAATTCTGTGCAAGACTGTTTTTCTTCTACACCTATAATGGAACTTCATAGCTGTTACAAAGCAAAAGTTTGTAGCTTTGTGCAGTGGAACTGTGCCAGCAGCACTTAGGCTACACAGGTTTTATTGCAGCCTGGGACTATCCAGTTATGTATTCTTCACCTTTTTGAACAGGCTAATCTGATTTTACTGCCATAAAGGAATACTTTGTTTCTGATCTTTCAGCTTTAACAACTTTTTTATTACTAATATCAAAACTAGAAGTGAAAATGAAAACTTTGGACATGCAGATTGCTTTATACAACACAGAATGACACTGTTAGTGATCAGCAACGCTCTAGGAAGCGCAGGTTATTTTGTTGCGGGTTTTTTTTTTTCTAGAAACCATAATCTAAGTATCATGGCATTCACTGCTTAGATAACTTAACCTGTAGTAAAGAAAGTAAAAATCCTTTTATTGATGTCTGTTTTCTGTTATTGTATCAAGTATCCCCTCCAGTGCTCTGCTGTCAACATCTTACTATTGAAATAAATGCGAAAGTTTGACGTAGTAGGTATCCAAAGTCACTTACTGTATGGAATAGTCATCACCCTGGACCTGAAAGTGCAGGCCGTATGAATCACAAAGCAGTCTGAGAACTGTATAGTGTGCTTTAAAGTGAGGAAAATTGAGAACCTCAAAAAAACATTTTTTTTTCCTTTGCTTTCCAATAGCAGGGATAACCAAACCCACAACAGCTACATGTTTAATTTTTAATGCCAGTATCTGTGTTCTCCCTGTTACATTTTTAGTAACACAGTTTAGTAAACAGGGGTTTTAGTTTCCTAGAACAGCCTTGTGTTTGTATTTTTTAAAGAATATGTAGTTGTCATCTCAGCTTATTCATCTTTAAAATACTCTACATAAACTGATTCAATACAGCACATTTCTTTGAACTATTTCTTTTAGATTCTTTTTATTGATTGCTTGTCATGGCAACAGGAGGTGGTCCCTTTGAAGAAGGCATGAATGATCAGGACTTGCCTAGCTGGAGCAATGAGAGCCTTGATGACCGGCTGAACAACACGGTATGATTAATCTTACCTTTCAGTTGCCATTTAATGCTGTATGTTAAAATTACCAGGTAGATTCTGTTAGTGGCAGGTAACAATACAAAACCCAAAGCCTTGTCAGTACAGCTTTACAGGTAAGTATCCACAGACCAAATGAAAATAATTGAGGTCTATGTCAGCAAGCAACAAGTGTAATTTGGAGGTGGTGAAATCTGTAGATGTAATTATGGGACGTGTTTTGGGTAAATAAAGAAGGTAGACACAAAAGCATTGTAGGTGTCATGAAGGTGAAAACTAATTTTAAAAGTTCTAAACTGCTGAAGAGTCTTCAACAAAGAAGAAAAAAACCATTTCAGTGTCATGTAAAATTAATTTAATGCATTGTAGGATGCAATGTGTTCAAAATTTCCTGACAAGCTATTTTTAATTTATGCAGTGGAGAAAATTGTGTTTTGTAATGTGACATTTGTTCTAGAAAATGTAGTGCCTATTTTGATACTGCTTTTTATTTTTACATCTAAAATGGAAGTAAGCTGTCTTTCACTGAATTAAAACATTCAGTTTTTATCTATGTGGCTAAAAATGATGGCTTTTTTCTTCCCTCTCCTTCCACTTAAGGACTGGGGAAGTCAACAGAAGAAAGCAAATAGATCTTCAGAAAAAAACAAGAAAAAGCTTGGTGGGGAAGCTGAAACAAGGCTTACAAATGATATATCTCCAGAATCCTCACCTGGAATGGGACGACGGAAGACCAGAACATCTCACAGTTTTCCGCATGCTCGATATATGACCCAGATGTCTGTTCCAGAGCAGGCCGAACTGGAAAGGCTTAAACAAAGAATAAACTTCAGTGATCTGGATCAGGTTTGTGTGAATACTAGCTCCCACAATAAATGTGACTACAAAATTTATTCGGTTATCTCTTAATAATTTAACAGATTAATAAAGAAAGCTTTCGTAAGTGATTAAGGTAAAAAAATGCTTATAGGCACCATGGGAGCCAAATCAAAAATCTGGTTTTAAACTTGGGAAAATTAGGGGAAGTTCAGGACCATGGCTTCCATATGCTTGAGAGTATGCTAGCTGTCTTCACTTTCTGCCTCTCAATCATGAAAAAATTCCTGTGTCCTCAGATCAGTATTTCTTACTCATCGTACTTGTCTGCCACTCAAATATCTGTTGCCTTATTTTGGAAGTCTGTTCTTGAAGTGCCAGTTTGTGATTCTGAACACTGGATTAAGCAGAAGAGTAGCATTAAAAACTGCTCCTCAGTGGAGTGTAAAGAAATGTACGGCATGAATTCTTGAGCCGTAACTGCTCCTTTGGGAATACAGCATGTTCATCCTTCCCCTGTCCTAAACAATGAGAAGTACAAGGGATTAATTCTTTGATAAGAAGGCATAAATTTGTACTAACAGTTTCAGAATAGAGTCTTGTTAATCTTTGTTGGAGTTCATTGTTAATTTGCTTGGGTTGTGAAGATTCTTTCAAATGTGATTCATTGCTTTGACTTAGAATGTAAAGACTGGGCATAACTTCCTCCCCAAATGTGTGTTACAGCAGCAAGTTGCTATTCAGAAGGTTCTAAAGAAAAGCTGAAGTTATGAGATATCATATTCTGCAAGTGAATGTGTTGCTCTCTTATTATTGTTATTCTCTCAAATGTACCTGGAGAAATAGGATACGTTTTGCTATAGTAAAGGCAGAGGCCAAAGCAAGGATGAGGAGCTAAGCTCTGAGGAACTGTAGGAACCTTTTGCTTCTCAGCTGTTCTGGGAGGGTGGGCTTGCTTTCTGAAAATGATATATGGCAAAAATCACCAGTGCTGTCTTTAGCTAGCCTTTGGCTAATCAGTGACTAATAAGGTAACTTTAAAATCACTGTAATGATACTGCAGAACTGGTAATCCAAGCAACTCATCACTATTGAGAAGATATTGGAGGAAAAAATTAAAGCAATTGTTCTTTTGTTTGTTTATAGAGAAGCATTGGAAGTGATTCTCAAGGCAGGGCAACGGCTGCTAACAACAAACGTCAACTTAATGAAAACAAAAAACCATTCAACTTCCTGTCACTGCAAATAAACACTAACAAAAGCAAAGATCCTGCCTCAGGTTCCCAGAAGAAGGAAAGTGGGGTATCAGTGCAATGCAAAGAGTTGTTTGGAGCTGCTCTAAGCAAGGATTTCTTGCAAAATTGTCAAGTCTCCGCTCAAGAAGATGGAAGGGGAGAAGCAGCTATGGATAGTAGCCAGGTATTTACATAGCCTATAAAATCTATGGAATATTGACTCTTCGAAAAGTTTTAATTACTTTGTTCCTTTTCAGTTCATCTTTCTAAATTTCCGAAAAGTGTAACTGTTAAGTCTTTATTGGAAGTATTTACCTTCCCAGTGTTCTAAAAAGCAGCTTGAGGAAAATGTGAAACCAAACTTAATCATGTATTGTTCTTTAGAAGTCTGTTTATTGGTAGCAGGAGCAGTTGGTTCCCTTCTATACAGTTCCAGAAAATACTCACAAGTTTAATGTTTTCATGTGTTAATGAGCTCAATTATATTTTAGCCTACGTGGACGAGAAGCCCTGTGCTTCAGCCTTGCAACTTCACGCATGCATAGATCTATCATTATAAAAGCTGATGACTTTTAACCACTTGCAGAAATGTGCTTATAAGATTAAAAGTACTAGTATGTCACCCCTTTAATTAGCAGTTCACTATTGCTGTCACCATGTCTCGTGCATTACATACGTTAAAGCTGTAGCTGAATGCATTCAGTAATTTCAGTGTCTTTACAGATTGTGAGCAGACTAGTTCAAATTCGCGACTATATTGCTAAGGCCAGCTCCATGCGGGATGATCTTGTAGAGAAAAATGAAAGATCGGCCAATGTTGAGCGTTTATCACACCTTATAGAACACCTTAAAGAGCAGGAGAAATCCTATCTGAAATTTTTGCAAAAGATGCTTGTAAGTTTGAGAACATAATATATTTGTTTCTGCACTGTAAGCTTTTTTAGGAGTTGACCATTTATGTTTTGATGGTGCTACTGGGGGTGTTGGTTTTGATATGTAGTACCTTCCATAATTCATTTTTACTGCCCCCTTATATAGCTTTTTATTTATGCCAATGAAATATTTCAGGCTAGAGAAAATGAGGAGGATGATGTTCGGACTGTAGATTCAGCTGTGGGATCTGGTTCTGTAGGTGAGAGCACATCGCTAAACGTTGATGTGCAGTCTGAGGCTTCAGATACCACGGTAAGCTGCTTTTTAGTAATTAAGGTGCTAGAAATGAAGACTTTGCTTGTTTTGGTTTTGTCGTGATTGTTATGATAGTGTCATAATCTACAGTTCAATTACAAAATAGTAAATCCCCAAATACTCTGTTCAGGAGGAGTTTGTGCGTGTGTCGATATTTAATTTTTTTTAATACGGGGGAAAAAACTAATATTTCTGTCAAAACAACAATATATCTTGATTAGTATTTAAAATATCTTTAGTCTTTCTTCAAAGTAGAATGAAGGGTTAAATGCTTACTTTGGCAGAGCATGCACTGGATTGATGTAGACAGTAATAGTTTTCTATACAATTTTCCATCTGTAACTTAGTTTCTGTTAGTGGGGAAAACTTGATGGTGTTGGGTGAGGAGAGGGTTAGAAATGAGTCATTAGTGGGCCATTACCTAAGCATCTTTCTGGTGATACGATAGAAATATTGACATAACGCAGAAGTTTCTCTCCTTTTTTGGAGAGATGAGCACCTTTTAGAAAATGTGTTCTGAATTTAGTACGGAGATACACAATCTTCCTTTCTATTTATAATAGCTTTTATATTAATATGGTAAACAATTCTCGTAGTAGATACAAAAGCATTTTAATAACTACTTATGTTTTACATCTTCCAGTACTGCTATACTGAGTACGAAAGAGCTGGTACTCTTTTGACCAGTTAGTACACTGAAAGTTCTATAGATGAGGAGAATTCGCATGCTTGAAAGTAAAACAACAGTTAAAATATTAAGAAGTTTTTGTAATTATTTTTGACTTTGTAAGAACTCTTTCTATCCCTGTAAAGAAACGAAATTATAGACATAGAAGATGTACTTACGACTTTAAAAAAAAAAAAAAATAAATAAAAATGCAGAAAAAGGCCAGTACAGTTTTTAAACAGTATGCATGTAAACTTGCATTTTTTTTCATCTTTACAAAATGGGTTTTACTTTTATGTTTGCCTCTTCATTTTGCATCTCATTTCTCTTTAAGTGTAGCTTGAATGTAGAATGAATACTACTAGTTTTACAAGATTGATTGCTATATGGAGTCTTATTGTTGTGAAAATTCGAAGAATGACTAAAAATGTCTTTGTTCTTTAATAAATATTATTTGATATTGGTTTTCATTATTTGACAAGTGGGTAGGTTTGTAACTTAAAAATGTATGCTAAGTTGGAGCACATGTTCAAAATCTAACATACTAAACTATTTAATAAAGGAGGTATCTTTTAGTTTGAGCATTCGGCCCCGCATTGAGGACAAACTAGGGAATTCAGCTTCACAAGAACAGGTTACAGCAAGCCCTAAAGGGAAAAGTGACAGAGCTGCTCTGAATGACAGGGAAATCTGGCCTTGTAGGATTAATAGCCAAGAACATGGATTGCCTTCAAAGGTACACTTCAAAATACTATTTTAGCCTCAAATAGGGTTTATACATGCTGATTTTTTTTTTATTATTATTTTTTTTCCTGCCTTAACTGCTTCAAATGTATTTGTTACTTAGTGAATGTTCCCATTTGTCCTGCTTATCTGTATCCAGCTGTCTTTTTGGTGAATGAATCTTCTTTGCCCAGAGTTTATTTTTGTTAAGAGATGTTTGACAACTTTCTCTTCTGAAGTGTCAACATTGACAAAGTACTACAAGTAATTCAGCAGGTGTTCTGATTTTATGTAGATGATCCTTCTAGTTTTGCTATTCTCTTTATGGGAAAAGATCCTGTAAATGTGGCTTTCAGACACTTGTCATGTTTACACCGGTAGTCTGCCCGTGCAAATTTAAGCTAATAGCATATAGAGAAAATAAATGAGAGAATAGTAGCCTTAACTTGTTGCACAGATATTTCTGTACCTGTTTATATAAATATTTGGTTGGAAGGGGAAAGACTTTAAGGGGCTTGGAACCTAAACTTCCTTTGTTATCTGTTACTAGCTTTTCTGTGTCTTTGTCTCTGATTTTTTTTTTTTTTTTCCCATAAAAGAAAAGGCTTAAATGTTTTGTCAAGCTTATTCTAAAAGTAGAACTAAGACTAAAAAAAATGTTATGTGATTTTAATGAGCAAATATGGTACTTCAGATAAAGCTTAGATTATTTAATAAGTGAGCAAGACTGAGACACATTCATTTTTTCCCTTTTTTCCCCTCATTGCTTCCTGTGTTGGTTTCATTGCATACTCTGTTTTGCCTCTACTCTGCTTTTTATATAAAAGATGAAAGTTTAACAGGAGTGATCAGTGCTAGTTGCAGCGCATGTTTTAGTGACACTGTGAGAAGCTTAGAATTCTGGACGTGTTCTCCTTCCTCTGCTGGAAAGCTGAGCATTTCCTGCTACTGAGAACTACTTCATAAGATACCTGCTTCTATTCTGACATTTGGTGCAGAATTTTTGGTCTGTAGAGAATTTTGTACTTCAGGAACTCGACATTATGTAGACAGAACTTTTAAGTTAGTAATGTTCTTTTTAAATACTTGTCAACTCTTAATGAAAAAATTGGCCTTTTTGTTATTTCATCTGCATAGTGTAAAAATCCAGCTTCAGACAGGGTCAGGATCTTAACTGCGGACATCTCATCAATTTGCTGACAATCCTTGAATAAAAGTTTTGAGGCAGATCTCTAGCTCTTCAGAAGGACAGGATGAGGAAAATAGCTTAGTTTTAATATATTTTAATTGCTCAACATGCTTTCACTCCTTCGGATCTATTTCCATGTGTTTGAAAATACAGTATAGAGGGGATTTTGTGCATCTTTTTTTTTTTTTTTGAAATTGGTTTACTTATATCTGGTCTGTAATAGTATCTACAACATAAATATAGCACACAAAACTAAACACATTATAGGTTAGAGAAGAACTGCCCAAAGCATTCTGCTGAAAACGTAGATATTTTAGACCAGTAAATCAATCTAGATCTTGCATTATATACTCCATGACACTATGCCTTATGTTGCCTAGGTTTACCAGTCTTATACTTTAATATCCTCTTTTATGATTCAAAAGACAGAGGGATGCTTGGGTTAGTCTTTGGGACACATTAGGGCGGCTGAGTGGATTTCTAAAGAAAACTTAACCCTCAAGTGGTAGGCATGTTTTGGTGGTATAGGCTTCTCCCTACAGAATGTTTAAAATTTTTGGACTGAAAAGGACTACCAGAAAGGTGAAGCTGTTTCATTTCCACCTTTTTACACTAACCAGGCTGTTGGATTCTATTAGAGTTCTGCTTGTTTAGACACTTCTGTTACTAGTACTCAACAAAACAAATAAATTGTCATGGTTATGGTAATGTTCTTCCATATCTTGCAGGCCAGAGATCCTCAACAGGAAGCTAAAGAAGAGTTGGAGAACTTGAAGAAGCAGCATGATTTATTGAAAAGGATGCTACAACAGCAGGAGCAATTGAAGGCACTTCAGGGAAGACAGGCAGCTCTTCTTGCTTTGCAGCATAAAGCAGAGCAAGCAATTGCTGTCATGGATGATTCTGGTATGTGGACTGGTGGTGTCTTTGGTACCACGTTAGTATGCTGATTGAATGATTAAAGCTGGAATTGTGGAATACACATTAAGAAGTCTTTTCTGTAACACACTTTAAAAGTTTTACTGAAAAGCTTCTATTTCTGAGAAGAGTTGACATTGTAACATTGTAAAATGATGTGTCAGTTAAAAGGCACACAGCTGATTTCTGTGGTTTACTTGTAAGTGTGAGTTTTTCTCCTAAGAATTGGTCTATCATGTCAGATTAGGAGTCTGCTCTCATCGCCATCATTGTACCAGGCCTTCAAAGGAAAGAAGCAGTGGGGGGGATACAGTATTCTCTCCCTTTCTAATCTTTCTGTCCACAGACAGTTGGTAGTTTGAGTTTTGGTTTGCTTTTTCATGGGATTTTGGTTTTGGTGGCTGGTTTAGCAGCCATTGATAGATGAATGGCTTATCCAATAAAAGAAAGGAGGAAGTTGCTAAAGCAGTTACATTGAGTAAATATGAAACTAGAACTCTGAAATTCTGTGTCATGTAAACTGGGGCCATGGTTCTGATAACAGAGCACCACCTTATGTTATAACCCTCAGATTAAAAGCATTCTTCAAATTTGTTTTCATACATTCTCAACTTTTCAAAAATTATCTTTGGGACAGATACTTCTTTTTGATACCTGCTTAAAGCTTGTCAGCAGAGTTGTTTTCTCAAGAGTTCGGTCTTACAGGGGAGACAGTTGTCCTTGATGCACTGTTGACATGTGAATTATCTTTTGTTAGAAACAAACCCTGCATCCCACGCCTCCCCAAATCCTGTTCAGTTTTCTTTGGAAATAGGATACAGTTAGCTGTGCAGTTGTAGGGAATGACGATTTTTCACTAAGCAAGTTCAGATTCAGGCTGTGCTACTGTTCCATGACACTTCCCCTTAAGAGTTGCCACTAGGCTTGATTAGAGAGTATATGGGATAGCAGTTCCTATTAGTTAGTTTTTGTATTTAAAATAGCTCAATTTGTAGAAATATAAGTGTTGGTTTCTACATTTTGCAGAAATCTTTTTAAGGTTCCTTGCTCTGATGAGCTCATCTTGCTGCTTTTTCTTCCATCTTTGATTTCATAGTCTGTGGGAAAGATGGTGGAACTCATTGAGAAAACTGTAGATTTTAGTGTAGTAAGAGAAGCAGAGAACTTGGTAGGTAGAGCTCGTAGCGAGCAAGAGAAGCAAGTGCCTTTGAGAAGTGTTTCTTGTTTATTGAATGGTTTTTGGTAATTGCTTTTCTCCCATCTGTTCTGCAGCAGCAGACCTGTGATAGAATCTGCTTTCTCTTCTTTACTCCAATAAACAAAACTCCATATTGATGAAGAGTGGGTAGATGAAGTGGGTGGAAAATATGATTACTTAAGATAAATTAGAAGTTAATTTTTTTTAAATTCTTTGGTGGTGTTTTTGTTTTAGGTTTCCACTTATGTCACTCTTAATACCGGTTTTACTGCTGTTTGTGTTGACTTCCTTAAAGATGTGGTATCTACCAGGATTGTAGGGTAGGAAATGGAAAGAGTCAAATTGAACATAGGGCAAAATAAATTATTTTAAATTTGAAAATAGTAAAATTTTATTGTGCCGGTAACAAAGTCATGGTCTATGGGGAAAATTAATAATGGTTGTGCTTGATTTTCCTTAAGAAGTGTTGGTTCATATTTGGGGAAAGAGTTATTTGGATCTCTTAACTGCCAGTTCTGTATCTTAGTACTGTTTGAATCTGAGCTTTCAGGGAGGGAAAAAAAAAAAAGCTGTCTTTTTTAATGTGCTCCTCTCATAAAGCTTTTTGAAGGACAAGCCGCCAAAAACTGTTTGCAGCTGTAAATATTACCAAGATGAAAGCTTGGTATCCTGTTAATTTATGATTTCAAGGAAGTAAAATTACACGCACTGTTCTTAGTTTGGCTATACTAAGTAATAACAACTCTGTTTTGAACAAGCAAAATGTTTCCATCAACCCTAGACAGCTTGGATGTTTTCATTTTACTCTGACCTTGTTAGCAAAACACAGAACAGACTTATAAAAGTCCTTTTGTATGGTTCTTCACAAAGGAGCTGTGAGTTGGCTTATTAGTAAGTCTGTAATGGAAGTAATCTTTCAAGAGTAAGGTTGGTGGGAAGGTCACAACATAGAAAATAATTGCTCTGTTTTAAGAGGTGCAGTATATTGATGTTCTTGTTAAACATTTTCATCAAATGGCCTTTATTTCATTGTTGTGGAAAAGTATTTACATTTTTTCCTCCTTCTGCATGCCCAGTTGTAACAGAGACTACAGGTAGTGTTTCGGGAGTAAGCCTTACATCAGAACTGAATGAAGAATTGAATGACTTAATTCAGCGCTTTCACAACCAACTTCATGATTCTCAGGTAAGTCCTCGGATTGCACCGTACAAGTCTTGCCATTGTTTTTCATACGCGTTTGAACAGTGCAGTTAAATGTTTGTCTTGCATATTTCTGTGCAATTGCTAGCAGAGTAATTAGGGTTCCCCCAAACTTGAAAGCTCAGCATCTTTGTTTTCTTAAGTGCTAATAGCTGAATGACGTATGCTTTCTGTCTCAGTTTTCCATGAATGTGCGGAGAAGTAGTTTCTATACTGCAGTATAATTATATATTAATTCAATATATAATTGGAATATCATGGTGGTATTTTCACTATCAGTTTCCCTTTATGATGTTCTTTGTTCTGGTGTTGAGCCCAGCAAGCCTATAAGAGGGCTTTTTGTTTCTTACAATTTATTTGGCTTTTTTCATAGTATTCTGAATAAAATTAAATTATTCTTTTTAGACACAGTCTGTGCCAGACAATAGAAGGCAAGCAGAAAGCCTTTCACTTACCAGAGAGGTTTCACAAAGCAGAAACTCTTCAATGTCCGAGCACCTGTCAGATGAGAAGGCACAGCTTTTTAACAAGATGCGAATGTTGCAGGGTAAAAAGCAAAAAATGGACAAACTGTTAGGCGAGCTTCATACACTTCGTGACCAACATCTAAATAACTCCTCCTGTAAGTAGAGGCAGAATTGTATCTTTTCAAGAATTCAACTTCTTTCATGTGCATGTTTATAGCATTGTCTTTCAAGTTGCCACTGGTTAATGAAATGCTGGTGATAAAGTAGCGCTGGGACAATATTACGTAAATTTTTTTAATACTGTATAAGTGTCTGGCTTAATAGGGAGCTGTGTGAGTAATTATGATGAGTGTTTTTGCAGTAGCATCTTGGTTTATAACATGATCAAAGTTGACTAATGTGATGATGGGATTTTTTTTCTTCAAGGCTTGTGTGTGACACATCTGACTTCTGGAGCGTACCCTAGGAAGTTGAACTTTCTGTATTTTTATCACAGTACATCTGTGTTTATGTTCTTGGCACTTTAGATGTTAGTAGCTCTACGATGTTATGGGGTTTGCTGTCAAAAGACTTTGTCATGCACTAGTTGCAGGGACTTCGATCATAGGCCATACCTTAAGTTCCAGGGGAACTTAGCTGTCTAAATGGACTAGAGTTTTGGCCTGTTCCTTAGATGGCTTGTTCTTCCACTAAAAGTTTTGATATTGGCCTACTTGCTGTTCTCGCTTTCTATTTCTAGAAATACATTTGTACTGGTGAAGTTTGTCTTATAGCTGGAAACTTCAGAGGGGTGATCACAGTGTGTTTTGGTTAACATTAAGAAATGAGGCATGTGAAGCATGCTTCTGGAGAAGGGCAGACCAATTTAATAGTTACATTAATATACCCTAATTTTTCTACATAATGCATGTAATATGAACTTATTTGGAGGTGTTTTCACGTATCTGGAAAAAACAAACATCACATCTCAAATCTAGGTTCTACAGCATATAGGCAAAAGAGCTTAGCAGAAAAAAAGTATTGATAGGAATTTTCTTTTTATCATGGTGAAATGTTAAATTTCAAAAAAAGCCATTCAGCCATAAATAAACCCTTAAAAGAACTCTTTGGACAGATTCACAGCATGAAAGCTTCCACTTCTGAAGTTTGATAAAGCTGAAGGGAACTGAAGTATTTTACAGAAGTTATTTCTTACTCTCTGCCTGTTGGCATTGCATGCTGTGGAACTTGAGACAAAAGCTTTTGTTCGTCTAAGAAAAGTTATTAACTGCTGTTTTGTATGTTGGTAATATATTTTCTGTGGTTACATTTTAATATAATTCAGTTAAGCAGGTTCCTCTTTGCAAGTTGTTCTTATGAGCTTGCTTTCTTTTTGTAGTTTTTCCTGCTTCAGGTTCTCCTCAAAGGAGTATTGATCAAAGAAGTACAACTTCAGCTGCTTCTGGTCCTGTGGGCATAGTTACTGTTGTCAATGGCGAACCAAATAGCCTGGCACCTGCTCCCTATCCTCCCGATTCCCTGGTTTCTCAGAATGAGAGTGAAGAGGATGACAATCTAAATCCAACAGAAAAGCTTCAGTAAAAGTTCTTTAATTTTATTTTCATAATGTACTTTAGTGATTTGGAGTGCTACTCTTTCAGTTAGTTCTTTGTTAGGAAATTATTTCCTATTTTTATCTACTTAATTTAGTATTATAGACCATTTAGTAAATGGTCCAAGATTGTTAAATGAGTTCAGAACTTCAAGCAGAAGGTCCTTGTAGCTAGGAAATGGCAGTAAACTTTAAGAACTATAAATTATCTATATACTTTTCAGCTTTACATAGATTTGATTAATATGACAAAACACGTAGCGCATTCTTTTTTTTCCCCCCAGGAAGCTAAATGAAGTTCGTAAGAGGCTGAATGAGTTACGTGAGTTAGTTCACTACTATGAGCAAACATCTGATATGATGACAGATGCTGTGAATGAAAACACTAAAGAGGAGGAAGAAACAGAAGAATCAGAAAGTGATTCTGAACATGAAGATCCACAGCCTGTTACAAATATTAGGTTGTCATATTTTTTGTCATGCTAAACCTTTGTTGTTAAGTCGTTGCAGGTTTCCTGAAGCAATACATTGTTTCAGTCAACCAGAGTAACTTAATTCTGTGCTTACCCTAACTTTCCAAAATTTTTGATTTGAGGTAGCTTTCTTACACAGATGATTACTAATAATTATATCCTTGATAAGTTCTTTATATAGCAGATGTAGATTAGGTTGGAAACTTAGCAAATCGCTATAAGAAACTTGAAATTTTCTTAATTTTCTTTGGGTTTAAGAACTGAATTGTGTGTATGGAATTCCACTAGAAGGTTAACAGGCCTAGACTAGAGAATGGGAATGAAAACAAATTTTAGAGAGGCATTTAGAGCTGTAGTCTAACAGTGCAACTGTGTGCATCAAGGATCTTCAGTGTGCAGAAATGAATACTAATTTAGCAGTGAATCATATAAAGCTTTTAGAATATAGACATATACCTTGAAAGCCTCTAGTTGTAGATCTAGCAGAGGATAATGCATAGCTGCTTCTGATGCTTATTTTTTTAAAAAAAAAAAAAAAAGTAATCTTTTCTGAGAAATTCCAAATGTCTGAACTGATTTTATATGGGGTTGATTTTTTTAAAAAGGGTCAGGACACGTTCCTATAAAAGTCAGTTAATAAAATGGCTGAAGTAAAATTTCATCTATATCAGTTCTTAACATGAAAAATATATTTTACCCTAGAAACCCTCAAGGAATCAGTAGCTGGAGTGAAATAAATAGCAACTCAAATGTACAGTGTGGAACTAATAACAGAGATGGAAGACATCTTAATACCGACTGTGAAATAAATAACCGATCTGCTGCTAATATAAGGACTCTAAAAATGTCTTCTACTCTAGGTATGTTCTAAAATCTTCTAATAATTTTAAGTCTTAGTGCACATAATTCTGATAGCCACACAGAATTTGAGTGAAACTTGTTTGATGAGCAAAAGGTTCAAGAGTGTAATCATTAAGCTGATATTTTTCTGATGTCCAGTAAATGCAGTGAACTTCAGAAGTTCAGTAATGTCATTGCTACTATTTTGTCTCCTCTCCCTGCCTCCAGACTGTCATAATAGGGAGGGTGACAAAGACATCGGCCTACCCCAAGGTGAAGATGATGAAGTGGAAGAAGATAGAGTTAGTGAAGATTCCATGTCTAGTCACAGAAGCAGCCTGGGTGATGCTGCTGGAGATGCTGAGTTTGAGCAGAAGATCAATAGGCTTATAGCTGCAAAACAGAAACTTAGACAGTTACAAAACCTTGCTGCTATGGTGCAGGTATTTTATAAATATAAATCTGTGCACAGAAATGTAGCATTCATTATTTCATGTTATGTGTAACTTTTAGTAGGGAAAACCATTCTGCTTAATGTAACATTTCAAATTCTCGTTTTTAGTCTTGGAAGAAGAAATACTGTTTGATTTTTCTGAAGTCAGGGGTGGTACTTCTGAAATTCAAATCGGGAGTTTTCTTGCACATTGCTAACCTAACAAAAGAATGGCCTTAATGCTTAAATTTAGCACTTGATTACAAAATAGGAACCATGAAATCCAATACTTTTTTTTTTCAATAATATTGATCTACATTTTTAAGCTTATAATGAGTATTAATCAGTTCTAGTTTTTGAATCCTAGTTTTTGCAACATCGTTCAATCAGTGAGAAAAATTACTTGGTTTTGATTGCAATGTGCTCAAGTTGGGCTATTTTGGTTTGGGGGTGCTTTTTGGGAATCTTGAGGGCCAGCTATGAATTTAAAGTGTTTTTAATTTAGAATACTTCATATACTAATTTAGTGATGTTTATTAAAAAACATATTTTCGTGTATCTCATGTTCCTACAGAACATACACATTTGAGCACCTTTTAATGTATTGTCTGCATACTGAATACACATAGATGTATCAGAAATGTAAAAGCTCTATGTAATAAATCAAACTCAGTTAAAACATACGTTTTACAATAGCAGCAGTATAAACACTATGTTGTTATGTCAAGACCATAATGCTATCAAAAAATTCTCAGCATCTGGATCAGTCTTGTTTTATATCATCACTATAGTGATGATAACTGTACAGTGGTATAAATCATAATTAGAGATGATACAGTAGCTTCCTTAAATAACCTAATTAATGTCACGTCTTCACTCTTTCCTTTGTATTTACAAGGCTGGTATCTGCGTGTACTTGGTAGTGGTACTGTAGGTCTGCGTAGCCGACTGGTCGCTCATGATCTCTCCTGTTAAGCAGGCTCTGTATTCAAAATGATCATATTGGAAAACAAAGGAAGTGATGGCTACAGCTGTAATATTTTTTGATCTAAACTGAAAACTGAAAATACAAAAATTATGAGAACAGAAGTGGAAGAGAACCATGTGGTAGACTGTTTCTAAAGTATTTAACTTTCAAAAGGAGTTCTGTTTTTATTTTAAGCTGTTAATAGTAATATTTTACTTTGTGACTACAGTGATTCAGCAGTCTAGTTCATCTCAGTCTCCTTCTTATTCCTCTTTTTGCCTCCCGCTTTGTTTCTTGACATGCCTGTATGTTTCTATTTACTCAGTCACAGGCATAAAATACAATTCAAGTGGTTTATGCTTCCATCATGAGGCAAGTTATCTTACATTTGTAGTGGGATTTTCAGTAGTGTGAGCTTTATAACTTTAAACTGTCTCATTAACTTAATTTATATTAAAGTTGTGATGCCATGAAGATGATGAATTCTTCATTTATGATCTGAACTAATGATAAAGCTATTTAGACTGTTTAGTTTGTCAAATCAATTTTTCAAAACTAAACTTGTTACATGTTGTGTATCGACTTTAAAATAGTCTAACTGCCTTTCTGATGTCCTTCCAGGATGATGATCCAGAACCTCAAGCAACAATTGTGAACGCATCTAATATTGGTGACTTGTTTTTGGGTGAGATGGAAGAGGTAAAGCAACAACCGAACAATGTCAGAGCTAGTACCAACAAGTTGCAAAAAGATGTAGGACTAAATGAAAAAGCAAGGTATATCTTTGTCAAAGGATAGTAGAATCATGCTTCAGGCAACTTCTTGTCAAGTAATATGTGGATAACTTATTTGCACAGAGAGAAGTTTTATGAAGCTAAACTTCAGCAGCAGCAACAGGAGCTTAAGCAGTTACAAGAAGAAAGAAGAAAACTGATTGAAATTCAAGAAAAAATCCAAGTGTTACAGAAAGCTTGTCCTGACCTTCAAGTAGGTAGAATGCATTTCTTCACTTTCTTAAGCTGTTGACCAGTGAAGCATAAAATACCTTTCACACCATTTTTTCAAAAATTTGAAAAAACTTAAAATTCATAATGCTTGAATACTGTAAGCAGCTGGACTTCTAAGCTTAGAGAAGGTCTCTGGTTATCGCATTCCACTGTAGGTTCTTGCTCAGTGATTTCTATATCAAGCTCTAATTTCACTGTAGTTTGTCCTCAAAAGCCTTGATATAAAGTCTTCAAAGACAGAGAACCTTCTGTCTTATTTTTAGCTTGAAATTTATCTGTCTGTACCTGCTTAGTCACTGCATCTTCAATCCTCTTAGGAGTCATTTGCATGGTCTGGTATTTTGAAATAATACTATGTCTTGTAACTATGATCAACACTTGGTTGTATTCAGATTTACATGCACGGTGCTATACTGTTTCTCATACACTTTGAAGATGAACTTTTTTCTATGAAGTGAGCAGTAAATTATCAATACTGTGCATCTACAGCATTATGTAGTACTATATTACATAAGGGGTTTTTTTGAACCCTGGCTAAGTTCTGATAAAAGTATTTAGCCTTGATTTGAAAATCCCTTTTCACTGAATACTAATTAGCCTGTCTCATAAAGCCTGAACTGTGTTGGGTTTTAGCAGCAGGCAAGTTTCAGAAGGCTATTCTACTCTATTTTGCCATTTTGCTATCTCTTTCAGTTGTCTGCTGGCCTGGGCAACTGCCCAGCAAATAGGCAGAGTTCACCAGCAACCTCCACTCCAGCCATGAATGAGTGTAACACAGCTGGCAAGCCTTTACTTGAGTTTGATGAATCTGTACCAGTAGGCAATGAGGTATTTCATACTTGATATTCTGTGACTTTAAAAAGTTTAAAAATGAAAAATGTTCTAGGTAACTTGGACACATTTTTAAGTACTTGTATGGGGAGCGAAGTAGTAGCCATTTGTTTCATTTCTGGAAATAAGTAAATATTGACCTGAACTGGCAAGAGATCTTTCCCCAGATATAGCAGTTGTTGCCAGATATTAATGTGGATGTTGAATGAATTTTGAATTCATACTATGAACATTGGATAGTGTGTACCACCGGCAAGTCATCCATGAAGAAAGTGATGGCAGTATTGGAAGTGTAATTTATGTCCTACGCGTGTTCCTTCCTCTTTTCACTCAAAATTCATGTCTCAAATAATGATCTGGATATTACTTAGTCCTTCTGAAAATTATGGCAGCATTTGTAGTGGTGGAGGGATATGTGATAAAAAGGTGTTTTCTGGCTAGACTAGATATCAGAAACAAATATCTGAAAAATACCTTTTTCAATAGACTTTCTGTGTGAGTTGCATCAGCATTCTTGTAACTTTAACAGTCTAGGTGAGGCTGATTGGGCAATGCCTGTAGTCATTAAAACCCAAATTCTCCTTCCTCAAGAAGAGATTTTCAGAACTTTGGCATATTGCAAATAAGCATTATAGGGCAACTTGTCTCTTCCCACTAAATGAAAGGTCTGAATTCTTCCTGCTAAAAAGAATCTATCTCTAAAATGGATGTGCTGATGCAATTGCTGACAGTCTGTGAACAGGTTGGGCTAGTAATTATCAAAATAAGTATGGATTTTTGTTGGAAAATGTCTTAGCTCCACCACCACCAACTAGTTCGATTGCTTTCTGGCTTGAGTACATTTTCACTTGCCTGTCTCTTCAGTCTGCGCTTGCCAGTCTAGTTCACTTACACAGTTGGTTTTGTATGTTATACTATTATGTTATGCTGTTTACATGTTTCTAAAAATACCTTGTCTTTTATGCTTCCACTGTATCTAATGTAGATAAAAGCCTGTTTGTACCTGTACCTTTCCCTTTATATGTTATTATTTGTAAATCGTGGCTTCCTTAAATCTTATTCAAACACACTGCAACGTGAAGTTTCTACAGGTTGCAGAAAACCTTTTGGTTGTATCCTCTACTTTGTTATAGAATTACTTGGCACAATTTTCAGATTGCTCCAGAGGGTAATATTCTGTCATGCTACTTAAAGAGCTAACTAATAATGCATAAATTATGTGATAAAAACAGTGTTGAGTGAAACAGGCACTGTTTTTCTTAAATTCTGTCCTGTAATGTTTAGTTGCCTTCTTAGATGTTGCAGTATTTGAGATAAATAGTAAATACAGAATATGTTTTGCAGCTTTCTGTTGTGTGGCTTCAGTTACAGCGTAATACCAATGCATGAACAAAGGCATATCAGTGTAGTATCAAGTAGTGAAATTCTAATGTGCCCTAGTTTAGATGGTATTTCTTTTGTTTACATTTTGATGTCTTCCATTTTACTGCAAATAGTTATGGTCTGAGATGAGAAGACATGAGATTTTAAGAGAAGAATTGCGACAGAGAAGAAAGCAACTTGAAGCTTTAATGGCTGAACATCAGAGGAGGAGAGAGCTCGCGGAAACAATATCTACTGTTGCTGCATCTGTTAAAAGTGAAGGATCAGAAGCTCAGCGTACTCCACAGCAGAGCAGGACTGAAAAGTAAGAGCATGAGTCACTCTGTGATAGTGGGTGCTTCTGTTGTTTAGCACGGTGTCAGTCTTGGGGCAGTTTGCTGTTTTCATCTGAGCACCGAATGTGATGATAAAGCAGTAAATTCATTTGTTGACTTCTAAAGTGATTGTTAGTTGACAACGTGCCAGTTTTGTGTGTGTTCCCAGCATATTTAGTCTCCCCTGCTCCATAAATGGTGAAAAAATTATCTAAGGAGAGGGGAGAGTATGTGGAAAATGCCAAACGCTCAGAGTAATTTTTCTTCATCTCTACACCATTTAGAACAATAATAAAGTAATAATTTTCCAAACCAGTAAGTAATTGTATTTAACTGTCCCAGTATCAGAAGAATACTAGTTTCATTTTGCATTGGTGAGATAATGCTCAAATGAGTTTTGGTGCAGCGTGATTAGCTGGAGTTGTAATTGTCAACAGATTGTTTTAGTAATTTATCATAAATTCTAAAAGTGCTCTTCCAGTCCCAAACTCCCTTTTTAAAATTTGTTTTTAATCTCCAATGTTCACTAGGACAATGGCTACCTGGGGAGGTTCTACCCAGTGTGCACTAGAGGAGGAGAATGGAGATGAAGACGGTTATCTCTCTGATGGAATTGGTCAGGCAGAAGAAGAGGAAGGAGATGCATCAAGTTTGAATGACAGTTTCTCTGTTTATCCCAATAACAACATACCAGAAAATGCATGTTTTATTAAAGAAAACAAGGATAGGTTAGTGGCATTACTTGTTGATCTGATGCTTGTCACAGAGTATATTTGGAAGGGGTGAAGAAGCATTGCATTAACTACAAGGCAACCTTTTACAGCAAAGTGAAATATTTTTCTGCTTGCTAAGGAGCTGTGTGTAGTGGCACTTTATTGTCTGAGTGTCTGTAGCTGCAGTGTGTATAACTAATTTGATTATTTCTTCTGTTTTCAGTCATATTAAATGTCTGCCATTGAGCTCTTGTGCTGCAGCAGCTCCTTATATTCCCATGATTTTGTAATCAGCTTAAAAGTTAACCTGTATGAAATTTAGTGTAGTGTGAAATGTGATACTGATCAGTCTCTTCAAAAAAAGTAATTCAAAGAATTAAACAAACTCTGACATTTTTGCTTTCAAATTGTTGGCTTCTGCAGCTTTGAAAACTATTTCTTACTAGATTTTTTAAGTTAATGTGAATATTTTTATCTCTTGCTTACCTGATTGATTTCCTTAATAAGCTTTGCATGGCTAAATGAAAATACCATGTTAAAAGTAATTAATATCTCTTCAGTTGATTTCCTCTGGTTTTGATACCAAAATTAGTAGGTAGTGGTCTTCTAGTCAGGAGCTGGGCCTCTTAATTCCTAATGTCTTGTGTTGGTAGCCTCTGTTTTCATCTGAGTACATATTATGTATCAGTGCTGGACAGTAATAAGATCCAGAAACATCCTTAGCAATTGCTTTTTGACCGTGGTCATCCGTTGGGTGGCTGTTATTTCCCATTTGTTTAGGAGAATGCTGGCTTGGCAAAATCGCAGGGGTGATTAGTTAGTACAGTGAAATGGCCTGTGCCAAGTGAGTTGTTAACATACAGCTGAAACATAATTGGAATAATAGAAATATCCTTAGAATAAGTTGATTAAAATGTCAGCTTTTGTCCTCGTTCTTTTTTTTCCCCACCCAGGTGGAAAAATTGCCGTCCTCTTTCAGCAGATGGGAATTATCGGCCACTGTCCAAGGCCAGGCAACAGCAAAACATAAGTATGCGACGTCAGGAAAACCTTCGGTGGATGTCTGAACTCTCATATGTGGAAGAAAAGGAACAATGGCAAGAGCAGATCAATCAGTTGAAGAAACAGCATGAATTTAGTGTCAGCATTTGTCAGACTTTGATGCAGGATCAGCAGGTAAATATGAAGAGCGGTTATTTTGCTGTTCGTTCTTTGTCTGTGTTTGGGTTTTTTTGTTCGTTTCCTCTAAATCTTTCCAGCAATAACTTCCAGTTTTGGTAATTTGGTCACTGTCATGTATTTTCTTTCCACAGACACTCTCTTGTCTTCTACAAACTTTGCTTACAGGCCCTTACAGTATGATGCCCAATAATGTTGCATCTTCACAAGTACATCTTATTATGCATCAATTAAACCAGTGTTACACTCAACTAACTTGGCAGCAGAATAACATCCAAAGGTTTGTTGGCTTGTATTGGTGTTTGACTCTGAAATTTGAAATGCTTCAGTCACAGAGAGCATGGTTGTGTGAATAAAAGATTACAGGTTAAATGAGAGTAGTGAACTTCTGAGTTGATTGCAAGCTTTTGAAATTGTATACAGCACTTCTGTTTTTTTTTACCACTGCTTTAGTGCCTGTGGTTCTTTTTGAGTAATCATTAGTGAAGAGAATCAAAAGTTGGCATCTCCTCCAAAAATCTGTTGTGATAGCTTTCTTTCGTAGAATAATAGAATACCAGCTTGGAAAGGACCTCAAGGGTTGGATCATCTGGTCCAAACTTTCTTGGCAAAAGCATGGTCTAAACAAGACAACCCAGCACTCTGTCCAGCAGAACCTTCAAAGTGTCCAGTGTTGAGGAATCCACCCCTTCCCTGAGGAGGTTGTTCCAATGGCTGATTGTTCTCATTGTGAAAAATTTTCCTCTTGCGTCCAGTTGGAATCTCCCCAGGAGTAACTTGCACCCATTATCCCTCGGCTGTTCCATGTGACTCCTTGTAAAAAGGGAGCCTCCACCTTCTTTGTAGCCACCCTTTAAATACTGGAACATGGTGATGAAGTCTTCCCTAAGCTCTTTTGTCTTTTTTTGGTGTAGGCTTGTTTTCCTTGAATATACTTTTATGTCTGTAGTCTTCGCTAGACTACCTGGCAAGATTCTGAATTCTAATGGTTATGGAAAGATGGTGGAAAAGCTTTTCATCCTTTCTTAGTGTTGTCAGTAAGAATTTATGCTTACTTATGCTTCATTTGGATGTACTACTTTTACATTCTGAACAATGATCTTCTTAAAAAAAGATGTAATAGTAATTTTAATTTATTGCATAAAAGTTCAAGCTCTTCATCTCTGTTTTGTATTTGATACATGGTATATAATGGCCTCCTATATAACATTTTAAAGTACTTTTAATGCTGCTTCTTCAAATATTTTGTATCTTTGGATGTTTCTTTTTAAGTTTCCTTTTCAGTTTCCTGCCTTTTTTTTTTTTTTTAGGATCTAGGCAATTTTTTGTTGTATTTGCAAGGATATTTAACTACTATAAACATGACTACTAGTACAGAGCAGTTGGTTTTAAAACTGTTCCTGTCTGACACTCAGGATTAAATACAGGTTGTTTTTTTCTTGAGAGTTATTTTTCACTAGCTAAACGGAGCAGTCCTTTACATGCGTTTTATGGGGCAGGTGAAATAACACGAATCTCAGATTACTTGAGTATAAATTTACAGGTTTCCCTTAGCATTCTTTTTTTTCCCAAAGTCCTTATTTTTCCTTGTTTTCAAGGTTGAAACAAATGTTAAATGATCTTATGCACCATCAAGAAGAACAGTGTCAAGAGAAGCCATCAAGAAAGGAGAGAGGCAGCAGTGCACCACCACCTCCATCTCCTGTTTTCTGTCCATTCAGCTTTCCTCCACAACCTGCAAACCTGTTTAATGTACCAGGATTTACTAATTTTTCTTCCTTTGCTCCAGGTGAGTATTACTACGGGTGTGAAAAGTAATATAAATTTCAAGAATTTTTGTTTTCTCATTTAACTGAAATCTTAGTGTAGACTTGCTAAAACTGTGACTTTTCCTTTATATGGAAATGGTCTTAAACAGTACTTGCGTGAGTCCATATTATCCTAGCAGAAGTTTGTTAACGTTTATTTCTGAACTATTGTATATTTTGACTTCAGTATGAAAAGCAAGGCTTTCCTAATAAGAAGTTGGTTATAGTTGATACCTACTCCATAAAGCTAACATTTTTAGTGTTCTTCATCCAATATGTGAAAAGCAACTTCTGAAGCTTTTACATACCTTCAACAATCATTTAATAGCTCTCCAAGCGCACCCTCTAATTTTAAGGAGGCACTTGATAATTATTTATTTTTCTTAGAACTTCCGGCACTTATTTTTGTTTTACATGCCTGTAAATGGAGCGTGTTACTAATTTTTGTTCCTATAGAGTAACTGTTGACTTGGATACTGTTGACTTGTTGACTTGGTTTGGTAATGAGATTAGCAACACTACTTTTACTGTTGAATTTGAAATGGAAAAGAGTATATGTATTTTATTGTATCATTAAAAGTTGATAAAGCTGTTTTATTTCAGCCTTTTCAGCAAGCCAGGAAATAGGCATAGACCTAGACTGTAGCTTTCTGATTCTAAAGTCTGTTTGCTGTTTAAGAATATATTTTAAATTATATGGAATCTGCACAGAAGAACAGTTATGTTCAATTTGTCACTACTGTAAAGATTCTGAAGTTCAAATAAGTATTATGAACTTATGACTTCTTTGGCCCTAAGAATACTTGTACCATTGGATTTTTTTGTCAATTTGATAGTGGTTGAAGTATTGATAAAAGTCTTCATGCAGACAGAACTCTGCCTTTTTTGGAACTGATGTCATTTTTACCTTCACTTGTAGGAGCTCTTTATTGGTGTTTCTTGAAGTACCTTTGACTCTCCACTGATGGGATTGTAGTGGCACGTGTAGTATCCAGTAAAGTTGGAAACCTGCATTTAAGACAAATGCTGATTCTTGCAGTACTTTCAGGATGAAAACAGTGTTTCTTACCCACTGTATTTTTTGCTTCATAATTTTATGTTGCCACACAATATGTCTTGAATTTGACATTTACCACACAGATAAATGAGGTAGTATCTTCTGACTCTCTTGTTTACTTTGTAGGTATTAACTATAATCCAGTGTTCCCTTCTGGATTTGGAGATTTTGCACACAATATTTCGCCACACAGCAGTGAGCAGCAGGAGCAACAACATACTTTAGATCATAATGCTTCTGGGAAAACTGAGTATATGGCATTCCCCAAACCTTTTGAAAGCAGTTCCTCTAATGGAGCCGAAAAACAAAGGTATTTTATGTCAGAGTGCAACTCTCCTTTAATAATTTTTTTTTCCCTCTCTCCTTCTTTTTCTGGGGCTTGTGGGAATTCATCATTCTTTTAGGGAATTTATTGTAATAGAATTACAAGATGAGCAGTTGCAGTTTCTCAGTTTAATATTTTTACCTTTTTTCAGTAATTTTAAAACTTTTTTCTGTGTATTAACTAATGGATCATTTCATTAATATTTTAAGGTCAAATATAGTGTTGCAGTGGTTTTGTGATATCTTTTGTAAGTGGAGGAAGATTTCATTTCCATGATTTTTGAAACAGCTGTTTGGATAACTAGAGGATATAATTTCGGTGAATGCTTATTTTTTGTGCTATAGTAGATTGTAGTGAATGTTGTTTTAAGAAATTTTTTGTCCTATAGTACAATTTGAGCACAGTAATAGCTGTGCAAGTATATTCGGGTTGAAATCGATGATAAATGTGAATTTCTTCAGATGTCTTCCTTTTTGGAAGGGTTCTCACTAGTTTTTTGGGGGTTTTTCAGTGTTCAGTTAATAAGTAACTAGGGCAGATACCTTGCTTTATGGATAGCGCTATTTGCCTGGTAATACATGCTGTTTCCGTCTGAGAGACTAGGTTATGATATATTATGGTGTGTGTTTCTTTCTGACAGAAGGAGTCATAGACAATCTGAAGAGGAAATGGAAAAAAGATCAGCTTGGCTTAATGATAGCCAGGAATTGAAAAAAGATGATCAGTCTCAGCTGAAAGCAGGTTTTGCAGTTTCAGTACAAAACATTGCTTCTGGTCATAAAAATCAGTCTGATATGAGCAGGAGAAGAGAGTTTGATGAAGAGTCTTTGGAGAGTTTTAGTAGCATGCCTGATCCAGTAGACCCAACTACTGTGACAAAGACATTTAAATCTAGAAAAGCATCAGCGCAAGCAAGCTTGGCATCAAAAGATAAAACACCCAAATCGAAGAATAAGAGGAAGAGTTCTTCTCAGCTAAAAGGCAGAACTAAAAATATTGGTAGGTTGTAAAGTACTCGTAGATACCATGGCAAACTCAACTTGGATTATAATCATTACATTCTAGAGAATTTACTCTCCATAAATGTTGGTACCTATAATAATGAAAATAAGTTATTGAAATATGAAATAATTTTACAAAGCTATGTAAGTAGATAGTGGATGCAGATACGCTAAGATTTGGAATAAGCCACCAGGAGCATCTTACTTGACATTATCCCTCCATGTTCAAAGTGGATGACTTGCTGAAAGATGTGCTTCAGTAAAATACTGACTGAGAAGAGGGACAGTACTAGCACGGATAATACTGTTGGAGTCACTGAGGATTTAGTGCTGCTCTGTGGCTTTAGTGGACGGAGGAGAATCTTGGACTAGGAAACGTTGCTGGTGTTTTGCATCTTTGCTCTCAAACAACATTTTACGAATAATAAAACATTTTGTAAGCTAATGTTTTTATTTGCCGCTTTTCATTCCCTCCCATTAGGTTATGAAAGTGCAAGTGCTTCCAGTGTGTGTGAACCCTGCAAGAGCAATAAAAGCAGACACTCTGAAGAGGTGGTTCATGCAAAGGTGTTCAGCAAAAGGAATCGGGAACAACTGGAAAAAATAATTAAATACAGTCGATCTACAGAAATGTCTTCAGGTATTCTTTTCTGAACGCCAGTAATTTGTGAACTTCTCTGAGTAAAGGACCTCCATACTGAGTTGCTAGTATATTATTTAAAAGCAGTGTATTATGACAAGACGACAATACTGTATATTCAGCATGTGGATTTTGATTTTTAATTTCTAAGGATGCTGTGAACCTAAAAGTGCGTAAAAAGCTGGGTATTGATTGGGTTTGGGTCTTTTCTGTAGATTATGTGCTCCATTAAAATAATTTAGAAAGAAACCTGTTACTGTAAAACAAACAAAAACTTAACCAACCAGAAACCTCCCCCATTTGTTGGTGCTTTTGTGGAAAGCAGCTGCACAGCAGCTGAAACTTTATTTATCATTTAAACTGCATCCTGTACTGCATACATGTTTTTTTTCTATTCATGCTTAAAGGAGCTCTATCAAATATCATTCAAATTCAGTCTTACAACATCATATAAACCCTTACATTTTTGCCATCTGCACTGCTTTTCTTGCATCTAGATCATAAAAATATTCTCTTCTGTGTCTTTCTAGGTTCTGCCAGTATCTTTGTTTGAAAGATGCAGAAACTTTAGTCATTGTAGCACGATGTACAGCTTTGTCAGTGTAGCTGTGTCCACGCTAAGAGCTGTTTATTGGTATATGTAATACACCTTTACCAGTCAAGTTCTCACAATAAGCAGCTTTGATGTGGTTTGGATGACTAAGCAGTCTTCCTTCTGCTGTTCTGTATAGACCCTGTCTTTATTTCTGGTGCACATTTTTGTGTTTATCACTGTCTATCCCCACTTTTCTACAGCGCATGCTAGGAGAATTCTGCAGCAGTCTAACAGAAATGCATGCATTGAAGCGCCAGGTAATGCATTCACTGCTTAGCTTCAACAATGTCCTATTACTTTTTTTTTTTTTCTCTTAGCTTTGGTCCTGTAACTCAGATTGTTTAGCAGATGTTCAGAATTAGTACTATTGAAGCACTTTCTCTGTAAACAAGGCAAGAGAAGTTAGTTGTAATTTTGCATGAAATTCAGTGATACAAACTACTTTGAATTATAACTGTGGAGAATGTCTTTATCATTTTCTTGGTTAATCACAATTGCAAATAGAAAATACACAGGTAGCTGCTACAACAAAAAACTAATTTCAGTGGGCATTTTTAGTATATTTAAAAGCCACTATTATAATTTATTGATGTGAGAAGGGCTAAGTGATTTCTGGTGGCTTATTAAAAGTTGAAAAAGCTTGCCGCTCTCCTTAAAAGCACTGGTAAACTGTTTGCAGATTAATCAAATTGCACAGTAACATTTACTGTATTGCTAATAACTTCATTAACTTGAATACTAACAATTACGCATCTGTTAAACTAAACTGAGTTTTCTAAATTTAACTTTTTTTCCCATTCAACACTTGCCAAAATATGTATGTAATAATGTAACTGTTGCGATGCAAGAATAATCCTTAATAAGTTTCCCATTCCTTTGAAAAGTAGGGAAGGCATTGTCTTCTCATACATATATTATAATAGGGCTTAAGGGTAAGAGGTTTTATGTGAGCCTTAGAAGTGATACTAGGCATGTATGAGGATGTAGGATTTACGCTTGTGTGGGAGGGAGTGGTTTTCTTGAATTCAGTTTAGAGCTTTCTTAATGTTATTACTTATGTTGCAAAAGCGTGGACTACTGGTATTGTATAAACTTGAGACCTTTTGCTATCTCATTTGAAATATCTTAAAACGCCATTTTCAGTGTCGAGTACCTATTGTGGAAGCAACTTTGTGGTGTGTGCAATATTCTCTTTAAAGATAGAATACTTACTAAAGGTATTCAGAACTGTAAAGAAAATTATGAATGCTTTGTATTTAATTTCTTATATAAAGGATTGCATAAAGTAGGATTTCAGAATGTTTAAATCTTTGTTGCCCTTCAGGAAATGAGTAAGCTTTACGAAAGCAGCTATATAAGACAGTCTACAATGATTGAGATATTATTTGTGTACCTGTAACTGACATACCTAATAGGCAGTTGTCTTTTAACTGGATGCTTATCAAGGACTTAACGAGTTCTCTTTTTTCTACAGAAACTGGTAGTGATCTTTCTATGTTCGAAGCTTTGCGAGACACAATTTATTCTGAAGTGGCAACTCTTATTTCTCAAAACGAGTCTCGTCCCCACTTTCTTATTGAACTTTTCCATGAGCTTCAGCTGCTAAATACAGATTACCTGAGGCAAAGGGCTCTGTATGCTTTACAGGTATGCGCAAAATTTTTGATCTTGTGTCTGAATCAAACAAATCTTAGATCCTTTTTTATAGTATAGATTTATTATCTTTTCCAGGATATAGTGACCAGGCATTTATCTGAGAACGACAAAGTGAAGTGCACAAAATCACTGAATTCTGCAACATGGATGGCATCAAATTCTGAACTCACTCCCAGTGAAAGCCTTGCTTCGACAGATGATGTAAGTTTTCAAGTTCAGAAGCTAGTTTACTGTCAACTTCTCCTATCTTTTCAGTTCACATGCACGCTTGTATACTGAAATGCTCATACCAGTGACTGCTTTTCTAAAAATTAGTATCAACTTATACATACTTCTGTAAATAAAGAACAGCAAGAGAATCTTAATGCAAAATTGATTAAATATGGTAGGATTTTTGATGCTGCAAATGAGTGATGTGTCGGGAAGGAATAGAACATGGAGAGAGGCATAAATCGGAAACTGATATTCCAGAGCCAAAATGCTCTTGCAAGTAAGGTTAGAGCAAGTACTGATGATAAGATTCCCCCAAAATATCTGCTTCCTTGTGTTTAAGGAATCACTGATGCCTCTCTACAGTTTCTTACCTGTTTTATCGTTGAAGTATTTGGAACAAACATGGTAGAATCACCTGATGGATTTATAGCCTGAAAATAAGGTTGTTCCCTAGTCAGTCAGCCTGGTGACAAGTCTTGATACCACAGCATGTGGCTGAAAAGAATTACTGGCTTCTTGATGCATCTGTCAGAGGATGGTGCATTTCTCCTTTGTATTCAGGCATTGGGTGTTTTTTAGGAAACTTTTGGCAAGAACTTTTCTACAGAAGCATGTCAAGATTGTGAACAAAATGATGCAGACAATGGGAGTACTATGTCTACATCTTCAAATTTTGAACCATTTGCCACTGATGACCTTGGTAAGAATGTTGTGATTTACAAGGTTATGTTACTCCCTCCCATCTAAAGTGCCTGAAATTGTCTATGCTTAAATAGGATGCTATTCTTCGATTTTTAGTGTGTGATCACATGTTTTGTAAAACAACTCTTAAAGAAATTGTCCACTTGTGAAACACTTTGAGTTGACCAAAGTGTAATGAAATATTGTATCTCAACTACAGTTATATGTAGATTTCAGAACTTGTGGCTTTGAATTCGTTTTTATCATTGTTTACTTGTCTATCAATTGAAAACTTTTTATTTAGATTAAAAGGTGTTTTTATTCTAAATATAGGCAACACAGTGATTCACTTAGATCAAGCTTTGGCTAGGATGAGGGAATATGAGCGTATGAAAATTGGAGGTGAAAGTACCCTTGACTCTGAGGTCTGCTCTAGTAATTTTCAGGGTGCTTCTGCTGCTAAATTAGAAGGTATGCACATATATACATACTTTGCTTAGTTTTAGAAAATAATTATTCTAACTATCAAGAATCATTTAATTGGTTGAATTGCTTTCCTCTTCACTTATATTGAAAACTTAGAGAAGTTTCAAAGGATCTTTACATACTTGAGTAAATATGATTTGTTTTTAAAAAGGAAAATACATGGGTTTGAGATTGGTATTTCTTTAATAGTAATGTTGAATAATTAATTGTGCTTTTTTTTTTTTTTTTTAATGAGGTTCAAATACCAGTGAATGTCTTCCTTTGCCACACTCAAGTGAAGTTTCTGCTGTTCCATGTCCTCGTATAGATACTCAGCAGCTTGACCGGCAGATTAAAGCAATTATGAAAGAGGTCATTCCTTTTCTGAAGGTAAGAGTTCTTTTCAAGATTGTGTGAATTAGAAGAATAGGAAAAGGACCTGCATAATTGCCTAGATGATCATTATTTAAAATTGATAACTTGCATCTTAGCAACAGCTGCCAATAAATATGTGTTAAGTTGCAGACCTTGCTGAGGATGAAGTAAGAGTTGAATACTCCAACAGAAAGGTTCTGTAGAGTTTTGAATAGGAGAAAGAAATGGTAAAGTTTCTAGATTGCATAGGGCTGATGGACTTAACATGAAGAACAGAGATATCTTTGTTAGGAGCTGACCAGGTCAAATAGGAATGTTTGAGAGAACGTACTTTTGTGCTTATAGCAAAGAGAACTGAGATAATTTTAATTAAATCTGTTACATACAATGTAACTGGAGATATTTTTGAAGAATAGCTCTGCAAGTTGTTGATTTTATTTTTTTTTTTTTTTTGTTAATCATTTTGTCCTGTTTACAAATTCCTTTAAAGTCATTGAGGGCTTGTAAGCTACTACTTGTAAAGAGAAGTGTGGCCAACAGGTCAGGGGAGGGGATTCTCCCCTTCTACTCCACTTTCTTGTGAGACCCCACCTGCAGTGCTGTGTCCAGCTCTGGGGCCCCCAACACAAGGAGGACATGGACCTGCTTGAGCAGGTCCAGAGGAGGCCACAAAGATGATCAGGGGCTGGAGCACCTCCCCTGTGAGGACAGGCTGAGAGAGTTGGGGTTGTTCAGCCTGGAGAAGAGAAGGCTCTGGGGAGACCTTGTGGTGGCCCTTAAGAAGTACAGGGGTCTACAGGAAAGGTGGGGACTCTTTATTAGGTAGTTTAGGAATAAGATGAAGGGTGATGGTTCTAAACTGAAAGAGGGAAAATTTAGATTAGATGTGAGGAAGAAATTCTTCACTGTGAGGGTGGTGAGACACTGGCACAGGGTGCCCAGAGCAGCTGTGGCTGCCCCCTCCCTGGCAGGGTTCAAGGCCAGGCTGGACGGGGCTTTGAGCAACCTGGTCTGGTGGAAGGTGTCCCTGCCCATGGCAGGGGGGTTGGAACCTGATGATCTTTAAGGTCCCTTCCAACCCAAACCATTCTGATTTTGTGAATACAGAGGAGAAACATACTTCTTTAAAGTATGAGAAATAGTCACAGTTCATTCTTCGCAAGGTTAAAGAACAGAGAAGATTGAGTTATAAGATGCTCAAGTCATCTCCCTGATTTCTTTTGTAGTATGTGCAGTATATATAAGCTTATGTTTGTTTAATAAAGCACTTGGTTGATACTAGGTTTTAAAACTGTGTATATTGTTGATGTGCTGCAGTCTCAGTGCCTCAAGACTTCATTTTGTTTGCAGTTTTAAGGAAGCTTACAACAGTAGATATCTTAATATAAATTTTAATACGCTGAGTACACAACCATAATATATGAACATTTGTCCAAATGTTAAAAGGTGGCATGCACTGTACTAGAAAAGTGAGATAAAGCTGTGTCATGGCCAGTCAGTCATTAATGAAGCATGGTATCTGCCATAACTGTTTTCCAGTTAGGTTTTTTTGTGAGATGGGTTAGGACCTGTTCATGGAATGCTGTTCCTTCAGTGGACAGGTGATTGTTTTATAAATTAATTTCAGTCTTTGAGTTGATGGGTAATTTTTTTAAGTGGTAACTAAACTCATTCTGTGACACTTGTTTAGGAACACATGGATGAAGTATGCTCTTCTCAGTTACTGACATCAGTAAGACGTATGGTCTTGACTCTTACACAACAAAATGATGAAAGTAAAGAATTTGTGAAGTTCTTTCATAAGCAGCTTGGCAGTATACTTCAGGTTAGTAGTTTTTCACTGTTGTTTTGCAACATTGTTACAACTTGGATAATGAGCAACAGATAAATCAGTTTCCCTGAAATTATATTTTACAATTTCAGTAGCATAGCTGCTGTTCTTCAACTTTGATACAGCAATGAGGTATTACCTTGTTTCCTAAAATGAAAGCTTCACTGTGCCCTGATCTTTTCCATCACTGCCAGATAGAGGTTTATTACCTGCCCGTGGCTGTCTTAGGAGAGCTCTGGTGATGCTCTTTGTGGACATTTTGTGTAAATTTATGGAAATCAATGGGCTGTTCTTGTCTGTCTTCTTTTTTTAACTGTTAACTTGCTAAGTTCTGTTATATGACTAGAGATTCTACTTAAAATCTGTTTAAGACACTAAACCATATTTTTTTAAGAAGTGCTATTATACACATAACTAATTTTGAGTTATTACTACTGTGACAAATATTTAGTCTTTGAAGTTTGAAAGCCTGTTTCAAAAATTTAACAATTATTTCCCTTCACAGGATTCACTGGCTAAATTTGCTGGTAGAAAATTAAAAGACTGTGGGGAGGATCTTCTTGTGGAGATCTCCGAAGTGTTATTTAATGAATTAGCCTTTTTTAAACTCATGCAAGACTTAGACAACAACAGTATTTCTGTAAAGCAGAGATGTCAAAGAAAAATAGAAACTACTGAAGTGATACAGTCTTATGCTAAAGAGGTATGTTCTATTGTATTTTTGAAAAATGTAGCTTTTCTGAGTTTCTTAAGTATCTGTATTACCTAAACTACCTTGATTACCTTAGTTCATAAATGGTTTTGGTTTTTTGTTTTATTAGGTTTTTGGGAGGTTTTTGGTTTTTGGTTTTTTTTGGTTTTTTTTTTTTTTTACAAATTAGTGCTGTGTAATCGCAGTATTGCTTGTGTAGAAGCATGAACTTGTTTTCCTCAGCTGGGGAGATGTCCTCTATTATAGATGAGTGTCTGCTACATATATCGAGTTGTGTAGACTGTTGTTGGTAATTCAGAAGAAATGTGTATTAATGGTTGTATGTACACATAGGAAGGAATAATCAAGTGTTGAAACAGTATTAACATCTGGGGCCATTGAGTAGTTTTTGTAGTTTAACCCCCATAGGCAGCTAAGCACCACGCAGCCAGCCACTCGCTCCCCCCTGGTGAGATGGGGGAGAGAATTAGAAGGGTAAAAGTGAGGAAACTTGTGGATTGAGATAAAGACAGTTTAGCAGGTAAAGCAAAAGCTGTGTATGCAAGCAAAGCAAGACAAGGAATTCACTCACTACTTCCCATTGTCAGGGAGATGTTCAGCCATCTCCAGGAAAGCAGGGCTCCGTCATGTGTAACGGTTACTTGGGAAGACAGTGCTGTAACTCTGAATGTTTCCCCCTTCTTCCTTCCTTCCTCAGCTTTTGTTGTTGAGCATGATCTCGTATGGTATGGAATATCCCTTTGATCAGTTGAAGTCAGCTGTCTTAGCCGTGCTACCTCACAACTTTCTGTGCACCCCCAGCCCACTCGCTGGTGGGGTGCTGTTGGCTCTCTGGAAGCACTGCTCAGCAATAATGAAAATATCTCTGTATCATCAACACTGTTTTCAGCACAAATCCAAAGCATAGCCATATACAAGGTATTATGAAAAAACGAAACTGTCCCAGCTAAATATTTTGACATATTGGGGGGGGGTCCCAGTTCATCATCTCTCCAGTTATGCCTGCAGCTTTCCTTGCAGTAGCTTAGTTAGGCACCATCTTTACCTAACTTGAATAAGTCCTTTGAAGACCTCAAACAGTTGGCACTTTGGCATATGTAGAAAGCATCACTTTCTAGACTTGGAGTATAAAATGATACATAAACTTCTCGGAAATATTTGAGACCATAGTACATACTCTGCTCCAAGAAAGCGAGTTTTGGTTGGTTATCACACCATTTACATTATTGAAGATGTTGCATCAACATTTTTAATTTTAGTATTGCACTTTTTAGGAACATAGCTTTTTTTTAGTTATATGAACTGTTTACAAAACAAACTAAACCAGATCATGTTAATGTACTTAAATTGGTCAGGTATCTACCTCCGTGTTTCTTGTTGTATAGTATAGTTATGACTTCATTGTCCTTTTCAGCTTTCTTTTAGAAACACAAATACCAAAGCAAACCCTTAACTCATTCTTACTTACAAAATGTTTTGCTGAAATTTTTGAATATGCCATAAATTCCTATAAGTAGTATTTAAGCATATCATCAGCTATATTTCAAGATAGTGCGACTTAGGTATACCACTAATATGGCTAGTAGGAGGGAGACTGCAGAGTGTCTTGTTAAGAGGCCAAAGAAACACTTTGGCTCCAAAAGGATTTGGACATGAGTTCCTATCTCATTTGAAGTTGCTCTTTGGGCCTTTGTTACATAAAGGATTGGTTTATACACTGCTGTGAGAATACATGGAGACAACTTAGATCTGGCATTTCTTATTCTGTCCTGGAATACAGAGAGTTAGGGTTAACATCAGTGTTTTTGTTGTTGAGGTGGCAGCAGTTCAGATTCAACAGCAAGAATTTAGCCAGAACTGGTAGGTCCTGGTTACTTTGTACAGACCCGCACAATTATCTCTATATGGTCTTCTCACAGCTTTCAGCTCTGGGATCCTGTTGCAGGCACATATAATCTGGCTTGATTTTGTGGCTCTTTTGAGTCCAGTAAGATAAATGGTTTTAGGTTCCACGCTGAAAACCATAGCGCCCTGTCTTGACCAGAGCTGGTGTATCTAATTCTAGTTGTTGTATATGATTAAACCACATGCTGGAGAATTAGCCCATGTAAGCATAATTTTTTAAATAAAAAGCACGGTTTTTCTGTACTGATTTGCAACTCTAAAATTTTGAGGACATTTGTGTAAATATCTCTCATAGAATAGAAGTCCCTGTGGCTTACTGCCATTTTGAGGTAGCAGTTCCTAGTAAGATTGGCATTTCAGCCAGGCTTTCATGAAGCTCTAGTTTGGTTCAGTATTTCAAAGTTACTTCAGTTTAGAATTTAAGACAGTCTGTGTTTCTTCTAGGCAAAAAAAGGTCTCCAGGTGGATGTTTGTTCATCTGTTGAAGATGTCGATGAGGACAAAGTATGTTTATGCTTCTCAACTGTCTTTATTCCTCAGATAATTTTGCAGATCACTTAGTCTTACTATTTTTTGTCACATAAATCCAGTAACCATAAGCAGCCCATTTCCTAGTGTTTATAAATTTATTAAACATCATGGGTTTTATCTCCTTTCTGTTATTTTCAATTATTTACTCTATCAAAGTGAATTATCATTTCCCTTTTTAATTTGAGTTGATGGACTGGTAAATGACTACCAAAAAGTCTGCCTTCATCAATAAGTCTTCTTTGCTATATGCATTCAGTAACCATGACTTGGATATCAGATCCTTGGTTGCTCTTGCTTTTATTCCTGTTTCTACTGCAGAGCCATTGCCAGTGTAAAGGCTGTTTGATGCATTTCTTAAAAAACATTATCTTGTTACCTTACAAGAAGTACATTCAGATCAACAAAGATCATATTGAAGATGCTTTTCTGTTTATTGTTGGTGACCTTTACCTAGAATGAGATTTGCCTTAGGGCTGACAGTTTGAAAGTCTAAAAAGAGCAAAGTTTATGGTGGATGCTACACAACTGAAATGTGTTACTCACTGAGCACCTTTAGGGTAGGATCTTGTTTTTCCTCTTAGTATTCATTCTCTGTATTAAAAAAAAAAAAAAAAAAAAAAAAAAAATTACCTGTTCTGAAGGTGTTTATTGTGGGATTTGGTTTGGGGCTGTTACCTGTATTCTCAGTTCAGAGCACTGAGAACATAGTCATTCTTTGAAGACTTAAAAAACAAGGACAGCTTAATTACTTTTAGCAATTAACTTTTTTTTTTTAACTGCATGGAATAAGTTGGTTTGCTTTTCATCTTGAGGGCGGATGTTCTGAGTTTGGGACACATGGTATTTGAGGTCTTTGGAGTCAAAGTCTGTGCTCTGAATATTAAACGTCAGCACTCAAAATTTCCCCCTTTTCTCTTTAAGCTTATTTTGAAAACCACTAAAATCATTGTGTTTGGGGAGAGGGCTTGTATATGAAATTTTGTGTTTTCTGCTGAAATGCTTGGCTTTTTTCAACCAAGGGAAAGATACAGGTAATGTACTAGATAGAATGTTGAATGATTTCCTAAATGAGCATAGCCATATGTGTAGGCATGTATGGGTATGGTGTCAGTGCTTGCTTCTAGGGCTTAGAGCTTCTGTCACATTCCTTTGGAAGTAAAAGTGGGAAGCTCTGTATCACTCATTATGGTTGTTGCTGTCGTGTAGAAGTGTCCTTTCAAGATTCAGAGCCAAACTCAGGGCTTTCCTTGACTCATGTATGCTGAGCAGAATTGTCTTACCCAAGGTATTTAGCAAATCACTCAGCAGAGAATCTGCTGAGTAGCTATTGTTGAAGTAATGAGAAGCTGCAATTAGGAATAGTCTCCATTTTTATTAGACATCATTTAAGAGAAGCGAGGAAGTTGCTGGAAGATAATACAGGTATGTCTTCCTTCCTCTTGATAACGACAAATCTAATCTAAAAAAAATATTTTTAAGCTAGCATGCTGATCAGTGTGAACCTTTTCAGATAGTGAAATACTCAGTTATGATGTCCTTGATAGGTATGTCTGAACAGTGCATGATCTCTTACAGTATGTTCTGGTGCTCTTGTGTCCATAGCAGCTTTTCAGTTTTCATTTCAAGGCTTTAAGGACTATTTAAACATTAATTCTGAGTCTGTAGACTTTTTTATTTTTGAGAAACAGAGGTGATTTCTTGATGCAGAAACCATAACTTAATCTCTAGATAAACAAACGTGATATTGCACAGTGTTCCTTGTTTTCCTAGGACAAGGATGAGGCTGAAACTGTTAAACAAGTTCAGGACTCAGAAATGTATGATGGCAATGGAGTTCCTGAAAGTATTAAGTCTGAGGCGTCTGATCAAGAGGACGACGAGGAAAGTGAAAGCGGCCCAGTGGCAATAAGTAAGTGATTTTTATATAGCTCATTATTCAATGCTTTCACTAGTTCTGACCAACTAATTTTACAACAGGATTTGTGTGAAGTACTGCTGTGTACACCTTCTCGCGCAGATCTTCTAGTCATGTCTTCCACTGAAAGTTTTCCAGTACTGTATTTACTGGTGCTGTGTCAAGGGTTAAATGTTCCAATTAGAGGAACTTTCTCTTTGTAATCAGTAGATCTGTAAAAACACGTTAGATTCAGATTCATTGTTTGAGTTACATACCCTGTCTCAGCTAAACTTGAAGTTTCTTGACCTTAAACCTGAATGATGCGAAAGCTGCTGAAATTTCATGCAGTTTTTCATTTAAATGATTTTTTTTTAATATGCTTCTACTTAAGCTTGCATGGGTTTTAATAATTTTTTTGTTCTGTGTGTCATCCTACACCAGCTACTCATGGCTTGGTTTCCCTTAGATTTACATTCTTCCTACCAACTTGTTTAATAACTTAGATATTTCACACCAACACAGTGGTATTTGTTCCTAATACAGCCTGTGGAGTATATGGATCTTTGAAAGTGAAGTCATCACTGTATCTTAATTTCAAAGAACGTTTTGAAGCAAGAATTATAACTGATCATTGCAATAAATTCGTGAAAGGGATTTGGATTTTGCAGCCTGAGTTTTACTCTGTCAAGTTCTGTCAATATGTAAATTCAATATGAAAGTGTTTTTACACTGATTTTGCCTGTAGGTTTGTCAAAAGCAGAAACCCAGGCTCTGACTAACTATGGCAGTGGAGAGGATGAGAACGAAGATGAAGAAATAGAATTTGAGGAAGGACCTGTTGATGTGCAGACATCACTACAAGCCAGCAGTGAAACAACAACTGAAAATGAACAGGTATCACCAAAGTTGTAAATGCAGAACAAACCTAAGCCAGCGTATAGCTTTTCAGTACATGTTTGTGTATCAGTTTTCCTTTTTGCACCGTTTTCATCCTAATGGAAGTAGGAGAATGATACAAAAAATGACATGAAAGCAATAGCTGCTACATACAGAATGGTAGCATTCCCCACCTGAATTTATTATCGGTATAGCTGATGCCAAAATGGACAGATAGACACAGGCAAAACTAATGTTTAAGTCTGCTTTCAGACAGAGAAAATGTTAAGCTGCAGTAGAAAAGATAAATTTTCAGAAAAGCATCATGTTTTAAACGGATAACTGGTTCTTTCTCTGTGTTTGCCGACACCAAGTTCTAACTGGGCTTTCCTTTGCAGATCTTTGATTTGTCTTTCCTCTTTATCATACTGTGTTTTTCTAGAGCAATGGTGAAATGTTATTGGCTGTTATTGTCATTTCACTGTCAGTTTCCTTAAAAATATTTGATGCTGTGGTGAGTTGACCCTGGCTGGATGCCAGGTGCCCACCAAAGCTGCTCTGTCACTCCCTCTCCTCAGCTGGACTGGGGAGAGAGACTGTAACGAAAGGCTTGTGGATTGAGATAAGGACAGGGGGATCATTTGCCAATTACTGTCACGAGGAAAACAGATTCTACTTGGAAAATTAACTTAATTTATTGCCAATCAAGTCAGAGTGGGATAATGAGAAATAAAACAAATCTTAAAACAGCTTCCCCCCACCCCTCCTTTCTTCCTGGGCTCAACTTCACTCCCAAATGGTCTCTCTCCTCCCCCTGAGCAGCTCAGGGGAATGGGAGTTTTAGTCTGTTCATCACCGTTAGTTCTCCTGCTCCTTCCTCCTCAGAGGGAGGACTCTTCACACTCTTTTACCTGCTCCAGCATGGGGTCCCTCCCATGGGAGACAGTCCTCCATGAACTTTTCCAAGGTGAGTCCTTTCCAGAGGCTACAGTTCTTCACAAACTGCTTCAGTTTGGGTCCCCCACAAGGTCACAAGTCCTGCCAGCAAACCTGCTCCAGTGTGGGCTCCTCTCTTCAAGGGTCCACAGGTCCTGCCAGGATCCTGCTCCAGCACAGGCTTCCCACGGGGTCACAGCCTCCTTTGAGCATCCACCTTCTCTGGTGTGAGGTCCTCCGTGGGCTGCAGGTGGAGATCTGCTCCACCACTGACCTCCACGGGCTGCAGGGCACAGCCTGCCTCACCGTGGTCTTCACCACAGGCTGCAGGGGAATCTCTGCTCCAGCGCCTGGAGCACCTCCTCCCCTTCCTCCTTCCCTGGCCTTGGTGTCAGTAGAATTGGTTTCCCTCACACATTCTGACTCCTCTCTGGCTGCAATTGCTCTCCTACAGTTTGGGTTTTTTCCCTTTTCTTAAATATGTTATCTCAGAGGCACTACCACTGCTGATGGGCTCGGCCTTGGCCAGTGGTGGGTCTGTCTTGGAGCCAGCTGGCACTGACTCTGTCGGACATGGGGGAAGCTTCTAGAGCTTCTTAGAGAAGCGAACCCTGTAGCTCCCCCACTACCAAAACCTGCCCACGCAACCCCAGCACAGTTGTCAGTTCTTTACATTTCAGTAAATAAGATTGACTTCTGAATCTTTTGGAACTTTGATTTACTCAACAGCTATTAACATTAGGCAAGGATGTAACTGGAACATTTTATTTCAAAGGCTAAAACAACAGATCTTTTCAGTGGAACCAAAGAGTTTACCTGGGTACTACTGTAATGTAAAGAAAATTAAATGTTCAGATAAAACACACATATCAGTGTTAGTTATTTGAAGTGCTGTTGACTAGCTGATGAATAGAGAATAGAACTTGCTGTCTTTATTTCAAACTGGTGAAAAGACAAAAACACAGAGCAGGTGTACAGTGTGTTTATCATTAGCAAGGAAGAGTAAATTAGCCAATAAGCTATGAAGCTGATGAGTAGAATTTGTTCTAAATCGCTTTCACACTCCCCAATAGACTTCAAACCAAGAATTGACTAAGACTAAAAGCAGTGAGATTTTGTCGTCAGAACAAGAATCTTTTAAAGGTAAGCCCTGTATGCAGTAACTGAGAGATGAACACTTCTATATGAATTTGCATGCTGTGAGAATTATCTTGGACAGTGCCTGTGATGTATGTACTTAAGAGGAAGGTGATCAAATTTGCAAGAGTTTACTGGGCTGTGGGTTTTTTCATGCAAACATATCAGTTGACTAGATCTGTCTGTATTGATACATAGACAGCAAACCTTTAAAGAAGTAAGCCTGGAATCATCTTTATCATCTTACCTAGGTAGAAGTGGTTTTGATGCTTGACAGTAGCAGCCCTTTGGGCACAACTGTAGCAGACTGAATTTGTCTCTTACAGTATCTTGATGTTTAGATTTGTCTAGTACTTGCTTTTTCTGCTACTACCATTTACTAGCAATGGAAGTCACTTTGTATTTTAAAGATTTATTTCTGGGAGTAGTGCTGTGTTGTAACTGATTAAGAACTGAGAAATCAATTTCTGTCAAAAGACAGAAACACTACCGGGTGGTATGAATGTTACTTCTAATGTTACTTCCAATCTCAACTGTTGTAACCACTTTCTTTTCCTGTCCTTTGTTGTTGCAAATACTGGGTTTGTTCTTGGTCTTTTTTTGTAGACTAAAAGCAGTATTTGAGTAGATCTGTGTTGTACAAGAATGTGGCAAAATGTTAAGGAATTTATTGCTCTGTATCATATCTCCTTATACCCAGAATTAATATTTTCCAGTAGGTCATATAGTTCTGGTAGTTTGTTTGGTTTTTTGTTTGTTTGTTTTGAATTTTTTGGTGGTGGTTGGTTGGTTTGGGTTGGTTTTTTTTTTTGTTTGTTTTGGGTGCTTTTTTTTTTTTCTTTTAAAAAGCTGTATTAAGTTGGAAATTTTTAAGTCATGAGACATAATGTCTTATGTTAATTGCTGCTACTTGTATGTGTGCGAGTCGTATTTATTTCAGTCAGTTTTGTGCTGATCTGAGAGACTATAATTCACTTTCATTGCTCATTTGTAGCTTTGGATCATAATTTGTTAAAAAAAAAAAAAAAATAAAAATCTGTGATCTTTGTATGCCCAGAATCTTTTACTATCTACCTAGTTAAAATGTAGTTTTGTGGTTTTAGGTGAACAAGATGTGGCTACAGTCTTGCCTCATTACCTCAATGTCATGGAGAATACACCACCTTTAACAGTCAGTACCCCAGATTCCTTTGTAACACCTGGTATGAAAACAGAAGAACCGAGCTCACCTTTACCAGTAAATGAAACACAAACACTAGATACAACATGTGTAGGAAGCAAATCTGCTGCAAGTTCTGAAAGCTCCATGGCTGGCAGCCCTGATACCGAGTCACCTGTGTTAGTGAATGAATATGTGCGTATATTTCAGTTAAGATACATCAAAGAGAAATTAGAAGCTTTTTTTCTATTTCAGTGTTATTTCTAGTTTCCAGTCTTGTTCAATTTTCATCTGCAAATTTGATACAGCCATTGTTTTTTTATATACTTTATTATAATAGTCAAAAATCTAGCTTTAGAATGAAAATAAAACAAAGTAGTACCATTCTTTTAAATGTCACTATTTTTATTAACAGGAAGCTGGTTCTGGAAATGTAAGTCAAAAATCTGATGAAGATGACTTTGTGAAAGTTGAAGACTTGCCCCTTAAACTTGCAGTATATTCAGAGGTATTTTGCTATAGTTTTGTGGGGTTGCAGTTTAGAAGTACACACTCTAAATGTTTTGATTATCTAGACAGCAGTAAGAATTACCCAGAATTTTGAGTTTCACTTTATCTGTTACAAAGGCAGATTTAATGAAGAAAATGGCAACGGAGGCCCAAACCAACAGTTTGTCTGATGAATTACTGGATGGAGGTGGAGCTCAAGATCAAGAATTAGTAGGAGATGCCCAAACTTTGAAAGAACCTGGTAAAGATCACTTTGTAAATGCTCTACACCTATTGGGAAAACACTCTGAATTGGCCTAGAATTTAAATATCTTATCACTGATTGAAGTAAGCAGTTATTGTGGTGCTGAAAGAATATCCCTGTTTTGTTGTCATACATTTGAATATGATGTATTGATGTGAAGGGATTTTGCCTTCTGTGTCCCTCCTATATACTTCTGTTGGATTCTGTGGTTCATAGTCATAAAAATGAACATATGTAAAATGCATGTTATAATGTAATGGTTTTGAAACTTATTCAAATGGAACAGTATTTTTGTTTCTTGTTGCACAAGCTTGGTTTTAATAATATTGTAAATTCTGACTGCTGCTACTCGTTTTAGTAATGCTCAATATATTTTGCTGACAGACAGCTCAGTGTTTTTGTAATATAAAAGTTCAAGAGACTTTTCAGAATAGTAAATTATCTCTTCAGGGGAAATAAAATTATTTTTCATATGAAGTATATCATGAGGTAGAAAAATCTTTCTGTGTGTATGACAGTAATAACTTGTCACTTTCATGAAACAGTATTTATGCAGCTACAAAAAGTGAATGGTAATGCAGGTCAAAGAAAACTTTTCTATTTTTTTAATAGAATTTTGATGTTGTGACACAAGTTATGGTATTAGAGGCTTCTGTTCTTTTTTTAGGCTTGTAGTTCTCCAGTGGAGGTACAGTAATGGTATATATAAATGCATGAACTGGGTATTCTGATAGTGCTATTTTTCTGCTAGTGTAGCTACTTCTAATTCCTCAAACAGTACAAGCTGATGAAAATGCCACTTTTTTTTTTTTTTAATGCAGTTGCGCTGACAGTGTAGGATTTTCAAGAACACAGTGTGAAGGAAGGTGCACCTTTCATTTCATTCACTGTCCCTCACCATTCTGCTTGTCGTAGCTGTGCTAGCAGCAGTCTGTTGTGTCAGTTGGGCGAATACTGATGTGTATGGCTGGTGTGGGAACAGCCTGGCTAAGAATGCCATGCCACACAAAATCAGTAGCTAGCAACTAATTCCTTCTTACCCTGTGTTCAGGAGATGGCTGTGGCTGTTCAAGTAAGCCATGGCTTAAAATCTTTGTGGAAAAAAAGGCTGAGGATGAAATATTTCATCAAGGTGCTTTAATGGATACTTAGAAGGAGTTGAAAGGTGGTCAAGAGCTGTGTTTGCCTTGTAGCTGCTAGACAATAATGAGTATATTCTTATTTTACAGAAACTTTTGGAGCTCAAAGTGCATGAGAATAACCTGAAGATACCTGCATTTATAAACCCCACGTATACAAATGCATCTGGAAGATCAGCACTAATTTCCCAGAATTCTGGAAGTGTATAAAAATGTAAAATTTTTGACACGCTGCCTCTTAGGATAGGTATGCTAACTTCTGCCTGTGGCAGTCTGAACAGCTGTAACTGAATCTTCTTCTATTCAGTTTTGCTGCACTGTTCTTTTTCTGTCTTAATCTTTTTTTATTTTTTATTGTGACTTGTTTAGTAATTTTAAAATTGTTCAAAATGGTAGTTTCAAATAAAGTTTGGACTTGTCTGTAAATATGTCTTTTGAAAAATTTTTCTCTGGTTTATGAAATGGTATGCAGTTTGTTGAAAGTTAACTGACTAAGTGTTGGCATGCTTGTTAGCAGTTTGTTATTCCTCTTTGGAGAAACATAACTATTTTCCTAGGACAAGAAACTCTTGTCCCACTACGTTTCCCCATCTTCTACAAATGTGAGGTGTAGACACCTACATGTTGTTTTTATAGCTTTGAGTGTAGCTGGTCTGTTAAAAAAAAAAAAAGTTTGTGTTCATGGTCTGTGGGGTTAATTTCCATCAGCACATTTATCTGAGGTGAAGTAAATATCCTGGGTATGTAGTTAACTGCAGAAAAGCCTTCCGTCTTTTTCTGAATTTTTTGTTTTGCACTTACAGTGTGCAAAGGGATAAACCTGTCCAAAAACATTAGTATCCTTTCACACAGAATGCTTAAACTTGCAACTGAAAGCCTGTAGGATCTGTTCCTAAAGTATTTGACTTTGTGAAGTTTTCACATAGACTGGAAGAAATTTAGGAAATTACAGTTAATGTTTTAAAAAAAACAGTTCAGGTCAGTACCTACTGAACTCTCATGGCGAAGGCAGAATTAGGGTTGTAGAAAAGCTAGAGGAAAACTTGAACCAGAACAAAAATTTTCTTCACTTTTTCGGATCAGAGTTGCTAACATCAGTAAGTCATAAAATTGAGCTAGAAATAGCTTATTCAGCATATCTGCTGCATTATAGAGATCCTGTTTACCTTACGAGGCTTTTCTCAAAGTAGTTAAAAAGCATTGGTCATCTTTACTTCCTTCTGTCTTCCTTTTGAAGTTAGTGTAACAATACAGCTATAGGCCGTGGGAGACAGTCTACTGCCAGGGAACCTAAACATGCCTAAAGTTTGAATAAAATTAGCGTGATTCTTCTGTAATTTCTTTTTTTTAGTTTGTCTCTGGGTTTTATGAGTGAATTTTGAACTGGCAGATTACAATCACATGCCTCTCTAAAGACAAAAGTACATCAGAAGGTGTGACAGTTTAGTTAAGGTGCAGACTTTAAACTCACCGTGATAGTGTATGCAGAAAAAACTTTACAGGTTGGAGAACAGATGAAATAGATTGAGACAAAGGCAAACCTGTGAACATGAAATAATTAGAGAGTCATTCAGAAGATCTAAAAGAGGGCCTTTTCATAAAGTAGAACAAAAAAATTTGTGTAGAGTTGAGACAAATCTAGTTTATATGGCAAATCATTAAACTCTTAAGCTCAAGAAATAACACGAGCCCTCACCATTTCCCAGTTCCTGGCCTGGAATGGTATTTCTTTGGCCATGCTTCCTACTGTTTCTTCACAGAATGGTTGAGGTCGACAGGGACCGCTGGAGGTCATCTCATCCAACCCCCCTGCTCAGGCAGGGCCACTCAGATACCGCACTGCCAAGGACTATGCCCAGGTGGCTTTTGAATGTCTCCAAGGCGGGAGGCTGCACAACCTCTCCGGGCAACCTGTGCGAGAGCTCAGTCACCCTTAAGGTATTTCCTAGCAGTCAGAGGGAACCTCCTGTGTTTCTAGTCTACTTTCACCATCCATTGCTCACGTAGTAGAATTGCTGAAGACGTTAGTCATGCTCTCTTCTATTCTGATGCCCGTCCTTCTACTCCTATTCAAGTAGAAAGTGTTTTTTTCCAGTGGGAATAGAGGAGAGCTTGCTTAAAAAGATCTCAAGAGAGTATGTGAATCATATGAGAAGCAGACTCTTCTGCTTGATACATCACTTGCTCACCCATCTGGAGTAAAATGAATATTTTACTGTCCAGTAGCCATTGCACAGTTTACTGTAGAGACAGTTCTGTGGAGCAATGAGTACAAGGAATTCAGATAATTACTTTTAAGATGAAAGTTAAGAGGCCAGAGCTGGTTCTCTGCTATAGTTAACATGATTTAGTAACAGCTCTTCCCTTAGAGAGCAACCTGCCTCTAACCCCTGTCTTACTGTTGTATAGTGAGTGACCTAACAAAAGAATAAAGTGCACTGCTATGGAGTGAAACCAAGTCATGTTGGATTTTGACTCATTTTCACTCCTGGAAACAACTGCTATAGCTGGGAGGAAGGCAGAATAATTGATTTCTTACAATAAGTTGCAACATTGCTTTTGAAACTTTATTTTAATCGGATCCCAATGTATCCTGAAATGATTCGTGCTCCAAAACTAATTACAGCCTTCACCAAGTCTAAGCATTAAGACAACAGAAAACCCATACTAACTTCGGGTTGCTTTTGCTGCAACGCTAATATTTTGAATTGTTGTTACCTACTACAGGATTAATGTTTGCATAATAGCATGGAGCTCAAACAAAACCCTTCAGTGGTAAGCTTCAAAGAACATAAACTATTAGACTAACTTGTCTTATTTCAAAAGAAACCACCCATTCTATACAACTTTGCATATTCATACAGTAGTGTTTATTCAAAGACAGACTGGAATATTTCTTGCCCCACTTTTATATAAGCTTCTCTCTCTTCCTTTGTCATGAGAGACACAAGCTCTGGATTTTCACTAACTTCACTATATGAACGAGGCTGACCAGCTACCATTAAAATAGGACCTTGCATTTCCTGTTCCTCCTCTTGTTCAAAGTTGCTGCCTGCTCCTTGCATTCCTGTTTTTCTCGAGCCCTTGGCATCTTCTTCAGACTCACTGGTATCGCTGCCTGATTCAGGTAGTTTGCTTTTGACAGCAGGAGCCTGGTCTGTGCTAAACGACGACTTGGATTCATGGATCAGAAGAGTCTTGATGATGTCATTATCAGTGACAGTTTCTTTAACACTTTCTTCAGAAGCATTTACTCCTAATACACAATACTAAGTGTTAGAGATAGCAGTAGTTTACAGTTACCCTAGGCATCCTACATAAATGATTTTTTCTACTCTGGATCTTTTCTACGTGCACTTCAGAATTCTTTTGAAAGGACAGGCATTTCCAAGTGCTTTCCACTTTAAAGGTTACCACTAATGTTACTGCGCCGTAACTAGAGCCAGAATTTTCAGGACCTGGTACCTGACCTCTGGCTTTAGGAACACTACCTAAATCTAAAGGTGGATTTTTAGAAACAAAGATCTGATAGGCACTAGTGCAGAACTAAAGCATTCCTCTATATTCTAAATCAAGCTCACAACACCTGCAATAGGTAACCCACATTTAAATGCAGTAAGGCAGCTGAATTTAAGTATTTGCTAACACTCAAAACTTACCAACACTGTTGTTGGTGGCTGTTGTTGCTCCTTCCACGGTGCTCTGTGACAGCCAGGTAGGCTGCTCTTTAGTTGGCTTTTCTCTTGTTTTCTTCTTGGGCTCAGAGTCTTGGACATCGATAACTAGGTGTTGGGTGTACAGATTGCCAAAAGAAGAACTTCTGTTGGCCCACTTTTCAGGTTGGCTGCGGGATTCCAGCACACTTGAACCCACCTTCTGATCAAAGCTGAATGAAATGTCACCCATTTTAGACAGGCTAAATTCAGGCAAGAACCCCCAAGTTCCCATTCGAAACAAACAAACAAACAACCCCCCAAAAAACAACCACCAAAAACCCAATCAGAAAAAGCATGTTTTGTCAGCAGACTAGCTTTAACAAGTGTTCTATATTAAAACAAATTGTATTCCCCGTTATTTCATCCCAGAGGCAAATAGTTCTGAGCCACTGATTTTTGCATGGTCTCTTCAGTAGCACATCTCTGGATGAAGCACACTGACAGGGAAATGTTACTTTTTCACAGAAAGGGCTATGAACATTAGCTGAAGGAGAAGTCAAAAATCAATTATTTAAAGGTAGCAAAAAATTATAAGTGAGTAACTAACTTAGAATGCCTTAGATGATACAGGCATCTTCATTAAGCAGCTGACAGTACTGAACAAAGCAGAATGGAGTAGGAAGTAAGCTGCAATTTGAAAGATTTTGCAACTAGAAAGTTGTTGGAGGATTTGTATGGCTCAGAAGTTCTAGGATTATGTTTATACCTTTCTGATAATTCTGGTATTTCTGTTGGCTCAGGCTCCAGCAAGTCATACGGCAGAACAATATCTTCAGTCTCACGCAGCAGCACAAAGATAGGTTCAATCTGCTCATTGAATTTTGCTAGCAAGGTTCGAGCATCGCGCTTGGGAAGCGTGGAGGCATCTTCCTCTACTTCAGTGTTGCAGTAAGTACAGCGGAAAGTCTCTGCAACGTTATCCAAATTGGAAATTCTCATGGTCACAGGACACAACTGAGCAGCAGTACCTTGCCAAGAAATCCACAGCCTGGACAATTACTAAAATATTCTGACTTTATCTGTTCACATTAACTAGGGGAACTCAAGTTATAAAGGCAAGCCATTTTTTTTTTTTTTTTCTTTGAGGAGGACTGATATTCACATACTTGTTATGCAAGACAGAAATGTCTATATTGGGGGAAAAAGTTGACTAAACATGAAGTATCATCAGATAGTAAGGTTTTTTTTTTTTCTTCTCTGATCTCATGTCTTAGTTCATAAGAAAAAAGACATTTGCAAGCATAAATAGCATCTTATTTTACTTGTTCAGAGTTCTGAAGTTCAAAAAGACTCATTTAGAGTCAACACATATGCTAAAAACCTGTATTTATGTCATAAGCCAAAAAAAAAAAACAATTAAAGCATATTTTATTAAAATCTTTCACCAGCCTTAATGTTTGCATTTCAGTAACTTGACAAAACTCCCTGCATTTAGAACAAGGGATGATTTTGCTGACAGAACACTAATTTCACCTTTGACATTTCAAGCCAGTCATACAAAGTTCATTCTTCCTGGCTTTGGCCTCCTTCCCAGGTCCTGTGACCCAGATGCTAACACAGTTGCTGCACTTGGATTAACTTACTACAATATGATGTCACTAACTCATTTTGAAAGAGCACTCTCTATTTAGTTATTTTGACCTTAGAGAAAAGACACGCACAAGCTCTGATGCCACTTGTGCCTGGATGTGTCGTGTTGCCCTGCGAGGAGCGACCTTGCCCGTTTCCCGCCCAGGGCTGACGGACCCCCCCCCCTCGGCTGCTGGGCTGCAGCGCGCCCGGGACAGCGGGGGGCTGCAAACCGCGCTATCCATCTCGTCCAGCTCTCCCACCAGAAGAATCGAACACACAAATGGATTAACTAACACCTTCAGAACGGAGTGAGTACTGCATTCTCACGTTCGTATGAGGAAGTGGGACCCACAAGACTTGGATGTGTAATCTTAAAACAGGTGAAGCATCTTGTTCATAGCAAAGCTGTGGCTGACATCCGATTCCCAACCCCAGCTCATACACTCAATCCTCTTCCTCTCGCTTGGCCCGGCCTACAGGTACAGCTTTCTCTCCTACCTTCACCTCCCAGCTTCTCCTATTGCAGGCCTTTGTCCACCAGCAAACAAGAAGTATATCCTAACAAACATGCTTTTGTTGCAAAGTTCATGCTGGAGCCACTTTTGTGCTACCACAGTCATTCTGTACGAGAAGAGCAAACAAACAATAACAGTAACATACCTGTAAATACATCAAAGAGCTGTTTGACTTCCAGGTCCGTGTAAGTGCTGGAACAAGACGGACATTTAAAAGAGGACCTGGTAGTTGAATCCCGCTCATCCGCTTCTATTTTCCGGCGTACGTGATCCAGTTTGTATTTTACCACATCCACCAGCACCTTGTAGTTGATGTAATAGTAATTGTGCCTCGTGCTCTTCCCGTTAGGTCCTGTTTCAACTCGCATACGCAGCTTCACAAGCTTGTCTGCCTTGAGTGTGTTGAGGATGGTACGCAGCTGCTTACGCTCATACTTGAGCAACTGTAACAAGTCATCCTCTTTCACGCAGGGGTAGCGGATCAGTATATCGAGGGCCAGGGAGTACTCGGCTTCATAGAAACCGCGCACTATAAATTTGGCCAGACGCTTTAGGACCGCTGGGATCTCTCGGATGACCTTTTTCTCTTCCATCAGGAGCTGAACCACTGTCAGAAAGAGAAGTGCTGTCCAGCAAACAGAAGGGAGGTGAGCTGTGGTGAACCTTTCTTAGTGCTCACGGGCAGGCATAAAGCAGGTAATTTGCCGGGCTGCGCTGCTGCACGAGTCTCACTGAATAGATTAATGTAAAATGCTTAACCTGCACCTGGCAATGGGAAGGTATCAATAGATATCAAAGATTACCTAATCTTAAAGTACAATGATTACACCTGAAATAATCAGGTCCTCTTGTGTAAAAACGCACAGAAGGTGTCTAGGAAAATGGGTTACATAAAGTTCATAACAACCCTCTTTGCAGAAGACAGCACAGCTAACTTGCATGTCTAGGTCTGCCTGAAGTACCTGTTTTTATTCACCGCCAGCCAGGTAAGATCTGAAGTCAGCACTGCCTGCCTTCAAAAGTAAAGCTCAGGACACAAACTGGGCAAGAAACCTTCAGCTTAGTTCATAACAGTACGTGAAACAGAGGAAACTATCTCCTTGTGTGGCAAAGCCACAAGAGGTGTTTGAGCACCTTTTAGCTTGCTTTTCAAGATTTTACTGCTGGCCGCTGTGGCCAAAGGCCTAGCAAAACTGGGGCACAGGATACTCCATCTTGTCTGGCACTGCCTTCACCCAGCACAGGGTGCTTAGGGCTGTGCCTGCTTGTTCCACCACGATAAATCACCAGGGAACATTTGTAGCAGAACATCTTCCTCCTTAGTGCTCTCCTCCCCTGTAGAAACAGGGCTTCTGGCAATAACCAATTCCTAACGCATTATCTAGAATTTAAATAATTTTAATCAGTCCAACTGTCCTAACTGTTTCTTATTTGTAAAGAGTGGGGGGAGAAGAAAAAAACCTGAGGTACGTTTCAGTAAAGCCACATTCCAATTCCCTTCTTTGAGGCATGTTAAAATCCTATATTAGTATTTGATACTGCAGCCTCTAGCCAGATTGTTTTGAAGACAACCATGCAGCGTGCAGCCAAATAGCGCTGGCGCAGCCACTGGATCAGGAGGTGGGTGAGTAGTGGGATGGCATGTTATGGCACTGCCAGCACTGGCACCCACTGCTGAGGGGCATCTTGCTCAAGCCCAGACAATTGGTGACCTTCATCAGAAATCCTAGCTAAAGGAACAAAACCTATCTGCAGCAGCCTAGTAGTTGAGCCATAATTAAATTTGCATCTCACAGGGGAAGCACCACCTTTTGGATAACGGAAACCAAAGGTAAACCTGCCGGTCTGAGGCTGGAAACCCTGAAGGCAGTAACACCGCACTGACCTAAATTTCACACGGGGGAACACTGGGGGAGGCTGCCCAGGGAGGAGGTCATGTCTCTGTACTTGAACTGGACAAGAGCCTGAGCAGCCTGACCTTGCTTTGAGATTACTGGTGTCATCAGCAAGGGCTGGACCAGATGGCTTCCAGAGGTGCCATCTAACCCAAATTCTTCTGTTCTGTTCCAAGAGAGTTAAATTTAACCATAGTAAGGGAGAAGCTTTGGGAATGTCAGTCAGTTCCTTGACTGCTTAGACTGTAAGAAGAGCATTTCTATGCTTTTTCACAAAAGCCTTGAGGAAGAAGCAAATTCTTTTTGTTGTTATTACTGTTTTATTCTTTCGCTTCTCCTCTGCCCTCATCTTCAAAAGAGGCTTAGCTGCAGGGCACCCAACTGTCACGCGTTAGCAGGGTGGCATAGCTCACCGCATGACTAGGCAAACAATATTCCCTTCTGCAGGCAGAAAAGCACAGGACCTCGAACTTGTGTTCAACCAAGTCTCCCAGAAGATAAATCCTGTTCTTGCTGTCAGTCAAGCCCTAGCAAGGGAATGTATGGCACACTGTCTGTGTATATGCGTGTGGATGTGTCTGTGGTGGGACAGGGACATACTCTAGTGAAGAGTCAGGATCTCCATCTGCTGAAAAGAAAATGGAAGTTTAATAAAATCTTTTTGACTGCAATCCCCATCTCCACCTCTTTCCTTGATGGCTGAGCTACCTCATGTTGCCAGCACATTTTCTGCCAGCTAAAACCATATGCAGACCTACTGGCTAACCAGTTAGTGAGCAGGGGGGCTGTCCTCGAGCCGCTTGACCATGTTCATGCCCCAGCTGTGCTCAGCAAGCAATTTTCCTTTCCCCATCCACAGCAAGGGCTCTTTGCTCTTAGAGCTGAGTAGGCTTTCCTTTGAAGTCAGGATAAGGGTACGCAGAGGAGATGATCTATATATTGAGAAGAGCCAAGAAGCTTCAGACAGCAGAGAAGTTACCAGTGTGCGGGACAGCTTAGATTTATTGCTCTTGACTCAGGACTGTGGGCTAGATTCCCACATCTACTCTCCAGTGTTTTAACCCCAGGGGCACTTGAACATAAATCACAAGATTTCTGGAGCACAAACATCAGACTTGTTCCACAGAATAATAGCTAACTTATGCCAAAGTCTTCTCTTTCTTCCTCTTTCCGGCCTCACAAATTTGGGATTTGTTTCTGTGCAGTGGCTTATGCTCAGCAGGAAGGAAAGATGGACAGTGTCCTCAGCCAGCTCCAGACATCAGGAGCACGGCCTTGAGTCTCCTCAGGCTCTGGAGAGCACTGAGCCTCGTCCCACAGTGTGGGCAAACAGCCCACGGAACAGAGGCACTGCAGCCTCCTGTACAGGCCCAAAGGAAAGCAGCCACCACGTATTTCTGTAACCTGGTCCAGCCCCACTGAGGAGCGCTCAGTGCAGCCCCAGCATCTGCATCAGGTACGGTGTTAGTCTGGGCTAGCGCCTCAGAAAGGGCCGAGGAGCCCTCTGTGTGGATTAGTTCTATGAACGCCAGTTGGATCGTGGCACTAGGAAACAAAACAAAAAACACAACAACAAAAAACCAAACCCACTTCTGCATCTAGTCCTTGGTTAATGGGGGCAGAACCCTGACACATAAAGGACCTGTATTAGGAGCAGGTCTCATGATGATTTTTTTCTCTCCCTAAATCAAATACAGAATGAAATAATTTCAAAGGGAGTGTGATAAGTAGATAACATCATTAAGAAAGAAGTAGGACCTGATCTGTAAGACTGAGGTTTGCTGACCTATCAATTCTCTGGATGACTCCTCATCCCTGACTCGCACTGTGTACTTGCATCTCTAAAGCAAGCAGTACTCCAAAGTGCTAGGAAGGCTGGACTGCACTGAAATGCTTCCTAGCACCTTGATGTTAAAAGCTCTTCAGATCCACAGTCCTACCACCACGTACACTAATCAGGGAAAGAAAATAATCCACCCACAAAAAAACCACCACACCCACACAACAGAAACCCCCCTCACACACACACATAAACACACGGTGTAAATATCATTAAAATATTCTGGGAGATGAGTGAAAACCTTTTTTCGATAAAAAAAGGAACCCACTGTCCATTTGCAGTGGAAATTTAGATATACAAGCCTTCGGTTCAATGTAAAAGGAAATGGCTTTCTTTTACAAAAATGCCTGAATTTGATCTGAATTAAGAATGTTCATGGAAAATACAAAATCCCTCAAAAAGTGTTCCTTTAAGCTACAAAAGAATCAGAACTGTATGAATTTTACAGTAAAAACTACATAAAATCAACATGGGGGAAAGCTTTCTCTAGAGCACTTTGGTGTATTTGAAGTCCATTTTGAAAAACTCCTCCATCTTATAATCACCAAATATAAAGTCTTGCGATTCAGGAAAATTACTAATTTTTAAAAGCTGTTGCGTAGTTTTCAGTTCCCAGGCAGCAGTTCTCCTTTAAGAGGAGCCTGAGACCACCCTTACCAAGGAAAGAAAGAGGAGCAGTTCCCTGGAGAGAGAAGGACTTTAAGCAGGACTCTGCTCTGCAGCTGAGTTACAGTCTGCATTAAGGAGACAGGTATTTTACTACTCATCTAGATATTTTTTTTTCTTTTTTCCAGCTGATAGCACATACAGACAAGACACCTTACAAGTCACAGTCTAGCTTCTACCTTTAGCTGCTTTTAAAGTTTTTATTTTTATGAGGGTAGGAATTACCTTCTTACTACCCTGATTATTTTAAAGATTATTCATAACTTAGGTGCCTGAGAGGCCCTTCTGCTTGTAGTTAATATGGAGCCATTATAATCTTCATCAAGGAGAGAGGAATGCAATGCCTTGTTTTCCCCATAAGGAGGAACTACCTTTAGGATCTTCTTTTTGCTTTAGGAAACCTACGCAGAGTTGTTTGTTGTGCTGGCAGGCAACTATCAAAAGCAGAATTTCAAGTTAACAGGCATTACATAGAGCAAGTTCTGCAAGCTTTCTCTGAAGCCAGTCGCTTAATTAACATGTTACTCGAGCTGCCTGAGAAGGCAAACTACCCATCTCACGCTTTTAAAGGCACTAAATTTAAAAGATTTATTAAAGCAGTCTTGTTGTCGGGCTTCGTATAACCATATCACTTGTAAATAAGTTAAAGACCTTATCATTACCTCTCTTGTATAGGCAGAAAACTTCAGGCTGATATTGTAGAAGAATCACTCCTTTCCTAAGAGCTCAAAGTAACTGCAAAACAAGCTTAACTATTTCCCAGCCCTTTCCTAGACCTATCTGTGATGAGCCCTGATTATTACTCAGGTGGAGCAAGAGTCCCCAAATCACATTTCATTAGCAACTGAGTGAATTCAGGCTCATGCACATTGCATCATGATAAAGCTATAAATCTTATTGCTCAATGAAATCCACCTACAACAGACAAGGACTGAAAAGGTTAAGTGCCTGCAATCTTTGATTAGTGTTGTCATTAGCATGACTTTAGAAGACTAAAAGTAACATAATAATTAACTCTTTTTTTGTTATTGCAACCCAAATATTTAGTATAGGTAATTGACATAATTTGTGTTTAAAAGCTTTCATAACCAAATTAACTTGGAAACTTGAGCATCTTGCAAAGAAAAAAGCTGGGATTTATATGTTGGCTAGCTTTCACATTTTTACTTATTAATCTTTTTAGGTGGTATATGTGTTCAAAAGGAAAGAAAAAGCAATTTTTCACTGTATTTCTCTAGAAGATAAAGTTATGGATACTATTATTTCCTTTTATAAGTTAGACATCTGTGTTTAAAAACAGTGTCATCGGGCACTCTATAGTCCAGGGTTAAGCTGCTGAACTCTATTAGGATTGCAGTCATCATATTCCATCTCAAATCTCTATGTCTTTCATATTTTTTTATATACGTGTACAGTGGAGGCTGGTGTTTTGTAGTGATGTGGCTTAGGTCTCCCTGGTACGTGTTGCAGAACGGATTGTGCTTTTGTTGCTGGAACTCTGACTCTCCAGCTGACCTGGCACATGGGTCCATGGAGAGCCCAAAGGTGCGGGTGCTTGTCTGCAGGGGCCAGCTCGGGGGCCTGGCACCTGTAAAGGGCACTACAGAAGGTGGTGCCTCTGAGACAGTCAATACCAGAAAAGAAACCTCATATTTTACTAGCTGTAGCAAGAATTTAGATTTGAAAATACTTCAAAGGTTTGAGACAGCAGTTTAGAAACTGTAGGAACAGGTGACTATAAAAAAAAAATTGCTGAGATTAGCTCTGTTCTTGCTTGTGATTTACAGTAGCAGTGATCAGTTTCATGCCTTATGCTGGGAAAAACTGTTCTACTACTCTTTTTTGATCTATTAAATAAGAAACTATTTGGTGGATACCCACAACTGAAAAGTATAATCGTCACAAACTTTCAACTGCACATTTAAATTTAAATAAATTGTTCACACAGGTAAAATTAAGTAGATATACCTCACTCCATGCGGTGGTTCTTGAGCACGCTCCTTTGTCATGTTACACTAAAAAATGCAAAGGAGCGAGACTGCTTGCTGGTACCTGTTGGGTTTAGTCTGTGGGAAATATTTACAATTACAATACCTGTGGGTTTCCTCGCCGACTGTTTTGAGCGGGGAAAGTGTTGTGAAACCTCGGCGCTGTTACTCATGTGGCAGTCCTCAGCCTGCGCATGGAGGTGTGGAACTAGAGCACAAGAAAACACGAAGCAGCTTTCTAAATTAAGGAGAGTGGTGGTCTGGCTGGTAACACAGCTCTCAGAAACAGGAAATCACAATCACCTGTGCAAGCTGCAGCTGTCAACACCAGGGTTGTTTAGCAAGGACAGTTAACCTCCACATAGCACAGGTAAATCTCCATGCAGTAAAGGTGCTGCTCAGCCAGGTGTCTGCCTGTTTGGCACTGGGAGGTAATTCTGTACAGGCTCGTGCTGTGCTGCCTTTGTCCTGCGTGCCTGGAGCAGGAGTAAAAATTGCGCAAAAAAAAAAAAAAGAGTAAAATTAAATTGGTAAATTGTGGTTTGAGCAGGTATTTCTGACTGTGGGTAGCCCTGGCATTGAGGGCCGTGGGAAGCAGGATTTGTGCCGGTATGTTGTTGCAATGTTGTGTAACAGAGGCATTGTTGAAAGTGGGAGCTTGAAATGGGGATAGGCAAAGTCACCTGGCTTTGTTTCAAACCCATTTGGGTGGCTGGGATGTTTATCTCGAATGCTATGGGCATGCACTGCACTAGCAGGCTACTTGATGAAAAGGAGGTAGATAATCAACTGAGCAGTCTCAGGTGGGAGAAATAAATACAGAGGTCTGATCAGAGGTCGAAGGAGAAAATTAGTGCACAGATGTTTTGGGGGGTAAAGGTATAATCAAGATCCTCACAGAGCAAAGGCAGTATGTTCTACCTGTTGGCAGAGCAGAGGTTGGTGTAGATGGCCTGGTGGGAGGTTGTGATGTGCACCTTGAGTAAATGGGAGTAAAAAGCTGCTTTATTGTCCTCTCCAGGCTGAACAGCTGCTATTCTGCCTTTCCCCAGACAGGCACGTGGGAGCTATGTTCTGCTGTATTTTATATTCTCCACACCAACTGATACCCACCCCTCAGTTTAAAAAATAAAATCCCCGGCTGTCTAGCTCATACGTTCAAGCACTACCAAGTAAGAAAACACTAGGATTATAGTAAGTGCCCGTATGTAATCTGCTGCCGTGTACACACAGGGCTCCTAATCACACAATCACATCTCTCCTATTTTTCCCCATGCTGTCCCTTTCACAAAGTCTCTGCCTTGTATAACACGCAGGGTGTTAATGCTCAGCACTGTGTGTAGGCCTGAGCCCTACTTATTTTGTGAACCATCCAAACCTTACACTGAGATGATTCAGTTTCTTATCAATTCTCCTGTGGTGCTCTCCCTGTATTGCTTAATTCCGCTATCCTTGAAGGCATGCTGGTATTGAACTAAATCACCTCTGTTTGAGGGCTTTTAGACCTCTTTTTGGGTTAGTTGTTGTAATCTTCCTCATATCCAGAAAGACACAGGATATCGTGCCTGTGTTTTACGGAACTCTGAGGTACAAAATTTGAAAGCAAGATTGCTGGATAATTTTGAGAGCCTGAACTGAGATGTAAAAAATTAGGATACATTTTACACTATTTCCTATGATGGCAGCATAGCTCGCTCCGTCTTGATTGCCGTTGTGATCAGCACTTCCAAAATCCAACCACTGGTGTCACAGTCTGGGTACAGGCCAAACAACACAACCTACTGGGTTGACCGTGTAGCACCTGTCAGAATTGGAGTGAGAATTCAGTTGTCCCTTAGACCTGCTTGGTCTGTAACACCATCCTTTCTCTTGCGAGGCATTATCTTATTTACTGTCTTGAAAGCTGGAACAAAGCAGAAGCCTTTCTCCTTGTTTATGCCATCCTCATTCATCACAAGAACGTAGCCTGTCCTGTGCACTGAGGGAAACAAGGGAGCTTTGTAAAAGGAATTTGGGGATCATACAAAGAGACTGTATTGCATTCAAAATCGAAGGGGAGTGAGTTGCTGCTACATTTGTTGGCTTCTGGACGCTTCACAGCCTTAGTATACTTTCAATGTAACTTATCTTGCTTTTAAATCTAAAGAATGGTTGCTTGGAATAATATGTATTTTTAATTTTAATATTCTTTTCTTAGAGGATCAATTTAGACCTACTGTCTCTCAGCATAATTTGAAGAAAATGTGGTAACAGCAGCTGCTGTGGGTAGGGAGGCACATTTTGGTTGAGATTTCAGAGGACAGCAAAGGACTGATTAATTTAGGGAGTAAGGGGGTCAGCAGAGGAGTATACTGCAGTTGCTAGATTTTCATAGCCTGCCGCTCTCGGCTGTCTTCCTGTTCTCTTTCCTCTGGCATCTCCTGACACTCTCGCTCCTGCTCCTCTCACTGTTTTATCATTTGTTTTTTCCTCCCCATTTTCTCCTCTCCATGCAGTTGCTTCTGCTTCTTTTCCCCACCTGGTTCATGCAGAAGGCACACCTTCTGCAGCTGGACGTGGCTGTCTTAAGAAAACTGTTTCCAGCTCTTAAGGAATGGTGTGTGTCCACCTCTTGCAGGAATGCAGATGTAGCATTTTAGGAACTAAGTCGATGCGAAAGCTACGTAACTACTCGCAGGTTTCAATGCCAGTGCAATTCAGACGGTGGGTGTAGCCTCAGAAAAGGCTATGTCTAATCCAAACACCTCCAGGTACCTGAATTAAAGTTCCGCTTTAAAAACAAGATGGCACTTTAGCACTTGCCTATGACTCAGTGCTTGTGGTCTATTTTTTTTTTACTACAGACAAAAAAAAAATATTTATTTGTTTATCTTTCTTAGTGAGATGAACCGTTTTCAGTAAAATAGAAAGAGGGAAAAGTTTAGGGATTTTATTTTTTTTTTTTTCCTACACTGGGTATCTGCCTAATAGAGAAATCTTAGCAAGATTAAAAGACAAGACTAATAGTGGAAAAACTTAAGCAAGCTTTATGACTGGAGTTACCTTTAATCCAAAATATCCAGCAGAGGCAGCCTCACTACTGGGATTCTTCCATTGCTCATGCATAACCCTTGAGCTAGGAGAACAAACTTTGCAAAACAAATTAGACTGAGATTGTACCATACACAATTAATACAGTTCAGAGCTGATTCACTATAGATCAGAAAATGTCCTGAGTACAGTGCTTCTCAGTATGTAAACAGACTAACTCCTTTATAATTATTGACTTCTCTTCTAAGTAACAGTGTGGGAGCAGACTTAGCTACAAAAGACCTTTAAAATCTTTGATACTGCCAAGTTACCATGCTCTGAAACACTAGTAGGCAGACTTTGAGGGAACACCTGCATGGTCTGCATACTCCTTGATCACAGTATCTGGCCGATTGGCATGATGTGTTTCCAGACTCATTTAACAGTCAAAGGCAGCTTCTTATAAAATGCATAAATATCTGGAGTTTTCTTCCCAAGGCAAATTGTGGTTTCTGGCACTGCTTTGATTGAGCATTACACTTTCTGGCTCACCTTGTTCTTCTGGTGCATGAGAGGTTTTGCTGCTTGGAGAGCTTGGGTGTGCCTTTCTCACCTCCAAAAGCAGAAGAGTCCATCTGATGATCCGTGGCATAAGCAGGTCATTTGCTTGCTGTTGCCACTAAGGTGAAATCTAAGCTTTTTGTTCGCATTTCCTTCTTTCTCCTTCCACCTGTAGCCCAGAGAGCTGGCTGTGTGGGACAGGTGTGTGTGCTGGGAGGGAGGAACAGTTTGTTGTTAGTTGTGGTGCCTGACTAAAGCTCTCCACTGTTCCCTGTCAGTCCACGCTCCATCATTCCTCCTCGCTCCAGCTCAAGTCTTCTCTTTACTCTTGCCGCTTCCCTTGCAGATACTTCAGAGGACCTCCGTGGGTGCTACTATGGAGTTTTGCTTCTAAGCAAAGCCTTAACTTGTAACTGACTCTAATGCAAACTCACTTGTATGTGTGTCCCAAAACTACTGATTGATTTTGACAGAAACAAATGTCTTTCCTGGATTCTCCTGCCCTCACTAGCTGCCAGTATTTTGCATGTTGACATGGGAGATGCCATTCTTTCTTCCTCTGAAATGGTATGGGGCTTCACTGTGTCCGTTTCTTAAGTTGTAGAGATGTAAAAGTTTCTTGGCAAACGTGACATTTTTTTGCATTTAAATGCCAGTGCCCAAACGAACGGTTTGTCTTTCCTGTAAAGCCTTATAATGAAGTTCTGAGTAAAAAATCTGCTGGAAGCTAAAATACTGTGGCTGTTCTTCATAGAACTGGACTATGTAGTAATAATAAAAAAAGTACGTTTGTCTTGTTGCCTTTTTTTTTTTTTTTGCAATCATTTTATGATTTTTCACAACAGAACTAGGAAAGCTGTGTAAGTATCTTATTTAAACTTAAAAGAGAAAATACATACGGTTGCTTATTTGACCTGGGGAAAAACAAACCTAAAAAAAAAAAAAAAAATCAGACCCTCTCAATGTTTGTGAGGTACCTGAACTACGTGTACAGTAAATGAAGAAACATACCCATTTTTGTTCTTTGTGTCTGTTAAAAAGAAAAAGAAAGCTAAATTAAATCCCAAAGTTGCAAGTAGTTGTATACATTTCTTCAGTGAAATGGTCTCAGCTTCCATTACAATGCCTAGGTGTCGTGGTTTAGGCCTGGTTGGCAGCCAACCACAATGCAGCAGCTCTCTCTCCCTTCCCCTCTGGCAATGAGAAGGGACAGAGAGCCAGGCTTGGGGTCCGAGATAGAACTGGGATGGGGAAAAATTCCCCTTTATGGTCACGAGCAAAAGGCAGACTCGTTAGGGGAAGGAAAAAAATAACATACATTTATTACAGACACTAACAACACATAACAGAGTAGGACAGTGAGAAGCATTGCCACATCTTGAGAACACCTTCCCCCCACCCCTCCCTTCTTCCCGGGCTCAGCTCTGCTCCCGATATCTCTACGTCCTCCCCCAGTGGCGCAGGGGCAGGGGATGGGGGGTGCATTCAGCGCTGCCACTTTCCTTCATCTTCGGTGAGGGGAGTGTCCGGAACTTGTTCCTCCTGCTCCATCGTGGTCCCCCTCTCACAGGAGACAGTCCTCCACAAACTTTCTCCGACATGAATTCCTCCCATGGGCCGCAGCATTCCCCACACTGCTCCGTCATGGGTCACTGACTTCCTCCGACTGGATTCCCTCCCACGGCTGCAGCCCTTCCCGAGCTGCTCCAGCGTGGGACTCCCCCACATGCTGCAATCCTCCCAGGGCTGAATTACAGCAGCGGGGCTACCTTTTCCCACGAGACCCCGGCCTTCTTCGGGCACAGCACCTTGATCATCTGAGCAGGAGCCACAGGCCATAAATCAATGTCTGCTCCACCGTAGATCTCCATGGGTAGCAGGGGGTGCCGCCCTGCCGTCTCACCACAGGATACAGGGGGGTCTCTGCTCCGGCACACCTCCCCCCTCCTTTCTTCCTCCGCTCCTCCACTGACCTTGGTGTTCACGCAGCTGCAGCAACTCCTCCTCACCAGTCCCACTGCCCGTCACCACGTCCCTTCTTAAATACGTTATCGCAGAGGCGCAGCCCATTGGTTCAATTTCCCAAACAGAAGTGGAGCTGACTTGGAGCTGGAGGAGCTTCGAGAAGCTTCTCACAGGGGGCCGCCCCGATAGCCCCCTCCCCTGCCACCAAAAAACTCCACCACTCACTCAACCCAGGACACTAGGGCAGCAGCAGCAGGGGGGAAGCAGTAAACGGATGTTAAAAGTGTATGTGTCTATCTGTAACAAGAGCAAATTAAACTTTTTGTTGGACTTGAGAAAACCTTCAGAACAAGTGCTTTCAGAGTTGACAGATGAAGGCTAAATCAATAAGCAATTAATCACATTCATCACTTTTTCTATGTTAAGGCACAGTAAGACCTAGTTGTTGGGGTTTTTGTTGTTAAATAGCTTTGTTTATTTTAGTCAATGGCGGGCACAGACATTCAGGCTCTGGACAGACATCCATGGGATTCAGCTGTGCTTTTGCAATTGTAAAGCAATTTCCAGTGTGGAAATGTGTATTGTCTTGCACAAGGGACATACTGAAAGCTCATTAGTTAATGACTGTAAATAGTCTACACTGCCTTGCTCCACATATGCTGAAGTAGGACAGGACTAATTAAGCAAGTAAACTTACTTATTTTTAAATGACAAAGTAATTTGATTATGGCTGTTACGCAACTAATTCCAAATAAATCTGAACCACCCCCTACCAGATTAAGGTGCAAATTCAGAAATATATGATGTGTTCTTCATGGTACAGACTACCGTGATGTACAATTTATTACAACAAATCAGATATACAACTAGACTAGCCCTTTTTTTAAACAACAAACAGTGGGATGCTGATTTCTGCGTGTCCCCAATCTGTCAGTGCTTTACACCCCTTTGACTTGCTTCCTGCTGTGCTACTAGAGGCACTGTTCTAAGGCCTAGAGTATCAGTGCTTCGTTTTCTTCAACCAGAAGCCATGTTTCTTCATCAACTGCTGAAGTTTTGTTGGAGGGAAAGCCTCTAATATGAGGGTTTGCTGTAAGCTGGTAACCTAGTTACTGAAACAGGGGATTATTAAAGGTTATCTTTTAATCATCAAATACCAGGCTGGTATTCAAGGACCATCTGGTCCAACCTTCCTTGGCAGAGCACAGTCGAGACAAGATGGCCCAGCACCCCACCCAGCCGAACCTTAAAAGTGTCCAATTTTGGGGCATCTACCACTTCCCTGGGGAGATTATTCCAGTGGCTGATTGTTCTCATTGGGTAAAATCTTCCTCATGTCCAATCAGAATCTCACCAGGAGTAACTTGTACCCATTACTCCTTGGCTTGTCCATGTGACTCCTTGTACAAAAGGAGTCTCCATCTTCTTTGTAGCCACCCTTTAAATACTGGAACATGGTGATAAGGTCCCCCCTAAGCCTTCTCTTCTCAAGGCTGAACAAACTCTATTCTCTCAGCCTTTCCTCAAATGGCAGGCTTCCCAGTCCTTTGATCATCTTTGTGGCCTTCCTCTGGTCCCTCTCCAGCCTGCCCACGTATTTTTTCTATAGCAGGGACTGAAGCTGAACACAGTATTCCAGGTGTGGCCTGACAAGTGCTGAGTAGAGTGGGATAATGACTTCTTTATCTCTGCTGGTGATGCCCTTGTTGATGCAGCCCAGCATCCTGTTGACTTTCTTTGCCGCAGCAGCGCACTGTTCACTCATACTGAGTTTGTAGTCCACCAGGACCCCGCAGGTCTCTTTCCACAGAGCTGTTCCCCAGCTGGGTAGATCCCAGCCTGTTTTCCCAGGTACAAGACCTTACACTTGTCCTTGTTGAAATTCATCAGGTTCCTGTTAGCCCACTCTTCCGGCCTATCCAGGTCTTCCTGCAGGGTGGCTCTCCCTTCCAAAGTGTCCGCTTCCCCACTCAGTTTGGTATCATTAGCAAACTTCATCAGGGTGCACTGGATCCCATCACCCAGATCACTTATGAAGATATTAAACAGTGTTGGGCCCAATATCGATCCCTGGGGGACCCCACTTGTGACAGGGTGCCAGTTTGGGAAGGAGCCATTTCCTACCCACCCCCCCGGGTGCAGCCTGTCAGCCAGTTCCCCACCCACCGCACAGACCCCTTGTCTAGACCGTAACGCATCGGCTTCTCTAGGAGGTGGCTGTGGGGAACCATATTGAGAGCCTTGGAGAAACTTTAATGTTTCTTTTAGAAAAGGAAGCAATACTGAATAAAACTTAGCTAGCCATACTTGGATGAAAGCTGACTCTGCATCTTAGATATATGGGCAATAACTCATTTTCCCTTCTGTAGACTTCTTAGTGTTAAATTGGCAATTATTTAAAAAAAAAAAAAAAATAGTAGCCTTTACTGTTTGGAACAGACAACTGTAGTATCCTCTGTTCTGAACTTCTGCACTACACTAGTACTGTTCTGTATGTCCTGGCTATCAAGAATCCCATTGTGACTGGATGTCGCGAACTTGCAGGTTTTAGTTAGAATTCAGTACCATCTGGGCAGCCACCAAAGAGACAGCAAACACCTCCCTTGCACCAATGACAACTTTATAGTCATAGCTCAATGGGAATATGAATCACACCTCCTTCCTAGGGTGGTTAAGAAAAGATTACAAGTGAACCACCATATATACCAGCCCCTAAGCTTACTCTCCAGTGTTTTCTCTTTGCATGTTATAAAACAGGAGAGCTGCCACCGGCAACTAATCCCAGCAATGCAGCCAGTGACATGGATAAAACTACTGCCTTCTACATTATCTGCTTCCTAAGATATTTCTATTTCTAAAGTACCTTTACTTTCTGAATTTGAATTCCAGCCAATGGTGTAGTCTGATTTGGCTTATCTTCCTCACTTTCCAAAAACCAACCAACAAAACAAAATCCCCTCAAACAACCCAACCACTATTAGTAGCTGGCTACTTCCCACTACAGTAATAGCTTTAACTGTCAGTTTAAGAAATCAATTCTTCAGACACTGCTAAACCAGTCCATTTGGAAGTGAATGCCTTTTCTGCCATGCGATATGTAACATGCTTGGTGACTTCCACTGAGGTATGAAATCTTTGGTCAAAGAAAGTAGTTCTTAAGAATTTTTATTGTATTAGTATTTATTTTTGTGAGACAACAGAAAAATCTCTTTAAAAAAAAAAAAAAAAAGTGTTAACAGGCCAAGAGGGAGCTTCAGCAAAAGATCTATAAATCAGTGAAAAGACATTTTTTGGCTCCGATCTCATTTTAGATATTCCCCCAAGACCTTGTTTCTGTGACTAGATATGACACTTGGTAGGTTATTTTATAACAGGGCATCTTAAACATATCCTCATATTGGACCAGAATACTAGCAATTCATCTTAAGTGCTTAGGAAAGAATAACAGAACTGTACTATCCCAGATGACTGCCTTACACCCAATTCTTTTTCATGCTTCATAGGTGCCACTTTAACTCACGTGTGCTTTAGAAGCATTTTGATCTAAAAAAACCCCAACCAACCAACAAAAAAATAACAAACCCACAAACCAACAACAAAACAAACCAAGAATACTGTCAAGGCTGAAGAGATCTAGAGCTAACTGCTGAACTCATTTGGCAGAAATGGCTGAAATCAAACCAGACATTCATTAGTATACATTTCTCGTCAGCAGAACTGCTGATCAGAAAGCAAGGAAGTCCACTGTGAGATAGGGTCCTCCACTGTTAGAAGCTCACTGACATTTCTATATAGCCATTGGATTTCTGAAGAAAGGAGTTAGACTGAGGAATCTTTTTCCAGAAGTGTTTTTTCTTGGAGGACCTCCAATTCAGACAAGCAGCTTCCAACAGAGGAAAGGTACAGGACTACCAAGGACTACAGGGATCTGGGCATTCCCGCAGGTAAGTCTCTGTATGACCATTATACACCTCCATCAGTGTTGTGCACACAGTCAGCTAATAGGCAGGTGGGAGGAAGAAGAAGGAAAAAGGAAAAAAAAAAAAGAAAAGAGAAAGCCTCATTACAGCATTTAGTGAAAAAACTGTCTCTCATACTAGCTGAACAGTTCAGCTAAAATGAGCATTTATCTTAATTAGTCAGTAACGTGTAAGTACATAGCTGGTGTCCTCATCCAAGAATGCTGCCTCCACTTAACACAATAACCGAACTTTTATCATTCAAAACTCTTCTCACCCCTTTAGTCTTTTTTTATTGAACACCAAAACCTTGAGTTCAAACTAAAACATCTTCTGTTACAAGCAGCATGTGCCTGCAGTGTGCCCAAACCATGAGGTATATTAACTTGTTTCATGCTACTTATAAAGGCATGTATCACAGGTTAATTCACCTTAGAAGGAACCTTAAGATGTCTGTAGTGCAAATGCTGCCTCAAACCAGATCCAGCTATGAGGAGAGGGCTCAGGCTACTCGGGGTTTTAAAGCCCTTTGGAAAAACAACTATTCCAGCAATTATATATTTTGCTTTTACAAAATAATGTGGAATTTGTTTCAGTTTTACACGCATGTTTTCACTCAAAAAAACCCCTGAATGTACCACAGTGACCTCCTCCTTAGGGGTACAGTGGCCTGCCCCCAACTCTAAACTTTCTGCAAAAATAGAAGCATTACCTTATTGAGGACAGGCTTTGTGGAGAGAACATCATAAATTGCTGGTAAGGAGATGTTCTGAAAGAAAATAATACACTGATGTTAATGGACATTAACCTCTAAATGTAAATGCTGAGAACTGTAAATTTTTTACTGCTCAATTAGATAATAAGATAAAGCTTTCAGATTACATGATACTCATACATCCTGAGCAGAAGAACATGAGTTGCAAAAACTTGACCAGACCAGATGCAGCCTGATAGCATATGTTTGAATTTCACTGGTGACAAAACAGCCCAGGAAACAGAGAAAATCTCTCTCAAAGTATCACCGGGATTATCCCCCTGCATATGCAGCAATGGAAGATACTCGCAGGAAACTCACCTAGATGAAGAGAAAGCCCAACACTAAAAAGCACTGGTGTAAAGAGCCAGCTGGTATTTTATTACCCAGAAGCACAGAGAAATTGTCACAAAACTATTAGCCGCTTCTGTCATTACAGCTGTGCTTGCTAATGCCCCGATTGCTCCTGGCTGTGTCAGGTTAGTACTGTAACGTGAGGGTTTCAAAACAGCAAGATGAGGTGTTTGGAAGATGTTTATTTACCTCTTGCATTGTTTGGTTCAGGCATTTCATTGCAGGCGTTCTACGATTATCCAAGATTAGCGGGGGCTTCCAGCGATCGTAGTTTGTCTCTAGCACGTACCAAGTGCCTTTCTTGATATCAAGGCTGAAAAAGAGGTATATATTTGTGTTTTGCTTCTCTAATTATATATCAGTAAGTACATACATAGTATATACTATATACAGCCAGATTTTTTTGTGGCTTGCTGTGGTATTTTTCAACGATGCTAAAGAAGCGAGTTCTTGCACAACAAAAGTCACAAGAAACACAGGACACAATTACTGGTGGGATCTGTCCTCCTCTGGAAGGCTGAGTCAGGTGTCAGGTCAAGCATACTCACTCCCAGATATCCAGAGTAGCTGTCCTGGAACGAGTTATCACACACCCTTCGCCAGAATTTTTTCCACCCAGTATAAAGTAAGCTGGAGCCAGCAGTCTTGTTTTTGCCAGTTTGTCTTTTGCATCCTGGTAACTGCAGATAACAAAGTAGCGTCGGACTATTAAATGCTATAAACAGTTCAAGTACTGAAGAACAAGTTTCACAGACCCAGGAAAAGTTCGAGTAGTTACACCTTTCTTCCCCCTCCCATGCACATATGAGGAGATTGTATCACAACGAAGAAACAAATTTAAGCAAAGCTCCTCCACTCCTTTTGTACTTCAGGTGTGGTTGTTGGAGGTGCTCTTTGCACTTTTTCTACTTTTAACAACAGGAATAAAATGATGACGTGCTGTGTCATAGCCCACCTCATTAATTTACTGCATGAGAGCTTTGCTTCTGTTCACTTCCTATAATATACTACTACCTGTTGGATGTGTTTTGATACAGAATGCTGTTACGGATTCAGATACCAATAGGTTTGTTAGAATAAAAAAAAAAAATCTGAGAAAACAATTTGAGGAGTCTTAAGGGATCATGTGCGATGTCTCCTCCCCCCCTAAGATTACCACCAAAATCAGAACTATTTAATGTTAAGGCTTCTAGGAAGATATATCTATCATTAGATACTAAGCACACATCTACAGTATTCATGTCAGTTGAAAGCAAAGCAGATTAAAGCTGTAGAATATTTAGAGGGCAGGGGGGAATACCTTGTAGCATTCTCTAATACTGTTCTTGTAAGAAAGCCCATCCACATACCATCTCTTCTACCAAGAAACCATTCGAAGATTCCTGCAAAATATCACTGGTTACAATAGTTGGTTTTCAGAAGGTTCATTCATGCTATTCTAACTTTCACAGCCTTGAAATGTGTTTTTATCTTACTCATCTGCAACCTTCTCACCATTTCTGGGCCTGTTTATTAAGGTAACTGGTAAGACCAAGGTCTGGAAAACTTGTACAGAAATAATGAAAGAAATGAGCATTACTCACCAACATAACCACCATCAAGACTGAAACGCTCGTTCATTGTCAGAGTGAACAAGTCCTGAAAAGCATTAAACAAGCCAACCTTCATCCACTGCCAGCCCATTAATACCATCCATAAACAAGAGGCAGCATTGCAATGTATATGCCAACTGAGCTTCTTGTTCATTAGACTCTTCTCCTTTGAGTAATGGGCTGCAAGATCAAGCCCATGTGGAGGAGAACCTAATTTATCACTGTTTGAGTAAGCAGAAATGATAATTCACAGTATTCTGACCTGGCAGAGCAATCCAGCAAAGCATGCTTTTATGCTAAGCAAGTCAAGCCTGTAGCCATTTTTCTCTTAGTTCTTGTTGCATCACTGAATTTGCAGTTTTCCTTCCCCTGCTGTATGTAACCTTCTTCTCAGACCTCTGAATACTATTCTAATCTGAAAGCAGATTTTTAAGTCCCAGTGCTAAATGCACCCTGGTATGTTATTACTGTTCACAGAGGCATGCAGCTGTACACAATCCGATCTGTGCCACTTGCAACATGCAGTTCAAACTCAAATGCCAGTTCTTCAACTAGCGTTTCCTTCAGAGGAAAGTGGAATTCAGCCACGCTGGATTATTTTCAGAATGGACTCTTCCCAATTTATTTGACAAGAAGACAAAAATAAATGGATACAATGCAGGGATTTATGCCAGAAATGCTCTACTATGAAAAGGGCCACCTATAATAGAGGATACAGGCAGAGCATGTGGAAAAGGAGGAGTTGTGGTAAACTGGAGAACCTGGTATTGTTCCGTACTGCTGGATTTAAGATGTAGATAAACCCCAGATTTCAGATGTCTATTAAAAAAAAAATAATTAAAAATCTTGCAATGTAGGACTCTTTTTTTCCAAGAAGAATTGGAGAAAGAATTAAAATAGCACAAGTATGCTGTTTCACCTCTGGGATTACAGCAGTATCTATTTGCTAGCAACCATGTGAACACTTCGTATTCACTCCTGTTTGTATTCAGAATTCAACACTGTTTTTAAGAATTGTCCAAACAAACATTTCATTTAGCCAATCTCCTTTTACAGGAAAGAGTGCAGCAGCGTTTTCTTTTACCTTTCTTCAAATACCTATATTATGTCCCAGAAAACTTGTGAAATCGTTTATTAAAATGATCCCAAGGCAGAGAATGAAAACAGGAAAATCTGCATCTTAAAGGAAAGTCTGAAGCACTATTGACAAGCCTCCCTCCCCATACTTACTGGTTTGACTCCAGACACCATGCCTATGTATCCTGCAAAATTTGTAGATCTGAACACTGTTTTGTTGTTTCTCTGGAAGTCCAAGTTTACCACTAGAGGCTTCAGTTCCCGAGTTAAAGTCCAGGAATTATTTTTAACATCCCACCTGCAGAAGATGGTACAGCATTTGAAACTTCTCTCCCTCAGTAGCTTTTAAAACTTCCCTTCACAGCACGCAGATTTCTGGTGTGATGCCTGTCCTCTGATCTTACTCATGCCAGCCAACACCACTGCTCAGTAGTTACCCGAGCAGCTCCAGCAAGGGACAACTAGGAAGTCTAAATGCAGAGGCAGTCAGTGAAAAGAACCAGGTTTTGTTCAAACCAAGTATACACTACTCAGTATTAAACAGCACCACCATTATAGCTCCTTTGTTTTGAACACACATAACTTTGCTCTATTCCTGCTGGCAAAGGGAGGCTGCTACGGGTACTGCCTGTGACACCACGCCTACATTACCCTGAAAGAATGTGTAGCTTGTTCTGCAGCAGAATGAGCCAGTTCCCTCTAATTCTTATTTTTCAAATAGAGAAAACAAACCACATACTACTGGATTTTTCTCTACACAAAGGGAAGTCCCAATTCTGGTTTGTAAGGTAAGCCAGAACAGTTTGTAGGCAAAAGGTTGCTAAAGAACACTTAGAAAACCATTAACTTCTCTGGAAACAATCCAGGTTCTGGGAACAGCTTTGAAAGTTGCCTTAATTTTCAGGGAGCATGTTCCCAGCATTTCTGACAAGTGGAAGAAGTTCAGCACAAGTCAAACCAAGGGACAGGGGGAGTTGACAACATGTGAGTGTTTGATAAGCAGGTAAGAATTTTAATGAAGGTGGGCATTTAAATTCCATCTGGGCATTGAGAGTCTTCTGCATGAGTGACATTACAAAATATACTGGGATAATAAAAGCAAACACTGAACCACCTGATCATGAGGTATGAAATGAGAACTAAGAGAACCCAGTGCTGGGCAACAAACTACAGAGTTAGTATCCAAATGAATGACAAAGTTAGATCAGTGGAATACAGATCACCGACTGCTGAGCAGAAATAATGAATGATGGGAAGTGCCAGTAGAGCACAGTACAGTAACTAAGGGTATAATTTGAAAAAAAAAACCAAAAAAACACCAAACAACTATAACAAGCCTCAATCCACATTTCACTGCATACACTAAAACTGATGCTTCCGTCCCATCACGTAAAGAAGAAGATACACCGTGCCTCAGAGACAGGTTACATGGACCCTTCTTTGGTTCGAGACAGTTTTAACTGGAGCTGAGAAAACACTAAGTAACTTTGTAAAACAGTTGTGGTCAGTGTCATTCCTGACATGCTTGGAGTAGTTTGACCTAAGGTCAGCAGAACAATCCTTTTGTCCGTTTTAGCCCCTTTTCACAACATGCAATGCAGAATTACTTATCATAGTCTTAACAACATCCAAGTTATCATTTAGACTCAAAGAATGCACGTAGAAATTTCAACTTCAGCTAGCTGTTTCTTTGGGGTTTTGTAAAATAATTAAAAGGCACAGGTTTAAGTACTTACCCAAGAAAGAGTCCGAAATCCAAGTTTCTGGCATGGTAGAGCTTCCCTACATAACAACAAATAAATAAACAAACAAATACAATTTTCTAAAGAGACACATAAATTTGAGCTTAGAAAAACAGGAAATGAATAAGCAGGGAAAATACCATTGTCTAATTGCCCTTTTCATAAGCACAGAAAAATGGTGGGGGTTTTTTGACCAGTTAAGTGTTTTGCCATAATTGAAATCAACTCATCTTGTGAACAGCTGTCCATCTCAGCCTCAGATGCTTTCCACATTATCTTAATGTAATGGCAATACCTTGAGCTTCCTCTAAAAGTGAGACATCTGTAAGCAATCTGAGAATCCCTCAGAAATTTCCTAAGCTGGAACAGGTGCAGACAGGGCCTGAGGACCTGACTAAGAGAATGAAAGAGTCTCTTTGCTTCAAACAGACTATCCATTTTCTCTAGCACTATACATATGCGATAGCTAGAAGCTAGATGAAAAATGGATTGCACCAGAGTCCCTCATGGCACTGAGAAAGTATCAGGTGTCTAGCGTTTATTTCCCCTAGAAAAACAAATGCCACCTATTAAAAACAAACAAGCAAGCAAAAAAAGCCCAACAAAACCAAACCATCTTTGAAAGTATTTTTTCCTTTTTTTTTTTTTAACCTATGACACCTGTGATCTTATTCCCTTCTCAAGAAATACCTTTTTATTGTTGTTGCTTTTAGTCTTTTCTACTAGACCTTCTCTCCTGCAGTTGAGAAGGAGTATGTTTGTGTAACTGAGGTGGACCCTCTCCTACGTAAGAGAAAACTATTAATGCTATTCTGGGTTGCATTACCTGTTTTATCTTCCGCCACTATTGATGTACATACAGTAAAAATTTCATAAAAGATGTTAAAAATAACAATTTCCCCTAGAACAAAAAGAAACAAAGTTCAGTAGTTTGAAAATTTTTCCATGAAACGGTTAGAAAAAAGCATACCGCAAAGTTCAGCATTCTATAATATTTCTCTCAAGAATTTCTGTTTAAACCTCATTTCATCTTTGAAATGACCAGTTCAGCAAAATCAAGAGCTTCCTGAAAGGCAAACAGAAGGATTAGAATTCCTTGGCCTTTTGCCTTACCATACAGAAAGCTGACTGTCATTGCTACTTCCTTCTCTGGAAACTTCAAAACAAGATAGAAAATTCACTTTAAAGAAGAAAGCTGCTATATGTACCACTATTCCCTTATAAGAGCTACTGACTAGCACCAGGTTTACTGCTCCTGTATGAGGGGAGCAGTGGAAGCAGGTCTCCGGAACTTCTCAGTCTCCATTCTGTAAGAATTCAGTGTATAGTTCTCACCTGGAATTGCATTTTTTAGCAGGAGATGTGGAAGGAAGGCAGGATGATGTGGCAAGGATCACAAGGGAAAGAAAGCACAGCATGAAACTGAGCCTCGTCTTCTTGGTATGTCAACAGCTGACACACAGCTGAGTAGGAAACCAACAAGAATCACGGATTCCCCCAAATTTTGGTGCACAGAAGCTGAGACTTGCTCCAGTTCTCGAAACTCAGAAGCGAGGAGCTACAGCTCTACAGAGAACTCCCAGCTTGATGAAAGGCTTATGTGATTTATTGCCATTCTCCTCTACTAAAATACTGTTTTCATTTAGCGTGAGATGCGATTTCTTGCTTTATCTACTTCATTTATTTGTTAAAGTCACAGATGACTACAACTAGTATGTGTACCAATCAGCAATATAATTTTAAATGAGTCTGGATTCCTCATTTTCCACTTTGTTCATAAAGTGCTGGAAACTATTACCCAAAGGAATCCCAGATGAATTTGAAATCCCTCGGAGTTCTTCATTGAAAGGATAAGGAAGTGTGGCGGTCAGATGAGCCTGAAAGGAAAAGTTTTGTACATTGTTTGTGTAAATTAATGCTATTTTTTTACTTAAAATAAACCCCTCTCCAACAGGTAAATCCTTCTCACAACTATTAAATTGAGTATTTAATCCCTCTGCAGCCTGTAGAACTTGAGGATGTTTGTAGAGTACTTGGAAGACAAGTACATACTTAGGGAAAATAAAAACTATTACTCAAATATTGACATATGAGCAATGGAGATTAGCACAGTATACTAATTATCATTAACAGTAATAGACAGAACAAAGTGTGGTAGGCCTCTTATAATTTAAGAGCTCAACATCAGTGCTGAAGGGAATCCCTAACTTTCACACATTGGAATGGCTACCTGTACACACTGCCTTTATGTCAACCCCTCTCAGGCACACAGGAATACAAAGGAAGAGTGGCCAGCATGGCCCAAGGCTGCTGTAAATAACGGTGGGGACAGATTTGACCTTTTGCTCTATCTAGCTCTATACTGTTTTCTCCTGTCCTGATTCTACGCCACAGCCTATTTTAATCAGAACCAAATTACTTTTTAAGATGAGGCCTGGTCAAAGTTGCCCTTGTAATCAGACATTTATTACAGTTTTCAAAACCAGATTTTATTCTGCTGTTTAAAAGGAGTTGAACATGGCAAAGAGAATTTTAGCGAAATGTTTTGCTACAGCGACTAAGTCAGTAGCATACATGTCTAGCATGAGTAATCCAAACTTGGAAAGATCTTAGAAAAAATTAGAGGAAGAAGAGACACATGCATTTTAGGTTTGAAGGCTTCAGAGTAATTCAGAGTAGGCAAGAGGGCAAAATTGCACCAAGAAGGGAAAATTTCAGAGTAATTCTTCAGAACAGCATCTTTGTTTTGTAAGTGGGAGAATTATCACTTGGAAAGTTCTTAATTGCCAAATTTACTAGCATTCTAATTCTGGTAGTCAGAACATAGCAGTAATAAAATAATGAAGATGAAAATACTTACTATTTTTTTATCCACTATGTCAACAACTTTGCCGCTGGGGAAGAAGGTATTTGCTATATCTTTAATATTCTGGACCACAGTCTTCAGCTAAAAAGAACAATGGCTTTTATTGAATAAAAGATCTTGAGCATAAGAATTGCTAGAATACTAACAGAACTCCTTCACATACTTTTTCAAAAAAAAAACATTTTATTGCAAAAATACATATTTAAAGTGCTAAATGTGGTGTTCTTTGTGAGAAAAACACCCCCAACACCCCATTAAAGAGTGACTCTTCAAGATTTATTCAAATAACTTTCTAGATTAGCTCTTCCATGTCCCTCTACCGGAGAAGAATTACCAGAAAAAGCCATCCTTGTCTTTTGCTTTTTTGATCACATTTTAATACTCTGCACCTCCTCTGTCTTTAAAAACATTAATTAAAAGCTCTGTGCTTAAGCACTGCTGTTCCTGAAGCCAAAAACACTCAATACATTTCTTATAAAAGCACAGGCTTTCCATTTGCAACATGTGAATGGCCACAAATAGAGTTCTACTCTATGTGATCTAACTCCAAAGTACACGAGAGATAAAAACCCTTCAGAATTTAAGGTGTAACCTGAAGCTTCCAACATCCACTGGCTTAAAGGAGACTTTAAAAATAAAAATTACAGTGTAAATTTGTTTGGCTTTCCGAGTTGAAAGGTCAATGTCAGCAAGAACATAGCAAAAATCCCTGGCCTTTCTTGAAAAATTAAGTATTACTGAACTGAATTTTCAGCAACATTTAGAACAGCTATTTTCAATAATTTGAAATAGGCTTAGGTGTTTTTAAAACTATTTCTGCCATGTAAACTTCCAGCATCCCTGAAAAGGGCAGGAAGTTGTTCATTTCTCCCCCTTGCCATTTCATCACCTCATGCAGCATTTTGAGAGAAGCAGGGATGTGCAGAAGAGAAGGGATGCTGCCTCAGTTTCACTTCAGTTTACAGAAGCTGTCCCTTTGGTCTACTCCTTCCCCTTCATTCTGTACTACTTCATGACTAAAGAGCTTTGATAAATGAAAGCCTGCTTTATGCCGTACTGTTTTTCATTTGTCTACATCCCAAACACCAGTGCCCCTATACTTGATGCTGCTAGCTCAAGTGTTGAACAGGAAGATGTTTTACTCAAGCAATTATTTTAGTCTAGAGCCATATTAAAAAAGTCAACTAGAAATATTATCCCTTTCAGAGAATTTTAGCGCAGGTATTCCTTTCCAAATCTTTTTTGAAAATAAAAGGCCACATGGTAGTTTTATACCTGCTAAGCTTGAAAGCAAGCTCTGCATTTCATACCTCTGTCTTCTTGTCATGTATCAAGTTATCCCATCTTCTGCTGGGAGGTAAGTCAAGATTTATGACATATGTAGGTACATTCCCTTTGAACCTGAAAAATAAGTACCAACATTCAAATTTAAAGAAGGCTTTGAAAACACATTTGACAAAATAGGTGCTTCCCACCTGTAACTAGCATTTTCTAGATCTGCAACAGAAACAACTTACAAAAAAAAACCTGTCCAGACTTGCAAATCATTACTTTTCTGTAATTTGTCAGACAAGTTGAATCAGATTACTTACGTTGGTCCTGAAGGAGGGTATGTTTTGCTCCTGCACTCTTCTCCATACTGTAAAGACAGGGAAATATTACTGTTCAGCTTCTTTGTTAAAACACTTTATTATTCTAGCAAACTTAGTTTTGAATTAAACCTTTAGGACTAGTCAGCTAATTCAATTCATGATGATTTGGTAATAAAGGAAAAGAAAGTCTTGGGACTTTGGAGAGGGTGCAGAGGAGAATATAAGTAGTAGGGGACAAACAGCAACTTCCACGTGTTGTCTGACAGACCATCAGACAACTTGTCTAATGTAGTCCAAGGCAAACACAAGTTTATGATTAACATCCAAACCCATTTTTACTCAGTGTGATTCAAGGAAGAGCACTTCAAAAGCATATTCTTCATACAAGTTCAGAAACCATTTGTTCAGTTCACAGTCTGATTGTAGAGCATAGTGTTAAGCTTCACTGTGTAGCTGGGTCAGAGGAAGCACACCGAACTTCGGGCCAATTACTCAGCCAAAGGAATGAGCTATATGGCATGACTTTGTTACTTAGTGTGGAAAAGTGCTGCAGAACTGGTGCTAAATGTTATGAGAGGCGCATTTCAGGAATATAGCTAAAACCTAGTCACCTTAATTTCTGTAAGCACGATTAGTTACAAATGAAAGTTTGGGAACTACATTTAGGTGTGCTCAAGGTGTTTTCCCATCAGTTACATAAAGCATGCATATGCATACATAAACATATGCATATACATGCCACAGTTACAATTGCATGTTTTACCCAGTGAAATACAAGCAAATGCCTATTAGCCACACTTGTGCTTCGAGCCAGTTGAGAGCAGGCCAATTCTGGTCCCCGAGCTACCTGAGCAGATCAGTAAGCTCCTAAGAGCGCAGTATGTTCCTCTAGGGAAAAGGCAATGTACGCATGCTGTCCTGGGAGTCCATACAGAGACTCCCAAAACACAAGTGTTTAGGAGACAGAATAGAAACAAAAATATGTAGGGATCCTTTCATCACTTTCCCCCCGTCCCTGCCCTTGATTTCCAATATTTATTTGGCTGTACTAATTAGATTACTTTACAAGTATGTCCTTATAATGCATTCTGGCTCCAGCAAAAACTGGGACAAGATCTCTAGCAGCTACATATCTGGGACAAACAAGCTCACTAATGTCCACGTTCTCTTTGGGCTAACCACATTATCTGTTTTTAATGCATTAATCTAGAAAACACAATGTCTTACACAATGCCACGAATTTCAAGTGCTGGCATAATTAGTTACAACTGGAAACAGGAATTTTAAAGTGGGATTGGTTTCTGTGTGTTATGTGCTTTTTGTCTTGTTTCCAGTAGCAGGGAGAAAGCATGAGATGAATTTTGGTTTTCCTACATGAGACAAAGGTATAGGACCATCTATGTGTCTCCTAGATTTCACTGCAGTGCAGTTATAGCCTTTGCATAGCTGGAATAAAAGGTCAAACACAAGAGGCCATCTAATTTTCAAAGTGAGGAAGTTTCAAAACAAGGAAGGGTAGGGGAAGATATCAGATGACTAATTAGTCAGAGGCTTTGTGCAAAGCCAAACAAACACTTAACAGTATTAATGCAATTGTCTTGTGAAATTTTCCATCCTGCAGTACTAAAATCAATCAGAAAAAGTGACATTACATAGACATCCTACTGCAATGCATGAACAGATTTGGACCTTCAGGAAATATCTACTGTAAAAATATGCTTCTTGACAGATACAGTCTGTAAGAAAAATTATCCAAAATGGATGAAAGTTCAGTTGATCTGTCAGTATAGTCCATGCATACACAGAGGAAACAGTGGTGACCATGCAAACTGATTTCAGATGATTTTAAGTGATGTTCCAGGTGCTAAATGTTATGTCATTCCTGACACAGAAGATGTTAATCTTTTATTTGAAGCTGGTTTTATCTTCCCAACCCTTTGCAACCTAAGCCACAAAAGAGGTGGGGAAAGCGACAGTTAAAGAAAGAGTTAAGGGATAGATACAGAGAGAATGTTCCCTCCTTACATGTCAGTAATGTTAGACTTCTCTCCTGTCTAGGTATAAAGCAAGCTAGAGAAACCAATAGTCCCCAAAACAACCCGTACATCTTCCAAAACTGCTAGCATTGATTGAGACATCTGAAGAAAGCCAAGATTACTAACAGTTTCTTTAGGTAAACTATTGTGTGTTGGCACATAAGTAGTAATTTAAAAAGATGTCAAGACAACCAAAAAACTACAAGTGTTTTGAGGGTTTGTTTGCCTTTTTTTTTTTTTTTTTTCTTAACACAAAGTTCTAACAAGTAACAAAAAAATTGTTACCTTTTGCAATAAGCTAAAGCCTAAGTGCAAGCTTTTCTGACAAGGTAAAAATAGAACACGCCACCTATAGATTTTTCTTACAGCAACAGAAAAACCACCAGGCACTTTCTGTCACCAGACTGAAGCAAGCAGCTATAAAGTTACTGCTGTGGTCAGCGAGATCCTCCCCTCTGCAGAGGCTTGACACTGGAAGAGGAACAATAAATGCTGTGCGAGCAAAGCAGGAGCAGCCTTCCAGCACGAGGATTGCCTTGAGTTTCCAACGTGACAAGTCAGTGGTGGTGTCCTACAAAAAGCCAGCAGAAGCTGGCTCCAAGCAGGAGGGCATCACTATAAATTTGTTTTTCAAACACGCAAACTCCCTAGGAGGACTACAGCTATTCTTCAATACTGATTAAATGCCTTTTTTTTTTTTTTTTCCAAAAAAAAAAACCCAAACCAACCAACACTGCCTGTTACTAGTAGGCTGTATATTTTGGTTATCTGATGTACTGCTGACTTTTGAATTTGCGTATGTGTAATGATACAAACATGGATGCATGGCAGCATAGGATCAAAACACTAAAAGAGAGAGAACATAGTGGAGGAGAAAGAGAACATGATATGGGGAAAGATGAAAATAAGAAAAAATGGAAGTAGCACAGAAGATGTATACTATGACTAACTGAAAAAAATGTAGAGCAGAATAGAAACCAAATAGCTAGCAAACTGTCAGGATGAATTGCTACAGGAAAAACATATCAAGTAATAAGAGTTTTAATTCACTGCCGTAAAGAAAATTAATGCACTGTTTAATGACTGCTGAATAAATATTTTAAAACCTAGCCTAATCTCATTGATATGAAATAGGCTAAATGTAGCTTGTTCAGTCTAAAGAATGACAGCACTTTCTTTATCACCCTCAGAGATATTTTTGAGGTGGACCATCTTTGGCATCCTTCCTTAATATTCAGTTTCTCATCTTCATATTTAAAAATAAATATCAAATGACCTCTTTGAGCTACGAAATACGATTCCATAGTTTAAGGACATGGCATTCAATCCCTTTCAGACAAAGTAATCCATTATATTCAGCATCTTCTGGTCTATGAACTCTGTGGTCCAAGGCATTCTTCTTCCCTACGGGATGATACCAACGCAGCACTCCGGCATGCTGCAGCGGTCCTAACGCTGTTCACTTTTCTGAACAGGGAAGTTAGGAGTGCTCTTGCAGCACCAATGAAATGGCAGCCAAGCCAAATTAAAGTTCAGTATGGTTGAAGGGGACTAACTGAAAGCTAAAGGAACTGGCAGGCTGCACCACTGAGATGTAATTCATGGCACTTAGCTTCCATGTTCTTTGTTAACAAAAAGAACCAAACCAGCTGTATATGGGAAGACAACAATCATCGTTCATTCTTCAGCAAATGACGCATCCCAGCATCTCAGCTGAAAACAAAATATCCAAGCCTGGTACCTGGCTGCACAGCAGCACAACCTGCAACCTGGACCCCCAGTGGATATCGTGCAAATGCGAAGATGTACCAAGTGCAATCAGATGCAAAATCAAGCTCTAATGATAGACTCTGATGATTGCTGGCACTTTCTCCCCCACTCCACACCCCAGGAAGCTTTTGGCTAAAATTCTGAAAGTGTTTTAAGCCAGAGCTGGTTTACAGTATTGGAAAGCTGCTCTTGGGGGGGGGGATTGGGTGCAGAGAAGAGGGCCTAATTCTGTGCAGACAGGATGCTAAGGGAACATGGGTCATCCAGATGTCCACAGCCCTCTGAAGACTTTCCTGCAGCTCTCCTCTCTCCCAAAACCCACACTCCTTTTCCTGAAATCAAAATAATTTGCTAGGAAAAGTCTTAGAGCAAACATGAAAGAATATAACAAGTAGTATGTTCCTAAAATCTTTAAAAACATATTGCCAAAGAATATTTTGAAATACTGAGATATTTAAAAACCTGTCCTTTCCACAGAGGATGAGGAGATTCAGAAACTGAAAGAGTGCTTCACTGCTTCAGGAACAAAAAAATTAATCAGGAAGCAGGAACAGCTGTTTGCATAGCCAGGAGATGGAAGCCAGCCTGTTCCAAATAATTCCACCACCCCACCCCGACTTCACAATTCCACCAAAAGTTAAATACTTAACCTAATAAGTTAAAAAAAATTTTTTTAATAACACCCCAAGCCCACCTGCTCTACACTTCTCCCCTTGGGTGATGCTACAGCAAATACACTAAGGAGATTAAAAAATGCATGTACTTTTAGTAAGTCCTTCTCAATTTTCCTTTTGAAAATCATTGTTTTGGTGTAACGTTACAATACTTGCATTATAAACGCATACGAAATCGAACGCAGGCACGAGCAAGGACTTGTAAAACACACCCGATAAACACCAACACCTGCAAGCGCCGCCACGGCCGCGCCGGCTGCCGGAGGAGCCATTTAAAAGTTACCAAGTCCGTGAGGGCAGCGAGACGCTGCCTTAAATCCACACGCGTGAACGTAGAGGCACGCGGGCCCCCGCTGCGTGGGGGTGAGCGGCAGAGCGGCCGGCTCCCCTCACAGACACCCGGGGCGCGGCCGCCGGCCCCTCACCCGGCCGGGGGCGATCCGATCCGCGGCCTCCCCTCCCCTCCCGCCCGCCCGCCCGCCTCACCGGGTCCGGCGCCCAGACGAGCTGCGTCAGGACAAGCAGGGCGGCGGGCGGCAGCAGAGCCCGGGCCCGGCCCCGGCCCGCCATCGTCCTTCCCGGCTCGGCTCGGCCCGGCGTTTCCCGCAGCGGCGGCCCGCCTGACACCGCCCCGCCCCGCCCCGCCTGTCAGGGGAGGAAGGCGGCGAAAAGGCGGGAGAGGCCCTCCTGCCGCCTCACCGGCCCCGGCCCTCCTTTTTATTTTTAACAAAGCAGAGGAATTGATTTTGATTTTTATTTTTTTTTTTTTTTCAGTCATACTTCCCAAAAAAGCTAAGTTCTGCGCAAGAAAATCTGAAATCGTAACCGCCTCTCTTAGGCAATGCTATGAGGAAACCCGTGGCACCAGTTTTCCCTTGGTCAATATTGTCATTTTTAATTAGTCTGTGTCCTGGGGGGATTTTAGGCAGGTTTTATGGTAATGGGAGATGCAAGGCAGGCGCCTTCTTTAGGAAAAAGGAGTTTTCCCCATCTTGCCTCCTTAAGAGTGGGGGAATTGGGTGACTGGAGTGACAGTCTAATGAGAAATACAGGGTATGAGATGCATCCATCTAAGCATGTTGCCTATTATTTATTCACTAATCTACATAAATGGTATATTTGTTGTAATATCAAATACAAGCCATCATCAGAATATGGTGCATACTCCAAATAGCTTACAATAAAAAGGTGTAATTTTAGTGCGAACAAGAACGTATAATGAGTGTATATGTTAGCAACAGTTGTTGGAAGCACCACAAATAAATATTAAAAATCTTCTAGGATGCCTGTGTTTTGTCTTGTATTTTATGCGGTGCCTGAGATGTGTCATGTGTTTTTAGGCACACAGAAAAGAAGCAATACAGTCTTTAATATCACAACTTAATTGGCTGTGCAATTAACTCTTATAAAACAAACCGGGGGTGACAAGAAGAGAAGTCCTTGGCAGATTGTCAACTGAAAAGCTGTATGGCATTGCAGAAATTAAGAAACGGGAAAGGATGAAAGAAATGCATTGTAAAGTGTGAAAGCCTTGGGCAAAGGGAGGGCTTGCAGCGGTGTGTAGGAAGGAATCAGTCAGAATATAAATCTGGAATTGCACAGAGCTTTAGAGACCAAGGCAGAAAAGTGCTAAGCACTGGTGGAAGAAGATATAGAACCAATCAGGGGATTTAGGAAATGAGCAAAATTACAGTGTAACAGAAGAAACCTCAAGATTTTCATGTGTGTCTTTCACAAATACTAAATAGTTTCTATAGTGCGCAAATACCTGTAAGACAGTAATTCTGTGTGTACTTGTAGGTATCTGCATATACTATTATGGTCTACAATAAGAAATAGTCAGATTAAGTTGGTCCTGTTATTTTCTAAATGTCTGCAGCCCCTTTTGCCCAGCTTTTATTTCTGGAGGAGACAGCTTTTAGGTGGTTTACTATCTTTATCTAGATGCTTTAATATGTTTAGGACATTTTTAACAGTAGAAAATAAATGACAACTTTGGAAAATTAAAACCTCCTTCTGAATGCTCTGAAGACAAAATTATGCCATTGTCACATTACACATTCACAACTTTTTTGAAGCCTCTTTTTACTTCTGGTTTAGTTTTTTTTTACCAGTAAAGAAATTCTCAGTTTAAGGAATAATTAACATCCTCCAAAACCTATGTTTTTCTGAATATCGCTGTTCTGCTGTGTTCCTATCAGATCATGTCTCCAGGGTCCACAATCGGTACTTTAGGTCTTCCATTTTGTTGTCTATGTTTCTTCTGTCAGTTTTCAAAAATCTAAGTCAAGTCAGAAGAAAAAAGCTTCTTAAGATGTGCAGTTTACTTGTTAACTGTACTGACAGCTGCTGTCACTGATATCTAGTACTTAACGTTCACCCTTCTGTTTTCTCATACTCATCTATCCAGCACTGTATTACCATTCCCTAGATCTGTTTCTTCCTTCATAAGTAGAGGCTGCACAAATTACTTCCCTTTTTCTCTCTGGTTCAGTTAAATTAAAACTCTTTGTGCTAACACTCCTGCCAGGACATAGTATCACCAGGAAGACTCCATGAATACCTCCAATGGGAAAATATCCCAATAGACTCCTTATAGTAACAGTTTAATACACGTACTGATCCTAACTGTTTTGTCATAGCTTTGATTTCCTCTTCCTGAAACTAAAATTCCTGTGAATTCCCTGGACCTCTGCTTCTGTGTTGTTTCAAGACACATCTTTTAGCAAGAATCTAGGGTATCATTAGTCCCAACAGAGATGGCAACCGCACTGCTACTACAATATCCTTCCTCCCTGCAGAGCTGCCAGTCTCTTGCCAAATCCAGTACTTCTACTTGTGACGGTCTCATTTCACGTGCTGTGACATTTCTTTTGGCTTCACTTGTTCCTAGCTCTGTAACAAACATGCCTCCTAGCTCCATTTTATCTCTACTATCACTTATGACTTCTTAAAGCACTTACCCCTTGCATTCTCCTACTTACATTGATAAATACGAAACGGAAAACTCCTTTTCACAGGCGATTGTCAGGCTCTTCAGATTCTGAGTACAACTTTCAGCACCCTTTCCATCAGCATAGCAGATTTCTGCTTCCAGCTGCATCTGTGTTTGAGTAATCATTTTTGAGTTCTACCAGACATGATTTTATTTAAACAATATATTCTCAAAAGGAAAAACAGATGCTGTAGCATCGGTCTACTTCAACCATCAGCATTCACTTCAGATGTGTTGAAGAATCACCGTGACTGGATCCCTGACACCTGCAGTGAACTGCCCAATAAATAATTACTCTGGCCCACAGCCTGCTCTTTGTGGTGCTGCCCCTTTCCCAGTTTTGGCAGTAGGCCACTTCCAGGTCCATGTTGTTGCAATGGTTGTACAGCAGGTTACTTACATTTCTGGTGAGGGATATGTAGTGCGCTACCTACAACCAGAACTACTTAATGAGCCCTAATCCCCAGTCCTAGATCAAACTGAGGAGCTCTGGGGAAAAATGAATTACATTTTTTTCTGTTATTGTACAACCCAAAGCTATGCTGCATTTTCATCCAAGAATTCCTTAGACTCTGGTCAGGAGCATTTGCCAACAATCATCTATTTATTTCTAGCTTTTGACCTCCCCGCAAATTCAGCGCTCACACTTCTGTCAGACCTTCTGGACATGCACAATGAATATTTTTCAACAATAAAGGAACTCAAAATATGGCCTTTATTCACTGTGGAAAGGGCAGCACAACCATCTTTTTTACAAAAATTGAGTCACAGAGCATACGGACACACACTGTGATCCAAAAGCCTCTAAGCTATATTATGCAATGTTTCATCTGCATGACCATTTCTGCCATTGGTAAAAAGCTAGCCACATGCTATGCCTGCATATTGGTTCTCTTTGATCAATAGGATGTCTTTTTTTATTTGAGAGCAATGAGGTTATACACAGAGTTCTCTGGAAAAGCCAGCTATTCTCTCAAGACCACTAAAAGCAAGGGAGCTTTTTCTCTGGACTACATCATTGTACAGTCTGTCTCCCAGGGCTTAAGCTACATTGCAAATAGCTTACCAGTAGTATAGGTACATCTTCAATTTTTCTTGGAGCTACTCCCTTAATGCAAGCCAAATATTCACAAATGATATAGTTAAGATTTTATAACTGGGTTAAAAGATATATGAGGGAATTTTAATATAATTCTGGAGATACTTAAATTAGAAACAAAGATCAGTTCTGCTAATATCAGTTTCTTTTTGCAAATGTTTTAATGCAGTCTCACCACAAACATGTTGATATTCCCAACAACTGCTTGCTCTGAAAGAATGTATAGTTAATAGAAAGTGATAGGAAATAATTTTCAGTCATTTGTGCTATGTGTTAAGCTTAAAGAGTAAACCCAAAGCTTTGTACCAGAACTAGAAATAAAATCTATGAACACTTTAAAATGAAGCTATTGAATTTGGTACTGGTAAAAAGGTTGAGCATTTGATCAGTTTATGTGACCATCTTATATTATTACATTTTTGTTAACAGTATGTCCTGAAATACATTAATTAGGTAAGTGATAGATATGGGGGAAAAGACAATTCTCATTTAATAAGATCACTTAAGTTTAAAAAAAAACCCCAAAACAAACAAACAAAAAAAACCACAAAAAAAAACCCTAAACCAACAAACCAGCTACAGAGGGGCCTTTTGTATCTCTAAAAATGGAGGGGAAATTTCTCAATTTAATTTTAGTGATTTTTTTCATTCAGCATAGACCTTACTTTTATTTTATTTCTCTGCATTCTGGTGTAACTTCTATCAGCATTAATACAGATCTTAAGTAACAGCTGGAATAACAGGAAGGTCCCACAGATTTGTCCACAGAAGGTTACAAGCATAACTATCCCAATACAGTTGTACAAACCACTCCCCAGAGGGGGAATTTTGATTTCTCAATTAGTATCAGTCTTAGCAGAAAAAGCTGAAGTGGGAAGAAAAGGCACTCACTCCAAAATAGCTATTCATACAAGGAACTGGTGAGTATGTCTATTCTTGTGAAATAGCTATTAAATGAATATTAAGCTTAACAGGTATAAAACTAGTAAGTTTTTCTACCTTAGAAGGAAAAGCCCCGTGGCAAAAATCTCTGTACTGAGCTGGATAGAGCTGGGTGTAGAAAGCCTAAAAATGCTATCACAGAAAGGTTTGGATCTTTGTCTGCTTTTCTAGAAACAAAGGAGTTTCTAAGAATCCCTGTGTTAGTTACATCATGAATGTGCCCAGCCTGTGGAGTTTTTCTTCTTTTGGTTCCATAAAATCTGTATGGGCCATGTCCTTATATTTCTACATTCTTTGAAAAAATAAATGCTTTACTACTAACCTCAGCCAGCCTTCCCCAACCAGCTATAACTACTTTTCATACTGAAAAGTCACCAGAGGGCTTAAACAATTACTACGTACTTAAATTCTTTGTGCTTCTTCCTCAAGATCAACTGCCTATGAAATTAGACCTATTTAAATTGCCATTAATGACTAGACTTTATTGATCTGTTCTTGTGCTCTTTTTAGACACATCATTATCTTGCATAAGCCTATGATTTTGTACTATGTGTACATTTCAACTTGACAACTAGGAGATGCTCCATGGAGACAATTCAAATTATTACCATAAAAATCAACATTGTTACCAAGTGATCTTTATGACACAGATTACAGAAGCTGTGGAGAAAGGCAATTTTTCTGATTGAGGTAGTTTCTATGGAAGTGTTAATACTGAAAAGCTTCTCGGTAATCAGAGCAGACAGGGATAACCATATTTTATATGAGATATTGGGAATGAATATTATACTATGACCTTAAAAGAAAAAATCCCAGCTGTTTTATTAAAGTCCATGCCATAAAGACATGAGCAAGTTTGCAAAATCAGTTTTTCCCTCTTGCAAAATAAGTGGCCTGCTAACACAAGAGCCATCTAACTTTTCTTACGAAGCACCTGCATTTTCATTTGTAATAGGCTTCTTATGACTTCAACAATTCTTCCAGCATATGGATTATGCCATTTATCAACCTGAGCAGTGGGTCTGTTTTGAACATTCTTTTATGAAGCCTCAATATTCTGGCCCAGTCCTCACCTGATACAGTGTTGAATGGTTCCACAGATCTCCTATTCAGGATTTGGTAGGATGTGTTCCAAGACACACATTTTCAATTACTTCTTCTTGTTCAGTAAAGTTACAGACTTATTAATGGTTCAAGGTGTTGACATATTTTACTTTTGAACTTCTTCATCATTCTCTTCTGCTCTAAAATCAGGTTCCTTCCATCAGCCTTTGAAGATTCAGTGGGCCAATTTCTTTTCCCTGAAATAATTATCTCGCTATTTCAATATGATGTAGTTCTAGAGTAAACTTAATAGTATTCATTACTGAAAGATGACATTAGTTTGATGCTTAATTACAGCTCTTAGGCAATCCTTTAAAAATAACATAATAAAAACATCAGCAAAACACCTTCAATAAAAAATATTTATAAAACATTTTACACTTGTTTTCAATTTGACCCTATCAAAGATGAAGAAAATGAAACAGCTGGTTGTCACTTGCAGTATCTATCTGCTTTCACTTTTGCTCTCCTGTATGGAAAGAGTAATGAAACAAGTTTAAGACCAAATATAATTACATCTGCAAGTTTTATCTGCCTCAAAGTGTTAAGGAAACATTGAAAGCAATTTTTCTTGAACTTTACTTCAAAGCACATACAAAAGCCAAACAACACTTTGGATTTGTTAATTAATTTTGTTTTCTTACAGAGCTAGAACCACAGTGTCTAAAGTTAACCTTTTCTTTCCCTTCAAATACTCATGAATTGCATTTTGTCCACTCTGAGGAATGGAATTCAGTTTCAGTGTGATTTGAAAGTGACACTCAACCTGTGACAGCCCAGGAGCATTCTCACATCACTTGCAATTATCAGAAATAGTCTTCTGCATTCCACCCGATGAATTAATGCCAATATTTATACTGTATACAATACAAAATATTTTAAAAATTCAAGACAGTTTCTATAGTCTCAGCTCAGGGGGGAAAAAATAAATGTATTCCCACTAGATAACATGAGCACTGTTCTTAATAAATGTTATTTCTCTTTAAAATGCAGCTTTCTCCTCTCCAAAATGTTCTGGTGCCGTAAGTACTGAAAATGTTAAAAATTAGCTTAATTTTTGTAACGAAAAAGATTCATCCTTTAACTCCTCTGTACTAAGCAAACTGAACCACCTAGTCAAATATTTTGAAAACATTTAATTTCTGGGTAAGTCTAAACCTGCAAATTTCAGCTAAAGAAGTGTAAATTCAGAACAAAAAAAAGCCAAGCCCAGAACTCTGGTAGAACACTGGCCAGAGAAGAAATGCTCAACACTAACGCCTCCTGTGGGTCTCTTCTAGCTCTCTTCTGTACCCCAGGTTTACTGTAATTCTATCTCCCAGTAGTTTTTAAATCAGGACATTATTTCTTGTACTTTGACATACCTGTCAAGCAGCATTTCATGAAAAGTGCCTTCTTTCCTGGCTTTTCTAAGGGCTTTTGTATCTTCTTTGCTTATTTTAAGCTTTTTGTCTTGAAAACTTTGGAATTTCTTTCTGTAAGGGAAGGAAAATAATGTAAAAAAGTGTAACTTCTTTAAAGTTTTGTGTTTCAATAATACAACAGCTGTGATAAGAATCTTAACTTCTATTATGCAGTAGACAACTGGCCGAATAAAAATCCAGAAAACCATCACAGTATCAAATGTTGCACTAAGACTTCTGTAGGTGAAAACTATTTCAGTCTTTTTTGGCAGTCTAAGTGGAAATGAGCCCCTGCATGATTAGCATGATGTGGTTACAAGTTCTAAACTTCTTCAGCTACTAGCATGACAAGTCAGGGAACAAAAGACTATTGGAGACTACTGGGTGTAGGTGACAAGGTGCTGGTAGTGGAGGAGCTGCAGAGGTGGGCTCTGTGAGAAGAGGCCAGGGGCTGCCTTGTGCCAGATGTAGCTGGCTCCACAACTGACCCACCGCAGGACACAGCCAAGTCCCTCAGCAAAGCTGGTGGCACCTCTGTGAAAACATATTTAAGAAAGGGCAAAGCACCACACCAACAGAGAAGAGGGGAAAAAAAAAAAAGTGAAAAATGGCAGCGTGAACATCAACAGAGAAGGAGAGGGAAGAGGTCCTACAGGCACTGTAGCTGATATTCCCTTCCAGCCCACGGAGAGACCATGCCAGAGCAGGGAAAAACGGGGAGAGGAAAGGAGTGGCAGAGAAAAACACACTATGTATTGACCCATACCCCCCATCTTCCTTGGGAGAACAGGTAGAAGATTCTGGAGTGAAATTGAGCTTGTGAGATGGGGGAAGGAAAGGTATTGTTTTCAATTTCTGTCTTTGTTTCTCACTACCCAAGTCTACTTTAATGGGCAATAAATTTAATTAACTTTCCACAAGTTGAGTCTGTTTTGCCTGTGGTGGCAACTGATATGCAATCTTCTTGTCTTTAGCTCAATCCATGAGTTCTCATCCTATTTTCTTCCCTCCTTCTGCTGAGGGGAAAGTGAGTGAAAAGCTTGGTGGGAGTTTGGCCCTTCCAAAGGCAGCCCCAAAGAGAAGTGAAAAAAGTTACTTGAGCCTGTTAACAGCTGTGAACTACATACACATAATTGATTTCACACTGTTTAACATTTCCTTTGTCTTCTTGTGGAACATCATCTTTCTTCTTAGCTTCTCTTTCAGCACAAGTACGAATCTAGTCATTGAGAGAAAAAAAAACCAAATACAAGAAAACGTCTATATTCTTAAAACAAGAAGTTACACTTTAAAGACTACAACATATCCTTCATAAAAGAATGAGAGTCACAGTGTCTTTTTAAATTCACAGCTTTCAAATTGGTTAATTTGCAGCTGGAGACAACTGTAATAAAAGCAAAAGCTGCTTGAAGTATGGGAAATATTAAGTGTAATCCTTGATACTAAGACATAATCACCTTCATCTCAAAGAAGCACCATTACAGTTCTTAGTTTTAGCATGGGTAAAATGCCTTTTTAATCGATTGACTTAAAAATACTATTGCTCTGACTAGTAGACACCTATCTCAATTTGGAGGCACACATGTATTTTCCATGTCCAGACAAAGTCAAGTTAACCTTTTTACGTTCTCTTACTTAAAAGATCTCCCCTCCTGCATCATTCTGGTAAACTCTTCTCTGTCCCTGCTTCAGTCATGGTTCAGTTCTGAACAGCTTGGTGCAGAAGAGCTATCTGGAATATCACAGAGACTGTCTTCCCCTCCAACATCTTGCCCTTCTGTAGTGGTAAAATATCTTCCTGTCTCTACTGGAAGCATCTCAGTTTATGCAGCCCTAGAGTTCATTTACATTTCTTGTGGCCAAATCACCTGATAGCTTATAGAAAGCTATTATAATTGTATTAACAATAAATTGTAGCACACAGACACCTGGTTCTTTGAATACCTGTGCCAACACTGTATTAATTGTAAGAGTTATAGATTACCTTTATCATTTCTTCTTCGCCTGCAGTTTTGCTTTTGGCTTCGATGTCTCCCTCTTCATTACATCGAATAAAACGGCTATTTGCTGCTAGCAATGCCATTTTCTTCTGCAGAAATAGTATCACATATTGTTAGTATAAAGAGTTTATATATATCCTCAATTCATAACATTTATTCTCTACAATACACCAAAAAACTCTGTAAATGCATTTTATTCTTTTATATATAGACACGTCAATAGCTAGCCAGCAGACTTGCTGGCTCCTTCATTCTTAAGATGCTTGTAGCTGCCAAAATGCAGTAACTTGAAGCATTTTAAGAACTTCCAGTTATAGTAAAAGCATTGCAGTTGGGAAAACAGAAGATTAAAAGTTACAGTATGGAAGAGACAGCAAAAGGCTTTTACTCCACAAAGAACACCAATATAGATTAACTCAAAATACAGTCAAATGCTGAGAACATCAAATGGACTATTCCAAACAGCTTACATCTTGGAAGACAGGTTCCCATTGCTCTCTTGATCCTATTGCATCTGAACGTCCAACAACAAGTCCATCTGAATTTATGCCAAGGTATTTGCCATAGCCAGATTTCAGAGCAATCCTCAATAAGAACATGCAGGAAAACAATAAAAGAATGTTTTTAATTCAAGCAATTCACAATATCCAACACATCACAAACACATTATTAGTAGACAATGTGTTTCAAGAGAATATCAAAACATGTTTTCACACTAGCAACAAAAGTAGCAAGTATGAAAAATTGTAACACTGTTACAGTAATTACCTTGTATCAGACAACTTTACTGCTGTAAACTGTTCAGGAGGACTAGGGCCTTCATCATCTGAGGAATGAATTTTCCATTGGTTAGGTATGACATATTAAACATACAATATTTTAGCCTGTTAATACTACAGTTTCAAAAACCACAGGCCATTGATAAATTCTATAGAAAGTTGCAATACTTTATTTATCTAAAAATTCATTTTTTGAATATATGCTTTTAAAAAAAACAATGCAGGTGCTCGTTTACACTGAAATCTTTAGAGTGCTTAAGGCACAAAATAAAGACAACTATAAATTTATTTATACAAGGATTGAAAACGTTTTTTAATTCTCCAGGTGGCTTTCAAAACCTTAAATGTCCTTGTAATGTTATTTTTTTCCATAACAGAATGTATTATGGTTCAGCTATGGGAACACAATTCAGTATCCTAAAAAGCTACTAGCTTTTCCATCTGTCAAAACCAAAATGAGATAATATTTCCATTGTTGCTTTGACCTCACCCTGGAGGTGAAACACACTGACAGGGTTCTGCAACAGTCCTAGTCTGTCTTATGGCTCTCAAATTCAAGGTAAGGACAAGCTAATTATCCCACCACGTCAGTAGCCCGCTTGTGCAGCAACAAAACAAGTATATGAAGATAAGGATGCAGCAATAAGACTTGAAACGCATCTGCCTTGAGTTTCACTTTTCAATAGACACCATAAAGATTTTATAGGTCTTAATAACAGTTATACTGCTTTTTATTCAGTAAGTGGTATGGCTTTTAACAGGTGATAGTCTCCAATGCATTTCAATTTATTGTAAGCATAAACCAGTGAGAAACTAGGTAAGTGAAACTGATTGGTAGTCATTAGATTTAAGTCATCTGCAAGCTATGGCTAGGATTATTGCATTATTTAAAATAAACTGCTTTTAGCTGTAAAACTGCTTGCCTTTACACAATGTTACTTTTATGCCTTTCATTACTAAAACTGCTTATTTCCAAAATTCCTGAAACAAACCTTTATGTGGTGCTCCAAGAGTAAACAAGCCATTGTCGAGGGCATGGATGTAAGCTCCTTTATCCATTTCTATAGCTATAGTTCCTGTAATTTCACCGAAATTACTGATAGCCCACCAGTTTCCTAAAATACAAAGCCATGACAGTTAATAGACTAATTACAACTTCTGATTACGGTAGTTGAAGAGATGATATTTCTATGTCTTTTCTGAGATTTGAAAATCTAAAGATACAATTGCCATTGCTATCTCAAGATTTTTGTGCATTATTTCATAGTACAGAGCCAATTAAATGGTGTTGCTACTGAATCAGGAAGTCCTGCTGTTCCACCCAATCTGCCATCCCTAGTTACAGGCTCCTGCACTTCTTTGTATTAGTCCACTGAGTACATTGATCCATTCAGCTGATGCAGCAAAGATACACCTTGCAAGGAAGGTGTGGGGGGTTTTTTTGTTTGTTTTTGTTTTGTTTTTTTTTTTTTTTTTGACCTGGACCAGGCCTCCTGCGGTTTTGAGGTCATATCCAATTGTTAGATTTTCCAACAGGACATAAACTGATAAACTATCTCATACTGCTGTTAATTTACTTCATGTAAGCTGTAATCCTTAAGACTTCAGTTGTTAAGCCAATCTGTGTTTGAATGTTTGCACCTCACAGAATTCTACTAAAGTTAAAGGTAGCCCTACCTACACGCATGTATTAGAATGATAACTTTTATATTTTTAAAACAGAAAAATTTTTTCCTGTTATATTGTCCTACATATATTTTTCTACCTGGTTAAGATAATAACTATTTTTAATTAACCTGAAAACAATGTCTTTTTTTTTTTCCAATGGTAAACCTGGCAAGTCAATCTGCCTTGAACAGAAATATATTTTCCCCTATCTTTATATAACATATGGAGTTAATCGCCTAAACTAGCGGATCCCTCTTCATTCTAGCATAAGACACAACAGCCCTTTTTCTCACACATCTTAATTTGTTTTAACACAGCAACTATGATGATTTCCCCTCGCACTGCTTTAGTTTATGACTATATACACATCATAGAAAACAAAACTTTTCTAGTAACATGAACTGGTAAGAAAAGTAACAGAAGATGTCATTTACACAGAAATGCACTCATAAAATAACAGCATTACAGTGCTAAAAAGCCTCTCCTCCTGAAGCAAATACCACGGGGCAGTGGGGGGCTGGGAAATCCAAGCTGATATGTAGCTTGACAATATATAAGAACATACTTTAGCTAAAAAGATAAGTGAAAAATCCATCTCATTGGTGTTAGAAGTTCCGTTTGGAGTGTAGGAAGATCCCAACATACAAATAATACGTTGCGAGAAATAGTTATAAATCTTTGCAGGGATTACACTTAGTTTACAAAGTCCTATGACAACCTCTTCAGCTTCTGCCACCCCCTACAGTTCCCACGCTGTCACCACCTAATTCCTGGGCAGCAGCTCACCAACGATATCAAGTTGCTCTGCAGCATCCTCTTCCCTTTTCCTCTTCTTCTCCTTGTGCTTTTTCTTGCTGCAGGGGGAGAGGCAAAGAAGTAAGGCCGTGCCTGGGCCCGGCCGTCCCACAGCGGGCTCTCTCACACCGCCTCGCTCCCAGTCCCTCCGGGAGCCGGTCACCGGCACCAACCGGCAGCGAGGGGCTGACAGCCCGAAACCTGCCGTGCCCAGGCATCCCGCATCCGGGGGGCCGGGCCGGGCCGGGCCGGGCCGGGCCGGGCCGGGCCTCATCCCCCCCCCCCCAGCCTCCGACGCGACCCCACAGTAGCGGCGGGAGCCCGGCCGGGCTTCCCGGCCACAGACACCGCCGAGCTGGCGCCGCGGCGACCGGGACAGCGAGCCTAGGGCAGGAGGGGTGGCGGTGGGGGACAACCCGCTCCTCACCTCTTCTCTTTCGCCCCTTTGAGGACAAGCTTGGTGGATTTAACACAGGAATACTCCGCCATGCCGGGGCGGGGCGGGGCGGGGCGGGGCGGGCGCGGACGGAAGCCCCGCAGCGACAACCTTCCGCCGCCCTCGCGCCGCTGCTGGCCGAGCATGCGCACACGGCAGCTTCGGCAGCGCCTTCCTTCAGCGCAGGGAGCGGGCTGCGGGCTCTGAATTTGAGGGGAAAAGTGAACCAAGGAAAGTTTACAATTACATTTAAGGGCATGTCCCTTCGCACCGTCCCCTTCTAAGCCTGCCTGGGCTCCACTGGCTGCTTTAGCGCTTTGCAGGACTGCAGACCCTGGCGCTAAGGAATGGAGAGCCTGCAGTGTCCCCCGTCATGCAGTAGCAACGCGTTCCTGCGTGTGTTCAAAAGCTTATCTAATGGACACACAGCAGAGCCCTTGGACCTGTGCCCTCTGCCGAGGCCTGCGAGCCTTGCCTGAGTGGATTAAGCGGTGGTGGCGGCGGCGAGGGCGGCGTTACACGCGGGCTGGGCACCGGGCGGCGCTGATGCAGGAGCAAAAGCTTCAAGGGAAGCCTGTGAAGACAAGTGGGGGAAAATGAAGCCTGTAAGTCAACCAGGTGCACCAAACTAGGGGTACAATGAGGTTTATGTCAGTTTTCCCCATCCGGTTAGCCACTTGGTATTCCGCAGGGTACAATCTATCTCAGGCTTTCCCGTGAGGGTATAACCACCTTTCTCTCACACAGTTGACTAACTGCCTTTTCAACAGGTACCACTCCCTTGTGAAAAGGCCTTACTAGTACATGTGTGATTAGACTTCCAATTAGAGCAGTAATCTGTGTTTAGTCTTCTAGTTTCTTGTTTCAGCTTTACACTAATGGAAGGGGTTTTGTGCCTAAAAGGTTATCTGCTGTTTTTATTAGCTGGTCAAATGAAAAATATCATCCCTATCGAATCTTGTCTTACATGTACACAGAGATGCTTGCATTGGATTGCTTCCATTTGGTTTCTGACTTCATTACCTGTCTATGCTTGCAAGTGCTCAGCACCTCAAAGGTACCTTCTACAAGTAAGAAATTAGACTCTTGTACTTGGTTATGTCAAGGCTTTTAAAATCACTGAAATCATGGCTGAGTGATAACACTCTGCATGTGTAACGTCCCAGTGAATGACCCTGGAGTTTGTGGACGACTTTGGGTATCTTCCACAGATACTTTGGATCCAGGACCTTGCCACTTCTCACCAAAATGCTTTCAATTTCTGTCTACATGCCTAACATGACTAAACCTGTGTTTTTATCTGTGAAGCTAGAGTGGTTACATCTGCCATGTAAAATGAAAGCAACAGTAATGGACTTCCAGGAGATTTGGGCAAGTCCCCCATTTTGGAGCACTAGGGAGAGGGCAGTTGGGAGGGACCTGCACAAGCTTGTCAGCAAAAGCAACACTTGAATCAAGCTGCTGCCGTGTATTCAGAGTACCTTTTTTGTGTCTCTGGCATGTGACTTTCCTGCTAGTGTCTTCATCTGTTGCAGTCTGTCAGTGAAAGACAGTCATCCCCTTGGTCAGTGTTTGGGAAGTGGATAACTTGAAGCAGAGTGTTGCTGCAGTAGACAGTATGTGACCTTGATTTATTGACTCAGCAGTCCCAGGAACTTACATCTTGCAATTAGTTCTTCCCTTAAAAGCTGAAAAAATAGTACAGAAAGCTGCAGGCGATGATGGGCAGCTTGCTGGCCACTCCTGATCTTTGCATGGGGCTGCAATCAGGGAAGTATTGTGTTAGCAAAGCCTTGTGTCCAGTCAGGTTGTGAAGGTCCCACATATCTTACTTTATGTGAAGGACCAGAGAAGATCTGAATTTCCAAATATAAGATTGAGATACCTAGCCAGACTACTAGCAATCTATCTGTTGATTTTGACTTCACCCTCAAGTGTGTTTTGTTTTCTCACATTTCTAGAGATTACTGCCTGACTTCTTCTAGAAACCTTTTGATTCTGTCGTAGAATTTTACAACCAATAATAGAATGGTTATTCCTTAGTTTTCATCTTTGGTTTTGGTGGTAGATACAATGCCTTGTTCACTGTTAAAACATGTTAGTATATTAATATTTTATTCTACATTCTCATGTCTCCAGCCCTTTGGAAATTAATTAAAGCTAACCTCAGCATCAAGCAATTTTGGCAAATATAATTGTATTCAGCTCTCATCATTAAATACTTTTTTGCTGGTTCTAAACAGATACACCTATAAGGCAAACATTTTTGTAAACAGAATATGAAAAATGAGAGAGCTATTATGCAGGAATTAGAAGAAAGCTCAGAGGAAATGAGTGAAGCAAAAAGAATGCCTGTCAGCATGCGGATCACTCAGCTGCCCTTGCATGCTAACTTGCCCTTCAGTGTTTTGGTTAGTTTGGAGTTTTGGGTTCTTTTTAGGCTTTGATTCTGTGGAGAGCAAATCTGCAGGGGTTCTTCATTGTTTTCTTTAACTTTATAACTTTATTTGTGATGGATCTTATTTTTTTCCACTGGTTAACTGTGCAACCTTAACATTAGTGGGGTATTTGTATACTCTTGTAAAAGCGGGACAGTATACATTGATACACCATGACTTCAAAGTATGCAAGCACTTGCCTGAGAGGAAAAGATAGTATTTTGGTATGTTATGAAACAAAGATGCCTTAACCACTTTTGGTTAATAATATAAAGCATTTTATAAGAGACATAGTAACTTTAAAGTTATTAAAAATTATCTAAGTTAAATTGTTTTTTCTTGTTAACTTTTAAAAAACAAAAGCAAGTGAAAACAGTCTGTATTTTAAAATACGTACATCATATGATGGAAGTGCACAGGCTTTATATTTTGCTATTTGTCCACCAGATGTTGCTATAGCCACAAAAATAAATGTAGATTAAGAAAGTTTTAAAAAAATAGGAGTTTTATTTTCATTACAGATCACCCTTACATATCCTGATCCTGGAAAGAATTACACACATGCTTACATTTTTGCATTGGGAGTAGTCCCAGTGAGTTCAATTAAGCAACTCATTCTGTGTAAAGTTAAGCATGTTTATAAGGTTTTTTAGGATGGGGCTATATCAATTATGTTTGCTGTTTTCTTTACTTGCTAGTCTGTTTCCCCCATTATGAAGAGAAAGAGGGAAAGACTGAAGGACAGAGACCACGAATTTCTAATTTTAAAAGAAATTAAGATTTTTTTCAGGCTCCCATAATGTAAAATATACCTTCTTCTTAATGAATATAATTTTATTTATAATTCACATTGTTTAGGTTTCTTCTTTAATTCAGTGACTCCAGCAACAAACGGGCATCACTACAGTATATACAGAAGGCAGTAAAACCTGCTTCTGCAGGGCAAAGCGATGCCATCAATCAGAAAACTGTATCTAAAATGGTACCACTTTAGAAAAGCTATTTAAACTCTAATTTGCTAGTTAGTATTTTTGAAATGAAAACATTTCCAAAATGTGCTGGCTATGATTGTTTAAAAAAATATAACAGTTCATTTTCTTTATGGCAATGGAAATAAATGGAGCCTTTGTGTTTGCAAATATAGAAAACAAATCACTTTTTTAATGACTGGATTTTCCTGCCAGCTTGGAATTTGCCGCATGTGCATTTTATTTTGAATGCCTAAAGAGTGAAATCATTTGCCGTCTCTCATGCAGATGGGGCAGATTGGCTGAGGTGTCATTTGCAAAATGTGCACTTTCATCAATCAAATTTGAAGGGGATCATTACAAACAACGGTTCCTATAGACGCTCAGGATAGATGAAAGTGTAGAGCTGAGACTGAGTGTCCATGAATATAGCCTAGTGTCATAAGAGCCTGATGCAAAACCTGGGCACTGGAGTTTTCTTCTGTCTTGTTTATTTATGTTAGGAAATATAAAAATACCTCTCCAAACCAGAGAAACTTGAATTAGCTCTCTTGATAGCAGAGTTGACAGATAGTTTATATGCTTTTTTTTTTTTTTTTTGCTTTCATTTATAAGTATGGGGCCCTTGTGAAATATCTAAGCTGCTGACTGATGTAACAGCCAAGACTGATATAGTTTTGTTTACTCATTTACAGAAGAAGTGAAATCTGATGTGAGTTAGAACCAGAGAAACTATAATTTAATTTTTCCCCAATGGGACAAAGTACATACACTGGAATGTTGTGGTGGTTTTTCATAATGTTCAGCAACAGTTGTGTGAGAGTGTTGAAGCATCCCCACGATGGTGCATACCACAGTGACATGACAGATGTAAATAAAAAGCTAATTTGATTCTTGGCTTTTTTAATACTGCATGCTGAAAATGCTTTTATTATAACTTCTGAATTTTAAATGCGATTTGAAATTAGCTTTTTTGAAACCTAAAATGTTAGTGTTAGATTTTTAGCGCAGGTAAGTAAATATTTTCAAAATGGCTTTTCTACTACTCAGCTTATGGCATAGTAGTTAGACTGTTCTGTCAGGGACAGGATGGAACCCCAGCTCAGACCCCCCCAGTCCTCAGCATCCCTAGTTCAGAGACCCTGTGTTGGTTGTGGCATCTCAGCTGCTTCTGCCTTGCCTCATCACTCCCTCACTTTCCTCTGCTGTCACTCTGTAAAGTTACTGTGGCTAAGTTTTTGTGGCTGTCCAGACCTTCTCAGTATCTGCTTCTCCAGATACTGAGACACTGCTCACATACCCAAATCTCTTTTTCTTGGTCGCTGAGGGTATGCAACAGAAATGAAAAGGCAACTGTGAATGTACTGTGGTCTCACACAGATGCCAACTCTGCATCATGTTTACTTGGGCTCAGGCTTTCAGGTTTTTGCTTGTCATCCCAAATGCCTTATGTGTATTTCTTACAATTATGTTACTCTTTTCCACTAATTGCTCTGATTTTTATCCTGATATACTGAGGAAAATTTTTGTATGCGTATGAACATGCTTGTCTCTCTGCCTATTAGTCTATGTTTCTTTATCAGTATTTTCTTAACCAGCGAGTTTTGTTCCAATTTAACAGACAGGTGGAGGTCACAACAATAATTGAACTCTGGTGAGTTCTGAAACTATTAGGTAAGTAGGAAAAAGACTTATAACTTCCCTGATGTCTGGAGGGAAGGCTTTCAATATGAACTCCCATCTTCCTAGAGATGGAAAAGAACCTTCATGCAGAAAGGAGTCTGAGAGGAAAATCTCGTAGTAAATCATGGGACACTAATGAGTGAAAAATCAAACTGCATTACTTCCAGTGCCTAAGAAGTAACCTGTTGCTACATACTGTAATTTCAGTTTTTATGAGATGGAAATCTGATTCTGTAAGTTGAGTGTATTTGATGTTTTTTGACATTTCCTGACAAATAGCTAGCAAGTTCAATGCAAATGTAGTTGAAAACCTGTTCCCTTATTCACTGTTACTGTATGGCAAATGCGGATTCAGCTATAAGTTAAACACAACAAGATTTTTGTGGCAAGTTACCTGCTTTGTGCTATGTGTTTATATGCAGAATTTTCCCTCTTTGGGACACACTTTTTTTCTTGTCTCCAGTGAGCCTCATTTCCCTTGTTATTTGTGGTTGAATTTGTTTATCTCATTAGGAAAGCCACAGGATCCATGGGGAAAGATTTGCAGTTTCATGTATATGTAGCACTGTTGCAGTTGTTCTTTGTTAGCCTATAATCAAGTTTAATTTAAATACAGTTTCTAACTAGTGCTTTTTTTAATTGAGTGTTTAAAAAAAGCTTTCTTCCTTTTTGTATTTATTCTGTGACTTCGTAAGAAATAAACAGGTGGTTTTGCATGGTCTAGGAAGGGTGTACTCACCTTCACAGCATTCCTTCTGAGAAGTGGCTTACGCTCCCCTTCCCCCCTACCCCGCCACAAAAGTACGTGACTTCTCTTTGGGCTATATATCTTTCTTACTTCATGTCCCCTGAAACTATGTGGGTGTCCTTTATAATTTCAGTGAGATAGGAATTGGCAGGACTTAAAAGGAGAATGTGGTCGGGTGTTCATTTTCAGTGCTGCTCTCCTGGCCATGAGACTACACTTTTTCTTCGTAAATTATGTTTCCTCTCCCCCAGGATTGCCATATAATTTCTTTGTGCATTTTTTTTTTCTAACAGGACTGAAGCATTTACCTGCTATGATTGTTTTCATTGCCCATTTGAATTTGAAGAGCTGTTCTAAGTGATTTTCCTCTCTTATCCTCCATAGCTCCTGATTCTGTGTAATTTGTCCTGAATGCAGATGGTCTTACACAAAAAGGCATTTTTTCCTAATGTAGTGACAGCGAATGTCTTGTAAAAAATGATTCTGTATGGACTTAGCAATTGTGGAGGTGGAAGGGAGACCTGTAGACTATTGCATACAGAACATGTATAGTCTAGCCAAAGATAGAAAAAGCTTTTTGCTATGGAGGGAATTCTGAGCTGTTTGTTATCCCTGTCCATTCACTTCCTTCTGAATGTATAAAGTGTGAGTGACAGTGGTTCCACATTTTTTTTCCCCCCCTCTTCTTGGGCCAGACATAAAAGAGAAATAAATACACTTAACTCCTGCTCAGTTAGCAGCCTGTGAGGGCCTGACTTAGACTGTCCTACTTGTTTTTTTCATCCAGAGAGCCTCCAAATGATGACAATATTTTGGCAGTAAAAGAGATGAAAGGCAGAAGTAGAACTTCCCAATCTTCACCTTAATCAGGACTATCATCAGTATCTCATTGTACTTTTGTTTTTTATTTTGCTCATCGTCTACCTAGTAAGTCTGGTTTGCCCAGCTTTTTGTGTTAGGCTTTCTAAAAGCAGCACAAGCAGAACAAAACAGGTTCTGAGTTTACAAGCATCCTCTCCTTCCTGACATTAGGAAATAAATTTTCTAACCCATAGCATAGTCTATGGAAACTGTTTTGAAATATGGCAAGCAGAGATGGCAGCATTCACCATCCTAATGCAGCTTTACTTTTCTTTTTTAAAGCTCAGTAACTTGAATGAATGAATGAATGATGTTAGATTTTTAGCTTCCTCTGAAAAAATACAAGGCAATCCATAATTCCTGTCCCTCATGGTTATGAAGAAGAGACATAAAACCTGATTGTAAGGGTTTAAAAGTTTGAAAGGCAGAACATAAGAAGACTACATCTATTGTTTTTTAAAATCCTGCTTTTAAAGCCATTGTTGTGAGGTTTTTTAACATAATGATTGCTGAGTGCTTTGAGTTGGCAACATCTGTTGGCTTGTGTCCTGTCACTGCAGGTAAGTGAGTGGGAGTTGAAACTGCTGATTTTCCCATAATCTGATCCTGAGAGAAAAGAAGAAGGGAACATTTCAGTATGCATCACCTGCTTTGAGGCTGTTTTCCCCACAATGTACCCTCAGTGTATGTCAGTGCTTTTCTTACAGCCTAGGTGCAGCACGAACTGTTTTTTCCCAATTAAGCTTTATTTTGCTGAAGGGATCTCTCCTGCTCCTGAAAATCCCAAATCTAATTTGCCAAAGATAAAAATAGTCTTTTTGCTGTCACAGCTTCATGAAACTACCTTGTGACAAGGCATGATCTGGTTTAGATCTTAAAAGGTGAAGTCTGTGAGGCTGGCTAAGGTGTTCCAGTGCATCCCAGAGTACTGGCTGGCTGGAGCAGAGTCCCAGGGAATAATCCAGGCAGAATTTCTGGCATGTGCAATAGTTGGGGTGTAATTTATACAACTAACTTCTTAATGGTGCAGTGAGCCATATCTGTGCTCTTCTTTGCCTGTTTGGGGGGTGGTGTCCCTAGGGGTGTGTGAGGATCTGCTGTAACCTCCAGTAACCAGTTCAGAGCACTAGACTTGAAATTCTCCCACACCTGCTTCAGGTGTTTAGTCCTGTGGTGGGTAGGAATCATTCTTGGATCTGATTACACTGGGCTCCAGGGGAATAATTCAGCATTGGTAAGGTCTGTTTGTCTTTGCTACAGATGACCAAGATCTAGGTCAGATTTCATCACTGCCTGAGGTGTCCAGAATTGCTCTATCAAGGAGGTACAAAATGTCTAGCTCTACTAGATCCATGAATGGGACATGCATTTTTCTCCAGTATCCAGTGGAAAGCCACAAGTAATCTAGTTAAATACCATACTGCCCAGGGCTTCAGCAGTACCAATGAGCGATCTGTGGTCAGATATGTAGGCTATAGCCATGCACCTTGTTTTCCCTTGGAGACAGAGAGATTCCCTCTGTTTTGAGCAAGGCAGTCCAGCAAGTGCAGGGGCCCCCTCACCCAGGAACAGAATGTGAGAGGATGGCAAGTGTAGCTGGCTGAAGTTAAAGAGAAAAAAGAAAAGAGCAATGTTTTTAGTTTTGGGATTTTTTTACCCCAAATAGCGTGAGATTCAGGGAACAGGCTCATGTTGCTTAAGTAGAGCAGTTTTATTAGTGTAAAAATAATTTTGGTAGTCTTGTGGTGTGAGGCAAGAAGTGAGCCCTGCAAGCCAGGCCACTATTAATAGTCCTTCAGTGCTCCTCTGCTGTGCTGGGACATTAAAAAGTTGAAAGGATGTTTATGTGTAGGTCAGGCTTCTTCTGAGAGGCTGACCGAGTGTGTAAAGGACAGCCCTTCTTGGTAGCAGTGTATAATAGTCAAAGTTCACAACCACATAATATTTTCAAATACTGTTTGAAACACTGTTAGCGGTAGTTTACTGCAGCAGCCTGGAAAGCTTCAGCATCAGTTCAGACTTACTGTATTCCTATGTCATGCTTGGGTTATGGCCTGAGATGGATTACTCACAGGAAGACAACAAACATAAACACTGACCACATTGTGACCTGACTGTTAAAGGCAATGAGAAACAAAAGCACCCTGTGGAATCAACATGAGTCCAAGACAATACAATTATTAAAACTCAAGGGCCTGTAGCTGTGTAAGACCCAGTTTACCTGTACTCACACATTAAAATAGAGCATTTGTCCACCAACTGACAATGACAACTCTAAAAAGGGAAGAATGGAAGGAGAGCTGTCAGGCTCCTGGATGTTGTGAGAAACCCCCTTCCTTGCTTTACCTATCAACTATCTCATGCCTCTTACCTGAAGGTGCCAAGCCTTTTCTCCCTCTGCTTCCTGGGGTGTGGGTGCTGATGAGAGATGCTAAGAATATTTGCAGGTGCCACCTCTTGTTTCCTCTCCTGCATGTGGAGGCAAGTGACAAGATACCCCAGACTTGGCACAAGTGATGTGTATTTTGAAAGAACATCTAAAAAGCAGTTATGACTTCAAATGTGATGCTAGATTGAGAAGTGGTCACCCATTTGATCACTTCTGCTCTCTCCAGCAGATAGATACATATTAAGACTGGATATCAAATATACATTGTGTGGTTCTTTGGTTTGTCTGTATCAGATTAACTGTTGTGACTACAACTTCTAACAGGTTGACTGCTTGAGTGTTTACCACCTTTTGTGCTTTGCTCCCCTCTGAGGTTGGTGAACTTCAGGGTACATTAAATTTAAGCCTTGGTACCAGTGATACTTTCACAGAGGGGTGCATCAGTGTGGGAGTGCAATTCAGAGGAAAGTCAGCTGGAGGTGATGTGGTTTCCTAAGGGTCACCTGTGAGTCTCTTGCTAGTGGAAGGAGGAAGAGCAGCTAGAGGTATCTGTTTTTTCAAATTCCTCTTTTGATGTTGGTGAGAGTGTTTTTTTTTTGTTTTTTTTTTTTTTTTTTTTTATCTGGATGCATAGTCCTGTGTTATACCTCCACAAAGCATCTCCTTGTAGAGAGGCTAGGGAATAATCCTGGCTGGATTGGTGACATGGTTTTGGCTGCTGTTGGGGTTGTGGTCTGCTCTTGGCATGAGAGATGTAATGTAGCCATCCTTGTGAGTGATGTCTGAAGGGTCAGGTCCTTGAGGTTTCCTGATTCTTCCTCCTCCTGAAGGGTTTCAAGATTCCCTACACAGGCTGCATGCTGTATGATGCCTTCATTCATCCCTGAAGCATACTCAGCCCACAGAAGTGTTGCCTTTTATCTCTTACCATGTCCTGTAAAAACGCTACAGACATCTCTCTGTTTTATTTTTTAACATTAATTTGGCATGGCTTTTAAATCTGTTACAATCCTGAGAACCAAATCAGGCAGTTTCCTCAATTATGTGCCAGTTTTTTGAGACTATGACGTGTCCGTCTGGCTCAGAGACAGATCCCTAGTGCTGGGATCATGCAGTGCCTCGGGCTACTGTCTCATAACTGTTAAATGGTATTGTGAGTTTATTTTTGAGAGGTTGTGTACTTTGCACGTACTATAGGATGTGATGGACAGTTGGGGATGGAAAGAGTGCCAAAGTGAATCCACACCCAGCTCTATCTTGTGGGGAAGGTATTGGCAGACTTTAAATGCTGAAGTTAGTGAGCAGGTGGAGAATGGAGTCGTGAGAATACTAATGAAGGTACATTTATGGGGCTATTTAGGTTCCAGTGAAATACCGGTAATTTAACTAGAACATTACAAGGAGAGGATTCAGCCCTTTAGTCATACCAGTAAAAATGATGTGAATCTTGAGGCAAAACCTTTCAACCTAAAATAGAAACAAGGAAAAGGACAGGATGTGATTGGGTTAGTATTGCTCATATTTATGAGTTGCAGCTAGCAGCTGAGACGTCCTCATGTAGATTCGTATTTTCTCTTAGAGAGAAGTTGTAAAGGCAAAGAAGTGTTTCCTGAAATGTTTTAAAAGTTCGTGCAGAAGACTCATTCGCCTACTGCGTAGCTAACTTTCAAGCTCTATAATTTTATGCATCATGATTAAACAGGATAATGCAGACCTATGAATCAGCCCTATTTGTCTTTTCCTTTATTTTATTGACTGAACAGAGAGGGTATGTATTCTGGAAGGTTCAGATCGAAAACCTATTCTGTAGCGTAGTTGGAACCCAGCCTTCTGGTAAGCACTCAGTATTTTGCCGCAGGTGGTACATGCAGCTGATAGTGGGCTGATTGGTTTGTAGTTCCTAGCATCTTCTGTTACCTCCCTTAGAAGACCAATAAGGGCATTATTCTGTTTTTCCAGTGTTGTGCAAAGCAAAACAATGAGTGTTAAATCAATAAAATAATCCACGGTTTGACTGCTCAAAGGCAAATAAAAGCAACTTAGAACTATAAATTATTTATTTTTCTTAAAGCATTTTAGTGGCATCATCTTTTTGTGTTTTACTTGAAATATCATTTGGAACCCCTTTATGTGAAATGCTTTATTTGAAGCTTTTCTCAGACTGTTAAATTAATAGATTAGTTTTAGTAGTGAGCCAGTTGGAGTTAATCAATTGAGAACAACTGTACAGAGGTTCTCTAAGCTAGGCTGGATTTGAAGGGTTTAATTTTAATCATAGTCTGAGCGCTACAGCTGCTTCATGTTTGTTTAGTAATAGAGTTGATGAGCAGCTAATTTGAAAGGAAAGCTCAGGCACAGGTGTGAAATTCCTCACGAGTATAAGAGAACTGGCCCTGAATGTAGGAAGATGGTTCTGAACATATTGCTCTACAGTAAGCCAAAGACTTTTTAAGAACATTTTTCTAAACTAGCACACTTGACATAAATCCCTTGACCCAAACATCCTTCACCTTTTTATCATACCACTTAAGTGATCATCCAGTATGTTAGAGACCAGGATTTGATACCCTGCTTTGTCTGGTTTTGAATCTGTATCTTCTGGTTTCAGGATTTGAAGCCTAGTGGCAACAGTGCTCTGAGTAGGGCTTTAATTTTTTCTATATGATGCTATTGCAGTTTGCCTAGAAAAACTAACATCAATTTGATTTGAGGAGGGCTGGTTACTACTGTCCATTCTGTATACGTATAGAGGATGCAGAGGTGTGAATCCTCACTGGGGCCAGTTGCCTCCATGGACCTTGGGGGAGGGAGGATGGAACTTCGGAGGAAAGGCAGAATTGAAAACACCTTCTCTGGCATTTCCTACGCACCAGGTTATGGACAGTGTGTTTAGTCCTAGTAAACACTACTCTTAGATTAATAAATGTTCTGATTTGTGATCCCTGTCATACTTGCTCTGATTATCCTGTACCTGCAGCTCCCGTAGCAGTTAGAGTCATAGCTCCCAGATGAGGATATTGACTTTAACAGCCATCTCCTTAACGTTGCCAAGGAGGTAACACATGATTTGTTCTGTTCCCTCTGCTACAAGACTGGTAAGCTCTGGTAAAGGTAGCCGTGGCGGATGAAGGAGCTGCTGCTTACAGATATTGCTGTCAGTGTTGACCACTTCTGCAGTTAGGTCTTGGGTGCTTTCCTTGGGGCAGGATTCCCTAGGAAGGCAGGATGTGTGAGACAGGCTGGGTAACGCAATTGCTGTTGCAATGTGGGAGTTCTTTTGTGGAGCCAGTCCCAAAGCTCTGATTTACAGCAGGCTAATGTGGAAGAAAGAGCTGGATGGGATTCAAGAAAATGTCAGGAGAAGTTTAAAATAGTCCTAGCAGATTTTGACCAGGGGATATGTATAAAAAACTGAGCTGGTTCTCTAGTTCTGAAGGCTAGGGATAAACTCATGTAGGTAAAGTATTCTCCAAATTCACACAGAAAGCAGGACGATATCTTAAAACTTTAGTTATTTTAATGATCTTTGCATTTTCTTGATAAGATCATATGCAGAAATGCTATTCTAGTAAGAATTTCCATATGCTCCAAAAAGATGGGCACAGTCTTGGAGGTTCAAAATAATCACCAGACTGTGTGGATAGTAAATCAGTTCTCTGGATTCTTTGAATTAATTAGAAAGTGAAGTTATTAAAATAGTTTATTATTACTGAGGAATGTTACTGACATTTCTGTTAGGTAATTAGATGTTAGTATCTATCTTATTACAGATGGTACACAAGAGGAAGATATACAGAGATACGTGGATATTTTGAGACTATGCAAGTCAGTGGCAAGGTGAGGAAGGGATGCAAAAAATCTTGATTTTAGTCTTCTGTTGAAATAATCAGATTCACTATATTTCCCCGTGCAGAGTCCTGCATATTTGGAGTTCACCAGACATTAATTCTAACTGTATTTGAGATGAAGATGAATGAGGAGAGACACTTACTTTTTCAATTATAGGAACCTGAGTTGCTGCTGCTGCTAATTGATTTGGTGAAAAAATACTTGCCTGCTCTGTAAAAGCAGCTTCTGTGATTTGAAACAACATGTTTAGATACTTTTCTAGCTGTGGGTTAACAAGGTGAATCATGGATTCCACAGTGTCTTCATATTGTCCAACACTGATAGAAGAGGGAAAAAAATAATTGTTTTTTTCCAGCTCTATTGATATTTCTGGTTGTTACGGTTATTGTGCTGGCACAGGATTGATTTAATTTCACAGAATTTCCTTCATTTTAAAAAAATGGAGAAACTGATTTTGCTGACATTTTAGTTTCACAATGCCTTCATTTCTTAGAGGGAATCACTGCGTTGTGAAAGGCATTGGATGCAGTAGTAAGAATAACATCCTGTGCCTGGAAGGCATTGTGAGCCACCGGAATCAATCCAAGAACCTTATCAAGTACAAGTAAACAATAAAATGAAATCCATTTATCTGAACCGGCAGTACAAATATGTGATATGAGGAGTACTCACTTAACCCTGGCAAAGCCGGCACAGAACGTTATGGGTTTTTTCCTCTCCTGGTTTCTCTTGTATTCTGTATGATATTAGGCTTGCAGGGAGGGAAGGAGCGTGTGCATGTGTTCATCTTCTGTTTCAATTAGAAAAATCAAAACTTTGTTTTTAATTAAGGTTTAGAGAGCTAATGCACCAATGTGAAAAAAACCAAATTGTTTTTCACATGATTTCTGACTACTAGTATAAAAATCAAAAAACAATCTTTCATGCTGTTTTAAATAACCCTGTCTGTATGACTTGCTTTACAATAAGAAAGATTAGATGGAGCCTGTGTATTTTTGAAAGAATATCTGAAAAGCAGCTATGGCTTCAAATGTGATGCTAGATTGAGAAGCAGTCACCCATTTGATCAGTTCGGCTTTCTCCAGCAGATGGATACATACTGAGACTGGATATGAAATTTACATTGTCTGTGTTGATCCTGGGTTTGTTTGTATCAGACTTACTGCCATGACTGCAACTTCTAACAGGTTGACTGCCTGAGTATTTACCTGCTTTTGCACCTCACAGCTCTCCTCTGCTGCTGAACTTGAGAGTAAATTCAGTTTAACATAGTTTGGATATGACTTGCTGTGACTGTGTTTTTACAAAGCCCTAAACATACTGTTAGGTTTTTAGATGCAGCACAGATGCTTTTCACAGTGCTGTTGGTAGAGTAGCTGTTTGGCTAGAGACTCTAGGGTCTGGAAATTGTTTTAGCTATGACTAACACTAGTAAACAACATTAATAAAATTGGTTTTTATTGTATCTTTTATTAGTGCTTGAATTCCAGGATGTTTTTGCTGCCCCAGGGCACTAGAACAATAAGACATTGTGTTATTTTAACTTATTTTCATTGAGTAAGAGGGCATTGTGGTGCTGGTCAACCTGCTCTAGCTAGCCCTGCTTGAGCATGGGGTTTGGACTCAGGGGGCTGCATCTCAAGAGATCCCTTCTGACCTAAATGATTCTGTGACTAGAACAGGTGGCCAGAGAAAGTAACTATGGATTAAGTGATCATTAGTAAATTTAATTTAAATTCAGTGGAAGAATAATAGTGGGTTTTTCAATTTCAAACAGAAAATATGTAGTACATCCAGCTATCCTGAAAAGCTCAGGAACTTGAATGTGGAGAATGCTTGCAAATTGCTGAATGTATTGGGAAAATTTTTCTCAACTAAGAGGAAAAAAATTAAGTCATTTAGCTGGATGAATTAGCAACTTGGAGGCAATTTAGAATTTAGAAATTAAAGGGAAGAAGATGAAGACTTATGCAGGTGATAAAGGGTCCTGTGGTCTAGCACCTCAGAACTAACTGCATGCTTTCTCAGTAAAAAATAGTGACATTGAGGTGAGAGGGATAATGGAAGGAGAGCATGTAAATTGCTGTGCCTGTAAACAGGCTAGGAATTTAACTTCTTAGTACACTCAAGTGGGATTGATGAGATAATTTCCATCTCAGAATTCTCAGAACTGTTGTAGCTTCAGTAGCAAATATTTTAAACAAAGCAAAGGAGTGTTTCAGAGGCTGGAAAAGTTAAAAATGAAGGATTTGAGAAGCAGGCAAAAGTTGTTATGAAAACTGCTGGTCAATAAAACGGTCCACAGTTGCCTTCAAGTCTACAGACAGAAATGCAATTTAAAGACATGGATTAAAATGGGATTAAAATGCTGCAGTGTTTTTTGAAACGTAGATTGCAGAAAATTACTGTTACAACTTTCTTTGATTTGGTACCATATTTTCTAAACTAAGGTGATATATCAGAGCTCATCTATTTGGATTTCATTATAGAATTTGATATAGTAACACCTAATAAATGGTGGCTTAAATTAGAGAAGGAAGTGGTTAACTTTTTAAGTGTTGCTAATGTAAAAAAAGAAAGAAAGGAAGAAAAAAAGATAAATTCCCAGTCTGTCAATCAAAATATATCCAGGAAATATAGAGAATGCTGAATATCACTGTGGGGTTCCTGAATAGGCCTTATCTGAAACACTGTGTGCAGTTCTGGTCACTCGTATTCAATAAAGAGAAAATGAAAATTGAACAAGTAGAAAGAATTGCTATTAGAATAATGGGGAAAATGGAGGACATATAAGAAGAAAGTGAAAGGGCTTGGCTTGTTTAGCTTAGCAAAATGAGGGCTGAAAGCGGGGTATAGTTTTCTATGAATATATCAGATGGTAAGCAGAAAAGAAGAATTATAGGAAGTAAAGTTATGATGAGAATAGGTGGTGATAAGGTGGACAGTAATAAATGTAAGTGGAAATTAGAAGAACGACTAACTGCTTTTAGGATGGAGTTTGGCCAGTTTCTAAAAGGCATTCGTGGTGCGACGCTTATTGTATCAAAGGAATGGATTTAATGACTCTGGGTAAGTTTTTCCCCATTTGTGTTCACATATATGATTCTCATGAGAATTTTCACAGGGGAATATCTTATTTTGTTTTCTAAATCAGTACCAGGTAGGCTATTGGACATTACAGGTTTTTTCTATAATTTTCACAGTTCAATCGGCAATATAATTTTGATCTGGTAACATCTACTTGTATGATTTTGAATATGCTATAACATTTTACTTTTTCAGATGCAAAATAGGTATAGCAGAAATTTAATTGTCCCTGTTTTAGTAGTTATTATTTAAAATGACATATCTTACTGTGTAATAAATTTTGAATAGACAATGGGAAGATGAGGAGAGATTTTTCTGTTGTTGTTTCTTGATTATAACCAAGTTATAAACACTTGGAATGGGGATTTGGTACAAATAAAACACCTTCTAAAATTTTTGATGCAGATGAGAAAAATAGTATATATCTGTAGATCATCTGTATCCAATTACAGAAATTACTCAAAGATTTGGGTGAAATTTCAGATGCTCCCTATGTTGTCCCCTCAAAGTAAGCAATAAATGTAACAAACATGTTTGATGATGGTGCAGCCGTGTGTAGCATATGTATAATTATAGATAAAGCTATATGGGAAAAAATGTTTGTTAAATGATGTAAATCAAGGCAAATGATGAATAAGTTCCAGATAGAAGTAGCTAATGAATGGAAGAACATGTCCAAGGGATGTGCAGTAAGTACCATTTTTTTGGGGATAATCTCTACTTCTGATAGGAAAAGAAGGCTCTGTGATGGTAAAGTGACCCAAGAAACCCAGCTGGTAAAAGTACTTAAGGACCTGTGGCAGATTGACCTTGGGTGACTGCCAGATGCCCACCCAGCTGCTCTTTCACTCCACCTTCCCAACAGGACAGGGGAAGAAAATAAGATGGAAAAGCTTGTGGGTTGAGATAAAGACAGGGAGATCACTTATGCATTACTATCATGGGCAAAACAGACTTGACTTGGAGAAAGTTAGTTTAATTTATTGACAATTAAAAATAGAGTGGGATGATGAGAAACAAAGACAAAACTAAAACCACTTTCCCCTCGCCCCCCTCTCCTTGCCAGGCTCAACTTTACTCCTTCTTTCCCAACTTGTCTACCTTCTCTCCACCCCGAGCGATGCAGAGGGATAGGGAATTGTGGGGTTGTGGTCAGTCCACCAGAGTTTATCTCTGCTGCTCCTTCCTCCTCATACTTTTCCTTCCTCCTCACACTTTTCCTTCCTGTGGGCTACATTCCTTCAGGAAGAGATTGCTCCAGCCTGGGTCCCTCATAGGCTACAGTTCCTGCCAGGAGCCTGCTCCAGTGTGGGTTCTCCATGGACTGCGGCTTTGTTCAGGGCACATCCACCTGCTGCAGTGTGGGGTTGTCCATGGGCTGCAGAGGCTACCTGCTTCACTGTGGTGATCTTCATGGGCTGCAGGGAATTTCTGCTTCACCGTGATCTTCTGCATGGGCCGCTGGGGAATTTCTGCTCTGACACCTAGAGCGCCTTGTTTCCCTCCTCTGCTGACCTTGGTGTCTATGGGATTTTTTTCCTCACTCCTCTACCTCACAAGTACTGTGCAACATTTTTTATCCTTTCTGAACAATCACAGAGATGCCCCCGGCTTGGCTGATGTCCTCAGCTGTGTCCTGTTGTGGGTCTGGTTTGGAGCTGGTTCTGTCCACAACAGGGGCAGCCCCTAGCTTCCCCTCGCAGAGGCCACCCCTCGCCATGTAAAACCAATACAGGAACACCTCCTCAGGCTCTGACACCTGAGATAGAACCAAAGCAACTGGGAATAATAGCCTAAAAACCAAACCAACAAAAAAGACAACTGAAGTATGTAAGTGTCCTCTCTAGAGCCCCCTGAGTTTTGTTTATGCTGCCAATGTGAAAACCAAGAATTAAAATAATTAAGCTGTTAATATGGTCCTCTGTCTTAAGCTTTGCCTCCTATTCCTAGTTTCTCTACTGACAATGAAGCTACGATGCCTGTAGTTGGGAATGTTATGGTAGAAGAGAATATGGCATAAATTGAAGTAGTCCTATTAACATCAAAGAAACACGCCATATTAGAGTAGCTCTAGAATAAGGTGTTAAAAAGGCAATACACTGGATTACTGAACATGATTAGAGAAGTAAGAAAATGAAACATTTTCCCTGGTCCTTATTTCTACAAACAACTTCTGGCATTAACTAGTCTCCATTCTTTTATTTCCTGGCAAAAATTATAGGTGATTTTTATTTGTTTGTTTGTTTGTACAGAGGAATAGTTGTGAAGAGCTGTTTTATGTAACACTGTAAGAAATTGCTTCACATTTTGTAGCCTCTTCAGGTCTGGGATCTTCTCTCTCTCTATGGTGCTATTAGAATGTGTGGCACTTAAATATAGAGCAATAATAATAAAATGAAGGGCTTGACTTCTCTTAATTTGAAAGCTATTACTTTGCAAATGAAGTTCCATTCTCCTCCTGGTAACTTGTTTTGTAGATGGGGAACAGCTGAGACCACTGCAAGTATGCACACAAGCACAGTATGTAATATGTATTTTCTCAAACATTGCAAATTGAAAGAAATTTTATTTTTGTCCTTTTGGAAATACATATTTTGAAGACAATTGGTATTAGAAGGCACTTAAAACTAATACAAGCAAACAGTGAGGATTTCACAGTGTCATTTGGATAAGCTCTGCTTGGTAAGTCAGTTACACTTATGAGTCCTAACAGTTTGAAACACATGGCTTTGGTCTCTTATCTACTTTACGTAAACTCTAGTTTAAAAATTGCTTTGCATGCAGCAGTACTAAGTATACAAATTCTGAGTTAAAGGGAATAGTTGGTATTCTCAGGAGGATTACCCCCAAAAGCTCTTAAAGCTCTCTGCTATCTCATGACACATCTGTTTTTTTCAGTTGTGGGAATAAACTGAAATGTTTGGGCAACAGTTTATTCTTCAGAATGATTTGTGAACCTGAACTATAGAGTTCAAGTATAATTGCTATCTTTCATGCTTTTCTTGTGCTTAGGTACCAAACCAACAAAAATCACTGGTTACATCTCTCTCTGACCTTCAGGTGAAATAGCTGAAGACATACATAGATATATTAAGAGACTTTAAACAGATGTTTTATAACATTATTTTGCAGATTTTTTTTCCCCTAGCAAGTCAGTTTTCCTCAAGTTGAATTCTTGAGACAGAGGTATTTCCTTTGCTCTTTTATCAAGGTAGGTGGAAGTGATTAGAACAAATTCTGTCATCAATTCCTAGTATAATACTTTTATCTTCAGTCCCTAATAGGTTGATCGTGTCAGCACACACTCTAGGTCAGCCCTTGATCTCTTCAGGCAGCCGTAGGCCACCCATGAGCTCAGAGAGATCAAGTGAGGTAGAAAGGCTTTTTGAGACTGATAACAGCGTATTTAACTCTTACCATGTCTGGTATTTTTTCCTAAATTTCCAGCTTTAGGAGTATTCCAATCTGAGCTTTAATTTTAAGTGAAACTTCTAGTCATAGGAAGGAAAATTAATAGTAGCTTTATTTAAAAAAAAAAAAAAAAAATCTTGTGTTTTCTGGAAGCTGATCCCAGGTTAGTTCTACATGTTTAGACTACTGCTGACCATATCAGAGGACCACAGTCCTCTCTGATAGCTGGGACACCTTTTCAAAGGTAAATAGTTTGCTATGTCTTCTATCTGTCTAGAGAATAAGGATTTGTGTAGTAGTCCAGAGGATTCCTGGAAAGGAAAATGATTTAATATATACCCCCTTTTCTTAGAATTTCTTTATTACCTTGAAATAACTTACTTACCAGGCTGCTCAGTTGGGATCATATTCTGAAATATTTAAGTTTCTCTGTGTGTAGTGTGGGCAGCCTAGCAAACAACCAATTAAAGAATTTATTTATGTAACTCCCAGTTAAATCAAAGGAAGTCAGGCACTCGGTTCAGATTTTTGTGTGTGGGCTGCAGTGCCAAATACTGCTGCACTGAAGTTCCTTTCTGATATCACTCTTTATGAAGCCATTTTAATAAGGACTTTGTCATTAGTTTGTCATCAACTTGACACATTATTGCTATATTTTTGTGTTGAAAATGAAGTTGCAAATTTTGAGGTTACCCTGAGACACAGCTTAGATATTTGCTGAAAGTGAAGATTTTGTCAGGGTGGAAAGGTTTTGGTTTTTTTTATACAATTAAAACATCCAGGTGAAATAGCTGCAAAATATAATGAGTGTGCAATGCATTTTAACACAATGACAGAAATTAGAGTGTTTTCAATAGATCTCTATGAATGGTACATTAAATACTAATTACTGCATACAGTTGTTTCATACTTTTAAAAACATAGTCCAGAAATGATTGCAGCAAATTAGAAATATCTGAAAAATACTAGTTTTAGAATGCTGATTTCATATGGAAAAATTAGAGCATGTGGGAACAGATTAGGCGTTGATTTACATTGATGATTGTAGAATGCACATCACTGTTGCAGCTGAAGTGTGCAAGAAGCGGAGTTCATATGCCACCATTTGGGTTAGCAAAGGCACAGATCTGTGTGAATAATGAGTTACTAAGGAACCTGATATTTGTTTGCTTCTTTTTTGGTGGAAAGTTTGCAGTTTTGGCTAAAAGTTGTGGAAATACTTGTGAGATATATCACCGAAATAACTTTAAATCTGATAAGATTAAAAAGGAAGTTTCACGATTTGGAATAGTTCTTTTATCATTTCAGATCCCTGTTACACATAACCACATGTGCATACACATGCACACACAAATTTCTACCACACCAGGAAAATGAAAATTATTCTGCTAATGCCAATGACATCGGACATTACAGGTGCCCTCAGACCAGATAACTCATGATTTACATGCATGTTCCTTTTTTGGGAAATATTTCCACCGTTGTCATTACTAGTCTGATGTACCCCATGACGATTAGAAAAAGAGGTGAAATACTGTTCACCTTAATCTGTATGTATTTATAATTTATTCCATGTTATTTTACCATCTTCAGTTCAGTGATCTTCAAATGTAGGTGTAATTGTATTTGTGAAGAGAAATGCATGGGAATTACTTCATGAGGTAACTTTGGAAATATATCTGATGTCTGCACTGGAGATTCAAAGTAAACAAACATAATAGATATTTGGAGTGTAGTAGGAGTAAACCAAAATTGATTAAAACAGTTATACAGAAGGAGTAGAAATAGTGAGGAGGCCAAGAGAGAAGAATCATAATTTGTTCAATTGCTTTGAAAGTTCAGTGTGTGTACTATAAAAAGAATATGTGTGAGTTCTTTGGCAATTCTCAACTAATCTATATGGGTTTACAGTTGACTTACGGGAAGAGATATTTTGCAGCTGCTTGGCAATGTACTAGGGGGTTCTGTCACTCCAAAGAAAGGATTCGGCACTGCACTGCCTCATATGTAGAAGCAAGAGAAAAGGAACCTGGCTGGAAACTGACTTTGGTCTTCAAATTTAGAATTTTAATAACTTTATTCAAAAAGGTTTTTTTTTTTTTTTTTAAAAAGTGTTTTTAATCAAAGCACTGTATTTCAGTTAGCTTGAAACAATTATTTTTCAGATTTTCAGTTGAATAAATTTTTGCATTTTTTAAAAATTCTATTCAGATTCAGGAGTGATGATAAAACTGACACCCTCAAACTCCTGGGAGAATTGGAAAGCCATTTCACACCGTGTCTCTAGTAACTGAATAGTTGTTTTCACTTTGAAGAAGAGAAAATAGAGTTCTAGTGTCACCAGCAAAGACTTCAAGCTCTCGGGGAAGTTGCGTTTCCTCTTGTGTTAGGAGACACCTTGTGGAACTTAACAGAAGAGTGATGAGAGTTTGGCTCCTGATTACAGTGGGAGGTGGGATGGCTTGAATAAAGCTTGTAATTTCAGAACAGACGTTCCTTTGGTTTTGGAGGCAAGATAAATTAATGCGAGTTTGGATATAACGAGTGAGAGTATTTCATGACAAACAGGATGCTATACACCCTTTAGAGAAGTGTGTAGACACAAGAACAGTTAAAGATAGAGATTACTATTATGAATAGATTGGCCAGGACATTAAAGTTAGAAAGAAATGTATCTAGAAATAATGGAATTTGGAAAATTAAGCTACTGCAACTGAGAAGTATAAAAACAGGGTATGATTTGTGAAGATCTGATGCTTTGGTTCCAGGCGAGATAAACTAGAAATAGAGATGTGTCTTACAGATGTACATACTGTCACATGATGATTCCTGAGCAGGAGTCCTGACCTAGAGGAGGTGCATTATTTGCATTTATTGCAAATATGTTCTTCAGTGGGCATTAAATCTTGAATATAAATTGAAAAAAAAAATCAATATGTTGGAATACTGCTGAAAACAGTTAAAGACAAGAAAATGTTAGAAAAGAATGGAAAAGAAGCCTGTACAAAATACTTGTCTTTGGAATTACATTTGCAGTAAAAATCCTACAGCTCTGTATTCTGCAGCTGACTACTCAGCTTTACTTGTCTATTAATCTATGGGTAACTTGTGTCCAAAAATTAAATGTGGAAGAATGAGCATTTAGAAATAAATCAGTTTTAAAGACTGAATGTTTGTACTCATCAGCAGTTAAGTAAATAACCATCCATTTCCAAGTCAGTGTTTTGAGGACTTGCATTTAGGTAAACATTAGTTACAGGTTATTGCTGTTAATAGTTGAAAACTTGTACAAAGTGCTTTAGCAGAAAGGACAAAAAAGTTTTTTTAAATGCTTACTTTGTAGTTAGACAATATAGAGTGAGAGGATGAATGAGTTACATTGAGAAGCATTGTAAATGAAAGTGAGCGGATATTGCTTTAGAATTTTATGATTTACTTTAGATTTTTATGTCTGTTTTAGTGTTGGTGGCTTCAATTTGTCTGCTGGTTCTGTCTTAACTTTCTTTTGTTCCGGAGTGCTATGAGGTGCAGAAAAGAGGGCAGGTGTTTATGTGAGCTTGTGAAAGATAAATATAAAGGAAGAGGTTTTATTTGTTGGGGTTATTGTTATATACCTCCATCTAGTTATAACTTCCATCTAGTTGCAGCCCACTTTGTCAAATATACATAAATTTGCTACACCACAGCATTCCTGGACCAATTTCAGCAAATCTGTTACAGGAGGCGATTCAAACAAGTGGAGACAAGCAAGCCACAGTAAACATGATATAGATTCAGCTTCTCTTCTGAGATCCTGATTTACAGCCAGTACCACCAGATACTTAGGTGATGAAGTGAGGAAGGTTCAGTCTTTAATAAAAGTGATCCAGGACTCTGGATGGAAGGAGGTTTCCTTTAAAGACTAACTATTTCAGTTTGGAGCTAATTCTTGCAACGAAACTGAGAAATTGTCTCTTGCTGATTTCTGTTTGATAAGGATTTCTCTTTTGGCAATGAATCATCCTCAGAACAATCTTCTTCTAGTGCTGTATCTATCCTTGGGGGTACAGTTAGAGCTTCTAAAATAATCAAATGTGGAATTTCTAAATCTTTGGTTACTTAAACACTGGCACTTTATTTTTTGCCAGGGATTTGGACGGTCCCATAGCATATGTAACAGAGCATCCCTATTAGAGTTAAACATTGCCAACATTTGCTGATGCTGGCAATCCCAGCTGTGTGCTTTCAAAATGGAACACACTGTGGGCCAAATCCTGCTTGCTTTGTTTGATGATCAGCTCTGGGCCAACAGACAGGAATTGATAAAAGGCTTTTCAGTTAAATGCATGAACTGCTGCATCTCGATCACCAAGCTACAATTCTACTACTGGGGCCTGTTACCAGCTCATCTTTGGATGTGACTGATGTGAATCGGGCACAAAAGGGCCTGGAAAATACACTCTCACCACTCATTCAGTAACAGTCTTCTAAGCTGTTTGAGTAATACAAACAGGAGTTTGTCCATTGTTTACTTTTGTAAAACAATTTGAGTTAATTGATGTTAAAGTCTCCCAAGGGTACATGATTAAGCCATTTGAGGAAGCTGCATAGGCAATGCAAGAGGCCACAGGAGGGCTGTGGACTCCGCTTCCACAGCTGAGAGTCTCTGAAAACAAACAAGAAAAGGGACAATATTTTGTAAGTGTAGGCACACAGATAAAGTGTTAGGATGTACCTTGAAGCTTGTGTGAGGCAACTTTATTTTGTCACTAGGAGATCAGCTGTATAGCATGGATCTTGGGGTAGTACTGTGTTAATAATGGACAGGTATGGTGTAGCTGCTGTTGTCCGCTTTAAGTTTGCACACCAATTTATCCTGTGGTCATTACAGAATGAACAGTACCTTATAAATGGTAATGGTATGGATCATGGCCTGATTACAATTAGCTTTAGAGGAGGCCTTCTCCCCTTTATCCCAAGCGCTCCACACCTCCTTTTGGTACATTGAAGAATTTTTGCTACTTAATCTTTGTGCGAAGTAGACTGAGCTTCATTCCTGTGATCAGATAAAGGCTATTCAGCTTATCCAAGTCTTTCAAAGATCACGTAGAAAGCAGCACTTGAGAAACAGACCTAAAGCAGTGACTGCTTCCTGTTTATTAATTTTCAGAGTAGCCTACTGCTACGTCCTGTTATTTTTTTCTTAGGCATAATTTACTAATTGACTCAGGAAGCAAACAAAAGACAGGTTCTCTCATTTAGCTCGAGGCACTGCTTTTAAGTGTGTAGTACAGCAGTGTGCATGTGCCCTCTAAGCACGTGCATACATCCCCATCCAGTAAATATGTGCAGGGGTTGGTTTGATATAAACTCTTTACCAGTTTAAGACTACACATGGGAAATATGGAGGGGCAGGCAGCTTTATTTATTTATTTATTTGGAGCAAGAGGGTCCTCCTGTTCTTTGCCTAACATAGTTTTTCAAACTGTGCTTGATTTAGGAAAAAAAGCTGCAGAGGCAGAAGCTGGAAAAGGGGAATAGGAAGATGTATTTTCTGTATGAAGATATAGAGAGATAATGACTGGATAGCCTCTGGTTCCACTGGGTGTTATCAGAGAAGTGGAAATTGTCAGGGAAGCTGGTGTGACTGTTGCTTCCAAGTGCAACCCTTGGAGAGCTTTATATTCTGTGAACACATAAATAAGAGCTATAGCTTAAATGAGCATAAGCTAGCTCTGGCGGAGGTAGGTGTGTGGTGTTTGGCTGCTGTCTGGGTTTAAACCATGACATTATCACACTGAAAGCATGTCCAGGTACTTTTGCAAGAAATAAGAAATATTAAGAACACTCTGCAACACCAAAATCCTGCACTTATGTTCACCTAAACAACTTTAGGTTTATTTTTTTTTCCTGTGAAGATTTGTTCAAACAAAGTCTCAGTTTAAAAAAAGATTGGAAAGGAAGTCTGTTCATATAGTCCCCAAGCATCTTTGCTGGAAGACTTCTGAGAGTAAAATGTGTTGAGGTTAGTATTGAAATAGGAGTGGATAAATGGCTCTAGTGCTCCAATTGTAAAAAAACAGGATGGAGAAAGTTCTGAGTAATAGTGTGTGTGTGAGTACTACACACGCAATATACACACATAAAATTACACTTAATAGTTACAGAAATATTCTTCTGTTAAAACACCTGTTAAAAAATTACATTACTATAGGAATATTTGTACTTGTAGCATAGGATGTATCAACATTGACATCTATAGAAACTAAGTTGTATATATATGACTCTCTGATGAGATGTGTTTATCTACTTGTGAGGCACTGGTGCATTCCCAAATATGAGTACCCTCTTACAGGGATAAGAGCTTAGCCACGCATGTTGTGTTTTAGCAGGGTGGTGATGTGTGTGAAATAGGCCATGCCATGGCAATGAAGCTTTTTTCCTTAATTTTTTCAGCCCTGCTTGTGCTAGCTATATTCCATTCTTTTACATTTCCCCTGGATTAGGAGTGTGTTTTTAAAGTTAATGAATTCTACCAAAATTTAGGAATGCTATATAGAAAATCCTCAGGACGTTTTGATCTTGGTGGGTTCATGTATCCTTTTTTCATATTTATGCATATTTAGAATTTTTTTTTTGGTCTCATATCCAACATCACCATTGATATTAGATTTCTTGAATCTACATCAATACCTGAGGCTTGAAAACTGAAAGCACTGAGAATGAAGATCACCTGTTTGTGTACATGTCCAGTGTGAGGGAAAGCTGCTTAAACGTTACAGTAGCCTTGTAAGTTTGACCATAACTTCAAGGTTCATTCTTTATACATTTGAGAAAGCTGTTCAGTTCCAAAAGGGCCTCCAATTTAGCTGCGCTGTAGGGAAACTGACTTATGTAATGGATTTTGAGATACTTTTTTTTTTTTTTTTTTTCTGTAAAGTGATGATAGATAATGAAATCCATTTTAGTTTGCTCTCTAGATGGTACATATCAGAAGAATAATGGGAATCCACTCAGTGAGCAATGTGTAAGTAGAGAAATCTGATGGTAAATGTGCAGTGATGTATTAGATAAAAATGTAACACAGGATCTAATTTCAATACAGCGTAATAGGATATTGCAGAAGAAAAAAATCCAAGAAATTCTGTTTCCCTGTAGTATTCCCAGTTTTCAAAGCAATTTTTACCCTTGGTTTCTTACCTCCTTCCTGACTGATTTGTGTTGTGTCTCATGTTTTGCTACTCTTCTCACATGTTTCACACTACTTTATGGGTGCATAAGGTTTGACAACACACAGGAGACTGAGAAACAGAGGACCAACGCAGGAGCAGCATGTAGGGAAAAAAAATCAGATATAAGTTATGAGAAAGCTCAGCTTTTTATTATTCACTTCCCCATTCTGAGTCTTCAGTCTAAACAGGGACACAGGCAATATTCCTGTTGCACTCAACAATTCAGGGTTCGTTTTTATTTTTGCTTTATAGTCAGTTTTCCTATGTGGTGAATATGCCAACAATCACACAGCTTCACAAGCCCCTCTGATCTTTAAAAGTGGCAGGGTAATGTCACTACGAATCAAAGCAATCTGTCTTTAAACTGCAGAGTTTAGTTTTATATGTCAGGGACACTTAAACACTTTTCTTTACTGCTTTTTCTTCCTCAGAACAATACAAACATCTAGATTTCTCATCTATGGTACTTTAAACAAGTCCAGAGCTGTTATCTGACAGCCCTTGTTGACAAGACCAATTCTTCCCACAGTTATAATCTCTCCTTGTTTTCCTTTGGTAAAAGATAATTTTGGAGGGGAAAGGCTTTTATTTACTTTTTTTTTTTTTTTTTTTTTCTACCCCTTTCCCTTTTGCAGCACTTTTCCTTAGCCCCTGCTTTTCCCTTCTGTTTGTCTCAAACCACAGGTCGGTCTGGAATTAAAAGTAGAATGGAATGTTTTAATTTCTGTTGTAGAATAAGGCTTGGATTTGGATGAGAGCTGATAGAAATGGGCTCAGCACAAATTTTGTAGCAAGTTCAGTAGCTGATGTGCAGAGATTGTCCTACACCCTGTGCCTGGACGGGTGGGTTATAGCTTTCTCTACAATGATGCTAATTTGTTGGGCATTTGGGAAAAATTTATTTATTAAATCACCTATATGGATAAAATGCAAATGCCAAAATAGATTCTAAGACTGAAATAGAGACAGTGAAGAAAGTTTGAGATTTAAGTTAATCTTCCATTCTGTGTATTGATGTGCATGCTTATATGTACAAGATTCTTGTCATTGTACTTTTGATAACGGTAGTTAATCTTATTTCCCCAGCAAGTATTTTAAGGTAGTTACCAGCAGCTATAAGTGCCTGGTTGCTCTCTTCCCTGACAAGTATCAGAGCAACATAAACCAGAAAGCAGTAGCTGCTTTTGGCATTAGATCTATATTGTAGGCAGCTCATCCAGTAATGCCAGGAAATGATTTAAGAAGGATGTTCGGGAGCTCAGTATCTAATTTCACTCTGAGTGCTCCCATATCAACACTATACCAGTGTAGAGCCATAAGCAGAGGCAGAGATGACAAACAGATGTTTGGTGAAGAAAATAACAGCTCAACCAGATGAAATAAAACCACAGGAGCATAAGTAGCAGTGTCACTGTGAAGCTACTGCACCGTCTTATCACCTTTGCACCGGATCAGTCTGAGTTTGGTTCCAGCTGGCATGTTGCTCAGCATGGTTGGGTGTTTTGGCTCAGTGCTAGATGGTGAGGCCATCAAAGATCTGTCTGCCTGCTCCCACTGCATCAGGAGCATTCTTTCATAGTTTGCCCCGCATCTGTTGTCTGCACTATACCTGACTGCAGGTGCTCTTGCTTCTTCCTCCTCCTCCTCCCATGAATAAATATTAATGCCTGGTGTTGTAACATGCTCAGGGAAACAGAAAAAAAGCTTTTCTCATAGAGGTAAGTTGGCTTGACTGGCATTACTTCGTTGTCTTACATTCTAATTGCAGTTGCAATAAGAAGTTATGTCATCTTGAAGCACAAAATCTCTAAACCCGATGTGATCAATGCAGTCTTTGAGACAGCAATTTGAAATGAGAGAATACACATCTGCCTTCTCAGTTATGGTGAAAATATCTTTATGATATTATTTGAACTGGCAAATATTTACATACAGGATGCAGAAAATAATAATAATAATCAGATATGCGCAGAAAGTTGCAGGTAAGATGTCAGTTTCTCTGGGCTAAGTGTTACGATGTCTGCACTCTAAACTGACATCTGAGATGGGGTTTGAAATGCTTTGTTTTTTTCCTTAAAACAGATGATGACATTCATTTCCATGGGAGAGATTACTTCATTGTGCTTCTTTTTTCTGTTCTTCTGTGGTGATGGGCACACACAAATACATACTTTTGGCCTTTCGGCCTCTACATAATGAAAGATAGATTCTTTCTGTATAGAATATAATATAACAAATGATAGATTTATTATGTAGCTTTCTACAACAATGTCTGTTAAATTTCCAAAAAAAAAGAAAATGGTAGAATGATGTAGAAACACTCGGTTCCCTTCACCTACAAGAAGCTTTGTCCTCCACAGAATGCTGGAGGAGCTTTGAAGTCCTGGGAAAGATTATTGTGTCAACAGCAGAAAGAGAATGGTATTAACCGCCTGCAGGGATGTAATTCTTTATGTACTAATGAACTGCTTTCGTATTATAATGTAAGTAACATACAGAAGGTCTGTCAGTTTGTAAGAGCTATTTTAAGGTTTTCAACCATTACAATCGCATAAGACCTATTACAAACAACCTTATCTATGTATTGAAAAATAAGCCTCTCTCTACAGAAACTACTTGTCAATAAACACATGCTATGCAGTCCTCTTTCCTATATTTTGTGAAATTTTGAAACACTGGAGGCTGATAGCGTAGAGCAGAGGGTCTAGTGCCCATAGTGGAAACAACAGATGAAAGAAGAACTTGCTTTTGGAGCAAGAGGCAATTGGAGATTCCATGTACATTCATTTTGGACTTGGCCTGACAAGCCATGCTGTAACTGTGGAGTGATGTCTTAGTGAAAGACTACTTGCTAATTCACTGACCCATATCCTGTTCATCAGACATGACGCTTAAATGATTGTCTACATGAGGACTGTTAATGAGCTCCTGGGAGCTTGGCCTTATTAACAAAAGAAAAGTACCGCTGATTGTCGACACAGTTTTAATTGTAGTATCTAATTAATATTTTAAAAATGCTATGGTCTTGGATTTGCCTCAAGCCAAGAAAATAGTTAGCCAGGGAAAGTACTCTTTGTGTCTGATATCAAGCACAGAAAAGCAGAAAGGCCAGACTGATGCTGTCTGAGTCTTCCAATAGTTTATATGCAATTTAATAGTTGCAAGGTTTCTTCTGTGAACAAAAATGCTAAGATAAGTAAAATACAGTAACATTTAAATAGAACAAGAGCTAAAACTATGTGGAAATATGTATCAAAAGGCTATTAATATTCTTGTCTCCAATAAAATACACACGGGGAGTTACTGATACAAGCACAGGGATATGATGCAAGGGTCTCAGTACCAGTTTAGAACAAAGGATATTCTGAGAATTAATGTATATTCTGAAGCTGAGCCTCTTTTTGTCCTGGGGCAAAAGTAGTGATTTTTTCTATCATAAAACTCTACAGAATACAGACCTTACTGAAGAGATGCATGGAAGTGGATTCAGTACTTGATACAATGTCTTGAACAGAATTTTTTAATAGGAATCATAGGAATGGCTACTTCTTCGATGATCTTTTTTGCCCCTTCTGCTTTTTTGTCTCTCTTTCCCCACACCCCACACCCCCCCCCTCCCCCCCCGTATGGGTATCCCCCATACCTTTTTTCTTCATTCCTTTTTTTTTGCAATTCCAACATCTTTCATCTCGGTTGTCATTTTCCAGGGGAGGCTCTGATTCTATACACTCCTCTGCCTTTTACCATTCTTGGTAATAATAGTACAGAGGGGTTTGGCAGATATAAGTTGGAAGTGGCAGTGTATAAGGTAGTAAGCTCACACATTGCTTCCTTTACTACCTTAGGTAGATTGTGCTGTATGTACAATACCTCTGTAACATGTCTGGAGAGAATACAATGGCAGATGACTGGGATGTATACTTAACTATTACTCAGTTTTTTACTATGTATGTGTTTACAAACATTGGGTAGTACAAAGTGTGAGAGAAATCTTTGCTCCCGTCCATACTAAGAGACAACGACTAGCAGAGAATTAATTAAACCTGGCTAAGACTGCATTAATTACTGCTGACTTCTGAAAAGAATAACTAAAATATTCATGCTCACATTGCTAGAATTTGGAGTCTGTTCCATTCTTATAAAAACTATTATTATTATGGTTTGTTGTGTTGCTGTGAGTGTTATCATAAACACTACCAAGCATGTGGTAAGTAAAGAAAATAGTTTAGGAAATACAAATTTGGGTGCTTTAAGAGAGTTGTTAATGCTCCATAGAGCTTGTAGTAATGCAGTATATTTGTGCACAATTTTGGGGTGTATAGGATCCGGCAGATCTTTTTCTGCTTTTAAAGAACATGTGCAGATACCACAGCAGTGTTGTACATTAGTATATAATGTAGACAAAAAAAATATTTAGTTAAATTTTAAAAGATGTTGCACTTTAAAAAACAACAAAAATTTGTTGCACTCACTCACTAGAAATGAGTCACTGACAGTGAAAATTGAAGTGTTTGTGGTGATTGTTTTTTTTTCTTCTGTGGTGGTTTACAGTGAGTCTGTAAAAGTGCTTCTCTCTCCAAAAAGAGTAATTAAGGTTGTAAACTAACCTGTGAGAGAAGCTGAAAAACATACTTTTTCCATAATTTCCATGTTGTGAATTCTTCTAACCTCAACTTTCATGGACACTTCTCAGTTTACATCTGGACCTGCACAGCTGTATAAATTAGTCTAACTTGATTTAATTGAGCTATGTATGCTAACAGGGCTTTCCACCAGCACCATATATACCTCTGTACAGTATGTTATTGTCACAGGTGTACTAAAAATGACAGAAACCTGATGGAGTCACATCAATCAAATCTGACATTAATATTCTCTATTTTTAGAAGTACATAAGCATGTGATTTTGCAAACTAGCATGGAACCTAGCATGTTAACCTAACCACTACTGCCATAGGAATACTGTCATGATTTAATGCCAGTATATGTGACCCTGTGCTAAGCCGGAGGGACATACATCTATCCAACGCCCACTGGTAGTTGCTGTGCTCTGTAATTCAACTCTGTAATTCAGTAACATTTAAAAAACAACTAAATAGTTACCACATGGTGGAAAATTAGCAATAGGGGACTCAAATTTTTGAGCGGTATTAAATCTGCACATGGAAAAAGTTAAATATCATCCTCAATGCTATCCATGTGTTTAGTCATATTGAATGAAATGCTTATAAAGCATGACATTATTTAATTTTCATAAGGTTTCCCACATCCAGTGAAATTTATTTCAGTTGCTTTGAAAAGCTTTGTGCAGGTGCCTTTTGAGCTGAGCTCACTCAAGTCAGAACATCACACACACTATGTGCAGTTAGTCACTGGATACATAGTATGGTATTTAAGTAATCCCATAGTAAATTGATTTTTAGTAATCCAATAGTTTGGTGGGATTGTGTGTACATAATTCACATGCAGAAATATTGAAATATAATCTTCAAAAAAGTGTGACATGAGAATTTGCCATGCTGAATAGTCTTTTGACATTGTGCAAGGCAGTCTGTTCTCTGTAAGAGTGGTCCCATTTCATTATTTCTTTTCTCATCTCATAGTCCAGAGAAATGGCTTCAGGAATACCAACATCTGCACAGGAAGAGTGCCAGACATCTGCTGATCTGGGTTCAGCCCTATACTGATAAGTGCCGGTACTGATACCTCAGGGATATTCATATTGGGTGTCAAGAAGGAATCACTTTTTCTCTGTTGGTTTTGAGAATGTAGTATAACTTTCCTTTCCTCCTGATTAAAACTATTTGGTAAATTGAAGTAGCATAGTAATCTGCTGAGTATGCAGGGCTGGGATGGCACATTAATCCAGATTTTGAAATCTGTTTATTATGATTTACATGACTTCCTTGAGTTAGAATTAAAGGAAGATTCCAGACTTTTCCTGTCACTGATGTGATTCATCATCACATAAAATACAGTTCTCTCTCATGTGGCTATTCCTGGTACATAGGTGATATTTGGGAACTTCTTCCTGATTTTCAGGGATTGAGAGTGGGACTGTATGTCTATGTGAGAGTGTAGTTTAAGTTATTTTGCTCACAATCAATTTGTGATTTATTCCCAAACATTAAGTGAGGAGAACACTCCAGAGTTCTGGAGAATCAAACTTGGTTCCACTGGGATTCATATCTGTGACATTCTTTATCTCTCTCTGAACAAAAATAACTAATGGTACCTGCTAAATGAAATTCTGAAGGTTATTTGGCCCTCTACAACTGAATCCATGGTAGGACAACATGTGAAACTGCCCATAAGAAGGAAAGAGAGATTCTCCAGCCGCTGACTGACCAAACTTCCCTGCTTGCTGACTAGAGCATACTCAGTATTCCAGGCTAGACTTCTGCTGAGGAAGAGGGAAAAAGGCATTTTTGGATATCAGTATGAAGCCAAGTGAGAGTAAGAACTGACTATGTTAAAAAATCTTATGCTATTGTCAGTCAATGTATTTTGCCCCTAATACTGTAATGATGGTTATTGTGCAAATGTCTAGCCTGGTTTAAGTCAAGTCCCATGGCAGCTATTGACATTTTGTTAGAATTCTCTGTTTTGCTGGTGATAGTGAGGACAAACAATATGTTGGAAAGAATGGGTGTGGCTATTTAAATAGGTTAATATTTGGTAGATAGGTGTGAATTTGCAGCATTTCTTCTGTATTGTGGTAAGCATCTATATGCCTTTCTTAGATACATGAGTGAATGTAAGTAAATTGCTCATCATAGGAGTACAGGCAAGTTATTTCACATTTGCTATAGGAAGCAGATACTTTCCACTGGGGCAATTACTGCAGAATAGTTGATGAGACCCTAGTTCATGCTGTAGCTGACTTTTCAGTAATTTATTTCTCGATCCTTCCCCTGAACCCTGACCTGTCCCCTAGTCTTATCTTTGGCCATGGAAATTAGAGCTTGATGAATCTTTCCATTGACAACAGTGTGCTTTGGATTGGGATTTTACCCTTTTATCTGTGTTAGTTTGAGCCCGTGTTGTTCTGAAAATTAACTCTGATGACCATTTTCCATCAAGTTTTAGAAGCTCTATATCTTTGTAGATATTCAGCTGCTTGTAGTAACCAGTTTATTTTTTTTCTAATGCTTTCTGTAGTATTTACTTGTAATTCTTTTTCTCTTACTGCAAATCCAAATCTTGGAAATCCCAGTTAAAAAACAAAAATAAATCTAAGTTGGCTAAAAGTAATTAAAACCAATGAGGACAGATTTTTATGGTTGTCTGTTTATTGAAGAAAATCTCAAGTCTCAGAGGTACAGTTCAATGTACTGCATTATGATCAATCCCCCTTGCTACTCTTGTAGTGATAATATCTTCTTCCCAGCAACTGCTTTTGGCTGAGAGTGTTTAACCATATATCACCTTCAGGCAGGTGGCAGGTGATCAAAGCCTTGAAAAGCTGCTAAATGTAACTACCTAAGTGTCAGTGGTTTGAATTCTTTCTTTTCCCCAACCACAGCACTTTTTTTATTCTGGGTTTCTTTAATGTAAAAACAGAGCCAGAGCAGGAATTGTCAGAAAGCTGCACAGTGCAGTGACTGCACTTTTGAAGCTGGTTCTAAGATTTTTGTAATGCTTCTTGAAAGTCAAGCAACCAGAGATGACTTCACAAGCTAGGCTACGACAGCTGTTCTTCACAAGCAGTGTTTCTGCAGTGTACTGACCTTTTCACTCATTGTAGGCACACATAAATGAGGAGGTTATTTGCAGGGGAGTCTGAAAAGACAAGTGTAGATTTAGTGACAATATTTTTTAGACATTAGAGCGCTTTTTCAGTACTCATTTTTTTGCTTACTGTGAAAGACTTCCCCACTTAGCATTTTCCATCTGATAAAAATATAAAGGTTAGATGTAAAAACTGTATAAAAAAGAACACACTAGGATATGCAAACTATCTTGCCCACCCACAGCCCTTTTCTGAAAATAATAAAAATCAGACTTTTTTTTTAGGAAATGGTGAGTTTAGGAGATTGATACACAGAATGCAGGTAGAGAGACAGAGATGACAGCATTTGTTAGCTACAGTTCCTTGTTGTTACAGCAATAATTTTACTTGTACTGTGCATCCTCATTACAAAAGTAACTGAATTCAGATAACTTTTCAAGTCTACTTCAGGGTCTAAAGCATTAAAGAAAATTAAAGACCTGTAAAGTACACAGTATTTGTTTTACAATTACAAGACTAAGGTTTTTTTAAAGAGTAAGGACATACAAAAATTGTAGCATTTGAATTTCCCTAAAAATCTTGTGATGGAAACACAGACACAGAGATAATCCAATTTCTGGGTGAGTATTCTGTTGGACTCGTTACCACCATACTCACATTATTCATACTGTTACAGTTTGGGTTTAAGCCCTGCAGCATATGAATTCTTTTGAAGAGACAGCCTTGTCATACTGGATTTTTTGATCGGAGTTCCAATAATGCAGCCTTTTATTGAAACAAATGAAAATGAAAAAAATTTGTATGACAGACTGAACACTTTCATGCCTGTCCAGGACTTTGTGCTGGGAGGTTTCCTGTGAGCACCCCAGGACCAGCACTGTCTTCAGTTGAACAGACCTTTCATAATTCTCCCATTCCTAGCAAATGGTACAAGAGGAGTGCCTGTGGTCCACAGAGAGAACACTGACTGCTGAGGAGGAGGCAGGAACAGGTCTGCTGATCTTTTCCACACTGCTGTGCTTAATTATTAAAGTCTCTGAATTGCATACACTGTGGAGGTTCACTGAATATCTATATCCTTTCTTCCTTTGTCCGCACATGCCTGTGGGTACTTGACTGAATAATGATTATGGTCTTGATGCAAGAATTTGGCTAAAAAGTGCCGTGCAAGAGTTGTGGAGAAAGGTGGACAGGCTGGAGCTTTAGAAACATATCAAACTTTGTCAATGGACAAAATTATCGTGTAGTGGGATTGGAATTTCAACTCATGCATCTGGGCTCTTTGGATTTAAATTTTCATCTTCTTATATGTGGAAAAAAATGTTCTGTGAACCAGCAGACACATCTTCCTTTGTAGTTGAGCATATAAGTAAAACCTGACCCTCCCATGCCCACAACTGTTTTTAACTGAGGGAAAAAAAGTGGTGATTATTTCAAGTGTTTTGTGATCATAATGCTCTATTTCTTTAAGCCATATCTGTTAGATGGTTATGTTTTGTAATTGTGGCTCTTTGCTGACATATAATCTACCCAGATAAATACATAGAGAAAGAGTTAATCCAAAAAGACTATTTTTTCAGGAGGTTGCCAATAACACTGAAAAAGCAACACGAACGGTGCCAAAACTGTCTATACTCCTATAGTGCCTAATGCAATTATTCTAAAGTGAAGTAGTTGTCTCTTATGGTTCATCTTCTCTCAGCACCTGTAGGAATATTTTACAATGAGACACCTGTTCTATATAAAAGTAATGCAAAATTGATGACATTTCATTGCACTTGTGCCCATTGAAATCTCCACTGAGGTCCAGAGGGATTCCACTCCTTTTAACGGCTGCTTGGAAATATGAAGTCATATGCCTTTAGTATTGCATGACTGGCTTCTTTGAAGAGAATCTGGTACTATAAAAAATTAAAGTGATCATTTAGACAAGACATAATTAAGTGAACAGAACTAATGAAACACTGTAGGAGTATCATCAAATATGAAATTCCCAATGCCCCCCAACGGGCACTTGCACGATGAATGACTACTCAAAAGAACTGGCCCCATCTTTTGAGAACATGTATTCATTTCTTTTATACTTCTTTGGATAATGGTTCATCCATGATACCTTTACATATTTCATTAGCATACATTTCAAACTCAGAGTTGTTCAGTAAGGAATCAAAAGCAGAGTCATTTTAGTACAGACACGATTTGTTCAGTAACTGAAAATCTGCTGTATTATTACAGGCTATTGTAAAAGCTTTATTTCTGAGTATGTGGCTGAGCTCCTTTTGTTCATGTCCTTCTACAGGAGAGAGTTATTGTCATCCACTGGTTTAGCTGACTAATCCTCATCTTCTGGAAAAGGACCACTTGAAAATATTCACCTCACCTGCGCTTCTTGTGGAAATTAGTTTTTACAGGTGCACTACAACTCTATGTCTGAGGAGTCCTGGGAACAAGTAACATTTAGATGAATCTGGGCTTTGCTCCACTTACGTAAACTGTACCATGTCACAGTCAACATCTGTTAAATTACAGTAGAATAACTATGGGCCAGGATTGGAGAGAAACTGGGAAATAAAATTTTCAGTATCATTGTGATGGCTAAGTTTTCTAGGGGGGTTTTCTTAGAGATTTTATTCTAATTTACACATGAAACTAAAAAAAAACCCCAAAACCCTCAAAAGGGGAACAAATGCAAACCTAAGCGAGTTTCAACTCATACAAGTTCTTTCACAGCAATGTGATTATTGCAGTCATCCATTCATCTTTGGTAGAGCTGCTGCCATCCTTATGCTTCTTTCATTCTACCAGTATTCTTTCTAACAGGTAAAGACTTGTTTTGAAAACAAAACCAAAAACAAAATCAAAAAACTTTTGGAAGTCAGTTTGATAGCATGCTGTGCCTGTCAAAAGGAATATATAAAAGCATGGCAAAGAGTAGGCCAAGTTGCATGTGTGAACTGACACTTGGCATTTTCAGTCATGAAGGAAAATGCAAGGGATAAAAATGTGAAGATGACCCAATTCATGCCACCCACCTGTATCTATGAATATAACTATTCCAAGAGAGAGCAACAGAATACCTAATGGCTGAGACCTCCTAGCACCTTTTGTTTCCTGAGTGATAGATCACAAGAGGAAGTAAAGGTCATAACAGAAGCCAATACTCAACTATTCTGTGCATAAGCCTCCTGTATATTTAAAAATATTCATTTTATAGACACTATGGAGGTCTGTATGAGGAAGTAGTTTTAAATAGGACAACAGGAGTTGCATAAATTTTTCAGCATAGAAATGAAGCCACCTCTCAGTGGTTAGAAGTATAGTGGCATCAAAAGTGGGGAAATAAAGTATGTTTTGGTAGATGAAGAACATTCTGTGGAGATGACTGTAGATTTAAGATGCATCTCTTGAGTGCTTGTTGATGGTAATTTTTATGCTCTCTTGGTGCAGTTGGAACTAGTCTGCATTCCTTATTCAAGCAGAACTGATGTTGTTCTGACATAGGCTTTTGCTAACCAAAGGGCACAGAATTCAGAAACAGGCCTTTCAAAATTTGATCAGAAGAATTTAGCTGAGGAATATCAAAAGATGGAAGTATTTGTATATAAAGCTTGCGTTTTGGTTTTAAATAAGATCTCTGAGAGAGCAACATGTTTAAGATTAGTGAGAAATTTGTATTCTTAACTTGGTGTCAGTTACAAAACCATAGCTAGAAACTATGTGACATTTTTTGCCGATATGCAAACAGACAGGTATACATCAAGAGTATCTATAAATACAAAGTTTTCAGAAGTAACTTCTGATAGACTTGCCTCAATGTCTGCATTTTTTTTTTTTTTTTAAGAAATCTTGATTTTAACGAGTGTTGTTAGGCAGTCTGCTTTCTCTAGGAGATTTTAGGTTGGTTTTGGAAGCCCAGCATTGTATGGGTGATACTTAGCACCAATTAATTAATAACATCATACAAGTACAGGAACCTCCAGTATTAAGTCTTTCTGAAACACCAGGATTTACAAATCCTTCTAGATAGCAGGACCTTTTCTCCTAAATATCAAGTGATGCATGAATTTTAATTGTTTGTCCACCAGCCCATGTTTGCTCTTGAAAATAGAGGTAATAAGTGCAATCACCAGTGTTTTAGTCTTCTGAAAGACTAAGGAGTCCTCTTCAACACTGCTTTGATGTGAGTGATTTTCTAGCAACACAGTTGACTCAGGATTCTTATATATTAGCACTTTGACGGCAGTGATCAATCTGCATGTCTCATCTCACCTCAAATGTCCATTTTCAGATTTTCCCTCATATGCTTGTATAAGCATCATTGTATGTATCATGGAGATCCCCATAATATTTCTGTAAGTATAGAGCTATGCAAAACTGTGAAGAGGCAGTGAGTTTTCCTGTTGGTAACTTAGGAATCTTTATAAAAATGTTGAATTTGGTTCAAGCAGAGAATCTTGCTCTTCTTTTTCTGTTAGGTATATGACATAATCACAAATATACCTAAATCTGGCCCAGCAGTGAAAGTTTCCTTTTTAAAGTTTTTGTTTGTTTGTTTTCTTTTTGGTTTTGTGTTTTGTGTTTTTTGTTTTTTTGTTTTTTTTTTTTTTTTTTTTTACATAAGAGCACAGATGTGCCAAGGAGCATTAGATCATTTTTGCCTCCCTTCTTGCTGGTGTTTTAGGAGTCAGATCCATACCTAAAAGCTATGTATGAAATTAGTTTTGCATATACCACTAATAATCTGCATGTCATAAATAATAATAAAAGGTATTAATATGAACAAAACCTGTGTGTTTTGGAAATCTTACCTTAGCCTTTTACAGATGCTTGGTATTTCTGTCTGTCTGTGTTTACGTTGGACTTCTTTTGCTATATTGCACACACATACACACATATTTCACTGGATTATCTTTTTACTGGGTTTCTAGGCATAAAATGTGTATAACTGAGAACAGCTTTGTCCCCTGCAAAGCAGGAAGCCAGTGTGCAACATATCAAACTCTGTTAGTAGTGCATCTTCAGGCTAGTCAGGTGTCAAGGAGTAGATAGTTTAATTATTATTCCGAATGAAAGGTAATAGAAGGGCTGGATGGTTACATTGTGTATGAAGAGTGATATGATGTCTCTAAAATCATGCAGGATATTGAATGAGAAGTCAAGCAATACAGTTAGTAGTTCAGATGCTGGATTTTGCTTGTGCTAAAGGAATGTGGCTCTTTTGCTGCTGTACACAAACTGCCTGGTCCTGGTGAGAAAGTTAATTGATTCCTCATTTTCTAGTTCATCATTACTGACATCAGTTGGCATTGAGAAATCCTTTAGGAAACTCAGAGACAGATACCTTTTCCAAAGAAGCCTAGAGACCAAATTAGATAAGATGTGAAGTTTACTTAGATAACACTAATAATGGTTTTCCTTTTGTTTAAGTCTAGAGATGCCTAAATACCTAAATTTAATGTAGACAATAAGGTGGACCTCAAGATATGAATGAAGTGGTGGTATTGTGTATCTTAACATCTATCCAGACATGCAGGAGACTGAGACCATATAAGGGAAAAACCAGAGCCTCAATCATTTTAGCAAAGATTTAGCTGAGGAGGAGAGAAAATTTTTTTTGACCACATTTTCCCCTGAGTGGCAGCAGGAAGATCTCGTGTTCTTTGGGGAAAAGGCAGATGGGTTTTGCAAGAGATTAGTCTAGAACAGTGCTTGCCAGATATGTCACGGCAGCAGAAGGGAGCAGCAAAAGGGGATTTGACACCAGCAAAAGAACAGACACTTCTGTCTTAGGATGTTGGGGTGTTGCAGAATGTCCTGTGTCATATCAAACTGGCAGGTTGAATGTTTGGAATAGCCAGATCAGTTAAAATGTGAATAAGTTAGATTGCTTCCTTCCCAATCTTTGCTCTTGGGTCTGAATCCTCTCCTAGATTATATGTGCTATATCCCCAGCTTTATTTTAGACTGTAGGTTTACATTTTCGAGAGACTCAAAGTATGTAAGTAAGAGGTAACAAAAGCAGTAAATGTTACTCTGTTTCCTGTCCTTTTAGAGTCTCATGTGTGTAGACGTACACCAATTGAATGTCTCCCAGTATGGTGACTTGGAAAACTTCTCTGCTCAAAACAGGCTTTGACAAAAAGAGATTAGTTTTTCTCTTCCCCAAATGCAAATCAAACTCTTGAAAATGTGTGTCTGTCAATGTGCATCTGTATCAGGCTCATTTGTCAGCCAGGAGCTAGCTGGACTTACAGAAAGAGATTTCTGCAAGTCAAATGAAGAAACTGGAATGCAGACAGTGTGAGATTCCAGAGATAGCTCTGGGAGTTGCTGTGTCTGAGCAGAATAGTTTGTCTTGCTAGTGGAGCTTTAAGGAAAGGTTGCAGAAAGAATCAGATCGTTAGAGTGACCATTTGATCAAAGCAATACAGTGGCCCTGAGAAGACAGTTCTTAGGAGGGATGATGATGACTGATTATTTTGAACCAGTGGGCAATCAGTCACATTTGAGCCAAGGACTATTCTTTAAGCCATCGGAGAAGAGTGCAGTAAGGCATATCTAGTAAGTAGAGGAAAGAGTTCCCGCTGACATTTAGCTTAGTTGGAAAAAGCAGGAGTGGAAAGTGAAGAGGTGTGAGGTGTTAAGAGAGATTTGTTAATGTCAAAGTATGGAAAATTTTCTTTTTTGTTCTCTCCAAAAGCTGAACTGAAGAAGAAAAGTGTGAAAAAGAAAGGCAGGATGAGAGAGGGGCCTAGGAACATCAACAGATTAGAGGAGGCGGTAACGTCTTCAATGTGTTTTCCCATCTTAAAAATGAGGTGTCTACAAGTGTCAAGCTTAACCTTTTGCACAAAACAACTGTGACTTATAAAAATGGTAAAGAATACGTGTTACAATGATGATTCCACAGTGGTTTGTGATATTAACAAAGAGTGCTGTAGAAATGAAAAAGTATAGATATTAGCTGTTTGTGTGCCAAAGCCAGTGTTACTGACTTTAAATGTTCTTCATGAGGCAAAGAAAAACAATAATTTATTTTTCTTTTCAAGGGGCGTGACCAGTAGTGCAATGATTGTAGTTGAAAAACTCACCAACAATGTCATTGCTACTGGAGTGGGGGGGAAATTCTTCCTTCATCACATTAAGGACCCTGTATTTTATACTTTGGACTGCATATGAGGTCTGAAAAGAATAAATTATGTAACTTACAGTTGAATAATGGAAAGTTTGTTGACAGTAAAGGGTAATTTATGCTTGAAAAATATCTGTGCATACAACATTTGTTTCTGTTGCATTTGTGATTTCAGTTGTAAATAGTGCCATCAGAGTAAGGCTATGTTCCCAGAAATGACAGATACCAGCAGAGGAGGTGACAAGAGCAAACAAAGAGAAAACAACTACTTGTCCTCAAGATTTAGGGTCAGCTAAAGAATTTAGACTTTGAACACTGTCTTGTCTAGTCTGCTAATAAATGCATTTGAAGTTAGATCAGGTATCTCTACATATCACTGTGTAGACATGGCCCTAGAAACAGGGAAGTCTTAAAATTTAAAGCTTTGAGCTTGTGACATGTTTATGTCTGTGTCAACAAGGAGTTATGGGCCATCATGAAAGTATGTCTGTCTGCTTCTGGAAACAATTCTTCTTCTTCATTAAATGTGCTCATATCAGTCATTTAGTGAACCACTAATGTCAATAGCCTTTATAGAGTTATTAAAGATAGATTAATGGCTTTGAATTCTGCATCAGACAAACAATAGGACAGCCACATGTGCCATTGCTATTGCAGTGTTAAGAACATGATGGTCTGTCGTGATTTTTTTTGTATGGTGCTCATCAAAATAGTAACTGAATGTTCCACACAGTTTTGAACTGATACATAGCTTTTTTAAAGTCTCTTTTCCTGTATTACATGCTTAAAAAAAACCCTAAACTTTTCTTTGCATGTCAGAGATTTTCCTGCTTAGGAAGTTTTCCCTTGTGCTCACTTAGTTTGTTTTATGAAGTGAGATTCCTTCTACTCCTCTCTTGGTGCCAAATTTCCTGATTAGTATAGCTTCAAGTGCCAGGAAGAAAAACATTCTGGGGCCTCATGTGGTTGGACAGGATCTCAAAAGTTGTGTGTCAGTGTGGCTTTACAGTGGCCCTTTGGATTCAGTAAAGATGAGGATGTTACGGCAGGGCCCTGCCTGAGCACACTGGCCATTACAGGGACCCCCACATTCTGGCAGTTGTCCTGCAGCCCTGTGAATTGCAATTATCGTTTGGGGATTGCTCTGAATGGAAATTCTGTTCTTGGGGAACATTTGCCTTGTCATCCATGTGCCAAGCCTGAAGTTTGATGTGAAGAAAAGGATTTGCCTGTCCTACTTAGACTTGTAAGAAAACAAAGTGCTGTCTCAAAAGAACACATATCGAAGCCCAAATTTTGATACCAAAGAAATACTTCATGGCTGCTACACAATTTATTTACCAGTTCTCCCTGACCCACTCCTCTTCATTTTGGAAAAAAATTCTAAGAAAAGTACAGAGTTTTGAAAACATATTTAGCAATTTTTATATGAATTTCATTAGCTTGCACCAAAGCTAATGACTGTGTAGGCACGTGGTGAAAGGGATTAAAAGCGAATGAATTTTGGTTTGGTATTTGGTATGAACTTCACTTTGCTTCTTAAACCAAGACTGATTGAGTGAAACAATACCAATGATAAATTACACAGTATTTGTTAGAAAGGGAGTATAACCTTTCGAATCTTCATGATCTCATAATCTTGATTATAAGGTTTTTCAACACATAAGGTCTAGCACTATTCTACAATCAAAGTATACTGAAGTCTTCATAAATTTCTGTGTACAACATGTTCAAATTGTAATTAGTAACAGTGCAGAAGCATCAAGTAATATGGTGATTAATGATCTGCTGCAACACTCGGTGCCAAAGATGTTATCATATTGATCTCCTCATGCTTAAATTATAGAATATAGTGTTCCTTCCTGAGCATGTAGATTCTTAGCTAGAATAAATTACAGCCAAATGCAAAATCACTCTCAGTCTGAGTGTCTGCCAAATTAATCCCTGCAAAGAAAAAAGCCACGAACAACAAATAAACTTCAAAGACATGGCAACTGTGGGATCTGGTGAAATTAGGAAATTGGGACAACTTGATAGAAACAAAAGAGATGGAAGTTGTTTTGACGCATTTCAGGTCAACTGTTGGAAAACTTTGGAGAGAAATCAAACTCTCCATTCTAGTCTAATCAGTCAAACAAGGTCCTATTTGTATCTGTTTGGCACATTTTGAAAACTGAATTAAAACAGCAAAAGTGAAATGCAGTGACTGTAAGATATGTATAAACACACGCACATATGGTAATATCCATTGTGGGTAAATTCTTTTCTGTAAGTAGCCACATGGTAAGCTAGCAAACAAATAAATAAGGCGCTATTCTTTTTAACTGATTTCTTTTTAACTGATTTTAACTCATCTGCTAATTTTCTTCCTCAGTCACTATATTTGATGTTCAAAAGCGATGAAAAGGCTTAAAGAACAAGTATAAAAGAAAAATATGATTTGAGGAGCCTGACTGCCTGTAAATATTTGCACAACCTGTCCTTGATGGAATAAGAAAGTAATTATATTCTAATCCATTTTAGTCAGGCAGAGGGTCATAGGGCTTGGTTCAGTAAGGAACCAAAGCATGTGCTTACATTTAAGCATGTGCTTAATCCTGCTTATATGCTTAAAGTTAAATGTTTTGCAAGTTAGGGTCTAAAGTAACTGGGCTACATAGATAGAAATACTGGAAAACACAAGCAAAGTAATGAAGGGACTGTATGCTTGTTTGGTTTTATCCAATCATCTGCTTTCTCTAAATCCTCTCATTCTATGACCTCTTAACCCTTTCTTCCTCCAAATAGTGATAAAAAACCCCCCAACTTCCATAAGAATGTGCCATAATCAAAAACCCAAGGTCATGAGTAACACAAATCAAATTCTTGCCACACATGTGGCCTTACTACTTATGAGCAAACACACAACTGTTCGGAGTTTATGCCAAGAGTGCAATTATATTTCCGATTATTAGAGGAGCATCTGTTATGTGTGCTATTTCCATATTATGTTTATATTAGAAAATGATAATATATGATATTTTACATGTGCACTTCATACCTCCTACTAAAAAATTCAATTTTATACTGGTCAAATCCTCCTCCAGATTACTGACTTCACAAGTAGCAGGATCAGACTCTACATGCTGAGAGTAATCAAGGTGACAAGGACAAAATTTTTTAAAAGTCAGAGAAGAGTAGTGAAAAGGATGACGACAGAGGGGCAGGAAAGACTATGGAAGGTGAAAATGTTGAAAGAAATATTTTGCTAAAGTAAGGTGTAAAGAAAAGTAAATTATAAAAGAAACTAAAGCTGTGAGCCTGAAATACTGGCAGAAAGACAGAATAAATGTGGGGTGAATTAAGGAAAGATGACCAGGAAAGATGGGACATGTTGCTTAATATATTAAACTTGGTGTGAAAATACTGCAATGATGTTTGAAGTGTGAATTAGATCTCAGAAGGTGCGGCTGTGTTAGTAGAGGCTAGAAGTTTAATTGTGGTCATCTTAAATTCAATGGACAAGTCCCACAGGACTTTGCTCTAGGTATTATATATAAGACAGAGATGAAATCTTTATGCACAAGACATAATTTGCTGTTATGTTTTTATATGACTGATGTTGGGATTTTATTATCGAATTCTGAAATGCCACAGAAAAGAAAAACATCTAATGGTTTTCAAGAAAATGTATAAGAATAATCCTGACATTTAAAGTGTTTAAAAAATCAGAATACCTAATTTTTATGAAATTTGGTGAATTAATGGTTCAGAAATTATTTAAAAGTCAAGAGTTTGCTATCTACATCAATCCACTGGATCAGAGAATGACCTGCATTTGGGAAAAGTGATGAGTATTAATTAGAACTTAAAGGAATAGAGGGACTTAGACTGTGGAAAAATAATATATGGAAGTTTTCTTTTGGAAAAAGAAATCATGCTACATGGTTAAAATGAATATGAAATGTAAACTTTGTAAGACGTGGAAAATGATATATTTACTAAATGCTTGATTCCAGCTTTCTATCTTTTACAAACACTTCTAAGTTATGGAACAGCTGTTTGATATGAACACTACCAAGCTTCTGCTATTCTGAAAAAGTTTAGGAGCTTGTTTCACTGTGGATCTCTCAATTATTTACAACTGTGACAGCTTCATATGGTGTCTTTCCTAATGAAACCATCAAAAAGTTTTTTGATTTTCATACAACCATAGATTCACACTCCTTTATCAGCCTAAATCAAACAGCTTCTTTTAGGCAAGATGCACAGATTAAACAAAGTATTTCGGCTTGGCTATAAGGAGCTGCTGCATTTGAAGACTTTTAACAAATCCAAAATGAATACAGCCTGAAGAGGGCAGTAAAGGTAAAGCTTTATTTTTGTTAGCTTGTCAGTGTTTTCATTGTACATTGTGTTCTGAAAATGCATTACTGGACAGCCATATTTACAGGAATTACACATTTCTGGAGCTATGCTGCATAAAATATACTGTCAGGTCAATGAAATCCTTTGTTTGGATTTATCTGAGGATCTGACTCCTTCACATGACAGTGTAGAACTGGAAGACATGTCCATCACTTATGAAAGTAGCTTGCAGATAATGAATTGCATGAGCCAGCATTGCTTCAGCTGGGACATCCTCTTAGAACAAAACAACATTGAGTTCTGCAAGTGGGTTAAAAGAATAATTTTGCAGATTGCCAAAAAATGAGATGTTGTTTTCATATTGTGTCTTAACCATTTCGGAGAGGCCGAGCTTCCTTCAGAAATGGGCCAGTGGATTTTATAAGACGAGAAGATTTTTATACTTTTTCCATTCATCTGTCTTGGGAGCTTCCTGACAGCCAGGCTTATATTGAAACTTAGGTCATTTTCCTTGTGTTAAGGGACAGTGAATTTTATATGGTGTAAAGTTATGTGTGTTTTGGGAGGAAACTGCAATTGCAGAACAGCAGATATCTAAATTGTTCTGAATTTTCAGTATGTTAATTTCTGACTAGGCATTGTTATACCTCAGGAGCCTGCTATTTGCTTTAAGCTCAGGGAAATAATATATCCTTTTAAAGCTGAAAGAAATGTATTTGTTTGCATATTTTGTTTATATGGATACATACATATACACATGGACACCATTACAAAGTGTATTTTAAAAGATATTTTGTACATACAGATGTAGTGGGCTTGTGTGTGCCATACAGATAGAGTATACTACCCATACCCATTAGGAAATGTCTTTGGAGAAATTTAGGCAAAGGTAGGAAGAAAGCTTGATTTTTCCTTTTGAAGAAGACAACTGGCAGAAGATACTGATTTGGTCGATAATTTTTAATCTAGAAAGTGGTGCTGGAATGGATGATGTTCCAGCAGTAAAACAGCACAGAGCCAATGTTAGGAATGAGAGTGTAGGATTCTTAATGTTTGCTGACGGTATCCCAAACAAGTCTTGCAACACCCAAAAAAAGTAACAGCTCAGATTTTCCTCAGATCCTTCCTCTAGACAGCAGTAGAAAACGGGCCAGCTACTCTGCCCATTACTAAGTAGAGCTGTGTCAGGGGTGCAGAGGTTCTTTAGTGTTATGGTAGAGAAATAAGGAAGGAAAATACTTGGTGAGGGGACAGTACTGAAAGCTGAGAAAGAAACTGTGTTTCTTCGTGTCAGAGAATTCTGATTTTTCCTTTCAAAAATAGCAAGCTTAAAATTTAAAATTTAAATCCTTTAGGTTGTGAGAAATGAAATATTTTCTGTTTGTGACAGTCTCTTAGAATGTGTAACTGAATTATTTTTAGTTAAAAAACTAAACATTATTTTCTGAAATTAGAAGAAAAGAAAAACATTTTGTTTTGGGAAGAGACAGCATTTTTACTAATATACTCTTGACCAAAACTCCCTATCCTGTAGGGCATTTCCCTATGAAATGTAGCTCAGTTGTGTTCAAAGACCTCAATAGATTTTTTTTTCCCCTTCACTTTATTAAGTAAGAATCTTCCTAATCAGGTGTTGAGACAGGTACTGAGGTGCAAACTAGAGTGGCTTCATTGAAATACAAGCATCAGCTGTCTGAGGAGAGGTCAGTACAGTTAAGCACATTTAATTGTTTGGAATGGCTTCATTGTACTTGAGATTTAGCATTGGAAAAATCATAGGGCAGAAGCTGAAAAACAGTAATTTCTCAGCCACAATTCAGTGAAATATTTAACCACACTCTTCAGTTCATCCCTATTTAATAATGTACTTAAGTAATATATTTAACTTCAGTCACGTGCTGAAGTCCATTGCTTTCCAGGGCTTTTGAACAGAGCTTTCACTTTTACCCATATTAAAATGACAGAGTTGTCCACTTGCCAATATGTAACTAAATGATAGTTCTATTTTTAAAATGAAGTACAAAGACGTAGGAACCACTCACTCTTTTTCTGAGGAAGCATAAAATAACACTGGAGTAATTTCTTCGCAACTCAGAGTTTTCATTTACTGTATTTATTGGTTGTACATTTCAGGTGCCAGTAAATAGAAACAAGTGCAGGTTTGCTTGTTGTATTTATAACATACATGAGCATACATGTGATAAACTTGTGTGACGGAATGGTTTTTCTTTTAATGATAGAGTGTTAAGATGTGTTTTGGTGAAAAGTCAAAAAAGATATTACATTAACTCACTGGAAATGGACATGTGAATGTTGTGAATAAGTTGACAGGCATATTTTTTTCGTAGTAGTTTAGCCTGGATGTTGCAATTGGCCTTCTTGTGGTTCTTCCCTCTTTTCTGAACTCACAGATACCACTTTGTGATGAAGAGGTGCCCAGCAACAGTGATGATAGCAACACAACTCATGTAACTGAGTGTACTAACCCTAGGCACATTGCCAAATTAACCAAGATCTAACTGATCAAGGTAACAGCTTTTTGTCCTGTGTGATATGAGCCTGTTGACAATTTCTGTCTTTCAGTTATGCTGTGCATAGCCTGTATCCTTCTGGATGGCATCTACTATAACCTGGATCATTGCCAGACTGAAAATAAAAGTGGTTACTTTTCTTTTAGTTGAAGTAATCTGCTGTTGATTTTACTTGACCCCAGCAAACCTTTATTGTAGCACTCTTCTGCTTACTGTACGTCTGGTCACAAAACACATTTCAATTCTGTCATTTAGACAGAGGATACACACTTTTAAAGCATAGAAAAGAGTATACAAACAGTCAGTGATATACCAGATATGTTTACGGTTTGCTCTAAGATGCCGTGCTTTTCATCATTTTGATTTGAATCACAGAATCATAGAATGGTTTGGGCTGGAAGGCACCTTAAAGACCATCCAGTTCCAACCCCCCTGCCACGGGCAGGGACACCTTCCACCAGACCAGGTTGCTCCCAGCCCCGTCCAACCTGGCCTTGAACCCTGCCAGGGAGGGGGCAGCCACAGCTGCTCTGGGCAGCCTGTGCCACTGTCTCACCACCCTCACAGTGAAGAATTTCTTCCTTATGTCTAATCTAAATCTACCCTCTTTCAGTTTAAAGCCATTGATTAAAGTGATCTCCAGTAACCGTTTTCACAAGGAATGATTTTGTAATGTTGTTAAATATATTTATACAGTTTTAATCTAGAATCTATACTTTATGCACATTTTGTTAGTCATACTAACAATAATAGATACTGATATTTTACTACTTTTCTACATCTAGACAACTTTGTTTACAGAAGTTAGGGCAAAGACATCTTAAAAAACATCAGAGTGAGTATCTGTTCCTCATCATACCTTTCAAGAGCTTATTAACAGTATTTTCTTGGTTCTTAGAAGTATAGCCTGTACTGCTATAAACCAAACTGATCTCTGATTCAGTCTTGTGTCCCTTTTTGCATTGTTTCCTGGAAGACCAGATTTACATAAGGTTCAGCTGCTAAGTGTATACGATGTTAGAAAACGTCCTGCTAAGATGTTTTAAAACAAGACAGTAGGCACTCCTGTGATATGGCAAATCCCTACCAGACTTCAGATAAGCTTTCTTTAAGATTAAAAAATTATGAATTTTTTTAAGCTTTCCTATTAGAAGTGTGATGTGTATTTATAGTACCCTCAGGTTCTGCACAATAAAAATGGTTAAACCTTTAGTCCTTTTAATAGTTCACAGTTTTATTACAGAAGTTATTCTGTAGATTTTATGCTTAGAGCAAGGTCAGTGTATTGCACTGTATAAATTATTCTAAGTAATTGCTCAGTTATTTTATAGCTTAGTCACAGGATTTTTTTATTATTAAACATAGTCTTTTCTTTAAGGCTGGGAAGAGAAGGTCACTATAAATCACATGGCAGCTTGCCATTTGGGGTTTCAGCTTTACCTGTGATAAGGATTTAATAACAATCTGGCCCAGACACCAGTTCCCTCTCAATTACCTTTCCACATGGGCATTAGTTCACACTGTTTATTAAAAACTCCCCTTGTAGTTGTTTTAATGGAGTGTTTCAGATTAATGGCCCCTGTGGAGTTTAACTTCATTGCACTTCATTAAAGCTAGATTGTACAAAAGGTTACTTCAATTAAATCCAGAACTCGACCTTAAATCTGTATGGATTTTTTAGAAAATGTGGTAAAATTGCTATGCCAATCCTTTGAGATTAACAGGGCAACATCCTTCTTGGTGACCGAACTTCCAAATACGTTAAATCTGTTCTGAATTTGCCTGCAGATTAATATTCAGATTTCAGGAGATTAGAAGATGAAAGCAACTGCATGGTGTATGATCTATAAATGAATTGGCTAAGCAGTTTTGTTAGAAATAGGACAGCCTACAGAAACTCGAGCACTTTTTCTTGCCTATAAAAGCATTTGCTGGATGTTTCACAAAACTTTTGTGAGGGAATAACCATTTATCCACACTGCAGGAAGAAGTGCTTCTATAAAGAAAACCCTCATATTTTCTAAACACAGGCCCCAGAAATGACTGACTAATACACTGCCTCTTTTGCATGGACAATCCTTCCAGTGCAGAAATCTTTGGTGTTCTCAATTGCCCATTTCCTTGCCAAATGCCTTTGGAACAGCAGATGTTGGGAGAGGTGTCCCATAGCGAGGTGGAAAGAAAGGTTGTTGCAGAACTTTCCTGGGAGTGAGGTCAGTTGGTTTAGCAGGGAGAGAAGGAACAGTGGAGTGATGTTCAGTACTCTTTCTGGAAAAGACAATGGTTTTGATGTCTTAGGAAACAGGGTAGAGATACTAAATTTTGTAGGGTGGAGAAATAGAGTGAACTAGGTTAGCACATGTTAAGAAATATTATCTCACGTAGTTTTATTGATTTTACCCGAAGTCAAGGTAAGATTTAAAAATAGACTTTATGTGCAGCAGAGAAGAAAAATATGTGTATATGTGTTCTTATATTTTATGAATTTCATAATTTATAATGTTACTGTGGTAGACTCCAGATGCTTCAGTCTAGATCTGGCCCCTATTTTGTTTAGGATTAGGCAAACTGTGAAGATGTGAGATTGTCTTTACATAGTTTACAGAGTAGTTGAAAACGGTGTGCAACACATCTAAGTGCCAGGGAAGTTGTGTATACAATATTTCTAATTAGTACTATTTGGAACATTGTTCTCCTAGTAGATTGGGATAGACTTGATCCCAAGATCTACTGGGAGGTAAATTCATTTATAAACTTTAAGTCAATCTTTTGGTTAAAGTTGCCTGTTAAAGATTTATTTTCCAAAAAATGACTTGGTTTAACCAGATGCCTAATATATTAAAGAAAAATTTCTGTCCTCTGATGAGATGAATCTGGAAGTCCAGTCTGTAATATTCATTTGGATAAAAGGAGATTTATTGTACATCATCTAATTTTTTAGTACATCCATGATAGGTCTGGATTTTCTTGAGTGTTAGGAGGATTCAATGTTGCTATTATTATCAGTTTTTCTTCTGAAGTACTCTGTTCAGTTCTTGTCCATAAGTTGTACAATAAGTCTCTAGTTTAGCAGTATAGATGATTTTTGTACTAAGAAGTTTGTAGCAATCTCTTGTTAAATGAAATAATAAAGGTGTAGGGGGAAAGAGCAACAAATCACATCTCTACCATGATCTAAAAGGAAATATTTAGAATGTTGATATTTGTTTCCGCATATATGTAGAAACAGAGAGCCAAGGCTTATGGCATTCCATAGATTCACACATACATCCAGAAATTACTGAGATTAAGCAAAGATCTGAATGTTTTGCATTAGACATTCTGAATTTATTTTTAGATCTGACTCATCATAGCAGTTATTGAATGTTATACTTAAAGATATTTCTTCAGGCAAATTTTATACCTTTTAAAGCAACATCTTCTGTCATGATCTTTGTGGGCTAGAATCATACATTCTTTGATAAGGGGAAGGGTATTTCAGCTGCAAATGATTATTAGACATGGCTCTTATACATATCACAGTTTCAAGACAGAATATTGCCCAGCCTGCATCTGAAGTTGTGGGCACAAGAGAGCGGATACAATCACATATTTCAGGCTTTCTGTTTCAAGATCATTAGTATTTAAGATGTTTTTTCCAACTAGTCACATCAAACACCTTTTCTCCTAACACTTTTGAGTAAAGTTGTGGAAGTAAACAGAAGAGCTTTTGGCATTCAATCTTTCTACAGTACGGAGGGATCTCTTGGTCGTGACCCACAGTCTGGGGTCAGACCATCCAGGATGGTATTGTGAATTTTTCCCTGTAATTTTAAAAGAAAGATATCTAACAAGTGAACCAATTGTCTTCCACTCCCCTGCCCCACCAAGTCCTCTAAGCAATCAAACACTTTGTTTCCTTAAAAGAGCTGCTTGAATAAACACATGCTATTTTTAATCAGTTAATGTAAAGAGTTGTTTGTAAAACCACTAATATTGCCTGTATTCTGAAGCATTCACCTTCTAAATGAGCCAGCTGGGCTGAAGGGTGAGCTGGAAGGGCAATATGTTAATATAAAATCATAATTGGTACAGATACAGGAAAGTCAATAAATGGAAAAAAAAATATATCTTTCAGTATAGGAAGTAGAGGACATTCCATTGACAATACCAAAGGTCAGACGATACAAATGAAAATAAGTTTTTTTTTTCACATGACCCATAATTAGGTTTTGCAATGCACTAAAATAAGACATCTTGAAGAATAAATGCATTTAAAAGGAGATTACACAAGTTCATGGAAGAAAATTTGAAACAATGGTTGGATGAAACTTTCAACTCATAAAATCTTTGAACTGTGATTGCTGGAAGGTAGAATTGCACAATGGGGAAAGTTACTTTTGTACTTCCCCTTTTATGCTTTTCCCCATAGCTTTTGCTACTGTCCTCTACCTATAAGCTGCAAAGACACTTGTGGCTGTCAAGCTCACTTTGAAGTCAGGGCTTGGCTATGGTTGTGGACTAGTGAGAAGATAATTTCAAGGATGGAATCCCCAGAGAAGTGAGCAATAGTGTGTGCGGTGTTGTGTTTTTGTTTGTTTGTTTGTTTGTTTGTTTGTTTTATCTTTGATCTTTCTGTGTGCTTATTACCTTTACTGTGGTATTGCTTCTTTCCTTATGCTTTGTTGTGATTACATAAAATGCTGAGGCTGGAGCTGTCATCACATGTAGGTGGTGAAATGACTGGTGTAGCAGCTGTCTGTTTGGCAGGACTACAATTTTATGTCTGACTTGCTTCTGCCAACTCTGTGGCTTCCTGCTGATCTCCATCTCTGCATGGAAGACATCTGCCTTGAGCTGAACACAAGCATGTCAAAGAGAGTGCTGGTAAAAACAGGGTCCAGTATGTCCTCTGCAAAATGAATCTATTCCTTTTTGTCAAACTGCTCTGCAAACTAGGAAATTAATCTTTTAGTCTCAAACTGCTATACACAGAGCCCATGACAGAATGAGAAATACATTTGTTTCACCTACAACTGACCAGAAATTGTTTATCAAATAGGAAATCTATCCTCACTCCCTCTGCCTGCTTGAATCTGCAAAAATGAGGGATACTGTGCCAGACCAGCAAATCTTTTAAGTATATGCTTACCTCTGAGCACAATTTAGGCCATTGATGCTAATATTGCTGTTTATATACTTGCATTAGAAAGTGAGTAAATGCTTTGCGACACTCTGAACTGGAGTATTTTGACACTATACAAGCTCTTGTCTTTGAGTGTGTATCTTTGTTGAAGACGGAAACAGTTTTCAGGTATTTCAGAATGTAACATCCTCCTTCTTTCAAAGTGCCAGCCCATTAGGGCACATCATATTGATACTCGCCTCACGATTCTGACTCCTCACAGGACGCTGCGTTAAATTCAAGGTCATGATGTTAATCTTCAAAGTCCTTCACAGAATTGGTACACGTTACCTCAGAGAATCTCTCTTTGTGACTACAACCTCTCCTGACAGCTGTGTTCCTCAGGAATTATGAAGCTGTCAACCTCAAGGGTGAAGCCTGAGAGGGCAGAAGACAAGGCCTCCTCAGCAACACAGCCAAAGCTTTGGAAATCATTATCAGAGTAGATAAGAATGACCACAAATCTCTCTGTCCTCTAGTCAAAGTATAAAACTCACTACAACTTAGCTCCCACGGGCACAACTAAAGACAATAGAGATAGAGGGTGAAAAAAGTTTAACAGTAAGAAAAAAAAGAGCAAGATGGGAGGAGAAGGAGGAGAAAAACTGCTCTCACATTACCTTCTCAAAAGCCTTATTTCTGTTTTGGGGACAAATAATGGGAGTATTTCAGATATTACAGAGAAAGCATTTATATTCGTTCATTAGACATTGTATTTTATTTTAAATTTTAGTATATAGGCATCTATTTGTGTGCTCCTAAGCTTAACTGTTTCCTTTTAATGTAATATTAATACATAGTTAATATATTAACAATGGAGTACATGCCAGAACACCTATATAAGTCAAATAAAATGATAGGTAGTTCCTTTTAATTATTAAAGATATGATTCTTGTCAAATCATGTAAGAATAGGTCAGATTCCACTAGCTGTCTTACAGTGCATAAAGGTCACAAACTGATTCATTGGGATGTGAATGTTTTATGTAATTGTAGGCAAGAAAAATATAAAACCCACTAGCATCTTGTGATCTGCAACCATTATGACAACAGGCTGGCCCTTTATCTTTCTCCACGTTTACCTGGGATTGTCTGCTTTTGACTTTAATTGATATGCATCGCTCTTACAAGTACAAATTAAAGGGGGGAGATTTTTTGTCCCTCATGTTGGAGTATTTATAATTTAAAAACATATAAAGATCATGGTTTGTTTTCAAAACTATTAGTTAAATAAGTGCAGTGAACTGGGCATGTCTCTCCTTCTTGCCATATAGGCATGCAGGTTAAATGGAGCTGATTGTTGATTAGGGTGCCCTAATTCTGCTACTGTTGACAAAAATATTTATTACTCAGAAAGCTCAGGCTTGTGTTTTTCCTTTCAGAACGGGCTCTTGTGTTGTTAGGGTGAAAACAGGAACTGTAAAATTATATGCTTTGCTGGTTTGTGTGTGTGGCAGGGGGTTTTGGTAGCTCAGGAGAGGGCTTCATTGGTGGCCCCCTGTGAGAAACTGCTTGAAGCTCCCCCAGCTCCAAGTCAGACCTGCCTCTGTCTGAGGCTGAGCCAATTAACAATGGTGGTTGCACCTTTCCAGTAACATATTAAAGAAGGGGAACCTGGGAGGAGGAGTTGTGAGTCAACATTGAGGTCAGTGGAAGAAAGGAGGAGGAAGGGGAGAGGTATGCTGGAGCATAGACCCCCCTTGCAGCCTGTGGTGAGAGGGCAGGGCCACCCCCCGCCACCCATGGAGGTCTGTGGTGGAGCAGAGACCCACCTGCAGCCCATCGAGGACCCCACGTTAGAGCAAATGATTGTGCCCAAAGAAGGGCAGGACTCTGTGCAAAGAAGCAGAACTGCACCCCCCGTTCCCTGCCCCCTGCGCTGCTGGGAGAAAGGAGGTAGAGCAAACGTGAGCCCGGGGAAGAAGGGAGGGGTGAGAGGGAAGGTGTTTTTAAGATGTGGTAATGCTTCCCACTGTCCCACTCTGTTAATCATTGTTGTTGTTAGTGTCTGAATTAAACTGATGAGGTTTTATTTCTTCCCCTAAGGAGTCTGTCTTTTGCCTGTGACTGTAATGAGTGAGTCATCCCTCCCTGTCCTTATCGAGCCTTTTGCTTTATTTTTTCCTTCCCATTCCTGAAGGGGAAGGGGTGCGTCAGCAACTGTGCAGTGTTCAGTTGCCCTCTCCACTCAAACCACAGCAGTGCTTCTGATTTAATTACAGTGATGTTAAGTACAGAATACAAAACTTTTTGAATTGATGCTTGGAGATAAGTTTTATCACACTAGAAAAAGAGGAGGGAAGGAGTCAGTCCCACAGACATCACTGGCAGAATTTCCACCTGCTGTCCTGGGGATGGGACTCTGTTTACACCTGCATGCTTGCTGTTAGTTCAGATGGGTATAATACATTCTTCATGTTAAAACTCTCCAGAAGTCAACAGTTAACAGAATTCTTCTGCAGCTTCAAGCTCTTTTATTTTATTTAGGCAGAATGGTGTAAATTCTGTTCTTACTGACTAGCTAAGAAGTTCCATGGCGTTATGGTGTTCTGCAAAAACAGTGGCCATAATGTCATAAATGGGCAGGCTCTTCTTACCCTGTTTTAATATTGTGGCTGCACTTTTATGTAAAATAGTCAAATGTGTGACTATGATTGACACTATGAATAGTAAGCAAATGGTACTTTCTATGCTTTTGATTAATATGAAGTGGGTCATTTCAAAAGCTTATTACAATATAACACTGGTACAGTAATTATATCCTCTATAGCTTGGAAAGATTTGTGTTATTCTAGGTATTTGTGCATAAAATACTCGAGTTTTTGCATTTTCATTCTGTGCTAATGCTCATAAATCTGTAGTGCAACTGTACATCACAGAAAGAGAAAAGAAAATGAAGCTTTGGATGTTAATGATGTGAAAAGGAGACCTATAGGAATGGAAAAAAATACCCATAAATGGTATTTTTATTCAAGGAGAATCTAGTGCCACTTATCTGCTCTGTATGGCAAAGTATTCTGGATGTAGATACTTTTTATTTACTTTGCAATCAGACACCTACTGATTAAAATCCAAAATTTCTGTCCTCCCCATTGGAAAACTGGTTCTTGAAACCAGATATTTAGTTGTCCCAATATAAGTACTTCTAAGATATGCTGTTGCTAGGTCTTAGCATATATGAAACTTATGTTTCTAGTGACTATCACCTGTTCTTAAGCACTGTTTTACTGAGATAAAGATATGTAGAGTGTCTCTTGATGCTTTAGTCCAGCTTTTTCCAGACATCACTGCTGCTTTGGTCCTGCAGGTCATACTTCTGGTTGGCAGCAGAGGCAGCACTATCTCTTGTGGTTCAAGGGTATTTCTGCCCATTTGGCATCCCCTCAAAGGCTACAATGTAGCCTACTGAGTTGAATGAGAAAGCTGCCTCTGACAGTATTTGGCTCTTAGTTAATGCTGAATTTGATCCATTATTAAGGAATAACAGGGATAGCATTATAAATTTAAATACCTCTTTATGAGCCCAGAATAATGCAAGTTCCCTGCCTGTTATGATAAAACATAACAGATTCAATAAACTTCATATATTTTTTTCCTAAAATAGCTTTATTGTTGCCATTATAGCTTCTGGAGGAGCTGGCTGCTATCTTCTTTCATCTGCAGGCAAAACACCTGCTACTTGTAAGCAATTGTTAGTTAAATCACTTAGAAGATTGTCATTTGTTTTAAATGGCAATTAAACTATTGCATTAAGTCACATTTGTTTCTACTGTACTAAAAGTTCAATAATGTAGTGTACCTTGATATGTACCATATTTCGTAGTTGGAAGCGGCAGGTCAAATGTAAAGAAACTATAATGGCACGTAATAAAATACAGAAATAGCCTGGCCTGTCAAGGCCTGGACATGCAAAGAAATGCAGGACTGCTGGGCTTGTGGATCTTGCGTTTCTGTCAGCACAGTTCTGCTTGTTAGTTGTAGGTATTAAAGGTAGAGCTAGCTGAATAGAGAAACATATTTGTGACCTGTTCTCTGTTTGAGTTCTGAGTAGTTAGTATAATGACTATTTTTGACTGCTTTCAAGGTTGATTAACAGAAGAAAATGTACTTATGAATAAATACCTTAGCAAGAGATAGGGAAAATTACTCTAACTATTCACGAATAATGTTCAACCATCTCAAATTCAGATTACTACAACCACTCACGCAGTGATTTTTAGCTGATAAGAGAAAGTGGCCTTTATTAGGATCATGGCTCCATATATATCTTCTAGTTTTCTATACCCTTTAAAAAGTAACGCATTTTGTCCTTTAAAAATGCGAGAGTGCACTTTCCTGAAATGCTCTGCGTGTGTCAAAGGCTCATGATATGAATTCCTTGATGTCAAGGACCATGAGTGGTACAGAAAGAGTTAAGCACTGAAGAGGAGAATATAGATTACTGTGCTGCAGGCATCTATCACAGCACTGGGTGAAATAAAGAAAGTTCAGGAAACAGACATTGCTTTCAACAGAAAACCAATCAATTTTGGATCTATATATAACACAGCATATATATTATTGCACTAAAAAGCATCTGTCTTCCTGTCAGTACTTTTATAAAAAATATGCCATAGAAGGGTTTCTGTAAGAGGAGATAGTTTGTGAATTGCACTGTTGCAACTGGTCAGGGGTCTAAAGTATTTATAAAATGCAGTTAGTGTTTCAGATATACTCATTTTGATCAAAGAGGATTTTGGACTGACTCACCATGCAGACACTCATCTGTTAAATGTCAGACATTAGGTAGTAGTACCTAATAACTCCCGAAAGAATCATTTTGCATTCCCCATAAGTCATGACTCGCATCATACTCAGCTTTGTGTTGCGTAAGGATTTGTTCCTCGCAGGTTGTATATATGTGTGTGACAGCAGGGACAAGAATGATTATGATGAGTGTTGCTGTCAAATCATTATTATGCTTGCTACCATAAACAGAGGCATACAGCTCTAACACCTGCCTGCTCCTTTCCTGTAAACAGCCGGGATCAATTGAAATATATTCTGACAAGACCTAGATTAATAATTACTCTTGTTATAAATGCAGAATTGTGGCTTGCTTATCTTTTATGAATGTGGTGCAGTAGTGCAAAACTGTGTTGGCTAGCAGACTGACTGTAAACAGAGAAAAAAGCCCAGCAGATGAGAATTGTTTTACTCTTTTCTGAGATTGAAACAACATTGAATGAACATGCCAGCAGCTGAAGTTTTCAAGGAGTATCAAACACCATTGGTTAATTGGCCATTATTTCTCTGTCACAACAGTTAAATCAAATAAGATTAATTAGCTATCTCATTCCCAATTGCTGACTGTGATGCAGGCCTGGTGGCTTTTTTCATGTGTTTGGAGGTGAAATATTCTGGATTTTGTGTAAGTGCTTGTGTTTTCAGACTACATTGAACACATTAGTGGTAAAGGTATATCTTTTCTCATGGTATTGGATCTGTTGAGTAGCAATAAGAGAGTGATGAAAATTCTATATCCTTGTTTTTTAAAGTTGCAGTTCTTTACATGTTGTTGTGTGACATCAGAACAAAGGCTTTTATAAAGTAAATTGCAAAAAGGGAAGAGAAAAAAGGGACTGGGGAAGAGGGACAGTGACAGGTTGTAATTGATCTTTTTTTCTTCTGCTCAGTTTAACAGATGCAATTTCTTGTCATGATTCTCTTCATCAGCCTGTGTTTTCCTGCTCTGATCACTCTGCTTTCTCTTGTATTTTTGTTACAGAATTTTGTCTTCATTCAAATATTATAAATTAATAATTCCCATTGTCCCATTTTTCTGCATGAATCTATGGTAAGTAGAAAAACTTGGCTGCTGTTGAAATACAAACTGATGCCCATGGACTGTAGTCACTAGTCAATATGCAGGCACTGCAGTGGCAAACAGCACATTCACTGCAGGGCAGCCTATGTACACTGTGGTTAGCTGGAATCTTTGATTTCCACAAATTATCCTTTAACATAACATTTTAAAGCTATCCTTTAGCATAAATTCTCTTTGTGCTTAGATACATGTAATTTTCTTTTTGAGATCTACTGAGTTTGTTACATGAAGTACATTTGTGATAGTCCTTTGTTTAGATTTGCTTTGATTTTTTTCTTGTTAATAAAATAATTGACCAAAAATCATGTTTACTGTATTTTCCAGAGGAAATCGCATGAATGTACTTTGGCAAGCATTTCTGCAGGAAGTAAAGATTTTCTGTTATCCTTCGGGATTACAACTCTGGATTTGTTCTTCCATGTGGTGAATGTTTTCCACGCCACCTATGATGACTGATGTCAGACTCTATCAGGGTCACCGTTTTACTATTTTTTGGGTCCGGGGAACTCATGGAGTCCATATGTTAGTCCAATCAAGAATCATAGTGTTTTTATAGAGTCAGATAATTACCTCCTACAGTTCTATTTTTACTGGCAGAAAGTAATTTTTAAGCAACATTACCTGACCCCCGAGTTCTAGTAGTTTTTACGTTTTCCATCAAAACCAGTCTGTTACCAATCCCTTCTGCATGTAGTTAATTCCTTGGTTCTAATGACCCACATCTGTCATGGTGAATGTGACAGTAATTCAGAAGTGTTACAAGAGACAGCAGTCACATTACAACTCACTGAAGATAAAGGAACTGTTTCTAAAATTAGATCAATTACTTTGATATTTAACTGCAGATAGCTTTATGTGGAAAATCTGCTTTTTAACCCTTTAAAAGGAAAATTTATTATCTTAATTTTACGGGATCTCTTTTACTACTAAGAGCATAACTGACTGTGTAGGGGTTGCAGTGAAAAATAAGATAAAAGAAATCTTACTGCATGGAAAAAGTGCATGAAGTGATATAGGATTAAGGACAGATAGTTATATTCCTTCAACCAGAGATTAAATGGAGACAGACACAGTAATTTTGTTAACTGGTCTGTATGTTTATGCTGAGATGCAATTTTTTTAACATTAAAAATTGCACAAGGGAAACTTTTCCTTTGGAATGGAAGGAAAATTTCTTCTGCCAGAAACAAGGAACTGTTGGTGGTAGAAAAAACATGAAAAAGATTCCCTTTGCTCACCAACCTTTCTCTTTTAAGCTGTATTAAGTTTAGATGGAGTACCTGCTGTCACTTTATAGAACCTTATAAATAACATAAGTTAGGAAATCATTGAACTATTCGATGTGAGAAACAGAGGCTTGAGCAACATAGAAAAGATGGATTGAATCTCTGCCTAAAGACATATTGAGCATCATAGTCATTAATGAGAGATTTTCAGATATAGATCCATATTGATTTGAGTAACAAATACCACTTAGAATACCTGTAATTCCTCTCTTGTCTCCCAAGACATAGCCTTAGCATATTGCTGTGGCTATTTAGCAGTGTGAGACACTGAAGTTTCACTAATTCTCCTCTTGCGCTGATGCTACTGTATTATTCTGGTAGATAGCACTTCTGATTCAAACCAGTTTAAGGTATAAGTGAGGGGAGAATAAGGGTCAGTGACTTCAGGAAAAGTTCATGGGCAAGAGTAGTGTGGCATTCAGTTCAGCCCCAGGATTTCTGCATAGGTCAGTGAATATTGTCATTACTTATGTCACTTCAAGCAAGGGAAGTTAAAGTGCATATGCAGTAATGTTGATTATCATTCAGTGGGATCTTACCAGATTGTTACCTTTCCTTTCCGGAGAACACTGCTCTCATTCTAGGAAAAAAAGGAAAGCTGTAATGGCAGAAGCTTGATTTCTTCTCAGCAGATAAAATATGTCTTTAAAATATTTTAACAGGAAGTGATTGCCAAGGGGTGAGGTGAGGATGATGGGAAAAAATTGTAGTATGGAATGTATTCCTCCTTTGTTGAAAAACTGTAGTCACTGTTCATTTAGGCAAATGGTTTCTCTTCTACAGCAATTTACTCCAGTCTCTTCAAACCTTACTTTTATATTTGGAATGAAAGAAAAAAAACACCAATCCCTCACCATTTACCAGACATTAGGATTGTGGGACACTAAGTTTGTCTTTTTCATGCTATTGTCTGTCTTTCCAAACTTGTCTTTTACGCTAGATCCTGACCTGCTGTAAATGGGCAATATTAATAGAGCTCTGTCAGCATACACAAGATTCAGCTTTGGCTCACCCTTCACTCAAGTACATCAGTAATTTTTATGTATACTACTAGTAAATTTGTTCATACATTTGCTGAAGGCTTAAATTCTTGTCAGTACTGACATTATGTTATCCATTCTCTCAATGGGTGGATGAGGCTGTAGAAAACAGGGTTGATGTACTGTCATTCTGAAAAACATGGCAGCTTTTCAAACTTAGGCTCATAATGTCAAAGTTCATTAGGCTGTATGAATAACTTGGACTGTATGTTTACAGAAGATGTCAAGCACCCATATCCCACCTGTTTGTGCTTCAGGGGCTAATTCAAAGTTGTATTACAAAATCTCTGCTCATCTTTCTTGCCTAATCATGGACAAAAGTGCACTGACTATGTTTTTATGTTTAAACTTCCCAGGAGTCTGATTTTTTTGCTCCTTAGCCTGCCCAGTAACAGCCTGTAATGCTTTGGTCCCTGGAAGTTGCTTTCCTCCTCTATGCTATGTGCTCTGAATGTGCTCTACTAATTGGGATCACTAGAACAGACAGTGAAGAAGGTTTGCAACATCCTCCTTCCTTCATATAGTAGCTCACTGTGTAGAGCTCTTATTGATGTGATCCTGTCTTGTCAGACAGGATCAATTCCTTCCTCTGTCTTGAAAGGTGTGAAGACAATTCAGGTACTTCTCATGTCCCAGAAATATTCCTTAGCATCTGTGCTTAATCTTTCAAATGGAAATAATATCTTATCTTTATGAGTGAACATAGAGAACAGTTGACCGCCATTTATTTTACAACAACCTTATAAGTATTCTAATTTCTTTTTTCTTTTTCAAGAAAAAATAGAAGAAGGTCGATCTCTTTCAAGCTTTAATCTCAAATAACAGTTTTTCTAAGCATGTTTCTATTTTTGTTGGCCTCCTTTTGGACTCTTTCGTGTTGCTATGTGTCATTGTTAAAGCTGTTATTCAGGACAAGGCACAATCTTTTTATTCGAGAGCTCAAAGCAGTAAGTAAAGTAGAATAATTACCCCATATTACAGATAAAATTACAGTTAATATATTTGAATCTCAATTTCACTATTTTACAGTGTGCTTTCCATTGTTAACTCCTTACTCAGTTTATGGTTGATTTGCTGCTTCTCCATAGTACCTAATTTAGGCAGATCTTACCGATTTTATATTTGTGCATTGGATTTCTTCACCCTAAGTACAATGTTACCCCCTTCTTAATGAATTTCAGATTCTGATTTTGAATAATTTCTGCAAATGTTCAAAACTACCCTGAAAATTCAGGAGAATACAGAGTGCTTGCATCACTTTTAAGCTTTGTTATCTGCAATTTTTTTGTTCTCTCTTTTCCCTGTTTTTCATGTTCAACGTTGCGTGTTGTTCAGATCATCAATGAAAATATTGACTAGAAATAGGGTTTTTTGGTGGTTGTTGTCTGTTTGAAATGCTGTCTCAATTTGACATGGAATTGCTGAAAACTCTACTTGTGAGATTTTTCAAGCAGTTGTTCTCCCATGTTATAGGGAATTAATCCAGACCAGATTTTCCTAGTGTAGTTATGAGATTGCCATAGAGAATATTAAAAAAAAAAAAAAAGTAATGTTAATGTTTATCACATCTATTGTTTCCCTGTTATCCATTAACTCGCAACTCTGTCAAAGAAATAAATTATGCCTGTTTGATACAACTTTTTTTCTTGACAAATCCATGTCATATGTTTTTTATCATTTTACTTTTCTTGAGGTGCTTATGAATTGCTCAATAATATGTTCCAGAATCTTTTCAGGAATCAGTTAGGCTGTCTCCAATTCCCCAGTCCCTTCTTTCTCTCCTTCTTAAAGATGGTACAATGATTATCCTTCTTCAGTCCCCTGACACTTTCCAGTCCACTGTGAATTTTAGAAAAATACGTTAAAGTTTGAGACTGTTTCAGCTGTTTCACTGGGTCCTCAAGACTGAATTTAATCAAGCCTTGCAAACTAGCATACATGTAATTTATCTAAATATTCCTTATCCTATTGTTTCCCTAACTTGGCCGACAGTCCTGTTCACTTTTTAAATATCTGGTTACAATTCACCTTATTTGTAAAGAATAAAACTATGTGATATGTCAACTTTTTTGCTTATCATCAACTCACTTGCCTTCCCTGTGAAACTGTCAAACTGTATTTTCCTCTGGTTTTGTCTTTTAGTATATTTATAGGATCTTTTCCTGTTTCTTTCTTAGTTGATTGGTATCTCAGCCTTTTTTTTTTTCACCTCTGTGTGCATGTGCTTTATATTCATAGTACATTTTGTATAGTTCTTTTTGACTTTCAAAGTTCTTAAAGAGGTCTTGAAGTAATCATTAAATTCTTAATATTTTTTCTTCTTACTGAATTAGTTGGAAAATGTGATTTTAATATAGTGTCTTTCAGAGATTTTCATTGCTCTCAGAGTAGTAGATGCAGTCATTGTGAAGGATCAAACACCGCTTTTACTTTAAATTTTGCTGTGAAGAAATGTTATTTAATTTGAAAGCTTAAAGCCATGAACTCTGTTATGAAGAGATAGATTCAAACTCTCTTCCACTTTCTCCCATGAAAAACCTCAAATTAAGTTTTGATTAGATATAGGCCATTTTTTCCTCCTTTGCATTCTGTATGTAAATTCTACACAAAAAAACCTTGGGTTGAAGTAATGACCTGTGTGGCTTTGTCAGCATTCAGGAACATAAAAACATGTATTTTCCTCAGTCTGTATGAAATGAATCAAATAATTTACTTGGCCTTTACGTAGTATCCAGTACTCACCTAAATTCCCAGATTGTGCTGAATCCAGTATTGTTGGTTTGTTTTTTTGTGGTTTAGATTGTCTGTAGTTACTTTTAGATGTATTGCATAGCTCATTCAAGGCTTCTTAACATGATAATCAAATCAAAATGTGCTGTTTCCAAAGATGAAGGTTTTGGTTGGGACAATTCTCACTTGGGAAGTGGAGAAAGCAAGAAGCGGAGGTAGGATGGGATTCTGTTTGAAAAGCCCTAAAAGCGTTGTCCTTGCCTTTCCTGCTGCCAGGGAATTCCTTTTTTATGTGGAATACATAGGATGGAGAGGGTTCCTCATTGGCTACAGATACAAGGAATTTCCTCAATCACTTTCCTTGCAAGTGGTATCTACAACCTTACATCCTGAGGCAGAAAGGGCTCTATAGAAAGGGTAAATTTTACTTCTTTTTGGTAATAGATTGTTTTAGGTAGTTTTCTGCTTGGCATGTGCCTGGTGTGGGTTAATCTTAGTCAGAAATATGTAGATGATTTTCTTGTTACTTTAGATGTGCTGCAATAGATTTCTCTTCAGAAATAGCTATGGCCTGGAGTCAGTCAGGCATTTGAGCATGAGTGTGACAGTTTTTTACTATAAATAGGTGCTTTTTTGAAATGAGCCTGAATTTGTGTACTTACCTTTTTGCAAACTGAGTCCATACCAATGACCACTGTAAATTGGATGAATCATGAATTTTCTTATATATATGCTTGCTGCCATTTTCTAAATCAAATAACCCAACGCTTCTCCTATTCTCACATTTCACTGATTTGTTTTTGTACTCCTTCTTTAAAAGTGTCCTGAGGTTTCTTTCCTTGAAAAAGTGCTATACGTCTTGAACTTGTTGTTAGAAAAACTTTGTGCCGTTAAATTGATGTAGGCGTCAACTGTTTCTAAAGATTTAATACCAAATAGATTTTTTGGAAGGTAAGGTGATATTAATACACTAGATTACGTTTATAGAGATTCAGCAACTCTTAGAATGGTTAGATTTTCTTGTGATTTACAGATGAAAGACTTCACAACTAAGGGTTGTAAAGCAGGTATGTTTATTCGGTGCCGGGCACATGGGGGATCGCTCAGCCACAACAAGCATGCGCCCCCCCTGCCACTCTAGCCTGGCTTATATGTTACAAATTGTTGCATATTCATGAGACGTCTATACATATTCATAATCCATCCCCACCCACCCTCGCTTCTTATTATAATTAGGTCTCCTCCTCCTTGCGGCTGCGCAGTGAGTTCCTTTGGTCCTGGGCAGGGGTTGTGAAGAGCTGGGCAGTGGTCGTGGGAGGAAATATCTCCTCTTCCTCACTGCTGAACTTTTCATCCTGAATTCCTGCGCAGTCTCTGTCACCTCCTGGACCCGGGCCAAACCGAAGAGCTGGTTTGTGCTGGTTGTGAGGTGTTCTTTGCTAATACACACTTATTTAAGGAAAGAAAGGGGGGGGGGCTTTGTTTTGAACAGGAAATAGAGGTAGAGCAATACAAACAATGTATCTTGTCTCGTGCAAGCATAATACCAAATTTGGTTAATATCCCATTTCACTTGGACATTATGGTAGATTTGTTACGTCACCTTTACAGCAATTTCTCTTGCCTGCATTAAACTTAAATTTTAAACATTTAGTTTGGGAAGAATAGGCAACTGTCCTCAGTTTCTCTTCACTCCTGGGTGGAAAATTGCTTTGCTCATCCATTTTGTAGCTAAAGTCACAGAACTGTAGGGAAATTGTTAACTGTCTGATTAAGTAATTATCTCATGTGCATTTAAAAAAAAAAAAAAAAGACATCTGAAATAGCATGAGAGTTGGTACTGACCAGATCCTTTCCTAAAATACTTTATTTAATATAGAATTAGGTGAACTCTTATATGTAAATGGAGACAGAGGGAAAGATCTGCCTGGGCAGATCAGCTTGAAGGGTTGAGGTCTGTAGTTCAGTATTTCAGTGACATTTCGGTCTTGTAAATATCAGCTTCATCAAGTCAACAAATAGTCTTCACAGATTGATAACCAACAAAACAAGACAATGCCCTTCTCCTAGGATTCTTCTCATGATTTTACCAGTGGACACTGGATGATAAAAGAAAACAGATAATCCAGTGTAAAAGTGCTGAAAGAAGAATCAGATCTTTTCTAGTTCTTGGCTAAGACTATTCATGCAGTTTTATTTGGGTCATTACTCAGTGTCGTGGTTTGAGCCTGGTCGGCAGCCAGAACACCTAGTAAGGATGAAGATGTCAGAAATAGGAAATGCACTTCAGAAAAAACATCCAGCAAGGCAGATGGAGAGCTGAGACTATGGTGAGCAGCAGGATCTCCCATCAGTATCAACAGGTATCGTACTTGTCTCAGCAATGCTATGCATCCAGCTTTGATGGATTTTGCTTTTGCTGTTTCTGCCATCAGTGGAGGTTGTGGTTGTTGTCTTATGGGAGAAAAATAAGTTTCTTTGTACAACTGACAGCCTAACACTCCTTGACACATCCATGATTTGCTTGTACTGAAGTATTAGAGGCTATGCATGTTACATGTTGGTATGTACTTTGTCACTGTGCTTAGAATCTGGCAATTAACTATCAGTTTGAAGCATCTTCATTTTTACATTTTAAATTGAAAGGAAGAGCAAAGGGAAAGACCCTGTTAATACAGTAACTAGATAAATTAAGTAGAGGGAGAGCATAGATGAAAAGAGGGCAAGAAACATTAAATATTTATGAACTCTTGCTTTATACTGCTTATTTTGAGGAGAGTTCTTTATTCTACATGAGTAGGCCACACACCATCCACAGAATTTCACTTGCACTAGTAGGTTTTGATTTTAATTTTTAAAAGGATTTTTTCAAGAACAACAGCTTTGTAATTTTTATACATCTAGGAGAGTGTGTAGCATGAATGGTCCTTTCTTTTTTTTTTTTTGAAAGAAACTTACAGTAGTAAAAACAGGTGCAGATGGGGTACACAGAATATTTAAACCATGTGTCTTATCCTGGTTGGTGAAAGAGTTCTATCTGTCAGTTTACCAAACTTGCGATTTTATTTGTGTGTTGCATAGCTTTTCAGTTGCTTTTCTATTCTGTTTACGTGCTAGTGAACTAAACTTGTACTTTATTCAATGAGACCTGCAGCATAAGCTTTAAACCTCAAGTTGTCCTTTGCTTATCCTGGTAAGAACTTGAAGTCAATTTGTCCAACACAAAATGTGAAGAGCAGGTAAACAAGTAGTTATAGAGGCTTTTATTCCTCACAGCTCATTGTTGTAGATGCAATTTTTATCAGGTAAGTATTCTGCTTCATGGTAGCTAATGCAAAGTCTGTATCCCATTGGGTAGAGATATAACCAGGTGCTCCATCAGAAGTTTATAACTTCAAGAAAACTTTAATATTCCAAAGGTAAGTTAACAAACTTTGGAGGAAGGATTTTTAGAGCAAGAGAAAGATCTATATGTCTCTCACTTAAGATACCACCTAACTTATCTGATAATTGTACAAGCCTCTTGAGTTTTTTAGCTGTTGCATTTCAGCTCAAGACTTGCAGATTAGATTCAGTATTATTTGAATGCTTAATTTCAGGCACTATATTATAGCGTGGCTCCCTGCGTAGTGTAACTCTATCATGGCTGAGACTGGCTTTGCCCTCATTTTACACCCCTGCTCGTCATCATTCCAGGTCTTGCAGCCTTTTAACCACCTCTTCTCTATTTCTACCATTTCCACTGTTTTCATTGCATTAAACTTTTTTTAAAAAATAAAAAAATTAACAATGCCATATTGGTAGCTGTAGCATGTGTGTAGTGTTGCAGTGTGGCAATGAAACTTTAATATTTAGATACTGCTCAGCGAATTTCTTTTTCAACAGAACTCCTTTGAGTGCAAGCCTTTCCTGGGAGGCAGAGCCCAAGGTAATTAGGCATTACCTAATCTCCTCAGAGCTTCTACCACACCCAGGGGAGGACATGTCTAGAGAGGTGCAGCAGCACTATCCTGTGAATTCTTAAAAATCTGGACACTGTAGCAGTACAGGGAGAAGGGATGGAAGAAAAAATTCAGGTAGGACTCAAATCAAGAAATCTGTAGTTACTAACTTCATCTTCAGACTGCACTCTGAGAAACCCTTCCTTACTAGATTTTCACAGCCTCTTTTTAAAGTAAGTGTAACTTGTCAGTAGTCAGGCCTAATAGTACAAAAATGTAACTCATCTTCAGTTTCACTTGAGGGTGAGAGGAGCAGCTGAGCTCACAGGTTCCCATTTAACACACATTTGGTTAGCCCTGGGTTAACACATCCCATTACTGCATTTGTGGTACTGGGCTGAATTAATAGCATTAACCCTTTGCATCTTTCTAAGCACTGGGTTGCCTTATGTTGAAAGATATTGAATGGCTTACAGATATTTTGACTTCAGAGCGAAGGGAGCGTCCGGGACCTGAGAATGTAAAGAGAACTGGAACTCCATTTTGAAAGAAGAGAATTCTACTAATTATTTAATCAAGAGCTACATAAAAGATATATAGGTTGATAGATAAGTATTATCCAGTAGTATGCTGGAAAAATTGGCATACCTTTCTCCATCAAAGCAGAAGTTACTGCAGTAGAAAAAATTTAGAATATTTGTCTTTTTTACCCCCACTGCTTGTTGGTAAACAGGATAAATGGCCTGAATGGGGGAAAAAAACAACAAACCCACAAGAAAATATTCTCATATTTTCAACAATAATACTTTCACTCAGAAGGTAGGTATGATCTCTAGTCTTCATCTAGCTCAGGTTTCATATTTAGAGGTCCCAATCTCTTCTGCTTAACACTCACTGTAGCACTTTTCAGTCCCTTTCATCCCTGTGCTTATGTATAGTAATGCTTTCTCTTCCTCAGATGCCTGAGGTTTTTTTATGTCTCTGATATCTTTCAGATAAGGACTTCCAGGGCCACAGGTCTTTCAACAATATACCTCTACAGCATACTTTTACTACTTTTCCAAATGGACGAGGTTGTCACTAAGCAGGAACATAAAGCAGTTTGTCAATTTTCAGTGGGTATCTTGGGAAATCTTTTTTTTGCTCTGTAGGTAATGTGTGTCTGTTTTAAGCAACTGTCTCCACCAGTGAAGCCTGTCTTACACCTGATAATTCACTTCAGTGAGAACTGGATGTTCTGAGTACAGTGCAATAGCACATATCAGGCTTATAAGTCTGCTACCACAGATGCTAGATCAAGTAATAAAAACGGCAAGATGGAATGAGGGCAGGAGAAGTCCTATAATTTTCAGAATTTTCAGTATGTTTTGGATTGATCTAATAGCGACAAAATTGTTCTAGTAAAGAGCAATCTGCTGTGAAATGAAAAAGGATGGTTTTCCTGAACGTAACAACACCTTGTGAAAATGAACCCTGTGGAATGAAGTTGGAGTGTCAGAACTTAGACATCCTTGTTTTTAACATAATGAGAGCCCATTCTTGCCTCTTGTTTAACAAGTGGTTTTAGATGACCAACAGCTGGCATGCACGTTCTGAGAGATAAAGAAGAATCTTTAAGAAGGGGAAGGAAAAGCGCATTTTTAAGACCTCCATGGGAATAGGAATTTAAAAATCCTCCTTAGAAAATCTAATGGCACTGTTTCCTCTTCCTTTTCTTGAAACCTTTTAGAGCTCCCTGCAAGGGATAAAACTGCTGCAGAGACTCTCAGCGTTCCTGGGCTCTGGGACAGTCAGAATCCTGGCTGCACATCAGTGTTAACTCAGCTGGGAACATGCGTGTTCATGGGGGGCTTATTGTGGTCTCACCAGAGGGGTGAACGAGGCATCAGAAAACCATACAGATTTGTAAGTTTGAAAAAATGACATATTTCTCTGAAGAAATTTTCAACTGGAAAACTTTTTACTACCTTTACATATGTTGGAATAGTATTGTCCCCCTGCTGTAAAATAGGTAGACCAGATGTTATCAGATGTGCTTAGTTGGCACAAGTGGCTGTCACTCTTACTAATTTCAGAGTAAAAAGAGAAAGACTGTATTCCTCACTAATAATATGCCTTCTTTCTTAAATTTTTCTATGGAAGTTGTAGTCCCAGGTTTACCACCTGCTATCCTTACTCATCTGAAATTACACTATATGCTGAGTGAATGCAAAAGAAGACAGTGTGTCCTACTTTAATGAATGGCAAGATTAAGTTCTAATTTTGTGTTGCTTTCTTCAACCCTCTTTCAGGGACCAAATCTCCCTGCTTTTTGATTATGAGTGCCCCTGTTTCATACCTCACTTTCAGTAGTTTTGCATCTGCATTACTATAGAGTAAAAGTGGGATGAGTTTCAGTGTCCTTATATTATCATGGGTTATAATTAATTTACTAATCTGCCAAATGAATATCTTTTTCATGCTGGTGGGTAGATTTAGTTCAATACCCTTTATGGTTTGAAGTTTGCTCTGTCATCTCTATTGGATGTACATACTGGCAACTGCTCAAGCTGAGACAGATGAAGGAAATTTTAATTACCTTGAGGGAGTTAAGATTGCTTTTTCAAACATAATAGACTATCACTTAAACTGGATTATTAGCCTTTCCATTTTATTTTTCAGAAGGATCATCTGTGGTTTTTAGAGGATATTGAATTCTATATTACACCATTATTATCCAGATTTACATTCTGCAGTTTGCATTCTGTCTTTAAATTTTGGCAGCTGTTTTAGATTTTTTAAAATCATTAGTGTTTTATTACTTGATATTGCTGAGCTTGATATTTTCTAACAGCTTTTGTCAAATACAGAAGGTAATGCCTTTAAGTTTTTTATTATTAACAGCTTTTCTTCCCCCCCCCCCCCCCCCATCCATGTTGTACAGTTGGGTATTTCTTCCTGTGTTGGTGTTCAGTGAGAGCATTAACAAACACCAATTTTCTTCTCCCCACCTCTTTTCTGCAGGTAGGTGTATGGAAGAAGAAAAGAACAGTTTTCCTGGCAGTATTATTGTATATGACAGCAAGAAAGACAAAGATAAAATAATACACACACCCCAGTTATTTGAACAATAAAAGCAGAGAAACAATGAATTCCTTTTAGCCGCCAGGGAACAGTGAATTTGTGTCATTTGACTGCATGTAATATTTCTGATGTAGCCTCAGTTTGAAAAAAAATTTCAAACTTGGTGTATATGCTCAGAGATTGAGGTTTTGTGTCTTTCCCACTCAAATCAGCATAACCTTTTCTCAGATCAAACAGTGCTAACCATAGACAGTTACAAACATGTTTGGAATAAATTAGCTCATAAACATTTTATTCCCATCCCTTAATGGGGAATGCTTCACAATGCACTGTCAAATATGATGAGATTTCTCATTTTATGGCTCACTTTATCTACAGTCTAGTAATTGCACTTTCAATGGCACAGTATTTGTGTGAAGCAATGGTGACATTCAGTGCCCAGTTAGACTACAATGGGATTAATCCTCTGCGTAAGTTGCTTAAGGGTCTTATAATTCATATTCTCTTGTTTTACAATGTCAGGTATGAATTCAAGAGGGAATCTGAATATGCAGTATGTTCATCTACATGAAATAATGAGTTGCTTGAAATACTGAATGTATTTTCCAAAGACCTGACAGCATAAGAATGATCTGCAAATATTTTTCCACCTAGCAGTGCTGAGTACTGCACCTGGGGATATGGGAGTTTATACTGGTTTTGGAAAAAAATCTGGAAATTAACTGCATTATGTGAGACTGCACCTGCAGTGCTGTGTCCAGCTCTGGGGCCCCCAACACAAGAAGGACATGGACCTGCTCGAGCGGGTCCAGAGGAGGCCATGAAGATGATCAGGGGCTGGAGCACCTCCCCTGTGAGGACAGGCTGAGAGAGATGGGGTTGTTCAGCTTGGAGAAGAGAAGGCTCCGGGAAGACTTTATAGTGGCCTTCCAATATTTAAAGGGGGCTACAGGAAAGATGGGAAGAGACTCTTTAACAGGGAGTGTCGGGATAGGATGAGGAGTAATGGTTTTAAACTGAACTGAAAGAGGAAAGATTTAGATCACATATAAGGAAGCAGTTCTTTACTGTGAGGGTGCTGAGGCACTGGCACAGGTTGCCCAGAGCAGCTGTGGCTGCCCCCTCCCTGGCAGGGCTCAAGGCCAGGTTGGACGGGGCTTTGAGCAACCTGGTCTGGTGGAAGGTGTCCCCGCCCATGGCAGGGGGGCTGGAAATAGGTGATCTTCAAGGTCCCTTCCAACCTAAACCATTCTATGTTTCCATAATTCTGTGGGTTGATTATAAAGGGTTAATTGTAAAAAGCTTTAGTGGTGAACACTTGAGAGCAATGTAGTCTATCAAGAGTCACACACATGTGGTAAATTATGAGTGGATTGTATGTAAAACACTTTATATAGAGATTTTAGAGAGCTACATTTTAGCTGGGGAATCTAGTTCGGTTTAAGCGAAACAGAGAAAATAGTTCAACTACTCTTACCTCTTGAATTAGCCTGTGTAGTTTCTTGGAATTAGGAAGGAAAGATGAACATCTAGGCCCTTTGTGCATCTTGCATGCAGTAGCCTTCTAGTGCTTAAGTCCCTCAATGTTCCAGGTAAATCTAACATACTCTGAAATGATCATACACCGACAAAACACAGCTATGGGTGCTGCCTTTCTGAAATGCAAATGTTGGATGAGGTTGTGTATAATATCCTCTTGGTGAGGATATTTGCTCAATATATGGAAGACCAAAGCTTAGTGCTTCATAGGCCTGAAGATATTCAAATCTCAATTTCCTACCAACACAGAATCTTTTTGTGAGACTGTATAATGGATGGAGAAGAGAGAACACTTCTTACTATGCCGCTTCTACTATTCTGCAAAATGCCTACTGGGCAGGAAAAATCTCAAAGAACATAGCTTCAAAACCCGAATTTAGAGCACTGTCTTGTGCTTCAGTTCAGCTTGAGGACAAGAAAGGGCTTTGAGGACTCTGTTCACTAATTTATTACCACAAAAACAGAAAGAGATTTTGATTTCTAGCTCTGAGATAGCTCTTAAATATTGTTTCACATTCCACCTGGGTCACCTTCTCTTCATTAAAACACCTTTGCGTTGTTCAGTCTTTGCTTACTGAAACATATTCAAGATTGTGTACTCTGCAGGGCAGCAGCGAAGCTAGAATATATTTAATTCATTAAGACTCTTCTATCAGGCTTCCCCATGCCTCCCCTTCTCCCCTGACAGTGTTTGGGATGTATTGTACTTTTATCATACTCTTCTTCAACTCTATTGGCTAGGTTGTTTTGTTTCTGCTTTCTTTGCTAACTGGGGGCTTTGTCTTAAAGTCATGGTCTGGTCTGATATACTTGGATGCAAACATCAACAGCCTATTAATCCCAGTTGTAAATCAGTTAACAGTAGAGGTAGACTGGTTTAGGTTTAGCTCCTAATCCATGTTGTTGGAATTAATTATTCTTTTACAACTGAGCAGCCTCACTGATTTCTGTTAGGCAACTGAGGGCAGAATGTATTTCCTGAAGTTTGTTGGAGAGAGATGCAGCTGAGTGAGCTACCAACACCAGACTGCAAATACTAGACTGAACTTTATTGTGATGTGATAGCTGTAAGAAGGTGGGTCAGCTTCTGTATTGTGTGGATGATGGTTTAGTCTGGTCACAGAGGACCCTCTTACTCTTGCTGCTTAGTTTGGTTTTTGCAGTTACAAAAGGCTTGTGCCAGTCACCACCACTTCAGCTGCCAGTTTGCAATGACTCGTGCTGCCCGTTGTCTCACTGTTCAGCCCCATCCCTCCTATGTAGTCTGATTTCCAGTATAGACGCCGTCTTTGTTTCTCCAGACAAACGCACTGACCTCTTACTGCTGACTCCACAGCCTAGTGCCTAAATGGTAGTCCAGCCGTGTATGCTGTTTCTGTGCCCACGTGCAACCTGCAGCATTGGTTTCATGGTCTGAATGTTAAACTTGCTGTAGGTGGAGAGTCTAAGTAGCAGGTGCTTTTCTCAGTTGCCTTTGAACTGATGTTTCACTTTGGAAGTTTGATTAATATCAGATTAATTTACTTTAATAACATGTGAGGATGTGTTGCTGACCCGTGGCTGCTACTGTATTTGCCTCACCCTTTTAAATAGGAGTGTTTGTCTAGTGAATGGAAACTTATTGAAGCCTGTAGAAGACTATCAACTTCCTTGTAATTTATCACATCAGTGAGACGTTGATTTTGATGGCAATTAATTTATGGCAAAAATAAACAACAACCAAACAGTATTTGTATGTTAGTGTTAACCACTGTGCTTCAAAGGTAGCAATTAGCTTAACTGACAATTAATATAAGCAAACTGTAACAGTGAAAACATGAACAAAATTCATTCAACCCATCCAGTTTATTTGGTGTAATAAAAATATACTGACTTAATTGATCTTTAGCTGCTATAAGTTAAAACTAATGACTTGAAATGGAGTTTTAGATATTGGCTTTAGGGAATGGTATTTTCTTGTGTAATAAAATACAGTGAGATGCACATAAGTAAATACTTTATGTTCACCATTAAAGGAATGATGTACATTTCACTGTCACAGGATAAATACCTATAAACAATTAATATGGTGAAGTCTCCCTGTTTTTTAAAAGCATAATCTCTGCCAGTAAATGCAATAGGGACTAATATTGCTAAATTGAATGATTATGGCAAGAACTTGATAGGGGTTATTTTTCAAAACTCTAGTATCTCTGTTTAGTCTGGGGTTTGTTGATAATTTGTTTGTCATTGTTGATAACCTGATCTTTAAAGTGTTTTAAGGGACCATTATTAATGTGATTTTTTTTTTTTGTCTTTTTTAAGTTTTGTAATTCTATGTAAGAAACACTAACTGCACCAAAAAGACCATTTACAATAACTTTTGACAAATTTTATTTATGTTCTGTTTTCTGTTAATAGTTATATTTTTGATGGAGAAAAAGTAATGATTAGGCAAACATAAGAGATTCAGGCAGTCACAACCAACCTGGGCTGTGTTTCATTACACAACAGGAAGCTGAGTACCAAGTGAGGTGATTAGTTGCCATTAAATTTCATGTGCATATGTCATGAGATGTACTGATGTTTTCAGGAGTGTAAGTGAAGAACAAATTAATTCATTCAAAATTATGTTGCACCTATACATAAAATTCGGCAATTTTATTTACACTTCCAATTGAAGCACAAGTTGCTGTTGGAAAGAAAAATAGGAAAAAAAATTCTCTCCATTCTTTCTGTGGCTTGTAACCAGCAAGTTAAAACCAAATATATCATAACACTTAAATCACTGTTTTTCATTAAACTAACAAGAAATGTAAATATTTTAGGTATTAATCAGATTTACAGTTAAAATTAAATGAATGAACCAGCAATGATACTGGATCGAATCATCAGGTGGACAATTTTACCCACTCAATATTGTGGCTAACCACACTATGTGGTAATGTCAAGAAATCCATTTCTAAACTGATAGTTAGCTCATTTCCCTGCAGTATAACGTACTAGAAAAGTATGGCCATTAATGGCACTTAGTGTATTTATCTTTATTGTATTTATTTAGTTGCTTTTTGAAACTTTTTATAGTTAATTTTCTCTGTAGTACCCCGTGCCAATTAGTTTCATAGTTTAGTTATGCATTGTGTGATGATTTGATTGATTTTTTGTTTGTTTGTTTGTTTTTTCTCCAAACCAGATGAAAGCTTAACTGGTGAGAATACTCATACCTGCTTGGAATCTCCTGGATGTTACCACACCATCATACCTAATGACTAAAGTTCCTGTTTACTCTTGAAAAAGGTAGTATTCACTGGTGTTGTTTTAACTGAAGTTGGTATAGCAAAAGTGTTACGAGAATGGCTACATCTCCAGTTTCTTCAAGTCTTACCTCTTTGTCATAATACTTGCCTCTTTTATACTGAAAGAAGTGCCAGCTTAATTGACAGTTTGGTTTCCCACTATACATGTCTGCAAATGCAAATATTCCTCTTTTAGGACAACAGTCCTGCTGTACCTCCTGTTGTTTTGTTAGGTTATTTGCCAAAGATCAGTCAAGAATTTTAGGAATAGGGAGATCTTTCTGTGGCCAAAATGTTTTCCATGTAATAGCTTTACTGACTGGTGTAAATCTCAAGAGGAATCCTCTATCGCAAAAGTGTTTGTAGTAGCACTAACACAAGATACTTGGGTTTTTGGTTTTTTTTTTGTTTTGTTTTTTTTTTTTTGTTTTTTTTTTTTTTTTTTGTTTTGTTTGTTTTTGTTTTTTGTTTTTTTTTTTTTTTTCCCACTCAAAGACTAAAAGACAGAAATAAAAACATCCTTGCTTGTTCTTCATTGGTTTGGTTTCCATTTGTGAATGTATATATATTTACATATGAGAACTCTTGTGGATAAAATGTATTTGAATGAGAGTAACTGTAAGGTTCAATTTTTTCTTTAAGCTGCTAGTACGGCATGTGGTCATGTTGAGATGAAGATATAAATTAACAGGTTGTTGTCACTGTAAACCAGGAAGCATTGTGTGAAGTTAACTGGAGTCATTAAATTTGGCAGTTACAGCCCTTTTAAATCTAGAAGCTTCAGTTTTTTTCAGATGATGGTGACAATTCTTCTGTGTTCTAGTTAGTTTTATTGCTTCATAGCCGATGTCTCTCTTCTGGGATTGGCTTTGATACTACTCCTGCAAGAGATACATATAGGAAATTGTCAGTCATAACTAGGGTAGACTAAAACTGAGGGCTGTGTCATGGGGACACTAGTTGCTGGTTTGAAGCTCTCCAGTGTTACTCAGTTCATATAAATGATTGGAGAGTTTCAGTCCAGATTATTATCCTTCCTGTTCTTCAGAAAATCATTGATTTACTTTGCTATTGTAGAAAATCTGTGAATGGACATCTGGTGGAAGACAAACTTAGCTGCTTTTGAGATTTTTTTTTTTTTTCCCCTCAGTGTTTGGTAGTTTCTCTCCAAGTACAAGAATAGCCATACCATTGTCTGCATTCTTCATCCAACTTCAGCCAAGGGTTATCATTCCCAAATAAATTACCTGTCTCTTCAAGAAGTCAGTTAAAAAACTTTAGCTAAAAGTGCTGCAGAGCTTTCCGTACAGTCCCTACATGTTCTTCAAGGTTTTAACATAAGCAAAGGATATTGTGCATATAGAAGTAATTCACCTCATCTACAAGTTCTCCAGAGCATGTCTCTGTACATTGATGAAAGGAAGTGTGTGGATTTATATATTTGAATGGGCTTCCTCTTCTTTAATTTGGACTCTGCAAAGAAGTTTGCATTCTTAGGTTCTTTTAGAAGAGCAACATGGGTCATATGCATATATCTGATACAGACTTCAAGGCAAAATATAGGTGGTCAGAGGTAGATTAAACAGCTCAGAGTGGATAAAGTCACCTTAGATTCAGTGTAACATCAATTTATAACCACCCAAGCGAATGTCCAATTAGCAGTCTCTTGGTTTTTATTCTAGGTAGATTTTTTCAAACCGTCTGGTTGGAACTGCTCCACTATATATAAATTATATATGTGTTCAAGCTACTACTCTTGTTTCTCACATGTCTTTATAGTCAATCTCCCTCATTCTGGTCCTAGGAGCATTGAATTAAATTGTACAAAGTGGAAGAACTCCATCAGGAGATGTGCAGAGCGACTGTAGAGGCTGACAGGAAAACATTCATGCATTTTAATAACAGAGCAGAGACTTGAGATTTTAGCAGAGAGAGTAGGAAGAATATTTCTGTACAGGATTACTCCTGTAGAAAGCTACCGGCGTTGGTCAAGTATTCTTATTTGTCCATGCAATACTACACCAGCAGTCAAAATGTCATGACCTAAGCTTAACTGAAACATGAGCAAATCACATGAATTCCAATAATAGCTTAAAAAAAAAAAATCTCCTGTTTACAGTAATTCTTTGAATTTTTCACAGAATGTTTTTTAGACATTATTTCTGTGACATTGACTTCAACACACTTGGAGGCCAGTACTCTGTCAATTGGAAATTGTAGAAACATGCTACTATGCAGCAGTTCCCTTTTCATGTAGTACTAAGCTTTATCCTATCTGTTTCATGGATGCTTGATAGTGTATGCATGGCATCCCTCGTAAATTAGAAGTAGTGCATTTAGTTTCATCTGTGCTATCTTGTGATTTCCCTGACAGCACCCTTGCTGATAGTTTCACTGACCTGTGTCTCATGTAGTGATTTCATAAAATTGTATGTTAGTTGCCACAGTATATGTTCCCTTCCCCAGCTGAGATTTCCTCTCTGCCTTTTCATTCACAGGGGTGTGTAACTGCTCAAATCAGATCTCATTTGAAGCCTGAGCTCCTTTTGAGCAAGCCTCTATCACTGTATGTTGTCATTTTGTCATCGTGTCAGAAATCAGTGGTGACTTTTTTTTTTTTTTTTTTTAATTGAACAAGAACAGGGTGAAATCTCAAGTTAGAATCAATTTACTTGAAACAGTTCTATCTACTTCAGATTAAATCTTGATCATTGTAGCTCTTACGCTGCTATTAATAGCTGAAAATAAAGTTTCATTTTTGTCAGTTGTGTTAACAAGACCTTAAATACTCTCTAGTTTTGGCAAGCTTTGATCAGTGTGTTCCCTACAAATAAGCTGGAGGCTCACTCCTGGGCAAAGTTCCCTGTTTTGCTTATTTCTGTTTCAGTGTACCCCTTTTGAAAGCAAATTTCCATTTGATAAACCAAGCTGCTTAGAGCTTATCCACTGCTTTCTTACGAAGTTGCCAATTTGCCTCTTATTTGAAAGTCCTTCTTTAAAGTTGGTTCTGCTTTTCTGGAATAAGATAGCAGATTTTCCACAGGAGCTTGTTTTTTAATCCCTTCCTCGTTTTCCAGCAAGCATATTTCAACAGCTTTAATTTGTCAGTAACCCACTTCTGACTCAGCTCTGCTTTATTTGCTTAAGTTTTCTTTTGCTCTAGCATGAAGATGTAGAATCTCTCTCCCTTTAATTGCTACAGTGTAGATAATTTCCAATCTGCCAACTCTTTTTGCTTTTCACTATCAAAGGATTTTCTGAAAGGGGTTTGATTTAAATATAGCTTTTAGTTGTAATTTAATTGTGACTTTTCATACAATGATTATTAAAAAAGTTCATCATCTTCTATTACATTCTACCTCCTGCCATGTAAGGGCTCTCTTGAGGGTGTTTTCACCACTGTATCTCCATGGAGGCAGCAGGTGGGAGTGAGTTTATTACACTCATATGCTGTGAGTCAGCTCAATCTGAGAACCAGAAATTTATTTTTACACGACACTAGGCCTGAACTAATAAGCAGGATATATTATTTCAGACACAACATCTTGTTAATATCACTAAGTAGCTTCTGGACTGTGTCATCTCAGTGCCCAGATGAAAAGAACCTCCATCCAAGTGGAGTGAGTGCAACTGCTTGCACCTGTCCTTGGAAACGCACACTAATTCTTTCAGTGATAGTGCTGGTAGACCACCAACTCTTCCTTTCCAGCTTTTCCCAGAACAATCTGAAGCAATTTCTACCTTATTCTGTTAGAGTCCAAATCTTTGAAATTAAGCCAGTTCTGCCTGGCTTGACAAACAAAATTTGTTCAGACCAGGGTAATTTCAAAATTGGAATTTCATCAAACTTTATATCAAAACTCAAACACAAGACTTTGGATTCCTCTTCAGAGTATGAAAAATACTGTGAATGTAGCACACCCCACTCTCACACCTGTCTCCTTTGAATCTCCTTGCTTGGCTTCTTTAAGGAAGCAAGGCCAAACTGAATATGATCCTGGGTGTTCTTGTTTTTAAATTCTAGAAATATATTTAGCCAGTCCATAACAGTCACTTACACTTGATTAGAGTATTGGGGAATTCTCCAATTTTGAATTGAAAGCTATAGTTTGTGGTCTCTCTTCTTCAAGAATCAAAATAATGTTGTACATTTTAGCAGCACAACCACCATTTTACGTTATTCAATGCATTTTTTTGGAAATCTGGCCCTTACTGCCTTTAGCTGGACTCCTGACTCAGTGGAAATATTCCCATTAATTTTAATTAGAATCAATCTCAATATATTACTGAATTAACAAGTAACAATTTGAGAGAATGGGGCAAAAGTTTATACCACATTCTTGTAAGTAAGAACATTTTACATATTAACATGTGATAATGTAAGTGTGAAGTTTTCAGTCAGTAGCAATAGAGTTACTCAGTTTGAAAGAGGTGAATATCAGAGATGAATATTGTATCTGAGATATGAATATAAGAGCACTATTTGGATCAGCCTTAAGATTTGCAGTTTGTTAAGAAACTTGGGACAAATGTTTTGAATGTGTCAACTAGGTTGTCAAAGCATTACTCCAATCTATTTTCCATAACATTTGGAAGGAGAGACAATGAAGATTTTATAACCTTGATATAGGAGGAGCTTAGCTCAAGTTCCTGTCAACCCTGCCCAATAAGCATGACTGCAGGTTCATGGTACTAGGCTGGAAGAAATCTACTGGGCGATGTTTAACTGCTAAAAACGTCTCCTGACAGTTCTGTACACTGATTATGACAGTTACAGTTATCAATAAACATGGGATGCCATTATAGCACGCCTATGATATATATATATGTATATATATAAAAATACACTTTACTTTTTAAAACCACATTACGAATCCAGATGTTGAGGAATCAATGTTTTTGTTGCATTCTGAGCTCTAAAATTAGCCTTCCCTGTATACAGAACTTTGTAGTGGAGGTTATTCTGGGGTTTGCTCAACACTCACTAGTCTCGTTGAGAGAGGGTGGAGGCTGTCTTGCAGTGAAGGAGAGCATTCCCACAGGAGTGTGTGTTGACTCCACACCTATGACACGTGTTTTAATTTTCTTTCACTCTCATGAATGGGCAAGATTTAGCTACCTGATAGAAGGAAGAGTGGATTTTTAACTGTGTTAGGGACAGGAGGTCTTTCATAATACCTTCTTAATTCCTTTCAGCTGATTTTTTTGACTGTCCAGTTATCTTCATATAAGTCAGAAATATATTTGCAGTTGATTGCAGGCTAAATTAATCTACATCTATAAATTGCTTTGAGATCTTCTGATAGGAAGCATCCTAGAGCTACAATGTACTTTTCTTGATAATTTATTTTTTATGGTTAATTTTCAGAAGCAAGATAAAACATTGCTTTTACAATGTTTTTCTCTACAGCGCTAACAAGGGTAGCTAAGGAGAAAGACCTCCATATTTAATCACTGTTTCAGGATTGCTCTGTTTTTAAAAGGATCTTAAGAGCTGAAATTCATCAGTCTTTACAAGTGTAAAGAGCAATTCAGGTTCTGTGAGTGACATTTCTCTAAGGCAGGCTTTTCAGTGTGAGTCTGCAGATTTCACAAAGTCTTTTGTTGTTCTAGTGTCAGGGTCTTGTAGCCTTCCTAACTGACATGTAAAGAAATTCTGGCACATACAAAATCAACATAATAGTTGTCTTTGATGCCTTTAGGCAGTAGTAGTAGTGGGGTATAATTTTACATAGCTGACAATCGTTCCATTGTGAAGTCCAAGAGGAAAGCCTTTCTTCAATGCTTCTTCCTTCTTCTTACCATTATTGTTTTAATCTTGTATTATTGTAGATCAACCTTCTTTTTAACTCCATATAATTATTCTGTCACCTATTGATATTGAAAAGCAATCCGTATTAGTACTGAATGATAGCTTCTACTTTGTCCTGTATGCTCAGGGAGAGCAAATAGTTTTGGACTGTCACTGTATGTTCATGATTGCATCTATTTATCTGAACCATAACCAATCAGGAAAAAAAAAAGCCTTCTTAGTTGCTGCCAGTGCTAATCCATTCATTAGCTGGCAAAGCTGATGAATAAGAGATCTTTCTAGAAGATGAGCATGCTGCCTTCTCAGTGTGGACAGGGTGACCTGGTTATAACCTGTGTGATTTGAGTGACGGTTCAGCTTGCTGCTGCAGTTCTAGAGTTGGATCAATGCTAATAAATGGTAGAATGAGGAAGGGTCATAGATGCAATAATGATCTCATGAGGGCTTTCAGGGTGTAAAGAAAAACACAGTTTTACTTTCATCACTTCTAAACTCTGATAGCTGAGCCACTTTTTCTTTAAACTGAGAATAAACAGTCTCTGAAGTTCACTATCTACCTTGTCAGATTTACAGTCTTAGTCTTGGTCGCCTAAAGACCAACTCTTAAGAAAAACAACTAGTCCAGCAATAATCCTCCAAAGTGTTAGCTTTGTAATATTTCAATAGGACACCTCTTACATACAATTAATACCCTAAAGTCAAGGCTGTGTTTTACAAGATAAGAGCACTTGTGACAAGTACATGTGTGACTTGCTATCTAGAATGCTCAGGGGATGATACATTTGTGCCCTGAAATGTAGGTAGGTTTATAACAAATTGTTATTGCCAGATTCATCAATCCTTACATGTACACTGATTTGAATACGATTCTTTATACTGCACATGCAACAGAGAAAAATAAGGGCTGCAGTTACAGATCTATGCCATGATTAACATACTAAATCTAGTTACGTAACATTTTAGGAGTTCTCTGCTATTCAAATTTCATAATAGGTCTTTCAAGGCTGTTATTTCTCCTTGTTGCCAAAATATTTCTATTAATGTGGTTAGAATTAGCGGCTGAGATAATACTTTTAGCAGAAGGAGTATGGTGGTACCATAGTTGGTCTTAATTGTCTACATTAGGTAATTTCCAGAGTGAAACAAGAAAAACATCAATTGATACAGACTCTAGTAAAAAAAGATACATGCCATTTTGGTAACTGTTCCAATTTGTAGAGATTTATAAGGATACATTTATTTTGTGACATTCACATCTATTTCATGTTTGCAGTTTAAAAATAAATAGAATCCAATACAGTATCCTATTTTAAGCACCGTAATGGATTTAGATAAAAAGGTGAAAATAGTTTCTAGCATAATTACATTGAGTGCCATGATATACTGGAAATACTATGTAGAATTTGAAGCACACAGAAAGAAATGTGCCAAAAGCACAATAATTATGCAATAAATTTCTTGAAATCATCTACGTTATTGGTGCTGAGAAAAAAGAAATATAACCCCTCTGGCACTGTGAAACCCAGAAATAATGACTAGTTAAGTTTTCTTTAAAGCCACTTGCACAAGAATTGGGGATTAAGGCTCTGGTTTATTGTAGTATCAGTATCACCAATCCTTTTTTTTCCACCTTTTTTCTTCATTAGGGATAGGAGAGTAGCAACTTCTTTGTGTGAATGACAATACAGAGGACACTGTCTTTTCTATATAAATGTAAAACACATGAGATTATATTTATAATGGTAGTAGGATATGGCATTTCATATATAAAGGAACATACTGAAGAAATCTCTAATTGAGACAAAGGTGCAATGAAAAACAGTTTGTGTTAGGGACCAGTTATAACAACTACTGACATGAGACTGAACTTAGATTGCCTTGGCAAGCTTTATACTTGCATGTTTTAGCTTCTGATAGCTGTGTTTTGTACTTGTCTCTGTAATCAAAAAACAAGCTATGGGAACCCTCTGAAATTCTGGTGTGTGGAATCAAATTGCACATCAATGTGAGAGAACAACTGGATCCAACAGATTCATGGACTAGCAGTAGTTGTTCTCTTTGGGTCAGGGGCTCTCAAGTAAGAATAATAGGCCCACACTTTCCCTAGGATTTCACAAGTATATGCTGAGAGCGAGGAAAACTTGCAAGGAAACTTGCCATTATATTCCAGGTCTCATGAAAATTGGGCTGTGCTAATTATTTAATCTTTGTCCATTTATTTAAAACTGATCCTGTCTGCCTCTGTCCTCTCCACACTGTCATGCAGACTCGCCTTCTGCTTCTCTCATCTCTACTTCTGTCTGCATTTCTCCCTCTACTCCCTATAGGTACTGCCAGCAAGAACACCGACGATCCAAATCTAAGGCCTAGCAAGTCCTTACTGTGGACAGTGGACCTATACTTTTCAGGCATACTAAGTACAAAGTCTTATTCAGTCTTTCAAGTTCCAGCATGAGCATGTCTGGTAGTGTGGGAAATCTCAAAAAAACAGAGAACATAGATTTGTTGAGATAATAATTTGATGGGCATCCAGTTACCAGCAAACTATTTTCCTTTTATTTCTAAAATACAGCCCTGATATAACAAAGGCTTTCTGCACTGCATCTTTTCTCTGCTTTCTCTAACAAGTAATTCATTACAGGTTTAAAAGTAATTAAAATAGCATTATTAATTAGAATACCAAGCCGTAAACTGAAACTTTAAATCTCTTTTAGTGTGTTAAGATTGTCTCTTCCACTGAGCTAGAAAACATTTAGAAACACTGGTTAAAACAATAGAAACCGTGTAAAAGTTAGTTATAAAAAGAATTAGCAGTTTAATGTAATTGGTTTCACCTTTGCATTTAGAAAGGCAATAGAGTAAAATTGTCACCTGTCATTACTGAAATCTAATTTTCCTTACTAGTTAGATAATTTTCAGCTCATACTACCTGTCAGAAAGGATAAAAATGGAAGAAGGTAAGCAGCGTTTTAAAACTCAAATTTTATTTGAATGTCTATTTGAACAACATTGTGAATATTTGAATGCCTTCAGGATATATAATGGACTTTATGAGACATTGCAGCATTTAGTATTAGTATTGGATTTATAGGCCATAGAAGAAAGAAAACAGTGGTTCATTGTTAAGAATGAAAAATACTATTGTGTCACATTTCCCACATTTTTTGTGTACCCTTTCCTCCACTATCTCCTACCTTAAAAAAATTCAATAGCAGGCCTTGTTAGCAAAAACTATGATAAACCAGATTCAAAAATTTCATGCGCTAATGTCATAATCTTAAAAATCAGCTAACCTCCATTTCTTGAATTTTCAAACCTGCAACACAATTTGGTCGTCATCCAGATTTGAGCCTTCCATGTCTACAGACATATGACCTGCAAACCTTAAATTAGAATATCCTCTACCAGAAGAAAAGAAGAGTACAGTTTTAGGAACCTGAACTTTGCCACCCATCTCCTGCCCAAATCTGGATTTAATTGCAATTGAATGAAGTTTTGATGGTAAATACTGACAGATGTTTATTACTAAACAACAGGCAGTGAAGTGTTAGACAGCATCACTTTTTGGTCCCAAAGTGAGAAATAGTTGCCAAGACTGAATTAGTGAAGTTATCATGCTTGAGGAAAGCAAGAGGAAGTTCTTTGGAATTTTTTGTCTGCAACTGTTTGCATCTCACACAAATAGAGTATTGGATATGCTTCAACTTTTGCAAGTACCGTCATAATTCATTAGCCATAATGGAGTCAGTCACAAAGCAATATAACCCAAACATGCTTCTCATGAGGTTGTGAAATTCTGAAGGAGAAAATATATTGTGCTATTTAGAACATTCTGCCTTCCTGAAACTTCAGACCTGTTAATTTCAAAAGCAATGAAAACGATGTCTCTGCTTTTCTCCCATCTGTTCCACCCAATAGATTTTTGAGTGCTGAATGCCATGAAGCCTGAGTAATTACCTGAAAGTTCTCAGCAACCAATTAGTTGCTACTATTTGTATTTTTAGTGGTGTTTTAGAGAGTCCTGCTTTCTGATGAGTGTGGAGCCATGCTCTCTGAGATATATGGGGATATACTGGTATGTGCTAGGTAATGTTTAATAATGAATTAATATGATTGTTTCACACAGTAGACTTGCATACATTACCAGAAATAACATAATATGATTTGTAGATTTTTATGTTCATTCTAATGCAGATTTTCTGTTTTCATTAATGCTTTTCTCACTTATTGGTGAAAGGGGGATAGCAAGGAAAGAATGAGTATCTTGGGTAAGAAGATTGAATTTTGTTTTGATACCCATTTAGAATATATAGTTTACAGTGTTAAGAGCCCAGGCATTTGTTTGTGCCATGGGAGAGGTCTTAAATGATGCAAGATTATTAACTGCTGTTGAATTTGATGTGCTTTTGTGGTAAACTTTTGAAAAGTGTCTGAAGTGCAGATCCTTTTAAATTAGAACATTAACCGTGTGAAGCCTAGAGGAGATTGAGCAGAGACAGGGTACACTTGTCAGCCCATCCTGTTCCCATTTTGTACCAAATGTGGTTCATGGTTGTGCAGTACATAGTTCAAACGTACTCTTATCCTAGGGATTCACTTTAATGACAGTTTAAATAGGATGAGTTTGAATGTTTTGCTAAGATCTTAATTATCACCTGGCTTAGCATTTAACTAACAAGTTTTTTCTACCACACCTCCTGTTTCTTCTGTCTCAACTCATCTTTATAGTCTAGCTGATGTTAATAAGCTACAATGTTAACATGAGGGAAGAATAGCTAATGTGGATGACTGGTTTGCCAGAGAAGCTATACTGTTCTTTGTGAGGCCCTATAAATTCTGTGACTTCTGATGTCCTGATCCAGGTTTTAAAATGAATGTATGCATCTAAAAATCACATGTTACGCTGGAGTTCCTCCTAATCTGACATATAGGCTCCCTGTACTGCTCTTGCTGCAGTGCTCTGTCAGTGTAAATCTCTGGTGCTCGTATCCTTTATTTGCTAGATTTCTTGATGTATCAAGAAGAAGCAACAATTTTTAAAGAGTGGAGGTTTAAAGGATTTACATGCTTTGTCTTATACATGCTCTTATTTATATTTTTGGCCAAAGCTTTTATTGTTCTTTTTTAGTGTTTAAAATAATAAAATGTCTGTTACTTTCATGGAAATTAAAGTTTCATTGCAATAGTTACTCAGACTGGAGGCATGCCAACCCTTTATGCCTGAATACTTGCTTTTGAAATATAAGTATTCTTCCATTGTTTTTCCCTCTCCAAATAAATTATACTGCCTATAGTGTTGTTTGTTAACCAGTTTTAAAATGTACTGGCACCGTGGCTTGTGAAAACCTGGCTGCAGATGCTTGTACTGATACACTGGCAACAAAAAGCTGAAAGCTGGCCTCTTTTCAGGAAAATATAGTCACTTTTTCTGATCACTTGCTCCTATGTCTGTCTTTCTACATGTAAACAAAGGGACAGATTCTAGTCTCAGCAACACCATTATAAATATGAGAATGTCAGTGGGTGTCAAAGGAATTATTTTGAACTCAGAAGTGTAAATCAGTGCACATGCTGGTCATACAGTTAGTTTTAACATAAGGGAAATAGTCGGAAAAAATGCTTTTTGTGAAATAATCCTGCAGTGGTTTTAACATAAATGGATGCTTTATCAGATATTTCATGGTTGGAACTGGGATTGAATACCTGATGTGGATTTTAAATTTTGGTGACAATTCCAGTGTTGATTTAGGGGGAAAAAAGATTTATCAGAAAACTATGTACCCATTTGTACATTCATTCCCACTTTTATCTTTGGATTAACATATAATACCCAGTTGGCTGACATATGATAACATGGTGCAAAGTAATTTTAAAAAGTGGCTGTATATTTCTTCAGTATGTGTTTATTACATTTTCAGTGAATGGCAAAAATACAACTTTTAAGGAATACTCAGAACAGACTGAGTTCATTAAATGGGGCACTGGCAGTGAAATGAACTGCTCTTTGCTTCATATGGATTTAATCCATGCTTACGGGAGAGTTCTTATTTTATATTTACATTCCAAAACACAGCAACAAAAATGTCTGTTTCATATTCTTTATTCATTCTGCCTGCAGGATTTGCATATGATATCAAAACCCAGATCATACAATATATGTAATAAATTGCAGTGCAAAACAGTTATGAGAATGCAACCCTCAGAGCAGTTTTTGGGGCATATAATTTGTTTTAGAGCCCTATCTAAGTGTCTAAATAAATACTTGAATTTTCAGAGCTTCTGAGCAGATCTAATTTGCTTTGAAATCATGGGAAACTGCAGAATGGTCTTGGCATGCAGAAACTGATCAAGCTGAGGACAAGGCTAACTTAATTTCCTGACTTAATTCAATTCTTCAGCCACAGGAATACACTTCTGTTTGTACTATCACACAATCGGAACCAAACATATTAGATGGAAGTGTTGTACTTGCATAAATTAAAAATGAAAGGTGTTTCACAATTCTATTATTTGTGACATTGCCTGCTGTATGTTTTTATACTTTGCTGTAATTTGCTTGCTTATACGGCTGGTCTGTGACAGCCTTCCTCATACAAATACCACTTTTTTTCTGCAAGAAGTCCCATTGATTTGTAAGGAGAGGGTGAACAGTGTGGGCTTGTCCGTTTTAAAATAAGCAGTGTCATAGAATAATGATGTTAGAGGAGATAGAGGTGAGAGATTTACAGCTAATTCATCAATCTACTAAAAGTGCTATAAAATACTTCCAGTACTTTATGGAGAGTAGCTGTACATACCTTTTTTTATGAAAAGAATTCCAGCATTTTCTGTGGAAGATATCTTACTTACTGATCATCTTATAGGCAGAAATAGATTGCAGTCTGCTGAAATAAGGAAATGAGCAAGAGGCATCAAAGTACTTTTTTACATGGAGACTTAGAGAGAGGGCAAAAGGGCATTTATGATAATCAAGTACTGTTGTGTACTCTGTGTTCATGAGTGGAATAGTGATCCAGAAGTGGCATTAGCAAATGTTACTGTCCAAGAGCATCTTCACAAATTGAGATGAAAAAGCAGTGCCATTTTGTTATCTTTGTAGGTTTTATCTATGGCACTTGGTAATTTAGGGCTAGATGAATTTTGCATTTTTAATCAAAGATTCAATCTCATGTCTACTATAGAGCAGAAATTTTAATTGATACAAGTAGCAAAGGTAAATAAGCTTTTTCTCCATGTAGATTAGAAAATAGCTGGATTAAAGGAATTGTATTAAGACGGTGAAGTCCACATCTGAAAAGTTAGGAAATTCCAAAGTAAAGACTGCAGGTGCACATATGTGCATAACCTCTTCCTTAGATCACTCTTTCCAATTACCAGCCAGAATGCACATTGTGCATAAACATATAGTGCTAGATCCAGCTCTCCTAAATTCTCAACCTACATTGAGGTTTAGGCACTTGAATATTGCTAAAGCCTACAGAGCAATCAATTTGTCTCCACTACTTAATCCAAAGTGTGTCAGGTTTGGACTGAAAATTCTTAGTTGCTTAAGCAACTAAAATGCTCAGAAACACCCGTTGGGGAAGAAATGTGTCTATTCTGTGCTAAAATTTTGTTGCCATCTAGGTTTACAGGAAGAGTTGCAAAAATTCAGGTAATGGAGTGGCTTTTTAAGATGGAAGTTAAGCCTAGAAAAAGGGTTCTAGGTGTCTGCAGCTTGAGGAAGTTGGGACCTACATGTGTCACTGAAATATGGTAATTCTAGAAGGTAACTTTGCAATGAAAGAAGTGGAAGAAACATTGTGGTACAATATGATATAAAAAGGCTGGGAAATCAGCATTTTTTTGGGACAACCAGATGGTTGATTTATGACTTGGACTATAACTTAAACAGTACCCAAAAGACTGTCTATCGTGCGTATCTAATTTGAAATTGGAGTTTAAATATCTATGCTGATTACATAGCTGTATACATTTCAAGTAAAGTATTTTTTCTGAGTTTAAAGCGTAAGTAAACCAGCATGAATCTGTGTGACTGAAAGTAGTCGCATCTTTGCTTATTACATGATTTTTATAACAGTTCATGTGATTGAGACTAAAATATACTGCTAAATAATATCCAGCAAGGAGTTTCAAGCAGATATACATTAAAAAAAAAAAAAGCTGTCTTGTGCATCACATGTATCAAAATAAACTTCTCCATAATGTCTCAAACTGGACATCAGAAGTTTGAGTTCTACTTACTGAAATCTTGATTATTCTTTTTCTTCCTTTTAATTTAACTTTATTAATAATCCTAAAATAAGCATTGCTAAGCTTGGAATTTATCGCTGGTTGCTTCACATATATTTGTTCTTACCAGTGAACAATTTTTATTATCTTGTCTGTTGTTTTCATACCCTTCCAAATTCATGCCTTGCTGGTATGATTTTCTGTTAATTTTCTGCCCTGCTTCTCATATCCTGGAAAAGTATGTTGCACTACTTTTCTCCTTAGCTAACCTAACCTTCCATTTCACGTCTCTGATAGATTTTAATTGCTTTTGGTGATATTTGAGTTCATTCTACAAAGCTCCTTACAAGGGATATTAATTGCAATAAAAAATCCCAGTGTACCAGTTTGACATAATAATCTATAATACTTGAATGGGTTTATAAAGAATACTGAAAATATGAATGCTGGCATGACCTACATGTGAGACAAAAGCTATTCCCTTAGGGAATGGAGATAATTTGCTTTTGTCTCATACATTATGCATCTCCTCTTTTACACCCCACTTCCATGAAAAATACTTTTTGTTGTATATCAAAGAGTTCTTGAAGTTGTGAGTGGAGCATTAGGCTCAATTTGTTGGGATGTTAACATTCTGCTAGGATTTCTGCAGTCTCGGTTCTTTGTTTCCTATTACCTATTCAAAATTTCTTTTTTTTTGGTCTTTGATGCTTTTTGCCAAGTAGAGTTTTCTATTTCCTCCTTTAATGCTTCGAAGAATGAATGCTGCTGATTCTTTTTTTTTGGGGGGAAAGATGCACAGAAATGTGAAACTTTATAAACAAAAAATATATTGTAAATATTTAATTGGTGCAGTCAAGCCAGTGATTAATAATTAGCCACATAATGTTAAAAGTACAAACAGTATTTAGTTCTCACTGACCTTTCCAAAACTGAATGGATTCTTTGACAGGAAGAGAACAGGATTGGCCTCTTATAAAAGTACTGCATTGCCTCTTCAGACACTCTGCAGAATTTACGAGCAAGACTTGTAGTTAAGGGAGTAGTTCAAGGTAGAATAGATATTCAACCCTATAAGAAAGAAATCATCTCTGCCACATCACATAAAGAAATCATCCCTTTTCAGCTACTTTATACTGAGGATAAAAAGATATAGATTAGCACTGCGCTAATTTGTTAGTGTCCTCTCTAATTTGTTGCATATTGCTTTCCTTTTTCAGGTTGTAAAAGAAAAGAATTCGGGGAAGAGTCTTTGAAGGTCATAAATCTCTAATTCTACATCCCCTGGTCTTCTGAATAGACTTGTATTATAAGAGTTAAATAATAGAGAGCTAGACAGTTTTCTGGATAGGAACATGCCACTGACCTCTAATGGAAGCATAATATAGTAGGTTTTTTGTTTGTCTTTCTGAAGGTACCTATCTAATTAATAGAGACTGTTGTTAAGGTGGTTCCAAGTTAAATTTATAATTTAAAACCTCACCTATATCTCATCACCTAGGATACTGGTATGAAAAATAATGAGTGAAAAATAAAATATTACATAACAATGTAGTAAGCTCTGCATGCAAATGATGTTCAGGTGAGCCAACACCACCTGATTGTCTATCCAGTTTACTAATTGTTGTGTTACCTATTTCAGGAGCAGTAATCTTTTCTTTAGACAATTGTGTTTATGGTGTATTTGTTCTTAGGTTATTTATCATTCATCATTTTGCAGACAGGATACCAGTATAACTGGTGTACATAACTGCAGACTGAAAGACATTGAGGATTTCATTTTTGTTCTACTGTTATTTGACAATATTAATCTGGATCTCTTACTTGCATATTTACATTTTTATATTAATAGGCAGGTATTCTTTTTTCCAACTGTCAGCTAAAAGAGGCATTCATGTCAGTTTACCTTGTACAACAATATTTATAGCATCTAATTTACCACAGAGGTATTGAGTTTGATCATTGTTCAAGCCACAGTATGACATGTTTTATAGCAGAAGACCCAGATGGGTTGTTATTACAGTGCCATTGGCTAACATGAGTGCTTTAAAATGTATCACTTACGTATTAACCAGAACATGAGAGAAAATACTGGATTGTCGGCTTGCTGTGTGAAAATACAGAAGCAGCAACCTGACAGCGTGAGGAAAGGGCAAAATCAGCAGAGAGTGGCCTGTAAGGTTGTCAGACTATGAATAATGTTTGAACAAGTGTGAAGCAGGAATATTGTTAGATGATGCATGTGATGTACGGGTGCCTTATGCCAGTTATGGCATGGAAATATCTTTTTTCTATCGGATGAATTACTGTGTGCGTCTGAACCCTGAATATCATTCATCTGCACCACACTGTTAACTGTGATGTGCTGTATTTCCTGCCTCAGAAATTCTGATTAATATTTTATAGATTTTTTTGGTAGTTGAAGTTCAGTTCAGTTTTTACTTCTGTTTTTTTTTTTTTTTTTTTTTTTTTTTTGTCTTTTAGGTGTTGCCTGTTCTGGCTAGTTTTATGACGGGGATTATGTGAGAAAAGCTAATGGGGGAATAGCAGCCACTTTTCCTCTTGTGAGAGTAACTGCAGTGTTTACAGTGGCTAAACACATTATATTCGAGAAATTCTTTAAGGGCTAATCCTGATTGGCAGTGTTTGCCTGTAACAAGGTGTTAAATGCTACAGATTCCTGTTCATTTCAGTGGGAATAGTATTTAAGCCTTTAAATTGCATTCGATGCAGAAAATCTATGGTGTTTATGATCAGGAAGGCATATCACTGCTTTGTCCTTTTTACTGTTGAAGATGTGAAATTCTTATTGAAGGATGTATTCTGTTCCCAAGGGTGTGATTCCAGTGTTGTGATGCTTTTTTAAACTTGTTCAAGATTCTTGTTACTGCATAATCAGTCATTTTAACTGTGTGTTTCTGATGCATTTGTCTCTTTAGCTCTTGTGTATATCTGTTCCCCTGTGCTTTTTCACACTTCCCCATATTCTTGAACATCCTGTTTCCTTTTATGCCTAGCTTGCTTTCATTCTTATTTAAACTTATTGTCTTTGTCAACATTATTACAAGTAATCTACAATCCAGCCCTCTCTTCTTGCTCTTGGCAATTAAAACACAAAGGAAAAACAGACCCCATAAAAAAAAAAAAAGGGGCCCAAAACAAATGATACGATATGATATGATGTGATGTGATGTGATATAGGATAGATTTTCAAAGGCACAAATAGTGGATATACACCCAGTTCTTAACGAAAAGATTTATTTCTGCTCTTTATGGGTACAGAAACAACATGAGCATGTGCAACTCTTTCTCATTGTCAGGAGGAATTTTGCTGGTTTGAGACACTGATTTTCAAGAAAACCCCAATAAGAGAGGATGCCTCCCCCCCATGCCTGTGATCAGTATCCTTTGTTAAAGGCAGCTTGTTACTATAGTCTTTCTATAAATGTATGTTGTTTTGTTTATGTAGGTGTTGTGGTTTAACCCCAGCCAGCAACTAAACACCACACAGCTGCTCGCTCACTCCCCCTCCAGTGGGATGGGGGGAGAGAATCAGAAGGGTAAAAGTGAGAAAACTCATGGGTTGAGATAAAGACAGTTTAATAGGTAAAGCAAAAGCCACATGCACAAGCAAAACAAAGCAAGGGATTCATTCATCACTTCCCATGGTGCAGGCAGGCGCTCAGCCATCTTAAGACAGCCAGGCTCCATCAGGCATAATGGTCACTTGGGAAGACAAACATCATCACTCCAATTGTCCCCTGCCTCCTTCTTCCCCCAGCTTTATATGCCGAGCATGACATCATATGGTATGGGGTATCCCTTTGGTCAGCTGGGGTCAGCTGTCCCAGCCGTGTCCCCTCCCAGCTCCCTGTGCCCCCCCAGCCCACTCATTGGTGGGGCGGGGTGAGGAGCAGAAAAGGCCTTGGCTCTGTGTGAGCACTGCTCAGCAGTAACAAAAACATTTCTGCATTATCAACACTGTTTTCAGCACAAATCCAAAACATAGCCATGTACAAGGTACTATGAAAAAAATGAACTCTATCCCAGCCAAAAGCAGCACAGTAGGCCCTACTGACAAGAGTAGTATGAGGGCAGGAATACAATGTCTACCCATACAACACTTTTCATGAGGTATTACTACTCTATCTCAGTTTTATTTTTAAGCCATTTGAACTACTACTTGTATCTATTCTATCTTCCTTTTTTTTCTATGCTGTGCAGTAGTCTTATGATTTCCGTGGTAAAATTCCCTGTTCTGGTAAATCCAACGCTGAACATAAACTCTGATTTGTTGTTGATGTTGGTTATTAGGCTTACCTTAGGTGTTGTGAAGCATTGCCAGATGTGGAAATTACAATTCTAGGGTTTCTTTTGTTCGGCGTAGCTTGACTAGCCAAGTATAACCCAGTGCAGGAGATAGGAACAAGCAGGGAGAGGTGGAAGGTTTCAAGTTACAACTGTGTTGTCCTGAGCTTGGATCAGTTAGGGCTCATTTGCTCCCCAGAATTATCTGAAACAATTTCCTATCCACTTCTGCTCATCCTGTGGTCACAGGATGCCTTCTTGGAAAGCCATTGGAATTGCCTCATCATTACCATCTTTTCTCCAGTCCTGTTAAATGCAACTGGAAAAAACTATTAATTTTCAAACTCAAAACCAGGAGGTTTAATTATATAAGAATCTTGACAAATGGGAAAAAATGCAGTGGGCAGTCTCAGAAATAACTGCCAGTACCTTACCTTGAAATGTTATTTCCATTTAGAGGCATCCATTTCTATAATGACTGTAGTTGTAAAAGTCATACAACAGTGCGCACTATTAATAAGTAGGTGGAGTGGAGCTACAACTTCAGAAAACATTATTCTGAGGAGCAGCGTTACAGCCCTACAACCAGGTGTGCTTGAAGATGGGCCACTATGTGTATGTGTAGAGAAATGTCAGAGAGGAATAAACTGTGTGATATCTGATGGAAAAGTCTAAGAAGAGCTAGAATGTTTTGAAGTGTTTGCAACATTGTCTCAGACTGCATTGACAGTAATCAGAAATAATTTATATTAATGCCTTTATGCTGATTTCTTAAATATTTTAGTGTGTTACTGTCATAGTTAAAGTGGGAATGCTATTTTTAACATAACACCTGACAGCTCAGTTATTAGCAGCACTTATCATCTGATTAGGTGGTTATAGTCCAGGAGCAAAATTGTGGGTCATAAAATTTTTGATGAAAGTCCTTGACTATACTAGTGATGTTGTTATGCTAGTTGCAGTGGTGCTGTAATTTGTATTAGTATAAATCCTGCAATGCAAACCTATATGTGTCATTTTTGTGTTTGTTCACAGGTGATCTATCACCTAAAAAGGGAAACACTGTGGTTTTATCTAAGTCCAATATTTTTTATTGAATCAGAGAGAGTTACAGATTATTGTGATCTTCCATTCAATTCTGACCAAATGAAGAATGGAAGAAACTTTTCCTATGTAAAATACCTTGTAATATCCTAATATGAGTTGCAAAATAATAGCAAAATAACTGTTCAGGAAAACTCAAAATCTGTTGTGTGTGAACATAGAACCCTGAAAATTGGACTGGTTTTACTGATACACTATAAATGCAATTAAACTTTGGCCTATTTTTATTAATTTTCCATCTATACAACTTTGAAGACATCCTTAATGTTCTGTTGGAATGGTATGGATTATACGAGAGAAGAAATCATGCAGACACTGCAGAATCTGCTTGGATAGGAGTTTTCATACCTGATATGATCACTGTGTTTCTAGAGCAGGATATTGCTGCTCTGTTGATGTCCTTTGTTTACTAAAGGGCATTTAGTTCGTAGTGGTGGGCAGTAACTCAGTGAATTGTCCCATTGACTGTGTCAACATTACACCTTTGAGTAGTAGTTCACCAGCAGGACTATGACAGTCACAATATTGTCATATTTGAAAAGGCTTGATCAGGACAAGAACATGTCCATTATAGAGCACTCATTTTAGCTCATGCTTGTATCCTCTTAAGGAACGTTACCTGCTATGGGTAGATTTCATTTTATCTTCACAGCTTTAACAACCTTTGGAATCTGCCTCTTTGTCTGAAATGTGATTGTTACCGTTTTATGTGGGAAGAACCTAAGGATATTGGAACAAACTATCTAATGTCCATTTTAAGGAATGCCCCTTGGACTGTATTCAATATTAAGAAGTCCTTCCTACTTGCCATGTGACATATGTCATGAGCTGATGATATACCACTTTCAGTCAACTAATTACTTGTGTTTCCTCCTACTCTTCAGGTAGCTTGAGGTAGCCATAAGCCACCTCACAGTAATTGGTGAAGATGGTGGTGACAGCATAAAATATTTAGAAAAAGAGTGGTGTTCACACAGGTAGAAAAGCTTAAAACATTGAGATTTTCAACGGTGTTATATCAATTCAATTTAGACAGAGAGCTCCACATTTGTTCAAAGTACTTTTTCACACTAATTGGGTAGTCTTCAAAGGCTTAATTACCATTTTGAAATTACTTTTGTATGCTGGATAGATACTGAAATGCTAATATCTTCACAACCATATGCTTTAGAGATAGGGGTAGTGTTTTCTAACATTGCAAATGTAAGATACAGAGCAGTACTTCCTACAGACATAAAAAAAGTCTGAAGGAAAACCAGTTCAGTGTGATTTTATTACTGGCATATTCTGGTAATCTCCAGTGTGACGGGATGTTGCTATACTTCGATAGCACTATTTGCACACACCTCTGAGTGTTTAGAGAGGACATGAGAAAGGCAAAAAGTTTGTTCAGGGGACATGACTGGTCTTCTGCATTTTCAGTCTCTGAAGAATGAACTGAAATCAGGAATAATACTAAAAAACCCTTGTGCATATGTGTGTGTTTTTGATGAGAGGAGGAACAACATCATAAACTGTTGACTGGGAATCCAGAATATTTGAGGATCATCTTGCCTGTGTGCTAAGCATCTGCAGCAAGGCATCTGTGCAGCAACAGCATCTATGTGTTTGAGGGAATAACTTTCTACCACCTGAGCTGAAAGTTTCGTTTCTCTTAGTCATGACTCCAGCAGCTCAGGGCTAGGTGTAGCTATGGTATAGCTGGACAAGATGACTATGTGGCTGTACTATTGCCCTAAGAGAGGAAAGTGGAGGAAATTATAACCATTTTAGGCCCTCTGTCCGTTCCTGATAAATCAGGCTACAGGCTTCTCCATGACTGATATGTAGTTTTGCACCCATCAAAAGAGGAGAGCACCTAACAGCAAGTAATTATAGGTATTGTAGATGAAGTATTTGTGCATGACTTTATGTGCTTCTCTGCTTTTGGATCTTAGCACACACAATATGTATGTTTTAATGAACACTTTATCTGAAATCATCTGCAAATGTCGATGCCTGTAGCCAGTCATAAAAGTGTAGTTTACAGATTACCTGTTGACTGTTTTCACAAAATACTGTTCTCTTCCTTTTAAGATGCCATTAAAATGATTTTTCACCTAAATTTTGGGCTAATCCCAAACTTTGAATTTTGGAAATAATCTATTTTTCCTGCTAATATGTCTTAATCTTTAAACTTCAAAATACAGTTTCACTTTATGAAATAGTTGGAAGATTGCACTGTAGTTGTACTGCAACTACACTGTAATTAGACAGTGATTTCTGAATCCTGCAGCTGTTAATCCATTTTATTGACAGATATACCATAAGACTGAATGTGAACTGTGTGTGTTTGTAGGAATGATTCTCTCATTTCCATAGCAAAATGAGGTTTCAAAGTTTTAGCTGGTGGCATCCTCAGAGTTTTTTTCTGGTAACCATAACTCCTCTTTGGTTAATATACAGATATATGCAGTTCTGATGAGGCATGCTTGTTGGTGACAATTCCATTTTTCAGGCATCTATGCTTTTTTCCAAATGGAAGAGACGATAGGCTTTCTGAAAGAGAAGAGGTAATCCAGAAGATTTGGGCTATTCCTTTTAGGGCTTCAGCAGAGCCAGATAGATCTTAATTGCTTTATTTGTATTGCTTAGCAATTTACTTAGCAGGTAGGTTATCCTGACCTTAATTGAAAGTTCTTAGAAAAATTTCCAAATCTAAGGAAATAAACATGAGAGAAGGGCTCTTGAATGTATAAAATTCCTACACAAACAAAATAGAAAATTTGGTGCTCTAATTTTGCTTTTGGGGTCAAAATGGCCATATTCCAATACTTTTACTTCATGATGAGTAATACCTTACTCAGAAATTGTCATTTTTGGAGGTAGAGTAAGGAAACTCTTGAGATTACTAAAATTGAACTCTGTCAGAGAATGTATTCAAGTAGGACATTCAGCTGTTTCGTTAACTATTTTTAGCTACTTTGTGACTTGTCCTAATTAAAAAATACATATTTATTAAACATACTTTGCAAACTGGGAAATTGATATTATTTGGCTGTCTAAATATAAATATATCTAGTCCCCTTCACTGTCAAATGAAAGTTATAGAGCAGGAAGACCTGCAGGAATTGACATTGCTACAAACTGCTAAAAAGAATGTCTTCTTCCTGGAAATACCTTCTGCTGAATAAAGACTTTTTAATGAAGTTCCAGTTGCTTTAGCAGGGTCCACTGTGACATATCATCATATTATGGATACTGCATGGTGTACCTGTGTGTGAGAGCTCTACCTTGTCTGGTTTTCATGGGGACCATTCCATTCAGAGCTGTAAGGTCAGCAGAAGGCTGGGGCTGGAATAAGGAGTATTGGCTTGTGATTCTTGAGTAGGCAGGGGGAAGGGGAAGGGGGAAGATGGCATAAAACATGCTGCAACAGATGTAGCCCATCACAGGAGATTTTGCTGCAAGGTGGCAGAAGCTTATGCAAATAATGGAAATACTGAGTGGAAAAATAAACACTCACATTGAAGCTCTCTTAACAGACTCTTTGCAATATGCAGTTTTTCCATAAATTATTGCATACTTCCTGAAGTACATGAAATGACGGAGGATTTTTGGCTGCTTTTTTCCTTGTGCTTCCGAAGATTTCCTTGGAGAGTCTATGTAGACTTTCTGCTTAGTTCACATCAGCATTTTTTGCTAATTGTTCCTGATGCTTCTCCATATTGTGAACTTTTTAACAGGAAAGTAGCAGCAGATTGCCTTCCCTAGAGTGGAACAAAAAAACCTGTTGATGTGATCTAAAAAGAGAAATGAGAGAAAATACTATGTAAAATAAACATTTACATTTCAGTGCATACAGAATAAATGGTTAAATGACATCAGAGTACTTAATTGAATGAAAAGCCACATTTCTTTCACAGTTTCTCCTCTTGTCTGGCTTTTTGCTAAAACAGGATTACTAATGTGAAATTACCAGAGAATCTACTTTTGCAGTGATGCTGACAAATGAACTCTGTTTTGCAATGGTTAGGGCAGTGGCAAGCTCTGACTCATAAAACTCAGGTTGGTTACCTTCTCCCGTCAATCTGTGCTCACCTGTTGTATCTGTTAGAACAATCTGTCATGAGGGTTGTCATTTTTCTTTAGCAGGTTCTTCTCCTTGTCATGTCTCTGTTCTCTATTAAGCATAATGGAGCTGCTGGACACCATTAAAGTACAAAAAGTAGTGGTCACATATTCAGAAGGAAAAAGAAAATAAGGCTGTAATTGTTCTAAGGCCTGATAGAGGCTCACTGAGTGGTTTCTATAAAACTGCTAGAAGTCTATACCTACTAACCATTCTGGTATTGATTCATAAAGCTGACAATTTGTATATTTGGACAACATCAGGTTAGGCACACTTCTGGAAGACAACCAATTAGCACTAAGTAGGTGACTGGGTTGCTTCAGCTGAAAGCTGACCATGGGATGGAAGTGACCCTTTCACATCTGGGACCAAAAAGAGCAAAACCAAAAGAAAAGCAGAATCCTTGTGACTCGTTTTGATAAAATACATGCAGATATCATGGTCAGAATTCCGTATACAAAACTTGTGAAGATCGCTAAGTTTCGGATAGATGTGGGATTTTGAACGCCCCCCACCTCTGCCTCATTTCTGAGTATTTTGAGCTGTAGCAAGGTCTCATAGCATGAGGTGGAGTTTTTGGGTCACCTTCCACAATGCTTATTTATTGAGACCCTCCTGCTTTGGGACTTTGGTACCATTTCAGTGGGCAGCCAAGTGCTTTATTGAATCTAATCTTCCAGTACACACTTCAGGTGTGGCATGTGCCACAGCTTCAGGGAACAGAAACTGTCTGATATGTGCTACTGTGCTGATAGACCCCCCCAACTGGATAGAAAGCAAATTGCCTAGAGCCAGGGCTGGGGCTGTAGAATACTATTACGCTTTCACTTCACTGTGACTGTGCACTTACTTTGAAGTGTTTTTTCTTTGCAGTGAGCTGGACAGGACTGCTTGTGCAGCTTTCCTCCTGAACTTATTTTGTGGATAAATTAAGAATTTTCCACTACAGTCTTGTGAAACCTTTCATGACCTCAAATGATGCACCAAGTTAAAGCTCACACAGGGCACAGTCTTATACATGTGTTTGGAGTCTTTTGGAGAGCAACACTTGCATGTATTTTTTATTTCTTCAGGAACTTCCCTGTGATAGGGTGAGTTGTAGTATTTGCCTCTGATGTGCCAATTTGTCAGTTATTATGCCCCAAGAATGATTTTTTGTCACCATGTTGTCAACTTTAATTTTTATGTTGATGAAAACAGTTATGAGTGTCTTTGAAACATGACATCTCTGGGTCTTTTTCTGTCTGGCAGGCATTAAATCATTAGTGTTTCAAAATCTAATGCCTCTGAACGCTGGCAAATTGGAGTTGCTTGTTGTCTGGTTTCTTAAATTTGCTGAGAAATATCAGTTCTATTTTTCTAACCTTTGATGACCTCCAGTTCTACTTCAAACAGGTATCTAGTGGTCACCTTTGACTGTGGATTGTTTCTTGTGGCTTTGTATGTATAAGGAACTGCCTTTTATCATTGAAATATTGCTAGATTGTAGGTATTTCTCTCTAGTATGAGACAGAGGCACTTTTCACCTGGATATATATTTCAGATTAGATTATTGGAATTCTTTATTTGTAGCCTTTCCAGAACCTTGAATATTCTGGCAGAAAAAAATTCCCTAATCTTGTTTTTTGTGTTTTTGAATCACGCAATATGTCAGTACATTAGTTCTCCGTAATTAGTAATGATTGCCTACCTAAACCTTGATTGATTTTTTTTTTTTGACTTTTCTATTTTTTTTTTAGCTGTTTTTCACATGAAGGGCCTTTTAAAAATGCTTCCAAATTGTATTTACAGTGTCACTTGCTGATGATAAAAACAGTTTTGCTCTTCTTAAAGCTTAAAGTATAAAATTTACTTCCTTATTCCATTATGATATATACAGATTTTATTAAAAGTTTACTTTCTCCATTTACAAAAATAGTTTGGTTAGGCTGGTTATTTGCAGAAGACAGGCAAGAAGTAGAAGGGTACTCTCTACCCTTGAATAATCAGACAGCACCTGCTAGGAATATATATCAGTAGGAATATTACAGCAATCAGACATTCGTGTCCTGTGAACTCCACTGAGAAGCTCTCAGCTTTTTGATTAAAATGAAATGCAACATTTCTGTCTTTTTTTAATACTAGTTCACATCCATTTTTTCCCTTCCTGTTCCCCCCAAAAACTCAATTTCCTTGTACCCCAGTAACTATTTTATCTCTTGCATTGTCTTCATTCCTATCAACCAATTTATTTTCCTCACTTGACTTCTGGTGTTTGTTATCTTTTTGATTAGACCTTCTCAGTTTCTTTTCAGTCTGTAAACCTTTTTTTTTTTTTTTCTTTTTCTTTTTCTTTTTTTTTTTTCCCCTATTTTTTTTTCTCTGGCTAGTCCACTTACTCTTGACATTTGCTCCCTAGAGCATAGTTTTTATCTTTGGCCAAGTGTACACAGAACCTTTTCCATAAAGCTTACTTTGAGACAACTTTGCATCAGCAGCGAGCAACATGGAAGTAAACAGAGGCAATGATGCCCAGGTTCAAAGTCTGTTTTTTTTTTGCAAATGCTAGAGAATATGAGCTCATGGCTTCAATTAGTCAGAAAACCTCTCTCTGTATGGCTTCCAGCTAGCAGAAGCTTCTTTATTCCTTCTGTGACACATGTTATAGCTAGCTTTAGAGCAGTTTTCAAGTGAGACCTGACAGTATTTCATTCCTGCCGACCGATGCAAGGCGGTAGTCTTTAAATGGTAAACATAAAATATGAAATCCTGGTTGTGTTGAAATGAATGACAGGAATTTCTACTGACTGCAAGAAGAATGCATAGGGATTGTTGTTCCTTCTGACTTGAGGGAATGCAAAACTGGATTCTGGAATAAAGAGAAAACAGTTGTGTACATTGTATGCCTTTCAGATCTTTGAAAAGCCAGAGCTTACTGATGTTCTTTTAATTACTGGATGATGTTGTACAGGAGTGTGAATCTGAGGTATTGGTAGCCCTGGTGGGAAAGATGCTCAGCCAGCTGAAACTGATTTGTATTGCACTTTGAAAAGACAGCATCAGAGCCAGACTGGCTGTTGTTAAATCGCTTTCTAAAGCTACTATTGTAAGTAGCTGGCTGTTCAGCTACTGAAGAATCAGTCTCTAACCAGGGATTCACTTTTATTTTCCTGAAACTGGTTCAGACAAACCTCTGTAATTTCCCTAGAGAAATCCCCTTTATGCTCATATTGTTCACTCCAGGTGCATGGCCACAGCAGTACACCTTACTTCCTCACAACAATTTACTATACATGTCAGCATTGGCTTTGCTGCTGTGACTGAGATAATTTGTTCTTTCTCATGAAAGGAAAGTTGAGAATCAAGGATGGTGGAGAGAATCTCATATTACACTCCGGCTAAAACCCATAGGGAGAGGTTAATATTATACAAGACTGCCTAATTCTGATTAAAAAAAAATCTGTATCAATTGTAATTTTTCCCCCACAACAGCATCTATGAGCTATCTCACAGAAACAGTGTGATTCTCACAGGGAAGAAGAGAAAGAGATGGATTACTTCTTTTTGTTACTAGCTTTTGTGATTCTCACTGTCTCCTGCAATAATAATGATGGTAATGATGGTGGCAAACCCCTGAGCTTTGAAAAGAGGCAGCTATGCTTCTGTATACAACATGGTGACAGCTTTGAAGTAAAACATTTTCCTCATGTTCAGATGGTACATTATGGACAATCTCTTTCTTGTCACTTCTCTTGCCTGTTCATTAATGGGGTTTTGATGCTTGATTTTTTTCGTAAGTGAGGAAATATCTAAACATAACTGACGATATCTGCTTGAGTGCAGAAGCTTGGACAGATAAAAGGGAGTTCTGCCCTTACAGAAGAGGGGTTTTGACTGTTTCTAGCTTGTTCAAATTTATTTTAGCATGCTAATAACAATGCTAGTAGAGTTTATTGTGAATCAGTATACCTGGCATCCAAATTATTATTTTTTTTCCCCAATATTTTTGTCATGTCCAAATATGAGTGGGGGGATATGTATATCTATATGCATCTATACATAAAGTCAAAATTTCTTCCAAATAATGAATAAGGAGGAAACTTGTGTTAGACCCTGCAGCTCCCAGGTGGGTTCAGTAAGAGCCAAATTACTCCCGCAGGTTTCAGATTTTGCAGTAAACAGCCAGAAAGCTGTCTCTGGGTAACCACTGACACCAAGATTCCATCTTCCTTCACCCTATGGCAGTCCAGCTGGGCTAATGCTCGTGGGTCCTGAAAGCACCCGTATTTAGTCCTTCTTGTCATCTCTGGTGGTCTGCAGTGACTTCATCATGAGTCCTGTGGAAAATGGCTCAGAATGGTGTTGAACCTGAAACGTTTCAGCTGAACGATTGGGCTCAACAAAGTGACATTTTCTGATCAGGTTTTAAGCTGATCTAAGATCATTTAAGCACAACGTTTCCTGAAGGCTGACTTTTGTTGAAATAATTTAACATTATCTTCAAGAAACGTGCTGCGTATCCTTTGAAAGTTTCTGTTCGCTGTGTGCGTTCAGTGTAAAATTGAGCATAAAACTTTAAATAGTTGTGGGCCCTCTAGTGGTGTTCCTGGTGTTGCAGGTTCAGAAAATTGCAAGACTGAAATATATCACCTAGTTTATGTACTCCAAAATTTGCTGGTCATACCTAGCAACATATAGTTGGACTCCATTGTGTCCTCTGTTTATTCATATTGTGGAAAAAGAACATTATTAGTGTTACCTATGCACTATGCCCATACATTCTTCTACAAATTTTAGTTTAAGTTTTATTTTTATTACTGTTATTAAGCTCACGAATCAGAACCTAGTTGTGCTGATGTTCCCTAAGTATAAATCCGACAAAAAAACTCTACTCCAAAGGTCTTGCAGTGTAGATATAAGACAAATGTTGGTCAGTTGTTTTAGTCCATCAACAGTCAGCAGCCATAGTTTAATGATTTTTCACAGCCAGCAATGAACTGGCACCAGTGCTGAAAGAAAAAATCTCACCCTCCCATTGTCCATGATCAGTGTTTTTATTGTTCTGCCATCATCTCATGTACAGGCACAGTGGACTGGACAAGGAGCTGATGCAGCAGAAAAAAAAAAGACATAATCTTACTATAATCTTCAATAATACACACATCTGCATAAAGCAAGTATATTGACTGATTAACAAATTAACAGTTTAAAAACTACTCAAAGGTTGTCAGGAGTGCTAATTGGACCTGAGTCACAGTTAACTTCCATTTATAGTACTTTCTTATGAGAAGTATGCTTGCAACCGTCCTTTTATGTAGAGATAACAGACTGCTCTTCTGGCAAAGAATGATGATGTGATTAATCCTGCAGTAGGACTTTTCCATTTGAACACTTACATGAAGAATACCTTTCTTCCTACATTTTTTTTTTCCTGATTCTGTTTGCTTTCTCTCCCCTCAAAGAGCTGCTGCCAGAGGAGAGTGCAAGAATGCCAGCTATAGTAGAAAATTTGATTATGCAAATGTAGTTCAGAGTTTGTACATAGTTACAGAAGATTAACAGTGTGTGGTGTGAGATATGAATGCAGCTTCTCTTTCAGGGTGAATAACAGCAAGCTAATGTAGATCTGTGGGTTAAATGTTCAGATAAAATCAGCAGTTGTCCTTCCATCCCCCCAGTTTGTTTGCATTTTTTGCTGAATACAAAACTCCCGTTTTCCAAGATTTCAGAGAAGACGGTAGAAGTGTATAAAATCACAAGTGGCATAGATATTTGAACAGGGAACAGGGTTCATTGTATTTTTTTTTTTCTACAGGACTTGGAAGGGATGAAATTGTAACTGCAAGTGACAGGTTCAAAGCAAGCAAAAAGCGATACTTCATACAGTACTTTGCAAAGCTGTAGAAACTTATTGTCCCAGGATTTTTGGGATACTAAAAGGTTCAAAAATCGATTAGATATGTTTGTGAAAAGAAAATCTATGAAGGCTGTTGCCTGTGGCTCAGAAAGTCTGGAGGCAACAAGTCATATGAATCAGAGATGTTTCTTCTGTTCTTACATTCCTGTCTACATCTGCTACTGGCTGCTCTCAGAGACAGGATGCTGGGCTAGATGGACTTGGCATGATGTTCCCATGTCCTCAGAGAAAATCAGGTTTTGTCTGTTATATTTCAGTTTTGTATTTCTTTCAGATCCCTGCTTCCAGACGAGACTCAAACCACAAGCACTAGGTTATCCACCAAGGATTTCTTAATATAATTTCCATCATAGCCAAAACCAGAAGGAAGCATAAATTTCAAGGAAAAGTCTTGCTGAATTCTTTCAGACCAAATTAAAACAACCAGCTTCCTCCCCAGCTCCCTTGCCTTCTGGAAATAACAAACCACTGAAGGAAGACAAACACCTTCTCATTGGTCCTTAAAGATTTAAGCTTTTTCCTAAATGAAGATAATGAATCTTCCTTAGACAGGATATCTTTAGGTTTGGGTATTCTGGCAGACTGAAGGCTTTCTTTGGGTATGTGCAGATTGAACTATCTGTGTCCTTCTTGTTTTTGTTAAAGATATTTTGTGTTAAGCACAGTTCTCCACTTCAGTGTCCTTGTAAAGTTTTATCTTTATACTTTTCTGAAGAATCAGCCTTATTTTAGGTGTAATGGTCCTCTTATATATTCTGCCATTCTTTTTTCTTCAGATCTCATAGGCTTTTACCTTCTCCCTCTCCCTTTAAAAAAGACATGCCTTGTTTTTGTTATCTGATTTTATAAGAAATCAGGAATATTAGGTCTTGTTATGCCAGGGATGCTATTCACGTGAAAGCTGCTGAATCTTCATAAAACTGGGTTATGGTCCTTCGTGATAACATTTTTCTCAGAACTTGTCAAATAGTTGAGTAATATGAGTTGTAATAAAAACAAATGCATGATTTTCAAGCAGTCTGACTAAACCCTCTTGCTTTGATAGCTGCTGAGGTTTCATTTTTTGGTGTTTAAGATGCAAAAACCTCTGTATTTGTATGAAGAAGAAATCAGAGTTATGATTTTTTTTTTTTTTTTTTTTTTAGGGTATTTGTGGTTGGCTTAAATTCTTACATAAAGGACTTGCGTGATTCAAGGAAGACTGTCAGTGTAACATGGTAACCATGTGAACTGTTGAAAGGAACCTTTTCTATTCCCATTTCTTTATGTTTTTATGGGATAGTCTTGAGGAAGTGCTTTAATCTCTCTGTGCCTCAGTTCCATCTGGATAGTGAAGTTTTCTGATGATAAACTTCTTGATGATTGAAGATGCCATGCATGTTGTGCATTCAGGCACAAAAACACAATGTTTGTTTTTACTTCCTGTTGCAGGTTGCAGTTTTTAGTATCTGAATCGCTCCTTCCATAAGTTCTGTAAACGCATTTTTTGTACATCCAGGAGGAGTGCCTGATAGCAAAATGAATACCTGATGCCAAGTGGGTCTCTTCGTAGGGAATCATTATTTTTGAATACATTTGTGTTCATTTTTGAAAATTCCTTGTAGACTAAGTAGTAATTCTTTTCTGAAGGAATTCTCAAATTACATTAAGTTAATCAGCCCTTCTGAGAGTTTTTCCCGTGTGGTAACAAAAATCACTAGTCCCGATATGGATCAGGTCCAATATCTCCTGGATTTTATGGGATTTTTTGACATTCTTATCTAGTTGGAGAGATAAGCATGATGATGCCCCCCAGACTGGAGTACCCTTGAGATAAAAAATGGCGTGACTTTCATTATCTTGAAATTCATGTTGTCATTTGATCTTACTGAGAGAGTATGTAGTGTCTCAGATAAGCAGGTTTTCAAACATAGGCGTATATAAAAGCTGCATGCATTTGCATGTGGCCTTACTATAAGTACGGAGACTAGTGTTTTCCATATTCATTGTACATAGAGCGTATCTGCACATACACTCTAAGTTTGGTCATAGAAGAGGTAGATCTTCTCCTACAGTGTTTGGGGAAGAGGTTACTGCTAGGATGGCAGTGTGCTGTTCAAACTGGTACCGTGTGTGGGACCGCACATGTCCATATGCTGTTACGGGTTGGTCAGTGCACGGTGTTCAGTGGAACTGTACCGTTTGATCCCAGGTGACAAATGGCAGTAGTGTGCAGAGGTAGTCACAGCACAAACTGGTAGGGGAGGAGTCCCAAAATGCCATTTCTGGATCTTACTTCCACAACTGTTCCTGAAACCATACAGGCACTTTGCCTCCCAGCTAAACCATGAAAACAGCTCTGTGTTAGAAATTAGCTAGTTTCTAACCATGGTTGTTGTTTTGTTTCTCTGGGAAGTTTGGGCTGTATCTTCGGTGCTTACAATTTAAAAATAATATGAAAAGAAGGACTGTGATAAGGAAACTTGGTGGTGGGTTTGTTTCTGAAAATGTTTTATAAGCACTAATGAAAGTAAATTCTTTACATTAATTTATCACAGAGGGGAGAGTAAAAAGCCAGCAACATCAAAAGCTAAGAAACAGCTGAGTGAGAATGGAAAACACTTGAAGAACTAAGACTAGACAACTAGCTTTTTATTGTCTGTGAAAATATTTAATTTGGTATTTATGAGAACAGTTTAAATGATCCCTTCACCATATGTAGGGTTTACATGTATAAGGACAAAGGAAGAGGAGAAAAGGAAGGAGCAAGGGTCTTAGAACAAGTAGTCAGTAAAATACAGTATTATGTTCCTCCTGCTGAGATAAGTAGTTGTTAGATTAAGGGAGTGTTAGTGAAATTGTAAGAACACCTCCTTTACTGTACATGACCATGAGCACTATTTTATTATTATGCTTTCCAACAGTGTACATAAACCATTAATAAAGGGTTGAATATTTTAGGGGGCTGTGTTTGTACCTCATGACTATCTCAATGATGGGGGGACCTGTGGCCTGCCTGCCTTGAATAGTAAGATCTGATTCTTGCTTTCTTGAACTTAACCCCTTTGCCTGACAGCTGAATGAGACACTTGTATTAACTCAGCTGAACTCCTAACTGTCTGCTCCACTGCGGAGCTGGGGCCATGATGAGATTGGGTCTTAGGTCTTCTTATGGCAAGTCATCTAGTTACAGTGAAAACAATTTCATGGTAATTGCACATTAGGGATCTCATCTCTCCATTTTTGAATCTGTGGCAAAAAAACATTTTTGCTTTGAGTTGTAATTTTTAAGGAGCCCTCAATTTGACAAGAATCCTAAATGATAGAAAGTTGATTAGGAATTAAAGCTGATATTTTGAAAGCTAAAATATTTTGCATTGTAATATGTTTCTTAATGCATACATAAGTCAGAAAGTGTTGCCTGCTTTTTCCAACTTTTTCTGTATTTTAACTATTTAAGTAGTTAAAAATTGAAGTGCAAAATACTTTGTTTCTCCTTGTGGATTTTGAACAGTGAGAGAATTTACAGCACTACAGTGTTCTCAGTAGATTTTTAAAACAATCAGTGAATTAATTGAACAAGGAATCAGTGATCGCTGATCAATGAATTGATGAATTTACATATAATTATGTGGTTGCAAATTTTGGATTACTGTCCTTTTAGTTTTATCCTGTGCTTTAATGCTAAAGATCTTGTGCCATACTACTGACTCTCCAGAAGGAAGACTGGATTTGATATGCCTGAGATCTCAAAAGAAAAACTAAAGGGAAAGAATGAAAAAAATGTTACCACCTGTTTAACTCTCTTTTAGGAATAAGCATAACCAAAGGTCTCAAACCTCCTAAATTTAGGGGATAATATATAACCTAAAGGTAGATGGCAACCATTCGGTTCTGCTGGCTATAAAATCCCAGCATGATAGGGTGATCTCATTAAATGACATTAACTGACATTGAGAAGTAGAGACCTAAATGAAATGTAGATAGAAACCACTAACTCACTTCACTTGAGCCACTGAAAGATGAACCTCTCTTTGACCTTCTCAGTTGAAATTTTATTCATAGGTGAGAGTAAAACATGTCCCAATCTCCATATATCTGAACGTACATTGTAACTAATGTTGTACTACTAACTAGTTTGGTAATAGCTACAAGACAATTCTTGGCTACCTTTTGTCATGAAGACTCTCACAGGAGTGCAGTTTCACAGGCAATATTTGTTTTGCCAAGTTCTACTACGTTCTTTTGCTATAAAACATAAAAGTGTATCTGAAGACTCTTCATTTACCTTACATTCAGAGATATGATGATTGAACCAAATCTTTCGGAAATGGTGTCCAGGACGTTTTCTAACACATATTCCCTGGTTGTTCTTTAAGATCACTCCTGCAAAATGGAACTCATGTGAACTGTGTCAGTCTGTAGGCGATGGCAACTTTTTTCTTTAATATATGCTAGCTATATGTTAATGTTGTTCATAATCTTTTGGAACTCCTTTTTCATAGACTTTTTTTTTTTTGTTAATTGCTTCATCCAGTTGAACCCTTAAGTAGAGTCCACCAGCATCATTTGACTTAACAATTACATTTAGCTAAACTGTGTTTTTAATTAATAGTAGTAGTTTTAAATTCAACCCTGCTTTGTTTGCTAGTGCTGCACGGGCAAAATTGGTTTTAGTTCTAATTATATGTGTGTTAACAGCTGTATGCAAGCTAACACATACATAATATGTTCACAAAGTATTATTGCTTATAGGATGCCAATGCTAATTTTCAGTATTTATTTTTTGTGCCATTTGAGCAGTTTGTCATCTGAATAAAGTGGAATTGTTTATGAACTAAAAGACCTCAAAGAAAACTGCCTTCTTCTTTGACTTTTCTATCAGTTAATAAAGGAAAAAAATTAATTCATTGGTAGCTGAGAGCTGTTTGGCTAATGCTGACAATAGATAATATAATCCTACAGAAAACCATGGTTGCATCTTGTGAGGAAAGGCTTGGCTAGTCAGGTTGTTTTAGTGCAATCATAACATCCAGTTGCTAGCATTTTTCTAAGGCTACACATTAACAGTAAGATAAGGTGCCCTGGGCTGAACTGTGAGCTCCAAATGCACCTGTTTTTTTAAATTAATCACATTTTATAGGATTCCTTGATTAACATTAACCTAATCTTCAAGTCCTCACTACAGACACCATGATCAGAGTTTAAATGTTCAAAGTCCATGTGTCATATAATCTGTATAGTGTACACTAGTAAACCCAATAGACTAGTGAACAAAATTAATCTTAACTTCTAGTAAAGAGCATGCTAAGGAATAGGTCTAAAATGAAGGAAAAGCGGTTATATCCTATTTGTAGAATGTAGCATAGAGATGGAGTAACAGTCAGGGAGATTTAAAAAGTGGAAAAGAAATAGCTGGTAGCAACAGTTGGAGCAACAACAGGAAGACTTTGAAGAGAGAATGATATCAGGACTGATATCAGGAATGATATCAGGATTCACTGAAGAAGTCTGCAGCTGGGAAAGTCTAGTTGAGGCAACACAGTGTTCTAGAAGGAAATGACCTTAAACCCTAAAAAAAAAAAAAAATGCAGAAAATACCATAGATATAGTTTATTGTTTTGTCCATACAAGTGTATGGCACGTGTTGCCTTAAGAATGATAGGCCTGAGACTTTTTGCAGAACAGGTGTACTTCAGGGTTGCTTCTCTGAAAAAGTGAAATATGTAAGCCTCTGTTCACTAATATAAAACTCTGGGAAAATCCGTGCTTTAATTACAGTACAAAGTAAATTTTTATGAATTTCGGAACTTGAACTTGGAAGGACCTATTGGAATCCATTACAAAGAGTTATTGGCTTTTTGCTAGCTTGTGACCTAATTAAATTTTAAAAATAATTTTTTCTTTTTCTTTCTCTGTCCTACTAGGAATATGAACAAGGTGCCAAATAACACTTTGGCATATAGATTGAGCTGTGCTTTTAAAGGCTGACTTGTACTTGCTCTCACTCATATTTTTGGTCTTCAGTCACTCAAATATAACATCTGCCATTTTTGTGGATCAAAAGTTTTCCGTACCTTGAACTTTGTCTCCGTTGATTTTAATTGTTTTATGCTGCATTTTACAGTGCGTGTCTAGAACACAGATGGTAGATATTTACCATATATATAATTATTATTATGCTGCTCACATCACATGCCAGGCCCCACTGATGTAGTAAAGAAGGAATGCCTTGATCTGCATAAATTTGTTGCATACATTTTTGGTATCTCTTAATATATTTTTTCTCACCCTTTTTTATTCTCTAGTTTTGTATCATATTTTATAATATCTCACCCTGGATTTTCACTTTTGCAGCTGTATATTAGCCCTTGATTAAGTATGTGTTGCTTTGACTGGATGCTTCCGTTGCCAAAGCTACTTCATTTCAAGCAAACTGGGGTAGCTCATTTCTACATTCCAGTATGTTTGGAGCAGACATATCCTGACAGATGTCATCTTGCAAGTTCCAGAACTTTCAAAAGTAAAAGTTCAGGCTTTATATAGTGTCAGAAAAAAACTGTTGTAGTGTATGCACTAACCCAATGGCTCATAGGCCCTATGTATAAATCTAGAAGTCCTAATAAGAAAGCTGTGTTGAAGCCTGTATTCAGTATGCATGTCTTATGTTTCCATGTATGTTATATGATATACTGCTATCATGTACAAGTCTGTTCCTACCTTTCATATTCTAGGGTGCATTTTATTGCTCCAGTACCTTTCAGCTATGGTCCATAATACACCTTCCACCCTGAGTGCATGTTAACAAGCATCCTCTCTCATGGTAGTAAGTTTTTAGAATATGCACATCTGTCCAACCAGATGTGGAGAGAGACCTAACTACTGTAAGTGCAATTAGTAGTTTATAGTAACTAAGTGTATTAAGATGAGAAAGGAAAACAATAACAAAATGAAGTTCAACCTATGGGTCCTTGTTCATAGAGCTCATTTCATTTGGAGACAGTATTTCCAGACAGCTCTGGTTATAGATGTCTGCCAACGAGTGAGTCCTTTTGAATTCCTCTTTTCCAAATGTTCCATATCTTATTGGTGCTGTAACATGATAGTATCACCACAGTTATTAAAGCTCTGCTCACCACCACAATATAAGTGTTTGAAAAGCCAGCGGGCACATAAAGTGTGCACTTCTGCAGTTATTCTGTTTGTAGGATTTCTTTTTCAATGTGCAGCTTTACAGATATTAAAAAGTATATTTAATCTGTGCAGTTGGTCATCTCTCGAGTTGCTGTTCCTATTTAGTGTTGCTACTCGGTTGAGTTTTAAAGCATTCTTTGTTCATGAAGCAGGACCAAAGCATTATGGAGCTAATATGATGTTATGAACAATAGAGACTTTTAATATGTGTTCACATCTTGGAAAGGTTGTAACTTGGGTAGATTCTCATGGACTAATTTTAAACTGGTTTATGTCACATGCTGTTCCATTGACTTGGCAGAATTCAGTTCACTAAATGCAATTATACATGTGTAACTGAAATAGAATTTTTCCCCTTTTGTCCTATTTCTGTTCTCAGTTACTTGTGCATCCCTCATAGAGCCACACAAACACAGAAGTAATATTACCATGAACAAATCTATTATACTTTAAGGGTGGCTACTGAACGTTACAAACACAACTTGGAAGCTACATAAAACACATATACAAATAATGGGTAATGTAATATGTTGGTACATTGGTTTCCTGGACATCTGTGGCTCTGTACCAGTTCCCATGGTAGAGAGAATTTTACCTGTTAGTTCTACTGCCATGCTCCTACCTTAGCATTTTTCCACTAAATTGTTCTTTATGCTGTCATGTCGGCTCCTACAATATTATAAACGGGTTTAATGAGTGGGGAAATTATACTCAGAGTGACTAACATTTATCTTTGAGGTGAGACACACATATATACATAACTGTATATGCATATGGTAGTAAGCATTTCTGCTGTAATGCAAACATACTTTCCAGCAAGAAAACGATAATTTCTTAACTTTTCTGATTGTCTATTTGAAAAAAAAAGACTGAGAGAAAATGGATAGTTTCTAGGATTCAGTGCAATTGTGCTTGATTAAAGTTTTGCCATTCAAATCTGAATACTTTTAGGGAAAAAAACCCCTATATCTTATGTAAAAATGAATTTTGAAAAGTGAATTTCTTGGATTTTGTCGAAATAATTCAGCAACAAATATGGGAAATATATCGATTACTCTTTTCTCCTATATTTTCAGTTAACTTACTTTTCATTACATCTACCTGCAGCTGAAGCAACTGCTTTGAGAAGATGACTGTTTTATTGCTAGCAATTGTTTTTTGCAGGCATCCTGTTGTTTAGAAAGTTCCTGTATGGAAACCTAATATGTCTGAAGACTACAACTGTGACAGCTATTCAAATACTAAAGAGAGGGTTGAAAATTTTTACTCCCAATATGTGCTGAGAGTGATTCCTATGTTCTAAGTAATATGAATGTGTCTACAAGAAATGCTTTGCTTGAAATCACAAGTAGATCCAAAGTAAATGACTAGCCTGGATGCTAATAGTTTTAGTACAGTTATGGCCTCAGCTGAATTTGAAATATATAACAAAACCACCAAGAGCATAGGTACTATTTGTCACCTGGCCATGATTCCTGCTATGACTGCTGTAACAGTACTGCCTGAGCTACGTCATTTGGATCTGCCTGCATAAATTGTGATGATGTACCTCCAGCGTAGTTAACTTTGCATGTTAATAAGTTTATCATGAATATATAGCTGTCCCTTATGCTTCTCTCATTGTGAAGTCTTTTACTCTGCCAAATTACATCATGAGGTAATACACGATGTTTACAAAAGATTCAGTAAGTGTTTACTTTTATTTTCACATGAATAGTGTTGATAGGTGGTCCTGTTCTGAAGTGGAAACCTGTGTCTTACTTGAGTAAACATCTGTCTTGATGTACCTTAGATTATCAAAAGAAAACCTTTATACAGTACGTGCTGTTCAGGCAACATATAATCTTACCACCTTGTTTAAGTACTTTGGCAGAGCTATTTAGTTAACACCATTGCATAAAAAAAACAGAATTCTTAATAATTATGAACTTTCTCTTATGCTGGCAGAAAGTAATCATTTTATCATGCAAGTGACAGGTAGTAAGAAATGGCCAAAAATAAACATAGAACAGAATGTGGTACTAACCAAAAATACAGACAAAATAAAGACAAAAAATAAAGACAAAAAAATAAAGACAGTGCTCATTATCTAATGTTTCTTCAGTGATCTGACACTTGTTTTGACAACTCTATAGTGCTGCTACACATTGCAAAAATTAGAGTAAGTACTTCATGAATCTTATTTGTAAAAAATACAACACATATCCTACACAGCTTCGGTTTGATGCGTTACATGCTGATGCACATATCCAACAATTGGAGGCTTTAGTTGATTGCAACGTTGTATATTTTGTGTAGGGAAATGTAGTTGATTTATGAAAGCGTTCATTTCTTATGGCTACCCTAACAGTTTATTTTAATCTAATTCATAATATAAAACTCAGTTGCATACGTTTATATATATATATGTATATATAAAGTAACTCTTTTTAACAATAATTTATTTAAACATGGTTATTAGGAAATAAGTTTTATATCTTAAAATATGTAAGAAAATCTTGGGAAAAATGGTATTAAAACAGTATTTCTAAAGAGAAACACTTTATGTACCAGCATGGCAACAGGAGTTTCATTATGTATGATAATGTACACTTGTAATTTCTCTCAAGCCTTTAGAAATTTTCCATCTATGATTTATCAAGTATTCATTGTCAGATCCTGCAAGTTGAAGCAGTAGCTATGCTAATTGTTGGTTCAGTTTTCCAGAGTAGAGTCCTTTGTGGAGATTCTCTTACTTTTAAATTACAATAATTGAAGTATTAAACAAATTTTATTTAAGGAATCTCCTTTTTCTTTTACTTTGACACCTCATCTTTCTTTTTGTTTTAGAGCAATATTGTAAAGAATTATTATTGTATTATCCATAGCATTTATAGAATGATATTGCTTTTATAAATAAATAATTGTAAGGGTATGGTATTTTTCTGTGAAAGAGATCAAGCAGATTAGAAGTACATTTAGATTCTTTCTTTTCTTGTTTAGATATGATTCATCATGTAACAACTCAGTGATTGAAATAAATCCAAACAATATAGTATCTGATTCTTCAGTCATTATTCATAAGATAATCAATATGTCAAGTCATTTGTGTATAACTCTGCTAATTTGAATGAATTTGTCCCTAAGAGACTACAGTGACTATTGATAGTTTGTTAGTTAATTGATCAGTTGTGTTCCTTTATTGTGTTTCATGTAGACTCTTATTTGCCCTCATTCTCCCATTAGTACCTTCCAGTAATTTGTTGAGATGCATATTTTCTTCTTCTGTCATCCTCTTCTCTCCATTCTGCTAAAAGCCCTGTTTTGATAAGGCTTTTAGTTTTGCTTATTTATTTATTTTTGCTTACTAAGCATGTTACCATATCAAAGAAATACAACTGGCATTTGTAGCAGAATGTTTGTGGGATACCTCCACCACCTAGATAAAATCTGTTGGTGGCAATAGTCCTGTTTGCAGTAACTATGAAATTCATGGCAGCTGCAAGCACTTTGCACCTGAAAAAAAGGAAGCATCAAAGATATTGCAGGGAACAGTTAAAAAGATAGTTGACTAATATATGCATGAGAGCATTTGTTTCAGTATCCTGAAAATAAGTGAGGGAACACATGAACTTCTGAAGCATATGTGGAAGAAATAGACTGGCATCTTGAAGTGTATTACCTCTAGCTTTTCAGCTGTTATACTAAAGTGCACATTTTTTTCATTGTATGTTTTATTTAATGATCCTTTGCAGAAATGTCTGTGTAGGGTCTCTGCAAACTCAAACTCAGAACAAATTAGCTGATAAAAAAAGGCATAGCTTCCTCTATTTTTGGGAATTATTTTCTTTCTGGGATTTACATTACGTGATGAAAGAAGTTAGATATATCTTCCTACATCCCAAGATCTGTAAGTAGCTGTCTTTCACCTAGCTGTTCCAAAGAATCAAAAAACTGACCCACCCAAACCAATGTGTACTCAGAAATATCTTTTGTAGTAATGATATAATACTTAGTTTAGTACTTTACTAAGGATAAAAATTTGTCTGAATCACACTCCAATTAACGTCAAAAACTATTAATGGTCAAACTATCATGATGTGCACTTTAGATTTGGAATGAATGCTCTAAGAGAAGACATTTCTCCTTTAAGAAATGGTTAATCAGGTATGTCATCCTACTCGCTTCTTCATCACAATTTATTTGTTTGGTATGATGGGACCAGGTGTGTTGATGGACACTGTTTTGAATCGTAAACAAATTAATTTTGCTACTGGAAAGATCCCTCCTCCTTTATTGCAGCCTGTCATCTACTCACCATCTAAAAAAGGTGGTTTCTTATTTTTTGGGGACATGCAAATAATTTTGATATGATTAAAATGGAGAAAATCAGGGTCAGATACTTATGAAACCATTCAAATTCTGATTGGAAGAAGCTTTTTTTTTTGTGTGCACTTCATTTTATAGTGGTAAAACTGAGACGAAAAACGTATGTATTTTTCTGAGTCATGTGGATCAGAAAAAGGAATGCAGATTTTGAATTTGGAAGGTGAAAGAAAAACCATGCATGTCATATTTCTTTTCCCCTTTGCACAAATATATAGCAATAGTAGTGTTCTCACAAAATGGTTTAATGAACAAAAGGGTTTGAATTTATATCTGATAACTATTTACAGATGGATGTACAAAGGCAGTACTTCAAAATGTAAAAGATAATCAATGTGAATAAAAATTGGGCTTTGAATACTTTACTGCAATGTTATTACTTCCTCTATGTGGTGTGTTTCCAATTTGGAAAAATAAAAACCCAACTGTGAGCAGGAAAAAAATATATCTTTCAATAGTGACTGCATTTGTTGAGAAGATCTAATGGTTTTATTTTCATGCATAATGCCTGTGAAGTTCCACAGACCATAATTTCTAAATCCATCAGGAATACCACTGTAGTACTGTTGCCCTCAAAACTATCTGTAATGCATTGCTTACTTTTGATTTGTAGAGTGACATGGCAACCAGGATTAACTTTCACCCCTCCCTCTTCAAACATGTATATATTTTAGACCCCATTAAAAAAAATTAAAAGGGGAAGTCATAACTGCTAGATTAGATCATGTTTTTGAATTCTGGACTCTAAGATCCCTGCACCCAGGCTGTTAAAACAAGAAGATTGATACTTAATGATGTTTTTTGCCCTTTGTTCCCCCTGTCTAAGCTATAAAGCAGATTTGACAAGCTCTTTTAAAAAGTGCTTGAAGAAAAGGAGAAGATAAATGAGAGAAAGGAGGGAGAAAATAGGTTCCTAAGAGATGCTTTGGCATCTGAAGACTTGGGGAATGACTTCTGAATTTGGCAAGTCCACAAAAGTATCTTACAGTACATATATTTGACAAAAAAATGTATTCTTCTTTTGATGAAAGATCAAAGTTAGATACAGCCTAAGTTTCATGCCTAACTATACACACATTTGCTTCTATCAAAACATATTTTATTTAGGTGGAATCTTTAAAATTAGTAAGTACAGAATATAATACATCATTTTAGGCATAATAAATCCTTAATGAAATGAGGAACTCATCAGTAATAATTGTTTCTAAATTTAAGAAGAGCAGTACTGAATAAGATTTGGACGATTAGATTGCTTTTGTGTTTGATGCAACGTCTATTAGTATGATATATTCCATTATGATGTTTAAACCTTATTTTAAAAAAATGGTTGTATCCAAAGAAGAGCTAGGAAATGGATTAAGAAATTGTAAAAAAATGTTTTGTTGTGTGGGATGTAAAGAAATCACAAATGTATTGTCTTCAGTTTTTCACAAAAGACATAATGTAGTGGAAAACTTCAGTTTAGCGATGAAAGTTATAGTAAATTGTAAGGCTAGAATTTGAAATGAGAAAAATTAAGAATAAACTAAATAATGAGTTTTCATTAGAAATACTTACCATGAGCCACTGTGCATTCTCTGCCAATGAAAATTGCAAAATCAAGAGGGTTTTTTAGGTAATTTTTTTTTTTTTTTTCTGAGGTTTAATTCAAACACAGTTGCTGGACTTGAAATGGATATTAATTTAGGGAAGGTTATGGTTTGCTTTATGCAGGTTAAAATGAATGATTACATGAGTTCCTTCTTGCCTTAGAATATGTAATTTGGAGTTGATTCTTCATTCTGCCTCAGGTTTTTATGCTGGTATATCTTAATCAGAGGAGGTATTTCCTAGGAAGAAAGGGAAAAGGCAAAGAGGAGAACAGAAAGTGCAGGTGAAGAAATTAATCTATTGAAAAGACCTTTTCTTTTGAGTATGACCAGGTGGAAGAATAGACTAAGTGAAAACTTTTCAAATGGAAAAATTTAGCTATCTGAGCAATCTGTCTCCATATGCTGAAAAGCCTGTTACCTAAAAATGCTTAAATACATTAATATATTCTTTTTTTCCCTGACTTTCCGTGTGAGAGACAGCACAAGCTCAAGTCTACTGTCAGCAGCACTTTATTCTGGGAACTTTGGATTTGCCCAGTTGTTTCCGGGGTCTTAAATCTGCAAACCCTAGACTTTGTTCACCTCCATCTTGTTTAGTTTCTTTTTCTCTTTTCAGGTCAGACAGTAGTTCTAACTTGCTCAGTCTGATTTGTATTAATTCTAAACTCCTTAATCTTTTCACATGTCCCATAGCTACGTACTATAGTATTTCTAGGCAATATTCCAAATCTTCAGAATGTCATCAAGATACAATTTTTCTCTGGGTTATCTGTCAGGCATGAAAATATAATTTGGTTATCATCCAGTATCAAAAGCTAATCCAGCAGAAATAATCGAAGTAAGGGACTAACAGTGTAACATAATTGCTTTGCACATGTACTTTTTTTTTTTAAAATCAAAGTTGAATGTATATCTGGCCTAGATGAATTTACATCCCATGGACTGCAGACTTGAAAAAGTGAGATAACCTTTTTTATACCATTAGTGAATCATTATGATACATCAGATAATTAAAAGTTGCTTTAATAGTTTTCAAGGGAATTCAGTAATGATCTTCTAAAAGGAGAAAGTTTCTATCCTTTTTATAGGTTTCAGTGGGGTGTAAAACCTGGACTACTTGAATGGCATTTCAGTTTAGCAAAGAACAGTAAAACTGAAAACAATTTAGACATAGAAATTAAAAGAATTTTCCATGTTCCTGTCTGTCTGGTCTTCGGTTCCCCTTCTGGCTGGAGGCTAATTCATATATTAATACAAGAACTGGAAGGATGAAAGAGATACTAGTAGTATCCCTATAGAGAGAAAAAATGCTGTGTGAGCTCAGTTCTTGTTAGATGATAGAAACTTGACACATGACAATGACTTCTGAATAACTCAGCTATTGGAAAAATTACCATCATCCCTTAGAGGGCACCAGAAATTCACTCCTTGGTTGACTGTTCTCCTCCTTGCAGTTTTTCTGACATGAAATCAGATGGAAAATTCCCTTGCAGTTATGACATTCTTAACAGTACCTTTGATGTGATTTTCTGATGCCTAGAGGAGGATGAGCTCATTCTACATACTTAGTATAAATCAATTAAAATATCATGGAACAATTAAGCATAAATCTATTGGAGATGTGGCATCCTTACTTCTGCTGTTCTTGTAACAAATTTGCCTAATTTAGGAACCACAAAGAACAGCATTTCTTCAGTACCCAAAATATGTTCCATGAACACTTGACAACTTTCTAATGATGTCCAGACCACGTGAGGCCTCCTTTAATGGCAGTACTGTAAATTAGCCAGCAGGTGTTTTTTGTTTTTTTTTTTTTCAGTTTTGTGTGAAAATGATGTACAATTGGAAAAGGATAAATTAGAATATATAGAGAAAGAAGTCTAGGAAGGGCAGACTAAAAGGAAACCATGCACCTCATACATTGATTTACTCCTGGAAACATTCTCAGTGATACTTTGCAAGTAGCTTTTACTGAAAGGATTAAAAGGTTAGCCAAGGTTGGAATTTTAAACTCTTACGTGAAAGAATTTCAGGAATATGTTGAGGGTTGAACCCTAGCAAGTATACCATGCCTTTCATTTAGAGACAAACCAAATGCAATATGCTCACAAGATCTGTTTATTTTATGTTTACAAATAGGATTGATTTTATTTTGTTTTCTCAGAGATGGTCCCAAATTGAGAAGCTCTTTTGATGTATGTTTTAAGAATTCTAGAGCTCATCTCTGCTTGTTTAAAATTTGTTTTTGTGCTTCTACCAGTGTTTTTATAGGAAAAAAAGTTTTTTCCCCTCTGGTCCTTAATGTAGACAAAGCCCTTTTATTAAATTTAAAAAATTTAAACCAGCTGCAGTATTAATGCTCTAAATGACAACTGCTGCAGCAGTGGCTTTATCATGCAGGTTGTTACAATATGTTTAAATGGTATTATGTATGTTAAGATCCAAAGGAGCGACAATGGCTTGTTGGATCACAGAGTACTTCATATTCCCTCACCTAACCCCACAAAAACCAAACACCCCTCCTCGCCCCAGACCCTGAACTCTATACAGATTTATGGGACTGTCCCAGAGGTCCTGAATTAATATGTAGCATGTGTACAAGAATGATGGATGGAACAGGAATGGCTTATGTCTCTGTTAAATGCTGTGTTGTAAAAGTTGTACCTATATATGTTTGTGAGATGGGTCCTATTTCTCTTGCTTTCCTGAAGGTTGCTAATCTCTTGGACAGATAAAGAAGGTGGTAGCTTCTGAGGTTTTGGATTTAAGAACCCTGTAGTATTCTGGATACTTTGAAGGGAAAGCACTAAAACACCATTAAATTTTAAAATACAGTTCAGAAGCATTATATTTTCTTATATCCTGCAGTTCTCAGTCCAGATGACTGAATTTCAGATTAAGGAAAACAAAAAACCAAAGAACAAAAGAAGTGCAAAGCACCCAGGAGTGCAGGTGGGAGGTAGGGATCATAGTGAGTCACTCCATAATATTCTGTAGCTGAAAAACAAAAGTGATAGCTGCCTTGTCTCAAAGGCTGTTTTGCACTTAGAAGTGAAGATTATATAGACAACACAGGAACAGTCTCCTTTCCACTACATATTCAGCTCACAGAGAGGGTCCGATAAATGGGGAGAAACAGTTTTGGGTAGGTCTTCTAGTTTCTTACATTCCTCTTTGTTGCAGGTAAGATAAAAAATTGTAAAATTTTGAATGGTGAAGTGAGTACAGGACAAATAATTTCAGGTTGACTTAATTTCAATTTCCCTTCTTCAAAACTATAATTCTATTTATTCTACATAGTCACTTCAAATGGAAAGGAGCTATGAAATGAGACGATTGTAATGTTTATTCCTAAAAATGTAAGATTGGAAATTTTAACATTGTGACAATAGATTTTATTTATTACTAAATGCTACTTATACCTCATTCTGCAGTAAGGAGAATAAACACAGATCACTTGAAGAGCCAGGCAACCTGAAGAGTGACTTTACCAGGAAAGTATGAAAGACTAAACCACCTGACTATATTTTGAAGGTCATTCCTAGATCGGTCTTCAGTCTTTCGCTTAATTTGAATAGGGATTCTCAAGATGCAGTTTCATCAAAACCTTCATGTGTGGTAGAAATGGTTCAGCAGGATGGACTTGTGTTTGAACAGAAGTTGCATTATTAATCAGCTACTGAAAACTTTTCATAGCCTATTTTGGAGAAGTTGAGCTATTCTAAGACACAGGGATCTTGGGCTCTGAGTTAAGCTATTATATAGCTGGGAACCTGAAAACGCAGGTAGTAAAAGTGTTTTGGCACTGTAGAATGGAATGTGAAAGCAGAAAACCCCCTCTACTCAAATGGGCTTTTAAAGCCCCATTCTAAAAACTATCCAGAATATTTGAGTTCCTCGATTCAGACAGTAGAGAAGCTGAGTCACAGTAGCCATTTTCTGGGTTTCATTGCAGAAAAGTGGATGAATTGGAAGAATATTTTTTCTTTCCTGGGGAATGTGAAGGAATGCATCAAAACTTTGTATGTTTTGAGACAAAAGCAATTTATTTTCTGTATGTCAAAGTGAAAATTCTGTTTCTCTTTCTTCTGATATTAGAACTGACATTTTTTTTTTCAGTGTGTCAGAACTTTCTGGTAATGTGGCAGCTTGATCAGTTACGTCATTTGGTATCAGTCCACTAATGAATATCTTGATTCCGTGTTTGAGACCAACCTTCAAGAAAAGATATTTCTGATGGCATAGGTAACAAGCTGAGATGTACAGAAGCTAGACATGTAGAACAGAGAGATGTTTGTAACAGCAGTTTGTCATTTGTACATAAGAAATATAGAAAGTGATAGTGTTTTATGCTAGTTACTCACAGTCAATATTGAATGGCACCTTGTGCTGAGCAAGAGCTGCTGGAAACTGGCTAGTAGATTTTTCTTGCTCAGTATGGCCAAATCTATTTTGCTGAAGATCAATATGGGAAAGGAATGCTAGCAGGCATTGAAGTGTAATATATGGAAAGAATGAACCGCCCTTCAGACCTGCAGACAGTGGAATAATGCATACTGATATAAGCTACTTAGTTCTCCTTAGCTCATCTACAAGCTGAGACCGTGTAGCTTCTTCAGCAGGTTGTAAGTGTCTTTCTAATTACATTTTTATAGTCTCATACTCTGTATCATTTTGGCTTGAAATTCCGTATTCCTTTCTTTTCCTTTTTCCACCCTAGAAACTGTTATCTCCCCCACTACTGAAGTACAAAGCTTCCTAGGAGAACTCAATTACCTGCAGAGACAGATGTGCTAAATGGGAATTCAAGCATAATTTGTCGAAGCAGATTTGAGAGCTGACATCTGATACTACCTGTGGCACTGTCAAGAGAGGAACATTGTCAACAAGATGTTAAAAATGACTTCTAATAGCCGAACAAAGTAGAAAAAACATCAAGAAAATCTCTTTGTTCTTACTGATTGCCTAATTTAATTGGTGCAGTTTTATTGAATTCTTTAATAGAACAAAATGAGATTTTAATGTAATCTCAATGAGGTTGGTTCTAATTAGATATATTAATTTATTATGACTTTCTTGGTTAGAAGAATTCAAACAACTCATTAATTTATTTGTTCAAAGTTATTTTAGACAAAGTCCCAGAACCTTCCAGCTATATGTGAATTCTTGGTCATATTGGTGGATACTTAGTCATGAACCTACAGAAGATCAAATAGCATTTTACTTATTCTGTTGAAATTCAAACTCTAAAATCAAGCAAAAGTATTGAAAACTTCTGATATTTTGTAGATATAATTATGTAAGCTTCTCAGCCATTGATACATCAGAGGTATCAACCTCTTAGATTGTTGTTGTAAGAGTGAGACAGGGCTAACTAGATTTCTTTTCTTACATAGCTGTTTAAAGGCCTAATCAGTTTCCAGTTTCATGTTGATTCTTGGTGACTTAGAAACCTAGATTTGAATAGAAACTGTTAGTTTAATTTTGTTGGATAAGATGTTGAGGGCCTTGCAATAAAGTGCATTTTTGCTCTCAAGCAAACTGCTTAAAATATGATTTTGTACACTTATCTTTGTTACTACAAGACATTTTGGACCTGGAGTAATCTTGGAGTTCTCTTGTATCATCTAAATTTGATAATTTCCTTCCAGAGTTTATACACTGACCGCATGGGCTTTATGGGACTATGAGGACTGGGGTGTAAAGCTCATATAGATTCAAAGGGGCTGTTCTATACTGAGTCTAGCGAGGACTTTGCTGCCTGCTATTTGGTGTCAACTGTGGCATAGTATGGTGAGAAAATGCAAAGCTTTGGTAACACTGGACATTTTTGGAGTCCTAGTTTAAAGTTAGAAATATTGCAGTGATTTGTTATGTATTCATTCACCCTTAAAACATTACAGAGTTGCTAACCACCTCTAATTACAGTTGCTATATAACTCCTGATTTGGTGTTTTCTCTTGAACAGTCATTGTTATACAATATTGCAAAGTGCTACAAATATCTCTGTTAGATTTTGTAAGTGAATTTGCTGCTTGTGATAGTGAAATTCCAAAAGTACCTGTTCTGACCAGGAGTTACATTGATAGCATGACATGGTGCTTGAAAAGGCCTAAAAAAAGTTTTCCCTTCCCTTTATCTATGAAAATACATCCATAAACAATAGTTCCCAGGATTCTTTGGTTGCAGTATGGTAGGAAACATCCACAGCAGACAACCTTAAGGCAACAGAGAAGTATTTTAATCATCATTTTGAGCCTCTGTTTTCAGAGTTAATTAATACAAAAGTCTAAAATATAAATTCTATTTTACAATCTATCCTCAAACATCACTCTAAATATAACTCCACTGTAATGCAACTGACAATAATCATATTTTCACAATAGTAACATGCATCTTACATGGAAATTATGGGACTTACCAGTGAGTACTCAGATAACTCACGTGATTAAATTGCCCGCACCATTCTGATGAGAGAAAGGAGCTCTTGAAAGAGAAGAGATCAGGAATAAACTTCTTTCTTATCTACACTGGATAGAATGACACTGTCTGAATGTTAGTGGTACTTAATATTTTTTACAAATAAGTTGAGTTTTCTATATGTAAAATCTCTGTGGTTTGTATGGCTTTGTTCATTTAGCAACACACATAAAGTGGCATTTCTACTGTTTTTTGTCCTTTTTGAACAGAGCCAAATGGCTTAAGCAGAATTTCAGGTTCAAGCATATAATTGTTCAGAAACAATGTATTTCTCTAGACGTTTAATGCAACAGAGCCATAGGCAAGAAACCAGATGTCTCTACCTAAATACCTGCTATGTAATTTCTGGAAATGGGAAATAGATTGGGAAAGAGAAAGGAGCATTCTCTGTCTCTATGAGTATGAATGCTAGTTCTCCACCTTCACTTTGGAATGGCTGAATCATTAGTGCACTGATGGAGAAATTACTGTTGACCAACATATGTCAAAGAGAAGGATGGCAAGCTAGGGAGGTCACTAATTTAGAGCAATGTTTGAGGTATTTTTGTTGCCTGATATGGAGCTGGTGTACAGACCTCAAGGAGGGTTCAGAATTACCACTCCCAAGCACTGTGTTAACTGCCCAAATCAGTAATCACCTGAATGTTGAGGTTCAGGCTGCTGTATCAGCTAAAGCAAAGGCAGCTATCTATGCTCTGACATGCCATGCGTAAGTGGCGAAGGAAAGAAGTTGGCTCCAACTTTGAATCATTTTGGTATACCTACAACTAATGTTAAGTACTGAGTAACACTGAGATATTTAAAGAAGGTTGTGTAGGTAAGGGCCTTAGCTTCTTTTGAATCAACTCCTGAAATGTAAAATGCCAATAATAATAGGGGGCTAATTCCCAGACTCATAGAGATATTGTCAGGATAATATATTTAATAAGTCTGTGAGTATACTAAACATATTAGTATCCTAATAAGGTATTATTAAGACTGCAGCAGTGATCTGTTACATCTTTTTATTTGAATCTTAATAGTTTTATTTCTCGGGCTCACATTGATAAGAAAACTATGCCCTTATGATCATAATTTCTTAAGTCAAATTTCATCAATTTTTGCTTGCAGAACATGTCCATAGACATGTAAGACACATAGAAAAATGGTAAGACTTAGGATTTTAGAAAGGAAGTTTGACCATTAGCTCTTCAACTTTTTGTAGCCCTCCAAACAAAACTGAGGAAATAACGAAATACAGATAAATATGAAAGCTCTAGTTGGCTGTAGCATTTGTAGGTGGTCATTGTTAATATACCAGGAATGTGTCTGGATTTCTGGTTTGGTAGTGTTTTACTGTATTGCACAAACCCCAGTTGGTGTTTGCTTTTCCTCCTGCTTATCACTCTGGCTTTACTGAAACCTGCCTCTGTCTTTAATAGGTACTACTGAACATTGGTCTTACAGGACATTGTTATTGCTGCTTCCTTCTTGCAACGTTTGGAACACAATTTAGCCCTTTTCCCCCGCTTTGTGTTCTACTAATGAAATGAGCCATATAGGAAGACGGCATGAGAAAGAGTTTGATAGGTAGAAATAGGAAAAAAATCTCCTTATGTTTAGCTTGAGCTCTTGCATGACACGGAGACACCTTGCTGCTAAATCAGACTTGACTGAACACTTGCAACAGGCTGTGAATGCCCTGATGTTTGACAGCTCCTGTTTCAGGTTTCCTACATGAGAGCATGATTCACTATTAACTGATCCACCCCTGAAATTGAATCTTAAAGCTTTTTGCAGGTACTATGCTTCACTCTCGTCATAAGGGAGGGAAATAGTCTGTTGCTCATTCTGACTGTGAAATGAGCCAGTGCTATATGATTACCCTTCAGTTTGGCTCTGGGAAGTAACTTGAACCTCATCAGATTATGAGTTGTTTGGTTTCCCTGTGTAGGTGCACACTCTTTTCACAGGCTTTCTGAAGTGTTGCTGTAATTGCTGATTTGTGTTGATTTTTCTTTTCACATAACACCATATGCTGCAGCTGAGAGATGTGTTCATAACTTGTTTTCACACAGGCTAAGTCCTGAATCACACACACATTTTGTTGCTGCAATTTCCTTTGACAGTCAAGAAAGCCTGTTACAGTTGTGGACTCATTAAAAGTCAGACTTCTTGTGAAAACCAGTAGACAGAGGCTATGTAGCCTAAACAAAGGGGGAATAACATAACAAATGTGTAAGCGAACTTGTGATAGTTTCAGATTTGTGTCAGTTCACACAATGAAATAATGAAGTTTCTCCCAAAAAAGGAATTAAGAAATGCTTTAGATGAAATATTTCCATTTTCTTGGGGAACGAAGTGATACAGTTAGTGGCAGTGGGAGAAAATTATTGCTTTCATGACAAAAAAAAATATAAAAAACTTCTGAACAACAACAAAATTCTCATAAATTTGCAGGAGGAAGATGACTGCTTATGGATAAGAATACCCAAAATGATAGGTAAGCTTTAGAAGAGCAGTGTTTGGAAATTATTCCAGTTCAAAGTTTTAAGTTGGTTTCAATCAGTAGGGAGAGATTTCTTTGTGTGACAGCTCACCATGTGTCTGTCTCTGCTAGAGTTTTAGAGATAAATAAAGGACATATCCAAGTCTAGCCACTGTCAGAGATGGGACCTGAGGCTAGAGTTATATCCATTCTCACATTACCCACATTACTATAGCTCTCTTGCATTCTACCATTCTCTTCATCATTGTGTAGACACAAGCTATTTTCTTTTAGTCAGGTCAATACCTTGGCCATTATCAAAACAACTTGATGAACCAGAAAGTAATTTTACAATGCTTTTTCAAACTTAGAGAAATAAATTCAATAGAAGCACCTCAAATCTTCTAGGAGAAGTGACAGCCTAATCATTTAAGCAACATGTTCATTATGAAACCCCAGAACATGTCTCACTAGGGGCAAGAGGAGATATATTTGAATATTGAGCTTTCTTTTCTTTGTGAATTTAGTCGATACCTGTATAGGCAGAATGAAGGTGTCCATTATTGTGAGACTTACGATGTAGCCAGGGTGTGCATGATAAGGATAAGAATATACTTAGCAGTGGAAGTGATGTCAATATGATTGCCATATATGCAGTGGTAATTTTCTCAGCTTGGTGTTTCAGCTTCCTTAAATTCACCGAAAGCTCAATTAATTTTTCCTGAGGTATGAATAAAAAAATAATTAAGCACAATTGGCTAAGTTATTTTCAGTTAGTTAATATATTACCATGCTTTTTCCCTTTGAGTACATCACAGTGGTGCAGATAGAGATGGTGACAAGAAATTCTGTTACACTTGGGTACAACATTGCTGACCATTGGGAATGATGTATGGATGTGTAAAAGTGAACGTAGCGCTCATATTGCTTACTTGTTAGGGTTGTTAAGCCATTGTATTTTCCACTGAAAGGAACTTTTTAGGCAGTTTAAAACTTGGACTCCACTTCTCCAAATTCTTGTTATCTGCTGGTCTGATTCATCTTGTAGTAATGGGTGGTCTTTTAGTCTCTGAACCTCCATCTCATTCCAGTGTCCTCACTTCTGGAACAGCTGAAAAAGTCAGTGGCAGTCTGAGTCTCCTCTACAGTATATGGATGTAGTGCATAGGACTGATTCCTTCTTCTTGCTCCTTCTCTGAAGAGAGTCTTTTCTTGCATCTCAAGTGCAGTAAGGGAGAGAAGGGGGATTCCATTTTGTGGAGAATTTTGCTACTTCAAATCTCTTTTCATTCTGATACAGAATTAAAGCTTCAGCTTCTGAAATTCTCTGCGAAAAATGAAATTGCTGTCTGTGGCTTGGAATAGATCACAAGGCTGATTTGTAGGGAGATGGGGGTCCTGGAATGTTGAGAAGCTGAGGAGCTGGGTGAACAATGGAGAAGGCAGGCACTGAAGAGCTCCAGAAGTGTCCATCTGCAACAGTCTGCCACAGGGAGGGAGGCACATCTTTGGCATTTCCCATTACTTTCTTAGAAGGATGTTGGTTGGTCCATCTATGAGGGTTGGAGCCAAGGTGACTGAGGACATTCTCTGACCCCTTCTCCTCCTCCAATCCTTCTAGTCCCGTAGAGAGAATACCCAGATGCCTCATCTGAAAAGGAGTTGTGGTGCAAGGTTCCCAGTCACAATGAGAGAGGAGGCAAGAGGCCTGGGGTTAACTACAGCATGTACTGGCCCAACAACTTTGAGGTGGCATCAGATCAATAGCAGTCATCTTGCGTGAAGGTAGTACTACATGGGTGCGTTTTTATTTCTGCAAAGTGAAATTGTTTTCCCAAACAGATAGTACCTTGCTCTTTATTGAGTTCTTGGGATGCTGTCCTGTGATACCTTAAGGCCGCCGTCTTCATGAGTAAACCAGTTCATTTTTGACTTCCAAAAGGTGCAGGCAGGGAATGCCTACACACTTCCATTGCCTTGTCCTTTTAGTGAATGTTGTGAAGTTACTGTGTTAGCCCTAGCAGTATAGCTAGCGTTGTTTCTGACATGCTTCTGGTGTTTTCTGGCATAAGATAAAAGTTAAGGCCAAGTGTGAATTGTCTCCTAAAATAAGAAAAGCCTTTTTAGACATAACGTCTGATTAGCTGTTTACTTGCTAGGAATGTATATAATGAAATATCTGTAGATACTATAGCATACATACCAGCTAGCCTATATCTGTTATAACATCTGATAAATTCAAGGGCATCTAATCCAAAATCATATTCAGTCTGAAAGTTTTTTCAAGATAGTTTTCAGAAGGCATGCAGTCTTACCACAATATTTAAACAACTGATTTTCAGCTCCCAGAGAAGGATGTTGTTGTGCTTTTGAGAATCTCATATAATGAAAAGCAGAATTTAATTGCATACTAAATCACATTAAGAAATTCTGATTAATAATCGTAGAAGTTTAGGTGTAAGAAATTGAACTTTTTGCTCATAGGAGTTCTGATTTTTAATGCCATTTTACTTCTTATAGCAAATATATCAGCTGCTAGATAACATTGCATTCAGGGCTTTTCTAGTGCTCAATTTATCAAGGAGATTGGCACTGAATTATTTTGTATTTTATCCCAAGTACCATGAGGGTAAAAGAGACAAGGTTTCTGTCATGGACTGACTGCTGCCAAATCATAATTCATAACACTGCTCATTGGTTTTGTTTTTTTTTTGTTTTTTTTTTTTTTTTTTTTTTTTTTGTTTGTTTGTTTTTTGGTTTTTTTTTTTTTTTTTTCCTGGAATTTTTGTGTTCTCTCTCAGCTCATATATTTTTTAAAATTTAAGCAGCTCCTTCAGAGGAAAGCCACCGTATTTTCTTCTTGGCTTTCTGTCTGACCTCTGGCAGTCACAGCTCTTCTGTTCCTTGGTTTAATTGCATGTAGAAAGTGGAGATAATTACCCCCATTGAGAAATATTTTAAGAATTATCCCTTTACAAATAAAAAGTTTCAAGGGGTTAGTGGGGTGAGTCAGAAGTGGGCTAGCCTGCTGGTTAATGAAAAAACAAAAAATGACCCTGCTGGATTTCCAGCTGTGCAGCTTCACTTGTGGTTTACTGAACTTTCCAGTTTGAGCAGAAGGTTATGAACATATGAAACTGTGAATGGATTTTGAATTGTGTCTCAGATATTCTCTTCAGCTTCTGCTGAGACTGGGTGTGAAGGACCTAGTCACTAGTTATGAAAAAGGGATACTTGTGCTTTCTGTTTATTCACTTTACATGAATCAATCAGGAACCATAGTGAAGGAGTCTGATCCTATATTTTCCTCTTACATTATGTTTAAGTCAAAGAGTGATTCAGTTGGGTTAATTTAGCTTACATATAATGAGAAGTTACGACCATATTTGAGGCTCTAAGATAGGCTTGTGTCGACTTTGCCACCTGAGCTACTGGCAGTATAAAAGTAAAAGAGAAATTGAAAGCAATGATAAGCCTGTAATTTGCTATGCAGTAGCTTTTTGACATTTGTGTACCTGGGCGAAAACAAGACACAATCTATGTCTCTGCTTATTCCTGAGAAAGCAAAGAACTGTTGACTCTGCAGAAATAAGAGACTTTTTTTAACATTTAGTTAGTATAGCCATTAACAGATTGGCAAAATGTAAATGATTGTTTTAATCCTGCTAAACATTTTCTTTGGCTGATCTCATGTATTTTTTACAGATATAGAACAGCTGTTTTCTGATAGCAACCCAACCTTATAGATCTTCCCAAGAATAAAAGGTGTGGGGTAAGGGGAATATTTTGGGTGACATTTCCAAAATGGGCATCTACCTTTTGAAACCCAAGGTTCAAGAAGTGGCTGTAGTATTCCAGCTTTCTGAAAGCACTGTATGAACAATATGCTTAAAGCATCCAGACATATGAACTTAAAACACATCTCTTGCCTTTGTAGATACTGATAGTATTTGATTTAATGTTCTTCCATTCTTCTTGCTAGACTTTTCATTGATGATTTTAATTTAAGCTACTCAATTATCCCCCAAAGCCATTAGAGATGAGGTAACTTTGCTGTGGATCTAGCACTTTATTTGAGAGGACTTATGCTGCAGGTTCTAGTGACTGTTCTTACTGCTTCAGTTGTACCTATGCAAAAGTGATTTGGAAAGTGGAAACGCCTGTGGCTAGTGATCTGAGAAGTGAGAATAGACTTCAGACTCTCTCCGTGTTTCCTAATGTGTAATAAACCTTGTCCAGGAGAAGTCTAGCTAGAACATTTGACAGTCAACTGAATGCTTATGGTGCATGGAGTTTGGTAATCTTCTGGAGTTCCTTTTAAAAAATGTGAGTGCTAAGAGGAAAGCCTGCCTAAGGTAACAGTTAGTGTTCAATGAGGCAAAACTGATATACTGGTGTTCTCTATTCTGCTTTGCAGAAAATTGAGAGTGACTTGTGGTTTGAAATATGTCCAGAAATGAACAACTTCTTCCTTATGCTCCTGAGTGCACCTGTCATTTTTTGGGTCTCAAGGAGAATGTGTAGAAAGATCTATGCTATATCTCAGATGTCTGAGGTTGTGTACCTGGCCACGGGGAGGGCTTGTGAGAATTTCCACTGTACTGCGCTGTAAAGAAATCAGGAGGCAGTGTATCTGGCAGTGAAAGACTGCAGCCTTAAGGGATAAGTGCATGTGTTGACTGGGCTGAGAAGAAAGTTTTCTCCCATAGTGGTGTTGACCACTGCTCCTCAACTAAAAGAGGAGGTTGGGTGCATTGTGCAGGCAGGAAGACTGACCTGTTGGCTGGTTGTTTTGATGGGTTTTATAATGTAGTAGCCACTTTGTTTCACCAAGGTTTATCTAGGTCAGGCTCTGCACCCAAGTACCTTTAGAGTTGTATCAGTTTGCATTGAAATAGTATAGCCTTCTTTTCAGCCACTAATTGTGCTTTTGAAAGAATTCCCTCATAACCACCTCCCTGTAGTATAAGTTAATCATTTTGAATCCTGGGCAGCAGTTATCACACCTTGCCTCTTACTGCAAGTTACACAGTGATGAATGGCATGTTTTAATGCAAGTCTCCTGTTATATTGTTGGATAACAGTGCAAAACAGTCATTTACAAACTTCAGAAAGGTTTTCCAAAGCTAAGTAAGGTAATAGTAAGTGTAGCTTTCCCACAGCAGTTTTGGTTGAAATATTGTTGATAATCCACCTGTTGTGAGTGGATCTGAACCTCTAATAGGACGTGATTATTCCATACTGATATTGAAACTACCACTTCACAGAATAACAAGAAAATGTTTGTCGCTATTTTTATTTGTCTAAATAGAAAAATCTGTTTGTCTTGTGTTAAGATGTTGATTTAGTATGTAACGTATTGGAATGTTTAAATATCTGATGTTCATTCCTTTACATTTTATTAATGCCATTATGATATGTTTTCTGAAACATATTTATTTTGACTTATTTTTGACCTGCATAAGCATTTGTAGGATTTTGGTTATACATTTTAGCAAAACAACCCGCACTTCAGCAGTACCTCTGAAACATGCAGTGGGTAATTGGTAAATTTAAATTACTTTACCACTGTGTATTTTATAACATATCTACACTGATTTTGTTTAAAGTTAATTCCATGTGGATTTAGACTTATAAGCCCCCGGCAGCTGCTGTATTATCATGCTTCATTTTTATTTCTTTATTACTATAGTTACTATTTTAACATTTTAAGTTCATTAAAAGGTGAGTTTAAATTGCCTGTTGGTCACTGGTTGCTGTACAAATAAACAACCAGATCTTTTCCTCATCCCCTCCCTCCTTCCCACTCTCTAAGGCCAGCAGTGTGGACTCCAAGTATCTGTTGCGTTGTTCTACTTTCCTACCCCATAGAGGGTATTTTCCATGCCTAAGTCAAGGGAAAAGTTTATGGCTGTGATTAGGAGACTGTACGGCACTTTTGTCTATCTATTTGAGTTGCACTTACTGCTTTCTTTGGTAGAAGAGGGTGTAGGAATCTAAATGTTTTCAGTTTGGGGCTAGATTTACAAAATAAAGAACTGCTTTACTTCCCTTAGTAATCTGATGATTTTTGGAGTAGAACACCAGATGAGTGTCCTAGCTGCTGATCTGTGGCACCCTTGATTTGGGAAGCCTCTTTCAAGGGCTAAAAAGAGAGTTGACAACAGGTTTTTAAAATGTTTATTTATTTACTTACTTTGGTTCACACACCAGGTCCCCAGATCTACAACTCTCCTCGTGAGTGCTGGATTTTGGGCCTCTAGGAGATTAAAGAGCTGATATTTTTAAAGCATTGCAATGGTCTTCTTTGTGAGTGGAAGCTTTCCCTTTGCTGCAGCTGTGCTTGGCTTTTAATGCTCTTTTAATGAGCAATTTAATGCTGACAGAGTCAGATTTGATGTGAGTTGCCTGTTTTGCTCTGGTTTAGGGAGTACACATGTGCCCTGTGTGCTTTCTTGCTTGGAAAGGGCAACATGGCCTTGAGAACTGAAGCATGCCAAGAAACTCGCCAAGGAGCAAAGCAGGACAGACATGCCATTCAGGTATCCTGCTGGAGACAGCCACACTTGGGCTGTGTTAAAATCATTACAAAGGCTTAGCTGGGAAGTCTGTGGCTTTTAATGCCATTTCATGGTAGTAAAACTTGTTGTCCCACCAGCTAAAAGAGTTGGTGTTTTAATAGAATAAGCATTTGATTAATGAAACAACGTGTACTGTACAGAAGAAATGATCATAAAAAGCTGCTTTTTAACTGCCTAAAGTACCTTTTGCAGCTTGGAACCTTTTATCACCTTGTAAATCGCCCCTTGAGATGAATAGTTGAAGTTAGACAAGGTACACTTCCATTACCAGCATATCCTCCTTCGGATATTATTATAGAGCTTGGGCTGCAGCTGCTTCAAAGCTGCCCCTCTCACCAACACATTTTTACATCTTGTTTTCATTATGCCAAGGGCGCATTCTGTGTTATTGCAGTGGCTTTGCTTTTAATAATCTTCTGGATGCAAACATTTAGACCCGAGGGAGGTCCACTATTTCTCCTTATGGTCACATTCCTCTTACAAGGTGATGATCATTTTTGGCCACTTTTGTTCTATTTTATAGATAATGTTCAAAGATGCTAGTTAACAAAGACTTAAACTTACTCAGGAGACGAAGATGCATAATAAAGTCTACTGTAACCTGAATATAGGAGAGAAAATAAAGTTATGTCATTTTCATTATGGAGGATTGAAAACTTCTCATTGCTTTCAGTGGGAATATAAGTAGGAAAATAAAAGGCATGACCCTAACAACAAACAGATGGCATTCCCTTTTCTGTGATTTTGTACACTTTTGAAGTTGTAGAGGAACCGCGTAAGCAGTCATGCTTTCAATTATTTTCCCCACTAACAGAGGCAGACATAAAATTTATTTGTTCTTTCTGACTGATTACTCTTCCATTCCAGTCAGTGTGTCTGAGATTTAAATTCTCTTCTGTGAAAGAAAGAGAAATAAACTTCAGAAACTTCTTGGCCTTAAAACCAAAGGAAATATTTGACTAAGTTTAACTTCACATTTTGCTAACCTCTCTCTTATTTTGCCCTTCTTAGGAATTAGAATGGAAGCTGCAATGATATGGCTTCAATTTAGTAGAGATGAGCACCCAGAAACTCTGCTTTTCCATAAGAGGAATTTCTCCACAGAAAGAACGAAAGAGCTTTTCAATTTCTTTTTCTTTGCTTTCTCCATCCTGTCTGAGAGATAAATGAGCAGCCAGATTTAATCCTTTCCCTTCTCCACAATAATTGTAAGAAGTCTGTTATCTCATGTTGCTACTAACCTGAAAGCATAGCCTTATAAACAGAGATATATTGGGTTTGTGTGGCAAGGTTTTGGTAGTGGGGGGGCTACAGGGGGTGACTTGTGTGAGAAGTTGCTAGAAGCTTCTCCCATGTCCAATAGAGCCCGTGCCAGCCAGCTCCAAGGTGGACCTGCCGCTGGCCGAGGCCGAGCCCAGCAGTGACAGTGGTAGTGCCTCTGGGATAACATATTTAAAAAGGGGGAAAAAAAATCCTGAGCAACAGCAATTGCAGCCAGGAGAGAGGATTGAGAATGTGTAAGAGGAACAGCTCTGAAGACACCAAGGTCAGTGAAGAAGGAGGAGGAGGAGATGCTCCAGGCTCCAGAGTAGAAACTCCCCTGCAGCCCACGGTGAAGACCATGGTGAGGCAGGCTGTGCCCCTGCATCCCATGGAGGTCGATGGTGGAGCAGATCTTCACCAGCATCCCATGGACGACCCCACACCAGAGCAGATGGATGCCCAAAGGTGACCCCGTGGGAAGCCTGTGCTGGACCAGGTTCCTGGCAGGACCTGTGGACCCGTGGAGAGAAGAGCCCACTCTGGAGCAGGTTTGCTGGCAGGACTTGTGACCCTGGGGGAGACCCACGCTGGAGCACTCTGTTCCTGAAAGACTGCACCCTGTGGAAAGGATCCACACTGGAGCAGTTTGTGAAGAGCTGCAGCCCGTGGGAAGGACTCACATCCAAGAAGTTAATGGAGGACTGTGTCCTCTGGGAGCGATCCCACATTGGATCAGGGGAAGAGCACGAGGAGTCCTCTCCCTGAGGAGGAAGGAGTGGCAGAAACAGTGGGTGATGAACTGTCTGCAACCCCTCTTCCCTGTCCCCCCGTGCCTCTGGTGGGGAGGAGGCAGAGAAAATTGGGAGTGAAATTGAGCCTGGGAAGAAGGGAGGGGTGGGGGGAAGGTGTTTTAAGGTTTGGTTTTATTTCTTATTATCCCACTCTGATTTGATTGGTAGTAAATTAAACTGATTTCCCCAAGTTGAGTCTGTTTTGCCTGTGACGGTAATTGGTAAATGATCTCTTCTTGTCTTTATCTTGACCCATGAGTCTTTCATTATATTTTCTCTCCCCTGTCCATCTTTGGAGGGGTGGTGATAGAGCGGCTTTGGTGGGCAACTGGCATCCAGCCAGGGTCAACCCACCACAACTCACCACAAGAGAACATGGTAAATCCCATAAAGACTCTAAAATGGAAACACAACACAATGTCAAAGCAATCAAAATAATACATTCCCAGTATGGCTTCAAAATAACTATTGTGTTTCATAGTAGTGATAAGCTTAGAAACAAGAGTATTTTGTTTCCCAATACTTTCATGCAAGGGTCTCAAAGCACAGTTGTAAATTAAGCAGTGTTATAGATGATGAGGGAAGGAAGTCACCATCTTGCGGATGGAGAAACAAAAATATGGAGGGGGAAATATAATCTAACTCATAGTTAGAGGCAGAAGTAGGAAGACAAGCACATTTTTTTGATTCATGTATCTAGATTCTATGAGCTTTACTGTCATCCTTCACAACACATATTTTCATGTAGTTTCAGAAACTATTCTGCAACTACCTGTGATGTGGTCATGGGAAAGAAAATGAGATACTTCTCTTGAATTAGACTTCTGACTCTGCTATTGATTTGCTAGATACCTGTGTCTTAATGTAGCTCTGTACTTTACTCGTCCTTTGTAAACTTAGGCACTGATATCCTGGCAAGAGCTATGTAAAGGCTAACAGATTTCTTTCTTTACTCAAGATGCTAGCTGATAGCTATCACATCTCTGTGTGCACGTTCCTCTCCTTCATCATGCTCCAGAACTGATGATTAAGAGCTGCATCCTGTTATTTTGGAAACCAATGTGAGTTTTTCAGCAACTGTCATTGGCTTTTTTTCAGACCCTCAGGGTACAATGCGATAAGAAACAGCTATGGATATACTGTACAGGGCTGTTTGTAAAAAATATTACAGGAAGCCTCTTTGTAGCATTCAGAGTTATATGATTTCTTTTTTGTGGACACCAAGGATGGTGCTCATCTGCACATACTGATGAATACATTTACATTTTAGCTAGCTACTACTGGTCTTGACATGGCGCACATCTCATCCTTGTCCTAGGATGTCTAGGTTAGGTCTGATGAATTGTGCCTTTTCATGTCATAGAAAGGAAGACTTGAGTGACTAGTTCAGATGTTGTCATCTACATTGTATGCCTCTGAAGTTAAACTACTCTAGACGGCTTCACTCCTGGGTGGCATAGCTTACTGTTGGAAAACTGTTTTATCTGCAGGTCTTGATCAGAGGAGTTTCCCCTCCTTTTAGTGATTTATCTGAGCTGAAGTCCCAGGGTGAAACCTTCAATAAAACATATTAACAGTCTATATCAAGCATTGTTTCGCACAGAATGCAAAGAAAATTAGTTAAATCTGAACTGAATGACTATATTCCCTGTGCTTTATAGCATTTATAATACTGCACTTTCAACAAGCAATAATTTAATAATGCAGGCAGGCCTGGGGTGTTTTCTTTTTTTTTTTTATTATTTTTTTTTTTTTTTTATGTCAGCCCTTTGTGTGAAGAGACACTGAAACCTGCCTTTTCTTACCTTTTTTCCTGTTCTATTAATTTTCAGGGTATTGCATCTTTGATCTTAGAAATATTTCCAAGAAAAGCTATGTAAAAGAATTCCCTGTAGTGAATCTTCAGTAAAACCTTCCTGTCCTCGTCAACTCCTAATTAGAAATAAAACAATATGTTTCACTTTAATTAATTTTCAGTGCAGTGTTCTTGCTCTGCTCTTTATATATAGTGCACTCTGAAGTTTTGTGTTTTGATGATGACAACTAGTATCTCAGTGAAATGCTTGCAATTTTTTCTGAAAGTTAGCCCTATTCTTCAAGCTTCAAAAATAAATCCCTGCATGCTTTTAGACATTCTAGTAATCAGTTTGCAGTGTTAATGATGTTGGATTTAGAAATGGTCCAAAGAGACAAATATCACGTATGAATGTAATGAGACTGGAAATTTGAAAGAGAATTTTAATTATTTGATTATCTTCTAAGAGAACTGAGGGACAACTTCTGTGTTAAAAAGATTTTACTGGAAAAATCAGTCAGAGGTAAGGATGACTAATGCTGTTCACAAGTTCATTGTGATCCATTGTTTGACACTCTGCATGTCTCACAGAGAGTTAAGATCTAAGTGATGGATTTCCCTTATGATGTTGCAAAGGATGTCTTAGTCATAGCATTTATTTTCAAAGGAATGAGAATAATTTGGCTATATCAAGAGGTCAGGTACCTGTAATAATCTTTTTTTTTGTTCCTTTAAAATCCCTTTCACCAAGTACTGGGCATGCTAATGACGTTGGGATATCTGTATTTGAGCAACAGGAACAGTGAAAAGATGTAAAGAAATGGTATACATCTATCATGAGACTGTTCAGGTTTTCCCTGTTACAGCTGGTAAGGTTGATATGAAAACACATGATAGCAACTAAAAAGTTGATTATCTGTCTAGACATGACAAAATTTATTTTACGCATCTGAAGTAGCAAGCCACTTTGGACCTCAAATGGAGGTCTTCCTTCTGACTTAAAAGGTCAATGGATCAGACATTTTGTACATTTTCATCCAGTTTCTTTAAATACTAGCAGAAAAAATATAGTTTTTTGTCTCTCCACAGCATGAATAATTTTAGTTGTTTGGAACTGATGAGGAAAATATTCATCGTATAATTTCAGGAATAAAGAGAATAGATAGAAATTTCCACAGTTACTGAGAGATCAATGGCCTTGACCTCTGCTGGGTTCTCTGTATCCTCTTTGGGTCTAGCTCACTCTTTTTGAAGTAGGTCCTGCTTTCTGATTGCTCTTACATGGTTCATTCTTTTTTCTCTTTCTTTATGTTTCTCTTTGGCCCTTGTCTTTTCACATGACCTTCTCCATCATTGTTAGCTGAGAATTTTAAGGGATTTGGGTATTAAATTCAGAGGGGTTTGAACACCAGGCTGCTATGAACATCTCAATTCATGATGCGTACTGTAGTTCTGTATTTTTTCACACTTCTCTTAAATCATTGAAATTATTGGTATATTTGTCCTTGTATTCAGCAAACATCTTACGTATATTGAAGATGCATGAAAAATGTTAGAATTTAAATACCTCTTTTTACTACCTCAGGAAGTTTGAATGATGTTTAATATAAATGTTCAGTAATTGTTGTGTAATGCAAAAATAATACATATTTCATGGTTTTGCTACTATATTTAAAAGCAGATTGCAGTAAACAACTAGCAGGCGGTGAATTAAGTGCTGTGATTTCTTTGGCTTTTCTGAGAACACAGATTTTCTTAGTAACTGTCAAATGTTCATTTCATGCCCTTCTGTAGATTCAATAAAGGAAAATGGTGGAACCAATTTAAATTTTTTTTGAGAGGAAAAATACATGTTACATATAAGTTGACAGCTTGTAGAATAAGTTTCAAGCTGATGGGATTCCAAATACTTGAGTGTTAATGCCTGTAATGTCAGGAATTTGTAGTGGAAACAGCCATGGTGCCAGAAATACTGCAGTGATGTTGCTGGTAGGACTGTAACTAACTGAGAGATGTAAGATAACGCGCTCATACATTATTGTAAAAGTACTGTGAACTTCTGATTAGCTTGTGTTTGAAATTCTGTTGTTGAAATCTGACTCTATTCAAGACAATTATGGAATGTATATCAAGAGATCTTTTTTTCTCTTGATCTCCGAGGATTTTGGGATGGTCTTTTGAGCTAGAAATGAGTGCCATAACTCCCCGAATGTCTACAGAAAACCAGACAAATGAGTATCCAGTAGTTTTGGACTTGTAGCTTTCTCATAAAAAAAAAAAAGTCATCTCTGATAGATACAGCCCTACCAAGGTTGACTGCAGCAGATTTAATTTGCTCTTTCAAGCACGGATTAAAAATATTGTTCTTGTTCCAGTTAGAACATTACCACTTAAGTTTCAATACAAAAGGGGCTTTTTCATCATCTCAAAGCATGCACTCTCAAACATTTTAACTGACAGCATTTTAGTATTTGCATTATCTTTTCGTGCTTGTGCATTTTTCACCAGTGACAGATGATAAGAGTTTATGTGAGGAAAGATCTGCAGTAACATCAAGAAAAGGCTTCATATTCCATATTACTGGGGACTGCAGAAGAAATTCGTGCTGGCTAGAAATTGCACTAAAAATTATTACATTTCCCATAAGTGAGCATTTTTGAATATTTGGCTGATGCTGCTGTTTTGCAAGGAGTCATGCTGCATCAATCATTTTTTTAACATTAAAGCCAAAGTTGTGGGGAGTTATAAAAGATTCTCCAAGTATTCACCTTCTTTAGGAGATAATTTTGCATGGATTAAATGTAGCTTTAAAAATCATCCTGTTTCTGTGAGTAGAAGTAAGTACACAGATGTAAGATCAGTTATGTGAAAGGAAATAAGGTGATTAATGTGAGACCCTAAATTTATCTGCACCTCGGATAGCTCTGCTGACATCCACGACAGTGCAGAATTCTAGCAGCAGTATCCAAAGAACACAGCCTCATTCTGCAGTGGGCATGGCTTCATGCTTGAGGAGCTCCCATAATAAACCTTGCTTTGGTAGTGAGTTCGTAGCGTCCCGGCTGCCCAACGGGGCCACTGCGTTCTGTTGTCATGTGCCACGTAAGGCAGACTGATCAAACGGCGAAGGTATTCTGAGCATTCGGCAGTGTGTCGTAAGACTCAAAGTCCCTCAAGTTATCTGGGTTGGTTGGTATTCCAGTCCCGTTTCTATGCGATCAGCCGGATGGCTGGGAAACACGTGGAATTGGCCAGCCAGTCTAAATACATTGGCTGTCTAAAGCTCGCATACTGCAGAGCACTGCTATATTTCACAGAATTTATTAGGCATTAAAATTCCAGTATCTCATGCCTGTGGAAAAGATTGTACTGAGAGCTAAGACAGCACTGTATGAAGACTGCTTTCAGAATACGAGATGCTAATAATTTACTCCTGCCTAATTGTAATAGATCCCTTTGTCTGTGGGCTGTAATGTCTAGTCCCACTAATCAAAAATGGTTTATGGTAGAAGCATCAAATCTGTCAGAGAAGTCATCAGTGTGATTGTATGGCTAAATTGTCAGGCCCGCAGAGAACTTTGCATGCACAAGGAGATGCTTGTGTGCTCTTAACCCTTGAAGCCTCCACCCAAAATCCATTGTATTCAGTGAAAGAGCTCTTGCAGCCTTCTGTGAGCAGTTGAAGAGAACACTGAATGTGCTTCTGATAAACTCTCTTCCTGGCAGAGGTGCCCATGACAATGGATCAGTGAAAATCTTTGTTTCCTGCCTAGACAAAAAGTTTTCCATGCACAAATTAAGGTCATCTCTCTGAAGTTGTTTGCCCATAGTTCTGTCCAGGATATTACCCTATGTGATTGGGACAGTCTACAGCAGCAAGCAGAGCAATGAAATAGGAGCAGGTCTGTAGAGCAGGAGAATTGATCTTGAGGATCTGACATTTATGCTATAGACATTTCAGCCATCTTAGATCAAATTAACTCAATCCTGTTCCATGGGTGAGAGAGCACTAGGTGTGGTTCTAGACTCGTCTCCTCATTTAGTTCAACTGGAAAGGATCCAAGTGCTCCCTGAGACCATTCTCTTGTACAAACTGAGGTATGATACATGGGGAAAATGGGAGATACGCACGAAAAGTACATTCTTGAAACCAAAACACTTCTTTGATATATTCAGTGTTGACTTGATTTGAATTGTTATTTGATTGAACAGCCAAGCCTTAAGATCAAAATAATTGATAAAAAAAGACAGATAAAAAATAGCTATTTGATTTTTAGATTATTAAATTTTACTCAGAATTCTCAGAAAATTATTTCTGTAATAGTCTCATGTTCTCTCAGTGGAGAGTATTCCTCTTGACTACAGGTGCTGGCAACATGTATTATAGGTTTTTAAATTAGAAATCTGAGGATGATGCCAGATGGGAATGCTCTTTAAGGCACATGAGCACCAAAATCTGATAACAAAGGAACTGAGTTTATCTGGATATTGAGAAATACTTGGGAGAAATTTAGTGTGTTTGTACTGTGAACAAGTGGGATAAGAAATATTCAGTACAAAGCTCTCATATGGAAGTATTGGTCATACTGTTTATTTGTCTTTCATCCTGACCTAAAAAATTATGATCCCATTTCTCAGCTTCAATCTAATCTGACAGTAGTGGAGGTGTTTCAGAGATACTAAGTCCCTACAAATTCTTTGAAAATCCAATCTTGGGTAAAAGAAAGAGGTGTTTTCTGAGCTGGGGGAATGCTGCAGCTGAGCCCTCATTAAACAACAGAGATTCCACACTGGTGGAAAAGAGGAGCTGTTTTGACCTAGGACCTTATTAGGCACAGGAAAATCCAACCAAACATAACAAAATAGTCATCAATTGTTTTGTTAAATATAAGAATTTAATTTACATTAAGGTTTTTGTTTTCATCTTTTACTGTGAAAAACTAAAATTAAGAAGCTGGATTTGATGCTTTATATTACCAAGTATCACTAGGTTATCTGTTCTCTTTGATTTAAATGAAAGCAAGGTTGTTGCATTTTACTGTTCTATAATTTCTAGTCTATTTGTTTTTGTGGTTCACTGAAGCAAATCCACAAGAGAAAGACAACTTCAGTTACTGAAGCCATGTGTAAAGCACACAACCAGTAACAAAGAGCTGCAGTGATGATGTAACTTGAATTTACTATTGCTGGGAGATGCTGGATGATGCTATCGCAGGCTTGCTGTTTCATTTATCTACCCATTGCAGCAATGTTCTTTTGAAAAGAAGTGTTTAATGCCATCAGTGGTCACTTGACAACTCTGCTCTGCATGAATTTTGGAGTAATTTTTAGGAGCAGCAGGTTAAATGTTCACATTTGCACAAGTTATAGGATAGTGCCAGCTTTCCAAAACTCCTGCAGTCTGAAGAGGTTTACTTTCCACTTCAACATGAGGATCTCCAGCCACCAGAACGATTTTCAACATTGACTTCATTGGGAAATGTATCATTCGGGCATCCTTATTTAATTTCCCTAACAATTGTTGGCTGCTTTCCCTAACTAATGAAAATATATAGTCACAAAAAAATTTTAGTCTGAAAGTAAATGTAAGAATGACTTCTGGCTGGAATGACATTGTGTTTACAACTCGATTTATTAAATGCTCTGAAATGTCAACTTAGAAAGCTGAAAAGAACATCTTCTGTAATAATGCATGTTCTTATAAGATAGCATTAAATGTATCTGCCCAGCTGGGGAAAATCATACACTTGTAACAGTGCAAGGCTGCCTTCCCAAAGACATACCTGTATATTTCCTATCACAATACAGGAACAGATGAAGGGGATTTATCTCATTTTGCTTTTAGGCATAGACTCTCAAGATCTCAACTTTCCCACTCATCTATTGGAAGAAATTACCATCTGTAAAGGAATGAATTATTCTTGTAAGTATTGTGATTTATAATTTCTCAACAAGCAGGTGGCTAACACTTTACATTACAGTTTGCTTTATTTGCTTTATTTCACTGAAATATGGTTTCTCACTTGGGCACTCATCTGAAAATTATACCCAGGTCTGAATAGATCCAAAAATATGAAAAAGTTACAGCACTGCCCAGTACTTAGAAATGGTATTAGTTTAGACTAGTTTAGACTGTGTGTCATAAACCTCTCAATGATAATAAACATCTGGTGGTCCTGATAGTGATCTAACTTATTCTGGTTTTGCACCAGCTCCCTGACTTGAGTAGCAAAACTTCTGATTTATACCATTATGGTATCAAATTTAAGGCTTCTCTGGATAATCTTAGTTTAGTTAAATTAAAATAAAATTAATTAAAACCAGTTCTGGCATGTTTTATCAGAATACTACATGCAGAGTATTATTCTGTATTATAGAGTAAATTTTGTACCAAAGTGAAAGAATGCAGTTTCATTGGTTCTAACAAAAAAATTTTGCTTAGACTAGAGTTTAATTTGGTCAATGTAGAAAGCAGTGTAAAATTTCAGATACTTTGTGAACATTAGAAATTCCTTCTGATTCAGTGTGTGTGCATGCAAAGATGTACAGCTTAGCTGGCTTAGTCCTATGTAAGCTGTGATGAACAAAATTTATCCTGTTGCTACCATTTTTCAAGGTTTTATGTATTCAAGTAGTTCTACAGAAGCTCGTGGTGCCATTTTTTATTAAGGACTTCAGAAGTATCCCGTTCTACTCTTGGTAGTTTCAGGCAACAATCATCATCTTCATTTTAGAGGATAAAACTGAAACAGATATTACAATTTTCTGAAGGGCAGAGAAGTCTCTTCTTTTTTAAAAAGTCCCTTCTTGATTAAATAACGAGAGATGTTGCTAAATGTTCTCATTCATAGGCTCAGTATATTTAAAAGTTAAATATTCTTTAAGCACTGTCCACTGTTTGCAAACATCAAGCCCATTCGTACATAGGAAAACAACTAAGTGCTGGTTCATACAGGGTGCCATAAAGAAGATGACATTCCAAAACTCTGCCTTGAGTGGTAGGATGATATCTGCCCTCGATGTAACAGTGCCTCTCTAGCAAATAGCAGAAACTTACGGTTTATATATAGGATATCACAGGAACAGAAGGATGAACTGAGCATGCTGAGTCTTCATTGCTCTCTGGTGACAGTCATGGGGTAGAGTGCTAAGTGTTGCATTCAGGAAAATATAAGTGTCTAAAATCCAAGTGCTAAAATCTTCAATGAACCAGCTGTGTTATTCTTTAGTTGAAGAGAGAAAAAGATAGGAAGAGATTAGATTTAGAATAGTTAAAACTTCATAGACTCGGTAGACTTCTGTTTCATCTACAGGATACTTGTTAGCTGAGAAATACAAATTATTTTCTTCTGTTTTTAGAAATCCTGGTAGTGCCTATGTAAAGATAATTAGGTTCACTTCATGTTTTATGCCATTTCATGGGTTGAAACATACTGGCAATGATGGGATTTTTGTCAAGACACATGTTGACAGGATGGATATTCCCAGATCTGATGTTGATTTAGTGTCTCAGATCTTTCTGTGCCTTGTTTCTCCCTTGATCGATCAAATGAGGATAATGGAATAGTTTTTTTTTTAGAGTTCTGAGAATGCTAAAAATTGGTACATAGTATATGCAGTAAATACTGTGATATTGTACCAGGTGCCCTTACACCTATGGAATGTTTTCCAAGGTTTGGAACAGTTGTATTCAGATTTTGAGCAATGTAACAAGACTTTTTTCACTGTAAAACATGTTTTAAACTAAGACAGTCCTAGAGTCCTCAACAGTTGGCCAATTATTTTATTTAGTTTAAATCAAGGGTTTAAACCAGCAAGACTATTTTGATTGTAAATTTTATTTAATTTAAATGTATTTTTCTAAGTCCACAGAGGTCTTTCATTTTGTACGGGTGAATAAAAACTTCCAGTCAGCAAAGTATGAGTAATTAAAATCCAAATACTACACTCTACATTCTTTAGTAAAACAATGAGTTATTCATTAGCTGAAGAGGAAGAATGATAGAGTTAATAGTTAAAATAGTTAAAACTTGATAGACAGACATCTGTGATTTGAAATCTCTTGATATGGATTCAGATACATGTTTGATTTTTTTTACCTGCAAGTGTAAATGATAGATAAGCATGTTTTTATCAGTTACTTAATTGTTTTCTGATGTCATCAAATACTACTGCTTAAACAAATCCGTTCCTATTAAAAGTTAGATTGTAATCACAGCATCTCCTCTACCGCCAACTTCCAAAGAATGACATTAGAAATTCTTTAATTTTTGTCTTTGAAATTTGTATTGGAGTAAATAAAGTCCACAGTCATACAGAGGTTATATTTTGAAGTTAATTTTTATTGAATTTAAGGTGGAAGATAGCTATAATCCCTGTTGCTATTTATTTATATAAGAATTTCCATTTTTCTTTTCAAAGATATTAATAAGTGCTAATTACAACTATAGCAAACAAAAGGAGATCAGATATATTACCTGAGGTTCCTATATGAGTTGGGAGAATTGGAAAAATATTACAAACATATTATATTCTAAGTGTTGAATTACATCTGATAATTACCATTGCATGTGTAATAGAATATTAAATCAATTAAGTCAGACCTGGAATAATTGCAACGTTCTGATAGAAGCATAAAACTCACAGTTTCTAAAATTTATTTTATATCTACCTACAGTTTTGTGACTTAAAGAGAGCCCAATTCTATCTGGATGTTTAAGTCAGTAGTGGTTTCCATTTAGGATGGGAGAGCTGGTCAAAGATACACCTGATGTTGGCATGAATGGAAGAGTCTTGCCATACATATGATAATCCAAGAGTAATTTCTGCAGTTGTCAAAACTCAGAAGTAAAAGGACCAAGAGAACAAGAAAGCCTGTGACACTAGAGAATGTTGAAATTCAAAGGGACGGTGAAATCTGTGCTTTTCTGCTTCTCTCCTTTCTTCTAAAGCAGAAAGACAGAAAAAGCCCTCTGCATTTGTGAATGCAGTTTGTCCCGGTCGTTTATTAATCAGCCAGTGGGGAGATCTTTCCTGCTCCTTTGTGTTTGTTGTGGTTTGATCCCAGAGGGCAACTGAGCACCACACAGCCATTCACTCCCCTTTCCCCCTCCAGTGATGAAGAGGAGAAAATAAGTAAATGCTTGGGATTCTAGATAGGACAGGGAGGGATAAATCACCCATTACAGTCGTGGGCATAAGACAGACTTGTTAGGAAAAGAAAAAAAGAACATAGATTTATTACAGACACTAATAACAGCACTTAACAGAGTAGGACAGTGAGAAGCATTGCCACATCTTGAGAACACCTTCCTCCCACCCCTCCCTTCTTTCTGGGCTCATCTCTGCTCCTGATATCTCTACCTCCTCCTTGCAGTGGCGCAGGGGCAGGGAATGGGGAGTGCAGTCGGTTCTGCTGCTTTCTCCATCTTCGGGGATGGGGAACTTCTGGAACTTGTTTCCCCTGCTCCATCGTGGTCTCCCTCTCACAGGCAAAAGTCCTCCACAACTTTTCTCCAACTTGAGTCACTCCCATGGGCCACAGAATTTCCCTCGCTGCTCCAGTGTGGGACACCAATTTTCTCCAACTGGAGTCCCTCCCACAGGCTGCAGCTCCAGTGTGGGACACCCTTGCACATTGCAGCACCAAACTACAACAGTGGGGGCTGCTTCTTTCCACAGGATCCTGGCTGCCTTCGGGCACATCCACCTTAATTAACCAGTGGGGCCCCCTACAGGCCATAAATCAGTGTCTGCTCCACCGTAGACCTTCATGGGTGGAGGGAGGGGGCCACCCTGCCGTCTCACCACAGGATATAGGGGGGTCTCTGCTTTGGCACACCTCCCCCCTCCTTTCTTCCTCTGTTCCTTTACTGACCTTGGTGTTCATGTAGCTGCTGCAACTCCTCCTCACAAGTCCAACTCCTCATCCCAGGTCCCTTCTTAACTACGTTATTGCAGGAGCACAGCTAATTGGCTTGGCCTTGGTGCAGAGGTGGGGCTGATTTGGAGCCAGAGGAGCTTTGAGAAGCTTCTCACAGGTGGCCATCACTGTAACCCCCTCCCCTGCTACCAAAAAACCCCACCACACACTCAAACCCAGGACAGTGTTTTCCAGGGTTGAAACATGCCCTATATATTCTGGCAGACACCAGAATAGTGGGTTTTAATTAAAGGATTCTGGAACTTTATAGGTAAAGTTAGACCCATTTCTTCATAGTGTTGTGATTCAGTTAAAAAGTTGGGATTGGAAATGGTGAGCAAGTAGTAAAAATTTCCACTAACTGCCCAATAAAAAGAAAGATCTCTATCATTTATACATTAGTGAATCTTAGGTTATCATAAAGAAAAAATAATGATATTAAAATCTCAGATACTACATTTAGGAAATAATCTTGCAACAGAAGAGGAGGAAACAACAAAGGTTTTGTGAAGCAGGTACAGTTTACTATACAGTTGCTGGAAAACAGATTAGCGGTTTTTGAAAATATATATTAAGGCACTTTTTTTCAACCCCAGCATATAATGTAGCGAGAGTATAATGCTAACTAACATCCTGGGCATTATAAAATTCAGAATCTGCTTGCCACTGCATAATTTCTTACTGCAAAGGGAAATCAGGAGGGATTACTTCAGTCCCTTTAACTTAGAATTGAAAGGTTGTTACCAAGGTCTCCTGTCAGCCAACCTCTCCTTATTCTTTACCTATGGGAGATAGCTGCAAGCAAAAAACACCTGGCTACCTTCCTTTCACAAGCCTGTAGACTTTTTGATGTGGCACCAATGTGTCCACATAAAATGGCATATGGTAAGCAAACAAAGTCTATTGTATGAGGAACTGCTGTTCTTTGTTTTAGGTTATTAATGAGAAACCAGGGTAAAAAAACCAAACAAACCCAAACAACCAACCCTTCCATTTATTGAACGTTTAATGATAGCAGGACTTGTCTTGTTTGGTTTCTAATCTCAAGCAGCAATCTCACACTTATTGTTATTTCATCTACTTAAAAACAGATTTTAAATTTTTCTTTAAAGAAGACTCATCTAAAATTATATACCTGTTAGTATTCATAGTGCTGTCACCCTTTAGACTTTTGTGTTATCATAGGCATAAGAAATGGGCAATCAGGAACTCAAGGGTGAGGTATAGATGTAAGAGGTTTTTTCTACTTTTATATTGTCAGGAATGTCTGCTCTAATTTATAAGGAGTCAAGTACGGTGGTGAAGAGAATTTCTTCCTTCAGGAGAGTAGCCCACAGACCAATATCAGCTCCAAGTGTAGGTAAAAAAGTGCCCAGAGTGGTAGAAATCTATTTACTCCCTCATTGATTTACTTTTCATTTAGGTAGAATCCTGAGTCACAGCATGACATGAAAACACTTTTCAATGTAACAGCACATATTTTGCTAAAACAAAAGGTTTATAGGCCCTGGTAGCATTAGTTTTACTGCTTGGCTGTGAGTTCTCCACAAGTACTCTTAACAATCTGCAGTTTTATTTTGCTTTTGGAAATAAGCAATTCTTTAGCCGGTTGTCTTATCAAATAGCCACGACAAGTCTATATGAGAGTAGGAAAATGAACTCATTTTATATGCATATAATATTCAGGGTGTCTAGTTTTACCAAATAGCTTAATGCAAAATCTCGTTTTTCCAAATATCCATGACAAAGGCAGTAAAATAGTGAAGTCTGATCTTCATCAATTTTACAGTACACTCATCACCATACTATTGACTATGCACTCAGCTAGCTAATCAGTGTATTGGAAAATTAATTCAGGCAGAGCACTGATTCAACAGACTTTGCTTCTTACATATGCATTTGGTCTGATTACTAAATTTGCAGAGGCAACTGGATTACTGTCTTCATGTGGACAGCAGGAGTTCACAGAACATGAATATTGCCATATATTTGCAATCTCTGTGGCATTGCAATTCTACTTTAAAAATGATGGCGTGGTATCAGACAACTTAAGCTGTTATGCAGAAAATTGAATTAATAAAGGAGACTGTTCTGCCTTATAGCTGCTCTGTGAGAGCCTATTTAATTTTGAAACTTCACACATCTTTTGCACTTGATTATTATATTACTGTAGTACAAAGACATTCTAAGCTAAGATCTGACCTGACTGCCATCTGCATAGCAAACATGCTAATAGATACTTTCATCTACAGAGAACAAGGTGTAATTATTATCCCCCTTTTACTGATGGGAGCCTGAGGTGTAGAGATATGTCTGATAATTGTTCATGGTTTCACTGGAAATCTATTACACAACTATAAAAGGGAATCTGGATTTTTGGAGTCATTGTCCTGTTCTGTATTGACAGAGCATGCTTTTTTTTGCACATCATTCTGTGGTGATGCTGTTCCAGCTTCTGTGGTTCCATTGTCTGTGTCTCTGGAAATCTCTAGCCTTCCTTTATCTCTTTTATAGCACTGGTCCAGATTGACTGTTTAAAGTCTGTGATAGCAGACTGGGAAGCAGCAGAAAGATGCTCTCTCTGAAGGCGAGATGCGTATCTTGGGCTATGAGGGAATAAGTGAATGAGTCTCCACTGGTTATTGGTTCTTGTGGGTGTTTTACAAGCATGATTGAAGCATTTCCCTTCTGTTTACTTGCTTGTTTTTCCACTGAACTTACTGGAATCCATCCATTCTGTTTTAGTCTTTAGCTTTCAAAGGACTTATTCTTAGTGGTGGCAACAAAAAGTCAAAAGTTTCTCTAAGAATCCTGAAATAGTACATAATTATTTCTGCTGAAAGTAATATTTTTCATTTAACTTTAAACATTTTAATGCGTAGTCTGTTTTATCATTAACATACGTTCTCCAGGATTTCTGTTTCTGTTCTTGTGTGCCTGGATGATGAGACCCCCCAAAATTTCTATCAATAACATTTCAATTTGAAGACAACCTCAGGCAAATAAGTTAATTGAAAGCCTATATAAAGTACTGTAACTTGGAGAAAAGATTATAAATTTATTAATAAAATGATCACTGATCATGTTTCTACAGTTTTCACTTAACTTGAACTGATATAGAGCTTGACTAAAAGTAGTGCAGTACCAAAAGGAGGTAAAAATCACTCCTCCAGGAAAATAATTTCATTGTTTTTAGTTACAGATACTTTAACTGCTAATAGCATTGATTAATTTGATATATTTTATGCAGTTGCCACTTAAACAACTTTAGAGGCTCTAAGGTTCAATTTGCTGTAGACAGGCAAGTGACCTAGAGACAGTCTTCAGTGTGATGAAATATACGTTTTAATTTCTAAAGCAGTTGGGTAGAAATAATTATAAGATAGTAAAAATATTTGTTAGCAGGTGGTGGACACAGGCTTATTGAAAACGTATTTTTTAAGGGTAGTGGAGTAGCACTTTCTTTTCTGTTCTTTCATTCATTCCCTAGTGTGGACTACACATAAAAGTAGTTTTCTTGCACAATTTCAAAGAAACCATATTCCATAGAGTAGCTTTGTTTTGGCTGTGCATTGTGGCATTTCTTTTACATTGTTTCCTACTATGCCCTCAAGCATTGTCACTTGATTCCTATAATGTTAATTACCTCTATAAGGTCCCTCTAGCCCTTCTTAAGAATATGAATAATTTTAGTTGCATTAAAATGACTTCCATTTATGTGCATATATTAAAAATAAATACACTTGACCAAGGAATTAATCAACAAAGAAGTATGGAACAATGAAGTTAGCCTTTTTTTTCAAGGCTGCATTGTGTATGTTTTGCTCACAGTGAAACATTTTTTTACAGCAACAGTGCTGCCATACGTATGGCACTAAGGATGTTATCTCTTGAAGGAAATGTAGGTTAGACTGAAGGGGTTTTTTGCCCCTAATTGTTATGCTTTGCTTCATGTAGGAATTCAGGTTATCCATTTGACTATAATACAGGAGCTCAGAGCAGACCATCACAGAGGTCCAGTCTGAATCCCTAAACTGTATGTCTGTGTAACTGATGGATTTTAAGTATAAAGAATGTTATAATGAACTTACTGAAATCAGTGAGTCTACGTATGAAGTCAGTAGTTCTCAGTGAGATGACAAATGGGCCATGGAGGTTAGATCCTCTCTCTTGGACAGAAACATTAGAAAGACCCTTCAGGCTCTCATGAACTCCAAGTCTTTCAAGGCACCCTAGACCATTTCTTCATATATGATACAGGACCCCTCTTTCTGCCCATGTCGGAGCCATCCTTTGCTGTTCCTGTGGCCTCTTCCATAAACATTTTTCTTCAGTGATGTGAGTTACTAATAAAAAACCATTGCTCCTTTCTTTCTGCAGGGTCTCTCTTACGTGTTTCTCCTCACTCAGCTAGTGGCTCAGGTGTCCTCCTGGCCCTCTCCCTGCCTCTGCTGTCATATGCCTTGGAGTCACGTGCGATTTCCTTGCCACCTTGGCAGTAACTGATCTACTCTCTTCTTTCTTTTGAGGAAATCCTGCCCTCAGGAGAGATTTAAGGATATAAAGTAACCACCTATTGCACAATAATTTAGATTGTAGTTGTTAATATTGTTTTTATCAGGATGTCTCCTAGAGCAGAAATTCATTCCTGCTCAGGACACAATACACTACAGAAAGGATGGACATAGTATCCACAAGTATCAAGTTTGTTTCGCCATGCTTAGTTTCAATATTGGATTAGTGTTTGGCAAAACAAATATATGTAAATGAAATTTCTGACATTTAGTTTAGAAGTCATAGTACCCCTGACTGTAGACTTCAACAAAGCCTCACAGTAGGACTAGAGTAGACTGATACTCCTAGTGTAAAAGCCAGGTCTGCAGAATTGAACAGTTCTCGCAAAGATTTTAATGAACCAGGATTTCTCTCCATATATGCAAGGGGACAGAAAGAAAGAATCTTTCTTTTATCCTGGGAGTAGGGGAAGAGCAAGGGAGAAGAAGCATAAACCTATTCTTCCAATATTCTTTACTTAATATTTATGTTGTAGAAGTGTTTAGAGGTCCACCAGGCCAGGCTTCTGCTGTGCACAAATTCTTACTTATATAGTCAAAGAAAGTCAGTACCCAGATATCTACTGTCTACAATGCCTTGATACATGGACTCCGACTTGTGGGAATGCATCTGTAGTATCTCTGTGTAAAGATATATATAAGGTATTGCTGTTGTATCTTTCTACATGGTAAAGTGAGAAGCTGAATACAGTGTATTCTTCTGGGTACTCAATCTAGAAGTTTAAATAACACTCCTTGAATTGGTTTACTGATGATGTGTACTGGGTCCCTGAGAAATTTTCCTACGTAATACGGCACTGAGAAAGCTGGCAAAAGGATTACGCACTGGTCTTGTTTATAGCCTCTGATATAAGTGGTGCCTGTTCCAATGTGTTACAGCATGGAAATTTTCTTCTTAATAGGGAATTACAGGAAGCAAAAATTAGATAATTTCTTGAAGGTTCTATAATTACACTGGGGACAGAGAAGATGGTATATAGGGAGCACACAGCTATTTGATGTTAAATTTCCTTTGTGCTGAACCCCATCCCCTACATGCCTCCAATAACCAACTGAAGTGAGAGAGAAGTATGTAAATTATGATTTCCAAAAGACATGTGAGATTTGGGCCAATTTTTACCCCTTTTAATGTGTCTCATTTGAGGCATGCAACAGCTTCAAACATTCTTGTCATGGAAGATTGCATGTAGAGTAACTGGAAATTACCCCATTTATTTCCATTTTCAGGTCTCAGCAATAACATTTCCCTTGATTCTCTCCTGCCCACAAGATACTGCTTTCTGGAATAATAATTTTCTGGCTTCCACCAGCAGACACATATGCTATTGCTTCCAATCTCTCAGTTAAAATCACTGACTGACAGGTCTGACAGAAACAAATAGCAGGTGGGTTGATAGATACTGTGTTTGGATTTGCTTTAAAGTGCTTTATCTCCCTCTTTTTTTTTTTTTTTTTTTTTTTTTTTTCCCCCCTGGTTCAGCACCTTTTCCTATATAATCATTAAGATCACAACTTCCAGTTTGCTGGGTATGTAGTCATGGGTCACTATACTAATATTATCACAGCTGGGGATATAATTTCATGTTACTTCCCTTGGAATATCATGTACTCTTGCCTATTTTTTTTATACTTCTGTATCATATTCCTTTAATTCATTTACAAAGGTATGTTTTCCAGTTTTCTTTGCTTTACAGTATTGCAGGATAGACCAGCAGCATGCCAAATGGCTTCTAGATCTCTGGCTATTTTAATTCTCTTCTCAATAGGTGCACTTTTGTAGATGCCAATAGATCCCACCTGTGCCCCAGCTGAAATATTAAAAATGACACAGATTAAGACTACATGTTAGTAGAAATACCTGGGGAAACTTGGGCAGATCTGCTTTTATAGTCTGCTGGCTTCTCTTTCCACCCCAAGAGAAGGGACAGCTGGGCAGACCACAAAGATCCTTGACTTCAGAATTTCTCACCTCTGTGCATTGGCACAGAGTTCAGATTTGGGAAGTGAGATCACAGTTGGTAGTATTTGTCCACTTTTTACAGCTGCTTTGTTCCTGATCATAGGAAAGTTTACTAGAAATGTTAGCCTTATCTCTGAAATGAACATGTTTTTCCATGTATTTGCTGATATCCTTTATTAATGAAGGAATTACAATTGTATCAGAGATACTTTATGTTGAAATTAAACTCTGGAGGTAGGTGTGAGGCATAAACCAGTTACTCTGAGACTGATCTAGGTCAAGTAAATAGATGTTTTCTGTGCACAGTTGCCAAAATCCATCTAAAATGATAAAAAGACACACTGTGAAAAAAATAGTAAAACCTGGTATTAATATCAGCTAATTTTTTTTTGCATAGCAAATTTTTGCAACAGCTAGTGAAATACCTTACCTGGAATTAAGGATTAATATCTCTATTTTGCCAAAGGAGGAACTGAAGCAGAGAGCATTTAACTGAATTCTTCATGATGACAGATTAAATCAATGACAAGAATTGAATGCAAGTGTCATGCTAAACAGAGGTCTGGCTCTATGTTACTGGGATTTCTGACAGTGGAGATCTGCCATAGAATGAAAGTGTAATCTTGTAATCTTTTAATGTTTGGAGCTAATCATGGTCTTAGTGCCTCCATGAGAGAAAGAAGGGAACTGGAATATGTATTGTTTACTATGCATTTATGAAGAGATTGCAGTTTTCTGATATGAGTGTCCATTTGGGAGTCTGTCTCTGTGTTATGTCATGTCTTGTTCCTCCTTGTCACTACTTCAGCAAAAGCCAGAAGATGCATGGGGGTCATGCTTGTGAGTTGTTTCAGTTCAAATTGCCAACATCGAGGAAGTCACACTCATGCATTTTTCATTGCTATTACACTGATAGATTACCTTCTGCTCCAAATGTCTGAAGAGGTTATTTCAGAAAGAGACAATTCTTTTCTAGATGCTTAACACTTCCAGGCATTTCACATGTAACAAAATAAGTATTCTTCATCATCATCTTCATCAGGATGAATCTGTGGATTTTAGCTTTGTGAGAGAAGTGGGCTTGAATTGTGATTCAGAGTACTGCAGTCCTTTCCCTGGGGTAGAGGAAGCTTCTTGGGGAGCCCTGGTGGCTTGTTTTTGTTTCCCTCCTGCTTTACTTCTGTTCTGATTAGACGGCCTGCCATGTCTTTGCTTTTTCAATTTTAAGGATCATTTAGTGCTCAAAGTGGTGGAAGTTCAGTTCTAAAACCTAAAGGTGATAGGCTAGGGAGATGTAGCAGTGGGTTTATGCTGTCCTGACAAAATTAGATGGAGGGGGGATGAAATGGAAGAATAACCTACCAAAACACTTTCCTTGAGGATGGAAAACCTGCTGAAGTGGAGAAGTCTGGCACCTTCCTTGTCAGCCTTCTCCCTTTGAGGTGGAAAACCCAGGAGGGTGCAGGACAGGTCAGTGTATGGTAAGGTAACAGGGAATTGTAACTGTGAAGAAAGGAAGGCTGAGAATTTGTTGATGGGATAAGGAAGAAAGAAGCACAAAGTCTAGATAAGGATCAAAGTTAATATACTTACCCAAATCTCTGAATCTGCTGAGAGTTCGTTCACAGGCAGTCCATCTGTCCGAATCTGCCTAGATCCCTTTATAGGAGCTTTCATTGGTATAGATAGAAGCTGTGTTACCAAACGTGGCAGTGCTTAACCCTGTGAGTATTCATAAGAAAAAAAATTCACTCTGGGAAGAAAGTGTGAAACTCTTTGGGATTGTTGTGGTTTGAGCGCAGAGGTCAACTGAGCACCACACAGCTGTTCACTCACTCCTTCCGCCTCAGGAATGGGAAAGAGAAAATGAAGAAAAAGGCTCTGGAATCGAGATAAGGACAGGGAGGGATGGCTCACCCATTACGATTATGGGCAACAGACTCATAAGGGGAAGAAAAACAGAACATAGATTTAATACAGACACTAACAACAACAACACTTAATGGACAGAGTAGGACAGTGAGAAGCATTACCACATTCTTGAAAACACCTTCCCCCCACACCTTCCTTCTTCCTGGGCTCAGCTCTGCTCCCAGTCTCTCTACCTCCTCCACCCCAGCAGGGCAGGGGGCAGGAAATGGGGGTAACAGTCAGATAGCTGCTTCGTCCTCCTTGGGAGGTGGAGGGACACACCACACATTCTTCTCCTGCTCCACGTGGCTCCCCCCTCACGGGAGACAGTCCTCCATTAACTCTCCCCAGCATGGGTCCTTCCCACGGGATGCAGCCGTTCCCATGCTGCCCCGATGTGTCACCCCCACCTCTTTCAGTCCTCCCAGTGCCAAACCACAACAGTAGGTGCTTCTTCCCACAGAATCCCAGCCTCTGAGTGCAGACTACTGCTCCGGTGCGGGGTCCTCCACAGGCCGCAGATTGGCCTCTGCTCCACTGCAGACCTCCATGGGTGGCAGGGGGGTGGCCCTGCCCTCTCAGCACAGGCTGCAAGGGGGTCTCTGCTCCGATGTACCTTCCCTGCTTCCTCCTCATTCCTTCTACTGACCTCAGCGTTCTCATAGGTGTCCTCCTCACATCTTCTCCTTACAAGTCCTAGCACCCTCCCAGTTTCCCCTTCTTAAATATCACAAAGCCACAACCTCTGTTGCTAATTGTTTTGGCCTTGGCCAGAGGTGGGTCTGACTTGGAGCCGGGGGAGCTTTAAGAAACTTCTCACAGGGGCCACCACTGCAGCCCCCTCCCCTGCTACCCAAAACCCCGCCACACAAAGCAGCACAGGGGTAATTTACTCTGCTGGTCAGTCAAAAGGCGAGTGTTTCACTTCCCTCGGTTGCTTTGAGACACCCAGGAGGAACTACTACATTATTAGTAACCCACTCACAAAAATGCAACATTGGAATGATTTTTTAAAAATAGCACTGCCATTAGCTCTGTGTAATAGCATCCCCCCCTGAAATATCCGGGAGGATGTGGAATCAGCAATTGCAGAAAGTGAGACCCTTATGTGATCAGATATTACTAAAGAGGTAATGGGCATTTGTTTCTTCATTCTTTACAGCGGCATTTTACTTTATGTTGTTTAAAAAACTATCTGTGATAAACTAACTATAGATGCACTTTTGAATGGAGCTGATATAGTTTGAATACAGCTATTCCAAAAACCAGTTGTCATTAGCACATCACATGTATTGGTGGACTCAACCAAAAGGTGAAGCATAAGATGGACTTAATGAGGGAGACCTACCAAATATTCTGTCCCTTGTAACCAGCTCTCACAACTGGCTTTGAAAAGCACACTGGGTACTCTCTCTGCTGTGCTTTCTAAGACAACAGGATTAAATAGTCAACCATTTCTGCCTTGGTCAATCAAAGCACTTAAGCTCACTGTTTAATGTTATGGAGAGAGAAATGCTGAAGTGTCTGTATTCACACCAGGATGTGCAATACCTGGCTGGCTAGTGGGTTTCTGTTGTCTTTGTGGTATTCTAGACTTTTCCATGGTGAGTGACATTAAAACAGCACTGTAGAAAGAACTTTTGAGTATTCTATTTATTTATTTTTAAAAAATTACTTCTTAGGCTAGCGAGAGATTCTGGGACTCTTGTTTGAATTATTTTTTCCATGATCATTCATCTCAGGATTTGGTGAGATCAATAATAATGAAAAAATATATGAAATCTGCTGTATTGTCATTAGACTCTGGTTGTGTATATATATGTGTATGCATGCATGTTTGTGAGTTTAGCTGAGGACATCTTTAGTTAACAATTACGAGACCTTTTAAAAAATGTTAGCAATCAGAGTGTCCTGTTTTAGTGTTCCCTTTTGGCACAGAAAATAAAAGCTGATGCTGACAGGTGTAGAGGGTAACAAGGACTCTAGATCATAAACCATCAGATTCAAAGCTGAAATAAATCTTCAAGCCAGAAACTGCAACATAAAATAGTTAATTATTTTTAAAGTACTTTAGACACCTATAAAACTGTATAGAACTTCTCCAGAACAATATAGAAGTTTTTCTTCCTTTGTTAACAAAGATAAACATTTATATTTAGTTGCTTTGGCATTTTTGCAGGGCAGTTTGGGGCCATCTTATTAACTAAGATTGCAGTCAATTATCTGCTTTATTGAGTATTTGTTTTCATTTGAGTGATCTTTGCACTGCTTGCCAGATAATTTTTATGTGGTGAGGAAACTCATTAGAGTTTTTACTATACCTGCTTGCTACAGTCTTGCTCGTCTGAAACTGAAAAATCCAACTAACGTGATCTGAATTTGATTGGAGCTGTAAACCAGTGCATCTACCTTTGCTTCATTAAGATGTGGAAAAGCATGTGTTTGTTTTCATTGTAATTTATAATTACTTCTTTTTTTTTTTTTTTTTTTTTTTTTCTGCTTGATGAAAATTAGAACTGGCCTTTATTCTGACATAGAAAATACAGCATCAAACCAACAACTTTATTTTATCGCATGAAACAGATGGTGAAGATCACAGAGATTTCCAAGAAAAGACAGTGTAATTTAAGTGCTAAATTACCCTTGCTGCAGAGCCTTACCTCTAGGAGTTAATAGGGGATACAACTTTATGGTATATTTCTTGTTCAACTCTAGGCTTAGCTCACGAGAGGCTCGGAAAAATTGAATCTTTGCTTCATATTGTTGTTTAAAGTGTCAAAATCAGGCCACAGTGTAATCATTGCGAGCTTCACAGCTGATTTTAGTGGGCTTTCAATCACTCAGTGGTTTGTGCAATTTATTACTGTGTATAAAGTAAGTGAAGAAATAAAGTGATCAGATGGAGAATTCCTGAGCTATTGAAGCCAGTGGCAAAGCTTTCCCTGATACACCAAGGATAGTTCAGCCTTCTTCTGAGCTGTAGTGTGACAATCATTCTGGGTCTTCAAAGGTATTTCTCATTTTAGGAGGTGATAAACAATAGCTTATTTTCCTTGGGGACAAACAGGAAAGCAGACTGTGTACAGCCAAGCTTTAAGGACAACAAAATATAAGTTTTTCATGCTGTGAAGTGCCTAGAATCCTGGTCTCAGGGTAAACGGAGTTTGTATTTAAGCATGTATTTTTTTAACTGCTAGGAACTATACCCTCTAATGCAATCTGGTTATAGGCAGGTTCCCTTGTTCCTTTGTTGCCCAAGTCACCTTTAAAAGTTAAAAAAAAGGATAAGTGCTTAGACATAAACATCCTGGGAAAGTGAGAATTCCAAACTGTGCAGTGGTTGGTAGTAGAAGCATGTTCTAGAGCCTCACAGAAAACCATTCTTGTCCTGGGAAAAAGAGTCGATTTTTAAGGAGAGGTCCAACATATTGCTAGTTCTCAACTGCTGCAGAGGACATGCAGGCAAAGACCATAAACCAGAAACTAAACATGCAGTTTGTTAGATTTGTGCTCAGACAAGTGACCACTGTGTGCTACAGAAGAATCAGTTCAGAGTCAGGTGGGCACCTCGTCACAAGATGTTTTCACTTAGGCGCCCACCCGTCAAGCTTCTTTGTCAGTAACTGGTAAGAAAATGTCAAAAACTGTCAAGAAATTTGGAGATACGGCTGCATTCAGTGAAGTCAGACTATATGCACCCAGCTAAAATACTGTTTGCAGCTGAGTGTCTGCAAATAATTATCCTGAGGAGAGGCCAGGTTGATTTAAAAACTCTGATGGATTACTTCTTGTGGTTTGTGATGCATCCTGTCTAACTGAAGTAGCTTGCCATTTTCAGTAAGCCAGAAGCAATATTGGGTCCTGTAAATATAAAAATAAGAGCATACCAAAGATCTTATCAGCAATCATATGTGTGTTGGTGGCTCAGCTTTTGATGCCATTGCAGCTGAATTTTTTAATCAGAAACCTGTTAGGGCTCCTGCCAGTTCTCCTGCCTGACCTCCTCAGCAGGCTCCCTGTCACCACTTTGGAGTGGAGGATTCCAGGTTTCCAGGTCAATGGTTCTCAGTGGTTTACCCATCACTTTTATACTGAGAGGTTGTAATAATTTGCCACAAATGTATAGACTGATTGAATTGGGATTTTCTGCTTTATATGTATTTTTTTGAAACATAACGAATGTTACATTTTTTGTTGCATCCAATTATAATTAAGATTGGCTTTTAGAAGTCTGCTAGGAATCGTTCTACATTTGCGTAAGTGCAACACCTTGAAGTGAATTTATTTTTCTTATTTAGAGAGTGTGTCCAAGACTTTCCAAACTTAGTTTGAATTTATTCAATTTAACTATAGGTAGTTGAAACACCTAATTTAGGAGCATTATCTACCTATCTCATAAAGTTCCCTTTCTGGTTAGTATAGACAGAGTCCAAATAACATCTGAATTGCTTTCTGTATCTGGATCCCTTTCCTTATAGCAGAAGAGAAGCCTGGAATGAGATTAAGTGACAGAAGTTAGGAGGCATAGGTCTATGCCTAAACTCAAATGTTTGTGTTTAGATTTAGATACCTGATTTGTTAGCTTGATTTTCCACTCTGCTGAGCACTCGGTGGTTTGTAGGGGTCTTATTTTTATGTTCTGACTAAATCGGCGATTTTCATCTAGTTGCTTCGATAAGTCTGCAGCAAAGATGTGAAGAATGGATGGCAGAATCACCACTTTTGAAAATCAGACCACTGACCTCTTTTTAAACAGTTTTAGAACCTTAGCTTTAGTGATGTAGCTTGGAAAATCTCTGATAAAGTTGCAGTTAGCATGTGTAAAGATCATCAGATTACATATAGGTGTGTATACAATCACATTGAGTTGACCAATAGTTTCTTTAACCATTTATTTCAGGGGTAGGATTTCGTTAAATGAAGTGTAAAGTTGTTCTTAGAAATTATCTCCACCTTTTGCTTGACTTTACGGGATGGAAATAAAAAGATGGCTTGTAGACATTTCTAACACATAAGTTTTTTTCTCTAGTCTTCGTTCACCTGCGAAGGTGACAGGATTGCCAGTTACCTTACAAGTACCTGGTCCAGTTTCTGTATCTGTTAATTTGGAAATGGAACAGTCAACAACAGGACTCTTGTTGGGACTGCAGGCAAAGATACTACTTAATGCTGTATATGCTCCTGCAATATTCTTAAATAATAGATAAAATTTTAGGGAATATAGGATTGATTTGAAACTCCTAAAGTCGATGGGAGTTTTTCTACTGAGTTAACTGCAAACAATTTTGGTGACTGAATGATAGTGAGTCTGAAGTAATGAAAGGGTATGAACAAGTCTGTTTTAAAAACAGTCTGAAGTACACGTGCAGTTATTATTCCACTCCCATTCATCATAGGCAGTTTGCAGTAAGTGACTTTTTTTTGTGTGTCAGTGAGACTTCTTGTGAAATGGCATGTTTAAATTGTAGAACGGCAGCAGTGCTCTGAAAGTTGCTACCAGATAACATGGTTGCATAGTTTCAAGATCGCTCTTTGAAGGAGACTGAAGCTTTGCTGAAATTACAGAGAAGTTTAGTTTTAATTTCAGTGGGGTCACAAGTTTCTACTCCATTCTTGTAACTTTTATAACATCTATTCAGTTTATCAGTGATTTTGATGAAACTAATGACAGGCCGGAATTCTAACAACTGTGTAAGCTATTTACAATACACTAATATTGTTATTTTCTTCTTCTTTCCTCTGCTGCCAAATGATTAAATTTCTGTAGCTATGGAGTTACCTCTCCAAGGTTGCATGCTATAGACTTAAAATGGCTTGTTAGAAAAAACAACCGCACCAATCTCTTAAAAGAGTCTAATGCATTGCACTGTAACCAAGTCCAAATACATGTATGTACTTTTATGGGATAACTTCAACAATAGGTACCATCTGCTTAATGTGTTCATAAAACCAAATATTAATTTCCTGGTAAATCAGTTGTAAACCAGAAAGTATATTATTATTGCAGTAATTTTTGCATAAGATAAATGTCTCAGTGGCTCAGAAGGTTAAAGTTTAGAATAAGAGCTGGCATTTACTTTTCTCTGCAATTTGGCTAAAATTAAATTGTCCGATCATGAATCCAAGTCATATTTTATCTTTCATTAAAATAGAAAAGACCTGGAAACAATCTGTAGACCACCAGGATGTCTGAAAGTTATTTTCCAGTTATAAAAATAAACTGGACTTGAATTTATTCACCATCTGTCAGTCTTCTCTTCCTACCAAGTTGCTGAATTTTCAGACAGGTTACTTGCAATGGTAAGGAACAGCTGTAGGAAGCCAGGATACCAAGATTGCTCTAATTATATTGAGACACAGAGCAGCTTTTGGAAATTTGCAAGAGTTCAGTTACAGTGTCTGGGGAGGGATATAACGTTCTCAGGATTCTCAAGAATGCACACATTTTCTGCCGTGTCTGAACCTCAGAGGGTTCATTCAAAGGGGATGGAAATTAGCAGAGTGACCTTCCCTTGCTTAATTGTCCTCTGCATCAGAATCTGTGTGCAGGGATGGGACCAGTACAGCTGAAGCAAGAGACAGTGTTAATCTTATTAAGGTAACATTTGGTGTCAGGAAGAATGTTGCTTTGCCATCATAACCTTTGGGGATCTACTGACTTTGACTGTCATTAGTGGTATGCTATTATGTTTCAGAAAGGGAAGCAGAGGGTGATTTTTAGTACATGAACGAAGTGATGTTGATTGTTTGCAGGTGGGTGTGCCATGTCACATGTGTGTATGAAGAGGCTCAGATTTACCAGCAAGTTATCTCTCACTCCCTTCAGGACACACATGTAATAAAATTAAGGTCACCTCTATTGCAGAGAGGGACATAATCAACCTGTTTGTATTCTGAGGCACTTTTTATCTTATAATTATTGTAAAGATATGTCAATGTTAATGCACTCAATAAACATGGGGGTAACTACATTTGAAAAAGCCCAAATCTTATTTTGACTAACTGAGATTCTTATTGACGCAGAGAGATGGTTCAAAAGTGACTTCTCCTCTCAAGAGTGAAACAGGCAAAGAGAAGGCTGAAAGGCACAACAGAAGAAGCGTCTCTACCTGTATCCCATAATGGATTTGACTTCAACATAATAACAAGTTAATGAGCCAAAAGGCTTTGAGACCAAATCTATCTGACCTTCAGCTGTAATAATGACAGGTCAAATCTCCTTGGAAACCATTAGAAGCATAGATGGAAAGCCTATTCCCATATTGCACACTTAAGAAACAAATGGAAGAAAATTACTTTACAGAACGAATGAAATGAAAGAATAGTTAAGGAATTATTTGAATAGTATTTTCAGCTTGAAGATAAATGATTTTTGTATATGTCTTTCATCTTAGTTCTTTTATTTGAACAAAAGCAGCTTAAAATTACCATGAGATATTCAGGAAACTACTGACAGACTTTAAGACTTGCTATACCAGAATACGGAATAAAAAAAGGAGACATGAAGTATGAAGCCATGATGCCTGTCAGACTTACAGAAAGACCGAGCCGTGTACCAAATTTATGAAACAGTGCAAATAACTTCCTTACAATAAAATTGGAAGGATATATCAGATTTTTCCTAAACTTTGTAAGCATGCTCTTTCCCAAGGCCTTGCAGCACAAGGCTGTCAGTTCCACAGCTTCAAGTCCTGTGCAATTGAAAATATGTATGAGGAGAAGCTAGATGTCTGGCAAATAATATATTCTCATATTGTCCATTTGTGCTACTGTTACTCATGGTTCTGCTATGCTGGTTGTCCTGCTTGCAGCAGAGGACTCCTGTGAGTATGTGGGCACAAAGGCAGAGGAACTGGATGCCTGACGTTTTATAAAAATCTAAGAGGACAAGTCATTATTAGTACATTAGAACTACATCTCTGTTCTTCAGTGCCCTTGGTATCACTGCTTGGCATGGAAATTCTGACCCTATTAACACTGCCTGAGTCTGAGGTTTATTTTTGGAAGCTTTTAAAAAACAGCTGGGGAGTATCTTTCACTTTTAGTCATATACTGTGGCTTCTTTTTCATGTCTTAAAAGTTAAAAAAGTCCCAGGGCTCTCATTGGCCTTATGTGACTTCCATATTAAGACATCTGTGTTCCTAATCTTATCTACTTTTTGCAGGAGATAAAAATGGCCAAGTGGTACCTCTATTTGATACATTTCAAAAAGCTTGGTTCACATCCCAATTCCTCTTCAACTTACCTTTTTCAATTCACAATTTTGTGGGCTTCGCTAGAAAATTAAAAATGTATCCTCAGCCTCCATACTGTGTGCAGTATTTAATCACAAATAATGACACCATGTCTAGCTTATTGCTGAGTGTTCAGGTGTTTTTATTGTGTAAGGCTTTGGGGCAAGGCTATCTGAATTTCTGAGTATTGTACTACAGAAATCCACATTAAAATGAAGATATTCTGTGCTAATCCAGCAGATCTTTGCTGCTTCCCCTTAGAATTTCCTCCAGGAAATAAATAAATCACCATGTTACAACAGGACCTTTCTTCCTGGAGTCTTATACTCAGAAATCACCCTCTCAGCTGCTCTCAAACCTCATCCATACTTGTGTTTCCTTTATTCCTGTATTTTATTTTTATTTTTTACATTTATAGAAAAAACCCAAAAGTTAGATCAGTTCATGTCTTATGGTAGACATGGATATCAGGTTTCCGTATCTCCTCAGTTCCCATTCTAGTTCCCTACTTTCTGGAGTGATGCTTCTAAACTGTTATGCATGGCCATACTAGTGCACATACAAGTCTTTCTTGAAGTATTAAAAAAATGCATTTTTCTCTTTTTAGTAAAAGTGCAAAATCTTGCTGCAGGAAAGACTAGTCTCAAAGTATTATCATCTTTCTTGTGCTAATCCTAACAATTCGAATAACCCTTAGATTTGTCATCTGATTGTGTGAAGCTTACCTATTAATAATTCATAAATTTTCTTGGATATACTTTTCGCAACACCACTGAATGGGAATTTTTCTTGCTAAAAAGAAATAAATAGAACACCATGATCTCAAAGGAGAGAAGAGCTCCTGGAGCCAGCTTGCTGGGAAGCAGCTGAACAGTAGCCAAAATTAATTTGTTCTTTAGTTCTTACTACTCTGAAATTCCCTACTACTCAGAATTCCTTTGGTGATATTTGTTATCCTTTAACACACTTATGACAACTTCAGATGACATTTTCAGAGGTGATAAAAGAAATGAACTTCTCAAACCCCACTAACTTGTAATAGGAATTATGGGAATCGAAGTGTTTTTTTTTCAGGAAACAAGCTTTTCTTTGTGAAAACTACCTGGATTGACTTCAACCTCTTGAACAGTTAATTTTTTGGCCAATAAAAGAATAGGGAAAACCTATGTATTTCAGCTCAATTTTGTCAAAATGAGTCATATCTAATTTGGTTTCAGAATTCAGCTTCTTTTGAAGTAATCTAAATTTATTTTAAAAAATTAAAAAAAAATTTAAAAAAGCAGAATGGGTAATATAACCCAATATCTCCTTTTTAATTTTAACAAATGTTTCGAAGTGTTTTGTTTTGTTTTATTTTATGGGATCAACAAGAAACCTCCCCAATACAGTTATTCGCACAGGAATGTGTGCCCAAGTCATTTAGACTCACTGCAAAAGTTCCTGGCCAGCAGTAGCTGCTTTTATTGGAAACAAAGTTACTGTGTAAGGATTATTGTTGATTTACCTTAATTTGGTTTGTGGCCTCACTTGAATCAGTGCATATACAAAAATCTCTGTGACGTTGCTGGCAAGACCAAAAGATAGATGACTGGAAGGAAGCCTTTCCTTAGTTAATGAACACATGGATAGACTTCAGTTCTACTAAAGGACCAATCCTGTGGACAACTGACACACATATGGTATAAATTCTAGAGCGCTCCTTCTGTTTTCAAGTTTGGATACCAAGACCAGCTGGCAATGAAGAAGAATTGTCAGATAAGGCTTGTCTGTGAAATCAGTGCTCAGTCAGATGAAAGCAAGGCAGATTTCTTTAACGTTCTGAATGGATAACTTGCTAGATTATTTTGGCCAGCCCTAATTTATTGCAACTTTTTATCTGGCAGTTTATTGCAGATTCTTTTCTCTACCAGCTCATTCAAAAAAGTGTTTCTATTGACTGCACTTTTCTAACTTGGATTGAACAGGCCTCCAGCCACCCTCCAAGTGAAGTACAATTGGATGATGTTATAATTTACAGTTCAATTTGACTCCAGCAGCCTTTCTGATTTGACACTGATAGTCTTAAATCTCAGAAGTGATCATTTTGATGGAAAATACAGTGAAGTGGAAGATGGAAAAAAAGGCTAGAGCTTGAGCCACAGTCACAGATTTATTCTGAGGTGAGCCAGATAGGTTATTATGAATAGTTTGTGCCAAGTATAATTTCATATACTTTGTAAAAACTGCTTCCATAAGCAAATGGTGGAGTAAACTTCTTATAGCTAGGTATTTTTTAAGATTCAGTTTTGTGACAAGCCAATAATAATATTTATTTATTTTGTGGAAAAGTCTGATTTCATGGTCCTCACTGAACTGTGGGTAAAATTATTTCTGTAAAGTACATTATTACTCACTCAGTGCTGAAGTCTTTGATGAGTGTCTTGAAAAACTTAGTGTGGGAAAAGACGTGACAGACTATCCTGCTGCTGCAGAAGACAAATTTGTTCACTCAGAAAAGACTGACCAGCTGAGACATTAAAATGATTGCACTCCCATAACTGCCTGGGAAGGGTCTGCTGTTGCTTCCTGGCTTTAAGGGTTGTAGGACAGTGGTCTAAATCAAGGGCATCATAAAAATTTTCCTAAGCTTGTTTTGATGAGACATTGTTAGAAGTGAAGTACTTGTTTTGTTGCTCTATTTATACTTCATTGGATCCTGTCCTACTATAAATAACAAATTAACAGTTGCTTTTTCAGATGAAGAAAGAGTTAATTTTCTTGTTTGTTCCTTCTCACCATTGGTTTTCCTTTGGCCTCCCTGCTCAGTCATTTGGCCTAAGATCAAGAAATGTATGTAGAAGGCATTGTTCAAACTGGGCCTTTCATGAGAATGGCTTAAGGAGGAAATAAGGTCCTGGTTTATAACTTAGACACTAAATATAATAGTTAAAATCTAAAGGAGAGATTCACTGATACCACTAGTTGATTGCAATCTCCATATATCTTCTTTCTGCTTTGAGACAATTCTAAATTTGTCAAAATCAATATCCCTTGTTTGTCTTTCTCTTCACACTGTACTGCTCCCTGTTAAACTTCTTTGAAGAACTGGTAGTGGCTTCTGGAGATTTTACTTTTTTTTGTCTTCCTTTCCTTTTTTTTTCTTTTTAATATATTTAATATTGCTCAGGTGGGGCAGAAGGAATTCCACGCTTTTGGTGTTGTGATTCAGTTGTGCAATTTGAAGAAAGGAATCAGCCAACTGATTTGGACAGGAAGACAACGAGAAATTATTGAGACACTGCAGGTAATTTAATTAAAAATAGGATTTTTATGAGCAGTGTTAATGTGTGCTACCTCAGCTAACCTGACAATAAAGGTTTTGCAAGCTACAATGACATCTGGCACAGGATTGCATGTAGGAATTATGCAGAGGCAATAAAAGGCACTTAATTAGCATTGCAAATAGTATTCCAACATTTATGAGATGTCTGCAAATTTGCATACAGATACGTAATTACATAATTTGCAGCTGTTGTGTTTGTTCCATAAGACCTTGCCACTTTATTAGTAGAATATGTAAATCAGGAATGAATCCCTTTTATCATCTACTTTCTTAGTAGTCCATAAATACATGGCAAATCATGGGAACTTGCTACAGCTCTTTTGTGTGCACTTTCTCCTCTTGCCTCAGAATTGTGTGGAAACAAAACTGTATCCCCTGGCTTACTTAGCTCTAACGGTCTCTTAAGAGGTTTTTAAATGCATCTCATTTATTATCAGTTTTTTGCTCCCCATTCATCTCTGAAACCTTAGTTTGCAGGGTCATACTGCAAATCTCTTTTGATTTATTCTCTTCCAGTTTTAAAGAGATTTAAGTTAATATTTGTTCTCATTAGTACCTTTCTGATAAGGGTGGTTATCTTGTGTTATAAGTAAACAGAGAAGGCTGGGAGGGAAGGATATCTGACAAAAAAAAAGTGCTATATAGATAGGTTATTAAATTGAAGGTGAAGCTGGGCAACTGAGATGCCTAAAAAGAAAAACTGGACCGAATGATTAGATAGAAAAAAATACTGCTCAATATAACTACTTATAAATCTCTACTGTATAAAATTTCTCTGCCTGGATAGTCTTGGACAATTTTCTCTTTTGTACCAACAGACAGACATGAAAAATGTTTATCCAAACCAGCCTTCTTAAAATATATTTGAATATTGACTTTTATTGTGTTGGCTATATTAATACTTTTGTAGTACTTGTATTTGGCTCAGGGGAGGTTTGCAGAGGTAGTCAATTAACAAAAAGGGTTCTGGCTATAGATTTTGAACATAGTGTCAAGCCAGCTGAGGTAAGGAATAAAGATGAAGTTGGTCTTTGTTTTTATTTTTTAACATGTTTTCCCTTGTGTATTTTGAAAGTGCTTTCACTATAATCATGCCATTGTTCCTTCCATGTAATGGAACCTTCCCCTTATACTTGACTCCTGTAAAGAAAAAAAGGAGGGAGGAAAAGCATCTTAGAAAATGGTGATTGTGCTCTCCTCCAGGAAAACTTTGTTGTATCTAAGTTTAATTTGTGTTTGGAAGTTGATTGGGTTGTGGACTGATGGTTCCTTTAACTTTGTTCCAGTAGATGAAAGTGGTTTACAGTAATGCAGCTTAAAGTATATTTTTCTTTATTGGCTATGTAATGCTTTCTCATTATTTTTTCTTGTAATCTAAATGACATGTGCTAAATGATGAACAGTTTATAGAATAAGTACAATCAAAAATTAATACATCTTTAAGAGTTTTGTTGTTGTTTTGTCTGAGTATGATAATGGGAGTTGCAGATGAAATCTTTCTGCCCAGAATGACTGCTCTGCCTTACAGGCGTGACCAGCAATGTTTTTTATGGAGGGAAGGAAGTTGCAGTTACTGCAAGAATAAAATAATGAACCTGCATAAATGCACAAGACAGAGAAAGGAGCAACAGATGTTACTTTTTCTTTAAACTGAGTGGGTGAACACAAGAACGAATGTTGTTCTCTCTGCTGACTGCTCCAGCAGAGCGTTGGTGCTGGTAGTAGCTCTACTGAAAACAGAAGGAATGAAAAAATCTTGCTTCATATTGCTGTAGCTAGACCTGGTTTCCTACAGTTGATCTTTACTTTTTAGAGGGGAGTTCATTAAACTGAGGATGAGCTGACGTTGGCAGTGCAGATGGTTCTGAGCTTTCTCTGCACCTCTCACTGCAGAATGGGAAGTTGTGGGGGACTCAAATTCAGAGACAAAAATCCCCATGACTCAAGCCTAGTGCAGCTTAGGTAGTCTCGGCTGGCTACTAGCTGGATGTAGATGGAGAAGGTGTCTTAGCTCAGTGTCTATTTTGCTTCTGAACACAAGCTGCTAAGGCTGCATGGTGTCCCACTGGGCCTCAGAGTTACCTGTTAGGTCTTCAGTAACTTATACATCTCCAGATGAAGCTGAGACTTTGGTGTTGTCACCTCTTCTGTCCTGCTCCATCCGCTGCCCCTCCTTACCTAGATGGACGTCTAGTGCCCTTTGTGTGGATTTCATGTGCTGGGTCTTGAATCATCTTTTGACAGAAGAGAGGTAGTGATCGGTGCTCTGTCATGGAGAAGGAGTTGTTGTACAGAAGTGACAAAGTTTGGGAATGATGCAGACTACCCAGGCAGGGGCTGACTTCATGTTTGCCTGCTGTGCAGGGCTGAGGACACAAGCCCTGGTCATGGACCAGGGCTCCAAACTACTGCATTGACACAAAGAAAAGGCTGGAAACATTCCCTGATGAATTTGTGTGGCTGAGAGTTTTTCCCCTTTTTCATGTGAAGTACAAATTTTCCAGCACAGGATAGATGATAATTAAGGTTATTTTTTCATCTCTAATGGTGCTTCTGCTTTTGTTTTCAGGTTGTTGTAGCTATAGCTACTAATAGTTATACTCACAGAGGACATTCCCTTGAACTAAAGGTCCATGGCATTTTTTCTTCTAATTAAGCTGTGCGGTTTTGAGATGTACAGCAGAGCTCTTTTTAAAAAGTAGGGGAGTTCCTAGTGGTTTGATCCATTTTCTGAACTTTTTTACAGCTTGAAAAAAATTCTTCTGAAGATTATAACTGATTTTTTGTCAGTGCCATGCCACATCCCAAATCTAGGCCAAACTAATTAGAAACACATATCTTTTGTCAGCTGAATAAATCTGTGGCAACGGAGTGGAAGCCTGGGAGCTCGGACTTTTGCAGGCAGCAGGCTGCCTAGAGGAATCGGTGATATAACATCCTCTGCAATGCTGAGGGCAGGCAGGAGTTGGCTCACACAGCCTGTGACCATGTGCCTACATTTCTTAGGGTTTATTTAGAAATTTCAGCTTGACAGAGGCTTATCCTATTCTAGCCATGGCTTCCCCGCACCCGCTCCTCCTCCCCCCTCAGCCCCCGATGTTCCTTTTCTATTAATAGTAAAGGAAACAGTATATGCAAAGTTGCTTTTATTGAGCTATTGAAAAGAAACTGTAGTTACATATGTTTCTACAGCAGCTGGCACAGTCCTGGTCTTGTCTGTCATCTCTAGATACTCTTGTTATATGAAACACTGAACTCATGTTATGCGAGCCAAAGAAATAATTTCCTTCCTTTCAGTCAGGAATAGATGATGGAGAAACTCCACTATCAATTTAATTCATCAGCTTCACTGGCTGTATTTCAAATTTAATAGTTTTCAAATATATTTCTAATTTTCTGCTAAGAAAATTAAAATAAAATTCACAGGCACCTTGCCAAAGGCAGCATTCAGTACAAACTAATCTACACCTCAGGAAGGGATTCAATTTTTTTTGTCCATAACTGCACATAATTAGTGTGTCTGCAACAAGCATGTAATTTTTATTATCTGTGAAGAGTTTGGCAGGGGGAATACATCATTACCTGCACATCTAATAATGTGCAGTGCTTCAATTCATTTTCTCAGATGCCATGCGTACTGAAGAAAAACACTGACCTTATCTCTCTTTTTGTTTTTTATAGTCATAGCAGAATCCTTGCAGTCTGAAGCAGATAAAAAGCAAGGGTGGACAATATGTTGGAAAGACATTTGTATAAACAGTGAACAGCAGTGAACAACAAACTCCAGTCCCAAGATCCACTGAACAGCTGCCTGTTTCAAAGACTCTGGGGAAGTCAGGCGACAAAAAAAGTACATTCTTGTCACCATCCAGCAACCTGGAATATGGATCTGTAAGTGTGCTTATGTATATGCTTTTAAAATAGCATTAACAAAAATGACAGAAAATGGGGACATGAGTAGACAGCATTATTTTTTACTGTAGGCCTCTGGGCTAACATCATACAGTCTCTTAAACATGCAACTTTACTATGAAATGTGGTTAGCTTTCTTACTAAATTATGGATGTAACTATAGACAGAATCATTTAGAAGAAGTAGCTATGGGTGTAGACCAGCACTGAGAACTGCTCAAATTTGTGTAGTTGAAAAAAGGAGCTTTTGATAAAGAGGAAGATACCAGGTTGAACAGTATGCTGGAAGAGGGTGTGTGAAGAGGATAAAAATGAAGAGGACAAAAACTCCTTGAGGAGATGTTTTCTGAGAGTAGCTAGAAGAACTAATCTTGTCATTAAAGAGTCCCTCTCTCTGTTTGGCACAATTCTTCAAACCACTTTTCTTCAAGGCACCAGTACACAAGACCTACCTGACCTTTCAGAGGCACTTCTTGGGACCAGATTTGTTTTTATTGCAGTTAGTGAAGCCTCAGGTCTGCTCCTGAAAGTCCACCCAGATCATGAGGAGCCCCCACATGCAGACTGCTTGTCAGCTGTGAAAAAGCATCTGTACAAGCTGGAGGGTGGGTGTGCGAGGAAGCACATCATGAAACTGGCTACTCCTGCATTCCTTTGAATATAGCATAGATCCACACTTTGAATTTGAACCATATATGTAGTTTAAGCAGAAAAACACAACTAAAATTGTTACATTCCTTCTATCTGAAAGGAAAACAGGCATTTGTGGTGCTGTTCTTAGTTGATTTTAAACATTTCTTCCTCACAGTTGCTCTGAATAAAAAAAAAGAGGAGAGGAAAGAACATGCCCTGAAAAGAAAAGGCGTCAACAGACAATTTCATAAAAAGGAAGTTCTGTAAGGTAATATTTGAGATGAAATGCTAGAAACTCTTCAGCTGTTAAATATCCTGTATTAAACTTCAGAGCTGGAAGTCCCTTCTTCAGGTGAGGAAGTTCAGTGGGTCCAACTGGAGCTTCATGAGACCAGTGGTGGAAACCAATCCTCCTTGCTGAGGGCGATGTGGATTTCTCCCATAGACAATGACTGTTCTGCAGAATCTAAGGTAATGTTTTTTTGAGGAACGTATAATTTATTCCTTTGGGTTTCTAAGACTGTTTTTAGAATATAAACAAAATTCGGCAATTATCTTACTATGAATGCAATTAAAAAGCAGGAATTTCCCTTTTCTGTCTTAATGGTTGCTGAAATAGTATTTCAGTGTTTATAGGAGTACCAGAAAAAATCAATTAATATGTTTATCCAGTCTGGTTAGATGAATTGGCCACTTCCTTCCATGATCTACAGAGGGAATAACTTGTGACTTTACAGATGTGTAAATGGTTCCATATTCTCTCAGCAATTCAGACAGAGAATGTAGCTATTCCTCTGTATATGGTATGTATGCTAATGATGATTAATGTATGTTGGAGGTATGTTGTGTAACTTTTTTTTGTTTTGGATCGTTTTTGTAAAATTTAAAAAGGAGAGCACATACAATAATATTGTAAGATAAATATCCCTTAATCAACTTATACTGAAAGCTTTAAAATAAAATATTATGCAAAATTTTAGATAGAAGAACCATTTGTTCAGGAAAATATCTTTTATGCTCATAAGAAAATATTACCTGATTGTCCAAAATCCTGTAATGCTCTATTGATTTCTACTGCATGTGTACATTTCTTCCCACACGCCCTCCCTCCCCCCCGACCCCCCATTAAAGCTTTCATTCTTTCTTTATATTATTTTTTTTTATTATTTATATCACTTGGGACTAAAAATACAAAGTAATTTTTTTGCTGTAGTTATTGGAATTATCAGTTGTGATACCTAAGCAACCTGGTTTTTACAGACAGAAAGTTTTACACTGGAAATTACAAAAATTGCAATACTCCAGGTAATGACTTGATATGTAAAATCATTGCCTTAATTCCCATTTCTCTTCTCTCTTTCAAATGTTGCTCTTCTTTTTCATTGACTTCAAATGTTTCCCAAATTTTGTCAGAAACTGAAATTGTGCTTAGGAAATAGAGATATAACGAATATTAAAGCTATATTTATGAAAACAAACAAAAAAAATCCTAGAGAGCTCCACCATTTTACTTTTTTTTTTTTTTCCCAATTTGCTCAGCTAATGTAGTAACACATGAAGATTAGAAAATGAAGCATCTTTAACTAAAGAAAACCACCACATATTGAAGTTTTACTAAGAGAAGTTCCGTAACATTGCAGATGCTAAAAGCTTATCTATAACTGTTGGGTTTTGTTTTTTTTTTTTTTTTGCTAATTAACGGTCATTTATATATAATTAGATACCAGATAAATTTCAAAGATTCCAGAAGGTACATTTTAATCTGAACTCTCAGTTTCATATACCTGAAAGGGTAGAAGTTATTTTGAGGTTTTGGACCAAACACTGTGCTTGAAACGAACTGTGTTATGCAGAAACAGTAACTTATGGTAAAACCTCTGAGTCAAAACTGAAATTCAGGGAACTATTTAGTGAGATAAATACAAACAAACTACAAAAGTACAGCCCATTCCTCTGTGATTCTGTGCACCAACAATTAGTCTTAAGTGATTCAATCATGACTAATTACATATTACCACTCCTGATCTTTAACATTTTCAATCAACCTTTAGTTGTCCTGTTTATACATAATTTCTCTCTGTTTATGGTTTTATGTGATAATTGTGCCAATCTTCATTTCATTAAAATTGACATGGAGATGGTGGAGTCTTTGCCATATCATTTTTATTTTTTAGATACATTGATACAGAAATTAACTGCAGACTTGAATGTTGAGAAGTGCTGAGGGCTTGACTTCAAGGCTGTCCAGACACACTCACTTTGAAGGTCCTCTGTGGCCAATGCAAAATCTTCTACTGATCTTATAATGTCTCTAAAATATCTATTCCCTTTAATAACAAAGCCTGCTCAAGACATTCCTCTGTTCTTCTTTGCTCTACCTCCTGTGCTCTCCCCTTCTTCATGAACTTATGTCTTGGATCTCTGCTAGTTTAGGGGTTGCTGTGCTACACCCCATTTCATGATGTAGATGTGCTACCAGGATTGCGCGTCTGCATAAATCCAGTCCAAGGTGTCTCTTTAAAATATTGAATCCACATCTAGAGCCAAACTTTTTGTTTTAGACCCCTTTTAGCATCAATTGAATGTTAACTATAGTCTGAATGAATGACTTCCAGCTGTGTATGTATGGACTACAAGACAAACCGTGAAGTAATTTGCTGCAAGTTTCAGACAGAATCTAAGTTTAGCTGTGGAAAAAAAAATAAACAAATTAAAAATTGTTTTCATTTTTTTGACTGCAGAGATAACCTCCCACTAGGGGTTGAAGCCATGCTCCTTGATCTGTGTTAATGTACTTGACTCATCTGCCTTGATTTTCAAATATCTTCTGAAAACATCAGCTTTAATGGGAATGGCTGGGTACTGAGCATTTCCAGATACACTCTGCAATACAGATTTCTCATGATAGGTCAGACATCCTTTAAGAAAAAAGGGCCTACATATTTTAATTTTTTGTTTGTGAAATTGCAAAGCACATGTACTATTTGAACAACAGAAGTGCAGGCATAAAATATTACCAGATGATTATTGATAGAAACATTTCTGTTAATAATTGGGGCAGTAACACAAAATGCTTTCTACATGGGAGTAAATCATAGTTTCTGAGGTTATTCTAGAAACAATTTGTTTTGACCTCAGGAGCTGTTTAAGCCCGGTGGCTCTCATTTTTGAGGTAGCAATAGATAGTAAGTTATTTCCTTGTGTAAAAAAAATATACTGGATCCTGTGAGGGATGCATTTCAAGGTGTTAAAATAACTTCTGAAAATCTGTATTTTGTGCTTGTGCAGCTCTGTCTGTCAACTACTACTTTTGTGTGAAGCAAGCTTAGGCTAGGTTTGTTTTCCTTTCAGTATGCCTGGCCAGAGCCCTCAGTGCTGAAGAAATGCAGGAGGCATATTGTGGTATTCAATTTCACAAGAAACTTCTGGAGCTCTGTACTGGCCTTTCAAATCATAGCAAAACTGCAGCAGGGCAGCCATAATTTGTTTTTCAGCATTTTATAGTTATTAATACTAGACTATGCGTACATATTTTTGGAAATAATATGCACTTGGCTACTGAAGTAGCCTGTTTGTTTTTAGAAATACCAGAGATGAGTACTGAATGCCACATTATGCCAGTCCTTAGATTTTTTTCTTGTTGCGGACCTTATTGAAGAATTAAATAGTTTATAAACTTTGGATCTTAAAACTACAGCTTTTTTCCTTAAAAAAAGAGATATTGATACATTATACATACATGTGGAAAGAGGTGCAACACATTGTAAACAGTCTGCATTAAACTTCATCACAGTTTGTCTGTATCAGTTTGCTGGGGTGTTAAGTGATGGAAAAATGAATTCTAGTTGAACTGATTTTAATTCACTTACGAAATTCCTCTTGGGCTAAGCAAATGAGTGCCTAGAAACCTATGTTTCAGAGCAAGTGGGAATCTGTTAGAAATTAGCTCTAGATAAAGTGTATAGGCTGTGTAATGAAACGCTTTCAATACCACAGAACATTTGTTTTTAATATAAAAGTTGTTAGACATGAGGATTGTCTCCCTAAAATAGTTCTTGGACAGGTGATTTCCTGCCAGCAAAAATGTTTTCTAAATTTTTATTGAATTAGTTTCCAATTCTTGCAAACTAGTTATTCTGAGCTATGAAAATCAATTCTGACATTTCAATTTTTAACATTTGCCTTAATGCCTATTTTATAAAAAGAAAAGTAGCAACTTGTGCACACACACCTCTCAAAACTCTAAAAGCCTGGTATCTTGTCCTTGGATGTGGTGAGTAGTGGGTGCTCAGGGGAAAAATATGAGGAGCAAGACAAGTGTGGTTTGGCTCCTCCTCTGGCCTAACTATTTCTGGCAAGCAGAGAGAGGTGGCAGTCACACCATTCTTTTGAATAGACACCAGTAGACATATTATTAAGTTATCCTACCTTTTTTTAGAATGAATGTCAATATTCATCTTCCACAAAGTTCTATGGCAATGAGGTTCACTATGAAGTGCGGGTGTTGGGTCATAAAAACATGTTTCCATTTGTTTGTTTGCCCTTGAGTGGTCTGTAGCTTGTCTTATACTGAAGAGTGAAAGATTGTTCCCGGTTCACTTTCTCTGCGGTATTTGTGGACTTGTAGAATTCCTTCATATTTGTTCTTCATTCATTTCCTGTCTAACAAATATAAAAGTATTGATCAGAATGGGAAAAGAAAATGAGGAGATTCAGGTCATGCACTGGAGTGTTACGTGTCTGGAAAAAAAATAATTATAGAGTTTTGTGGCCAGCAGTATAACAAAAAATCCCACAATTGACCCTAAAATCTGTTTGTGTTGTGTCTAGTAAAGAAATTGTCTCTTCCAACATGAAATTTGACTGCAATCATGCCATAATTATATTACCATAGTTTTCCTAATTACATAGAAATGGTTTGAGACTAGTAAATACAAAATTGAAAAATTTCCCTTCATGTGAGACAGAGTTTATCATTGCTGAGGCTGCCTGTTTAGAGTGAAGGCACTGAAAAACTCCAGTAGCTATGTAGCTTACTAGATTTCACTAGAGAAAAATCCTAGGTCAGTGAGTAAAAAAGACCAAACTCAAAACCATTAATTTCTCAGTCCTGCAGGGACTTACCGCCAAAAACATTCATCAGTCTCGCCCAGATCTGAACTAACAAACCTCGAAAGGTTGGAAAACTAAGCATAGTGAGAAGGGTTAGTCAGATAAAGACAATATTTTAAACAAGTTTGTTCATTACCTAAATTAATCTCCTGATGAAAGTTTTACAAAACCAAGATAAAGGAAAAAAAATTTCTTAGTCATAAAACTTTAAAATTTACCATTTAAACTTAAAGCATAGTTCTTCTCCCATCATTCATTTATGGTCTTTCCTCTTCACCCGGGAGATCTAAGTGACAGAAAATAATATCTTTTCTCTTACTAAACATTATTATCTTATGCTGGTGACCTAAACTGAGTTTGTGCTAGCATCCTGTTAAGAAATATATTAATACAGCAGGATTTCTTGACCACCAGTCTGTTTCTGATGGTCAACACAAAACTATCTACACAGAAACACAGACTTTCAGGCTTGCTTTTCGTATTACAGCATGATTTATTAAGATGGTGTGGCTCAGAATCTGAATCTTAAGTCTTATGTGTCAACCTGCAGAGCCAGAACTGTGGTCTAGGTCACTGGCCTAATATTCCAAGAGTGACAGAGTTTGAACTCTGAAATTAAAGCTTCAGGTGAGATAGAGACCTTAAGTTATGCAGATAAGGATGATATTTTAAACAGATTTGTTAATTCTCTAAATTAATCTCCTGATGAAAGTTTTACAAAATTAAGATAAAGGAAAAAAACTTGGAATTTCAGAGCTTGCCACCATATGCCAAGTGGCAAGCTCTGGAATATTTTACTACAGGTCCACACAATTATTTGATTAGAGTTTTATACTCAAACTTTAACCATAGATTATGCTGTTGCCAAAGTAGTTAGGAACACAGGAATGATATGCATCTCCAAGTCATTGAATCCAGTCCTCTGCTGCTTCAACAATAATGTAATCTAATTGTATCTGAATTGAAGAGATTTCATTTAATACTATTTCCTGCATTGGGAAGTTGTGCTGTCAGCTCACTCATTAGAGTAAAAAGCCTCTGCCTTCCCCTGATCTTTCTGCTACCCCTTCCAAGAGCCTGATTAGTGGTTAGACCATGGATGGAAGATCCTGCCACAGTAGTGCAACTCTTCATTTTTTTCCCAGTTCTCTCTTGGAAATGCTTCTCTCACACATTCCACGTTTGTGTGTTGTCATATCCAAGTAATGCTACTGTCTCACAGCCCTCCAATGATTACATAATATACTCAGGTCTGTTTCCTTCTTCTGTAGTTTCGAATAGAAGATGAACCAGTTTCTAATGAATAATAATTCTTATTAGCCCTGAACTGTATAACCTTGCATGTTCTCTTATTACCTTTCATCCCATATTTACTCCTCCAGTGCTCAATATAATTCAGTTCTTCCTTTATGCCATTCTGGAATCTTTTTGCATAGGCAAAGTTTTCCTGACATGTTGTCACCACATTTCATTGGCATATTTCTCCCTTATCCCTTTTTTACCAAGTTCATTAGTGAAAATATGAAAATAGAAATGATACTCTGAAAATTGTGTTGCTAATCTTCTAGCCATATTTCACCACTACTTCTTACCCCAGTTTTCCTACAATCACAGAATGGTTTGGGTTGGAAGGGACCTTAAAGATCATCTAGTTCCAACTCCCCTGCCATGGGGGGTTGCTCAAATCCCTGTCCAACCTGGCCCAACCTTCCAGGGAGGGGACATCCACAACTTCTTGGGAAAACTGTTCCACTGCCTCACCACCCTCACAGTAAAGAATTTCATCCTTATATCTAATATAAACCTACCCTCTTTCAGTTTAAAACCGTTACCCCTTGTCCTATCAGTACATTCCCTGATGAAGAATCCCTCCCTATCTTTGCTGTAGGCCTCTGTTAAGTATGGGAATGCCGCTGTAGGGTCTCCCTGGAGCCTTCTCTTCTTCAGGCTGAAAACCCCCAACTCTCTCAGCCTGTCCTCATAAGGGAGGTGCTGCAGTCCCCAGACCATCTTCATGGCTTCCTCTAGACCTGCTCGAGCAGGTTCATGTCCTTCTTATGTTGGCAGCCCCAGAGCTGAACACAACATTGCAGGTGGTGTCTCACCAGAGCAGAGGGGGAGAATCACCTTCCTCAGCTCGCTAGCCACAGTTCTTTTGATGCAGCCCAGGATACGGCTGGCTTTCTGGACTGTGGGTGCACATTGCTGGTTCAGTCAGTTTTCCAGCCACTAATACCCCCGTGTCCTTCTCCGCAGGGCTGCTCTCAATCCACTCATCACCCAGCCTGTATTTATGCATGGGATTGCCCCAACCCATGTGCAGGACCTTGGATTCGGCCTTGTTGAACTTTGTGAGGTTTCCATGGGCCCACCTCTCAAGCCTGTCAAGGTCCCTCTGGATGGTATCCCTTAAGCCTGTCCAGGTCCCTCTGGATGGCATCCCTTCCCTCCAGTGTGTTGACCGCAGCACACAGCTTGGTGTCATCGGCAAACTTGCTGAGGGTGCACTCAATCCCATTGTCCATGTCACCAACAAAGATGTTAAGCAGCACTGGTCCCAGTAGTGAACCCTGAGGAATGTTACTCATCAGTGCTTTCCACTCAGACATTGAGTCATTGGCCGCAACTCTCTGAGTGCGATCATCTAGCCCATTCCTTATCTGTTGAGTGGTCCATCCATCAAGTCCATGTCTCTCCATCTGAGAGACAAGGAAGTCATGTGTCAAATGCTTTGCACAAGTCCAAGTAGATGACATCAGTTGCTCTTCCCTTATCCACCAATGATGTAACCCTGTTGTAGAAGGCCACTAAATTTGTCCAGCATGATTTGCCTTTAGAGAAGACATTTTGGCTGTTACCAATAGCCTCCTTATATTCCACGTGTCCTAGAGTAGTTTCCAGGAGGATCCGTCCATGATCTTGCAGGGTACAGATGTGAGACTGACTGTCCTGTATTTCCTGAGGTCTTCATTTTCCCCCTTTTTAAAAATGGAGGTTTTGTTTCCCCTTTTATAGTCAGTGGGAAGTTCATCAAACTGCCATGACTTCTCAAATATGATGGATAGTGGCTTAGCCACTTCATCTGCCAGTTCCTTCAGGACCCTCAGATGCATCTAATCAGGTCCCGTGGACCTGTGTACCTTCAGGTTCCTTCAGTGGTCTCAAACCGGAACTTCTACAGTGGGTGGTTCTTCATTCTCTCAGGTCCTGCTTTTGCCTTCTGTGTCTTGGGCAGTGTGGCTGGAGCACTTGCCAGTGAAGACTAAGGCAAAAAAGTAATTGAGTACCTCAGCCTTCTGCATATCTTGGGTAACCAGATCTCCTGTTTCCTTTCAGAGAGGGCCCACATTTACCCTAGTCTTCCTGTTATCACCGACATATATATAGATGCTTTTCTTGTTGCCCTTGACATCCTTGGCCAGATTTAATTCTATCAGGGCTTTGGCCTTCCTAACCTGATCCCTGGCTGCTCAAACAATTTCTGTGTATTCTTCCCAGTGTACATGTCCTTGCTTCTACCCTGTGTAGGCTTCCTTTTTGTGTTTGAGCTTGTCCAGGTGCTCCTTGTTCATCCATGCAGGCCTCCCGGCATTCTTACCTGACACTCTGTTGGTCAGGATACATCGTTCTGTTCCCCTGTCTTCCTTAGTTTTTGTGTCAATCACTCTGTTTTCCTGCAAAATAAATAATTATCTAATATAATTAATAATCTAATCTCTTTGGATTTGACAGTAATTTGACTTCCTGCTTAATTATTAATTATTATTATTAATTATTAATTAATTGTTAGATTTAAACAGTGTCTGATGGTGTATGAGTTAATTTATCAAAGGAAGTCAATTTATCAAACAAAGCTTTCAGATGAGGATGATGTGATTGAATTTCATTAGATACTTGCTGCCTTCTGTTCATCTAATGCAACTGAAGACAGCTTCTTCTGATCGCTTCAGTCCAGGGTTTCCAGGTTATGGGCAAGAAAGTGGCAATGGAGAAGTGAAAAGACTCATCAAAACTGAAGAGACATAAACTGAATTTGCCTGTTTTGTGTATAACTTAGGAACTGCAAACATGACTTTTCCCTCTCTTTTTTATTAAATAGTTATTTCATGGATGTTTATAGAATTGTTTTGGTTTCACAGGGTGAGTCCATTCAAATAGAAATCTCAATATATTTTGTTCATCAAGGTGATAGAGTCAGTGTGTTTTTCTCCTCTATAATTTCTTTAATTTTAAGACATATCTGTCCAAGTAGCTGTGAAACATACCAGTCCTGAAAACATCAAAGGCATAGGACAATTTCTCACTAAGCTTTTAAGAATGATAGTGTTCTGTAGTTTCAGCCTTTCCTTTTCCATCTGGCATAATTTTGACTTCTGCACCATTATTATACTCACATCAAATAATTGGTTTCAGCTGTACTGATCCCTTCTTATACATGAAAAAACTTCCTGGCTACTGTAAATCTTCATCATCAAGGCTAATTCCCTTTTAAGTATGGAGCTTCTATTTGGATTAAAGCACTGAACAATGATTAAACCCACTTATATTTATTCATTCTTTCTGATTCTACGTTCTATTCTAGGAGGCAGCTTTGGAAGGCTGTGACTATTTTGATAGCCTGTCATTATATTGTTTTGATCCCTCATGTACTTCAATGCTTAACCTGATTATTATTTATGTCAAAACCAGTAAATGAACAGCTTTGCATTCATGCTTTTAGGACAGCTTTTACAGTCTGACAACTCAGTCAGTATTCATGATTTCCCTCTCCAGAACACTTACTTGAGTGCATATTGAAGTGAAATTCATGGTAAGTTAGCCAAGAAAATAAATGTAATGATAATGGCATAATTTCTTCTGAGGTAAGATTTCTGAATATGTAGGTTTAATACTTTAAGGTGTTGGATTCCCATAATTTAAGAGAGATTTAAGACTCAGCTCTCCAAAAAAGTGTCCAGCACCTTGCAGAACTGGAACCTCAGTGAACATGGATTGATTTGCTGTGTTAGGCAATTTATTTTCTTATTTTTTGTTTTCTTCATTGTCTTCTTGTCTGGATCACCCCACATTGCACTCTTATTTCTCTTTTTATTCTAGGTAAGAGTTTGTGTATCTCTAACTATGTCTCCAGTAGATACATCTACTGACATAACTATGTCAGCTAAGACTCTGAAATTGTGTAACCTCTGAGGCCAGCTGGAACTGGTAGTGTAAATGTTGTTACAACAACAGAAGTGAGTTAATTTCACAGATATATGGGGCTTGTGTTGTGATACAAAGCATTGCTTTCTTGGCATAGCTACAGCCATGCTGGATGTGCTCTGTTGGTATAGGGCCTTGTTATAATTCCTCAACTATAAAATACAGTGCAGTTATTGCTCTGATAGTTCTGCCCAAAACAAATAATAGACAGTCTCCATTGTCTGTCAGTAATTACTCCTTCAGTCAAAACAAAAGTCCTAGAAAGTTGTACAAGCCTGGGTCTGTGAAATACACTGTTCTTTTGGAGTGTGGAGACTTAGCAAAAAGCTTACTGCATTCCCTAGCAGGAATGCTAAGTAGAACCCATAAAACTGTTGATACTGGAGTAAGAGACCACAGTGATTTACCAGCATGGGCTGTGTCCAGCACATTAATTAGCGCCAGAAGATATGGGCATGTAAGCTTCTAGGCTTATGATGTGGTTGTGGTTTTGCAAAGGTCCCTGTTCAGTGCTGAGCTTCATCACACCTTGGTGATTAGCAGCTGTTAAAGAGAAATCTCTGGTAAATTAATATTAATATGTGAATATCTTTTGGGAATGATAATTATACTTGAATGTATTCTCTAGCAAAGTGAGGGTATGTAGCTCGGCTGCTGAGGAACTAGTTAGAACTCTCTGAGCCTTCAGACAGTTCTCTTTTCCAGTGCAGTAGTGGTCTATGACACGTCTTTTCTTAGCTCAGTTTATTTCCCCTTTAATGCTTCTGGCAAGCCAAGCTCCTCTAAACATGACACACTGTCATGAAATGGATGATAGAGATTTTCAGCAGATGATCCTGATACATGTAATGAATGGTGGTCCCCCACCAGCAAGGGTCTGCACTCTTCTGAGCCACCTGAGCACTTGTGTGGGTGTGCCACAACTGAACCCTTCCTGAGTAATTCAGCATCCAATGCATTTTATTAATTTACTTGTGCTTATTTATATTCTGATCATAACGTAGGTAATAATATTTAGTTGTGGCTTCTGCCTCCATTTCTAATGCATTCCATCTGACCTCTCTGAATGAGCAGCTTAAAGTCATGTGTTCCCTAACAGCACCTCACCATCCCCATTTCTGCTATACCAGCACATTGGGTTTGCCTGAAAAACACCTGTCATGTGGAGCTTGAAAGGTTAGTGGCTGAGGTTAAAGCATTTGTTGAAGATTATACTGTTCAAAACTGCTGACATACATTTGCTTTAAGAGGTCCTCAGGAGCTGGACAAAGTTCTTTGATTCTAGTTGCATGTTGTGTTTTCATTGACACCTCATTAAGGTGAAATGAAGGGACATAGTTGATACTTTTGCACATTTGGTGTTAAAGACTCTGTAAAACCATCTAACTGCTGCAAGGGTATGATGAATTATATAAAGAAAGACTCACATAATGCAGGATGTACAGGAAATGGGATAACTGCTCTAGTGGCAACTGAGTACTGATAGACATGTGATAGACAAATTTCTGAGATTATTTCACGGGGTGCGATGTAAATTGTAACAGGGGAGGCAAGTAGACGGTGGCAGTATTCCAGAGGCACAAATTTAATAATAAACCTATATATCAAAATAGTGAAATGAACAGAATGAACCATTCTTTAAAGGTATTGTTTCCCATAGTGCTATGAAACTATTAAAAGCTGTCAGTGAATAGAAAAGGTGATGCTTCCATGGTCATCCTTTAAGACAGTATTTACCAATTCTCTTTAATTTTTTTTATTTTTTTTTTTTTTAACCTGAGTTTCACTTGTCTGTCTTCATTGCTGATTCCATTTTAGTCTGTGTGGATAAATAAGTGAATGATGTAATTGGAGAAGTCTGTAGGATTAAATAGAATGGGGCCAAGGCACCAGCTTAAGCATTGGCCTAACGCCCTAGTTAGTTGTTAACACAATTCCTGGCACAATTTTTGGCCATGCCATTTAGCTTTCTCCTACATAATGCGTGAATATAGTGTGGGCCAGTGGAGATTTTCAGTCGACAGTTTGGATGCAGTCACTCTGTCTTGGAAGAGAAGAGAAGCATGTGCATGTGAGCCAGACCACAGTGCTTAGTCTCAGAGACAATATTCTTTAGCTGATTTTAGTTATTTGTAAATATGTAGCCCATAGTTCCAAGTCAAAATCAGAGACAGATCTGTCTATTTTTGCAGTGCATCTTTCTTCTTTTCTTAATTGCTCTAATCTGTAGATGGAGATCTTGTCTTTTAAAGTAATGGTAGTAGAAGAGAGAGGAGATCAGGTTTATGGGAGAAGAGGCAAGTGATGTACACTTCTCCTCTCATCTATCTTTGTGGAAAGTTCCAGGAAGAAGATATGAATAACACATGGTCTATAAAGGATGATAGGGTCACAGGATACTCCGGATTGGAAGAGAACTCATGTTCCATCCAAGCAGGGCCACATATGAGACCAGACCAAGTTTCTTAGCAAATCTCAAAGAATGGAGACTTCATAGGCTCTCTGGGCAACCTGCTCCATGGCTTGAATGTCCTCATGGTGAAAAATATCCTTCTTGTATCCAGTCTGAACTCCTCTTGTTTGAATTTATAATTATTGTCTCTCATCTTCCCACCATGCAGCACTGTGAAGAACCTTGCTCCATCTTCTTGATAACCTCCCTGGGAGTACTGAGGGGGTGCTACTGGTAGATCTCCTGCCAAACCATCTCTTCTTCAGGCAGGAAAAGATCCAGTTCTGCAGCCTGTTCTCCCAGGATGAGTGCTCCAGCCCTTGATCAGCTGAATGACTCTGTGCTGAACTCACACCAGTTTATCACTGTCTTTCTTGCATAGGAGAATCCAAAACAAGACACAGTACACGATGCCATCTAATGAGTGCTGAGTAGAGTGGAATTAATATTACCCTTGACCTACTGGCTATGTTCCTGGTAATCCAGCCCAGGATGCTGTTGACCTGTTTTGTTGCCAGGGCACTGTTGGCTCATGTTAAGTTCACTGTGTACCAGGACCCCCAAGGCCTTTGCTGCAGGACTTCTTTCCAGTCAGAAACCTTGAAGAGGGTTGCTTCTTTCCATGTGGAGGCTTCTGCATCTGTCTTTGTTGAAGAGGCCTTGAAGCCTGGTCCTCCAGTTTATGTGGGTCTTATGTTAACCCTGACCTTAAGTGCCCCCAATTCAGTGTCATCTGGAAATTTGATGAGGAAACACTCCGTCATCTCCTCCAGCTCATTGATAAAGACACTAAACATGACATGTCCCAGAATAGATCCCTGTGGTCCTCCAGTTAGAGTATGACCCATTAGTGACTGCCTTATGAGTCCTGTCATCCCAAAAGTACTACAGAATTTCTGTGCAGAGGGAACTAACTTTTTGTGTGATTGCAGGGTTTTCTGGGAGACCTTTTTCGGTTCAGTTCCAAAAGCTTAGGTGAATAGATAAATGTTAATCCATGATGCCTTCTCCATGGCAGATGGAAGTGATCAGAATTACACAACTATATAGACCTATCATGAAGCTGTTCTGCTTGAATGGGACTTGATTCTGAATAATCTGGTTGCATTGAGCAGTCTCTAGTGAGAGTCATTGCTTCATAATGTCTTTAATTTTTGCTGCTTATCTTAAGGTGGAATGTAGAAAACTAGATTTCATCCTGCTTTGGAAATAGTGTGTGTTTGCAGCTGATGGGTGTTTCAGAGAAATGGTTGCATTGTTTAGTCATTGGCGTACATTATGCTGTTCTTTTCAACTTCTGCTTGCCTTTAGGACTTCTGTTTTAGAATTCATGTACTTCAGAAGTCTTAATTCCAATCTTTATTACAAAACATTCTGTGAAAAAAACAAGAATACTTTTTATTTCAGCATGCATATTATTTTTCACTTACTGCAGCAATGGCTCCATTCTCCCTTTTGATGATTATTGGAGAGTCTGTTAACAAACAGATCCATCTGCTCCATCTTGAGATGAATGGCTTGATAACAGCAATTTGATTTGAAACCAAGGCTTGTGTACCATATTTACCTTTCTAATGTTTAGTCCCACGTGCTGATGTAAGTTATGTAACTAAGAGGCAGGCAATTTATGTGTTCTATGTATTCCTATATGAGCACACTATGATGATCACATATTGCATGAACAAAACAGGAATTGTTATTAAACTGTAGTAATTTGAGACCTGATGCTCAACTGACTCCCATTTTGCAGCTATCCATGATAACAAAACCATACAAAGCTTTTTGAAAACACATACACTGACTGCTACTCCCTTCATTTCTAAACTTTGTCAAGAGTTTTTTATTTCTATCTATGATTCATTCAACTTCTTGTTTGGATTTGAAGGAAGTTCATTAGCTGTTCAGAAAGCAGGTCTTAATATTATAGGGGAAGACAATATAGTATTGGTATAACTTTCTAATCCTTTAGATATCTCTTGGCTATCTCTTTGCATGTACGTAAATACTACATTCAGGAAGGAGAATAAGAGGAACATATTTGTGCTCAAGAAAAATGGATTAAGACTGGGACAGGTGAGAAAAAGGCTACTAGGACAAAATGGAGAGCACACCATAAGCAAGGAGGCTGAAGGGTTGTGTTAATTTAAAATGAAGGGAGGAGATTAGAAAGGATTTGTCTATACACATACACACATGTATTATGTAGGCTTTGTATAACAGAAAAGCTGAAGAAAAACTTAAGATAAATGACAGTGTTGGCACTTGAACAACTACATTATTCCTGAATATTAATACACATTATATCTGGAAAAATCAGGTGTTCCAATCAGAGTGGTAGTTCAAACTCATGTTTGATAAGACAGAACTTCAAAACAGAGCTTACAATATCCATATGACATGGTTGGATGCAAAATTGAAAGGCTAGACTATTTGCTCTTTTGCATCCTTATGCTTAGAAGTTATGAAATCAAGAATGTGAAGGGTAAAAAAGGAACATTTATGTTACCAGGGAAAGCATAATTCAGCTCCCTTGTGTATCCTGATCGTACACAGAATGCCTGAGAAAAAAATGAGGGGAAAAGGCAGTAGATTATCTTATTTAAAGGAGTTATTGTGTATAGAGATGAGATGGCCAGGTTAAGTTTGCTCATGCAACTGTAAATCACCTGTCAGACATAATTTTGCAGCCTAAACTTCTCTTTCTTAATGCAAAGTTGTCATGCAGTTTTACATCACTATTAAAAAAAAAAAAAATTCTTTACAGAACAATGCTACTTGTCCCATGTGCTTGAACTTCATCCCCGACTGTGAGATAGTGAAAGAAAACAGCCAGTGAGCATGCTAAGGGGAGAGATGGGGGCCAGCTTCTTAGTCTGGGAGGGGTTTGGGCATCTTGGCATAGCTAAGATTTCCCTATTCTCACTTGCATCTCACTTTCAGAAGAGGTGGTTCTAGGTGGCACAGCTGGGGAAGTAGTGAGGGCACCAAGCACCTCTTTAAAGTAGGTGTGTTGTAGATTGTCAATATCTTTTCTGGTTTTACAAGTGAGGGAAGAGTAAATGATCACAGACGTACATATCAGGAATATCACTGGAGAAAAGAAAATGCATTTTCTAAAACCTAGGAGGTTTTGTCCTCCCTAAGAATGAATGCAAATGGACTTTGAAAATGTTTACAAGAGGCAGAAGAATATCAGGCAACATATATTTTGGGAATGTACTACCAATCCCATTTCTAGTCACAAAAAAATTTAAAAAAAACACCTATGTGCTACTGAATCACAAATTTTAGGTCAGTTTGCATTTAAGAATGATAATGGAATATGCCTTATAATTGACGACAAAAATTTTCAAAGCCGTAAAAGGAACCTACACCATTTCCACTTCCTGGAAAGAGAATTTAGTTTTGATCTGACCTAAACTGGTACATTTTGGACATTTTGTTTGTACATCTTCTTTTGCAAACTGTTTAATTTTATGCTTTAAAATTGGCACTGTATTGTCCTATTGTCTTTCTCCTTTTCTGTCTCTCTGTCCCCTTTTTATTGCATACCCTCTGCTACTCAGGGTAAGCTAGTTTTCTGGGCAGTATTTACTGGGGGAGGCTATCCACTGTAGACCTTTTCCTAATATGCATTACATTCTCTGTGACATATCAGCTGATAAGTACTGGTTGAGATCAAAGGTGTCTGATTAAAAAAAGTCTAGGAAGTGACACTGTGTCCTTGACTGTGGGTTAATGGTACTATCTAATCCGTGTCAGTGAAGGCAGTCATAAGGATTTGTAAGAGATGCAGTAGCTGGTCAAGAATGAAGGCCACAACAAAAATGTATGTGGAAATGCCTAAAAGAGAAATTGTGTTTCTGTCATGGGAAAAGAAACAAGCTTTTTAGGAGCAAATTGAATAAATCTTCCTTAGTGTCCTGAGAGAGATTCTAAGATGTTTTATTTACAAAAATACAAAAGTTCTTATTTTTTATTTCCAAGTATAAAGAAAATTAATAATAGGAAGGATATTCTATTGTTTATAGGAATCTTGATGGGTATATAATCTAAAATAATGGAGATGTATTTAGTTGTTTTATTCCTTTAATTGTAAAATATACAGGGTTCAGCTTGGACCATGTGAATCCTGTGGCATAACATTTCTCTTTGTTCTCCACATGGAGTAATTGGACATATCATCCACTGCTGCAAACTACGGCTGTAAGTCACCTAACAACACGGGCCAACTCTGTCCCTGTAGTAACTCTACTGAAACTAATGCAGTTAACTGTCAGGTGAGCTTTTCTATTGTGTGTAGCTCATACAATTATTTCAATATATGATAAGGACTTAATTAACTGACTTTGAATTTTCAACATAGTTTCTCTTTCACTTCAAATAGCTTTTCTGCTGATCAGTAACATATGTGAACATTGACCATGTATTACTAAAATCTGTCTTTCTCTTTTTCTCTTTCTTGCATGGCATTCTTTTAAATATCTAAAGGAGAAAAGCATATATTGTTGCATCTAACATGACCTCTTTGTCCTTTTGTTCCCTTCCTCACACAATCGTTTTGGTACATTCTGTCCTCCAACAGAGAAATGTGAGGCAAAAGCGTCTCCTTTGGCCTTGATAGGAGAACAAGTAATATCCATTAACATTAAAGGGATTTCAACATGTGGCTTGAGGTTTCCCCAGAGATACTATAGAAATTTAATTGAGGTCATCATTAATTTTGATTCTTTCTTTCAGCTGAAACTTCGAGTTAAAACAACAGCCTTCTCTTTGTAATGACTGGTTTCTACAGATATATATTTCAACTGTCTTTTAATTAATTCATTTTCTCCCTGATAAAAAAAAAAGTATGAATTGGAAGGAATGGGACCATTTAATCAGTGGAAATAAATACATAGCATACTTCTGAACTTGTGTGAGGACTGTGTGGCACCCTGGATAGTCAGGAGTTAGAGTGGTGGTTTTAACTGCAGTGATTTGAAACTTTACTGTTCCCAGTTGTCTGCTCTGCCCTTCTGCCAGACATCACTGCCTCCTTGGCAGAAGTGGGACAATGGGCCACTTGCCTGTGCTTCAACCAGTCCAGACTACAGTTCAGCATTTCACATTGCTGATGGGCACTGTTGGGCTGGGATGTGCCCTTGGGATGCCAAGGTGAGGTCACATCTTCTTCTGACTCTGTCAGAGAGAGTTCAGAGTAGTGTAGTGGGAAGCAAGAACAGTTATAAGTACTCTGCCAGAGTCCTTTAATGTACATTTGCAAAGGTAAAGAAAAAGAAACGTTCTTCATTTGTGTTGGCAAATCTGAGTTAACTCACATAAGAACAGTAGAGTAGATAATAAAGTTAAAAGTAGAAGTGCTAAAATTTATGGGAGTGTTTGGGAAAAATAAAAGGAGGGTGCCAGCTGAAATTAAAGCCAAGCTGACCTAGTTTTCATTGCTCTTTTAGCGATTTCTAGTTTACTTGGGTTAATCAGAGTCTGAGAATTGTTTGGATTAAGGCTGAGAACGTTTTGTTTTGTTTTAGTGTACACATACATTTAAAGAATTGAGTTTGCTTGATTTATGTTGAATATTTTTGACTTTTTGTATAAAAAAGCTGACTAATATTGTATAAATACCTCTTGGGTTAGAAAATGTATAATAGGGAAAAGGTCTTTAAAACAGCAGATAAAGAAAAGCTCAGTAGAAATCTGAAGCAAGCCAGGGGTATGATTTTAAAGGAAGGGTGTAACTAACAACTGGAACAAAATGCTGTGAGAACTGATAGATTTTCAGTTTTCATGTCTTCAAATCAAAACTGGGTGTTTTCCTGGGAGATATGTTTTAGCGCAACAGAAGTTATGTTTTAGTCAAGTGTGAGTTACAGACAAGCTATTTCAGTAAAAATAAGCTGATTATGTAAAATGTAATGGCCTAGTACATAGAGAAAGTCACAGCAGATGATCTAATGGGTTATTCTGACATCAGCATCTATATATGTGTGAAAGTACTTAGAAAATGAAGCAATGCAATGGGAAATTATAGCATTTACACTTTTATGAATAAACACCTCTGTTTATGTTATGATAAGCCTCTCTGAAGTATGTGCAGCTGGTCTACTTCTAATCTCATTTACACCCATTAAATGAACCTGATTTAACGTCTGGTGAAACCAGAAGAAACTGTGTTATTCCCTGCTGATTTTAATAAGCATCTCCCACCCTACTGATGTTGATGATACAATATTGCATATCAGATAGGCAGGGAGTATTTGGTATTAGTAGTTTTCAAATAACACTTCCAGGAAGGTAATTTCAGTAAAAAATTTAGAGTTAGCATGCCATGAAATAGACAGAGCAATCAATACTTACATGTGCTGTCTGGAGCAGTTTTTTGGTTTATGGGTACTTTCCTCTGCCTCTTCAATATTTCTGAATTTTCATAAGTCTCTAGCTCCTCCAGGATTACACTTATCAGTGATGCTGCCACCCCACACAGTGTTTAATTTTCAGCATTCCAGAGTTGTTTGAGTTGAGGTTTTCTATTTGATTTTTACAAAAGGCATATTTAATCTGATTTCATCCACTGTACTGTAGAGAGTGCTGCTACTACCTGGCAAGGCACACAGTTAGTTCCTAGATGTGCTCTCTCGTGTCCTATAGTGACATTATTGCTATGAAGAAAACATCCTTCAGTGGGCAGATCCTTCTAGTTTGAGTTCCAGAATGCCACTGGTTGATACCTCACAGGTATATTAGCTCTGCCTTGGATCCCAGATTGTGGCAGTGCAGGATACTGATGCCTTTGTGAATTGTGACTGTAACCCTTACAGTATACTGTACAGCGGTATGTACTGTACAACATACAGTCTCAAACATGCAGTAAGTTATTTTTTATTTACAAGTAGTAACCAGGCTTGGACATTTAATATTTCTAATGGAATAGTTCACTTCTTTCTCCTTGATTTGTTCTTCATTGGGCTAAGTGTGGTAATAAATCTGATGCTTGTAAAGATTTCTAAACTGTTTGTGTCAAGTTTTCTGGGATGAAGTACATGCAAGATTTAACTGCTTTAGAAACAAGTCTATCCTGATATTACACAAATTTTTCCAAGTGAATTTCGTATTTTCTTAGATTCTCTCCTGAAAATTTGGTGTTCTAGTTTTTATAGTCTGTTGCTTTGTCAATTCATTGTAAAGTTCATGAATTAAGGACATAAAAGACCAGGATTACATCCTATTTATCATATAGTTATAAGCAGAAGTAATGGATTTACAAAAATATCTATGAGCTCAAAAAGCATGGGCCATTCATCAAGCCAAGACAAGGCAGCAGTTTAGAAAAACCTTGATGTGATCACAGATGTTGAGAAACACTTGCAGGTGAGCTCTGGTCAGTGAAAGCTGTAGAACTAAGCATGCTGTGGTTTTGTGCCTGTGTGTTCAAGCGACAAGTAGAATCTCGTCTGACTGCAGTCTACCTTTCTAACTTGATCCAAAACTTCTATTTACTTAGCTCTGTGCTTAAAAGAAAAAAGTTGAAAGGGTAAACATGATGGCACATTTTTAAAACAAATTAATTAGATTAGGAAGGATTTGTACTTGTGCTGAACAAAGATATTCTACTTCTGAATCAACAACTAAGTGGAGAGGCATCATGTAAATATTTCAACCTTCTTTGCCTCAGTTTACCTACAATGTAAAGTATCATAATTCCTTAGAACAATGGTTAGTTTTAAGGATTTTTTGAAAGTAGTTTTATATGATAAGGGTATTACTCATCCACAGTGGATATGTTGCAGATTAAAATAATTTTAAAATGCTAAGCAGGAGTTACCTCATCTAAAAGAGATTGATCTAAATGGGATCAATGGATGATGGTAACCTTCAGTCTTTGTCATTATTGAATCTTTCAAGAGCTCATTCAGCCAATGAAAACTCTAGTTTTGCTACTAGTTGTCCAGTAGGAAGTGTATGAAAATGCTGCATTATTTTTTATAGCTACAAAACAAACTTCAAGAGTGATCCCTTTTTTTTCCTCCATGGATGGCATCAAGCAGAAACTGAACTGTGTATTCAAATGTTCATATTACCATATATCATGGTCCATATCACCATATAACTTGATAATGGACTTCTTTTTTAGACAAAAACCAAACAAAAGTTGTTCCTCTGGAACTGCTTCAAGGGCAGTCTTGTATTGGTTGAGCAGGATTTCCATGTGTATTTTGTAAAATCCAATTAAGCCTTTTTACAAATGCTGGTAGTCCCCAACTCTGAAAAAGTCAAGCCTCCAAAATAAAAAAATGCTTTTTAAAAAAAGAAGTAAATGCCAGCATGTTATTTCATTTGTGTGGCTGCTTTCTGATATCTTGCTGTTTCTGCACCAAGTTTTAAAACTACAGATTTTTTTTTTGCAAAAAATCAACAGTCCTTGGAGTAACTGCTTTTGTAAAAGAATGCTACAAACCATCTTTTAGATCTTGCTAATTTTTCTGATTTACTGGTATTGCTCAGACCTGTTGAATTGCTAATAATCAATTAACTGACAACTTCTTTGTCAGTTGATCTGCTCAGTCTTCACCAATGAGCTTCAATCAAGATGAGTACTGTAATACTGGAAAAAAACATTTTCAGGTTATTTCAAAAATTGGCTACAGTGAGTAAAATGGTTTAAAATGTCTGTTCTTCCTTCCTCACACACTGCAATCTCACAGTAGGACTTAATGAATAGATGTGAAAACACACTGTACTTGTTGTATGAGTGAGTCTGGACAGGCTGCCAAAAAATTTTGGCACAGAAAGTCTTAGTCTTTCGTGTAGGTCAAAAGTCAGTTCTATTGAACATTGTAACACATTGCAAAAAGCTGCTGTCCCTTAAAATTTCTCTTGAATACTCCTGTTGCCTTAGACATTTTAATGGTCTGAATAAGTGAGTAATGGCACAATAATTAATTACCTCTTATGTAAGGTATTTCAGCCAGAGATTTCAAAGTCATCGTTATGTCAGAACCCAAGTACATTAAACCCCAGTGTGGATTCTTTCTTTGGGAAGTAAAGTAGTCTGAAATTGCCAAGGTTTAAACTAAGAAGGATTGAACTGTAGAGAATCAAGGTCACTTTATTTCTCTATGAGAGCACTGAGAGAAGGATGTAATGCGCTTTAGATTGTGCTCCTTAACTGCATACCTACAGTGAACATATTTTAACACTCCTGAATGCCTTGTGGGACAAAGAAGCAGAATAGTATCTCAAAGTAGGGAGCCTGCTTCTTTTTCATCTGTGAATAATTCTGTAAGAAATTGTTGAGTGTAAGCATTTTGCATTCACTTTTGGTAGATTTTCTATTCTATGGTCTCATAAGGAAGTTCTATGAGTTAAGAACCATCGACTTCAGTGCTCCAACAGCAGTAGGCTCACAGGGCTTGCACATGACAGATTAATTTAAGCAGTTATTAATGCTTTTGTAGAATTGGAAGCATTGCTATATTAATAAGATAATATTGAAAGGTCATAGTACTGAGTGAGTGAAACAGAATGGGATACACAGTATATAAAATCAAAAGTTTCTGGGAAAGTCAACAGGTGTTTTCTTGTTCACTTCAGTGCTGTTTGCTTTTGTTCAACTTAATAAGTTAAATGGAGCTGAGATTTTATGTAATTCCTGTAAAATATCCTAATTAAAATAAAAAACTAAAGTATTGGAGAAAGACCCTCTAATCTTTAATGGCAAGTGCCAGCATCAAAACCCTTTAAACACCATAATGAGAATATACATAATCCATCAAAACTAGGTGATAATTCATATCTCACCTTCACATCTTATTCCTATTTCCGTTTTTCCCCCTGAGAGCGGAAATGAGTCAAGTACAACAAACTAAACAGTGCCACATTCTTCACTTTTCTCAGAAGATTGAGACCAAGATCTTGTTATTGCAATACAAGAAGTATATTATCTCCAGAACACAAGAATCTTTGAATGCCAAACATGCCTTGTATAACGGAAGTGTATTTCTGAAGAAAACACACGTTGTTTCTGTGAATACAGGGTTATCCAGGCTTCCCCCAGTTACTCCTGCAAGACACAGTTTATCTCTGCTTTCTGCATAGAAATTGTCTCCAGCTACTGCCTGTTATCTCTTGGCAGCAATTATGATACGGTGATGACTTTAAAAGGCTGACACTGTATGCAGTACTATGTTTCTCTCTGTCCTACTGTAGAGAGGTACAATTTTCATATTTGCAGGGAGGCTTTTAAACTTACACAGGGAATGAATGACTTCCTAAAACAGATTATTTAGCTTGATTTCTGGCTAAAAAAGCAGAATAGCCAGCAGAATAATGTATTTAACCTTTGAGTTTTTGTGAAAACAAAGCCTAAGTGTACCTTGCGTACACTTAAGTAGACACAGATTACTAAAATAAGTTTAAGATTGCTGGTCTATAGCTTATTTTCAAGAATAAGAAGTCCATTTCTTATGATTTTTGTCCACACTAAAATTACTTCATTTCAGAAACTAAACATCTATAGATCCTATTAGCCTCAACTATGGATGTTCTGTTTTGAACATCATTTTCCCCAACCATGAAGGTTTCCTCTAAAATGGAAACCCTGCATTTGAAGACAGATACAGCATGCTTTTTCCCATCTGGCAATGCATTAAAAATGCAGCCTCCAATACATATAGTGCAGAGCTATGACAATTTATGGCAAGCGAATTTGGATTGCTTCTTTTAGAAGTGCCACAAGGGGTTTCAGATATGATAGAGTGTCAAGCCTTTCATTGCGTTGCATGTAGTCTGCAGTACTGAGGAGAAGAGGATGAAGGGACAGAATAGAAAATCATACTCATTTGTGCAGTCCTGAATTAAAAGCTTTTAACTGAAGACTTTGTAAGCAAGACTATGAACAATTTAAAACTACTTAAAATACCTTTTTCAAGGTTTGCATGACAGAATGTCAGTTGTTTAAGAGCAGAAATCAGTAATATTTGTGAGATGTGTTCACATTCCCTCTATCTTGCTGGTTAAGAAAACACAAATATATGTGTGTAGTTGTCTTACAGCAGCAACCTCCTGTGAATACTGTATGTACATTTTGCCTACTTGACTCCATCTCTCTTTCCTCTTTCTAAGTGCTAGTAAGGTCATCTTTCCTGAGATATACACCAACAGATAGAGTGGATAGAGCAGACATTCGTGGTAACATAATTTTTTACTGTAACTATATACAGTATTATGCTATAAAATTTACTGCAAGCACAAACGTTGTACTGATGCAGCCCTTCTGTAGTTGCTTCTAATTTATACTTGTGTGAAGCAGAGCAGAAAAAAAAGCCAGTGGTTTAGCTAAAGGACATTCAATTAAACATGAACACTATTTGGCCTCTGTTTGTCTCTGAATCATGAACAAAACTATTTCATCACACAGTACAAAGTTGTTTTCCAGCTTTTTGAGAAACCAAGGATTAATAATGGTGTTCCTATCTCAGAATCTGAAAATACAGGGGTAGATTATTCTTTACAGAGGAGAAAAAAAAAAAGACACAAATTGATGTTAGTTTTAGATTTGTTTCTGCTTTAATTCTTCCTTTTACAAATGTAATACCGCAATTAAGGAACAAGCTACTAGCTTGGGAAGTTCTGCTCGGTTACTGAAGTACAACAGAGACAGCAGCAGCAGCTTTTCCATAATACTCTGATAATCTGAACAAGGCTTTGGCAAATAATCTTTGATATATTATATTAAGTAAAACTGTTGATGTTTACAGAACAGCTAGATACCTTAGGTACTCTTCTATGGCAGATGCTGAGTGATAACACCATGTTCTGCCAGAGCATCAAGGTCCTTCTGATCCTTATGTTCCAAGCTCTCTAAGTTCTATCTTTATACTCCATTGTTCACACTTGAAGACCACGTACAACAGCTAGCATTATCAAGGAATAAATTAAAGCCTAAAATCATATGAGTAAATTCAGGATAGAGGGCCTTCTTTCAAACTGTTTCTTGTTCAGTCTATTTCCAGTGAGGTAAGTGAGTACGAACTTCATTGCCTGTACAGTGAGAAAATAAACCTTCTTCTTCACCTTGGATTTCCCAAAGCAGCATTGTCAAAATGAAGTAACATAAAATAAATAAAAATCTGTTTGGGGAATGATGTGAGAAATGTATAGGCTTCTTTTGTGTTCACTTTAATCAGAGTGTGTTGGAACCTTGAATGCTGCAATGATGAACATGTTACAAAATATGTTAGAGGGTTATAGGTTTCCAGTAAATCAGACTTCATTCTATTCACTAAATTTGTAGCCTTCCTGCTCGGCTGTGTAACAAAATTATCTGTTAGTGTTACCAATAATAAGTTTTGTTTTACCAAGACTAAAGATAGGGACATGGTTAGGCTAAGTCAGGAACTGAACCAAGTTGACAGCATTGCTTGCCACATTCCTATCAAAAGCTTTTTGTGGTTTGTGAAAAAATATCTTTTTTTTTTCTTTTTTTTCCTTATAAACTGAGTCATTGTTATTGCTGTTCTGTAATTATTCATTTGTATGGATTTCAGAAATCCTGAAATAACATGTGTATGGCTAGTCTTGTGATTTTGGTTACTCTCTGGTAGGAGACAGTAAAACCCTGATGTAAAGAAAGGGTTCTCTTATTTTGAGTCCATTTTCAAGAGCTCTGGTGAAATATACAGACATCTAGTTGTGCAGGGTTCTTACTGACACTTCAGTCCAGCCTGGTCATTGCAGGCTATCACCCTTTAAAAAGACGCCCAAGGAATGATTACATTCTATAGGCATATGTCTGATCATGAAATTAGTAGGCTAAGCATAAAATAGGCAAATAAAAATGGGGGAGTTTTTGGCCCACTGAGCAGGGTTTGAGGAAAGATAAAGACTGTTTAGACACCCTTTCAGAAAGAAATTTGAAGGAGAGGTAGTCACTGGGTGTCCTCTTGCATGAGGAAAAATAAGAATATCTGAGTGAGTTCTGCAGTATAGTTCACCCATCAGAGTCTTTTGAAAACTTGAGGAGAAAGCTGAATGTTCAGGGGAATTAGTAAGTTTGTAGACTTGTAGAAGAGAACTGATTTGAGAGTTGAAAGAGATGATTTCTAATTCCCATCTTCCTGTGGTCCAGGTAAGAATGGTTCTCGTGTAAATAGTAAGATGTGTTTGTGATTTCCAAGTAAAGAAAAAATGTAGATGATGGTAACTTGTAGTAATGTCTGTTTAGAGTAGTGTTGCCCCTCTTATACTGTGTTTATTCAGACCAAACTGGATCTGTAGCAATCTGTAGTTAATAGTTAAACTTAGTTGCTATCCTTTTGTTTTGAATGGATCTAAGATAGCTGACATACTGGACTTATCAAAGAACGGCATAAAATTCAATTTTCTTGAAAACTAGTTTGAACACTAAAACAATAAATAGGCACTCATCTTTTGTTTCTGTGTTGTTTCATTAGACTGTAAGATTTGTGGAATCTGTGGGCATGTGTACATCAAACGAGATATTCCAGAGCCACTGGTGATCTCTGCCATTTTAAACTGGTACATCTGCATACCTCCATGCACTGCTTAGAGAAGGTACCAGCTCAGATCCCAAAGATGAATGGATATATCAAGGTAACACTTTGCCTCTGCTAATGAGCAGACACATCTTGCAATTCTGGCATGAACTCAACTGATGTTTGCATGGCTATCTTAGCAGTGTGTTCTGGTGTGTGGTTTTGACATGTCCTTCATGTTTCTTCAGGCCCCAAACCCATCTTTCCTAGTCAGAAATAAACTTGTCTAAAACCCAGTAGAGTATGGGGGAGATACAGTATAGATATTGCTATCTGGTACTCGACGAAGAAATGTGTACTTTTAGAAATGGTCAAGCTTTTATAACAGAACAAGTTCTGATCATTGTCAAACATTTTTTTTTTGAAAAGTTACTGTTTGGAGATGACAATTATGAACTCCTTGACCTATCCAACTGTGTCAGCTGAAATGAAGGCTGAGATATTTTAGTTGTGTCTTGCATTAAAACTTTGCCAAAAAAACAATATCAGGAAGAAGATAGCTGGGCTGTTTGACTTGTATATCAGACATGTCTTGTGAACTTAAGTTTTTACTGACAAGACCTGCACTTAATTTTCTTTTTCTTTGATTTAACCTGTCCATCTCTGGCAAAGCAGTCTACCTATTGGACATGTCCTTGCCTCTGCTGTACTGGAGGAACAGACATTGCAAAAGAAGATGAGTTTCAGCACATTGCATTAATGCATATCACATTAAAACTTGAGGAACTCCTGGGAAACTGCTGAAACTACATGCTTGTCCATGCTGGATCAGAGAGCATATGCAATTTCCTGGTGTTTTTCGCTCACTCAAAAGAGCAGCATCAACTTCCACCACCAAGAAACCAGGTACCTTTTGCTACTTTATCATTATTAGTTTGTTCATATGAATTTAATACTTCAGAGTAAATTAGTAGCTATTATTTTAAAAAATCTCTAGTTATTATTTTATAAAATCTTTTGAGCATGGTATGTAATAATAGCAAGACAAATGAAGTAAAATGGTAGTGATTTGTGTGAATGTATTTGGACAAAAGAAGTAGTAACATGAACTATTATTCTTTTTTTTTAAAGTATTTGAGAAACTCTAACTAATTGCCCCTTCATCATATCCCTTTATTTTTCAGTTTTATGGAGCTTGTATTCTATGTCCCTAATCAAGACCATGTTCATAGGTACTGAAAAATGTTGAAAGCACTTCTATTTCAGATCAAATAGGAGGAAGAATCTGAAATAATTCTCAAAAGACTTGTGAAATTTCCAGCTCAATTTTGTAACTTTACTGTTTTCATATGTTTGGATGAACAGTTCGAATTTTGGGTGCCTAGAGGGACTAAACTATCGTTCTGAACCCTTCTAAAGTTTGCACAGAACCAGTATTTGCTCCATACTGTAAAACATGTTTTAATCTTATGAAAATATGGAAAACTATTGCTTTTCTTTCTAGCCTTAAAATGATAGCTTCAACCCTAGAAAACTATTATGAGATTGAGAAAATCTAATGTTTCAGTTGGGAGTTATATGAGGAAGAAGCAGTGGGTTGCAGAGTCGCATTGCATAAAGAATAAATACATGCTTAAGCAAACAAATAAAGCTAACTTTAATGTTTATATAAAGCATCCACATAATAATGGAAACAAAGTGGTATTTTTAAAAATGTAAGTTTGCCATTTTATTCATGCAGCATACATTTTCATACCATCAGCTCTTCGTATCTATGAATAAGTCACTTTTACTTTACAGATAAAACCTTTTTGCACCATTCACTGGGGAATCAGACCTTTTTTACAAAAAAAGCTCTTTATAAAACTACAGAAATGATGCATAGCATTTCTTTACTGTTCAGTCTGATTTCAGAAAGGTCTGTTGCTAATTCTTGGCATTTTAATCACATTAGAGTTCCTGGAGGAATTTTTGTCTTATTTTTGTCAATGGCAAATGGTTCCCTTGACTAGAAAAATAACATCACTGATCTGGTAGTGTCTATGATAGTATCCTAATTGTTGAAATTTCTGCCAGACACATATTTCTCATTTAAGCAGAGATGGTGGAAAGATCATATTCTGCCATTATTTCCTTCATCCCCTCTGTGACTTTCCTTCTTTCTGTGTATTTTTTTTTTTTTTTTTTTTTTTTTTTTTTTTGTCTTAACCCCTACAGTCTTTATTTGCCTACTTCTTATTCTGTTCAGGGCGCCCCACGCATCTCAAAATGTTTTGGAGATCAGTACCCTGTTGCCTTCACGTTAGCACTATCATTTTTTATGGAGGTGCTGTGCAGCTTCAGAGAAGATGACTCCAGTGAATGAAAGCAGGTCCTTACATCACTGCAGTGCAAATAATAATCATAGCTCAAAAAATTAAATTAGAATCTGTCTGAGACCAAAATTGCAGTTGTGCCTCACTCTTATTTACAAGCAATACTTCCATTTCTTGTACTTTATGAAATAAGATTTTAGTAACCCACATGTTCTTTATAGAACATTACTATATAATCCGCAGTTTTCACTTGCCCCATATTTTGTATGTCATAAGAAGCTCTACTGCTTTCCTATAAATCAGTGAAACTGCAAATAGGGTGGAAGAAGAATGGCTAGCTTGTCTAATTACAGAACACTGGGAAGATCAGAGTAGAGCAGCTTTTTAAATGGAAGGACATAACATTTAAACTCTGATTGTAACAAGGTAGCATGGCACACAGTTACCTTTTCCTCATGACAACCATTGTAAGAGGGATGAGAAATTATAGAAGCATTATCCATCCTCGTTATAATGTGCAAACTTCTATATACTTTCTGTGAGTTGAGTATTCATGTATACTTCACAAATCATTACATCAGCCATTTTACAACATTTGAATGCCAAGTTCAGCAAAGAGATAGCTTATTTTAACATGACTAGAAGATGATCATCAAAGAAGAAGTTTAAGGACAAACATTTTCTTATTTCCCCCATTTAAAAATCTATTTTCCCCAGGAGCAATGTAAGAATGATCTGTAGTTTTCTAGAAGATTTGCTGTTACAGAACTGCATGGGGAACCATAATTCCGTACTATATAATGCTCAGATTGTGATAAAACAAAGAAAAGCAGTTTGAAATTGAACTATTACTCTGGATCAGATTATCCCATGCTCAGGAACTGCTTGCGGGTAGAAGAGGCAGCATGAAAATGTGAGACTCTTCTTGGCAAAATCTCCAGGGTAATCCGCAGGTTAGAGGTTCTCATGCTTCCTGGCATGGTGCCTTCTGGTGCAGCAGAGTTTGTTTTTTCACTGCAGAAAATCAAGTGATCACTTTAATTCCATGGGGGGCCTCACAAATATTCCCTTTTTTGGTAGTCTCAGGATAACACTGTTTCAGAGTGCTTTTTTGTCCAACCATAAGCCTTTGGCTGCTCTGTATTTGTAAGAAAAAGACAGGTTTGACCACTCTGGTTGGCTGGCTGCCCCTTCTGTGTATGCAGCTGTGTAAGAGCAAGGGCTCAGGTGTGAATGGTGGTGTTTAAGTGGTGGGGTGCTTACGAGGGCCTACAACCTGCACGTTAAAAAAGATTCCTGGAGGCTTATAGTCTAAGCACATGACAGAGATGAATAAAAATGGGAGAAATAAACAGTGGCAGAGGAAACACATAGGGTGAATCTGTAGTGCAGATTTTTCCTATTTTACAGGTTATTGGTAATCTGAGGATCTTATTTCTGATAAAGGTCTAGTTTATTAGCTCATAACTGCAACAGAACAAACAGCTTAGACTCTCTCCCTTTGTGGTTACATTTCTTCTTCCCATCTGTTCAATTGGCTATTGCTTTTTCTGTAATGGATCCTCTGCAGTATTATAGTTCATAGTTATGTGAAGCAAATGAAAGACATTATGAAAATGGCAAAGCAATGAACATCTCTCTTGGCTAAAACAGAGTTTTAGCATTTTCTCCATGACACGAAGAAAACTTGCTTTATTTTCATCTTCTTTGATTCAATAAAGTTATAGTACAGTAGTAGGAATTAAAATTTATCCTCTTTATTTTTAAGTTATTGAAAAAAAAGACTAGAAGGATTTTTGGATCAGTGTAATATATGCTACGCCCTGAGTTATGAATGATTTAGATATGGCAAAAACTTTTAAAACTTACAAAATGTTCTTATGACATTGTTTAGATATTTATTTCTGAAAGTACTACCCACAAAGTACTCTCTTTGTATTGTCAGACAAAGTTAAAGTATTGGGGGCCTATAAGTAGTTCCACAGAAATAATGTTTTTTTCTGTGTGAAACAAAGCTTTGTCATGGTACATATAATTTTGTAGTTGTGTAAAAAGTGTATCTTATTAAGGTACATTTTACTGAAGAGTAAAGTGTAGAGAATCATGTTTCTGTGTGTGTGTGGTTTTTTTTTTTTTTTTTTTTTTTCATTGTGGCACAATTTAGCTTATGGTTGTGCCACAACATGTGGGATTGTGGACAACATAAAATGCCTAGTATTCAGTTTGTGCTACATATCCAGATTTAATCTATCAGTAAGATACTTCCTTGCATTTAGGCTAAACAGAGTTGAATTGCTTGATATTTACCATAGGCTAGAATGAGGCTGCTGATTTGTGAGGATTTCTTAATCTTGTTAGGTTGTGTGAGACTTTGGGAGATCCTAATGTGGTTATCCAAGGTGTATGGTAGTGATTTATTATGTCAGTGATGCCACACCCTGTGTGAGTTCCCAGGTCTCTGCGGCAAAAAAATGTAGAAGAAAGAGCAGGAAATGGTGCAAAGAAACCTTCCGTGAGATAAGGAGGCAAAATAATAAATCTTCAGATTTATATCTGGGGCAATGTCATCTGCACAGAAGTACCTGACCTTTCTCTAGTGCTCCCACCCTCTTCCTCTTTTAGATAAATATGTTCAGGGCATTCACTAAGTTCATGGTCGCGCAAGCTCCCTCCTATGAATTAAATTACGCTGTAGTCTACAAACATGTACCTGTTTGCATTTAATGCCTTTCAATTTCCCAGCCCAAATACTGAGCAGTAGTTTTGATATATTATAACTACTTTGCAGTTTTTCACCATATGCTATAACTAGCTGCCCAGGCAAAGGTGAAAAAATATTTTTTTTACGAAGATATTTTAATATTATATGATGACATATCCATCCATTAAAAACCTCATGTGTTTTGGTTTTTTTTTTTTTTTTTTTTTTTTCCCTAGGAAGCTTATATGGCAAAACAAATACATGTAACTATCACTGTACATAGCAAAGTGAGGTAGAATGAGTATCAGGTTATAATTCACTAGTATGTTGAAAATACAAACTGAAATGGCAGAACATCAGCAGTGTGTTGAGGCACAGCAGCCTCAACTGTTGAACTCCAGCTAATGAGTTACACACTTTAATTTGCTGCATGGTAACATATTATTAATTGTTTATCTATAATAAATGCATACTATCAAATTTATATCAGCTAGTCATATAAATGTAATTTTGTTTTCAAAGTATGCATTGTTATGAGTTTAAGTTTTGTGGTTGTCTCTGTGTACTTATCTATATTGGATAAAGCTCTTTGATGCACAGTACCTAGTTTGAGCTGTACTCCCCTGATAGTAAATTAGCTATTATTTATTTATGGTTTAATCATTAAACATAGAGAATGTGCACTAGGTAAAAGCCTTCATACAGATTCAAATAAGCACATATACAGTGAGTTCCCTGAAACGATGTTAACTGAGAACACTTTCTCTCTTGCTTCCACTCCTATTGTAATGATTAAGGGTTTTCTTGAGAGCATCGAAGAAATATGTGTTAAAGGGCGGAATGGGGAAGGGGTTGAAAGATTGACATACTGTGTCTTGCTCCACCACTTAGGTACTCAATGTTTAACAGACAAGATGGGAACATATTTTTAAAAAAAAAAAGATTTGCAGAGTTGAAAGCTCTGTGGATTTTCTTGGGCATGATGGCAAAGCTAAGAATTTTAACTTTAACTTTAGAAGTTTAAATGGCAGAGGACAGAAGGAATTTAAGAGAAGAGTGATGTGGTCTGTTTGTTTACAACAGAGCAATATTGACAAGCATAAAAATTCAAATACATAAGGCTTCTCTTCAGATGCCCACTGCAAGTTGTATATTTAAAATAATAACAGGTTTCAGAGATTTATCATTTGCCTTGCAATATTTGGACAACCAGATTTCAAACTTTCAGGCACATTTCATTTATTGGAGATACTTCCAGTACCTTTTTACTGAAAAGTCAGTCAGTCTCAAGTCTTCCTATTTTTGCTGTTAAGCTTCTGGGCTAGTATTGCTCAGCATGCTATTTACTTTAATCAGTAGTTCCTCAATGACCAAAAGTGCCTCCATTTCAAGAGAGTGTCATCAAGATTTACGGTCCCTTGCTGTTAGCCCTATTTCAACACTTGGAATTTCCAGCAAAGGTGGAACTAAAAAGACAACAGAGAAGTTTGACTATCTTTACAGCCTGCAAAGAATTTGTAAGATTTTAAGTAGAATAGCATATACTAGCATAGCATAGAATAGTTCCTCTTGTAAGGGTCCTGCAGCAATCATCCAGTCCAACTTCCTGACCTTTTCAGAGCTGACCAAAAGATAAAACATATTACTAAGGGCATTGTCCAAATGCCTCTTAAACACTGACAGGCTTGGGGCATTGACCACCTCTCTAAGAAGCCTCTTCCAGTAAATATATATCACTGGTTCATAATACCAAGCCTCATTTTAAAACAGTATATGGACTAATTTTGTGAATTATTCCATCTTCAAATTTGCTTCTGAAGGACAATAAGACAACAATATTTTTACTGCTTAATTCATGTCTCCTGGTTACAAAACTAGGACACCATATGTACATGGAATCCTTAGACAAGTAGAAGGCTTTCTATGAACTTTCTTTTCATAGTGGGTCATAAAGCCTGTTAACAAGAAAATAACACAGGTGCAAGATATAAGGAAGCACATTTGACTAACATCTTTCAGTAAGTCTGGAGTAATAGAAAAATACTGAAGAATCTTCACTTTTAGCTTTGCAGATGGAATTGGGGAAGACAATAATATCAGTATTTTCTTCTGAAAATAAGTTCTGTCTTTACTAGAAAGTTCATTTACGTCTTTCTGTGTGTATGCGCATGCATTCACACAGGCACTATTAGTCACCAATCTGTAGTTATATTTACTGCAGATTATACTTTAATCAGGCTGTAATCGTCTGTTTGAAATAACTCTGTGTCTCAATTTGATATTATCATCTTTAAATGGAATTAATTTTGTCTATATTCTCTTTATATAAAGAAAATGTACAGAACTCCTGTCTGCATTTAATGCTTCCCTCTCTTCATTTCCCCAAAACTAAAAAAGAAACAAGAATAGCAAATCCATTCCTACAAATTCCAGATTTAGTGCATATAGACAAGGAGTGACCCAAATAAAGATTATTTCTTAACTTCTAAAATTATACATTACAGGCATTACTGCTTCTATTTAGATTTCCAGTTTTGAACACAGTGATATGCCATTGGCAGTGCTGAGATCTAGCTGACCTTTAAGTTTTCAATGGAAAAATTAAATCAGATTTTGGAAAATTGTTCCAAATGATGTTCTTCTTCCAATTTCTTGCCAGTTTTCTTGAATTTGTTAGTTGTGCCTTGAACATATCTTTAAGGAAACATGGGAACCAAACCAATCTGGAGGAAGCATAAGAGCATGAGAGAACCCTGTATCTATTATCCGAACAAGAGAACCAACAATATTAAAGGGGGAATAAACCTAATAAAAGAACATCTAGGAATTACAAATCATGTTTGCTCAGTGTGTAGCTGTCTAATATCCTTTTTTTTTTTTATTTTTTTTTTTATTTTTTTTTTATGGAAATTACATTATAAATCCCTGAGAAAGTCTGGAGAAGTTGCTCACTGCCTTCTACACAGACAAAGAATTTACCAGAAAGCATATAGGATCAGATTTTTTTTTTAAGGAGCTCATTGTTGATTGACTGGAGCATGTAAGAGGAGTAGGATCATGCTGCATTTACTTCATGCTCCTCGCCTGCCCATGTACTGTTGGCCACTGATAGAGACAGAAGACTGGGTTGCATGGATATTTCATATGAGACAGTGTGGCTTTTCTTATGTTATTGAGTAATATATTCCCTATGTTTTCATAAAAACTGGCATTTTTTTCCACAATCATAAACTGTGATTTTTAAGGACTGTGAAGAGCCATCTGTAAAAGGAAGTACTATCAAAATACAGAGATACTATCTGAAATTATATGATCCTTATTCAAGTGAATAAGGATCATGTAATGTGCCATTTTGGTCTGTATAGAGGGAAATTAATCTACTGTGATGATGACCATCTATGGTAAAAAAAAAAAGAGAAAAATTATTTGAGAGAGATTTTACATGCCATAGCAATGCCTCTTTCCTTTGGACTCAATGAATATTTTGTTGGGATCCACTGATGTGGTGAAAAGGAAAACAAAAGGGCACAGCTCTATCTGCAACCATGGAACACTCTCCCATGGGCTATGGCAAAAAGCTGCATATTTTCCACAGCTTCTGTGTTTGATGAGGATTTCTTTAAAGGGTGTTTTTAAAACTGAATGATCAGGGCTTCATAAGACCTGGTATACAAAGTGTGAGACCAAATATACTGCAGAACCACACATAGAGTGGATGAGCTCATGTTTCTAAAGATATCAAGATCTATATTTTGTACTCTTTTGTCCATTGCAGAACTGGGAGGACAACCCATTGATATAAAGTGAAAACTTCTTCATGCTTTCTCTGTGGCAAAGGCGATATTAAATACAGTGGCTCTGAGCTTCTAAACTGCTTTTGGTCAATCTCACTGACTCAGTTTTGCCTGAATAAAGGCTAAATAGTGGGCCAAGTTGTCTTTGGTTATTATGTAGCCTCATTCTTTCACTTAAAAACATGCAACTTTGAACCTGAAATGGCCAGTCAGAATAAAGGACTCAGGAGAACAGAATAAATTACAGGAGAGAAAGAGTGTGGCTGAAAAAACCCCTGTGTCTTTCTCACTAAAAGGAAAGGCATGCTATCAGCATGCTCTTTATTAAGACTTGTGCGTTTTCTGCTGAAGGAAGATAAGATGTGGGGGAAGAGAGAGTAGAAGTTTAAATTAGAATTGATATCAGATGCAACGATTAAGTATTGACAATCTTTCAGGCTTTGGAATGGTTCCCATCTGCAGCTGCAAGGCACTACAGCAGCTTTAGTATTTACGAGCACTTGGTGAGTACTCTGACAGGTTTATTATTTGTTGGCTTTCTCCAGCATTGCACAGTAAAAATTGTTTTCAAAGAGTGTTCAAAAGTGTAGCTGGCTGCCACTGTATCAAACCCAATCAATTCACCAATGTATTTCACATTCTTGATTGATAACTGGCTCAGTGGTTTGGCATTTCAGGGAAGGAGTGGAAGGGGAGTAGGTCTCGATGGTCATTAATCCTTTTTCCCTGAGCCTCCCTCGGGCAACTGCTTGTGCCATTATCCACATTTCTTACTGCTGATTTCCACAATCCCATGACTGCTCAAACCACCACAAATTCACCACTGTCCCTTTCACTTACCATAGTCCTTTCATCACACTGGCCTCGGCAGCCCTCCTGGGCTGATAGTGGTCGGGGGAACATCTCTCTCTATTTTTTTTTTTTTTTTTTAAATGTTGGACCATTAATTTGGTTCCCTACCTCAGTCTCCTTTCCTCCCTCTAAATTTATGTTGTTCCTTAGTGAACAGGAGCATAAGGGTATGAATGTACTTCTTTTAAAATCTGTTTATGTGGGTTGAGGTGAGAGATGTCTTATGATAAATAAGATAGAGATTCTGTCTGCCTGCTCTCCTGCTGCTGGTTGAACTGGTTATTCATGATATTTTGCCCATTGTGGTCTGTGTTACTATGAAGCAGAATAAACTATGTTAGCTGCCAGGGAGATAGGGTATTTATTTATTTATTTGTTTGTTCATTTATTTATTTAAAAGCTGCAAAATTGTGAGCAAGCTCACAGTGTGCTGACTGAAATGTCAGAAGTAATTAAGCCAAAGCATTTCTATTGAAAAAAAAAAAACCAAAAGTATTCTGTCATTATGAGGATCAGGTATCTATAATTAATTGAGAGCTGGAACTTTTAGAGAGAAAGGAGAGAGAAAGAGAGAGGGAGAGAGAGAGAAAACACATTTTCTACATTTTTCCCATGTTGGCTTCATTACACCAAGGGTATTGACTACTCCAGATGGATTTAAAAAATACAGATTTGAGCTCCCCACTGAGGATTCAGGATAAAGTCTATCTGTCATTTGCCAGCAATCTGGTGTTACGTGTAGCTGTGCTGCTGGGAGCACTGCCTTGTGTGTGTTTACTATTAAAGCACAAATGTCTCCTCCACCTGTCCTCTAAAGAGTAATGTGTTCTGGACAAATCTGTTCCATATAATCGTTATTTAACTACCCTTAGCTTTGGAGACAGAATCCATATTAGGAAGGAGTGAAATATCCAAATGAAATTAATTAATTGCGTGAGGAAAGGGAATTCACGTGATGAAGGCAGCATAAAGAATTTAAAGGAAAGGAAACAGAGACAATGAGACAAAGAACCTCACTGGGAAATTATGAAAGAGAGTCAAATATTATGAAAGAGTTGAACATGCATAGGAATCCTCCAGTGTCTCTATAAATTGCAAATCAAAACCTGCCCCTGAAAACCTGTCCCCTGAAAGCCTTTACCCATGTCAAAGGCTCCACTGAGCCCACTAGAATGACCATCATTTAATCAAATTTGTGTTAACTGTTTACAGGTCTGGGATGAAGTACCTCAGGAGATCATTATTTCAGCTGACAAAAATATTGTGTCTTATAATGAGAAATTAATAAAGAGCAAATAGACAAACTGATAATGCATATGGACAATGTGGACGCTTGGAGCTGTGTCAGCTTGGGTAAGAAATTAAAAAAAGATCAGTATTATATGGGAGTACTGCTCTTAGTGGAATGACCTTGATTTTGTGGTAAGAGGGAGTTTGATTCCTCTTTTTATCAAAACATCAGACTACCTGGGGAAATGGGCAGAATGTACGTGAACTTAGTCTGGAACTGGAATGCTGCTCCCAAAATAGGTTTGTGTTGAGGCAGCACTGGTGTGAGAAGGGTCTGAGCTTTCTTGCGCAGTCTCTGCAAGCGGTATTGCTGCAGAGAATTGGGACATCTTGAAAAAAGCATGGTAAGTTTAGCAATTTGCAAAAAACCCCAATTGCTTTGTAAGCAGTGGAAAGTCTGAAGCCTGGCTTCCTATGGGTTTATATCCCAAGGTGAGTCTGTAGTGTGTATCCTTTAGTACCTAAAAGGGATGAACTAATTTTGTGGTCTGTCTGCCATTAGAGGCACTTCAGTTTCTTTCTCTCATCTATGCTATTGCATTTTACCAAATTTACAGGGATTTTAATTGAGATCCTCATCTCAACTTAATTTGAATTGGCAAAAGGGCACTGAAATTGTTGGAGAACAAAGGGTGAGGAAGCTTAAAAACTGTACTAAATGAATGTTTAAATAATAATACACAAACAGGATCTTCTGTGAAAGATTTCTGTCCTACTGACTGATTTCTCTCTGGTCTTTCTCTGGTATCATTCTGAGCCAGTAGGGCAGGATGAGACCTTATATCCCCTTAGGAAAAAGTAACTCAAAAAAGGAACTTCAATTTTCATATCACCCTCCTGAACAGCTTTTCAGAATTCGGGCCAAGGTACACTAATACTCAGATTCCCTTGTTAGAGATCCCTCATCCTCCAGAATATCCCTTGTATCTGAATTCTGCCTTGCTATTAAATAGGCTATGGGAGAGTAATATTGAAGACCTTGACTGTTGCCTGGACTGCTTTGGAAAAAAAAAAATAGGACACCATAACACTTTGAATGCATTGCAACATTCTAAAAATGCTGGATTTAATCTGTTTTCTGCAGTAATGAGTTATATGAAAATGTTGTCTTCCCAGCACATTTATGCATTATTTCCTAAATCTCAAATTTTGAGAATTGGGCTATTGCTTGGGCTGCACAGTAGCAAAGATAATGGGGGAATTAAACATTTGCCTGGGCTAGGGGTACCCAGTGGAAGGTCCCATAGTTACTGTACATTTATTGCTAAAGCTTGAGCCTTTGGCAGCGTGTTCTCAGTATCAGGATGTGTCAGAATATTCACAGCTTATAAGTGCTAGTAATACTGACAGGTTCATCAAACTCATCTTCTTAGAGCTAGGACAATTTATTACATCTTTTTAACCCAAAGGAGTTTATATAATTGATGGATTTGGGTTACATTACAGATACAAAATAACCTTGAGAGAATTGGTGTTCACTGCTGGAGTTGAATTTGATAGAGCTGAAGTGCCATTCACCTGGGGCTTCAACAAAACTGATAGCTCTAGGTTTTATATGACCAATTTAAATTGTTTGACTAGAACTATATTTTATGTCTTAAATATAGGACATGCTGATAAGGTTTGAGGGAGAGGGGGTGGAGAACGTATAACTTAAATAAAGCCTCCTAAACCAGCAGAGATTCTTCCCTTAGGGCTTTTTTTTTTTCCCTTTTTTTTGAATGTTAAGTGATGGTGTTTCTAACATGCAGGTAGGATGATCAGAAACAAAACTCAACATTTCCGCAGTAGAGCACTCTTTATTCTCCCTGGTGACTGGGAGTCTCTGCTGTTATGCATTTATGTAAGCTTTTAAGAGAGATATGTGTTAAAATAAAGCCTTCAAATTATCATGAATGTGCAGCAGTTTTTATTTTACGGTTAAATAATACTTTCCAAAAGACAGCTGGGAAACTGAGAGATTGAGTGGCTTGACTAAGCTCACACAGTAAATCAGTGGCAAAGCTTTGGCTAGTCTGTAGACTGCTGAGTCTCTGGCATATGGAGTTGGTACTGTCTACTAAATACATTTCTTTCTTTGCAGGTCTGAGTGGCTCTTAAATCTTCACTATGTCTTATTGCACTTGGGTATGTGATAGAAACAAAATCCAGTGAGAAAATAAAGAAGAAAAATGGAAATTTAAAAGCCAAATATAAGATCGTGAAAAGATAAAGTCTTAGTTTCTGTTTACTATTTAAGTGGAGTAAGTAAATTATGGTGATGTTCCTGGCATAAAAGCAGGTTCAGAACAATGTTAGAGGATTTTTTGTTTTGTTTTGTTTTGTTTTTTTTCTTTTGAATGAATGCATAATTTTAAATTGAGTAGGGGAATGGAGGTGGAGGGTGGGACAAGAGTGAGATTCAGGAACTAATTAGGAGGTGGGAAGGTGATTTTGAGTGTCCTCTGATTCTAAGGACAAGGTTAAGCAGCCAAAGAATTCCAGGAGAAAAGGGATTGCAAAGTAAGTGAAAATTGAGGCAGGCATAGTCCTATATGGAAGGGAGTTCCCTGCTCAGTGATGTTAAAGACTGGCAGGAGAAAGATGCTGTTAAATGACTCTGTTTCACTAAATCATCCTCAAGCAAGCATTTCCACATCTACTTGTTGCTACTCTCCACTCAGAAAAAACCCCCACAAATTGGACTCCTAGACCATGCTACAGAAGCTATCCACAGAGTAGTATTTTCCTTAGCTGGGAACTCAAGTTCTAGATATCTAGGAGCCTTTTCTTGAAGCATTTTATCCTTATAATCTAAGATATATTAAATACATTTTGGAAATGTCTTGAAAAATAAATGATGAACTGAATGTTCTGAGTTGCTCTAGACATTCTATAAAATACTGATAAAATTTTGAGAAGCAGAGCCCTTCATAACACTGTAGAAGAGGTCCAGATGGCCAGTGCATCACTGAAAAAGTGTATATTGCTCTGTTGTAGGGACTGTCTGAAGAATTCTCAGCCATTATTATTTTCTTCTTTGGATGATATTTCCTGATCAATTTTGTAGGTGACTGTTGAGAATTTTGAAACAGTAATGATAATAGTAATATCCTTTCCACTGTGACATTAGCTCAAACTTATCTGCACAAACATTGTCAGGTGTCATGGGAAAAATCCAAACATTACCTTTAAAATGGACTTGAGTGTGTTTTTAGGTGATAACATTAATATTTATTGACATATAATTACAGTAACTAAAGAATAGCTCACAGGAGAAGCAACTAATGTAAATCATAAAGGCCTTATAAATGTCTCATTGGATTACAGTGATGTTTCTCTTTTTAGGAAGCTGCATATACAATGAAGAGACAGATTTTCTGAATCATGAAGTTTCTGTTATTTTCATATGGACTGCAACCTTTATTTCAAAATGAAGCAATGCATTTGAAGGTTAGTAAAATTAAGAGGTACAATTGTTCTTTGTGTATGCAGCCCACTTTAAAGACAATTTAAGGAGACAGTAGTCTTGAAGTCTTCACTTTCTCAGGACTTTGTGAACATAAAATAGAAAGACAGTTCAGGGAGTTCACCATGAAAGGGAATTCACTGGGAAATTTTCTCTCAACTGCAATTATTTCCAAAACTCTTGGACGGGGGTGGGGGGAAGAGGCGTCAAGGGACCACAGCATACAGAATTTTATCATGCCCTGAGTGTCTTAGCTGTCATCTAGTTGGGTGGCAGAACCAGCTCCTCCTTTGAAACACAACCCATCCTTTCTTTGATGGAAGCAGTGCGAGTATGACACCAAAGGTAAGAGAGGTGATTGGTTCTGCTGAGTGATGTTACCTACTGGGAGAAATTTATGGCTTGCTGGGCCCATGACTCTTTAGGCCATGGAGGAAGGAGGAAATAAAGAAAAAGGCTTGGGAACTGAGGACAGGGAGGCATGACTCACCCATTACAGTCATGGGCAAAAGACAGACATGTTAGGGGAAGGAAAAGAACATAAATTTAATTCGAACACCACCAACAACCACCCCTTAACAAACAGAGTAGAACAGTAAGAAGTATAACCACATCTTAGAAACAGCTTCTCCCACCCCTCCCTTCTTCACAGGCTCAGCTTTTCTCCCGATTTCTCTGCCTCCTCCCCTCCAGTGGCGCAAGGGGCAAGGAATGAAGTTGTGGTCAGTCTTGCTGGTCTTTCCTCCTCTAGGTCAGAACTCCTCTCACTCTTCCTCTGCTCCAGCATGGTGTCCCTCTCATGGGAGACAGTCCTCAACCAACTTTCTCTGACATGTGTCCCCCCCATGGGCTGCAGCCCTTCCCAAACTGCTCTAGTGTGGGTCCCTCCCAGGTGCTGTAGTCGTCCCAGCACTGAACTACAACAACATGGGCTTCCCACAGAGTCCCAGCCTTCTTCACGTGCAGCTGCCTGCTCTGGTGTGGAGTCCTCCACAGGGTGCAGGTGGGCATCTGCTCCACTGTGGACCTCCATGGGCTGCAGAGGGATAGCCTGCCCTCTCACCATGGGCTGCAGGGTGGGGTCTCTACTCTGCTTTACGTGCTTCTCTCCCCCTTCCTCCTTCTTTCTTCCACTGACCTTTGTGTGTGCGTAGGTGTCACCCTCACAACTTCTTCTCAAACTCCCACTCCTCCCCCTAGGTTCCCCTTCTTAAATATGTTATCACAGAAGTGTGGCCACCATCGCTAATTGACTTGGCCTTGGCCAGAGGTGGGTCCAACTTGGAGCTGGGGGAGCTTTGAAAAGCTTCTCACAGGGGGCCAGCACTGTAGCCCCCTCCCCTGCTACAAAAATCCCCACCACATACACAAACCCAGCACATATACAAAACTTTATTTTAAGAATTCTGTATTCTTGTCGCCCTGCTGGTATATGCATATGGAGACTTTTTTATTTTGGAATGTATACAGTTTGGTGTTCTATGTAATTTCACCTAGAATAATTTCTAGCTGAAAGCCTTGTATTCAAATAAATCATGTCTCCTTGCTGTGATTCCTACTAATGTTATAGTAGCTTTTTCCCAAGACCAGAAACGCTTATATGTCTATGTTAATATTCTAAATACAGGTCTATTAAACACAACATGTATTATCATAGAGCTATATTTTGTGATGGAGTCTAGCACTCATGTACATGAGTGTAATTGTATATATGTTTATATGTATATTTATATATATTAAAGGTAGATTATAATTTATTTTCAAAACTCACTGATTTACTATAATTGTTATAGTATTCTCTCTTTGAGGATTGTGTTTCTGCTGTCTATTCATCTTCCACACTCCTCATGTCTGACATATTTCTTGCTCTACTGACTCTATCTTATGCGTAAAGTAAATCTCTCACATCTCGTGGAAGTTGTGACTATTATGGGCAGCCTGCTGCATTGGGTGTCCAGAAAACCAATGACCAGAAACCAGGTGACCATGGGACCTGATGAGATGTATCTGAGGGTCCTGAAGGAACTGGCAGATGAAGTGGCTAAGCCACAATCCATCATATTTGAGAAGTCGTGGCAGTCTGGCAAAGTTCCCACTGACTGGAAAAGGGAAAACAAAACCTCCATTCTTAAAAAGGGGAAAAATGAAGACCCTGGGGAAGTACAGGACAGTCAGTCTCACCTCTGTGCCTTGCAAAATCATAGAGCAGATCCCCAGGGAAACTATGCTAGGGCACATGGAATAGAAGGAGGTGATTGGTGACAACCAAAATGTCTTCTCTAAGGGCAAATCATGCTGGACAAATTTAGTGGCCTTCTACAACAGGGTTACATCATTGATGGATAAGGGAAGAGCAACTGATGTCATCTACCTGGACTTGTGCAAAGCATTTGATGCTGCCCTACATGAATTCCTTGTCTCTGAATTGGTGAGACATGGATTTGACAGATGGACCACTTGGTGGATAAGGCATGGACTGGATGGTCACACTCAAAGAATTGCGGTCAACAACTTGATGTCTGTGTGGAGAGCAGTGACGAGTGGTGTTCCGCAGGGATTGGTATTGGGACCAGTGCTGTTTAACATCTTTGTTGGTGACACGGACACTGGGATTGAGTGCACCCTCAGCAAGTTTGCCGATGACACCAAGCTGTGTGCTGCGGTCAACACACTGGAGGGAAGGGATGCCATCCAGAGGGACCTGGACAGGCTTAAGGGATACCATCCAGAGGGACCTTGACAGGCTTGAGAGGTGGGCCCATGGAAACCTCACAAAGTTCAACAAGGCCAAATCCAAGGTCCTGCACATGGGTTGGGGCAATCCCAAGCACAAATACAGGCTGGGTGATGAGTGGATTGAGAGCAGCCCTGCAGAGAAGGACACGGGGGTATTAGTGGCTGGAAAACTGAACCAGCAATGTGCACCCACAGTCCAGAAAGCCAGCCGTATCCTGGGCTGCATCAAAAGAAGTGTGGCTAGCGAGCTGAGGAAGGTGATTCTCCCCCTCTGCTCTTGTGAGACCCCACCTGCAGAGCTGCGTTCAGCTCTGGGGCCCCCAACATTAGAAGGACATGAACCTGCTCGAGCAGGTCTAGGGGAGGCCATGCAGATGATCTGGGGGCTGCAGCACCTCCCTTATGAGGACAGGATGAGAGAGTTGGAGTTGATCATCCTGGAGAAGAGAAGGCTCTGGTGAGACCTTATAGCAGCCTTCCAGTACTTGACGGGGTCCCACAGCAAAGATAGAGATGGACTCTATCAGGGTGTGTAGTGATAGGGTAAGGGGTAATGGTTCTATATTGAAAGAGGGTAGATTTAGATTAGATATAAGGAAGGAATTCATTACTCTGAGGATGGTGAGACACTGGCCCAGGTTGCCCAGAGCAGCTGTGGCTGCCCCCTCCCTGGCAGGGTTCAAGGCCAGGTTGGACGGGGCTTTGAGCAACCTGGTCTAGTGGTAAGTGTCCCTGCCCATGGGAGCGGTGGTTGGAACCAGATAATCTTTAAGGTCCCTTCTAACCCAAAGCATTCTATGTTTCTATGAAATGATGGATTAGGGTGCTTTTCTAGCATTTTCTCTTCTAGCTAGAAGCAGATCGTAAGGGTGCTTTTCATTCTGTGTTGCTACCCTGGAATAGTCAACTGCACCACCACTCCTGCCACTGCTTATTGCTCTCAGTGAAAATTTGTGTTCCTAACCAGGCAAGGGACTGCTGTTTATACATCCTCACTTTGATATAATTACAAAGCACTTTCATTCGTCATATTCTTTACTCCTTGGGAGGCAGTCTGGTCTATTTTGTGACTTTTCTTCCAAAAGTAACAAAGGTAAAGTAAAGAGAAGCATTTTTAATTCAAAAGAGAATTTTGTGAAACTGATTCAGCACAAATTGTGTGAAATGGAGGCTGTCTGAATGATACACAAATTGGAAAAGTTGCAGATTTTATTTCTGTTTTTATCACCTTTTTCTCACTGTTACCTTTCACATCTGTGGTAGATATACAGATTTATTTAGGGATTTTTTAAGCTCTGCTAATTATGACATGAGAAATAGTCTTCAGATTTTTATGAATAAACCTAGGTTTGAAATTAAGCTCATTGAAATTGCCATAGTTTATAGTGTTATATTTTGTAACTTTTATATTCCTTTGTCTAGAAAAAATATAGGAATTTTCAGAAGTGAAAGGACACAGTTTCCGCATATTGTAAAATTCTGGTGAGGCTGTAATTCCCATACAAATAAAAAACCCAAATGCAGCATACTTTAACTTTTAACTGAGCCATGCCAATTTTTTAAGTGATGGAATGATAATCTTGATGTCCTAGCAAATTAGATCTGAGAGTGCTAAGTTTTGCCTGTCAGTGCTCTCCTGTGGCTCCAATTCAATATGCTATTTTCTGACGGTTCAGAGCAAGTCCAATGGCGTTTGACCTTTTCATGCCAATTGGATTTTTTTGTCTTGACTTATACAGTTCCTGAATCATGCTGCTTTTAAGAGTATTATTGCCAAATATTCTTAAGTGATTATTTCTTTCTTAACTCCATCTCATTTCTCTATGTAGGTGTACAAATATAGAGAGAAAGATAGTAAGATTTCAGTCTAGTTTATGACAAGGTAATATGTTTACTAAAGAGAAGGTATTCCATACAGATGAGATGAACCACAATACAGATTGGCAGATTTTATTTGCATTTGTTGACAGTACCTGATATATAAAGATCCTGTGCTGCTTCATGGCTTGCAGGGCAGGGAAAATAGCACCTCATCTTGTTTAACACACAAATACACACACTTTCACACTCTCTGCACAGTAATAAGTCTTGTTGTAGAAGGCTTTTAGCTATCCAGAAAATATCTTCCATAACCTAGGGCAAAATCCCTAAAGTACTATAACTGAAGAAAAAGTTCTTATTGACTTAAATAAGCCTTAGGTTGAGCCTATAAATGCAAATCTTAATCATACGCCTGAATACTAGGAATATACTACAAATGGATGCTGTATCCAGAGCTGCAGAAAAAGCACTGAAGATTTCTTTCATACATTTTCTAGGTTGGTCTTATTGATATTTCTTTGTTGTCTGCTATTTCCATTTGTAGATGAACTTTGAGAACAATGTAAATTATTTGGTTATCGTCTTGTGACTTGCCATCCATTTCGTGGGTAGCATTTTTATTTCCTGGCCTCAAAATGCAATTATTTCTGGTTCCATCTATTACAACTATAGCCATGTGATCCTAGGAGAGGTCAAACCCACATTTCGGCATTTTTCCTCCTTCAGCTCTTTTATTCAATTTTATGGTACTGATATGTTCATTGTTTTCAGATAATGTACAGTCCTGTCAACAGAACAATGCACAGTGAATATGTTGTCTAATGTATCATTGAGCTTTTAGTTCTCTGGCTACAGAATTAAATGCTAGGCTTTTTAAAAGTAGCCTATATTCCAAAGTCACTATTCTAGTGAAGACTTTAGGTAGTTACTAGCACTCTGAAATATTGAATGTTATACTACACAGGGAATTTGTTTAGCTATTAGGAGGATAACAATACTACCCTGATAACTTACAGGATAACACTGCCTGTTCCTAAGCCCATACAACTGAGTGCAGAATCCAACACAATATGTTGATTTTTCTGGTTATGTACTTCTGCGACTTTAATAAGGCAGGTAAAGGACAAAAATATAAGGTTTGCTACTGTGACATGAAGTGTATGATGTTGCAGGTACTGCAACAGTTATGATGTGACCATATAAACAAAGACAGTGAACAAAGTAGATTCTAAACTACTGAAGTATTGGTGTTTAGACTTATATAATATAGTTGATGCTGTATCCTGCTCTGATCAGTGAAAAAATATGTGGGCCAAAGTTGGCAGTTGCTGTTTGCATTGCAGCTATAATTGTTGTAGGCCAGTGTGAGTTGGAACTGGACTATCAATTTCTTCCTTTCTTTTCTGGATTCTTCTCTGTTTCCTAATAAATGGAGCATATTGAGGGAATTTCTGTTCATTCTGCAGGTTTTAAAGGCCAAAATACTCTTAAGTGTGGTAAAACAAAGAAACAGTATTTGTCAGTGTTAAACAGTTATTTCTAGTCTCTTTGGAGATACTAAATATTTCATTTGTAAATCACCAATATGTATCTATAGTGAAAAGCTGTACTGTGGTCTATGATACGACTTCAATTTTTACATGCACACTCTCTTTTATTATGCTAGCTGTGTATTTGTCTTTCAGTTCCCTCTCCTTTATAAACAATGTAAGAAATCTGTATCAGAAGGTACCAGAATATAGTGAAAAGGACACAGAAAACATACTGGTCATGTTACACTCAGGTGGGTACCTTTCATATATGCTCTGCAGTTGTCCCAGTTTGTCCATGGTGTATATTGTGAAGAACAACTTAAATGTTTGTGCTGGCTTCTAGTTTGAGAAAGCCATTGACTGGACGGACTTGAAAAGGGACAAAAGAAGCTCCAGTAAAAATGATATGTGAAAAAAATTTTTAGCATATTTCAAGAATTGGAGAAACAGTACTTGAAACGATAGTGCTCCATCATGAATCTCAAAATATCTGCTAAAATGTCAGGAGAAAAAAAACAGACTGAACAAGGAATACACTGTTGAGCACTGGATGGAGATATGTGCATGCAGGAGAGATAAAGCAAGTATAACAATGCTCTCTCTAAACAACTGATTTACAGTAGGACCTATCTTTTTCTGAGTTACTGGAAGACACCATTGCTGAGCAGTGTGCTTCAGTTGGTGTAGTTTAAATCCACTAAGCTCCCTTTTGAGAGAGTATTTGAGTAATGAGCAGTAAATGAGAGTTGACCTCTGGTGACTTAATGCAGAGAGAGATGAAAAAGATAATCTATACCGACTCTGCAGAATGAGGAGGAACATTCAGCAGCTTTCAAAAGATGTATTCACAGAAGCAGCTGCAAAGTCAGGAGTGCAGGCAACCTTGGTGTTCTTACAGAGCAGCTTGCCACTGTTCTCCCTGCTAATGAACTTAGTAGTCTGTCTCGGGGGTAAAATTGGACAGTTCAGCCTGACAGCTAGAGAAGTGCGATAGAAAAAAATACATGAGCCTTAGTCATATACAAAAAAAAATTCAAGACATTTAAGGCATTGATCTCTAATTATTGCAGTCCATAAACAGTGAATGTCTGCAACTAACATATTTCAGATAACTTCATACTTTGCTCTTCCTACCATCCTCATTTTTAACATTTAAACTCACAATATATGTCTTGCAGACTATATGTTATTGGTGAGCTATGAAATGGGGATCACTGCCTTAGGAAAATTTAAAGGGAGGATATCTATACTGCAGGTAGCAGTCTGAGTAGAGCAGAGGTAGTGGGGCAACCAAGAAATCTGCGATGGAGCTTGATCAGTCCTTGAAAATAGTTATGGTCAGAATGTTAATGTGTGAAGCCTAGCATTAATATGGAAAGAATATTTTAGATACTGTTTTCTAGTTTTATTAACTGACTTAGAGATTCTTGTTCAACAACAGAGGTGGCTGACATGAATAAGAATATGTCCTCATCTGAGGACATAGATGCATCCTCACATGACGTGATTGCAAGTGGTCATAATGCTGAAGGAAAGGAAATGACCCTGTAATAACAAAGAGCTTTAAGCTATTCCACATTTGTTTCTAGTGCAATAACAGGTATATGAAATACTGTTATTAGTTTAGGACAAATAAGGTTGGAGACCCAGTAAAAAGCTGAGAGAAAGGAAATTCTGAAGATATATGAGAAGCTGTCCAAGGGGCCAGATTTCTGATTTGTTGAAAGGGAAGAGAGAACTGCTCATTTGCAGTACATGAATTCTAATGGTTTTCTCAGGATTATGCTCCTAAAATAATACTGTAATAGGCATAAGAGATGCAGGTGTCTGCTTTTGGATGCATTTCAGGTTCCTGCCTAATGTTGACCTAAAGGCAAAACTATCACTTGCATAATCTTTTATGAATACTTATAAAACCTTGGTCTTGCCAGCACTACTTCCCCCTCTGGGTTAACACAAGCCAGTCATTCAGAATTGTTGCTTGATGGGATTGAGCATAACCTGGCATGACTCCCATACTTGGACTTTCAGAAAGTGTTTTTAGTTAATTCTGTAGTGGATTCATTGGCAGTGTCCTATTTGCAGAAAAGCTAGTAGTTCCAAATGGAAAAAAGCCATGCATTAAGATACATTTATATTCATACTGTAAGCATATGCAGAAACTTTCAGTAGTACAATGTGCTTTATGAGTGGTGTCTAAGTGTCTGAAGGAGTAATGAAATGATCTGTTATTCTAGTTTTAAAAAGACTAAAGTTCTGTTCGTGCGCCTGACATAGTGTAGGCGTAAATAAAGTAGGTTTTCAGCATTGTTCTCTCAAATTAAGGAGGTGGCATAGATAAATTAATCTCTGTGCTCTGTCAGGAAGCTCATGCTTACTCTTTTCATGCCTGCTGTGTGTGAGGACTGTGACAGAGGCTGACAAAGGCCTAAGTCTTTGCAGCTATAAAAATGGTATCATTTCACTATTTTCTACAAGGGAGTAGAGAAAATACCTTACAGAATTAAGCATTACATTAAATGAATTAATTTTAAAATTATCATAGTTCGAGTTTTGGATCTCATATATGTCAGTCGTTCTACTGGAAGTCTGGTGGAGCTTCCACTGGCCGGCTCCAGTTCTACACCAACATTAATCAGATGGGAAGCCAATCCATGATATCAAAACATACAGCAAACAACAAAACATACAAGTTTCAGTCCAGCATTATAATTGAAGCTATTCTGGTTCATGATGTGCATGTGCTCCCCTGAGCACCCACTGCTCATTTGTCTGGACTGAGACATTTACAGTAAAGAAAGAGGACCTCTTCCATTCCTGTACACAGGGAGCAGGAGCACAGTCATGCAGGGAGGAATTACGGTTGCCTGATTATTGCAATAGGTGGAGCTTGGGGATTGTAATCCAGTGAAGAAAAAAGTCTATTTTATATGATGGACCAATGCAGTCTTTTGAATGAGCTGTCCCAATAGACATGTTTTAGAGCTGTGGCCTAAGTAAACCGTTATGGCTTTGACATCTCTATGGAAACTGCAAGAACACTAAACAGAACATTATAAATGTAGGATGCTATAGGCCACTTTATATAGTGAAGACTGACAGGTCTTAGCAGAATGGAGGATAAGAAAGAAAGTAGAGCATAATAATGTTTGTGCAGTATCTTTGATTTGGAAGGGTAGGACTTGAGGAGTGTATTGATTATGTGTCAATAGTTTAGAAAGTCTTGTTAGAGAATTGGAAACATGAGATATGAACAAGGCTCTGTGTGCTGACAAGCCCAATAACAACCTAGTCAACAAATGGGTAATTACTGAGGTTATTGAGATGAACTGATGCAAACATTTAGCTCATAAAATGGTGGATGAGTTACTCATCATCAGCTGGAAGAGCGTTAGAGAGAAATTCACAGCACTGACTGTATCTTCTTAAATTTTCTTTCACTGGACAGTACAATGGTGCCCAAATCTTGTCAGATGATGCCTAACAAAACATAAGTCTGACTGATAAATAAGGTTTCCAAAGCTAATACAGAAATATACTTAGCTTCTGTATGGAGATATTCTATAGCAAATAAAGTAAAAGAAATATTTTGTCCTGGTAATGAAGACTGAATTTTAAGTCATTTATCAAGGATGTGTGGGACAAGTTTAGCTGCCCTTTTCACTTTTATACAGTTTCTGTTGTAGATGAAAAACTATACACTTAGGAGTGATTGGCTTTGTTAACAGTCCCACAATGCTAGTCAATAATATTTATATTAGCTCTTTATCTTCTCTAAATTTAGTGGTAACTATTCTGATTATACTTCTGTCTGAAAATAATTCAGAGGTATTTTTCAGCAGTTGGTGAGTCAGAATATAGTTTAGGATGATTTGAGATCTTCTTGGTGAAATTTAGTATGCATATTAAATAGTTAATAATAAAACCAGGAAGTTACCACTTAAAATAATCCTGCCCATACTAGTGGTATACATCTTTGTATGTATGATCTATCAGCAACTTTGAATCCTTACAAGTTATCATTGGAAACATAGTTGTTCTAGTGGAGAATGATATTTGAGGTATCTAGACTACAACTTCTGTAATGTACTGAGTCAGTGCAAGTAAAGAATGTGCTAGTGATGTTATAGGCAAAAGAGAATTTTTTAATAAATTTCTCTTGTGAGGAACAAACAAATGTTGGGTTTGGGTTTGCTTAATAATTTATGTGAAAGATAAAACATAGGAACATAGATATCTCTTTCACAAGGGAAACCTGCAAGGAGCTCTATCTGTGTTTTATTAAAAATGATCTTTGTGAAGCTGCAGAGACTTACAGTGCTATTTAGTTAAAAAGCATCGAGAGAATCATCTTTTCTGATTCTTAGGTAACTCATGTCAGCAGTGTGAAAAAACAAAATTAATTACAAAAAATAGTGTCAATTCTATTATATTAAAACAACAGATTAATTTGATTAATGTACAGTTTTTAATGACAAAGGTTATGAGGGTGCGATGTAGCAACCAACTTGATTTATCTGCAGCATTGTCAGACTGCTTGTCAAAGAGGATGCATATTATTAATAATGACATAATTAAAACAATACAGTACCAAACAGTAAATTAATACTTAATAAAGTACTAACAGTTAGAAGATCATGCCAGACACATCTTTGTGTTCAAGATTCTGAGGTGAGATTGTCAAGGTGTTACACAAATATTAGATAAGAGGAAATCTTTAATGATACTTGCTTTTAATGTTTTAAGTGTTTTCAGATTTGCAAGTGTAATGATTACCATTTTCACATCAAATCTGTCTTTTTTCAGTGCAATGGATTGGAGTGCCTGTCAGCAACTTGAATTCCTGCTATGCATTCCCTAACTTTTCCTACCTCTGTTTTTCTACTCCTCTACGTTGCTGCCTTTATGCTATCCCTTGTCCTTGAAAGAATTTCCCATGTGCCTTTTTTCAGTTCTTTTATTCCTGTCTTTAAAAGCCTGCTTGTCCATATTCTGTCATTTATATGAGATCAGTCACAACAAGTGATTGGCACCACAGTCAAGTTTGGCACGGACAGAGATTTTTAAGCTAGCATTATGTCTCTCAGCTGCAGTGCTGTTTAAAATAAATTTGGTAACAGACAGCAGAAGAGTCTGCTGTCAGGGAGCTAGATCTAGCTGATAGGTTTTTTGAGGTTTTTTGTACAGCAAGTTCATTGCGGGGACATAAAAGTTTTCTAAAGCATGCTTGTAACTTATACTCCTGTGGAGCTAGGGGGTTAATTATACATTAGGCTTGATGAAGTACTGAGGAGGGGTAAAAGAAAGGGACAACTGAATATCAGGGGAAGTTGCAGTTGGCGCCGCTCAGGATTCGTTCATTATTTCCAGGATGTGTAACAGACTTCAGCATTTGAGGCACAGGAAAACCAGTCCGTAGCTATCTCACTGCTGTGCTGACTAGAAAATTTCTAAGCATTTGCATGCATCTGTGGGATGGTTTCCCCAGATATTAGGCCAATACTCTTCATAGCTTGAAGGCTCAGGGCTAACAACATTCAGCAAGCAGTGAATAGTATGCACCATCGTATTCTGTGCTTGGACAACCTGATAGCTTTACCAGATTTACCCACTTCTCATGGAAGGGAGCACTGTCACAGGATTGTGTACTTGACTGAGTCCAGGCCGAATAAGGCTTCTAACAAAGGACTCATCCAGATCAAATTTAAATATTTAGACAATAGATGCTAACATTTGTTTTAAGCAAACCACCTGGGGTTTTTGGCTCCAAACTGGTCTGACATTTCTTTGGTCACAGGATGCATCCTAGCAGCAACTCTGGGGCTCTGCTGGCTATTTCATATTTGATCTTTTTTCTAAATTTGTTGACCAAAGATTCTCACCTCTATTATTTCTGTAAGTCAGTCTTGGTATGAATGTTAAATAAAAAGCCTCTGGTAATATTTCCTGCCTTCTAGTTTCCACCGTTAACATCTTCCCACTTTTTGTGTTATGGGACAGGTCTTGTTTTTGTCATGAGGGTTTTTAGTGGATGTCACCAGGATGCTGCGAGTGCTGCTGGCTCCCTGGGGACCAGTGCCCGTCCCACTGTCCCCAGCACAGGAGCAGGGCAGCTGGGGAGCAGAGCGGGGCAGCCAGGGCAGCCTCAGCCACCATGGCAAGACAAGGCTGTGGTGAAGAGTCCGGACCCAGAATGGGCAGGACCCAGGCCTGGACGTGACACAGCTAGGGTTTGAAGTGAAAGAAATCCATCCCTTGATTTGTGTATACATGTTCAGAAGTATAGTTTGCATTTGCTGATTTGCATATAGCATAATCCTGAGTTTGAAATCATATGATACAGATTTTTTCATACGGGATTATTTTTGCATGATGTACAGTTATTATTTAACTGTTTTTTTTTGTTGTTTATTTTTTTGTTTTTGTTTTTGTTTCTGTTTTTTTATTTTTATTTATTTTTAAAATAAAAGGAATGAATACTTTTATTAAGTATTGACTAAGAAGAGAATATTTTTAACACAAAAAATAGAACTCAGTGTTTGGGGATCTTTCCTTGGCCACAGTGCACATGTACAACATCTCTTAGGAGGTACTCAGTTCACCCCCTGCAGCAGATCCATAACAGTGACTCACAGGAATTGTTGCTGTCAGGCCTGATTTCATTTGTTTCATCATTTAGAGATACCAGGACATTGCTCAGCTCCAAGAAGGTCTGTACATCATGGGAAAGTGAACTAAAGAGCTAAATCCAAGTGAGAATTGGGAAAAAATCACAAGGAGTCACTGTTTCATTAGCAGAACATGGGATGTATTCCAAAGTGAAACATCTAAATTTAAGCTTGGTTGAAATTTCTGGCTGACATGACAGATTTTGTTTCAGTTTTCTTAATTTTCTTCATCTCATTTAAAATATAAATGCCACCCTAGGGTTTACTGAAAAAGGTTTGCTTTCATGTTTTTAACTAGTCCTAACAAAATTAATGCTTTTTTTTTTGAACAGCTGGATTTCCCACATACTAATACGACTATAAGAAATGAAAATTTCAGAAAAAAAATCCCACCTTAATATTGTAAATAAAATATTGTGAAAAAGCATAACTACTGCAAAAAGAATAACCCTGACATAAGGGCTATTTTCAGTGCTATTTTAACAAAAACCCCTATGCATGGAAACCTCTGCACTTTTCTGGAGAGCATCAGTGCATATCAGTTAGAATTCACAGTCACAGATGTTTCTGAAGGAAGAGATCCATGTAGGTGAGAGCAAACAAACCTCCCTCTCTAGAAGTATGATGTGGCAGCCTGCAGGAGATTCAGTTTAATGTTTACCTGAGATACCACTGCAGCAGAGAAGATACCATGTACACGTGGATCAAAATGAAGCCAGTCTCTAGTTGCAGTGGCTATAAGTAGACATAGACTAGATGGAGTTCTTCACCTCATAATTTTCTGAAAAAGAAATCTTATCTGCATTATATACTGGAAAAATCCTGTGAAACAGTATTAATCCTGTCCTTTGGTGTTGTCAGGGGTTATGGTTTTTAGTCTCTGATGTTTTCCCACTATTTCTCTTTAAGAACATCATCCTTTGGAGTGAGCTGACATCCGTCACAACAACTCCTGTTGTCAATGTCATACCAGTTATAATTTCAAATGTCTGAAATCCTGGTCCCCTAATAGAGTAGTTATCACATGAATGAGCAGATGCTGACATGGGGAGCATCTGACACTTTATAAATTAATGCCATCCAAGCAAAACATCAGCAGGATTGGATATGTTTAGGTAGTTAAACATCTGCAGAGGTGACTTGATTGCAAATCGTTAGGAATAAAAGCTTGTTAGTGGTCAGAGATCTTTGGCACACACACGATGACTCTGGGTCTAGAACTCCTTGGAATTGTGTGTTAGCATTAGGGATGTGCTCCCAAACACTTTTGGCAAGGTGAGCTCCCTGAAGTTTGGCATAAAACAACAGATCTAGGTAACTGGCATCAAAACACATGCTGTGGAAATCTCAGACTAGACACCTCTAATTACATGGAGGCAGTTTGAATAGGCTCAGGTCTACGTGTTTATACCACCACATTCTTGTTAAAACAGAGGGAAAGTGGAAGTGCCCCCCCTGTACAGGACACTGCAGTAAGCATTCCTGAGAAACAGAAATATTTGTTATGAAGCAAACATTATGTTATGGAAATAAACATTTGGAAAGTTTGTATGTAGGTTATGTTTCCTAAGTAAATTATTATGTCTCTCTCTCCCCAGACCAACACAATTATATCTAAGCCATTATATACATCTGGAGACCCCTCACACCTCTTCCTGAGTGAATTGCAACAGACCCCACATCATATATTCTTGTTCAGGGTAGGGAAAATAATGGCTATGAGCAGAAAGCAGATCTGAGGCTTTCAGAGCAGTGCTCTGGCACTGAGGTAAAACAGAAGGCACTGCAGATTTCTGTTTCTAATAACTACTGAATAAAAGCTGAAGACAAACCAAACCCAAACTGGAATAATTAACCCAGGAATTTCTCAGTGGGAAGATGGTACACTGACTAATCTGTGAGCAAGCTTTATAAATGAAAGGCTTTAAAACTGCCTGAGGTTGTCTATAAAGAGTGAGGCATTGCTATTTTTTCAAAGGAAACGAATTTGCTGAGGGCTGCTCTGTGGGGTTGAAGGGGTGCTTCTTTTAGGTTGCACATCACAAATTAGAGTTGCTGTTCGAGAAATAGAAGGTGTATTGATAGTAAACAGGTGGCTCCTGTTCCAAGGAGATTTGTTTGGTACCATTTTATGATTGAGCTGATGCTGTGACACATTATGTGGAGCTTGTCACTCTCCCATCTGGTCTACACAACTGCTGGAGGCGGAACCCATTTAGGAAGTTGCACATTTCTTGCAGCTGTTCCTGAATGTTTCATAAATAAATAACAGAAACCACTGATTCATTTAGCTTTATTAAACCTATCTTAGGGGAATCATGTCATTGTTCATGGAGAAAATTGTACACGTTGCATGGCATTTAAGGAACTTGTTATCAAATTATAGCACTTTAAAGCCTTACTTAGCACTAATGGGAAAATTGTAAAGTACAGATCAGGACTTCTTTTGGCCTGATTATAATTTATCTAAATGACTGCACTTGATAAAGAGTCCTTCATGCTAAGTAAAATGCTTTTTGCCTGTGGAACCCAATGATGCCTTGTTTTCTTCCCCCTGCGAATGCAGTTTATCCTTGGGTCTTATCTGGAAGAAGCAGTTGCTGCAGAATGCTGTGTTCACTTCATACATCATTTAAACTGGTTTTGTTATTGATGAATTGCTTTTGTAATTCACAGATGAAAGTGAACATTATAAACAAGGCATTCCCATATTAGCTTTTCAGTGCTTTGCCCAATGGGCAATTTAATGCGACATCAAATGTGATAGTAGCTGAATGACAAAAAGAACCTTTCCCATGCTTGTTGGCTTCTAATAGCTTGATTTCATTTTTAATAGGCTGTTAATCTTCAGTTAGCATTTTGCTCTGTATCAAACGTTTCACTGCAGTAAACTGGGTTGTTTGTCTGCTTTAGGTTTGTGTTGTGTTCAGTTAACACTCCCTTTGGAAGGTATTTGGTGCACATAAGATGCCTGAGATTGACTTTGCGGTAGAAAATTTTGTCTCCCCTTGACAAAACTTTTCTATCTGTCATGATGTGACAGGCTAATAAAACTATTCATGTGCTAAGTTATAATGATATTTAATATGTTGACAATAAAAGACTACTAGCTATTGAATTCAAAGCAAGCAGCATGCAGCATAGAAAAAGAGAGGCACTGTTGAGTGTAAAGGAGCTTTTAAAATGTATTGCTCTCTATCTTAGTGAAAAAATTAAATACAGTGAGCTGTCTGACCTGAAGGAGACACACTTGTTTCAGATACAGTTACTGTCCAAGAAGCCTGTTATGACCAGTGTGTAAAGAAAGGCTGTACAAACTGCTGAGAATTTATGCAGATCTTTTTTTCTAGGAGATCTAGGGAACAATGTCACTGTTAGGCTTGTATTATGTTAAAAGAAACAAGAAATCATTTTTGCTACTGGTTTGGATTTGGATTTACTTTGGATACTCACTTGATATCTTTAGGTACTAAAATTAGTCTCCTCTGAGGACTGTTATTAGCCAGAGATATCTAAGAGTTTGAGCAAGCTTCTTTTCTGTGATGTCTCAGTATTTTCTTGATTGAGAAATGACTGTTGAACCACATAAGGAACAGGAAAGTCCTCCAGAGCCTCCCATGATGCTCAGTGAGTCATCAGAGCGTCCAGGAATCTTGTCTGGTGAAAACTGGTTGGGTGTAAGTGGGCAATGTTTTGTTACTTCTTGATCAGGTGCTGCTCTTCATATGTCCAAGAGTTATTTCAAGGTTTAGAAAGGTTCCTACAGAGTACAGAGAGAGATCTTCTGACTTACTGGGTCTAATCCAATGAAACTGCATAACTGACTGTTACGACCCAGACTGGGAGCCCAGGGAGTCATAAAGGTTCTGTGATCCCCTCAGGTTAAATTAAGGTGAAATGACACCAAATGACCAGTTAATATGTTTTAGTTGTGGTAGAAACAACTTGGAAGAGGATAGTAAGCAATGTAGTCTCTTATTGATAAATCTATAAGAATGAAAATAAAGGAAAGGAAAGGAAAGGAGAGAAAGAGAGTCAAAGTATCCAGATCGCCACTCCAGGTTCCAGCATTGTCTCAGGTCCAGTAATCTCGGGTGGTGGGTGCACCCCCAGCAAAATTTTCTGTTGCCTTTTAAGTTCATCTTATCAGCTGATTTGAATGCTAGACAAAGAGAGGCAGGTATTCCATGAACTCATTTCTGTGAGAAATGAGGGAAAGGTGGGTTCTGCGCATGCAGTGAGAGGGCATGAGGTACACCAACCCCCTCATCCAAATGAGTCGGTGGTCATGCTCCCCACTACCACATTTACTTTATTGCTTCTTGGACCTTTTAGCTCTATCTCACGTCAATTGTTTATCTCTCTTATCAACCTTTAAAGCCCAACATATAGTTTCACTCAGTCTAGTCTCCTCCCCTTGAGTCTTATCTAAAGAATTTGTCAATAAAACCGCAAGGGAGTGAAGCTGTGAAACCTTCGATACACTCTGCGCTTCCTTGGGCAGCATTTCTTAGACTAATCACAAGGGCCACAACTTGTCAAAATTTTCTACACTGACAAATATTTGAGGAATTAACTCCTTCAGTTCCTTACACTGACAATCATAAACTGATCAGTTCCCCTTTGAAAAGTATGTAGTTGGGCAAAAAAATCAGCTACTGGCAGAAAACTGCTCTAGAGCCTCTCCTGTCCCCACCTTCTCTGATGGTTAATTTCCAGCCCATGGTTATTAAATGATAGATTATACCTGTTTGTGTCCTCAGGAGAAATAATTCTTCCTCCTGCCTGGTGTTTACCCAATTAGAGTTAAGGAGACAATTCATATGCCCCTTCAGGCTTTTGTTGTGAAATATGTGAAGAGATCCTCATCATAGTGGTCAGCTGAACTGGGAAGATCATGGGGGCTCTCAGATTTGTTTTACAGCTCAGATCTGGGATCAGTGTCATATGAATTCATCATACTGCTTTGGACCCAAGCTGAAAGCATGAACTCAGGATATAGATGTTTCTCTGATATATATCTGTATGGCTAATGTCTTCCACAACAATACAGTTCCTAGGAGTATTTCTCTCTCTAATACTATTACAACAATGTGTGATGCTGGATGACGGTAGGAGACTTCTAGCTCTGCTGGGTTGGACTCTCTCTTACCATTTCTCTTAAAGTCATTTTAACCAAATCAATTCAGCTTGATGTATGCTAGCTCTACTATTTCTTTTCAGTGGAAACACTCCATTCAGTGTTTCCTGTACGACCTTTCCTTCCTAAACAATACACTTCCATTCCAACCCCATTGTGTTTTTGTTGTTTCTGCGTAGTTAGCTTTCTGTTGTGCATCAATAACATTTTCATTTTGTTGTTCTCTTTGTGTAGTACAAAAAAACTTCATTTTTCTCTCAAAACTGTGACATACTTCTGAGCCAGATTAGTTACAATCCTTGTTTCATCTCTCTTGTCTAGTGTTAGCATGTTTTTTATCCCTTGTTGTTTACCTCTAACATTTCTTTATTCAGTATTGAATCTCTGTTTACCTTAGGTTCTTCTTCTACTATATTTAAAACAGGACTTGAGATTATCTGAGTTACTTCCACCTTTTCTATTCTTTTATTAGTATGAGAAACTCTTATCTCATTATATTACTATCTTTCAGCATGTCTCAACATGTAAGAAAATGTTTTAATTTATTCCTCTAAGTCTCATTAATTAGTATTCTCTTCTAAAAGTATTTATACAGAAGATGAGATTTCCTCGTCTTTCTGTTGTGTGGTGGGACTATTGATAAGTGAAACCTACTTTGCTGGATATGAAGATTATTTCTACCCATTCACTTTGCAAAGAGGCTACATAAAAGCGGCTACTAATTTTCCTGCTGAAGTCTTAAGGGACCTTAAAATCTTGTCTTCTTACACAGTTAATCTAATGAAAATAATAAATGTTACAGAAAAAATGGAACACATCATACGCCTCATTTTCTGTACAAGCAATCACTTTGAACCAGTTATCATCAGCTTAGAAATAGCAGTTATTTTTTCCTACTTTTTAGTTCACAAACTGGTATGATTTGATAGGTCCCAAAGTTTTGTGATCAATGGACAAAGTGAAATGATGAAAAGGTAGGTGTTTAGTCTTCGCTTGGCATTGATTTAGTTCTAGAAGCCACATGTCAAACTTCAAGATGTGACTTTACTTGAGGCCATTTTAGACTTAACTTTAAATCATGTATGGCATTTCAATGGGTCATAAAGAGTAATAGTTTTCCTTGTCAAAGCATCTTTCAAACAAATCTGAAAAAGATAGTGGGCTTTGAAATGGAAAAATTCAGACCTGATTTACAGATGCTTGAAAAAACACTTATCACAGGCAAAATGAAATCTGCAGTACAGAGAAATATATATTCTTCAGAATATATTAATCACTGATAATTCCCACTTTATCATTCTGGAAGATTTCCTTGAAATCAGAGCTCAATAAATAATTAGTTTCTGTTCCAGGGCTTGGATAAGTACAGTTCTTCTGTGTGCTCTGACCAAACGTGTCAAGAATGATTATGTTAAGTTTTGCATGTAGTTTCTCTAACATGGTCTGTTCAAGGGACCAGAGTTGAGCAAAGAGTTTTCCATAACATCATCTAAAAAAGGAATTGAACCCGGGCATGGTCTCTAACAATCCTTCTCTCATTAGTTTGTGGATAATTTACAAAATTATATTTTTTTCTAGTTGCATTTCACATGTGGTTGTCTGCTTTGATTTCACTGATTTCTACTAGATTTGATCTCCATTCTGTTGTTTAATTATTGTCCTAATACATTTCCTCTTTTGCTTTTCTCACTCATTTTATTTTTTTTCTTGTTTTTTTTTTTTTATTTTGTTTTTTTCTGATTATTTTAATGGGCAATAAATGAAAACTCAGATTTCAATTCAATTACTGACTTTATATGCAAAATAAATAGAGAAGTAATCCCATCACATCTATAAATACAGATTTATTTTGACTCCCATTGGATGGATCTGAAATTTTATTTCACTTACGGTGATTTTGTTTTTGTCCTTATTTTCAGTATTTTACAATACACCAAAATACACAATAGACTGAAAAATGTAATCTGTGCAAACAAAATTGTAAAAAAAGAAACATGTCCTTTCATGTCCTTTCCAATAAAATAAATCCTACCTAAATATTATATAAAATGCTACGTAGAAAGATTATTTTTTCAATATAAACCTTTTTATACTATATGTCACTTTCTCCTGAAATATAACATAGAAAAACATTTAATTTGTGTTAAGTGAGGTAAGGGGCCTCCTTTTACAATGCTAGCCTTACAGCTGCAGCAGATTTCAAGAACTATGATTCTTTTCATTAGAATATTTTTGTTTTGCATGGGTTTCCAGAGCATTAAACAAATTGGATCTATTAGTAGAAACCAGGCAACCCAACTAATAATTGGCTTAAGACCATTAAATATAAACAAAACAGATAAATCATTGATTTTCTTTTGAATGTAGAAGACTTTCTGAGTGATGTTTTAAAATATTTTTCTGCAAACATAGTGAATAGGAACTTCTAATTAATAAAGACAATTATTACATTATCACTTTACCCATATGGTGAGCCTCTAGAAAAAATTCCTCAAGACTGTATCCTTTAAAAAAAAAGAAGCCAATTTCTATTTTAAAAGGGTATATAGTTTTCAAAAGTTTTCACCATAGTTTATCTTTACTAAGTACAAAAATAAAGGGGAAAAGAAACAGGCCAACAAGGACTCTGACAATCCTTTTCATGAGTCATCTACACATACTGAAGTTCATTTTGTGTCAGAAAGACTTCCTTTCCTAGAAAGCTGATAAAATGTATTTTATGTTCAACAAACCTTACCTGTGCAAATTTGATCTAATTTTGATGTGAAAAATTACAAGTAGTAAAAAATTTTTAAAAAGCAGACTAATTACCATTGAATTTATACAGCCAAGCTTTTATTTGGATACGCATTTTCCTTGATTATTCAGTTTCATTCTTCATTATCTCTATGATGGATGAAAGTATTGCTAAAGAGAAGTGTTCTGGAAAATAATGCAGTAGTCCACAAAAATAAATAACTCAGATGAGTAAATGAAGTTGGTTGGCTGTTCCATTTGCTGGTTGTTTGCTGCCTTGGACTATTCCCATCTTTGTCAATACCTTGCCAGTGCTGTTGCATGTCTACTTTTACAGTACCACTTGCTAGGCAAATATGACTGACAATAAAGTATAATTGTGTAATGTCTGATTCCAGCTAAATAAATGGTCTGAAGATCAAAACTGGTATAATTTCAGCAGAACTGCTGAGGCTCATGCACTAGGCTGTAAGTACATCTGGTTCGAAATGCACAGGATGACCTGAGCTTCCAAGTGCTGTGCAGAAAAAGAGAGATTCTGCATGCCTGAATGAGGTGGAGCTTTCACAGAGTTTTTTCATATTTCACCAAGTTCCATATATCCCAAACCTGTTGAACTGTTGTAAATTTGTCACTGAAAATGACATACTTAGTACTTCAGCACTGCTGAAATCCTTTCTCAGGCTGTATAGATGCAAGGTATGTGTGCCTTCAACTGAGGGAAGTGGGCTGTAACGCACTGGCTATATATTTGTGTCAGACTGCATATGCTGTGCTGTTGATTGAGCCCATCCTGAGTTAGGGATCCACCTCACAATTTACCCTTTGTTTCAGATTGTGACCACTGCTGTTTTGCTGTCTTTTTTTGTGAGGAAAGACAGTGAGACTATATTTTTATTCCCAGTCCATTTACAGGACCCTGGAATTTGTTCAGACAGCCAGGCAGTAATAGGAATTGTCCAGGAAAAAAAAAAAAAAATCTTCAAAACACTATAATTTAAAAGTCCTGTGTTTACTTAACATTTTCACTAGACTAACAATGACATCAAATCCAAAGTTAGTTGTCCAGGTCACTAGTTCTTTCATTCTCAATAATTCTAGAAGGAAATATTTTGTACTCAAGAGTTCAGAAAAGAAATGTAGATAGTAGTATCAGACCAACTTTCTCCTAGCCCTGGTACCTAGCTGTCACTGCAGGCTTAAGTGTCAAGGTAGAAATCACAATTTCATTTTTGTGATGAAGCCTGTAATATCAGAAGAAAGAAAAAAAAATCAAATCAGATTCCTTACTGTGTAATCCTAAAGGAAAAGCTCTCTTAAGTTATAAGACAGTTTCAGTTAAAGCAGAGTTTCTTATCAGTGGCTCAGCTATGCCCAATCTTGCATTAAAGACATTTCAGAAACAGAATCAAAGTAGTTCAGCTGTTTTCCCTCAAGCTATGTGGATGACTATTGTGAGCTAGATTCTGATCTCCATTGCACCACTGTAGCTCTGCATAACTTGTCAGTTTTTCAGGAGAGCTATCTAGACTTGACTGCAATCAGATGCTGGTGTCCTGGGATAAATCCCCAGCTGCTCTATTTCAGGAGATCTCTTTTTGAAGTGGACCACACTACTGTACTCTGATGACTTTCTCTTGGTCCTAATTTTGTTCCTAGATGTCTTTCTAAAAATCTTATATCCTATCTGGCTGTATTTCTTTTTGTATGAAACAACCTGTTTATTTAATATGCTTCAGGTTAACAGAACTAGATTTTACTTATTAATCAGTGTGGTCTACATCTCATAAAAGCCTTGCACGTTTCCAAAGATTGAGTAGTTGTTGTTGTGCTGTCATGCTTTTAGTGGAGGAAGAAATGTTTTATGCCATTCTTCTATTTACCATTCCTTCCTTCAAGATGTAGTTATACTTCTGGGTCTGGAATTTAAACAGTGTTTTTGGCTCTTGAATCCAAGAAATATGAACATTAAGCTGTCTGCATAATATCCTGTCTTTTCATGTGAAGAGTTGTTTTGGAGGTGTGATCTTTGGTTCCTAAATCTTGGCATATTTAATTTTCATGATAGATTTATAGCCATAGAGGTGGTGATGTTATGACCTGCTAGTAGCTGTTAATGTGAAATCTTGCCTTTTTTTTTTTTTTTTTTTTCCCAGTCTCCATCAGTTCAGATCATTACACCCTGTATTTTTCAATTTGCAAGCCACATTTAAAGGCTCCTAGATTATAGAGTCTGAAACAAACTGTTGTCATTGTGCTTGAATATATCACTAGAGTACTAATGGTCACTGAAATAATTTGAGCAATTAAAGTTCACAGAGGGCATTGTCAGTCATTATGGATTAGTGAAGGAACCATAGGGTATATAGATCATTGACCTGTGGCTTCTGTTAATGTCTTTTTTAGAGACTTTTATAGCTGTCATATCTCAAAAGAATGGTTTATGGCGCTTCTTTGTAAGATCTCATACGTATGATTTAAGCAATGCTAACTGAGATGTTCTCAGTTTCCTTTCAGTCACAACTAAGACTCTTTCTTCCTAGTTGCTATATCCCAGATGGCTTTTATCTTCTTGATTATGCACCTTAATGTCTTCTGCCATATTCTCCAAATGTCATTAATCACATCAAGCAATAAGATTATGTTCATGCTAATAAATTAATTTCTAATGACCTCCGGTCTGGCTGCAGATGATTCAAACCGTGAAGTGTAGTTTTTACAGTTCTGACTATTGCCTGTTCCTTCTGGCACCTGCCTCTTGTACTAGCTACTGTGTTAGCCACCATCTGGGGAATATTGGCTCTCTTAACACTTCGACCCATATTTGGCACTGAGATATAGTTACTCATTGCTCATAGTTGACTGCATGAGGATCTGTTCTGAATCTCACCTCTTGCAGGGACCAGACTTGCTCAGCCTTTTCACAAAGCTTGACCTGAAGCTGTATTTATCAGACACATTTAATTATAAAAAGTAGCAAACCTGATGCTTCGTATTCATGATCTGGCAACACTTGGTGGAATCCAACTGTTCAATAATCAGGGTCCAAAGCTGTTAGTCTGCAATATCGTTTGGATTTCATCTCCATCTTTTAATTGATTATCCTGTGTCTATCATTCATTTTCAGTTAATTACTTTATCCATATGTTAAGCATGTTCTCAAATTCTTGTCATTAGCAGCACCATGTGTTCACTTCCTGCACTTCCTGCTATACAACTTCAGGCTGTGTTTGGACACTTCTGAGTCTACTTATCTTCAATGTACAGTACCACAGCTGTCATCTGTACACGTTTGTTAGTCCTTTTATGGACTACAGACAGCTCAGTAGTCTTGTTGACCAGTCACACCAGTGAGTTAGCCATCACTTCAGCTGTATGGCTACAGCTGTTTGATTTTTTTGTCCTTTCCTTTTCCTTTTTTTTTTTTTTTCTTTTCTCTTTTTTTTTTTTTTTTTTTTAAGGCTTGGATGGCCTTAAACCACCCCACTAAGTGTTGTCTTGCTCTTGCAGAAGTTATCCTGTCAGTTTCTAATGCCCGGTGAGAGGGTAAGGTAGAAGAAAAAGAGGACTAGGTTTTACAGAGCAGTCTATTAAGATATCTATGCAGATATGTTTTAGCAATTGGCCTACTTGTGCCAACAGATAACCATGCTGGTATCTCCTTCCAGTTTAATAAGTACAAAAAAACCTCCAAACCCCAGAAAAACCTAGGATATAACAGAAGAATACTCTAAGGCAGAAAGAAACAGAGTGCTCACAAAATCAAACAGAAATCCTCAAGGGGGAAAGAGATTCTCCAGATCTTCCCAGAAATGCTTTTGGAATACATTTTTCAATGATTAAAGGTTTCAAATTAATAACAGAATGCAGTGCATGTGTCACTTCATGAATGCAAATTACTTTACATTGTACAGAATCTCAAACTACAGATTCTCCTTCATGCATCCGTCTCAGCTTTGTGATTTTCTGTTTATTTTACAGTGCTTGATGAGCTGTCCCTTAGACCAATGACAGGTGGGTACTTGCTTGAGCAAGGTTTAGGATCATTAAACACCATACAGCAGATGGAGAAAGCACTAAGCATTTCCACCCATCTTTGGTAACACTAGTTAGATACTCACTTTATACACTTCAGGGTTGCTAAAATGCATGCAATAGACTACAGAGCAGTGGAAAGAGAGATGCAACAGCAACTGTGTATGAGGAAACTCTGATGTGCTGAAGATATTCAGTGTTCTCTGGTAAAGCCCTTAATTCAGCACCTTAACTCAGAATGAGAAGGGTCACCAGGTGCCATTCTGTCATAAGTGTGTGACAGTTGTACTGCAGCTTTGAGCTGCCCATAAGTTGTAAGAGTGAATTCTGACCTAATTATTTCATTTATTTCTCCTATAAAGTCCCATTAGATTAGACCTTTGAAGAATAAATTTTGTCCTTAGGAATTTGGTGTTGAAAAATGTCTCATTACATTTTTATTTGAAGATCCTATGCAATAATGAGACAATAGTTATACTTCATCATAAGCCTTAACTATGCTGTATTTCATGCTATGAATTCGTAGAACAGCAGGAATAGCACTGGAGTTTTGGGACTTTTTGACATGCTCTTTTGATGTGTCATGAAACATTTTCAGGTTATTTTCATGGGACTTTAGATTGGCTGATATGAATTGAACATAATGAAAATTTCTTCTTTATGAAGATTTCATGAACACTGAGTAAAAACTTGCTGATGTGGGCCATATTTACTGAATAGGAGGTTCTCATGTATAAACACTAAAATACTCTTCTGAAAATATTTCTTGATCTGCTCCTAAGGAATATTAACAACAAGAAGAAATACATGCAACAGAGCAATCTGCTTTGTTCTTAGTGATCTTTTCTAATTCTGGAACCTAATCAGTCAGTGCAGTGATTGTCTCAAACTAAACAAAGTTATTGAATCCCCATGTATGGTTTATGCAAATATGGTGTTTCTTAAAATATGCTAACAGTATATTCATTTGGAGAGCATCAGTTTTATGCCAGGAACTAAACTGAAGGGAATTTCATGATAAAATATCTGACAGAAGGCTTTTCACAGCTGAATTTGACATGATTATGTGGTTCTGTGGTTGCATAATCATGTTCCTAGTATATGAGAAATGTATATATTTCCCATATATATAAAAGTCTTAGCTGGGGAATTGATTGCAGCTTAAATTACATTTCCTACTGCATTTCAGAAGGCCACAGGTTTAAGTACATTATTCTGCCATGGGCTTGATTTAAGCTACAGCAATACCTTTTTCAATTTTCATTATGCTCTTTGCCATGAAAAAAAGATTTGTCAGGAGAACAGATTCATGTCATGTCAGTTTGTGTCCCTACTACAAATTGTGATAGGAATGAATGACCAGATTTTAACTATCCAATATGTTATGTGCAGTGTGCCAACTTGGTATGCCATTTTAGCTTCTATCATGGCTTTTTATTGGATAGATATTTTACTGTCACCTACCTATTAATTACAGCTTGAATGAGGATTAATGGAGTGGTTATCAAATCAGAAAGAAGCACATTGAAAAGGTTGTGCCATAGAACACAAAATTTTAATTACGGGAATAGGAATGCATTATCTTTTAACATAAGGAGTGGGAACAAGAAATGGCATCATCAATCCATTTCTCTAAATCAAACTTTTTTAAAAAGGTGCTGAATGACAGTTCACAGAAGGCATGAGTAGATGATGACAGACTCCCCCCAAAACTCTTAGATACTCCTATCTAATTACATGTGAATTACTGGGATAACCAAATTGCTATGCTATTAATATTCAGAATTAGCATGGTATAATCAAGGGGGTGGCAAGAGTGAGAAAGAGTGGCTGAGTAAAATGCAGATGTGACTAGTAAGATGAGATAGACACCTGAATGACCAAATGTATAGACAAAGGTGGATATTAAACCCTGTAGCTGAGGCCTGGAGCAGAAGGAGGGTGACTGTAGTACACCTATTGGCAGGGAGCAAAAATGGGGTTTCATATCTGTTTTTCTGGAATATGTGTACATTTTGTGTTAGTTTTTCATGTCTGCCCACATAAGTATTTAACCCTAGGCTGACTCCTTCTGTCCATTTAACAAATGCCTGAAGTGTTGATGGCTGCAAAATGGTTCAGACTTAACTGTAATGATGAAATACATTGTCCTTCAGTCTGTGTCATGACATAGTAGTTATGATACTACTCTGGCTTATGCATGCTGTAGCTTCATGAGTCTAGATGTGAAGAGACCCTTCAGCAGAAGAATCCTACCATGTCGTATGGAAGTTTTAAACTCACATGCACTGATTGCTCTAACTTACACTGAACTACTTATGGGACCTGAAACTCTGATGAGGGCAGTGGTCTAATAGCTTGGGCAATCAGAGAAGATGATATTTAAGGCATCCATGGTAGCTTTAAAGTTTCAGACAGGTAAAAAAAGAAGGAAGAAGCTTCTTTGATAGGCCAGCTGCTGCGGAGGAAGTGAATTAGGTATTCTCAATCTCAGTGATTCAAGCTAGTCAGTTGTCTTCACCTCAGTAATTGCTTTTTGTATAACTTTGTCATTGAGCTAAATACCTTTAGGGAAGATCAAAGAAGCAAGTTATTCTGACAAAATAATTTCTATTCTAATATAACATAAATCAAATGAAGTACTGGTATACATCTATTTTAAGGTCTTCACTGACATAAATACATTGATAAAGGCAGTTTGGTTTTGTTTTTCCACATTCCTAATTGTTATGTTGACAAAACTTACATACAGAACAAGTCTAAATTAGCAAAGAACTAATCCTCATGAAATTTATTTGCTGAAGTGCTAGTTTAACCTCCTTTTTGGCTTCATATTATGTAATTGTAGGGAAAAGTGAGTGAATAGTGTGTATATATATATATATACACATAAAAATATATATACTTGCCTTCTTGCTGTCAATGAGACTGTTGTATGGAATTTTTCAGGAGCCCACTTGCAGAACTGAACTAGGAATGAACAGCTATGTTGGAGTTTCAGTGGCCTGGTTATTTAAAAGATGTATGTATATAAACATTTGTCTAAGCTGCTTCTCCTGCCTACTTACTATTGTCCAAAGGATTAAACTCCTGCAAAGTTTTTATGTGCCTCTTTCCCATCATAGTTGAAATTGGTAGGATATACTGCCAGACTCCCTGATTCCGTATTACCTGAGATCTGTAGACAGGGTTTTGGCATCTGAGATTTGACAGAAGAGCTCTTCAGTCTCATATAGAATCTTAGAGCATGCTATAGGATATACTGTCACCTTCATGCATTGATCCTTCCTGTCTGGCACTAAAAGCCTCACCCAAGAAACCATCTGTGATAAGGTACAAGTAAATGGATAACTAGGCGCTCACTTGCAGTTCTAGCCACAAAACCATCTGCTTCTCAGGAAGCAGTCAACATCTTTTCGGTTCTTTTAGGTGTGTCTGTCCAACTACTGCCAAGTTAGATAGAGAAAAAGTTAGTGAAACAGAGTTACGATAGTTTTTTATTTCTTAGACTTTTTATAAAAGCCTGATATTTGGGTTCAAATTAAAGGAAATGGCCATATTAATACCCAAAGAGTAGTAATTGCAGGAGTTAGGGTAATTATTATAATCCAAATGGATATATTGTGTATGGCCATTAATAATTAACATATATGAGAAAAAACAAAAGATGTGCAATTATTTGGCCTGCAAATGTATTTTTGGATTATTGTTATTATCCAGTATCCTTGAAACATTATGAAACCATGCAGGTAAGCCAGAGAATCCTGATATGTTAAGTGTAGGCAGATCTGTAATGAAAAAATGAATTGTGGCATAATTCTCTGAAAATTGTAAATGTAGATAATTAGAAAATTATATTATTTCCACCATTTTTAAATTACACTTTGCATGTAATACAAAGTATTGCTGCAAAAATGCATAGGGAGTATTTAATAATAATGTAAAATATAATATAAATGAGTCTACTGAATTTACATTCTGTTGGCTCAGTGGGCGAATAAACTCAGTGCCAGACTACTGAAGATATACAAAGCCTGTTACATGCTTTTCCCAGCTATGACACTCTTTAAAAAGAACTCCTTCCATGTAGATGTTAAGGGCTGACTTCTAATATTTGAATTTAGTGAGTTGCCTTAACCTGTAAGAAATTGAAAAAACCTAAGATGTTATAACCCCTAAGCTGAATTCCTCCTTTCTGGGGAAGAAACCTGGAGTAATAACTTCCCTGCCTGCTTGGTCAGAGTAAGAAATCTCACACTAGTTTGGGGAATGGCCTTTCAAGATCACTGCTATTACTGTGTGAGTGCTGTGTACCATAAATACTTTCTCAGTTAACATTTTCACAGCTGCATTTCAGTTTTCCATTCTGACCAAGAAACTGTTTCAGGACTTGTCCTCTAGACATTGTTATCCCTGTTCTAGGAAGTCAGTCTTGCCTTTCCTAACTGAATCAGTAAATATTTTGCAAAGTGAAAGGGCCCCACTAGGTGTAACACCATGTAGATTTAATTGTGTTTAAAACTCTTAGATATTTCCTTCTAATGAAAGGTCTGTTAGGGCTGCAAAGGAAGCAGTGGGGATTTCAAACCCTAATTTAATCCTTTCAATTTATACCTGTCACACTCCAATTGATACATATTAAGGAAGAAAGCACACACCTATCTTAACTGCTCTTATATGTCAACATGGAATTTTTTAAAACTGAACTTCAGAATGAAATATACCCAGATAATCTTTCTGTTGATGGCTAAACGTGCATGTGGTAGATCAGAACCTTATCCTATGAGCTAAATAAATCCCTTAATTAAAGAAATGGAATTATAGCATGGGTGAATTTTGGTCTGTGTTATTTTGCTCTGTGCACGCTATTCAGGTCTCATCTATATGATTGTGTGATTCATAACATGAAGATGAATGCAGTCTTAAAATTTCTCATGAGATATAAGCCAGAAAGCAGGTGCAGATGATGAGATGATGGATCCAAAAGTAATTAAGCTGGCAGCATGCTCACTGTACCTGGACTGGAATGGATTCACCTGCCTTGTCAGCTGGCCTCACACTGGACTCGGACACTGTCCCTTCTCCTCCCTCACTCCCTCAAGCTTCAGACTTCTAATGAACATGGTGCAGACCCTTAATGGACTTATCTCACATGTCCTAACAAATCTCTAAAGCTGTATGTTATATTCAGTTGCAGGATTTACCCTCTTTCTCCCCAGTTAGTGTGTAGTTCATCATGATAAACTGCTTGTTTTTATCCTTGATACTAAAAAAGAATGCCGTGTTGATCTAAACATAGCTATAGATGATCTACTCAGTATAGAAAAATATTTACTGTTTGAAACTGTAGCATTCTCTTTGATTTTAGAGTAGTAGATCAAGAGCAACTTTTAATCTAAAATACTTCTAGTGTATTTGAAGTAGGAGGCTGCTTTCTGGCTCCTTTAGTGACCACCAGCTTTCAGATCCTGGGACAGGATCTTTGTGAGCTACTGTACTGAAGTCTTCAGTGTGCCAAAGTTGAGGATGACGTATCTCATTATAGACCTTGTCCATTAGTTTCAGACCTGGGGAAGAGAAGAAAAATACTTCAGGATTTTTACAGAAGTTGCTTGCCAATTCTTGGGATGTTCTAACTTATTCCTTAATATTCTCATTTAACTGGCTTCATTGTTCTGAATATGTGCTCTTATGTTTATATTTTTGCTCACTGTATATCTTTTCAATTTTCATTAATTTTAATGGAAGTTAAATATGCACAGTGAAAAGAAAATTTCACCACCAATCTGGAACACCTAAAGACAAGCAAGCTCTTAGCAACATTTTCAGCACCAAGCATGTCTTCACACTAATAAATGGGCTACAAGAAGAGATCCCATTTCAAGTGAGTCACACTGTCAGACAATTAAATCACAGCATAGCATATTAAAGCCTCTTCACAATGATGGGAAAACTGCTATCAGTTCATCTAGAAGCTTTGGTAGTACAAACGGAGCAAGTAAAGGAATGTTTCAGTCCCTCTCATTTCCCGTTAGCTATCAAGTCCAGAGTGTTCAAACAGATGCTCCGATACACCTTTATAGTAAAGTTGAATGGTGGGGGTTTTTTACTGTTGACAAAAGAGCAAATATTATGACTGTTTCAAGATTAAAGAGAAAATATCTCCAAAGATGTACTCAATTTGAAGGAAATGACACTGACTCATAGTGATACTTTGAAAGAATAATGGCCATATAATATGATTTTCAGTGTGCAAAGGTCAAAGAAAGATGAAGGTAGGTAAGACAGCCTAAAAAACTTGATGGAAATGGAATTTAGACCATTTTTGCTTTTGAAACAATTCTTGCTAGTAGAAATTATTTATTAGTCATAATGAGTTTATAAATCTTTGTCATTTTATTAGTCATAAGTTTATAAAATTTTGTACAAATTTTATAGAAAGATTGTGAAAATCATACTGCACACAGCATACACAGAGATGTATCTGTGAGTTATCCCTCCTGTATCTCTTTGAGGAGGGACAACTGTATCTGGATCCATCAGGAAGGCAAAATATGGCTTTCTGATTTTGTTGCCTGATCAATAAAGCCCTGGTGCAAGTGAGAATACCTTGAAATACCAGGCAGTATGGAGCCTAAGGAACTGATGCTGCAACATATCACACTTTTTTCCCACTCTTGATGTGTTTTTAATTCCACTAGCTCATTCTTCTTTGGAGAGTGAGAGACTTTCGAAATTAAAACTGGGCAGAAATTTTTGCAGAGAGCTCTGTCCTGCTACACCTGGAGAGCGGAGTTGATTAAGGAAAAGAAAGTAACATTGTATCATGTGCCATATTTATATGGTATGATTTTTTTAAAAAAAATGTCAAAAAATACTAACAAATTACAGCTGTACTAAAAAGCTTTTACTTTCCAAAATGATGAGTATTCTTCATCATTTGCTAATTATGATGAGTTTAAAACATTGCTATATAATTATATATATGTTCAGTCACTGAAAATGTAGCACCTAACAGTACATTATCCCAGTAAATTACCAAAAGATGTCAATTCCCTGTGCTAACACTGGGCAGTATTCCCTCTTCAAACAAGTTTGCACATATTGCATTATGCATAAAATGTACTGTGAAACAAAACTGAGCCTCGGTTAAGCTGTTGGCTCAAAATAGCATAGATACATAAAAATGTCAAAGTCTTGGAAAATTTGATTTATGTTTTACACCTTGGGCAAATATCAGCTAGACATCCCATTTTCAAATTTTTGTATTTCTCTACAGGGAATATTATTTCAGTTGCTAAGGAGCTACTAACTGAGAATATACGTCACTGATGAAAATTTAGCTATTTCTTACTAGCTCATAAAAGCAATCATGTTATTTTGGTCATCGTGCTGCAATGGGAATCTTGAAAATTAGTTAATTTTATTTAAGCAATTACATTGCCAGTTCCATGAAATCTATACATATTTCTGCAAACAGAAGGTAGAAATGGGAAATGCAGATCACAAGCTTTTGTATTTACAGAAGTCTTGAAAGTGGTGAAAGTTTACATTTACAGAAAAGTGTTATGATACTGTAAAAAAAATAAGTTGTTTTTTAATGCTCCACTCACTCAGTAAAACCCATACACCCATAAATAGGCCAAGTGCATTTGCTGTGTTTCTCTTTGTGAATAGAGCTATGTCTCGAGACAGGGCTGTGAGAGACCCCGCTGGGGCTTCCCCTCACCCCGCGGGCTCAGCTCTGGGGGGTCCATGGCCACCGGCCCTGCTCTGCCCACCCCTGCTGGGGGGTGCAGCCCTTCACCCCCGCTCACCTGCCACCCCTCTGCTTCTCTGGGGGGAGACACAGAAAGATGAATGGGGGGGAGTGGGTGGTAGAAATATATGAACCTGTGAATGTACCGGGCAGGTCAATATAACATGACTTTTGCTATAATATGCCAACTGGGGCGCAAATATGATTAGATGGAAAAGTAATATTTTCCTTACACTGCATATATAAATCTCAAGACTCACTGTCCTAGGACCATGGCTTGAAATACAATCCAGAAAATGACATTAAACAAAAAGATAGGGATATAGTTTTTGACTCTGTATGTTTCCAAGTAGTTTTTCAAAGGCAGAAGGTGTGATATTAAGAGAAGTATGATTTCTGCTTGCCTTATCCTTTTTCCTAAGCAGTTGCTATTGGCCACTTCCAGTCACACAATCATGATGGCCTGAATGGTTTTTTGTTCCTTATGTTCCTTTTGTGAGACGATGCTGAAAAACTAAAGGTTTAAAGGATTTCCCACTATTTTATACCAAAAAGATAGTTCTACCAATTATAGACAAATGGCTTGTGACAGTAGTAAAAAGTGAGGGCAGGGAAAATGTCATCCCCTTGAATGGAGAAGGGAAGGAGTAGAAGTACTTAGATAATTTGAGTTACAAATTTGTTAAGGCAGATCCCAAGTGACAAATAAATAAACTGACAGATGAATAGAAGATATTTGGCTTGAATTTCAGTAAGGAGGATTCAGGTTAGATATTAGAACAAAACTCTCAACATTTAGAAGAATAAACCAAAGGATTAGAGTCTCAGGTGACAATAAGGGATCTCCATGCCTGGAGGACTTTTAGAAAAGATTAGATAAATATTTATCAGCACTGACAAGGGTACAGTTATTTGTGCATCAGAGCAAGAATCTGTGTTGATCAATCAGCCTGTAGTCTGTAAAATATCAAAAGCTAAGTGGAATGATTGTAACATAAAAACAAGACCCATACAAACCCATCCTATTATACACAGATAAACTTTGAAAAAAAATTAAAATCTGAATATCAGTCAAAACTTGTTTTTTTCCCTGCAAGTTAAAAAAATATTATATAAGATGATCCACAGATTATTTTTTTTCTCCAAAATATTTCAGTTAAAAGCATAATTAGATGAGTTAAATAATCTATGAAGTCCTTTACAAGCATGTGATTGTGTAACCTATGACCCCAGTGTCTGTATAGTTAATGGAGACATATGGTCAAACCCATCAGGGGATGCAGGCTACCCTTCACCTTTCTGTAAAAGGCTGTCATTCTCCTTTTTGACTATAAAATGAGACAGAAGTAATGATATTCTGGGCTTTGGCACTCAGGTACATCCCAGGTTTGGACACAGATGACCCATGAGGAATGCTATGGGTTGGTCTGCAGTTTTTTATGTGGAAAGCTAGAGGGGTCTGTGATTTTGATACAATAGATATCTTGAAAAAGATAATTATTTTCCAAAGGGAAAAAAATCTATAGGCATTACTATTTAAGATGTATTATAAGCATTTTATTAATAATTTGCAGAACACATAAATTACATAGACTTCTGATGAAATGGAAGGAATAATTTAGTTAAAGTAATTAAATAAGTACACCCACTGAAAAGCTATATTCCCAGTAGAACAACAATGTGCAGAGAGTTTGCCTGCCAAGTAAAAAGAAAAGGCTAACTGGCAAAATTGAGAACACACAGGTAGATCTTGCTGCAGAAAAATAAAAATGTGAATTTTCAATAAAATATTAATGGTAACAGAGTTTCCTTTGCCAACCAATTCCAGACTCGTGTATATGAGAGACAAAACAAAAATTCCTATAGGGAATGTGAAGACAAACTCTTAGAAAATAAGGAAGTTACTCTTTTCCTCATTATTGAAGCCATACTTTATTTCAACCAATCTATATGCAGTTACCAGGTTCAATTCATAAACTGATAACAATAATAGACATGGCCTTTATAAAGGACAGTTGTGAGTATGTGATTTTGCTAACTGAAAGTTTATATCACTTTTTAGCTCAGTGCTGGAGTTACTGTTATGCTGTTTAATTCACAGTCCCTTGTAAAGAAGAAATAAATAGGTTTTGCAGAAATACAGGTAGAATAGCATGTAAAATTTATGGAAGGAGAGTTTTGCAATGGCTTTCATAAAATTTTGCTATGTGGCAATGTGGCCCCCAAAATTCCTGTCCCACCTTTCCTCTAAATAAGTCAAAAACTGTTCCCAAGCTCCACATTCTCCTGCACCCTTCTGGGCTCCCTGGAGTCAGTGCAGAGGCATGTGGCACAGGTGGTACTAATCGGTTACACCCCTTTGCTTGGAAAATTTTCCTGTAAGCCAGACTCAGCTTTTTTTTTTTTTTTTTTTTTTTTTTTTTATAACAGGTTACTCAAAAAAGCAGATCATGGGAAAACTGAGAGTTCACCAGTTATGTTTTTATTATGGATTCAGATCCCTTAAGCTACATTTGGGACTATTAAGTTAAATTTTCATATTCAGCTCAAGGAGTAAATCAGCAGGCATTCTGGAATATAAAGTGAGTAATATACTCCATAACAAAAATAAGTGCTTTCGCAGTGATTTACATGTTTACAGCAATAACTGTGGCTAATGTGCAGTAAAGTCAAATTTCAATAAAAATGAGTTAATTAAGTCCTATTTTAATGCTAAGAAAAAGAAATAAGCATCATGCATGGCTGATATAAATATTAATTGCCTGCAAGATGACATATAAAAGCGTAATACTCTGTTATGATAATGAAGCAAAACTTAAAATAACAGACTACTGTTCACCACTGCATATGGCATTGTCTATATACTGTCAGTGTGTGGGAGAAAGCTGCAGATCTTGTAAATAAGGTCTTATTAACTGGGAAAAAAAAACACTTTTCTATTTCACAATTAAAAAATGCATCACAGCATTGAAAATGCCTTTTTAATCTGCTCTGTGTGTGTGTGGAGTGAAGGAAAACAGTTTCTCAGTGTCTGTATTGAACCACAAACTTCTGGTCAGTTGTTTTTTGGTTTTTTTTTTTTTTAATAATGTGATAAAATGGACCTCAAGAGACAAAGAGACTTCTAAAGATAATATAAATATTAAAAAATTCTTCGTTCCTTTCTGTCACACAAATCTTTCTGTGACATAACCTCAAGTGAGGGACACATACTGTGCATTTGTCCTCCTCTTGAAAATTCATTAATCTTTCCTTTTATTCTGAATGTGAAAATCAATATTTTTCTGGATGCCTTTGACAACACTGTGCTACTGGAAAACAAGAATGTTACAAAGTCAGCTTCAGAGTTTCACTGCTTATCTTTATCTGACACAAGTTGACACTGGTCATTGGAAAATCATAACATTTCTTTGGACTTGGAGTGGTGCAGTGGTCTGCTTGCATGCCTAATACCGTAGGGTGATGGGCTAAATGTAAACCACATACTCTCTCTGTAAGACTTTGGGAAAGGCTTTTTCTTATATTGCTCTACACACTTATGTAAATACTCTCGATTAGCTTCTCAGCCGAGGTAAGTTGAAATACTTCTGTTGGAAGTCAGATGAATTAGTGCTCTGCCAATTTATACCTGCACGGGATTATGTTCCTAAAATATCTACCAAATTATTGCACCAGCTTTGAAATTCCAGATGTGATAGGAATGTCATACATCAATGTAGTAGACTGACTTACTTTCAGAGCAGTTCTACTGACTTCTAGGGGTCTGCTTGAAGAATGAAGTATTACTCCGTATGAATAAGATAGCCATGATTCAACTTTTAAACCACTAAGATAAAACCAAAAATGCATGACTGCAAAGAAAATATCATACAAATTCTTGGCAATTCGGTTTCCTTGACTATTTGGCTCCTGCTGAATACCACTGGTGGATTCCCATGTGCAAATGAAAATGTCAGGTAGGGAATTAAACAGATTTTGTTATGCTGTAACTACACAAAACAAACCATGCTCCTGCAGCTGCATTACTTAGAAGGTGATTCTGATCCTATTGAAAGTATTAACTGTGCCCTCGATGTACTCATTTCTTCTGCAAACATGTCCAAATGACAGTTGTGCAATGGATCCTCTGTATAGTGTAATTTTAATCACCTGTCTGCCCAGTGAATACAAATTATAGAATCTTAAACTGTTCATAAAACCAGACTTATTGCTAAGTTTTATTTATATATTTATAGTTAAAAATTTATTTATATTTGTCATGGTTTGAGCTCAGAGGGCAACTGAGCACCACACAGCCGCTCACTTCTCCCTTCTCTTCCAGCAATGAGAAGGAACAAATGAGCCAGGCTTGGGATTTGATATAGCACCAGGAGGGGCAGATCACCCATTATGGTCACGGGCAAAAAGCAGACTCATTGGAGGAAGAAAAAAAAGAATGTATATTTATTACAGACACTAACAAAAACACTTAACAGAGTAGGACAGTGAGAAGTGTTGCCACATCTTGAGAACACCTTCCCCCCACCCCTCCCTTCTTCCTGGGCTCATCTCAGCTCCCGATATCTCTACCTCCTCCCCCAGTGGCTCAGGGGCAGGGAACGGGGGGGTGCAGTCAGTGCTGCCTCTTTTTCCATCTTCAGTGGGGGGAGCTTCTGGAACTTGTTCCCCTTGCTCCATCGTGGTCCCCCTCTCACAGGAGACAGTCCTCCACAAACTTCCTCTGACATGAGTCCCTCCCATGGGCCGCAGCGTTCCCCACACTGCTCTGGTGTGGGACACCAACTTCCTCCAACTGGATTCCCTCCCACGGCTGCAGCCCTTCCTGAGCTGCTCCAGTGTGGGACTCCCCCGCATGCTGCAATCCTCCCAGCACTGAACTACAAGAGTGGGGCTACTTTTCCCCCCAAGATCCTGGCCTCCTTTGGGCACAGTCACCTTGGTCATCCATGCAAAATGCCTCACAGGCCATAAATCAATGTCTGCTCCACCGTAGATCTCCATGGGTGGCAGGGGGGGCCGCCCTGCTGTCTCACCACAGGATACAGTGGGGTCTCTGCTCCGGCACACCTCCCCCTTCCTTTCCTCCTCCGTTCCTCCACTGACCTTGGTGTTCATGCAGCTGTAGCAACTCTTCCTCCCAAGTCTGACTCCTCCTCACCACGTCCCTTCTTAAATAAGTTATCGCAGAGGCGCAGCTGATGGGCTCAGCTTCCAAACAGAGGTGGAGCTGACTTGGGGCTGGGGGAGCTTCGAGAAGTTTCTCACAGGGCGCCAGCCCTATAGCCCCCTCCCCTGCTAACAAAAAAACCCATCACTCACTCAAACCCAGGACACTATTTGACAATCAATCTTATAAAACAATCACAATATTTATAAAATCTGATAGAAAGAAAAGAAATCCACTAGAGTCATTTAAAAGAGAAATTTGATTCTAGTAATCAACCACCTTCAGATATATCTTTTTTTAATGAGGCAATGTAATACATACACGTTATCAGCCTTCTTTTTATTTAAATACTCTCTAGATCCTTGTTTTTGAGATAGTTCTACCTGCAAGTGTTGTTTCTGAGCTTGGAGTCCAGATAGATGTTGCTTAGGCTTTTTGATAACCTAGTGATGAATGAAATACAGCATTGCTGCTTATGAGTTCTCTGCCAGAAAACACTGATTTTTTTTGGTGGGGTACTTCATTAGACTGTGTCTTCTGTAGATTTGTAAAAGTGTATTTGTGACTTTCATCAGCAGAGCACACACACACAGAGTCTGTAACACTGAGGACACTGGAATGATTAAATATATCGACTAGGTACAGAGTAAGAGAAGCACATCTGGATGGCTCCCACATTAGACCTCTGAATGACAACAAATACATGGTGACAGCAGTACAAATATGGAGTGTGGGTGAGAAAAATCTGAAAGTAAAGAATTAAGTTTAAATTCACCAGTCAGAGCATGTGTTTTCTGCAATTTTTGTTCTCTTCTTAAATTCTAAGTACAGACAGACATGTGACAAAGATAAAGGAACAGAAAGTCACATTTATTGAAAACTGAAATTTGTTAAGATAAGGAAAGAAATATTATCTCTAAATCCCCCTGTTTCAATCCTTGGTTTGTTGTACAGCTTTTACTTAACACCTTCTCCAACCAAGCTTGGTTTCTGGAGGCAGATGGAAAGCAGTAGTAGCACACACTTGCTAGCAAGTTTAGGGGGTTTGCCAAAAAGTTTGTTGAAAATAACTAAACTTTGAAGTTGAAGGCACTAGTGCCAGTGTGATTTTGCAGCTCAGGCTTGCAGCTAGCTTTCACTCTTTGTACATTTGAAGGCTACTAATGAGACAGAGAAGGTTTCTGTGAAAAGTAAACATGGGGCAGATATACTGTCTAGTTGACCTATGGTCAACTTTCAAGAAAGACTTTTTTGAAAATCAATGTATGGTTTTCTTTCTTCCTTTCAATTTCTTTCTTTTATGATAGCAGCAAAAGAAAGGGTTTCAGATGTGCAAATTTTTTAGTTTTGTGTATTCTTAAATTAATCAAAAAAGCCTTCTCTGATATCAAAGATGCTTAAAAATTAAATAATAATAATAATAAATATTTATCCTGTGGTCTGTTTCAAATCTTAAATGAGAGCATGCTGCTCTGACTAAGTAATAAGCAAGGGATTATCTTGGAGTTCTTGGGACTGAGGGATCCTGGAGAATGACAACCTCAGTTACAGAATATTAAAAATTCAGAAGGAGGTACAGGAGCAAGTTAAATGGAAATTGTTGTGCCAGTGATGGGTTGCAGTCCATTCTACTTCCAGAAATCTCTTTTTGATTGCTGATAAGCTATAGTGTGCTGCTATTGCTCATTGCATCGACAGAGTTACATACCAATTACCTGTCAAAGATATTTTCAAAGCAAGTGTGCAGCTTCTTGACTTTTTTGCTTTGCCACTCCTACAAGCCAGAAAAAGGGAAGTAAATAAGGGAGGGGGGATATCTGAACCAAAGTACATTTTTTTTCCAAATGAAGAAAAATTATTATTTTTCACATTAAACAGAAAGTTTAACTTTGCTTTCTTGAAGCATTTAATTACCAGCATTGTACAGAGAGCCAAATAGTTAGAACATTCTTTGAGCATCTCCCCCTCTTCCCCCGAGGAGACACTGGGAGTGTGTGTTATGCACCCTGGCACAGTGCTCCAACCCCTGCAGCTCGGGGGACAGCAGAGACTCACCTCTTCTCCTCACTAGTTTGGGAATCTGACCACAGAGGAAAAAATCTGAGCCAAGACATCCAATGCAGTTAACAGAAAATCATTATTTTTGTTATTTAAATCAACTGAAGTCACATTTTTGGGTACATTGGCATTCACCAAAAATGTTGTGTCTGGCTCTAACTTTGGTGCAGCTGTCGCAACCATCAGAAACATTTCCCTGTAGAAGCAAATGATCATTCACTTGCCCGTTGCTGTGATACCCACTTACAATGGCAGCAGAAATCAGCCAAGGACAGATTGAGTGTTTAGGCACCACCAGCATGTTCCCATTGACACTTCAGTGGAACAAAGAGAAGGAAAATGTTCCACAGCATCACAGGCAGTCATCTCTGCTGACTTGTGCTGGGGAGCAGGCAGAGGACTGGGTTTACTCCAGCTTCTGCACTGGTGACCAGCTTCTGGTAAGGAGGGAAAGAAACTTGATGGTGGCCCCATCTGTTCAGCTTCTATCCAGTCTGGTCAAATAGGGGTGGAGCAATCTTCATTCTCTCCTTCCTTCCAACTCTGCACCTGCAAAAGGGCTAATCATAATCTTAATCTTAAAGTGTGTTACTGGGCCAGAAGGAGAACAAAGTAGATACTGACTTTAGGATACTAAAGTTGAATTTTGTGTAATATTTTTCTATGTATGTAATTGATATGCCTCCAGGGGAAGTGCAGCTGGGAATTTCTACATGGAAAACTCTTTTTAAGACCCATATAGTTGAGATATGCTAATCTATTTCAGAATTTAAGACTGAAATACAGATAAATCGATAATTGTAGCTGTATAAATAACATAGCTCTAATCGGGTATAAATGTCCCAATTGGCACGTGAGATGCAGTGTACTGCCAATTTTTAATTTCCAGTAGAATCAGCCACAGCTATGATTCCTACTGTGAAAATCTGTGTATTACTTAATACATATTTTCAATGAGCCCAGTAGTAATCTAATCAACAGATATTTGTAAACTTAATCCTGTTCATTGAGTTTTGTGAAGATCTGTGTTGGGCATCAAAGGAAACAATGGGGAGTTTGGAAACATTTGTCTGTTTAACATATCACAGTTAATTTGGTGGTTTCTTCTTTTTCAGACAGATGATGTGGCAAAAGCCCCAATTCTGCTATCAGACCAATCTGGCTACTTGTGCTTGGTCAGACATCCCTGGGAGTGCTCAGTGTACCTCTGACTAATGTTCTCAGCACAACACAAACTTACTGATAAATGATAGAACTTTGATACCGGCAACTTTTTTTCAGCCTTCTAGCAGCATGTTTTGATATAAGGCAGTTTTTAAAAGGTATTCAAAGTTGTAGGTAAATATAACACCACATTCCAATTATGTGCCTCTTTTCACATGTATGAGAGTGCAACGTCTAGTTAAACAGTTTTGGAAATCCCAATAGCTGTCTGTATCTTTAGTTGTGTGCTTGATTTTGCATATATGGCCCAAAAATTAAGGAAAAAAATCAAATATAAATACTGGGGAAAAAAATTTTTGTCAGAAGTCTCTTGAAATAAGTTCTATTCTCAGCAGACTGCATGGATTTGCATCACACTGCCCTCTTAGGAAAGTCTGCCATGTTTAGTGACTGTCATCTAGCTCAGAAATGGCCAGCCATCCTGATCGTCTGAGGCTCACGCACAAATACTTTTGAGGCTGGGAGTCCCAAGGCAAGTATGATATCTTCTGATGAGTTGAGGAGAAGGGAGTTCTGGGAATGGTGCACAGGCAAGGAATGACAACGTCACCTCAGTGACCTCATCTCCATTTTGGGACAGTGGTGGGCTGAATGTGAGCTAGTTTCTACAGCACCCACCTTCTGTAGTCAGAGCTGTTTTGCTTCTTGCCATGTGTAACAGACTTGGACCACTTACCCACGAACCATTACCTCTCCTTTGCTGCTTGCATAATATACTTTTCTCATGGGAGCCGCACCTGAACTGCCTTGCTGTGGCTCCATTTCTTTAAGGTTCATTTTCCCCTCAGACTACATTGTATGCTCCAGGAACACAAAGAATTTGTTGCACCTTCCATTCCTCCTGCTGCTGTTGTTTTTCACTCATATTAGCATTATTTTCCCTTCTAACTGGAAAGGGAACTCCTAGGTATTTTTTTTGCCTCTTTTGGAGGTTAATCAGATTTAGATGATTCAGCCTAAATAAAATATGAGCGCTCACATTTAATTAGTATTCATTTATGTTGGGAGAGAACTGTTATGATGAGAACATTTGTTATTTAGCTAGCTAGTAACAAGGTTTCTTTGCTGAGCTAGTTACAGAATTTTTTAGAAATAGTATAAACTGGTTTGTTACAACAGAGCAAAGTGGGATGGTTAATGAACGGCATCCTTCCTGACTGAAGGCAAAAATCCTTTCTTCCTTAAAAGACCAAAGAATCTGAAGCTGTCTTGAGGCAGCAGAGGAAATGGAAGGCTGTCCTAATTCCCTAAAATACCAGAAAGGTGTCAATGGAGTTCAGCTATTCCCTGTGTGATGGAGTTTAAAGCCAGAATGCATCTGTAAATTTGTTTAACTCTCAGCTTGATCTGAAACTTTGAATTTTCCATCTTATTCCTAAACTTTTCACAGCAGATTTTCAAATTAGTGAAGAACCTGCCCATGGCACAAGAGACTATATTGTTTCCCAGGCTCATTCAGTGCTCCTTGTAGGACAAATCATTGCTGTTGAGATAAACCTTGATCCTCTCTCATTCTTTCTATCCTCTACTGAATTTCATACTTCATAAATGTATCCAAATTCCTGAGTTTTAAAGACACTGCACATTGCACCCTTAGGTACAATCAGGTAGGAGAGGAAGCACAAAAATAAGGTGTCAAGTACGAAGATACTGAAGAAAATGAGAGTGAAAAGAAACTAAGTGAAATAAATTGTGCATATATATATACATATATATGTACACATATTATCTATAAGTATGTACAAGAAAGCAAGAGCCCAGACCACAACAGGAGAATGGAACAGCAGCACAAGTGACACACACATAGGAACAAAGTGTCAGTGCCCCATAAAAAAGAAATACCTCTTGGAAATCATGAAGCATCAGAGTAAATGAAATTGTCCCAGATTTCCTGAAACGTGGCATTTTGCCTCTACTGCAGGAAGACATGGAGTACTTTTTGACCTTAAAGTCTGCTTCTGAAGTGCCTATATAACAGTGTCATCGTAAAGGTCCCTCTTTATTCACTGTTAATGACCTCCTTATCAAATTTGTGCAGTTTACAAGCCTGAGATGACTTTTGTAGTTGGTTGCACTCCCAACTGCTCTTGGGATCTAGAAATCAAGCTGCTTTTTGTGCCTTTTACATTACCACCAGTAATAAAGAACCTGCAATTCGACACAGCAGAATTCATTCCACTCTGGGAGCTCTTTGCAGTGCTAACTGAGGCAAAAATCTTGTTTTTATCAGTAAGTTGATAGGACTCTGAGGCTCAGAGGGTGCTGATTTGCAAGAAGGTGATACTTAAAAGCTTGCTTGTTTTTCACTATTTACATTGCCTTAATTTTCCTTCTGTTTATAATTTCTTGTTGGTTTAAGTTGGTTACCTTCCTTGGAAAGGAAAAATTGATATAATCCTAACCAATAATCCGGCAGCCTCTGGATGCAGGAAGATTTATAGTAGAAGTCTTTACTCCGTATTGGCTATTTTGCACCAGCAGTTTTCCTACTACTTAAAATCTGTTGCATTTTCATGCAAGAGCCCATGTTCTGGACTCAGTACATGTACTTATGTTTCAGTTTCTGAAAAGGAACTTGGGAGACAGTATCATTTAAAAGAAAGATTCTGTGAATATATGTACAAACGGATTTATTCAAATATATGTGTAAGAGCTGCTATTGGTAGTAAAGCCACTTAGCTTCATATGGAAACTATTTCCAGCATAAGACCCCTGATGTTTCCTTGTCTGAGTACATATTCTAGGGACTTTAAAGCTGTATAGGAGATACACATCATGGGAGTGCACATCACAGCTTGGCTTCAGGGAGTAAGGAGAGACCCAGCCTGGCCTACAGAGATCCTTCATGGATCTCAGTATCCACCTAGACTTTAAAACATCTTCTGACAGAATGGAAAGACAACTTCCACTGCAGGAGCGTAGCAGAATTACCACAAGAAATATTATGACTGCAACATTGTTGGACAATATTTCTAGCTATGATAATTTGTTTTTTCTTTAGGGATCTTCACAGGTTTTAGATGAGATCTCATATGAAATAGCTCAGCAAATCCAGCAGCCTGTAATTTCATGCATCATCTTTATGATTCACATGTTCTGGCAATGTACTCAGCTCCTGGAGCTGCTATAGTTTTTCAGCAATGGTAAGCTTTGCTCTCTCCTTGGATCCCCACTACATGATGCCTGCAATAAAATGCCATCAGAATGTCTGCAGAGAGACCTGCCTTAAAAACAGATAAACATGTTTTGCAAACTAGGCTAATGACTTCAGCAATTGAGGACTAAATTGTTCCTAGCTTTCCTGTAAGTTGTCTGATAAACAGAAGTAGGTAAAATGCTTTTTAAATTACCCAGGGCATCCGAAGGAATACATTAACTAATAACATCTTCATATGCCACATGCATTTAATAGAAGAGCTTTGTCTGATTGTTTTGATAATATTTTCATTTCATTATATAGAAATTGATATTAAGAAGTAAAAATTTGTGTTGTTTGTATAGTTATTTCCTTCCCTATAGATTTCAGCTAGATAAACATTCTTATACGTTATTGCTGGAACTTAACTGTCTTTTGCATATTGTGAACTTTTTGTGAAGTCTAAATATAGTGGAAGACAGTAATGTACTTACTGTTTTTGTTCACTGGCCTTGCTTAAAATGTGTTTTTTGCTTTGCAATACACCAGGTAGGTAAAGCCAATGTATTTTTTCACTAAGTGTTTTTTTTATATGTATATATTTATATGTAGCCATTGTGGAATGCGTCTGGTAGTAATTTGTAAAATTTGCTATCTTCTGCTTAATAACTACTTTGAATGTCAAAATAACCCGTAATCACTTAATTTTCTTATTTGAGTGAAGCTAATATTTGATGTCTGTATGAAGAAAAAAAAACCTCAGAACTTCAGATAAAATTTCTGTTCCATCTTCCAGTATTAGAGCTTTTCTCTGTCACTGAAAGAAAATTCACTCCTTTGGAAAAAGAAATGAACCTAACCGTGAGAGAGACCATTATTTCTATTTAAAGTGAGTACCTCAGAAATGTCATTCAATTTTTAAAGGTATAGTAAGAATTTTTTCTAAATCTCTTCATTTCTATAACTATGATACTGGAGGGATTTCTTCATTCAATTTCTGTACATGTTTTCTGCCAATAAACGCTTCTCTTACCATACATTTATATTAAATATTCTGCTGGCTGGTAAAGTTTGTGTTTGCTTTTACATACTGGGAGGTGATAGCCTAAAACAATGCCTTGGTGTAATGGGTTCCCTACGTTAGACTCAAACACCAGAGGCAGTTTTAGTGTCTGAACCATAAATACCTCATTCTTCTGAATACTTGAGGAGCAGAGTTGGAAAAGATAATGTGATGCATATATAACACCTGTCACCCTGAGGTATCTAAAAGTGCTTTATAAACTGCAGTACAGGTTTTGAGTTTGCTTTACCCTCTACTAAATGCAGTTTTCTCAGGGCAGGGATGGGGAGGGAGACAATAAATGTTTAACAATGCACAGCTTTGGTAGACAATGTTTTAGGACCTAATTAAGGCCTGCTCCCCTGTTGGAGAATGGCTCAGAGACAAGGGTCCTGAGCCCACTGAGCAACTGTATGATCAGAGCCTGCTCTAGCTGCTGATGCTGAGCCTCACTAGGGTTTGCCTGCAGCTGCTCGCAGCTGCTGATACAGGAGGAATGTCAAGGATGCTTGGGCCTTGTGTACCGTGGTGTGTCGAAAACAGGTTAAGGGGAATTAGGAATAGTGGTCTGAGAAACCTAGTGTTATGATAACGGTGGTCTGAGAAACATTGTGTTACGGTACTGTCGTGTATCGAAAACAAGTCAACAGGAATCAGAAATAGTAGCATGAGAAACTTAGTGTTATGAGAAGCTTGTGCTGTAAGCTAACTGCAAGTAGGTGGACCATGCGAATACGACCTTTAGAGCTTAAGCCAATCAGCTAGTGACTAGTAGGCATAATAATTATCATTGTCTGTATAAATATATGTACCCTGGACCAATAAACACACACGTTGATTGATGCTCTATCACCCACACTGAACCTGTCTCGGCGTGTCGTTCATCCGCGGCTCCGCACTCCCCATGCACACAATAATATGTGGGTGCTGTGATGGCTCAGATCAATATGAACGAGACCATCTTTTACTGTTCCATTTTGATTTCACAAATGCCTCAAAAGAACTGAGTATTAAGAAAACAATGATAATTTCCGAAATCAGATATAAAGGACCTTCTCAATGTTTTGGGCCTATCTGAGCACTGTAAAGGTTTGGAATATCCTGAGGCTTATTATCACCATTGCACATTTTTCAGGAAGGCTCAGGGAAGGTGGCTGTGAAACATCCCCTGTGCCACACACATATGCACTTGAATGATGCTGTAGAGGCTTCAGCCTGTTCATCTGTGCAGCTCATCCCCTGTGCCATCAGTGCACAAAAGCTTACATGCTTTTGTGCCATGGGTTCTTATATATCTGAGCTGAGCTAAGCCATTCGCCCAAACTGTGACCTTGTGTATGCAAGGCTTTGTAACTCCTCTTAGACACTGTTGTTTACTTGTTCTGTTTATGATAACTGAGTAGAAAATTGCTCCATTGTACTGCTGAAGAGCGGATTGGTTTCAAATTACTCTGAAAGGCAGCCAAAAGAACAGCTAACACCATGGGGCCACGTTTTTAAATGGCCTTCAGTCTGGCTTTCACATTTGTGTTCCCAGGTTTGCACTCTCAATCAATTGTAGAAAAAAATAATTTCAGGCACAATTAGCTGTGAACCCCCATCTACCAGGTTTAGAGAAAACTGAATAAATTTATGATTGAACGGACAGTGGGAAAATGTGACAGCACTTGAACTTCCCATAGTGTAACTGGTTTGACTGTTCTTTTGCTTTACTCAGATTGTAAAGTCTTTTCTTTTTAAGTTACAATAGTGTCACATGATGCCAGTGGCAGCACTCATCACTGCTTCTTTTAGGATAGGAAGCACCAATGTAGTATGCAGTAATGGAGCAAACTCTGTCAGAAGTTGAGCATGTTCCACACTTTTTCTGAGTCTGTGGTAATAACTTGGATTGAAAACCAGGTGTCAGTGTCTTCAGGTAAATTGCCATTTACTTGAGCCAAGATTTCAACTCCAGACTGTAAGTGGAGGAGATATGTGGGATGTGCCACACAAAATTTAATATCAATTGTCATGACAACTGTTAGAATCTTGATTTGTTCTCCAGGTGTAGAAGCAGAGAAAAGCAACATGCCAAAAAGAGAGATTATTTGGTCCAGAGTGTGACAAGCATAGTTTCTGTGCAAATATTCCAGGATCTTGTGATGCCTTGAGAACAACAAGATTAATTTTCTTGCCCTTTTCTCTGTATTTCAAGATCTTGCAGCCTTTCCCACTAGAAGGAGAGGAAAAGACTGAGCACATAAGGAATTGAGAACAGCATGATTTTCAATACAGTCTGTCACCTAAAATCATTTCTCTCCTGGGATCAATACAGTTTTAATTAATGTCACCCAAAGGACTGCTGTTCTTGGCAAGTTTCCTTTTACAAAGACAGCTTTCTTAATGAACTTTTTCATAGGCCTGTTTTGTCATGGTTAGCAGTACTGAGTTTCTCACTTGTAACTGTGAAAACAACTGAAAACTCATGCTTTCTTGGTAGAATCAGTATACTGATAAAAATAGTATCCTATACAAGAGATCAAGCTGAACCTCTCGTACAGCAAAAAGTCTGTTGGAAGTGCAGTATGTACCTTTACTCTTTTCTGACATTGACAGACCATTGCTTATAGTGAGTAAATACTTCATGTGAGGAAGCAGTGTTTGCTCAACGTCAGGAAAAAGAATTTAAAGTCTGAAATCTTGCTGCTCCCCAGAAAATATTGTAAAAGTCATCCAGAAAAGCTTTTACTGCATTGTACAAGAGCTGTTAAATTATCTTTGGAACAGTTTGGCTGCAAGTCATGCTGTCTTGATGATTACTGTGAGAAGGACATGTCTCTGAGATTCTGAAGGTAGAAATCACATGCTCAGCACTGTATTTCTAGCCCTCCTCTGGGGAAAGAAGGAAATGTACTTTGCATAGAACAGATATGTGGCCTCAAGATGGATGGCTGCCTTTTTAAACTGCAACATTTCAAAATGAGTTGACCTTAGTAGAGGATGCTGTTGTACCCTATCCTTCTCATGAAACTGAAGCCAGAGGCTGCCCTCAGGAAAGCTGACTAATATTTTCTTAAAATACACCTGAATCTTTAGTCATGTGTGACATAAGACACTTTAATTTGCAATAAATGTTCTTTGGTTTGGTTTCTGTCTTCTTTAACTGGCAGTTTATTAGGATTTATAACAAAACAGAAAGCAAATAAAAGTATCCCCTTTGCTAGAGAAGCTTTTTTTTTTGCATTGCAGGAAATGTAGCATCAACTTACTGTAAAACAAGAAAAAAAGGACACAGAGGGGGAAGCTTACCATTCATGACTGAGTCTTTATGCTGATGGTCCATAAGGGTGTGAGCTCCATTTAATGCATTCTTAAAGTATATCATGAGACATGTTTCTGTCCTCTGATGTTCTATGAGGAAGGTCTTTCAGTCTCTAACAGCCATGATCCTAAAAAACACAAATCAAATTATCTTCTTCCCTCTTGGAATTGTGATGTTTCTGCACAACACAATGATTGCCCTCACATTCCCAGTGCAAAGTCTTAATTGCAGCCTCAGGGAACACTAGCAAATAGCCTATAAACTCATGGCAAGACTCTGCATTCCAAGTTTGGCAGAAGCTTTTTTGGCAGAGGCTGCCAGTGGCTGTACATTGGTCACTTCCGTCCCTGGCTGCTATCTGACAGATGTGCTGGAGGGAACAGCGTCAGGCTGTTAGTGCTCTTGGTCTCCTTGGTAGGCTTTCAGCCACCAGATGTGTGATGGAACTCACAATCTCTTTAAATCAGAAGAGCCTAATAAATAAAGATGAAGTTTCTTCAGTCTCCGATTAGTTTACTATATAGGGGGAAGTAGAAAACAAGCAATTATCGTAGTGACATTTAAGGTATGAAAGAGCAGTTCAAAGCAGGCGAACATAAACACTGAGTAGATAAAAAGTTTGAGCTTCTTGGAACTCTCATGGGAAGGAAAAGAAATACCCTTCCCTTTGAATACAGCTCTTTTAGGTTGATTTTGGTCAGTCCTGCACTGCAGCTGTAAAGGATTCCAGGTTCCCATCTGCAAGATGCAGTTACAGCACAGCTTAAGAGCCACACACTATGCAGGACTGAGCCATGTCCTCATATTCGGGACACATTATGGGAATGCAGTTAACCCTCATTCCCTAGACAAGTTTGAAACAATCTTGTAATTGCATCTGAGGACAGGCAGGTTGGACTGGAGTTCCCTGACCCAATTATAGTTGTAAGTCTGACAAAGCTTAGCTCTCAAAGCAGGTTAAAAAGCTAAAGGGACAGATTCATGTTACGTGCTGAGCATGAAAGTTTCTTTGAAGCAGATCCACAGTGCTCTAACCCAAAGTTCATAGGCACTGTGCCAGTCCTTCTACTGTATCCCATGTGAACTTTACATTGCTTTGCTTATTTGTGGCATTCAGAATGCTTGATGTATTTTTCATCATTCACTCAGTCTTGTGGTATAATATAAATCATACAGTTCCTTTCCTTATCAGAGGGGCTGCTTTTTCCAACTTTGAAAACACCAGATGCAAAATACTTTACTTTTAGCAGTGGAGGCTAAACTTTCTTTTGTAATAAATAAGTTCTCTTTTTCCTGTTTACTTATATGTCTATTGCTCATTGCATTTAAATGAGGAATTAGCTTGCTTGACTCAAAGCCAAATCTTTTTAAGCTATGCCTTGTTGAAGGAGAGTATCTAAGACTAAAAGGTGCAATTGATCTGTGAGTAAAAGTCACAGTTACCTCTATCATAAGAAAACAGTTGGCCTGTGCTTCAGGGACATTTCTGTAAGTGGGCATACATACACTTAATACTGTGCAGTTGAGGGGAGCAGGTGTTGAATTTTCAACTTACTGGGTTCTAATGATTCCTTTACAGCCTTTTGTTTCCTTTTGTCTTCATCATATGAGAAGCCTGACTAGCCATAGAATGGCTCCTCAGGTTTCCTTAGGTAGAATTTGGACTCCAATGGAGTTAATCAGTTTTGCCATTGTCTTCAGTGTAACAGTTATATATCTGCTGCTTAATAGCCTGATTTTAATGCCCCATATTTTCATGTAAAGTTTTGTGGAGATTTTAAGCTCACTAGAGTGAAAAGCTTTTGGTTGTCAATTCATTAAAAGTGTTAAATTCTTTAATAATATGTACTCATATAATTGATGCAGTTGAAAGAACTGAAAAGTGGGAAGACTCGAGACCATAAGGACAGGTACTGGGGAGGTACTTCTCAATGAAAAAGCTATTACTTGCCTTAAAGATGTCCCAGGAAAATGATTAATTCTGGGTACTTACTTTGATCCCACACATTGCTAGTGAAACATGAGACTAGATGGGCTCAAGGGAAAAGGCAAACATAGTATGAGCACATTGAGGCATGTTTGGAATGAAAACTTGTGATACTGCAGTCATGAATATGCCTGTAGCTTATCAAAGTTATGGACTCTATTCAAATTGATACAGCTAGCTCATGTATCAATTACAATGAAAATATGGGCCTGCCAAAAACTCTTGATGCATGGCCACTCATCTGTTGTTTGGGCCAATGCACTGTAATTGATACCTGAACTAAGCAAGTTAAAGGCAGATAACATCTATATAACAGATTGCACTGTTGTGTGGATGTAGCTAAACCATCTTAATATAAGTTAGCATGGGTACTGGACACAGTTCTGGAATGATATGCAGACCTCAGGGTGGTCTAACTTAAAAGACTAGGAAAAAAATATATGTCAGCTGAGAAAATAGAAAATAGAAAGAAGTGGGAAAAAAAAAAAAAACCAAACTAGAACATGGCTGAAATCTTGTAGAGCTCAGGGTGTGCTAACTTAAGGGACTAGGAAAAAAACACGTCAGCTGAGAAAGGAGAAAGAAGTGGGGAAACAAAAGGTTTAAGTAGCACATGTCTGAAATCTTACAAAAGGAGTCAAAAGGAAAAAAAAAAAAGAAAACAAAAGAAAAAGAAACAAAATATTAAAAGGAAGAATTGCATATACAAGAAATAAAAACTCAGAACTAAATATCACTGAAGCTATCAGAAAGGAACTGTAAGACTATTATTAAAGTGGAGGAAAGGGAATAGATAGCAGAAAGTGAGGAAGTCCACACAGAATAAAGAAAGATAACAAGGAAAATTCCAGAAACTTGTGAAAAGTGTTTCCTTGTGAGTGTGCTTTGCTGCACAATTTTGTGACTTATTTTCAATGTCTGTTGCTGGAGGAGCCAAGGCTCAAGGGCAGGAAAACAGGAAAGAATTCCATTGAAATCAAATCTAAATCCAGACATGAGCCTGGTTTTCAACTTACAACCTAACTCTAAATCCCTTTAAAGTTTGCTTGTCACTTAATTGCACTACAAAATCTTGGCAGCCTCCTCACATCACAATTCTAAGCTGTCAAAGTAAGTAAAAGTAGATATAAACCCCCTCTAACGTCTGTCAACTTTTAGAAACCATTTTCTAGCTGCAATTATGTACGAAGCAATAAGTTCATTGTGTCAGGTCATAAGACCCAACCTAGTAAATTAAGGTACATCAAACTTACTTGGGACTTGCTTTATTAGGTGGCCTTTCTGGGACAATAAACCCCACCTTTATTTATCATATCCGGAACTAGAGTCTTTGATCTCAAGTTTCACATAATACAAGTTTGTTTGAACTGACATACAAAGAAAAAGATAATTAAAACAACTAAAAATGCTCTCAATTCACTTTTAAGTGGCAGAAAAGCTCTCAATTACATAGATAGGCAGTGGCAAACTTTTTAACTGGGGTATTTCCTATGGACACCTGGGGTATTCTATAGGAACGTGTAGCACTATAGTCATCTCATATCATCTTCCTGACAAGCTACTTTAACCAATTGGCCTCATGAAGAAATAATAAGGTCCCAGATATCTGCTATGATAGCACATAGAATATTGTGGCCTATGCTACTTTGTAGATGTGTTGCTTACATCTGTAACAATTAAACAGTAACAAAGTTATTTTATGATTGCATTGAAATTTCCTAGCATGAACAATGCCTAAATAATTTACCATTCACTAAGTGAGGTAGAGAGTATGGGAGTGGGGATTAAATAAGGGAAAGTTTTCAATAGTTTTGGTAAAAATGGCAACGAGATTCAGGTTGGTGATTACTATGCCACATATTAATGAAAATGTGGTTTTGAACCAAAGTATTTCATCAGTCATCACTGTGACTAGTGAAAAACAGAGTGGGCTGATTCAGGTTTCACATACTTGTACTGTACCAAGAGAACTCTGCTGATTTTAATTACATCATCTCTGCTTTGTAGTGCTGCTTATGGGACTTGCACTATGCTATTTACAAATGCCTAATATTATTTAATACACTTGCACCAGAAAACATTCAGTAGTTGTAAAATCACATATTAGCAGTTTGCTGAATATGGAGATGCTGAGCAGAGGCATGGACCTGATCTTCACAGTAAGGGGAGAGCTCAGTTCAGTTGGATTTTGTTTTTCAAGCTGAGTTATTTTTAAAGATTAATTGTTCAAACCTGGAGAAATTCAGTCCCGGAAATAAGGAGATAGATATATATATATATTTATAATATATATAAATCTAAATCTTAACATTTTCATAGAAATAGTGGTTTTCTTCTCTATGTGTTTTTTGAAAGAAATAGTTACAGGTACTTATATGGGTTGTGTGTTGCTATGGAAATTTTAGGAAGGGGTAAGCAAAGAAAAAGGACAATTCTGTTTATAAAGAAAACAGAAAACAAGTAAAAGGAAGAAAATATAATTATCCCCATTTTACGGCTGAGAAATTTCAGCACAACAGAGATAAAGAGCCTAACTGTTGTGGAAATATTTCAATCCTTTTAGGTTCACCTGTCATTTAGTCATCGTGCCTGCAGGGTATTCACAGAACATCTACAAATCATTACCCTCCCCTCACCCTCTACCTGTTACTTGCATCTGCATACAGATGCACTCCTTCATCATAGCTGTCAAAACTCTTTTGTAAAAAGACCCCAGAGTCACCCCACCACCCCCACTTCTAAAGAAATGTTGCAAGACCCAATGATCAATAGGAGGGCTCCGTACAGAAAGGAAAGAACAGGCACTACCAGCAATGAGACGTTGCTTTCTGGCCCACTGAATGTCACAGTGTGGATGTGGGCTATCTATTCATAACATGTCACAGTAACTATGAAGCCTGATCATTTTTGTTGTTTCAGAACTGACGGTAGAGGAAATGGGTAGGTCATATATCTCTGTTCTGCCTTGACAGTAAGTTCTGCACTCTCTGATAGTCAATGATGAGAGTCAGAAGCATGTCCAAGCCAGTAGGAAGAGGTTAGAACTGAAAACAATTAAAATTTAAATACAGAAACAATCTTAGTGACATGAATACAGCCTTTCCACCCCTCCTCACTTCTGTCAGGCATTGCTATCCCTTGCAGTCTGCAGCTGATCAGTGCTTGAGTCTGGAATCAAGCTGATGTTCAGGGTGAGCAGAAGCTGGCTCAGAGACATCAGCTAAGCGATGCATCAGGAGAGGAGAGTGGAGGAAATACAGAAGAAGGTGGCCATCCCCATTACATGTGCAACAAATCAAGTATTAACCCAGATGGTTTGGTTCCTTGTTAGAGCAAGGAGCCTGAAAAATAAAATCCAACAAAAAGCCTTCCGTGTGTCAGAATCCACTCCCAATAGGTAGATGATAAAATTGTTCCTCAAGAACAAAGTAGAAGGAACAGAAATTGTTCCTCAAGAATTAAGTAGGAGAGGGCCTTTTGCCCATGCTCTTTGCAGTTGCTTTGCCAGACAGCCTATATTGAGCCTGGGGCAGAGAACAAGCTCTTCCTGTAGCCAGAGAACCCATACTCTGATCCAGGACCTGATGACTATAATTGTGGTCATAAGAACTATAACTGTGGAATAACCCACCGATGCCATGACTGTGTCTGTGTGTCCTCTGACCTTCTAGTGTATAGCTCCTCATGTGAAAAAGTTGGTGGAAAAAAAACATATGATTGAGGATCCTGGAGTCACAATACATAATGGGCTACTTCTCTCTTTGGTCACACTGCTGGATGTCAAGAAATTTCTAGGAAGAAGGATACACTGACTCTACACTTGGAGACGATGCTCACCTGCTTCTCACTTCCACCACACTTCCACACCACAGCAAGACAGTCAAACAGCATCTTGATATTATTTGATCTCAACTGCACACTCCTCCCTTCTCTACATATTGTATATTTCTTTTGTAATAAATCCTTTGTTTCCTTGAACTTCACTCAGTCTTGGTATGTCTTTCTCACTAGAGTGGTATTCATCTTATCTCTTAGAATAAACAGGATGGAATAGCCATGTAGTGAGAGGGATTGGCCAGGAAGAGATGCCAGATATCATCTAAATAACCCAGTCTGAGTCACAGACTGAGCCTAAACTGAGACCAAAAGAATGTTTAGAGCCTTTTTGACCTAAAACTTGAGGCATGTGAGGCTTTTTATATATTCAGGAGTGCATCACAGAAAAGATGCCAGTGTTCATATGTGAAGTGTAGGAAGCTGGAGTTTGTAGAAGGGCTCTGCATTTCTTCCAAGGACTTTTTAGGTGGCATATGTCACTAGTGTATTGGCTTGCCTCAGGGGCCTATCCCTCTTCTCTTGCTACACTAGTGGATAGAAATCCACAGTACTGTCATATTTCTTGTTCCAGTCCTGCCCTCACTGAACTCAGAAATCCTTTTCTAACTCTCAAAATTATCCATAGTGTTGCTCTTAGTCATAATGTAGGGTGTCACCTACAGCTTCTGCCAGCCACCCCTATCCTAACAACCACTTCATGCTAATCTCATCTGGAAAAATCCTGCACTTGTTATGTCATGTGTCTCACTTTACTATCAGCCAAGACAAGCCTTTAAGGAATTAGTGCTTTCATCTGATGTTTAAACCTCCTTTCTTCTTCAGGAATGTCAGATATAATCTGGTAGAATAGAGTAGTTATAATTCAGGTTTGACCAAAAATAAGGACTTTAAGGACAGCAGTGGAGGAATGTAAATGTCTTGGAAGTAGCAGAAACACTATGATGGGGATTGGATGCAAATCTGAGATGTCAGGACGTCAGACATCAAGACAAAGATTGTCAGAGTTTTGTGTGCTGAGCATGTGTGAAGGGTCACCCGAGAGGTGTAAGAACCTTTAGACCTCTAAATGTAGATGTCAACATAATATAAATGCCAAATGACTGATGGGAGTATGTGAGAAAGAAGAGGCAAACAAAGCTTAGATGTCAGCACAACCCGAGATGTGTAACAGGGCTGAATCCCAGCTTGAATGACTGAGCCATTTCCCAAAGTCAGTTGAAAAATTTGTAATGCAGCCAAGAACTGGATCCATCACCTGAATTCCAATTCCTCATTTTCTACAGCTGCAGCCTAAGACTACTTCAAAGTCATCCTATAGACTGTAAGGCCTCAAGTAAGCTACTACAGCTGGTAAATTCTAACAAAAGCTAGTCCAAAGATATTTACTTAAAACAGCTGCTAATATGGTACATTTTTCTAGAGTTGTCCCTGAAAAAAAAAAAAAATTACTTCAGCAATGGAACATGTCCATACAGCAAGGTGTAGACTGTTCAAGTCTCTGACTCAGATGAGAGAAACTTCTCCTTGGAACAGGTGTAGCCTTGTTGTCTTGGCTATCATTGAGCCTGAGTCTGTGGTGCTGTCAGGAAGCAGTATGAAGCCACTCAGGCTTGCAGATTTTGTGTGTGAATTGGCTTGTTTGGGTTGAGTGCAAGCAGCAGGGGTGCAGGACTGGCTACACCTGAATAAATAGTCAAATGTCACTGAAAGAAAGGCTGTAAGAGTTAAAAGGATAAATCCTGGAGGTGGGTTTGACTCTTAATTTAAATCCTAATCTAATTTCCTCTGTGGGCAAAATTCAGATTCTTAGTCCCAAATACTCCATATTACTGAAGTTTATTATGGGGGCTGCAGTTTACACTCCTTGTTCTAAGCATACATTGATGCAATAATCCAATAGGAAAATCTTAGGATGTTTCTAGTCTTTTTCTAAATTCCAGTGCCTATTATGCCTTTGGGTTATTACAAGATAGAGAAGAAAAGGATGAAAAATAAAAAGGGTGAATAATACCTTGAAAATACCTAAGCCTTCTAGAATGTAAGAAAATCAATGTTTGATTACATTTCACAGGCAATACATACAGCAGGCTGTTCATTTCTTCAGCTGCATACTGATTTTTCTATCTTCTGGCAATCAAAAAATTTAAGAAGAAATACTGTCCTGTGATACTTTTTCCTCTTGAGGTTGCTGGTAATATATAGTGACTGGTCTAACATCACTAGGAACTGTAATATAGATCAGTTGTTGGAACAACTAATGCTGCAATCAATATAGCAGGTGAGAGAAAATGCACAAATTGCAGAAGTGTATCAATGTGCATACATGTGCTTGCACACCTTGACAGGGCAGGCAGTCAAAATGCAACTCACACAGGTAGAAAAGGGAGACATGGCTCATCTCAGAGAAGTGTGATTTGATGCAGGAAGAAGCTGGCCTAGCTGAGATGTTTACTTTAGTTTTAAGAAAAACGAAGGGGATCCTGACAGTTAAGAATCTTTGATATGGGTTTGGAGCTTCTGTAAAATATCAGTAAATCTATAGGAGCCACTAGAATTAATCAGATTGAAAAGGTGTATGTAAGAACTTAAATACTTTGTGTGCAGAAATGATATACATCACTATGCACTATAGTTAGACAAAGATGTGGCTTCTTTGGAAAAGCTTGCCCAAGCTTAGCTCTGTTCTCATTTTGGTTGAGTTGAATTATATTTTGTGAGAAAACAGAAAGACCAGACCTTTGTCTCCAGATTAAATCTTTCCAGTGCCCAAAGCCATATGTACTTAGTGTATTCTCTGGTATAAAATGATTAATTTCTATATAAGATGATTAAAAATGTCCTGGTCTTGCCTTCCTTTGTTAGGTAATATACCTTAAAACAGAGTTGAAGTAAAACCTGAATAGAGTATGAGTCTTTCTGCTAACCCTTGCTACCAAGTCTTACTCCTAAGGAAAATCCAGGAACAGGAATATCAGGAAGAATTTTGGGGTGCTTAGCACAAGAAAGTTTGTGGATCAGACCTGCTATGCTCATATTCAAAGGAAAAGAAGTCAGGGGCAGGAGTATACTTCAGCTTTAGAACTGAGGAGGGAGGATCAAAGACAGAAACTGAACTAAAATTAAAAAAAAAAAAAAAAAAAAAAAGTAATGGCTGCTTAAAGGAAAAAAGATCCTCTTCATCCACCCCCTCATTTTTGTTATTCATCTGTGACATAAAAGCACAGACTTGGTTGAAGGAAGCATCTCTGTAAAGGTAGGGGAAGTAGAAATATAGGTTCTTTTCTGTAAGAAACAAGAATTGAACCCAGTTCTAACATTAAAATAGATAACCAGGAAATAAATATTTTACTTGGTTATTTGCTGAGAGGGGAGAAAAGACTCCTTTTTGGTATTAGTACAGTTAGGGTAACTTGAAAGGTTAAATAGACATAAATTCCTGAGAGGTAACCATGTGATATGGGACTATAGAGTGTATAGCAATATGATGCTAGCATATTCTCAGCAGTGCTGTTATAGAGCATTTGCTGTGTTAACGGTACCTTGTACTATAAATTGATGTATCTTTTGCTGTATTTTACTAGATATTTTAGTTTGTATTTGTGTTGTATACTTCCACTGTGTATTCCTATTGCATATTTTAATAAGTTATATAATAGTGCCACATAAAAGCAGATGCAATAAAGCCTGACTGATTGATGCTGCTTGTGTATTTTAGACTGGCATTGGGAATCAGCCTGAATTTGCAATTTGGCAGTAAATTAATATTGATACAAAACTCATTCATGTAACACAAAGCTTGTTACTTTGTATTCTAGTAGTGTTTTCTTTACTTGTTTGGCTGGGTTTGAGAAGTCTCTTAACCCATCTAAATGGGAGAATAAGAGTAAAAATATTTGTACTTCTGAAAGTTGCAGCATGCAATGGTTCTGAATGATTAAAAATAGAACAAGCACATGAAAAACTACTCCTTGGAAGCTAGATTTTTTTACTGTTTCTGCTTTATTTCCTTTTAGCATGATATCCAATGCTACATGCAAATTCTACCTGACTATAGAAGGCAGAAAGTTTCTTGAAAACAGATGCTTCATTTTCTTTTACCATCTGAGAGAGGGATGGATTCCACTTCTTGGCTCATTTGATATGATTGTATGATATCAAAGCAAGGATACCCTGAGGTGGGGAAAGAGAAGGATTGTGTTCCACTTTTAACATCCTTCTCAAAGAAGTCAGACAATATCAAATTCCCTAAACCTATGTGGGCAGCACTATTTGTTATGAGGACATGGTAAGATGCCTAAGGAGATTTACTCCTAAGGGGAGGAGGAGGGAAAGCCCTGCTGAAACACTTCAGTGACAGGAAAGGTAGTAGCATCTCTTGAGTACATTTTAGGAAAATTATGATAAAATAAACAATAATGATAATAACATTAATCTTAGGAGACCCTTTGAAAAAGATGTTACAAGTTCCCCTCTTGGGTTACAGAACATTGTCTCTATGGCACTCGTCTGACATAAAAACTAACTTCCTGACATCCTCCCAAGCATTTCTCTGTTCTTTCTCTTTACCCATAACCCTCTAAAAACCCTGCTGTGATTTACCCATAAATTTCTTTGATGGGCAGTGGTATGTATCAAGAGTACCACATTTATATTTGATATAAATCTCTGGAGCCTTCGATTATTTAAAAAGACTTTCAGAGTTTTTTCCTTCCTCAAACACTGGGTTTTGAAATGTGGCTGGATCAGGAAGAACATAGGTCTTGCCCTGTTAATAGCAGCTGCCTCCTTTGGAACTCCTCTCCTCCCCTTCCTTGCTTGACCATGTCAGACCTTTCATCAGTTTAGTGCTGAATGAGCAAAATGACTGAATTAGATAATACTCCATGATGTACCAGATTTCAAGTAATTAGGAAAAAATAGACATGAGATTCAGATAGCACACTAATACTCTTTAAAAGCATGCTGGCCCACATATTCAAAGTCATTGCTGACACTGGCATGCCCTCACAGTAAGCAGTAACAAGCTTGTGAATTAAAAGAGGTTGATTAGCTATTCCTGAAGACCATCCAGTTATTGGTTTGGCTGATATAGATATGGCTAGCATACAGTTTTAACAATTCTTTTTCATCAAAAGCATGGTAACTGTAGGAATATTGATGAATTGAATCAAATCTATTTCATGTGTCCCTCCTGAATTACAGTTTCCTTAAGAAGTTTCAGCAGAAGTATTTTAGTATTTGGAAACAAAAAGAAAAGTTTCATAAGATGCTTTGAAGAAGAGTGAAGATCCCTAGAGCACTACATCTAATTTTGGAGATCTCTTGAGCACTTCTAAGTTGCATATCTGGCCCATGTCTCAATTTCTTATGAGGGAAAGCCCCACCTAGGTGTATGTAAATCAGGCTTTGATGGGACACATGCCTTTGATGCCTTTACACACAGTATATTTCAGTATATTTCCCCATCAGGTCTTCAATCTATATTATTGGACCAACAAAACACATCATGTACCCCAATGGCATATTTAAACACTTAAAGAGAGAAAGATAATTTTGTCATGTTTTATCTTTCTGAACAGTTAAGATTTTTCTCAAGGACTAAGAGGGGCAGCAAGAAGTACTCACTAACCTTATGCAGACATTTGTTTAGAGAAGGAAGAAAGTTCTGATAACTGGTGAAATTATAGTCCATTTCTGGCACCTGATATGGAAGAGCTGGGAGGCTGAATGCTGATGATGGTGGCCATAATATGTCAGAAGGTGACAAATCTTGATTTTCTTAGCCCCTGCCATGGCTGATAGCAAGAAGAGACTCCTAAATCCAGTATTAAAATTAAAACCTCATACTTTGATTCCCATAAACTATTTGTAAATTATGTTAAAAGGTGGAAATACTGGATAATTGAAGCATCATACTTGTCTGATTAAAAAGCCAAAACCCTGTTTGTAAATTTCTCTGAAGTATGATATGATATCAAGTACACCCTCACCTAGTAAAATATTTTTATTGGAGAAAACCAGTAATTGATAACTTCATGAATTTTAATGGGACAATTACACACTGATCAATAGTGTTACATTTAATGATTTCTCTTTCACCAACACTTCAGTGTTGTCAGTTGACCTTTAATGGAGATTCAGTGATACAAAACTGCTCTTCTGTAGAATTTGACGTAATGAGACTGGGCCTTCTAAAAGCTCAAATGACACCCTCAAGATCAGCTAATGAAAAGTGATCTTGGATTATTTAACATCATGAAAATATCAGAAGAGAGAATTGTCTTTACCTACATAAACCCTTGCTGCTGTCTCTGATTGTCAGATTCCAATCAGTTCTGGCTTTATTAATTATCTTCAGGTTTTCTTGCTGCTAAACTGAGCCAAGAAAATGTTTGAAACTTCAACAATGCTGTTGATTGTCATGGTAGGAATAATAGACCTGAAAGTTAGATGCTATCAAGATAGAGATTTACAAACCTGATTTTTCACAATGAAGTAAAGAAGCTAACATGCACACTGATAAGTGTGGGGTTGAGGATGTGGGTTGCATTGTGATGTTCCGTATCTCATTTATCCTGTAGGCTTAATATTACCAAGACAAGTTCTTGGCCAAGGTACAGATGGTTTTTGTCACATTACAGGGAGCATTAAGCTGCAAAATTCCTATCTTCAGTATAGGATATGCCCCTCATGCAAAGCGGCCCCTATATGCCTATACACTGGAGTGGCCCCCAGCTCACGCCACAGTTCATGTTAACAGAGAGTGAAACTTCATTTTTACAACTCAGTTTCTAAAACTGATTTAAAACATAACTTGTTTTGCATATAATGATCTGCTTCAGAGTGGTCTGGAACTGAGTTGAAGGCAAAGGTTGTTTTGTATCATGTCTCCTTCCTCTTGACTTTTGCTTTATGGTTCAAGGTACAAGGAGGCCAGGAATGCACAAGACTCTTTCCCGTTGGCAGGCAGCAGGTCCTGCTATAAAAACTTGAGTTGTCTGCAGAAATTGTTAGCAGATTTGTAGAGATCTTCAGAAACCACCTTCTGAATATATGACGTATTTCCAATATTGCAACTGAGTGAGTGACAGATACGTGTCAGGCTGCAGTGTTTTAAACTGCATTTGAAATTTTATATTATTTCCCCTGTCTTCCTTGAGATGTTAACAAAGGCTTTGATAATTTGAAAAAATGGTTTTGAGAAATGAAAGTGGTTATACACTTTGGTCACAGCAATGTTTTTATTGTCTAGGCTCCATTTAGTCATAAAGGATGTGTCACTCTGGACTACCTTTTGTCTGGACTGGTAGACTGAGGATATTCATCAGCAGCAGTGCTTTAGACGCTTTCTTTGGGCTCATCTTCTGCTTTATCTTCATGGAGGAATCCAGTTTGAGAGGATTCTGTGATGTCACAAGTAAGGCAAGTTGGAGATGATGGGGAGAGTTGCTTCAAAGCTACTAATCCAAACTACACAGCTACTGCGAATGTGCCTGGTGACTTCTAACATGGTCCTCTCCCTCTAATGCATGACGCTGTATGACCTGCATAAAAGTAAGCAAATCCTATTATTTTCTGTTAGAATTTACTCTCTTTAAACTTTGCTATGTACAGCTGTTAGTTCCTTGCTGGTGGTAAAGATTATGTAAAATATTTGTGTTAAGCACATTTTTAAAAGTTTAGGTCTATATTTGTTGCATAGTTACAATGATAGCAAACAGTAGATTTAGATTAATAAATAAGCATTCATGAATAAGCAAAGACCTTAATGAGATTTGAAAGACTTCTTTGAAACACACATGAAATGGCAAGAATTGGTTAAGGTGAACATTTTCTACACTACATACCTGAAAACACTTCAATGAGGGAGTACTCAAGGTTGGAGCCGAGACACCTAAGCATTTGCTTGTCTGTGAATGAGACATTCTTCTGTTTTACATCCTTTTGTATGCAAATAATGCATCTCCCTGCATAGCTAGCTTCCTTAGTCAGTTGGAGAGCTAGGACATGGGTTTCTTTCATGATCTGAAACTGAAGGGAGATAACATAGGGAGTATTTTTGCTTTATTCTCTCTTGTGCTTCCATGCAAGAGACAGATGCAATCTCCACAGTTATTCTCTTATTAGACCATGTCTGGTCATACGTGAGGAAGTTTCTTGAAAAGTCATTGAGGATTAGGCCCATTATCAATACAGATGTGTATAAATATATGCAACAACTGACATTACAGAAAAAAATGACAAAACATGTGGTGCCCAAAAATATACAGTTAGGTCCAAGAAAGCAGAGTCCAAGACAGCATTTAAATGAGTCTAAAATGCTATAGTGAGCCTACAGGAAAGGTAATCCCATCTACCACAGACATTTGTGTTCTGTAAAATACAGAGATCTTTGACAGCATTCCCAGAATGCAGCAGATCTGCAGTGTGCTTTAGTAGTAATAATAACAATTTAGCTCCTACAATCAGGCTTTCATAGTGCACTGCCTACTTCAGAGCAAGATTAACATGCATCTAAGATCATAAGAAAAGTAGATATATGATGCTATTCACTTATTTAATGACTGCAGAACAGGTGAATTCAAATCTAAGACAAAACATCTGTGGATATTAAAAGTTAGTGTTAATTGTTGTTCTTTTTGACAGAATAAAAATGATGAAATATTCTTTTTAAAAGATGTAAGGGTTTAGAGTTTTGAACCAAATGTTTTTTGCAATAAAATGTTTACTAGCTATGATTTTGCATGCATTTTACTTGGCAGCCAAATCTGAGGGTGGTACATGAGCTGTTGAATGAGTGTATTCACTATATAATGAGAAATTTTTATGCAAATTAAAGAAGAAAATAAAAAAGATAAACAATATTTTCCTGCCTTCGGGATAAATGATACTCTACAACTTGCTATCCCATTATTGTAATTGTTATTATTCATAATGATTCATTAACGTTGCACACATCTAAGGAAAATACTTGTACTCAGTATTGTTGAGGCAGTATCAAGATTATTCATCAGGTTTGTTCATGTATGGTGAGTAAATTATGTGCTCTTCTAACTTGGCTCAAGTCACTAATCATGACTCTTGGTTTCTCTCCACTTTAGGAACATTTAATTTCGTATTGAAAAAATAAGAACCAAACCCCTCTAATTATATCCTGGCTGATAATAACGGGTGGATAGGAATATTGGTGACTTTTCTTATTTTAAAAAATGTCTTCATCCAAACTGCTAGGCATGTGGGAGGTTATTGTCAAAAGACCCCTGTGAGGTTCAGGCACCAGTCAGTAGAGCCTACATTGGTATATAAATTAGCAAGTTTCAGTGGCACCAGTGCACATCAGCTGAGCATGCAGAAGAGACAAAACACTGTGTGCTTTGTACAGTGGTTATCTGATGTGAAATCTTTTTTGCACTCTACCTCTGGTGCCAGTGGTAATACATGAGCCTGTTGAAATCTTTTACAACAGTGAGGTCTTAGAAGGTTTATAGGTAAACCATACTAAATCATGCAGGCTGGTTTCCCACTTTAGTGAATTTGTATATGGTGAAAGCACATTGAAAACTCAGAATATTTTGGAATCTGAGAGAGTGGAATAAATGGAAAGAATGTATAGGCATGAACTTTTCTGTAAAAGCAGATTATTACACCAGCTGTCAGCTGTAAAAAAAATATTAAACATTTTTTGATAGAAATATTTTAACATTCCCAGTTATAGGAACACAGCACTACAGAGCACATCACTACTGTGAATTTATGTTGTCTTCTGCTATCTTTATAGAATACTATAGCATATATAAGCTGGGACAGATAGCTAGTGGCTATTGTATTTTTCTATACTTACTACACTTTTGTCTTAATGAAGAGACACTGATACCATACATCCCAGGATCCTGTAGAGAGTTAAAGTGGTTTTGCTCAGAAACCGCAGAATCTTACAATAGTAAGTCTTTGCTTGGTTCTGAAGGAAGAATTTTCTTTTTACCGGGTCATGGTTAGTGACTCAAACCAAATTAGAGTGATGCTAAAAGAGAAGAGATTGTATTCTTCAACATAATTTTTTTGAAGATGCTACTTAGTAAAAAGTCACATGTCCTTATGTTCCTGTTGGTTTGGGAAGGAAACTGATACTGTGCAAACCTTTACTGGATCTGGCTCTGTGTGCGTGAATAAAATTGGCTTACATGGATTTATTCTTTCCTCTTTTTTCTAATGCTAACTCCCATCCTGCTGTCATGGCTAGCTTTGATCTTTAGAGACACATTACTCAATTATATCCGAAATTCCTCAAAGCTGTGAAACTAATCCCTGCCAGAGGACAGTGGGCTGTAATTGTCATTGTCCTTCAGGAAGTATTACTGCCAGTGTTTCAGTTTTCTTATTATCTATTATTAAAATAATACCCACCCATTTACAGAAAGACTGGCTACAAATTCTGTGGCTTGGCCTGCCTTCCAAAGTGGTTTCTGACTTTGTCATGTCACTGAGTGCCAGGGGAAAGGATTATGCCTCTAAAATCATATCCTACTGTGTTTTGACTGTAGTGGAGTAAAGGATTTGTGAACTATCTGAATGTTGCTCATGGAAATGGACTCCTACTAGTTCCTTATTCATTTAGGTACAGTCCAAATAATTTTATCTTGGGCATGTGGTTCTGTGTTTCCTGGGTTATTTGGTTAACGAGGTTATAATTATTATTTTTATTTTTAAGTAAAATTGAACTCCTTCAGGATAAATGTTCTTTCCGTTTAATACAAAGAAAACCCTAATCTATTCTCTAAGACCAAACTATCCCCCAAGCCCCATAGAGAAAGTAAGACTGCTATTACAGGAGTCCCACTATGGAGCATGATATTACAGCCCTGGAACAGACTTGCTAAGTAGAAGAATCAACCTTAGTGATTCCCAGACTTTCCAACTTCTACCCCTGCTTTGCAGGATAGAGAGACTTGTTTGATTACAATGACTGTAGCAAGGTTAATTAAGAGGTCAGCTGATCTCCCACACTGAAAAACCTCTCTTAGATTGGCTCAGAAGAGCTGTCATGGCCCTTATAAAGGCCATATTGAGAAACTATAAGTAGGAAGGTAAGTTACAATTTAGAGGTATGTCAGAGTCTGATGTGGTCTAGATTTTTGGGTGCAAGTGTCGTAGGGGAAAGGAGACATCTACAGCTTTTATTGTAGCTTAGTGGTATTTTTTGGTTGTTATTTGGGGTTTTTGGTTGGGTTTTTTTTGGTGGTGTTGTTTTTCAGTTTTTGTTGTGGGGAGGTGGGATGCAGGGGTTGGTATGTCGTTGTTTGACATTGTCTCTGATATTCTGAAAAGAGTTCCTGAATTCACTGTAGTCAAATTTGGGGTTTATTCAGGTCCTCAATCTTGGCTGTTGAAGATTTCTGCTTATCAGATAGGCAGCTTCTTCCAGGTACCTGTCAGCAAATTACTTCATAAAGTACATATAAAGCATAATTAAAATCTTGTTATTTCCTTTCTGTGTAATCCACAAGAGTAATTAAGCAGCTAAAAATAAGGATGAGAAAATACTGCTACCGTGTAGGAGGCATGTACCCAGCTTTTAGTTACTGACTTCTTCAGAGTACAAAGTGATCACTGGCAGTGATTTTCTTACTCTCTAACTGAATTGCTATTTAGCCTTTTCTAGAAGGTAGAAAGGCTGCAGGGAGAACAATAATGAGGAAACCATTTGCTAGTTAGATGACACTGCTAAGTGATTAGTTCAAGCCACCTTTTGCTTTTTTTTAATGAGGCAAGTAGTTAACTCAGGATGAAGACTCACAGCTGTGTGAAGGAAATATATATATATTTTTTTTTTCTAGTTCGGCATAAAATATGCAACTATTTCTGAGAAGCTACAACATCTAATTTTCTGTTGGACTCCTACAGGGAAAATGGGTATACTTAAACCAGGTCTGGGAATCACAGAATATCTCTGAAATTGTCTTCAAAGTATGTTCCTCTGAAAACGGAGTAGGAGTTAGTCCTTTTATGTAAGTGAAAGCAGAGTCTTACTATCTACAGCACTCAGTCATGGCTGTAGGTATTTGCCTCACCCTCCCCAAGGAAGTCCCAATCAGCTGACTGCTGTCAGCTCTTAGCTTCTTTGAAGCTATGGTACTTTGCGTTAGGTTTCAATATTTACTATGTCTGAGTAAAAAAAGAGAAAACATTTGACTATATGCTGGTAAATTCAAATAATCATGTGGAATAGAAACCTTTACACTCCAATTCTTATTCCAGAAGCTGTTTATACATTTTCTATTCTATAGTCGCTAGATAAAGATACAGCGCATAATCAGTCCTTGACACAGGGTCAGAACCCAGGTCTTTGTCCAGATTTCTAAAGCATTAGGGTAAAATGTATATTTTCTGGTCTACCTTAATGAAATTTGAAGTCTCTTATGCAAAGAACTCTTACTCTAACAGGAAGAAAGAAAAGCTTGTTCTCTGTGTCTCTCTTGGTGTCCAAATGTCTACAGTTTACAGTAGCTGGATGACAGATATCCTGGGAAGGGAAAGGTGGGACTGAATCTCACTGGATATTTAATTCAGGAGAACACTGGATCTGGTGTTTTTTACCTTTTGGATGAGTGCTGTAAACAGCACTTATTCTCTCTAACACAATTTTTGGATGTCTATTCTAGATCTCATATAATTCTTAATTTGAGGACTGTGATTCTGTCTAACTATTCTGTTTCTCACAAATTTCAGTGTTGACTTTTCTTAATTTCTGACAAAATGAAAGACTCGGAGAATTAAAGAGTGTGATGGATTACAAAACCACTTGTTTACAAGGAAGGAATATTTGGTATTTTTTGAGATATTTGTGGGTTATTTGTATATCCTTGATTTTAATCTTCCTCAAATATTGCATTATGCATTTTATGCCTTTGAGTGTAAGGTTCTGGGAACAGCTGTATGTATGTGTATGAATACATGTTCAAATGAAAATCATACTCTGTAGAAACCAAGGGGATTAAAATTTATAAAACATTGTGTCTGATTCAGGGTGGATGACAACAGCTGCTTGACAATGCACAACAGAAGTTCACAAGTATTAAGGGCAGAAGATGAAAGTACAGGTTGTTTAGATACACATAGAAAAACAAAGTCTACCAAGAAAGATACTTATGTTTGATAGAATGCTTTTTGCTTTTGCTATATGAAATTCACATTGCTTCATTCATTTTTAAATCTCAGAATATATATTTGAGTCTTCAAGCTGTATAGTACGTAGCACAAACCATTTGTTACACTTCTCTGACAAAATTGTTTGGAAATAACTATTAACAAAAATAAATTCTAAGCATTTATTTTTGTAAAGTGTAGGATTAAAATACTATTCTTTACTGTGGGGATGTTTTGCCCCCATGATAATTTCACTGATCAGATAATGTCTCCCACTGATATTTGCTATTGTTATGGTAATAATACTTATCAGAGTGTTGCCAAATCTGTGGCTGTGTAAGCATTTCCTAGGAAATGACATGAGGGAGGATCTTGGTCGGGGTTTGGTCTGTAAAACTCATAAGGCTCATAAATCAGAAGCGCAGTGTTTTTTTTATTACTATTGTTGAAGCAACAGTGACCTAATGAAATTCAGGAACCACTCCAAGGATAACAGTTGCCCATTTAATCTCCTACACATGTTAATTTACGCCTGGAAGAAACTCACACTAACATTTTTAGATTGAAAACAAGAAAATAGCTACCTAAATCTCTATTGTAATTCACTGCACAAACAAACAAAATATAATTAATTTTGGGGGCAAGTACCAGTTTCTGAAAAAGCACAAAAGGTGTGGACAGCCCTTGGGCTGTCATTAAGATGTTTCCTTGGTCACATTAACAAACTACAGTGACATGTCATTCAGCAGCAGCAAGTGTTAATCACAGGTACCATCCAGATTTATGTCTGAAACCCACTCTTTCTGTGAGAGCTGGATGAGTATTGCATCTCTAATGCAAATAACCAGTGGACTACATAATGCCTAAATCTTGGCCTGCTGGGCACACCAAACAAGATAATATTAAAAAGAAGCCTTATTTTTGAAGCTGTTGAGACTTCTCTATGTATGAAGTGATCCTGCTTCTGTGATGATTGTCATTTATCATCATCATAACTGGAGACTAATTTCTCCATTGATAGACAAATATCTAAATAAAATAGACAAATAACTTGGCCACTTGTTGAAAATACCAAAGTGTTAAGAAAGGCAAGGAAACTTGTCCATGTTTTGTAAGTGAAACATGGTAAATATATAGGGGTGATTACTTTAACTCATTGCTTTTGGATGAAATTCAGAAAAAAATTGGAAAGTAATATAGTTTGTTGGTAGTATTCTTAAGCCAATAACTAAAATAAAATACCCTTAGAGGACTTTGATCTGTAGAGCAATGTAAATCATAAGATTTAAGGTAGAAGTATATGTATATGCTTGAGTAAAAGTATGCATAAAGAAATAAATATATGCATATAAAAATATAATAGCAAGAAAATCCATAGATTTTTATAATGGATATTCCATAAGCCTAGATTATGGTAGGAAATAATTATATTTTGAAACAAACCCAGATTCAATCCCCTGATACCCTCATGATAGCCTCTATCCATTTCTGAATGAAAAACATTTTCAGAATGAGACTATTTGTGAGACCATAATCAAAATAAAATCTGAATACTGCTTTTTCACATAATTTCTGATCAAAAAAATCACATAATGTTAAATGTGCTTCTCTTTGGATCTGGAAAATAAACAGGGATGTTTTATTATTGTATTAACTACTTGTTAGTTGTCAAAATAGGGTCATCATGTTATTTATTTCAGATCTGGTATGAACATATAATAGAAGCAGTTAATATTAGTATCACGAGAAAAGATACAGTATCTATACAGGTTTTCACACTGAAAACTGTGGTACTGTCTTGCAATTTTTATTCTACAAAGATGTCCAAATTCTAGTAATTGGTTTTGAGCCACCTGATCACTTTTCAGAAGTTATGAACTAATTCTTGAGAAAGATCCATGCTATATCTAACTCCAGGTACCTATCCTTTGTGCTAAGGAGAGTTTCAAAATACCCGTTCAGTTGCTCAACATGATGTAGAGAACCACAGGCAGAATACAGCAGCCTCAGTATTATGTCTGTACTACTACTGCTACAAAAAATATCGCCATATATAAAGACAGTGTCTCTCTATGTCTCCTGTTTTATTTTGGATTAGCAATAAACTTCTAAGTAGATAGAGAATGATAGAAGAAGAATTGGGAAAGAAGAGTGCAAGGCAAAGACTATAGGTGCAGTTTAATTATCAGAACATCTAACTATAATCTTGGGTCTAATTACAAACCAAGAGGAAGAGGTGATAGGGTTTATTACCTACAAGTGAGTTGTGTTGTAATTAGAATATTATTTAGATATTAAAAAGATATTTCTAGGTCTATTTTTTTCCCTGAAAAATGATTGTTCTCGTTTAGGAGACTAATCCTAGGGGGGAGCTCATGCTTGAATATCATGAACAGATTTAATTACTTTATTACATCTGGGTGTCGGAGTAATTTCTTTGGAATCTTCCAAATAGTAGATTGCAACTCAGCTTTCTGAATGCTTTGAATACTGCTGCTGGTTGCCTAATTTTCTAGGTGTTTAAAAATTGAACATGGGAGTACTAGCGCCTCTTTATAAATTTATCCCTATTTGCTCCTAAGAAGTGGTGCCATTCCACATTAACTAAGATCCAGTTATAGATATATTTGCAAGAAATGACTGACTTCTGACTGTACTTCTATTTTTTCCTTCAAAAGTACATTAGTTTTATGAATGCTGGTGAGAATTTGTGCTACTATGTATTTTTAAGACTGACTTCAAGTTTTTCACTGAAACCACAGTTAAGTGCATGTTTCAAGATCACACATTAGGCAAGCAATCTACATATGTTAATGTCTCACTTTGCAGTTTGAATTACTTCTCAGTTTTTGAACAATTCCTGTCTGTAACATGGCTATAAATGTATTTTAACTGATCTGGCTTAGAACTTTTCATTTATAGACTTTTACTTTTTGATTGTGAGGGAGGTGGAACAAATTACATTGGTGCTTTTTCTTGGAAATGTACTATCTCCAGAGATTAAGGGACTGTAATTTATTTACACTTTCAGCCATTTCTTTTATTGTCTGCTAGATATTTTCATGACTAACAAAAAGACTTGCTGACTAATCTAGTTCAGTATAAACATGGAGAAATTCAGGGATATCTAAGACTTTATATGACCAACTGGGAAACTTGAGGGTGGGAGGATTGACTGAAAAAAAAGAGAAAACACTCGATCCACAAATACAAAAAAACCCACAGAAGATACTTTAGAGTTGCTTGCAATGAGAAAAGAATCTGGGCCATAGAACTACGAATGTTCAGATTTTCTGTTTATTTTTTTAGTTTTCCTTCCAAGTGTTTAAGTGTTTTCTGGGCAGTGTCCCCTTCCTACAGCTGAGAGACTGGCTTTCTGTTTCATAAATCACATGCCTGTGTAAGGTTTCTTTCTATAAAGAACTTGGTTTATCTCTTTTTATTAATTTACTGCATGGACTTTGCTTATGAAGATGAGGATGTCTCTAAACAAAAGTTTCTTCAACTGCGCCATATTTTGTTTGGCACAGCTAAAGACTGTATTGCAGCATTATCATAGTTTCTCACCATTTCATTGGCGTTTCACTCTGAACAGAGGCTGTTTTGGAGAAGTTACCACAGCACTTCAGTACTACTGATGCTCCTTTATATTTTTGGAATTCAGAAGACTTTCAGGGCAAAGTGCAGTAGGCCATTTGTGCCATAGCAAACAATTATCAGGATATCTTAAATGGTGTATTTCTTGTGGTGGTATTATATACAGGATAAAGCACATATTGAGTAGTGGTGTCTGATTTCTTGATCTTGCTTTAAGCTGAATTATGTGAGGTAAAAAGAACTAAGGAAAGAAGTGAAGGGTTATCTTACTTTGGCTAGTTGTTTTTTCTTTAATAAAGGTGAAACTGTGCAAACAATCTTCTGAGAAGATGGAGGTCAAGTATTGTCCATGTTATTGTAAGTTATTTTTCGTGAAACAGAAGACAGTGGAAGAATTAATTTCTGCAGAGATCTTATAGATCTTGTTTGGTTCTGCTAAGGCCCAGCCGAAAAAAAAAAAAAAAATGGTTCTTGTTCCTTACGGGGTACTATATGAGAATATATAAAAAATTTTGAACTAGGATGCTTGGACTGAAAGATCTGCATGGCTACTTGTGATATTTTGCCTGGTTAATCAGTTAGTGATTCACAGTCCTCTAAAACTAAACTCACATGGATTTTTTTGATACCAAGGTTAAATCTTTTCTTTCTCATTCACAGTACAGTGCTGATTTCTTTTATTGCCTCCCAGTGTTTTTCCTTCTTCACCTAAACTTATTCTAAAATCCATACCATTTCTTTAACATGATAAGAAACTGGACTTACTGTCTTGCTATTATCCTTCACTGTAAAGATTGTAGCACAGCAGGAAAAAGATCAACAGTGTAGATAGAAACCCTAAAATCTATACTGTGATCATTCATTTTCTTGGAAGGAGGCACAGAACCTATTAGACCATCTTGCTAAACTGATGAGAAAACCAAAGGTTAAAGATGAAAGAAAAATTGTACAAGATATTAAAAAGATACAGCCTTCTGAATCAAAAAGAAACAAGAAGTCACTGAAGTAGAAAATAGAACTTCTAAAAATGAAAGGAAAAATTTATTAATACCATGGGGAGATGTAACTAAAAGTGAAATTAGTTCTAGGGAAGATGCCAGTAACACACACAACTTCATGAGAAGAATAAGTAATCCTGTGGAACATAATGATTCTCTGGAACAAGAGGCCAGTAAATTAGGAAAAAGAGTAAATCTGATAAGTCTAGGAACAGGTGGGAGATAGCCAGAAAACCTAAAGAAAGCTGCATATCTCACATAATAATTCATATTTAAAATGCACAGGGTCTAGGGTTGGTGGGAATAGACAATGGACAAACTGTCTTAGTACTGTATGAATTCCTGAGCACTTAGGGAAGATTCAGTGTCAGAATGGATTGTGTTTTGTCGGGAAAAGTATGAATTAAAGGAGAAACTATTTCTGTTATAACTCTATGAACATGAGTCCCAACTTCTGGATTTCTAACAACATTCTCTGGATTTTGCATCATTATAGGTGCTGATGTCTGGGAAAAGGAACAGTTGATTTAATTCAGCAGACGTGCTGATGGCTAGCCTAATGCTGTGAACATATTGTGATGTATAAGGCTTTCTATTTAGGAGTAATTACAAAGCTATCAATAGCTTCAACTACTAATCTCTCAATGCATTAGATAATACTGGACCGGTTTCTCAAAACCTGTAACTTGTCCTGTGTAAATCTCAATTATTTTAATAACATACACAGCTTTGCATCCTCTTTCCCCCCCTCCCCTTTAGTCCTCTGTAATTAAAATGAGCCTACTGTAAAAGAACAGAAGATACCAAAAACTTCAGAATGTGGGACTAGGGTATTTTGCTTGTGAGCTTTCCCCCCATTACGCTAGCTATAGGTTGTTTCCTACTGAGAAAAAAGTGGAGCTCTTTTTGACAAAATACTCCTTGCTGACGCTCTGCTCACTTATATTACAACCAAAGGGAATGGAAGTAGAAACTTTCTAGCATTCTACAAAGCAGGATCTTACTGTTCAATGTCTTTTTTTTGTATCTAATTTATATTTTATATCAAATCTGATTGGATCTGGCATTTAGCTCTTTATATGGTGACTGAATATTTGATCCTGTGGATTGAAATAAATGGTGTAGGAATTCCTTAGACCACCATAAAATTTAGCAATTTATGTTTAATTAAGCAGGTATAAACCCATAAAATAAAAAATACATTACATGCTTTTAATTTTTTTTCATATGGGCCTTTTTTAAAAAAAATCTTTCTCTCTTACAGTACTGATATAACCTGCCAGCACTTTTAGGTCACGGATCTTCACATCTCCATCTTATGTGACTTACAGAATAGTATCTCTGCTGATTATTAGCCATATCAGTGTGATGAACAGATTTTTTTAATTATCTGAAATTAGTCTGAATTAAACATATTCTAAAATTTGCATTAAGGTGGCAGAGGGGAAACTTTAGAGAAGGAATAAAATAATAGAACTGTACAAATCAAATTCAGAACTACTAAAGGCAATAAAAAGCTCATTCTACATGAGTAATAAACCCATGGTCTGCAGTGTTTTTGCTATACTTTGGTACCATCCAATAGTAAGCAAGTAGAGTCTAGAGCAAAACAAATCATTTTAAGATGTATTGAAAGCATTTGGGAATATTGTGATGTTTAGAAGAGAGTCAGTGCATTTCAACTATATTGATTTCTGTTCAAATTATTGTCACAGTGTCACAACTGATACATTTCTAATGACATTTCTATTTCAAAATCTTATTTTTTTTTAAATTGTCTAGATCTTTCTGCCTGCAAATGATTCAGAATTACTTCCACTCATGTCCTGCATATAGAAGAACAAAGTAGATTTTCAATTTGCACACCATTACTTAATTTAACCTGTGTCTCCACAGCACTCTTCCATAGTCTGTAAAAATTGTTCACAAAAATTCTGGAATGTTAAAGCCATGACTTGTTTAATTGTATTTTAAAGAAAATGAGAGTTTAAAGATTCAAGAAATTTGCTTTCTGAATCTTGAAATGCAAACACTTTAGTACGTATATTAGGGTATCAGGACTTGTTATGCTCTTCTAAGAAGTCCTCTGAAAATAGGTTAGTCATCAGTTAAGAGCAATAGATCTTGACTGTTATGCTGTAATGATAAATTAAAATTTTACTGTGCCTTTCTCTTTCTCTCTCACTCACCTTTAAGGAGTGTAAATATAGTAATTACTAGGCTCCCTGACAGATTAATTAGCCTACTTTTGTCTGATTTTTAAATATAACCTGCTTATGGAAGAACTATAAAATAAAAAAGTGAAGTATTTCTTTATGACAATAGTTAAATCCCAAAACCTACAGAGTGGTTAAATATAAATAATAAAGAATATATGACTGGGTCTAGATAGAGAAGCACCCAGACAAACACTGACAAAAATAGTTTGGTGTAGATACAAAACCTTAACAGTATTTGAAAATTCCACATGGAAATATTTGAAGCCTCCATATATTTTAGACTTTGTAGTTTTATAGCTTTTCCATCCAGATAGAGATTGTGTGGAACATATTGTCTTCGGTGGAAACTGTAGGCATGAATACTAGAGCAAACATTTTCCAATGTCATAGTGAGAAGTGAGTGTATTAAGCTTTTTGAAATAGAATATTTTTACTGAGATGTAGAATATAAATCTATTAAGTTCCCTATAATTTATTATCTGCAAATATCTCATATTTTAAAGGTTATTTTTGGAACATTCATCCTAATTCATGTTGCCTTCCCCTAGTTTATCCTTAAAGCAAATGACAGTAATTCCACTGCCATGACCCAGCTTTTTAATATCATCAAGTAAAACAAAACTTCCTTAGGTCATTATTACAAAAAAAGCTAAAAAAAATTCTGTCTCTTTGAAGGAAATGTTTGAAAAGACCTTTTTCTTTCCACACTCTTAGTTTTAACAGAGGTTTCCCAAAATGAGGGCTCTTAAAGCTATTGTAATTGGCTGACTAGTAGTTAGACTAAGATTTCTGGTTCTTTTACTGTATTTAAAAATAAAAAGAAAATTCAATTCACTTAAAGGATTTTTTTCTATCACAACATTCTGTATCCAGGGGTGGCCATAAAAAGAAGAGTAAGAAAGCATTTGCGCTTTCCTCTATCTGTGCCTCTCCTCGGATAGTCTCCACCTAAATGGTTTTCATCTTGTATTTCTTGAATACATGGAGCTTTTCTACTGCTTCCCATTATTTGGTTGGTCCTCCCTAGAATCCATGAAATCTATTTTCTTCTCTATAATATGTTACAAGGCCATCTACAACAGAGTAGATAACATCGTAGTAAATGTTATGTGACCCAGAACTGGAGGAACAGATAAGTGTATCCTGTTGACATTTGCTATCCTGAAATGCTTTGTGACCCCAGCACTAAAATTTTTTCAGTTTTATTCTGTACTTTAAAAATCAAATAAATCTGTCTATTAATACTCTCTTCAATTGCTGAGAGTTAGTAAGTAAAACAAGCTCCATTTATATGCTCTTTTCTTCTTTGTGGTTCATTGCAAAGTTTTATTTCTGCAAATATCTTAATTATTTTTGAATATGAAGTGAAACATAATTGTCATTTGCACTGTTTTTCTACAGCTCTTCAGAATACAGTGTTAAATGGATTTGTTTCCAAATGCTCGTCTCCAACGTGGTTCTTAGAATGATTAGATAACTGTTGCCTTCTGAAGGTGGAAATCTCTCTTGCAAGATAAAGGACTATGACTTTTTTGACTGTTCCTTACTCCAGTACTTTCTTTCATATTTGTGTACTGCATAATCATACAAATAACATATTAATGTATTTTGCAGTGTCTGTTGAAAATGCTCAGCCAGAGGCAGAGTGACTGTGATGGATGGAGGCAAAGGACTCCTGAGTTGTTAGAGCTATTAAGAAAGCTCAGATGGAGACACAAAGGAAAGTACAGGTTCTTTTTCTTTGTATTTAAGGTAACTGATAAAACATGCAGTTCTGATGAGACAACATTTTTTTTTTAATTACAACTGGCTTATGTTCATATAATGCCTGTTCAAAAGGTAAAAATAGGAATTTATATTTCCCTCTGGCAAAAATATTTGACTCATTAAAGGAGATATACTGGCATTAAAAACAGTCTGATATTTGTATCAGGAAAACAAACTGAAGGTCACTTACTCTTTCTCTGAACTGACTATATAGGATTTTTCATTATATTCCTATCTGAAAGATGAAATGGATATGTCTGAGCTATATCGAACAAGAAAAGACAGACTTCTTTCCTATTTATAATACTGTGCTGCAGGATGCTCATTCATTGTCTTCTTTGTGAGGAATCAACACCTACCATGTATCAGGCCAGGGACACAAGCCATTTTCTAGGCTTGTACTGTTCAGTCCTGACAGCAGTTTTACAGAATTCAGCAAAAAGAAATGTTTCATAATCAAATAATTGAATTTTCAAAGATCTTTTCAATGCCCTAGGCATAGATGGTACATATCTAGAAGATTGCCAATCACATTACCCAACAGATATACAGTATGTTATGCTCTTATGATCTATTGAAATTTTGCTTGGCACAATAAGATCTCCACAGAAATGTTTACCAAAAGAAAGGAGTTTTTATTTCATAAAGAAGTCAGACCCTGCCTGTCGTATTTTCAAAATGCCAATAACTGCTTTTGCATTAACGTTTTGTACATAAAGTTTTCTGCCTACATTTACATGCAGATGCAGATAATATTAAGTGGTTAGTCCATTACCTACCCTCATCTACAAAGAGATTTTAAAAGTTGAAGAGTGACACAGCAGTCTAGCATAATATCAAAGGATTAGAAGTCACCTCAATTGTTCTTTAATCCATCCCATTGTCCTAGGGCAAGAGCTACTGTGTCTATGTCATTCCTGTCAAAAGCTTGTGAAGATTTAACATTCATGAAATCCAGTTCTTGTACTCATTTGCTTTTGAGCACTAGGGAAAAACTTGTAATTGCTACTCCATTTTCTCATTCCTCAGCTGTGAAAATGATTACTTTTGAAGAATGTTAGGGATCTACAGCTTTTTAAAGAGTTTGTGTGTCTGTTTAATTAGAGATTTTTATTAGCATTCATTTTATAGATGAAGAGACGTATGCATTGAGCAGCCTGACCCATTATGCATTGAAAGGGTCTGTCCTGGAATAAATTGTTGTCTAATATTTACGTGATAAAACCTTTGTGGGAGTTGGATTTCAGTCTGCAGAGCTAACTTCATTAACACTGGGGAACAGCGCACGGAACCAGCATCAGGCTGGTGCTCCTGGCGGCTGGGTTGTGGGGCCTGGGGCTGCCGCTGGCCATGGCGGGAGGCTCCCAGGCACCCTATGGGGAGGCCATGGCCCGTTCTGGCCCTTGGAGGCTGCTTTCAGTAGAGGGTCTTGCCCTGGCCCTGCCAGCTCTACTCCTCCTGCCATGTCAGAGCAGGTCTGGGGTTCCTGCGATGCCGCAGCGATACCCTAGCACAGGCCGGGTAGCCTTCCCCACTGTCAGTTTGTAGGCAGACATGTTGTTTTGGAGAGTAAGAAGATTAGTTGTATGCCTTGGGATGTTCCCTGCCACTTAGTTGGTGCCAGAGCCCAGGAATGGCCCCGTGCACATCTTCCTTACGACTAGGTGTAGCCTGAGGTGTCTTGTCCTAACAGGGACCTGCCGCGGTGTGATTCTCATAATGGCAATGCCACAGCTGCCCAACATCCCTGCAGAAATTCTTGCACTTAATAGAGAATAAGAAGAGTTTTGTTTCAGGACCGAGTTTGTTTGTTTCCTTCTTCCTTTTGTATTAATGGAAAACAAGGTAGACTAATGATTTCTTAGTTAAATTTTCAAAACAAAATATACTAAATTTAATGAGAAATCAAAACCCGAAATGAATTTATTTTCAGAATCTGGGAGGGAATGCAGGAACAGGTTATATTGCAGTTTGAATTTCTGGCATACAAAAGCTACTGGGATGGGTGGCGTAGAAATATCTATAAATAATGAACATATTAATTAAAATATAAAAGGCTTGACTTAAACTCCTGCTTCTGAACCTTAACATAATTAAAACTTGCATCAGAAGAGTTTCTAATTTCACATGTCATTCTAAATGACAACATCAGATTGAAAGTAAATGGGATCTAGAAGATGAAAGAAAAGGTGGCTATCCACCTTTTAGTGAGTAAATTAAACATCTAACAGCCATACCTTCTTATAACAATAACTACTGAATAAGTTTCTGGTGTTAGCAGCATTTCTAACCTATAACATTTAAATACAGCTTATTATTTAGTTTATTTCTGAAGTATGCCGTTTCCCTCCTGCCACCAAATTCCCATGGCAAATTCTGCTGTTTGAAAAATGCAAAAGTACTCAAGATGAATAAATATTACATGTACAGTTCTACAGCAATACTTGGCCTGAATAACAAACCTTACACTTTCTAATGTACTTGGTCAACATAACTAAATAATCACTTCTGATTTAAATGCTACCTTTTCTACTATAGAGGGAACAATTGGAAAAGTGGGAAAACTGGTCCAAAGCTTGCAATGTGCTGTCAGGAAAAGTTAGAATGTGGGAATTTCTGTCATAGGTGTAACACATTTCTCCCTGATGAGAAACAGTTAGTTATTCTAAAATTGCTGATGCCTTAGTAAAATGTTAAGAACATGGGCTTTGTTTTTGACTTCTTTCCTAATAATGTATTATTCAAATGTAGAAAAATTGGAGGGCATAGTTCAAAAGCAGGCCATGGTGATAATAAATTAAGAACATTGCCATACTGCAAGATAGATGAGCAGGTTGTTAGTTTCATTCATCTGGAAGAATTGATTTACATCAGTTCTGCAGAGCTTTAGGAAATTGCTGTTTCAAATCAGTTTGATCCAGTTATAAAGTACAAGACAATCTAGCTTATTTTAACTGTGCTTTGTGAGATGGATATGAAGATTTTTAATAATCTTTGGATTTTAAATTTGCAGAATTGTGAAAGTACACAAAATCTGTCTTAATTATACAATGCAATCTAATCATATGCTGTTTGAGGTTTAGATAGCCAAAGTACATGTTGTGTATTTTGCAACTACATCTAACGTGAATGTGAAAGGTCACTTAAGGAATTAAAACATTTCTCTAAGGTTATGGGAGCTATTATCAGCTGAGCATGTGTCTAAAGAGGTAGAGATAAAAAAAATAGCAGTCCTGCAGAATTAAGTTAGTAAAAAAAACATAGCTTGTTGAGAATGTATAGAATATCTTCAAATTTTAGATTATTTTCTCTGACTTTATTTTTTCTATCTCATCACTTTTTGTTCAAAGAGAAGTTTCAAATAAAAAAGGAAGTGCATAAAACATGGTTTCTACAGCAGAATCTCATCACTTTTTTAACAGACTGCTATGCTACAATGCAGATCTTCGAGTCTGTTTTTTTTTCATCCTTTTGTGCTCAGACTGTTTCCAGGTAGAACGAATGTTGGCAGTAAATAATTTGGGAGAAATTCCTGGCAACTCATAAAACAATATTTGTCCTATTAGGTGAAACAGAAGGTCAAAGTTTGAAGTAGGATTTAAAAGGAGAGGTCAGCAATGTCTTCCTACTCTCCTCTTTTAAAATCCTCAGAGCTGCTGAGATTGCCTGCAATATGCCAATAAAGCACTAATAGTTAATAACTATTTCTCCAATGAACTTTCCCTGTGAGAGTCTTGGGGCTTTAGCTAGTTTAACCTAATCTCATACCTGTCATGTAAGTAAGTACTACTAACCCTTTTTAACATATAACAAAAGTTAGTCTCTGAGAGACTAGCAACAAGGTTATGCAGGAAGTGTACAGCAAATATGAAATAAAAGGCTTGATTTCTTTATTCTCATGAGCATTAGTTAGTGTATGTTTCTTCTATCCAACACCCCCAATTAGTCACATGCTATCTTTCAAAGGCTGCAGTCATCATTTTTTTCTCCACTATACAGCCACCCCTCCCTCAACTAAAGCCATCGTGGTGCAGTGACCACAGGTCTCTTGGTGATGCAGATGAATTCTCTGCTGTTACGATGGTGCTAGATTAGCCTCTATTTAAAAAAAAAAAAAAAAAAAAAAAAAAAAAAGTATTTAGATGTGACTGTTTAATGCCTTTTCATCACAGTTGCTCATGGTTTTGTGTGTATGTGTGCATGCGTTTATACATGAATGGAGGCAGGAAGGGCATGAAAACTGCTTTGGATTTAATGAGATGTCCTGGTTCAGGCTGGACTAGAGTTCCTGTTGGTTTTAGTATCTGGAGGAGTGCTGCAGCACACTGAGACCCCAGGGGCTCCCCAGGGCCCAGTGCCCTCACCTGTGTGCGGGGGCGGGGGGAGCACAGCTGGAGGGCTGGGCCCCGATTGGCCGATATCCCATGTCATGTGACATTGTGCTCACCATATAAAGGCAGGAGTGGGCCAGGAGGGGCTGCCATGTCTGGGAGTGTGGCTGTGGGGCCTTTGTGTTTGGGATCGCCAGCTGGGAGCAGGTGAGTGTCGGTCGGTGGGTGGTGAGCGGTGAGCAGCTGTATGGTACATTACCTGTTGATACTGCTGTCAGTGTATTGTTCTGTTACTATTATTAAACTGTTTTTATCTCAACCCGTGAGTCTCCCTTTGCCCCTCTGATTCCCTCCCCCTTCCCAAGTGGGGGGAGGGTGGGTGAGCGGCTGTGTGGCGTTTAGCTGCTGAGTAGGCTCAAACCACAACATGAGATTAGACTAGAAGATAACCCAGTTGCCTCTTCTACCTTCCTTTCTCCAGAGGGAAGAGAAACCAAGCCACTACCAACACTTAAACTAGCTTGATTAATGAGCTCTGTTTTGCCAGCCCTCCTGGCCTTCCTGTAATCTCTTCTGAAGTTTTAAGTTTGGTTTAATGTAGTTTAGTTTGGGGTGAGAAGTTGGACTGGTTTTAATTTTATCTGGATCATTAAACCAGAATCTGATTGGCACTTGTAATTGAGGGGGAAGACTTTTTCCCCTTTGAACTGACTCAGATAACAAACAACCAAAATTAACTAGATGTACAGAAAAGGAGCTGACAGCAGTGTATTCTACTTTATTCATCTGTTTATGAAATTTGCATTTGGAAACCTGATAGAGCCAAATGCAGCATCCAGAATTTATCTTTTGTAGTGACTTGTTGAGGAAATGTTTGTGATCAGTAAGTATAAACAGATAAAGAGATTTGAATATTTATGTGAATCTTGATGTCAGCTCTTTCTATTTACTGAGTGATTGTTTTAACTAGAAGGTCTGGGGCTTAAAATTTGATACGCTTTCTTACTTTCCTTCACACTGAGTTATGTTCCACTCTAATCCCTGTCTGTAGGTGGCACTGATCCTTCACTGTAACAGTGTCAAGGAAATTCTGAATATAATGAATTGCAAAAAAAAAAAAAAAAAAAAAAATGTTTTGTTTTTAAATAGAAATAAAATATGTATGTGTGATTGTAAAGCTGGTAGTTACATGAAGCATATATAAGCCTACAGAGCTCACAACACTGTAAGAGTGGAGGAGGCTTCTTCCTGTGTTAAATTTAACCTATAGAGAGTATCACTATGTAATGTTATTCTGTATGTTTTGGCATGTTTTCCTTTCAGTTTTCTTTTCTCAAGAGTATTAGAACTTGAAGACAAGAACTGAAAATCCCGACCAGCACCTCATGTATGCTTGATTTACTTGGAGTCAAAAAGTGATTTTCTTGTTTTCTGGTTGAATAATTCCAGGAGTGATGTAACTCTGCTAGGAATGGTGCAGGATTTCAGATAGCATACAGTGAGCTGTCTGAATCTCTGGTCTAATTGTATTTTTGCATTCTTATATTTTTGTATTAAAGAGACAAATATCTGATTACTAATACCTGTTCTAACGAAAACATATAGGGCTAGATTTTGAAAAGAATTTAGGTACTGTAACATTGGGAATGTCACAGCCTTGTATTGGGCACCTTTATCTGCAACAAGATATTCTCATTACCTTATCTGGAGACAATTAGTTGCCCGAGAAAAAGAAAAGAAACAAAACAGAAATTTAAAAGCTGAATAGTGTGAACTAGAAAAGAAGAAACACTGAGGAGAGTAAAAGGGCCTATGGTCGTTTTCTCAAAGATAGTTAAGAAATTAATTCTGTCAGAGAAAGTGAGCTGTGAAGCCTGCTCTCATGTAAAATTATCTTTAGGTCAGGTCTTCATGCTGTCCCACCCTGAAGCAGCAGAAATTAGTTTACACTAATTCCTTGTTACAAGTAACCCTATAGGAAAGTCCTAACTAGTAGGCAGAGTATTCTGGAGCAAACATGACCATTGTTTTCCAGGTTGTTCCAATTGTGAAAGTTAATAAATATTTATTGGAGCAGGGATTTGAACTGAACTCTCCTGTAGGAGTATCCTAACCATTTTCATAAGCCTCTGTGTCAGTCTGTCACCTTGCTCTTCTCCCCTTGGCCCATAAATATTTATTTATTTCTATACTGCAAGACATCTTTAAATGTTTAATCTAAAAGAATGATTAATGGCTTGGTTGTTAGGTCCTTCAGCTTAGGTGGAAGTGTGCTGGGTTGAAGTTCAACATGCAGAATTTGTCAGGGGAGCAATTTGAAACTCTTCATCACTGGGCTGTTGAATGTATTTGGAATCACCTGCCTCATCAACATCTTATCAAATAGGGATGCTTATAGGATATCTGTGAGACTGAAACTGGCAAATGAGATGTAAAGGGGAACATGTAGACTGAGTATAAGAAGGAGTTTTGCCTCAAATACCCTCGCAACATTAGCTCTTAGTTGACAATATTAAATATTCTCAGTTGGAAAATCACAGCCTTCTAGATTTTGCTGCTAGGAACGTAAGGATTTTATGTGTGTGTTGCTTAGATGAGAGATTCTCTAAACAGTTCCTGAAGATTTTGGGTGCCTCAGTTTTAGTTCTGGGTGCTTGCATGATGAAGTGTGTTGGTCTGAAATCACTTCCAGGCTGTTTCCAATAAGAGGCAAACTTTGCCTCCAAGGCAGGATAGAGAGTTCATCACAGTGAATCCAAAAGGGTGCCTCAAACCTGCCCGGTGTGCCTAAAGAAGAAGATTTTCCTCCATTTAACTATAGTAAAATTTATTCCAGAATGCACACGTGTTTCCTTTAAATGAGGATTTGGCACTGAGGAAGCTAACATTTGGGTTGAATACATTTTTATAGACTCTTTCTTACGCCAAGACTATTACCTTTTTTTTGCAGGGGAAAGCAACTGCAAACTGTAAGAAAGTGGGAGGGGAAAACTGGGACTTGGAATGGGTTATTTCTTTCCCCAATTTCTTGATCCAGAAATGTTTGAGGGAGATTTTCATCCCCTGGGAACTTTTTGTTGCATTCAGACCAACTTTCCAGAAGAAAGTTGCCCTTGGGAGCAGAAACAAAGGGTTTTTACAAGTATAGCCCTGTCACAAGCAGAAAGGGGGGATCTGAAGGCCACAGGGGGCTTTAGATGGTCTTTACAACTTTAACAGAGGAGATTGTTTCCCCATGCTGATCAGATATTTGCTCCAATTCCTTCCTGTACCTTTCATCACATTTTGTTTGCTTCAGCTGTGCTGTTTCTTTTTTTTTTTTTTTTTTTTTTTTTTTTTCTCCCCTGTCCTTTCCCAGCTTTAACTTTTATCATTACCTCGTTTAGCTTTTTGGCAGAATCTACCAATAACGCTCCACATCTTGTGCACAAGGTGCTCTTCAAGTATGGATGGAAGGATGGTTGCTATATAAGATTCATTAGGGAGAAGAAACAGATAGATACAGTGAGATGGACCCCAAGGTGCCAGTGCTATTTAGCATGATAATCTTGTTGTCAGATCTGTGTAGGTTCCACAGACAGAACAGAATTCAAACAGAGTATTTGAAGAACAATGAGAAAGGTTTTCTTCTGTCTTACTTGTAAAGTTTTCTGGCTGAAAGAGGCTGCAAGCAGTGTTTAAGACATCCCCAAACAGGTAAGGGAAGCTGGCAGAGAGGAGCGGGGAACTGACAGCTTGATAAGACATAGAGATGTAACAGCACACTATGTCTTGGCAAACATGAAAGTGAGAAACAGTTTAATAATATCCATATTCCAAATACATAATTGCAGGGCAATGTGAATTTTAGTGGGATACTATGCCACATTGCTGAGATATATTTTTTTTCAGAGTGTGGATGAAGCCAGAAAGTAATTAGGGCACATCTGGATTTTTCCTCAAGGCAGTGGTGAAGACTTTTATTTATTTGTTTTTAATTTGCAGTTTGGATCAAAGCATGTCTCACCTTGTGTGACTGCCAGTAGGGTTAAGGGACATAGTCACTGGAACAAGGAGAGGACTAGCCCCTATCTAAGAAAGTGAGGTCTCAGCTCGTGTTTGAGTATAAATGCATGTGCAGAGAAAACATGGCTGGACTAATAAAGGAGGCTTTTATTAGAAACATTTTAGTGAAGGAATCTGTCCTACTTTCTTGGTACAGCAAATGCAGAGTCTGACAGAAGAGAAGATGTTGTGTCTGCAAAAGCTAGATATGGAGAAGTCTGAAAGAGCAGATCAAGAGTAACAAACTTTTCATCAGCCTAAGCATCTTCTGATTGCCTTTGTTCTCTGGCTCCAGGAGCTGATAATATGATAGAGGTCATTCTCACATCCCTTACCTCAGTCTCTTGATGAAAGGCTCTTTGTCACCCTTCACAGTTTGCATTCAATATGAAAAACATTCTCAAAGCTTTTTTTTTTTTTTTTTTCCCCAAAAGATTGCCTTTTACCAGTTGGTTATGGCTGTTTATTAACAGCCATATAATTTGCAACTAATTTATTTTTCCCCTGCAGCAATGGCAACAAAGTCCTTTCACAGTTGAGAAGTGAGCAGCTGAATTGTGCCTTATGTTTGCACATCAGGCAAAGTCATATGGAGGAACACTGAAGCATATTTTTATTCACAGTCAAGAATGACTGTGGAAGTGCAGTCTTTCAGAGACAACTGTTTTAGAAATGACACAAATATATCATGAATGAAGACTGCTTATCTACATAAACAGCATATTTGTATGGATAAACTTTGAATGCAAATAGCCCTGTCTTGTTCATGCCTTCATTTTTTTTTTTTTATTTTGAAAATAAGATATTCATTAATATCACTGTTTGGTTTAGTAAATGTTTAAAATATTAAATTTAAGAGAAATAGTAAAAAACTTGCTGTCATTTTTCAAATTAGCATTAATTTCTTCTTGTGTAAATTTTTCTGCAATTTGTTACCACCCTGACAAACTAGACATCAAATTAAGCATCTGAAAGTTTCAGTAAATTTAATAGATATCTATACACATCATGTACTTGTTGAATTAGATGGCTGAAAATATTACAACAGTGCGTGGCTTACTGAACAAGTATTAGTAAAACATATCTGTAACCTGGGCCTTCATTTTCAGGTGTTCCTCAAGTCTACATAGCAGTATGACACCTAACTGCTATTTAGCTACCTCGCTGCTCCTGATTTCTCTGTATTCTCTCTCTTCAATTATTTTTGATGACAGAGTATTAAAATGAGTTATTTATTCATCTGTGTGCTTCTTAGCTAGAGATTTTATTGAAGAGAGGTGCTCTACTTTTCTGGTGACAAGACTTTCTTCAGTTTTTCAGCCTACAAACCAAAAAACCTGAAATTTCCTTTACTTGTAGATCGCAGGAGACTAGTAGTGAACCATATAGGTTTCTAAACTATTAATTCTATTGAACATACCATAGAGAATCACCTTATTATGTTCAGTTGTATACTATATGCATGATAGGTAGTTTGGCTATGAGAAGGAGAAACATCAAACACACTGCTTGCTGAACCCTTGTTCCCCTCAATTTAAAGTGTTCTGTGAGCTGGAGGAGAACAGTCGGCAAATACAGCACAACTAGTTAGCACCCATCTGGTACTATTTTGAGTAAATTGATTGAATAATTATCCTCAAGTACATTATCCTCTGGCACTTCCCTTGCTTATTTAGGAGTTTTCAAGTCAGAGGATGGAAGGAAAACAGAACCTGGTGAGGTGATATATGAGTTCCCATTATATGTGTACAGAAAGTGAAGATTTGTACTTTTTATCTCTCTGAATCACTGGATATAACTTCTCTAATGTGAGAAATATGATGAGATAAAGTTTTGTCTTCAGAACTGCTGGGGTTTTGTGCTGGTTTTGGCTGGGATAGAACTAATATTCTTCATAGCAGCTATATGTGGCTATGTTTTGGATTTGCATTGAAAACAGTGTTAATAACACAGGGATGCTTTTGTTATTGCTGAGCAGTGCTCACACAGAGCCAAGGCCTTTTCTGCTCCTCACCCCGCCCCACCAGCGAGTGGGCTGGGGGGGCACAAGGAGCTGGGAGGGGACACGGCTGGGACAGCTGACCCCAACTGACCAAAAGGATATCCCATAACATATGATGTTACTCTCAGCATATACAGCTGGGGGAAGAAGGAATGATGATGTTTGTCTTCCCAAGTGACTGTTATGTGTGGTGGCTGCCCAGGAGAAGTGGTGAATGAATCCCTTGTTTTGCTTTGCTTGTGGACACAGCTTTTGCTTTACCTATTAGACTGTCTTTATCTCAAGCCACAAGTTTTCTCACTTTTACCCTTCTGATTCTCTCCCTCATGCCACTGGAGGGGGAGTGAGTGGCGGTGTAGGGCTTAGTTGCTGGCTCGGGTTAAACCATGATAAGTTTGAAGACATATCAAGAAGGTAGTGGTGGTACCAACCACCAGGTCAGCTAATACCAGAACCTTTAGTTAGAAACATAGATATAGACCTGGTAAATGTAAAATACTAGCCTACAGTGTTATGGTTGATTTTCTTATTTTTAAGGCTAGTAGTGATATTTATTAGAGCTGGTTTTGAATACTTTACCCCCAGAGAGAGAAGTTCTATCTTTCATCACTTAAATAGGACTTGGAGAAGAAGCAGGAGGAACATTTGCTGTAATATAGGGAAGACATGAGTTATACTTTTGTTTATGTTGAAGATACTAATGGTGCAAAACCAGCAGGTGTGTAACATTAGGGATTTCTACGGCCAGTATGACACAGCAACATGTGAATAAGCCATAACATATTATTTAGAAAGAATGGTGATATATGAATTATAAATGTGTGTATACAGATCCATGTTTACCCTCTAGGCTTCCTCCCATCTAGAGGAGAGTCTATGAATGCACAGTTAGAACTCTAGACAATTTGGCTTAAAAGCTGCTGGAGTGCTGACAAAAGAAAAGAGATCTCATAGCAGTAGGAGGGATTTATCTAAGAGGATGATGTTTATTTCTATGCAATAGTCCGGTATAAGATTTAAGCAACATGTGAATAATGCTAGTTAGGCAGTGATTGAATACATAAAGCTCTGTTGAGGAAACCATATTGAATTTAGTAAAGTATTCTTTTCAAAGATGAGTGAATCCTTGTATAGCATGTGTTATAAATATTTAAAAAAAATAAATTTTATTTGTTATCATCATTACTGGTTGCAAGTCTTTGCCTAGAAGTTGCTGGTTTTGTAATTTGTGAGTTTGTTATGGAACAAACTATTAAAAAAGTTCTGACTTGACAGTAAGAGGCCAGACTGTATCACCTGGACATATATATGCACATGTTCTTTTCTGATGTCTTATTTGCTTCTGTGTAAATTCAAGTGGCTGTACAGTCACTTTTATGCTTTAGTGCAGGTATGGGTATACCTGCAAAGACTGAATTGAAGAGAGGAATGGATTTTGGAATATATTTGTGATACTTTGGTGCCATGTTATCTCCTTAAAAGTGTTGTTTCCTCCTCAGACTACAGTGTGAGACAAGACCACATTGCGGCTTCAGTAGCTCCGCAGGTGTTCTCTTTGCTAATCAATGATCCTTAGAATTTGGCTTTTTTGTTTGCTTTTACTCTTGGTTTCTCCATGGTAATGGACTGAAGTTTGCCTCTCTATTACAGGATAATGAAAACCATTTCCAGAAAATTCTGTACTTCTGCCTGAATGTTTTTTATTCGGTTTTGAACAAGAGAAAGAAATCATAGCTGTGGTTTTGTATATAGTATGTAGATGTATCAGTAGAAATGATGGTGTTATTTTAACGTAATACAAATAATGAGTCTTTAATTTTCATGTAAAAACCTTTGTATACCTCTATGAGTAAATAAATACTTGTCTGTTCAAAATGGGAACCCATATGTAATAGTCTCTTATTGCAAAAATAATTATTTATTCATTTTAACATATCTGCTAGCTACTTACATTATGAACTCCTATTTTTCAAAAATTTGGTTCCCAAGTGTTTTTTCTCTGATTATGCTGAATTTTTATACTTAATTAGAAGAATTTTCTTTGAGAACAATGTAAAGGTGTAATTAGCTATTTATTCTAATGGTGGACTCTCTCACCCGGAAAATAAAACTTGAAATTCATTAATAGTTTGATACTTAATTGCATATTGTTATCAGTTTTTATCAGCCTTTGCTTTACTGTGGTCATTAGAATCTTGCAACCCCAAATCCATAGTAACTGAATTTTAGGAGCTTAAATGAGGTGTATAAAATAGGAATCTCTTAGTTTGGTAGGTTCCCTCTGCAGATAGTAAAGAAATATGTGTTCTGAGGGGAGTAAATCAGATCACTCAAAAATTAATTTACCCATACATTGGATCCTGTCTCTCTACACTTATTAGAACAGGAATACTGAGTGACTTCGTTCCTGATTTGGAACCTTGTACATACAATAAAGTTATGAAGCTGGACATGGATCCTAAGTATAAAATAGTCTAAGTGGTTAGTAGGAAATTCTGAAGGATATGTTTAAGTCTTGTCTTCTCTAATGCACAGTTTGTAATTCACAGAAGTACCCCTGCCCACTTCTGGATCACAGCCATAAAATTATCTTGGAGTTAGTTATCAGAGTCATCTATTCCTCACAAAATGCTATTGGACCTGGAAGATTGCCTTTTGTCTGGCAGATTACTGCTAAAGATCTTTTCTGAGGTGAAAGAAAGGGATTGTTCTCTCTGTGAGGAGATTTGAACCAATTTTTAATACCAAGACAGATGGTGTGGGCAAGAAGGACAGAAATTTACCATATTCTCATGAAGTAGATGCTTTGTTAAGGAAGTGGTTGAGTTCTTCAGCTCTGGGGAAAGTTCCTAGCTACCAGCTACATTTCCTGGCAACACTACATTTTCATCTTACCCTTTCTGTTCTCCTTTTGGATGAGTTTTCCAAGACATCTGATTTGGTAGGTATGGTTTTAGAAAATATGCCAAACAATCCAACTGTTAATTAGTTAGGTAAGGAGAATCCTCGTGTTCCAAATAGGCAGTGAGGACATTCAGGCTTCCTAGAAATTCAAGTGTGAAGTTAGAGAGCAGGTAATCTGTAATTTCACTAACTAAATAATGTTCTGTCTCCATTATGTACTTCGATCTGAATGAACTACATTTTTAATTCCTTATCTATAAAATAATTTTTAATCCCTTCTCATATTTTCTCTTGTAAACTATCTGGGACACACTTTTCTATCTGCTTTTTACAAAATTACCACTTTTACTATATGGATAGGAAATGTATAATTTAGTAGACCCTAGAGTCACCTGAGAGTGGTACTTCTCTCTGATTGCATTATTATTTTCTCACTAGAGAGTAAGAAATGGTAAATAACACATTAGCATATAATGTGTTTATATCACATGAAAACTTGGATTAAAATTGATTTCTGTCAAAATTGATCCTCCTCCCCCCCCAAAAAATAAATTAGTGTGTTTTGGGTTTTTTTTGGTGCCTAAGGATCATCTACATTTTTTTTGGTTGGTAAGAATATGACAATAATAATACAGTGAAGAAGGTCAAGCTATTTTTTCAACACTACATGTTAATTATTTGTTATAGCTATTATATCATTTTATATTTAATATTATTTAGACACTGCAATAACCTAAAGCTTTCCAAGTAGATATGTGTTGTAATGTTTTTAATTGATGCTGTAAAGTTTTTGTTATGTTTACGAAGCATCTGTTTGGAAGGATATGAGTTCAGTAAAAGGCACTCAGCAAATCCAAATGGTCAAATATAATTCAAAGTCAGCATACACTCATTTACAAAGGAAATGGATCAGATTCTCACTATAGCTCCAGTGACTTGAAGTCAAGTTTATGTAAGGTCACTCTGAATGTTTAGGAAATGTAGTATACACAACAATATGATGTGAAAACAAGTCACTGCTCTAAAAGTAGGTGTGAAACAGGGTCTGGTGTTGGACAGTAATGTACTGATTGGAGTTATTCATCTTTCCTGATGCTCTAGGAAAGTGTGATCTTCTCCCATATAGTGACATTTTTTAAACTTCCTCTCTTTTCATGTGAACACCCACCCACAAATACATATATAGTGCATGTATATTTATATACATACACACTTATGTGTGTATACATGTACATAAGCACAGTGAAATGTAGCTTTTTCAGTCCTGTGATTAGGTAGTTGACTCTTGTATTTCTCCCAGGTGATGCATGCCTGTGCATTGGTTTTGAGTGCAAAGAGGAATGCAATTGCTCCAAAGTGCAGAAGCTTAGAAAAAGAAGAAAGATGAGGAATACTGTCTATTTTCTTTATAGAATTATAGAAGTGTTAGTTCAAAGGCATCTCTGAATGCCACAGAGTCCAACTGTCTGCTTGAAGCAGGAACGATACCAACACTAGGCCAGGTCAACTGTGTCTTCATTTACCCCTTTTTGGAATTTTGCAACCTGTCTGGGTAACCTTCTCCAATGTCATGCTACAATCCTAATGATTATTAAATAATAGCCTGATGCAGCAAATCTAATATCTTTAAAGAGAACTCAAATCACTGTAGATCAAAAATTCATCCCATATAAGAGAATATCGATGCACTTGATTGTAAATGTTTTTCTAGATACACATCTTAACAATACTTATGGAAGAATCTATGATATTGACAGCTAGAAGAACAAATGAGAACATGAACTTTTTTTGTTGAGTTTCTGTCTGTGGTAGGAGAAACAGCAGATCCTAATTTAAAAACAAAACAAACTAACCCAAATTAATTGTATGTTTTGCTACAATTTATACATAAAATAACTCACTTACCCGAGGGGCACCCTGAAGTCCTTCTGTGTTTTATCAGAGGCTAGATTTCTGAGACTGAAGGCTCTTCTGGTAATTTTTGGAAGTGGGAGGGAGGCCTGAGTATTAATTCATCTTCTTTTATAACAAAATATACACAAAATGTCTATAAATTAATGTGAAGAGGACTGACCAGTTAGGAGGAAGCTCTGTAGAAGCTAAGAATCTCAGAAAAACAGCAAACATGAGAAAGTCTCCTTGGTTGGAGAACTGATGGCTTGCTTTGCAGAAGTTTTGAGTAGAAGGCAGACTTGAATGACATGTGTCCAGCTGTGCATGTCCCCACTACCTGTGAGATATAAGGAACACTAGAACCTGAAATATTATAGAGACCACCACATCCCTGAATTCCTCATAGCCTCAGGGATCTGGAGTGCACAGGGCAGCCTGTGTAGTTGTCCTCCCTTGTCAAGTCCTGGCCCAGAGGATATTCTGTGAGCTTTGATGGCTCTTGGAGAGAGAGATGTGGCAGGCACAGGAATATTGAATCTGTTTTTTACAGTTCTAGTTGCAACTCAGAATGAGAATAGGTATCCCTGCTTTCCAGCTTAATTTATTTCCATGGAATCCTGAGTATTTGACACTTACAGATAATAAAATGCTGATGAAATCAAAAGCAGTCTTATACTAGGTTTAAAAACCAAGAAGAGGTACATAAAAATATGAAATTTCAGGGAAGTGTTCCTGACCAGATTACAGATTCACTTGTTGGTTATATGTTTCTAACTAATCAATGCATTTTAGCCTTCTAAAAGGTGGTCTCTATTGCAGACAAGAAATATAGGATTCCTCTTTACCTGAAGGGCAAAGTCAAAACGCTTTTTGTGTATATTCAGTCCTATGCCAAATAAGGATTGCAGGTTATGTGGCATGTCCTTTGCAGGTGTTGGCTTCTTTCAGCGTACCAGGAAGGAGTGTAGGTGGCAAATTTAGTTTAGATGCATACTTTTTATATGGTGATTTATGGTTGAAAAAAAAGCCGAACATAAATACTTGGTCAACCTTTCCACTTTGAAATATACTTCTGTGTGCATGTATATACATACCCACATACACACATACGTATGTATATTTAAGTGGCATCTTTACCATTCAGGAACATTCAGATTCCACTCAACACTGGCAAGATATTGAAAGTTGAAAGGTTCAGTCATTTACCTTTTTTATCCAGCTCGTGTGTATCTCAGCATTTGAGTGAGCCCTGCTTTTCAGTAGTGTAAGTAATTAAAGGGTTCAGTGGTTAAATATTGCTATAAGTAGTTAAAAAATAAATCACTGTTTTTAAAGATGGACTGGGTGACAAACACAAATGAATAATAAATATGTGGATATATGCATAGATCTTTAGCGGGAAAAATAGCTACTGACAGCTCACTATATTCCAACACTTTTCTTCATTAAAAAAAGGCAATTGGTGAAATTATGGCTGAGGGTAGGAAATATGAAGGAATGAAGCATTAATGGTAGTTTCCATTCTGAAATTCAGCAATGATCCTTACAGATAAATAAAAACAATGCAAACGTCACACTTGTAGACCAAAGCTAATGGTGACTGTTAATTTGTCAAGCCTTAAATTACAGAATTGAAATATTTCAATGAGCTATTTTAGTCAAGATAATCTTTCCAAGATTGTCTACTTAAACAAAATATTAAATTTAAAATCTTGTATGTTGAGATAACAATGGATTTTTTTTACTACTATCCTAACCTTTCCTGTCTACCTTTTCTGCCTTTTTTTAAAATTTATTTTTATTTTTTTATAGTAAGTCTTGTTAGTGGATTATGATTGAAATTAATGGACACCTGCCTGCTGATGGATTAGTCACAGCCACAGTCTCTAGCTAATGTGCTACACAATGAAGAATAATGCACACCACAGGATTAAAATATTCTTCTGTCTACATGTTTACCTTATCGAATGTCAGCAGCTGTCCTTGCTGTGGGTGATTTTGAAGTCTTTCATGTGAGTGACTATCATACATTGCTGTAGACAGTGGTACACATGAAAAATGACAATTTAATGACCAAAACATTCATTCTGCACCTTGTTTTTCTTGTCCTTTTTTCTGATGACTTCCCAACATGAAACAGAGATATATGGGGACTGAGAGCCCTTTAAAAAGTTGTTGTAATAATAACAGACTCTAATCATACTTAAATGCTTTTAAAAATTTCTGCAATGTAGTTTAAAAATATAAATGTATGTATCTGTAGTGACCCCATCTTCCAATGTCATTTGGAAAAATATCCAAAACATCTTAAACTTTGGCATACTATAGCAAGGTGGTTCCCATCACAAGTCTTTAGCATGGATATGTAAAAGATGTAATAAGCAATTTCTGCGGTTGCTGTATGGAACACAACATACTTAATTATCTTTACTGGAGAAACAATAATGTGATGGTTATTAGATCCCAAAGTACAACACAGACTCAGCCTAGTTTATATGAAGCCTACTATTTTAGTAATTCTAAAATATATAGGTATATTCAGTGACCTTTTTTTGGCTGAAACACAAATCACAATTGCCAGCTATCACAATCTTCCCATTTGTTTTTGAACAGACTAATGAGCCTTAGAAGAATTTAAAAAAACAAAATGAATAGTAATTGAAACCTGATTTTACCACACTTAATGTATTAGACTATGTCTTAGAATTCAAAACCACAATTATACACCTGTGTAAAGTTAGGGGATTTGAAAATCTCATTGGGTTTCTGTGTAAATATTCAAAGCCAAATCAAATATGGAATGTATACTGTGTGCGTTTTAAAAAACACTTAACAACTTTTCTGTAGCATAATGTTTAACTTTATCTGTCTCATAAATACTAAGGCTCAGTAACTATACTTTAAAATATTTTACATATCATTGTATTGTAGTACAGTTATTTATCTTTGAAAGATACATTACTAATTCCTGTAATGTTTAGTAAAGAATGAATGGACATTATTACAAGTGTTACAAAAATGTGTTTCCTTTCTACTGCTGTTGACCTCATTTCTAATTCCATAGCCATTGCTACATCTCAAGACTTCAAACAAGCAGTGTCTGAGGGAGGTTACCAAATTCAAATGTAGATTTTCTGATAGAAAATGTAGACCTTTATACCATGATAATTTCAAATAATACATAACCTAGCTTTCAATACTTGTTTGTCCTTTCCACAAGCATAAGTATTTTAAATAACAGAACCAAAGAGGTTAAAACAACAAATGAAATATTGGATGTTACATTTCTTCATTATTTGTGTTTTGTTCTTTGTTTCGTTCTTTATATGGCTCTCTCTGACTTAATGTTTCCTTTAATTTGGTTATCATTTGGGAATCAGATATGGGAATCTTTTCTAGATTTTTTTTTTTTTTTTTTTTTTTTCCTGGAAGTAAGTTCAGTTGCCATGTGGAGGGAAAAGAGTGGCAGCACAGGAAAAAATGCAAATTCTGGAAATCTGCTTTCTGACATAGGCAACTGTATTTAAAGAAGTCAGAATGAACAGTTAAAAATAAACAAACAAAACCCACTTTGCTTGCTAAATACTCATCTCCTTCAATTCACTTCTTAAAATATTTAACTTTCTCTTAAAACAAATCTGATGATGTTCAGAGAAGTATAATGCCTGTACAGCACTGACATCCACTTATACCAGAGTGACTGCTGCACAACAAAAAGGAAAGTATGCAGATGTAATCACAATGCGCATATGTAGAAGGTGACACTTCACTGAGCACTATCTATAGCAGTTAATTACCAATTTAGTATGACTATCTTCATATTTTCTTCTGTGTACAGTGATTGATTTCTCATATATCCCGTTAGGCAGGATCTAGAGAGATGATGGATGGTAACTAATGGATACTGAGTATATTTAGCCTCCAAAACTAAAAAAGACTAGCCTGTGACAGAACTATTCCAGGAGAAAGAATATAATTCAAGGCATGGGATGTTACTGTACTTGGGAAAGATCAGGCAATATTTATCCATCCATTCAACCTACCAAATACAAATGAGTGACTATAAATCTAGCAGAAAATAATTTAATTTTAAAGTAGTCTCTTCAGATAAAATTTTTTGTATGAGGTTTATGTTTGCTCAGCTATATTCTCAGTGGCCACCAACCTAGAATAATGCAAATGCTAGGTAAGCATCATTTAGTTTGGAACAATGGCAAGAACTCTGTTCTCTGCAGGCTTGATATTTGAATCATGATAGTTGTCAGTTTAAATTTGCAGGTCTATAAAGCAACTTTCCCTGGAGAATAACAATATCCCATTAATCATCTTTACTGGTTTTGTTCACCTCCAAATCAAATTCAAAGCCTTCCCAAGTAGCTTAAAAATCTTTCAGAGTTAACTGTGTAATTGCTTACTTACTCCCATATTGGTGTAAGTATATATTTTGTGATTTTTCCACAGTTATATAGCTTGCTCTTTGTTTTGTAGTATCTCTCAGAAAGACCCTCGAGCCAAAAATTTCAATTGAGACTTGCAGACTGTCAGATTCACTATTCTGGTTTCAAGTATAAGCACTTCCAGCTCACAGTAGTTCCAGTAGTCCCTCTTAGTGTCATCCTTTCTTTTTTTAATTTCCTCATCCCTTGATTTAGTTCTGTCTGCAGTCATGACATCTTAGTGGTGGGACAGGTAAAAATCTCTTCCCCTCCCCCCCCCCCCCATATTCTCCTCATAGTAAAGAACCATAATCACCTTTTTTTTTTTCCACCATTTGACCAGGTTCTGAGAAATAGTACCAGAGCAGTTGGAGTTGTTTCAGCAGAACAAAGGAAAGATGAAAGTATACAGTATTTTCATATTTAAAACCTCTTTTTTTTTTTTTTTCTAGATCTGTCTATCTTTTTATACCTCTTTATGAGAAATTCAGAAGTAGCAGAGGAAAGCAGAGGTGTTGGTGGTCCTTTTCTTGCAGTCTTATTTATCTTGCTCAAAAGAATGGCTGGGAATTTGACCCTGCTTGTGCAGGAGGGTTGGACAAGACGACCTCCAGATGTTCCTTACAACCTCAGCCATTCTGTGATTTTGTGAACTGATTTTATTGCATCTCAAAGGAATACTTTTTCTAGGAGAGCTATTAGCAACAAGATGCTAACAGAGGTGCCAATGACCTCTACTCTCTAGGCATTCCCTGGCAGTCATTACAAAAGAGAATATTTCTGCTTTGATTTGAAAATGTGAGAATATTCCCTTGTGACCATATCCTGCCTGCCTTCCTTCTCCCGCAAATGGGTAAATTTTATGTACCAATTATTCCCTGTCTATGCAAGGGGACAACTAAATTATATAATCAGATTCAGTCAAAACCGTGCTTTAGTTTTCACAGCTACACTAAATATACCTTGAATTTTCTAAGGCTTAGTCTATACTTTACTAGATAAAATACTGTATTTCTATAAATGTAAAAATTTTTCTGCATCAGATAAATGTATTTGGTTTTATTTATCCAATAAAATGGTTTTAACGTGTATTATCTGAAATATTAGTATTTAGTACTAGTTCCATTATTTTTAAAACAATGTCCACATTAGAGGAAGACTGAAGGAGTTGTTTTTATCTCTGATGAAACTAAGCAGTAAAAATTAGTGTTGATTTGATTTAGTGGAAATCTAATTAATTTTGCTTAGTTAAAAAGCCCACAACTTAAATTTTCCACACTAGCTATTAATCAGAGAACAGGCTGCAATTTGAATTTGACCTGCAATGCATTCAAGAGGCAACTTCATAATTTTAGGATATACATGCCCTTAGGGCAATGGAATAGCCTGTCCCTATTCCATATATACTCACCTGAGACTTCCAATATGGGTACCAGTTAATTGCGAGGGCAGATACCTGCTAGGAAAAGACCTACTTAATTGCGGTTACTATTCAACAGCTGTTGGAATAGCAGTGGTTTCTGCATATTATTAATCTAGACTGGATTCAGAAGAAACCTTGAGGGTGGGTCTTCTTCCTCTCTCCTCCAAGGTTATGTATAGAAGAAGAATGCAAGTACTATAAGCACAATATTATTGAGTCAGTCACTTATAGTTACCAGGAGTTAAACTTCAGTCTTAAGAGAAAACAATTGAGAAATTTTCCTTAATAAAAAAAAAAAAAAAGTAACTAAAGAGAATTTTTGGAGTTTTTAAATCCAGCAGTAACTCTGCATGTGACTGTTAACTGTAAATGAAAATTGGTGGAAACTGCAGCTCAAGCTGTGTTTGCAGCTGTAGGATGCTGGAATGCTGATGTAATAACCTAGAAGATGTCCCAGATGAACTTTTCTTAGTGGGTTCTGAAAGAATGGCATTGTGTTTTCATATTCAGGAGACAAAAAAATGATCTTAAAACTGTGGTCCAAATCAGACTAGAAAATACAACAATCTCTGTATGCTAAAGTAGTTCAAAGTTTTCCACCATAGTAATGTTATTTTTGTTTATGCCTCCTTTCAAATGGTGTCAATCCAAACAAAAAATAAAACTTGAGTGTTAGCATAAATCATAATTTGTAACTGTATTACTTTGCCAGCTATGATAATGCAGAGATGATCTTTGGATAGATCAGTACAGTGCCTGCAGTCTTTGTAAACAGTGGTGCTGGCCTAGCAGATTGTGCCAGGTCTGGATGGCATAGAGTTAAACATCTTCATGGCAGCCAGTGTGCTGCTGTGTTTTAGATTTGTGGCTAAACCAGTGTTCATAACATAACAATGTCTGGGCTAGCACTGAACAGCGGTTTGTGCAGTGTTAAGGTGTTCTTTTTTCTCTGCTCTGGCTAATTGAGGATGCTGGGGGTGGGCAGGAGACTGGGAGGGGACATAGCCAGGACAGCTGATCTGACTTAGCCAAAGGGGTCTCCTATACCATATAATGTCATGCTCAGCAATAAAAACTGGGGCAGAGGGAGGAGGATGGGGGTTTGTTTTCCAAGGTGTCTGTTTGTATGGGCATTGATCTGCCTGTGGGATGTGTTGAGTGATTTCATTTGCAAAATTTATTTTTTTTTTTCCCTCCCTCTTTTTCACTGATTAAACTGTCTTTATTTTGACACATGGGTTTCCTTGCTTTTGTTCTTCCTATTCCCTCCCCCAACCTGCTGGGGAGGGCAAGGGAATAAGAGAGAAGCTATGTAGGTGCTTGGCTGCTGGCTGAGATCAACCCACTACACTGGTAAACTAATTTTAAGTCAGTACTAGATCATTGCTGTATCCTAAAGTTAATACAACTCAGCTCATATCCGAGATGTATCAGTACCGAACGTATGAGAAATGATTAGCACTGACAGCTTGTGTAGCACAACTACTTCAGAAGTGACCAAAATCTTCCTCAAAACCTACTGAATACACAAATCAGCTGAAGAAAATAAACCAAAATAACAAAAAAGCCTAACAAAGCCACATGCTTCCACAAGAAGCAACACACATTAAACAGTTGGTGCTATTTCTTCCATGAGATAGCACAACTCTGAGCATTGCTAATGGAGGCAGAGGAGTGGCTTTTAGGAGTTCTTATGGTTGAGTTTCTTGAATTTTCTTTAACTAAAAATCTGATTTTAATCTGCTGCATTTGAGTAACATCAAATGTAGTCACGTTCATAAAAGCTACAAAAACCAGAAAGATAAATGGTAAAATTGTGATTTTTATTAAGACTATATTGCTGTTCTAACCACAAGGATGCTTCAGCATGTTGTGACATGCACCCATATAAAATTATTTTGATGTTTCACCAGTATAATATCTCATTAAAGGCACAAATTGGCATTCTGTCAGTGTAACGCATCCCTGAGGTCCTTCAGGAATTACTACTGAATTTCATTTTTCATTTAGCTAGCTACATGCTGTACATTTATTAACAAAATGGAACTTCGGTAGATCTGCAGTGAACTGTGTTCATCCTTCAGGCAAACAAGCCCCTCAAAGCTCATGAGTTTTAGCTCACAAACTGTCTGCTTGTCTTGCAAGTTTGGTTCTTTCTATGAACAATAAAAGTACTCAACAGGCTGACACAGAAGGGATTGCCTAGAGGAAATGTGAATATTTCAACAGTGAACCACTGGAGAGCTTCCACAGTTGAAAAGGAAGGCATTAAAAAATCTTTTCTGAGGTGTCTTGGAAGGAAATCACTAATTATGTTAAGTTATTTTTAGAAGAGGAAGTATGAATGAAGATGAAATATAGATTAGTTGCTGGGCCAAAACCATTGTGAATGAGAAGAGAGAGAAAAAAACAGTGCTGAATTCAAAGGGCAGGGGCTGAAAACAGCCATCTGAATCACCAGAGAGCCTGAGTTGGATGAAAAACTGCAGTTAAGGAAAATACTTCCAAGCTGCCCTAGTCACCAAATTTTTGAGCAGGACTGTGTAGAAAATGCTCAGAGACACCAAGAATCTGTTTTTTTAATAGATGCTGGAAGAAGAGAGCTAAGGAGAGAATGCATGACCAAGGTTCCTGTTGGAACACACAGAGGGGTAACATTAAGAGATTTTATTAATGTTGTCTTTCTTCCTCGCTGTTGTTGCTACATCTCATACTAGTCACGAAGAAAAAAAATACACTTAAACCTCCACAGTTACATTAAGCTTTAATGTTCATGGTAGTGTCTTAAAAACCCAGTATTATTGTATTCCTGGGTGATAGTAATTAAATGATCAGAGATGGAGGTTTTGTAGTACTGGCAGGTAAGATCTAAGACATTCAGCTCTGTGAGTGTCATTGCTTTTTGGTGATTTTGATGTTAACACGTTTTGCCAAAATTTCTTTTACACAAGAAATGGAAGTATGGACAATGCAGTTGATTTTTCTTCCTCAAATTTTATGATGATCTTATCTATTCAGGAATACAGTGGATGTCATAATATATAGAGTTTGCAAGTAAATCATACCAATATAACAGGAAAACCGCAGGAGGTATGTCATGTTTCCTCACAAATCACCAGCGTGGCAGAATCACTACATAAGCCAAAAGCCATTTTTTTTTTGAATTACCATAGTTTGTATCCTGCTGTGTAAGCAATCTTCTTCCTTAAAGTTATAATAACTTCCTTCATAAAAGCCATTGTCGTCAAAGCGTTTGTTTCATCTAGACCGTAATTTTCAGAAAGTGGATAACAAACCAATTTTCCTGGTATTTTCTTACAGCAATTAGCTATAATGAATTTTAAGTGAATTACACGTTCAGCTACTATCAACTGTCTAGGTCTTTTGTTCAAATCCCAGTGATATCATTCCCCAAGCCATTTTATACATGTACAGGTACCTTGATAATTGCTTCCAATGATTCTGTTTTCTGTGCACCTTGCATTTCTGATTACATTTTCAATAGTTGAACTACAAAAGCTGTTATGTAACTACAAATTTAATCTCAAGAACAACTTAGAATTAAGTGAATCATTATGCTTCACATTGCAGTTGTGTGAACAGTTAGAGATGGGCAGTGTAGTTAAGAACTCACTTAAATGAGTTGTGCCTTTGGGTAGGCTTTAAACTCTGTCAGTCATGTAGTATATCTTAGCTGAATGGACAATAATTTACTAATTTGAGCAACGTGATCAACTGTTTGCTTTATGATATTACTAATAATACTGTTTTCTACTCAGAGGTCTCATGGTAACTACCTTCTTAATTCTGCTTTGTGTTTTGCTGTGGCTCCTACATTAAAACTCAGTTTATCCAGAAGCATTACAGTATTTGAAAATGTCTTTACAATAATTCTTAGGTCTGAAGAAGCAGCTGGAAAAAGTCATGGGGCCTTCTGCCTCATGATATCTGGAATATCAGGATACTCCTCCTGTTGCCACCATAACCAGTGTTATGGTGGCAACAGGAGAAAGAATTCAAATCACTACTTTGTATTCTGTAATGGTTGACTTGTTCTGCAACAAATGTTGACATGCCTGAGATGGAATGAGAGTCACTGCGAGACTGTGTAATACTTAGAATTCTGGCTTGAAGTGTCTAGACTCATTAAAAATAGCAGAAAAATTTGAAATCCATATGTTTTATAGCATTGAAATATTTTCTAGAACTTGTTGTGTCAGTCAAATGAATAGGACATGGCTTTCTTGTTTCATATGTGGAAAACAAGCAGTGACATTGGCATGCTCTTTAGTACAAAATCTTCCATCACAGAAGACTACAGGTCTGACAAGAAAGGAAAATAGTGAATTTTCTGCTCTGGTGATTCATCAAATAATTTTAGGCCTGCAACTAGAACAGAAACCACCGCATCCTCAATTGTGACTTTTTCACCCTTACCATCTAATTGAAACCTTCTGTATCTATAAATAAATCATAAAAATCTCCTATCCATATTATGAGATCCTGAAGGCTTCCAAAACTAATTGGCCCTCTGTTGGGAAACATAAAAATAAGAATGCTAAGTTTTTCCAACAATATTTTGGTAAGCTTGTAAGTTGGCTTTGAGAGGTGGTGTAATCTCCTATTATGCATTACTCTGGAGATTTGCAAGCAGAATCTACATGGCTTAGGAAAGGATATTAATTGTCCAGAGAAAATGATATGGGAATATTGCCAAAGTGGAGATTCGATTATACAAAGAAGAGGATGGAGAAAAAAAAAAAAAAAAAAAGAAGATAAAATGCAACTGGAATATAATGTTCTATTTGAGAAAAATTAAACAACACGCTCAAACCGCTAAATCTTAATTTAAACTTTCTGGGAAAATGCCCAGAGGTTGGGGTTTTATTTGAAGAATAATTTTTGGCTTTCCCAAACTAAGAGTGATTCCAGTCATTAGAATTTAAAACTGGCATTCTTACTCTAAATAATAGGAAATTATAGATGCCACTGTTGGTAGCATAGATGTTTTACAGTGGGTATGTTGCTATTACTTCAATTGAAATTAAAGCAAAATGCATGACTTAAAAATCCATCTATAAGTTTTCCTGGAAACTTGTTCCAAATTTGCTTACCCTATAGGTCATGTAGCATCAGGTAATACCACAGTATTTCTTAAATAAGGACAGATTACTCCGATGTTGCTCTCTCATGTTTCTTTCTGCATTAAACACAAACCAGAATATTTATCAAGGATTAAGTTTTGAAACTATTGAGGGTAGATTTAAAAAAGATAGTTCTCAGGGGTGGGAAGGGGAATATGGAGCAAGAATGGCTCAAAGAATCCATCTAAGGACCGGGAAGAGTAGCTCACGCATTATAGTCACGGGCAAAAGACAGACTCGTTAGGGGAAGAAAATAAAACGTCTCTTTAATTCGAATGCTAACAAAGTCAACACTAAACACACAAGGTGGGCACAGTGACAAGTGCCACCACATCCAAAAAACCACCTCCTCCCACCCCTCCCTTCTTCCCGGGCTCAGTTCTGCTCCCAAACACTCTATCTCTTCCCACAGTGGTGCAAGGGGCAGGGGATGGGGGTTGCACTCAGCTCGCCGCTCTTTCCTTCTCAGGACAGTGGGTGAACATTATACCTAACTCCCATGCTCCACGTGTCTCCCCTCTCACTGGAAACAGTCCTCCATTAGGTTTCTCTAGTGTGAATCCTCCCCACGGGCCGCAGTTGTTCCCATGTTGCTCCGGTGTGGGTGACCCCTGTGTATTGCAGTCCTCCCAGCGCTGAAGTACAACAGTGGAGGTTGCTTCTCCCCTCAGAGTCCCGGCCTACTTTAGGCACAGCCACCTGTCCTGGAGCAGCTTTCTCCTCAGGCTTCAGGTCAGCTTCTGCTCCACCACTGACCTCCATGGGTGGCAGGGTGGGCGGCCCTGCTGTCTCACCACAGGGTACAGGGGTCTCTGCTCTGACACACCTCACCCACATCCTTCCCCTTCCTTCCGCTGACCTCAGTGTTCATCCTTCCCACAACTCCTCCTCACAAGTCCCAACCCCCTCTCAGGTTCCCCTTCTTAAATATGTTATCACAGATGCACAACCACCGTCGCTGAATGTCTTGGCCCTAGCCAGATGTTGGTCTGACTTGGAGTCAGAGGAGCTTTCGAGAAGCTTCTCAGAGGAGCCACTGCTGTAGCTCCCTCCCCTGCTACTAAAGAAATGTGCCACAGAAACCTAGCACACCTTGACTGCTCCATTTCTTGTAGTTGGCTAGTTGAACACTCCCTCTGATCAGCTAGCTAATTTAAATCATATTCCTGGTACCTTAACCCTTCCAAGGCCTTTTAAAGAAAGCTTACGTATGTGATGTGGACAACTTCATTCACCATAATTCTTCTAGAACTATGCTGATCTGAGGTGGACAAATTAAGACTTTGATTGATCAAAATGCTTTAGCATGTGGTTTACTTTTTGCTTTACTGAAAAATTTTTGAGATTCTTGGTGTTTTGGAGGATTCTCTAACTTTATGCTGCCACACAGTTCCATGGCAAAAACGTGCATAGGCCAGATTCTCTGAAGGCTGAAGCTGATACAGTAACCACATGACCCTTTACTCTCTTTTATTTAAACAAGGATCTTCCTACAATAACATGTGTGATTGTTGCTTAAAGATGACCAATTTATTCCAGATAATGACTACATACTGATTCTGCAACTAAAAGAGAATTTAAGGTAATGGGATGTCATTACAACCAGTGATTATAATTTAAAATAAAATTGTGCTACTAATTCATGTTTTGTGTGTTTAAAAGTGTTTATGCAGTAAGAAAGAGACTATCAGAACATTCTCTACATGTTCTTCCAATTCTAAAGCACTGAGGTAGTTCCATGATTACAACCAGTACTTAATGATACACAACAGCACAGTATATTAAGGAGATTTTATTGACTTCAATTATAGATAAATGAATCAGCAGATATTGACAGAAAGGAAGGTTAACATAGTCAAACATTAAACTTGAAACACAGATATTACAAATCAATAATATTTTGAGTTAATCACTTATAATTCAATGATTAATAAAACATACACAATTTACAATTAATCCAGTCCCTGAAAAATATACAAAATATGTTAATACAACTAAATTATTATGTCTTTTACAGTTCCTGGTTAATAACTGTATTGCTTGTATACAAAGATCTTTATAGTGTTTACAAAAAGTAATTTAAATTCAGTAAATATTGTACAACTCAAGTGCATAACAACTCTGCCCTCTTCCCCCAGAATATGCCAGGCAAAAAAAAGAAATATCTTTATCATTTCCCTTTGTTGCAGTTAATACACAATGTTTACACCATTATTTCTAAATTATGAATAGCTAACTCTTTGTCAACACATGAATGTTGAGTCTGAAACACTTCAGGAGACTGATATTTTTCTTTTTTTTCCTTTCTGCACGTTAAGATATCCTTTTCACTTCAGTGTCACTATAAATGTTTATATGGCATGCAAGTAACTTCTTTCAAGTCTGGAGCTTAGAGGCAGCAGAAAAAGCTGTGTTGTGCTATTTAGGTATATCCAAAAATATCCAGGGCATAGTGTCTTGTCTCTCTTATCCTGTCAGACATCTTGGTTGGTCTTCAGCAGCTGCAAAGCGTCTTCATTTTGTGATCTCCTTTCTGCAGTGCTTGTGCAAGCTCCTCAGAGCCAGCTTCCTTTAAGCAAGCTCCAGTCCTTTTCTGGAAATAGCAATTTTCTTTCCTTGTGCCGTCTGCCATTAGAGTAAAACAGTGTCCCAGAAGACATCACCAGGGGCTTGCAGTGCTTTAAATCATATGGGAATTACACAGTTCTTAGTTGTGGGGCCTATCCTTCAGAACTGTTAATCTCAGTCAATCAGTCAACCACTCAGTCTCAGGTTAAAGGATTATAAATTTCCGTGCCAAAATATTTCATTTGCAATTGTTATTATTTTCCTACATTTCTCTTTCTAGGACCTTGGGCCATATTTTCAATTGTATCTCAGCAACTCTGAAAGCTGAAAACCTATGCTGAAAACTGACTGTTAAATAATCCTTTGACTTTACCATTCAGGGTGTTTCCATAATAGGTGTATTGCAAATATGTTACTGTGAGATATGTATCATGATAAAACCACAAGGAGATAGTGCCACTTGGACTTGCAACTTCCATTTGTCAGAACTTTATGTCTAAACAAGTTTTTTAGGCTTTTTTTGTTCTATTTGGTTTATTTTAAAAAGAAGAAAAAATGGATTTTTAGGTAAAATTATACATGGAAATGATACTTAATCCTGCCTGATAAAACCTGGTTTTAAAGAAAGACCTCACAAATGCAGAGAAAAGAGAAACACAAGACAGGAATAGTGGCATTCAGGCAGCTCCCTCCCTCTCTCTCTTTTTCTCTTCCCCTCTCCCTTTTACTTTTTACCAAGTTACCATTCTCTTTCAAAATAACAGAGAATGCAGCAGACATTTGCATGAGTTCTGTTCTTCAGTCTACCTAAATAGTTTAACAACAGCAGGAACTCATAGTAGGCAAAAAGAGCAGTAGTTTATTATAGAATATTCTCTGATGGTCTTGTATAGTTAATAGAGAACTGTGTTTATTTATTATTGTGGAACTTCAAGAGAAAATTTCTTTTAAAGGCATTTTTAAAAAAAGTAGCCATCTGTGTCTGAACACACTATCCCCTTATAAAATGTAGCAAGTTTTATTTTGTTGGAATTTTGAAGTTCTAGATTTTATAGAATAAATTTCTCAGTGTGTTCCTCTCAATACATTTAGAAAAAATATACCTTTAAAGCAATATAAATTGTTATGGCATTTGATTAATTTCAGATGAAAAGTCATGGGGACCAAAGGCTGATGTTTCTTACTCTCATAAAAAATCCCACACAGTAAGTGGGTCATTGAGTAAAATCCCCGACACCACAAAACATTGAACAGCAGAAAGGCTTGAATCATGGTACGAAGTGGACTTTCAACTTTGCAGTTAGGCTCTAATTTCACGGGGCCAGATCAGTTGCAGTTTTGCCACAGGAGATTTGCATTCACAGAAACTTGTACTATAGTTTATGCAGACTGTGTCACGCACTGCTGGCACTCCAAAGGTTTCTTGTGTTCTGCTTCTGCTCACAATGCACAGTACTGAGGAACTTGAATGCTAAGGTCTTTAATGTAGCTGCACATTGTCACCCACTTGTATTTCCTTTGATAATCCTGTGACAGTACATACCACATTAAAACACAGTTCCTTTCTTTTTTTGTGCCTGAATAGATGTACTGGCTCACTTACTGAATAATGTCATCAGATCACATTCTCCCAATTGTCAATGCCTGACTCTGTGCAGTTTCTGTCTGGTGAAGAAAAACATCTTTCTGAAAGCCCTGGTGTTCTGAAGTAGAATAACATACAATAAAAATACCAAATCCTTGTTTTAGCTTTGCCAGGACAATTGGAGTGAGAATGACACTGATTTCTAAAATTAGACCTGTGTATATAGTTTGGCAGAGAACATTGTGCTGCTGCAGGATATATTTAATTTCAAGATGCATTTCCACATCACCAGAAAACTGTGTCTGTATTGTCTGGCAAACTGAATCAATCCAAAATTATATGTGGTGGGTGGAAGAAGAGAAAACAATTTCTTTACCAATATTGAAAGAACAGCGTGTAAAGAGTATGAAAGAATATGGAGAAAGAAGAAAAATCAATAAATAGAACTGGATCCTCTTTTGGTGGAAATAAAATTACTTCACTGATTTGGATGAGGTCTGTCTGATTACTTCAGCAGTGGAACTTGCTCTTGAATGGAGACTGTTGTTTAATTTCCTGGCATGGTACAGAATAATCCCCTAGGGAATCTCAAAGTGTCTCTATCAAAAACATGGGAATTAATAAAGGGGAAAAAGTTTGCATATTCTAGTTTATCTCCCTGCCAATATAGATTTTGTCTTCACAGTATAGCTTCTAAATCTTTGTCCAGCTGTACTGGACACTGTACTGTATTTCACATGTCAATTACTTCTGAGACTTGAAAACTATGCCAGTCAAAAATTATGGATTATTGGCAATAGTGTTCCTTCCTAGTACTAAGTACATATATAGAGAGAACCATTTACATCACTGTAGCATTTTTTTCTCTGTCCTACTTTTTCTGAAATACTGACAAGTAATTTTCTTCTCATTTTAGTCTCTTCAGACAAAGCCCGTTTTAGGTTTTTTGAACAATAGGAAATTTGAACAGAGTAGTAACTCAACTCAACAGGTTGGTAACTCAACTCATAAGTTGTCCTTTCTGAACTGAAGGTGCATTATCTGCCTTATGCCTAAACCAACCACATCCAGAAAAATTGTACCCCAAATCCTGTTGCTATCACCTCTTCATTACAATTCCTTTTGTACATTGTATGTCCTTGTGCACAGAGTCACTATTCAGGATCTTTGTACATCTGGATTTAACTCAGGATTTGCCTCTTAATCTTTATTCTCAGGTTAACAGCAAGCTATAATCAACTGCTTATTAATCATTCTTCACATGTATTCAGCTAATTAGCAAAGGAAATCTGGTAGAGAGAGTATTTTATTATTATTATAAGTAAGCTTTGGGCAAGTTACAGCTTTAACTTCTTACCTTTATACCTTTATTTCATCATTAAAATTTCTATATCAACATTTTTCTTTGAACAGTATGTTGTATTTTTCTCCTGGAGGCATGGATGGGCACGACATGTATATCTGAATATTTTAAAAACTATGATCAGCTGTGCCAAACTTTGAAATTACACATTAAATTATTAATGTCCATTGGTTTTTAAGAACGAAGAAGCTAAGTCTTCATTTCATTTTCCTTTTCAAATAAAATTCTGTTTGTCCTTGTTTATTCCTTGCTACTCCTTTGTTCATTGTTCTACTTGTGCTGAATAAGCCCTCGTAAGACACGGTATTGGTCTGCCTTTGAAGATGGGCATTTGGAAATTCTATGGGTTATAAGGCATGAGAAGTAGTTGAAAAGCCACAGAGATCTGTGAGAACAGTCACCATCTCCCCAGAGGACATGATGCCGTCTGCTCTCCCTCATGCCTGTCAGTATGGCTCAGTGACTGTGAACAAAATTATCAGGTGCACCATAAGATGCCTTTTGGAGTAATTCCAGAAGTTCAGATGCACTGCGTGAATAGTTTGGCTCGGAGTTATGTGGGTTCCTTGCTTGTGTCCAGATGGGAGAGTGAATGCAACATACTCTGATCCTGGCTATGCCCCTGCTTTGCACAGCTGTCTGATACACTTTTGCTGGAACAGGAGAATAATCACTTTGTTTGCACTGATATATTCCTTAGAGCTTAATATATTTTTGTGTTTACAAAACAGTCAGTATCATGCGGTAATGTAAGCAAACTGCTCTTAATGCTCTTCATATCTTTATGGAAGTTGTGAAACAAGAAAATACCTAAAAATTTCCTCTGGGACATCTCACTGATTCCTGATTTTATACACATTGCTGCTTATCAGCATCCTTTGTTTGCAGTCCATCTGGAATCTTAATTCACGTGGCACTGCTTACTGAGCTAATGTAAGATTTTGCTCAGAGACCTTTTTGTAAGTCTACTTAAGATCTTGACATAGTTTGGCTACTGTGTCCCCTCAGCTATTACATTTACACCTGTAACATCAAAAAGTATTTACATTTCCCTGTCACGATTATTTGTTTTTAAACCTTTGCTTCCTCGGTTTTAAGATTTTGTTATTCTCCAGATGTTTGCCTATTTTTAACTCACAGTAACAGTTCTGTTTTTTAATAAGGGTACAAGGTAAACCAGATTATTCAAGATTGCAGTATATGAACTCCAAGTTGTTGCTTTTCTTCTCTACTCTTCCTACCCCAAGTCTCCAGGTATCCATTACTCTTCAAAATATATCGGCAGGTGTTTAGTATGTTTGTTAATTAGCTTCCTTCAACCTCAAATACCTATCAGCTAGTACCCATGATTTGCCAATAGCTTTTGTTTCCTTCCCTGTTCTACCTGTTGTACGCACTTTTTAACCTCTTAGCAATTCTCTTTACACCTCTGCTGATTTAAACTATTATTTTTTCCAGTGATCTCTGTCTTTGAGAACTTCCCTAGAATATTATTATCAACAACAGCATTTCCCCATCTCATTTGTTATGTTGTCCTTTTCCCTATTCCTAAACCTCTGACCTTTCCTGTTCATTTCAAATGGGTCAAACACAAATATTTAATTTCTAAATTCTTTAAGAATTAAAAATTTTTATAATAGCTACGTCTATCTGGGAGGAATGCACTCTCAGAGCATCTTTCTGGTACATAAAACATGGTATAAACACCAAACAACAAAAGAACCTGTAGAGTCAGACTTTAGGGATACAAAATAACTTTGCTAGTCATGGTCTGAAAAAACTGAACTCCTCTTGATCCAGGATCATATCTCATAGCTCAGCTATATTACTGGTCTGTAGGGAGCCTGACTAAGGCTCAGTGAAACACAATCTTACTTCACGCCTCTTACCTATGTTCCTTTAAAGACAGTGCTACATTTGTCCACCATGTCCTCTTTTTAATCTGAGCAGGGACCAGTGTAAACTAGCTTCCCACCTTGCTCTCTCCACCTATGCACTGATGCTCATATTTGCAACCCTTCTCTTCCTGCTTTTAGTTTCTAGTTTAAGGTGCTTCCAACAAAACAAGGTGATGTTCAGCATCATCTCTGGCTCCTGGGTGTTTTCTTGGCTTGTCTCAGGCAGTGGTAGAACAATAGTTTCACCCATCCATAGACAACTATTATTTCAATATCCACAGTATGTGGGAAAATACAGATTATATGTGATTTATGTGACAATGTTGAGTACCAGTCTATATGATGGTAACTGAAATCAAGATGATTTCATTATCAAAGGAAAAAGTCATGAGGTGTGTTGCTCTGTCTGTGGTTTCTGTCTTGATTTGTGTATTTCCATCACAAGTTATATAGCCGGTGTCATAGCAAAGTGTTAGAGTATGAATGCCTATACCAAAGTGTTAGAGTAATGAATGCCTATAATACACATAAGTACATAGGAAAATAATAAAAATATATTAAAACATAGATGAAAAACTGTCTTTCAAAGACAGGAAATAATTTAATAAAGTGTAGCTAATCTTAAAAGTCATTAGACCTAGAAAAATAGTTACCTGAGAGACCTCAGTAAATTCATTAGCAAATTTACTCTTAACATTTTGAAGACAGCATTTCATTACCGAAGTTTTCAGCTTTCATTGTTTGTAGAGATATGTTTCATACAAGTCAATATTTGATCTCAACCAACAGTAAAGACATAAAAAAAAAAAGTTTTATGACAATAACATTAAAATTATTCTGCATAATGCTATATTCATTATCTCCATCAGTACTGAAATATATTAAAATGGCCTGATGCTTTTCAGCAAGCGAAATCTAAGACAGGTGTACTGTCTCTGAAAGACAGAAAAATATTGCTTTAAAGATCAGATACATGCATGGTCTGAAGTAAAGACTCAGCGTTGCCTCACTGACTTTTTTGGTGGGGGGCCATGTGTGGGTAGGGGATAGATATTTTCCCATAAATGTATGCTTACTGGAGGTCTTCACTAAGGATTAAATTTTTGTAGTTTACAGCTTCTCCTTGAGCCCCTGAGGAAGCATGTTTGTGCTCTGTCCTATAGCAATCCATCTATTCAACTTGTGTAATTTGTTAAAGGGAGTCATTACTGTAAGCAGAAGAAAAATGTTGATTCTTATCCCTTGTGCACTGGTTTTAACCTGATTATATCCAAATTCAGAATCAGATTCTTTGTCTCTTCATCTGAATAAAGAAAAAAGATTCCAGTGGAGACATTCAGTATTAATGGTTTATTACACAGCACTTAGTACTTACTAAGGATATATTTATTTGCTATTAATACGTATCTCTTGTCTTGAGTAATCTCTTCAGTTACTTAAACCAGAATATATGTGACTCAGCATTGGCTCTTAGTAAACAAGTTGTAACAAGCCACTAAATCCTGGGGTATATTAATTTGCTTTATTTCATTTACCTAAATCAGATAATGATAAATCTCTGTTTAGAATTAGAATTGAAAGGAAGAAGATAAGGCTATTAGAAAAAGCAAAACCCAGCAGTTTTAGAATGACCAAGGCCTTGGTTAAAAACCTAAAAGCATACCATGTCTTTTATTTAAGAGGGAAAATTTGAAATATCATTTTGAAGACCGCTTACGCTGTATAAATCAATGATAACGCAAATAATTAGTGACTCTTGGAATGTAGAAAGTTACTTAGGGAAATCAAAGGATTTAGATGGAGAAACGGAGACAAACTATTTGTTGTTTTTTTTTTTTTTTTTTTTTCTTTAATCCTTGTACGTTTGTTAGGATTAATATTATAAGATCCTAGATAAAAATAAAGCTATAGCAGTGGAATCTGATGATCTGGTTTTCATTCATTAAGAGGGTTTCCCTAACTTCAGCTATAAAACAAATTTAGGCATTGTGTCTGCTCTGTTGGAATCTAAGCCCTCCAGTTCAAAAACTGCTGTGAACATTAATGAAGGCCAGCAGATACAGAGCAATGATGTACTCTGATTGCAATCAGAATCATGAACTAGAAATTGATGTACTGTAGAATACAAAAGTAGGTATTCAGTAGTAAATCAGAGGAGAGGGAGTTTATGATGACAGTAATGATTAACTTGATTTTTTTTTCCCCTGACTTACACAATAAATCACTGTATTTTACTGGCCAGTTACAGTTTCAAATATGTACCTTGTATCTGGCTAAATTTAGGATTGTAAGGAGGATTGCTTTGTTTTTAGCTTTTGTTTTGTTTTGTCTTTTTTGTTTATGTATTTGAAATCTTCCTACCTTTGGATAAAGATTAACCAAATGAAAGAGAAATCTGAGATTACTTGTGAAAAGAAAGGAGGAAATCTTCTGAGTAATTTTGATATTTATACTTATAAAGCATTAGAATCATATACTGATATTTCCAAATTGGAAAGTGTTATTGACTTAGAATGGGAGATACAGCTAGCAAGAGCTCCTGAAAACCATGCCCTTGCTTAAAAATCTAAATATATGACAAAATTCCTTTGTGATCGTTGTCACATTGTAAATAGCCATTAAAAAAAAAAAAAAAAATCTGCTTACTGGGAGAAAGGAAAATGACTGCAGAAGGGCAAGCTATTGCCATCTGGTTATGCAGGAGAGTTCACATGTGGTGAGTACCATCAGCTTCCACCTTTCCGCAGCTGGTGGCCCTTGCGGCAGCAGAAGTGTCAGTGTCTGACTCTGCAGCCAGTTTAGCATATGTTTAGCCAGCAATGATTCTGCATCCAGTCTGGTGTTTAGGCAGCTCTCAGTCATTCTTAATTTAAGCTAATATGCCAGGTGAACTACAATGACTAAGGAGATGGCAGAAAATAATTTCATATGTCATATAATTTCAATGTCATATCATCTGGCACTGGGTTAATAAATTCCTAAATTGTGATAACATGATTAGTTGGACTTACAGGGATACACTTTCAGTGGCAGAGAATTCGCCCTCAGTGACTCATGAGTGCATCTAGTCAGGGTAGCAGTACTCAAGGAATCCACAAACTTTAAGTGAGGGGGTGTATGATCCACATATTTATTTGAAATCAAGTCTATCTACTCTACAAACATGTCAGTTTCGATTCTCTATTGTTTCTTTATTCCTGTATATAGAAAAATTAAAATTTCCTTCTCTTGCTTATTCTTGCCTTGTGGAATTGCGTTAAAGGATGTTTTCATCTTTTAAAATGCTTGTAAAGATTAACAGAGAGTCCAAGGAACCAGCAGACTAGTGAGAGGGATTATGTCTGCAAGTAGTTTTAGTATTTGACAGCATCCATTTGTGCTGCAAATTTCAGGTGAGCATGGTATTCTAATGTCCATGTTGTTTACAGTGCCTTTAGAGTTGTCCTGAAAAGTGGGTACTAAGTGAACACTCATACAAATATTAAACTGTTCTATTTCTGGGGATGTCTAAACAAGACAATTTTGTTTGGTCGTGTCCAACGTGGAATCATTACACTGACATAAATGTTTGGCATAAATTCTTTCAACCTGTCTTATTGCATCAGTGTTCAAATATTGAAACTGCTGCTAGGTGAAATTAATTACTGGACAGACAGGTCTCATTTTAATATTATACAATTATACAGATATGAAATATGAATAGCAGCTATTCAAAACAGCTCAAAATAGCCCATACAGTCAATTTCTCCCTTGTAGGAGAAGTGTTAAGTAGTAAATGTGTATATTTTAAGTCTAATTTTTATGATCCAATCTTAGTTATATTTGCATTGTGCTGGAATGTACTTGTGAAGGCTTCTGATGTGAGAGGCGTATCAATGTCATGAGGATCTCAAATAGCCTAAAATAACTTGTTTAAAAATTAAAAAATAAAGCACACATTGTATACTAAATGAGTTTGGTTTGTTGAATTGCAACACAGTTCTGCTAGAGCCAGAACTCAATTTCTTACCAGCATGATACAACACTTACTGAGAGATTTACCTGAGAACTTTAGGTGCATTAATTTTCATAATTAGACTATTATTGAAATGGATCTGTTAGTATGATAAAATATTTGTGTTAAATAAAAAGAGCACAGTTATGTAGATGTGACAACTTAACACTGACCAGTGTCATACTAAATACAAAAGAGTTACTTTATAGCCCCCCCCAAATAAGATGATGTTAATTTAGACTACACATTTGTTGAAATATAGAATTGAAACAATCTGCACTATGGAAGTCTGAGTTAAAATACAGAAGGATTTAAAAAAAATTAATTGGCTAAAGAAAATAATTTCAGAGCAACTGAACAAAAATGAAATTTTAATTGAAATGAGTTTTAAAATATGGGGAGAATATTAAAGTAGAAAAAATATTTCTTGTCAATTTTTAAGTGAACTGAGTGATGTCAGAGATTCCAAATGATCTAATTTTTACTTTTTCAAAGTGAGTATTTTCATTGCAAAATAATATTTTTCATTCAAAAGAACTTGCTTATCTTGGCTACATGAATTTAGGAGAAATCTTGAGATTTACAGTAGAATCCAAAAAAAGCCCCAATAAATTATCAATTGCTTCAACATTTCTACATTTTAACAATAATAAAGTAGAAAATACTTTTACTTTGGAAAAGTAGCAGTGGTGAGAAGAACCAACTCTCACCTTTTTTTGTTCTCTCAGTTGCAAACATTACATTTCTGTCCTCAAATCATGGTTATTATTTACAGGCTGACAAAAACACTAAGCCCAACATTTTCCTGAATAAAGGACATAAAATCACAGTAATAATGATGCTATGATGTCTTCCTATTCACAGATATTTTTGACTCTTTTGAAAATCTCAATAATTACAGTCAGATTTTTATTGGAAAAACCTGGTCATCTGCAAAGAAACAGGTAAAAAAGCATTTATACTTTAAATATAACAACTCATAACAAAACTTACTCCATCTTTTTACTCGGAACATAGTAATTACACACAAAAATACTGTCAGAAATATCTGTCTACAAATTTTTTTGAAAGTATTTGTCCAGCTTACTTGATTGAACAAAGTTGCATGTGAATGCATTAAATAAAAACAAAGACTTGACATTAACCTATAATTTATTACTCTGAGTAAAATAGCAAACCCCAATCTCATATTCCTGTTACAGTAAACTGTGTTCAGATTAGTTGCATTTAAACTACTCTGGAAAACCTATACAACATTTTTTTTTTCATTTAGAAAATTAAACCTAAATTGAAAGGTTGCATCAACCAAATAACAAACTCATTTTAAAATCTATAGTGATATCCAAGGGATATCCTTGGGTGTCTCCTGTAGTCACAAATATTAGTCAAAGTGAAGACTTCAGCAGCCTTTGGAAGCTATCTTAGAAAATCATGTACAGACCTCAGAGGGACACTAGTCCATTCCACATACTTCCACCCTTCCTTCTGACATGGTAATTTCTGACAAGCCAGGAAGTGAAATATCCCTTGAATGATTTATTTGCTGACTGGCTGTGAATTAATTTTATCTGAGTGCCAGATCCTAAGCTAATAGAATTTCTTTAAATCATCCAGCCTTTCCTTAAGTGGATGTCATCTGTTATCATTCATTAAGCCAATCTGGAAACATGCTTTCACTGATTAGCTACTTGGATTGACATATTCACAGCTAAATGAAACAAGACACTCACTGTGTTGCAGTGACCAAAGGTACTTATTATAAACTTCAGCAACACAGAGATTGGCAGTAGTGTTACTGTTATATCACACCCCAGGTGATCTGTCACAAGAATAATATTTAAACATGATGACCTCAAGATGCAGCATGCAGTGTCTGTGTTGTTCTTAACATGTTTTCTAGATGTACTGTATAACACAGGATTTCCTATATTTCAGTCTGAAACTCATATTAAAATCATATGAGTTATAAATTTTCCTGATATTTCATATTTTTTTTTTTTTATATATATAGGTCAATGAATTTGATGGTGAAATAAAGGATGTGGTGCCTACTTCCTCTTCCATCTCACCTTCTATAACTCTGTCTAACTTTCACCAGTCCCATTACACCTGGATCATTCCAGAAAGGAATCTTGACAAATTTTGTTTGACTGTTGTTGATCATGTGTCATTATTATAAAGTAATAGGAAAGGGCTGAGGTTATATGTAGTGTGGCAAGCAAGTCCTCCCTTGTATGAACTTTGTCATGCATGATTCATCCTGGTTTCCTCTCTGCAAGTCTTACCTGTGTGGCAAAACAGCCAGCATTAAGGTGTTCCCATTATTAGGTAATAGGACTGGACAGAAAATTACCATCAACCCCAGGCTCAGAGCCCTCTGCCATAGTAGTTACGCTGACTTTGCTGTGACAGTACTGCATGTTTGTTGATTACACAAGTGACGAATTTGGCATGTCATTAACTGATACAGACCTAGACCTTGTCTAAAACTGAGAACGATGGAAACTGTTTCCTTTCTTGTGTTTCCTCTTCCCATTTGATCTTTTGGGGGCAGATCTCTGGGGTGATTCAGGATATTTCTTCTACAGCTCATGCTTTGTGTCCTGATCCATGGGACTTTTCTATGTATCTTGTGTTGTCTGGCCTGAACTTAACTTCACGTAAACTCTTACACTACCAGGTACTTCCCTCTCCTTCACATCAGCTTACCTCTTTTTCTAAGTGTATACAGCCCCTATTTTTTTTTTTTTTTTTTTTTTTTTTTAAGGAAGGAAACAGTATTTCTTCTAGATCCAGTGTTCTCAACTTTGGTATCAATCACCTCTTTTAAGTATAATTTAAGTAAGTTAAGTAATAAGTTTTAACTAAATATTGAAGCTAAACTTTCATTATCCTTCATCTCACACATACCTGCTGGAGATCTTGATATCTGATACAGCAGGTTCTGGAAGCAGATGACTAGAGCTTTACTTTTGTTATGAGGATCTCTGTCTTCATTCCTAAAAATATACACCTTGAAAAATTTCTCATATTTTGCATATACACAGAAAAATAAGATGACAAAACATGAGAGAAAAATATATGTGTAAGTTTAAATACAGTTATACATAAAGCCATAAATACTTCTGTATTTGAGTACAGAAGTAGATATATATGTACTACATTTCATAAGGTTAAAATGAGAGGGTTTCTGTCTCATGAGAGCATAATTTCACAGAACTTTCTGGGGCTTGGTTTTGGCTGTCATATGAAATCTTGTCTGGGGCAGGTATAAGGAATTTTTCTTTCGATAAGACAGTACATCCTTTTTCCAACTCTTCTACAGAACCATTGTAAATTGCCATAGCTACAAAGTGTTTCATACCAGAGTATTAGGTAGTGTAAATCAGCATGAGTTCTATGATAGCAATGGAACTAGACTGATTTATATAAGCTGAGGATCTTGTCCCAGACCTTCAAATGGCAAAATACATTTGCACTACTCAGATATTATATGCAGTTCATTTTTATGAAGAAAATACAGAGACTACTATACATAGATGTTTTTGAACTATATTTTTCACTAGTTGGCTTTGTCAGGTATTTAATTTAAAACTTCAAAACAATTTCTCATCCTCTTTGAGCACAGCCTTGCTAAACATACATTTGAGTAAGTGACTGAAAATTTTAATTTAATTTGATGTAAAACCTTGTTTGAACTTCCCAGAAGAAAAATCGGTTCCTATTTCTTTTGATGAGCTACTGAATTTTTGAAAATTTTTAAATATTGGAGTTCTTGTATGTATGCATACAGAACTGTGGACTGGTAGTTAAAAAAATTATGACAAAGTATGTTATATTAGTAATTTTGTTCTTAAAGTGTGTGTCAACATATTTCAGATTCTTCAAAAATATTGCTAATAGGCCAGCATTTCAAAACCTACCAGTGATTTTGAGAATGCTAACCTGTAGCTTTTAAAGAAACATGGAGTGAAATCCTCACTCCATTAAAATGAATTATGCAACTACAGTAATTACACCTTGATCTGAGATTTAATTTTACACTTTAAATGACATTTGACATTTTTCTGAATTTTGAAGTGTTCAAAGTGAAGCAAAAATAATACTAGTATTCATTATTCAAAGTTTGGATATATAAAATATGAATGTGAAAGGCATATAACGTGCACAGTGGAATATCATAAATAATTATAGAAGCTTGCAAAAGTTATTGAATACATAGACTGTCCATTTGAATTGCATTCTGAAACCATTCTTACTTAACATTACTTAGAGAATTACCATCAGACATGACCTAAACTTGATTATAATTTTTCAAAAGTGCATTTTTTTAATAAGCTTGTGTGATTATGTGTGTATGATCATAGATTTATCTTTTGGTATTCATTAATAACCTGGAAAGATAATAATAACTGGTAATAAAAATAGAAAGCTAAGGACTGGATTTTGCCTTTAATTATTTCTTATTTTTGCATTTCATGCAACATTCTTTATTGCCATTTAAAACTACTTAAAAATCAAGACACAGAAGACAGACCAGATGAAAACAGCAGATTTTTTGCAATATGGAGAGCAGAGTGCATTTAAACCCAGCCAGGCCTGCTCAGGCATGAGGACTGCTACGTGGTACTGTAGTGTTCTGTGCTGTGTGCCCTGAATTGCTGCTCTGAATGAGACAGTTCTGGTTTCAGCAGCCAGTGGCCCAGCAATGCCAGTTTTACAGGCTGCATGACTGCTCACTTTGCTAAAAGACTGAAGCAGGATGCCTTGCCAAGGCATCTGTACTACTCCCAGTACACCTAGTGCCTTCCTCAAAAACTGGCCTGGGTACCAACTTGTGGCATGGCTTTATGTTCTTTCGACACACTCCGAGTACTCTGTGGAGAAAATATATCTAGTCCCAGTTCTTCATTTTGGTTCAATTCTTTCTTAGGGAAAACTTTAACTGAAATATTTATAGTTTTTATGAGTGAATCACTGCTGACTTACCTATCATTCATTTCCTATGCTGGGCTCTTTTCCATCCCTGTCTACTTCAGACAAATGGAGATGAAGGAATACATTCTGTGTTTTTATTAACTTTAAATAAGAAGGTCTTATCATCGTGTTGAGATTAAAATAATTAACCAAAATAATTTCTAACTTGAAAATAATAATAAAAAAATTGTCTTTGACCTCGTATGAATAAATCTTAAACCAAATATAGAACTGGAATGCTAAAATTGTAAAATATATGTACAAATCTGTATGATTGGTACATGTACTTTTGGTATAATCTCTATCTCTCTCTGTATAGTAATATATTTGCTCAAATTTTTCTGTAAAATTTTATTTCTGTCCTTGACTCGGGACAGAATTCATACAGACACTCCATGACAAAACATTCCATGGTTTATCAGGCAGACATTCATATGGAGACACTGAGATATAAAGAGTTATCTAATTATAATTTTCTGTTCGAGTGTAGATTCTAATGTGTAATCAGATTAATGTAAATTTTCTTGCATATTCTTAATTAAAAATAAGATAAATATAGATATTTCAAGTCTAATTTTGTCCTACATTTGATACAGTTAGTGAAAAAAAAGGTTTTATACCTATATATGTTTTTATGACTGTTTCGATGATAAGCCTTATCTTCCATATTTTTACATTTAAAAACAAAACCTTACTGAAATTATCTGCATGTCTTTGTCCCTCACATGTAGTAAACATATCCAGTAAACCCCTGTCCTTCTTCATCTTTTTTCCGCCTTACATTTTACTACCCTCAGAAGACAGAGTTGAGCAAAACATTCAAGTGTATTTGAATGGTGAAAAACCTATGAATAATAAAAGTACTTCAAAGATGACTGTTTGCATAAATTTAGCATTACGAAAGTGTGTGTGTACGGTCAGAACTGGATCTTCCTAATCTTTACACATGCTCTTATAGGCTTGCAGACTCTGTGCTGTCTGATAAAATAATAACGTGAAAATTCAATGGGCTTCATGAAAAAGTTTTATTAAGAGGAGGAACAGACACTTCTATGTATAAAGACAGTCTTAAATAGACTGAAATATTAAGAGTACTTAACACGCTGAGTGCATAAATATTGTGTCATAAATAATACTTTGAAGATCACCTACTTTACCTTGTTGGTACAGTATACTTCAGAATTTTCATCTATTTCAGTCATAAACAGCAATCATAACTTGTAGCATAAAGAAATAAACAGGGACTTTAGTTAAAATAGTTGGTTTTACAGGCTATTGTAGAAGCTCCTGTTAGAGCTGTTATAGCCAAGGATATGTCAGCATTTCCATTTCCAAGGGTTTATAACCACACTGTAAAAATGAGCTTTAGGCTGAAACTTGCCAGATAAAGTCTCAGCTCAGAACCAAATTGTTTTAAAAGAACACATTTCCATAGCTATATTTTCTCTTCTGTATTAAAACAGAATGTTTTAGTGTAGTTACTGTAATGAGCTCCACATTTGATATTTTGTTAACAGTTCTGAGCTGCTACCTAGGGCCCTATCCTCAATGTATCAGTGGGAGCACATTGTAATAAAAGAGAGTGGAAATTTTTTCACAGTTTCCTAAGGAGGAGCACAACAGATACGGCACATTTTTTTCCTGTTCTTGAGTCTGTGGAGGCTGAAAAGCCCCAGGTTTAACGCAAAAGACACAGTACAATGTCAGAAAACCCATGCTGGAAACTCACAGACATCTGACCTGGGTCTTAGTCACAGGAGTTACTGCCTCAGTTGATGCATTTGTGACTGAATCTATGCTGCTTCTGAATTTAACTAGCTGTGTGTTTTGTTTTTTTTTTTTTTTTTTTTTTTTTTTTTTTTTTTTTTTTTCCTAACTGCATCGATCTGGCTTTAGTCATCCCAATCTTAGTGCAAAATATATGCCACTCAGTTAAATCCTTGACCACATTCTACATGGATTGCCCTAAAGCATGTAATTTTTTCATCTGTATTACCACCTCTTGAAAGCATGCTGGATAGAAACCAAGTAGTCTACATGTAAACAAACACTTATAAGGTTACCTCTACAAGACTTCACTTTTCATTAGCTTCTGGATATTTCCAGTATCTTTTTGAGAACATGGCGATTCCTTGTTTTTGAAGGACAGGAATTAAATAGCTATCATATTAATAATCTGCTATTTGTGGCTATCTCCATATATGCCTGTGAAGTTGTCCCTACAGGGAGAGAAAACAGACCAAAGTCACTGTACAGGCAAATATTTTTATATTAGCATTATGAAAATCATGATGTTATTACCACTGTTGTAGTTTGCACAAAATGGAAGAATAGCCTAATATGTCAAGGTGAAAGAACTATAAAATAAATCTTATGGTGGAATGGAAAGCTATTATATTTTATCTTCTAAACAGTATACATTTCTAGAATTGTCTAGATATGTAATCATGTAATGGACTGATTATGGCATTATGTTGAACTGGAAAAAATAAGTGTGCTGATGCAGAGAGGGACGTTTCTTTCAGTTCTTCTAAATAAATGGAAGCAACAAAGGCTTTTTGGAATTGCTTGACACATTTACATCTTCCATGTGTCTACCTGATGGGTTCATTTGTAAAGGATATCATACGGGTTGACCATCTAAGCATTAAAAAAGTTAATTTAAATTGAATCCAAAGATATGTGAGAGTAAATCATTATGATATACATTAAATTTCTGGCATAAGGATACATATCTAATAGATCATCATATTGTTTATTCAGTATTGCATACAAAATCATACAGACATTGGCTTCTAAAGCACTACTCAAATCTTATAATCCCTGTTAATAGTACAGCTATTTTCCTGCAAGTGGTGGTCTGTCATTCCCCATGTGTCCCTGAAGAGCACAGTCTGCCATCTTTTACTGCATGTCATTCTCCCCTTTCTGTGATGTTGAAAATGGTGATCAAACATTGGTGGATTTCAGTGGTCTTGACATAAATGGTTGCTAGAAGTACGGGGCAGAATAAAGCCTTGTGATATGTTGCTCAAAGGCACAGATAAAACATTTTATGTATAAAACCAATACACTTGTATGTATATACAAGGATTTTATATGCTAACACTCACAGTATCGTACACTGGACTCCAGTAGAAATTACTTTTGGTAATTTTCCCTGTATTTATTAAAAGTATCATGGTAGGTGTGCACACATTGTGGGTATGTAAGACTGGTTCTGCATGGTTAAGGTGTATTGCATTATCTGAGACAGAAACTATTCCAAACGGTTCACAATAAAGGGTGATAACCAAAGCTGGAATACAAGAATTGTGCTATGTTATGATGATCGGTAAAATATAGCTATGTCACGTAATGTATACATTGCAGAATGTCTCTATATTGATATTAATGTAGTGAGGATCAACTTCTTGGGAAAGTGCACAGATATTAAAAAAGCTGAAATGTCACTAAATATTTTCTTTTAATGAGGAAACATAATTCCTATAAAAATCTGGTTTCTTACAGAATTGCCTTACTTTTGAGTTTATATTTCTTAAAATATTATACAATCAAGTGAAAATGTAGTAAGAATATAGTAAAAAGTGTGTGGAATAGCAGCCAACTGCTTCTATGTTGATGAATTTGCTGGATATATCACAGCTCAGAGAACAGTGAAGATGTGGGTCTATGCAAAATGCACACACTCATGAAGCACATCAGTTAATAATGTCCTTCCTTACATTTAACCATAAAAATTTCCTTTCAAAAATCAGTAATATTATGGGAGGATCTATGTATATTACAATAACATGAAAAATCTATCATAGTACGGATAAGATTTTTTAAGTGATTCACACAGCTGAAAAGAAATTGAACTGGTTGTCTTAGATCATAAAATGTCACATGGTAGGTTGCTGGATGGTATTGTAGTTTTATACTTCACAGCTTATTATCTATGAATAGTACAACATGGTTCGTTCTTAAAAGCTATGAGTACTGGGTGTGATGATGTTAGGTTTACAATTTAGAAAACAGACTCCATTCCCACAATCAAGTAGAACTTTATTCTCACTTCATCGGAAAGTTGAATTGTGTATTGTAAGGATAACTTAACTCACACATGCAAGTCAAAAAGCCTGTGACAGAGACTTTTAATACAGCATTAAAGAAGATCACATGGCCATCAGACAATAGGTATCTAGTGTAAGCTAATTTTCTAGACTCCACAGTTAAAGAAGACCAAAAGAGACAGACTTTCTCTGTCTGTGTCAGAAATCCAGTGATTGGTGTTCACCCAAGTGGTCAGTGTACAGGTTAAACTAGCAGACATTTTATATTTCTGAAACACTGAAAGTTATGATTTGGTTCAGGTCTAGGCTTTGCTTGTGTTGTGTCCATTATCTTTTCCTGCAAGGAAGTAGAATGATTCCTCCACTTAATGGGATTTTACAATTCTGCCTTCTTTAGAAAAAGTCATACAGAGCTTCATGATATAGAAGAGGAGATTCTTCAAGCATGGCTCATAGCTCAGACTGAGGAAGTATGCCTCCCACAGTGTTATTGGACATGTGTTCAGTGGTGGCTAATCTCAACAAGGACTCTGTATGCTCGGTCACATACTAAGTAGAATTCCAGCTGGCTGAATGAGTTGTTGAAGGGCAAGTTTGTATTTTGTAGCTAGATACACAGAAGTGTGAAAAGCCCCCTTTAACTATATTTGTAGTGTCAGCCTGGAAGGGTATATCAAAGGTCTAAGGATATTTTGTATGCAGCATCCTCTTAGAATTTGGAAGCTGAACAAACAATAGAGAAGCAGTGCAAAGGTTAATAATGTGCTATGAATACGTGAAAGGAAATGGAGAAAAAGCAGCTCAGCAGTTGAACTCTACCCTCATGGCCTTTGCAAAAGGTGAAAGGTTCCCTGGTCCCAGATAGGCACTGATATTTTCCAGACTGAGTACCAGAATTCCATCTGTTACACAGAAATAAAGGATATAGTCTGTCCAATTCAGCACCTTAAGAGAGAAATTTAAATGATTTAAACCATTTTGTCATACCTAGTCTTATAACTCAGATATTTCTTTTGCATATCCTGCATTTGTCTAAAATAGAAAGAAACCCCAAATGGAACGATTGCTTAAGATGGGCCAAATTCAGTCATCAAAGGCTTTATCGTAACCCTGCATTGTCCTTTCATTCTCTAGAACATCCTTATTCTTTGGAATGTAAACGTTGTGGCAGTATATACAGTCCCTGTGGAGGGAGAATTAACCTACAAACTCTCCTGCATTTTTAAAGTGTCAATATAAGCCTGAGGAACAAGCTCAAAAATCAAGGTTTTTATGACTACCTGAAGGCACTTTGCCTTTCACAGAAAGAAAACTCAATGCTTGTATATATTGTTTTTAGTGGGTTTTGCTTTTGTTTTTTCTTTTTTTTTTTTCCCTCCAGCTCTGTGTCATTCTGCATTCATTTTACAGAAACTGCTGCATTGTGGTTGGCTGCCAACCAGGCCCAAACCACGACAATGTGTCATTGGAGAGATGGACCAGTTAAAGTAAAACTGCATCACTAATGATATTTTCTAATTTATCTGTCTTTAAAAGGCTTGTCTTTTCAGAGACTTCGTAAGTACATAGTTACATTGGGCCACAGATTTTATTTTCATATCCACAACTTAATACTAGGAACTCTGAAACTCTTGTAATAAATGTAATTAGGCAGCTAATGGTATTTCAGCTCATAGAAATATAAATTTACATGTTTCTGCCTGAATTACATTCAACAAACGTTTTTCACAAAGGCAAGTTTAACAGGATATCTTTGAAATTTCTGAGCTGAATGAAAATTGAATGCATCATTATTTATTTCACTTCAAATTAATATAAAGCAGATAGGCCAGATCAGGCCAAAACTGACCATTTAGTCCAATATATTGTCAACAACAGTAGTAAATACTGAATCTAAATGTTTACTGAAAGTAACTGAGCAGAATCGGAGGAGTGATTTGAGTCTTTCAGGAGTCCAAGCTTTTCAAAATGCTCTCCTTGAATCTCTAATCATGTTTCAGAAACTCACCAAAGCAAAGGCAGTGTCTTTGAATTTAGTAGCACTTTATAGGCTAGTTAGTGGAAGAAAAGTCTGACATTTAGCATCTACAGATCTCTTGCCGGGAGGAGTTCCAGAGCTTATGTACATGATATCTGAAAAAATGCCTATATTTGATTTTTTTCGAGCCTGCTAATTGCTAATTTTTCTGTAAGAAACAGTGAACAAACTTCACCTGTTCACCACAACAATGCTGTACACATCCTTCCCCTCGGTTTCCTCCAACACAGTCTTACATTTCAGTTGCTATTTTAATTGAGTTTGTTCCCTATTTTGAATCTCCAATTTTTTCCAGTTTTCTTGAACAGCACAAGGTGTGAATGCACAATGACAGACTACAGTTTGTTTTCTATTAATTTCTTAATAATACCTGGCATCCTATTTCCTTTATTGGTCTAGTTGCATAACATTAGTTGCCTAATGTTTCCATAGAATAGCTATTATAAACCCATGTTTTTGTTTCTCAGCAGGTCATATCACAGCACTGTATATTTAAAGCTAGGATTGATTTAACCTATGTGCATTACTTTGTGTTTAACTATATTTTGTTTCATCTGACATTTTGTTATCCGGTCACTCAGTGCTGTAAGGACTTTCTGCAATAATCCACAACTGGCTTCTGTGAATTCTCTCCTGAATCCCTTAGTATCATCATGCACCCCTCTCTCACCTGTCCAGAGTATATCACACAACACAGGCCCTCTCATGGACCATGTCCAGGGGCAATCTACCCTCAAAATGAAAGCAGAAAATATTTCCCACTCTCTGTTTTCTACTTTCAGCTTGTTCTTTAACAGTTGAAGAACCTGCCGTGTAAAATCTTTAAAATTTTAATTATCCTGAAACCAGATTTTTTCCTTGACCAAAAGGAGGTTAATTCATTTTAGGTTGGAGCAACAGTGTGTGTTAAAGAGTTTAAGAGAATTACAGAGACTTTCTAAACATTTATTTTGTGTGTTTCAATATTTTATACTAGATTTAAATTTCTGCCTCCAACAGCTATTTAATACAACAGAATCTACATTGTTTTGCAGGTAAATTTTGAAGATTTTTCAATATTTACTAGGAATACTTCATGAGGGCACAGTTTGCTGTCATATAGACATAAAATATATCCTGTTTTTTTACAGACCATCCTAGTTCAAACTGCAACAGTCAAGTTTGCTACTTTAGGCAAAACTCTCTCAGACAGACAAACCCACCCAGATACACACAGAAGTAGAATTAACATTCAGGTGTTTGCATGTCTTGGTTTCATTCATTATTTGTTTAATTCTTGTTTTATCATATCCTATTACTCCAACACAGACTCTGTTTCCTCCTTTCAAGAAAGTCCTATGGTACTTCTGAGAATAATATATATACCTACTGTTTTCCAAGCTTCCTTAACTAGATCTGGCAATTTTACCAAAAGGTTATTTGCATTCTTTATAAGGAAGAAAGAAAAAAGTAAGTTCTACTAAGAAATACAACAGATAATAGCAGATGGATAGAGTTGAAAAGAAAAAAGCCCATTTGTATACTACAGGTAGACACCAGGAAAAACAATTTCATCCATTTGAAATGGCAATACAGCATCAGAACAACTTCTAGAAATACTATTAGTTTGCTACACCTTAAAATTCTTTTAAAGATTTTTGTGATAATGGTTCATTTTTTGTGTTCTACACATTTTCAAGATGGAAGGTAATACAGGTTAACTCTGGGAAACTTCAAGACTTCTGCAAAGATAAATGAAATTGTAGAAGCTTTAGGGCAGCTTGTTGCAAGGTACCATTTGAGATTTGAGATAGTTGAGTAGAAATCTGGATAGGGCTTCAAATTATTATTTTTTTATGTCATGAAACACTGGTTAAGGGGAAAAAGAATCTTCATTAGGCCTAGCTCATAATGTAATTAAAAGATTACTATTGATTTATATGGAAAATTAATCAGACAACTAGTCAGAGTCTACAGGTATTTCAGCTTTATTCTTCAGACATCCTGCATTTATTCCTAGGATACATGTTAACTTCTTGTTAAAATCATTCCATTGACATCTAACAGAAGAACTGGGGGGACAACATCATCCTGCAACGCACTAGATTTCTGATAATGAATCTTTAAACAATACCTTGTTTGATCAAAAATGCTGTTAAACTTGTGAGGAATATGACAGATTTACTGGTGGAGAAGGGTAGAAGTAACCATCATTGGTGTCAAGCTTATACAAATTCTGAATGTTTTAAAAATAAAAACTTCTGACACTTGGTGTGATTTCAAGTGTATTAGACTGACTTGTTTAAGCTAAGCAGGTCCTCAAAGTCAGCTGTGTGCTTAATGATCTTTATCAGGTTTATGATCTCCATTGTTCTTAGATTTAGGCATATGTCTACTCAATCAGCTGAATAACAGTGTCTATTGACAGTAAATGTGCAAGGTTAACAATGTAACAGTGTGGACTTAAAAACATCAGTTTATGTGTGCTTTTTTTTAAACTAGCATAATTACGTAGAAATCTTGATTTGACTATTTTCACTTGGAAAATTATTTAAGGCTATTTTAGAAAAAGAAAGATGAAGTCTCAAAGCTAACAGGACACTGTATACAGCAAGGAAGAAAATGCCTAAACATAATGACAGACTTATTACACATACAAATAAATATGCCTGTATATATATCTCCATTCCTAACTTTGATAAATAACTTATGTGAAAGACAAAGGGTATATGTTCTCTGGGTATTTACAAAAAGATATTTTATGGATACTCACGTAACTAGTATGCACATCAAAAAATCTGTAATTCCTGTGTAGACATCACAGATTTGTCATCATGCATTTCCTAGCTTCTGGTTGTTGCATTGTGACTTTCAACTTTTACTCACAGCCACAATTTTCTGTTGACCAACCTCATATTTTAAATACACCACTGCCTTCCCAGCAATTCATCCATGGGATCATGTTCGTTCATAGGAACACTTAAATACAAGCTTTACAACCATTTATTCAGTAAGCGCTATTTATGGAGCATACAATTATTTTCTGAGCAGATATTCCTCCCTTACTTAATCAACAATAACATTTTACCCATGGGATAAAGGGATTAATTCACTCAAGGGATGAATTTTTCTATATGGCCAGACCAGTTCTAAAATGACATTTGCAAACCTCAGTTTTCTTATAAGGTTGTAGTAAAGTTATGACTTCTCTAACATAACACTGCTTACAATGTGTATGTTACATGCAGTACATTCATGTGTAGGTTGAGCACACAGAGGACCATTAACAGGGCTAGCAGGTGGTAAAAAAGTAACAATGAGCTGAAGTAAAAAGAAGTAACCCTTGATCTGAAGTTGGTCTGGAAGAGGGAGTATGATGACAGATTACTGGTGCAGGGTAATACTGTGATTTGTGGTCATCATTTAAAATTTTACGTTTGTTTCTAAATCAGTGTCCTTCTGGTTTTGGAGCTTTGGTGTTATTGTATAGCATATGTGCTAATAATATGTTATTGAGAATTACTAAGAAGTAACACACAGACTTGATTTATTCTTACAGTGAAGCTGGAGAAGCTGATGTAATTGGAAGTAACATCCGTAGCCTTGTTTGAAGCACAGGTACTGACATTTTGCCCTATTTTTTTTTTTTTTTCTGTCTTAAAATAGAAATGTTCTCTGAAGGTCTACTTTTCCTGTCCTCACAGCAATTAACAGTGAGCAGAATACTGTCAGAGCAAGGATATTTTACCAAGGATTTGGAGCATAAAACTACAACAACACATAATAAAGATTTTCCCCTTTACAATGTTATATATTTCAATTAAAAAAAAACGTTACCAAATAGATAGAAAAATAGAGAGAAACAATATGGGACTAGCTCCCTTGTCTTTTAAAAACTTCAGATGTTTGATTGCAGAAACTCCAGCAGTAGCACAAGACCTCTTACAATCAACATGGGATTATTCTCTTTGTACAATTCCTTATGTCGTATTTGGACAAGGTGAAGAAATTCAACATGGCTGAATCAGTTCCTACATCCCATACTACTTTTTCTACCTGGGAGAAATCAGTGTCGCAATTCTGAAACTCTGCAATGTTTTTTTCTCATAGATTCTCTGAAGGTGATTGATAACAGCTCAAGAGATATCTATTCAGTAAATAATCATAGAATCATAGAATGGCTTGGGCTGGAAGGCACCTTAAAGATCATCAGGTTCCAATCCCCCTGCCACAGGCAGGGACACCTTCCACCAGACCAGGTTGCTCAAAGCCCCGTCCAACCTGGCCTTGAACCCTTCCAGGGAGGGGGCAGCCACAGCTGCTCTGGGCAACCTGTGCCAGTGTCTCACCACCATCACAACAAGGAATTTCTTCCTTATATCTGATATAAACTTACCCTCTTTCAGTATAAAACCATTACTCCTCATCCTATCACCGCACTCCCTGATAAATAGTCCATTCCCATCTTTCCTGTAGGCCCCTTTTAAGTACTGGATGGTGGTTATAAGGTCTCCCCGCAGCCTTCTCTTCTCCAGGCTGAACAATCCCAGCTCTCCCAGCCTGTCCTCATAAGGGATATGCTCCAGCCCTCTCATGGCCTCCTCTGGACCCACTCAAGCAGGTCTATGTCCTTATGTTGGGGTCTCCAGGTGGATTCCCATGAGAGCGGAGTAGAGGGGGGAGAATCACCTCTCTTGACCTGCTGGCCACGCTTGTCTTGATGCAGCCCAGGGCACGGTTGGCTTTCTGGTCTGTGAGTGCACATTGCTGGCTCATAGTCAGTTTTCCATTCACTAATAAGCCCGAGTCCTTCTCCGCAGGGCTGCTCTCAGTCCACTCCTCGCCCAGCCTGTATTTATGCATGGGATTGCCCTGACCCATGTGCAGGACCTTACACTCGGCCTTGTTGAACTTCATGAGGTTTGCACGGGCCCACCTCTCAAGTCTGTCCAGGTCCCTCTGGATGGCATCCCTGCCCTCCAGCGCGTTGACTGCAGCACACAACTCGGTGTCATCGGCAAACTTGCTGAGGGTGCACTCAATCCCACTGAATGCTAGTTCATTTTGTATATGTTATGAGGGTATACTCACTTAGGTATGGGAAGTGCAGTATAATTTCCTTGTGCCAAGCAGTCAAATTGTGGATGGGAGTAAACATAGTCTGTTGCACATCCTTTACTGTTGGTCTAAGGTGCATTATTGTTGGACAGAAGGGTAAAAGTTGAGATTGCAGCCTATGACTTCCAATGCATGAAGATGTGCTACAGCAAGTTCAAGCTGTACAGTTTCTCAAAAAAGTGGGAGTTCTGGGAAAAAGATGTCCTCCATGGCCTGTTCTTTCCTGAAGTCCACTTGCTGCTTGGAGGGGTCAGAAGGAAATTAAAAGGGCACCATTCTTTGAAAATAACAAGAGTGAAATGGATATTGACATTCAAATTCACAAGGTGTAAGCAGTCGCTTGACCACATGTTGTGTACAGCCAAATTCCCATCCCATGCTGCCTTCTTATATAAATGTCCTTGTAGTGTAATCATGGAAGGAGCAAGTTATTTCCATAGCCTTCACTGCTAAGATTTCCTTGGAATTTCAGTCCTTGCTCTCAGCCAAGGGAATGTAATATCTGTAGATAGTGCAGGTCTGTCTTTGCATTTCGTTTGTCAGTTTAGCATGTTTGGGAAAAGCAACGGCTTTCATCATTTTTACCTTTTAGAGGGGAAGGCACAGAGTGCCTTATTTATAGGATGTTCAGCACCACAGGCTTTTCACACCTCTTTTTTGGTATAATGAAAGTAAAATTGCTGCACATAAATTACTATGCTTAATAATTTAAGAGTCTCATTGCCTTAAATGAAGTTGGTCAATACAGAAAACTGGTATTCCCTTTGACCTAAAATACTACAGACCTCTCTGCTTAAATGTTATATGATTTCAGAAAGAGGGGTTGGGATTGGGGAGCAATTAAATACTAAAAGGAAGAAGCTAAAAACTTTTAAGTATTTAATATTGAAACTGTGTTTAAAACTTGGAAAACACATTAGAAGTTCTTCTCAAAGACTGTGAGAGCCAAATTTTATCTAGAATACAAAAGCTTTCATTTTCTTTCCCACAGCATAAAAAGAAAAACCAGAAAAAAAGATGAATTTTCAATCTTGTCTTAAAAGTCTGGTAGTTCAGTCAGCTGCAACAGAAACATCTGTAATGCTTTGGCTTCCTTAAACACTGTGTGTGTATCTGGATGAATAAAACCTGAAAGCGGTAAATATGGTTCCACAAACTGTTTCAGTAATGCACAGTAGGCTCTACTCACTCACCTTAAGGAAAACAAAAGTACAACACTACTAACAGGCAAACTCGTGTCTAAGACCTGTATGATATACTTTGAGATAAACAATTAGCATCACAAATTTTTGTTTTCCAAAAGTAATATTTTTCTGTTGAGATATTTACTTTACTATTTTCTTTGGACTTCTATTCAGGTTAATACTCCTGACAAAGCTTATATTTATGTGATGCATGTAGCCGCTCATGAGTTAAATGTTGTCTTTCATATGATCCACAAGATAATCAATAGAAATCATCCTGTCTCCACCATTAGCAGTAAGTAAAGACTTGTTTAAGATGTCTTTGGTTTAACTATATGATTAATGATAGCATATATATAATCAAGGAAAAATTTAATGTGTACAGATAATCCCCTGAGTATTTATGTATAAGGCAGGTGGAATAGGTAATTGTATTATTTCTCTAACTGACTCTCTAATAGCCTGTAATGACAGAGTGGAATCTGGCAAAACAAAACAAGGCAAAAAATCAAACCTGAAAAAGCAAAGCCCAAAACCCCAAACCCAATTTTTTGGTCTGACTAAAATGCAGAGATTGGTATAGACCAGCTTGCCCAAAAACAGTTACTCATGTATTTAAGTAGCATTAGGTTCCAGTAAATCCACTTATATGTCTGGCAATCTGGTGTATTTCCTTGTCAGAAATGTGTTTTTAACATGGGATTGCCAGTTTAATCTTTGGCCAGAATTTTTTTTTAAGATATTGCCAAGGTTATGCAAACATAGGAAATTAACCCTTTCAGAGGAAATCTTTTTAGAGAAAATAATTTCCTCTCTTTAGAGGAAATCTTTTCGGAGGAATCTTTTAGAGGAAATCTTAAATTTGAGACCAAGCACTTAATTTCTAGGGACTGAATCTTTTGTTTGTGAGTTATTATATAGAGGCATTCATCAGTGTTGCCACTAAAGCACTGCAAAATTAAAGAGAATTTCAAGATCTGATTCTCTTCTATGCAAATTAATGTAAATTGTGCAGATGGCTTCTGAAATCTAGTTTCAAATAGGATAACTGCCTTACAAAATCAATAATTTATGACTAATGGATTGAATAGTACTAACAACACCTGGGGAGACAGTGAGCTATTCATCTTTAAAAAGAAACATATGCATTTCATTCACAACTTGAGTTTCCTCCACAGAAGCTTTCTTCAGGATCTTCCCATTTACAAGCTCTATTCATGAGTTGTATTTCTAATATCAGTGAAGCTGAACACAATAAACAAATACTTGAATTTAGTGACAACAATGTTAATATTAAATCAGGATGGTGTTGGACTTTGGTCACTTATTTAAACCTGGGATCGCATGTTGGATATAATTAAGTTTCTAACTGGGCATTTAAATTTGGTTAGTGTATCTGAATGTGCAATTAAGATGAAAGGTTGTTCTGCAATACGTACTTTCCCTTTTTCTATAAATCAAATCACTTAGAGTTAAACTTTGATTTGATATGTAGACATTTAACAAGAGCTTTAATAATACATGTTTTAAGAAGCCGAAAAAATTTTAGGGTATTTTAACCTTGATAATGGTAACTTTTTTATCGATTTCATACTCTCAGAAACAGTGGATTCAGAATAGGTGTTAATGAATAAGAGATATCCTCTTATGACAAGTTATTTTTATTTTTATTTGTGACTCAATCTTACTACTGCTATTATTTTTTTCCCCATTCTTCCCAGTTCCTCTGTGAGATCCTTAGAAGAAAATAATTTTCAATCCATTTTAAGAAGATCTGGTAGCAAAGGCGAATTATGGAGGTCATGAACTTAAGGCACAAGTTAGATCTTCCAGTCTAGTACAATGGAAAGGTCCACTCCTTCTTTTAAAGGTGAAATTTAAATGTTAGAATTATCAAGAGGATATTTTTTCCTTAGAGGACAGGGGATGGCTGTGATGCTCCGGTTTATTTCAATGCACACATGCAAACTTCATGAAGGAAAGTAATTGCTCTCTGGATGATGGTTGCACCGTGAATAGCAGTCAGAAGAATCTCTGTTTCCCTGAGTTTGGGATGTAGTTTAATAGTTTCAGCTTCTGGTTTACATAGCCTAATTTAGATCTATATCATGTCTTGCCACAGCAAAAATTTGTGCAGATTTTCTACTAATAGTTCTCATTATTTTCTCTGTGACAGAATTTAACAACATCTTCATTTAAATGCTAATTTTTTTCAGTTAACTGCAGAAATAACACGCTTGAAGACAAATATAACATTTCAAGTTCTGCTATGAAAAATAATAGCAAAACTCATGCAATCATCCAAATCAGTCTGTAACTTTACAAGACAGCACCAGGAGAAACATATTAAAAGTGAGTAGACAGTGAGAAACACCAATGTTGGCTTCTTGCAGGAACGTCACTTCTGAATTACTGCAGGCAGATTAAAACTTTTTTTTTTTAATGTAGTGGATCAAGTGAAACAGGTAATAAACACACCAGCCTGGTGTCTTCACAACATATCTATGTTTTGTTTTCTCAAATTCAGATGCAAATGTTTTTGATCAGTTATTATCTCACATATATTCACATAGCCTAAAGTTAATAGGCCTTGATCCTTCTCTTCATCTGTGGTTCTCTTCTGGTTCTGTTTACATGATTATTTGTGCTGGCTTTGGCTGGGGTAGAGTTAATTATCTTTACAGCATCTATGGTTTGGATTTATGCTGAAAACAGTGTTGATAACACAGGGATGCTTTTGTTACTGCTGAGCAGTGCTCACACAGAGCCAAGGCCTTTGCTGCTCCTCACCCCGCCCCACCAGCAAGTGAGCCGGGGGTGCACAAGAATTTGGGAGGGAACACAGCTGGGACCCCTGACCCCAACTGACCAAAGGGATATTCCATAACATATGATGTCATGCTTGGCATATAAAGCTGGGGGAAGAAGGAAGCAGGGGACATTTGGAGTGATGATGTTTGTCTTCCCAAGTGACTGTTAACACATGACGGAGCCCAGCTGTCCTGGGGATGGCTGAGCACCTGCCTGCACCATGGGAAGTGGGGCATTAATTCCTTGTTTTGCTTTGTTTGTGTGCACAGCTTTTGCTTTACCTATTAAACTGTCTTTATCTGAACCCATGAGTTTTCTCACTTTTACTCTTCTGATTCTCTCCCCCATCCCACTGGAGGGGGAGTTAGTGAGTGACTCTGTCGGGTTTAGTTGCTGAATGGGGTTAAATCATGACAGATTTAGAAAGAGATGCTTATTCAACACAGTCATCAAAGCAGCTGCTTTCTGTGTTTAAGCATGTCTCCCAGTTGTAATCAAACCAGTGAAAGAATGTGTTTACTCTAAGCAGTATTTATGGGAATCCTAAATAAACTTCCTGGCTGAGACCTCCTCACCAGCATGCACTTCATATTTGAGAGGGCAAGAAATTCTAAGAGCACAAGAAATTTGAAAGACAGAAGATAAAACAACAGCTACAGTGTAAGTTCCAGAACTGAGATTCATCTGTAATTCACCTCAATTCCCACTCTTTTCCCAGGAAAGATTCTTCAAAGAGGCTGGAGGACCTGTTTGCCTACTGTCTCTTTCTCATGAAGACATGTAAGCCAAAGCACATGGTTCCCAGATAGATGCATCATTAGTGGGATGCATTTAAACTCAGTGCTAGAAAAACAAATTGTGAGAATTATGCTGTAGAAAGAAACAGTGCTTTTGTCATATATACTTGATGTGTACACATCTTGTTTGGCAACAAGGTAAGCAAAACAGGTGGAAGCCATGTTAGAGCCTAAACAAGTACTAAGAGAGGTTTCTCTAGCTTGAAACCAGTCTAGAGAACCTAAATCTCTACACTAGAATCTAGATATTTAGTGGACCCATACAGGTTATTGTATGATGAAATGCAAAGCCTTATCTGGCTTTGAAGAAAGTGATCTAGAACTGCTAAAATGAATGTCTTGATGCTTTTCAAAGGCTCACCTCTCTTTCTCTCATTAATAGTCTGTTCTGTGTGGAAATATCTTGACACTGCTTGAAGTGAGGTACTGCTGACACAGGTTCTTCTCACTTACTTTCACTGCTACAAATGTAAAAAATTAAATTAAATTAAATAATATAGGAGAGAAAGAAATTTCAGGTGGTGAACAGGATGGATACATGTAGAAATCCAAGAAATAAAATTAAAAAAAAGAAACTACCAGGAGGAAGTTAGGGAATTTTAAACCAGTCACTACAGCCATTTAATTCTCATGACAAATATTACTTCTCCCATTTTAATATGAAGGATCCATTTCTAACCCAAACGTGGGCAATGTCAAATCAACACAGCAGTAAATTTAACTCTTGTTCAGTAAACTTCCATAATATTTTATGATGCAATCAGGATAGCTGGACGGTTTCCCCTACTACACTCTTCACATTATACCTACTTTCTCATGCAGGCTGACAAATGCATTTGGTTGTTTCAGTTAATTAGACAAAGGTTCCTTGATGCAGAATGAAGAGGAATCCAATACCTGATATGTGCAGCTTTGGGAGTATGTGGTTGTGATTTTTGTCATGTTTCAATAAAAAAATACACTTTTATTTCTATAAATATGTAAACGCTGCATTGTGCACGTCAGCTATTACTTTTAAGCAGCTGATTTCTGATTTACATGCTATACCTACATAAAGGCAGAGTACATCTAGTAAAAGGCACAGATCACAATAGTTTAGAGGTGTCACTATTCCTCAGTTTAGGACAAAAAGTACATGCCATTTAATAATTTATAATTTGCCATTTTTGCTGGGGAAATATCCTTGAAATGTATGTTTAAATGCCATTTAAGTGCCTAGGATCAGACTCCTTTTAAAAATTCATGTTCCCTAACAAGTCACCTGATAAAGTATAAAACTCAAATGAAAATTTGATATTTTTTTTTTTTTTTTAGAATGCAAAGATGCTAGTCTGAAAGACTGTAGACCAGTTTTTAACTATGGTATTAGGAAAGAATTTTTTTTTTTTTCCATTGTCTCAAAATCCAGTGAAGGGAAACAAGGAAGAGCCATCCAAACTTGTTCACAACAAGGAACAGATGTGAGTTATTATGTAGTGTTACTCTACTACTCATAGGATTTTAGTACCTGTATTATTTCAGATGCACATTTCCAAGGTACATTCAGAGCATAGAAAACTTTGGAGTCCTGCAAGTATTCCAGTGAACCTTTGGTTGCTTTTCATGGGAAGGTCATGGTTAGGTTTGTAAGGTAGTACTATAGAAAGGAGATAGAAACAGCTCTCCTGGCAGCTGTTGAGAATCAGTGGGAGAGGAAAGCAAGTACTTCCACTGAATAAAATCACAGAGGGCTGAGAAATAACTGCAGAGTGACATTCTGGTATTGCACTGTGTTATTTGCCTTATGGTGCAAATTCAAGACATGCTTGCACTTCCTCCTGAATATTGTGACAAAGTTGTGAGACAGCATCACAGTGATATGTCATGGCATCAATTTGCAATTATGTTGTTGCTCTCCAGCTTTTCATGTACTTTTTTTTCTAGTACTTTTCATGTCACTTACAAAGGGTCACTGACCTACAACATGCACTCCCAGTAGAGGTTTTTGTGGGGGGAGATGGGAAATCAAAAGCAAGAATCATAAGCAATAGTTCATCTCTGAATTACAAAGGAAATCTTAGGAAAATACAGTTTGAATCCATGTATCAAATCAGGAACTTCAAATCCATTTGACCATTCAGTAAATAATGGTTCTCTTGCATAGCAGAATAATTTGATATGTGAGCTAGTCAATGCAAATCTGATGATGGAAAAATGCAGCTCTGAGTTTTGAATTAACAACAATGTGGATAGCTGATGATACCAAGTACTAGTAGATACATTATATCTCTACATAATTAACTGGAATCTAATTTGAATGTATACTTTTTATGTATAATAAACAGCAGTCTCTACTTCTCAATTTCCATGTAAGTATCACTAATAAATTGGAATACTAATTAATCAAATATTGTTGTAATATTATTAGTTAACTTACCAGACAAATTGTTTTTTGAACTCTTGTGTGAAGCTGCCTGTGGCTATATCAGATTATACTGTGTTAGTTACATACTGAAGTATATTTTAACTGGTACAATACTTTTGTGTAGATCAGAACCTTACAAATCCATGTGTGGTGCTGATAATATAACCGTAGAAAAGCTTAGGTTTCTTATCCAGAATATTTATCCTCTTTCATGTAAGATGAAATTTTACTAATACAAAAATTCAGGATGTTGCTTGTACAATTGTTTTGGGTTACATATCACATTTTAGTTTCATCTAATTTTGGTGTTATTTAAAAATAAGTGCTGCTAACTAGGAAGCTGGCCAAAGGAATGGGCAGAGTATAATAATCAGTTTAAATATGAAGCTCAGGTGTAGATTCTGAACATCCCAGTAGGAAGGGGGATAGAAAGTTGATGCTTGGTTCAGACTAAGGAATATTTTAAAAACTTGTTTATAAAATATATTCATTGCAATTCTTGAAAAATATTCAGTATCTCTGAACAGTGAGAAAACGATCAATAAAATGTGTGGGATTCTCTGCACTGTGGTATATAATTAGTGTTATATGAAATTTATTACCAATCTGTATAGGCATAGTAGTAAACCAAAAAGACGTCATTCGAAAGCACATGATAGAAAGTCTTTAAACCCGCATACATATCTTTTATTGTCATATTTAGAGACTTACTCAGGGAAGACTTTTTTTTTATCATGTATAGTATCTGAAGGCAAATCTTCAATCAGCAAGTCTAAATGGTCTCCTTATTTTGGAAGTATTTCCACTAGAAGTGAGGCTGAGACTATTGCTCTTCCAGCACTGCTGTAGGTATTTCCAGAGCTCCACAGTTCAGAGGTGCTAAATTAAGCCATCAGATTTCACCTAGACTTGTCCATGATTTAATGGTCTTATACTCAAGTAAGACGTAAAATTTAATGATGGTGTTTGTGTTTAAGGCCAGAAACATGCTTATATACTTTTCTGGACCAAGACCATTAATGCCACTACTGAAATATCTGAACAGCATAAATGAGGCAGTATGTAGAAGAACATTTTGTTGAGGCAGGTTACTATTTGTATTACCATTCCATTGACCCAAGGACAAGGGAGAAGGAGACTGAAGATCAGATTTCTGCCACTTTCACAAAGAGGCATCATGCTTTGCTCCACAAGTAGTTCCAACTGAATCATGGGGGAGCATGCTCTAGATCACTATTATTAAACAAAGAACCATAGTTTTGCTTGGAACAGCTTTCAGAAAAATCACACAGGAAGTTTGTGTCAGAGTCTAAATCCTCATTATCTGACTCTTAGCCAATGCTTTAACTACAAGACCATCTGAACTGCCTTAGTTTCCAATCTCCTGTTCCAGAAGGTTACTACTTTTTTTCCTTCCCTCATCAGTGTGAGTTTCAATAATTTCAAGAAGCTATAAGGACATATTTAAGGGGAGGAAAAAAAAAAAATGATGAATTAGTTCCAGTGTAATAAGGGATTGGGGCTTTAAGACTGAAAGTTCCTCAGCCTGCTAGCAAACTTCTGAAATATTGCCCTATTTTTTATTCATGAAGTGTATATTTTTAAGCTAGTAGTTGTAAAATGGGCAGATGAAATCAGGTATCATAGCAGACCGCATAGATTTTGAAGAGTCAAATTCAAACAACATGATCTAATTCTCTGAGTTTACTAGTACTGTCATGAAATTAATAGACATGTATATTTTCTATAAATAATGATGAGTTTAATTAAGATCTCACTACCCTGTTTGTAAGGGCACTGGCAGAGTAATTCAGAAGAATCCATTATTTATAGATGTGGTCCAGCACATAATATCTTCAGATTCTTTCTTTTATTGTAAGCAGAAATGTCCAAGAGGATGGTTTGTGACTTAATGAGTGCTCCTAATGCCAGGATCACATTGGTGCATCTGAACCATAAGAGGTTACTTCATCCATTTCTCACTCACAATAAATAAACCAGCTAGAACAATCACCCATCCCAATGACATATTGCAGGTTGACAACTTGATTAAATCCACTTACAAGTGAAGCCATAGAGCAGAACTGAAAACTTTTCTTCTCGGGGTCTGAGTCATAGTTATCGTGATAATTGGAGGAAAGCAAGGATCTAACTATGTTACTGACTCAGCTGCTCCAATATTCAAAAGTTTTCACACTTTCATCACAAAAGATCCTAAAATTTATTTACCATACATGAAGAAATCAGTTCAATAACCAGTAAAATACAAGAAAGTATATTCTTTCAGTGTGTAGTATGATCAGATAGTAAATTAGGATTTGAAGAAAAACAGTTCAATTTCAATTTTACAGGATAATTGACAGGCAGACCATAACTTCCTGAATCAGAATTTGACTGTGATAAGCACACATCTACAACCCATACAAGGTCTTTGACAAACTCTGTAATCTACAGTATGAAAAGTGTAAAGGTCTGCTTGTGTTTTCTTGATTCCAGATTATGTGGCACTGCTGTAATTGGGGAAGCTCAGTATGGCTCTAACTTTGAATGGAAAGTGGTGTAATGGAGTAGCAGGCTGCCAGCTAACAGCTCATGCTTTCCCGTGCTTTTCCTTCTACAGTGACACTTGGCTGAGTTAAGCTGAAATAGTTATGAGCACGGCCCACATTGCTTCCTCCAGCAATGAGGAACTCTCATTGCCAAGAGGAGCTCTCCTCATTGTGTGTCTCTCTAAATTTCGACAGATCTGTGTCTAGTAATACATCAACTGCAAAAGGAGCTGAACATATCAGGAGGCCTGAGACCCACTTTCTATCTGAGAGTAACAAGACTTTTTAACCACTTTTTATTTTATGGATAATCTTCCAATGATTTCTCAAAGCTATTTCCCAAAAGAAATTAAATACTAAAGAGGAACTGAGCAGCAGAAGCAAACCTGCATTCTTTTAGGTTTTCAGAATACTTTTTTCAGATATAACATCTGCTTAAGTGCCTGTTTGTTATATCATTATGCTCAAAATTTTTCTGAATGTTATCCATCATGAGAAAGAATTCTAAACTTGGTAGCACACCACGGGTGTTCTCACTTGTGCCAAATGTACTATGCTACCAAAGCCAGTCATAACAAGACATTATTTCTAATGGAAAAGGTGGTTTATGTCTGTAACAAAACAATATTATTTTTTATCTGGTCGCAATGAAACATCTGTTGTATGCCTTGATTTTAAGAGCAGAAGCATTATTTTATATAGAATTTTCAGTTTTGCTATTTTATCTTGTTTCTGCTCTGTACTGTTCATGTAATAAACCCCCTCTTGTTTGAGGAAAACCTCTTTTGTATTTAGTCAGGAAGGTGTGCTAGCAAGGTGCCTTTCAATTGACAGAATCAAATAGTATTATATGCCATAAAATGACAGACAAGTATCATCTGAGAAGACGGAAGCATGTTTATTTCCTCACCTATCCAGAAAATCAAAGGGATAGCTGTTATCATGTTTATAAGAAAAAAAAAATTTTTTTCTTTAATAAAGTAAGTTTTGTATGGTGTCTCTAGGGGCCTTCTTTGATTTTGAAGATGTAAGTAATACCATGTAATCTTAAACATGTCAAATTGCAGTTGCAATACCATAATTATCACCTATTCATACACATGATATCATTTCCTGTCCTTACGACTGATGCTCTTAGTCCTTCAAAATAAAGACTAATCCATGTTAGTAGGGCTTTGGTTTAAGTGTTTCAGAGTCATAGAGAAAAATGTTCACTGTGGGCTCAATGAAGGAAGTTGGAAAATTAGGAATCTGCTGTATTTTCTTGATCTTCCCTTTTCCACATATATTTTCTCTTGAAATCTTTCTGAGGTCACAGTTTAGATTTTATTCCATTTAACAGTATATCAAGAATTCATTTTACATTCTTTCAGATCCCATATATAAGCATAGAAACAATTAAGGTTTGGGGGAAGATGAGCCGATTATGCACGACAGGACAGATACTAAGTGATTTTTTTGTATGAGGGAAAATCTAAGAGGCTGAAGAGTGTGTTCAGTTACTTTCAGGGACATATCATAGTAAGTGCTTTTATCTGCTAAGAATTGTCTGGCTGAACATCAAGTAGTAGGTCAGTGTATTTTATAGATTATGAGTTCTGTGTTTTGTTTAAGCCAGGTAGCCATTTTCTGAACCACAGAATAAAAGAAATGATTGTGGGTTGTTTTTTTTTAATCTCATAATTATCACTATTTGCTACTTTTACAGAGTAAATTAAAGTCTATAATCATATGTAAGTTAGTTTAAGATTTCATATACAACCGTAGTATTTGTAAAGCCCTGTGAAGACCTAAATTCCTCTTTCAGAAATCCAAAATATTGATTGAAATAATAATTGTTTTTCTTTTTTGTCACCACCCTGTATTTATGCACAGAATATAAACGAATGATCTAAATGTGTAGTCCCATATTTCCTCTTCAGTCCAGCCAACGCATAATTTTCATTTCTGCCCTCCTCCACCAGTTCCAATTCACTAGTATGGGGGCAATCCATTGTCACTTCCAGACATAAAAACAGGAAGGGGAAATGAAGGAATAGAACAGGTATAATGAAGCGTAGTACTTAGTTACCAATAAGCATAATTTCCATGTGTTCTTCATGCCAGCAAGGATGTATGTGAGTGTAATAAGTATGTATATTGGGGAAAATCTCCAGGTGCTCCATAGTTTTGAAATCAGGCCACTTAAATACATCTGTTTTGAAAAGGTCTGTCTATTGTCTAATACAAATGAGGTATTAAGAAATAATTCTTACTCTTTGCTACAGCATTCACTGTAGTAATTGATTTCCTCTTAATCAGTCACAAATAACTGTGCAACTGTTGTCCTTTGAAAATTAATTCAGCACTTTATGTTTTTAAAATGATGCATGACAAGGGCTCTTAAGTTCAAGTATGAACTGTCATTTTAGCCATATCCTTCATTTTCCTTTGTTGGGTGACATTTTCCTAAGGCAGATTAAAAGCTATTTGACATTCTTCTAAATGCTGTTACCTATTGTTCTGAGGAGAAATGTTATTTGAACTGGTCTGAAGCTGATGCTGGTTTTGAAGTCTGAAACGCTTCTTTCCAGACCAAGGAAGACACAAATACATATAAAAGGTAAGAAAAACTTCCAGGAAATATAGCAGTCTGTTGCTTATTCTTACACAAAACTTCACCACTGGAGGAAATCAGCCCAGTACAGAGTCTCATTAGCTACTCTGAGACCAGCTCAATGTGTATGAACGTCAGGGTGCTTTGGGCATTGTTTTTGGCTGGGTCTTGACTCATGAGAAGGGATGTATTACCTGGTTAAGCTGAGTCCTAATTAGATGGAAATGATAAAATGATGGCAGGAAGGGATAAGATACATGTATGTAAGAGATGGAACAATAGTCTCATCTTCCAAATATTTTTCGAATTACATAAGAAGCCAGAGGAGAAGGAATGTTTCCTTCTCTCTCTTCATTGGCCCACAATTCTTTTCCTGATCAGAAGTTAAAATGACTGAGAATCTTAAGCAATAGTAATATCATGACTTACACAGGCTGATTTGTATCAGTTCTGAAATGACTACAAGGCTAAATGGTGGTAGCTGTTTGCAGGTGACATCTCTCTTTTTTTATTTTCTGCAGTAAATTCATGCCAGGTATTAGCAGCCATGAATATTCAATTAGAAAGTACATTGGTCAAATTATCATTGTTAAATTAAAAAAAAAAAAAAAAAGTTTTAACTTATTTTCAAGTTAGTTAGTGATTTTAGCAGAATGTATACATAAAGAAACCATCTTCAGCAGTGCTCCTAAATGACTTTCATAAAAACATTTAATGCAGTAAATAGAGCCACCCTTATTTATTTATTTTCCACTGAAGAGCAGCTTAAAAATATTAGAAAGAAATGGTTTGGCACAGTAAACCACATACAGCCTAGTGGGGGATATGGGAAAAGAGTAAGGGGTGCCTAAGAAATACTCAAAGATCTCCCTTTAAAAAACAAATGAAAACCAACAAAATAGCTGGAATACAACAATGGTATTATGTAATTGTTTAGGCCTGAACATGAAGAAATTGAGATGAGATCAGTTTTAAATTATTAAGGAACTAAAATAATAAAAAGGTTGAAATTTCATTTCAGTTTCCAGGAAAAAAGGGCTTTACACTTGTATAAAGAATTGTCCTCTCCAGCCTACTAAATTATGCAGAGGCTTATGGAAGTGTGTATAAGACAGGGCGTAAAATAAATGATTGGAGACTTGAGAATTCATTTCCTAGGAATATTTTTCTTTCTTTTTCTGTCCTTATCAAATTAACACAGACAATAGATTTTATGATTGCCAAGTGGTTACTACTAATTTAAGTAAGCCTTATTTTGAGGCATTTAAAGCATTGTTTCCTTAGAAATTAACAATGTTAAGAATCAGTACTTTTTGTTTGGCGACTATAGACTTTTGCAAGAACTAGCATTTGATTTTAATTGCAGCTCAAGTGTCAAGTGTGACTTTGCTGTTTATGTCTATATCTGATATACCTAGGGATAATGACATTTCAATTCATCATACAATGTAAAGTAAAAACTAAATCTGTTGTTGCCTTAAATCAGCACTGGCTCTGTCTGTACTCAAGGAAGTTAAACTCATGAGTAAATCAGATTACTGTTTCAAGAAATACCAGTAATTCCCTTTTCTAAGTGTAGAATGGCATTGGTTAAAAGAAGCACTGTAAATCTTATTTTCAATTAGTTTAAGCCCTATAAACATTCTCTGAAGGCCCTGCTAAATCTGCTTAAATTCAGAGACTGTCCACCATTTGCCATCTGGTAGTTCCTGTCTGGAGATTTAGCAACAGATATCTGTGGGATGGGAAGCTGATTAGAGATGAATAATGAAGAGAGACCAAATCCCCATTAGCCAGGTCTGAAAGCAGAGTCTAACAAATGACCCCATGTGATATTTAATAGTGCCCAGTCAGGCAAAGAGCAGCAAGCAATAGATCCTGTTTCATATGAAGAAGAGTACAGAAGTGTGTATATCCTACTTGCTTTGAGCTGCTCGTGGATTTGGTGACTTTTTACAGTAGACAACCCCCCCCCATACTTCACCTAACTGATAAATAAGTATGTAGTTCATGGAGTTATAGCAAAGAATGACAGTCTGAATTTTCATAAAACAGATGTGTTTAGTGAGTTTCACAAACAGTAATAAAAAAGAAGTTACCCTCCAGAAATGGGGAAGGAGAGTTTAAGTCATATGATCACACTGGAACAAAATGTATTTAAAATGGTGAATCCTTATATTTCCTCTCGTATTCACCATACTGTCTATGAGAGAAATTACTGATGCGTGCATCAACCTCTCTTTTTCTGTATTTGAGAATAAATTAAAAAACATATTGAAGTCAATAGGAGTGCACTAACTATGGTGAGCCTTGTGACAGAACTATTCTGCTTTTGCAATAGCAAATTCTTCTACTTGTTCTCTCAGACAGAACAACTTCCCTAGATTTCAAAAAGCATCAACAATCCTTTGAGATGAGTCTTCTCTTTGACATGTGCTACACTGGGAAGCTGAGTAATATGCTTAGGTTTCAAACTTGCTCCATTCATCATGTCTTGCTAAGTATTTAGACCATTCTGCTCAGGATAGTTTTTTAAAACATTAGTGCCATATTTATTTTGTCATTTCAAAAATCTATAGGTATCTTTCATATAGCCATGCATCTTCAAAGCGAAATCAGTCTATAGCTGATTAACATACAGGGTTACATACTGAAAAAAGAGGCTCACTGTTGTACTGTACTGGATTTCATATTTCTAAGATAAATAACAAAATGAAATATCATCTTGTTTTCCGATTCTCCTGTCTAGACACATTTTGTATATTGGGCATTTCTGAATTATGAAGCTAAAGTTCTGCTGAGGTGTTCTGCTGACATCATAAGCCATATAACTGAAGCTCAAGTGGTTTATGTTCTCATTAGAATCCCAAGATAGAATTGTATAAAACTACATAATTCACAATGTGCCTGTTTGTTTTATATAATAATACACAGTCTGAGTTCAGTTCCTTCTTATTCCCTTTGAGGCCATCCTCCCCTTTCCTTCAAATACCTTCCTGACAGCACGATTGAAGCAGCAGTTTGTTATAAAATAAGAAGTATTTTTGTAATTGGCAGATTTCTTTATTGAAGGAAAAGAATGAGCATTTCTTGAGAAGGAAATGTAAAAGTGAATATGTCAATGGAGATAAATAAGATGAATTTGGGATTGAAACACTAATTCATCAAAACTGGATCAACACAGGGGTTACTAAAGCGGGAGAACATAATCACTGGGAAGGAACTAGCCTGTTAGATTACCATATAGATCAAGCTGAACTGTTGGTCTGAAGAGTATACTTTTAAAAAGATTTAAATTATTTGAAAAAAAGGTAAGGTATTTTCTTATTCAACAAATATTGGATCTGGAAAGAAACCATCTAAATTTGGGGTTTGTCAGTACAAGATCTTCTTAAGGTTTGAAATATTTTAAAAGGTGAACTATGTTTTTTTGAATTTGTTAGCTGGCATTAAAAAGAATCATTCTTCCAACATGTCCTCAAACCTTCTTGACCCGAATTTCTGTATGACAGGAGCTTTAGTGATAAGTTAATGTTAAGAGAAAATGCTGGTTGGAGCTTATGTTTAAGTGAAAGTTTGGAGAATTTAAAATACTAGCTAGTTTTTCCTTTTCCCCCTCCATGCATAAAATCCAATTGCCACAACTCCATGGCATTAGATAGCAAGACAGTGTCACTTTTCTGAGTTGTGGATACGGTCCTCATGCATTTTTGAGCAAGGAAGAGAAAGTATCTAAAAATGTGAAGCAATCAAGAGATAAGCTGGTATTTGCTCATTCAAATGTTAAGATAGGCTACTTAGATGTCTAAGAATATGCATTGAAAATTTAATTACTATATGTGGACTTTTTCAAGTGCTCTTACAAAGCTGAATGAATAATGCATTGCAAATCTCCTATGATGTCACCCTAACCAAAGATATTTTTCATTAAAAATCAAACAACATTGTAGCTTATAGACTTTTTAGTGGCTGCTCTGGTAGCTCAGACTATTTTTAGAAGGTAACTGGGGATTTTATGCTTTCAAACACATTGGCCATGATAAGAATCCTTTAGAATTCCTTCTTTTAAATGAAGGATATCAGCAAACAGCTAACAGAATAATTTACAGTTCTGAAATGATACTCTTGTTTGTTTAAATCTGTTTTCTTTTTGAAACAGAACTTCGCCTGATACTATAGATTCTTCTCTAGTTAAAATATTGTGCTTAGATTGTTCTGAAATTCATAGCTCCCACCCTCAGCAATGACATGACACAAAGAAAATATCAACAGAGAAAAAAGGGAAGAGTCTTTTTCATGGAATGGCACCAGAGGATTTTTCTTCAGGGAATATTTAAAATAGATGTGTTTACTTCTGATATACTTGCATGTCTGATAACAGTAAGCAGATTAAGTATATACAGAAAATCTTTTATGCCTCCTTCCTTTGAGTGAAGGGTATTATGTTTGTAAATCAAAGTCTAAATGCTGGCAAAGGGAACAAATTTCATAATCCTATTGAAAGGTTTATATCTTTAAACAGCATTTTAACATAACTGTAACTTGGCCATTCCTTCAGTTCAGCTTCAGAAACAGACACATAAGGACATGCTTCCCAATAATAAATCTGTTACAGCTCCTAAGAAATACTTTTAAAAATTTCTTTCCATCATTTTCAAAATGAAGATATTTTTATCTTTATTTTTACAAACCATAATGTTCATTTATAAAAAACAGCCCCATCTTCTCTGAATTTTATGAAAGTGGAAATTAAAATTTTAGCTAAAGTAAGTCTTCAGTCTTACAGAGTTATTTTAAAATAAATCTAATGTGAATTTTATTTTTTTTTTATAGAAAGAGAAGAATGTATATAACTTTCTATTTAGTAGCACTTCAGATAAAAATAGTAGACACACTTTTAGGTGTTGCATCCATTAAGTTGAACTCCTCGAGAACTTTGAGCAGAGAGAATTTATTATACTTCGAAATATTTCTTGGACTTCATGTTACAGTTGGTTTTTTTTTTTTTTTTTTGTGTGTGTGTGTGCTTAATTGTTTTAGGCATTTTTTTGTTTTTCTCTTAAAATTACAAAGATCTGCTCAGATTTGAGCTCTGGAAAAACCACCTGCACTAGATTGGTAATGTAATTCCAACTAAAGTCATCAAAGTGTCTAGCTGTAATTGGCATTCTCCAGTCCCAAAATAAGAAAAAAAAATGGTTCAATTTTTGACTAATGTTGCTGGACTAAATATGAATTTAAGAAACAATGATGAACATGGTACTGCTTATTTTATACTCTCAATTCCTCACACATTTTGTGAGAAGCCACTTGGTTGTAACATATAAAAGCCTGAAGGGAGAAGAGATTGAAGTATTCTTGGGATCTGGCAGTGTAGAGGTGTGAACTAAAACCAGAAGGAGCAGAAATAGAGAGGGCAGAGAAAAGCAGCAATTTTTGAGGAGGACAGCAAATGGCAGAGCTCTTGAAAATCTATGGACAGGGAGACTGATGCCTGAAAAGAAGGAATTTATTGTGCAGACTAAGATTGGGTGATGCATTCTGGTGAGAAACTAATTCTGAATAGGAAAATATCTGAAAAAATGAATAAATGCAGCTGAAAGCTACAGGCATCTTGAATGTGGGCAACAAATTGGATTAGAAGAGATTGGGCCAGGTAAACCCAAGACTTTCTGTCCAAAAAACATCCAAGCTTTTAGCAAGAGACTGAAATAGGAAAACAGAGTCCTTAAAAGTAAAATATATAATGATGAAGTCTAGGAAAACTGGTGGTACTTCAATAGAGAAAGGTTGAATATAAAATACAAACCAGAAAGATTTAGACCCGGTAGATGATATTCCTTTTAAAAACTGAGATGGAATCCAGTCTCAACATTTAAACCATGAAATCCAGTGACAGGTGTCTCAGGACCACAAATACAAGTGTATGTCGATAAGCCTGTTGAAACTAGACAGTTTGAAGGCAGATGTGTCCTACATGCATTTATACTCAAGGTGAGCAATCTTAAATGTTTTCACAAGATCAAGGCTATAGTCAGTAACTGTGGGATAAGAAGACATTTGAAAGTCATCTTCCAGACAGAAAAATTCAGGCTTACCCATTTCAAAGTTAGCTCTGAGTTTTGTAAATGTATTTTCCTGGTAGCTGCTTTACACCAGCTTCCCAAAATATACTTGTCTAAGAAAGTTCTGATTACTAGAAATAGTTGGATACTGTGATCAGCGTGGGACAGCAATAAATCACTGGGGACCAAAAAGGGTTGAAAAGTGAGAAGATGACAGAAGTATTTTCACTCATTTTGGTTTTAGACATCTCTGGGATTTATGCAGTTATAGCATAAGCAGCTGAGATCTTTCCTGTACAAATTGTCCTAAATTTTACATGCAGGTTCTAAACCTCTCTGCTCAGCATTTCCTTTCAAGTTTCACTCACAGAACAATCATTTATAAATTTACAGTCCAAACTGCAGAGCAGTTTGAACTGTGTGTATAGGGTGGATTGTTATCTCATTCTAAAGGGACTGGAATGGAAAGTCGTATCCTACATTAGCTTGTATAAGAGAAATGAAACAGTGTTTTTTCTCAATGTATCACTCAGTTTAGTATGAAATGGAATTTTTTATGAGACTAAATTTGGGATGCAAACCAATTTTTAGTGAGTGTTTACAACTCTAACCTTAACACATTGCTAACTCTGTTAGGTGACAGTGATTACTGTAGTGCTGAAAACCACACAAGATATCCCAAGGAGGAACACTAACCAAGATGAAATATTGATTTAATGTCTGTAATGACAACCAAAAAAAGAAGAATATAACAGTTATATCAGATTCGAAAAATCAGTTGTACCTCACTCCCTGATCTAAGGAGGTCTAAGTTTCATTGAAATAACATACACAGTTACTGTAACTTAATTATGACCATCAACTTTTAGGTTTTGTTAAGCAGTCAAAAGATCCTGTAGAAACCTTATGGAAGATAAAACCAAGTGTTCGATGGCTGAGGCAATAAGCAGAGAGGACGGCTGTATCCTTAGCAACACTGTCACTAGATAAACACTTAACAGAGCCGAGCCCTGAAACACATCTTCAGACAATCTGACACTTGGGCTAAAACCTGCTGGAGTGAATTTCCACTCCATTACACTTAACTACATTTCTCTTCCATACAGTTGTGTCACCTATCTGTACGGCAGTGAATAGTTTGGATAGGGGCAGAAGAAGCTAAGCTCCCGAGTTTTCAGTGGGTGCTACACAAGCACTTCCTGTAAAATCAAGGATGCCTAACCGCTTATGATGGTACATGTACGTGTATCAACTGTAATTCCAAGGTGAAACCCTGCTGCAATTCTGACCCATAAAATACTAAATCAATTTGAGCTTACACATTTTGTGGTTTTTAACACCTACGGTTATTCCATGATGACTGGACTAAATTTCACAAGAAATGAAAACAAAAAGGTGAAGAGGGAACTCTCCCCTCTGCACACACATTTATAAAATAATACTGTGAGAGCATTTGTATAAAAACACAAAAAATAAAATTAGCATTTCTTTGAGGTAACATGCTTCTGGACACAAAGGTTTCTAGGCAGGTTTATTGGATATGAAATATGGCCTGGAAAACAAATATGGTAGGAAGTAAGGATCAAGAAAAAGAGCAAGTAGCTTTAAAAATTATCCAACCAGTACAGTAAAAGCAAATTACGATTATGCTGAAAAGTGAGAATGACTTACATCTAGAGAAAACTAAATGTAAAACCTACTATTAATAAATATTTTCTGCCTCAAGCTGTTTATATTTCTTTTCTCCAAACACACAGCTGGTGTTTAAATCTGAGATTGAGAAATATAACTTGAGGATAGTAGCACTAGTAGTATCACAAAGTGAAAGAAATAACCATATAATAACATAATTCTTAGTATGTTTTCAGTATTATGACTGTTTGGACAATAACTTAACCAAAAGCTTGTGGTGCTTTCAGTTTTCTCCAATGTACATTTATTTTTTCTCCATCACATATTTGTAAATTCTCCCTATCTTTAGATGTTTACATGTTTCTTAGTTTGATTGCATTAAATCAGCATAATTTGGGATTAAACTCTCAGAATCTTCCTATGTTGTGCATATGGTAATACAGAGCTTTACTAGTAAAACTATGTGCATAACAAAGTATGCAAGTAAGTAGATTAATTAGAAGTCATTTTCCTTGGAGAAATCACAAAAAGGAAAAGAATTAAGTTCAGCAATCAAATCCAGTACAATTCCCTTCTCCTATCCCCATTCCACACTTCAGGAAACAATCAAAGAAACCTTATTATACAATGGAATTGGAAAATTATTAAGGTTGTCTGTGAATTTCTATACAATTTGCACTATACATCTCACTAAAACATTTCTGAAACCAAAGCTTAATTTACCCCAGGAGAGACACTGCTACAAAATGTTTAATGAGTAGCTGTGGGTATAAGAGACATTACCAATCACGCCTTGGTACGAAATAAATAGTGTAAATTATGCAGTTTGAAGTGAAAAAAATGTTATGCATGGTAGGTCTATAATGAAGTTATGGACCACTTCATTAAGAAAGCCCTTGTAAATATGTATCTCACTATGTTTAACTACAGGATACTTTTAGAGGAGTGTTCCTTCACAAGTAGAGCAGTGATAGAATTTCTGAATAAAATTTTGACAAAACTCAAAACAAAAGAGGAAAGAAACAATGTTAGCTTCATACCGAGGGCAATAAAAATGAATTTGAATTAGGCAACATACAGATGCTTCCTGAAGGTGTTAGGTAGTGTTCCCTCAGAAGACATTAGCCCAGGAAGCTTTTCCTTTTAATCTTCAAATCCATAGAAAAGGAGCAGGAAGGCAAACCATAAAGAAAAAAAAAAAAAAAAAAAAAGACTGCTCCACAGCTGACACACTCAGAATGGGGGACTGAAGAGGGCTGATAGAGTACATCAGCATTCAAGTGGACTTAGACACCCTACTGTTTCAGGTGCTTTTAAGCTCAGTGAAGGTGAGAACAAACAGTTTGTGGGTATTGTCATTCTCTTTGGCTAGGGGCAGTGATATGTCTGCTCCCATCACTCAGGAAAACATTGGCATGATAGTTTGGATAATGCTTTAAAAAATTGGCATGGGTATTAGTTATTGTTTTTACTGTCAGTGTCATGCAGTCATAATGTACAGCTGTTAATGAGGACTGAATTAAACATTCTGGCTACTATTTATTGGATAATAACAGAGAATTTCACTGGGCTGGAGTATGATTTTTAAAGCATCCATTCTGTGAATTTATGGATAGGAACAAGATTAATGAGTAAATATTAAATAAGTAGACTCATGGAGAATTTGACTGTGTGGTCCCTGATGAAACAGTTTACAAGAGAAATTAGCTATTTTCATGTATTAATACCTTAATCTCCTTGTTTCCCTGCAGTAAATGCAAGTGTGAAACTTGCCTTTCACTATGGCAAGCTTTAGATTAGCTAAAAATGAGATAGACCCGCAGGCATCAGTGCTTCAAAATATTGTCTCTACTCAGTCTAGTTTTGTTGAGCAGACCCTTGCTCAGATTCATTCCTCAGCATGCAACAACATTTGTATTGCTAAGCCTGCAAAGAACTGTTGCTTGTTAAATGACATTTACAACTGCTTGAATTTAACAGAATTTTGTAGATATGGTTCACATTTGCACAGAGACAGAATTGGGAAACTCCTGAAATTTTCAAAATTTAATACTTAAAAAAACCTCAAACACAGAAAAAACTTTAAAAATGTTTAAAAACTTTTAAAAAATGTTTTATAAGTCTCAGACACATTTCTTTAATGACAAACAAGAGCTCTGGTGGCTTGGAATTTAGCCTTTAATTATATCCATATCAATTAAGTCCCTATGTCTAGAAGCATCCAACACGTACATTCCAGTGTTACAAGAAAATCTGTTTTAATTTGGGAACCTTCATAACACTTAAAACTGACTTCATACACACACCCTGGTATTTTACCAACCTGTGTATTGGCACCGAGTACTCCTAGGCAGTAAAGTGGAGTGGAATTTTTCATTTCGGCTCCAATGTTTGGAAAGGCACAGAGTGCTCATAACTCCAGATGAAGTGAAAGGAACATGTAGATCTTTAACACCCATAAAATTCAGTGCAGAGGAGCACTTACAATAGCTGGTGGTTGTGAGGATGGAAAGGAACAGTGCTGTCATTCTGACCCTCCAACCCCAAATAAGTTTAGAGCCAGAGGTGAGCAGGAAATATGTTTTCCCTGTTCTGTATCACTGATATTTTAAAACATTTCCCTCTCTCCATCAGGCTAAATGCTAAGATTGTGTGAGAATATAGTGTTTTAAAAGAGAGGAAGAGGCAGATCTGTTTCAAGATGTCTATACGTTCATTGGAAATATGGGAACCAGCATCCTGATGGCTGTCCCTGCCTGGATCACAGCAGAAACCAGAACACAGTCTCTCGTCTCCTGCATAAATATTCTCAGCAACAGCTAGAGAATGAGAAAAAAACCCACAGTCTCAACTCAGATATATCCATTCTCCCTTTTCCAGAATTTCATTTTGAATTTCTGAAAGGTTTTCCTGAATAAAAGCTTTCTTCGTAAATATAGTCCTTCCAAAGTGTCATTAAAAAAAAAAAAAAAAAAAAAAAGGCAAAAAAAAAATCACAGACCAGAAAAAAAAAAAAAAAAAAAAGCCAGAAAGCCAGGGCAAGGGAGAGATTAGGAGATTACAGGCTAGGAATGTCTGTGACCTTTTGGAACAAGTCATGAAATTTTCCTTTACACCAAAAAAATAAGCAAAATGAAAATTTGGCCTTTTCTTTTAAATTAAACCAGACATCTATTAGCTATCAAAAGCATTTGCACTTTTGCAGGTGACATTTTGGTTTCTTTAAAGCATCTCATTTTCTAAGGATGAAACCCTGAACTTCAGTCACATTTATGATGTCATAGCTTTCTATTTGCTACTGGTTGGCCATCATATTGTTTAGCTTTATTCTTTATAATAATGAACATGAATAATTGCACCAGAGTAACCCGTACTAAATGTCAACTGTTACCCTACAGAATCAGCAAGGTTAATCTACATTATCTAGGATCACTGAAAAAAAGATAACAAGTACTTTTCTAGCACCTAGTCTTCCATGAATCAAAGAGTAATATGTACAAATTTAAATCCCTGGCATGCCTAAAGTATTCTTCTTCGCAGACCACATTTCGAGTACATTGCTCTAAGAAGTTATTCAGACTGTGAAACCACACATCTGAGTAGTGTTACCCCTCTCAAAAATAGTGTCAGGACTGTCAGGTCATTTAGAATCCCTATTGGTCTATAGTATCTCAGTCACGTTGTGTTCATGTAAGACTACTATTCAATCATTGTTTAAAAGAGGACAACATTACATTTCAGACACTTGTGGGTTTTTTCTCATTTTTGCTGTCCTCCCTTCAGTCAGTTCCTGAAAATATCAGATGATTATGGAAAGGACAGAGTTCCAGGCATTCTGTTTCTCTGAAAATAAATTTAATTTACTATCATTTCTGTGCTGAACAAGAATCAGCAAAATGGAACTGGATTCAATTAACTGACTCCTTTTGTCTATTATTTCACTGAGCTTTAGTTATTAAAAAAACCCCAAACACCTACACTTTTTTTCAGTGAAGCATAAAAAATTTTAGAAGTAATACTATTTTTAAAAGGCCAGCAGTGATAACCTTACTAGATCTGAGCACATCACCACTCACCCTACAAGATGGTCCTAATATATCTAGATAATTATTTTAGCTGTTTCTGTTTCTTGATCTTCCCATGAGCATACCTGAGAACTCCATGACTCCACTCCAAAATAAACCTCTATCACAGTGCACTTTCACAAGAAAGTATTTTCTTAGCAGCACTTTTGATCACTGTGTCAAGAGGCATTTTCTCCCTCCTCCCTTTAAGTTGACATTGATCCAAATAGCCAAGATTTGCAGGTGTTGAGCCTTAGCTGTGAAGTATTTGATCTGCCCACCCACAAAGAATTCCTCTGGAAACATACAGCTATTGCAGCAGTTCTCCAGCTTGCTATTGAGTATGAGTCACTCATGGCCACTTCATGATCACAAAGCCAAAAAGGAATCCCGAGCCATGTCCAGATTACCTTATAGCACCCACTGTAAATTAAATAGCCCCCTTTTCAGTTAATTCAATTGCTTCAAACTTCTGGCTCTATTATAATATGAATAAAGCTAACTGAGATTGATTTGTATTTCAGATAGAGTTTTAAAGATATCTGAACTGAATTAAGTAGAGTAATTAATGGGAATGCTTGAAGGAAGATTTACAATAAAAATTTCATGTTTCTTAATTCATGCAGAGGAACAGCATCAAAATTGTAATTTAACAGAGTATGTGCTGCACAGTTGGGTCCTTTTGCATGTGTCAGCCTAAACCTGAGTCTTGGTGAGCAGCAGAGCACATAAATAGGTTGGAATTAGTAACTGTGACCTTCAACCACAAAACCAATAGGCATGTGATGTTACTCCAACAGTTATCAGTGCAGGCATATAACACTTGGTTGGTTCAGGCAGGTGGCACAGAAATAAACAAGATCTTTACCTTAGACTTAAACTTTTGATTTCACATTATTGCTTCTCTCAGTTCACACAGACTCTGAATTCTCATTCCTCAGTGGTTTGTTCTGCAATTAAGACCTTTACTTCATTTTAACTTAGTAGTGACTAAATGAGAATGGTGACTCTTCTGCCTCCTCTTTTCTCACTTAAAGAGCTTCAGCCTGAACTTAACCTAGATGTGGCCTCTCATACCTGTGAGAAATAACTGCCCACCTTCCTTCAGAGACTGGGAAGCATACTGAGCTTCAGGTCTGGTAAGGAATGAGGGTTGTTCAATCATCATGCAAACTCCTGAGGTTTCCTTGCTTTCTGAAGGATGCCAAAAATTCAGTTGCACAGCAAATGCGGACAGAAGCTGAAAAAATACATACAGCATTTTGATATTTTGCTGAATGAACTCGTGTACATAATTTTTGATGGTGACAATTTGCTATGTCATGTTTATAACAGTGGATATTTACATATTGAAAACAGCTGGCTATATCTTATAGGTCAAAATAATATAAAATTCTAGTTTCTAATACATAAAGGAATTCCATTTCAAGCTAAAAAAAATGGAGCCCTTTCTTCTCTTAAATATTGAAATACAGCTTTTATTTCTCCATGATACATCTGAGAAATATGTTTAAAAACAGTAATTAAGAGATTCAATAAATCACCATTAAACTATCAGAAGCAATGCACATTACTATTCATTTTTCAAACCTAAACCAGAAAAAGTATATTCCTCTGCAGTAAGTCTGATGTAATGTTTCAACATCTCTTTAAAATACTTAATGAACTGGGAGGATTTATCTTTTATAATCAAACATTTAGAAAGCTTCTCTCTCAAATATTAATATTCTGTTGCAGTAAAATATTTGTATAGGATGTTTAAAATAATCTGAATGTTAAAAGGAGCTTATTTATTCATCTGCCAGTGAAATTTAGGGTCCATAGGTTTAGCTTTTAATAATTAACATCACATATGGAAAACTAATCTGTTCACACAAAAACTCAGTTTTTTTATCACTGTCCAGTGGTTAGAGTGGGAATCATTATTTCAGTAATTTCTGAAAGAAACTTTTCCTCTTCTCCCATTTCCTCTGTATAGGCAGACTATAGGATACAGTTTGCTTAATATTAACAAAATAAAAATCTAGAAGGTTACCTAAAAGATCACAGATAATCACAGGGTGGATGGAGAGTGAAAAGCATTTTGTATGCTTTCTAAAGACTTATTTCCCACCCATTTCTCAATTAGAAATTACTTTTTTTTTTTTTTGTCTACAGTGTCATGAAGATAAAATTGCAATGAAAACACCACTGCTGTATTAAAAGCAGAAAGTCCCCAAACTTCAAAAATAAACAACTTAATTTGTTTTTGTATGGGGTCTGTTTAATTTTAGCCAGTTGGGTGAACATATTGGCAAAAATGTTTTTTGTTGAAAGATTCACACATTAGATGAGCTGAGACATGTCACATTCTGGTTCTTTTGTACCTCAAAGAAGTCCTGCAGGCCAAATCCCGCATTGATATTCATAGTATTTGAAAGGTCAAAAACAAGCAGGAAAAATGTCAAAAACCATTTCAGAACTTGTTTACATATGAGAGAGAAACCAGAAATAGGAAGGCATCACAATTTGTTTGTCTTTACAGGTCACCTTTTTTAATTTGATGTACTGCATACCGTCAAAATCAGAGAGTTTCTGAGGCTGGTAGTCTATCATTCAGATTGCATTCAAGAACCTTTTAAAATATGTTTTGTGTTAATAAATGAAGTCTGAAATGATTACTTTCTCAATATATCTAATGTTTATTTTATGCAGAAGCAAAATGGGAACATTTATTGAATAACAAGTTGTAGTTGGGTAAGTAATCTAAAGACTGGCATAAGAGGAAACTCAAAGGTTATAAAACTAATGTTAAAATATAGTAGTAAAAGGAGAACTACAAAAATGTTCAGGCATATGGTTTTGAGGTTTACTAAACGTATTAGCACTAATTCTACACAAAGGACAATTCTTTATGTTTCTTTATTTTGAAATGATCAATTTTTGGTCAATGAAGAAAATTTAAACATCTATAAATGCATATACCATTACAATTATGAGGGTATATTTAGACCAATTTTGTGACTAAAATATTCATAAAAAGACAGTGTGCTGTGCAAGCTAAACACAGATTTTATTGCATTGTTATTATGCTGCCATTGGAAATGAAGGTAAATGATTAATTTTTGTTTTGTATATTTTGCTTTAAAACTGTAATGTAAAATATGCCTTTTCTTTCCTCTGGCAATTTCAGCAATGCATATCACTATAAGGGACTTCTTAAACTTTTTTTTTTTTAAACACTGTACCTCCATAGTGAACCATTCACCCAAAGTTTTGCTGACTATTGTTGGGTCTTGCACCTGAGTAGTTTTATAATAAAGAAGCAAAAAAAAAAAAACAACAAAAAACCAACACATTATGTAATCACTACTAATTAACTAATTATTGATTTATATTCCCCAAAATTTTAAGTACATGAGTGAAGGCTGAAAATCTGTGAAAACACACTGTCTGAAATCAGTAGACATAGAAAGGACATATTATTTTCCACACTATGTCATAGTTATCCTGGTATGCCTACTACAAAGTACGTTTACCCCCCTCAGATATTATCAGAATAGTCTCTACCTACCTTGCCATCCCCTCCCCTCTTTTCCCTCACACTTTTTTACTGAAAATTGCTTAGGGACCATAAAATTGAAGTAGCAGACTAACAAACCTAAGGGCTTAGATTTCCTACTGAGTAAAATTCTGTTTGGAGAGGCAAGGTCAAAGGGAAAATACCTAAAAGCTTTGTTCATTTCAGCAAACTGGGATATCTGGTGCTCTCAAGTTTCAGCAGAGTTGCTAGCAAAGGTTATCACACAGTTATTTTACAATACTGTGCATATTTATGTATTAGCTAAGGCATTATATGTGCCTTTTCTGAAGGGAAGAGAACCTCTACTCCGACAACATAGCCAACAGGGATCAACAGTCTCAAAATGTTCTTAAAGCTCCTCTCACCTTGTACAAGGAAAGTAATCCAAGAACAAAAGCTTTTTAGAATAACTTTCCAACATGGAATTAATTTTGGCGTTGGTTTCCCCTTGTCTAGGGTTTCATCTTCTCTCCAGAATTAGTCTGGAAGGTAAAATGCTGGAGGATGTTCAGGTCAAGACTTCATTAAATTTAATCAGGTTCAGCCTAAGAAAAACAAATCCTGAATGTAATGTATTCCAAGTGGAGTATAATGCCCTATTCAAAGCACCTTTAGACTCAAAGGATGAAGAGGAGGGGAACAGGAAAATAAATCAAGAAAGGAAACTAATTAAACCCCAAATAAAAACCTACGTTACTTGTGTCTTAAAAATAAAATAAAAAATCATTCAAGCCGATCAAGAAAAAGATTTCAAGGGGGAAAATATATGCCCATAACATCTTACAGCACAATAGATAATGGAAATGGCAAATGTGAACTCAGATGTTCCAAGGCAAGATGAAAGAGGGAGAAGTTAGAAAAATACAGCTACTCACTGTTAGAAAGAACACTGCTTAGTCCTTGTCATTAGTGGGCTACTGGGAAAGAAAAACCAAATCATTTGGTCAAGCTGGCAGTCTATTTTTCAGTCCAGCATTGCCCACTACACTACTTTGTCCAGCTCTCTCTCTGATGTTCTGCTGTGGTGTAGTATGGACATTGTAACTGAGGGAACAAGACTGACTCTATCTTACTAGCAGACCAAGCAAAATGATTTCGGAGCCACTTATGTTCCAGTAAGAAAGAAACTAAATCAAGTCATGATAGGTCTCTTGGACTGGTGTCTCCAAAGTAATGGTATTGCAAGCATGTAACTGCTCACACAGAGAAACAATATATCTTGCAGTTTACTTGAACAGTGACATTTTCTTGTTTACACTTCATTCAATTATGCTCATCTGCTGATGGTTGCTTCTTTTTCCATCTCTAATAAGCAGACACAGTAGGTAATATAGTCACAGTGAGAATTCATTGTAATTGTCTATAGTTTTTAGGAACATATATGTTATTCATGTTACTTTCTATTTTTTTTTTTTTTTTATCATTCTATAGACCACCTACACAGATCCTCATCACTCAGGGCAGGTAGTTAATAAGGTCTTATCCTCTCTTTCTATTCATTAATAAGAACATAAATTTAAATTATTCCTGATGCCACTCTTTTCACATTAAAGTTAACAGCTGGAGCTTGGTCTTCAGCAGCTCTGCAATGAGAAGACCTTGAAACCTTTGCATACCAGCATTTGGCGCTAAATAGATGCATTGCACCTCTCTCTATGTTTTTACTTTTTTTGGTGGTTGTTCTTCTGTTGTTGTTGCTTTTGTTGTTTGTTTGTTTTTTTTTGTTTGTTTTCCATAGACAATATTCAGTCTGTATAACAGGTGTCCTCCTTCTCATTTCCAGTTGAAACAAAGTTGAATGGGTTACCCAGTGTAAAACTTCCAGTAATAGTCAGAAGTGTCTGATGGAGTTTCTCCAGAATAACAGAAAGCAGATTAGCTCATGTTCTGCTAAGGATGTGAAACTAAGAACTGTCATATTAATGCATGAAGTGTCATGAGGGAAAAGCAAGGCATGAAACATAGTACTTCTGTACAGATCTGTCAGAAAGCTTCTAACATTGTGTTTACTGGAGTTGGCAATAATTATCAGACCTGCTCTGTTATGCCTAGTTTGACTTCATGATACTCATTATTTATTTTACGAAGGCAGTAATGACCATGCCTCAGTTTTCCATTGTGTGCATTTGAGTCTAAACACTTGGAAGAATGGAACAGAAACACAAGGATAGATTTATTAAAATGTTCTACTTTACCCATGACTTGTAGTTTAATTAGAGGTGGAACCGTGGTGGGCTGACTCCACACCCAAAACAAGGTGGATCCAATATGATACTAACTCTGTACATCAAAGGACTAACCTCTGCAGAGATATACGTGTACTGCTTTTGTTCATTTTTCTCTTTTTGACATGCCATGTTGTAGCCTTACTGCTAAACAGATGACTACATTGGTTCAGGAAGGAAGTTTTTTTCTGATGATTTTGGGAGAAACTCTTACAGGAATTTATTTATGATTTTGACAGTCTTATGACACCTGGAGCATGCTACACTTTCTAAGATCATTTTGGGATTTCACTACACAAGCTTGGCTTTTGTTATGCTCTTCAGAATCTTGAAGCGCATCATCATCCCAACAACAAAGACACAGCTATAGGTCTAGTATTGTTATAGGATTGCAGAAATATTTTTGGCTTATGATGAGTGGCTAAGATAGTTTTTGGGCCCATACATTTGTTAAACAGATGAGGAGTGAAGACAGGATTTGAGGATTTATCTCTGCAGCACTAATCTATGTGCCTTTGTTTGTCTCATATCCCACTTGTGATTTAGAAAGTACATGGCCCGTGTCTCAGCTTCCAAAAGCTAAAAACCTGTTTCTGTTTTTTCATCTTAATGTATACAGTTCTACTTTACTTTCACTTGAACTGCTTCAATCTATCAAGCCTACGGACCCCAAGTTGTACAACAAAAGACAAGTGGGAATAGACACTTAGAACTTAATAAGGCATAAAGAGTAGAGTTTAAAGTTGTAATGTGAAATCAAGCAAGCTGATCCAGGATTTTGTAGGTGGTAGGAAAGGGAATTCCTTCCTAAACCTAAGAGTAGGTAATTTTCAAAAAACAGAGACCTTTAAGCTATTTGAACTCCACTATTCAGAAAATCTCATGAGGTAACAAACACTGCTTATGGTATGAAGGTAAGTTCACATATAGAAAAAACAAGACAGAGGAACAGCTGCCCCTCCTCCATCTCACAAACCAGCTGATATAATCAGGATGAGAAACGAATGTTCTCTTCTTGTAAACAGCACTGATTTACTGCCTACATAGCAAAACCCAAATCCCCTCCTAATGACATTAAATTTCTGTCTACTGCCACAGAGGTATGATTTTATTGCTATGCCATTTACACAGAAATGGAAAGAGGCTACTCTTTAATCAAATTGGATACTTTTTTTAAAAAAATGTTATTTGATGAAATATAGCATGGCTGATTAGTGCATTAGTCTATACAAAGGTAATATAATTTAAGGGTGTGTGAATCACCATTAATTGTACTTCAAAATGATATAAAAATATTTACTCTTTTTATTTTTTTTTTAAGATTTAATAGAACTTTCTCTTGTTTTCCAAAATTTACTATGGGTTTCCCTTTTCTCCCCTCCATCTTAAAGTTTTGAGTTCTCAGTAATATGTTTGTGGTTGAAGAGCATAGATTGCTTCACTCTCTAAGAATAGAATCTGTATTAAAAGAAAGCGGATCTCTTTGTGAACCTAAGAGTTTTATGAATTGAAGTACTTGGGGCTAATAATTAATGTGAGTCTTCAGTTTCTTGCAAACTGTATTGGGCTTGAAATATAACTGCTTACCTAAATTTCACAAGTATATCACAGGAAATCAAATGGTTTTAGTCCATAAAGTTTATGAAACTTACTGCCTGTGGATAATGCAGTCATGTTTATCCTTCAGCAAGATGATTTATCTCTTGGTGTTTAGCTGAATAGAATACTGTCTTTCATGATTTTTCTCCCCTTGATATATACTTTGTCTACATATTGTTTTCAGAATTCTAATAAGAGGTTCATGAATTTCACAAGTGTGGATATTAATCTATTTGCAAATTATATGTCTGCATCATCTTTCACATCCTGTGTTCGCACAGAAGAAACTTCAGTGGTTTTGGGGGGTTTGATTATTATTTATACTATAACTGTAGGCAAACTTACTTTCTTGAAATCTTTTGCACTTCATGAAAGCACAACCAAAACCAAAGATGTGTGTGAACCAGTTTCATTTTTACTAAACAAAGTTTTAAAGTATTCTCACATTGGTGTGAGATATCCTGCCATTTCCTTTGCTCTTTTCTATATTAAAAAAACCACAAACTGTTCAGAAAATTTTAATGTTTATTTGATAGATGTGGGGAAAAAGAAATGTATAAATTTCCAATATTAAGGTCTTATTCCTCTTATTTTTATTCTCTCACATGTCTTGATTGGGATAGACATATCCTCAAAGATCCCTGACAACACAGACTGCCAGAATCAAAGGCATGAGGGACTGTAGAACCTCCTTTCATATGGTCTTGGATAGCTGGATGGACAATTCACATTTCTTCCAGCATAGGACTTTGAGGGGAAGTATCAAGCAGCATATCTTGAAGCTTTACTTGTATATTCCCCTTTCTAATAAATTTTTCATTACACTATTTGTCTTTCCAATAGAATATAAGTGATTATATGTGCAGTATATATGAATATGTTATATTCCACATGGACATATATAAACACTCATACCTTACCTATATGCCTTCAAGACTGCATCCTCATACTCTCACTGTTTGGGATACAAGGGAATCTTATGCTAATTCTCAGTGAATTTACATTAACAGGTTTTGGAGTGAAGAGACAATCCAGTACCTTCATTTGGGAACTCAGGTAAGATCTCCAGACTCTTTTTTGGATCTTTAAACCTAGGAGCATATAAGTGTATAATTATTGCTTGAGCTTCTCTCTGCTTATTTTCTCTTTTTCTTGTTTTGCTTGACCACTTCCAATATCTTTGAATGTAGTTTTGAATTGCAAAATATCAGTTACATGCTGAGAAAAATTCTTTTACTTACTAACATGTGTACTAGCTACACGTAATTCCTCTTTTAACAACTATCAAAGCTGTGTAATAGGTATTCACCCCCCCACACCCAAACACCCACCCCAACCTCTCTTACTGAATTGCAAAACAAAAAATTAAAGCTTTTTTAGTCTTTCACATGGAATTCATTTGCATATGTTATCTTCTAAACATGTGTTTTTGCAAGATAGTTGTACATTTGCAGGGCTAAATAATTTCATCTCTCAATCCTGTAACAATTTCTGAGACGTATCTACTCCCTTGATTAAATAAAACTACTAGTGATCCTATCACCAGAATGAGAACATGCATGTTATAAATTGCTTGAGAGAGAAACCATTTCAACTCAGTGAATGGCACCTGCCTAGGTAGCTGTTTAATAAGTAAATAAATGTAATGAATAAGTATACTTGAACAAACAGAGATCTATTTATAAAACCATTGAAACTTTTGCTGGTTGGAAGCAGGTTCACTGACTATTTATCAAATATTCACCAACATTGCAGGTCTAAAAAATTTTTGTTAGACCTCTTAATTATTGTCAAGGGTCATTAAAAACACAGATTCTAGGTTTCTCTGCATGGAATCACTGTGTGATTAATTTTTTTTTTCAAAAAAAGATCTCTAACAACCTTTTTAGTATCCCAGGGACCAACCCGTGTCCTTTGGAATAACAAGGTTATACTAGCAAATATGAAACAGTAAAATTTCCTGGGCTTCCAGGTTTCATTCTAGTTAGATGAAATGGGGAAGAACCCCAGTAGGCTCTTCCCAGTATCTTAATATTTTGTTTCCAGTAAAAGTTTGTTATTGTAAGTATGAATTAAATAATATACAATTAATTATAAAAAACGTTAGTTTAAAATGTTATAAAAATAAAGTGTTACTGTTTTACACTCAATGTTTATTTCTATTGGGATGGAGATTTGGGTTAATTATGAATGGTAATATTCATTCCTACACAGGAAGAAGGGCAAAGTACAAGGACCATTGAACATTACATTTTTCCAGTGTTACCTAATTATAAGAACACCTGTGCTGAATAACTTTCAGCTGATCTATTTGCAGAGTGTTTAATAGTCCTTAAAATTCCTCATTTCTTAACAGTAATGGGCCAGCAATGTTTGCACATTAAGCTGTTTAAGAAATATATTGTCAGCAACTGCTCAAAATACTTATTTTCCTGCATTATTTCTAACCAGTGGTTTCTAGCATGGTGCTTACTTGAGATCTATGCAATAAGTACATCAAATATTAGTGGATATTCTGGGTCATTTTTGCTAAGGGTAAAGTGTTTTGTCTTTGCTACAAAGAACTCATTCTAGGGAAAAAACAGTGACTCACCTAATCATCTAGAGAAGTTATTTGCATGCTAAAGAACACGAACACTTCTAAAATGTCAAAATGGAAGGTGTTCCTCTCCTTCTCCCTCTCTCATTGTCTCTTGCTTTTTTTTTTTTTTTTTTTTTTTTTTTTAATACATGTTACCCTTTGCCCCTCAGTGTACTGGGCAGATTTAAACATCTTCAGTATCAAACACAGTATCTTCTCTGTTACTTTTGTTGCTAGAAAAACTGGAAATAATTATCTCTGGATGCCGAGTATTTAAGTGTAATACAAAAATTGATCCTTTTTTTCACATCCCAAGCCTTAGCAGTGAGTGTTCATTACCAGTCCAGACATAACAGTTTATAGTATCTCTGGAAGAGTCACACAGACAAATGCTAAAGGCTATTAATCTTCTTTTGTTTGCTTGTATCTGTTAAATTTATCTGAAGTTAAATAGAAAACTAGTTCAAGCAGTTAATTAGATGAAAGTCAGGAAGTCAGCAAATGCTTTTAAAGGTGTTCAACCACCAAACTTCCACAGAAATCTATTTGGTTTAGATAACTGTGCAGTTTATGCTGCCATGTCAAGAAAGGATCAGAGGACAACTGTAGAGGGTTGTTTTTGTTTTGTTTCTTGGGTTTGTTTTTTTTTTGTTTTTTTTTTTTTTTTTGTACGTGGGAGGAGGAGAGTAGTTAAGATATGCTGCAGTGCAGGCAGATGTTGTAAATTCAGAGCCAAGATTATTGCAGGAGTTTCTGTAACCTGCATTGTAGAAAAAGTTGTGCTATGACCATAATGATTCACGATGAATTTAAGATATATTAATTTAAATTCTCTGTTTCCCTCTCACCCTGGAATATCTCTGACTGCTATGGGAAGCATTTATGAGCCTCCTTCAGCCATGTGGATATCTCCCAGGTTGTTCCTCTCCATAATCTCTTTCCTTCAGTGGTTTAATAAGATGCTGTGTGATCTAGTTTTCTCTATCTGGAAAACTGGTGTTTGTCATTTGGATCAAAGTATTCCTATGGAATGGAAAGGTCCCAGAAACAGTCTTAGTGGCTCAGTTATAGGAAGATATATATTCCCTTATCTTTCCTGTTGGACTATGTTTTAAGAGTTAGCCTCAGAAACAAGGCAACAATGTATGTCTGTAAGAGGAAAACAATTATGGAATCTAAAACAAGTATAAAAACATGTTATGTAAAATAAAACTATATAAGGCAATATTAATGAGATGTTTAGTTTCACCTCCTTTAAAGAAGAAAGTGCGTGGATCTAGATTCTAAATTAGTTTCTCCTAACCTGGAATTCAGTGTTGCTCAGTTTCTAACATAGCCTGAACCATAAACAGATTTCTTATACCTGGAATTTCCCACTGACAACCTTGCTATGAAACACAAAAATGTAAGGATTTCACTGCGCATTTGTAGTGTATTTTAGAGGGCAACAACAAATCTGAACTTGATTTTTGACACAAATTGTGGTATATTTATAAAGTAGGGAGAGCTTCTGAGAATCCACACTGCTTCAGTGTAAATCTTCAATGTTCATTGTAAATGCTCACAGACATACAGTGTGTTAATGAAGAGTGGACAAAGGTTGTAATTTCAGATATCTTCAAGAGGTATGAATCTGTAAGGGCTGTCATGTTTAAGTTAGACATCATACTCAAATTTTGTGTATACTTTATATCAATTTAGATTCCCTTTGGTATGCATATCTATCTGGATGTATCTGATTTTTGGCTCATAATTCTTGAAACTCCAGTCTAGGCACTTGAAAAGGGAATGTGTCTTCAAGTGCAAGAAGGTCTAACTTGTCAAATGATAGACATTGCTTTCTGCACTGGAGCAAGTGGTTTTACTTATTCTAAATGCAGATCTGTGCTCACTGAAGGGCTCAGAAGTTGATTTCTGAGAATTCAGGCTCACGAAGACCCAGAGATCACAAAAAATATGCAGACATCCCTATATGTCAGGCTCGCACTGAGCTTTTCCTCCTCTTTCTCTACTCTCCATTTGATAATTTTAGTCATGTATAAGAGAAAGGCTGCTGCTATCCACACTAAGCAGACTGGATTGGCCCTGAAGCAATCACTTGACATTGGTGGGAAAAAACAGCAGGGATCTTGGAAGAAGTGAGAGAGGTGGGAACATTTTGCGAAATAATTCTTTGAACTGAGGCCGAAAATGGACTGTGGCTGTGAGACACTGTGACTGGGAACAGGTAAAGAAGGAGAAGGAAGGGATTTTGTTTGAAACACAAGTATTAATGTTGGCTCAAATATGTTAGGAGTAAGCCAGGCATTGAATAAAGGGTCTTCTGTTTCAAAAGTGCATTAGAAACAAAGGGAGAAGGGACTGAAGGTGTTGGGGAGGTTCGTATAACCCACTCAGTTTAGAAGATATGTTGGAAAAAAGTCTTAAGATTAAACAAATTCTTTAAAAAAAAACATTGTGCTTGTATTATTATTTTTCTTAGTAATACTTTCAGAATCAGAATAAAATCTGAGTTCAGAAAGAGATGTGAAGAATTAATTACAAGAGAGGAGCTGTGCAATTTTAGAACATAACATCTATATTTGACCTCTGCTGACAATGTATCTGGCAAAGAAAGAAAGATGGAGTTGAAAAGATGTATGTGACTTCTGGGTGCACAGGACCTTAATTAAACGAGGGAGTAAAATTGTAAAGGAAGTTGTGTTGGCAGTCTTTATTTTTTCCTGACTGCCAATCAGAAAGGCCTCCCTTCATTTATTAAAGAAAATGGCAGATTTTAGATATAAGCTTGTTATTAACAGCAAGTGTTTAGGGTTGGAAGTGTAATTAACACATGGGAGCAAGAAATGGGTGGTGTGTTTTTGCATCAGCTATATTCTCAAGGGTCTTTTGGAGTCAATATTTCTTTAGACTTAGGAATAGTAATTATTGTGTAGCAGGAACCTCAGCTAAGCAGAGATCTTTCTGACTTTTTGCTCCTAAGGTAGGGTGCTACCTACTTTCTTTCCGAGAGAATGTAATGATTTGAACATTTAAGGACCCACATTTCTGCAATGAAGAATTTAAAAAATGTATCAATAAGCTATTGATAAGCATATATACTGTTTCTGTTTCTGGCTTTATGCTGAGCAGAATGTCAGCAGGTAACATCCCATGCCTTCATGGCACCTTTTACTAATTTAACAGTACTAAATACAAATCACAGTGCAACATTCTTAGTAGGCTCTTATTTTATGAAACTTTTTTTATCATTTTCCTGCATGGGGGTAAGGACAACTAGCATTTATGTGTCTATCAGTTGTTCCCACAAAATATTTGAATTTCTTACATGCACAGAACAAAAGTGAATAGCTTTCTCTCTTGTCTATTTGAGAACACTGATGTTTGGGTTTGCTAGTGTATGCGACCTGCTTTGTTCACACTGCAATAGAACTATGTCAGTGACTTTAGAAGCAACAGGGGACAAGTTAATTTTCAGATTACTCTGAGTCCTTCAAGACTGGAACACTCTTATTTACTTACTTAAATTTCTCAAAAATCTAATTTAAAATTTTTATTTTATGCCATTGTGGCATAGCAGTAGGTCTTTCTGTAGGTTGATATCCTTAGTTAGATGAAATGTAATTTTCCACACATGATTCACAATACTAGGGAAACCTTTGTTCCTCTTATTGTCTTTTGAGCAAGTGATATTTGTGATATCCTTAATGTGGTTAGTTGTTTACCAGGCTTCTTGTTGTAATAATTGGTCTTAGAACTGTTATTTGCATAGAATGAAATTTAGATTCTTGCTTAATCTAGCTGTAACCTGACATCTTGAGTTCTTTCTAAAACTGTTCAAAGCCTCTGGTAATATAACTTTTCCCCTTTACACCCACTTCTTGTCAAAATATCTAAACAGATGTTCATACACTTCTAGACCTTCAAAATCGTGTGTATTTTCTACTAAAACAGCCTGATTTCTGGACACAAACCAAATAGCAGTCTGGGAAAACATTGTATTGAAAAGGGAGTGTTGAATATGCACCTTGTATACACATGCTATGTGTTTTTAAAGACACCTGCCAGAATACTGCAGATGTAAGAGGTATGGGAAAACTTTCGGCATCAACCAACTCTACTGGAGTTTTTTGTCTTGTAGGTAGTGAAAAATATTCACTTCTTGTATAACAGTTGTATTTCTTTAGGTTAATATTGATATGAAGAGTTTGGGGGTTCTTTTCTTTTCTTTTCTTTTCTTTTCTTTCTTTCTTTTCTTTTCTTTTCTTTTCTTTTCTTTTCTTTTCTTTTCTTTTCTTTTCTTTTCTTTTCTTTTCTTTTCTTTTCTTTTCTTTTCTTTTCTTTTCTTTTCTTTTCTTTTCTTTTCTTTTCTTTTCTTTTCTTTTCTTTTCTTTTCTTTTCTTTTCTTTTCTTTTCTTTTCTTTTCTTTTCTTTTCTTTTCTTTTCTTTTCTTTTCTTTTCTTTTCTTTTCTTTTCTTTTCTTTTTTTTCTTTTTTTTCTTTTCTGTATTGTTAGTGTTTACCTTCTGCTACTTCTCATTTCTTGCTTTGAATTTGTCCAGTCATGTTCGTAGGACAAGTGAGACATTCCCTGAGGTATGACTGATGGGGTAGCTATATTCATTCCTGACATTATCCACTCAACTAGGTACTCCATTTCCCCTGGGAGATATTTTTTTTACTTTTTTTTTTATAATATCATTTTTCTACCATTCCAATGAGAAAAAACTCAGGATCATGCCGAATACCCTTCAGAGGGGCATTTTTCCCAGGTAAAATTTTAACAGGTCCCTGCTTCCATCTTTCAGATATACATATGCTCAGTTTCTGTAGAAAACAACAGTCAGTGCAAGTTCTTTTACCTTAGTTCAGTCTGGCTTCTCTTTCAGTTTAACTACTGCCACTTCTGGTAACATGTGGCCTTGTATTCCTGTTGCCAACTTCAATTAAATATAATAGTCCATTTGCTTTCCTTCAGATTAATAGCTGCCTCCAAGGTAATACTGCCCATCATTCCCCATGAAGAATTCCTCCCACTATAGTCATTCTCTTTCCACATTTTTCACACTTGACTGGTGTTTTTGAACACTGCAAAGTGATATTATACACTGTCATTCTTATCTCTTTTCCCAAATAGTCTTCTCTTACCTTACACGTGGTCCAGAGTCTGTTATCTATGTGCTTGGAATTTGAGAAAAGTTTCAGGTGCCATTTTGGATTATTTGTCATGCTTTTTCTTGTCAGTCTTGGTCATGAAGTCAGCAAAACTGACCTTCTCCAATCAGTTTCTTTTTGAGTTGGACACTCTCTCATCTTTGGCCCATTTTTACTGGATTGTTAAGCATAAACCGTGAGCTTTCCATCCCTCAGGAACTGGGACAAACCATACAGCTTAGTCCCCGCAGTGGTGTTCTATCTCCCTTTCTTGAAGCTCCTCAAAAAATGCTGATCTTCAGAATTCATTTGTACTTGCTTTTGTTTTTCATCTTATTTTTGTTCCACCTCTTTGTTTAAAAATGCATAAATTGCATTTCTCTTTTTTATGCTGAGACAATCCTTGTCAGAATTCTGTGTTGAAGAACACAGTAGCTGTTGGCTAAAAATAAAGACACAAAATACAGAGGAAGTCTTGGAAATGGCAGAGTATTTCAGTTCTTTTTTCTAAATACATGTATCTGACACTTGAACTGGCCAAACCAGAGTATTGGGGAAAATAATACAGAAAGAGACATAGCCATTAAGTCTGTGCTTCAGGCAACTTGTTTTGGTTGACCTGTTATCATTCTTAGTTACAGCTTTGTGTTGCAGTGCTCCCCTTAAGTATCTTTTTAAGATTTCCTTTTCCTAGTGTTTTGTATGTGAATAGTTCTACGTTGGAGCAGGAAAAGTCATTACTCCTTAAATGAATAATATTAGTATAGTCCCTGAAGACCTTGGCAGGTGTTTTTGTTTGTTTGTTTTTATTTTTTCTCAGCAGAGATCTCCTGTTTCTCTTGTTTGGATTCTATTGGAAGTATTGATATATAGCTCATTGCTCTTTCAGGTGTTATACTATAATCCTTAGTCTGTCTCTGTAACATATTCTTGAAAGAAGACACAGAAGATTCTTTGGACTTTCTATAATTAAGTGTGATTGAGCTGTCCTTGTGTTCTCTCAAAGCACCTATTTTAAACTAGTGCCCTAAACCCACTTGTAATACACTTTTGATTCTGCCTCAGATAAGTATAATTATTGTCTATTTGGATACAGATTCTACTGGAAAAACTCCAGACAGAACTTCACCCATAGCCAATTTCTGTGTTGCAGGTTTATTATCTATTTCTTCCACTCTCTTTCTGACATCAACCTCTCTTCTCTATTTCTCACATCAGCAAGAAAGACACAAACAAAGCTGCTTTATTGCCTTGTAAGAATCATGTATCTAGGACAAGAGCTTGATAATGTGACATCACAGAAGAGTCAGAGGAAAAGGTTTTGATGCATCCCTTAATTTGATCTTAAATTTTCACCCCACTTCACACCCCCCCACACTACCCCTCCCAGTAATTTCATACTTGTTCTACAAAAAGGTATGTTGAGTGAGAAAAATAGGACTCCTACGTGAAATTGTTTTCCATAAAATTCTTAGAGGCGATGCTGAAAAGTGCTGTCAAATCTTAAACCTCAAAAGAACAGTGTTTTCTGCCAGGAGATCCTAGTCAGTTATGATACCAAGTAAGAAAAGAAATCAGACTCTATAAAGTCTGTGTCATTAAAGTATCAATTAAAATACTATTTGCTAAAGCTAACACAATTATGAAAGAGAGAATAGTATAGGTAACTTTTCATTTCTTCAGATGCTGGGAACCCCAAGTTGTGCAGCACCAAACGTGCCTCCAACCAGTCTGCAGCACATTTTGCAGGCCCCATCTGTAGAAAGGGTTACTCCATTTTAATCATTTGAACTATTATCAGCTTTTCTTACAAGAAAACAGATCTATTCATCCTTTCTGTTGTCAAACAAAGAGGATGTTCACCTGAGAACTTCTTGCTGCACTTTTAGATAAAGGCAAGGTGATGCAGGAGGTATAATTGCTGGAACCAAGGGAGAGTTGCCTCCAGGATCCTCTTCTACAATGAGCAGACTGAGGTTATCCAGCAGGCAATGGGTTTGTACAGCACAACACTGGCCTAAAGGCTGAACTGTACGTGCAGTGAAGCACAACACTGCACAGCGCAGGTCTGGTCCTACTCAGGTTAACTGTTGTGTGGATCACTAACTCTTCTATGTACAATGGTCAGGATCACTACGAACCTATATTTTTAGAAACTGTAAACAATTGTGTATGTTTGGTATCTTTCTTGCTAATAAAAATGTTGAAGATCATACCAGTTTGGAAGATAAAATTTCCTTTCAACCATTGAGTGGCTCCCTGCAGGTGAGGGTTGAGGCACAGAAAAGAAACAGTAAAAAGTCTTGGCCTCATCACTTGCCTGTGGTGTTCTTGTTTGGTGAATAAAGGAATCAAGTCATTACATTGTCAGTGTGTCAGCTTCTCTGTGCATGAAAGAAGGATTTCAAATATGCTGAAGTAGGATGTGAGCACTTAAGAAGATCAGGTTCTTTTGAAAATCCCAGACTAAATTCAAATGATTTTAATGGATCTCAACATTTTCTCCCTCTTTGTATGAGGGGGAAAAAAAAACAACCTTTCCTCCTGCGTAGTTTTCTCTTTGATGGAACAAAATATCACTGTTGTATACAAGCTTTTATTTTTGCCCAGCCCACAAGTTGCTCAACTATATTAGCTGAGGGAAATGTACATTCTGAAATATATCAATCTCAGAACTAGACATGCTTGACCTACTTTGATGATGTGTTTCAAGGTGACAGAAGGCACTTTAATGGTGCAGGACTGCAATGCATCTCCAGACTGAGAGTTAACAGTAGTTCATAAACTTCCTTCTTGATTACCATTATTCTATGCTTTGCGTTTAGGAAACTGGTTTAAATATACTGTAGCTGGGTTATGATATGACTATTAATAAAATACTAACGTTTAGCTTGTTAGGTAGCACTAAAGCGTTTTACAGAAAATCTAAGAATGGGAAGAGACAGAGAACCTGAGTGAAGGGGAAAAAAAATCCAATTTTAACCCATTCTAAAAATTCTCAGTTTACTTTTTTCCTCGTGTCTGTTCAAATCAAATAATTAAAGTTGAAAAGACAATTTGATTGGGACTCTTTATTTCCAAAATCAGTTTTCTTAAGGAATAACTTGGGAAAAAGATTGTGTCACTGTCACTTTATAGTATCTGCACATGTTCCCAGCCATCCTTTTGGGGAAAGCTATTACAGGTAATAGATGCTGCTTCTGAATGAAGATGTATTTGGCCAAATGCTGCCCTCAGCTATGTCAGTGGAACTGCCAATACATCAAAGCCCATGAAATGAGTGATTTTCCAGTGGTATAAGTGACGGCAGATTTTGTCCTACTGTATTGAAGAATGTAGGCAGTTTAAGAAAAACATTAAGTCTTTTCGTCTGCTTATAACTTCTAGTAAAAGTACATGGAGTCACCTGGCAGAATGAAGCTCTCCTGTAGAATATTTCTGCAATCTCAGTTACTCGACAGCTGTCCAGCTGATTCTTTAATTCATTAAGCTGTGTGCTTCATTATTACATTTTATACTGTAGCCCTGAGAATATGTGCCCTCTTAACCTTTAAGGGTATTTTAATCTAGAAATCTCTCTCCAGAGAAAATGCGTTGACGAACTGCAGTAACTAATAATTATGTGAAAAATTTTCCTGACAGATTTACTTTTATGTTAAGTGATTATAGTTATTTTTTTCTTTTTATATCATATTAACATTTTAAATTCACAGAAATTTGGAAAATTTATGAAATGTCTACAAAAATTGCTTCTAATGTTTGAAGCAGGACAATTCATCACTGACTTTTTTTTTATTAAGCTCTCAATAATTCTCTTTCAAGAGTTAGACAGGAAGGTTTGGGTTGTGCTGAACCTTAAGCTCTCAAGTAGAGTTCTTGAGTTGGAGTTGAACTATGTAGTCCACATCAGGTCCATGGTAACCCAAATCCATTCTGGTAATCCAAACTACTGGTGGGAAAAATCACTTGACTACTCAAACAATTGCCCGTCAGCCCGCAAAATCATGTAGTCTGTGGAGAACCTTTCTTACATGTGAACCACTGCTGGAACTCCTCTCTTCTCTTGTATTAGTGATGCGATTCTGTAGCTTTTTCCCAAAAGCCCAATAGTTGAGAACATTGACTACTTTCCCTTTCTTGCATCCCTTGCTATTGTAGATTTCCATAACGTGATTTGATGTGTAACAAAATATTTAACAAGGGTGATATTTAAAGTATTATTGCTGTCTGGGTAAACATCACTGGGATGAAGTGAGAATTAATGTAGCACAGCTATTGTTTCAGGATTTCTGCTTGCTTAGTCAGTCATATTTGCATGCATCAGTCTTGCTTTTTGGTTTAAATCTTTGCATCTGAAGCAGACAGATGTGTTTCAAAAATCTAAATAAATCTGCAAGGCTCTTTCACTGTCACTACAGTTTAGCAAATGCTGACCTCACATAAACTCATATTGGTTTCTATGTATGATGGGCAAACCACAAACTGTCCTCAGTTTGGGTTTGTTTCAGATATTTGGCAAAGTACACGTCTGAGTCCTCTGAAATCTAATGAAAAAAAAAATACCAAATGAAAACTTTCCCATGTGAACTCTTGCATTCAGCTTCTCATCTCAATGGGTAATAGGACAGCAGGAGTTTCCTTCATGGCATCAGGTTTTCTTGCATCCAAATTCTCACATGTTCTAACAATTTAGAAGCTCAGTGAAGTATATTATTAAGTGGAGATAATAGCTCCTCTAACTTTATGAGGAAGTGTCTGGTTTTACTGTTGTATTTCAAATTCATCTATGTCACTCTGAAAAAAATCTGCCAGAAATTATTCTTGTTGTCATTGATCCATTATCTCAGCCTATGAGAACATGTTTAGGTTTTATTTCTTTGTTTGTCTGTGGTTTTTATTTTTTTTTTGTTAAGCTTTTTGAGGGATTTCTTTGTTGTTATTTTTGTTTGTTTGTTTATTTTTACAGTTAAAGAATTTAATAGATTTTTCAGGCTAAATATTCCCTTAGATTTAAAATATACTTGTAACTTTAACAATAAGTTCTTTTGGAACAGAAATCTTTGCCCAAGTCACGTAGCAAGCATGGCATATTTTCTGCATAGAATTCATTAGCCCTTAGAATTTATTTTCATATGAGTACAGTTCCTGTAAAATAGGACTGGGATAAAATAGGACAGATCTAGTGACCTGATATTGTGAATGCATGCAAGCATGACTAGATCCAGGTGGATATACATTAGAGATGCTTTCACAGCTTGGCTTATCTTTTTCAGCACAGATCAGTCTCCAGTTCATGTTTTTAGAGTCAAAAAATTTCTTTGGCAAAAAATATTTGGAAGCCTTAGGATATTTTAAAAAATATGACATCAATGGGTGCTTTACCATTTCAGAATAAATACAATTTATTGACTTCTAACTCTAATTCTGGCTAGTCCCTCTCTTTCTTCCCACTCCTCTTATCAATATGCTTTGTTTAAATATGGATTTTATCGATTCAGGCCATTATATAGTAACATGGTCCAGACTGTGACATGAACAACAAAGTCACCTCATATCTGTTCTTAGGAATGGCTGTGAAATATTTTTCAACTCTACCTGTGATCATTTAATTTTAGGACTTTTTAAAACTGAGCTATTTCTATGTCTAGACAGTACCCAACCCAAAAAGGCACTAATTCTAGTGGGGATCCATCCAGCTAGCACTCCAGAAAACCAAATACCACCCCAAGTAAAATAGTAAGGTCTAAAAGAACGGCTCTGTGTGAGTGCTTCTTATAAATAAGAATATTCATGATTTGAATGAATCTGAATAGCTTACCTTTGGGAAAAACAACTCTGAGATGCAGAACAATATCAGTTATGTATTGAAAGTGGGCAGGTTTTTCAGTGAGAAATCAGCAGGTCCTACTAGCTTTTAAAAATAATTTATTTTTCCCCTGGAAGTTCTTTATAGTGTCTACAAGCTGTAAATACCCATGAACCTGTGATGTTCTCCTGTTCCTTTGATGCAAACATGGTAGTTTCTGCTTTGTGCTAACCTTTATGCCATTATTTCAGTAAATTTTCAGTGTTTATCATCCTCTTTCACTTTCCTAAGACAAAATCTTACATTTGATTGTTATGAACCCCTCAGGAAATACTTGTTTGAGGGAGCTGGTCCATTTCAGTTACTTTGCTAAAGAAGGAAGACTTTGCTACAAGGATGTTTTTTTTTATTTTAAATGAAATCAAATACCTAATAAGACTTACACATGTTGCACATTGTCTATGCAGTAACTTCTCTGAGAAAGATGATTGATAGCATAAACAATATTCTACACCATTAAATCTTATACTGTAAAGTAGTTTTTGCAATACATGCTACCTTGTATTTTTGTGGCAAAGCAGTAGCAGTAAAAAACTTAATTCTGAGGGAGTTTAGCATATCTTTTATAAAAAAGTTTACTTCAACTCAGTTATTTCAGTAGATATCTCAACATCTGTCCATCCCTTTCCTTCTGTTGCTTCTCCCTCATTCTCCCAATTTCAGATGTAGTTTCTCTGGACAAGTCTTTACAGCAAGCATACTCAATCTGTAATAATACAAAGAGTCACTTCTGCTCCTGCTTGGGCTTTCAGTGAGGACAGTACATGCACTACAAACTTACATGGGTTGCAGGGATACTTAGTCCACACAGAGACCTAGACTGCTACAATCTGAATATGTGCAAACTCTTTTTTTTAACAGTTTGCAACTCAATCAAAAATGCAGACTGATAATTCAGAGAAACAGTAGTCTAGACTTTTTAACATCTGCTCTTAGGCAAGAATTCACAACTTTGTTTTCAAATGGTTAAATAGCAGGACTTTAAATTTACGCTTTGTCAAAATGTCAGATTTGAGATCTGACATTACAAAAATGTAATTTCCCCAGACTAATTTTTTAAACGACCATTATGATTGTGTTTTACCCAAAAGCAATGGCTTGAGGCAGATATCCACCATAGATGACATCATCTCAAGTAGATACATTTTGGGACAGCTTTTTATAAGCAACTGAAAATTTTTTCCTTCATGGGGAAAAGATGGTTTCTCTGAAATGGGGCAGGATGAGCAACCTGCTTCTTAAAAAAAAATGGCCTAACATGGTACAGGGTGTGCTTAATAACTAATACATCATTACTAGTTAGAACTCAAATAATCAGGATTCATATATATATATAATTGCAGATGTTCTTTAATACGAGTAGATGGTTCAGAAAGAAAACACTGTGCCAAGAGAATAATAAATAAATTATGTCAGAGTATGCTTTTTCATCTTTAATCCATAAAAATACCCTATTATTAATAAAAATCTTTACTGAACTTGTACCCAAAGCAGAGTCAAAACTGTGCTGTATCTAGCAGGACCATAATTACTCTTCTAGGCAATAAAGGGGTTAACTGTTTGTTGTTCTCATTAACAGTTGCAGAAGGAAATGGTCCTTCACTAATTGGCAGATATTGGCTTAACAAAACAAGGCGGGACTGGAACACTAACCAGCACATGTTAGATCAGCAGTGAAATTAAGAGATAATATATACCTGCTGATGATACAGATGTTACTCATTTGAAATCATCAGGTCAAAACTAAAAGTGATGGAAGGGGACATACCTAAATTTCCTTGAGTTCATCCATATTTCTGGTGACTTCTGATCATCTGCAGAGAGAATCACAGAATTTGAAAATACTGCCTGTATTGGCTTAGTGAATGGATTTTTACATCTAGTCCTGACTAAGAATAGGTGTGTCTTTTATATCGTAAAGATAGAAAAATCGTAGGTTTGAGTGGATGGCACCAAATTTTTTTCTAAAATAGTTTGTAAAATAAAGTATAAGCAGTGGATTTGTCTCAGACATATGAAATGGCATTATTGTTGCATTGTATACAGTCCATTGAATGTGGGCAAGGATTTGGGTATGAAAAATGGCTGCGTAGTACAATTAGCAGTCTTGTCATAATCTAAAACATAATGTATCAGGTTCTCTAACTTTGCTTTTAAAGTTTGTCTTCTGCTATACGAATGGTATAGGATTAACTGCCAGAAGTAGAAAAGATCATCCAGAAGACTACAAAAGCTTCTGATATTGTTACAAAAATAGAGATTAAAGTTAAGACATTAAAGTTGAGGCAGAAAAGCATGGTATACTCCAGTATAAATAGGAAGGCAGATCATCTAGAATAACAAATGTTTCTCTGGAGTTGCCTCTCCAGGAAAGCTGTCTAATATGTTGTCTAAAACTAGTAATACTGAACATGCATTGGTGTGATACAAGATGAAATACAAACATCAGCATGACATAATGAAAAAGAAACACTTTGGCTCTGTTATTCTTTGTTGGATGGATTTAGGTGAAGGTAGCAGAAGAGGAATCAATTGATGTAGACTGCATAATTATCACCCCATATATCACTAATCATCCTGTGGACTTAGATTTAATGGCTAGGAGACTTCACTGCATGGTCATTCTGTCAGTCAAACCCAAGCCCTGCTGACACTGCAGAGGACGTGAAACCCTTAGCTGTGTGAGTGTGAGCATTCATGTTTATTCCAGCTGGCTGCAACTGGTAGAAAGCAAACATTACTGCTGCTAATATTCTTGGGACATTGCATGATATGCTTGCTGAGATGAAACACAGGCAGGGACTATTTCACCTCAGTTTTCTCTGAGGAATTGTAAATTATTCTCATGAGATATTCAGAAACACACACAAGATCGGCTGTTTATCAGCCTGTTTCAGATGGGTTAGTGTAATGGTTTCTACAGAAATTCTCACTCCTTGTAATTTAAAATATGGGTCCTGGAGCACCAATATATGAAATTCAGTGCAGCAAGCCTTAAGGAGAAAAGGAGTTTTGCCAGCCAGCAGAGGAAGAGGCAAAACCTCTCCCCTTTAAAATGCAAGGTATAGCTAGATTAGAGGATTGTATTTCTACCAGCAATCTGAAAGGAACTGCTAGGATAGGAAGTAAGCAAAAGATGGGGATAGTGGGACAGAAGGGGATATTTTCTCTGGCAATATCCATACAGAGGTTGAGAAGGCTTCAGTGTCTTTCATTACTTCAGTTTTCTTATTTGAGATTGTTTGGAACTTTTTTCCCCAGACCTGCTCAGTCTTACGCAGCCAGAATAAGAACAAATTCTGCTGATTTACTGTCTCACACGTATCAACCTTTCCTTTTCACTAAATGCTTATCGTCATTGTCTTTTATTATGACTGAGAAGAGATTACCCCTTGCCATCACACTGATTGCTGTCATTTCTGCACAAGGGTAAGAGAGATTTGGTAAGTAGGAAGTTTCAGACAAGTAGGCATTCCTGGAAGGGGTTTCAACCCTCTGCTTAATGGTGGTTGGGAGTGATTTTAGGCAGCAGGCAACAAGGGAGGTGAAAAGGTCATGTGAAAGGCATGGATTTTCAACCTTATCAGTGCCTCTTATGTGATGGGAGAAAAGCAGAGTACAAACAACTGTCTGGCATCAAATTAAAAGATGGGTATGTTAGTAGCACACACCTGGAATAATCAAATGAAAATTATGATCTTCAAAAGTCTAGTTCAATGCACTATAGTAGTCTTGTCCAAGTCAGCAAAGATGTAGATTAATTCAGCCTTGCCTCTTGATTTTTTTCTTGCTTAGTTTGAGACAGATTGTATTTATTGAATAGGCCAGCACTAGACCAAACTACAACACATTTAATCCTTAAATGTCAGTTGATTTTATGAGCTCACATTTAACAAAAGAAGATGCAGAGTAAGAGACTCACAGATATTTATGTGTAGACCAAACATTTGTTGAAAATTACAGAGATAGAAAAGGATATATAATATTTATAAAAGTACTGGGCTGAGATAAAGGGACAAATAATAAAAGAAGCTAATGATCAGCTGTTGCTCCAGATATAGGGAAAGAAAAAGAGCAGGTGGTGTTGGCAGCACAGTTGCAAAGCCATCTACATTTTATTCTGAGAGAAACAGCATGTGAGACTTTGAGCCTATATAGGCAAACTGAAGAAATTCCAAAAGTATGTGCTGACACACATGGGAAAGGACACATACTTAGTGAACATGTGTTTTGGACACTTCCTTTATTTCTGTTGTACCCTCTATATCCAATATGTAGTAATGTAGTTATCTGTTGGATTATTTTTTGTTGCTCATCAATCCACTATATAAATCATAAACCAAAATATGTAATAGTTTCTTTTGTGCAACCATCAGAAATCTGTTCCTTATATGGTGCTGGGAGAACTGTTCTGCTTATGCCCTAAGATTTCAGTGGTATTATAAAAAAAGGTCATTTACCTGAGTCTCTGAGTTGCTTTATGGGAGAAAGCCTTATCTTCCAGTCTATTTGTAACATTAGACAGAAAATCATTTTTCTTCTGATACGGCTTTGTGTCCAAGACTAAATTTTTACTTCAACCGAAGTCATGCCAAAGCACATGCTGCCTGCAGGGCAGAATTCTTGTTACTGTTTTGGAGCAGCATTATATTTCAGAATGGTTCTACATTTCAGGCCTTGCTTAATAGCACAAGTACTCTAATACAGATCTACTTGCAGTGAAAGAGCTGTCTTAATAACAATATTCCTAGAGTTACAAAGATTTAATTCTGAGCATTTTCAGCAAAAACTCTATTTTTTTTTCACGTTGTTAATAATTTTAGGGATTACTTCAGGGAAGAGAGCAATCTTTTCACAACATATATTAATTATCATTATAGATTATTAATGATGAGAAAGGGTGATGAATGAGAGTACACATGTATATAAAGATGTTGTAAAGCCAGTGGAACCTAACAAAACAAATTTCAGTGTTGAGATTATATTTCTCATTTGTAATTTTCCTTTTATGATGAAACCTGACTGAAGTGGAGAATTTTTATAATTGCCATTGATGCCTAGATAAAATTTGAATTGTTCCTTTAAAAATTGCCTCTCCAAACTCTTAGTGGAACTCTGTTAAATGTTTTCTCATACAGTAATATTTCATGCAAAGATTGAAATAAGTAGGTGAGATGTTTTCTCAGATTATATTATTTCTTTTTAGTATTAAGAAATGGAAAAGACTATATTTTATCATCACATTACTGTACTAGAATTTCTCTATATTGTAAACTACAGAGTTTTTACAAAGACTGCTGCTCTGTACCTATTCAAACTGGAATGTATCTGTAGCATGAACAGTTCATTAAGTCTGAAGCAAACAATTATTTTTTAGTAGCACAGAAGGAAACTCCCAAAGATTTCTCCTATTCCTTAGATTAAGCATTCCCCTTCGTTGTGCAGCGGTGCTTCATTTACAAGTACAACGCACCTTCACTAGGCAAGGGCACCACCACCTACATCATGGTAGGTGAGTTGTCAGGCCCAGTACTCACCGCATGGTGTTAGTGTACCGTAATGGCAGGCCAGGCCTCGGCGTTTGGGCATGGTGGCACAGGCGACACGGCCTTTTCCAAGTGTGCTTAGTAACAAGTACCTCGCCCCCAACCTGCTGCTGTTCTGGGCGCTTTGCCCAGAAGTCTCCCCAAGAAATCCTAATCCCTGACAGCAAGAGGAATCATCCTCCATGTGCCTCTCTGTAGAGATAGCAGAAGACCCAACTGCAAAATGCTGCTTGGTGCTTTTCTCTGCAGTGCTTTAAAGTACATCTGCAAACCTGACAAAATGGCAGTGTCCCTGAAGTACAGTGGAGGCGGCTGTTGAACTCGGGTGGCTGATCATGCTAAGCAGTGATGAAGAGTGAGAAATAGAAGAGTAAAAAAGACCAGTAATATGTAAGACACTTATATATCGGTATTCATTTTTGTCACAGTGAAATTGTAATTTTTGTGCCAGTGTTGATAAACTGTTGTTGTGCTTAATAAACCTCAGGCTCACAATAGCAAATTAAACTGATAGTGATTTTTTTTTTTTTTTTTCAAAAAGAATGGTGAAGAAGACAGCTGGGATAATTAGGTTTCTTGTGTTCTCATCAGAACTTCAGTTTCATATTGTTGCTCTTCAAGCCGCTTGCTAGCTCAAAATAAAGTGGAAATTTTTACACAGAAGTCTTAGGAAGAATTAGCATATAGATCTCTCTCTTGGGTGATACGGTTTTCATTAGTGTACTGTTTAGAATATAGGTAATGGAATGGTGGTTTCAGATAATTTTTGCTGAGGGGAGTAAAAAAAAACTTTCACATCTGAAGAAGTGTTGTAAAGGGAACTGAACATCCTAATTTGAATCTCCTGTTATCTGTGTACTGAGGAAAAAAAAAAATAAAAAAAAGAATAGATGAATAGATGTTTGCTTTAGATTTTTCCAGAAAATATACTTAAAATGGCAGAAGTATTTCCATTAACATTCCACTATGAATGTAGATAATACCCAGTACAACATAATTTTATATTTGTTATATAGAACATAAAGTTCCAAAAGGAAATGGTTGAATTAATACTGGAAGAACTGAATTTATATCAAATGTATCATTATTCTCTGGTCTCCAGAAATAATTAAAACTAGGAAATAGGATTTCAAATGAGCTTTTTGATGTGACATCAGCAAATCTACTATAACCAAAGGATGACGGGCTGAACCATGCCTTTCATATAATCTGATTGAGAATGTGTTTTACAGACACAATTGTACAGTAAAACTTTTAAATAAATTATAGTTTTTGTGTAGTAGAATAGACTTATTTTACAGAAAGACATATTATTTTACACACATCTATCAATGATGTCTTAAAAGTCACTCAAAAAACTGATTTTACATGAACAGGTATTCTGATTCTTATTCAAGGAACAAAACGTGTAAGGTAATACATGAAATTACATCAAGTATTTATCCCCTGTTTCATGTAAAGGATCTTTTAGTTAATAGCACATATGGGATTTGGAAACATTGCATTTCTTCTAATCAGCCAGTGCAAAAGTGAGAAGAAATTCTTTAATGTTTTATGTTGAGGCTTACACAAATTATAGATTACACCTTAATATGCTGCTCTTCCTTTTTGGGGATACAAAGCAGCTTATCCAAACAATGAAGAATGCTATGTCCCAGCTGTGCTTCTGCTGTACACCCAGGGACTTTCTGCCCTGTACCTACCGGTGAGGACTAAAAGGTATCTACACTACTGCAAAATGTTTTATCTTTAGGGGAGGTGGTAGGGATTCTGCACATTTATACTTTAATACTTTATGTGATCATGGAATTACATACTACTTTATTGCACACAACCCATGGGGGTAAGTTAAGGTTATTGTTTCAACCCTAAATCTTGCATTTCCTGGCTAGTGAGGAATTAACTTATAATGTTACTTGCATTTTAATACCTTTGTGCTGATCCTGCTGCTATTGAAGAAACCATCAAACTCGTACTTCTTTCAAAAGTTGAAACCCTTATATGTAATACATATAACTGTATTTCATATCATACATAATGATTTTATGCTTTTTTAGGCTGTTCAAGGGTCAGATTTTTAAAAAAAACTTTCATCTGTTTATGTTTAGCATGATATGCCATTTAATGAGATAGCAGAGATTTAGCATTATTAATGAACAAATTAAATGTCAATTAGCGCTGACATTATAACATCAGAATTCTAATTCACAGCAGAATTTCAGTTCAGCATACAAATCCATGCTCATTAGATTCTTATTTGTGATGTTAATATTTATCTTCAAATTAAATAGTAAATAAGGTAAACTTTTGGAGAAATTATTCTATACATCATGGAAGAGTTTAGGGTCTCTGTAAAGTCTGTTCCATGAAAATGTCAGTATGGGCTTAACGGTATTTATTTTATTGCCATAAATGACCTGAATTTCCTTGGAAATTAAATAAAGCTAACATATTTTCTCACCAACCCCCTCCTTAGGTATAAACAAAAAAAAAAATAATATGTGTCTAACTCATTTGGTGTTTAGTTGTAGAGTTTAATCTCTTTGTATACTTCCAATCTGCCAATATTTCCATTAAGGCAAAACACTAACATTAATATCAGCACCTGATTGAAAGAGACAGAAAAATCTGTGATTTACTATAATAAATCAATTTTTTAAAAAATTAGAAAATTATGCCACACTATTTACAAGTCATTAGTCCTATATTTGCTGTTCTTTTAAACAAAAAAGATAAACCTCCAAACACTGAATAGTAATTATGTATTAACAAAACAAAACAAAACAAAAAATGTTTGGTGATATTTAATAATTGAATTCCAAACTGATGATTCTAATACTTGTGAAATTTTTTTCTAGCTTTCTTTAAGTATAAATTCCCTCCTGAAGCTCTCAAAATGTCAGGTGTTTACTTTAACACTGTCATGAATGCAAAGAAGAGAAAAATATTATTAGTTTAGCTTAAATATCTAGATATACTTCGTGCATATCATAATGTTCACATTCCTATACTTAAACATATGCATAAATAATTGGCTAAATTAGTATCCAACAGTCAAGAGTGGGTGTATCTGTCATTAAAGAAACTGGAACTGTGGAATATAGAAAGAAAAAAATTAGACTATAAATTCACTTAAATGTTCAGGTAGGAAAATAGCACTTACTGATCTGATCTAACCCATATGATTCAATGGATAATTCCATGTTTCTAGAAGAAGACAAAGTGAGCAAATCTCACTCTCCTAGGCAGAGAGACAACTGTTGGCTTTTTTAATAAACAAAATTTTGCTTTCTAACATGTAGTATTCTATGACCATGGGTCTGTGGAGGAGACTTTGGCATATGCATGATTTATTTTTTTCATTTTTCAACAAGTATATCTTTTTAAAAGGCTTCCTGCAGAAACACAAAGTAAAGTTTCCCTCATCTAAAGAGCATGAGTTCATTGTGTTGATATTACCTCAGCACTTCAAATTTTCGTAACTGCAGTTGTGGCACAAAACTTGCATACTGGTTTTGGGCAAGTATTGGGGAAATGCATTGAAACAATTAACAGATTAAATTCAAACAGATCTAATGTATTAGGAAAAACAATTCCCTCAATCTTTATTATAACTTAAGATATAGAAAAGGTCAAGTCAAGATTGCACAATAGGTCTCTGTTAAGCATACAGACTAAGGGCTAAATTTGAATAGTTCAGGATGTGTAAAGATGACACTGAATTAGACAAAATGTTAAGTACCAAACTCACTCATTAAGCATTTAACTACCTAAAAAAAAAAAAAAAAAAAAAGAAAAAAAGAGTGGGACCTAATTGAGTTGGAATAATAGAAATATTTCATTCATCTATTGGCTATCTACATTTAGCTTGCAATTAGAAAAGCACCACACTGGGAGCTGACAAAGAAAATCAGGTATTGGTATCTTATCAAGAGCAAAATTTTTCACAGAATTTTCTAAATGGAACTCTGATGTAGAAATGTGTCCACAGAAACATATTTTCCATTTTTCACTAGCTTGCTGAGATTTTTGCTTGTCTGATATTTTGTTTAAAATATGTTTATTTTTGCTTTGTTAAGTATGCTTTTCTCAGTTATTTTCTCATGCAAAAAATATTTCAAAACTGAGTTTCTCTAGTGCTGATATACCTGGGCAAACAACAGTGGTTTGGGTGACTTGAAACGCAGATGTTTACCGCAGCAAAAAATCAGTCTGAGAAACAAACATACCATATTTACATCAGGATATGCTGTGTCATGTTTATTTAATTTAAGATCATTCCTAGTTATTTGAGATACAGATGTTAGTTTATTACAGTGTAAGTGTTATGAATGAGAAGCAATAACAAGAAAGTAATGAATATTAATCTTGTGTCTAACACAGATGCTACTACTTTGGCAAGTATCTTTAAAGCTGGTAGCTGAAAACAAGTTTATATTTTGATAATCATAGTCCAAAGACAGATCAGAACATGTATATGGTATGTATTAGGGACCAGCTGCACTGGCAATTAATTGTATCTGATTGGTGGTGACTGTATCATGATCTAACCTCCATTTCAAATAAACTCCAATAATATGATAAGTTCTTACTGCTCCATATTTCCAGGTAGGGAAATGGAATGAATTATATTTCTCAAGTGGTGATATTCTAAAGATAGTTAATGTTCATAAAGCATTTGGAAGAATTGGTATAGTCTGAAATTATGTATACAGATGAGTGAAGTGAACTAAGAGCTAAGCTTCGCACTATGTAATTGATATATATCTTTGTAATGACCCTTTCATTTAGCAAATAAAAAATTTCAATATATATCACATAAATATTACATCATAACTTGTAATTTTGATATTATGGTGGATAAATTAAATAATTTGTGACAAGCACTTCTATTTACAGTGTTAAAAAATATATATTTGTTGATGTGCATTCTGCTGTCATTGGTGACAACGTTCATAGCGGTAGATTATGCAATGAACATAGTGCAGAGGAAGTCCCTCAGAGAGCAATATAAACCTTGTTATGATAAAGACAGAGCTATTTCAATAATAGCAAGTAAGTGAAGGAAAACCACAGATAACGAAAGCGTTAATTCACTTCATTCAAGAAGTATCTGACTGTAAGTCATGTGTTCATTCAACAGCTATGCCCATGCTTTGTGAACACTCAGGCAATGAATCCAACCTCATTTCCAGAAGAGAAGACAGAAGATGGCTTTTAGGTTATCAAGCTTAAGGTCAATTGTTTCAACAATATGAATGGCTGGTATGTATTTTAAGTGATTGTTAGGGGGTGTTTTAATTTTAACAGAGAAAAAGAGAGGAAGGGCTGAATAAAAGTCAACCCTTCTTTCATCTGCTATGAGTGATTATACAGAGATAAATGACATTTTTTACTTTTCCTGAGAGAACTTGTATTCATAAGGAACCTGAACCTGTAACTCTCTAACATCTAAAATGTCTCCTTTATTATTTTTTGTTGTCCCTAGCCAAGTTCAATACTACTCATCTACCATTTTAAATTATATCTTATTATTTTCAGAGAACCACCATGTTTCCTTCTGGATTTTTACTCCATTTCAACGGTTGACCTAGAGTTTCAGAAAGGTGACCTCCTCTCTTTTAATAAGTGTACTTTGGTATGTGTGAAAAATACTCAACATAACTAAGCTGTTCTGTTCAATTCCCTAGGTACATTATTCTGCTTCTGCTTTGGGATAGTATAAATATAATATGTGGTGAACTAACTGGAGGTACTGTATTAATTGAAAACAATCCTGTATAAAATACGTGCATTTTCTGTCTGTAGTCAAATAAGGGGAATGGTATTTCCTATGACTGTATTGAATTTCTTCAAAGGGTCATGCTTGTGTTTAAACCTCACCACAAAACCATAGAATCCACACCTTCTTAGTTTCATATAAAAACACTTCAGCTATAACAAGTCCTGACTGAATATGTACTTAGCTTTAAAAACAAAAACCTGTAAGACTGTAATTCTTGTTAGATACCAGATGCTTTTATTTTCTGTTTTCTTTTGTTCTTATAATAGAATCGTATTTAGAAGATTTTTTTTCTTTTAGGAAAAAATACAAAACCCCATATTTGTGGTAGTTTGTCCCAGAAATCTTTGGGTTTCTTATTATTATAATATTCCTTAAAATACCTGCTCATTGTTTCTTATAAGGAAAAGAACTCCACAGTTTTAAGCTTTTTTTAATTCTCATTGGATGGAACTTTTTTTCTATTTTAAATAAAAGCATATTTAAATTAGTTCAATGTCTCTCACAAGCCTGACTGATCAGTGCATGAAGTTAAAGAATCATCCCACTCTTTTGTTCCTTCTGGTTGTTTTTTTGCTGTCTCAGTTGGCCAAGATAGTTTACCAAGCAGCTGCACAAATTCATGTCAGAGTTAGAGACAGTGTGACAGAAACAAAAGACCTGCAGAAGGGAGAGCGGGATCTGCCTTAGAAAATGCTGGTATTTGTCATTTATCATATCAGCTCTGGCTGGGATTCACAGAACGACTCAAACTGGACAAAAATTAAGGCTGATGAGCTCCTGTCCTGCTTGTGCTGATGCTGAGATGATGTGCCAAAATTAAGAACCATGTCAGAGCGCTGATCAGGCTGAAAACCCTCCCTACCAAAAGCTTCTTACACAGGTGTGCAGGTGAGAGAGCAGGCAACAGCCTGCTAAACAACAGGTCTTTGCAAAATGCCACAAATTACAAGGAGACAAACCTGAAAACTGCTAGTTTGTTTCAAAGAATAGATGGACTAGAATTCAAGTGAGTTGCCACATTTATTTTGTGTTTGGGCATGAATATGACATGTGGCTCCTTATATCAAAATCAGAACTTTAATTGACTTTAAGGAAAAGTTTTTCATTTCAGATTACTTATTCTTCCACCAGTGTCTCTAGCTGGGGAGTTTAACAAGGAGCATGCACAGGATTTAAAACTTGTTTCTAAACTCAGCAACATGATAAAAAACCTGCACTTTGATAATATGAAAAATCTGCCTGAGTCATGCAAATTTCATAGTAACACTTTAAAACTGACTCCTTTTCCGCAAAAGCACCCTTCCCCCTTCCCCCCAATTCTCTTTAGATTTCATCATAGGGAATGAAAATGTCCCAAGAACTGTGTTAACATTATGAACTTCTAGTGTCAAGACCTTTTCCAAGAGTGATATGACATTATGGTTCCTGCTTTCCTGCTTGTTGTTGCTATAGGTAAAATCTGGAGGCATTTTACTGGTGTTTTCTATTCCATGTACAGTATCATGGAATACAGCCTCACTATTTTTATTTTAATGTTTATATATATTACATGGAGACACCCTAAAGGTAAAGAAGATTGAAATCAAATAATGGTCTAATACTCATCACCATGTCTGTCAGTAGACAGATAGGGTGTGTAATTTTTGTTACCTACAAGTGAGATTTCAAATGAAGCAGAAGCCAACTTTCCTTTAATCACGTTGTTCTTCTAGCCCACAGAGAAAGCTTCTGTCAGGCACCCAGGTGGGCATAGGTGATTTTAGCTGAGGAAGTTTCAACATTAAAAGCTGAGTGCAGCTGTGAAATAAGGGGTGATACAAGTTATACATGCAGCAAATGTGTAAGTTTGTACAAATTCCTCTGACAGGAAAAAATCACAGGCAACGGAGAACTGAATAGAAGGATACTTTTTTAAAAACAATCTGTCTTGCCTTATACCTTCCTGCTATTTTTCCCCTGCCAAAAGATCACAGTTCTGTTTCTTCAGAGAATAATTTACACCTACCTATATTCTTGTTCCCACTTTAAAAGATCTTGTCATAAAACCATTGCTTGCTTAGTGTGTTACTTAAATATCCTCCATTGACTAATTGCCAGTAGGGGCAGACATAGTAGAAACAAAACCCCTTCATGGTGATGTTAACCCTTAATGAGGAGAGTATTTATCGATGGAGGAACTGATTACGGGTAGGGAAGCAGAATTTCAGTGCCTTGTCCACTAGCATTTCTTCACACCTTTGTCATTAAAGTCAAGAAAGAAAAGCCTAAATTGAATCTATAGATAAATGCAATAATTTGTTTGCAGTTATCTTACAGGTTGACTTCTGATAATACAATATTTGCCTTATTTCTGTCCAAACCCCCGATGTGTTCTCCAACTTGATGAATTGGCAGAGACTTGCAAATGAAGAAAACATCATATGTACTGCAAAAAGTGCTGTGAAACCTATTCTAGAAGGACTGAGACAATAATGTTGACAACTACAGTTATTCAAGAACCTTTAAAAAGATACTAGAACTAAGTCTCTGCTGGAGACTGTACTTCCTTTATACCATAAACTGGATATATGCCTTAAGAGAACTGCCCATGCATCCAAGGAGAAAGGAAATACCTTGTAAAAGACAAGAAGTATAGTCTGAAGATAGACTGTGCCTCAGAGAGATTTATTGGATGGGATTATATTCACAACAAATAGTACAAATAAGTTAACTTGTTTTTATCTGTAAGTCAGCTAACTGCATGTGAAGAAGGTAATCTGAATTGAAGGAGACAAAAAGTAGTGTTAATTAAATTTTTAATGGCGATCACACCCCAACTGAACTTCTCAACAGAGTTTGTTAAACTTTGAATGAGCAATACATGTGCTTTGAGGTTTACAAACAATTAGAGTGCTGGATATGGAACTAGTGAGGTGAAATGTACTGTATTCATGATCATATCAGTTGGTAACTCATAATTACTTACAATCCTATTTTTGCCCAATATTTGTAACCATATAATTAATTCAGAGTTTAAGGTATTCAAATAACGGGGAACTGACATGGGAAAGTGAGTCCAGCAAATGAGTTCAAACAATTCTTAATTACTTTTTGTTGGTAATTATTAACTATGAGATTTCAACAGATACAGTACCAAATCTTTTTGAAGGACGAATTGATTAGCGTATCTTGATAATTTGTCTCTGAAGTCCTTTCTACTTTCCATGTGATGTAAAAGCCAATTAAATGCTTTTTGAATAACTAATTTTAAAATTCAACAGCCAGCTTCAGCCGTATATCTCTTCTAAGAAGATGAAATTTTCTCCTAAGAATCATGATCTTCTTAAAGCTCAGCACTAAAATTATTTGATAGTCTCTAGGGCTTCTAAATTGGGGTTCAACTGCACAAACATATGGTTATTTCTATGATATGTTACATGTAGGGCTTTTGCATGTGACTAAGAGGCACACATACACTGAGAAAGAGTGAGTATCAGAGAGCATTAGGAAAGGAGAAAGAAAGAGAGTTAGAATGTGTGCAAGAGAGCTTTACTTTCCTATATGAGTAAAGGGAGGAGAATTATATCTGTCCTTTAGTTTTGTGATGAATGGACTCAAGGTCCCTGGTGTCAGTTTTGGACCTGCTTCCTTTTGCTTCTTTCTTTTTTTCTTCTACTTCTCTCTGTCTTGCTATGTACAGACCCCAAGTGTACATGAGCCACTTACATTGATTCTCACCGAGTCTTTTTAGATTTGAATGTGTTGACAAAAAGAGGATCTTAATTTAAGAGCTCTGTTTGGGGCATCAGAGCAGAGAATGAGATTGCTGTTAATCCTGGGCTGAGTTAGGGGAGGGGTAGATGGCTTATTCTCCTGGCAACACAAGCATAAGAAATACCATACACAATGAAACTAAAGAAATCTGAATTTATTTAAGTAGCAGTAATTTCAGTTGCACTATTCTGTTCTTAAAATATAAGTTAAGTATACATGAATAAGCCTTGTCATGGTTTGAGCTCAGAGGGTAACTGAGCACCACACAGCCGTTCACTCTCTGCTTCACCCCCAGCAGCGCAGGGGGCAGGGAACAGGGCTTATAGTCAGTCCTGCTACTTCTTTCTCCTCAGGGCAGGGTAGAAATCCTTACACTGTCCCCTGATTCAGTGTGATTCCCCTCTCACGGGAGACAGCCCTTCATGAACTTTCTCTGTCATGAGCTCTCCTTGAACTGCTCTGGCGTGGATCACTCCTACATGTTGCAGTCCTTCCAGTGCCAAACTACAACAGTAGGTGTTCTTCTTCCCACAGAGTCCTGGCCTCCTTTGGGGGCAATCACCTGCTCTGGCATGGGGTCCTCCACAGGCTGCGGGTCAGCATCTGCTTCACTGTGGACCTCCATGGGCGGCAGGGAGGGCAGCCCTGCCATCTCACTATGGGCTGCAGTGGGGATCTGCACCTGTGCAACTGCCCCTCCTTTCTTCCACTGACATTGGTGTTCACACAGATGTTCTTCTTGCAACCCTGTCCTGGTTCGGGCTGGAATAGAGTTCGTGTTCATTTTTGGTAGCTGGAGGAGTGCTGATGCACACTGAGAATTCAGGGACTCTCCAGCTTCCCATGTCCTGCCTCTGTGCAGGCGCAAGGGGGGTAGGTGGGAGCACATCTGGAGGGCTGGGCCTGGATTGGCCGCTGTTCCATGTCATGTGATGTCGTGCTCACTATATAAAGGAAGGAGTGGGCGGGGGGAAGGGGCTCTCACTTCCCGGAGTGTTGCCGATGTGTCTTTGTGTTCAGGGTCGCAGGCTGGGAGCAGGCGGGTGTCAGTTGGTGGGTGATGAGCAACTGTACTGTACATTATCCGTTTATACTGTCACCATATTATTCTATTACTGTTATTAAACTGTTTTTATCTCAACCAGTGAGTCTCCCTTTGCCCCTCCAATTCCCTCCCTATTCCCAAGTAGGGGGAGGGTGAGTGAGCGGCTGCGTGGTGTTTAGCTACTGACCAGGCTCAAACCATGACAAACTCCTCAAAGCTCCCTCTCCCAGGTTCCCCCTCTTAAATATGTTAACACAGAGGCACATCATCGCTGATTGACTTGGCCTTGGTGCAGGGGTGGGTCCAACTTGGAGCCGGGTTTGCTTCAAGAATCTTCTTACAGGGGGACACCACTGTAGCCCCCTCCTCCACTACCAAAAGTCCCCCACTGTACACACAAACCCAGCACAGACTGCTCTTTTTTGTTGTTGTTGGATTGGTACATGGCATAGGGTTCAGTTGTTTTGTTTTTTTAATCTACTTTGACTATATTTGCCTTCTGTGGAACTGCCCATTACCCAGTTCTTCACTGAAAATGGAAAACACACTTCACAATATTGCTGTTTTCTGAGATGAAAGCTATGTTTTTGGCTCCCCAGTGTTAATGAAAGAATGGGTCTGAAGCGTCTAGACTTTGACATGGACTTTGTTGTGGAGTGCTCTGCTGGGAAGGTATTGCAAGAGCAAAGGTCTAGCTTGCTCATTGCACTATAAAACTGCTACCGTCTCTGCCAAAACACCTGTGAAAACTAATGGAGGGAGATTCTTGCAGACTTGTATACCATGGTTGGTTAGCATTAAGACTGTAAGAGAGATTTTCTCATGATGTAGATGGATGTTCTTTGGCAGTTTCTGGGACGTCCAAGTGTAAACTAGGACTACAGCCTTTCAGCCTCACTGGCACTAACAGGATGTCTCCTCCTTAATGTTCATTTCTGTCAGACAGTGCTGATCTCTTCAGGCATCCTCTTTGCCCAGTTTGGCTGCAGCTGGCTAGAAGTTTTGTAATTGCATGCATACACATACATGCTTTGAAACAGCAGAAAAGCTTTATTTCCTCAGGCACAAGCTAAAAAGAAATGACCAAAAGCTAAATCAAAACAACTCACTTTAAGGAGATACATAATTTTAACCAAGTTTAGGTGGGATTTGGGAAAAGATGAGCTAGTCCTTGCTTGGCATTTCAGGACTGTGCTGCACAGGAACATGACTATAGTCCATACTCTCCTCACCTTAGTTCTACTGAATTCTTTACTTCTTATAATCAGAAGCATTCCTAAGTGTAATGAATAGATTATTTTCATATTGACGTTGTGTTCTAGAGGAAATGTAGAATCAAAGACATTGTGCTGTGGCACAGATGTTCTTTGTTTCCAGTAAGCAGTAACCAAAACTTTAGTTTTCCAGAAAGTTGAAATTTCTTTTTCTGAGCAAGACAATACAAAGCCAGTGCCTCCCAGAATTGTTGAACTACCCTTAAAAACATCAGCGGTGGAGAACTTGTCTCAGTTTTCCACAGCTTGGTTGAAGAATGCATTGCATAAATTTAATTAGGAATGAAAGCAGTATTGTCTAGTTATGGATGGTTCTGGGAAGATGCTGTGGTTGGAGATGATTGTATTAATGGATTTTTTTCTAATGCTGGAGTCTGTTTCACTCTTTCTTGCATGTAGAGTAGCAAAACTGAGCTTGGGATTTTCATGTATTTATTAATATTTCCACAGAAAATGTAAAAATAATAATTCTTAGTCAATAAAACTGTTGCAAAAAAACTAGTACAAAAGTTATGAAATTCAAATTATCAGGATATAAATTTATTGATATTAGACTTCAGTGCAACAATCAAAGATCATCCTTATATTTAAATTTATCATGGCTAATGAAAACTGATAACTATATATGTGATTGTTTTATTGTCCATGAGATCCATTAACTGTTGCCATGAAGATAGCCAAATTGTTTCCTTTTAATGAATGGGGGGTAAAAAATGATTCCACAAATGACTAGAACGATCTCAGTTTCAAAAAGATGTCACGTTACAGTGGCTGGGCTTTTTTAGTTGAACATTTTAAATGCCTTAATAAAATGCTTTCATTAATAACATATGCATTAACTTGTCACATTTTTCATCTTTCTTTTGGCTTTAGTAACCCAGTAAATTTTATTTCTTTCAAATTCAGCTGTCAAGAAATTTAATTGAGTAGTAGTAGCTTTGTACTCAAGTCATTCATAAACTAGATACTCCATTTAAAATGGGTGTTAACAGTGTAATTAGTTGTGTTGATAAGGGATGTCAAGATTCTCTAAAAAATACACTGAGAACATCGCAGGAGTAAACAGAATATTTTACCCCCCTCACTTGTCAGTTGAACACCTTCATGAGTATTGACTAATTTAATCTACAGTGTTTCCTTCACCCCTGAAGTAAAACAAATAATCAGAAGTAGATGAATTTAGTTGGTTATCCCTTTGACAGCAGATGTGCTGAAAAAGTCAGGTACTTTGTGTACCTGATGTGCATTTTTCTATCTGTCAAATACTTGCTGTCATGTGATGCTTACTTATCTGTGAATAAAAAAGTTGTTACAGTGAATGTATTTCAGAAGATGCATCTTTAAACTATTGTGCACAATTGCAGAGGCTGTGTCAGAGCTGAAGCCATTCCAATCCATGGTTCTTCTTATCTACAGTTGCTAAACATTTTTAAGCAGGTTGCTAAAAAATAGCTTGGGGGAGATGGATCAGGGTATGTTTTTCAAAACATAAAAAATAAGCAAAGGTACAGCATACCTCTACTACACACACACACCCCTCCCATCCCTGTTTCCTGCCTTTTTTCATTGCTGTCAGAACCTGAGACTTGATGCAGCCATTCCACTTTATAATTACTAGCAATTTCTCAAAGAAATCAACACTTGGAAGCATCTATTTTCTACCTCCTCCCCATTTCTAAACAGATTGGATTTTTAAAAGCAATATAAAAGTAATTATTTCTTTTTTTTTTTCTTGCAAGAAAGCAGTTTAAAATTGCTCTTGGCAAAATTATTTTTCTACAACAATGGAATGACTATTATATAAACATTGCCTACAGGAACACAGGATGTAAAACACTCCTTTGAGAAGTCCCATCATTGGAAAGGTGGTATATGGAAATGTTCAAGAAATTTGCACTATGAATAATTTACTGAGAATCAGATGTGGCATACAGTATTTTAAAAATCCATATATAACAGCAACCTTCTTCAGCACACATTCTTGCGAGTTGGTGGGGTTTTTTTGTTTTTTTTTGTTTTTTTTTTTTTTTTTTTTTGTTTTGTTTTTTTTGTTTTGTTTTTTTCCATAAACAGATTGCTATAGAGAAAATAGCTTTAAAATATTAAAGTTCACATAGATATAACTGGAGGAAATATGAATCTACCCGTGCTTCTGTTAGACTCTTATCTCCAAATCATCTTTATATTAAAACAAGAAAACTAACTAACTACCTACCCACACCAAAAAGACTGTATTTGGCAGTAATTTAACAGTGACTAATGGTACATGGAACATTTAATTGTTTAGAGATAGACCAGAAGGATATTTTAGGAGAGTGGGAGAAAAACTGACTTTGAAATATTCCATCTATAAAGAAAGAGAAGTCTAATCTGAAAAGGCATAATGGAAAAAATGGGTGTTTCAATAAAGTTTATTCAAGTGGAAATGGCATTTCCTGTAGTTCAAAACCAGAGGTAATGAATCCTCTACTCAGATTACCAAGGACAAAAATAAAGGGTATTTTTGTTTAGTTGTTGGAGAAAAGGAGCACTGTGCTACTACACACTGCAGATCTGACCCAAAGATGGCTTAATGCAAACGTAATAGTACAAAACTGTTCTTTTACAGAGCAAAGAAGCTATTTCTGCAGTACTGCCCTGAGCTTTCTCTCAGTTGTCCCTTTATCAACCAATTCAGAGTCTGATAATACAAACAGGGGAATCTAGCGCCCAGTCCCTGGCCTTCTGCAGCCTTGCACCCCTCACTGGGGCCACCTGACGTCTGCCCTGGCAGGTGCCTCCATTGCTTGGATCTGTTGTGGACACTGTGCAGGTGGTTGTTGGAAGACAGATATCTGAGAAAAAAATACCAGTCACTAGAGGGACTTAGTTCTGCCCAGAAGTCAAATGTGAAAACAGGGGATGGTCAATAAGGCAGCACGTCTGTCACTATGAACAGGGCAGCACCGCAGGGCTGAAAAGGAGTTGCAAATCCAACTTTTTTCTTGGCTGCTCACAGCCTCACCCTGAGTGCCCACAGCTACTTCCAAAATGCCTGTGAGTGTGCTAGGGAAGGATGCTGTATCAGCTGCCACCATTCAGTATTCTCAGGCTCTCAATATAAAAAAAATGCTTTGCAGGAAGGCTCCTGTGCTCTACTGACAAGGGACTACAGCTAGCTCTTAGGCATTCACAGGGTACAGAGGGTGGGGGTTTTTTGCATATTTACTGCTGTACTGTATTGCACATTAGGACTCTGATGATGTGGAATTTTTTTTGCATGTATGAAAAAAATTTGTCTTCTTGAGAGAATAACTCCTGAATATTAGAAAAAAAGTAAAGAATGGAAAATCCCTCACTGATTTAATTTTCTTCCCCAGTTCCATATTTACACATGAAAAGCACACTGCTGATTTATCATTAAGTCGGAGACTCAAATTAACAAGACACTTGCTGTTTCAGACTGATTGCTATCATGTGGCAGAAATAAATGTTGTGTTATAGCCAATTTCAGGCACGCCATGAGAGCACAGCAGGGTTGCTGCAGGGTGTTGGGATGAGACTATTCCTTATGAGTTTCTTGGCTGGTAATTGAAACTCAGCATGTTCTTGTGACTGAGAGGTGGTGTAGGTGGGTTGTCCTTCAATGAGGCTTCTGGGCATAGTTTTATCAAAACTCTGGCAAGTCCCAGAAGGTCCACTCAGGGAGCCTGTTCTTTTTTTATTTGTTGTCAAGTTTACTCTTTCTGTCAGTCACAGATCTGTTGCCAGATTAAATTTATCATGCTTCCAGCTGTTAGCCTGCAGATTTTCCATGTATTATTCAAAATGGAGACTAGATATTTCAGATGTTATTTGTTTCAAATATTTTAATATTGTTCTTTAAGAATTTACCAAAGAATAAGCTACATGAGCAAGATACATAAGGAAAAAAAGATCCAGGTAATTCACAAACTCAGAATCACCACCATTCAAAAGATAAATATGGAACAAGCAAGTCTTTCAACCACAGCATGCATCCAAAGACCTTCACTCTAGTGAAATAAGCTTGCCTAAAAAAAAATCCTTTTTCAAGTATTTGTAGTCCAAATAGATACCTCTAAATTCCAAACTTCCCTAAAACTAGAGAGTCTCTTTCTTCCCTTCATGGCTTATATAAAAGCAAAGTCCTAGCAGTTCTTCAAACAAGATTCTCATGGTGAAACACTGTATTAATGGGAGCTCATGTTTTTTGCTGTTTGCTGTTCCTTCTTGTACTGTTGAATGCTGGAACCAGAAAAAAACATGCAAGCAAAAAAGAAATTAGATAGCATAATTATTATTTTAAAGATTAATCTATGTTAGATTCTTATTTGCTACTGATTATTTGATGCTCTATCGGTTATATCCTGTTTCCCTTACAGTGATACGTGTTGAGTTCCACAACCAGTCTAGAGAGATTGACTATATGATCCCTGTTTTGAGTGGGATATTAGCAAAAGATGTTATTTTGATTTCTGGTGATTCTGCGGATTCTATCCTGTTTCACTTCTCCAGGATGTACATGCCTTCAGAGCCTCCTGTGATGCCAGGGAATGGCAGACCTGATTTTCATCAACTGCAAGAAGGCACTTTTGTGGATGATTAACGATTCCCTGCTCCAGGAGTACTGTTCACTGGTGGATGCGTTCCACTAACTAACTTCAGATTTCTCTGGCAGCATGAGCTGTAGCAAGCTAGCATTTGTATTCAGTATGCAACCTTCACATGACATTCAGTCTAAAAGGAAAAAGTGTCTTGGTCCTAGCCTTAGTGGAAGTCTGTAGTTTTATTATAGGTTCAGGGAAATCAGAAGAATTTCCTTGCTCAGGTTAAACCCAAGGTTCTCTGTTCTTCTCATAACTTAGCTGTTACTTTGTACTATACTTTTTTATTTTTGCCACTTTCAATATAATTATTTCCTTTTAACTCTCTAAATTCTTTGCTATTTCTGCCTCCTCTCTTTCTCCATTTGATATTTAAGCTGTCAAAAATGTATGCAGAATATTCATTGATATTCTAACTATTTGTCAAGGGTCCTAGCTAGTTCTTATACTACATTCACTGCATTTCTGCTGCATTTTAATCATGTTGAGGAAGACAAGATTTTTCTCTTCAGTAAGAAATTTGAAAACCTGATAAAAACAATAAAGAATGAGAACTACTTTGTCAAAAAAAACAACAACACTAATTTTAAGTCTGTCAGATCTGAACTACTCAATTAATAGTTCCCCACCAGCACATTTCCTCCCTCTCCTTTTTTCTCAGTATAGGTAATTTTTGAGTAATCTTTTTATTCTACAATTAGAAGATAACTTTTTTTTTTTTTTAAAAAAAGATATTGAAATAAAAGTTGCACACTTTCTACAAAGGAAATTTTATGGTTAAAACATTTTGACTATGAGAGTTTCCTTCTGTAACGTGGTTAAAATTTCTAATATGCCTGCCTCCTTTGACAGTTTTACTATTCTTTTCCTAAAAGTTTAATAGTTCAATACTCACAATTGTTCAGAAATTATGAAGGTGAATCGAACAATTAAAAAAGAAAATAACATTTTATGTATTTTTAAGGCACATGTAAGTTTCAAAAAAGCTATCAGGACAGCATTTTTCCTCGGCTCCAGGGTAGAAATGACAGTTCATATTGTCACACAAGACAATATGACCACAGTATGAGAACAGAACTTGATGGCCTTGGTATTCACCTAAATTGTGCAAGACACAAGTTTTAACCCTACAGCAAAAGTTTTAGACAACAGGACTTCATCATGGATTTTTTACATCCTCTGACCTTAGACGGGGTTCATGGTTCTTTAGTGGATAAGCCTTTCCTTGATGCTGAAAATGCTCAAAAAAAAAAAAAAAAAAAAAAATAAAATCACAGAAAACACTGTGGACTAGGAGAACAATTTTATGTCAGGTCTGATCTCAAACTTCTTTGCTCATGTAAGATTTATCTTCATAGTGTGTTTTTAAGGTGATTATCAACAGTGTCCAAAGTGGAGAAAGTGTATGTAACTATCTTTTTATTTAGGAACTTTAAAATTGTGAAGATAACAGTGTACTATGTATTTCCTTAGGGGAGAATCAAACATGGTATTGGGAAAACACTTTTGGAAGAGAAATGAATGGACTTTATATATTAGTCAGTGGTCTTATAGAGTAAGGGAGAAAAAAATTCATTGCATATCACAGAACTGAAGCATGAAGAGCACTATTTTGAGGATGTAATGCTAAAGGCAGGTGACGTTGAAAAAAGGAGGCTGGTGTAGTAGTCCTGAAGCTTGGTGAAGATGCAGTTTTTAGATGCTAGTGGAAAAAATTTCAGAAGAGATTACTGGCTGAAAGTCACACTGAAGATGTTTGAAAGGAAAAATCATTTTCAGTCACTAGGAACAAATAAGTTTACTGGCTCTTGACGTGCAAATTGTGGTTTGCTTTCTTTTTATCTCTTAGCAGAAATAAGGCTTTTTTACTAAATTGAATTCTGAATATTTTGTGATAACAACTTAGTTCATACTTACTTCTTAGATTTTATTTAATTTCATATTTTTTTTTTCTGAACCCTGAATAAAAGAGATAGTAACAACTGTAAATGTAAGGTTCCAAACAATAGAGTTTAAGATTTTAATAATTAAGTCACATTCTAATGGGTTTGAATGTTTCTGTCATGTTCAATTTGTGCTGGATGCAGTAACAGAAACTTCTTAATAATCTAATTTTATTGAGAGCAAGTGCTTAAATTTTTATACTATAATGACAGTTGGAATAAGATAAAATGGCAGGAAAAATAACAAGACTTTGTATTGTGAATTAAGTGAAATTAATATAGGTACAGCTACACACCCATACACAGCAATTTTGAATTTTTTCAGAATTGTTTTCCTCATAGCATTTGTAGGATTTTCCCCAAAAAGAAACATCCACTAGACACAGTGCTTCGTAAGCAGAGTTCAAATTCTTCTAACATTTATGCAGAATTCAAAAGCAGCCAGGGGGCCTTGGGATCCCCTTATTTGAGATACCTTATTCATGAAAATTAAAAATGGCTGTTTGGCCTAGGGCTTTTGAGAGCTCTTCTAAAAAAGAGCGTAAAAATTAAAGAGAAATTCCTTTCAAAGGAAGGCATTCATGCTTAATGTTAAACAGATACTCAGCATGCCAGATTTAATGCAAACATTAGTAAGAATGCCAAAATACAGGAACTGCTCAGTATAAATGTCTCTGCATAAAATAAAATGAAAAAAAAAAAAAAAGAATATAAATATTAATGTTAGTCCTTGTGCTGTATGCAATAGGGAGAGAAGGAGATGTGAGCATCAGCGTCATTGTTTTCACAGGTGTGTGTAAGCACTGGACAAGGACCAAAGTATTGAGGAGTTACAGTAGAAGTTATTCAGACTTCTGGACTCATTTCTGGTTGACACAGGGGATGAGGGTGATCAGTGTACCAGGAGAGAGGTGGGCTCAAGTATCATTTTGAGCAAGGACTAAACTCTGCTCTCTCATCTTTAGCCTTCAGCCTTAGCATCTGTCACTAGATGGGAACAAGCTGACATTTATGTAGCAGCGTTTTACCATTAATGCAGCCTCAAGCTTTGCTGTGGCCCCTTTGCAGCTCATCTGATTTTATCTTGTGCTTATACAACCAATGGTCAGAATGTCTCATGTGTAGGATTAAACCCTTAAAGCTGGCAGATTACATCTGTAAAATATAACTTCTGCAAAGCAGGATATTTGGTCTGTGGTAAGCTTATCCCACCGTCTTTATCTAACTCATGTATATCCACATAGGAATTTTCAGATTAATATGTCCATAGGGGTTATCTTCAGAGATATGAGCAACTAACACAACCTCACATGTTCTGTATTTTGCAACACAAAAATGATTCAATTAATTAATTGTGAATGACAATAGGAGTGAGAATTACAGTGTGCATGTTCTTCATTTCATCCATAGTAGAAGAAAGCAAAAAGTAGCAAAGGATACAGGAGAGACTCCTGGCATCTTTGCTAAGTAATAGTATCAGAGGTGGAATATCACTTTTGATGTCTCACTATTACTCTTTGTATTATTAATACTTAACAGCGACTGACATACCTGAACCTCCTGAACTTGAAGTCCATAGATAACTTTGTTTCAATAACTGTATCTTTAGGTTTTATTGAGGAAAATCAATGTGAGCTTTTTTGGAGGGGTGGGGCTCCAATCAAGTATGTTGTGTAGTCTGTGTTTTATCCATTGCAGCTAATTTCCAATTAATGTGTTAACTTGAGAGAAAAAGGAAATGGAAAGCACCAAAAATCCTTTGGGCCTGAAAATTGTAAAGTGTTACCTACAATGTTAATACAACTGGTCTTGGGTTCTGTCCAAACCCTGATGAAGCACTTTTATGGATTTAGGTCAGAGCATACAGGGTGTTTGTTACCTAACATTTTATTGTGAATTAAATTGAGGCATAGCAGTAATTTTTAAACTAAAAATTAAAAAGGGGAAGATCCTAAGTAACTACAATCTAATTTTGAAAATTCTAAGCCTGTCATGGTTCCACTATTTTGCAGTCCTGAAGTTACATAGATTTTAAAGAAGTAGCGGTTCGTGTTAAAGATGTACATTATTTGGTCACACAACTGCCAGTAACGAAAGAATTTACCACTGATAGGACAACTGACAGTCACCACAGTAACATTATCACTGAACGTTCTTAAAGTGAATTCACAAAGTTATCTGGGAGGGGGAGGAGGAAAACATGATTAGATGCAAAGAAGTGTAAAGTCCTACAAGGTAGAGAGAATTTGATTTATTTATTTTTAGAATATTTTGGAAACAGCCTTATATCCCTGAGAAATCTCCTAAAGGAAGGAGAAATGATAGAATTAAAATTCTGCCTCCAAGACAGTGCAGTTTCCACTTACATCTCAGAAAGATTGATTTCAGCATTCCAATACGTTCTTACTTAGAGTTAATATCCAAATAAAATTCTCCACAAATGGAATTACCAGTGTAGCTCCCACCAGAGTAAACTATGTGTTTTTGGCTCATAGTCACCCTAGCTGTTGCCTGACTTCTTTTTAAAAAGCTGCCTGCTGGACAGCTACACTACAAGTGCAATTAAAAGCCCAGTAGTAAAAGCTATAGTATCTGAATACAGACAGTTCCAAAAAATAGCTTCTGGAGCAAGACTAAACTGCACATACACTTGTACACTTTGTTTAAAAAAATGTGACTTCTTCTCCAGCACCACCACCCCCCCCCCCCCGCCCCCAAACAGCAAAACCAGTTTTCTGTTTGTAGTTGATAAAACTGATCAGACAGCAATTATTTTCCTAACTGCAGATTGTATTAAAGTCAAATTTAATATTACCAGCATTTCATTAAGGAAAAGTTTAAATTTAGCACAATATATAATTATGCCTGTAGTAAGACAGTTGTCACTATATGAACCACAGTTGCCTCACCACAGGTTCTATATGTAAGAAAAGGACATTTTCTTCCGTTAGCCTAAAAAATGGTCATCTTGATTCAAAATACTGCTGTTTTTAAGCTAATAACCTTGAATATCTGCAGATGACTGATTTAGTTATCCAGTTCCAGGGTCAAGACTAGCATGTTTGAAAGTAATCTTGTTATCTCTTGTGTTCCTTAGTCCCTATATTTCTAGCTACAGCAAAATAAATGGGAATCAGAAAATGAGTTTCAAGTGAAAATCCTGGCCAGTAAATTCTCTGAGAAAATATGATACCACTGAATAAGATAGTGTCCCTACAAACACGGTAGGAGCTGGGGCTATATGCTGCTGGCTGTTGGTTGCCTTGTGTTTTTCATAGAATTTCCAAGAGACTGGAGAATCCAGTCAGAAAATCATCTCTGAGGGTTTCAAATTCACAGCCTAATTTCCACTCTGTTGGCAAGACTGAGTAAGGGCAGAATACTGACTGAGGTCCAGATCTTGCAAAAGTGCTAATTTTACACACTGTTAGAGTCTAAAGTTTTCAATTCTTATACATATACTTCACCCTTTTTAACATATACAGAATTAGTTTTACAGCAAGTATTTATTCTCTTTTCTTGGACAACTTGTTGCTCCCATCTTCTTCCTTCAAATCTATCCATGCTTTCTCTCTTCGAATAGTCACCACTGTGTCTGTCCTTATTTTCTTTCAATAATTCCCTGGAATATGACAGGGTTAAATTCAGTTTCTGAAAAGGAAGAAATTAAACCCATGTTATAATATGAGCAATCATAGATATTCAGAAGCTCTGTGATGAAATAATCCGTAACTCTACATAATTTGAAACACAGAAAACTCTTTAAAGGTGTATGGATAAGCCTGTTCAATGTAAACTGTGTGTGAAAAAAAAAAATATCAAAAGCTGTCATTATGATGTTGAAATTACTCATGCTTCTTGAAAGGGAATGGTTTCTTTTGTATGTATAACATGAATGTCTCATCTTTATTTTCTCCCTTATGTATAAAAAATGTCTAGAAAGACTATTTTAAAGTTTAATGGAGTTCCGCATGCGTGGTAGGGATAATTACTTGCTGATTTATATTTGACATGCTTCCTGAAGCTAATAGTCAGCAGGTGTCTTGTTTGCATTTGAGAAAATGACACAGTGTAAGGACATGTGTAAATGCTGTGTCAACAGCAATTATTCATAACTAGGTCAGGTTATTAAAGATGTCTAAGGAGACTTTCATGTAGTTTTTAATTTTAACTAAGTTATCTTAAAAAATCCTAATTGTCTGATTCGCATGCATACAAAATTCACAAAATTATTAATTTATGAAAACATCTAATTTCCCTATTTAAAATCTTGACATTTAGCCTATGTAATTAAAATCTTGTGAACTATTCTGATTAATTCATTAACTCATATTAGAAGAGAGTTGCAAATACTTCCAATTAATTTGTATATCATATATAGTAGAAAACACTGTAAATACTGCTGCATGTCTACTTTATTGTGTATGGGCAACCTCTACTCCTCTTTTTAGAATAAGTTCTCTTCCCATTCCATTTGCTATGCTAAACACAGGTACAGGTAGTTGCTGAGAGTTATTTTACAGATGATCCCTGATTCTCATGGAGAATTTCAGAGAACTCCCTAGCTCTATTTTGAGCTGCATGAGACTTAAAGATAAGTATATAGCACTACTTTTCCCACTTGCCTTTTTTTTTTATCATTATAGGCATTACTTTAATCTGGTTGTCATGAGTGTGAATTTCCACAGTGGAAACAAGCTAGCCATCATTTTTCGGTATCTTTTAAGCTCTTACCACTCTCTCTGCACAAGTAAAGACACAATTTTAAGAATTTTACTAACATGCGTAATCCCTTCCATAGCATCAGACATTTACTTAAGCATTATCTTATTCAGTATTTGTGCATGCAAAAGAGGTGTCTCATAAGCAACTAACTGTAGCTCCAGGACTGCAGTGTACATTAAAAAATAAATATAAAATTAAAATCCTTATATGCTGGGTTTTACAAAATGTCCCAAATTTATTGGTTCCTGTTTAGCATCTTTCAGCAACATTTATTCCCCCCTGCTCTTTCACTGTCTGTGTGGCAGAGCTGAGCTCTCCTGTCTTCCCTCCTTCAGCTCTCTCCAGCTCAGAACTGATCTTTCATCTGTATTTCCGCTCTGTTAGACTGCTCTCTTTTTACCTCTCTGACAGACATTTCTGCTCTCGAAACCTTTGTTTACAAGTTTCTCTCTCTATCTAGCTTAAAGCTCACAATTTCTTCCAATTATTTGTGGTCCATTATGTTATTGTAAGAACCTAATATATTGCTCTGTAAGTGCTTGTGCTGTATTAATAAACATGTCATCATGAGTGTTGTTTAAAGTAATCCCTTTTTATTTTTCATATTGTTCCTAGCGCTTAGGCTTTCTATTAACTAATTTAGTTGTACTTTTGCTTCCTTCTTCAATTACACTTGCAAGACAAAAAGCACACTAAAAAAGATACATGGTATGAAGAGAAGAAAGCAGAAATAAAGTTGGGGATTTCTTATCATTTAAACTCTGTTAAAATACTTTAAAACATCATCAGGAGATTAATTTTGAAACAATAAGCTCCTTCTACTATTTTAGCTAGAGAGGCTACAAAAACTGTCTACAAAATAAAATAACGTGATTAAGGAAACTCATTGAATATTATGTCATATTCATATCCCTTGAATTGAGATACAGATGTCTCAATCAGTTATGTTTGCATTTATTTAAAAAAAAAAAAAATTGCTAAACAGCAGATGGGTGAGACCCACTGTTTTTAAAATAGAGTGAGCAAGAAGTGATGTGTTGAAAGTGTTTCTGGCTTAGTCTGACAGCTGCACTGTGATTTAGAGTCTAATCTGCATTATGACCTCAAGCAAAACTCTGTGGATGTCAATGAGAGTCTTATTTCTCTAAGAATTGCAATATCTGACTCTCAGCTCTATGGTAAAATTATGTGGTATTTTGGATCCATCAATATTAATACTTAAGAATTGTACATTTCAGACCAGCTCTGAGCCTATATTTGCCAGAAAAGGCTTTTCTGATAGTAAGTCTTTCTGCTGTTGCACTTGTAAGAAATAATACATGTTATGGTCTTCAGTTAAACAAATTCTAGAATGGGAAATTGAAGGGGAGAATGTATAAATAAATAAAATAAACACTTCTCTTCATTCCACAATACCTGAGGCATTGCTACCTCCACCTTTATGGTCTGAATCATGGCAATTTCAGAGGAAAATAGGAGATTTTCTACTGACATTCTCCATATTTCTTCATTTTTCTTGCCTTCTGTCACTCAAACAAGCACTGATGAGCAAATTTTAGTATTCTTGTCTTCCATCTTTATCTCACTCATGGCCTAGCTCTGAAACTTATACTAACATCTGTGATGGTTCAAACTTATTATTATGACAATGATAAAAATGTTGGGGTCTCTCCAGGCACAAGATTAATATATGGAGTGTTCAGTCTGGGGAAATTCTCACTAGGGAAAGAAAACAAAACAAAGCAACCAAAAAGGAAAAATTTCCCCCTGATTCTGCTTATGTTGTATATTTTGGCTTTTGTGTTTTCTCTTTATTTACTCCACAGTATATAAAGTAGTTGCAATATAATCTCAGCCTACAGTCATTGCATAATTTAACGAAAAAAAATGGACCCTTCCCTATTATCTATATCTCTCTTTTAGTACATGGCTAGGTAAGTGATCAGAGCATGCCTGAGATCTATAGTGATCAGCTGAAAATGAACTTGGTTTCCATTTGAAAAAAGATACAAACTGAAGTCAGTGGGATTCTATTCCTTTGGTCAGGATCCTGTTTCTTCCTAAATTCCTTGGAGCAATTTTTTGCCTTAGGGTTTCTGGGTAATTCTATTGATGTTGGACTTGATTGTATTCCTTACACAGCTGATATACTTATGTATGTCTGAGTTCTTGACAGGACATCATTAATTATTTCAAAAATTTCAAAAACAAGAAGGCAAATGGATACTTAGATGTTTGGGTGAAAACTATTTGGTTTGTCTCTTTTCTATGAGGCTAATATGGAAGCAGATCTTGCAATGTCCAGGCTGAATTATTGGGTAAACTAAAGAATGCCAATGAAAGAAGTGATGATCTTGTCCTGGGACAGTTAGGCAGACCAGCATCTTATGTAGATTTTGTTATTATTATTGGATATTCTATCTTAAAGAAACAATAGAAGACCTTAAGTATAACAAAGGTAAAGCAAAAATATTTGGGACTGCTTTCTTTCCTCAGACAAACATTTATTTCCCAAGTTTCTTTTTGCTGTCACAGATAAGAAGGATGGAATATGAGATGGTAGAAAAGGGGATACATGGACTACAAAAGAAGAAACAATTCTAAAATAAACCTGTGGACACTGGGGATAGAAGCAATCAGCAAATGATGGATTTTAGTAAGAAATTAGTGATGGACTCAGTGCCTAGCCAGCACTGAGCAAACAAAGGCTATTTCAAAAACATGGAATTTTAAAACTGTAAACTTATTCCTACATGGAGGTAAGGGTTTTCCTTTGTTACCTCTACTTATTAGCATTATGTCAGGCCTTAATGGATAAAAGCACCAAACTACACTGCAATTAAAGAGATCTACTGTAATTACAGCATGATTTGTCCATAATTATTGGCAATTAAAGTATATATGAAGAGCTATGAAAGATACAAACTGAAGGATGCTTAAAGGGGCACATCTTCAATTCTTTACTCCTACTGTCAGTGTACTCAGACGCACACAGGGGCACACACAGAGAAATCAACTTATACTTTGTTTTTATATTGAAGACAAAACAGATAAAAAACCCTAGCAGCTAAGGTGCTTATTCAGCTGCTTTAGAACAGCCAGAGGCCCTGTCAACTTGTAGTTTTGACATGGATATTAATTTACCTTCCACTCATTTTCCATAAAGAGATTTACTGTGGTTTGCAAATAACAATGCTTCTGTCTTCAGTGTGAGGTCTGAAACAGCATATGTATGTATCTGTGATTAAAATGCTATTCTGTTTTAAAACCTGTATTTTTCAATTACTTTTTCAAAACCACAATTTTAAAAGTATGTGATGTTGAACTAAAGTTTTGCAAAAGTAACTATTTTTTGCCTCTTCTTGCACTTGGCTGAGAATATTTCTTTGCGTTCATTGCTTTTGAATAATAAGCAGGATACATCCACTCAAAGAGAAAAGCCTTTATATACAAAAATATACATTACACTCAATATGTGTAAGGATGTTACAGAAGATCATTATGTAAGGGGAATGCACTTTCTCATGAATCTTAACTCACAAGCAAATGAATTAAATAGATCAGTTCTGGCATTTACACAAATTGTACACCAAAAAGAAATAATTTTTATCTTAAATGACAACCCACATTAAATTGTCTAAAAGCTTACTTTGTACAATATAACAGTATATAATATATTAGTGTTATGTTCATCCATGTGGATACTAGTGGATCAGAGCAGCCTATTTTTGTTCCTATTCTTAGCCACTTTCCTTCCAATGACTATGTATTTATGACCACAGAGGATGGAAAATATGAGAATAAACTTCAAATTTATGGACCACATATAACTGAAGATTGTGATGTGTGCATATAAACAATGCGTACAACACTCCTATGAGGAAATGTAAGGAACAAATAATATTATGTGACATGAAAAATTCATATAGTTTAACCAATGACACATGAGAGAAGTTACATACTGCCTTAATGACCAACTTGAGGCTGTTTATGTGTTTTGATTGTAAGATGCTAATGCAAAATTTCAACATGAAAACAGCTCCTTCTGTGTCTTCGAGGTATTTATTACTCTAGTTCCTCTTCTTTTGTTCCTATAGTGAATCAGATATATCTCTCTTAAATTGCATATTTGTTGTGCATACTCTTGGCTTTGCTCTGGGGGCACAAGTCATGGAATGGATTTAAAGTAGTAGGACATAACATCGATTAATAACAGTATACATTCTCTGGTCTTGCATAAATGACAGTTAGTTGGGTTTATTGTAGCGAAGCATATTCTCCAAAGAAAAGGAGATTTTTGCTGAGATCATTACTAATGTGCATCAGCTATTAAGACAAAACGGTCAGAAATAATTAATGGTAATAAGAAATATTGTGACTCAAGAAATAAAAACCAAGACAGAATAATATCCTTTTTCACACCTATTAGGCACAGTTATAATAGGAGTTGAAACAAAAGTCTATGAATGGTCTGTTATTTATAGAAGCTCAATATATATCTGTGCTGAAAAATAAAAAAGCTGCAGTAATGCTGACAAAACATTACCTTTCTTCTACACATAGCTATTAAAATAACCGAGTTCTGACATGGATCATGGGTTTCCTCCATCTTCCTATACTTTGGCCCACAGCTTTCTTCTATCAGGGATTAGCTGAGACCATTTAGAGATGTTTTTCAGACCTTATCTTCACTTCACATTCAAGTGGCTTTTATGAGAAGAAGAAAAAGGAAGTGTTGAGTGGAGGGAATTGAACTGAAAAATCTTTCTTTTTGGACAAAGAATAATCACTGTGTGATATATATAAAATTTTTTGTATATGTATACGCACACACCACCAAGCCCCACCCTGCTTTGTGAGTATATACATATGTGTGTGTGTATATATACATATATATACTATAATACCTTGATCTTAGTTCAGTTTAAGTGCACTTGGAACCATGATGATTTTAAAGAGAAATTATTTTTGCACTAAAATAGAAATTGCTCTTAATTTCCATTGGTGAAAGATGATCTATCAACAGGACTTTTCGCTACAGATTTCAGTAGCTGGAGACTCTAGCTACCTTAAGTTCCTTTGATTTTACCTACTGATCCTCATCTCACCATCTTCTCTCCTCAACTCAGTATCTCCAGTCTTCCTTCTGAAGGAAGTCACATTTGTAATAATTAGAACAGATACAAGATTCTGTAATGCTTCAAATATTCTATCTATACTATTTTACTATATTTTTACCCTGAATGTGTCTGCCAAGCTATTTTTATGATTGCCTGACAGTTTCTGTGATCGTACACATAAACTAGTAGTTAGAGGCACTGAACTTCATTGTAACTTGTACCGTACTTCAGTGTGAATGACTAAATAAAGAGGCCTGACTTCACATCCTGCATATGGGAGGCCGCATGTATTTACTTTTCCTGGAATAGAGTATCATCATTTTCCTAACCTTAAACTGGGTCTTCCCCAGAGTGCTCATGACAGATCCAGCAGGGCTCAGCATCTGAGATTCTGCCCTTTGTAAATCTTTGGCAATGGCTGCATTCTTAAAATAAAAATATTTTTTTTGTTAACCATATGAACTGAATGTTTGATAAAAGTCACTCTACATGCTGTATAATCTAGTATTCTTCTGAAAGGTACACAGGTAAATCGGTATTCTTCCAGACATTACTCTAGTCTTCCTTTAAGGGTTCAAAAGTCTTGCTTTCGGTGTGTGTATGTGTGTACATGTGTGTGTTTGCACACGAGAGAGAAGATAGATAGAGGGAAAACATAAATCAGTCACCCAGTGTCCAGTTTGTTCTAGTGACTGTAAGCAGATGCCGGAGAACATATGACAATACAGAAACATAGTAAAAGTTCCCTCAAATACTGTGGCAGCCCCTTTGAATCTGTAGTGTAGATTTGTAATCTATATGGCTGTATTTAACAGATCTTGAAAAACCTTCTTTCTGTGAATGTCTCTAAACCTTTTCTGAACCTACTTATTTTTCAGGCTTCCATATTTTCCTGTGAAGGTCACAAAGTTCTGTAATATGTTATTTCTTTTGTGAAAAGTACCTCTTGTTTGTTTTAAACTTAGTACCTAATAACTTCTTTGGCTTCCTTTGTTATGAAAAATTATGAATAATTATTCCCTTAAGCTCTTCATCCTGTTCTTGATTTTGTTGATTTCTCTCCATCAACATTACTGAGGATACAAAAGTACAGTAGGTTTAAAGAGTACCAGTGCTTCACTTGCTCATTGTTCCTTTTTAGTTTTTACCAGCATTCATTTCCTCTTTTTCATCATCACACCACATCATATGGGCAGACACTTTCAAAGAACCATTCCAGATTCTGTCTTACATCCAACATGCTCCCTTCTTTCCATGCTCAACAATGACCTTTTTGAATGTAATTGGTTCTGTAGCCTTAGGTTCTTCACTGCTAATTCCCCTTCAGCATCTTTGTGCTGTATTCATGCAGTGCATGTAAGCACTCTTACTGTTATTAACAATCTCAGTTTCCTCAAAGCCCTGTAACCTCTTTTGCATTCTCATCCTTCTCAATCTGCTGCCCTTAGTTGATCATAGTCTCCTACTGGCAACCTAATTTCATGAATTAATGCTGTCCTACTTCTTTAGTTTGTACTTCTTTATCCCCACTCAGCTGCTGTTTTAGCATCCTGCAAGTATCTGCCTTTGCCTTCAAACTCATTCTAATCCTATCAATGGGCACTGTTAAATCCTGATAGTCTCTCCCTTCAGTACCACAAGATCTTGGTAGGTTTTGTAGAAAAGAGGCTCCTACATAAAGAATCTTATCTCTGTGGATTCTATCCATAAAATTTCCCCTGATTCACCTGCTTTATTTGGCCTTGTCCATTTTCACTTCAAAATACTTTACAGGCCTGTGCTTAGCCTACATCACCGTCTCACTGTAAACTACTTAGTTATGACCTCTGCACATTTCTATGACACTATGTGATAAAATCCAGTGCTATGTTACATGCACAGTACTTTTAAAAATGTTTAATGCATGACTTGTCTTGATGATTTATCTTAAGTACTCATTCCTTATTTGCAAAAGTGCACATTTTCCTTAGGCTAATAGCTCAATTGTTAGTATTTACTTCCAGATTGCTTTTGTGGTGAGTCTAACAGATACTTATGGCTAGTCGTGTAGAACAAATATCACAGTAAAGCAGAACAAAATCCATATGTATATCACGAAGGCATGTTTTCAGTGTGCTGATGGGTAAAACAATGTTTTTCAGCTGAGCTTCAGGTACATAGAGAAATGTATGCGTGAGGTCTTTTGGTCATAAAAATATCATCCTAGTGTGCAGAATTTAGTATGTAGTTCATAAGTAAACACAAACTTATTTTTCCCCTTGAAATATAAAATACTATTCGAAAACCTAAATAGCTTCCTTGGGTAACTTGGAATTTAAATGAAAGTTTTATCAAAGAGTTGGCAGGATATATTTAAAAATATCTGCCCAGAGACCTCAGGAAATTACTTCTTCCTATGGCTCTGATTAAATATTTCATGGCAGTACATGCTTATTTATTTATACTTGCTATGTCAAGATAAAAAACTCAAACAAACAAACCCCTCTTTTTATAGTAAATACACTTATTTTGAATACAGTCCCCATCAAAACCAGAAGACCTGACCTAGGCAGACTGCTGAGTCTGCAGGGTGAATGTTGTCTCTTGCTGAAAATTAACATGCAGGAACATTCCTCACTGACAGCTTGTGGATCTGGTTTGTTAATTTAACACTTGAAGAAATACATCGAAGACCACAGGCAATTTGTTGTACTGAAAGTGAGAGGAAGCACGTCTGATTTTAGAGTTTCATATTGGTAGAGAATCAATAGTAGATGACACAAAATACTGCCTTGTCTATTTTTAAAATTAACAATATTTTGATGAGTTTAGACCCCTTCTTTTTTCTGGAATAGATGTTATATTTCTTTCCTCATCAGCATTTTCATCTAAAATACTAGATTTCCTGTAATTAAACATTGATAAACAAAACTGGCCACAGACTTAGGTCCATTCTAGCAGTCATTGTGTGACTAACATGGGCAGCATTACTTTTTTCACTTCCTTTTCCCACCCCTGCTTTACAAGCCTGTGTTGTCTGCTTTCTCTCCACATACCACAACACTCATGCAACGTAGGGAAAAAAAAAAAAAAAAACCAAAACAGTAGCTTGTTTTGTCTCTCTGACCAAAGTTTTTACTTGGTTCATGAAGTATTTTATTTGTTTGGATTGAGAGTTATTCCTTCTTCAGATGTAATGTGAAAGGGTAGACATCTCTAACCCTTGCTTCTAGGATGTCCCATCTGATTCAGTATCAATTCTTCATAAGCATCTCAGAGAACCTCTATCCTAGTTTGTGTTCAAATAGCAAACTCATTACTGAGAAGCAGCCGCTTTTACTGCTGTTCCAAGCAGCTAACTTTGGATAAGCTATAGCAGAACCTCCTGGCAAAGGATTTGCTTGATAAGGAATATACTCCAAGAAATAGATAACGAATCTTTACACTTTTTCTTTGACATCAGAAAATGTTAATTTGTTTTATAACAAATGGTATTTGTTTTAAATGTCTGCTCCTTAACATTCTTTAGTCTGGAGATTTTTTTTTTTTCCATATGCTTGATGTATAGAAAGCGAAAATATTTTCATCTTGAAGAAAACTAGAAAACAAACCTTCATTCATCTGGTGGATAAAGGCTATGGTAGAATGTGTACAAATTCCATGAAAAAATGAGCTCAAAATGTCAAGTTTTCTTCAATTTTCTAAAAGACACAAGTCTCATTTGTTATGTTATTGCCGGTTGTTTTCATTATTGTCATGATTGTGATCCTAACATATATTGGACTCTATGTTGTACAGCCATATGCTGAAAGACAAACTATCTCAAAGATCTTTAAATACATTGTCTGATGCTATCACTATGCAAATAACTTTGTGCCTTTTTATGAAGCTACATGAAATCACTTATTTTCATAATTCTGCTTGTATAAGGACCAGCTCTAGCTATTTGTTAGGGTAGGTGGCATTACACAACTACAGCTTCCCTCTGTTAAATTCCAAATCCTCAATAAAATGCTAAGAGAAAACAATTAATCACCCTTGCCAATTTTAACAGGAAACAATTATTGGTGGCAAACAATAAATATTTCAAATTTACAAATTTGCAGCTTTTTAGCACATGAGGCTTCCTGGAAGTTTAATGTGATTTTCTGCCTGCCTTTAACTATACAAACAAGGGATTTCTCCAAGTGTTTGAGATTTGGAAGAATGAGATCTGAATTCTAATCTTGTACTGCTCACTATGAACTTAAATAAAGTTCTGCATATTCACAGATTGACCCATATGATGTGATGACTGATTCAGTCCTGAGTTATAGAAATAGTACAGGAGTTGGTGGAAGAAAGAGAAATTTTGCATTTGAAACTTTTATAAATATTATTAATTTTCAGCAAATTAATTTGATCTTCATCCAGTTGAATTCACATGCATTTCTACACCACAAATAATGATTTCTCCTTTAACTTTTTTTTTTTTTTTCACAGATGACAGTTAAATGTTTTCTAAATCTTTGCAGCTGGTAATTAAAGAAAACTGCATGAAATGGAATATTAAACCTCAAAATAATGATAAACAATAAACCTATGCACAGTGCTACTAGACTCTAAAAAAATTTTTTTATTATTTTTTTTTGCTTCTGTATGCTCACCTTCATAGAAGTAAAGTAATGGATTAGTGGAAATAAAAAGGTGAACAGTTCTTTAAAAATCAAAGCAAAGCAGAAAAAAAAGATAATATAAAGTTGTCTTACTGAAGTTAATAAACCCCACATTCTGAGACAAATATCCTCAGGCCATTTGTTTAAACAAGCATTAAGTTTAGCAGTACTACACCATAACATGATACTCCAAATTAAACTTTTGCATCTCAAGTGACCTTTATAGCAGTTTTACAGTTCATAAATTCTTTACAATAGTGCTCTGTGGAGTAGTTTTAATAAATCTTGATTGTGCTGTAAATGTTATAGCACATACTTGAAATGGCATTTCCAGTCCTAACAAACACAAGTATGGAATCATTCCCCTATTCCATATGGAGAATTTTGCTTCAGTATTCATAAAATACTGGAGGAGAGTCCAGTAATGAGGGGGAAAATGCCACAAGTAACCCAGTCTTACTGGAGAAGAAAATCATGACTGATAAACATATATCAAAGTGGATGGAAAGCATACCAACTCCTCATATACCAATAGGAAAATCTTCAGTTTACAGAGCTTCTAAAGTGCTCCAGTATAGCTGGATAGAAATAGGATTATGTTTATCATTTTCTGTTTTGTTTTAAAGCTGATTCCTTGGCAAAGTGTCAGATCCATAGAACTGTAAACTGTGTGGCCAGTTTCATTCTCCCCAATACACTTTGGTAAGTGTGTAGTTAAAGTATGTCTGATTAATCTCATTTATCTGTTTAACATGATTTATTTTTTTTCTGAAAAAAAGGAAGATTTAGTTAAATATTATACTTAAATCATTCAAGTAATGTGTTAAATCACCTGCTTTGATATTAATCTTTTTTTCCAGCTGTATCCTCCATACTTTGGTCCAGCTATCTATTTACTCTTTGACTGTTTAACATTTTCTCACGTATTGTAGTTACATTTGATGAAAAAATCATCATACCTGAGCCATCATTTTGATACTAACTTGAGATCCCCTATCTTAATAACTATCTTAACAACTTCTTTCTCTTTAAGAGTTTATGAACATTTATGAATGTTTTCTCATTCTTGCACGTATAATTTAATTTCTTGTTTACATCTTTGAGATCCTTTTCCATTGCTTCTAATTTTCACAATTTTCTTTTATTTTCTTGATCTCAGCCCACGTTTTTATACTCACTGTTTTTTTTATCTTTTCTCCCTTTTTTCCCAGATGTGAGAACATGAATAAACTGTCCTTTCTCCCTCATACAGACTGTTAAAGGTGTTTCTACTCAGGTAAATTTAAACATTTGAAACTAGAATTTTTCAAACCTTACTTTCTCTGTAGATGTTGCTATTGAAAATAAGCCAAGCTTGAAAAAAACTCCCATGTTTCCATGAATGTTAAATTATGGATTTTGAAGTCATAACTCTAAGTCTTTACTCATTTTAAGGATCTTATTCATAAAAAATGCACAAGTTAATGATGAATTAGTTAAAAAATAATACTGTCATGTGTGTTTGGTTCTTTCCATAAAATAAGCAGAACCTACAAGGTCTGCAAACCTGTTTCTGTTGCTTAAGGGGTGCACAGCGTGACTTTGAGAAAGTGTAATTACTGATCTATTAATTTTCTCATAAACATTAAACAATATAAATAGTGTTTTTCAGTGAAATAAAGATAGTATATTGGATAGACAGATACAATCAAGCTGAAATCATAAATGTTAAGGTCTGGTATAAATTATTAATACAGAAAATCCATAAGAGAAAAATTGTAAGTGGCCCCGTAAGAAAATGTATAATGTAGTATTAATGAATCTGGATTACAGACCCATTATTAGTATTAGAGACGTTGGTTTTTAGCAGTAGTCATATGTTGATCTGCAAAGACAGTTTAATAATGAATGACAGATTCCAAAAATGGTCTATTCCTCCTGAGGATGGAAATATTCAGCTCCAGCTATCTGTTTGAGCAATTTAAAGAAGACAGAGGTTAATAATCTCTATAATTTCCAGAACCTGTAATGAGTACTTAAAACAAACTCTTGTAACATATGGTATCTATAAATTATACCATGGTATTAGGAGTGGAAGTCGATTTAGTATATTATTTTGATGATTTTGCCTATAATTATAGAACGTAATCTTTTTCCATCTTTTTTTCCCCTTTTTTTTCCATTTAACCGTTTACAGTTACCCTGTAAACAACTAAATGCATTTGAAAGGATTGTGAACACAGCAGAACATGAAGTTTAGCAAAGATGATACAACCAATCTACCCTTGATTTGTTTTCTAGATGTATTTACAGTTTTTTCGAGACTCAGGGAGAATCTTTGATATTTGAATGTTTTGGTGTCACATTTTTGCCCCTAGGTTATGTTGAGTAGAGTTTTAAGTGTATCATCCTTAGAATTAACTATATTAAACTTGATACTGTAATAAATGCCAATGCATTGGTCTTAAGCATCTGACATACTTTCTGAGATAAGATTGTCTTGGCTTTGGAAGTTAGACGAAACTTTTAAACTCTTTCAACTTTTTTCTGTTTATTATTTAGATGACAGTGGTTCAGGGAAAACTCAAGTGAGGTTTGATTCTGAATGTGCTAAAAACTATAAGAAAAAGTACTGTAAATCACTTCTGTCATGAGACAGGTGAAGCAGAAGTGGAATAGAGGCATGAAGAAGCAAATATTTCTGCATGAACAATAAGTATCACTTGCACATTTGTTTAATCAAGGCAAAAATTAGCCAAGTTGAGGTTAACTATTATACCACTAGGGCGGTCAAGATTGTTGGCCAAAACCACCCTAGTTCCCAGACTCAGAGATGTATAGAATTGTGCAAATTAGTAATTTCCTTTCATATCTTAATTACTAAAATGTTAACAAATTATGAAATCCTTTCCTTTCAACACTGAATAGTGCTGTTTATAAATTAGAGAATCTCATCTTCATATTGATGCTTGCTCTGTTTCCCTGTTTCAACCATTTCTCCTCTTCACATGTTCTTTCTCCTCCATTCTTTCCTTTCTTGTCATCTTTTTGTTTTGTTTCTCTGCAGACTCTATATGGTGTAATCTCTCCATTCCCCCACTCTTTCAGTTAGTTGCTAGAACTGTAATGATTGATGAGTAAGAGTTGGAAGAACTTAAGTATAAGAAATTCTGAGTCAACCGTAGATTGCTCATAAGAATTGTCTCCTTTGCAGGAACTGAAGTGTTTACATATTGCTACTCCTAGAACTAGAAAAACCACAAAGTCTCAATTCTCTCTAAGCTCTTCAAGTTTAAAGTTGTTTAGATTTCCATAAAAGAAGTAGGACTGGACCACCCTTCTTGCTTAGCAAATGTAACTTCTGTACATAAATCTGACAGACTTCAAAACAGAAGTTATTCTTCAGAGAATGTCAAATTATGGACTCAAACAAAAACAGATTCTAAATTAGGAAATATTTCTGTCAGCTTTAAATATATAACACAAAATTGGAACAATTCATAAGTCTGGTGTTACATTTTTTAGTCTGTACAATATCCTAGCTGATCATAAAAAGTGCTATATATGATAGCCAACCAGAAACCTAATAACATTTTAAGAATGCTATATTCTGTTATAACCTACTCAGTGGAAGAAGATATAACTGAGAACAAGATATCTGGGACAAAACCACTGTGAAAATGGCACTTTTATATTGTCCTGGTTTTGGTAGGAGAGAGTTACTTTTCTTCCTAGTAGCTGGTACAGTGCTGTATTTTGGATTTAGTGTGATAATAATGTTGATAACGCACTGATGTTTTAGTAGTTGCTAAGCAGAGCTTATCCTGAATTAGGGATATTTCAGTTTCCCGTGCTTTGCCAGCAAGCAGGTGTACAAGAAGCTGAGAGGAAGTATGGACAGGACAGATGACCTGAACTAACCAGAAGGATATTCTATACCATAGAACGTCATGCTCAGTATATAAACTGGGTGGGAGTTGGCTGGGAGGGGCCGATCGCTGCTCAGGCATCAGTCAGTGGGTGGTGAACTATTGCACTGTGCATCACTTGTCTTTTCTTGAGTTTTATTCCTGTCTTTTTGCTACATTCATTAAGTATAATAATAATAACAATAATAATAACAACGATAATAACAATAAAAAAATAATAATAACAACAATGGTAATAATAACAATATTAATATTATAATAGAATAATAACAATAATTAATAATAATAATATCGGGATCATGTTTTATTTTATTTTGATCATTAAACTGTTCTTATCTCAACCCACGAATTTTACCTTTTTTCTGATTCTCCTCCCCATCCCACTGTGGGGCAGGAGTGAGTGGCTGTGTGGTGCTTAGTTGCTAGCTGGGGCTAAACCACAACATGTATACAGAAAGGAGACTTACTAGATTTTCTAGTAAGAAAATGTACAGATTTTTTATTTAAGACACATTCTTACTAAGAGATAAATTTGACTTGCAATACAAAACTTAACACTCAGTGGCAGTAACAAAATTATGAGTAATTTCAAGATTCATCAATAAGAAGGGTAGGCCTCTGAAATACAATTCCTGACAGAAAGAAGCAAAATATTTTATTTGCTTTGAAATATCTCTTTTTAGTGAAAATGCACTGAGTTTGTTGGAAAGTAGTGCCAGTTTCCTGTCATTTCTTTGACTGTAAATCATGCTCAGAAGGAGACCTTGGCTATACTGAAAATCACATGAAGAATTCTTGCTACTTATGGTTATGAACCAGTTCTAAAATAATCTCTGAATTGGAAACACCCATTAAAATGTATATTTGGAGATGATAATGTTGCCAGCATTGTTCTTTGTGAATACCTTTTGCACAGAAAAACAAAACTTGAGTAACTGAATAGAGTTTTCTATGAAAAATCATGCTGACTGAATACCACCCACAGACTGGATAACATCCAGTTAAGTCATCCTCTTCTCATTTACAACCGTCACTCGTAGAACATACATTCCAAAACACATGCAAAGATTTATAGCAAAACTAGATCACCTAGAATAATATGTATTAGGTTTAAATATAAACTATCCTGAGCCTGAGTGACAGTCTGTTTTTACTGCCTAATAATGCAGAACTTGAAATGTGCAGAGTGGCAGATTTTACCTGGCTAATAATAAATAATTGTTCGACTTCATATGGAAAAAATATTTTGGAACAGGTTGTTATGAATTTACTTATGTTCTTGGTAATAGGAATTCATTTAATCTCCCACCAGCAGAGAAATAACTTGAAGAAGAGTTGTCTAAGTTTTGACATAGAATTGTGCCCAAGCACTATGAAAACAGCTTTCTGAAAAATAGTGACAATGCCAAAAAAGAAGGGTCCAATTCCAGTCCAGTTTTCTACTTCTTGCCTCTGTCTTGTAAAATGGATTCAGCATCATGACCTTCCTTCAAAGACTATCTATTGTCTGTTTGTTTGTTTGGTTGGTTGTTTTTTTTTAAATAATGTTGGCTCTGCAAATCCAGGAGAGATGCCATAGATACTCTAAGATATTCCCTTGGGTTACTTCAGTGGTCTTGAAAATTCAGCTGATTCAGAGTCCTACAGAGAACATTTAGTCAAGAATATGCTGTTGACTTGAATCAAACAGGTGAACATCCAACACTGGGCTGTGCTATTTTTGGTTCCTTGTAAATTATTAGTCACCTGCGTATTTCAGTGACCATTTATCTATTCCCATCCAAAGGAAAAGGAGAGTAGAAGTTGTGCTAACCCCAAAGTCAGAAAGATTTTTCCAAGGAGCATAAGGAGTTAAGATAGGTTATTACATTGAATAAATTAAAACAAACAAAACAAAACAAAACAAAACAAACAAAACAAACAAACAAAACAAACAACTTAGTTAAGAAAAGAAGAAAAGGTGGAGAAAAGTTTGATACTCTTTTTCTGCTATAACAGTAAAGTGAAATGCAAAGCAAAACAAGAACGTCTTGCCAACTACTTTTTAGAGATACTTAAATATATATAGATATTTAGATATGATAATTTGTGCAAACAAATGTTCCCAGGAGTTTCAATGTTTCTCTTATGAGAATTTTAGAGGTACCTAATATGAGGTATTTTAGACCTCAGTGCTCATGAAACAGATGGTCCAGCCCTGCATATAGATCCGAATTTTTATTCAATTTACACTTTCATATTCCAACACATACCCTGTGACAGAATGCTGATATGAATATGTAATAATGTATAATGGAAAAAGGAAATCTTAGTAAAGTAAAAAACAAACAATCAAATAAAATCAAAACAAACAGTAAAAAAAAAAGCTTAAAATAAAAACATAAAAATAAAGAAAATAAAATGCTTAAAGAAGCCAATGAATTTTAAATAAATGTTTTCTGACTTCTGCTTCTCAATGGAATATGAAGCTTCATTTCATAGAAGCTCCTTTCATGTGAAGAATATTGAACACTGAGGAGCTAGGCCCTAAATCCATCCTACTTCCCTAACTTAAACAATGAGATAAACACCAATGAGCAGCAACAGAGAAGACAATTACCTATGAGTAATTTAATTTGTGTATAGATGTTCTGCTAGACACTGAGGTTACGTAACTGAAGGAAATCTGTCGAGGTTTGACATACATTCCAAAATTCAGGCTATATCCTTCATTGCATCATAAAATTTGCAAAAGCACATGGGAGCTGAACATAAATATTATACTGCTATGTTTTACCTGGGCACTTTATATTCACTGTGAAAAGGGGATGATGCACCTTTCTGTGCATGAAAACTGTTCCTGACTCCATTTTAAGTTTCCTTTTCTACTGCAGCACATTTCCAAATATAAGTTCCTCTAACCACAGTCTCCATTCAGAGCTCAGTTTCTGGATGCTGAGGGCAGACTTGTGCTTACTTTTCTTGCAGTTTTTGAGCACTGAAAAGCTAGCTGTGCTGAAAAAGCTTGCATCATGTTAAACAGAATAATGGTCTTTGAATATATAAAAGATTGTTGAACAGACGAAAGGGGTAAACTGCTTTCCATATCTGGAATGCTTGTGACAAGAAATAAATTAAAGAAAGGTAGATTAAGGCTGAAATACCTCAGAAGACTTTCTATCTTTAAGGACCATATTGCTTTGGGAGACTGTGGAAGCACCATGATGGGATGTTAGACAGTATCTGTCAAGCATTGACAAGGTGCACTTGATTTTGACTTAAGGAAAGAAACAAAGTAGATAATCTCCTAATATTCCTACCAGCTGTATTTTCTATTATTCTTGGTGACTTACATTAGAAAGAAATCACGTGTGATTTATCTGCGTGCCAATGGACACACTAGTTTATTGCCATTTCAGTGATTAATTGTTCTAATGCAAAGTTCACAAAACTTTATACTACAGCTGGTGAGACTTTTGCACAACTAAGAAGTTGTTAATATCTGATATCCAAACCCACTTTGAAGCAGCTTTCAACCTAAATGTTTATACTAAAATTTTTGCGGTTTCTCGAACACATGAATTAAATTTTTTTTTTTTTTTTTTGTGGATTTGTGCAATAAATCCCTCATTAAAATTTCTGTTTCTAGTTTATGTTTCCTTTCAGATTTGAAAAAAAAAAGTTAATTATTTATGAGCCCTACCATCGCTATAGATAATGATGTCTTAAGAGACTGATGATAACAGACATGTACAAGTATGGTAAAATACTGTAGCTTATTTGCGACTGATTAGACAAACTTGTTGACTTGAGGTGGGATGAGAATAGGATGTGCTATTTTTCTAAATAAGGTTGTTGTATAACAATGTTGCTCCTTTTGTAGTGTTTTAGAATTTTTAAAAGCCTTTGAGTCCTTTTTTCTGTTAAAAGAATGTTCATTTTCTCATTGATCATTTGTAGAACTAGTGTAATATCACAGATCCTACGAAAGTAATCTACATTTAACTGGATAGTCAATTTGTAAAAGGGAGGATCTGGTCCAACAAGCAAATTAAACAAAGAGGGAAACCTAAGTAATTCGGGAAGGGAGGAAAGGAGGGAAATGAGTGATAATTCAAATTTGCAAGGCAAATTCATGGCAGATGACAACTGAAGGTCACAGTAACCTTGCAAATATTACATATACAAATTTATATTATCAGACTATTGTTCCTGCAATGTTTCCATAGTACAGCAGACTCTCAAACTGTGAGAATGTTTAATTTTTCTGAAAATGTTTCCATGAACAACTCAAGGCAAACTCATACTTAGGTTCCGTTAAGTTCTATTTGTAGTGTTGGGATACCAACACAAATTTGTTTTTTGTTGAAATTCTGATCTTCACTTTATTTTCAGATCTTCTAGACTTGAGTATCCAGGACAAAAAGAGTCTTTTATTACTGTTCATTTATTCCTAAGTCCTAGAACTCAGAAAATATGATGCTGAACCACATTGATCTTAACTGCAATTGCAGCACTTGCTGAAAGAAAGTATAGCTCTGAAGAAACATGTGTTTTCCAGCAAGAAAAACTCCAGTGAGGTTGCAGTTGACTTGAGAGATACCAAGATTATACCATTTCTGTTCCTCATTCATATATCAGGAAGAATTTATTAATGCCTGTGAGATGTTCACAGTGATACAAAGTCATAGGTTGTAGGAAATAGTGACATAGATTTTACCTTGTAAGCTGGATCTCTAGCTACTTAAAATAAAAAGATCCAGAGCAAACAACTTATTCTGTGACAAGAGATTGTTATTCTGAAGATTTGTTAGGGTTTTATGAATTTAACCTTCTACCAAAGAATAGGTCTAAACATCCTGTTATTGAAGTAATTATAGGGCTTGAAAATGACACATTTTATGCAATTTATTATTTTCTTCTAATTTCTAATGAACCTAAATAATGGGGGAAAAAATCAAATAACGTGAAATAAAAAAAATTTACATTTTCAGTGTGACTGTATTTTTTTTTTTTTTTGCCACTGGAAAAAAAAAAAGTTTAATTTAAGATTTATAATGCATTAATTTATTTATATCAACAAGATTACATAAAAGTTATATAAATTTATAAAAATTTACAATTTTTATAAAATTGTTCTGGGTAAAAATAATAATAATTTTAAATCTTTCCCAGTGCTTCCTATTCTTATTTGGGTTAGAAGAACAACTTGTCTTCCAAAAAAAGGCTCCATAGATGTTTACAGCAATTTAAAAACAACAACAAAAAAAAACCAAATAAGTGTGTGTTTCTGATATTTTCAGAATATTGTTAAAATGTTCCAGAAAAAGTGAATTATTTGGAAAATGGACTTTAGGCTTTTTGAATTCACTCTTGCCTTCCTTTGGGAATGAAGACACCAACAGGGGTGTATACGCAGAAACTTCAGAGGTAAGTCCTTTAGGATGGTAGCACTGGGAAAACAATTCTCATACAAGCTTTGAAACAAGCAACACAGAGACACTGATTTGTTTCTGAGTATGACCTAAGCAGATGACAGGCATCCTTTTCCCATTGTCATGGCGTTAAACTAATTGCTTCACTGTCTCCTGCGGTACAGATTTATGGCTATATGCCTGGCACTCTATGTATCAAACATAACTGTCCTTGGCTCTAAAAAATAGAGCACTGCTGTAGCAACATGCTGGAGAAAGTAGACCTGCTTATATAAGGAACTGCACAGGATAATTATTTCTTTATCTTGCTCTGTATTTCTGAAGAGCTGTATAACGCCTCCCTTTGAGAGGCAAAAGATCAGCTCGGTGTTCAGCTTGTGTCAGACTCAGCCTGAGCTGTTTAGAGGTAGAGGAGAATTAGTTGGAGAACTGGACTGTATCCACTGTATTTGCACTGGTTTTATATTGCTGGACTGCAAACATGTTGTACTGAGCAATTAATAATTAGCTGGTAATCCTCATCCAGCAGGGAGTGTCTTGTTGCTGTCTAACGTGCAGAGGTGTAAATATGGGGTTTTGGAAGACTTCTTCATTGTAAAGATGCATTTCTACAAACTCTCATGAAATTAAGGTAATTCTTCTGCACTATATGTCTTCCAGACTCTATATTTTCCTTGCATAAACTAACGGTTATTTTCCTTGCATATACTTGCCCTAGTTTTTGCATGCTCAATTTTAAGTATAATTTTTTTTCCTATAAGTAGTAACTTTTAATCCTATACAAAAATATAACCTTAAATTGTTATTCTTGGGTTTATCCAGTTGCAAAAAAATGATGAGAAAAATAAATCAATGTCTGATAATGTGCTATAAATCTTGGGGGATTTCTGGTGGGTTTAAGAGTGTCCTTGTAAAATAATGCTCTGATTGCACAGAGAAATGTCAGCCTGGGTAAATTATCTGAATGAAAGTGGCTGATAGGTGTTATGCTAGTTATTCTTGAGGTCACCTTGAAAGCTGTGCTAAGAACAGGCCACAGTCACAGTCTCACATTAAAATCCAAGAACAGTAGAGATTTAAAACATGCTTTCCTTCTGTTTCTTTTTCTTGGTTTTTAAAGTAAACTACTGAAAAGTGGATTTTGACTGCAACATGTACTATAAGATATTGATAAATTATACCTATCTAGTGTAACCACAGGCCTGTCAGTCAGACAGAATTGCTTGTTCAGGCAGTATGGCAAAAACAGTAGGGCTCTGTGAAACTTGCAAATTAAAAGGTATCAGAACAAGATATTAATAGGTGTGAAATGGGATGGACAGTAGCACAGTATCTGTTGGTGTCAGACAAATGCAGGCACCTTACCAAGAAGGTCAGCCATGCAAGCTTTTGATGCCCAGATGTGTGATGAGGAGGAATCAGGTCTGCTCTCTCCACATCTCTGCAGCACCCATCCTGCTGTGGGTTTATCTAAACACAATTCAAGCTAACCCGTTTTTCTAAACCACTAAGTATATAGCTGACAGGGAAAAGAAAAGAATCCTTAGTGTTTCTACTCAATTATCATTATCAAGCCAGAGCCTCTCTGACTAATCTTAAAAATTCCTGCCTACAGAGATTAAATCTTCCTACTTCATACCATTTTCCCTGGCATATGTGCTGTGTGAAGTAATTTCATAGCAAATCTGAGTGCTTTCTTTGTGCATCAGATTCTTCAGTCAGATAAGAAATTACAGAATAATTTTAACAAATATTTTTACACTTTTCAGTAAGAAGATATAGAAAAAAACCCTTGTTTTTCTCTATTCTGATCATGGACGGATATAGCTTTCTTTATTTGGCCATATAAAGAAAACAGGAATGTGTTTTACATGTAACTAATGTAGGACTATACTATGCATGTAAGAAAAGGGAGGTTTACATTGTTCTTGCTCCTGGTTCCCACTTTTATTGTTTCCATCAAGCACTGAAAAGTGAAGATAAAACAGAGAAAAAAGATGACAAATGCTACAAAATAAAATGACATTCTCTCATTGCACAAAGGATATTTATGGTATTCACAGTAACAGAAACAGAGTGCCTGAAATAAGATCTAGCCCGCCTTGGTACACTGAAATAGGATCGAGCAGATGTAGACCATCACTACCTGCTGTTTATAACTCATGTTCTACTAAAACAAAAAACTACAACAAAATATCAAAACCTTTGGACACTGTCCACAGAAAGTGTTTTCTGTCCTGGAGAAGGTTTTTTTTCTAGAATCCAAATTAAAGATATTTTTATACTTTGGAATAATATAAGTATTTACTCTCTGGCTCTATCTGTTCACTAAACAATCATCTGTTACATACCTAATTATGTATCCTCTCCCCATTTTTATACTTTCTACCTAAACTTTTTGTTTCATCTTTACTCACAGATCACATCTTCCAAATCATTTACTAATTTTATCTGAGTTTGGTTATAGTTTCAGGTCCCAGTATTCTACCTGGATGAAGCATCAATCCATTTCTCCTTTGTCCGCAAATCCAGATACCCTGTCTAAGAGAATCAAATTAATATGATATGATCAGCACTTACGAAATCCAAAACCTGTTACCACCTGTCTCGATTTCAGCTGGGATAGAGTTAATTTTCTTCCTGGTAGCTGGTACAGTGTTGTGTTTCGGATGTAGTATGAGAATAATGTTGGCAATGCACTGATATTTTTAGTTGTTGCTAAGCAGTGTTTATACTAAGTCAAGGATTTTTCAGCTTCTCATGCCCTGACAGCGAGAAGGCTGGAAGGGCACAAGAAGTTGTGAGGTGACACAACCAGGACAGCTGGCCCAAAGTGGCCAAAGGAATATTCCGTACCATATCATGTCATGCCCAGTATATAAACTGGGGGGGAGTTGGCTGGGAGGGGCGGATCACTGCTTGGAGACTGGCTGAACATTGGTAAACAGGTGGAATGTAAACTTCTTTAACTACACTATAGTTTCCCATTACTTTTTTTTTTTTTCTCTTTTTAATGTTAAGTTTGCTTTCCCAGTCATATTTTAGACATTACAGGCAAATTTTACAGGATAATTATGGCTAGTCAGAGATCAGGAACTGATCGAAGTTATACCTTATAAAGTTATTTTCTTCAGTGAAATATCAGTTATTTTAATATTTTTAAAATGTTCTCTCCTGGCGTACACCATTATTTCCTGGTTAAAACTGAATTTATAAAATATTTGAAACCAGAGAGCTTTTGCAGATTCCTTTTTGTTTCTTTGTTTTCAGAAAGACTGGAGCACAGATACTATTGAATACTTCAATCTTTTTGAGTCCTTCTTAATTTTCTTTCCTTTACTGCTAAGCACCAAGCCTATGTTTTGATTTCCTCTTTCTGCATTTAGGGACTATCTTGTTTTCTTTTATGTTCCTGTGCTTTTCTGATCTTATCCCTAAGGGGCTTGAGCTGTTCCTTTATAGTCACGTTTAGACCTGTAATCTTCTTCACATGTTTTGTTTGATTCTTTTTGAATTTTCAGGTCACTGGAGAAATTCTGATGCCTTCAAAATAGTTTATTACTATTCTGCCATTCCTTGCTTCATTTGTGTACCTTACTACTATGCATTAAATAACTTCTCTTTCAGTAACTCACAGCAGCTCTATGCTCCCTTGCCCTTTAAACTTTTTTCCCTTCCCAGTAGATTATCTCCTATACTCCTGGAACAGGTGAAGTTTGTATTCCCCCTCTGCCATCACTTGTTTGCTCTTTTAATTTCATATTAATATTATTTCCTACAGCTTTTCTCTAGTCTTTCATAATTTCAGTTGCTGAATGTACCTTTTGTTTACATGTTCTACTATTTTTGTTAGTTGAAACAAAATCTAAACAAGGAGCTTCCTTTACTTTCCAAAACAAAAAGCTGCCCCCAAAATATTCTGTAGACTGACTATCATCCTGCTTTGCTCTTAAGGTATCTCTGAACTATTGCAATCTCCTTTTGCTACAAAGGCTTTAATTTTAGGAATATTAAATTATTCCTCCAAAACATACCTAACCATCTTGTCTTCTGACCTATGTGGGACACATGATTTCAGCTCTGCGTTTATTTTCCTTTTCTATTGTCAAACAGGAAATCTGAAAAATGTCTCCAAATCTCCTCTCTTTTCCAAAAGTACACCTTTTATACCTGGTAC